>NC_133113.1:40000-4840000 GCF_022965805.1 Primulina eburnea
AGTGAGGAGACCAGGGTTCAATTCTCAGCGAGGACGAATTAATTGTAACCCTGGATTTCAGTCCCTGAAGTGGGTTAGTTGACAATTGGGCCTTCTGGGCCCCACCGCTCTAACTATCCCATGAGGTAGGGGCAGAAAAATATTTATCAAACGCCTGAAGTGGGCCGGAATGGAAAAATATTGGGCCCAATGGGCCCTCTTGATCCGGAAGGCCCATGATGTAGGAGTTCGAAATCTCGTAGCCCATCACGAGTATAATCTAATGGGACTCCGGACCATCATGAGTCTAAAATATATGGGATCTAACTCCTTACCGACATGAGTATAAACTGCCTGGGATATTATATAAATACTGAAATATAAGACCTTGGCCTTCATAAATACCTTGTGGGGGTCAAATCTTTTAACCAAGTAGCCTTTGGCTCAATGGTTATGTACTCACTTCATAGTGAGGAGACCAGGGTTCAATTCTCAGCGAGGACGAATTAATTGTAACCCTGGATTTCAGTCCCTGAAGTGGGTTAGTTGACAATTGGGCCTTCTGGGCCCCACCGCTCTAACTATCCCATGAGGTAGGGGCAGAAAAATATTTATCAAACGCCTGAAGTGGGCCGGAATGGAAAAATATTGGGCCCAATGGGCCCTCTTGATCCGGAAGGCCCATGATGTAGGAGTTCGAAATCTCGTAGCCCATCACGAGTATAATCTAATGGGACTCCGGACCATCATGAGTCTAAAATATATGGGATCTAACTCCTTACCGACATGAGTATAAACTGCCTGGGATATTATATAAATACTGAAATATAAGACCTTGGCCTTCATAAATACCTTGTGGGGGTCAAATCTTTCTAAAAACACACAGTAAAAGGTGAGAAAAAACACACTAAAACCGTCACTATTCACGTCTTATTCACCGCCATGCCGCCGCCGCCGGATCCCGGCCGGCCAACCACCCCATCTGATCCGCCACCTCACGGCGACCCTCCCCCCAAAATTTCAGCTCAAATGGAGTCCGATTACCCGTCCAAATCGCCGCCCAAAAACACGAAAATTCCGGCCTCATCGTCGTCCCCGCCGATTCCGAATTTTTTACCCACAAATGATACACCGTTGGATTCGTCTTCTCGAGACGAGTCTACTGTCAAAATTTCAAGCCAAACGGAGTCCATTTACCCCTCCGATTGCTCCGTCAAAGTCTCGCCGCCCCTACCCCAGCGATTTCCGGCCACATTTGGGTCGATTCCGGCCGTCTCCGACATCGTCTCCGGGAGCCCATCCCCGATCTGGAACCGTCTCGACCAGACGCACAATAGCCCTCAATCAATTTCACCTTTTGTGTTCACCGGCGGCCTGAATTTCGGATCTACGAAATTCTCGCCCCAAACCCTTCTGCCGATCTCTTCCCCGTCAAATTGCCCGTCTTTTTGCTCTCCGATTTCCAATTCACTTTCACCAAATGGTATACCAGTCATGGGCAATCCAAATCTTCAATCAATTTTAGGATTCCCCAACCCCGATCAAAAACGCCCAATTTCCCTTCCCCTCACCGAGTCCACCACCGAGTCACCACCACGGCTCCGCCCCGATGACCGAGTCTGCTGTTTCCTTGCCCGGTTCTGGGCCCTCCGCCACCTCGCCGGCCCTCGGCGGCCCGCCGCCACCCTCCGCCCGAGTCAACTCAGCAACTCGGCCGAGTCAACCCTTGCGGGTCAACTATGCTTCGAACTCGGCAGCTCTTCTCCCAGGTACGTCGCTTCCTGCCGTGTCTTTTCGTGATGTTTTAGCCCCTCCTTCACCTCGTTCGATCAAAAAAAGTTTTGATGATATCCGTAATTCAATGGAGGATATTCCGGAGCCCTCCACTGTCGATGGGAAATTGGGTATCCGATTCCCCGACAAGATGATTTCTACTCTAGTCGAACCTTTTAGGTTTGCCCTGGTTGGGAAGATTTCTGGGAACCGATCCATCGTTCCTAACAATTTAATAGCGGCTGCTTTCTCTAAAGCCGGTTTCACTCGTTCTTATAGCCTGAAATTCCTACCCAAAGGTTTTCTGGTTATAATTTTTTCCTGTGAATCTGACTATGCTCTCCTCTGGTCCAAGAGTGTCATGTTTGTGGGCCCACTTGGAATCCGTTTCTCCAAATGGACCCCGGAGTTCAAACTTCAGGCGGAATCGCCCATTGCCCCAGTCTGGGTTAGATTTCCAGAATTGCCATTACACCTATACGACAAAAAAAAGCCTGTTTGCCATAGCTAAACTTGTGGGGAACCCTATTAAGATAGACGATTTCACGGCTGATGCATCCCGTGGCGCCTTTGCTAGGGTTTGTGTCGAGATTAATGTCTTAGAACCCCGTAGGGAACAAATCTGGGTGGGTTGGGGTGACTTCTCTCAGGATATTACTGTCATTTATGAAAAAATCCCCTCTTACTGCCTGGACTGCAAAATGTTGGGGCATTCTACTGAGGTCTGTTATTCCCACGGCAATAATCCTCGCCCCCCTCGACCTAGAGCTCAGGGGAAGGCGCCCCACCCCACCCCTTCCGCATCACCCTCGACCCACCCACCCTCTGAGGAGGGCCCTCACACCTCCTCGTCGGAGCTGCATGCCCAGATCCCTCCCCAAACTAGAGCTGCTAAACGCAGGAGGAGACGCAATGTGAGACCAACTCACACTAGAAATGATCCGTCCACCTCTAACCCCTTCGAGGTCCTTCAGCATCTGTCTGAGGATACGGGCCGTGGCCCCGATCCCCCTCTCGGGCCTTCGCACCCTTCTCCTGCTATCCCGCTCACTCCTGCTAGTGAGTATGCCCTTCCAAGTCCGTCGCAGGCATCCCTCTCGATCAAATGTGCCCCTCTAGCTCGTCCCTGGGCCAAGGAGGTGGAGGAGGAGGATGCTGCTCAGTTTCTTGACTGCGCGGAGGACCTTGGATCCCCGCACCCTCTCATTGTTGACCCCGTGATTGACCCCGTGCTTGACACCTCTCTCTGTGTGGTTAACCACAGTAGCCACTCGATCCCGACTGTCTCTCTCCCGTCTTCTCGAGCTCTCTTTAATCCTAATTCTCCGCCCGAAATCTCCTCCTACTCTCTCGAGGAGATTGTCCACCATCAAGGCCCCCCACACTCTGATTTCACTCTTGTTTCCACCTCCTCTGTTGGGGAAGACCCTGACCTCCACGGGCGTCGTGCTGAGTCTTGTGATGGACGAGACTTTGATAGGGACATCCAGGACACTGATATGTCCAACCAAATCAATAAACGCCTAACTGAATCGGGAGACTTTCAACCGAAGAAGAATAGGCGTAGAGCTAGGTCCCCTCGACTCAGATCGAGATCTCCTACTGCTCGTTCCTCATGAACTGCCTCCTATGGAATATCAGGGGACTAGGTAACACTAAGTCCCTCCAGAGGCTCCACACCTTAGTGGATCGCCACCGTGTCAACCTTTTGGCCATCTTCGAACCCTTGACTGTCTTGGATCATCGTTTCATGACCTCGCAGTTAGGGTTCCACCAGGTCATTTCCAACTCCAATAATAAGATCTGGGTCTTCTCGTCGGAGGACGTCAAGGTCGAGCTCCTGCTTGATCACGACCAGTTCCTCCACCTCCGCGTTTCCGCTGCCTTTCTCCCGGCAGAGGTCTACTACTCCTTTGTCTATGCCAAGTGCGACCACATAGAGCGCCGTCTCCTTTGGGATTCACTCATTCAGGCTAAGCCAGCTAGTGGCCCCTGGCTTGTGGGTGGCGATTTCAATGTCGTGAGGGATGCTTCCGAGTGCCTTGGCACCTCTGGAGGCCGATCCCTCCCTATGGAGGAATTCAACGACTTCATCCTCCAGTCAGGATTAGTCGATGCCGGGTTTGAAGGGTCCTCGTTCACCTGGACCAATAAAACCATTTGGAAAAGACTCGACAGAGTCTTCGTTTCAGTAGACTGGGGAGATCACTTTCATTCCATCCGAATCCAACACCTCCCTCGCACAGTCTCTGACCACTGTCCCCTCCTGGCCTCTGCTCCGATTTTCGCTCGTGGACCTAGCTCTTTTAGGTTCCAAAGCATGTGGATTCGCCATCATGGCTTTCTCCAAACCGTCAGGCTTAATTGGCACTTGCCGTGCCACCTGACTGGTATGCTCCGCCTCTTTGCCAAGCTGAAAAGACTTAAAAACCACCTGAAATGGTGGAATCGAGATGTTTTTGGCAACATCTTTGACAAAATCAATGAGGCGGAGAAGTTGGTGCGACTCGCAGAGGTGGCCTGCGAGAATGACCCCAGCGATCTCTCCTGGCAAAGCCTATCCAAGTGTAACGCGGATTTGGCTAATGTCACGGCTATGGAGGCCGATTTTTGGAAGCAAAAAGCCGCGTGCAATTGGCTGGAAGATGGGGAGAGGAACACTAAGCTCTTCCACAATATGGTTAAGAAAAAGCACGTGGCCAACAAAATCTTCAGGATCTGGGACAACGGGACTTGTCTCACGTCCCCAGAGCTTATCCGGCAATCTGGGGCTGCTTTCTTTGAAAATCTCCTCACTGGGGACCCCTTTGTGCTTGACCGCCCAGACTTCTCTGACTTCCCGTCTATCATCTCGCAATCTGAGAACCACAGTATGGCCGCCGCCCCCACCCTGGAGGAGGTGCGCGCTGTGGTTTTCTCTATCTCTAGGGACAGTGTGGCTGGCCCCGACGGGTACTCCTCGCTCTTCTATCAGCACTGTTGGGATATTGTTCATCAGGACGTCTTTGATGCTGTCCTTGATTTTTTTCATGGTTCCCCGATCCCCCAGAGTTTCACCGCCACCACGATCACTTTGATTCCCAAAGTGGCGGGCGCACATGCGTGGACGGACTTCCGCCCCATTAGCCTGTGCAATGTCTCGAACAAAATCATCTCTAAGCTCTTGTATTCGAGGTTGAAGACCGTTGTCGGAGACCTTATCTCTCAGAATCAGAGTGGTTTTGTTCCGGGCAGACTGATCTCGGATAACATTCTCCTGGCCCAGGAGCTTACTCATAGTCTGAACCTCCCCACCCGGGGAGGTAATGTTATCATGAAACTTGACATGGCCAAGGCCTACGATAGGGTCCAGTGGCCGTTCCTCCTGGATGTTCTCCGTAAGTTCGGTTTCTCTGAGCAGGTGGTGGCGATGGTGTCGACTTGCATATCTCTCTGCAAGTTCTCCGTCAACATCAATGGGACCCCTGCTGGTTTCTTTAGCTCGACCAGGGGGCTTCGCCAGGGCGACCCCCTGTCCCCTCTCCTCTTTGTTCTTGGGGCCGAATATCTCTCGCGGGGTCTGAACCGCCTGTTTTCCCAGCACCCCGAGCTCCGCTTCCGTTCGGGATGTGACATCATGATCTCCCACCTCGCATATGCTGACGATGTCATCATTTTCGCAAATGGTGGCACCCGCGGGATGAAGCGCATCAAAGATTTCTTGTGGCACTTCGAGAACTGCTCTGGCCAGCTGGTCAATGTGGTTAAGAGTGCCGTCATTCTGCCCCCTAGATGCCCGGAGCGCCTCCGCTCCCGCATCCTGCGCATCACCGGGTTTGCTGAGGGGCACCTCCCTATGAAGTACCTGGGCGCGCCGTTGTTCCGGGGACACAGAAAATGTGCGCTTTTCGAGCCCCTCCTGCTTCAGATCAGGAAAAAACTCGAGGGATGGGAGACTCGTACACTTTCTCCAGGGAGTCGCATGACTCTTATCAGAAGTGTCCTACTCTCGATTCCTATCTATCTGTTCCAGGTGGTCCAACCACCTCTGGCTATCATGGAGAGGATTGAGCTTATCTTCAATGGCTTCCTGTGGGGCTCTCGCCCGCAGGAGAAGAAATGGCACTGGGCCCGGTGGTCCCGTGCGTGCCTCCCGCCCTTAGAGGGAGGCCTGGGCTTCCGCAGGTTGAAAGACCTTGTGGACAGCTTCTCTATTAAGTTGTGGTACAGATTCAGACAGGGATCTTCCCTCTGGGCGAAGTTTCTGCTGCAGAAGTACTGCAAGACTTTGCACCCAGCCCGTGTCCCCTGTCGTGGGTTCATCTCCCCTTCTTGGCGGCGCCTCTTACAGATTCGGCCCCGCGCTGAGCCTGGCATTCGCTGGAGAATCGGTCACGGAGACATCTCCTTCTGGGATGATATCTGGACTGGTGATACCCCTCTGTCTGATCAGAGGGAGGTTAGAGGGAACCGTGAGGCCCGCGTCTCTAGTTTCCTAGTCGAGGGGGCCTGGGACTACGATCGTCTTTGCTCTGTTGTTGCCCCCTCTGTTGCGGAGGCCATCACTCTGGTCCCCATTCTTGTGGGTGAGCCTGACTCTGCCTGTTGGATTCACAGTTCGGACGGGGTTTTCTCGACGAAATCAGCCTGGGAGCTGGTTCGTCAACGTGGCCCTCCGTCTGATATCTTTGCCCCCTGCTGGGGTAGGTGGATGAGACCCACCATGTCCTTCTTCTTCTGGAGACTCTGGCATCGGTGGCTACCGATCGATGAGGTCCTTCAGCGGCGCGGGGTGGCTCTTGCTTCCAAGTGTCTGTGCTGTGATTTGTCGGAGACATTCACGCACATCTTCCTTGACAGCCCCGTTGCCCGTCATGTCTGGCATTTTTTCGGTGCCATTTTCCGCTTTCAGATCCCCTCGACTGGGGATCTCAATCTGTTCCTCTGCTCTTGGAAGAGGAATCTCGCCTGGACTCCGGGGGGCCACGTGAAGGAATTCATACCCTTCATCGTCCTTTGGTTCCTATGGACTGCTCGTAACGATGCGAAGCACCGTCACTTACCCATCTCCGGGGAGACGGTCAAGCTTCAGGTTTTATCCTACCTCCGTCTTGCCCACTCAGCCTCTATTGTTAAGCCCAAGCACTGGCTGGGCTCACTTCAGGCGGCAAGACAGATTGGTATCTCGGTCAGTCTTCGGCGCTTGTTGAAGATGACCATTGTTAGGTGGCTCAGACCCCCTCCTGGGGTCTTCAAGCTCAACATTGACGGTAGTTCGAGAGGTAACCCCGGAGAGTCTACTGTTGGAGGGGTTGCTCGTGATGCTTCTGGCCAGGTTCTTTATTCGTTCAGCGAGTTCATCGGAGTCGGGACCAACATCAGGGCGGAACTGTGGGCTGTTTGGAGAGGACTACTTCTTTGTTCTGACCTTAGCCTTTTTCCCCTTTGGATTGAGACCGATTCCCAGATTTCTATCCAGATCCTCCGTTCTCGTAGGTGTCAGTGGGCTCTTGACCTTATTGTCTCTAGGATTCGCTGTCTTATGCGGGGGCGGGCTATCCATATTTCTCATATTTACCGGGAGGGTAACTCTGTGGCGGATGCTTTAGCGACCGAGGCTCATATTTCTCGACGATTCACTTACACGCCAGGGCCGGCTCTCCCCAGACATATCTCGATTCTTGCTCGCTCAGACCACTCCGGGCTGCCGTACTTGCGTTCCAGGCTCTCTTAAAAAAAAAAAAAAAAAAAAAAAAAAAAATCGGCCAAAAAAAAAAAAAAAAAAAAAAAAAATAGTATTATTGCTTTCTAGTTTCCTCTGTTTTCGCCTGTGGGTGCGTGTGTGGATACTTTCTCGTGTATGCGTGGGTCGGTGAGTGTGCGTTCGTTTGGGTTTGTGTGCGTGCGTCTCTGTGTGTGTGTGCGTGCGTCTGTGTTCGTGCGAGCGTTTGCGCGTAGTCGCTTGTGTGCGTGCGTTTGGGTGAGTGTTTTGTTTCTGAGCGTGCGTGTGTGAGTTTTTATTCGCGTAGGTGTTCGTGTGCGTGCTTTCGTGTGTGTGCGAGCGTCTGTGTGTGCGTGCGTGAGCTCGCCCTTGTGTGCGTTCGTGCGTCCGTGAGTTGTGTGTGTCTATCTCTCGGTTTATACCTGTCATTTAGTCGTTGGGCGGATCAGTCGCCTCAGACCTTTTCTTGTTGCTTGATTTTGTGCGTCTCCCGCTGGCGGATTCCAGTCGCCTGACGCACTCGTTGAGGAGGACAGCTTTGCCTCCAGGGCGGGACCAGACGCCCATTGCTATCTTTATTGAAGTTTCGGAGGGTCATCCATTTGGACCCATGTCAGCTGGTGATTGAGATGCTTGCCTTCAGCCCATTGGTTTACTACTGTCGTTTTCCACTTTTCCGGGTGCTCTGGCGGGAACATACGCCTCCCTGGAGTCTTCTTTAGTCACTTGAGACATAGTTATTCTTGAATTTTGACGGTCATCTTGCTTGCACTGAAGTGACCCTTGTAGTATCTGCTTTTTGATTTGCGTATTACTGTTTACATTTGCGCTTAGCCTTTTGAGGAGGTCTTGGTCTAGTCCCCCTTCTCACTTAGGTGTTTTTTCTTTGTACGGATTACATTTTTATGTTTCATTTATTTACAGGTAGGGGTCTGCCAAACCCCCCGCCACTCTGGCGGCGTTCTCTTAAAAAAAAAAAAAAAAAAAAAAAAAAAAAAAAAACCCTAAACCCTAAACCCTAAAACCCTAAAACCCTAAACCCTAAACCCTAAACCCTAAACCCTAAACCTACCTTAGAGTTAGGTCCTTCCTTACCGAGACACATCTCCATCCTTGCCCGTTCTGATCTTTCAGGGCTTCCCTACCTCAGATCCAGATATTCTTAGCCATTTGTAGCCCCTTCCTTTTTTTTGGCTCTTTTTCTGTATCTATATATATGTATATTTTTTCGTGCAGGTCTTTTGTGCTTGGAGGTTGTTTTTCATATCAGTTTTGAGTGGTGCAAGTTGGCCCAGACACTTGCACTCTCCATATTTTGTGACTTTGGATTTGGGTGGGTCCCAGCACTTTCTCCGTCGGTGCTCTTCTTTGGACCATTACTGTGATCCGGCAGGCGCTCACTGCAGGCTTCTCCTTGCCCGCCGCTTTCTTATTTTTATGCTCTCTTGTCGACTGTTATGGTGGCTCTGGATGATTTGTTTATGTGGTTTTTCTGGCCCGGAGCCTCCTTCATGTCGGGATTTATATGGTTTCTACTTGTGCTCAGTACTTCGGTGGCTCAGGATGTTCTCTATTAGTTGTATCTTATTTCAGAGTTACCGTCATGCTAGGATTTTTGATGTTATTCGCTCCGTCAGCTTTCCCCCTCTCCTTGGGTTGTGGAGCACTCATGACTTGAGCTGGATTACGGTCATCTGTTTATGTTTCGACTGTTTTTGCATTGTGACTTTTCAGCTGCATACTATTTTGACTGCCAGATTGTGTACAGCAGTCAGATCTTGGACTAGGATGTTTTCTTCGGTTTGGCCTTACATTGACAGCCGGCTCAGAGATGGGTACCATTGGTGGTCTTTTGCACCTACTTCTGAGCCGGATCTCTACTGTTTAGATCGGTTTGGATTTATTTTCATGTATCTAGCGCTGCTCTTAGGCGTTCATTTGTATTATTCGCTTTCCCTAGGGATTAGTTTTTGGCTTATGTATTTGCCACCCTAGGTTTATTTGTTTGTTTAGTATGACTAGCCTTTTGAGAGGTTTTGCAGTTGTCACCCTCTCTTTAGGTTTTATCTTGTATTTCACTTATTGATGATATATACAGGTAGGGGTCTGCCTAATCCCCCCGCTTCCGGCGGTGTTTTATTCAAAAAAAAAAAAAAAAAAAAAAAAAAAAAAACCCTAAACCCTAAACCCTAAACCCTAAACCCTAAACCCTAAACCCTAAACCCGAAACCCGAAACCCCTAAACCCTAAACCCTAAACCCTAAAAAAAACCCTAAAAAACCCTAAAAAACCCTAAACCCTAAACCCTAAACCCTAAACCCTAAAAAAAACCCTAAACCCTAAACCCTAAACCCTAAACCCTAAACCCTAGACCCCAAACCCTAGACCCTAGACCCTAAACCCTAGTCTATAATCGTGTATTTAACACCCATTAACATTAAAGCACCATGTGGGTGGAGGTGTTATTAATTTTCAAAACACACAGTAAAAGGTGAGAAAAAACACACTAAAACCGTCACTATTCACGTCATATTCACCGCCATGCCGCCGCCGCCGGATCCCGGCCGGCCAACCACCCCATCTGATCCGCCACCTCACGGCGACCCTCCCCCCAAAATTTCAGCTCAAATGGAGTCCGATTACCCGTCCAAATCGCCGCCCAAAAACACGAAAATTCCGGCCTCATCGTCGTCCCCGCCGATTCCGAATTTTTTACCCACAAATGATACACCGTTGGATTCGTCTTCTCGAGACGAGTCTACTGTCAAAATTTCAAGCCAAACGGAGTCCATTTACCCCTCCGATTGCTCCGTCAAAGTCTCGCCGCCCCTACCCCAGCGATTTCCGGCCACATTTGGGTCGATTCCGGCCGTCTCCGACATCGTCTCCGGGAGCCCATCCCCGATCTGGAACCGTCTCGACCAGACGCACAATAGCCCTCAATCAATTTCACCTTTTGTGTTCACCGGCGGCCTGAATTTCGGATCTACGAAATTCTCGCCCCAAACCCTTCTGCCGATCTCTTCCCCGTCAAATTGCCCGTCTTTTTGCTCTCCGATTTCCAATTCACTTTCACCAAATGGTATACCAGTCATGGGCAATCCAAATCTTCAATCAATTTTAGGATCCCCAACCCCGATCAAAAACGCCCAATTTCCCTTCCCCTCACCGAGTCCACCACCGAGTCACCACCACGGCTCCGCCCCGATGACCGAGTCTGCTGTTTCCTTGCCCGGTTCTGGGCCCTCCGCCACCTCGCCGGCCCTCGGCGGCCCGCCGCCACCCTCCGCCCGAGTCAACTCAGCAACTCGGCCGAGTCAACCCTTGCGGGTCAACTATGCTTAGACCCTAGACCCTAAACCCGAAACCCGAAACCCCAAACCCCAAACCCCAAAACCCCAAAACCCCAAACCCTAAACCCCAAACCCCAAACCCCAAACCCTAAACCCCTAACCCCTAAACCCTAAACCGAAACCCGAAACCCGAAACCCGAAACCCAAACCCTCAACCCCGAACCCCGAACCCCGAAACCCCGAACCCTGAAACCCCGAACCCTCAACCCCGAACCCTGAACCCTAAACCCTGAAAAAACCCTAAAAAAAAAAACCCTAAACCCTAAAAAAACCCTAAAAAAAACCCTAAACCCTAAACCCTAAAAAAACCCTAAAAAAAAAACCCGAAACCCTAAACCCTAAAAAAACCCTAAAAAAAACCCTAAACCCTAAACCCTAAACCCCAAACCCCAAACCCTAAACCCTAAAAAAAAAAAAAAAACCCTTAACCCTAAACCCCAAACCCTAAACCTCGCCAATGGTGGGTCTCGTAGTATGCGGCGCCTTATGGGTTTACTGCATCATTATGAAAATTGTTCGGGACAGCTGGTGAACGCTGTCAAAAGTTCTGTTATCTTGCCTCCGAGGTGCTCTGATCGACTTCGCTCTCGGATTTTGCGCATCACCAGGTTCGCGGAGGGTCATTTGCCCCTCAAGTACCTCGGAGTCCCCTTGTTTAGGGGTAACCGAGTATGTTCCTTTTTTGAGCACCTCCTACAGTCTGTTCGTAGGAAGTTAGAGGGTTGGGAGATCCGGACGCTCTCTCCGGGTAGCCGCATAACCCTTATCCGCAGTGTGCTCCTCTCCATCCCGATTTATCTGTTTCAGGTTGTACAGCCACCGCTTGCTGTCATGGAGAAGGTTGAGCTGATTTTCAACGCTTTTCTTTGGGGGTCGCGGACACTAGAGAAAAAATGGCACTGGGCCAAGTGGTCTCGAGCCTGTCTTCCAGTGATGGAGGGTGGTCTTGGCTTCCGCAGATTGAAAGATCTGGTGGATAGCCTTTCTATTAAGTTGTGGTTCCGGTTTCGGCAGGGCTCCTCTCTCTGGGCGAGATTCCTTTTACGGAAGTATTGCCAGATGGATGCTCCTGCCTCTGTTCTCCCTCGTGGTTTAATATCCCCAACCTGGCGTCGTCTCCTACGGATCAGACCTCGCGCTGAGCCTGGCATTCGCTGGCGCGTTGGCCTTGGAGACGTGTCCTGGTTGGGCAAACCTCTTTCTTGGATTGTATAGTTTAGAATATTTAGTTCCGCCCTCAAATATTAACCAAATATACTATGAAATAATGTAGTTCAAAATAATTTTTTTTAAAAAAAAAACATTCTTCTTTTCAAGAAAGTTGTTGATATGTTGTTATCAGTTTTTGCACAGATAAGATTTGAAAGAACTGGAGTGATCACAATATAATTGATTTTCTTATTGATAATTAACGTGAGTTTACAATGCAATATATATAAGGTATACATGGGATAATGTTCTACTCCCCCGCAAGACGGTGCTTTCATTGGAGATACTGATCTTGGAGCGTAGGCGTTGAAACATGAAAGATGACAAACGCTTGGTTAAAGTATTAGCTAGCTGATCTTTGGAAAAAAATGTGAGAGACCACGAAAGATCCCCGAGTAACGTGATCACAAACAAAATGATAATCAATAGAAATGTTCTTTATTGTTGAGAAAAAAAGACATGATTAACAAAAAGATATGTGGCACCAATGTTGTCGCAAAGATCTGCGGTGGTGATGAGTAAGGAACAAGCTTTGAAAGGAGAAAAGAAAGATGAAAAAAATGTTGGTCGTTATGATATTCCGAAAGAGAAATGTCTGAAACTTGGGGATTACAAAAAAACCCTAGAGAGAGAATTTTTCAAAATGCTCTCTCCCTCGTCTGAAATTTGGTCCTTCGATCTCACCATTTCTCCAGTCACCAAACATCGAGCTGTCTTAATCGTTCGCTGTTTGGCACTTGCTCTTGTTTATATGTGTCCTAACTACCAACGTTTATTTCCTTCTGCTTGTGGCGAACGCTGGCCGCAATTGGAATCGTCTTATTTTGACCACTTACTTTCTCAGCTATGTTTACGAGTAACAATAGGAACCGTTGGAATGTGTCAACTGATTCTAAGGCAGTAGCTCGGAACATAATGATAAAGATTGGATATAAAGTGTTCTTACTGAGATTGGGTAATGAAGGTCGGTCGTAATGGTGGTCCGAAAGAACCAGGAAGCCGAGTTATATGATGGTTTTGACTGTGATGAAGCACGATGGATCAGACTAAGGTTTAAGGACTTTTTAAGCTCAAATTCAGGGTCGAACTTTCATCGATACAGAGGCAGGAATGCAATCTTCACAATCCAAAGATTTGCCAACAAACGTGGAAGGTTTTCTGAGATGTCCAAATATAACAAACAAGGCAGAAAACAAACTACCATTGTCCCTAGCGGTTTCCACTCAAAGGGGTGGATAAACATTTTGCTCGCATTTGAAAAGCTGATGTCAGGGTACAATCAGAGGAGAATAACATAGAATACCCTTAACCACGAAGCAAATCAGATGAAGCCCAACAGAATATATCATGACGAGCGGACAATTGCGAGGAATCATAACCGAAGAATGACGAAAAGCACGGAAATCAGCGACAAGCCATGTTTACAGAAGAAGTGGAATGAAGCACTCGTCATAACTAGAGAGAGGGTGAATATCTCGTGGGAGCTAATTGAGCGTGTTCTTGGGTAATCTACAAACATGAGAGTTTAACTATCAACGTTTCAAGCCAACAAAGCCTTAATGCGGTTGAATTTTTCTTCTACCTAAATCTGAAAAAAGGATTCTTTAATTATGGCGTAGCTTTGGAATTCGAGGAGTGGACACAAGATATTAATACGATGGATACGGTAGAGGACTGTTGTAACTGTTGGATTTGGATTTGTGAACTGCCTTGGGATTTATGGTTGCCGCTCACATTCAAAATTATTGGCGATCACTACGGGGGCCTATTGGACATTAGTGTTGATACAATACAATTCAGAGAGCTTGGAGCTGCTAAGATAAAGGTGAATGGTACAGAAGGAGGTTTTATTCAGTCCAAGATGCAGATTCCATTGGAAGGGAGTATTAGAGAAATAAGAATTCGGGTAGAATCTGTCGATCCTGAAGCTTATGAGCAGTATGAAAGGCAGACTTACGCTCAAGTCGTAGTGAATGGTAAGAGAATTGTCACGGGGTGGGGCAACAACAACATTTATAGGACACAAACAAGGAAGGAGGTGGATTCCGACGGCAGGTCTATTAAAGGAAAGGAAGTTTCGGGGATCGAAGCAGAACAAGATACGTGCATGAAAGATCTGAGAATAGGAATTGGAGCGGGTCACATGGGGGATAATTCGGAAGAGAAGCAGGGGTATATAATATCAAAAGAGCAACAAAAAAATTCAGAAGGGCAGTGCGAGACATCGACTCAACTTATGGAGGGAAAGGTGTTAAAGATTTTGAGGAAAATTGTTCCAAAAATGCTACAAAATTCAGAAGTTCCTCAATCAATTCCATGAAGAGTAAACTTGCTGAGGAGCAAAATATCGAGGTGGGTGACGTAAGCAACAAAGGGAAAAACTTGATAAAGTATGAGAAGACATATTGCAGAAGACTAAAGAGAGTTGGTGTTGAGGACAAGGAAGATCGCCGCAAAGGGGGGATTTCAATTCCAGGAATCATCAACAAAGGAAAATGTAGGAAACTTTGGTTTTTTCAGTCAGACAAACTTGGGAGGATGATACACAAGGCCAAGGCAATGAATGAGGTAAGAGAGCTCGAAGTTGAGAAGGAAAAAATTGAAATTTCGCATATTCAATTTGCAGACGATATTTTGTTTTTCGCAAAAGCACAAGGGCACGTGTTGGAAACAGTGGATATACTAAAATCTTTTGGTACTCATTCGTGGTTGAAAATTAATTTCAAAAAAAGTGTAGTGTTGGGATTTAATTGTTCGGAAGAGGAAATCGATGGAATAGCATTAACAATCGGGTGAAAAAAATAATGATGGCCGATTAAATATCTCGGGGTACCTTTGGGAGGT
Organism: Primulina eburnea; assembly: GCF_022965805.1. Classification (NCBI taxonomy): domain Eukaryota; kingdom Viridiplantae; phylum Streptophyta; class Magnoliopsida; order Lamiales; family Gesneriaceae; genus Primulina; species Primulina eburnea. The sequence goes on from NC_133113.1 coordinate 54,860, forward strand.
AACCCCACAAAGATGGACTTTTGGGAACCTGTGATATGTAAATTGTCAAAGAAATTAGCTAGTTGGAAAAAGTCGTTCTTATCCAGGGAGGCCCAATTGACATTGATTAAGGTCGTCTAATGTGCGATGCCATCGTACTTCATGTCTCTTTTTAAAGTTCCAATTTGGGTGGCTAAAAGAATGTAAAAGTTGATGAGGGACTTTTTGTGGGATGGAGCAGATGGGGAGAAGCAATGCCATGTCGTAGGGTGGGAGTAGGTGTGTAAACCAAAGGACATAGGAGGATTGGGTTTGGGAAACATTTGCTTAAGGAATGTTGGAACGTTTCATGTTCACAATCTTGATTTTGATGTTAACAAAATTTGTTTATTTGTTTCTAATGAGTTTACATAAGTGAGCAGAAACTGAAACTGATCAGGCTACGAAGTTATCAGTTACCAAGCTTAAACTGAAGCTATCGAGAAGCAAACTGAAAGTACAATCTGCTTGATCGAACTGAACCAGTTCAACTGAAGTGTCAAGAGCAGTTCAACTGATTGTCCAGTTGATAGGTGGTTCAACAGAAGACCTTCAAAAGCCCGATCAGCTGATGAAGTGTTCAACTGATGAAGAGTCCAACTGACCAGTTCAACTGAATCAGTGAAATCAGTTCAGCTGACGAGTCAACTGATTTCACCTCACCAGTTCAAGACCATTTCAACTGATCAGTTCAAAACATCAGTTATGAGCGAACCAGTTTGCAGATACGACAAGCTTAATCCAGCTGTGCACAAAGGTACAAAAGCATTGTATGATCATAGTACAATAAGAGACGTTGCAGCAGCGCTGAAAGCCAATTGTTCCAGATATCTATTTGGGGGAACAAATTCAAACTGCAACGTTGATGTGAATCTTGATACGAATAAATAGCAAACACGATTAAAAGTGAATCGCACCCTCTATTCAATTACAATAACAAGACGCGTGTGTTTTCCCGATCTTTTGATCCAAGTGTTGTGTGATATTCACCTCTAAACTAGCAAGAGTTTAGCAACAAATAAACACGAGGATAAACAATCGAAAACTATACGAACCTTCGAAGAACTTTGCCTACGACAATCCGCACAAGCAACGATCGACAAACGCCACAAAGTTAAAAACTTTGATAAGTTTGATCTTGATTTAACAAAGCTTGGATTTGAAAAGTTGAGAAAAAATTCTCAAAGTTGATAAAATATTAATAATAAATCTCTATTGTTTTTTCATTTTCGTCCAAAATAATCCTTATATCAAAAAGATAACAAAGAAATCTAGTTACCAAACCAACTAGGACTCTAATTAAGGAATGTAATATTTCTCGAAATCGGCGCGCGCTCGGGCGGTAGACTTCGGCCGCTCGAGCGCCAAGCTTCTGCCCTGGTCGCGCTCGGGCGGTAAGATTATGCCGCTCAGGCGCGGCTCTTCTGCCGCTTTTTCTCCTTGGACAGTATGTATGGCGCTCGGGCGGTAATAAGTTGCCGCTCGGGCGCCAATGTTGCTAGAAGTTTCATCTTGAACCACTTGTATAATGTTTCTATGACTCTCCCGCTTGCTTCCATGCAACACGACCTCTTCATGCTTGCTCATGAATCCTTGTAAGGCCTCCTTGAACTTCTTTAATCGGCCCCTTATGATTGGTCCATCCGGTAACTGCAACGGATCCCATGCCTTCCTTGGAGCTTGGCCACCTATGGTCACATCAAACGTATACAATCATTGAGTCTCACTGTACGATCAACCACTCACCTATAAATAGAAGATGAATATCAGTGAAGATAGAGATGATGATACACACATGATATACACGTTATATATACACAGAGTGTGTTCATCAGAAAGAAGGAGGGCACGCATAATGCTTATCAGCTTTGAAGAAGCAATCAACCTAGAGGGAACACTTCAACGTGATATAGCTTATATTAGAAGCTTATTTCCCTCAGTGTGTGAGAACACCTTTCGGGTAGTTTTCAGAGATCGGTTCTCACACACACAACACCAGTCAAATCACGTCTTGCTCACTGACATAAAACATGTGTATGTAGTCTTTGACACACAGACGTTAAACAAGTGTTTACTAGAAGGTGCTGCCTTCAGTCTAGTCTAGGAGTTCAGTTAGGCAGTGAGTAAGTCCTAAGCTGGGTGGGTTATTACAGTTGTTATAATTAATCAAAGTCTTTTAGTGGATCCTACCTGAGGTGGTAGAAGGGATGACGTAGGATCAGTTGAAATCTCCGAATATCCATAAACATATCTTGTGTTATTTCTGTTTAACCGCTTTTTTTTGTTCTTAACTAATTTGACAAATCCAACTGATATCATTTCAGTTCTATCCATAACTGAACTGATATAAGCCAGAACTGATCTCATGTAATCTTCAGTTATTCAGTACCACATGATATTTAAAATATATCATTATTTCTTAATGAAGGATTACTTCGAGTATTTTCCGATTGATTTTATTTCAAACTCGATCTAATTCATCGGTATAAACATTCTTAGAACACGAGCTATTGCAACTCATCATGTTTTTAAAGGATTTTCCTGATCCCAACAATTGGTATCAGAGCGGGTTGTTCTTGAAAGAGCTTTGAAACTGATTTTGATGTTTAAAATTCAAAAATTTCATATTTTTTAAACATATATATGCAAAACTGAATTTTCACGCAGCTTGTAGCAACCTTGGAAAAAATGATATATCTCCTTGACCGAGTGTTCAAATGACGAACCGCTTTTTGCGTTGCATACTAGACTTGTACAGGTTTACAGCGGTATAAAATTCGTATCCTAGTTATGCACGAGAATATACAGTTTATTCGTTGAAGGCAAAGCATATGTGCTACGGCAGAAAATGAGCCATGGAGAAAATTGGTTAATTATCCATCTTCTTTTATAATTTTCAAAATTTCAAAAATATAAGTTGGAGAACTCATTATAATTTAAATGGAGAGATTATTTTTAAATATTGAGGGGGAGAAAATTTTGTGTTTAAAATGTTTTGAAAATATGACTTTTTGATTCACACAAAAGGGGGAAAATATGTTAGTTGAATCGATTGTTTATCCAAGTTTTGTGATCATCAAAAAGGGAGATATTGTTGGAACATTTCATGTTTGCAATCTTGATTTTGATGTTAACAAAACTTGTTATTGTGTTTTTAATATATTTACTCAAGTGTGAAGTTACAAACACAAGAAGCAAGCTAAAACTGAATTATGCACAAACTGAATTTCTGGCAAGTTTCGGTGTTTTGATGATATCTCTCAATTGGATGATTCAAATGACATTCCGCCAACTGGAATGATCATAAAAAGTAATTTGGAAAAAATTGTATTTCACGTCAGTTGGGAAAAAGCGGATTTTATCTAGGTCAAACTGATCGTAACTGATCGCACGAAGACAACAATCAGTTGGGTTTTAGCATCTGCAGTATTTTTCGTCATATCTCTCAGCTCGGTTATCGAAATGAAGCCATTCAGTATGCGTTGGAGGGATAAGACGATGATATACAAATCATCTTCAGAAGTCAAAGTCTAAATCGAAGCTTAAGATGCTGATAAATGACGATAAAACTACTAGTTCTGCACAAACTGAAATCAGCTAGGCTAATTACTGCTGACCAGCTGAAACTAAACTGAACCAGCTGCTGACCAGCTGAACTGAACTGAACTAGCAGTTGACCAACTTAACTGAACGGAACCAGCTGCTGACCCGTTGAACTGAACGACCAGTTGAGTTGACCAGAGTTGACCAGTCGGGAAAATGCCCAGCAAGGCGAATTTGACCGTTGCAATCTCAGAAACAGTACAGAAACTTTAAAAACAGTCATATTCTTGTGTCTAACGTATATATCATTGTTGAGGCTTATAAATACAACATCTTGAAGATCAAACACGAGCTTTTGAAGAGGATTCAAAGTATGGGCAGTTAGCATGAAGAAATCAGCTAGTTCAGAGCACAAGCCCTTTTGTGAGGATACAATTGAGATGTACACTGTAAAGGATAAATTCATCACACACAAGCACCCACACATATACAAGAGATTTGAACTTCAAATTTTAGTTGAGTGAGTCTTCACACAAAGACGTAAAACAATGTGTTTGTAGTCTTTGTATATGAGACATTAAACAAATATGCTGATTGTGAGGTGCTGCCTACAATCTTGAGTACTAGGATTTCAGTTTATGCAGTGGTTAAGTCCTATCTGAGTGGGTTTGTACAAAGAATTGTATAAATCAAAGTCTTCTAGTGAATCATTCCCAATGGGAAGAAGGGTTGACGTAAGAGCATTTGAAGTCTCCGAACATTCATAAAAAAATTCGTGTCTATTTGTTTATTGCATTTACTTATCATTTCCATTGTTTTAATGATGCATTGTTGAAGCATTTTATGTGTTCGTAAAATACAAAATTATTGCATACCAAGTGTTTGATAAAATTTTCAACCAAAATATTTTTACTCATTCAACTTGCATATATTTTAAATACTTTACAAAATATTTAATTGGTTTTTACGAAGGATTATTTCGAGTGTCTTCCGCTTGATTTGAAAACCAAACTCGATTTAATTTATCATGTTCAATATTTCAAGAACCGAGCTATTGTAGCTCAACGATTACTCCGATATCGATCCTATCATATTCATTTCAATTTTAATTTTTTATTTTTAAATATATCTTTTATTTTATCATCTAGCCTAGATGATAGGCTAAATCTTTGGTGTTAGATCATACCTTTACTAAAATATGGTATAATTCTATTCAACTCTGAAATTCAGATGATTTATTATTGGTTAAAACAAACAGGTTCGAATTTAACTAGGAATTTATAAAGTTCATGTTGTAGCTCTTTGCATGTTTTGCTAAGAGAAGGCGTTTTAAAAGCTTTTATGGGTGATTTATTATGAATTTTATTTTCTGATGTGACTCTCGGTAAAATCTTTGATTGTTTTGTAAAAGATCCATGCATTATAAATCAAACTGAATAGTCAATTAATGTATTACAAATTAATTAAAAATAATATATATCATTCATATAACAAATTAATAATACTCAAATTTATTTTGTAAGAATCTAAATTAATTAGTGAATTATTACTCTTAAGATCAAACGTGATAGATCGAGAATTTGAAATATCAAAAAGAAAACTATGATTTTATATTTTTGATTAAATTAAATATATTGGACTTCAAAAATAAAATAATTTTTTTAAAAAAATGATCTCATTCATAACAAATTAAAAATACTCAGCGATTTGAGAGGGTTATAATAATTAAATTCTCAAATATTCTCCCTATACATATATATATGGTATACATAACATATAATGATCATCTGCTATACGTATCCAGTGTATATAATACTCATATTATAAATATATTAGGTATGGACACCTCAATTTTTGAGGTGTTTACCCAGGTTTTTTGTACAACATATGATCGGTTTTTTTTATACTTTAAATATGATAAATATGTGTTTATATTTGTATATGTTTATTTTATATTTTCTTTTTTGTTAATGTATGACAATTACATAAATATAAACTAAAGTGAAGCAAATGTAGGTTTTTTTTGTGGTAAAATAATATAGGAAACAATATATACTGCGATTTTTTAAAGCACTAATCAAGTTTGTTCTATTTGTGCAAAAAAAGCCTAAAGACAAATGAAAATAACTTTTGTTAAAGTTAAATATGGGGAGAAAAAATGTTAGTATTGTAGATACCAAAAGCTATAATGTATGGGTTTATACATATGTGACATATTTGTGTGTAAACTGATATATTAGATGTAGAAATATATAAATTTGAAAATGTTTAAACTTATAATCTTAACTTGGTTAGACTTGCGTATGCATGTTGTAATGTGCAAAAAATTTATTGAAATTGTTTGAAAAATAACGAAGCTAACCAGTTTGAATGAAGCTTAGTAAGAGCAATAATCAAGAAATTAACAGATAAATATGTTGGATAATATTTATTTATTTTTTTCTTTTGGTTTTTTAGGAAAAAGGTCACTATTAACAGTTATGTTAAAACATTTCATGTTCGCAATCTTGATTTTGATGTTAACAAAACTTGTTATTTTGTTTCTAATGTATTTAACTTAGTGCGCAAGTAATTGAAACTGATCAGGCTTCGAACTGATCAGTTATCGAGCCAAAACTGGAGCTGAGATCAGTTACGAGCTGTCAAAATCACAAACTCAAGACGTTCAACTGATCGCACAAACTGAACCAGTCGAACTGAAATGTAAACAAACAGTTCAACTGATTGTCCATCTGATGGGTGGTTCAGCAGAAGATCTTCAGAAGCCCGACCAGCTGATGAAGTGTTTAACTGATGAAGAACCCAGCTGATCAGTTCAACTGACGAGTCAACTGATTTCACCAGCCCAACTGAAGATCAGTTCAGATGACCAGTTCAGAGCATCAGTCAGAACCAATCAGTTACAGATCAAGACAAGCTTCGTATTCTAGTGGATTCCAGCTACGCACAAAGGTACAAAGCTATCATACTATCAAAGTACAATAAGAGACGTTGCATCAGAGCTTAAAGCCAAAAGTTCCGGAATGGATTTCGAGGAACGGATTCAAAATGCAACGAATACAATAATTGAGCCTCACTGTACGATCAAGCTCCACGCCTATAAATAGAGGGTGAAGATCAGTGAAGAAAGACACAATACAAGAGAGAAAAGAAAAGGGCACGCTTCAAAATCATTTCAGCTTAAGAGAGAAGCATTCAGCCCACATGGAACACTTCAATGTGTTATCAGCTTTAGATTAGAAGCTTATTTCTCTTAGTGTGTGAGAACACCTTTCGGGTAGTTTTCAGAGATCAGTTCACACACACACACACACTCACCACCATTCAAATCACATATTTCACACAGACGTAGAACTTGTGTATGTAGTCTTTCTCACATAGACGTTAAAGAAGTGTTGACTAGAAGGTGATGCTTTCAGTCTAGTCTAGGAGTTCAGTTAGGCAGTAGTTAAGTCCTAAGCTAAGTGGATTTGTACAAGTAGTTATATAAATCAAAGTCTTCTAGTGAATTCTAAGGGGTGACGTAGGAGCATTTGAAGTCTCCGAACATCCATAAACATATCTTGTGTATTTAACTGTTTAACTATTGTTTTCAAACTGGTTTAACTAGTTAGAGCATTCGTCGGTTCAGTTCTCACCATAACTGAACTAATGAATACAAAAACTAATCTAGTCTTTTGGTTATTCAGTTACACAAGATATACAAATATATCAGTGTTTCTTAACGAAGGATTATTTCGAGTGTTTTCCGCTTGGTTCTATACCAAACTCGATCTAATTGATCTATGTATACATTCTTAGAACACGAGCTATTTTAGCTCTTGGAGAATATTTTGTTTGAAGCACCTCCAGGTGCTCTGCAATCGGTCCTTCAAGTTACTATGTTACCATGTTTCGTACATTTTGCTAATTGTGTGTATCAGTAATCAAAATCATGAAGTTGCTTTGACCCAGAGAAGATATGTTCTAGTTCATTTATCCTACACATTTGATCAATGTTGTTACTGTGAAGCCATGGCTAAGGTACACGTGCTCTTCTTGTCCAGCCATTGGATAAAAATAAAAAGCACAAAATAATTTATATATGTTGGAGATAGATAGTATTTTTAAAAGTTTAGTAATGGGATGAGAACGTTTTATATATACATACTATTTTCTCATGTACTTAAATGTTCATATTTCGGAAAATTTTAATGCATTATATTGTTTGAATAATGGCGTTTATAAGAAATAAGGTATAAATTATGTATAAAAATATACACATTACAAACAAAATTTGAAACTTCCTCTATTTTTTTAAATCGGAAACTCGAAAATTACTAATTTAAAATAAGTTAATGTTTCCATATATCATAATAATTTAACATTTGAAATCTCAAGTGCATAAAAATCCCTTAATCGTCACTAACCAAAAATCCTACATCAATCTTTAAAACGATCAACTAACAATAAAGCATAAAATGTCCGTAATAAAATCATTAACAATAATCTTTCAAATTTTTTATCTATCAAGCTAATGCGGAATATAAATGTCCACCGGGTGTGTACTGTCGCACCCGATCCACTCAAGCGTCAGCGCCTCCTCATATCATCAAATCCTGCAACATTCAAACCTAGTGAGTCTAATGACTCAACACGTTCTAAACATGAGTAGCAAATAATACATAGACAATCACATGCATTTAAAATCATAATTTTATTTAAAATAGTTTTTAAGCATAAATAAATCGTAAATCATAAAATCATTCAATCGTAAAGCTTTCAATCATTTATCATTTTGGGTGACGTTTGATCCTTGAAAGTGACTAACTTTTATCATCTGGTCGACTGATTAGTCTTCAGCTTCACGTGGCCCATGGAGACCGGCACTAGGCACCTCCATGGAAATACGATCGTCGGGCTCCCTCTGGGGTCTTTTCCCAAAAACGGGCTCTCTCTGGAGCATTTTTCCTCACGATATTCCCATAAAATTGTAATTTCACTGTTCTTTCTTGCCCCACATATCTTCTATCCTTTGTCACGGTCAATTCACATTCCTTAAAATATTTTTTTCCCTTTTCTTTTTAAAACAAAAAATATCATGATATTCAAAAATAACATTTTTAACAGTAAAAATTGCACAGCTGTACCATAAATCATGAAATATCATATTGTCACCAAAATCATCATAATAAATCATTTAACACATACCCTTCGGAACACTGCCAACCTTTTTTGTGTTACCCATATGTACAATGATTGTTTTGCCTCTAGACGTAATATTCCCCGATTTTGACCTTTTCTTAATTTTATTGACATGAGCTTATCCTAAATAATTATTTAAACTTAAATCTAATTTTTAATAATTTTATTTAGTTTAAATTCATGGGTTTAGATTTAATTTCTTATTTAATTATTCGAGAATCTTTAAATTCCCGATTTAATTCAAATTTGAATATTTTCTTCCCGTATTTTAAACATAGACTTTTTATTATCTAAGCTACCCTCATGAGCCATGAATCACTCCCGTGGACCGTGGTTCGAACCCTCTTCTTTTTCCCAGCCCTAGTTCGAACCTAAGCTAAATTACTCGAGCCCACTTCATATTTCCTTGAGCCATGGCCGAGCCACCTCGAACCATCATGGACCTAACATGACCTTGACCCTTCTCCTACGAGTCATCATAGCCCTAGCCATATTACTCACTACTGACCCCCACTGGACCAGCCCTAGTGACCATAGCCGAGCCACAGCGCCCCCACGCAGCAGTCGGCCATAGTATTGCATGGGAGGAGTCGATCCTAGCCCTATAGTACTCTTCCTCAGCTGTTGTCAACGAGTCTTAGCCATGCTATGAATCTTCCTAACACCTAAACACGTCCATCACGACCCTTGCCCAATCCCCGGGTCAAGCCGCACGCTCACCTTTCCCCTAGACTAACCCTTACAAGCCACAAATCCATGAACACCCTAGTGCTCCCTCCTAGCCATGCACGGCCCCTCTTTTTTTTTGTCTTTCCTTCGTTCCCACCCCATGTTCCACTTATTAAACATCCTACGTTGGCAGCCAATCACTTGGGAGTCATAATGTTTATCAAACATGCGTAAAATCGACCAACTTTTGAAAATATTTGATCTATCGTTAAAACAATCGTGCGTACATATTTTTCATGCAAAGAAATCAAAACATGCACAATATTGTTTGAATGATGCATCAAAAGAATTTAGAAAACGTGCCTTTGCGTTTTAAAGTGCTCGAATACACGATCGTCGGCGAGGGGCATGAGAAAGGGCAAAAGGAAGACGAATACTCCTTGCTTTTCCTCATCTCCTATTTTCCAATTTTATGCGTGTGCTAGTGTGTGTGATTCGGCTGATATGTGTGTCAAAGAGACCTAGGAATCATTTTTATGAATTTTTATTTACATGTTAATGGGCTTGGGTTTTGGGCCTCTAAGTATTGGAGCAATTGAGCCTACTTAATTTAGTTAAATTGCGCCTAATAACTCTCATATAATTAAAATAAAATTTTTTATAAAAATTAGTTTACAAAAATAATATTTTTGATCTTTTAAAAACTCCTCGTTTGTCCAAAATCGGTTTCTCGGGTAAAATCGAGCTCGTCTCGTAAAATAATTGGAACTCTACAATTTTTAGAAGAATGTAATAATTTTTAATCATATTAAGAAGCCTTGAAAATAATTAGTGAAAAATATGTATTCTTGTCTTGGTCATCCCCGGTCTCCTTTCCCCAGCCTATTATCGGATATTCAGTAAAATCTTTCAATTTCCTGAAATCATGGCATATAATCATTTAATCATGCAATCATAACTTTAATCATTTAATTTGTATCAATTTCGTCCTCGAAATTTGCCTTGTCTTGAAAATTGAAAAGCTTAAGCTCCCTCATCCACTTCATACTTGACCCTCTAACTTAAATTTTTCTCTTCGTTTCGGTCCCCACAATCTCGAAAAATTTATTTCTATCCCAAAAATTTTCAGCGTCGTCTCTAAAATCCAATTCAGCTAGAGTATGCAACCTATTCTTCTCAAAGTTCTTCATTATCCCAATCTATTATATAAACAATTTTCAACATTTTATGCAATAATGGCATTGTGAGAATGTTAAACAACTAGGCTACCGGTAATTAGTTTTGCTTCGGTTCTGCTTCAGCCTCCTTAGCTTGCATCACACAGACCCTTATAGTTGTGGATTGCTTGAGCTTTGGGCAATCCCTACCTTGTGTCCCAAATATCCAGAATTGAAGTACTTGTAGGTGCCCCACATGTACTTGCCATAATGTGGACGATTGCACTCCTTGCACAGTGGTTTCTCAGTAGTCTTCGGGATGTTCTCTCTTGGTGGTTGTCCTTGTAGTTTCGGTGGTTCCGGGTGCTTAATTGGTCCCGTATAAGGCTTCTTATTTTGCTGACTAGCTTGCTGAGCACGATTCCTATTTCGCTGTATCTCCCAATCAATATCTTTGAGTGACTGCTCGGCTCTAAAAGCTTTGGCAACGATATTAGTATAATCACCAGGATCGACGAGCATCACATCATTACGGATAGTCGGCCTCAAACCATCTAGGAAGTGTCGTAACTTTTCCACAACATCATTAGCAATCAAGAGCGCGAAATGACAACCCATATCAAACTTCTGCACAAACTTAGCAACAGACCAATCCCCCTGTCGGAGACTCATAAACTCTCTCTTAAGCCTAGAACGGGCATCGGAAGTGAAATATTTATCATAGAACACCCTTTTGAAGTCTTCCCACGTCAATGTCGCTAGATTCACCCCTCGCTCCGCTCCATCCCACCATAAGGAAGCGTCGCCCTTCAGCAGATAGATGGTACAACGAACTCGGTTAGCGTCTGTCATATCCATATAACGAAAGATCACCTCTAAAGATCTAATCCATCCCTCATCCACGAATGGGTCAGTAGTGCCATGAAAATCCTCTGGGTTCATCCTCCTAAAACACCCATATGCAGCCTCCGGTCGGACCATTGCACCGTGTTGCTCTAGTAAAAAAGTCATACTGGGTAGTACACAGACACTAGCATTCTGATTAGGTAGAGGCAGTGAAATCTCCTCCTCATGTCTATCCTCATCATTCCTACGCAAAATCGTTCTAGGATGCATCTCTGTACACGCCGTCCAAACCACGTAATCAACATGCATTCAACGTTTTACATGCAACATGCAACTAACATTTATATCATGTATCAAAAAATCATTTAAACCAAAAAAAAAATTAGCATATAAAATATATGGCAGTAAAACTCACATACTTGAAACATGACTTCTTGAGCTTCTTGGAGTGACAGTACACAACCCTTTGGGGATTCTTGGCTCTGATACCAACTGAAACGTCATCTATTTTTTTATGAATCAGAAACTCGAAAATTACTAATTTAAAATAATTTAATGTTTCCATAAATCATAATAATTTAACATTTGAAATATCAAGTGTATAAAAATCTATAAATCGTCACTAACCAAAAATTTTACGTTGACCTTTAAAAAGATCAACTAACAACAAATCATAAAATGTTTGTAATAAAATCATTAACAATCATCTTTCAGATCTTTTATCTATCCAGCTAATACGGAAAATAAATGTCCTCGGGTGTGTACTGTCACACTCGATCCACTCAAGTGTCAGCGCCTTCTCATATCATCAAATCCTGCAACATTCAAACCTAGTGAATATAATGACTCAGCACATTCTAAACATGAGTAGCAAATAATACATATACAATCACATGCATTAAAAATCATGCTTTAATTTAAAATAGCTTTTAAGCATAAATAAATTGTAAATCGTAAAATCATTCAATCGTAAAGCTTTTGATCTTTTATCATTTTGGGTGAAGTTTGATTCTTGAAAGTGACTAGCATTTATCCTCTGGTCGACTGATCAGTCTTCAGCTTCACATGGCCCATGGGGACCGGCACTAGGCACCGCCATGAAAATACGATCGTCGGGCTTCCTCTGAGCTTTTTCTCATAAACAGGCTCCCTCTAGACATTCCCATAAAATTGTAAGTTCACCATTCTTTCTAAAAACAAATCTCTCACATATCCTCTATCCTTTGTCACGGTCAATCCACAACCCAGAAAATATTTTTTTTTTCCTTTTATTTTTAAAGCATAAAATATCATGACATTCAAAAATAACATTTTTAAAGTAAAAATTGTACAACTTTACCATAAATCATAAAATATCATATTTTCATCATAATAAATCATTTAACATGTGTTATGACCCTTCGGGATACTGCCAACCTGTTTTGTGTTACCCAAGTGTAAAATGACTGTTTTGCCCTTAGACGTAATATTTCTCAATTTTTACTTTTTCTTAATTTTATTGACACGGACTTATCCTAAATAATTATTTAAGCTTAAATATAATTTTTAATAATTTTATTTAGCTAAAATTCACGAGTTTCGATTTAATTTCCTATTTAATTATTCGAGAAGCGTTAAATTCCCGATTTAATTCAAACTTGAATATTTTCTTCCCATATTTTAAACATAGACTTTTTATTACCTAAGCTACCCTCATGAGTCATGAAACACCCCCGTGGACCATGGTTCAAACCCTCTTCTTTTTCCAAGCCCTAGTTCGAACCTAAGCTAGATTACTCGAGCCCACTCCCTATTTCCTTGAGCCATGGCCGAGCCACATCAAACCATCATGGACCTAACATGACCCTGACCCTCCTGTACTCCACCTGGACCAATCTTAGACCAGCTAACCATCCCTAGCCCATGCAACAGCTCATCGCACGTCTGAACTAGAGCCGAGCCCCTCTCCTAGCTTCCTTCGGATCCTAGTTGAACTAGGACTCTTCCAACCATTAAAGCGCCGACCCTCTCGTACCTTAGCCATACCTGGACCATGTTCCACCCAACCTAGCCCAGCCCCGAGCCCCTTAATCCACACCCAAGTCGCGCGAACCAGCCCCAACGCACACTAGCCTGTGCGCATGGATTTAGAGCTCGCGGCTCCTCTCATTTGAGTCAGCCTACACCTAGCCATCTTAGGACTCACCTAGGACTCTACTGCCTCCCACTGGACTAGCCCTAGCCACCATAGCCGAGCCACAACGCCCCCATGCAGCAGCTAGCCATAGGATTGCATGGGAAGAGTCCTAGCCCTATAGGACTCTTCCTCAGATGCTCTCAATGAGTCCTAGCCATGCTAGGACTCTTCCTAACACCTAACCACATCCAGAACGACCCCTACACAAGCCCCGGGTTGAGCCGCATGCCCTATTTTCCCCTAGCCGAACCCTTACAAGCCCAATCGTGCATACGTATTTTTCATGCAAATATAATCAAAACATGCATAATATTTTTTGAGTGGTGCGTCAAAGGAATTTAGAAAATGTGCATTTGCATTTTAAAACGTTCGAATACGCGATCGTCGGCGAGGGGACAAGAAGGGATGAACGGGCGACGAAGATTCTTTGCTTTTCCTCCTCTCCTATTTTTGAATTTTAGGTGTGTACTAATGTGTGTGATTCGGCTGATATGTGTGTCAAAGAGACCTAGGAAAGCTTTTTATAAATTTTTATTTACATGTTAATGAGCTTGGGTTTTGGACCTCCAAATATAGGAGCAATTAGGCCTATTCAATTTAGTTAAATTGAGCCCAATAACTCTCATTTAATTAAAATATTAAAATTTATAAAAATGAGTTTCCAAAAAAAACTCATCATTTGTCCAAAACCGAGTTCTCGGGTAAAATCGAGTTAGTCTCGTAAAATAATTGGAACTCTAAATTTTTTAGAAAAATGTAATCATTTTTAATTATATTAAGATGCCTTGAAAAAATTTAGTGAAAAATATTTATTCTTGTCTTGGCCGTCCCCGATCTCATTTCTTCAGCCTATTATCGAATATTCAGTAAAATCCTCCAATTTCATAAAATCATGGCATATAATCATGCAATCATACCTTTAATTATTTAATATGTACCATGCATACATTTAAAATTAATTAAATAAAACAATTAAGCAATTCAAATAATTTGCATGCATTTAAAATCAATTAAATAAAAAAATTAAACTATTCAAATAATTTGCATGGATGTGGTTTACGTAAGTTATTTTTTCGGACGTTACAAAATCTATTTTACTATTTGTGTTTTGGACGTACAATATGTTATTTTTATGTGACTTGTCATTTTAGTTTTAAATATCGTGGTGGTGAATGATTGTTGATTGGTGGTCGTTAGCTTCATCCAGAAATATTCTGAGGTGTATCCACTTTTTTATTCTCTAGTTCAGCTCTTCTCGAAAGCTTGATTCGGTGCTCTCTAAATCATTTTTTAAAAAAATATATATGTAGTGTAAAAATTTAGTTATTATGCAAGTAAAAAAATGGAGCAACAATTTACAATAAACCGTGGGTAAATTTTGCAACGGTTTGAGATAAACCATTGATAATTTTGTTACGATCTGGTTAAAACCGTTGTAAAGTATTTCAAAAATTTCACGAAAACCATTGTTAAATTTAATAATGATTATTAAAAAAAAGTTGCTAATATACCAACGAGTGAGTCTTATGTGAGACGGGTCAACCCTACACATATTCACAATAAAACTAATACTCTTAGCATAAAAAATGATACTTTTTCATGGGTGATCCAAATAAGAGACCCGTCTCACAAATACGACCCGTGAGACTGTCTCACACAAGTTTTTGCCTATACTAACAATTTAAGATAAACCGTTGTTAAATATACCTACAATTATAATAGCACAGTTGCTAGAATAACGATTTAAATTAAATTATAGTTATATCGGTTACGGTTTAATAAAATCCCTAGTCATAATAGTAACATATTTACATAAATTGTATCTATTTTACCGACTATTAATCCACTTCCGCTGCTACATTAAACCGAAATAAACTGTCACTAACATAGCAATGGTTTTTAAACCGTGCCTAAGTTAAACAACGAGGGCTTTTCTCACAGTTTAAAAAATCGTGGCTAAAACCGTCGTTAAATTAACAAAAGTTTTTCTTGTGACTAAATGAAATGTTTGTTTTAGAGACATTTCGCGAAAATATTTTTGAGAGAATAAAAATAAATGTTTGGCAACGATCATTTCCATTTGTGTACTTTCTTTCAACTCGCCTTGTAATTGAATCCGACATTTCTATCATCATGGAAATTACAAAGATTTATGGAGTGTTTGAACCTTTCCAAAGGAAAATCTAAAAATCATTTGTGTTTAGAGGTTACAAGCAGATAAAAACGGTAGGCCAAAGAAATCTTTCCAACAAAGTGCACTTGTGTTGTATGCTAATACACATTAAATATAATATTTTTGTGTGCTTCTAACAAAACAATAAGAAAATAGACATTGTTTACATAAAGAGCCTTGGCACTTATATTCTTGGCTGAAATATGTAAAGGAAAAAAGGAAATGCGTTGGTGCAGATCTTCTACGAAACAAGAACCAGTTCCTTCAACTTCATCTTTTATAAGCAGACTCATCTCATAACAACCTTCAACTTGGCTTCAATTTGTTCCCGTACTCTCCACTGTAAAACAGTATCTCAGAATGGAAGTAAATAAATTACACAAGATTCTTTTAGCAACAAAACAGTCACCTGTAAATCATTAATTTCCTCATCAGTTAGAGACCGTTCCATCGACCTATACGCTACCCTATAGCAGTGACTCGTCATTCCTTTCTTATTGGTGAAGTTATCGATCAATGTCACCTGAAAGATCATTATTAATGATATTTTCCAGCTTAAAATTCAATCATACAGAGATCCAACTGCGATTTTCATTTCTACTGCAGAGCCTGAAATTTTGAAAATGCTGGCAATTGATGGATTAAGTCCTATTAACTAAATATTTTAATAAAGTGATAATTTCTTTAAATAGTTAATAAATGGCACTTCACTGTCACAAATATCAAGGATATCATCTCATGTATTTCTAATATATGTGCTTATCATGACAATTTCAACAGAGGATCCACTTATAAATGATGTAGCAGAGCAACTCAAAAGAGTATCATACTCTTCACTAAATGTTCAAAAGTCAAGGGTTCTAAAACTACTAAATCATTGAATTCGGGCCTGCAACAAAGTACGATACAAGCTTACCTCCTCCACAAGATCCCCAGCAACACCTCTGATAATTTCACAGAGGTTATTTTCGGTAAATGCATCGCTAATCCAGAAACTCACGTCCTTATAACATGGAGGGTACTACAAAGTTACAATTGAAGGTCAAAATGAAAATAGATTTAGGAAGTAGCTCTGATTTTCCATTCGATGCTGATAAAGGCAATCGGACAGACTATTTCTAGGTAATGATAGTCATACCTTCGAGAATTGTTTGAACTTCACCCCAAGCTGTCCCTTGGAGAACTACACAAATAATAGATTAGTGTTCAAGTCATATAAATGATGTAAAGCAGCAACAAAATATTAAAGGAAATAAATAAATACTTGTGAAGTAAACCGCTGGTCGTTGGTCCAAAAAAGGCGGATATCTGGAATGTCAAATAGAACCATAGCCAGTCGCTCCAGTCCGAGCCCAAAAGCCCAAGCAATGTTGTCTGTTCTACCACTTCTCTTGAGTATTTCTTGTTCCATTACTCCACAACCCAATACTTCCAGCCACGTTTCCTGAAAAAATATCACACGCTAATATGACTAGGTGCCACCGAGACAATTTCCAGACAAATGAGAGGAAATGGAATTTTAAAACAAAACAAAAAGAGAGCATTAGTAGTAACTCATGTCAGATTGCAGAAAAGATATCCGGGATTGGCTCTATGTCCACAGTGGTGCGTTTTATGCAAGGATAATGAGGAGAACCAAGATCATCTATTGTTACATTGTGACTTCACAAGGCATATCTGGGTCAAGGTGATGCAACATTTGGGTTTTGAGTGGACTTCCCCACAACATGCTAAAGATTTGTTACTTATGGAGAACATCGGACTCACTGGAAAGGGCCTCAATAAATTCTGGAAAATTATTCTTCATTGCATTACATGGTCTTTATGGATGGAACGAAATAAAAGAATTTTCAGCGAGGTAGAAGACTCCTGGGAAAACTTATGGGAGAAGATCAGATTCAACGTAGCAAGATGGACGGTTACATTACCAATGTTTCAGCATTTGCTTTTGTCAGACCTAGTCAGGGATTGGTGTTTCATAACATTCTGACGAGTTACTAGATTAGTTTTCAGGACTTATTTGTGGATGGCTTATCCACTATTTCTGTAACCAAATTATCTACTTATAATAAAAAATATTAGTCTCTGAAAAAAAATAAAAATGGGTTTGACTCAAACTTAATCTAACAGCCTGATAAGTCTCCACGTGTTAAAAAGAAAATTTCTCAAAGAACAACCATTCTACCTGAAAATATATTTCCAATTCAAATGAGGGATTTGTAAAGGGAAAATAAGCATCAATCCAGCGCATCTCCACGCCACCTGACCAAAGGAAACACAAGCATTGACCTTTCATAAAAATCAGAGCATTCAGGCTCCATCAAACTCTTAGACCAAGTAAAAAGAATCCTGTTGACCTTACATTGACTCTGAAAAAAATCTAGCCATTTACCAGGTATATTCTCATACTCATTAAAACCCCTAAAAGTCAAATTCTTAAATTTATTTGACCATTGGTTCCAGTACATGATTTTGTAATATCCTTCTTTCTGTCTTCAGTTTCACTTTCCTCTGCTGCTTCTTTAGTCTTACTTCTAGTGAGGACGACGTGCTCAATAAGGAATATATGAGTTTTGCAGGAAAAATGTAAAAACATAAATACGAAAATTTATAACTGAACTATAGTTGCTATATCCCAACTCCAAGGAACCTTCAATGTTAAAGGAACCATAAGCACGAACGGTATACAACTTACTGTCTCTAGCTGCGATGAATTTGATTCTAAATATTACAAACTAGATGGAATCTGGATTGCAATCAAAATTACTCATTCTATCATCCAAATTAAAACTTAGATTTCATTCCCAGCGTACCAAATAAATGCCGTGCCAAACCCTCAAGACAGTGCTTTAGATCCTCAGCTACATATGACGTAGCATTAGTACCAGAATCTTCCCAGTCCGTTGGAGTGAAAACTCGGACCCCTTCCATCTGATAATTAGGCACCATAAACATCTTTGAATAGAAGGACCAAAGTCAGCTAAATGACATGATAGCAATTACACCATCAGACAAACCTGATGAAACACTGGGTAGTGAGTTGAATCAATTGAATCTCTTCTGTAAACATCTCCGGTAACAAGGAAATGAGTATGCCCCTCCCTTAGCAAATGAGCTTGATGTGCACTTGTATGGCATCTCAGGACAGTTTGAGAATCCACATAATATGTATCATTATAACTCCTACTCACATGATCAGTAGGCACTAATACATCATCAAAATTCTGCATGAAAACATAATCTTATTACGTCATTCAATTAATATAAATAACAAAATTGCAAGTTCAATGCAATTAAGGAGAAAGAAGAAAAGAACTCACAACATTATCCCAGAAACTGGAATCATAACAATGCAAACATTCTACAGAATTCCATGTTAGTAACATCAACTTTTCTACCCACACTAATCCGCTAGCTTACTGCTGAGTATCATTAAATATTTAATGTTAAAGCTACAGACTATGAAGTTGGACATTGATACTAACAATGAAACTGATTTGATCCCAGTTATACAGAACTCCATGCAAGTCTTAAACAATCCTTGCACTGGGGGTTACAATTTCTAAAAGCATAACGCTTTCCTTTCAAACCTTGATATTTCTGTTTTGAATTTTGTGTGCTTATATAAGCATGAAAATTCAATAGGTGCATAAATTAAGAGAAACTGCGAGAGTAGAAACTTCTACTGGCAGGAAGAACTATCAAACATGAATTTCAATTATGACATGAATAACAGGAACATTAGCAGATAAAACACGAGCATTAGGGAAGAAGGAAGTAAAAACCTTAAATTCCTTTCTGTGCATACTAACATACCGCTTTTACAGATACTAAAGGGCTCAAATCATCAAATTTATCAAATTTGTTACGATGGTTGGTATCAAAATAATCATAGATTGCATTCTTTAGTATGCCAAGAGGATGTTGATCCCTCCTGTGAAGCTGCAATCCCAGCTTTGAGAAAATTGAATCGGGAACATTATTTGTTGGATCATCCTTCACTATTTCTGCATGTTTATGCGTAAGGCCATCACAAATCAATACTAAGATAATCAGAAAAAATAATATACATCATCCAGACATGAAAAGGATCAAGAAACTAATTTATTCGACTTCAAAACCCTTTGCTGACGCATGTTAAACAAGTTATTGCTCAAAATAATCAATATAAATAGGCAATCATTTTTCATAAGTCGGTTGATAAACATTAAAACATCCACATATTGAATATTGTTATAAATCCAACTAGATAGATAAAAAAAACATAAATAACACAGTGGAGCTGAGCTATATTAGATTAATAAAAAAAATAAAACTATATTTATAAATTCGGTTGATTGTTAATCTGATTAATATGTGGCTATTTCTGAAAGCATAAAGAAAAGGGTGGATCACAATACCTTCTCTAGAAATCTTAGCACCACCAAGTTCGAGAAGCGACGTCACAGGATGCCGCCATTTCTTGCAAACGTTAACTTTTTCCGAAGGAATCGGGGCGAAGGATGTTGAGAAAGATGAAAGTTGTAGGCCAAAAATAATGCTTCTTTCAGAGAGGAAATGGGAGGGCTTCGTTAGAAAGACAGTATGGGCAAGTGAGAGCGACATGGAAACTGTGTTCCCACTGCCCGCTAACAGGTGGAGGGGGGCAGACGGATTTGGGTGTGGAATTGTTTGGACAGGAGCCATGAGAGAGAAAGTTATTTAATATATAGAACGGGCGCAAACTGCTATGTTACGGGCCTAATCAAAGCCGAAAATCAGATTTTTATACACTAGAAGGCCTAAGGCCCAATTGGGAAAACATGCGGGCCACATGAAAACGATAGCTTGCTAGTTCAATGTTCTTATGGGCCTAATAACACCAATGTTTTCATATTTCTTCACATAAAGAGGCTCACACAATTTACTGTCATGCGTGTTTTCCCAATCAATGGAGCGGAAATACGGTAGGTATGGCTAGACTCAAGACCGTCCCATGAAAACTGACCCATTATCCGCTCCAGTCCGGTTAAATATTATTCGGATCCGCTCCACCCGGACCCATTGACATCCCTAAAGAGATCAGACAATTTTTAGTCACGCATTGTTTGGCCGAAAAATATGTTGGTTCAATTAATTTAGCCGAAGCTTAGAAGGAATTTTAGCCCACAAAATTGCATAACTCAATAATTATTTTGAACAAGTCAAGCACGAAGATCGTGATTAGTGGGAGGAGGGGGAGTACCACGCATAAATCTGAAGAAAAAGAAATTCAGCAGCTGAAGGAGAACATAACCCATCACTCAAACAATTTGCAAACACTGCAAAAATCTTCAGCTTTCATATTCAAGCAATTTTTAATCCTCTAGTCGTCTGCTTTCAAATTTTTAATAAATTACCGCTCGAGCGCCGAGCCTTCTGGGGAAAATACTCGGACAGAAAGAGTGGCGCTCGAGCGGTAAAAAGTTACCGCTCGGGCGCCGAGCAAACTGGACTCCATGACTCAGAAACTTATACTCTCCAATTTCGATTACACATACAGAGAACAACGCCTCGAGACTCATCCTAAGACACTATGATCCAAACTCGACTCCATAAAAAAAATGTCCCAAACGTTCCCAAAGAAGCGACGCACCACACGCAATGCAATAAAACTCATAACTCTAATTTTGATACCAAAATAGTTTTCACGACTACTCGTTCTCTCAAGTGTCTAACGACGCGAAACAAAACTTCAATAACCACCCCAACATCATTAACAACATCCTAACGCAGCAGCGATCTCACCCGTCAATCTCAAAAGAAGCCTGCAACCATAAAACTTCAAGAACGCATCAACATCGAAATTTTCTGAAAAAACGCAGTTTGAGCAGTCCCACGAAAAACACCATAACTCACTCATTTTTTCTCCAAATAACTCGAATTTTATATCAAATAGAAGGTATCAAAAAGTTCTACAATTTTCACGTTGAAAGTTTTCTCAGATTCACAACCCAAAAATCTCAGTATTTGAAAAGAAAGTAAAAACGAGTTTTCAGATTTAAAAACTTTATCAAAACTGATCCAAACTGTTTTCTGCTCAAACGAAGAACGTCGTACATAAAATTTTACGCATAAAAATAACACGACACATAATATGACGAGATCGATGCAGAAATAACTGAATATACGTGCCTTTTGATGATAAACTTTACCGACACGGCGATACCGAAGCGGAGAAAGAAGCGAGGTTGATCCGGGACGAGCGTGGTACGTTTTCTAGCAATAAAATCAACAAAAACCTTGCTCGAAATCTGATGGAGGAGGGGCGGCTGCTCTAGGAACAAGAACCCTAGGTTTTGCTTCTTTTCAAAATAATAAAGTTGTGAATAATGAAGAGTGTGTGTGTGTGTGTGTGCCGATTTCTAGTGGGTGAAAAAGGTGTGTGTGTGTGTGCGTTTAATTTGTAAATTAGGGAGAGTAAACTTTGCTTAATTAATAATTAGAGACTAATTAAAAAAAATATTACTTCTCCCTTCGCAACATCTCTAATTAAAATAAAATGTACATGTACTAAACTTTAAAAGTTTTAAATTCTAAAATTCACCTAATAATTAAATTAGGCTTTAAAATACTAACCACAAAATAAACCAGTTAAAATGCCCCATCCATAATTTAAAATAAAATACCGCATTTTAAATTGCCAAAATCGTCACCGGGTCTTTTCCTAAATCCCGCCTTGAATAATCGCCTGAAACATGAAACTCAAAAAAAAAAAAAATTAACGTGCATCGCAAGAACATAATTAATTTAACATAATGCACTTAA
Organism: Primulina eburnea; assembly: GCF_022965805.1. Lineage (NCBI taxonomy): Eukaryota > Viridiplantae > Streptophyta > Magnoliopsida > Lamiales > Gesneriaceae > Primulina > Primulina eburnea. The sequence goes on from NC_133113.1 coordinate 77,412, forward strand.
ATGAATCATGCATGGCTAAAACTCGATTTAAACTTAAATAAATGCTTTAATAATTAAATAAATGCATGGGTCATACGTGTATTGAATTTGGGCACTACAGTTCCTCCCCCACTTATAAAAATTTCGTCCTCGAAATTAAGTCTTACCAAACAACTCCGGGTAGCGAAGTCTCATATCCGCCTCCGACTCCTAAGTGGCCTCTTCCACTGTTTGGTTTAGCCACCGGACTTTGACAAACTTAGTCACTTTGCTCCGGAGTCTGGGCTCCTGTCTATCTAGGATTTGAATCGGTCGCTCCTCATATGACAGGTCTGGAGCAAACTGCAACGGCTCATAGCTCAGAATATGCGAAGGATTCGCAAGGTACTTCCTCAGCATAGAAACGTGGAACACATTGTGTACCCCGGGCCAGATTCGGCGGAAGGGCTACACAGTAAGCTACTGTCCCAACTCTGTCCAGAATCTCGAACGGTCCAATAAATCTAGGATTCAGCTTGCCTCTCTTCTCAAATCTCATTACACCCTTCATAGGTGCTATCTTGACGAATACGTGGTCACCCACGGCAAACTCGAGATCTCTCCTCCTCTTATCAGCATAGCTCTTCTGACGGCTCTGGGCGGTCTTCATACTATCACGAATCTTGACCACCACATCTACAGTTTGCTGAACTATCTCTGGACCAAGATCTGCTCTCTCACCAACTTCATCCCAATGGACTGGTGATCTGCACTTCCGTCCATACAGCGCCTCATAGGGAGCCATACCAGTAGATAATTGGAAATTGTTGTTGTAGGTAAACTCCACTAGAAGTATCTTAGACTCCCAAGTCCCTTGAAAATCAATCATACAGGCTCTCAACAAATCCTCTAAAATCTGAATCACTCGCTCAGACTGGCCATATGTCTGCGGGTTAAAAGTTGTACTGAACAGCAACTTTGTCCACATGGCTGTATGTAAGCTCTTCCAGAAGGACGACGTAAACCTCGGGCCCCTGTCAGACACAATAGAAACTGGGACTCCATGCAATCGGACTATCTCCTTGATATAGAGCTCCGCATACTGCGTCACGGAGAAAGTCGTCTTCACTGGCACGAAGTGTGCCGACTTCATGAGTCGATCCACTATAACCCAAATGACATTAAAGCCTCTGACTGACCTAGGCAATCCAACGACGAAGTCCATCGTGATGTTCTCCCATTTCCACTCTGGGATGGGGAATGGCTTAACCAATCCTGCTGGCCTCTGATGTTCTGCCTTCACCTGTTGACAAGTGAGGCATTCAGACACAAACCTGCGAACGTCTCTCTTCATCTCTGGCCACCAATACAGAATATGTATGTCCTTATACATCTTGGTACCTCCTGGGTGGATAGAATACGGAGATGCATGTGCCTCTGTCAGAATATCCTGTCTGATCGAATCAATATTAGGCACCCACATTCTGCCTCTGTATCTCACAATTCCATCTGCCACTGTGTAAAGAACACTGCCCTTGGCTTCGTCTTTCAGTCTCCATTTCAGTAATTGCTCATCTGAAGGCTGACCTGTCCGTATACGGTCTAGCAGAGAAGACTGGACCGTCAGATTAGACAGCCTTGGTGCTCTGTCCTTACGGTAAACTTCCAAACCAAACCTCTGAATCTCAAACTGAAGAGGTCTCTGCACTGATAACAGAGCTATGACTGCAACTTTTCTGATCAAGGCATCTGCCACAACATTAGCTTTTCCCGGATGGTAGCTAATCCCGCAATCATAGTCTTTCACCAGTTCCAACCACCGTCTCTACCTCATGTTCAGCTCCTTCTGCGTGAAGAAATATTTCAGACTTTTGTGATCAGTGAAAATCTAACACTTCTCGTCATACAAGTAGTGTCTCCAAATCTTCAACGCAAAGACGACTGCGGCTAATTCAAGATCATGCGTCAGGTAATTCTTCTCATGCACCTTCAACTGCCTGTAAGCATAAGCTATAACCCGACCCTGCTGCATCAACACTGCGCCTAATCCGAGCTTAGATGCATCGGTATATAGCACAAATTCACCTTGCCATGTCGGCATGGCTAGCACTGGCACCGAAATGAGAGCTTGTTTCAAAGTATCAAAGCTCTTCTGACTTCATCACTCCACACGAATTTAGCATTCTTCTTGGTCAGTGAAGTGAGTGGCACTACTATGGACGAAAATCCCTGAATGAACTTACGGTAGTAACCGGCTAAACCCAGAAAACTGCGGATCTCCGATGCGTTCTTTGGCTCAACCCATTCCTTAACGGCTGCTACCTTTGCTGGATCCACTTTAATACCACTGCTAGACACTATATGTCCCAAAAATGCTACTTTCTGCAACCAAAATTGCACTTACTGAACTTTGAAAATAACTTGTGACTCTGCAAAATCTGCAACATTGTCCTCAAATGCTGGCTATGCTCCTCATGGCTCTTCGAGTATGTGAGAATATCGTCAATAAATACTATGTCAAACTAATCAAGGAAAGGCTGAAATACTCGGTTCATGAGATCCATGAAAATTGCTGGAGCATTCGTCAATCCAAATGGCATTACTAAGAACTCGTAATGTCCATATCTGGTCCTGAAGGTCGTCTTGTGAACATCTGCATCCTTCACCTTCAGCTGGTGATACCCTGATCGAAGATCTATCTTAGAGAACACTGTGACTCCCTGCAACTGATCAAACAAGTCTTCGATTCTAGGAAGCGGGTACTTATTCTTTATTCTTACCTTGTTCAGCTCTCGGTAATCGATGCACAGCCTCATACTCCCATCCTTCTTCTTCAAAAAGAGTACTGGCGCGCTCCACGGTGAGAAACTAGGGCGAATGAATTCCTTGTCGAGAAGCTCCTGAATCTGCTGCTTGAGTTCTAACATTTCAGCTGGAGCTAATCGATACGGCACCTTAGAGATTGGCGATGTGCCTGGCATGAGATCGATTGCAAACTCCACCTCTCTCTCTGGTGGAAGGCCTGTGACGTCATCAGGAAAGACGTCTGGGAAGTCTCTGACTACTGGCACCTCTGATAAAGACGTAGTGGGTACGTCAGGTGCAGAAATAATGCTGGCCAAGAAGGCCTGACACCCCTTAGAAATAAGTCTCCTAGCCTGCATGTACGAGATCATGCGAGGGAAACTTCTCCATATGGCTGGTTCAAAAAGAAACTGCTCCATGCCCGGCGGCCTAACCAATATTGACCTCTTCTGAAAATCAATCAGAACCCTATTCTTTGTCAGCCAAACCATTCCCAAAATAATGTCGAACTCTGGCATCAGCAGTAGAATCAAATCTGCATATACTAGATGGCCCTGCAATTCCAGATCAATGTCTCTGATCACGCTAACAGTTCTTCCCCGGATGGGACTGTCACCGAAAAATTTATATCTAGGCCAATGGACTTGATGTCCAGATGATTAGCGAAAGTCTCTGAGATAAAGGAATGAGTGGCTCCTGAATCTATCAGTGTCGTTGTGGCTAATCTCTTAATGAAAATATTCCCTGAGAGACGTTAGCACAACACAAACTTACATCCCAATTTACTAACATTAACCTCAAGCATATAAGGAATCAATACTCCAAGTGACCCAAAAGTATTACTAGCACACTAATAACTCCAAATAAAATTCCACATGCAAGGCAAAATAATACTGAGCTTAGGTAGAAAAATTTACCTGTCAGTAGTGTAGTGTCTGGGTCCGCCTCCTGAGCATGCATGGCGAAAACCCTCCCTTGAGTCGGTTGCTTCCACTGCGGGCACTCCTTCAGCATGTGGTCACTGGCTCCACATTTGAAACACTTGCCTGACCCATACAAACACTATCCCGGATGCTGGCGATTGGATTTAGGAAACAATGGGAAGTTACCAGGCTTTTGAGGCGCCCCTTGCTGCTGAATTGGACCATTGCCCTTTGGCGGTCCCTGAAAAGGCTTCTTCCCTGGCGGCTCCTGGTACTGTTTCTTAAACTGGGGCATCTGATGCTGCTGCTGCTGGGTTTGCAGTGGTGCCTGATAGGGCCTCTTGCCCTGCCTGTCCGCCTCTATATCAACGCTGGTCTTGTTCTGCCGCCAAAGCCCTAGATACGGCGACTGCATAAGAAGTAGGGCCAGATACCCTCACATCACGGCGCAAGATTGGCCGCAATCCATCCATGAAATGTCTCAGCTTTGCCTGAACATCATTCGCAATGAGGGGTACGAAGTAACACCCCTTCTCAAACTTCCGGACGAAGTCTGCCACGCTGCTGTCCCCCTGCCTTAGTGTCATAAAATCCCTGGTCAGGAGGGAGTGTACTTCCTCAGTGAAGTACTTGGCGAAGAACACTTCCTTGAATCCAATCCAAGACAAAGTCGGAAAATTAATTGCCACTGATGCGCTCTCCCACCATAATCTAGCGTCTCCCACATCTAACCTTGTCTGCATCAGTCGGTTCCATAAAGTCGAATATTACCTCAATGGATTTGATCCATCCTTCAGCTATCATCGGGTCAGTGGTACCCGAGAACTCCTTTAGACTCATCCTCCTAAACCTCTCATACACTGATTCCGGTTTGGGCCTCGCCCCTACACCCGCTGCTGTAGCATGGTTCCCCGCAAATTGCGCGAAGAACTACGTCATACCTGCAAGCATCTGTGCCTGCATGTCTGGAGGTGGGGGTGGAGGTGGAGGAGCGTCTCTCCTCTCCTCTCGAGCTTCTCTATCCTCGTCCCTTGCTTCACGATCAACCACACGTCTAGGAGGCATACTGTTCCAATAATTTACCCAACACGTAAACCCAATATGCATGAACATGATATAAATATGCACATGCTGAAATCAGAACTTAGTGCTTACTACATAACATAAATTTGAAACATTATAACTTACAGACTTGATGTGTGACTTCGCGAGCTTTTTGCGACTGGCAGTAGGCATAACCCTTTACAAGAACACCGCTCTGATACCAACTATAACGAACCGTACTTTTTACTACTTAAAATTTGCGGAAAAATTAAAAATTTTCTTAAATATAAACATCCATACGGTCGTCAACTCATCGTGCATAAAAATATCTTTGAAATCATTCATCACCAATATAATTTCGCTAAAAGAAAGCTTGCTCAAAACATCTCGCATCAAAACATAAAATCAGAGTATTAATATTTTCATGCTTAAAATCATAAAATAACATTGGCGGTCCTCGGGTCTAGCCTCCCGCTCAGTCCAAGCCTGCTCCTTGGTCCCCACCTCCTGTCTCCTCATAAACATCCTCACCTGCATCGATCAAGTCTAGTGAGTCTAAAGACTCAACACGTATAAACTGAGGATAACGAATAATACATAATAAAACCACATGCAGCTTTAAAATAGAATATACATACTTGAAACTTGAACATACGTACATACATACTTAGACATGCCATCAACATAAACTTTCCTGAAACATACTTGCATACTTAAACATACTTGAACATACATAACTTCATCATTTTGCGTAGAGGATGTTTCAAAGCAAATGACTCATACATAATAAATGCCTGATCAGACAAACCACAGTACTGAGCTGACAGGGACGTATCCACTGCCACATACATGAGATCCCCGTTCATGCTTTAACGGGTGGATTGGTCCCCGTTCATGATTTAACAATTTCCAATCCTGATCTAAACCTGTTCATTATTTAACAGGGGGAGAGGTCCTCGGCCACGTTCACCGACTTCCAAACCCATTCATAAATTTGGCCACAAGACATTTAGCATACCTCAAAAATTAAAATATTTTCTTGCACGTCAACATACTTACTTGGCGTTGAGGGATTCGTTGGATTCATTTGGGGCCGCTGCTGCACATACTAACATTAATTTCAACACTTAACTTGCATAACTTAGACGAAGGTATTCTTGCTCACCACCGAGTCACATAGATAGCTTATGACATTTTAGATCACTTGGGACTTGATCTCGTTAAATCCTCGTACTAGACATCGAACCCCGAACAATCTCTATAATGATGTGTGAACATTTCTCAAAAATAAAAGACATGAACTCTCTATTGAACTTGAAAATAAGAAAGAACCAAACATTTTTTACAGATGGGGCCGTGCTCGGGTGGTAAAACCTTACCGCTCGTGCGCCAGGGTCCGCGCTCGGGCGGTAATAAATTACCGCTCGAGCGCCGAGCCTTCTGGGGAAAATACTCGGACAGAAAGAGTGGCACTCGAGCAAGAAAAAGTTACCGCTCGGGCGCCCAGCAAACTGGACTCCGCGACTCAGAAACTTATACTCTCCAATTTCGATTACACATACAGTGAACAACGCCTCGAGACTCATCCTAGGACACTATGATCCAAACTCGAATCCATAAAAAAAAATGTCCCAAACGTTCCCAAAGAAGCGACGCACCACACGCAACGCAATAAAACTCATAACTCTAATTTTGACACCAAAATAGTTTTCACGACTACTCGTTCCCTCAAATGTCTAACGACGCAAAACAAAACGTCAACGACCACCCCAACATCATTAACAACATCCCTAACGCAGCAGCGATCACCTGTCAATCCCCAACGAAGCCTGCAACCATAAAACTTCAAGAACGCATCAACATCGAAATTTTCTGAAAAAACGCAGTTTGAGCAGTCCCACGAAAAACACCATAACTCACTCAATATTTGTCCAACTAACTATATCACTCGAATTTTATATCAAATCGAAGGTATCGAAAAGTTCTACAATTTTCACGTTGAAAGTTTTCTCAGATTCACGACCAAAAAATCGCAGTATTTGAAAAGACAGTTAAAACGAGTTTTCATATCTAAAAATTTTCTCAAAACTGATCCAAACCGTTTTCTGCTTAAACGACGAACGTCATACATAAAATTTTACGCATAAAAATAACACGACACATAATATGACGTGATCGATGCAGAAATAACTGAATATACGTGCCTTTTGATGATAAACTTTACCGACACGGCGATACCGAAGCGGAGAAAGAAGCGAGGTTGATCCGGGACAAGCGTGGTACGTTTTCTTGCAATAAAATCAACAAAAACCTTGCTGGAAATCTGATGGAGGAGGGGCGGCTGCTCTAGGAACAAGAACCCTAGGTTTGGCTTCTTTTCAAAATAATAAAGTTGTGAATAATGAAGATTGTGTGTGTGTGTGCCGATTTCTAGTGGGTGAAAAAGGTGTGTGTGTGCGTTTAATTTGTAAATTAGGGAGAGTAAACTTTGCTTAATTAATAATTAGTGACTAATTAAAAAAAATATTACTTCTCCCTTCGCAACATCTCTAATTAAAATAAAATGTACATGTGCTAAACTTTAAAAGTTTTAAATTCTAAAATTCACCTAATAATTAAATTAGGCTTTAAAATACTAACCACAAAATAAACCAGTTAAAATGCCACATCCTTAACTTAAAATAAAATACAGCATTTTAAATTGCCAAAATCGTCACCGGGTCTTTTCCTCAATGCCGCCTCGAATAATCGCCTGAAACATGAAACTCGAAAAAAAATATTTTAATGTGCATCGCAAGAACATAATTAATTTAACATAATGCAATTAAATGAATCATGCATGGCTAAAACTCGATTTAAACTTAAATAAATGTTTTAATAATTAAATAAATGCATGAGTCATACGTGTATCGAATTTGGGCACTACAAGAACTACATCAAGTATCTAATACATAAGAAGTTGAATTATTTGAGTTATTACTGAAATATAAAACATACCCTTACCAGAACTCTTATACACTATATATCTCTTGTAGCTTCGGGCAGTGGAAGAAAACATCTCATATCTCGTTTGGATTTGTGGGCCCTTTAGAAGTTTTTGGAGCTTGTTTCTTAGTGAGTTTGTGTTTCTTGGAAGGAGGAGAACATTTCTTACCCATACCTTGTGGTCCTTTCTTGTGGGGACCCGAACCTAATTCATTTTCTTAATCATTATTAAGATCCAATGTAACAATTAAGTAATGTGGGACATAATTTTTTTTTATAAATTACACGAGTACGCAACAATGAAACAAATCTTATTTCATTTACAGGATCAATATCCAGATCTAAGGTACAAGTCTAGTACAAAAGTGATTCATGATAAACTATTGTTCATTCACTACATGTCAGGAGATGAAACATATTCACTTCTAAGTCCGGATCTCCACTGTGACTCCCTAAAAAAACAAAGGTGCATAAATGTATTTTTATTAGTATAAATTTTACTATTTTCATTGTTAAAATTTTATCACATTATTTGTCGGTACAAATTTTATTTGTCCAAAGTATCTAAAAATACATTAAAATACATCACAATACACTTAAAAATTCATCAAACACTATGAGGTTCCCATTCCAAAATCAAATACCCAAAATTTAATAAAATATTATAATTAAACTCAATATATATATATATATATTAAGTAATTAAGTACAATAATTATAAGATGATTTATAATTAGGTTCAATATATTGGTTTAATAATTAGATACACGAATATAATAATATTAAGTTTGGATAAACATAACATTTTTTCTATTTAATAAATAAATAAATAAAATAATAATAAATAAATAATAATAAAATTAATAAAGATAACTATGAAGCATCGGCTATATATATGAACTCTCGCCTATTGCAATTCAAAACCAGCCGAGAGACAGTAAGAAACGGAAGAGGAAGGAGGAGAGGGAAAAAAGGGAGAAAAAAATAGAAGAAAAATCCATACCTCTTTCCGAAAAATACCAATAAATCACCAACTATTCACCTCATATAGTAAAGCAATATAGCACGGAAGGTGACGTAAAAGGATCGCTCAAAAATCAGAAAAATCAAACAAAGATATTCCGCAAAACGACAACGGTATCCCGTCTTCAAGCTAGGTACTTTTCGTTTATTTTTCTTATAGCTACACACCAAACTAGAGGTCGGCTTGAAATAAGAGCATTTGAAAATTGGGATGATCTGTTTATAAATGAATGTTAAACTTCCGCTGTAACATAATTGTACATATGAATGTTAAACTTCCGCTGTAAAATAATTTTACATATTTGAAATAAGAATGTAAATATTTGTAGATAATCTTTAAATTGTAGTAGGAAGTAATTAAATTTTTATCTACAATATCTTTCTAATAATAATAATGGTAAAAATAAAAATAGAAGTTCAATAAAGAAAGATTGTAAAAAAAATGTGGCACTTAGTAAGGGAATAATTATGAATTCCTAAATCGGGCGCCACAGAGGTGGTATCAGAGCATGGTTTCTTAGAGTCTAGAGATATGAGTCTAAGGTTTATTATAATGTCATACGTTCATCTTTATGTTTTCTTCATAATTGAAATGTCTCTTTTCAGGATGACAGAGTCTAGTGGAACATCAAAGAAAAAACAAACTATAATCATCAAACAAATGGATGAAGAAATAGCAAAATTAAGCAAAGAAAACTCGGATTTTAAATGTCTAGTGAATATGTATCGGGAGCATTTTGAAACCTTTGGAACAACTGAAACTTTTCATGGATTTATCGAAGAACGGATGAGGGCTGATAATCTAGCATATCAGGGCGAATTAGGTCATGTACTGTATGAAAGAGACCGCACTCTTATATACTTACTAGACATGCATGAATTTTATGACCGAGGTTTGATTAGTTTTTTAAAGGGAGTATCACACCCTTCGATCCACATTGACCACTTAATCATGAATGAGCATGAACTGGTTTATCAATCTATCCACGAAATGGAACCTGGTGTTATCGGTACATCTTACACAAATCAGACCACAACTCTCCCATCACTAGTACATTTGAAACTGGAGGTAGTAGTATTCCAGAGTATGTACCAGCCCCTTTTGCAAAATATTCTGGAATCATGAACACACCAATAGATCAAGACCCCTTTATGATAAAAGATTATCTGTTGCAGTCACCGGAAGTTGAATTTCTTCCTGACCCCATGTGGGAAAACTTTGTATTTGGAGAAGATGAACTTATTCCAATGACTATCCTACCTGAAAGTGAAAATGAAAATGAGCTTAGCTATGAACCGGACCCAGTTGAACCACATACATCACGGCCGAATACGGATCAAAATGTTACCATGGGAACCACAGGCACAAATGAAGGCTCGAGCCACACAACTTTTATAGATCTATCTGACGACGAATGAAGACAATGACTATTAGGCACTAATATATAACTAGTATTAATAATCATCATCTTTTGTAGGCATGATGATTATCATGGTCATCATTTTTTGTAGGCATGATGAACTAGTTTGCTTGTTTTGATTGTATTTTGCTTGGGTATTGTAAATATTTGAAACATGTCTTGTTTATAAATAAAACTGACTATTTACCCTCTGACATAACTATGTACATTCAATGCAAAATATGTTCATATTTTATATTTATGTGTTTAGAATGATGTCTTCACAAAATAGTACTCAAGCCAGAATCGGACAAGACATCCTCCCTCAAGATGACCACAACTTGACAACTGGTGGAAATTCCAGAAACGCTCAACACAATCCCCCCAAGAACAAAACATACAAAATATGTTTGAAATAATGCATCAATTTGTGCAGTTCTGTCAGCAAAATCAACCACGACCTCATGATCAAGCTCAAGAACATCACATTGAGGCAAATGATCGAGCTCTTGAGAGATTTTTGAGATTCAAGCTGCCAAAGTTTGAAGGAAAACCAGATGTGTATCAAGCAAAATCTTGGCTAAGCAAAATCAACAAAATATTCTCTATTCTTCATTATTCTGAAGAACAAAAGGTAAATTTTTCCACTTACTTATTTGAAGAAGCAGCTCATAACTGGTGGCGTAAGGTGGAATATAAATGGTCAAAGAACCACACCCCAAAAACGTGGGACACTTTTCTGCAAGAATTCGAAGGTAAATATAAAACTCAAGTTATATTAAATACCCGAGAACGTGAATTTATGGATTTAGTCCAAGGTGACATGACCGTAGCTTAATATGAGGCAGAATTCCACCGTCTTATACATTATGCACCACATTACATGGAAGATGAGGTAAGAAAAAGAAAAAAATTTGTTCAAGGATTAAAACTCGATATTCGTTGGGCAACACTGTCTACAGAAGTTACCGGTTATGTCTCTGTTGTTAATCAAGATTTATGAGTGGAAGAAGACATCAAGACACTTCTTAAAAAAGAGGAAGAAGAAAAGAAAATTAGGAAGCCCAACCTTTTTGAAGATAACAACCGGAAAATAAAATTTGAAAAGAGAACACAACCAGTCAAGCAAGGAGAAGCTGTCAAAGGAAAATTTCCAAAAAACAACAATAAAAAGTGTGGATATTGTAGATTACCAAATCATGAAGAAGAAAAATGGTGGAGAGAAGGTGGGAAATGTCTTATTTGCGGAAGTGAGCAACACCGTATTCAAGATTGTCCAAAAAGAACGCAGAAGACTCAGTCCACAACAAAGCCAAAGATACCTGCTCGAGCTTATGCCCTCTTAGGAGACAAAGAAGAGGAAGTTGACCCCACTACAATTGTAGAAGGTACTGTTACCATATTATCTTGTTCTGCAAAAATTTTATTTGATCCAGGAGCTACTCATCTTTTATCTCAAAAGTTTTTGTACGTAAATTACCACTGTTATTTGAGCAGCTACCATATACCTTCGAAATTTGCTCACTTTTAGGGACAACAATGATTACTGATATCATTTACAAAAACTGTCCCTTAAACTTCTAAGAAAAAGAATATCTAGCAGATTTTATTGAATTACCTATCAAGAACTATGATATTTTATTCTTGGAATGGACTGGTTATTTAGACACCAAGCCCAGCTCAATTGCTACACAAAAGAAGTTTATCTTCAAACTTCTCATCCAATCATTTCCAAAGCTCACCATACCATGAGAATAGTATCAACAACAGAAGCTAGGGCTATGCTAAAAGACAGCGGACAATGATTTCTAGCTTATTTGATAAATAAGCCAAAGGATCAAATCAAGATCTCAGAAATCTCAGTTGTACAAGAATTCCCAGAGGTTTTTCCTGAAGAAATCAATACTTTACCTCCTCAGAGAGACGTAGAATTTTCCATTGATCTAATACCTGGGGCACAACTCAGATCTAAAACTCCATACCGAATGGCACCTTCAGAGTTAAAAGAATTAAAACTTCTATTACAAGAGCTCATGGACAAGAAATACGTCCGACCTAGTACATCTCCATGGGGTGCTCCTGTATTATTTGTCAAAAATAAAGATGGAACTCTCAGGATGTGCATTGATTATCGAGAACTTAACGATGTTACAATAAAAAACAAATATCCTCTACCGCATATCGAAGAATTGTTTGATGTTTTACAAGGGTCTCAAGTATATTCAAAACTTGATTTGCGACAAGGATATTACCAATTGAGAATTAATGAGGATGACATTTCCAAAACGGCTTTTAATACCCGTTATGGACACTATGAGTTTGTGGTAATGCCATTCGGATTAACCAACGCTCCTGCAGCTTTCATGGATATGATGCATCGAATATTTCAACCATTTTTGGACAAATTCGTTGTCATATTCATAGATGACATTTTGATATTTTCAAGAAGTCATGAGGAACATGCTCAACATTTACGATTGATTATCAAAACTTTGAAAGAGCATCAATTGTATGCCAAATTCAGTAAGTGTGAATTTTGGCTAGAAAAAGTGTCATTTCTTGGCCACTTTATCTCTAAGAAAGGACTTGAAGTAGATCCTGCAAAAATAGAAGCCATATCTCGCTGGAAACAACCAATCAACATCACAGAAGGAATTTGTGGTTTACACAGATGCCTCAAAAGAAGGCTTTGAATGTGTACTGATGCAAACGATAAAGTTATTGCATATGCATCTAGAAAATTAATGAATCACGAGTTAAATTATCCCACTCATGATCTGGAATTAGGAGCAATAGTGTTTGCATTAGCAAAATGGAGACACTACTTGTACGGTTCCACTTTAGATATTTATACAGACCACAAAAGCGTGAAGTATTTATTTACTCAAAAAGAGCTGAACATGAGGCAAAGAAGATGGATTGAATTTTTGGAAGATTAAGATTGTTCCATTCTTTATCAATCAAGTAAAGCTAATGTAGTGCTTGATGCTCTAAGTAGAAAGATTAGCATGGCTTGTTTGGAAATGAAAGAAGTAAAAGAATGGGTACACATCCATTCTCGCGGGCACTTGGCCGGATTGATAATTGAACCTGAATTTCATATCAGAATTAAGCAAAATCAAGAATTGGACCAATAAGTTTCAAAACTCCGTACTGATACCAATTTCATCACCAATTCATAAGGAATACTATGCTATCATGACCGTATTTGTGTGCCTAGCTCAATGAAAAAGGAAATAATGGAAAAATCACATCAGTCTCGGATCAGCATTCATCCAGGAGGATCTAAGATGTACCAAGAGATTAAAAAACACTTCTGGTGGAAAGGAATGAAAAGAGATATTGCAGATTTCATTTCACAATGCCTATCTTGCCAAATGATAAAGGCTGAACATCAAATACCAACAGGTCTTTTGCAACCACTTCCTATACCAGAATGGAAATGGGATCAAATAACTATGGACTTTGTGACCGGATTACCCAAGCTCCCAGGAGGTTTTAATAGCATATGGGTAATCGTTGATCGCTTTACCAAGTCAGCACATTTTGTAGAACCCGTACTTAGACTGCGTATAAGCCATACATAATTCTAGTATTTTAAATTTAATCGACTTCATTGCATGAGTATTTAAGTGTTTTCTTCGAAGTTAATTATTTTATCCAGTAGTTTAGATTTTATTCTTTTCAGTTAATTCGGTGAGGCCGGACCGGAGTTGGAGTAAAGAGATAAAATTTAATAGTAAGAAAACATTTCTAAAGTTTATTTAAGATAAATAAGGAGTAAAGTTATTGTAAAAGAAGGTTTAAGGAATTATTTGAATAAGTGGAGATGAGTAGTAAATAGAGTTCAATAAGTAATTCCTTAATTCTTTTAAATATTTAATGAGTAGATAAAACACTAAAGAGTTAAAATACAATATTCAAGAAATATTTTCCCTCCTCTTTTATTATAATTTTCGGCCCTTTTATTTAAATTAAAATTAGTTAACAACTCAATTCCTTGATCTCCTTCCTTATCTAAATTTTAGGAGATAAATTCATCACCTTTTCAATTCCCGCCAGCGATCTTCATGGATCTCATGAATCGCGTATTTCAGCCGTATCTTGACCAGTTTGTGATAGTGTTCATAGACGACGTTCTCGTCTACTCCAAGAGTCAAGAGGATCACAGCAGGCATTTGACTACAGTTTTGCAGACATTGCAGAAGCACAAATTATTCGCAAAGTTCAGTAAATGCGAATTCTGGTTAGAGAAGGTGGTGTTCTTAGGCCACATCGTTTCTAGCAGTGGTATTGAGGTAGACCCAGCAAAAGTTGCAGCAGTCAGAGATTGGGTTGTGCCTCAGAATGCATCCGAGATCCGCAGTTTTCTTGGGCTAGCAGGATATTATAGGAAGTTCATTCAAGGATTCTCCTCCATTGACGTTCCACTCACATCACTGACCAAGAAAAATGCTAAATTCGTGTGGAGCGAGGAGTGTCAGAAGAGCTTCGATACTTTGAAGCAAGCTCTTATCTCAGCACCAGTTTTGGCCATGCCATCAGAGGCCCGGCGAGTTTGTCCTTTATACAGATGCTTCGAAGCTCGGTTTAGGTGCAGTTTTGATGCAGCATGGGAGAGTGATAGCGTATGCTTCTCGACAGCTGAAAATCCACGAGAAGAATTACCCTACCCATGATCTAGAGTTGGCGGCCGTAGTTTTTGCCTTGAAGATTTGGAGGCACTATCTGTATGGAGAGAAGTGCCGGATCTTTACCGACCACAAGAGCCTCAAGTATTTCTTTACGCAGAAGGAGCTGAACATGCGTCATAGGCGTTGGTTGGAGCTTGTGAAAGACTACGACTGTGACATTAGCTACCACCTGGGTAAAGCTAATGTAGTTGCGGATGCATTGAGCAGAAAAGTCGCAGTGATGGCTCATTTGACGATTCAGAGACCTCTTCAGCTTTATATGCGGAGGTTTGATCTAGAGTCATATCCTCAAGGTAGAGTTCCCCGTTTATCTACCTTGACTATCCAGTCCTCTCTTATTGACTGTATTCGCAGTGGTCAGGCAGCAGATGAGTAGTTGGCAAAGTGGAAGAAGAGAGATGAGGCCAAGGGCAGTGTCTTGTATACAGTCAGTGACAGGATTGTGAGATACCGAGACAGGATGTGGGTTCCTAGCAGTGATTCTATCCGAGCAGATATTCTATCAGAGGCCCACATGTCTCCGTATTCCATCCACCCTGGGAGTACGAAGATGTACAAAGATCTGCAGTTGTTGTATTGGTGGCCAGGGATGAAGAGAGACATCAGACGTTTTGTATCTGAGTGTCTGACTTACCAGTTAGTGAAGGCGGAGCATCAGAGACCAGCAGGTTTGCTCAAGCCTCTTCCCATTCCCGAGTGAAAGTGGGAGAATGTTACCATGGATTTTGTGACCGGATTGCCGAAATCAGTCAGAGGATCAAATGCCATTTGGGTGATTGTAGATCGTCTTACCAAATCAGCGCACTTCTTGCCCGTTAAGACGACTTTCACCATGGTTCAGTATGCAGAGTTATATATCCGGGAGATAGTCCGACTTCATGGTGTTCCAGTTTCTATCGTATCGGACAGAGATCCCAGATTTACTTCCTCGTTTTGGAAGAGTTTGCATTCAACTATGGGTACAAAGTTGCTGTTTAGCACAGCTTTCCATCCGCAGACAGATGGGCAGTCAGAGCGAGTTATTCAGATCTTAGAGGATCTTCTCCGTGCTTGCGTCATTGATTTTTCAGGGAGTTGGGAGTCGAACTTACCATTGGTTGAGTTCACCTATAGCAACAGCTTCCAGTCTTCTATTGGTATGGCTCCGTATAAAGCACTGTATGGCCGCAAGTGCAGATCTCCTGTTCATTGGGATGAAGTAGGAGAGAGAGCAGAGTTGGGTCCAGATATTGTTCAGCAGGCTACAGATGTAGTAGTCAAGATCCGTGATAGGATGAGGACTGCTCAGAGTCGACAGAAGACTTACGCCGATCAGCGGAGGAGAGAGTTAGAGTTTGCAGTGGGCGATCATGTTTTCGTGAAAGTGACACCTATGAAGGGTGTCATGCGATTTGGGAAGAAAGGAAAGCTCAGTCCGAGATTCATTGGACCGTTTGAGATCCTTGACAGAGTTGGGACGCTAGCTTATCGCGTTGCTCTTCCGCCGAATCTGGCCGGAGTACACAATGAGTTCCACGTCTCCGTGCTGAGGAAGCACATGGCGAATCCTTCGCATGTGCTGAACTTTGAGCCGTTGTAGCTTACCCCGAACCTGTCTTATGAGGAGAGACCAGTGCAGATCCTAGACCGGCAGGAGAAGAAACTTCGGAACAAGTTGGTCAAGCGAGTCAAAGTCAAATGGCTCAACCATTCAGAGGAGGAAGCTACATGGGAGTCCGAGCCAGAGATGAGGAGTCGGTACCCCGAGTTATTCGATGAGTTCTAATTTCGAGGACGAAATTCCTTTTAAGGGGGGGAGAGTTGTAGAACCCGTACTTAGACTGCGTATAAGCCATACATAATTCTAGTATTTTAAATTTAATCGACTTCATTACATGAGTATTTAAGTGTTTTTTTTGAAGTTAATTATTTTATCCAGTAGTTTAGATTTTATTCTTTTCAGTTAATTCGGTGAGACCGGACGGAGTTGGAGTAAAGAGATAAAATTTAATAGTAAGAAAACATTTCTAAAATTTATTTAAGATAAATAAGGAGTAAAGTTATTGTAAAAGAAGGTTTAAGGAATTATTTGAATAAGTGGAGATGAGTAGTAAATAGAGTTCAATAATTAATTCCTTAATTCTTTTAAATATTTAATGAGTAGATAAAACACTAAAGAGTTAAAATACAATATTCAAGAAATATTTTCCCTCCTCTTTTATTATAATTTTCGGCCCTTTTATTTAAATTAAAATTAGTTAACAACTCAATTCCTTGATCTCCTTCCTTATCTAAATTTTAGGAGATAAATCCATCACCTTTTCAATTCCCCATCAATTATTAATTAAGCATTATTCCACCCCATTTTACTAAGCTAAAATCGGCCCCCTTTTTAATTTGAAAGATTTTATTAGTTGGCAATTCATTTCTTAGTTATCCTTCCCTTAAAATTTTCTAGGTAAATATTCTCCTAACTTTTAAATCCCCATCAAATAATTAATTAAGCACCATTCTTCCCTCGTACCTAGACACCATGATCGACCCTATGCACCCCAATATCCCCTCAAAATCTTTGATATCATTCTTGTTTCCTATCTAGCAAATAAACTAGGATAGAAAGATTATTCTCCTCCCTTTATCTTGCAATCTTCCCATATATTTCCCTAGCCTTCCTCCCCATCACAACAACCGAAAATTTGAGAGAATTCAGAGCATTTCAGAGAGGGAAAAATCGTGAGAAAAGTCGAGAAAACAAGGGGGGAAAATCGTAGGAAAGCTAGGTAGAAAAGTGCACTCCGTCTCCTCCGCGCCGAGCCGTCGTATTCTTTCGTTTTTCATTCAAACGAAACCAAGGCATGTCTATATTTCTTTCAAACCTCAATCAAGTCACAGTAGTATTTTTAATACACATCAAACTCATGAATTTGCTGCATGAAAACCGAAATTTGTCCAAGCCATGTTCGAAAATATTGTGTACAGAATTTTCTGTGTTCCATTGTGCTTTACGTTTTCTGTGGTGTTGATGATTCAGGTGGTTGGATCGACTCCAGGGGCTCGAGGCTGTGTATAGACACGTACTAGAGTGTGTCAAGACCATGTTGGTCCATTCGTTCAGTCCCATACACGCTGGAAAACCCGACAATGACAGCAACTTCACTTTTTGTCCATTGGTGCTTTTCGAAATTCAGTTGCTGTCAAAGGAGAAATGAATCTGATCATGGCTGTCCCAAGGCCTATAGCCATGGTTAGATCACTCCCCTAGCATGTCTAAGACGTGACTAAGTCGCCCTTTTGGTGGCTTGGTCCATGGTGGATCGGTTTTTAAAATAAAACACCAGAACAGCCCCTCCCCACTTTCGGTTTCCTTTTTCTTTCAGCTTGTGTTGTTTCGGTTTTTGGTGGAATGGTGTGGATCCGGTTTGGCCTATGGCCCTTATCCACGGTTCATACCATGCCCCAAGATGTCTAGATCATTCCATGGTCAATCAAATGGCCACTGGAACGATCGGTGACAACAAAACAAGAATAATGCCCCGACGTGCAGAATTGTTTCTCGGGTGGAACGTTTCTGATGTTGCTGGAATATTTCGAATGGTGGCTGGCCTAGGGCCCATAGCCATGATTCAAATCATTCCTTGGGATGTTGGTAAGAGTCTCTGGCCGGTGGTGCAAGCCCCAATGGCCGGTAGTCTCGAAAACGACACAAGATACGCGATTGCACAGCTGCTGTAATTTGACAGCAAGTGGTGCCGTCGTTTGGAGGCTAGTTTGAGTTCTTGGTTGGCTTTTAGCCTATGGCCTTGGACTAGTACAGTGCCTCATCGAGTTAGGAAGGTCATGTTTTTGACCGTTTGTGATTCGGATCAATTTTGAGGTCGTACGAGAATTTACGGTGCGTAGTGCCAAATTGACTCTTGAAAGAGCGTTTCATGTTTTGGCCTCCATTTCACCTAGATTTCGACCCTCATCATTTTAGGAGCATTAGTTCATAATTTTAAGCGTATTTTAATCATGACTATACGTCAGTTCAGTGTTGGTTCGGGTTGGTTTGGAGTCATGATTAAATACGAAGTCGTTAGACGTAATTGTCGCATTTTCGAAATTTAATTGCATAGTTTACCCATGAAAAATCTATTGCATATTTTTCATAACATATTTAGGTCGCAGCGAGCCTGGGGACGATCCAATCCAATTGGTAAAATAATACAGGATTTTTCATTGTGTCATTTAATTATATTACGTGCATAAAAATAGAAAATACTTATTTTTGAGATTTATACGATATTGCTTGTGGTCAATTCACTATTATGGGAGCATTATTTTACCCGGTCGCCAGTGACCGATCAGTTCAGTTTGGTACCGCCCGGTCGCCAGTGACCGGTCAGTTCAGTTCAGTTTGATACTCCCCGGTAGGCAGTTACCGATCAGTTCAGTTCAGTGCAGGGGCCACATGCGTAGACCATAATCTCAACAGAAAAATTATTATCAGTCATTTCTGTACAGGGCTCCAAGGAGCAAAATTTTTTACTATGATATTTAATTGAATCATGCACGTATTATAATTGCTCAGTACAAGTTATTTTCAGAATGCCTCATGATATGATATTTTATCCATGCAAATTATATTTTACTCGTTACCTACGATATATGCATGCTGAGTCTTTAGGCTCACTAGACTTGATTGTTGTAGGTACCGATGAGGTCAGGGCCGAGGGCGAGGACCAGTGAGCCAGCTTGGGTCGGCAGTAGTGGCACCCGAGGAC
Source organism: Primulina eburnea (assembly GCF_022965805.1). Taxonomy (NCBI): domain Eukaryota; kingdom Viridiplantae; phylum Streptophyta; class Magnoliopsida; order Lamiales; family Gesneriaceae; genus Primulina; species Primulina eburnea. Next base: position 96,986 of record NC_133113.1, read on the forward strand.
CTCAGTTCAGCATTTATTATTTTATTCCGCAAACAAATATTTTCTTCCACTGCCATTTTGGATATCAAACTTTGTTTAGCGGTTTAATTATGAATGAGGCATTTTAATTATTTAAAAAGAAAATTTTTTAATTTTCCGCAAATTTTCAAGCAAGGATTTTCGGGCCTTCACACATTTCATACCCATAAGTCACAAATATGGGGTGGAAAAAACTGGCTGAACTCTATCAAAAGGAAATTATACGGTTACATGATATCCCTACTACCATAATATCTGATAGAGATCCGAAGTTTACATCTAGATTATGGAAAAAACTTCAGGAATGCCTTGGTACCAAATTAAATTTTAGCACAGCAGCACATCCGCAAACCGATGGTCAGTCTGAACGAACCATTCAAATATTGGAAGACATGCTTCGCGCATGTGTGCTGGATTTTGGAAAAACTGGGGAAAACATTTGCCTCTAGTTGGATTTTCATACGACAATAGTTATCAATCCTCAATAAAAATGGCACCATATGAAGCATTATATGGAAGAAAATGTCGCTCTCCTCTTAACTGGGATATGGATGAATGGAGAGGCACAAAGAATGGACAAGAACGAGCAATCAGGCCTGACATTATACAAAAAGCTATCGACAAAATACAACTTATCAGGCAACGAATACAAACATCTCAAATTCGACAGAAGAGTTATGCAGATAAGAGGCGGAAAGATTTGAAATTTGAAGTCGGAGACTACGTATTACTAAAAGTATCACCAAGAAAAGGAATCAAGCGTACTGGAAAGAAGGGAAAGTTACATCCTCGATTTGTTGGACCCTTTGAATTGATAGAACGAATAGGCACTGTGGCTTATCGTCTATATCTACCCGAAAATATCTCTGGTATACATGACGTATTCCACGTATCACAATTAAGGAAATGCAAAGTAGACTCAGCCCAATTAATTGACCACCAACCGATAGATCTGGAAGAAAATCTAACATATGAAGAACAACCTGTGAAGATTTTGGACCAAAGAATAAAAGAACTTCGTGGTCGACCAATTCAGTTGGTAAAAGTATTATGGAAAAACCACAACATTGAAGAAGCAACGTGGGAAACAGAGAAAGATATGAGATGTCAATATCCTCATTTATTCCAATAACTCCTAAATCTGGGGACCAGATTTTTAAAAGGAGGGGATATTGTGGCACCCTAAAAAAAAGGTACATAAATACATTTTTATTATTATAAATTTTACTATTTTTATTTTTAAAATTTTATCACATTATTTGTCGGTACAAATTTTATATGTCCAAAGTATCTAGAAATACATTAAAATACATCACAATACACTTAAAAATTCATCAAGCAGTATGAGTGTGGGGACTCGGACGCTAATCATCTTCTTAATCATCATTGAAATTTAATTATCAGTTCTGATAAACAGGGTCTAAATAAAAAATTTTCTTTTTAAAATGTAAATGCGGAAGGTAATGGAATCTAAATAATATACATCTCTGTATAACAACTACAATTCAGTAGAAAAGTACAATACAGTACAACCTACGTCTAAAGTTTAGTTACTAAGTTCAAGTAATAAAACAAGTCTACAGTAAGTCCGGAATCACCACGCTAACTCGTCTTCTCTTATCGTCTTCTTGACCCTGATCCAGCCCCACCTTTTGTCATGCACACATACAAAACAAGACAACAGCCGGATAACTCCGGTGAGAATAAATCCCAGTATAAAACATGGTAACATGCATCTACATAATCAAATCATGAAATATTCTATCATGAATGAAATTAAAACAATAGATTTCATAGTCTATGAAAATAAATCCAAATAAGCATGCAACTCAAATCAGCTAAACATGCTATTCAAATCCAATCATATAAACATGCTATCATAACTGAAAGCAATAAACATGGGTTTCATAGTCTATGAAACCACCTCTATAAACACATGCAGTTCTAGTCAAATCATGTCTAGACTCGACTCAACTATAACTCTAGGGATCCCGGTGTGAATAAGACGTCAATGGCTGTCACCTACCCTCCCACTTGGGGTGACTGTACGTCTTATTCTTAGACTTCGGTCTGAGCTGTATCGAATAATCTACAATAGGACAATGTCTGCTCCTATGTAACGATACACCGAACGTCTAGAAGTCTGACTGTTTCTGTCAAACTTTCCTATCTCAAATGCAATGAATAACAATCTGTAAACAAAGCATAATCATATCATAAAATAAACAACAATAATTCTAGTATGTGATTTTATTGGGAAATTCAAATAAGATCTGATTTGAATTATATCTTCCCAAATATCACATGAATTATACCTTTGTCTTCCCTGTCTGACGAAGACGATGACCTGTATTCAAATCTGTCCATATCAAATCTGAAATGACAATATTGAATACAATGTATCAGTGAATAACTCAATACACAATCTGTTCTGATCAATACTCAACTCAGTACATAATCTGATCAATATCTGAACAAAATACAATCGAAATCAAATCTGAATCTGAACAATCTAATTTAACTGATGTTTCAACGGCATAACGATACTGTCTCGATAACCCCGTCAGTCTAAACATCACAAATATAATATCAGACTTCGTAATCAATAACAATACCAGTCATAATCTCAATAACAATACAATTCTGATATGAAATCTCAGTCAAATCGACTCCAAAAATTATAACAAATACATAAACAATCTGTTCTTCAGTCTGACTTCAATTATACGATATCTACGGTAGTAGAAACATCATATCTGATTCATATTCAGTTCTGACAATATCATAAACTCAAATCTTGTCTAAACGTAACAAAACTTAAGTTCAGTTGTAGCCTGTGTTGATAGAAACACGGTACCGAAGTCATATTCAAAATCTGACGGACGGATTTCTCGTACTTAATTTCCAAAACTCAAGAACGAAGCATTTCCCCAACTTCTCGATTTCCTTCTGAATATTCTGAAGGATTTGCATGTGTGTGTGTATATATATATATATATATATATATATATATATATATATATATATATATATATATATATATATACATCCATAACATGCATGAAAGAAAGTGGCGCACTTCATGATTTCCAGGTGGCGCTCGGGCGGTCAAGAATTACCGCCCGGGCGCCGAACCTTCTGCCCGGTTACTTATCTTACAATTTCCTGGCGCTCGAGCGGTCAATTTCTACCGCTCGGGCGCCACACGTTCTGTCCAAAGATTAATTTGCGATGCATTGGCGCTCGGGCGGTCCTTTTCTTCCGCTCGAGCGCCGAAGGTTCTGTCCAAATGCTTGGCTACCCATGCCACGACGCCCGGCCTCGTCATTTGAGTTCTTATAACCTCAATCATGTCAATAATCAACGTCTGATTATCATGATTAAATTTCGGGCATTACAATGAGGTTCCCATTCCAAAATCAAATACCCAAAATTTAATAAAATATAATAAAATGTTATAATTAAACTCAATATATATGTTAAGTAATTAAGTACAATAATTATAAGATAATTTATAATTATGTTCAATACATTGATTTAATAATTAGATACACGAATATAATAATATTAAGTTTGGATAAACATAACATTTTTTCTATTTAATAATAAATAAATAAAATAATAATAAAAATAAATAAATAATAATAAAATTAATAAAGATAACTATGAAGCATCGGCTATATATATGAACTCTCGCCTATTGCAATTCAAAACCAACCGAGAGACAGTAGGAAACGGAAGAGGAAGGAGGAGAGGGAAAAAAGGGAGAAAAAAATAGAAGAAAAATCCATACCTCTTTTCGAAAAATATCAATAAATCACCAACTATTCACCTCATATAGTAAAGCAATATAGCACGGAAGGTGACGTAAAAGGATCGCTCAAAAATCAGAAAAGTCAAACAAAGATATTCCGCAAAACGGCAACGGTATCCCGTCTTCAAGCTAGGTACTTTTCGTTTATTTTTCTTATAGCTACACACCAAACTAGAGGTCGGCTTGAACAAAAAAGTTGTACCTCTTGTTGCATAGATGAGGTACATACCGCCCGTCATCCCAAAATATTGCCAGAACTAACATTTTTGGAATGCCGGAGTACCTTAGTTAACCATACAGCGATATTTAATTCTGGTGTTGATCGGTTAGGAATTTGACAAAACTTTCAACGGGAAAGATCTTCAAAAGTTACATATGCTGGAAAAAAACCGGCCGCGCGTGATTGCCGGAAGGCCACTCACACGCCGGCACCGTCGGCGCGTGCACTGCACGCGCCGCCGGATCGGCGATTATCCGGCGGCCGAATGTTCCTGATGATATTTCCGATTTTTGGCCAACTTTCGTAATGTTTGGATATACCTTCTAATTAATATGAATTTTGGTAACTTAAGAAAAATCAACCGGGTTAAATTTTGAACAAAAAATAATCTGGAAATGATCAGCTAGTTACTTAAAAAATCTAACATATAAATATCATTCATAATATATTTTTAGGACATGCTCCAGTAACTCGGATTATTAATAAAGCCTAAACTGTAAGTTAACAGGTGAGGAAATTACTATTTATTCTTCTATTAAAGCCTTTGGCATTTGGCCTGGAAATTTCAATAGCTTTTATTTAATGTTCAAATATCATCCACAGTTCATTTCAATTACTGATATATTTTCTTGCATATTTATGAATGGATTGATATACCATTAATGAATGGATTCATGGACAACGGATCTCGGTCCAAAAATTGAGTCCACTGGACAACGTGGCTTCAGCCCGGAAAATGAGTCCAATGAACAACGGGTCAAAAGTCCCGGGGATATGGTTCATCTGAACAATGCGCACCGAATATTTCGGTCTGAAGAATGGTTCACCTGGCTCGTAAAAAGTGCTCAATTAGAGCCATCAATGTTAATTTATGGAATTTTCATTTATTTATTATTTCATTGCATATCATTCATAATATCTAAATTGTTATGCCTATTATTTCATGCATAATTATGATGAAGTGTTATTTAGAAGCCATATACTAATTTAAACTCACTAAGTTCTCAAAGACTTAACCCTCTGTTTCTTTTCGTCTATTGTAATTTCCAGACACAGGAACCCCCGAATTGGAACAAGAGGAAAATAACTGAAGCTGAAATAAGAGCATTTGAAAGTTGAGATGATCTGTTTATAAATGAATGTTAAACTTCCGCTGTAACATAATTGTACATATGAATGTTAAACTTCCGCTGTAAAATAATTGTACATATTTGAAATAAGAATGTAAATATTTGTAGATAATCTTTAAATTATAGTAGAAAGTAATTAAATTTTTATCTACAATATATTTATAATAATAATAATGATCAAAATAAAAATAGAAGTTCAATAAAGAAAGATTGTAAAAAAAAAATGTGGCACTTAGTAAGGAAATAATTATGAATTCCTAAACCGGACGCCACATCCACGCTAATCTTGTCTTCTCTCATCCTCTTCTTGACCCTGATCCTGTCCCACCTGTTGTCATGCACATATACAAACATGACAACAGCCGGATAACTCTGGTGAGAATATAATCCCAGTATAAACAATGAATAAATGCAATCATATAAAAACATATATAAGAAAGCATAAACAATCCTCAATAACATGTATCAAATCAGAAACATGAATGATATAAAAGTGTAAATAACTCGTGACTCGTCATCTCAGACTCAACTCATCTCTAATCTAGGGATCCCGGTTCCTGGATATTGTCACATATATCGAATCTCAGCGATAGGAGTCGATCTACTCCTAAGCAACATCGATAAAAATCAAACATCCAGTGTCTTGGCATATCTGCCACAGACTCGGCATATCCGCCAATGACTAGGCATCTCCGCCCATGACTCATTACATGTTTTGCTATAAATCAATAGACTAAGCATATCAATATCATGAATTGCAAACATCAATGCAATAAATAAAGTATGTGGTTTTTGGGAAACTCAAGTCCAATCTGACTCGAGTCGATCTCCCGGTTAACATTGATTTATACATTTCTTCTGTCAATCTGACTCTGTCGAAATCTCGGATTCAAAGCATGTCAATATAAATCTGGCAATGACAATATCGAGGGTACAATATCAATATACCACTCAAATCAATACTGGATATAATCAGAACTAAATCAAATTCTGTTTCAGCGGCATAACTGCAGAACCTCGATATACCCAGCAATACAAATATCAACCGATATCAATCTCAACTCATAATCGATAACAATACAAATCTGATATCAAATTCATTCTGGAAATCATAACAATTCCATACGGTATCTGTTCTTCAATCCGATTTCGATTATACGATGTCTAACATGTCAAGAACATCATATATGAATCATATCTAATTCCTTCAATATCATAATTTCAAATCATAGCAAAACGTAATAAAAATTACATTAAGTTGAAGCTCTCGTCGATAGCAACACAGTATTGCATTCAGATTCAAAATCAAACGGTCAGATTTTTCACAATCAATTTTCTACGCCTTGAAAATTTTTGGAAGATTGTTCCTTAGCTTCTCTCGATTTCCTTCTGAATTCGTGTAAGGAATGAAGCTTTTCATTTTATATATGCATGGTGAAGGGCAAGTGGCTTCTCTCTTGTGTAACACGTCTCGCGCATATGCGCGAGACATTCTGTCTCGGCGCGTAGCGTGTAGTCTCGGCAGCTCGCGCATATGCACGTACGTCCTTCGCGTATGTGTGCGACACTCTCTGGAAACAACATCTTGGCTACTGGACACCTCGCGCATATGCGCGTCTTTACTCGGTGCACATGCGCCAACTCATCTGGACTCGGCAATTACCAAAACACCTCCTCGCGCATATGTGCGCCCTGTTTCGCGCATATGGGCGAGGTCCTCTGCTTGCCTCGCGCATATGCGCGCATTAGTGCCGCCCATATGTGCGAGAGGTACTGTCCTCGCACATACATCATCACATGCAATCTCATTTCGTGTCTCTGTTGGCCCCTTCATAATCATGTCAAATCATAAATCAATAATTACAGATTAACAGCATATAACTCTCGAGCATTACATTTCTTCATCCCAACAAGGAGCCCATTTGGTTAGTATATTGACTAACTATTCATGGGTAGCCTCCAACTTATTCATATTGAAGTTCACCACAAGCACATCAAACGAGGGTGACAGTGACAGTAGTAGAATGTCCAGTGGACAATTCGATTGGGATGACAATGTCTACTTTCCCTTGCATATCGATGAGATAAATCATCCTCACATCATGCTCATGGGTAGCATGCCTTAATGGACGTGTTTATGCATCATTCAACTCTTACAGGTGACTCTAAATGTCATTAACATTTACAGCTTTCTCAAACCGCCTGTGCAATTCGTTTGACATAGTAGCTAGCATATAGCTCCTAACTTATAAGTCATGGTCACACCATTTGCCAAGCTTAGTCAATTCCTCACTAGGGAGGGGCATTGACAATAGCCTCTTTCGGAAGTTCCTTGTTAAGCACCTATGCTATTTTCTCGAAATTTTAAATAATTTTTAAATTCCTAAACCAATTTGGTAATTCAGAGCTCGAGTATAACAGATAAATGATTTCGCAATGACATCGTAAATATAAATAGAAATGGAAACAGAGTAAAAGTTACTAACTAATTTAAAATATTTTATAAGACATAAAATATTGTAGCACGTTTTTATGAATTTTCTACTACTATTTTGACATTTTCATTACCATTTGATGAAAACGGGAAATTTAACTTTCTTAGTGAGTACGCAAAGCTCAATTGCTAAATTATGATCTTGAATAATATCAGTTAATCACAATTTCTAAAAGGTAGAGCTCAATAACAACTATTTGCTACCCCCACATATTTTGCTTCACTTTTGATGATAGCCCAATAATATGACGCCCTTTCTCTTAACGTATCGAGCCTCACCCATCAATATTGAACCTTAATGAACGGTCGCCATGAGATCTCCCAATAATATGAGCCGAAGTTATGGAATTTCCACGCAGTTCATATCAATTATGTCAGTGGAAGTCACAGCTTTCCCGCGTCCAGACCTCCCCAATAATATGATCCAGACACTGATTGCAGGTAGCATTCATTCTGCAACCACCGTTGATAGAAGATAATGAAAATTTAAGCTCTATTTAATTTTCCTTTTATGAGCTTAATATAAATTTATAATCTTATCCAAAATGAGATAATTTAATTTTAAAATTTTGTCACATCATTAATTTTAAAATCTCATGTCATGTTTGTTTGAATGTTTTCGGATTCATGTGATTCTTGTTATTATATTAATAATAATGCACATACGGGTTATTTGTAATATATCACATGCATTATAAATAATAAATGATGATCAATAACCGATAGCTAGTTGATTTATATGAGACAAATATGGATCAAAGTCCAAAACTTAGGTAATGCAGGGATGCAATGCAATTTTATATTAGCTTACAATATTTTACATGTCTTTGATCTTCAAAACTTTTGAGAATATAGGCCTCTCATCTTCGAATCTTGATCTCCCACTAAATCTAATATTTACATTAATTTTCATGGGACATTTTGATACAAATTTAAGGGGTGAAAATGAGCTATAAACTAGACTCGCTTTAAATAATTATTACATAATTAAAATTTACAACATGTAAATTATTCTAAAATATACATAGCAAATTGGTCATTATTCTCAATCATCCTTTTACGATATAATATAAAATATTATATTAAAACTATAATATCACATTTATCATAAAATAATGTTTCTTGTAAATTTAACATTAACCGCCATAATTAATAATAATTTAATACATTGAATAAACAGAATTTTACTCAGTTATCCAATTAATTTATTGATAAGTAAATTTCTTGTAAAACATTTTCTAAGTAACCAATTCGTGGTATCATTTGCCTAAAATTGAGCATCTCGTACACCACGTTGACATCCATGTGTGCATGTACTAGTTGTGCACCCATGTCCTCACTTCGTAAAATATTGGTACAAAGAAACACAAATGCAGTACACTTTGTATATTATGGAGAACCTAAGTAACCAATTTGTGGTATCATTTGACTAAAATTGAGCACCTCGTACACCACATCGACGTCCATGCGTGCATGTACTAGTTGTGCACCCATGTCCTCACTTCGTAAAATATTGGTACAAAGAAACACAAATACAGTTCACTTTGTATATTATGGAGCACATAAGTAACCAATTCGTGATATCATTTGCCTAAAATTGAGCACCTCGTACACCACGTCGACGTCCATGAGTGCATGTACTAGTTGTGCACCCATGTCCTCACCTCGTACACATCGGGGCCCGGTTTTGGAGGGGCCCAAAATTATTATTATTATTATATTATTATAATTATATGTTTAGTTGAAGACACAATAAAAAAATTTTAGTTCAATATTAAATCATAAAAAAAACTAATTTGAATATTTTTTTAATAATTGATTAAGCTCGATTTTCTCTCGAGTTCAGTTTGAACAATTTGAACAATATCAAGAAAGTTGTGGATTTTATTGAAATTGAGAAATTAAGTAGCGAGTATTTAACTAGTTTGATGAACTATTCTACGGAGCTTTGATAATCTTGAGTCCCAATGAGCATTTTACCTTAATTGTTGTTCAAAGTTGATGGTCGTGAGATGCTATTCAACTACTTAATAATAAAATCAATTGATATATTATCATGTTTGAACAACACTGAGTTTTTTATTCTCAAATACTTATGTTGTTTGACAATACTGAATGATTTATTTTCAAATACTTATGTTTGCCCGTAAGATTTTGTTATCCATATCACTCACAACTCATCAGCAAAAAATAAACTAATCGAAATTGAAGTTAATCAAAAATTATTTTTCATTAAAATGTTATATGACATATTAAATGAGCTAGGTGTGTTTTAAATTGACATAGAAATGAAACGACAACTAAACTATACTGATTTGGTAAATATTTTTAAGTTTAAAACAAATATGATGTAATACGTTGTTTATGGTTATATGATGTATTTATGTATTGCTCATTATATTGGTACAAAGAAACACAAATACAGTACACTTTGTATATTATGGAGCACCTCAGTAACCAATCTGTGGTATCATTTGCCTAAAATTGAGCACCTCGTAACATTAATCAACATTTATGTAACATGATTCGATATGTTAGTTGGGAATGAATGTTAGGTTACATAAAAGCCAAAATACGGGACAATAAGACCTTCAAGAAGCACCACAGTGACAGTTATCTAGTACTAAATTATAAAAATGGAGCACCACTCACGATTACTATGTCCATACGCTTTCTATTTGCTAAGTGTGCACCATATCTATATTTGTAAACAAAGGTACATAAATTCCGAATTAGAGGACAATAATTCCTTTACGAAGCACCACAGTGACTATTATCGAGTCACAACAGATGTACACAACTTTGACTCACGAATTTTGACTCGGAAAAGTTTTGAACGTAGACCACAACATTAATTTTCGGTTCGGTTCCATTCTCAACTATCTTCACTTCACTTCTCATCCTTCAATAAGAACACACGACCTCCATTGTTGCTAAATGGAGTTCACGGATGCATCTGAATGCCAATGTGGCTATGGAAAAATGAATTTACGAGAAGTCGGTCCACGAGCTACCCGTCCGAGAAAGTATTACTACATTTTTCCTCGAGAGCTACGACACCCTAATTGGTTTTACTGGTTTGATTAATACCACAACCAAGTACTTGAAGAAAATACATCAAAATCCAACATTAGTACACCTATGAAAACAACTTTCAGCTACTCAAAATCTGCCTCTTCAGCGACACATGGTTTGCCACAACGTGATGATAACGCTCTCTCTGATAATAAACGACAACATGGACACCAATATGGCAGGAATTTGTTGTTGTTTCGGTTGCACATGTTTTATAATTGCAAGTTTGTTCATTGTAGCTCTTGTGTTTGTTTTAATGTCCAAGTGAAATTGTCATCACGAACAATGTGTGATTATGCTTTGCGTGCTTCAATAATGTTTATATTAATGTCTAGGTGAATTGCACAATATTTGTACTAGAAATTTGCCCATTGTGTACCATATCGATATATATATATATATATATATATATATATATATGATACTAGATTCAGCCAATTTTGTGCTAAATTTTTTTCCCCATGTGATATAATCGGACACAATGAATACAAACCAGAAAATGTACAACAAATCCTCAATCACATGTACCAGTAGGTGTCCAAAACACAATAACAAATGACATATTAAAGGAGCATCCAAATTCCAACGTCATGACATATTTGCACCAGAATTTTCCCCATTGTGTACCATATCGATATATATATGATACTAGATTCAGCCAATTTTGTGCTACATTTTTTTTCCAATGTGATATAATCGGCCACGATGAATACAAACCAGAAAATGGGCAACAAAACCTCAACCAAATGTACCAGTAGGTGTCCACAAAGATATATACTAGTGGCAGAAAAATAATTTTGAAATAATATAGCATCATACACCAGTGGCACAAAATCATTCTGAAACTGAACCACAAATTGTATATATTACAAAGACAACACATGAAATGTTACAATAGAATTCAAATTCAAAAAATCATATAACACCTAACAACTCTGTTGGAAACGAAATTCCGGCGTTTGACAAAAGATTTACCAACTGAATCCAGCAACTGAATTTGACTAACTGATCGACGTAACTGAACACGTCATCAGTCAACTGATCGCTACAACTGAAGTCTATTCCATCGTCAACTGATCTTTACACATGATCTCTCAGATGTACACATCATCAGTTGAAAGCGACAACCGACAAATAATACAGCTATCTACAACTGGTAGTGGCTCTCCGCATTTCAGAATGAACAGTGTACGATTGTCAGAATATATCGACGTGGCAATCAACGGTTAGAATATTCAAATATCTTTAATGTGACCGTTGAGAGGGAAGCCTATAAATAGTCGAAGACAACAGCGGAAGAACACCCGACTCTCAGTTATCTTATCTTACTTGTTGTTACGCTGCAAAAATATCCACTTACATTCAGAAATCAAGCTCACGCTTATCAGTTATATCAGTAGTATTCTAGACTACGTTCTTGAGCTTATATAGCACTTTGTAATCGATTGATAAATTTTCTAAGTTGTGCTAAGATCAGTTACGATCTGTAAAAGTATTGTATACTAAGAGTTTCAGTTTAGGCAGTGGATAAGTCCAAACTGAAGTGGGTTAGTACACCTTTTTGTATTTGATCAAAGTATTTTAGTGAATATCCTATCTTCGTGATAGAAGGGGTGACGTAGGAGTTATTCAAGTCTCCGAACATCCAGAAACAAATTGTGGTGTTATTACTTTCAGTTATCATTTTCAGTTAGATACTCTATCTTTCAGTCAGTTAGTTTCCGCAACTGTTTATTCAGTTTAACTGATTGTTATTGACCGAAGGGATATTTAGATTCAGTTTATAATACAACTGAAATCAGTTTGTCGAAGAATAATTTTAATTGACCAGTGTTAATTCAACCTCCCTTCTAAACACTCTTCACCCGATTCACCGATCCTTTCAAGTGGTATCAGAGCGAGTCATATCCTTTCAAAAATTATCTATACTCAAATCGCTCACTATGTCTTCATTCAACAAGATTCCTATGTTCTCCAAAGAAGATTTTGATGATTGGAAGATCAGGATGCAGGCTCATCTAGCTGCACAGGATGATGACATGTGGTACGTTATAACTGACGGACCCATGAAGATCTTGAAAGCCAACACAACAGTTGCAATCACAGATGGGGCACCTCACCGTATTGAAAAGCCCAGAGATGAGTGGACTGCTGAAGACAAGAGAAAAGCTAATTTGGATAATGTAGCATAAGACATATTGTACAAAACACTGGACAAAGTGACGTTCAGTAAAATCAAGATGTGCAAAACAGCCAAAGAGATTTGGGAGAAATTAATCCAGCTTTGCGAAGGCAATGAACAAACCAAAGAAAACAAGCTATCTGTTGCTGTACAAAAGTTCGATAACATCAGAATGAAAATTGGAGAAACAATGCATGAATATGATGAAAGAACCAGCTGCATCATCAACGAACTGAATGCACTTGGAAAATTGTATACCAATAAATAAGTAGCATTGAAGGTTATCAGAGGTCTTCCCAAAGAATGAGATGTGAAAACCATGGCTATGAGGGAGTCTAAAGATCTGAACAGAGTTGAACTCCATGACCTGTTTGCTGACTTAAAAGCATATGAATTTGAACTGCAAACTCGAGAAGGAGAACCATCTACCCCAGCATCAACTACTGCCTTAGCTGCTGTAAGATCAGAACCAACTGGTTCAGTTGAGAAAGCTGCAGATCAATTAAGCAATGACGCCATGTCATTGTTCATCAGGAAATTCGGAAGATTCATGAGGAAGAATCAAGGGAATTTTCAGAAGCAGTACCAAAGAAACAATTCCAGAGAAGAGTCCAATGCATGCTACAACTGTGGCAAACCTGGTCATTTTATTGCTGACTGTCCCAAGCCTAAAAGTATAGTCAAGTTTCAACTGAAAGAAAGAAGAAAGTGTATGAGCATAAGAGGAGATCTAAGAACGATAAGAAGCTTTATTGAAAGAAGCATGAAGTACTCCTAGCTGAGGATAGCAAAGCCAAATGGGCAGAGACTGACAGGGAAGAGTCAGAACCAGAAATCTCTTGCAGCTCTAGTGAAGATGAGGAAGAAGTAAAGTGCTTGATGGCTGATGACACAGAAGTTCAATCAAGCAGCCAACAGGTATTTGACTTTAGCTCAACTGATTTTGCAAGAGAGGAACTTATTTCGACTCTTTATGACATGGTTAGTGAGTATCAAAAGCTTGCCTTATCATTTGAAAATACCAGAGTAGAGCAAACTGATCCTATTGACAATAAGACAACAACTGATATATCAGTTGAGATGTTGAGTCTAAAAAGGGAGATTTCCGAACTCAATACTGAAAGGAGCAAGGATCAATTAATGATTCAAAAGTTAATACTTGAAAACTCAAAGCAAACTGAGCTCATTCAGGCTTGGAATAAATCATCCGTTGCATTGACTGATATAAAGAACTCTCAGAAATCATTTACTGATAAAACTGGCTTAGGGTTCAGTAACCAGGATGAAATACCTTTCAAAGATATTCAACCAAAACTGAATATGGATAAAGGGAAATATATTCACTTTGTCAAATCAATTATGGTACAAGAACAAGCTGAGCCGAGTAAACTGATTGAACAGCCAACTCACAATATGAGCAAGGGCAAAAGATGTGGTATTGGTTATAGCCCAAGAGTTGTGACTGACTCACGAAGTCAGCCACCAAAATTTTTCAGCAAAAACTATTCAAATGGCTATTCAAACTACTATAATAGCAAGCCAGTTCAGAAAAGATACTGGCTGAACAATCAGTCGAAAAAGGGCAAATCACATGTTGTATCATCTGCACACCATACACCACACACAGACAGACCGGGAAAGACAATTTGGAATACAGCAACTGGACGGTCAGTTAGACTGATCCAAGTTTGGATTCCTAAAGGACTAATCAACTTTGGATCCAAATAGAAAAGGGTACCACAATCTTATCTTATGTTTGATTGCAGGTAATAGGTACAAGCATTGGATCTATATGGTATTTGGACAGTGGATGTTCACGCCACATGGCAGGAGATTCAAATTTATTAACTCAACTGATCAAGTACACTGGACCAAACATCAGTTTTGGAGATAATTCTAAAGGTAACACTGTGGGTAAGGGTAAGCTTATCCATGGTAACTTCACCATTAATGATGTTTTATTAGTTGAGAATCTCAAGTATAATCTGATCAGTATCAGTCAGTTATGCGATAATGGATTCTCAGTTCAGTTTGACAAACATTCTTGTTCAGTCAAAAACTCAACTGAAGAGATCATCCTAACTGGCAAAAGGTGTGGAAACACTTACAAAGTCAGCTGGAATGATCAACCTTATGCACCAGTATGTTTTATTGCCTCAAAATCTTCTAAAAACTGGTTGTGGCATAAGAGATTGAACCACCTAAATTTCAAATCTATTGCATATTTGAGTAACCACGATCTTGTTACTGGATTGCCCAAAATGGATTTTATCAAAGACAAAATTTGCTCAGCATGTCAGTTTGGTAAACAAATCAAATCCTCTTTTAAGAACAAGGGTCGTAAATCTTCTTCCCAATGCTTAGAACTGTTACATATGGATCTATTTGTTCCTATACCAGTCATGAGCTTAGGGAGAATGAAATACACCTTGGTGGTTGTAGACGATTTTTCAAGATTCAATGGGTTATATTTCTCAAGTCCAAAGACCAAACTGCTGCTCAACTGATTAAGCTTTTCAAAAGATTATTAAATGAAAAATCAGTTGGAATTGATAGAATCAGATCCGATCGAGGAACTGAATTTATCAATCAAATTCTTTCAAATTATTTAGAGAATACCGGAATCAAGCATGAGCTCTCAGCAACCAGAACTCCTCAGCAAAATGGTGTAGCTGAAAGGAGAAATCAGACCCTTAAAGAGGCTGCTAGAACAATGCTTGCTGATTCCTCTATCTCTCAAAGGTTTTGGGCAGAGGCAGTGAACACTGCGTGTTACACTCAAAACAGATCAATGATTAATAAGAATCATATGAAAACACCTTATGAGATCTGGCATGGAAGAAAAAGTGTGGTTTCCTACTTCAAAATATTCGGCTGCAGATGTTTTATATTTGTCAATGGTAAAACTCATTTAAAAGCTTTTGACGCTAAATCTGCAGAAGGAATATTTCTTGGTTATTCTTCAGTGAGTAAAGCCTATAGAGTCTTCAACAAAAATACTTTGAATGTTGAGGAATCTATTCATGTTGTGTTTGATGAGTCTACACTAACTTCTAAGCCAACTGATACAGTTGAGCTAGCTGATAGATTTACAGATATAAGCTTGGATGATGATGATGAAGAAGATATCCATCTTAATCAAAACAACCTCCAATCACATGAACCTGACATATTGGATCAATCAGCTGAATTGGAAGCAAATCTTGACAATCAGTTAGTGGAGCATACAAATGAGAATCAGTTGCCAACTGAATTAGCTCCAACTGAAACTGAAGACATTCAGTTACCTACTGAGGAAATTGCTAATACAGAAGAAACAAATGCTGAACTTAGATGGAAGAAATCACATCCTCCAGAATTGGTGATAGGTAATCCATCTGATCCGGTAAGAACAAGAAATCAAATGCTTAACTTATTTATTCATTCAGCTTTTGTATCTCAACTGGAGCCAAAGAAAACTGATGAAGCTCTTGCTGATCCGAACTGGATAAATGCAATGCAAGAAGAGATAAATCAGTTTATCCATAACAATGTCTGGAACTTAGTTCCAAGACCACTCTAAAAAACTGTGATAGGTACAAAGCGGGTGTACAGGAACAAGCTAAACGAAGATGGTTCAGTTGTGCGCAACAAAGCAAGGCTAGTAGCACAAGGATATAGGCAGGAAGAAGGAATTGATTATGATGAGACATATGCACCAGTTTCAAGACTGGAGGCAATCAGAATATTCCTTGCCTATGCTTCATTCAAAAAATTCAAAGTCTATCAAATGGACATAAAGAGTGCATTTCTGAACGGCCAGTTGCAGGAAGAAGTCTACGTTGAACAACCTCCAGGTTTTATCAATCATCACCTTCCTGATCATGTCTATCATTTGAACAAAGCTTTATACGGTCTTAAACAAGCTCCAAGAGCTTGGTACGAAACCCTTTCAAAATTTCTAACTGATCATGACTTTTCTGTTGGATCAGTTGATAAGACATTGTTCAAATTCTCCAAGAATGATCATATTCTACTTGTTCAAATTTATGTTGATGATATTAGTTTTTGGTCAACTAACCCTAAATTATGCGAGAAGTTTTCCAAGTTAATGCAGGAGAAATTCGAGATGAGTATGATGGGTGAACTAACATTCTTCCTTGGTCTACAAGTGAAACAACTGGATTCAGGAACTTTTATCAGTCAAACCAAATACACTAAGGAATTGCTGAAGAAATTTGGCATGGAATCATGTTCAGCTGCAAGCACCCCTATGAGCTCATCAGCTAAATTAGACACTGATCAGGGGGGAATATCAGTTGAGACGACGCTTTACAAAGGTTTAATAGGTTCATTATTGTACGTAACTGCTAGTCGTCCTGATATTGTGTATGCTGTATGTATGTGTGCAAGATTTCAAGCTAATCCTAAGCAATCACATTTCTCTGCTGCCAAACGTATCTTGAAATATCTTAAGGCACTCAAAATGTTGGATTATGGTACTCTGAAGACTCATATTTCAATTTAGTTGGCTATTCAGATGCAGACTATGCAGGATGCAAGCTTGATCGAAAAAGTACAAGTGGATCATGTCAGTTTCTAGGAGACAGACTGATTTCTTGGTTCAGTAAGAAGCAAACATCCATAGCAACTTCCACAACTGAAGCATAATATCTTTCTGCTGGAAGCTGCTGTGCCCAACTGCTCTGGATTCAGCAACAACTGAAAGATTATGGTGTTGATGCAAAGGAATCGCCAATATTCTGTGACAACACAAGTACAATTGCTATTACGTATAATCCAGTTCTTCACTCCAGGACTAAGCACATAGATGTCATACATCAATTCATCAGAGATCATGCTTTAAAGAAGAACATCAGATTGGAATACGTATCAACTGAACAGCAAGCGGCTGACATCCTCACCAAACCACTGGCTGAGACTAAGTTTTCTCACTTTCGCAATATACTTGGATTAATTGATTTGTCCTAATTAATTGTTATTGTTGGTAATTCATATGTCAGTTGCATTGTTTTCTTACTGATTATTTAAAAAAAAACGACGCTTAATCAAAATAAACATTTTATTTATCCATAAATGTTGGAGAGGACTACATTTTCATAAGTCTCTTCTACACTAGCTATCCACATCCTCATCCAAACAGCTAGAGCTGAGGAAGAGGTCTTGCAGAAGCTGTGCGAAGAGGCGATGCTATTAAGAGTCTCTAGCTCCTTGCGAAGCATCAGCTGATAGAGATGGCCCTCCTTGAAGGCATCCACGTCTGCAGAAATGTTTAAGTGCTTTCGCACTTCTCTCAGCTGGGCCATCCGCCTGAAGGTGGTAACCCTCCCAGAGTTGTACAGGAGCTCCAGCCCCTGTAACTCTTCCCAGTAGGGAAAACTGGCATAGAAGACCTCGTCCTCTATAGCAGCTTTTCGGGCTTCAAGAGAAAGTGGAGAGACGATTGAACTACTTGCTCCTTCCATTTTTTTGAATATTGCCTGCTGATACTTGTGACTAACTCCTCAACTCTTATTTATAGGCCAAGTCGAGGAAAATGAAAGAACACTTAAGAGTGAACGTATAAGCGTACAAAAGAAGGAGAGCAGAACGTAACGGAGAGGGGAGAAAAAAAAAAGACAGAGCGCGGAAGAGAGAGGCGGAAGTGCAGAACAAAGGGAAGAAGCGTAGAACAGAAGCTACTGTGAAATAGCATCAGCGCGGAAGAAGGAAAAGAAGCAAGAGGAATTCCACGCGCACGCTATGAATCACTGAGAATTCTTGCCTTCTTTCTTAACTATGTTTTCTTCATTGAATTTACACACTGATTTTGAATTTTATTTTAAGTTTATGGAGTAGATTTTTATAGACTAAGGCCATGATAGGGCCGAGACATATTATTTTTTGATGTTTTGAGTTTTATTCAATTAGATTATTTATTTTATTCATTGATTGATGTCGTTTATCACGTGTTCTTTTAATCTGGCCAATTAAATAGAATATCTGTTGGCTAATCTAAAACCGAAAGGCGATAGATTAATATTTGCTTCACACATCAATTAACACATGGTTAAATTGACTAGAAATAGTATTCGATTTCAGTGTGCGACTTTATGTTGAAAAATTGGAATTTCATAGCGATATGATGCGGTTGAATCTAATTAAATTCAATTAAGAATAATTGGACTGTTAGATTTAATTAGGTTTATTAATTCGAGGAATCGTTTAATAAATAATTTTGAGAATTCCGTCGTGAATTAAATAATTAATTTATCGAATATGAATTTGACACGTGGATTATAAGTTTGTCTCGGTACCGTTGTGCGCCTTAGTCGTCTTTAAATAATTTGAATTTTCGTCTAATTTAATAATTTGGATTTTTTTTTGTTTTAGTTAATTTATTTAAATTGTTTGATTTAGTTTTAATTAATTTATCTCCCCTCAATTGACTTTATTAACCTAAATTAGGAAAAATAATTCATATTCTAGTAATTAAAACATCGATCTCTGTGGGTACGATACCTGGACTCATCTCCAAATACTATTACTTGACCTAGTCCGCTTGCTAGATTTATTGCCAACCGAAATCGTCGGTCAAGTTTTTGGCGCCATTGCCGGGGATTGAATTGTTTAATATTAGAATTTATTATTTTCTTGAGATTAGGTTTTATTTAATTTTGTTGATTTTACGCATATTCATACGTTTTAAGTTTGCTTCTTATTTTCAGGGATTATCTTACTGTGCATGAGCCGTGTTAGAAGAGAGACAAAATTAGAGTCGTTTGATTCAGAGATTGAGAATACTTTTCGAAGGAGACGTAGAGCACAAAGGGAGAAATCCTCAGACTTTGACGTGGAAGAACAATTAAAAAAAGAGGAGAAAGTTGAAATTGCAGGGATTGAAGCAATGGAGAACGAGGAAGATGATCTCACTGTCTATGATCTCACTAGACAAACCGCTGGAGGTTATGGTTCTAGCATCACTCGCCCTACTGTGGAAGCAAATAATTTTGAGTTGAAGCCATCTATCATTCAAATGATACAGTATCAAGTGAGATTTGGAGGATCGCAGACCGAGGATCCTAATGCACATCTGGAGGGATTTCTATCTATTTGTGACACAATCAAATTCAATGGATTGAGCACGGATGCCATAATATTGAGACTATTCCCTTTCTCTTTGCATGGTGAAGCAGCAGAATGGCTTAGAGATCTACGAGCTGGCTCTATTACTACATGGAATGGTTTGGTGGAAATGTTCATGAATCAATATTTTCCACCCACCAAGTTAGCACAACTGCGTATGGATATTTCATCTTTTCGCCAGAAGGATGGAGAGACACTACATACAGCTTGGGGAAGATTTAGAAAGATGTTGAGGAGGTGTCCTCAACATGGTTTCTCTTCATCTGAACAAATTCGGATTTTCTATAACGGAGTTGATCCTTCCGTGCGTTCCATGCTAGATGCGGCAGCCAATGGTAGATTATACAGGAAGACCCCACGAGTTGCACTTGAAATAATTTCAAATATGGCTGAAAATAGTGCGGGTTGGACAGATATTAAACGAGAAAAGAAGGCTGGAGTTCTTGAAATGGATGTGTTGAATGCACTTACTGCTAAGATTGATGGGTTGGCCCATTAATTCTGTAATGACCCGATTTAATTATATGTTATTTGGCGATAATTAAGAGTAATTATTTTAAATTGAGGAATTTAAAATAATTAAGCCAAAAATTAAATAGTGTGTTTAAAAATATGTATTAGAAAATATCGGTTTATAGACGATATTAAAATGCATATTGGAATTTAATAACACACGAGAGCAAAATTTTAACTCGTTTTCGCTGTTTATAATAATTAATCCTGATTGTGTGTTAATAAAATATTAATCAGGAACAAGGCCCTCACAAATTCTCTCAACTGAAATCAAATCAAGCAAATCAGGTCCAAGGAATATTCATCGAGGAACAACCCATCTTTGATGAAGAAGCAGTGAATTTTGTGGGGAATCAATGGAGACAGCAATTAAATCCATACAGTTCCACGTATAATCCAGGATGGAGGAATCACCCTAATTTGTTTTGGAAGAATACGGAGAATTCCCTTAATCCAACAAATATTCCTCCACTGCCCATTCCTCAACAAGTGAAACAACAAGGATTATTGGTACCTGCAGCACCTCCAGGATTCAAACAAGAAGATCAAAGACCAATTTATGAGGATTTTATGATGAAACATGTTGTGGGAATGGAGACGAGACTGCAGAATCATGACGCTATCTTGCAAAGGTTGGATGCTCAAATGGGTCAAATAGCCAATCAATTAGCAAATCGACCCCTTGGAACATTATCAAGTGATACTGAGAAAAATCCGAAAGGAGTGAATGCAGTGAGTACAATGGTCAAGACCAAGGAAGAGGAGCCAAAGAGGCAGAATTCTACAGATATGGAGGCAAAGAATGATGGAGGAATGAAACCAAAAATGGAAAATGCTAAGGAACAGAACACTCAGACTACACGGAAGACAGGTAAGAAAGGTAAGGAATTTGATTCTAATGATAATATTGATATTAATACACTTCATTTTCCTCAAAGAGCAAGGCAACTACAATTGGATCAACAATTTTCGAAATTTCTTGAAGTTTTTAAGAAACTGCACATAAATATTCCTTTTGTAGAGGCTTTGGCTCAAATGCCTTCTTATGCTAAATTCTTGAAAGATATTTTGACTAAAAAAACAAAACTTGTTGATTTTGAAACTGTTAAGCTTTCTGAGGAATGTTCAGCTATTTTGCAAAATAAATTGCCTCCAAAGCTTAAGGATCCAGGTAGTTTCTCCATTCCTTGCACTATATGTAATTCTAATTTTAACAAAGCATTGTGTGATCTTGGTGCTAGCATAAATCTTATGCCTTATTCATGCTTTGAGAAATTTGGAATTGGAGAAGTTAAACCAACCACTATTTCCCTTCAACTTGCTGATAGGTCTATTAAATATCCTAGAGGGGTTATAGAGGATGTTTTGGTTAAAGTTGATAAATTTATATTTCCAGTTGATTTTGTTGTGCTAGACATGGAGGAGGATCGTGAGATCCCTCTTATTTTAGGCCGTCCTTTCTTAGCTACTGGAAGAGCTCTCATAGATGTTCAAAAAGGTGACTTAGTTTTGAGGTTGAATGATGAGAAGGTAACTTTTAATGTTTTTCGTAGTATGAAATATCCTGGATCTTCTGATTGTTATAGAATAGATGCTATTGATGATATTTTTGAGTGTAGTGTGCAGGATACTTTGATTGAAGACCCACTGGAAAAGCTTTTGGTTAGCCCAAAGTCCACGGAATCCAGCAGAGAAGAAGTGGAGGAATGTATGAACTTTTTAGAGGAATCAAAGCCACTGCCAAGATCGGTGAATTCGAAGATTGGGGAGCTTGGACATATTCCAAAATCACTTAAACCTTCCATAGAAGAACCCCCATTCCTCGAACTCAAACCACTCTCTCCTCATTTAAAATATTTATTTTTGAAGGAAGATATTAAACTGCCAGTAATTGTTTCTTCTTCCTTGACAGGTGATGAAGAAGATAAGCTCTTGAGAGTGCTGAAGGATCACATATGTGACATTGGATGGAGCATAGCTGACATCAAGGGAATAAATCCATCAATGTGCATGCACAAAATTTTAATGGAGAAGGAGCACTCTCCCACTACTTAACCTCAAAGGAGATTGAACCCAGCTATGCAAGAGGTCGTCAAAAAGGAGGTAATCAAACTCCTTGATGCAGGTATGATCTTTCCTATATCCGATAGCAAGTGGGTAAGTCCTGTGCATGATGTTCCTAAGAAAGGGGGAATCACTGTTGTTGAAAATGAAAATAACGAATTAATCCCCACTAGAACTGTGACTGGGTGGCGTGTTTGTATTGATTATCGCAAATTGAATGATGCCACAAGAAAGGATCACTTCCCCTTACCTTTTGTTGATCAAATGTTAGAGCGTTTGGCAGGTCATGCTTTCTATTGTTTTTTAGATGGTTATTCTGGATATATGCGAATCCCCATAGACCCCGACGATCAAGATAAGACCACTTTTACTTGTCCCTATGGTACATTTGCTTATAAAAGAATGTCATTTGGTTTGTGTAATGCTCCTGCTACTTTTCAACGTTGTATGATGTCGATTTTTCATGATATGGTTGAAAAGTATATTGAGGTCTTCATGGATGACTTTTCTGTTTTTGGTTCTTCCTTCGACTCTTGTTTGATTAATTTGTCAAAAGTGCTAAAGAGATGTGAAGAAACGAATCTTGTACTTAACTGGGAGAAATGTCATTTCATGGTAAAGGAAGGAATTTTCCTTGGTCACAAAATTTCTGAAAAATGTATTGAAGTGGATAGAGCTAAGGTAGAGATCATAGAAAAGATTCCTCCTCCCACTAATGTCAAAGTAATTCGTAGCTTTATTAGGAATGCAGGTTTTTATAGGCGATTTATCAAGGATTTCTCAAGTATTACTAAGCCTTTAACTAATTTGCTAATGAAAGATGTTCTTTTTGTTTTTTCTGAGGATTGTTTACAAGCTTTTCAGGCATTAAAGCAAAAGTTGACCACAACCCCGATCATTGTTGCACCAGATTGGCATCTACCGTTTGAACTCATATGTGACGCAAGTGATATTGCTTTAGGGGCTGTTTTGGGGCAAAAGAGGGACAAATTCTTGCATGTAATCTACTATGCAAGCATGACACTTTCAGGAGCTCAATTGAACTACTCCACCACAGAAAAAGAGTTGCTGGCTGTTGTTTTTTCTTTGGACAAGTTTCGGCCATACCTTGTAGGGAGTAAAGTGATAGTCCACACGGATCATTCAGCTTTGAAGTATCTCTTAAACAAGAAGGATGCCAAGCCAAGATTGATAAGATGGATCCTTCTACTGCAAGAATTTGACATAGAGATCGTGGATCGCAAGGGGACTGAAAACCAAGTTGCTGATCATCTATCGAGATTGGAGAAGCCCGAGGAAGGTAAGTATGTAATTAGAGATGAATTCCCTGACGAGAAACTTTATGGCATCTCTAATTTACCATGGTATGCTGATTTTGTCAATTATTTGTCATGCAAATTTATTCCTTCTCATCTTACATATCAGCAGAAAAAGAAGTTTTTTTCAGATTTAAAATATTATCTTTGGGAAGATCCTCTTTTATTTAGAATTTGTGCAGATGGCATTATTCGTAGGTGTATTCCAGCGGAAGAGGTAAATTCTATACTTTCTCATTGTCATAGTGGTCCAACTGGAGGACATTTTGGGGCAAGTAAAACTGCTACAAAAATCCTTCAAGCTGGATTCTACTGGCCTACATTGTTCAAGGATGCACACACTTATGTTTTGAATTGCAATGAATGCCAACGTGTTGGTAATATTTCAAGGAGACACGAAATGCCATTGAATAATATTTTAGTCTGTGAATTGTTTGATATGTGGGGAATTGATTTCATGGGGCCATTTTCAGATTCCTTAGGAAATAAATATATTTTGGTGGCCGTGGATTACGTATCCAAGTGGGTGGAAGCAAGTGCTTGTAGAACCAATGACTCTAAGGTTGTGATCCAATTTTTAAAGAAAAATATTTTTGCAAGATTTGGCACACCTAGAGCCATTATTAGCGATGGGGGAAAACACTTTTGTAATCGTTATTTTGAGTCCCTGTTAACTAAGTATGGGGTCACGCACAAGGTGGCAACACCTTATCATCCTCAAACTAGTGGTCAAGTAGAAGTG
This sequence comes from Primulina eburnea, assembly GCF_022965805.1. Taxonomy (NCBI): domain Eukaryota; kingdom Viridiplantae; phylum Streptophyta; class Magnoliopsida; order Lamiales; family Gesneriaceae; genus Primulina; species Primulina eburnea. The sequence goes on from NC_133113.1 coordinate 121,679, forward strand.
TCAAATAGGGAGATTAAAAAAATTCTTGAGAAGACCGTTGGATCTTCGAGGAAAGAATGGGCTAGTAAATTGGATGATGTATTATGGGCATATAGAACAGCATTTAAAACCCCTATAGGAACTTCCCCTTTTCGTTTGGTCTATGGAAAAGCTTGTCACTTTCCTGTTGAACTAGAGCATAGGGCATTATGGGCTACTAAATTTTTGAACTTTGATGTGCAAGCTACAGGTTATCAGCGTCTTCTACAACTCAATGAGCTGGAGGAATTTCGTCTTGATGCATATGAGAATGCGAAAATCTACAAGGAAAAGACAAAGAAGTGGCATGATGCAAGGATTGTGCACAGAGAATTTGAGTCTGGACAAAAAGTTCTTCTTTACAACTCTCGTTTGAAACTCATGCCAGGTAAACTTCGTTCCAAATGGTCCGGGCCTTTTACTGTTACTGAAGTTTTTCCCTTTGGTGTTGTAGAAATCCGTGGAGGTTCTGGAAATCCCTTTAAGGTGAATGGACATCGACTGAAAATTTTTCATGAAGGAATTCTGGAGCAAGAGGAGCCGAGTACTCCTTTGCACGATCCAACCTAATTTATAAAAGGAGTTGTCTAGCTATAGACGATAAATTTAGCGCTTGCTGGGAGGCAACCCATTGATTTTTTATTTCTTATTTTATATCATTTCATTTTATTTTATTATTTTTTTACTTTTTCAGTCTGTTAGTTTAATTCTCTGTGATTTTGGTGTGTGTAGGGAATATTGGAATGAATTAAGATGACTTAGATACTGGAAAAGCTAAAACTGTTGAAATACAAAGATTTCCAGCAGTGAGGAATTCTAGCATCCTCATGTACCACTCCATGGAACTTAAAACACACTGCCAAGGAAGTGTTCTCTTACTATTTTACATCCAAATTCTATACTCTTTTTGAATGAGATGACACTGAGGCAGTGTAAATCTAAAGTGTGGGGGGAATTTTTGTTTTGTTTCACGACACCACACTTAGCATGTGCTTAAATGTTTAATCCTCGAGCATGAAAATTTTTCTGGTTATTCTTTGAGAAACTGCACTTGTGATTACATGACACACTAATTGATTTTCTAAATTTTTGATCACTCAAGAGATTGAATCACACCTAGAACTGATTGAGCTGAGCTGTAGTTGTAGCCGAAGGATTTGAGCACAAACTAGTTTTGTATCATATTTTGAGACATCATCTATGCACTTTAAGTCATACTTATATGAATTAATTTTGGATTGGCAAGAGGTGTGCTCATGAAAAAAAGAGAGAGAAAAACAATCTAGAACTTGTCTGATTATCTTTCGAGGCGAAAATTCGGAGGAAAATGGCTTAGGGAAGATTTAGGCGATCTTTGGACCGTTTGAACCTTTCGAGCCTACCCAATGCATCATTTATATCCCTAGTATCCCCTTTTGAGCCTATAAAAAATCGAATGGAGTGTGTCAAAGACATACAATTAGCCCTCATTCGTATTCCTTCAAACTCCCACATCAACTACCCATTTTTAGCTCATACACTATTCCTCTATCTTAATTTTGAGAGAAATAAACCCCTTTAGCGCTTTAAAATTTTCAATAACTCCCATGTGTTGATAATTGATAAGAAAAAGTTGGAGGAATTTGAAAAAAAAAATCATGAAGAATGAGAAAAGGATTGATGAAAAGATATATAATTATAAAAGAAAAGGAGAAGGAATGAATGTTGTATGATGTGGTTATTGAAAAAAAAAACTAAAAGGGAATGTTGTTGAAGATTGAAAGAAGCTGGAAAAAAAAAATATGGGGGAATATGAATGAAAGTACAAGGAAGATGAAAAAGCTAGCTGGAGGAATGATGAAATTCAATGAGGAGGAAGATAAGAGATGAAGGAATGCGCTGAAGGAATAATTGTTTATTTTCTCTCATTTTGAATCTCCCTACCTTTATTGTAGCCATGAGCCGTGACCTAACGTTATAAGCTTGAAAAGACCTATTGACCGGGTCATATTCCTCCAACATTTAGTGGAGAAATGTATGAAAGACAAGCTTATGGAGAGTTCTAAAAAAAATCAGAAAATATGAGCACTCCTTGAACTAAAACACCTTTGAGGAATATGATTTCTGACTTCCACACTACACACGTCTCATTATCTTGATCTTTTCTGGTGAATGCTTGAGTTTTAAAGTTGCAACGAAAGTGAATTTTATGATTTTCGAAGTGTGATCTTTTTGAATGAGTGTGACGGAATTTGGTAGGTTGAAAAGTGTTCATTGTGTCATTTGTTGTGGTGAATCATTGAATATTCCTCGGTTATATTTTTATTCTCTAATTTGCTCGAGGACGAACAAAGGCTTAAGTGTGGGGGTTGATAAGGCCAAATCTTGAAAAGATTTAGGGATTTGATTTAATAATATTTGCCCTTATCTAATATTTTTTATCCCTAATTATGTGCTTAATTGAATAATAATTGTAGATTTGAATAAAAGAGGAAAATGATTAACTTTGGAATAAAAGATGAATTTACAAGACTTCAAAGAAAAAAAAGTATCAAAAGAAAGGAAATAAAATATTTTTTATTCTTTGATGATATTGAAATCTTGAAAAATCTGTGTGAATTTTGATAAATATCTTATCACTTTCTTTATTTGACATGGGCTTAGAATGAAAGGAAGAAAGAGGCCCATTAAGAGTGAAGGCAGAAGCGTACAAAAGAAGGAGAGCAGAACGTAACAGAGAAGGGAGAAAAAAAAAGACAGAGCGCGGAAGAGAGAGGCGGAAGTGCAGAACAAAGGGAAGAAGGGTAGAACAGAAGCTACTGTGAAATAGCATCAGCGCGGAAGAAGGAAAAGAAGCAAGAGGAATTCCACGCGCACGCTACGAATCACTGAGAATTCTTGCCTTCTTTCGTAACTATGTTTTCTTCATTGAATTTACACACTAATTTTGAATTTTATTTTAAGTTTATGGAGTAGATTTTTATAGACTAAGGCTATGATAGGGCCGAGACATATTATTTTTTGATGTTTTGAGTTTTATTCAATTAGATTATTTATTTTATTCATTGATTGATGTCGTTTATCACGTGTTCTTTTAATCTGGCCAATTAAATAGAATATCTGTTGGTTAATCTAAAACCGAAAGGCGATAGATTAATATTTGCTTCACACATCAATTAACACATGGTTAAATTGATTAGAAATAGTATTCGATTTCAGTGTGCGACTTTAGGTTGAAAAATTGGAATTTCATAGCGATCTGATGCGGTTAAATCTAATTAAATTCAATTAAGAATAATTGGACTGTTAGATTTAATTAGGTTTATTAATTCGAGGAATCGTTTAATAAATAATTTTGGGAATTCCGTCGTGAATTAAATAATTAATTTATTGAATATGAATTTGACACGTGGATTATAAGTTTGTCTCGGTACCGTTGTGCGCCTTAGTCGTCTTTAAATAATTTGAATTTTCGTCTAATTTAATAATTTGGATTTTTTTTGTTTTAGTTAATTTATTTAAATTGTTTGATTTAGTTTTAATTAATTTATCTCCCTCAATTGACTTTATTAGCCTAAATTAGGAAAAATAATTCATATTCTAGTTTAAAACATCGATCTCTGTGGGTACGATACCTGGACTCATCTCCAAATACTATTACTTGACCTAGTCCGCTTGCTAGATTTATTCCCAACCGAAATCGTCGGTCAATGGGCTTCTACATAATTCTCATTTTTTTGTGCCAAGGTTTTCCTGTATCAATGTTGTAGAACTTAATTTTTCTCTCATCGACCACAGTTCATGTTTATCTCACGACATGGTGAGACAAACTCAAAGTATATGGTTGAAGTCATTCCAAAATTAATTTGTGGATATATGAGTAGATTATGTCATTATTAGGAATTTATGAATCCAACTTCTTTCTCGATTATTTCTGCATTTTGCAGTCTGAGCTTAAGAGTGGAGCATTTAAAGAAGTTCGATTTGCTGCTAAAATTGTAAGTTTTTTAGATTTTTTCTCTTTCTAACTTTCCAATCTGCACATCTCCAGCATGGTTTTGAGAGTTGCACACGAGTTCTTTTAACGATCGTGTGTATATGTATGATGGTGTCTTTGTTTAGTCCTTGGTTAATCATCGTGATAGCTATTTAGTCTGTTGCAAAAGAACATAGAATTATATTTTCACGATAGACTATGTGGCATAAGTTTGCAAAAGAACAGCGCATGCATTTCCCCTTTCATGGGGAGGCTATATGACATTTAGTGTGAAAAAGGGCTTAATGAAAGACAGGGATGCTTATGATAAACCATAACATGTCAGTAACTCAGCTCATCGTTTAATACCATGTTCACCTTTTTGGGCCGATTGCTTTGCTGGTTCAAGAATAGCTAATAGATACTCGAGAGATTCAAGCTCTGGAATATCTACAAGTGACAGTGATACAAGGAGCTCCCCTAGTAACGATCCTCGGATTCCAACTCAAGGAAAGTCTCAATTCAGTATGAACACGTCACATCAAATGAGAAAACTTCCGCGACTTGAGGTCCCTTCTGAAGAAACATCCAACAAGCAACCTTCTTCTCGTTCAGGCGTTCGGTATTCTCCATTCAGTTCTTATGACACCGCTGCACAGAACCCAATGAATGGAGCCTTCAAGGTTCCACAACAAGGAAAACAGCCACAAGTTTATACAGATGTATCACCAAAATTCAGAACACCGGTGCAAGTTGGCGTTCCTGCTAATGAATTTTCCAGGCAAGATTTGTCTCATTCAAGCATTCCCAGTTCATCAACAAAAAGTTTCGGTATTTTTAGTTCGCAGCCAGTAGATACCATGCCAGAAAGCACACCAGAAGAAACTAATAGATATAGTAAAAGAAATCCTTCTGATTCTGCAAGAAGTCGAAGCACAACAGTTGTATCTCCTTGCAGAAACCCTCCTGCTCCAGAAGGGAGAGGGGGAAGATTCAGTACAGATAGTAGCTCAACTTTGATTCCGAACAAGACCGAAAGCAGGGCAGAAACTCAGGGACGATGATTTTTATGCTTAGTGTTTTAACTTACAGCTACCATAACTTTGGAAGGTAATCATTTTTTGTCTTGAGCCAACTCCGAAGGAATCAACTTAATGTGTCAAAGTTATTTATATTTGTGCTTTTGCTATTTGTATTACATGACTCCTTGATTGTATAAGGTTGAAACTACTTGTCCAATAAGAATAGAATGTCAGTGGTGAGGGCTAGCTGGCTATTTTGTTCTTCATTAACTTTTGTTACTTGTACTGTCCTTTGCCAAGAAAGTTACAATTGAACGAAAATGGTGCTTAAGAAACTGATTTCTTCTTACTCATGCAATCTAAGCCTCCATTTGGAATGAAGGAGAATTGGTAGGTGATGGATCAGGATTTCAAATCTTCCCACAAATTGATTTAATTATTTTTATAATTTTCAAATCCATTGATAAAAATAGATGCTAAATCCTCGGACTATTGGAGTCCTTTCAATAAACTCATAATACATTTGAAATCATTGATCAAGTAATTTAATCCAAAAACATAAGCAAATTAGGATTATTTCAAGAGTTTCGAAGCTTAATAGGGTCGACACGAAATTTATCATGTTATATCAATACTGAAAAAAGAAATGTAACTATTCGTTTAGAAAACTATATTTAATTGTTTGAAGGCTAGAGAACTTTTAAAATCTAACTTTTATAAAAAGAACGATTGAAAGAGATTATGTATTAAAATGATAATAAATTTATTTTAAGTTGCATTTGGAAAATTGAAAGGTAATTCATTCTAATTTATTTTTTGGAGGGGCCCAATAAAAGGATGAAGCCCATTGTATTCTACTCTCTTCAAGCAAACGTTGGTTCAGAAGCTGAAGCCCTCAACAGTTCTTTGTTAAACCCTCGGCAGCTCTCCGTTGCTTCTTGAATTGTATCCCTATACACAGGTAAGCTTCACGATGATGCAAAATTTCGCTTGTTTGTTTTATTCGTGGGTTTTTCAAATATATATTCATTGGAAATTTTCCTGAATTTTTGTTCTTCGTTCTCCACAGATGACGATTAGTTTTTGCTATTCGATTTCGTTACTTATCAATCACGTCAGACTTTCAGACGTTTCCCATTTTCTGACTTCTTTTTTCTTGTCTGGTGTGCTCACATTGAATAAGTATGTTCTTGATTTTTCATATCCAAGTTCTCTATTTTTGTTATGCGAGATACATGATTTCTGTGTATTTGATATAGTCATACTTGTAAGAAACTTGAGAGCTTTGCAATTTTTTAATTTGTGTGGTGGTGGAGTTATCTGTCAATCTGTGTCATTTTTAGCTGTGCAACTGGCCTCATTATAATCATTATAATTACATTATTCACATTATCATTATTTGGATTTTGGAAGGACATTCACCACGAAATCACATGTCACAGTTGTCATGAATGATGGTATAGTTAATTTCTATACAACAACAACAGTTGTCATGAATGATGGTATGGTTAATTTCTATTGTCAATCTGAAACCAAACTGATTTTCGATCATTTTGGTCTCCTTCCATAGTCTTGTTTCTATCACTCTTTCACAAAGTCTCATGGTATGGCTCATTAGCTTAATATCCCTATGACTTGCACAATTTTGTACGTTAATACCTACTTTCCACTGATAAGGCATTTTCTTCGTTTTCATTATCATGTTAAATAACACTGTACGTAGTGGGATATTTTAAGTGGTGGAGATATTAAAACGAGGCGCCCCTGTTTCTGAATAAGCATGCATTATTTTAGATGAAAGAATACGATGGACCCGGAAAAAATTGTCATATCATAAATTAAACAACATGGTACAGTACAAATATCTAACTCATCGAATGAAAAAGTGGGCCGGATGAAATATTTCCTGAATGCATGATTCAATATTAAAATACTCTGCAGCATTTCACGGATCAGTGGATGCATACCATGTGAAAACAGTGGACACAACTGGAGCTGGAGATTCTTTTGTGGGAGCCCTTCTGTGCAAGATTGTTGATGACCATTCCATTATCCAGGTAACAATTAATAATCTGGGGTTTTTTTTTTTTTACATTAAGAGAGGTGAATACGAATAACCTTTTCGAGGAGATTTGATATCCTTCTGAATCTGTCTTCTGTGTAGTATTCTTATCTTTTATGGGATGAGGTGAATCTCCAGTTTGGATTACTCTATCCTTTTTGGCCCTTCACTCAGATATTGTGGATAACAATCGCCCCCCACCGTACCCCACCGCACCCCACCCCACCCCACCCCAACCGCCATCTGTACAAGACCATGGTCAACATGCATGATACAGAATTTTTCCACATATATAAGGAGGGTGGGGAGGGGGGGTGGTTTCTCAAATATCTTGTTCTTTCCCACATAATTCAACTTCCTCTTTCATTTGTTTGCAATATTCCCCATTTTCTTCTTTGTAATTGATATTGTCCATATTCTTCAAAGCCATATAGGATAACAAAATGAACCGTTTCCCATGCTTGCATTGCCACCCTCACACCTACATTAGAATGGTAATTAATATTCACTCATTTGATCTCTTAGATCCTCAAATATAGTCTTGCTTTCTAATTTGTTCTAATTATCAAGTTTTTGTCGATCAATTTTCAGGTTCAGAATCTTTTACACGTGTATATATATACAGTTTTGACTGGAATAATATAGTACAAAATTTTCAGTGAAGTTTCGATATTTTGGTCAAATTTATCGATACTTAACATTTATTCTGGGTTTTTTTTGGCTTCAAAATCACAGTTCAGTAAATGTTAGTAAATGGATTTGACCTCATTCGTCGTTTCCCGAATTTCATGCCTTAATTCTTGGAAAATGGCAACCATAGCTGGCATGTTTTTTCATTGGCCTCAGCACCACAGGAACAGAGTTAAAATTTATTTTTAAAATTTTATTTTTACACGTGTATATATATACAGTTTTGATATGCTGCACACCTACCGTGCACACATATGTGAGCAATAAAGAGAAGAAATCAAGGAAATTCGAAACTAAAATGTAAAATAATAAAATAAAATAAAAAGAAACCGATTATTTTAGAATTTATAAAACAAACAAAAAATCTCCAAACAGTCTACTGATGTATAAAAATATTCTTCATATCAATATCCTTTCAAGACTAATTTGAAAATTTATATATGCTAATAAATATCATCCAGAGATATATATGATTTTATGGAAAACATTTGTTAATTTCTAGATTAGAATTTGATAGATAAATAGGAGTGACATGGAAATTTCAAAAACTTTCATGTAATAAGTTAGCTTGGATCGAGTTTTGGTCCTCTAATTAATTCGTTTTGATCTTATTATACGTAGTCAATTGGATTTTTTTCACATTTAGTCCGATTTTCGCCCAAATACCTACAAAGATATATACTAGTGGCAGAAAAATATTTTTGAAATAATATAGCATCATACACCAGTGGCACAAAATCATTCTGAAACTGAACCACAAGTTATATATATTACAAAGACAACACATGAAATGTTACAATAGAATTCAAATTCAAAAAATCATATAACACCTAACAACTCAACACCAACAGTATTCAAAAACACAATAATCAAATCAAGGCTACGCCGCCAATGCTGCCACTAGAACGGGTGTGTCTCCTCTTGCGCACGTCCAAAATTGAATCCACTGTTGTCCTTTTTCTGTAGAAATTAGCAAAATTGTATCAACTGCAAGAAAGTAACAAATGAAATCGAAATTGAAAATGGTCAATGAAAAGTGAACAAATTTATACGAGCACCATTCAAAATAACCAAAAAGACAAAATAAGCTAGTTTATAGCTTCTTTGCAGCTTCTTCGGTTGTGTCCTCGTACACGACAATGACTACACTTTGACAGACATGATTGAATTTGGGATGGTATTCTTTGAGTCCTTCTATGCCCTGGCTGACTACGCACATCAGGAGCATTGATTACATATCCTTCATCGCCATTAAACTCATACATGTCAAATATCGGTATGGGATTAATAATGCACTTGTATGTTTGACGATACATATCAGTTTTGAAAAAATTATCACAGAAGGCGTATACCGACATTGACTTCGATTCTATGGTAGCACAAGCATGTTTGCAAGGAAGCATATGGATCTGCCAGGTTCTACATGAACAAGTCCATTCATTCAAATCAACAGCACATGTTTTATCACCATCAACTACTTCAAACTTCCAACCACATGAACGGTGCACTCTCAAGGTGCGAGATTCAATGTATGTTCTCATAACAGCCTTCTCCTTTGCTGGGCTTAATTCTTTCACCATGCCTAATGTTGCTTCGCATCGTCGGTGCATCATATTCATTCTTTCCACACGTATATGGTCAACCATAGAAACAACACGGAGACAACAAGCTGGTTTAACCCAATTATTCCAACATTCAGCGATGTTATTATTTATAACACCCCAACGATTTCCACGAAACAAAGCATTATCCCAGCTTTCAGGCTCAGACTTATGAATAAATGCTATTGCAAGTGGCATTGACTCCAAGATATTATTCATGTGCTGTGAAAACTCATGTTGTGATGGGGCATAGGCAGCTTTTTTGAATACCGACGATCAATGTTTTTTGTTATGTAGAGGATAACTTCGCAACACGTGTAATGACTAAAAGACAATTAATAATTTTTTTTTTCTAATAACAGTACATACATTAAAACTATGTAATCATATAATACACACAAAAAAACATTAATTAATTACTAACCGTCTTCACAAAATTATCGACTAAGTGCCTCAAACAATACGCATGATGACTACCCGAAAATAAAAGTTGGATAGCCTTGATAATCCTAGGATGTCTGTCTGAGAAAAAAATGAATCTGTCGAATCCCATGGTATGATGCGGAAGTATTACACATCTCAAGTGATAACAAAACAATTCCCAATTAGAATCATTCTCCGCATCTATTACAGAATATGCTAAAGTGAAAACATCGTCATTGGCATCCTTCGTCACAGCAAGTAGCATGCTTCCTTTGTATTTATTTTTTATGTGAGTTCCATCCAAAAATATCAGTCTACAACCAGTAGAAAAACCAACTGCACATGCATTAAAACAAATGAATAATCGTTTAAACTTATTATTTACCGGATCTATCTCACATTCAGCAACACTGCCAGGATTTGTTTCTCTAACAGCTTGACAATACCATCTCAATCTATTGTAGCAAACCTTTTCTGAACCGTGAAGATCATGCATCGCTATTTCCTTTCCCTTCCACACCTTGCGATAACCTATCTCTACTCCATAGTCCCTATGTAAATCCCTCATCATTGAACAAGGACGATAAGAAGGCTCTCCCCTCAATTTATCCTCCAATACATAGCAACCCAAGCTCCATCAGCTCTAGGATGCCCTCTACTACGTAAATTATCCTCTCCACACGAGTGTTGTAAATTACATTTTCTAATCCCAAATAAATTGTCTGCTTTATGTCGAGAAGCATAAATCCTCCATTTACAACTTTTTACACTACAAATAGCGATAATCTTTTCCCGATCATTTTTTTTATATAAATATGAACGTCTGGTAGCAACCGAATACTTTTTAATATATCTACATTCTGCAGCATCCTTGAATATTTTCCCCTCGCCTCGGATGCAATGAAACCAAGCGTCAATGAAATTTTGTACGGGGGCATCTTCGAGCTCGTTATCACTACTGGAATGTGTGTCATCTTCCTCAACCCTTACCAATATCAAAACCTATATATTCAGTAATAAATAGGTAAAAACTAAGTTCTCTAATGGAAAACATTACAATAGATACTGAAAATTTTGGCATCGGTTTACTTACTCAAATGGAAATAATGACACAAAATAGACTACTGCTTGAATTAGTCTAACAAATACACAACACAAAACAACTGTATTCTTAACTTTCAGGATTATCACTAAAATAAAGTAAAATATGAACACAAAAAACATACCAACAAAACACAACATACAAAATAGAACTAAATAACAATACTACCTCTCCACAGATTTTCCACCTCCAATCTGTTCTTTTCTCTCTGCCAACAGTTCAATCACTGTAAGCTTCATACACATATGAAGATGGATCATATTAATCACATCATCATCATCGTTCAACGTCACGTACATCTTATGTTGGGGAGCTAGGTATTGCAGAGTAAGTATTGCAGAGTAATGGATTGAGGATTAATCTCCTCGTTTTTTCCCCAAGACTAGCAAAAATATCAAACAAACTACACTCACTGAAAATTGAAATAACAAAGAGTTGGTTATTGAACTTGCAGGTACCAAGAAACGCAAGATTCGATGATGACCCAACTCCAGCAAATTCCATTACACAAAAAATTAAAGGACAAAAGTGACGAGAGATTGCAGACAACGAAGAAAAATTAGGTGCAAAGTTTAATCTTGTTTAGTCGTTCAAAGGATTTGGCCACAATTTTTTCCTAAGCTTGCATCGGCAATGGGAAAAGATGAGTGTTCAAGGGTTGAGGATAATGAGAGCCGATCCATTTGGGTTTTTGGGGATGATTTTCATTTTTTACACATGCCCATATAAGGGTATTTCCGGGTAAAATAATGAGGGTAGCATTGTAACTTATTACCAAGTAGGGACCTTAAACACATAATGAGAGATGTCGGGGAGTTCAAACATATTAATACTGACATAGGGAGTGGAAGCACATTTGGGTTTGATTTTAGGTATTTATGAGCAATTTATCGTTAAATTAACATTTAAACTAAATAATAAAATAACTAATACATCTTTCCAGAATAGGTCTTAGATATAGGGCACTCAAGCTGTATATTTTCTTTATTTACCATTGTCAAAAAAATGTAAGAAATATGTTAGGCTTGTTTAGATTGAGGGATTTGAATTTCAAATCATTAATACAAAACCCATTCAAATTGTTTGCGTAATTTCTAGAATCGTGCATGTATTTTAATTCCATCATTTTCAATTTAAGCCATTTTGTTAGACAAACCAAAGTATTTCAAGTTCTCAGTAATTGAATTATTTTATATCTATTTAAAAAGGATAAAAGTTATAGAATTATTACTTTTGTTGCTCTAGAATCCAAGTAGAAAAAACGCATCAACACTGGGCTATGGTATTGGGAATATTGGACTTTCAAATATAAGGCATGCCAAGAACAATGAGTTCCAACTCCGCAGTCACCGTCTTCCTCGAATCCCAATCACAACTCCAGAATTAAGGTTCTCTTATTTGCTTTGTTATCAGTTGAATTCATTGTTGCGGATGAGCATGGCGTTTTGGACAACGGCGAGGCAGTCAAAACCTAAATTTCACATTTTCTCGAAAGAATTAAATAGATGCTATACTTTGAATCAAGTTCCATCTAACATCGTCAATCGATGCATTTCTTCGAGAACGTTAATTCCGGGGTTGAACAACCCTAATTTCGTCTTCCGGAATAGTCAATTGGAGCTTCTCTATAGCGCTAGATTCTTTGCAGCGCCTCCTCAGGTAATCTTTTCCCTCTCTCATATTTATGTCCGTGTTACTGAAAGATCACACATAAATGTTTGTATGTTTGTTCCTTGTTATGTATTTGCAGGCTAATCAGAAGAAGGAAGATGTCACAAGTGGGCCTAGGTTGAATGAGCAAATCACAAGTCAGTTTATTAGGCTTGTTTCTGGTGAAGGTGATTTTACTTTTACTAGTTAGAGTAATTGTGTTGTGGAGTTTATACTGCATTTGAGTGCGTTGATATATGAAAGTATTGTATTGAAGGACTTGGGGTATGGGGTTGTGTAATCTAGGACGGTTCGACGGCCGGAGACATAGGTTTTTTGTTCTTTATGTCACTTAGTCAAGGGTATTGACTATGATATGGACTATGGAGCTTTTACCTTGTTTCTTTATTCTTGCTCTGATATTTGTTGTCTCGGCATCACTTAATAATGTAAGAGCCCATCCATGATACATTTTCATCACCTAGATATTTATTTTCTTGCACTGTTATTTGCAAGAATAGAATATTTTACAGAGTAAGCTTGAAAACACTCTTTCATTAGATTACGAAGTTGAACTCTTTAGGTTGTATTTTTCCATGGGCATGTAAAACTAGAAATTGTCTAAACTCTTGGTGTTATAAAATGAGGGCCTGATGATGGGGCATATATCACTAGAACTTTGAATATGAAAATATAAACTAAACTCGAATGAGGTGCATTATTGAATTTAAAGGAGTTCTTGTCGAGAGGGTTCTATTATGGTGTGGTTATGAAGTAAATATGTAACACCAATGAGAAAAAGAAAACTTTAGTTTTATGTTTGGTGATAAACTAAGAAGATACCTAAAACACTTGGATGTATATCATTAAGTACATTGTAGAATGGGTTTTGAATTGTAAATGTTTTCTTTTATGTGTTTTTACAGATCACAAAGTAATTTCAAGGTTCGATGCACTTGGACTAGCTAAAAACCTTAAGCTGGATTTAGTTGAGGTAATGCTTTTATTCTCTTAAGAATGGACCTTTCTAATAAAAACAGGATCAAGATCTAAGATGTTTTCATAATTTTTTCAAATAATATTTTTCCAGCACATTCTTCCATATGAAGGTGAACATGTCAGGCTATTTTAATACGTACGGTTCAAAACTAAGAATAGAATTCTGCAAATTAGACAGGAGAACGGATGAGAGGTGACATAAAAAGGAAAGAAGCTTGTATAAGTTGAGATCAATAGGAAGCTGGGAATCCTATCGGCAGATTTTGCTAAGAACATTTGTTGATGGATTCTTTATCCCCCTCTCGCCTTTTGTGTGGTTGTTTGGACCTGAACTTGCTTTAAGTCGGAGGTGAGAAAGATCATAATAAGGATCTTGTAGGGCACATGATGAGAAAACATGTGCAAGAGCATAATAAGAATCTTTTAGGGCACATAATGAGAAAACATGTGCATTTGACATTCATCATTCCCTCTCCCAGTAGTATGTTACAACCTTGTTCTCAAATAACAATAAAAATAATAATAGAAATAAATATTGTCAGTCAAATTTCTTTATTTTTGCACTCTATATTTCTCTATTATTCCATTTTACATTCATTTATTTACTGCAACTGACATTAATTTATTTATCGCACATAATTCCAATTATTATTTTTTTGCAACTAATATTTACATTCAGTTACTGAAATTTTTTTAATTGTTGTACTAATGATTGTTGAAACCGGTAGGAGACTAGTGGGGTTAGTATTTTTATAATATTACTTGTACTACTTTTTTCTTATAATTATCTTACTAATTTTAAAATCTACTTGTATGTTTTTTGTTATAATTACAACTAATTTATATATTTAAGAATGTTGTAAGTGATTTGGGGAAAAGGATTAGTGGTGGTGATAGTGTGTAATTTTGGAACAATATAAGAGAAAATATACAGTAGTCTTTGTAGTAAATACTGGACATTAGAATTTAAAAAAAGTAATATATTTTGAAATCATTGTAAAAAATAATAGAAGTTTGTGTTTATTTGAATTTTTTTTGTGGTAGTACCGTTTATATTTGATAGAATTTAAAATAATAGTATAAAAAATAATACAAGAGAGAAACAAATTCATAAATGTTAATTGGAGGTACAAGGTATTCATAGAAAGGAAATAGGGATGATTTTTAATCAAGAAATAATTTTGATATTAAAATAGTGGTCGGCACCTCCCACTATTTAATTTTCTAAAGAAACTGCTTCCTTCCCCTGACCCGGTTGGCTGAAGGTGGTTTTCAACTGAAGAAAAAAAATTAATAAAAAATGGCCCCAATCCTCCTAGTTTAGTTACAAGTCTCACACCTCAGATTAATGCAATTTCTCTCCTCTTATCTTTGTTATTCTATACTGTTTGTGGAACTGAATTAGATTATTGCTTAACATGATGCAGGTTGATAGATTTGCAAAACCACCTGTTTGCAAAATTTTGGACTTTAAAAAAGAAAAGTACCTTCGACAAATGAAGGACAAAGAACGTGCCAAGAGCAAGGTAAGGAAGAGACATCTTGTTTACCTAGTATCTCTTTATTCATGTATATTCTTGAATTAGACAATAATAGCACGAGGGACTGAATTACCTAAAACGTTGTCAAAAGATTTAGAAAGTTTTCTTGAGTGTTTCAATATAACCCTAGGCTGTGCTCTATTTGTGCAATTTATGTTAATGGGCAGAATTCTCATTTTTTTGTGCCAAGGTTTTCCTGTATCAATGTTGTAGAACTTAATTTTTCTCTCATCGACCACAGTTCATGTTTATCTCACGACATGGTGAGACAAACTCAAAGTATATGGTTGAAGTCATTCCAAAATTAATTTGTGGATATATGAGTAGATTATGTCATTATTAGGAATTTATGAATCCAACTTCTTTCTCGATTATTTCTGCATTTTGCAGTCTGAGCTTAAGAGTGGAGCATTTAAAGAAGTTCGATTTGCTGCTAAAATTGTAAGTTTTTTAGATTTTTTCTCTTTCTAACTTTCCAATCTGCACATCTCCAGCATGGTTTTGAGAGTTGCACATGAGTTCTTTTAACGATCGTGTGTATATGTATGATGGTGTCTTTGTTTAGTCCTTGGTTAATCATCGTGATTGCTATTTAGTCTGTTGCAAAAGAACATAGAATTATATTTTCACGATAGACTATGTGACATAAGTTTGCAAAAGAACATCGCATGCATTTCCCCTTTCATGGGGAGGCTATATGACATTTAGTGTGAAAAAGGGCTTAATGAAAGACAGGGATGCTTATGATAAACCATAACATGTCAGTAACTCAGCTCATCGTTTAATACCATGTTCACCTTTTTGGGCCGATTGCTTTGCTGGTTCAAGAAACAAAAAGACCTTCAGATGAAAGCAGATATGGTCAAGAGACTTATGGAAAGCGGTCATCGAGTCAAGGTGTTCACTTTCTTCTCTTTTTCTCCTGGTGGATTTTTAATTTGAGTATACTTAAATTATTTGATAAGGACCATTAATTAAAACTTCTTACACAAAACCATTTAAGTTAAAATCTTGTTTTATTAAAGTTTCTTTGATTGATGAAAATTTTGAGTCGAGTTTCATATTGTTCTATCATTTTTCTTAGCAAGGGCAAATACTTGAAGAGAGAATATCATATGGTTCTTGAAAGCAAATTATGAACTCTGGGTTTTAGAATTGCATGATAAAATTGAAAGCAGATAGACTGAATTTATTTCTTTATTTCTCTGGTACTTTGATAGTGCACTGCAATTGAGCCTACGGGGGATGTTGACTTGGAAACATTGCTATCTCGTTTTTCTGCTTTGGTAAAGTTTCACGTCCAATCTTCTCATGGTTCTACATGCAAGGTTCTTATTATTTCACATTGTGTTTCCTTACTGATCACTTGGTGATGTCATAGTTGTTATTTTGCACAGCTAAAAGATGTTGCCGTTGAGGAAAGTAAACCAAAAGTTGAAAAGAAGCAGGCATTCGTGGTTGTGAGGCACGTCAAGTTTGGTCCTTCTAAAAAAAGCTCTGGAAAGAAAGCTACCAAAGCTTCTGAATCAACAAGAAACTCTTCATTAATGGATAGTGGGTCTGCGCCGACTGCAAGATCTCCTTTGGAAGAAAACGGGGATATGGTGGAAACTGGCTTGGAAATTGGGGAGGTACCAGATTCTGAAGAATTGTTGGATGAAGATGCTCAGACCAACGAATCTGAATGGGCTGTTTTTCATGGTGCTGAAGATTTCGACACAGTTTTTGAAATTGAGGATGAAGCGCATGACCTGCCCAGAAACGAACAATCAGGAATTGCAACATCACCCTCTTCTTCAGATACTAGCTCTAGACCTGTACTGGAGTCTGCACGATCCCATGCAGCCTCTTATATGTCCACGGAGGTTCCAAAGCAAGGCATAGCTAATAGATACTCGAGAGATTCAAGCTCTGGAATATCTACAAGTGACAGTGATACAAGGAGCTCCCCTAGTAACGATCCTCGGATTCCAACTCAAGGAAAGTCTCAATTCAGTATGAACACGTCACATCAAATGAGAAAACCTCCGCGACTTGAGGTCCCTTCTGAAGAAACATCCAAGCAACCTTCTTCTCGTTCAGGCGTTCGGTATTCTCCATTCAGTTCTTATGACACCGCTGCACAGAACCCAATGAATGGAGCCTTCAAGGTTCCACAACAAGGAAAACAGCCACAAGTTTATACAGATGTATCACCAAAATTCAGAACACCGGTGCAAGTTGGCGTTCCTGCTAATGAATTTTCCAGGCAAGATTTGTCTCATTCAAGCATTCCCAGTTCATCAACAAAAAGTTTCGGTATTTTTAGTTCGCAGCCAGTAGATACCATGCCAGAAAGCACACCAGAAGAAACTAATAGATATAGTAAAAGAAATCCTTCTGATTCTGCAAGAAGTCGAAGCACAACAGTTGTATCTCCTTGCAGAAATCCTCCTGCTCCAGAAGGGAGAGGGGGAAGATTCAGTACAGATAGTAGCTCAACTTTGATTCCGAACAATAACGAAAGCCGGGCAGAAACTCAGGGATGATGATTTTTGTGCTCAGTGTTTTAACTTACAGCTACCGTAACTTTGGAAGGTATTCATTTTTTGTCTTGAGCCAGCTCCGAAGGAATCAACTTAATGTGTCAAAGTTATTTATATTTGTGCTTTTGCTATTTGTATTACATGACTCCTTGATTGTATAAGGTTGAAACTACTTGTCCAATAAGAATTGAATGTCAGTGGTGAGGGCTAGCTTGCTATTTTGTTCTTCATTAACTTTTGTTACTTGTACTGTCCTTTGCCAAGAAAGTTACAATTGAACGAAAATGGTGCTTAAGAAACTGATTTCTTCTTACTCATGCAATCTAAGCCTCCATTTGGAATGAAGGAGAATTGGTAGGGGATGGATCAGGATTTCAAATCTTCCCACAAATTGATTTAATTATTTTTATAATTTTCAAATCCATTGATAAAAATAGATGCTAAATCTTCGGACTATTGGAGTCCTTTCAATAAACTCATAATACATTTGAAATCATTGATCAAGTAATTTAATCCAAAAACATAAGCAAATTAGGATTATTTCAAGAGTTTCGAAGCTTAATTGGGTCGACACGAGATTTATCATGTTATATCAATACTGAAAAAAGAAATGTAACTATTCGTTTAGAAAACTATATTTAATTGTTTGAAGGCTAGAGAACTTTTAAAATCTAACTTTTATAAAAAGAACGATGGAAAGAGATTATGTATTAAAATGATAATAAATTTATTTTAAGTTGCATTTGGAAAATTGAAAGGTAATTCATTATAATTTATTTTTTTGAGGGGCCCCGTAAAACGATGAAGCCCACTTGTATTCTACTCTCTTCAAGCAAACGTTGGTTCAGAAGCTGAAGCCCTCAACAGTTCTTTGTTAAACCCTCGGCAGTCCTCCGTTGCTTCTTGAATTGTATCCCTATACACAGGTAAGCTCTACGATGATACAAAATTCCGCTTGTTTGTTTTATTCGTGGGTTTTTCAAATATATATTCATTTGAAATTTTCCTGAGTTTTTGTTCTTCGTTCTCCCACAGATGACGATTAGTTTTTGCTATTCGATTTCGTTACTTATCAATCACGTCAGACTTGCAGACGTTTCCCATTTTCTGACTTCTTTTTTCTTGTCTGGTGTGCTCACATTGAATAAGCATGTTCTTGATTTTTCATATCCAAGTTCTCTATTTTTGTTATGCGTGATGCATGATTTCTGTGTATTTGATATAGTCATACTTAATAGAAACTTGAGAGCTTTGCAATTTTTTAATTTGTGTGGTGGTGTGTTATCTGTCAATCTGTGTCATTTTTAGCTGTGCAACTGGCCTCATTATAATCATTATAATTACATTATTCACATTATCATTACTTGGATTTTGGAAGGACATTCACAACGAAATCACATGTCACAGTTGTCATGAATGATGGTATAGTTAATTTCTATACAACAACAACAGTTGTCATGAATGATGGTATGGTTAATTTCTATTGTCAATCTGAAACCAAACTGATTTTCGATCATTTTGGTCTCCTTCCATAGTCTTGTTTCTATCACTCTTTCACAAAGTCTCATGGTATGGCTCATTAGCTTAATATCCCTATGACTTGCACAATTTTGTACGTTAATACCTACTTTCCACTGATAAGGCATTTTCTTCGTTTTCATTATCATGTTAAATCTGTAAGCCATTAAACACCCAGCTTCCCTGGGCACTTCAATACCTCTATCGGAATATCATCCTGACCAACCTTTTTTCATATTTCATCCCTCCTTTCAAAGCATGTTCTACTTCTGAAGTTTGAATTCTTTGATAATAGTTTAAATTTCTGTACTCCTATGACATTCTTAAATTACCTAAGCTAAGTTGGTAACCTAAACTTTCATCTGAAAGTTGATGAAAAAACTTGTTTATGTGTTTCAGATTTATTATTTTTGGTGCTTGCTGCAGATATTAGTTGTGGCAAAGTTCTTCGTGTTACACTATTGATTGGTTGATCTAGAATGGATTTTGATGAATACGAGTATTTGGAAAGTACTGTTGAAAATCCAGAGAAGGATCGGTTGGAGCTTAAGGTGAATGGCAATGATGGTACAGTTGAGTCTGAAGAGAAAGATCTGAGTCGGAAGCTGAAGCGAAGAAATAATGATTATGATCGTGATGATTCTAGTCACCCATCTAAGCGTCCTAGGGCAGGGAAAAATGGGACTTCTAATCGTGAGAAAAATAGGAGTTCTCATCATGGTTCATCTTCAAGAGATGAAGAGATTGAGAAAGACAATAATAATCTGAATCTCAGAAACAGGGATAAGGAGGAAGTGAGTGAGAAAGAGAGAGGCAGGAACAGACACCGTGAAAGAGAAAGAGATAGGGAGAGAGACAAGGAAAATGATCGGAACAGGAGCAAAAGAGAATATGTCCTAGGCTATGAAGGGGGAACTAAAAGGGAAGGAGAGCGAGATAGGTTGAGGCAGAGCAAGAGATTTTTAGAGAGGCATCCAGATGAGCAGGAAAGGGAGAATAGGGATGGTCAACATAGTGCGGATAAAGATAATAAGGAAAGACGTTTTGATAGAGAATTTGCAGGTCGAGATCGTGACATGAGGTAAACTTAAGTTCCTAGTTCTTTATTATAAATATGGACTGTTTAACTTGGTATGTGGTATGAACCTATAGATTTCATACGTGTATCTTCATTTTGTGCATTAAGCTGTTTTATATAGAATATATTACTAGATCAACCATATTGATTTACGTGGTATTCATACTTCCAATATTTCTCTCAAATTTTTCTGGATAAGTTTATGTATAACGGACATCAGATTATAAAATGGATATCAGACAGTAAATAAAATCTTAGCAAGGGGTTTTTAATTTAGTATTTTAGTTTTTAAAAAGATTTAACCAATTAATGTGAATGGAAGGGCTTTACCTTATTAAGGTAAAAACCTGTACTAAATGGCTAAATCAATTTTCATTTAGAAGAATTCAATGCACAGTGATTCCATCATTCACAGTAGCGAAATTACTGCAGCTAAGTTAAAAACTTGACCTTGTACTCTGTCGGTTGAATAGTCTATTGCCTATTTCACAAGCAGGCTTTGTTCTTCTTTTTCTTAAAATATGTGTGTATAAATATAAATTTGTATCAGATGAATGACGTTTTTTTTTCTTAAAAATTGTCAAATAGCGTGTCTAATTCAAATATTCGTTTAATTTAAAGAAGCTGTACGTAACTTTTTTTTTACTACCTATTTTATCCTAAAGTGAAACATTTTTTCCTTGTTTTTTTTTAAAATCAACAGTTGAAGCCTGTGCAGGCTTCAAGCCGGAGTATATGGGACCGGGGTTTCCTGTAAATATAGTACATTGGGGTCTATGAGATTGGGGTTGCTCGTAAATATAGTACATTGGGATCTATGAGTTGGGGGTTTCATGTCATCCTACACTCGATGGGCAACTAATTAATTAATAGCAATAAGTCGAAAAATAAACATGTAGCAAAAATGAACTTAGGTTAATAGCAATAAGTCGAAAAATAAACATGTAGCAAAAATGAACTTAGGTGAAAAATAATGATCTTTCATACATCACGTGTAAAGTTATAGTTTAATTTCGATGAACAAACTTGAAAGTCATATCATGCTAGAAACAAATGCAATGATATTAATTTATATTTCTAATTTTTTAATTTTTTTGTATACGTTACATCTACTAAAAATTATACATGGCAAATAAAAATTACAACAATCCACTCTCTCGTAAAAAAATATCATCAAAAAAAAAATAATGGATACCTATGAAGAGTTAGGAAATAAAAAATTTAATGATCCCATTGATCGCCAGCTGCTTCAAATTAAATGAAAATAAGAATTAGGTACACAGTTTGATAAGTTTAAAAAGCTTACTCATAAATATGCATTTACCTGGTATAATGAAGTTAAATTCATAAATAGAGTTATTTGTGTCTTTAATTTGTATTCTGGTGCACAAATTTTCAGAAAGTTTGTGTAAAACTTGAATAAATAGATTCAAGCAATTTAAGTTGAAATCTCTAATAAAATATTGAGAGAGTAAATGTTGTCTACTTAAAGCATCTTGAAAAAATATTTCACAAAAAGAATGTCAAAGGTGCTTTCTCGGTGTCTTGAAATTACAGTTGCCTGGACCTTTAGAATAAAGCTGCCCCATTCGAATGCCTGTGCAAGGGCAACCTTTTTTAAGTGTTTGTGGGTTAATTATTGTTTTTTTTTCCAAAGTATAAAGCCTACAGCAGGCAGCACACAACGTTTTTTTAGCTACTGTGAATGACAGAATAAATATACATTGAATTCCACCATTCTTGATGGACAAATTGATTCTGCCATTTTAGAATGAAGGTTTACATTATTTTGGTAAAAACCCTCCACGATATTTTGTTAAATCATTTTAAAGTTTATAATATTGAATTGAAAAATCCTTAACAATGGCCTTGATCAATTTTCAAACCCATAAAGTGCCCGACATGCTACCACTGCAGGGCCACACTCGAAGTCCCATTGCAACAAACGTGTGGCCTATAGAAGTTGATACCCCAAACCTGTCGAACAAAAAACTAACAATGAGATTCCAATTTCCAACACATTTGATCAACATGGTCCTAATGCCAACAGATTTGATCCACAAGACCACAACAGTGCCAAACACCAAGGCAATATTTTCTTGCAGAAGATCTGAAATTATGAGCATTCTTAACTGATTGTGTGGTGAAAAATAGTGAGCGAATTTTACGGCAGCAGCATGTAACTGAAAATCGGCACTAACAATGGTGAAGCTGTAAGTACAACAGTGAGGAGCCTGACACTAGAAGAAGAATTGCCAACTTTGTTTACTGAAACAGGTGGCATAACAGTATGAAAGCATGTATTTTGTCGATGTTTGTTGAGAATAGATGGCGTGTACTTGGTTGGGCAATCCATGGGCTTGACGCACCAACATACTGACATGAATGGAAATGAGGGACACTTGATGGGCTATAGATATGTTACTTGGGTCTTCTCGGACGAAAATGATTTAACTTATTTTGCTGCTTTTGTATTGGTCATTAGATGTGCTCGTTGACTTGAAAAGTTACTGAAGTCTTTTCAGCCGAAACCAGACAGTTTCTGTTGGTTTTATATTGGTCACCAGATGTGTTCATTTACTCGAAAAGTTAAGTTTCTGATCTAATCTGTACTTTTCTGTAGTTTGAGATCCTACACGTTAACAAAATTTACCTTGGAACTCTGGTCATTTAGTAGTAGTTTTACTCTCTTCTCGTCTTTCATCTCAATTTGGAGATCTTGTTTTTGCAATCAGAAACATAATAGAGTTAGCATATTGTGATCATCTATACTATCCAAATGTACTCCTGTATGCAATGAACTAATATTGTTAAGTTTGTAACTTTGGATATGTGCTTTATCGCTTTTATAAAGTACAAAACTTTACATTAAGTTTTTAGCTATAAACTGAAACCTCTGCATCTTCTACTAATCAATGTTTCATTAGGAAGTTTCTCTCTCTCCTCCCCTCTGTTTTTCCTTTTTCTTTTTTCTTTTTCTCTCTCTCCCCTTTGGAGACTTGTCACACATAATATTTCCCTTTTATTGGTTGAAAGCAGCATTATTTCATGATGATTGATGGTTGATTTTTATGTTTATGGATGGTGCATGTTCTTATATTTGTGTACCTGAAAAGTCACTGCTTGTCAGTGTTGCTGTACCCATTTTTCTTGTAATTTAGCTATGCCTATGATTTACATATTTTGCACTTTCATGTAAAATATTGTTCTTTAATATGGTGGTACCAAATGTAACATTAGGTTTGCCATAGAGGGACAGGCCCGTTGTTAGTTCAATGCCTGCAGTTTTTCCGTGTTCACATTTCTCTTAATTGGCACTTTATTCCCAGGTTGGTCTTATTGCTTAATCATCCAGAAGTTTCTTGTTTGACCAAATGTACAATAGCTGTACAGCATATTGACTCTCTGGAGTTGCCTACAGGATTATGATCATGGCTTTGGCCTCTTTTAAGCGTAATGGAGAAAGTTTTACTCATATTTTGGAATTACTCTCTTTTATAAATGTGGAATCTTCCACTTGATTGATTGCTTTTGAAGGAGGAAAGCATTTACTCGTACTTGGCTATGCCGTTTGTCCTGGGTGCTGATTATGGGTTAACTAGAAAGATCATTTTTATTAATATGGAGTTGTATATCTTAACTTTCATGTTTTTCTCGTTCCACAGAAGATACAAAGAGAAAAAAGAGGAAGGGGCAGTAGCTGATCCTGAACGAGATCAAAGAACGGTTTTTGCTTACCAGGTAGTTGAACCACAAAATAAGCATTTTTTCTGTTGTTTGCTTGTATTTGGAGGCTCTCTAACTCAGCCTGTTACAATTTCCGTAGATCTCTTTGAAGGCAAGTGAAAGAGACGTCTATGATTTCTTCTCTAGGGCTGGCAAGGTTGTCCTCCTTGTTTCGATTAGTCATTTTATGTGATCTTTCAAGTTAAGAGGTTGACTTACAATTGCTTTTTTGGTCTTGTAATGCATTATACTGTTGCATTATTACCACCTAGTAATAGTGTTGAACTAATCTTGGGTTAACGTCTCGTTGCTCTCTCTAAGTTATCTATCTATAGAACACTATGTATAACAAAGCAATGAAGCTTACCATGCAAGCTAGATTTTTATTTTGTTTTATCCTTTTAAGTATGAATTATTGAGCCATCATTGGTTAAGGAAATGCATGTGACTGGTTCCTTGGAGTGTTTATGTTTTTTTTCCCCGGAGAGTTTTGATTTTGTTTTTACTTTTTTTTTATATGAAACTTCAGCAAACATTCATGCTTTCTACTTTTTATTATTTAGAAGCAACTTATTTCCATGAGGTTATGTGGTCGGAATGTACAGCTAGAGCAACAGTTTTTTTTTATAGCTAAAGCAATAGTTTTGATTTGATGTTTCTAGGTCAGAGATGTACAACTAATATTGGATCGCAATTCCAGACGCTCCAAAGGATTTGGGTAATCGTGGCTTTTTAGATTTGAGCCTGGAAAGTTAACTTCATATCCTATTGCATTTGATTAAATACAAGTAGAATTATTTATATACTTTAAATTAGTCTGATGTGTCTTGCTTGGGTACGAGGTTTCACTTTGTAATTAAGAAGCACAGGTACAGCTGAGAATGTCTAATTTCAGAATAAGTTTGGTAAAGTCCCTTTGGACTAACATGAAAATGCACATTCTTTTTCCCAATATTTTTGGAACTAGATAAGCATCCAGGAGACATTTCGAGTCAATTGATTTTTGTTGTAGATGATTATCACAATTGTCATTTTAAATGTGAGAAATTTTATGTATTATCATCTAGATGTTGCAGAAAATGTGCCCTGTCATAGTTAACTGTACTCTTATATTATGAGCGATGCATACATGTGTGAGCATGTCTTTTTCTGTTTCATAGATTCCTGATATTGTACCTTTTATTATGTATTTTGCAGATACATTGAATTTTATGATGTCATGTCAGTTCCCATGGCTATAGCTCTCTGTGGCCAGCCTCTTCTTGGCCAGCCAGTGATGGTTAAACCATCAGAGGCTGAAAAGAATCTTGTTCAATCTACTTCCGTTGCTTCTGGTGAAAGTGGACTTGGTACATATTCAGGGGGAGCTAAAAGGCTGTATGTTGGCAATCTGCCAGTCACTATCAAAGAAGATCAGCTTCGCCAGGTGTGTATCTTTTTGCTTGTGATTTAAATAATTTAGTTTCTGAGGCTATTCTATTTTTTGAATTTAACTTTGATTCACGTTTTGGGCGTGATTTTTAGGTGTTTGAACCTTTTGGAGCTGTTGAACTGTTGCAGATGCCCACTGACTTAGGGACTGGGAATTGCAAGGGTTACGCATTTATACAGGTGATTTTGGTTTGCTTATGCTATGTGTCGACTTTGAGTGTGGCAGCCTGAGGACATTTATAGTTCTACTCATATTTATTAAAAGCGTGCAGCTGGCTACGGCACCCGTTGCGACTAGGTCATTACCCAGGCGCGACACCTGAAAACAAGCGCGCTTATAGTATGCGCCTCTGCCTAGGCGCGAGGTATCCAAGAGGCGCATAAGCGTGCGCTTTAAAGAAGTAGATTGATATTTTTTAAGAAAATAAAAGTTAACTCGAATTTTGAAGCCCAATTAACAAAACTCATGGCTATTTAATGATAAAAGAAACATATTGTCACTCATTTGTGCAAGACTTTTTTATCAAAACGTTCGGTAGTTCTTTTTACAAACTTTTACTATAATCTTCCGCCTATGATGATAATGATATAGTTGAGGAAGATGATGAAGAATTTGATGATTTAGATGGTAATGCAATCATCTATGCAAACTTTTAAAGTAATTTCTTCTACTCTTGTGACTCACAATGGTTTTGGAAGATGATGATATAGTTGAGGAAGATGAAGAGGAATTTGATGATTTAGATATTTGAAGTTTTTTCCTTAGTATACTATGAATTGATGACTTGCTAATGAATTATAGATGATCAAAGTTTTTTTCTGGTTATAATTTATGTACATTATTGATTAATAAATTTTTATTTATAATGTTTGCTATCTTTGTAAAAATATTTAATTTATGTAATATTATAGATTGATTGTATAAATCATTTTATATATATTGAATTTTAAAATTTATGTCAAATGCTCTTTATTTCGATAAAGCGTGTGCTTCGTCTTGCACATCATGTTTCAGAGTACCCTAGCGCTTTAGTGCGCCTTGTGCCCTAAATAATTATGCTTCTAATATGCTGTTCCAGGTGCAACATAAAGTAGTCATCATAAAGAAAATAGTCATGGGCTCACGGAAAATACCTATCTAACATTGGTTCCCTGCAGTTTGCACGTATAGAAGATGCAAATGCTGCTCAAAATCTAAACGGGGAACTGGAGATTGCAGGTCGAGTAATCAAGGTGATGAAACTTACTATATCCCTCTACATTAAATTTTCAATCCCAGAGAGATGTCTAGGTGTTTTCTCTGTTTTTGTTCTATCTTGAAGAATGATCAAATGTAAATGATTTCACTCTTTTGAGTGGTGAACATATTGGAAAGCGTTTAGTGGCATTTGGGATTTGGATTTCTTGTGACAAGATAATGCCCAGAGTCTTTTGCACATCATTTTTGGGTATTATAGGTCTCATTTCTAACTGATTGTGAAAATTACCGGTGATCGCAATTTGTTTAGTACAAGCTTCAGTCACTATAGGAAACTTTGACGATCAGTTCTCGTCCTGATATTTTTTTTCATTCAAGTTATATACTGTTGCCCTACTGAAGCATGTGAAGTTTTGCTATCACAAGTTTTTTTTTTACTGCCATCGATTGGTCATTGGTATTGCAAATACGGTATAGCCTAAAGTATTTAATAAGGTATTTATAAGTGTACTTTTCTATCACCTTCACATGATTTTAGTACAAGCAGACAGTTTATACACAGTGCTAGAAATGCTTTTAGTATAAATGCTTTTGGGTTTTTCTCTGTTTTTAGGTTTCTGCTGTCACGGAACAATCTGGTATCCAAAACGCTGGGGCAAATATTACTGATCTTGATGATGACGATGGCAGTGGCTTGGTTAGTTTGTTTGAGCACATTCATACTTTGCTTGCTACATGCTGTATTTGTTTGTGATTGGTAATTTGTGGCCATTGTGATAACTCTTGTAACTTGTCGCAGATTGATTGCAATTATTTGTTTTTTTTTTCATTCTAACCCTGACTACTTAGATTTCATAACTTCTGAGCATCAAAATAATTTAGCAGTTTTTTAGAATTCGGTGAACTTTTGTCTGCTTATCCTGCGAAGTCATTTCTCCGTTGATATTAACTGTCTCATTGCCATGGGATTTATTTATTTCTATTTCATTCTGAAAATGCCACCTTTTTTTCTTTGGTTGGCAGTCCTTAAATGCACAGTCTCGAGCGCTTCTCATGCAGAAATTGGACCGCACCGGAACTGTATCAAGGTTTAATATCAATCTATTTGCGATTTGCTTGTAGGGTTTGCTGCAGCAATTTATTTACAATTTTCCGGTATAATTGTTCATTTGGCTCTCCTGTTGTTGATAGCCGTGGCCTTTCCTTACCATCGGCACCACTCGGATTATCTTCTGCTCATGGGCCTCCTGGTTTGGCTGCTGCAGTTCTTTCTATTCCTGCTGTTACAGGTCCATCTATAGATCCTGTTGGTGTTCCCAGTGAATGTTTGTTGCTGAAGAACATGTTTGACACACAATCTGAGGTTTGTTGAACGAATCTTATTATGCATCGCCTTTTCTTATCGGTTGTTGGGATCAAGAAAATATTGATTTCAGGCTGAGACAAACTTTGATCTGGATGTAAAGGAAGACGTGCAGGATGAATGTTCAAAGTTTGGAAAATTAAAGCATATTTATGTAGACAAGTAAGTAGTTGTCGTCTTAAGCTCTTGGATTTCCTGTTGTCATTCTTATAAAATTTTCGTGTTTATAGTTCTTTCGTTTTAGACTTTTAGTTATGGTTTACGGAATTTCTTGATTGCGAAACTATGATCGCATTCTCCAAAGTAAACTCCGGACTCCCATTATTGGCAATATGCACAAATTAATCCTTGTTCCGACATATTCATTACAATGTGAAGCTTTAAGACACTTAAAATTCCCTCAGATTTGGCTGGAAATTTACTCTGGGTGCTTTTTTTTGGCTGGTAGGGATTCTGCTGGATGTGTATTCCTGAGGTTCGAAAATACTCAATCTTCAACTGCTGCACAACGAGCACTCCACGGTAGATGGTTTGCTGGAAAGATGATCACCGCCTCATTTATGGTATGTTAATTGTCTTTTCCATTTCTTTAACTCGTGCAAAAGCTAGCTGAAATTTTTTTGTTTTCCGAATCCATGCAGGTTCCACATGATTACGAGGCTAAATTCCCTGATAACAGCTAGAAAGCAAGTATCGTTTCTGCAAAAAAAAAAAGAAAGAAGGAATTTAGGTCTTATAGATGTTACGGTAATTGTCTCTCTCTCATTTTACAAACTTTTGTGATGCCAATCAAGAGACAACTTGTAAGGTGGTTTTGTCATAACTTGAGAGCTTTGAAGTTTTCTTCATCAGTGGTGAGACTCAGAGCAGCTTGATGTATGAAGTATTATTCTGGTGATCTCATTGGGGTTTTGGGATTTTTTTTCCTCGAAAAATTCATATCAAATTGTCATGTGCGATTGGTCAGTGTTTTTAAAAAATCGCGGTTTTACACGTAAAATTAGATTTACGGTTTCGGTCGTTTCAGTTGGTTTTCATTTTTTTTTTTCCAAATATAGCTCAAATCATATAAAAATAAAATTAGATAACATAATAATCATGATTCAAAACTAAATTAATAAATTCTAATATGTTTGAGTACAATAAAGTAAGATAAAACGACATTTGTAAAACATTTGTAAAATGTAATACGTAGTTAGGAGAGAATCTTGAGAGTGAATTACGGTTTCTTTAATTATATAATGTCGTTTATAGATTCTCATAATCTTATGTAAAATATTATGACAAACAGTTCAGGTTGGGGGTTTAATTTGGTGTGATTCTTGACAAAAAGAATAAATGGAGCATGTAAAAAGAAACAAAAAAAAATGATGTGCAAATCGGTTGGAGCAATTCGAGACCAAAATTAAAAAGAAGTTTGGTACCAATTGTAACCGAACTAGAACCGAAACTTAGACGTAAAATCAAATGGCTTAGGCCATCTCCAATACTGCACCAAAATGGTGTTTTAGCTTAGGGCATCTCCAATGGTGCCAGAGGCGTAGGTATGGCATGGGCTGGGCTGGGCTGGGCTGGGCTTGATTTTGGAATTTATATATATATATATATATATATATATATATATATATAAATTAAAAAACCTCTCACAGGCCACAGCTTCAGGCGTAAAACTGGAATTCATCTTTCAATTATCCCTCCTTCGGTACTTCCGCACACCCCTCTTTTGCCCTTGTTGTTTTTTTTCCCCAATTTTCTCCTTCTTTCGTATACTCTTTTTACCCGTCACTTTCAAATTCTTGTTACTTGTCAGGTATATCTCTAATAATTAATCTTTTTTAAGCATAATCCTTCTTGATTCTTGCTAGGTTTCAAGTTTAGATTATTTGGAGTTGATTGGTTTATGTTTTCCCTAAGATTCTTGTAATTTCTAGTGTTTTTGAATCTGGGTTTGGTCTATTCTGGGTTCAAGATTAAAAACTTGCAATAAATTAATGGTATTCTTTTATGGAATTCTATCACCATGAATCATCTGTTTAGTGTCTGTGATGTTTGTTTGCTCAAAAGATATACAAAATTGTTTTTTTTTCATCTTTTAATTTAAATGAAGAGTATTCATTTAGGTGAAATAAAATGACGTTTATAGGTTTTTTTATTTATAGATGAATGAAAATGTCAAAACGAAGCATTACCGATTATTTCATCCAGAAAAACAATGAGCAGTTATCAAAAACTCCAAATGATCATCTACCGTCAAGTTCAAGATCTACATTGAAAACCAAAAAACTGAAACCTGACAATGAAGTTGCTCTCGATCCATTGGAAGGAAATAATCCATATTATGAGCGTGATCCTGGGAAACGAATTGGATATGGGAATATCCATGTGATAAACAAGACGATGTTCGAAGAGAATATGTTGTTATGGGACCATATCAGCCTATATATGAATATCCACGTGTTGATTTTAAGCATAAAAAACGTAGTTTTCAGTCTTCTTGGTTCGTAAAGTTTCCATGGCTCGAGTTTTCTATGCATTTTGTTTCCCGTGTTATCTTTTTGATGTTCCTTCATCATATCAGAAGAAATTTACGGTTGAAGGATTTAAGAATTGGAAAAGAGTGAATTGCAAAACATGTCCACTGAAAAGACATGAAGGAGATTGCAATTCATTACATAGTACTGCTATGCAAAAATGGGAGGGCTTGAAAAATGTATCTCAACATATCGATAGAAGGATGAATAAACAATCTGAGAATATTGTAAAGCAAAACAGATTGTTTATAAGGACATCGATTAGAGCTGTAAGATGGCTAGCATTACAAGGGTGTGCATTTAGAGGACATGATGAGTCTGTAGATTCTCATAATCGTGGAAATTTTCTTGACCTCGTCAAATTTCAAGGAGAATTGTGCAAAGAAATTGATGATATTATCTTAGATAAAGCATCTAAAAATGCCAAGTATACATCACCATCAATTCAACAAGAGATTCTATAGATTATTGCCCATCTTGTGCGAAGTAAAATCCGTGATGAAGTAGGGGATGCTAAATTCTGTATTCTTGTTGATGAAGCAATTGATGAATCTCGTAGATCACAAATGGCTATTGTTTTGCGATACGTAGATTGTGATGGGTTTGTTAGGGAGAGATTTTTTGAAGTTATTGGTGTTGATGATACTAATTCTTTGACTTTGAAAACACATATATGTAGTATCTTGACACAACACAAGCTTTTGATTGAAAATATGCGAGGTCAAGGATACGATGGTGCTAGAAACATGCGGGGAGAATGGAATGGATTACAAGCATTATTTCTCAAAGATTGTCCGTTTGCATATTATATTTCATTGTTTTGCTCACCGGCTGCAACTTACATTAGTTTCAGCAGCTAAAGAGGTATCAGATGTATGGATATTTTTTTCTAAATTGAGTTCAATTGTCAATTTTGTGGGTTCTTCTTCAAACACTCTCAATTGAAATCAATTCGAGAAGATGAAATCATTGATTTGATAGAATCTGGAGAACTTGGA
Source organism: Primulina eburnea (assembly GCF_022965805.1). Taxonomy (NCBI): domain Eukaryota; kingdom Viridiplantae; phylum Streptophyta; class Magnoliopsida; order Lamiales; family Gesneriaceae; genus Primulina; species Primulina eburnea. Next base: position 153,110 of record NC_133113.1, read on the forward strand.
ACTGGTACTGGAGTTAATCAAGCTACTACTTTGCAACGACCTGCATCTACTCGATGGAGTTCACATTATGTTACACTTCTAGAAGATTTCATTGGGGGGGGGGGAGTCTACCTTTAGTATACGTGCGGAGGCTAAAGGTTTGCTTAAAGAGATGATGACATTTGATTTTGTATTTATCTTGTTATTGATGCATAGAGTTTTGGAAACATCTGATATGTTATGTCAGGCTTTGCAAAGAAAAAATCAAGACATTCTGAATGCAATGAGTTTAGTCACGACTACAAAATTGCTTTTCCAGAAAATGCGAGATGATGAATGGGAAGATTTTCTATGAAATGTGAATAATTTTTGTGATAATCATGACATTGTAGTGCCTGATTTGACTGCTCTTTATGTTGAAGGCACTTAACGTTCTTGTCAACAGAAAAATCATTTTACAGTGGAAGAATACTATCATTTTCATGTATTCAATGTTGTGATTGACAAACAGCTGATGGAGTTGAATACACGATTTACTGAAAAATCAATAGAGCTTTTCACTCTCTGTGAAGCCTTGAATCTATGTGATGGCTTCAAATCATTCTCTGAAAGTGCTATTTATTCTTTAATTGATAAATTTTATCCCAATGATTTTTCCAAAGATGACATGAAACATTTGAAGACTCAATTGGATCATTACAAGCTTGATGTGTTTGAGGATCCGAGGTTTAAAGATGTTGATTCTCTTCCTAAATTATGCCGACTACTAGTTGAAACAGAGAATACGAGGATTTATTTCATTATTGATAGACTGATTCGTTTGGTCTTGACTCTTCCAGTTTCTACTGCTACAACTGAGCGAGCATTTTCAGGGATGAAACTTCTCAAGACACCACTTCGCAACAAAATGGAGCATGAATATTTAAACAATGCAATGGTTTTGTATATTGAGAGAGAGATTGCTCATGACATTGACACAGATTACATAATTGATAGATTTGATCTTTTGAAAAATCGAAGGTTGCAACTAAAGTAGTGTTTATTTAAGTTACCCTCTTTTGGCGTAAGTTGTATTTTTTTTTGTTATGTGTACTCTATCATATGATTAATATTTGAACTTTTGAAAAATATTTATCCAGATTTGATGATTATATTGTGAAAATTGTGGTTTGCACTTAATTTTTATTTCATGTGAAAAATGTTGTATTGATTTCTAGATTATTTTTTTTTATTTTCTAGCCCCCAATTCTGGCTACGCCCCTGAATGGTGCAGCCCATTGCTCTCCAATGGGGGCTGCGTTATTTTGCTAAAGGCAAAAATTTGTGTGAGACGGTCTCACAGTCGCATTTTGTGAGACGGGTCTCTTATTTGGGTCATCCATGAAAAAAATTACTTTTTATACTAAGGTGTGTTTGGTTGGGTGGATTAAATAAGGATAGATTAATAGTCCAATATTTATCGTTAGAATTTTAAGATGTTTTAATAATCATTTTGACCCGGTTTAAGATCCAATTTTATTAATCAAATAGTTATCCATAAAATTGGATCTTAAACCGGGTCAAAATGATTATTAAAACAACTTAAAATTTTAACGATAAATATTGGACTATTAATCTATCCTTATTTAATCCACCCAACCAAACACGAGTATTACTTTTTATTTTGAATATCGTTAGGGTTAAGCCGTCTCACAGATAAAGATTTGTGAGACTATCTCACAAGAGATCTACTATTTGCTAAAATAGCACAGCCTCCTTCCTCTGCGCCAAATTTGGCGCAGAGGCAGAGGAAGGTCTCTGCGCCAATTTGGCGCAGAGGCTTTCATTTTTAATTTTTTTGTTTTTTAATTATAAATTTGCTTTTTTTATTTTTAATTTTTTTAATTACAAATAGTTATATTAAAAAGGACAATTGTCATAAAATTCCCAACAATATTTTAAAATTTGAGTTCAATCCCTAATTAAGATTTTATTTTTTCTCACTCTCTGACAAAACTAAACATATGTTCTAACTCCTTGATTTCCCATTGTTGCCTCTTTTATTCAATTGACCCACTTTTACCTCTTTTATATTTTTTTTAAACACCCATCCTCCAAAAAAAATCTCATTCTGGGGTAAACATCAACGACTTGAGCCCTGAAACATGAAGACGTTGTGCAGAAGTAATTTTTGAAATCCGTCATGCTGATAAGAAATCCGTCGTGCTGAGAAGACCCTTGAAGAGATCATGTTGATAAAAAAATCCGTCGACCTTGAAGCCGACAAAACCCTTGAAGAATTGAACCAAAAACAATTGAAGACGAGTTCAAAGTGCATTTCTTTCCTCAAGTCTTATATATGTTTGTGATTTAATTTTTCTTTATTTGTTTCAATTTTAATGTTGTTGTTGTTATTGCGTGATTTTCTGTAAATTCATTCTACTGATTTCATTTCTAATGTTTAGGGTTTAGTATTATTATTGATTTTGTGTTTCATGTGTTTCAATTGTGAGTTGATTATCTGGATATTGCCTTGATTTGTCGTTTATTTCAATTTTATCTTCTATTTTACAGTTTATTTCTTTATTGTAAAAGTTGTTAACTTTTGTAAAATTATCTTGAAATTATTTACGGTATTAACTTTTTATGTTTTTATGTATTAGGTGCAAAATAGAATCTGTAAGTGGGGCCTGCAACCTTTCGTTTTTTGGTAGTTGTAAGTGCAAGAGGCAGTTGTTTGTGATTTCAATTTTCAGTGGTTGTAGTCTTATGGATATATTTGTGAGGTTTGGAAAGAAATGTGCAGAGATTACACCTGAATCTATGATTTTGCAATATGTAGCTCCACAACACAAGATGTATGTGACTTTGAACGATGATGATGATGTCCTAAATATGATTAATCTTCATATGTGCATGAAGCTCAACATGATTGAATTAAGAGCAGAGAGTAAAAAAGAACATTTCAGCCGCCTAAGTATTGGGAGGTAAAATATATTATATTTCTCTCCGTATTTTGGTTTGATAATTTTTTATTTTACATCTAGTAAGCTTGAAATTGTGAAATTTTGAAACTAGTGTGGTTTATAATTTTTGCTTAGTATTATGATGTAATACATTTTTCTGGCAGATTATTGGTTAATAATATGTAGTTGGACGCATATTTAGGAGAAGTGCATATTATATGATTTGACAATACTAATATTATTGACATTCAATTTTTTACATTTTTTATGTTAAATACTTATTCGTGTATCTTGAACTTAACAAGTTTATATCAAATTGGTAAGGATTGTTGAGGAAGATAGAAAGTCAAATAGTGATAATGAAGCCGATCAGGCCTCGTTGTGCAATACACAAGATGCTTGGATTAATTGCATCTGTGGCGTAGGTGTAACGCCCCAGATTCGACGACTGTCTTCACTGTATCAAGACGGGTCTTTCCCAACACTTGAACCCAGGACCTCCAGGCATAAGTACCTAGATTCTTAAAGTGTTGGTACCAGTTGCATGTGAGGCCCGGGTCCAAAGAGGGCGGGGAGTGATCGCCAATGCCATGAGGTTGCACGGACAATGAGCGGCTCCTGGCAGTCTTCTAGGTAGAGGGAATATGAAGAACCGATCCCACACCGGAATGAGAGGGATTTCGAGAGTGTTCAATGAAAATGGACTGTACAGTTGAAGAGGGCTTAAAAGATTTGATTGATACTATTCATATCACGAAAGTGCATCTTCTTTTCGGTATCTCATCACATAAGAACTCCAAAGTTAAGTGTGCTTGGCTTGGAGCAATTTTGGGATGGGTGACCTCCTGGGAAGTTTCCCAGGGTGCGTGTAATTGAGGACATAAGCACGCTGGAAAGACCCGTATTGGTACAGTGAGGACAGTCATCGAATCTGGGGCGTTAAGGTCAATCAATCAAGGATGTTGCTGACTTTAGACGATGTGTTAAAAATTACGTCGTTGCTACAAGACGTTCATTTTTCATACAGAAAAAGAATGATAGAGAAAAAGTCACTACTACTTGTACTGAAAAAATTTGTGATTGAAGTATTTATGCTTCTAAATATAAAGCTGACAATATATTTGCGATTCGAAATGAAATTTACAACATACATGTGGTGAGAATAATCTACGTAGTAGAGGACATCCTAGAGCAGATGCAACATGGATAGCTAATGTGGTGAAGTACAAATTGATAGGAGAGACCTCTGATCGTCCTTGTACAATTAAAAAAGACTTGTAAAGAGATTATGAAGTAGAGCTAAACTATCGCAATGTGTGGAAGGGCAAGGAGTTAGCGATGCATGATATTCATGGCACATATAAAGGATACTACGATAGACTAAGATAGAATTGTTGTGTTGTTCGAGAAACGAATCCTCGAAATGTTGTTGATTGTGAAATTGATCTCATAACTAATAAATTTAAACGACTCTTCATTTGTTTCCAGGCATGTGCAGTTGGTTTTTTTACTGGTTGTAGACCGTTAATTTTTTTGGATGAGACTCATATAAAGAATAAGTATAAAGGTTGTACTAGCTGTGTCGAAGGATGTCAATGATGATCTTTTCACCATTGCTTATTCTATAGTGGATGTGGAGAATGATATTAATCGGGAATGATTTTGTTATCATTAAGAAGTGTTCTGACTTTGTATCAAAACATTCCATTCAATGAGTACACTTTTTTCTCCGACAGATATCCTGGGATTATCAAGGCAATTAAGCTCAAATTTATAGGAAGTCACCATGCGTAGTGTTTGAGACATTAAGTTGATAATTTTGTGAAACAGATAATTAGTCTATTACTTATGTAAGGCCTTGAAATTTATTGTCACATCGATTAGAATAAAAAATCCAAAACTAAGTTAAATATATAAAATAATTATATATATATATATATATATATATATATATATATATATATGTCATATTAAAATATACATATATGGAAGAAAGTAAAGCACGTAGCCACTATGTATATATGTATTATAAAATAAATGTAACATTTAAATTAAATGAAAAGTTAATGGTAAAAATAATATAATATAAATATACTAATATATTATTCCAAGAAGTGAAATAGTGAAAACAAATTTCACTTAAGTAATTGCTGGAATGCAACTTGCTTCCAAAATGATTAGTTTTTGTTTGCATCATTGAAACTTGGTATCATAGGGAATAAAAAAGGAGATTGCAACTACATAAGAAGATGTTTTCAAGTGAATTTTGTATTGAAGAACTGAACTCTTAAACTTTAATAATAAGCCAACAATAATAATACACTGAAAAAATTCTCCAGCATCACTTGGAGGTCTCGAGAAAGGTAAGAAAGGTTTCATAAATTACTTGTATTTTTCTACCTTAAATATATATGATAATGTGCCAACTATTGAAATTTAATACACATACACATATGTATAAGCTGTTAAATGTATGTGTAGAAATACTAAGTATTTAGCAATTGAATCACATTTTTTCCAACCTTTATGTTTGAAATCATTAGTGTATTTTCGTGTACTAAATGTTGAATATTTTATATAACTTACTAGTTTATGTATAGATCCAATCCAACTACATGTTTTGCTTAGACTGTCACTGTACAAGAATTTAAGAAATTATTTAGGAATGAGTGTTCATACCTTACACTTTTTATGATATTGGAATTACAAGTCATGAATCTTGAGTTGAGAATGAATAATAATCAGAAACATTTATTTAATTTATGTGATTTAATAAATTGAATTTCATGATTATTTTGCAAGACTATAACATTATATAATAAATACAATTTGGAATTATGAATTACGAAAATTTACTGAATCTCAATTTTAATTAGACGAATTAAAAGATTTATTTTTAAAGTTGTTTGAATTGAAATTGTATCAAATTATATTTAACGTGTCTAGTGTTAGCCAAGTAAATGGAGTTAAAAATTTATCTATTCTTTTCTATATAATAGATCAAGGATTTTACGGAGCTAAATTTCACTCGTTCAAATAAATTCATAATAAGGTATATTATTACCGGGTAACATACAACATGTATTTTTAAAGTTCGATATTTGTTGAACGTGAATTACATGACATTAAATTGTTTACATGGATTATTTGTGACATTACACAACATCGATGCACTAAAACAAAAATATTTTACACACATGTATTTTCTATATACGTAGCATTGATACATGACATGACATTGCATTGCATATTGTGCCTCGATTCCAGTTTTTACTTCTTTCGATATGGTGTTTGGATTCGAGGAGATTGCCTGGATGGTACGGAGCTGCGACTAGCCTGAGAGATGTTGTAGGCCGATAAGGCGCAGTACGTCCGTAGTCCTTGGAGAGCTGACCGGCACACGGTAGTAGACTGGGGAGGAGTGGTCGCTACGGCACTGTAGCCGAGCCTTGCCTGTTGCTTGAGATGTTATCTGCTGCATTTACTGATTGTGCAGTTTCCGCTATACTGATTTCCCGTGCGTGTGTATATAACCTGATCATGCATTGCATCCATGTATCATTCGTTACAATTCATGTTGTTTTTATTTCGGTATTTTCATACTGGGCTATTGCTTACCCCTCGGGGGTGATTATCTTCTGTGTGTGGTTGATAATCAGGGCAACATGGCATCCATCATACTTCTGAGTGAGGAGCCGTATGAGGAAAGAACTTATACTATCATGTTCATAGATGGAGCATTAGCACTAGTAGAGGAGATCTTTTAAGATGGCCCTGGGTTGATGTGGGTGATGGGGACAAACTCCATTTTATCATATTTCTTAGTAAGGGTGACTTGGTCTGTATATGTGCTGATTCAGACGCTGTGAGGAAGGAGCTGAAATAAAGATGCATAAATAAATATATATAATTAGGCTCGGTATATTTTTGTAATATTTATTCGAGAACTTATATGTAAAATGGTATGATGTTGAACTGATCCGAGATGATATGCGTTTTTGGTTAAAGACAAATATTAACAATATAAATAATTATATGAATTTAGCAAACATGTTAATTGTGGTGTCTCAACAATGATATACGTATTATACTTTAATATTATATAATACTAAATATCTTTTGAAACGAACTTTTTGGGCCCGCGTTGACATTAAATTTTAAAATTCCATTCTCTGTTGTAGAGTTAAAACAGTAATTAAATAAAATAATTCATGATAATTACCGTTGAGAGTCGAGGGTCCCACACTTAGTGGTATCAGAGCAATAAACTGGGAAATTGCTCAAAGTATCGAAGCATAGCTAGAGATGCTTCCATAGGATTATGGTCACATTAGAGTTACGCGAAACTTAATTAATTGCCTATGTGCTCCTATATTTTTATGTGTGTGGATTTATATAGTACATTGATACTATTTGTTTCTGTATATATTTGTTTATTTGGCCTTTATAGATTGCTACAAGAGGACGAGGAAGTGGACGCGGTCGTGGTCGTCCTAGGATGCAATAGAAACTCCTATGATAGAAGAAAATCTACTGGAGTAGGTTATTGATCAATTTGTACAAATCACGATGGATGAGATTGTTTCAAGATTCCAAAAATTGTGTCCCACAAGATTCTTTGGTACTGAGGATGCTGAAAAATCCGAACCATGGCTTAAAGATATTGAGTACATGTTCAATTTAATGGAGTATACTGATAATCAAAAGTATAAGCTTGCATTATACCAACTGAAGGATCGTGCGAGAGATTGGTGGGAAGCCGCCAAGATGGGACTTGATGAACAAGGAATCGAGGTAAGTTGGAATGTTCAAAACTCAATTCACTGAACAATTTTCTCCACCATCTTACTATACCGAAAAAGAGAATGAGTTCAACAGACTACGACAAAGGAATATGTCTGTAGCTGAATATGCCTTTACTTTTACTGCAATGCTAAAATATGCACCACATGTAGCAGCAAACCCAAAGGCAAAATATAATCATTTCGTGAATGGACAAACAACAACATTTATACATATGTGGTGTCTGGACTACCTACTGGATTTGCGGAGGCAGTCGAAAGAGCAAAAAATACAGAAGCTGAACTTAAGAGGGGAAGCGCTTCGTTTGTTCCTATAGGTAACAGATTAACCACCCAACAAAATTTGAAAGCTAAAGGAAAGATGTTTAAGAAATCTGGATCAGTTTCTTCTAGTTCTATTGGTTATCTCAACAGGGTGAATCTCAAATAACTACTTATTCTTGTCCTTACTGTAATCGTTGTGGAGGTAGGCATTTTAGTGAACAATGTGTTGGTGTTTATGGCTCTTGTCGAGAATGTGGTCAGGAAGGTCATTATGCAAGAGTTTGCCCATCCAAGAAGAATGTTCCACAACCTGTCCGAGGAGGATTTTGTGGAGGATCTAGTACCGGTAGAGGTACTGTACCTGCTAAATCTTTTCAGCAGTCATATGGACCACCACAGCAAGCCTCGGGAAGTCGGAATTTCTCAAACCAACCCCAGGCTCGTGTTTTTGCAATCACAGAAGATCAAGTTCAGTAAGCACCAGGAACTATCATAGCAGGTAATTGTTATGTATCTGGTTATCCCGCACGAGTATTATTTGACACCGTGCATCCCATTCATTCATTTATGAATCATTCATTACATCACATTCTTTGAATCATGTTGTATTACCTACATCAATTTCTGTTGCTACTCCGATGGGTAAGATCATCATGTCTACTCGAATGATATTGGATTGCTGTTGAGTTGTGAAGAAAATGAACTGCATTTGAATCTTATTATTTTACCGATGCATGATTTTGATTGTATCGTGGGAATGGAACACTGACAATATACCATGCCACCATTGGTTGTTTCCATGGGATAGTCCGTTTTCGTTCTAACTCTGGGACAAAATGGAATTTCTATGGTAAGAGCTCACGTGCCAAAATTCCACTGATATCATCCTTGGAGATGTCGTGTTTATTATTCCAAGGAAATGAAGGATACCTTATGTATGCCGTCGACACCGAGAAAGCAGAATCAACATTGTCTGAAATCCCAGTGGTGAATGAATTTCAAGATATTTTTCCTGATGAAATACCTGGATTTCCTCCACCAAGGGAAATAAAATTCTCGATAGAATTAAATTCTGGAACAACTCTTATTTCTAAAGCACCATACCGAATGGCCACATTGGAATTAAAGGCGTTGAAGGAAAAATTGCAAGAATTACTAGATAAAGGCTACATTAGACCCAGTGTATCACCATGGGGAGCCCCAGTGTTGTTCGTACACAAGAAAGATGGATCGATGTGGTTGTGCATTGATTATCAACAACTGAACCGAGCTACTATAAAGAACAAGTACCCATTGCCTCGAATTGAATTATTTGATCAACTTCAGGGTACTGCTCTTTATTCAAAGATCAATTTGTGTTCTGGTTATCATCAATTGCGAGTTCGAGACGAAGATATACCAAAGACAATATTCCGGACAAGATACAGGCATTTTGAATTCCTGGTAATGCCATTTGGTGTTACAAATGCTCCAGCAGTATTAATGGATTTGATGAATTGTATATTCAAGGAAGTTCTTGACCAATTTGTTATCGTTTTTATTGATGATATTTTGGTATATTCAAAATCTGAAGAGGAACACATTGAACACTTGAGAATGGTCCTACAAATACTTCGCAAGGAACAACTTTATGCTAAATTATCAAAATATGAGTTTTTGCTAGATCGTGTGGTGTTCTTAGGTCATGTCATATCACGCTTTGGCATCTCAGTTGATCCAAGAAAAGTAGAAACCATGATTAATTGGTCTAGACCAACAAAAATTCCTGAAATTCGAAGTTTCATGGGCTTAGCTGGTTATTACCATCGATTCATCGAAGGATTCTCAAAAATCGCTAAACCAATTACCCGCCTAACACAGAAAAATGTAAAATTCATTTGGTCTGATGAATGTGAATCAAGTTTTCTCGAATTGAAAAAGAGATTGACCACTGCACCAGTTCTTACTCTTCCATCTGGTTTAGGTGGTTTCACTGTTTGCACGGATGCATCATTAAAGGGCTTAGGTTGTGTTTTGATGCAACACGGAAAAGTCATTGCCTACACTTCTCGGCAACTAAAACCCCACGAGAGCAAGTATCCAGTTCATGATCTAGAATTAGCCGCCAATTTGGCGTCACTATTTATATGGAGAAACGTTTGTGATCCTATCCGATCATAAAAGCCTGAAGTATTTATTCTCTCAGTCGGACCTGAATATGAGACAACGCAGATGGATGGACCTTCTTAAAGATTATGATTGTGAGATTCAGTATCAGCCTGGAAAAGTGAACGTCACAGCTGATGCACTCAGTCGAAAAGTTCAAGATGTCATTATGACTTCAGTCCGAATTTCACAACTGCATGAAGATATTTATACATCGGGATGGAATTTCATTATTAATGATGAACACTTCACTGTGGATGCGGTACAGATTGAGCCCGAATTAATTTCTCGGATTAAGGAGGCACAAAAAACTGATACACAAATTCTGAAATCCAGACAATTGGTCCTCGATGGCCACAAATCAGGATTCCAAATAGTTGTCGATGATTCCCTACGATTAAATGGTCGTCTAGTTGTTCCATAAAAATCAGAATTGCGACTAGAGCTTTTAGAGGAGGCCCATTGAAGTCGTTACGGTATCCATCCAAGAGGAAAGAAAATGTATGCATGTTTGAGACTCCAGTTTTGGTGGAAGAGAATGAAGAAAGACATATCTGAATTCGTGTCTAGATCTCTCATATGTCAACTAGTCAAAGCTGAGAGGAAGAAACCCGGAGGACTCCTACGAAGTCTCGAAATGCAAAAATGGAATTGGGAGCATATTGCAATGGATTTTGTTACTCATTTACCTCGTTCTTCAAGAGGATGCGATTCTATATGGGTTGTAGTGGATCGCCTATCAAAATATGCACATTTTATTCCGTACGTACGAGCAGACATACACTTATAGCAAAATGGCTCGTCTCTATATTGACAATATAATGAGACTTCATGGAATTCCCGTCACCATTGTTTCTGATAGAGACCCAACATTTACTTCAAAATTTTGGGGAAGTTTTCAAGAAGCATTAGGTTCAAGATTGGCTATGACTACTGCATATCACCCACAGACTGACGGCCAGTCTGAACGAACTATTCAAACTCTGGAAGATATGCTTCGCGCTGTTATTATGGATTTTCATGTTGGATGGAAAGATGCTTTATCACTTGTAGAATTCTCATACAATAATAGTTTCCAACATAGTATTGGAATGGCACCATTTGAAGCCTTATATGGAAGAAAAAATGTAGATCACCATTATTTTGGGATGAGATAGGTGAAAAGAAACTGACTGGGCCAGAGCTGATACATGATATGAATGATAAAATCCATTTGATGAGAAAACAAATAAAATCTACTCAAGACCGACAAGCTAGTTACGCGGATCGACGACGAAGGCCGCTTGAATTCAATAAAGGAGATCGGGTATTCCTAAAAATTTCACCATTCAGAGGAACGGTTCGATTTGGCATGAAAGAAAAATTATCACCACGCTACATTGGTCCATACGAAATTCTAGAACGTGTGGGAAGTTTGGCATATCGGTTGGCATTACCACCTGCACTATCAAAAATTCATAATGTGTTTCATATTTCCATGATACGAAAATATGAACCTGATCCAAATCATGTTCTGCCGCCCGATGAAGTTGAAATGGATCCGACACTAGCATATGTCGAGCAACCACTTTGTATTTTGGATCAGAAAGAAAAAGCTTTGCGTAATAAAACAATTTCTCTGGTACGTGTTCAATGGTCTCGTCATGGAGTAGAAGAGTCTACTTGGGAATTAGAGAGTCAAATGCACCAGTTATATCCTCAGTTGTTCAACTAGGTATGAATTTCATTGTTATTAATTGCAGATACATAGTCATGACATTATTACCATTTCGATTTCGGGACGAAATCTATTTAAGGGGAGGATGAGTGTAAGGCCTTGAAATTTATTGTCACATCGATTAGAATAAAATATCCAAAACTAAGTTAAGAATGTAAAATAATTATATGTATATATTTCATATTAAAATATACATGTATGGAAGAAAGTAAAGCACGTAACCACAATGTATATATGTATTATAAAATAAATGTAACATTTAAATTAAATGAAAAGATAAGGGTAAAAATAATATAATATAACTATACTAATATATTATTCCAAGAAGTGAAATAGTGAAAACAAATTTCACTTAACTAATTGCTGGAATGCAACTTGCTTCCAAAATGATTAGTTTTTGTTTGCTCCTTGAAACTTGGTATCGTAAGAAATAAACAAGGAGATTGCAACTATATAAGAAGATGTTTTCAAGTGAATTTTGTATTGAAGAACTGAACTCTTAAACTTTAATAATAAGCCAACAATAATAATACACTGAAGAAATTCTCCAGCATCACTTGGAGGTCTCGGGAAAGGTAAGAAAGGTTTCATAAATTCTTGTATTTTTCTACCTTAAATATATATGATAATGTGCCAACTATTGAAATTTAATACACATAGACATATGTATAAGCTGTTAAATGTATGTGTAGGAATACTAAGTATTTAGCAATTGAATCACATTTTTTCCAACCTTTATGTTTGAAATAATTAGTGTATTTTCGTGTACTAAATGTTGAATATTTTATATAACTTACTAGTTTATGTATAGATCCAATCCAACTACATGTTTTGCTTAGAATGTCATTGTACAAGAATTTAAGAAATTATTAGGAATGGGTGTTCGTACCTTACACTTTTTATGATATTGGAATTACAAGTCATGAATCTTGAGTTGAGAATGAATAATAATAATCAGGAACATTTATTTAATTTATGTTATTTAATAAATTGAATTTCATGACTATTTTGCAAGACTATAACATTATATAATAAATACAATTTGGAATTATGAATTACGAAAATTTACTGAATCTCAATTTTAATTAGATGAATTAAAAGATTTATTTTTAAAGTTGTTTGAATTGAAATTGTATCAAATTATATTTAACGTGTTTAGTGTTAGCCAAGTAAATGGAGTTAAAAATTTATTTATTCTTTTCTATATAATAGATCAAGGATTTTAGTTGAAATAAATTCATAATAAGGTATATTATTACCGGGTAACATACAACAGGTATTTGTAAAGTTTGATATTTGTTGAACGTGAATTACATGATATTAAATTGTTTACATGGATTATTTGTGACATTACACAACATCGATGCACTAAAACAAAAATATTTTACACACACGTATTTTCCATATATGTAGCATTGATGCATGACATGACATTGCATTGCCTATTGTGCCTCGATTCCAGTTTTTACTTCTTTCGATATGGTGTTTGGATTCAAGGAGATTGTCTGGATGGTACGGAGCTGCGACTAGCCCGAGAGATGTTGTAGGCCGATAAGGCGCAGTACGTCCGTAGTCCTTGGCGAACTGATTGGCACACAATAGTAGACTGGGGGAGGAGTGGTTGCTACGGCAGTGTAGCCGAGCCTTGCTTTTTGCTTGAGCTATTATATGTTGTATTTACTGATTGTGCAGCTTCCGCTATAGTTATTTCCCGTGCATGTGTATATACCCTGATCATGCATTGCATCCATGTATCATTCGTTACAATTCATGTTGTTTTTATTTCGGTATTTTCATACTGGGCTATTGCTTATCCCTCGGGGCCGATTATCTTCTGTGTGTGGTTGATAATCAGGGCAACATGGCATCCATCGTACTTCTGAGTGAGGAGCCGTATGAGGAAAGCACTTATACTATCATGTTCATAGACGGAGTATTAGCACTAGTAGAGGAGATCTTTTACGATTTCCCTGGGTTGATGTGGGTGATGGGGACGGACCCCATTTTATCATACTTCTCAGTAAGGGTGACTTGGTCTATATATGTGCCGATTCAAACGCTGTGAGGAAGTAGCTGAAATAAAGATGCATAAATAAATATATATAATTAGGCTCGGTATATTTTTGTAATATTTATTCGAGCACTTACATGTAAAATGGTATGATGTTGAACTGATCCGAGATGATATGCATTTTTTGTTAAAGACAAATATTAACAATATAAATAATTATATGAATTTAGTAAACATGTTAATTGTGGTGTCTCAACAATGATTATACGTATTATACTTTAATATTATATAATACTAAATATCTTTTGAAACGAACTTTTTGGGCCCGCGTTGATATTAATTTTGAAATTTCATTCTCTGCTGTAGAATTAAAACGGTAATTAAATAAAATAATTCATGATAATTACCGTTGAGAGTCGAGGGTCCCACAACTTACTTTTATCTAGATTGATTTGATTTACTTGTATGTAAATATATGTTTTTAATCTAATATTTTTTAATCATTTTAGGTGTTGCGAAGCTATCCAAAACATAATGAAAAATATTGGTCCTCGATATTCAAGAAAGCTGCGTATGCTCCATCTGTACAGGAGTACGAACAACATATAAAGAATATCCTAGAGTCCATGCCACTTGCTAGGGATTTTATTGTAAATTCTGATCCACAGAGTTAGGCAAATACATTGTTTCTTGGTGATAGATGAGGTGTTATAAATAATAACACAGCCGAGTGTTAGAATAATTGGGTTAAATCAGCTCGGTATCTCCCTATTGTGGGTATTGTGGACCATATACAAGTGCAAATCATGAACACGATGCACCGTCGACGTGAAGCCACATCGGCGATGGTTAAAGAATTAAGTTCGAAAAAGGAGAAGGCTATTGCTAATGTATATGTAGAATCTCGAAATTGAGAGTGCACATGTCTTGTAATTGAAGGTTTGAAGTAGTTAACGGTGAAAATCATTTGCTATTGATTTAATAGGCATGACTTGTTCATGTAAATATTGGCAAATCAATAAGCTTCCATGCAATATTGCATGCACCGCAATTGAGTCGAAGTCGTTTGTCGTTTTATGATTTTTGCGACAAGTATTTCAAAATTGAAATATACCGCCAAGCATACAAATGAATTATTAATCACATCCCAACTTTTGACACTAATGAGTCTTATCTTGATGATGGAAATGTAATCAATGCTCATGTTGTCAGAAGTTAGCCAGCCGTAGTAAGATTAAGAAGATACCATTTCAAGTTGAATCATGTATTTCAAAGTGTAGTCGTTGTCATAGGAGAGGCCACAACAAATGTAGCTGCAAAGAAGCTATAAACTAGTAGTGAATGTAGCACGAAAATGGTGTTTCAATCTTTTAATTATTGATAAATTCTTACAGTTAGTTTCTTTCAATATTACTCTATTATTGTTTCTGATTGACACATGAAATCTTTTTCAACACTTCCACAGGAAAAAAGAGAGTGCTAGAAGGGGAATCAAGCATAGTGATACCAGTGAGAAGGCATAAACGTTGTAGTGGAAACATTGGTGGTTAACGCATTACGTGATTGTTTTGTTTTTAAAAATGTTGTGAAAGACTTCGTTTGTCATTATGTCAAGTTGTTTTAGTGTTTTATGATACATTGTATTCTCATATGTTCCCTGGAAAACAAACCCTTGGACTTGTGGTTGTTGTTTATGTTAACATTGTATCGTGGACAATTTATTATAGTGTTTGTGGACGATGTTAATCACCTTAATATGTATTTTTGTTTAGTGTTATTTTTTTTTTTGGAAAGTTTGTTGTTTTATGTGTTTGTTTTTTACGTTTGGTTTTAATGGTGTTTCTAAGGGTTGATATCAAATTTGAACAAAAATTGAGTACAAAACTTTCTTTATTGGTAATATTATGTGTAAACATTAGTACAAATATTAAAATATTGGGTACATTTTTAACATGAGAAAACTGGAATATAATATAATCTTGATTAGTTTGGAGGATTGATGTCCATGATTGTGTACATATATTATATTATATGACAAACTCTATGTGGTGCTCGATCGAATATATATTGTACTCAATTCATGTGTACTTTGTGCTCGATTGGTAATTTAATATACTCAATCGGACTTGTTTTGTACCGCGAAATTGTCACACTATAACTTCGTCTGGAAATTAAGTGTTTCTTAGCATGATTATATGACCAATTTTATGTGGTGCTCGATCGAATACATATTGTACTCAATTCATGTGTACTGTGTGCTCGATTGGTAATTTACTATACTCAACCGGACTTGTTTTGTACCTCGACATTGTCACACTATAACTTTGTCCGGAAATGAAGTGTTTCTTAGCATGATTATATGACCAACTCTATGTGGTGCTCGATCGAATATATATTGTACTCAATTCATGTGTACTGTGTGCACGATTGGTATTCAAAATAAATTTTCGTAAAGTTTTAATAAGTCAAATTATATTCAATATTGACTTTAAAAATCCTATAAAATTCGAGATATATTCAAATTTGTAGTAGAATTTTGATACTACATAAAATTCAATAACATACAAAAAATAAAGTTTAAGACACTTTATTGTTTGGCGTACATCATATCATGTGATACTACTAAACAATGATAAACATTCGTCTGCTTTACTTGTGAAGTATTGTATCTCATATAGATTCATCTATATTGAAGTTTTTTTGTCATACCATCTTGATTAGTTTGGAGGTTTTATGACCATGATTGTGTACATATATTATATTATATGACCAACTCTATGTGATACTCGATCGAACACATATTGTACTCAATTCATGTATATTGTGTGCTCGATTGGTAATTTACTATACTCAATCGGACTTGTTTTGTACCGCGACATTGTCACACTATAACTTCGTCTGGAAATGAAGTGTTTCTTAGCATGATTATATGACCAGCTTTATGTGGTCCTCGATCGAATACATATTGTACTCAATTCATGTGTACTGTGTGCTCGATTGGTAATTTACTATACTCAATCGGACTTGTTATGTACCTTGACTGTAATGACCGAAATTTAATCATTTTAATCAGACGTTGATTAATTGTCATGATTGAACTCAAACGAACCAATATGCCGAGACCGAGCGTCGTTGCATAATTAGCCAAGGATTTGGGCAGAACCTCCGGCGCTCGAGCGGTAGAAAACAACCGCCCGAGCGCCAATGTTTCGGTAATTCATCGTTCGGGCAGAAGGTTCGGCGCCCGGGCGGTAGATTTTGACCGCCCGAGCGCCAAGGGTGCGACTTGAAATTTCTGGACAGAAGATACCGCGCTCGAGCGGTAGATTCGCACCGCTCGAGCGCCGACCAAAAGTCACGAAAAGTAAACACGTTTCTTCAACATGCAGATGGATATATATAAGTATATTACGTTGCAATCCTCAGAAAACGAGAAAGAAGAATCGAGAAAGGGTCGAGAAATTCCTCCAGAAAATCCTTACGCCTTTTGTGAGAAATCCGTCCGTCAGATTTTGAATCCGACTTCAGTACTGTGTTCCTATCAACACAGGCTACAACTGGACGTAAGTTTTGTTACGTTTAGACATGATTTGAAATTATGATATTGTCATAATTGAATAGGATTCATATATGATGTTCTTGTCATGTTAGACATCATAGAATCGAAGTCAGATCGAGAAACAGACTGCTTATGTAATTGTTATGAATTTCAGAAGATCTTGACTAAGATTTAGCACTAGACTTGTAGTGTTCTTGATTTAAGAATAGAAAGATGATTATTTCTATGAATTCCAGTATTATATTGGTGATGTTCAGATTGACGTGTTATTCAGATTGTATTGTTATGCCGTCAAAACATCAGTTGATTTAGATTAATCAAATTCAGATATGATTCAGATTGTATTGTGATATCGATGACATGAATTGAATGGTATCTTGTTCAGATATTGATCAGATTATGTAATGAGTTGAATATTGATCAGAACAGATTGTGTATTGAGTTATTCACTGACACAGCGTATTCGATATTGTTATTTCAGATTTGATATGGACAGAGTTGAATACCAGACTTCGTCTTCGTCAGACAGGGACGACAAAGGTATAATTCATGTGATATCTGGGAAGATACAACTCAAATCAGATCTCATTTGAGTTTCCCAATAAAATCACATACTTGATTATTGTTTGTCTGTTGATATGATTATGATTTGTTTATAGACTTTATATTCAAATCTTTTGGAAATGAGCATGCTTTGTTTACAGATTGTTATACATTGCATTTGAGATAGGAAAGTTTGACAGATAGTCAGACTTCTAGACGTTCGGTGTATCGTACATAGGAGCAGACACCCTCCGATTGTAGCACCACGATACAGCCATGGCCGAAGTCTAGGAATAAGACGTACAGTGACCACGATCGGTTGAGTAGGTAACATCCATTGACGTCTTATTCATCACGGGATCCCTAGAGTATAGTTGAGTCGAGTCTAGACATGATTTGACTAGAACTGCATGTGTTTAGAGATGTGGTTTCATAGACTATGAAACCCAGATTTATTGCTTTCAGTATGATAGCATGGTTATATGATTTGAGTTGAATTGCATGTTTATCTGATTGAGCTGCATGCTTATTTTGAGTAGATTTCATAGAGTATGAAATCTATTACTTTTGAATATGTTCATGATAGCATGTCTTATGATTTAGATTAATTATATACATGCTTACCATGTTTTATACTGGGATTTATTCTCACCAGAGTTATCCGGCTGTTGTCTTGTTTTGTATGTGTGCATGACAACAGGTGGGCTGGATCAGGGTCAAGATGAGAAAGAGGCTGGACTAGATAGCGTGGTGATTCCGGACTTACTGTAGATTGGGTTTATTACTTGAACTTAGTAACCGAACCTTAGACTTAGATTGTACAGTATTGTACTTTTATACTGAAATGTATTTTATACTGAATTGTATATTATTTAGATTCCATTACCTTCCGCATTTACATTTTAAAAAGAAAAATTTTTAGACCCTGTTTATCAGAACTGATAATTAAATCCCAACGACGATTAAGAAGATGATTAGCGTCCGGGTCCCCACAACAGGTGGTATCAGAGCGATAGATCCTTTAGGATGAGATAATCAGAGCTGATAGTTCCTTTAGATTGAGATAATCAGAGCTGATAGATATTTTAGAATGAGATAGAAGAGAATGAGCGGGGTAGATTGAAATTTTTTTTTCCTTGCATGTGATTGCTAGCATGAGATTTATTTCAATGTTGACTACATTGTGTGTGCTAGCATGATTTATTGCTTTCCCTATTACATGTTGTTTGTTATCTGAGTTGATTACAGCATGTAATTACTAAGCCTGGATCAGAACCGAGTCTGAATCAGAGGTATATGATCAGAGGAGGGCTGAGACAGATTATACAGATTGTGTATTGATTTGTTTGATATTCAGATATACCGCCTCGAAGAATTTCAGAAAAGGGCAGTACTTCATCTGAACAGATAGATGCATCAGAAACTCAGTTAGAAGAAAAGATGAAAGAATTTGAGTTATTACAGCCGCCGGTTTTGAATGGTACCGAGACATCTGAAGACTGTCAGAACTGGTTTGATGATATAGAAATCTTGTTTGATTTACTGGATTGTACAGATGAACAGAGAGTTAAAATGGTGCCTTATCAGTTACAAGAAGCCGCCAGGAGTTGGTGGATTACCAGTAGAAGAATGTGGGCACAGAGGGGTACAGTGATTTCGTGGGACATATTCAGAACTGAATTTTATCGAAGATTTTTCTCAGCGTCATACCGAGAGGACAAGAAATTAGAGTTTGAGAATTTGAGCCAAGGGCAGCTCAATATTGACGCATATATTGCTAAATTCTCTACTCTACTGCATTTTGCTCCTCAGATAGCTGGGAATGATGAAGCTATAGTAAATCAATTCATCAGAGGGTTGAATTCAGAGGTAGTTGCATTTATGAATCTGCAGCGACCTTACCATTTTGCTGATATCTTGAGTAGAGCAAAGAGAGCTGAGGCGAGTCTGATTAGACAACTGACGAGGTTGTGTGTGAAACAACCCCAGACACAGCAATCCCCTCTTCGATATGATCACGGCAGTACGAGTGGGAAGCAAGATTTGCTGAAAGCTCGGAAGAAGCCATTCAAGAAGTTAGGAAGTGGTTCCTCGAGTTCCAGTAGTTCTAGTCCGAGCTATACTGGAGTGTATTGCAGGAGTTGCGGAGGGAGACATTTCACCGAGCAATGCCAGGAAGTGACTGGTAGATGCAATATTTGTGGACAGCCGGGACACTTTGCTAAAGTCTGTCCCCAGAAGCGTTCCCGAAGAACGTAAGGAACAGAGTTCACTTGAAAACACAGATCCAGAATTCACAACAGGTACTATTCGTTATGATTTTATTGCATATGTATTGATATATACTAATGCATTTGTTACGAATATCTTTGACTGAGTGGCATGGAGATATGTTGTATCTGTTGGGTTTGGTTGTGCTGTAGTATTGATTTCCTTACTGTTTGGGGGAAATATTGATATCAGAGATTTCTGTATATATTGTATACTACAGTAAGATGAGAAGGAAATAGAGATAGATTATGATGTACTTGTGTTTCCTGATTTGAACGCATTATTGATATGTATATGCCGAACAAGTACAGACATATTGTAGAATTTGTCCAGAAATGGTAAGAGTCAGACCAGAGATGACTGATCAGTGGAGATACCACGATAAGGACTCTAGATTTAGAATTCCTTTGATATTTGTATTGTATATGACTCGATTAATACAGAAAGGAGCATATTGCATCCCTATGTATTCAGTAGATCTACTGAAATCGAGCCTAGCATTGACAGATATGTCAATGATGTATGAGTTGACTGATGTTGTCAGATAAGATTTTAAATTTTCTTTACATCAGAAAGATAGATTTCAGAATTGAATTCAGATCAGAGACTGATTGTTGTTTTAGAATTCAGTACAGAATGATATTGAATGTACAGAATGATACAGAATGAATTGAAAGATCAATAGAAGGATATCGACCAGGAGTTACATCTGATTTAGTGTTTCTCTTTGGCATGTTTCAGTATATTCAAAGATGTTCTGTTGATTTCATGCTTATTATATCTATGAGATTTTGATATAATTACAGTATTTGATTGATTGAATAGAATATTTGAAGATTTATTGAATATTCTGAGAATTGTGATAATTGTATACAGAAATTGTTCAGATAAGAATCTTGCTTGAAACAGATTGTATTCAGAATATGTGTTATCTGAAGTTAGTATACAGATTGATTTTGATACAGTTGAGATTTCGATCAGTGATTGATAAGATACCGAGATCAGAAAGTTCAGAAATGTCAGAGATATATTTTGTCTGATTTGGCAGATTATGTTATACGACGGTTGCTTTATATCTGCTGAGTATTGTGATTGTTCTAAATCAGTATTTGAGACATCTTATATTGTTTTAGGGAGCATATTTTATTTGCAGATGAGATATAACAGTTGATCAGAATGACATGAAGACATGTTTGATTAATCAGAAGCAATCTTATTGCCAGAGATTACCGTTTTATGAGTTCAATGAACTCACTAGATCTATATAGGATATTGATATTTCGTTTCTGATTTGATATTACTGTGTTTTGAATCCGTATATGCTACAGATTATTGTGAACCAATGAAAGTATATACAGTTCCAACGGAATCAGAGTTGAATTCAAGAGTTACAGTAATTCAGAAATGTGATCAGAATGTTCAGAACTAGATTTCAGTAATCAGAGCCGAGTAACAGATATGTGATTTTGTGTTTTGTATGAGACTGATTATCTTGAAATGTCAAAATGTTTCAGAATTGTATAACAGAATTGATATTGAGAATCAGAGCCGAATACCAGGTAGGCATTTCTTCCTTAATTTCTTTTATTAACTGATTGGTTGGTACCGAATAGTTTGAATCAGATATCACAGATAGTGTCAGACATGCACAGTGATGGAGTCAGTTTTCATTCGGATAGCAGACAGTTTTGATATAAACAGGTTAAATCAGTTAGAACAGAATTTGTACGAAAATGTTGGCAGAAATCATACTGATAAATCTGAATCGCTAACAGAAAAAGACAGAAAGATTGAAATCAGAAGATTCTATGGCTTTAATAATGACATTACCGCCATTTTTCTTCAGATGGTAAGATGAGATGATTATGATTGACAGATTGCTCAATCTATATCTATTAGTTTGTACCAGATAACGTACAAACTGAACCAGATGACACAGATTGATGTCAGAGGAATTATCAGAATCAACAGAATGTTGAGATAGAATATATCAGATTGTGATTTTCTGGTTAATTTTGTACTTGTGATAGAGTATATCATGAGTCTCTTCTTAGATTGTGTCACAGACTGACAGACAGTCAGAGTATATTTTATCCAGATATTGGAAGACTTTGGTACAGCTTTAGTGCTGGATGTTAGCACTAATGGATATGACTTAGTATCACTATGTGACAATACCTATCAGCTTATCAGATTGGTAATGGGATAGTTGTAGTCAAGACAGTTTATAGTGAATACTACAGATTTCTATTTCTTTTGAAGAGAATTCAAAGGAAGATGAGGATAGTTCAGAATGAACAGATTCAAGAAACCAACGTCGGATGATGACGATTGGTCTTTGGAGCTAAAGACTGTATAAGTCCTTAATTGGGATAAACAGATTGGATAACAATTACTAGTATTGTTTTGCTATGGACGGTGATTGGTTTATACGGATGTTGTATAACCAACATGGCAAGATTGATTCAGTCAGAGTTAGTTTGAGAAGTATTATGATAGTATACTTCATGAATTCTCATTCCAGATTTGAAATCAGAGGTTGGTACAAGAAAGAGATTTCAGAAATGGGTTCATTGAGATGAGCTTTGATTTAAATTCTATATACATTTCTTCTGAAATATCTGAATGGATTGCTTGTGAGTTCGAGGACGAACTCAGATCTAAGAGGGGGAGAAATGTAATGACCGAAATTTAATCATTTTAATCAGACGTTGATTAATTGTCATGATTGAACTCAAACGAACCAATATGCCGAGACCGAGCGTCGTTGCATAATTAGCCAAGGATTTGGGCAGAACCTCCGGCGCTCGAGCGGTAGAAAACAACCGCCCGAGCGCCAATGTTTCGGTAATTCATCGTTCGGGCAGAAGGTTCGGCGCCCGGGCGGTAGATTTTGACCGCCCGAGCGCCAAGGGTGCGACTTGAAATTTCTGGACAGAAGATACCGCGAAGTCACGAAAAGTAAACACGTTTCTTCAACATGCAGATGGATATATATAAGTATATTACGTTGCAATCCTCAGAAAACGAGAAAGAAGAATCGAGAAAGGGTCGAGAAATTCCTCCAGAAAATCCTTACGCCTTTTGTGAGAAATCCGTCCGTCAGATTTTGAATCCGACTTCAGTACTGTGTTCCTATCAACACAGGCTACAACTGGACGTAAGTTTTGTTACGTTTAGACATGATTTGAAATTATGATATTGTCATAATTGAATAGGATTCATATATGATGTTCTTGTCATGTTAGACATCATAGAATCGAAGTCAGATCGAGAAACAGACTGCTTATGTAATTGTTATGAATTTCAGAAGATCTTGACTAAGATTTAGCACTAGACTTGTAGTGTTCTTGATTTAAGAATAGAAAGATGATTATTTCTATGAATTCCAGTATTATATTGGTGATGTTCAGATTGACGGGGTTATTCAGATTGTATTGTTATGCCGTCGAAACATCAGTTGATTTAGATTAATCAGATTCAGATATGATTCAGATTGTATTGTGATATCGATGACATGAATTGAATGGTATCTTGTTCAGATATTGATCAGATTATGTACTGAGTTGAGTATTGATCAGAACAGATTGTGTATTGAGTTATTCACTGACACAGCGTATTCGATATTGTCATTTCAGATTTGATATGGACAGAGTTGAATACCAGACTTCGTCTTCGTCAGACAGGGACGACAAAGGTATAATTCATGTGATATCTGGGAAGATACAACTCAAATCAGATCTAATTTGAGTTTCCCAATAAAATCACATACTTGATTATTGTTTGTCTGTTGATATCATTATGATTTGTTTATAGACTTTATATTCAAATCTTTTGGAAATGAGCATGCTTTGTTTACAGATTGTTATACATTGCATTTGAGATAGGAAAGTTTGACAGATAGTCAGACTTCTAGACGTTCGGTGTATCGTACATAGGAGCAGACACCCTCCGATTGTAGCACCACGATACAGCCATGGCCGAAGTCTAGGAATAAGACGTACAGTTACCACGATCGGTTGAGTAGGTAACAGCCATTGACGTCTTATTCATCACGGGATCCCTAGAGTATAGTTGAGTCGAGTCTAGACATGATTTGACTAGAACTGCATGTGTTTAGAGATGTGGTTTCATAGACTATGAAACCCAGATTTATTGCTTTCAGTATGATAGCATGGTTATATGATTTGAGTTGAATTGCATGTTTATCTGATTGAGCTGCATGCTTATTTTGAGTAGATTTCATAGAGTATGAAATCTATTACTTTTGAATATGTTCATGATAGCATGTCTTATGATTTAGATTAATTATATACATGCTTACCATGTTTTATACTGGGATTTATTCTCACCGGAGTTATCCGGCTGTTGTCTTGTTTTGTATGTGTGCATGACAACAGGTGGGCTGGATCAGGGTCAAGATGAGAAAGAGGCTGGACTAGATAGCGTGGTGATTCCGGACTTACTGTAGATTGGGTTTATTACTTGAACTTAGTAACCGAACCTTAGACTTAGATTGTACAGTATTGTACTTTTATACTGAAATGTATTTTATACTGAGTTGTATATTATTTAGATTCCATTACCTTCCGCATTTACATTTTAAAAAGAAAAATTTTTAGACCCTGTTTATCAGAACTGATAATTAAATCCCAACGACGATTAAGAAGATGATTAGCGTCCGGGTCCCCACATCGACATTGTCACACTATAACTTCATTGGAAATGAAGTGTTTCTTAGCATGATTATATGACCAACTGTATGTGGTGCTCGATCGAATACATATTGTACTCAATTCATGTGTACTGTGTGCTCGATTGGTATTCAATCATGTGTACTGTGTGCTCGATTGGTATTCAAAACAAATTTTCGTAAAGTTTTAATAAGTCATGTGATATATATTGACTTTAAAAATCCTATAAAATTCGAGATATATTAAAATTTGTAGTAGAATTTTGATAACTACATAAAATTCAATAACATACAAAAAAGAAAGTTTAAGTCACTTTAGTGTTTGGCGTACATCATATCATGTGATACTACTAAACAACGATAAATATTCGTCTACTTTACTTGTGAAGTATTGTATCTCATATGGATTCATCTATATTGAACTTGTTGTGTCAATACCATCCTGATTAGTTTGGAGGTTTGATGACCATGATTGTGTACATATATTATATTATATGACTAACTCTATGTGGTGCTCGATCGAATACATATTATACTCAATTCACGTGTATTGACGCGTCAAAAATATGGAGTCCAATTTCAGGTCCAAGTCAATTGGTTGACCACTATGATGTAGGCCGAGAACAACAGAGAAATCAGATGACTTGAAAGGGTTGATAATGTCATCACCAACAACAAAAGAACATGAATCAGCCTGAAATCTGTTTAGAAAATAATAAATCCGGCCACTAATCACAAAGTCTGTCATATCAATCCATTTAGCGAAAGGAATCCGACTCCTCTATTGCTCGTCTAGGATTGCCTTCAATTTTCCCATAACAGTTTTAAAATAAGGAGGGAAAATTCGTGAAAAATATTCCTTCACTCTCTCCTTCTTCTCATGATAACATTAACTGGTTTGTCTTCTACAATATTTTCTATATTAAAAACAAAAAACAAAGTTATACAAATAATTAGTATAAACACAACTACGGAAAAAAAGAACCTAAGTGTATATCTATATGCAACAAAAAAATTAGCTTTAGACCATTGTCTTTCATCTACAAATCTAGCCATGGTATTATTTTGTCACATCATATATACCATAAAAAATTTGGATCGTACATTCCAAATGTTGATTGTGCTACTAATAAAAATCGTTTTGATTTTGAATTCATTGAGTTTGCTTTTCTCCACTACAAAAGCCAGCCTAAAAAACTCTAATTTTTCTCGTACCACGGTCATTAGTAGCCGCTCCAAAAATTAAATAATAAATACTCACCCCCTTCTTAGCTCGGCCGGGGAAGGGGAGAGTGGCCAAGAATGGACGGCAGTGGTCCGCCGGCAAGCTCGTTTTGATCTTAGATTTAAGTGTACATAACACAAGAAATTTGGAATAATTGCCTCAAAATAAAACACTAAACCTAATTTCTGAATTTCAGCAAAGTTTCAGAAATTCATTCCCGTAAAACTAAACAATCTATTCAAAAGCAATACAAAGAACAAACCCAAGAAATTAGGGGAAATCGGTTGCCAATACCTTATAAAAAACAATAACAGTTTCAAAACCCAAAAAAAAAAAAATAAACAAATAACCAACCATAGAAATCAAGGAAAATGGGGTTCTCCTTCGTATCTTTCTTCGATTTCTTCTTATTTATAGTTGTTTGGCGTTTCTTCTCTGTTGTATCTTCTATCGATTTCTCCACTTTTTTCCCCTTTTCATGCGTCTCAGTCGAAAGATTCTTTCTTCTTTGTCTTATTCTTCTTTCACTTCGTTGAAATCGATTGTTGAGAAATGGGGAGATAAATAATAATAGAGATAATATTATAATAAATACATGGTTATTACTGGTTTTTAATTAAAAATAAGGGCAATTGAGTATTTTCATCTTCATTATGGAGTTAACAATTTGCTGATATTAAAAACTATAAATATTATTTAAATTTATTAATAATATAAACATTATTCATAATTAAAATATATAAAATAAAATATAATAATTAATATATATAAAATAAAAAAAATATTTCGAGAATATTTTTGTGTGTGTAAGATTTGAATTAAATATGTTTGAGATGAATGTTGTATTTGGTGAGGAAATCGCACTATTTTAATGTAAAATTTGTACCAAAATAGATTTTGTGGTTGGAGATTACCTTAGGAACCCGAGATTTTAACTAATAAATTCTTTAATGCATGTGTGTGTGTTCTGGAAAAGTTACTCAAAAATATCATAACATTTAAGCACGTGATAATCTATACTATATTATTAAGTATGAGAACAAGATAATAACTACTTAGAGACACCAATTTTTTTTCCCAATTTTACACTTAGTGATTGTTAGCGTTGGAATTGCTGGCCAGGTATCTTAATTTTCAGAAAATATATAACAATATAAAATGAATCACGGGTTCTACGAAAAATCGAAACTTTTTGCGATCTATAACACCTTTTGTGCATAATATATGTTTGATCAGTTCACAGGTTGGTTATCCGGAGTTGGTGTTGGAATCAGAAGAGTCCCTGAGAACGACCGGAATCTATCTTGGATTGTGGCCGAATGCTTGGAAGGCAATAGATGCACTTGGTGGCATTGGACAAATTCTTCGTGCAAAACACAGGCAGCTTACTGGGTATATATAGCCAAGTGTTAATTTTCCAAACTCGTTCAGATTGTTTGCCTTGTTGGTTTCTAAAGAATCGTGTGTTTCCTTTTGTACAGCATCATGACCAGATCTATAATTTCTGGGGATGTCACTGCAGACGTGCATATTAAACCCGCCGACTCACAATAATTAGTGCTATATGTGGCTTTTCCATCGATGGATTTCCACTACAACAAAAATGGTTTTCCGCAGCGCGCATATAAGCTTTCCGCAGCGCGCATTGCACGCTACAAAGTTACAAGCTGTTAAAAGTTCAAGATTATCCAGCGGCGTGCATTGTACGCTGTTAATACTATTATTAACGGCGTGCATATGGACGCTGTTAATACAACTTTCCGCAGCGTGCATGCGTACGCCGTTACTAGTCATAAAAAAACAAAATATTAGCGACGGTTTTGGATCAAACCGTCTCCTATCAGCGACGGTTTATAAATTAAACACCGTCGCTAAAATAGCGACGGAATTTTAAAAAAAAGACGGTTAAAACTTCGCGACGGTTATAAAAGCCGTCGCTAAATTTTGTGTAAATATAAAAAAAAATTAAATTATAATTTAATAAATTTTAACAAATAAAAATTAAAAAATTAACCAAAAATGGAAACAAAACCAGGTATCTAAATCGAAACTAAAATCATATAAGTATAGAAAAATTTTAAGTGTTGTTAAATAGTGTGGAGGAAATGAAACGGAGATCGGTTTAAATAGATAATATGCGTTTTGTTGCGACGGTAATTTATTAAACCGTTGCCGATTTATTTCTTTTAGCGACGGTTATCAGTTAACCGTCGCCGATCTACATCGGCGACGGTCGTAGATAACCCGTCGCTAAATGTGGCCTTAAATCGTGTAAGGCGGCGACGGTTATAGATCAACCGTCGCTAATTGTGACTTTAAATCGAAATTCGGACTCATTTTCGGCAGCGTGCTAATAATATGCATGCCGTGAATAATACTATTAACGGCGTGCGATTAATGTACGCCGTTAATATCTGAACACGAATTTTTTTTAAAAAAATGATTTAATTTTAACAGCACACATAAACTTGCACGTCGTTAATAATTTTATTAACGGCGTTCGTTTATTGTGAGCTGTCGTTTATATAATTTATTAACAGCGCACAAAATTGCAAGCTGCAAATATTACTATCCGCAGCGTGCGTTTAATGCACGCCGTCCATAGTAATATCCGCAGCGTGCTTTTAATGCACGCTGTTCATAGTATCAAGTTACTATCCGCAGTTTGCTTTATATGCACGCCGTCGATAGTACTATCCGCAGCGTGCTTTTAAAGCACGCCGTTAATAGTATCAAGTGTAACACTATTAACGGCGCACAGGTCGGTGCACACCGTGAAAAGTCGTATTCGCAGCGTGCTTTTAATGCACGCTGTTGATGACGTGCTGCGGAAAGTCATTTTTCTTGTAGTGTTCATATGATTATCTTTCAAGTGTAATCTAAGTTGTATGGATTTGTTCTATCTATGTAAAGATAATATGCAGGGGTGATTCGGGCTTGTACGTGGCAAATAGAAAGACGCTGCTAGAAACACTGGAAAATGAACTTCCTAGGGGAACAATCAAGTATTCCTCCAAAGTAGTTGACATTCAAGATTCTGATTTCCACAAGACTTTACATATAGCTGATAGTACATATAGCTGGTAGAACCATTCTAAAAGCCAAGGTAGGGATCCATGTTATTGTGTGTGTTTGGGGGATGACAAAAACGTTGTTACAATCTGAGAATGAAAGGAAACACTAAGCCGCGTTATGTTATTTGTGTACGTAGGTGTTGATTGGGTGTGTTGGAGTGAACTCAGTTGCGGCAGAATATCTAGGCCTAAGTAAAGCTTCTTCTGCAGGCCGATCAGCGGTTAGGAGCTTCGTAAAATTTAAGAACGGTCATGCATGGCTTGGAACCTAAGGCTATGCTATTCTTCGGAAAGGATGCCTGATTTGGTGTCATACCATGTGATGATCACATCATTTACGGGTTTTACTCCTTTCGTCCACCTCAAGGTCTAATATATATACTCATGTTCCCTCGAATGAAAATTTATGATTGAAATTATTTATAAATCTAAGAGATTTCTTTTGTTTCTTGATGGTTTTCTGAAATTTTATATTTTCCAAAAACAATATTGCAAACAAAGAAATAGTTGAAGATCGGATGAAGCTGAAACAGCATATCATCAGCACTCTTGGAAAAGTTCCTGATAAGATCAGAAGTGTGGTCAAAGAAACCGATGGAATGCACCCCCATAAGATTTAGACATCCTTGGAATATGTTGTGGGGAATCATCAACAAAGAAAATATTTGTGCCGCCGACTATGCTTTTCATCCTATGACACCTGATTTAGCCCAAGGGGGTAGTTCAGCACTTGAAGACAGTATCGTTTTGGTCTGGGTTCTAGCCGCTGCCTTGCGAGGAGATTGGCGAGAGAACGAGCAGAAAAGAATCCAAAGAGGGTTGGAAAATTATGCCAAGGAGAGGAGATGGAGAAGCATTGATCTTGTTTGGTCAGCATTAATGTTAGGTTCAATATAGATGAGAGATGGGGTTGTGATGAGCTTTATTAGAGACCGTGTATTGGCTAAGTTCCTGGGTGGCCTTTTCCTTAAGAAAGCTGCTTTTGATTGTGGCAAACTTAATTAGCGGCATCAGCTACAAATTTTGATATAAATGGTCTTTTCTACTTCCATGTGAACAACAAACATTCTCAGGAAATGTTGATTTCTTGTTTTGTGAAAAGAGGGAGAGGGGTTATTGTCAAAAGCTCGGCTGATTATTTACCATCGCAATATACAAACAATAAATCAATCACATACTTCAAAAATGTTTTATCACCTTAATGAATACTTCATTTAGAGTAGATTTAGTCAAATATTATATTTTTTATGTCAGCTTTCTTTAATAATAATGTGAAGAGATGTAACAAAGTTTTTTTTTCCCAACGAAACAAAGTTTGATGACTGCTTAATCAATTGTAGGGATGGTATCTAATGGTCAAATCAAATCAAATGTCCTTGCTGATGCCCACAAATTCAAATCAAAAAATAAATTGTCGGTATAGTACATGGTGGTAAAATCAAATCCCCTACTGGTCAAGACCCGTGAAATTCCAATCAAATAATCAATTGTCGGTACAGTACCTAGTGGGAAAATAAAATCTACCTACTGGTGGAGTGTAATTCAAGACCCGTCTGCGGTAGGGATATCACTCCCACGAGTTCCAATCAAACTCCATTTGAAAAGGAAGGAATGTCTTTTAAACAATTTCTAATTATAATTAGATTTTCTCAATTAATAAATACTATTTAAAATATCACATATCTCTAACATTATTTAATTTCCTTTAAATTTTGGTCAAGAAAATAATTAACTAATTTATTTAATCTGACGTCAGATTCTAAAACTTAATTTAGTGTTTATATCTGTAAGGTATATATTTTAGAATTTCATCTTATGTAATGAAACACAACTTTGTTAAGTTTATTGTAATTATTAGGAGTTAGTCTCATGTGAGACCGTCTCACGGGTCATAATCCGTGAGACGGGTCAACCCTACCCATATTCACAATAAAAAGTAATACTCTTAGCATAAAAAGTAATACTTTTTCATGGGTGACCCAAATAAGAGATCCGTCTCACAAATACGACCCGTGAGACCGTCTCACACAAGTTTTTGTCAATTATTAGACACCCTCCAAAGCGTCTCAAGACACTGCCAAAAACTCACCATGTTGTTCGAATGATGGAGAGTAAATGTCAGTATTGTTATATAAATCTCATCACTCGTTATTTTACCCAAAAAAAAAAATGTATTTAATTTTATGTTATGTCTCTAATCGATTTAAACACTTTAAATTGCTAAGCCCGTATAATTTTAAACTATTTAAAAATATAAATAAATCAAATTCGGGGTATAGAAATTAAACACTTAATTATATAAATTAACATTTAAATTTTGTGCGAAAAATTTAGATATTTTATATTAAAATATAAAAGTTGTTTGTATAATATTTTTTATATTACGGATGATATATGATAATTTTAAATTTTAAATGTATAGATAAAGATTAAAAAAATGTTTTATTATGATATCATAGATATGGATAAGATGCACATTTAATTAAATAGGTTTTATGATTTTTTTACTAAATAAAATGGAACTTTTTTGTAATTTGAGAAAAAATATTTTTAATTTATAAAAAAAAAATATCATAGATCAAAGTTAGTTACTCTAATTTTTTCAATTTTAATAATACGGTATAAATATATCTGTGAACGTGCACACACGGCACACCAAATAAAATAGGCACAACAGGCAATATTCCTAAAAGGAAAACAAAATGTCGCATGCATGATGCATCGTGCCAAAAAATAATTCAACATTCATCGTGGATCACCCATCCAACAGTACGTGGTAATTCACGAGCCACAAGAAACAAGCATGCAATGTGAGATAACAACTTAACAAGGTATAATTTTTAAAAAAAAAACTGATTTAATTATACCAATAAAAAAAATTTGTAGTCTCCCTCCTTTTACTAGAGTACTACTGAATTTCTCAAATTCAGATGGATGACGTAGATTTCCTAAATCAAACTTCGGTTACACGTACATATAAATTTTACGTAACTTTTTTTATGATATTATCTTACAAGTCAGTTTTGTAATATAAATCTCTTATCCGACTCAAAGCATAAAAAAATATTAATTTTTGTCTCATAAAATACCTTCTCTAAATTGGATGTGCATCATATATATATATATATATAATCATCCTACGTGTTGAAGATCTAATAATTTTCTTTTCGATGCAAATTAAAAGTAATTGGATAGGAGACCGTAGAACCAAAAAAAAAAAAAAAAAGAAGGCATGCTCTTTGCAATAGATAGTCTTAAGATTATAAAGAACATATATATATTCATAATAAAATAATATAATATAATGAATGGAAACATAATATAACGTAGACTCCTTCTCAAGCGTATATATATTCTGGAAGAGTGAGACTCAAACATGATCGAATTTAATTTGTGCACATAAATAATAACGAAGATATGGAAGCTGTGGAGGATGTAGTGATTGTTGGCGCTGGAATTGCTGGCCTAGCAACAGCCTTGGGCCTTCACAAGTATCTTAATTTTCAGCAAATATATGCTCTAGAACAATATAAAAAGAATCATGGTTTCTACAAAAAATCGAAACTTTTTGCAATCTATAACCCCTTTTCTGCATAATATATTTGATTTCACAGGTTGGGAATCCGGAGTTTGGTGTTGGAATCAGCCGACTCCTTGAGAACGACAGGATACTATCTTGGAATATGGCCTAATGCTTGGAAGGCAATAGATGCACTTGGTGGCGTTGGACAGATCCTTCGTGCGAAAAACATAAAGCTTACTGGGTATAGCCGAGTACTAATTTTCCACATTGTTTGCCTTGTTGGTTTCTCAAGAGTCGTTCATTTCTTTTTGTGCAGCATCATGACTTCATCTCTAATTTCTGGTGATATCACTGCAGACATACCTATTAATACCGCGGGCTTGAAGTAAGTATTATGGCTTACTAGTCTTTGCTTGTAGTGATGTATTTCAAATTATTATATTTAAAAAGTCATCAATCAGAGTGTAATCTTGACTGTTGCAATGATTTATTCTTTCTATATAACTGGTAATATGTAGGGGTGACTCGTACTTGGTAAATAGAAAGACGCTGCTAGAAACACTGGAAAATGAACTTCCTAAGGGAACAATCAAGTTTTCCTCCAAAGTGGTTCACATTGAAGATTCGGTTTACCACAAGTCTTTACATCTAGCTGATGGAACGATTCTAAAAGCCAAGGTAGGATCCATGTTATTTTGTGTGTTTGGGGATGACAAAAATGTTGTTACAATCTGAGAATAAAAGGAAACACTAAGCCGCCTTATGTTATTTGTGTATGTAGGTGTTGGTTGGGAGTGATGGAGTGAATTCTGTGGTGGCAAAATATCTAGGCCTAAGTAAAGCTTCTTATGCAGGCCGGTCAGCGGTTAGGAGCTTCGTAGAATTTAAGAACGGTCATGGATTTGAACCTAAGGTTATGATGTTCTTCGGAAAGGGTGTTAGATTTGGTGTCATACCATGTGATGAACACAAAGTTTACTGGTTTTACACCTTTCGTCCCCCTCAAGGTGTAATATACATACCACATGTTCTTTCAAATGAAAATTTATGCTTAAACGCAATTTATTTTGTTTCTGGATTGATGGTTTTCTGAAATTACAGTTTGCATAAACGATATTGCAGACAAAAAAATAGTTGAAGATCCAATTAAGCTGAAACAGCATATCCTCAGCACTCTTGGAAAAGTTCCTGATAAGATCAGAAATGTCTTCGAACAAACCGATGCAACAAATCTGGAACACTCCCCCATAAGATTTAGGCATCCTTGGAATCTGCTGTGGGGAAACATAAGCAAAGGAAATGTTTGCGTTGCTGGCGATGCGCTTCATCCAATGACACCTGATTTAGCCCAAGGGGGTTGTTCGGCACTTGAAGACAGTGTCGTTTTGGCCAGGGTTCTAGCCGCTGCCTTGCGAGAAGAATCACAAGAGAACGAGCAGCGAAAAATCCAAAAAGGTTTGGAAAATTATGCCAAGGAGAGGAGATGGAGAAGCATTGATCTTGTTTGGTCAGCATATATGTCAGGTTCAATACAGATGTGGGATGGGGTTGTGCTGAGTTTTATCAGAGACCATATATTAGCCAAGTTCTTGAGTGGCTTTTTCCTTAAGAAGCCTGCTTTTGATTGTGGCAACTTAGTTAGCAGCAGTAGCTACGAAAATTGATAGAAATGGTCTTCGTTACTTTGAAATGTAACCAATAAATTTTGTTGTGTTTGAAAATGGGCTTTGTACCAATTAATATTCAAAAAATAATTGTTGTTTGAATAAAAAGTTGAAATTGAATGAAAAATTGTATTATTTATAGGTAGAGTAGTTTTAAAATATTTATATTATTTATAGCAATTAATGAGGTTGTTTTTTTAAAAAAATATTACTTTTGACAAAAAAAAATTTAAATTTTATGACGAAGTGACATATCTATCACGTAACTTATGATGGATCGTGAAACTTCCTTTGTTTATTATATTATATAAATAATACTAGAATTTTTTTTGATATCTTCATAGAGACTGCACCATACCAAAATGATTTTTTTTTCGCTTTATGAAGTTCACACACTGGAAAATGAACTTCCTAGAGGAACAATCAAATGTAGCATCTATCGTAAAAATATCATAAATTCATCATAATAGTTTTAAAAATCATTTAACATGTTTTAAAAATTCGATACTTGTGTGATATTCAATGTTTCAAAGATACAACTAGTCGTGGGTTCACATCTCCATGTAATTCAAAATAACATTTATTCTTATTCGTGTCACTTCAATTAGCCCCCTCTTTTCATTAACATCTTGATCAATAATGTCTGAAACCCATTTCTGATTGCACCCATCGGATCATGGTAAGAGTGTTTAGTAAAATCGCATCATCATCCCCTAGGTATCCTTGATAGTGCCTGCAAGAATCTTAAGTTATGTTAGTATACAATACATTTCATTCAACTCATATATCCCGATCGAATCTGCAATCATTGATATATCGAGAGTTGCATATAAATTCGATAATGATGTGATGTATATTTGAATAATAATAGTGACATGGTATTTGCAACTGAGAAAACACTTTTCCAAATGCACATGTCTTACTCTGACCAGAGATTTCTTGCACTGTTAACTAATCAGACTACATATGATAGTTTCGCACGTAGGCAAACAGTTAATCCCCGAGTAGAATGAAGTTGCTCCTACGTATTTTGAAACTACACATAACTTTGTCACATGATGACCCTCAATGTAGTTAGTAAACGGAGCAAAGTGCATGCTGATACATAAAACTTCTACATTGTCCCGGGTCAAAGAACTAATGGTGTACAACCATAACCACAGAATATTCCACTTGATAAGTGAGAACCACTTGGACAGTCTGAAGGAGGGTTTTTTAGTGTATCATCATATGATCACTCATCTGTATGAATGGACATCTTCATGTCCTTACCAATGAAACATGACGTTTCCATCACAGATGCTAATCTCGAGCTCAAGCGACATTTATCCTTAATTTAGGCGGTTGATTCGACTAGGAACATATTTAGAATATATGGTACACTTCCTAATGCGTTTTATGATTATGTTGAGAAGCAAACCTCGTGGTACCTATTATATATTCAAAGATTTTATCCATGCAGTTTGTATTTGTATATAGATAAAATTAAATGTCATAATTGGATAAACTATAAAATATTGTTAATTTTTTTTTCTATTAGAGTTAATAAAGCTCAAATCACAAATTGACTCGTTGAACACTTACTCTTGCAACCTTCACTTCTGATCTAGCAAACAATTTAATTGTTCACCTATGTCACAATGTTATAGGGACTGGTTTACGCAACATTCGTATGTCGTACTCGAAGATCTCAACTGCCGATGTAGCTAAGAAGCTAAGATTGGAGTCTCCAAATCCTGTTGCTCATGTGGAAAGCATCGTATCTAAAGCAATTCGAGACGGTGCAATTGATGCTACAGTAGATCATGGAAATGGATTGATGGTATCAAAGGAGACCGGGGATATTTACTCTACAAACGAGCCGCAAATCGCATTTAACTCGAGAATTGCTTTCTGCCTCAATATGCACAGTGAAGCAGTTCGTGCCCTTCAATTTCCACCTAATTCTCACAAGGCAAAGGAAAGCGTGGAGAAGAGGAGAGAGGGGCAAAGAAACACGTAGCTGAGGAAGATGAGGATGAATTCTTACTATAACAAGGTTGAATAAGGTTCTCACTAAAAAATTTAAATGAGACCCAAATATCAAATTTTTGCAAGGATGTTTCATTTTCTAAGGAGATGGCTTTACATATCTTTCTGTAGCCTTTTCATTCATTATTTATTGCTCTGAGTTCCTGTTTAGGCTCAGATTTTTGTTATTTCTTTTACACCGTAGTCCTATATTTCTTTTATGATCTCAACAGCAAGATTTGTTTTTCCACGTTAAACTTCAGTATTTTCCCCAAAGTTAATACACATGGATGATATGCATGACTCGACTTACTTGAAGAAATATTAATTCAATACTCGAATAACAAACAACTTTAGTCAGTTGGCACACACGAGGCATCCAGTATGATATCCATTTTGATAGGATGGCAAGCTCGGTTAAACCAATATAAGATGTATTTATCCTGAAACTCAGATGTGATTCAAATGTAAGTGTACCAAATGGAACTGAGAGCGGAGAAATTAAAAAGGCTTCAAGGTAGGAGAAAACGAGCAGTGGCATTTCAACCAGCAGCACTTGTTCCGAATGATTTGACAATTGCGCTCACTCTTTCAGCAAATATTTTGGAAGTTATCTTTTTACCAGGGACGTGAAATGGATTTGAAACTGCATCAACATAAGCTGTATGGAACCTCCTGAAAAACTGCACCAATTTTCATGCCAAACACAAATTTGATGACATATCATGGATTCCGAACAATTGCGATAAAACAATTCCAATATAAAATTCTCAAATGAGTCAAAAGTTATTAGAGCTTCAATACAATAATGAGAACAAAGATGTCCCGGCAACAGAAAGATAGAGTTAATTGTCAAAATTTAAGAGAAAATTTGAGATTTTATTTATGATGTGTTTTCTAAGCTATATGCATGCTACCACAATTCGATTAAATGAAGAATATTTTTTGCAGATAATCTCTGGATTATATATAACACTTACATTTCTCACATCTGCATCACGTACATCAAGATCTGTTGTCACTAGAATAAACTTCACCTTTGTATTGGTCAGGTAGCCGTACCTGAGAGCATCAGATCATGAGCTACAAAGTACTTGCCAGGCAAGAAGAAATATACCCGCATCATGTTCACTCGCAATCAGAGAAAAGAAGGAACTTCATACTCACACTTTGTAGTTTTCGGTTGGATACAGCAAACCAAGAAATGTCTCATTTAGTGTTGGAGCAGCCTTTTTCGGATTGTTCACTGAGGTACAAAAAAAAACCGAAGTCGACAAAGAGAAGTATCCATTTCGACCATGATAAAAACACGTAAAAGGCCAAATGGACGATGAAAAAAGGTTAGGATTTCCTTTAAGCAAACATCCCGACAAAAGGATAATCTATTCCAAAAATGCATTTTTAACGGAATATTGATTGATGAGGTCTCGTATTATATTTTGGGTTCAGCTGCATTGATCTGAGATGGGTCAAAAATCCATTGCAATAACTATTTAATACCAAGTAGTTTTAGGCTGCATCATCTTCGTTTCAGCATTCTCATCTCAATTTGGCCACTGATACAAAATATGTTTCACATTTATTTAAAATAAAGTCTGGCACATGAAATTACCATTGCAACTTTTCTCTCAAGAAAAATGATAAATCCTAATTGTCTGACGCTAAGACACAAAGCAATTAGAGCAACTCAACCTTATTCACTACTTCAATCTTTACTCCACAGATTTGACATCTACTATAACGGCTCGTCGAATTTAATAGAAATTACCACGTGCAATACAATTTAGGGTTCCGAATGCAAATGTACTCAGATGTTCCTCTTAGTCATAGTCGCCACCGGTACACTGACAGGCAGCCGGAATAGGAAAACTACAGGTTTGGCCTATCTCTAAGCAGTAATAACGAGGTTTCACCTGAAAAAAAGAAGAAGCGAGATCTAGCAAAGAAATCCACCTCTTTCATCGACGACGTCAAGAGAACAATGAACAATGTGATGAAGCTTGAGCGCATCATCTGCCTCGGTAAAACTCTGTATATACAACGGATTGTTCTGACAAAAAAGAAAAGAAATCGAACAACAGTAACGAATTGAATCGATACTCATCAGCAGAGCCAAAGTCAAAGATCGATCGAATCAATAGAGAAGCGTAAAAAGAGGTATAGCGGGGTACCTGGTGGCCGACGACGGCGACGCAGACAATCATTTCTCCGATGAATTAGGTGATAACGCGAGCAGATGCTTCTTTTCTTCCTCCCCGTACTGAAAAGGCCAAGGTAATATATTTTCCTCGAAAAGAAAATTTAGATATTACAGTTTAACTGATCGGAAATTCGACTCCTCGGAAAATTTTTGTGGTCGCTCGTTATTTAATAAATAATTAAACTATATACCATATATATATATAGAAGAATAAAGTCATTGAATTTGCAAAGTTTGAGGTAACAAATATTTTATTTTAGATATTAAATATAGTTATAATTGAAATATGGTTTTTACGTTTTCCGATAATTGTTTCAAATCTATTTTTGTTGCCTTGAGGAGTTGGTGGCTACTATACTCGAATCCAAATTTCAAATTTAATCTCAATTGAAAAATACTCCCTTCCATCTTTAGCTTATCTATGATGATTGAATACTCCACGGAAGAAATTAGTTTAAATTTATTTCACAAAATTTTTTTTAATTTTTTTTTTATTTTTGGTTTTCATCAGCAATCAAATATGTGTCGAGCTCTTCATTATAAGAAAACAAATTGTTTCAAAATCTCAAAAAGAACACTCGTCTTTATCAAATTGTGCCTGGCCCGAAATCTACCGTCCGATTCCTCATCTTCCCTGAATCAGCAGGAGCTTCCTCCACCTTCTTCTCCTTCGAGACTCCAGGCATGCCCATTTTTTTCAGCGTTGATTTCACATCAACGTTGTTTCTAACAGCGACGTACAGCCCACTGATTGACGCTGCGGAAACTGAAATTTTAATTTTTCTTGTGCTAGGGTAATTTTTTCTATTATTATACTTCTTTTTCTAGGTATTTATTGGTTTTCCGGAGTTAGTAGACGATGGCGAAAGAAGGGAGGGTTCATCCAGGTTGCAGAAATGCATCAAACCCGTATCATGAATGTAGTGATTTTTGCTTCAAGATTATTGCTGAAGCGAAGAAAAAGATGATTAGCGGAGATGCAGGTATGCTTCTGAATACCTTAATAACTATTTCTTCAGATTATTTTTGCTGAGGTAAAGGGCTGATCAAAGGAATTCTATGAATTTTTTGGGTTTAATTTTACGATTATTTACTTGCAATATGCTGATGCTTGTTGAACATGTGATGTTGCTGTTAATTTGGTATGTTACACTACATGGCTGCCTAGATGTCGTGTATTGCAAGGTTGGTCATTCTTGTTCGTGTATCTTCCTAGGGTTACTAGCTGTTGATGACCACATACGGCCTTATGTGGACTCTAACCAGAATCAGGCAGTAGTCTCGGGTGATGAAAGAGATGTAGGTGAGGATCATTCTGATGGGGAGGCTGGTGGTGATGATGAAGATGATGCTGCAAATGGGTTGGCTGCTAATCTTACAGGGAGGCAGAAAAGGTTGTTTGAGTTGAGGTTGAAAATGGTGAGGATCAAATGTAAATTGTAAACAGTCTATTTTTCTTTATATAGACATTTTGGGATTGATGCAGATAAATACTATTCTTTCTTAAGTTCCTTGCCCTTTTAGTCTGTACCTTTCTGTGTCTAATATATCTTTCATTTTTCTTTATAGAATGAGGCAAGAAAAGCCAATCAGACTGCCATGGTCACAGAGAAGAAAAAATCTGAAGCTCCAACGGAGTCTAGAGGGATTTCCAAGCAAAAATGGTTGGACGAGAGGAAGAAGAAAATTGGAAAACTTCTAGACTCCAATGGCTTAGATATGAGTAAAGCATATATGCTGGATACACAAGATATGGCAGAGGCAAAGTATAAGAAATGGGAGAAGGACCCTGCTCCGGCTGGTTGGGAAGGTAAGTGGCCAGTCTTTTCTTTCTAAATGTAACCTCTATTTGCTGCACGGCAGCTTTTGACATGATTTTTTCTTACCCAGGCTGTTTCTTATATATGTTTTCGGGCTACGGTTAATTTGTTTATCAATAGCCATGCTGTTTGGAACCTGAATTTATCAGTTCATTTGAATCTTTAGCTAGTTTATGACATGTTTCCAATCATTGAAATGTCTAAAAACTCACCATACCTCCAGTTGAATTAAAAACATCATTTGAGTTTTCAATTAGCAGCAGTAATCGAGCACGACCCACTCTGCGCGCACTTTACACTGAAGAAGTTTTATTCACCAAAACCATGGCATCATCTATATGTTAGAAAAACTGCACTGTGACCGTGGAAAAAAAATTTGGTTTCAGCTTTGTTTTGGGTTGTTTAATTTCAGAAACTTCCAATATAGTGTTTTGATAACATTTGGAAATGATATGAGTTTATCTACAAGTGGCAAGCGCTCAATAAACTCTCTTTTTCATTTTTTCAGATATGAGAATCTATAAGCGCGCTATAAACTTTCTGTTTTTCATTTCTTCAGAGCTTTAGCACTTCTCCTGTTGTTTTCTGCGCTGCATCTTTGTGATGGTTTTAACAATTAAACAAAGTATGTCGGAAACATGCTCAGTAGGAGCTCGAAACTGTCACTTTCCATGGAAAACTAGGAAACGATTACTGTGTTACTGAATTTTAGAATAAATGTTGAACAGTGATGCTGGTGTACATCTGCTGTTAATTGATAAGTTTTCCCTTTTTATATTCACGAATTTGTGTTTTGCTGGTGTTTCTTTGGACAGTAAAGTTTATGGCATTTCCATTAACGTGTTGTTTCTTCATACAATTGACCTCATGATCATATACAGTTTTTAATCAAAAAACACTCTACAATGCATACAAGAAAAGGGCTAAGAATATTGACGTAGATCTTGACGAGTACAACAGAATGAAAGAAGCTGATTCAGAGTTCTATCGAGGGGCTTCAAGTCTACAATATGGAAAAGTAATCGTCAACTTATGTTTTGAGCTGAATCATGTTTACTTCTGTTACCTATCTGGAGAGATTCTCATTTTATTTTTATTTATAAGGCACCGAAGATCTCGGAGAAAAAGGTTGACAGAATGGTCAAGGAACTCAAGGACAGGGAAGAGAAGTCACGGTCCTTCAGCAGGAGGAGAAAGTTCCGGGAAGAAAAGGATATTGACTCAATTAATGACAGAAATGAGCACTTCAATAAAAAGATTGAACGTGCCTTTGGTAAATACACATTGGAGATCAAGAACAACCTTGAAAGAGGAACAGCTTTGCCAGATTAAGGTACTGCTATATCATTGAAGCATCCTACTCTACTTTATACCCTGGAAGCCTAAGTATCCTTTGAAAGCTGGATCATGCCCTTTTTTCTGCTCTTCATGTATAAGTAGACCTGGGTTGAGATGTACAATGACTCATGGTGCTTGATTTTATGAAAGCTCACTGGTTCTTATGACCACAATATAACAGAAAAAGATAATAGAAAAATACAGTATGCCACCAAAACTGGAAGCGATAGTTATATATTGATAATACGAACCAAAATTAAAAATGTTAGCTCATCTAGTCTCTCTCAGTAGAAAATGATGATTGAGGACCGACCCTCAAGGCCTCAACAAACTCTCCACTCCTATTATTCCGCTCCCTTCGCACTGGCAGCCCCCTTCTTCTATAATATGGTTGTGATAATGAGCCCGATTTCTTTAGATCCATGACAATACCACCATCTTGATTCATTCAGCCCGGTAGGTTTGAGCATTGTATGCTCATAGTTATTGTAAGTGCAATGATCGCTACGATGCATGGGTATGACAATACCAGACACGTACGAGTGCTTCTAGAAACCCATGCTCTGTCACATAGGATCAGTCGGGAAAAAAGAAAAGAAAAAAGCAGCGCAAACTAAGCTGGTTCTTCCCCTTATTTGATTCAAGTATTTAGTCTCCCATTTTTTCTTTTATTGAATGCTGCTAATTGATCACCCGAGCTTGTAGCGTTGTCATGATGGATGCAGGTTGGCGAGCATGTTCTGGAAAATAATGTGTATGGGACACCCCGATGACGATTTGTGATCCAAAATAAGAAGACTTTCGATTTTGAAAAATGAGTGGCCGGGCTATGTCCCGTTAAAACTGGATCAGTGTCTGTGCAAGGGCTTGACGACAAATTTTACCATTTTTAATTAAATCCGCCTATCAAGCCAACCACGCATCACGTCCCTCGTGCCAATCTTCCTTCCTTCACATAAGCATAATTATGCGACTAGTCCACATCTTTCCAGCCCGGAAATTTATCCATATTTGGTGAAATCCCATTCTTATAGTTAACTATCTTGGATAATTTGTTTTCTTTTAGTTATTCTTTATATGGTTTTATATATTTAAGCATTACCCGTATTTGCAACTAATGGTCTAGTAAAGTTTTGTAGGTCGATGCTTTAGTTCATTCGTGAAGTAGACAACATACCCGAAAAGTTGTTTTGGCCACGGAATTCGCTTGAATTGACACTTTTACTTCTAATGGTATTATTTCAATCAAGATAAAATTCTCTTAGCTATAATATATCTGCATCCCAAGCGAAGATGCATATTTCGTACGATACTAATTCTTGCCCGAAGAAAAAGGTATATTTTTCCGTTACCCAACTTCGAGGTTTTCAAACACCAGCTCAAGTAGAAGATACACAAGCTATCAAAACCAACACAAACCAAACAGAGAATGAATATAAAAAGAAAGTGATATATCCTTCTCGGGTAAAATTTATAATTCCTATATTTTGAGGTCCAAAGCTCTTATCTGACCGCCACACTGTGTCAGTGAAGTGAACTGAAGGGAAGGGAAGCGAAGCGTGGAAAAAGCCAAGAAAATTGAGATTGGGGGTTAGGTGTCTTTCCTGTGGATCTCTTTCGTACAAATAAATATTTTACGATACTTGTTAAAAAAAAATAGTAAATGTAATAAGAGACACCTCATCATACAGATAATAAAGACAGAAAACACCAGCACCACTGCCTCTGTCGCCTTGCCAGCCACAATTCAGTACATTGCCAAAACTACTCACTGAAGATCAAAAGAAACTTTACCAAAAAATTTAAAAAAAGAAAAAGAAAGAAAGAATTTTCCCATGATAAACATTATGCTTCCATTACTACACACAGACGCCAAAAAGATTAACAAGAAATAATATGGATGTGCAGATATCCACTAGGAAACAACAGAGACTGATTCAATTGCATGTTCAATTGTTGGAAGAGTTTCACATTCTCCTAGTTCTTGGGGTTGCTCCTGAAGGATCCCAGAGCTTTAATGGCGGCAGCCCTCAGGATAAACTGGTGGTAAATCGCCGCTGCAAGGGCTCCCACGAACGGCCCAACCCAGAAAATCCACTGGTCATCCCAGATTTTTCCTTTATTGTAAATCACAGCAGCTCCAAAGCTCCTAGCAGGGTTAATACCAGTTCCAGTAATTGGAATTGTCGCCAAATGAACCATGAAAACCGCAAATCCAATAGGAAGTGGCGCCAAAACCTGCCCATAAGTGCATTTACTTCACGGATCGAATCTCAAGAAAAAATCAAGAAAAACTACAAAAATTAAAGTAATCAAGAAAACCCATGTGTGCATATGAATTATGAAAGAAACTCGTTG
The DNA here is from genome assembly GCF_022965805.1 of Primulina eburnea. Lineage (NCBI taxonomy): Eukaryota > Viridiplantae > Streptophyta > Magnoliopsida > Lamiales > Gesneriaceae > Primulina > Primulina eburnea. The sequence continues at coordinate 197,251 of NC_133113.1, forward strand.
GAGCACGCAAGCAAGCTGCTGCATGTGCGTACCGGAACATGAGAATCACGGGCGCTGCGTTTGGGATCGGTGGCGGAGAAGACGGTGTAAACAAGCACAAAAGTGCCGATTATCTCAGCACCCAGTGCGGTGCCCTTGTTGTAACCAGGTTGCACGAAATTAGCGCCGCCTCCGAGTCTGTTGTAGAAACTCTTCATGAAGGCTTTTACCAAACCAACACCACAGATAGCACCCAAACACTGTGCCACCATGTACGCAACAGCTCTAACCAGGGACAGCTTCCTCGCCAAGAACAAACCCAACGTCACAGCCGGGTTGATGTGACCCCCTGAAAATTCTCAGATTAAGCCAAATTCTATAGATACATACAAGGAAAATCAAAATTCAACCTTTTTTTCTGTACCTGAGATGCCGGCAGTGCAGTAGACAAGGATGAATATCATCCCACCGAAGGCCCACGCAATTCCAAGGATACCCACGCCGTCACACTGGTCTGCATTATTTAGCTTTACGTGGCCGATGACGGTGGCGACACCAATATAGAGGAAGAGCAGGGTGGCGATGAACTCAGCTATGAGGGCTCTGTAGAAAGACCAGAGCCTGAGCTCCTTTAAACCGAATAGCGGCGGCGGCGGCGGATCCACGTAATCCTTCCCCGTCTGCTGCACCGGTGCTTCTTCAGTCACTTCTTTCGCCATTGTTTGAACTTTGCTAGAAGGAATTGAATTTAAATAGAATCATTTAGATAAGGAAAGGGTATTTATGGGAAAGTGCCTTTTTGGTGATTATTATTATTATATTAATTATATATTCAATTATCTATACAAGACATGAAATTTATGTTGGAATATATTCACTTCACTTTTGTGAATTGAATCGATGCACTTATCACAGATGAGTTGACGAAATTTTAATTCATGCAACATGTTTTATGAGTTACATTAAATTCATTTAATTGTTTAAGTCATGAAACTAGTGCATTGAATAAGAAAATATGTTGAAGCTATAAATATGTGTCTATCGATGTAAACAAGCTGAAATTAGTCGAACACCATCATGTCCGGTCTCAACTCGTTTGAGATATATAGACTCGAGTTATATTTTAGCTTTTATCATTAGGCTCGAGTTCGTCTTGGCTCGGCTCGTTTTAAAATTATGAAACCACAAGTAGCTCGAGCTTGGTTCGTTAATAGCTCGTTTATCTTGTTTAACAACTCTGACTCGAACTCGGCTCGTTAAGCACACTCGTTTTCAAGCTCCTTAAAAAATCTCATTTTCGAGTTCATTGAGCATTCTTACCCAAAAAATCAACTAATATATGAAAATTTTGAATGGTGGGTTTTTCGTTTTATTGCATTTATGTGTCACCTCTTTCACTACAACTTTAATGTGAGAACAAATAAATAATATATATTGCTAAATTCACGGCCAATAAATTATCCCAACAAAATGGTTAAGCTTGAACTCACAATCTAACGAGCCAAATACCATTAATTTCGTTATCGGTTCAATAAAATCGTCGAACTCAAAATCAAACTCGAGTTCGGCTTGATAAGATTAAAAAACGATCTCTAACGAACTTTTTACCGACCCGAGCTCCAAGCAGTCGCAAGCGACTTAATTCTTTTACATCCATGTATGTGTCCAATTTTATTAGGAAAAACACTCCAAAAAATTAATTAAACTAAAAGTATTCATTCTTGCTTTCTGGTCTTTCTCAGTTTTATAGCTTTCAAAGAGTAATTACGATAAATCATACTTTCTGTTCGTCGGAGTAGCATTTTGTGTTTATTTGCTACTGGTATTGTCGTCGTATCCTGAGAAACAGACGTCTATCCGATCCTCAAAGCAACATCGATGAGGGTGTGAATTTGTTTTAGAAAAAATATTTTTTCACAGGCCTCGATCACTTTCTTGTTCAACTCATCGAAGCGTACCACATACTTTTTTATTTTTATATATTCAATATATATTTCAATATGATTTATTCTTCCTTGTATATTAGCCAAAAATCTTAATACATATTAATTTCAAAAATATATATTAATGTATGCTTTGTGTTTCAGATATGACTACTGATTCAAACGATGTTGTTGTCACTCGCGCGTTTGCCACTGTTGTTTCTATACCATCAAATCATGGGGAAAAACCATAGAAATTCAATGGGGGTGGACTTCAAAATATAGTTGCAGGAAAAAATTTTCTACTTGAATACTCTGGATTTAGGTAGATTTCTCAATGAGGATGTTCTTAAACTCAATGAGGGTGAGAGAGGTGTTGAAGCCTTAAGTGTTGGGGAGATCACATCGAATCATTTTTATTTCCTATGCTAAAATTATGTTGTTGAGTTTAGGTTTACCACATGTGGGGTAAACCTCTTTTAACTATAAATTACCTTTTAAATAAGGTGTGTCTCGAAAGAAACAAAATAAAAGTTCATTTGATTTATAGAAATGAAGAACTTCTTCGAACCAATACTTGCAAGTATGGGGTGTCTTGCCAAAGTGGTTGTACCTGCGAGAATGGTAAAAATATTACAAAAATTATTGATGTCATTTTCATTAGATATGCACAAATTAGCATTGCCTATCGTTTTCTTATGCATGAATATCAAATATATGATATTAATAAGAATACAATAATAGAATCAAGAAATGAATCATTCTTTGAACATAAGTTTCACGCAAATCTAAGGAAGAATCAAGTTTCTTCTAAAATTTCATATGGATAATGAAACAAGAAAAAGTAGTTGATTATGATATTGAAATCATACGTATCAAGAAAGCTAAGGTAGAAAAATTCTTTGGTTCGGATTTTATTACTTTTATGTTATAAAGTGAACCTCAAAGTTTTAAAGAGGTGTGATGTGGGGACTCGGACGCTAATTCCAATTTTAATCATTTTTAGGAATTATTTAATCAATTATAATTAACAGGGTCTAAATTTTTTTTTTACAATACAAAGCGGAAACGTAATGTAATTTACTTCAAATTACATATTAAACATAAACATACGAATCTTGTGTTATCTACAAGAGTTCACTAGGTTCAGCTATATGTCAGTGTTGAATCCTAAGTTGCTTCGAAGCCGGATCTCCACGCTATCTAGTCCAGCCTCGTTCTCTTCTTGACCCTGATCCTATCCCACCTGTTGTACATGCACACATACAAATAAGACAACATCCGGATAACTCCGATGAGAATTACATTCTCGGTATAAATCATGTATACATGCAATAATATAATCAATATAAACGCATATAACAGACATTCATAACATGTATCCAAATCAGATTATAAATCCATATCAAGAATAAATCCTATTCTAAACATGTACCATCATCAGGAACATAAATCAACATGATTCAATATAAACGCTCAATCGTACTCGTGACTTCACGACTCAGACTAGACTCAATCCTAGTCTAGGGATCCCGTTTCCAGATGTTGGTATTCCTATATCGACCAACAGTAATAGAAAAGACTCTAGTTCTATTCACGTCGATATAACCACACATCTAGTGTCCAGTTCTATCCACGTCGATATAACCAAACATCTAATGCCCAAGGCCCGCGCATATGCACCGGAAGCTTTATCCGGAAATTGCTACTGGAGTGCTCGCGCATATGCGCGCCCCATCGTCGCGCATATGCGCGAGACTTACTGTCTCGTGCACACACCCACTGGCGCATATGCGCGCAAGGTTCTAGACATCCCGCGCATGTGCGCGCTTACACGCCGCGCATGTGCGCGAAAGATTCTGCCTACTTCGCGCATGTGTGCCCGTCCACGTCGCGCAAGTGCGCGAATGCACACCCTCGCACATGTGTTTCGCGTCTTTTCTCACCTTTTCCGGTCTAATCCGTTCCGTCGATAAACACATTTCAATTACCAATAGATTATAATAATTATCGTCAAATCATTTCAGATTACGACAATCAAATTCTCGGGCCTTACATGTGAATTCATCTGAAGAACCTCAATAAAAAGAGACCATTAATTCTGAAATTGAATCCATTTTGCATAAACATACTTTGGAATTAGTGAATCTTTCTTCTGGAAGCAAACTAATAAAATATTAATAGATTTTTAAAAAGAAAATGAAATCAGATTGAACAATTGATAATTATAAAGCTCGACTTGTAATAAAATATTATTGTCAATGAGAAAGGTTTGATTGCTTTGACATTTATTCTCTGATAATGAGAATAACCTCAAATCGAATTATACATGTGATTTTCTCTTTTTGGAATCTAGAAGTACACACAATGGATTTAAATTAGATTTTCTGAATGAATATTTAGAAAAGGAGATTTACATTGAATAACCCAAGAGATTTTATGAGGCTAAGCAAAAATATTAAGTCTAGTAGATTGGTAAAATCTATGTATTGCTTAAAACATGCACTAAATAAATTGCACGGAAAATTTGATAGAGTCATGATACAAAATGAATTCAAAGTTAATGAGTTTGACAAATGCATCTACATTATAGACATCGAAAATGGCTATGTTATTTTATGTGTTTACATAGATCTCGTACTTATAATTGGGAGCAATAACAAGATAGTTAAGTCCACTAAGAAGTTGTTGAACTCGATATTTGACATGAAGAACATGGACTTAGCTAATATGATTCTTGGAATTAAAATTCAAAAAACATTGAAAAAGAATGTTTTGAGCCAGAAGCATTATTTTGACAAAATTCTTGAGAAATTCAACAAAAATGTTTTTGTATTGGTTGAACTCCAATAAAGTTAATTCAACATCTCTCAAAGAATTAAGGTTAGAATGTGTCTCAATTAAAATACTTTCGGATCATTGAAAGTCTGATGTACTTAATGTGTTATACAAAGCAAGAGTGTCCTTAAATACATCAGCAATCTCACAAATTGCATTCCAATGGACTCCAATAGACTTAAATCAAATTCTCTCGAAGAATTGAGGTGAGAGTGTGACTCAATTATAATAATCTTGTATACTTGAAGTTTGATTTACTTAATGATTTGTGCAAGATCAGACATTGGCTATGCACTAAGAAAAATTGAGTAGATTCACAAATAATCCGAGAGTCGAACACTAGAAAAAATTTGTGAGAATGATGAGATGTTTAAGGTACACTCATGTCTATGGAATAAATAATACAATATATCATCCAGTTATTGAATGATACAGTGATCGGAACTGGATATTCAAGATGAAAGACTCAAATTCTACCATTGGATTTGTATATACACTAGAAGGTGCGGAAATTTCAAGAAAATCTTCTAATCAGAGTCTAATAGTCAGAAATACAATAGAATTTGAACTTATAGCCCTTGAAAATTGTGGTGAAGAGGCTGAGTGGTTGTCACTCCCCGTGCTCGAGGTTAGTCTACACCCGCATTATTTAACAACCACACAATTGAAAACAACGAGTGTCTTATATCAAAGTCTAACCAACCAGTTTATAAATCATAATCGACATTTTTTTCTATGTAAAAATTCCAAAACATAAATAAGGTCGTGGAAGCATCTTACAACTTGAGTTGAAATAAAAATTTATAAATAACTTAATTAAACTAAACTCCAAGGATCGTCTCTATCACCAGCCCCAAAAATTCTCTTGTTCCTCGTCCTTAACTTGTTCTTCAGGCTTATCTGGGGAGTGCAGAGTAAGAGGTGAGTGATATAGTCGTCTCTATCACTAGCCCCAAAAGTTATCTTGTTCCTCGTCCTTAACTTGTTCTTCAGGCTTATCTGGGGAGTGCAGAGTAAGAGGTGAGTGATATAGTCGTCATTCAGCAAGTGAATGTCATTTGATCATATACATAACAAATATTTATGATTCTCGAAAATAATATATTATATCATAGTATATTTAGTGTAACATATAACCTAGGCATAAACATGAGCACTGAAATTTATCTATTTTCCATGATTTACTTTTATCAGTTCCAAATTTTTACTCCTTTAAGAAAGAGAGGTCATAACAACAGTTATAATTCCGTCGTATAAGGGTCATAAAATTATCGTAATTTAGAATTTTCACCCATATATATTTGAATCATCACAATGCTAAAAATGTATAATAGTTTTTTATCGTTACCAAAAAGAAAGAAGCATGATTGAACAAAACTTTCAAAATCATCGAATAATAATCGAAATAATAATTTCAAAACAAGCTCACTTACCTTAATCTTTACAAGAAACATGAATAAATAATTAGTTTGGCTAGAAAATTACTGCCTAAATCCTAACAGCATTCGAACAGAACTTTTTCTTGAAAATATATATCTTCGAAAACTTGACAGCATTTGGGAGAAAAATTCTTGAAAATTTTAGAGAAATTCAGGTGATTTTCGAGAGTGGGTGCTTGGGTATTAATATAGGTTAATGAAAATTTTAACACAACTCGGTTGATATTTCTTCCATTATTTCGAGATTTTCTTCCATACATTTTGTCTTGCCATTAATTTGAAAATTTGATCATCAAGTTGAATGAATTTCGAAAATATTTTGTAAGGTCCAAAATGTGATATCGTAATCCAATTGTATACAAATCTAGGAAAAAGAAAAATGGTTAATTAAAAATTTTCTAATTGCATTAATTAGATGTGGTAGGCATGGTTACATGTTTAAAATATGATTTTCTATTAGAATACATAAAACTGTGTTTTCAAGGGTTATTCGAGACACGACCGAGGAGCGAAGACGGGAACCAGTAAAGGGAAAATATTTTTATTAAATAATTATTTTTTAAAATATTTAATATATGGCATATTTAATAGGTGATTTTCGACAATGGTTTCTTGAGAGGTTTTTACATGCCGAGTCTTATTTTAAACCGGTAATCGATTTTTGAAGAAAACAAGGACTTTTTGGAGGCTCAGTTAAATTTTCGAAAACTTTCCTAACAATATATTTTTCCTACATTCTAATGGACCTATTATACTAGGGTTATTGGGCTTAATTAGCTACCACATTATTTATATCAAAAGATTAAATTTCTAAAGCCTAAAACTCTTCATAACTCACGCATAAAGCATTAGAAACCTAGGGTTTCTCTCTACCACCCCACATGAACACACAACACATATTTAGAAGCAATTCACGTCAGTTTTAAAGAGGATAAACGTAAGAAGGATCTTCCCCGTCTTTTCGACAACGTTCCCTCGTGTCAAGGCTTGAATATTCGTGCATGAATCACGCAAATGAACGTCTTATTCCTTCTTTGCTTATCGTTCATGTGTGAATTTATATGTTTGCATGAAAAATATGATACCCTCTTATTTATTTCCATTTTTATGAAAACGGATGGAAAACCTTGATTTTCTTGCATGAAATTCATGATTATGATATGCACAAAGGGGCCGCTAGGTTAGGGCTATTATAATGGTCGATTTTCAAAGTTTTTAGGGACCCTTAGATGCATGTATAAGGGCTGGACAGGAAGGGAGAGGGGCTTCACGAATTATTGGTTCTTGAGGGCTAGGGCACGGTTTTGGGAAGGAGATAGAAAGAGGGCTGTGCGGGGTGCTTTCCAGGTGAAGGGCCGGGCTTGTGAGGGCCCTAGCCGTGAGCCATGGTCGTCCGCGGATGGTTGGGTGGTCCATGAATGGGAGGCACACGGCTAGGACCCAATCTAGCCATGCACGTGAGTTCTTCGAGCGAAGCATGCACGTCCTTGTGCATGGCTTGGTAGGCTGCAGGTCTAAGAGGGGTCGTAAGTGTTCGGTCTAGGTCCTAGATGGCTGGTTAGGGGATGTACACGTTGGTTAAGGGCTAGGGTCGAAGGAGCACATGGTTTGTGAGGGCTAGGTTTTGGACAAAGTGTGCAGAAAAATTCAGTAGCATTCTAAGCGATTCCGATGGTTCTAAATTGTTTTATATGAGCTGAAATGGTTGGTTAGTTGTTAGTAAGATATGGTCAATTGTTGCGTATTTTCACTACCGCAAGTATACGGTGTCAAGTTTTAGTACTGGTTTGAGTATAGATATCGATCCCACGAAGAGTAATTATTTAAAATTGTATACTAAGTACCATAATTGACATAGTTCAACTTTATTTAGAAAAATCAAAGAGTTGGTGTTTAATCAATTCAGAGAAAATAACAATTCTTGTAATTTAGCACGCAGTCGAATTTCAATGAGTAAATAAATATAGAGATATGATTTCATCTGGTTTCTCTATGCTAAATTAAAATTAATTAACATGTTATTAAATTGCATCGTGTTTACTAACCAAGAACTCGCAATTTTCCTATTTCCTTTTTCAAGTGTTAAATAGAATTGTATTACCTATTACCAATTTTATTATGTCTACTCAAAATCAAGCAACACGTAATAAATGCAACCAAGGTCCTCTTATGGATTCGTTAGAGTTATACGTCTTTTGCACGTTATAATTATCTAACGATGTTATTTCCCTGTCCTAATTTCAATCCCCTCTCTCGAGTGTTAGATCTTAATTATTTGATCAATCGAATTATGACCAGTAATTCAAAAGCATTAATGAAAAGAAATCACAAATAAACACGATGAATTAATTCATGAAAATTCAAAACATCAATAACATAGGTTCAACCAAGACTACATCAATCTCTAAAATATAAAATTAGTTCATAGCCGAATTTAAATCAATACAAAACCTGTTTGTAATCATTAAAAACGTAAAAGTAAATAACCGAATTAGGAACGTGTTTAGGAGAGATGAAAGCGTGTCTCCATGTCCGGATTTAGCGTCTTTTATCTCTGTTCTTCGCGTCCCGTGCTCCGTGCTCTGAATTTTACTCTCCTTTTCCCAATGATATGTCGTCTGCTCTAAAATATTTCAGAACCCCTTTCAAAGCTCACGTTGAAACCTATTTATTTCTGAGATTCACGCCGCGCGCATATGCGCGTCCAAGACTCGCGCATATGCTCGGGTGCTTCTGTGTATCGGCCTTCTTCTTGCGCGCATATGCGCTCCATTGCCTTCTGCCTGTGTCGCGCACGTGCGGGCCTTGAATGGCGCATATGCGCAAAACTCACTGCCATAGTCGCGCATGTGCGCGAAAATAAGTCGCGCATATGCGCGATGCACTGCCCTTAGCTCTTGCTTTGCTCACACTTCTTCTCTTAAGCGCCATTTTAGTTCATTTTCACGCTTATGTCGTAGTCGTACCTAAATTCCTGCAATCACACAAAAATAACAAAAAACGCAGTAATTCTGCCCAAGAAAACTAACAATCTATATGAAATTTTAAGGATAATTTAAGTGCACAAAATGCACTTATCAAACCCCCCAAACTTAAAGTTTGGCTAGTCTCGAGCAAAATAAAATAAAATATTAACTAAACTAGACTCAACACATCCTAAAGAAAATAACTGAACGAACAAGAATTGTGGAATAAAAGGATAACCACTAGCTTGAGAGATTACAGTCCCCATCATATTGAATCAAACACATGCCACATTACTCACAGTTCACGTGCGTGTGTGTTCTGCTATTCTCGTTTACCCACTCCAAATGCCAAGATAAGTTCATAACTTTTCATCTCATAAAATTCTGGACTCCTCGACACACATGTAATTAGCAAAATCATTGAGAAACACATTTACCTTCACCAATCAACAGGACTTATAGGGTAACATTTGGCTAAACAAAATGACAATCTGAAGATAATATTAACCAAACAAAGTCCAATATCATGAGATGCGTACATGTACACAATCAACTTCTATGTCTATCGACGGCATTTTTCAAGTGTCCATACGCTTAACTTTGGCAACTCTTCTCCACTAGTATATTGGGTACGTGTGACTCGGTTAATAGATCTTTTAAGCTTATAACGTTAGGCTATGGCTAATCGCTACAAATGAAGATTGGGAATCAAAAGTGAGAGAAACAAACCAATTTATTTTTCAACACGCTTCTCCTTATTCCTCTTGTATCACATCAACTTGCTTTGCCACACCATATTCGCCATTTTGTCCTCTTTTTCACATCAATACGTCATACTCTTTTACTCATCATTCAACTTTTTCCTTCTCCCTTTTCTCAACAACATCTTTTTTTTTCATAGAAATTAATTTATTTTCTTTCACCTTTTTCTCCTTTTCAACGATATTTTTATACGCGCACAAGGGAGGAGAACTTTGTAGTGATATACAGGTTCGTTTTCTCTCATTTTTCTGTAGGTACTAGTGTATATGCTCAAAAGTTGGTAGTTGACGTAGGGATTTAGAATTGATACGAATGGGGGCTTTTGTATGCCTTGGCACACTCCATTCCATTTTCATTAAGCTCAAACATGGGACACTATGTTATAATATGATGTTATGGATAGGCTTGAAAGGCTCAAACGTTCCAAGAATCGCCTAAATCATCCCTAAGTTACACAATACCCGTATCTCGCCTCGAAGAGTGCCAAACCAAGTTCTAAACTACTTTCAATTTACCAATTAACAAACACAGATAGATCATGTTTTCAGGTATTCAAACAGAACAAATCACGCATCTCATTCTCATTTAGGCTCAATGGGCTAACAAATGAAAAATTATTCAAGGAAAAACAGGCCCAACATATTTCAAAGACTGCCTGAATCATTTTTGTGTTAGTGAACATGCAACTCAATAACAAGTAATCAACATGAATGTTTTGAAGTCCATTCATACATTCCAAATCACAAATCACATGAACACTCTCTTAGCATCGGATGTATCAACAATCATAGCAATCGTCAGTTAATGTGTAAACGGTTAAGTAAAGATATCATGCATTTAGATTCGTAATCATGGGACAACATGTGTTTCGGGTCAACTCTCATCATTGTTTGGTTATCACCTTAATTCCACAACTCTAAAAAAAACAATTTAACGATTAAAAATGGACATAAAGATAAAAGTAAAATTAAAAGAAACTTTTTTCGAATTTTATTTATTTTTTTTCAAAAGCATCAAAATTAAATCAATAAAGCTCGCTAAATCATCAAATCAAATCACCCCCCCAAATTTAAAGTATGCATTGTCCTCAATGTATAAACAAGAAAGAACGGAATAATCATACCTCCCACGATGAGCGTCATTGCTCGCCGTCACCATCGTCGTCATCCGCATCCATGTTCTGGGGTGGGGTTTGGTAAGGGGCTCCAGGATACTGGGGTGGCCAGGCAGGTGGCTGGGGAAACGTCGGATCCTCTGGACCTATAGGTGGGAACCGCTGAGTATCCACTCTTCATGGTATAAACCCCACCTATTATCATCAAGACAAAACCAATCGTCCTCACAATTATATCGGCTTAGAAGAATGGATAGTATTAGCCTTTGATCTCTGAAACGCCTCAGATTTGACGACTCTCATCACTGTACCAAGACGAGTCTTTCCAGCGTGCTTATGTCCTCCCTCACACGCACCATATAAAACTTCCCAGAGGGTCACCCATCCCAAAATTGCCCCAAGTCAAGCACGCTTAACTTTGGAGTTTTATGTGATGAGCTACCGAAAAGAAGATGCACCTTCTTGATATGAGAAGTACATATCAAATCTTTTAAGCCCTCTTCAAATGTGCAGTCCATTACATTGAACAGTCTCGGAATCGCTCTCATTCCGGTGTGGGATCTGTTCATTGGTTTTCCCTCCATCTAAAAGCCGGCCAGGAGCCGCTCATTGTCCGTGCAACCTCATGGCACCGACGATCACCCCCCGCCCTCTTCGGCCCCGGGCCTCACATGCCCACTAGCTTCCGCTTGGTTCGTCCCCGAACCACACCGTACTAAGAAAGGTCGGCTCTGATACCAACTTGTAACTGTCCTCACTGTATCAAGAAGGGTCTTTCCAGCGTGCTTATGTCCTCACTCCACGCACCCTAGGAAGACTTCCCAGGAGGTCACCTATCCCAAAATTGCCTCAAGTCGAGCACGCTTAACTTTAGAGTTCTTATGTGATGAGCTACCGAAAAGAAGATGCACCTTCTTGATATGAGTAGTACATATAAAATCTTTTAAGGTCTCTTCAACTGTACAGTCCATTACATTGAACAGTCTCGGAATCCCTCTCATTCCGGTGTGAGATCGGTTTATTCATGTTCCCTCCACCTAGAAGCCTGTCAGGAGCAGCTCATTGTCCGTACAAGCTCATGGCACCGACGATCACCCTCCGTCCTCTTCGGCCCCGGGCCTCACAATCTCGATCGGTGGAAAGATCCTTGACGATATCAATATCCCAAGACTCATTCGCAGAGCTTCTCAATGAGTCCACGGTAGGGTTTTTTAAAGCCCGAGGGACACACTGATTCCATATACATGTTAGTTTGGTCCGACAACCACAGGGTATTCCAAAACTTAACGTTCTGACTCGACCCGATTCGCCTCCAGCCCCTTGTCTAAGAAGTCCTTGAGTGTCCATAAACATTATCATATCATTCATAACATATTAAAATTAATTTAAAAATTAAATTTTAATATAATATATCGAATTCACAAAAAAATTTATTTAATACCAAAAAAAATTAATATTTATGCGCATGTATATAGCATGTGAAGACAATAATTATCATGTCATTAAAGTCGAGGGGCTTAGAAAATTTTGTGTCATGGTTTGTTTTTTGATAAACCAAAAATATTATTTTTTCGAATTACAAAATATATATATTTTAGTGAATAAAAAATTTATTATACATATTTTAAAAATATTTAAATCTATCGTATCCCAAAAAATTAAAAAATTTATTATAGAAGTTTTACATTTTAATATAATATCTCGAAATTCAAAAAAAAAATTAAATTAACATGAATTTTTTTTAATATGCATTCAAGTGATCACTAGTTCTAATTAATCGTCAAAATCCTTATTAAAAAACCACCTCTAGAATTCTTAATCTTATTATAATCTCCAAAATCTTTTATATAAACATTACTTGTCGATATAAATATTATAATAAATAATTTATTTATATGTACAAAACGGGTCGGATGATCTTGTAATCTAGTTATAATTATAACTAGCATATCTTAACACGCGATATATGCATACATATTAAACTAGCATCTCTTAACACGGACGTGAATTCCATCATATATTCCATGAAATGATCGGTGCGGTGCTGAAGCGAATCCAGCACCTGGCGCTGCTCTACTAGTAACCTCCTCTGATCCTCTAGCTCTGTCTCAAGTCTACGAAATCAGGTCTCCCCTGCGCTGTCTGGCTGCCTAAGGTGGTGGCGGCGGTTGAAGCTGTGGATGTGGGAGCTCCTCGTCATCTAGATTCTCGTGGGGAATATAAGAGGCAGCTCCAAAGAAGGTAACAATGAGAGCCTTCAGGTTAAGCACTTGCTCATCAGGCGACAAAGACACGCCGGCCTGTCTGCATAGCTCGGTAACAATGTGAGGGCATGGAAGGGAAACCGTGGCTAATCCTGTGCCGGCTCTCATGATTGATCCATAAATTATTTTCCCCAAGTCGACAGATTTTCCCATCAAAATAGCAAAGACAAGTGCAACTTTGTCTTTGGTTATATCATGGTAGTGCGAGGATGGGAGAACTCGGGCCAATATGAACGATGTCCACGCACTTGCATTGGGGCCCATATAAAATTTATGTAGGGAAATTGGACCACTCGAGCTCATTTTCCATGTAGCTCATGCCTGACATACGGTCCGAATGACCTCTGAATAATTAACCCAATCTTCTAGGAATTCACTGTACTCGTCTTCTTCGAGGCTTGGCATTTGATATATCATATTTATCGTTTATGAATCAAACGATACCAATTTACCTCGCACCAGTACTTTTGACTCGTCATGCCATATCCGCAGATTGGCATAGAACTCTCGCACAACAGAAATCACAGCATCTAGAGGAGGATGAGCAAATTCAACCCATTTTCTCTGTTCTAGTTCGTTCACAATCATACCACGCGCTATCGATAAATTAAATCCCCTCTCCGGGATGATAGACCGAGTCATCGAGCTCTCATACACTTGTTGGGCTTCGTCATTCCAAAACCGGTGCTAATCAAAGCTCGCAGAAGAAGAAGCACCCTTCTTTGACTTCTTTTTCGGTGCCATAGAATCAATAATCAAATCCTTCACAACCACACACCAAACTCAAATAATCTAGTGGCAAAGAAAATACATTTGCACCACACCAACAGATCGGATTAGCAACACAACGTATAGCCAAATCACGAAATGATTTATAACAAATTGAAGTACCCAAGTCACAATAACAGAAGTTCCCCAAAAGATCGAACACCAATTCTAACTATTACGACGGATTGAGCAAAATTTGGAGAAAACCCCTTACTTGAACCAGGGGATGACCGGAATTAGGAGTGTGTCGGAACTTGTGGCGGTGCTTGAAGGCGGCGGTTGGCTTTCAGAGAGGGGCGGCGGTCGGCTGCAGTGGAGAGCGGCGCGGCGGTGTGCGATGAAGGCAAGGTTCAGTGCCTTTGGTGAGGGGGAGCGGCTGTGTTGTTTTTGGAGAATTGATCACGATCCTCGATTTTTTTTTCTTAAATTAGGTCGCGCGCATATGCGCACCTCAAGACGGCGCATATGTGCGCCATTTAATGTCCAAAAATTCTTCGAATCCGGATATCGCGCATGTGCGCGCCTTGAGTCGCGCATGTGCGCCGAGTCCACTGCTTATAGCGCGCATGTGCGCGAAAATAAATCGCGCATATGCGCAGAACATCCTGTCCATAAGCTTTTCGAAATTTTTTATTTTTTTATTTTTATAAAAAAATACCTGCAAAAATAAAACGATTCAAATTAATACTTGAATAGAAAAAATTAAAATTAATAACTAAGAAATTGAAATAAATTAATAAAAACAAAACGAATGCAAAAATAAATAAATGTGGGTTGCCTCCCACACAGCGCTTGGTTTAACGTCATCAGCCTGACTTTCTCCTGTCTACTTTGGTTCTCCAAGTGGGATGTTGTCCATGTGTCGCACTTCATTTCCAAAGCAGTACTTGACCTTTTGACCATTGACTTTAAATGTCTGACCATTGTTGCACTTTAACTCAATTGCACCATGTCGGTACACTGTTTCCACTGTGAATGGTCCAGACCATCGTGATTTTAACTTACCAGGAAACAACCTCAGTCGAGAATTGAATAATAACACCTGTTGCCCTGGTTCGAAGTCTCGTCGAAGAATCTGCTTGTCGTGCCATGTCTTGGTCTTTTCTTTGTATATCATTGCATTTTCGTATGCATCATTCCTAAAGTCCTCCATCTCATTCAACTGCAACAGTCGTTGCTCGCCTGATGCTCCCATATCAAAATTGAGCTTTTTCACAGCCCAAAATGCTTTGTGCTCTAGTTCCAAAGGTAGATGACAAGCTTTCCCAAAGACCAACCTATAAGGCGACATCCCGATAGGTGTCTTGTATGCAGTCATGTATGCCCATAAAGCATCATCTAGCTTGATCGCTCAATCCTTCCGGTTTGTCTTCACTGTCTTTTCTAGTATCTGCTTGATCTCCAGGTTGGATATTTCCGCTTGCCCATTAGCTTGCGGGTGGTATGCTAGTGTCACCCTGTGCTTCACATCATACTTAGCCAACAGTGAGTTAAAAATTTTGTTACAGAAATGCGTACCTTCATCACTGAAAATGGCTCTAGGCGTTCTAAATCTTGTGAAGATGTTCATGTGGACAAACTTAACAACAACTCGAGCATCATTAGTACTGGTGGCAATTGCTTCCACCCATTTGGGCACATAATCAACAGCAAGTAAAATGTAAGATTGACCAAAAGAGGATGAGAATGGACCCATAAAGTCAATACCCTAGACATTAAAGAGTTCCACCTCCAAAATATTTGTTAGTGGTAATTCAAGTCATCTAGAAATATTGCCAACTCTTTGGCATTTATCACATGACTTAACTAAAGTATAACTGTCCTTAAATAGATTAGGCCAATAAAAACCAGACTGTAATACCTTAGTTGCTGTTCTAGATGCTCCAAAGTGTCCACCGTATGGTGAGGAATGACACTGCTCTAGAATTGTACCCGCTTCTTCCTCTGCTACACATCGTCTAATTATCTAATCAGCGCATCTCTTGAACAAGAAAGGATCATCCCACAGATAAAACTTGGCATCATGAAGAAATTTCTTCTTTTGGTGATAAGTTAAATCTAGTGGTATTTCTCCTGCAGCAAGAAAATTAGCTATATCTCCAAACCTAGGGATGTGTAACATTTACCTTGAAGAGTTGTTCGTCTGGGAACGACTCATTGATAACTCCACCTTCAATTATTTCTTCCAGCTCTAGTCGTGACAAGTGATCTGCCACCTGGTTCTCACAACCTTTCTTGTCTTTGACTTCAAAGTCCCTTGAAGTAGGAGTATCCATCGTATCAACCTGGGCTTGGCATCATTTTTGGCAAACAAGTAACGAAGAGATGCATGGTTAATGAAAAAAGTTACCTTGGTGCCAATGAGATATGTTCTGAACTTTTCGAATGCAAACACCACTGCTAGCATTTCTTTCTCAGTAGTTGTGTAATTCTATTGTGATGCATTGAGTGTACGACTTACATAGTAGACAGATTTGAACATCTTGTCTCGTCTTTGCCCCAATGCTGCTCCCACAGCATAGTCACTAGCGTCGCACATGAGCTCAAAGGGCTCCTTCCAATCAGGCACTATCATAATGGGGGCAGAAATCAGTGATGTCTTGATCCTGTTAAATGCCTGCAAACAATCATTGTCAAAAATAAAAGTAGAATCTTTCTATAATAAATTACATAAAGGTCTAGTAATTTTAGAGAAATCTTTAATATAACGATGATAGAACCCGGCATGTCCCAAGAAACTTCGGATCCCTTTCACATTCTTCGGCGGTGGGAGATTTTCAATTGCCACAACTTTGGCTATGTCCACTTCTATTCATCTAGCCGAAATTTTATGCCAAAGCACAATACCATCTGAGACCATGAAGTGACATTTTTCCCAATTCAACACTAAATTCTTTGCCTGACATCTCTGCAAAACAAGTGTTAGATTTTTCAAACGATGATCAAATGATGAACCAAATACAGATATGTCATCCATAAAAACATCCATTATTTCCTCGACCATGTCAGAAAATATGGCCATCATACAACTCTGAAAAGTAGCAGGTGCATTTCAAAGACCAAATGGCATTCACCTGAAAGCAAATGTACCGTAGGGGCAAGTGAAGGTAGTCTTCTCTTGATCCTCCGGTGCTATGACAATTTGATTGTAACCTGAATAACCATCTAGAAAGCAATAATAATGATAACCACATACTCTATCAAGCATCTGGTCAATAAAGGGGAGAGGGAAGTGATCTTTCCTAGTCGCATCATTCAATTTCCTGTAGTCTATACACACTCGCCATCCAGTCACTGGACGAGTTGAAATCAATTCGTTATTCTCATTTCTTACTACAGTTATTCTCCCCTTCTTAGGCACTACTTGTACTGGTGAAACCCACGAACTGTCAGATATAGCATAAATAACACCAGCATTTAGCAATTTTAATACCTCAGATCTCACAACCTCTTTCATGGCTGGATTAAGCCTCCTCTGATGATCAACATAGGGTGAATAGGACTCCTGTATCAATATTTTATGCATACAAACAGTAGGGCTAATTCCCTTTATATCAACAATTATTCATCCCAACGCAGATTTAAATTCTCTCAACACCCTCAATAACCTATCTTTCTCATCAATAGTAAGAGCAGAAGATATAATTACCAGATGTGACGAACTCTCGTCTAGGAATGCATAGCACAAATGACTCGGTAAATCCTTCAATTCAGGAGATGCTTTTGGTACCTCTTTACTTGCATCTTCAAGCAACTCTTCATGCTGAGCATCACTCTTTTCTTTAGGCAACACATTGAGAGCAAGTAATTCCTCTCGCACATCCCAGTTCTCTTCCTCCACTATAGAAGCTGACTCCAGCAAGCATCTCTCCAAAGAGTCTTTTGTCAACTTACATGCACCAACATGAGATACACATGAATCAATTATATCAATACTATTACAAGTACTTACCTCATTTGGTCCTTTGATGCTGTTGTAGATGTTGAACACGACTTCATCTCCACCTACTCTCAGTGTAAGTTCGCCCTTGTGCACATCAATCAAGGCTTTCCCAGTGGCCAAGAATGGCCTTCCAAAGATAAGCGGAGTCTCCTAGTCTTCTTCCATATCTAAGATGACAAAATCAGCAGGAAATATGAATTTGTCTACCTTTACCAGCACATCCTCTACTATCCCTCGTGGATAGGTAAGTGATCTGTCCGCTAGCTACAAAGTAATAGTGCTAGGTTTCACCTCGCCAAGCTCCAAAGTCCTGTAAATAGAAAAAGACATTAAATTTATACTAGCAACTAAATCACATAAAGCTCTATTTACTCTAGAACCACCAATAACACAAGGAATAGTAAAACTCCCTGGATCTTTAAGTTTTTGTGGTAGCTTCCTTTGGAGTATGGCACTGCACTATTCGGTTAGCTTCACGATTTCAAATTCTTGAAGTTTCCTCTCTTGGACATCACATCCTTGATGAACTTAGCATAATTGGGCATTTGCTCCAATGCATCGGTAAATGGGATGTTGATGTCTATTTTCTTGAAAATTTCCAGGAACTTCGCAAACTGATCATCCAACCCTTTCTTCTTGAACCTCTGTGGATATGGAAGATTTACCTTCGGTAAAAGCTGCTGTTCAAGCACTCTCTTGGGTTCCTGTACTTTCTCTTTTTCCACACTTACACCCTTTTTATCAGCATCCTCAACAAGAATCTCTACACTCTCTTCAGTGGACTCTGGGATACCAATTTCCTTGCCACTCCTCAGTGTGACAGCCTTGCATTGCTCCCTAGGATTCACCTCCGTATTGCTTGGGAACTGTCTTTATTCTGATCTTTCAAAGCATTTGCTAGTTGCCCAATGTGTGTTTCCAAGGATTTCATCGTAGCACCCATATTGCCCATGTGTGTCTCCATGTTATCAAGACGAGACTCAGTTTTTGCCATTCTTTTCCCAAACTCAGTCACAAACGACCCAACTAAATCTTCAAAAGATGGCTTTCCTTCCCCTTTCTGTGTATTGAACCCCGGTGGAGGATTCAACACGTTCTTGTTGTTTGCATAGGAAAAATTTTCGTGATTTCTCAAACCTGGATGATAAGTATTAGGGGGAGGATTACCTCGATAACCTCCAAAGCCACGATTGTTGATGTAGTGAGCTTCCTCCATAACTGGCTCTTCCTCAGCAGTCACTAGTGCTACTTCAAGCGTAGATTGGCCTGCTTTATTCATTGCTGCAATCTGTGTGGTCAATGCCAAAACTTGTGCAGTAAGTGATGTGATTAGGTCTACGACATACACTCCAGCAGGTTTCCTTAATCCAGATCTCTCACTCGGCCACTGATAACTGTTAATGGTCATCTGTTCAAGCAATTCATAGGCCTCATCAGGTGTTTTTAGAAAAAATAGTACCTCCGACGGCTGCATCCACATTTCCTCTGGTTGGCCCATCCAAAACATTGTAAAAAATAACTCGATTTGTACCCAATCTGCATATCCATGATTCAGACACTTCCTGAGTAATTCTTTGTATCACTCCCAAGCCTCATATAACACTTACGAGCTCTCTCTGCCTGAAGTTGGTGATCTCTATTTTCAGCTGAGCGGATTTAAGCAGGAGGAAAGTACTTTGATAGAAACTTCGTAACCAGATCTGCCCATGTAGTAATACTCCCCAAAGGTAGAGATTGGAGCCAACTCCTTGCGTGACCCGTAAGAGAAAACGAAAACAGGCGCAATCGAATAATTTCATCATAAACACCATTAATTTTTACCGTGTCCGTGATCTCTAGAAAAGTTCGTAGGTGAAGATGGGTGTAATGCCCGAGATTTTGATTCTGTTAATCTTAGATTATTGATTATGAACTGATATGATTATAGACGGGCCATTCGAGACCAGATTGTGCAAAGCATATGAATTATGAAATTTTTGGACAGAATTGTTGGCGCCCGAGCGGTAGTTGTTGACCACCCGAGCGCCAGTGTTCATCAAATATATGCTTCGAGTAGAAGGTGTGGCGCCCGAGCGGTAGTCTGTGACTGCTCGAGCGCCAATGTGCCATAAAAAAAGTGCTTGGACAGAAAATGCCGACTGGAATTCAAGAAAAATGCGACACATAGCTTAACATGCAACTATGATATATATATACTTATCTTTCCTTGCAAATCTTCAGAAGAAAAGCTCCCGAGAAATCCTCGAGCTTCTTTGTAGCTTTGAATTGTGATTGTTCGAGATCCGTCCGTCTGAATTTCAATCCGACTTCAGTACTGTTTTCCTATCGACGCAGGCTACAACTATACGTAAATTTTATTGATTTCTATTATGATTTGAAATGATGATATTGAAAGAATCGGATATGATTCATATATGATGTTCTTGACATGTTAGACATCGTATAATAGAAATCGGATTGAAGAACGGATGCCGTATGAAATTGTTATGAATTTCTGATTGAATATGATTGAGATTTAATATCATAATGGTGTCGTTATTGATTATGAGTTGTGGTAATTGATATTTGTTGATATTGTATTGACGGAGATATTCAGATTGTTCCGTTATGTCGATGATTTTGAGTTAGATTCAGATTGATCAGATTCGATATTGATTTGGGCAGTATATTGATATTGTACTCCTTGATATTGTTATTACCAGATTGAGTATTGACAGACTTTGAATTCCAGACTTGAACGTTGTCAGAACCGCAACTAAAGAAAGGTATAAGTCAATGTCGTACCGGGAGAACGACTCGAGTATGATATACTTGAGTTTCTCTAAATCACATACTTATTGTTATTGTGTGCATTGATTTGAATTGATATGCTTGTTCTATTGATTTATAGAAAGCATGTATTAGACGAGTGATCTTGTGAAATAGGTGCCAGATAGTGATGGAATCGTCACTGGCACATTTCACATTGTCACGGGATAATGAATTGGAAAAAGTGCCAAAGTTTGTGACGGATAGGTCAAGACACCGGATGTTTGGTTATATCTATGTTGAATAGAATTGGAGTTTCTTCTATTACTGATATTCGATATGGAATGCCAACGTTTGGAAACCGGGATCCCTAGACTAGGAATGAGTCTAGTCTGAGATATGGAGTCATGAGTTGATTTACATATTTATATTGAATTATGCTTTCAGATTTTGATTCATATTACTGATATCGGTCTCCTGCTTTATATTGATTATATGATTGCATGTATCGTTGATTTATACTGGGATATAATTCTCACCGGAGTTATCCGGCTGTTGTCGTGTTTGTATGTGTGCATGACAACAGATGGGACAGGATCAGGGTCGAGGAGATGAAGAGAGATCGTGATTAGAATGGAGACTACGTACTTGGATTTTAGATAGGGTTTGAACATTTGATATGTAGTCGTTAAACCTTAGTTTTAAATAACTGTATATTGTACTGGACTTGTACTTGTTTTCGATGTATATATTCGAATGAGTTCCTTTATGTTCCGCAATTGACATTTGTATAAAAAGAAAAATTTTAGATCCTATTTATTATAATTGAATTAATTATTCTCACAGACAATTAAGAAATGAATTAGCGTCCGGGTCCCCACAATGGGGATCTGCAGTGGCTGCTCCTCCAAATTGGTTCTGCTGAACCATGTTAATGAGCGCGGGCTTTAGCTCGAAGTTGTTAGCCGCAATGGTTCCGCGAGCTATTCCAGAGTAGTGAGCGTTAATGAAAGGGCGGAAATGTTCTCGGATTGGCACCTCTCTCGGGAGTTCATTCTGATTATCTCTGTTTTCAGCCATTGCTTTAATTTCGTCTCTCCTTGCTTCCTTAATCTTCTGGCAGTTCTTTCAATTTCCGGATCAAAAATCAGCAAGTCGGGATTTTGAAATCTTCGCATGCACTGTAAAACAAAAAGATTATAAATTAACAAAGTAATTAAAATAAAATACAGTCTAAATTAAAATCAGTACTACTTAGTAATGATATCAATATGCAATTAAATACTTTACTCTCCCGGCAATCGGCGCCAAAATCGTGTTGCGTATTTTCACTACCGCAAGTACCGGTGTCAAGTTTTAGTACTGGTTTGAGTACAGATATCGATCCCACGAAGAGTAATTATTTAAAATTGTATACTAAGTACCATAATTGACATAGTTCAACTTTATTTAGAAAAATCAAAGAGTTGGTGTTTAATCAATTCAGAGAAAATAACAATTCTTGTAATTTAGCACGCAGTCGAATTTCAATGAGTAAATAAATCTACAGATATGATTTCATCTGGTTTCCTTATGCTAAATTAAAATTAATTAACTTGTTATTAAATTGCATCGTGTTTACTAACCAAGAACTCGCAATTTTCCTATTTCCTTTTTCAAGTGTTAAATAGAATTGTATTACCTATTACCAATTTTAATATGTCTATTCAAAATCAAGCAACACGTAATAAATGCAACCAAGGTCCTCTTATGGATTCGTCAGAGTTATACGTCTTTTGCACGTTATAAATATCTAACGATGTGATTTCTCCTGTCCTAATTTCAATCCCCTATCTCGAGTGTTAGATCTTAATTATTTGATCAATCGAATTATGACCAGTAATTCAAAAGAATTAATGACAAGAAATCACAAATAAACACGATGAATTAATTCATGAAAATTCAAAACATCAATAACATAGGTTCAACCAATACTACATCAATCTCTAGAATATAAAATTAGTTCATAGCCGAATTTAAATCAATACAAAACCTGTTTGTAATCATTAAAAACGTAAAAGTAAAGAACCGAATTAAGAAAGTGTTTAGGAGAGATGAAAGCGTGTCTCCGTGTCCGGATTTAGCGTCTTCTATCTCTGTTCTTCGCGTCTCGTGCTCCGTGCTCTGACTTTTACTCTCCTTTTTCCAATGATATGTCGGCTGCTCTAGAATATTTTCAGAAACCCTTTCAAAGCTCACGTCAAAACCTATTTATTTCTGAGATTCACGCCGCGCGCATATGCGCAGGTGCTTCTGTGTATCGGCCTTCTTCTTGCGCGTATATGCGCGGAGCCTTCTGCATGTGTATCGCATGTGCGCGCCTTGACTATCGCATGTGCGCAAAACTCACTGCCATAGTCGTGCATGTGCGCAAAAATAAGTCGCGCATATGCGCGATGCACTGCCCTCAGCTCTTTCTTTGCTCACACTTCTTCTCCTAAGAGCCATTTTAGTTCATTTTAACGCTCATGTCGTAGTCGTACCTAAATTCCTGCAATCACACCAAAAATAATAAAAACGCATAATTCTGCCCAAGAAAACTAACAATCTATATGAATTGTAAGGATAATTTTAGTGCACAAAATGCACTTATCATCAATGTTTGGTAAAATTTGGTTAAGTTTCGAATTGATTCGGGTTAAAACCGGGACTTCGGTTCATGTTTTAAAACAAATTATGAATTTAGTCAAGGAGCTTAAGGTTACATCTAAGATATGATCGTGGGTGTGTTTTATGGTGTTATGGTAAGTTTATATGGATTCGGGTCGAATTTTTAAGGTCCAGAGTTAAAATGGGTAAACTAGGGTTTCAGGGGAAAACGTTCATTTATACCTGAAAAATATTAGGAATCCTTGCAGTGCCCTGAATTCTGCAATAAATGTTAAAATGTTTATTTGAAAGAACAAGGAATTTTATGATGGAAAATATTAAATATTAAAAGATGTGTTGCATGCTTGGTTTAAAAGAAAATGATATCATGCATGTATTTTTATAAAGTGATGAAGATGCTAAAAATATTTTGATTGAAATGATTTAATTGTGACTATAAGAAAATGGGGATAATGAGGGACTAAGCCCCAGTGGAACACGTTTACGGGACTAAGCCCCGTGGGAACCCAATACCGAATTTTCATAGGCCAAAGCCTAGTAATGGAAAAGTGATTGCTGGTGTCCCTGCCAACTATATGTCGAGGCACATAATGAAAAAGTGGTTACTGTTTCTTTGGGGCCCTTAATGCCTACTCGTTAGCACAATGCAATTTTATTAGAGTTAATTAATTACAGTGGAAAACGAGTAAAAAATTTCTTTATAATGAGCTCAAAATGTGTCAACTATAATTATAATACTAAGAGTAGTATATAATATAGTCTCGTCTACACATATCACATCATAAAATAAGCCCACACATGACCGAAATTTACTACATACAAACAATTCATATATTCGGGACATGCCTCGGTATATAGATACATATATACACTGGGATAGATTACTAAACCTCAACTCAACTGTGACTCCCTTCAGAAGTACCCTCTCCAGTCTCTGGATAACCTGGAATACCTGTCATTGTCCACACACAAAGACAATAACATCCCCTCTTGGGGGTGATCAAACGCTCCGTATGGAACAAGCATAATATATACAACATGTATCTACACAATGATATATGATATGCAATGCATGCATGTCGTGGAGATATCATGTCAAATTCTCATCCACCGAGCAAGTATCAGAACCAATCGAATCGCTATCAAATTAGTGCTCGAGCTGGCACACCAGTCTCAATCAAGTATAAGGTATCATTTGTATGATAGCGGCAAAGCGCCATCAAATCTCCATTCTCAATCAATCAATCAGAGAGGCCACGAATGACTATGTTTTATGGGCCACATAATACCAAATATAATATCATGATCAAAATCCCAGAATCAAAATCCAATGATATCAAAGTATATAAGGATCATAGCTCAATGTGCATATCATGTATCGATGTATGTATAAAATGGTGTGTGTGTTAACAAAATATTTATTTTATACATCTATCTACCAATCATGAATGCCGTGTATGCCACATCAACTCAACAAATAAGACATATAGACACATATTTTCAGTCAAATCAATCAAGCATATATCATATATACTACTCGGTCGCAACATACCTTAATTCTTCGTTTCTAGCTCAATGTAGATTTAGGATTTCAGTAAAGAAAATTTATCTACATAATCAAAATATTTATTTCAATCAATAACTTCATTCAAATGCAACACTAATTGCGTATTTGAATGTATCAATTTGTTCTATGCTATACAGTTTAACCTTTACGTTATTAATATATTTATATCGCATTTTAAATCCTAATAACTCGTTATTATACCATCATTATTATACATCCATTCATTTACAATCAAAATTCAAGTTTCAAAATATTTTGAAACTTTGAAATTTCATATAAAATTGAAAGCATAATATAATTAAATTTTGACTTTGAAAGTTAGTTTCTCTTCGGTTATTCTAGTGAATATATTGAGTTTGAATTCAAATACATGTTATTCCAACAATTAAATAAATAAAAATTCTGAATTGGGAAGAAAATTACCTCAACAGAACGCTATCTACACGAGGACTTCGAATATATACTTTGTTTTGACAACGTTTCGAGGTAGATTCAGACGATAGAACTTGATTTCCTTCGAAATTGGAGCGAAAAGGGAAAAATAATAATGAAGAAACCAAGATTATCGACCTTAAATGGTGTGCAGCTAAGGCAGTGCGCGTATAGGTGCCAGAACTAGCGCAACCGTGCGCCCAATTTTGTCTGGAAGATGTTCTACATAGCTTCGCGCGTGGGTGCGCGCGGTATTCTATCCGAAACACTATTTTAGATTTCGAATTAGCAAAAGTGGTCAACATGAAAATTGTAGATCTATCTCTTGAATTTCATTTTCCACCAACCTCACTCAATTTTGATATCAGACGCTAGAGTTATGCTCATTCTCCCAAAATGTGTCCATACAGGAACTTTAATGCACACGATTCACTTTGGGATGAGTTTGCCCCTATTTTCAAATGAACTTGGACAAAACTCAAAACATGAAATTTTTAGTATATTAGATTTCTAATGAAACTGGCTTCATTTCATTTGAACTAATACTCAGATAATTATGCTGAAAACCGTAACATGTATCACTTCTCCATTTATTACTATGGTGAAATGGTTAAAGTGAATAACAATCATATAGCTTTTAATTACTCTTGTGCATTATAAAATGAGTGGAATAACACAAATTATTCTTACAAAGAATGGCTTATATGAGATAGAAGTGGGGCCACTTCGAAGAAATTTCACGACTTAATTCTAGATCCTCTCGCGGAATCAGGTGTGTGTTCTTGTTCAAAATTAACACAATCATGAGAACGAAAGTCTATCAAGGACATGTGTGAGGTATATCATAGTTTACACAAAACAACATAATTGTTCAAAGACATTATATTTACTGGTCAGCCAATAAAGTAATATACTTTCACAAAGGAAGATTCAAGATGTAACTCCTACCTATCATATATGCAGGATTCAACTAGTGAACATTATCACCCAATTTATTAGCTCTATCAATTTTCATTTATGTGGAAGATCGTCAAAATATATTCATTATGCATTTACTATAGATGAGTTAATGAGGTTTTAATTCATGTAACAAGTTTATGACTTAAATTTTATTCATTTAATTGTTTAAATCATGAAACTAAAAAGTATATTGATACTCTAAATATGTGCCCAATTTTTTTAGAAGAACACTCCAAAATAATAATTAAACTAAAAGTATTTCATTCTTGTACTTTAGATTGTCTCGGTTTTCTGTATTCAAAAGGTGATTACGATCAGATATACTTTATGTTCGTCGGAATAACATTTTGTGCTTATTTGCTACTGGATTCCTGTTGCATCTTCACATAAAGTCGTCCATATGGTCCTCAAAATACCATCGGTGAGGGGATAAATCTATTTTAAGAAATTGTATTCTTCACAGATATCGGTCACCTTCTCGTTCAACTCGTTATACCTTATTTTAATGATTACTATATATTCCAAATTTTATTTTTAATAGATTTATTTTTGCATGTGTTAGAGTATTGTTTTCTGCACCTAAAATGCATTATAATTTTAAATTTTTTGTTTTTGACGTTCATCAACTTAATATCAAAACTATCAAAACTGGATAACATAAAGGCTCGGATAAGTGCCTCTCAACTCCAGACAGTCAATTCTCGTCATCACGTTGTATCGATGAAAACTAGTGAGATACTTTCTCGACCACCAATTCCAGAGATAGCAATAATATATATATATATATATATATATATATATATATATATATATATATATATATATATATATATATATATATATATATATATATATAAAGTGACATGCATTAAACTTTAATGTATATTAGATGTCATTTCCTAAAACACGCTTTAGTAGTCGCATTTGTCCTCCTTTGTCATTAGTATAAATAAATTGACTTGTGGTAGTTGAGTTTTCAGTTTTTCATTTTATAATACAGTTTGTTGTATTTGGGAAAAGCTTGCTTGCTCATCAATGGAGTTTTGTTTCTACGATGTGTCTCGCTTTTCTTCTAATATGGTATCAGAGCAATAAAATCCGATTGCTACTCTGTTCTCGCCATGGTGAAAGCTAATACGCCACATCTCCAAGCTAAGACTTCGTACAATGGGAGAATTGTTGATGATTCGAGCAGCCCCTATTTTCTCCAAAATGGATATCATCATGGTCTAGTGCTTGTATCTCACTCCCTCGCAGGTAACAATTATAATACCTGGAGTCGTGCGATGTTTGAGGCTCTTACTGCTAAAAATAAGCTTGTTTTTTGTTGATGGAACGTTTATGCATCCTCCTCTCGAAGATTTGTTGTATGGTGCATGGGTTAGATGCAATAGCATGGTGATTTCGTGGATACTTAATGCTGTGAGTCGAGAAATAGCTGATAGCCTTATGTATATGGCTACCGCACATGAGATCTGGATAGATCTCCGTGAGAGGTTTCATCAAAGTAATGCACCTCGAATTTTTCAAATTAAAAGGTTATTGTCTGGTTTACAGCAAGGTTCAATGGATGTTAGCACTTACTATACTCGTTTAAGAACCTTGTGGGATGAATTGAAGGATTTCCAGCCGGTATCAGTGTGTAATTGTTGTTCTATGAAGGATTGGGTGAAGTATCAAAATCAAGACTGTGTTATGCAATTTTTGATGGGACTCAATGAGTCATATGCCTAGATTCGTGCTCAGGTACTGATGATGGATTCTATTCCTGTAATTTCGAAGATCTTCTCATTGGTGGTGCAGGAAGAACGTCAACGATCCATACATTCTGATGTTTTTTGTTCATCACTAGATCACTCCTCACATTCATGTCCTAATCCGAGCACTGCATTTGTCAAGGGATCTTCATATGGTAAAGGTGATAAAGGCAGAAAAATAGATTTGCCAACATGTTCTCACTGTCATTATCCGGGTCATACTGCTGATAAATGCTACCAATTGCATGGATATCCACCAACTCATCCCAAATACAAGCCGAAGCAACATTCTGGATCTACCAGAAGTGTGTCAAAAGTTCGAGCAAATCATTTTAGGGGTGCTGACACTCCAACAAATTCGCAACCGACCAGCAGTGCATCTGATTCACTAAGTCCTGAGCAATGCAAGCAGTTTCTTGCATTCTTGAGTACTCAACTGTAGCTTGGCAATGCATGGATTCTAAACAGCTTGAGGCATCTACATTATGTCTCAATGGTATCTCTTCATTGTCTTTCTATGACTCCTCTATCCTTAATGATCATTGGGTCTTAGACACAGGAGCCACACATCATATTTGTTGTTCTCTTACGTCCTTTCACTCTTATAAATCCACAAATTCCACAGTCACACTACCTGACAACTCCACAGTGGCAACAACACATATAGGATCTGTTTTGTTATATCCTAACTAATACCACAAAATGTTCTTTTTGTTGGCAGCTTCCATTTCAATCTTATTTCGGTTAGTTCTCTGACTGAACATCTAAACTGTTATGTGTCCTTTTCCTCTGATTCTTGTGTTATTCAGGATATCACCAAGGAAAGGAGGATCGGGATGGGTAGTCGCGTTGGTAACCTCTATGTTCTAAATTCACCTAACACTCTTCTTGCAATCTGTAATGTTTCTCTTACTCATAGCCAATTATGGCATTATAGAATGGGGGCATCCATCTTCATCCAAGCTATCTGTACTAAGTCAATTAGTTCATGATGATTCAATAACTCAAAATGTTGTACTTGACTGCTCAGTTTGTGTAGTATCCCGATGCCTAAATTGAGTAATTATTGGATTAATTATATTCTGCGAGTTCGGAAGGAACGAACCAGGATCGGACCGTCCGAAGAGGTTCGGATCGTCCGAAGTGGGTTCGGATGGACCGTTCGGTTCGGTGTCAGACCGAGTCTTGTCAACAGTAGACCGTGTCAGGGTTCGGATCGTCCGAAGAGGTTCGGATCGTCCGAAGACAGGTGGCTGGACACGTGGAAGACATGCAGAGTTCGGAACGTCCGAAGTGGATCGGATCGTCCGAAGTGCACAGGATCGGATCTTCCGAAGTGGATCGGATCGTCCGATCGTCGTCTATAAATAGAGGCGCGAGGCTTCACTTTTCAATTACCAATTCCGAGAGTTCCAGAGCGTTTTAGTCGTTTCTGATGGGTTTCTAGCTTTTCCCGAGGTTCGGGCACTAGCAGGGAGCTACTGGCTTTGTAGCGGAGCTGTGCTCTAGTTGGGAGCTAGCGGCATCAGTGGGCTGACTACGGACGCAGGCTTGATTCTAGGGCTGATTACTAGGATCTACTGGTTTGAGGTACGGAAGTACTATCCGAGATATCCTGGTTGAGTATGCTTTACTATGTGTTGCATGTTTATGTGTTGCATTATTATCTGACATATGATGCATGGTTTATTATGCGGCATTTGCATAATCATGTTGGGCCTGTTTATCTTTTGAGATAGCCTGTTCAGAGGGTGCTCAGCCCTCGGTTGTTGTGGATGGTTGGACCCCGTTGGCCGACGGTGGTCAGGATACCGGTATATCCACAGGTTTATGGTATGGGAGCCACCTCCTGGTGCGACGGCGCAGAGTGCTACATACCTTGACGTCATTTGCCTGAGCAGTTTTTCGTTATACCCAGACCCTGGTATCCAGTACATTTTGCATACATGCATGTCATAGTCTTGTATACTCATTCTTTCGGTACTGAGCGTTTTATGCTCACGTCCTCGGTTTATCTCTGTTTTGGACACCCTATTCGATGGGGCAGGTCTCAGGTTGGACGGTCCAGGAGGGAGAGGACAGGGAGCTAGCAGGGGTTGACCTGTAGTTGCTGGTATTTTATTCTTGGGATTTAGTTTGATTTGGTTGTTTTAGTATTCGTACTTACTGATTCGATCGGGCTGTATATGTTGTTTTTCCGCTGTTTATCTGATTCAGTTTTATTAAGTTAATTGCATGCTTAAGTTCTGATTAGTAGGTGATTCTGGAACGGGTCACTACATTTATGGTATCAGAGCATGCATTAAGATTTTGGGATTTAGAACTGTTCTTTTGGGTCTAATCTCTGGTGACTTTTTGTAGAGATGTCTGGTTTTGACGACGATGCTAGTAGTCATGGCAGCGTGGGACGCTGGGGAGACCGCGACGATCGGGAACGTCGTCGAGAGCATCGGGAACGTCGTCCACACCGACGAGATGAGCCTCGGAGTTTCAGTATGCATAGGTTCTTGCAGATGGGGCCGAAACCTCTTTCGGGCGGCGAGACTCCGGATGTTGCGGAGAACTGGCTTGAGAGGATGGAGAGCTGTTTCAAGTCTTTCCAGTGCTCGGCGGAGCAGCAGATGGATACCCTTGATTTCTTGCTGGAGGGCGGTGCACGTAAGTGGTGGAGGTCTACCTCTGCACCGATAGTTCAGCGTCAGGGCCGAGTTCTTTGGGCCGATTTCCGAGCTGCTTTCATGCTGCTTTACTTTCCGCCAGCTCTTCTGCAGACCAAGGCGATTGAGTTGATCAATCTGAAGCAGGGGAGTTTGTCTGTTGATGAGTATCAGCAGAAGTTCTTTGAGTTGCTCCCATATGTTCCGCACGTCAGTGACAATGCGGTGGCCAAGTATAATCATTTTCTTCAGGGCCTCAATCAGGAGATTTATGATCGGGTCGTGGTCTGTGATGATCCGACGTCGTATGAGGGCCTTGTGAACCGTTGTCGCCAGGCAGAGGGCAGTTTGCTGAGGGGTCGAGCCATGCAGTCTGCTCGTCCTACTAGTTCTTTGGGTCCCCGTGCCCAATCATTTAAGAAGGCTGGATCTACTTCTTCTTCCTCTGGATCTGGAGGAGTTCACCATTTTGGGAAGAAGAAGGGCCCGTGTCAGCATTGCGGGAAGGACCATCCGACAGAGCGTTGTCGCAGAGTTGCGGGTGCTTGTTTCAGGTGCGGTGAGATGGGCCACATGAAGAGAGATTGTCCACAGATGGGTGGAGGATCAGGATCTGGTTCTCAGGCTTCAGTTCATCAGAGGCCACAGCAGGGACAGTCTACTCAGGGCTCTAACCTCCGACCGCGTACTCAAGGGCAGGTCTTTGCTCTTAACCAGGATCAGGCTGCTGAGGAGAACGAGAGAGTTATTGCAGGTATTTGTAATTTATGTGGATTACCTGCTTACGTTCTCATTGATACTGGTGCATCGCATTCATTTATATCTGCGAGGTTTGCTAAGAGTCATGCTTTACCTTTCACTTCTTTGGACATTGTGGTATCTGTTTCCACACCGATGGGTCATTCGGTGTTAGCTAAACGTCTAGTGATGGGTTGTCCTCTAGAGTTTGAGGGTAATATCTTAACTGCTAATTTGATGATTCTTGCGATGGAGGATTTTGATTGCATTCTGGGAATAGATGTGCTGACTGTGTATAGAGCTACTGTGGACTGTTACCAGAAGTTCGTGCAGTTTCGTCCAGTGGAGGGCGACAGTTGGTTTTTCTATGGAGAGGGAGCGCGACCCCCGATGCCTGTGGTTTCTGCTCTGAAAGCCTGTCGTGCCTTAGAGTCGGGCGGGGAAGGCTACCTTATCTATGCTATTGATTCGTCCGCAGACAGTGTCGGGGTCAGTGACATTCCAGTGGTTTGCGATTTTCCGGATGTTTTTCCCGAGGAGATTCCTGGTTTTCCTCCAGTTCGGGAAGTGGATTTCAGCATTGATTTAGTGCCAGGCACGGCACCAATCTCCAGAGCTCCTTATCGTTTAGCTCCATCAGATATGCAAGAATTGAAACAGCAGTTGCAGGATCTTCTTGACAAGGGGTATATTCGACCCAGTGTGTCCCCGTGGGGAGCACCAGTTCTTTTTGTCAAAAAGAAGGATGGTTCTATGCGGCTCTGCATAGATTATCGGCAGTTGAATCGTGCTACGATAAAGAATAAGTATCCGTTGCCACGGATTGATGATTTATTTGATCAACTGCAAGGTACCTCTGTGTATTCCAAGATCGATTTAAGGTCTGGTTATCATCAACTTCGAGTTCATCAGGGAGATATATCAAAGACTGCATTCAGGACCCGGTATGGGCATTATGAGTTTCTGGTTATGCCTTTTGGGGTGACGAATGCACCAGCAGTTTTTATGGATCTGATGAATCGGGTATTTCGAGACTTCTTGGATAAATTTGTTGTGGTGTTCATAGATGATATCTTAATCTATTCGCGTGATCAGCGAGAACACGTACAACACTTGAGAATTATTTTACAGATACTTCGCGAGAATCAGCTTTATGCGAAGTTGAGTAAATGCGAGTTTTGGATTGACAGGGTTGTATTCCTTGGTCATGTTATTTCTAGCGAGGGAGTTTCAGTTGACCCGAGCAAGGTGGAGGCGGTATTGAACTGGTCGCGTCCGACGACAGTAGCCGAGATCCGCAGTTTTCTGGGATTGGCTGGGTATTATCGCCGCTTCATTGTCAACTTCTCTCAGATTGCTAAGCCACTTACTCAGCTCACTCGGAAAGATGTTTCATTTGAGTGGACATCAGAGTGCGAAGAGAGTTTCTTGGAGCTTCGCAGACGGTTGACATCTGCGCCTGTTTTGGCCTTACCGGCTGGATCTGGTGGTTTTAGTGTTTACACCGACGCCTCTTTGCAGGGTCTAGGGTGTGTTTTGATGCAGAATGAGCATGTGATTGCTTATGCGTCGAGGCAGTTGAAGCCTCATGAGGAGAACTATCCTGTTCATGATCTGGAATTAGCAGCGATCGTTTTTGCTTTGAAAATCTGGCGCCATTATCTGTATGGTGAGCGATTTGAGATTTTCACCGATCATAAGAGTTTGAAGTATCTGTTCACTCAGGCAGAGTTGAACATGCGTCAGCGTCGCTGGATGGATCTACTCAAGGATTATGATTGTGAGATCAAGTATCATCCAGGATCTGCGAATCTCACGGCTGATGCTCTTAGTCGCAAGGTGAGATTGTCTGCTCTTCAGACTTGTGCTGTATCTGGGATTATTCAGGATTTCTGTTCGATGGGATTCAATTATAAGCATCGGAAGGGATCAGAGAGTATCCGTGTGGCTACTATTTTGTCTGAACCAGTGTTGTACTCTCGGATTAGAGATGCTCAGATGTCTGATTCTAAGGTTCAGAAATTAGCTCGGTTGGCTGATGGAGATAATACTTCTGGTTTCCACTATCAGTCTCAGGGTCTTTTGTGCTTATCTGGTCGTGTTGTTGTACCGGAGGATGACACTTTGAGGGAGGAGATTTTGTCCCAGGCTCATCGTAGCAAGTTGAGTGTTCATCCGGGGAGCAACAAGATGTATAAAGATTTAAGGACTCGATTTTGGTGGAAATGTATGAAACGCAATGTTTATCAGTATGTCTCCAAGTGCCTGGTCTGTCAGCAGGTAAAGGCAGAGTATCGACGACCTGGAGGTTTGTTGCAGAATCTTCCTATTCCGGAGTGGAAGTGGGAGCATATCACGATGGACTTCGTGACTCACTTGCCTATGTCTGTGGGGAATAGAGATGCTATCTGGGTTGTAGTAGATCGGCTTACCAAGTCTGCCCATTTTCTTCCGTATAACAGAGATTTCACTTTCGATCGGATGGCACGGTTGTACATTCAGGAGATTGTACGGTTTCATGGTGTGCCTGTGAGTATCGTTAGTGACAGAGATCCTCGATTTACGTCTAGATTTTGGGGTAGCTTTCAGCAAGCTTTGGGCACTACTTTGAGTTTGAGTACTGCGTATCACCCAGAGACTGACGGACAGTCAGAGAGGACTATTCGTACGCTTGAGGATATGTTGAGGTCTTGTGTGATGGATTTCGGGCCAGCTTGGCAGGATCATTTGCCACTGATAGAGTTTGCATACAACAACAGCTTTCATAGGAGTATTGGTATGTCTCCGTTTGAAGCGTTGTATGGTCGACGTTGTCGTACTCCTCTGTTCTGGGAGGAAGTCGGAGAACGACAGGTCGAGGGTCCAGAATTGATTCAGCAAGCCAAGGATAAAGTTCTTGTGATCAAGCAGCGGATTAAGACTGCTCAGGATCGACAAGCGAGTTATGCGAACACCAAGCGCAGGCCTCTTCATTTTGATGCAGGCGAGAAAGTGTTTCTCAAGGTATCACCTTTTCGGAGGATTCTGAGATTTGGACTCAAGGGTAAGCTATCTCCGAGATTCATTGGTCCTTTTGAGATCTTGGAATGTGTGGGAGATTTGGCCTACAGATTAGCCTTGCCACCGTATCTGTCTAGTGTTCACAATGTGTTTCATGTGTCCTTGTTGAGACGATACGTAGCGGATGAGTCCCATGTTTTGCATCCGACAGAAGTTCAGTTGAATCCGGATTTGTCTTTTGTAGAAAGACCGGTTTCGATCTTAGACCGGAAGGATAAGGTACTGCGGAATAAGACTATTCCTCTTGTCTTAGTGCAGTGGCAGCGCCGAGGTACTGAAGAAGCTACTTGGGAACTAGAGAGTCGCATGCGGTCAGAGCATCCTGAGTTGTTCTAGTTGTAGCATTTTCAGTTATGATTGTAATTTCAGTTGGGCTTTCAATTTGTAATTCATTCTTGAGATGAATGTATTGATTGTTCAGAATTGTTATTCTTCAGACTCGATTTCGCGGACGAAATCCTTTTTAGAGGGGGAGAATGTAGTATCCCGATGCCTAAATTGAGTAATTATTGGATTAATTATATTCTGCGAGTTCGGAAGGAACGAACCAGGATCGGACCGTCCGAAGAGGTTCGGATCGTCCGAAGTGGGTTCGGATGGACCGTTCGGTTCGGTGTCAGACCGAGTCTTGTCAACAGTAGACCGTGTCAGGGTTCGGATCGTCCGAAGAGGTTCGGATCGTCCGAAGACA
The DNA here is from genome assembly GCF_022965805.1 of Primulina eburnea. Lineage (NCBI taxonomy): Eukaryota > Viridiplantae > Streptophyta > Magnoliopsida > Lamiales > Gesneriaceae > Primulina > Primulina eburnea. The sequence continues at coordinate 232,505 of NC_133113.1, forward strand.
GGTGGCTGGACACGTGGAAGACATGCAGAGTTCGGAACGTCCGAAGTGGATCGGATCGTCCGAAGTGCACAGGATCGGATCTTCCGAAGTGGATCGGATCGTCCGATCGTCGTCTATAAATAGAGGCGCGAGGCTTCACTTTTCAATTACCAATTCCGAGAGTTCCAGAGCGTTTTAGTCGTTTCTGATGGGTTTCTAGCTTTTCCCGAGGTTCGGGCACTAGCAGGGAGCTACTGGCTTTGTAGCGGAGCTGTGCTCTAGTTGGGAGCTAGCGGCATCAGTGGGCTGACTACGGACGCAGGCTTGATTCTAGGGCTGATTACTAGGATCTACTGGTTTGAGGTACGGAAGTACTATCCGAGATATCCTGGTTGAGTATGCTTTACTATGTGTTGCATGTTTATGTGTTGCATTATTATCTGACATATGATGCATGGTTTATTATGCGGCATTTGCATAATCATGTTGGGCCTGTTTATCTTTTGAGATAGCCTGTTCAGAGGGTGCTCAGCCCTCGGTTGTTGTGGATGGTTGGACCCCGTTGGCCGACGGTGGTCAGGATACCGGTATATCCACAGGTTTATGGTATGGGAGCCACCTCCTGGTGCGACGGCGCAGAGTGCTACATACCTTGACGTCATTTGCCTGAGCAGTTTTTCGTTATACCCAGACCCTGGTATCCAGTACATTTTGCATACATGCATGTCATAGTCTTGTATACTCATTCTTTCGGTACTGAGCGTTTTATGCTCACGTCCTCGGTTTATCTCTGTTTTGGACACCCTATTCGATGGGGCAGGTCTCAGGTTGGACGGTCCAGGAGGGAGAGGACAGGGAGCTAGCAGGGGTTGACCTGTAGTTGCTGGTATTTTATTCTTGGGATTTAGTTTGATTTGGTTGTTTTAGTATTCGTACTTACTGATTCGATCGGGCTGTATATGTTGTTTTTCCGCTGTTTATCTGATTCAGTTTTATTAAGTTAATTGCATGCTTAAGTTCTGATTAGTAGGTGATTCTGGAACGGGTCACTACAGTTTGTCACTTAGCTAAACAAAATAAGGTGTCATTTTCTCCCAACAATTTGACTCGTGATATTCCTTTTGAATTAATTCATATTGATATTTGGGGTCCCTTTCATCCTTTGAGTGTTGAAGGATACAAATATTTTCTTACCATCGTGGATGATCACACACGATACACTTGGATATATTTGATGAAATCAAAATCTGATGTCTTGTGCATCTTTCCTGATTTTTGCAAGTTGGTACATACTCAATTTGGTTCCAAGGTCAAATCCGTTCGTTCCGACAATGCTCCAGAATTGTTTTTCTCCAATTTTTTCAAGACCGAGGGAATTGTCTCGTATCATTCATGTGTTGAACGACCACAACAAAATTCAGTTGTGGAACGAAAACATCAACATATCTTGAATGTAGCTCGAGATTTGTTGTTTCAATCAAATGTTCCTTTAGTCTATTGGAGTGATTGTATCTCCACTTCGGTTTACCTTATTAATCGAACTCCCTCTCAACGTCTTTCTGATAAAAGTTCTTTCGAGTTGTTGTTTCAGAAGCTGCCAGCTTATTCTCACCTTAGATCGTTCGGGTGTCTTTGCTATGGTTCTACACTTTTGAATCAACGCTCTAAATTTTCTCCTCGTGCCATCAAATCCGTGTTTCTTGGATATCCCAAAGGATATAAAGCCTACAAACTTCTCAACATTGACACAAATGAAGTTTACATCTCTCGAGATGTTGTTTTTCATGAACAAATTTTCCCATTCACCGAACAATCATCCTCACCCGAATCTTCTTCTCATTTTTTTTTTCTGAAAGTGTCCTTCCAACACATATTCATCTTCCATCACCAATTGCTGACCCACTACCTCAACCTCTTTCCAAAAGAGTCTCTACCAAACCTAGTCACTTGCGTGACTATCATTGTTTTGCCACATCCTTGCCTCCACCCGAGCCATCTACTGCTCACCTTTTGTCATTAGTTCTTAGCACTCATCGGCTATACCCTTCCTACCGAGTTTTTGTTAACAATATTTCTTCCATTCATGAAGGTCACACGTTTTCTCAGGCTGTTCAGCACCCGGAATGGTGCCAGGCCATGACTGATGATTTGTGTGCTTTAGAGAGCAATAACACTTGGACTATTGTTTCCTTGCCCCCTGGGAAACACGTTGTTGGCTGCAAATGGGTCTACAAAGCCAAGTTTCTTGCTGATGGGACTCTTGAGCGATATAAGACCCGCTTAGTTGCAAAAGGGTATACACAACAAGAAGGGGTGGATTATTTTGAGACATTCTCTCCTGTTGCTAAGTTGATCACAGTTCGAACTTTGCTAGCTTTAGCAGCTATTCAAGGTTGGTCACTAATACAACTTGATGTAAACAATGCATTTTTGCATGGTGACTTATTTGAAGAGGTTCACATGTCACTTCCTCCTGGATATGACCGAAAGAGGGAATCTTTGCCACCTAATGCTGCTTTCAAGCTACAAAAATCCTTATACGGACTCAAACAAGCCTCTCGGCAATGGTTTGCTAAGTTCTCTTCTACTCTTCTCAAGATTGGTTTCGTTCAATCCCCTGCAGATAGCTCTTTATTTGTTCGTACACATGGTGATGTGTTCTTGGCTTTGTTGGTATATGTGGATGACATAGTAATTGCCACAAATAATGTAACTGAAGCTGAGAGTTTGAAACTTTTCTTGAATATGCAATTCAAGCTAAAAGACTTGGGCGACTTAAAATATTTCTTGGGCATTGAGGTAGCCATATCTTCACGAGGTATATACATATGTCAACGTCATTATGCACTTCAATTAGTTGCTGAAGCTGGGCTCATTGGGAGTAAACCTCGCACCACTCCCATGGATGCCAATTCGAAACTTAGTCAAGATGATGGTGAGTTATTAGCGGACCCGTCCCTGTATCGTAAGCTTGTAGGAAAGCTACTTTACCTCACTATCACACGTCCAGACTTAGCTTATCCAGTGAACAGACTTATTCAATTTGTCTCGGCACCACGATCTGCTCATTTGCAAGCTGTATATTCAGTTATGAGATATGTGAAGGGAACAGCGGGACAAGGTTTGTTCTATAGTTCGAAAACCGAAGCCAAATTACATGTGTTCTCGGATTCTGATTGGGCTGCATGTCCTGATTCACGCCGTTCAGTTACTGGATTTTGTGTGATGCTGGGCAGCTCATTAGTCTCATGGAAATCAAAGAAGCAACAAACTGTATCCAAATCTTCTGCTGAAGCCGAGTACAGGTCCATGGCGAATGCTACTTGTGAAATTGTCTGATAATTTCGTTGCTCAGAGATTTGTGCACGGTAATTTACTTACCACTAAAGTTGTTTTGTGATAATCAAGCAGCTACTCATATAGCATCCAACCCTGTATTTCATGAGCGTACAAAGCATATTGAAATTGACTGTCACATTGTGCGGGAAAGAATACAGTCAGGCATCATCCAAGTTCTGCACGTTGCCTCTCACTTACAACTTGGAGATATGTTCACCAAAGCTCTCCTTCCTGCAAAGCTTCGAGCTATGATGGTCAAGATGGGAATTGAAAATATTCACTCCCCATCTTGAGAGGGAATATTAGATGTCATTTCCTAAAACACGCTTTAGTAGTCACATTGTCCTCCTTTGTCATTAGTATAAATAAGTTGACTTGTGGTAGTTGAGTTTTCAGATTTTCATTTTATAATACAGTTTGTTGTATTTGGGAAAAGCTTGCTTGCTCATCAATGGAGTTTTGTTTCTACGGTGTGTCTCGCTTTTCTTCTAATAATGTACAAAATACACTTCCTCCAACCCAATAATAACACAAGTTATTTTCGAAAATTCCTGAAACTTTAAACTTCAATCATAATATCATATTAAGCTAAACAGTTAACTTTTCCTAAAAAATGCCTAGAATAAAATCCCTCAAATAATTTATGAAATGTAGCTCAGAAAATCCTTTCAAATCAATAATCATAGTCGTTTGACTAAACAAAAAATATCATGGATCTAAGTTTGGCAGATGATGTACGCCCAAATCTCGTAATCAGTCAAGTTGGCAAAGCAGCACCGACCTGAAGACCGACGCCCAAAACTCATAATGAGTCATAGCTGATAGAGCAACAGCGACCCAAAAACAAACATCCAATTTATATAATAAGAATTTATGTTGTGACAAGGTTACGAGTGTTTTAACTCAACTCACGCACCCTACACTCTAGCGCACGCAATTTCAGAATTCATTCTCGCACACAAAATACATACACAACACACCCAATCACAACACCACACATCCACACATCACGGCACCACACACACACACACATCCCGACACATCACGGCATGCCACACGACACACCACGGACACACACCACACGACACAAACCCGTATATGTATTTATATTATTTTTACGCACGCACGCACTCAAATAGACTGCCGAGTGTATGCACATATGTATTCATATATACACATCGATATCCACGTATATATACCCACAATCATGCATCTATGATACGGTTGGAAGGGTTTTCATGGTCATAAAAATAACCTCAATGTTATAATCTACTCAAACTTTAAATATAAACATAACCGATTAAAAGCATAATATGAATTCATCGATGCATCAAACGAACGGGTTTAACTTGCCTTAAAATTTAAGTAGGTGATTCAGAGACGATTCTAGCTAATGGAGACACCACGAAGACGATCAAAATCTTCAAAACAATTGTCAATTTTTGGCCCCTTGGATAAAACTCAACGGGAATACAAAATCCGATATTTGAGTGACCCCTCAATGGTTCAAAGATACAACTACGTGGGTTCAAAACTTCATGTGATTCATAACAATATTTATTCTTATTCGAGCTTACCTTAATTAGCTTCATTTCTTTCATCAACCTTTTGAGCAAGAATGTGACAATTTAAATCTGATTGCACCCATCAGATCATGGTAAGAGCGTCTCTTAGCATCGCCACATGATCCTCTAGGTATCACTAATTGTGCCTACAAAAACATTAAGTTATGGTTAGCGTATAATACGATCCATTCAACTCATATATCCCTATCGAATATGCAATCATTGATATATGGAGAATTACAACTGAATTTGATAATAATGTGATATAACTTTGACTATTAATAGTGGCATCGTACATGTAACTAGGAAAACACATTTCCCTCAAACAAATGTGATAGGATCAATTAGGGGATATCAATGAGATACAATAACTCAGTTATTGAAATATTGAACAACGATTAACTAAATCGAGTTTGGTTTTCAATCCAAACGGAAAACACTCAAAATAATTCTTTGTAGAAATCGATTAAACATTTTGGCAAAACATTTAATAAATAGTTGAATGTATAAAACGTTTTTGATTGAAGCATTTTATCAAACATTTGGTGTTCAATATTTTGGTATTTCAAATACACATAAAATGATTGAACAATGCATATTAAATCAATAGTAATAGTTAGTAAATGCGATAAATAAATAGACACAAATTTTTTTATAAATGTTCGGAGATTAACAACTCCTACTTAACCCCTTTTTCTCCTTGTGCAGGATCCACTAGAAGACTTTAATTTATATAACTCCTTGTACAAACCAATTTCAACTTAAGACCCATCTCTTGTATAATTGAAACTCCAAGCACACTTTCGATTATAGGCCGCAACATCACAATCCGGATAATATTTAACGTCCTTTATGTCAAGACTACAAACACAATTTTTAATGTATTTATGTGTAAACTCACACAACTAAACTTAGAAGTTCAAATCTCATGTATATATGATTGATTGTGTGTGAGGATTTTTACAATGTATATATATATATATATCAAATGTATCTTCACACTTGGGTTTACTCTCGCTCTAACTAATTTTGCATGTAGACTGCCCATTCTTTGAATCTCCTTCAAAATCTTGTGTTTGATATTCAAGATGTCGCATTTCTAGGCTCCAATAAGGATATATATGTTAGACACAAGAATATGATCGTTTGGAAAGTTTATGTATTGTTTCTGATATTGAAACAATCATTTCCTTCTTGCTGTCCACTTTTCTCGAGTCTAACTGAGATTGAGGTCCGCTGCCAATTCAGCTCATAAACTAGACTGATCATTCAGTTGGACTCGTCAGCTAAACTGAACCAAATTGATGAGGTCCGCTGAAATCAGCCTTGTTAATTTCAGCATGCGCAAAACTAATATGCTCATCGTCTTTTATAAGCATCTTGATTCAAAATTTGACTTTTGAATATGATTTGTATATCATCATCTTATCTTAGTAACGCATACTAAATCGTTTCATTTGGATAAACGATTATCAAGATGACCAAAATATCGTTACTGCTCATGTCCAACTTATTTTTGCTGATCACCCAAGCTGATGAGTTTTGATGTCATCAGTTTGCCTATATTACATTCGATTAACCCAAAGCAGGCTCGAAGACCTCGGGTTTTGGAAGGAATAATGTGAAATACAACTTGTCACAAATTGACTTTTCTATTTAGTAATTTTTATGGATGGTCAATTGCAACAATGAATTATGAGATATCATCAAAACACTGTAGCTCGCCAGATTTTCAGTTTGGCTAAATTCGAGATTCAGCTTTCATCTTGAGTTAGCAACTTCAAACTTGAGTAATTATATTAGAATTACAATAAGAAATTTTGTTATAATCAAAATCAATATTTTTAGAGTTTCTAAACCTAACAATCTCTTCATTTTTTATGATTACAAAACTTGTATAAATGAAGATTTCAACTAACATATTTCTCCCCATTTTTGTGTGAATCAAAAATCATATTCTCAAAAAAATTTAAGCACAAATTTTTTCTCCCTAAATATTTAAAATCAATATCTCCATTATAATAATAATGCCCCATATATCTCTGAATTTTTAAATTTATAAAAGTAGATAAATGATTAATCAAATTTCTCTTTAGCCTTTTTTTTTTTTGCAGCACATATGGTCAGACTTGAATGAATTAATAGTTTTTCCTTGTGCATGATCAGATTACATATTTTATACCGCTACAATCTTTTACAAGTTTAGTTTTCAATGCAAAAAGTGATTTATTATTTTGACACTTGAGCAAGAAGTTATGCCATTTTTCTACTATTGCTGCAAGCTATTAGAAAATTCAACTATGGAAAAAGATGAAATTTCAAATTTTAAAGATCAAAATCAGTTTCAAATACTTTTTCAATAACAAGCTGCTCTGATACCAATTGATAGAATCGATTAAAGGAAAACTTTTAAGATACAATAGCTCGGTTCTTAAAATATTGAACACTGATTAATTAGATAAAGTTTGGTTTTCAAACAAATAGAAAGACACCAAAATCATCTTTCATAAAAATAGATTAAACATTTTGGTGAAACATTTAAAAATATACATTTTCAATGTGTAAAAATGATTTTGGCCGAAACATTTGATCAAACACTTGGTATGCAATATTTTAGTATATGAAATACACATAAAATGCTTCAAAAATCCATCTTAAAACAATAGCAATAATAAGTAATTTCAATAAATAAATAGACACGAATTTATTCATGGATGTTCATATATGATAAACTCTTATGTCACCTCTTCTTATCCTTGGGAAGAATCAATTAGAAGACTTTAATTTATACAACTACTTGTACAAATTTATTTAAACTTAGGACTTATCTCTTGCATAAGTGAAACTCCTAGCACACTGTTGATTGTAGACATTAACCTCAAAATCCGCATTTATTATCAATTATGCGAAGACTACAAAACAATCTTTAATGTCTTTATATGAAGACTCACTCAACTAAATTTTGAAGTTCAAATCTCATGTATATGTATGGTTGATTGTGTGTGATAGTATATGTATATATCAAATGTATCCTTACACTTTTGGTTTGCTTTCAGTCTAGCTAATTTCTTCATGTATGATGTTCATGCTTTGAATCTCTTTCATAATCTTGTATTTGATCTTCAAGATGTTGTATTTATAGGACCCAAGAATGATATATATGTTAGACAAAATAATATGACAGTTTAGAAAGTTTTTGTACTATTTCTGATATGAAAGAGTTATTTCTGCATTGCTGACCACTTGTCCCACGCCTAAATGATTTTGAGGTCTGCTGCCAAATGGGCTCGTCTGCTAGAATGATCATTTAGTTGTGCTCGTCTGCTAGACTTAACCAAACTGATGAGGTATGTTGAACTAGTATATTCATCGTCATTTATAAGCATCTTAAACTCTGATTCAGACTTTGACTTGTGAATATGATTTCTAGATTAATTTGTTAACTTTGAAACACATACTGAACTGTTTCATTTGGATAACCAAGCTGATCAGGCTAACCAAAATATCGTAAATGCTCATGCTCAACTTATCCTTACTGATCAACCAAATTGATGGGCTTTGCTTTCATCAATTTTCCTAGATAAAATCTGATTTAGCCCACTGACGTGAAATACAACTTGTCATAAATTGAGTTTTATGTTTAGTAAGTTTTGCGGATGGTCATTTACATCTCCGAGCTCTAAGATATCATCAAAATATTGAAGCTCGCCAGATTTTAAGTTTGCTTAAATTCGAGTTTCAACTTTCATTATGAGTTAATAACTTCATACTTGAGTAAATATGTTAGAAACACTTTTTATCATCAAAATCAAGATTGTTAGAGTTTCTAAACCCCACGACATGTCTGCTCTGAGCTGAGACTCCTTGTACTAATAACTCATCAGTACACATAGGATATCTTCACTCGTAGGCGAGTGATAATCACTTGGAAAGTCTGAAATAGAGTTGTTCAGTATATCATCTTGTGATAACCTATATGTATGAATGGACATTTTAATGCATTTACTAATGAAACATATCATTTATATCACATATGCTAGTATCAAGATCAAGTGACTTTTATTTTTTTTAAGACGGCTGAATCGACTAGAAACTGTTTAGAATATAAAGTATCCTTCTTAATGAGTTTCATGATCTTACTTTGAAAGTCAGACCTCATGGTCCTATAGTATATTTAAAGACTTTATCTATATATCTTGTTTGGATATACAGATAAAAATAAAGTAAATATTATAATTGGATAAAACAGTAAAATATAATTAAATAAAGATTATTTTTACATAAAAATGAATAGGATTCAAATCACAAATTAATTCTATCACACATATATCATAAGAGCATGTATATCGACCAACAAATTAAATTTTTATGTGATATCAAAAGGGGTGAGGACGCAGTTTTGCTAAACTTTTAGGGGTTTCAAGAAATGTTAAAAAAAAAAAGATATGGCATAGAATCGCAATGATGGTGCTTTTTGTCTTATATTTTAGTTTCCATTTAAAAAGTACTTTTAAAAGCTTTTTTTATTGAAAAAATTTTCAAGTACTAACTCTCAAAGCAATTCATGCACCAAGTACATTTTAGTTGGAACACTTTAAAATTGAATTATATTCTTTTATTAGACTTTGGCGGAGGTATTTGTGACAACTTCGTATCCATCATTTTGCAGGATTAGGCTATCATGATCAGATTTGGATTGTTTAATAAACGAACTTAATTCAATCAATTTCTTGTAGGGATGTAACTAACAAAGTTGCTCACGAGTTATTCGGCGCTTCCTTCAGTAAAAAAAACTCGTTCAATATTATTCGTTAAGCTTATCGAGTCAAGTTCAAGCTTGAAATTTTATCTAGCCGAGTTCGAACTTAAAGATATTCGTCTTGAAAGCTAGCGAGCATGTTCACGAGCTCGAGCTCGGCTACTTTGTTAGGCTGAGTGTACAATAACTTAAACATTGGAAGACAACTTGCATTGTTCCACATCGATAACCGAGTGAAAAAGAATTGATTGAAAATCACTAATATGATAAGCATGCTCGAAAAAAATTTGTTTAAAGAACTCGAAAACGAGCTATTAACGAAACAAGATAGAGCTACTTGTGAGCTTAATAATTTCAAAATGAGCCGAACTTTAGCTTCATGATAAAAGCTTGAATCGATCTCGAGCCTGATATTATTCAACTCGATTCGATTCGTTTACATTCATATATGTATTTTTCATTATTTCTGGTCGTATCCAACCAAATTTACGAAATTAGTAATAAAAATGAGAGATCCAGGCTGCCAAGCATATACTTTGAAACGTTAAAAATAAAAATGACAGGTTTAAGTTTATTACCATCATCAATATGTGTGTTTCATGAAAGTGGGCCCAATAAGACAGCATTGGCATGTGAGGCCTAATCATCTGTTACACTATGGGCTTTACGTTTGTAGGGCCCATTAAGACAAACGTTTAGCTCAACGATTACATGTCTTTTTCCTCTGTCCCACATTTGTCGTTTTGAATTTAAATTATTTAAGAGATATATTTTGTCTCACACATTACAATTTAGTTCACTATAGAGATATGTTCAATTATTAGGAAATATTTAAATTAGATATCCTAAAGTATATATATATATATATATATATATATATATATATATATATATACATATATATATAAGAAATCCTTGCTCAGGTTAAGTTAGATATATTAATTAGGGAAAATAAATTTAGTTATGTTATTTTATTATGCGTTGAAATATTTACTTAGGTCATAGGACACTATGCGTGGGACATATTTTTTAGAAAAATAAAAAGATAAAAACAAAATAGAAAAATTTATAATTGGAATTATGTTAATTTCATTTATATTATCCAGTTATATTGTTTTATCATTCATACCATATTTTATGATTATATTCCACGAGTCAACTAAAGAAAAAGAATTTTTATTAATATTGAGAGAAGACCAACATTCATTCTAAATTAATAATTAATTCCTAATATGTGCAACTTATCAGGTAGAGTCACAGGTGAGAGAGATGGTCGTGGCATCGTATTTCTCCTTTTGTATTTATATTAGTATACATTATTATAATAGAAACCCCGCCTTTTAATTTTTTATAATAAAAAAATAAAAATGCAGTAAATAATGTAGCAGATGCTTGCAGTAAATTATCTTTATTCCAAATTCATAAACGACAATTTTTTTTTTTATTTGTTCCATTAAAATCTGTACATCATCGTATATTTATGATTCTGGTGACATAATTATTATATGTGAATTTAGCTAAGAATATTATTTAAAATTCATATATGTCGTATCAGAATGTTTCTCATGCGGTATGAATTAATCAAATCAAAGAAAAATTCAAGGTTTAAACTCAAACCCGTACCTTTCAATGTTAGAAGTAGTAGCTCTTTTGTATCAGAGTAGCGCTTTTGTATCAGGATAGAAATACATTGACCAATATAAATAGTAGGAGTTGGTTAGTCAAATGTAATTCAATTCATTTTCTGTTCTTGTACAGATACACAGCAGCTTTGAGTTCTGCTTTATCAATCGATGAACCTTTTTCTCTAATATGGTACCAGAACAAAATTTTTAGCTCCTTTCGATCTTCAATTCGTTGTTTGATCTTCAATTCGCCTTGAATCATTCACTCCACATCTCGATCTGTTCATTTTTCTCTCGACGATGGTGAAAGGAGGTGGTCAAGCGATTAACAACAATCCAAATTATGCTTCCGCAAATCGCATCCTTGCTGAGGATTCGAGCAATCCATATTTTCTGCAAAATGGAGATCATCCAGGTCTTGTGCTTGTATCTCATCCGCTATCAGGTTCGAATTACAATACCTGGAGCAGAGCTATGGTCATGGCCTTAACCGCTAAAAACAAACTTGGATTTGTGGATAATGTTGTGCCTTGCCCTTCGCCTGATGATCTCCAGTATGGTGCTTGGGTCCGTTGTAACAGCATGGTAACCTCGTGGATTTTGAATGCTGTTACTCGAGAAATCGATGATAGTCTCATATACATGTCAACTTGTAATGAAGTTTGGCTTGATTTGCGTGATCGGTTCCAACAAAGTAACGCGCCGAGAATTTATCAGATTAAGAAATTGCTTAGTGCTCTTAGTCAAGGATCTCTGAGTGTTGGTTCCTATTATACGAAGTTGCGAACACTTTGGGATGAGTTGAAGGATTACCAGCCTATTTCAGTTTGCAGCTGTGGATCAATGAAAGAATGGGTGAATTATCATAGTCAGGAATGTGTTATGCAATTTCTGATGGGGCTAAATGATTCTTATGCACAAGTACGTGCACAGATCTTGTTGGTAGATCCTCTCCCTGGTATTGCCAAGGTGTTTTCCCTTGTGGCTCAGGAGGAGAGACAACGGTCTATAACATCTGGTAATGTCAAATTAGACATTGATGCTTCACCTATGTCCAATGCGTCCACTGCTGTAGGAACCGTGAAAAAGTTCATGAATTCCAAAGTCAAATGTGATAAAGTTTGCACTTATTGCAACTGCACCAATCACACAGTGGATAAGTGTTACAAGCTACATGGATTTCCTCTTGGACATCTCAAATATGGAAAATCATCTTTCGAGAAAGCACAAGCATACCAAACTTATGCTCCTTCTGCCTCCTCAGAGGTTGCTTCGACTGTATCTGTGGACTCTCTCACTCATGGTCAGTGTAATCAGCTTATAGAGTTTTTAAGCTCCAGAATTCAAACAATGAATAAACCCACAATGGAACACCAACAACAAGAGTCATCAGTGTCCTGCTTCAATGGTATTTTCTCTTTATTTGATTCTTTCCCTGCCATTCAACGCTTGGATTGGGTAATAGACACAGGAGCCACACATCATATATGTTGTTCCATGTCTCTTTTTACTACATTTAGGCAAATCAATTCTAAGGTGATTCTTCCAAATAATTTTTCAATAAATGTTGCCTGCATTGGTTCGGTTCAGCTGGCCAGTGACCTTACTCTTCATGATGTTTTATATGTGCCACAATTTAAATTCAATTTACTCTCAGTTACTTCCCTCACTAAATCTCTTTCCTGTTCAGTTTGTTTCTTCTCTGATGTTTGTAAAATCCAGGATATCAACCGAGTCAAGATGATTGGGATGGGTAAACGTGTTGGAAATCTATATGTGCTGAGCAAGTTGGGAAATGCTTCTTCTCCAGTTGTTTGTACTGCTTCTGTTGATTTTACACATTTATGGCACTTTCGTATGGGACACCCTGCATTTGCCAAACTTTCTATCTTAAGTACAAACTTGGGTTCTTCTTTTGTAAAGCAATCTCATGCACCTTGTTCCATTTGCCATTTATCAAAGCAAAAACGTTTGCCTTTTGTTTCTCAGAATAATTTGTGTGATGTTCCTTTCAAGCTTTTACATATAGATGTTTGGGGCCCTTTTAATCCTATTTCGGTTGAAGGTTATAAGTATTTCTAGACCATAGTGGATGATCACACTCGTTTCACTTGGACATACATGTTGAAAGCAAAGTGTGACGTCCAAACGATATTTCCAATTTTTTACCAAATGATATATACTCAATTTGGTATTAAAATTAAAGGGGTTCGGAGTGATAATGCTCCAGAACTCAACTTCACAAATTTCTTTCATCAAAAAGGCATTGTTCATTTCCATTCTTGTGTTGAAAGACCACAACAAAATTCTGTGGTTGAGCGCAAACACCAACATATCTTGAATGTGGCTCGTGTCCTTCTTTTCCAATCTCATGTTCCGAAAGTTTATTGGCCAGATTGTGTCCTTACAGATGTATATTTGGTTAATCGTACTCCATCGACTTTACTTGCCAATAAGTCACCCTTTGAGCTGTTGCATCATAAATCTCCTTCTTATTCCCACCTGAAAGTTTTTGGATGTTTATGCTTTGCTTCCACTCTTACATCCTCTCGTGATAAGTTTTCTTCTCGAGCCATCAAGTCTTTATTCCTAGGTTATCCACCGGGTTACAAAGGCTATAAACTCTTAAACATGGAGACTAATGAATTGTTTATCTCACGGGATGTCATCTTTCATGAACTTTCCTTCCCTTTCAAGGTACTTTTCATCCTTTTCTGATCATACTTCTATTTTTTCTGACGGTGTCATACCAGTTCATGATTTTCTCACACTCATTCCCAATGACTTGCTCAAGCACACTAGGTCCAATCGTCCTATTCATCCTCCAAATCATCTTTGTGATTATCATTGTTTCACTGTTGCATCCCAGCTTTCTTCCACAACAGCTCACCCTTTGGCTTCATATCTCAGTTCCCATAGACTTTCATCTTCTTTTTCTGTTTTTGTCAACAATATATCCTCCATCATTGAACCAGAACACTACTCTCAAGTTGTTGCTATTCCTGCGTGGAGACAAGCCATGGCAGATGAAATCAGTGCTTTAATTAGAAGCCAACAACACCTGGTCAGTCATCACTTTACCCCCGGGCAAATCTGTTATTGGCTGCCGTTGGGTATATAAAGCCAAATTCTCTGCCGATGGTTCTCTGCAGCGATATAAGGCACGCTTAGTTGCCAAAGGATACACGCAACAAGAAGGTATTGACTACCTTGAAACATTCTCTCCGGTAACTAATCTTGTCACTGTTAAGGTCTTGTTAGCTTTGGCTGCTCCCAAGGTTGGTATTTAATCCAACTCGACGTAAATAATGCTTTCCTTCATGGTGATCTCTCGGAAGAGGTCTACATGTCTCTGCCCCAAGGGTATTGCAGAGAGGGGGAGACTCTACCACCAAATGCTGTGTGTAAACTCCACAAATCGTTATATGGCTTGAAACAAGCATCGCGCCAATGGTTTGCTAAATTTTCTACTGCACTGTTAGATATTGGTTTCCTACAGTCCCATGCTGATAATTCATTATTTCTTAGGACAAGAGGAAATGTCTTTGTTGCTTTATTAGTTTATGTTGACGATATTGTTATTGCCACCAATTGCGAAAAAGAAGCAAATGAATTGAAAACATACCTTGACAGCAAGTTTCGGCTGAAAGACTTGGGAGAATTGAAATATTTTTTGGGAATAGAAGTGGCTAGATCTAAATGCGGCATTTCCATTTGCCAAAGAAACTATGCAGTGAAATTACTTACAGAAGCTGGTCTTCTTGGATGTAAGCCGAGATCCACACCCATGGACGCTAACACCAAACTTTCTATTGATGATGGGAAGTTGCTTTCTGATCCTCTTGCATATAGGAGACTAATTGGACGTTTAATATATCTCACGATTACTCGTCCTGACTTGACTTATGTTGTGAACAAACTAAGTCAATACATTTCTAAACCACGCTCCTCGCATATGGAAGCAGTGTTGAATGTCTTGAGGTATATAAAAGGGACAATTGGGCAGGGCCTGCTCTACAAGAATGTATCTGATCTAAAACTCAAGCTCTGTTCGGATGCTGATTGGGGCTCATGCTTGGACACACGAAGATCAGTTACAGGTTTTTGTGTATTCCTTGGTGAGTCTATGATATCTTGGCGATGAAAGAAACAACCAACAGTCTCAAGATCATCTGCTGAAGCAGAATATAGAGCTATGGCAGCGGCTACTTGTGAGGTTATGTGGATCAGAACATTACTTAAAGATCTAGCAGTTGAAACCAATGAGCCATCAGTGTTGTTTTGTGATAGCCAAGCTGCTATACATATTGGATCAAATGCAGTCTTTCACGAGAGGACTAAGCACATCGACATTGATTGTCATATCGTACGTGAGCAAGTGCAAGCAAGGGTGATTAAACTGATGCACGTCTCTTCAGAATTGCAGCTGGCAGATTTGTTCACAAAGTCATTGCTCCCCTCGCGTTTTAAAGATTTCCTAGTCAAGATGGGAGTGCGTAACATCCACTCACATCTTGAGGGGGAGTGTTAGAAGTAGTAGCGCTTTTGTATCAGAGTAGCGCTTTTGTATCAGGATAGAAATACATTGACCAATATAAATAATAGGAGTTGGTTAGTCAAATGTAATTCAATTCATTTTCTGTTCTTGTAGAGATACACAGCAGCTTTGAGTTCTGCTTTATCAATCGATGAACCTTTTTCTCTAATATTCAAAAAAAAAAAAAATCAAACCCGTAAATTGAATTGATTTCGAGCTAAGCTCGAAATATCTTAACATGATTTCGATTATTGTTCAAATATATGTCTAGCTTATGGAGTATTTATTTATGATTCATATTATATACATGCCAGCAATACAGGAATACGATAATTCATGTGTGCACTTCAAAAATCGTCGTAAATTATTGTTAATCTTCGAAATTTATTTACAAAATCAAAATTTTCCAATTTTATCAATTAATCATCATTATCTTCACACTTAGCTTATCCATTATTTCATTTTAGATTTAATAAGGAATAAAACAAATGGTGAAATGAAAGGTGGGAAACAGCTTGCCGAGGGGACCGCTTTTCCTTCTCCTCAATAATTATGTGTGTGTATAGGAATTTGGGGTCGTTGATTTTTTTTGTGTTCAGTCCCTAGGTACTTTTTTAGTATCATATTTCTACATGAAGTGTACCACATTTTGTATGACATAGTACCACAATTTTGTGGATAGGGAGTGAACCCAAAGAAATATTTTGATTGAAAATTTTTCACCAACTTTCCCGTATATATATATATATATATATATATATATATATATATATATTATTCCTAAATAATACCTCTTCTTAGCATGAACGCCATCATCCGTCTGTCTACTCATATATATGGTAATATAATATAATATTTCTGAATTATTGATGAACATCAACTACCGATTTTTTTTTTTTAAAAAAATAATTATTATGAAATTTTGTTAGATTTTGAAATAAAAAAAATTATCTTGTTAAATTCGATTGATGATTCATGCATACGACCAAATTTAAATTAACAGGATTTTGTATAGTTAATTTAAATTCAATTTGTAAAGAGAGTAAACAATTTTTGAGCCCCTTCAGCGCACACACAAATATATATATATATATATATATATATATATATATATATATATATATATATATATATATATATATATATATACACTAGAAAAATGCACGTGCGTTGCACGTAAAAACTTAAACTGCTGAAAATATATGTACAAAATTTTGATAATATTTAAATGAATTAAAACATGGCTAATAATATTTATCAACTGAAACAAACTAAGCCATAAAAAATAAAAAATCATGACCATAGACGGTATATGAATCAGAGAAATTATCTTATCCACTTGACACACTTTCCAATATGCTTCTTGGTTGATTCTGACAACTCAACAACTCTTTGTCGTAGTTTGTTATAATATGCATTGAAATAATTTTGGTATGTTCAGCAAGTATCTGATCGTCTTTAACATCTATGATGTTATTTACAATCCTTATCCGGTATTTGACATGCTCGTAGTTTGCTTCTTTATCACGATATTTTTTCGGTTTTCTACATTGTTTTTTTTCTGATAATCTTATTTTCCTGACTATTTTTTTGTTAAATGATTTTTCAGCTTTTGACAATCATCAACTATAACTCCCAAGAAAAAATGCTTTTACTCGTGATAAGTTTTCACTTGTGAGTTGTGACTAAAAGTATGTATAACCTATATATTCTTCAACAACATAACCAATGAATGGTGTTGCACGTTCTTCAAATATTGTGATATTTGTTATATCATTTTTATATATTTAGTATCAATATTATCAACATGTAGCTATAAGGTTAATAAATTTTTAACAACTATTTCTCAATTACTACGAGAAAAATACTTGAAATATCTTCAAATGGCTATATCTTAGAATTGTGTCCTTATTTAATTTGACGCAATTCAAGAAAGTCATCTTGATCGTCATTTTTTGGAAGCTTTGAAATAATGATTGCGTCATCATGTCATGAGATGATATAGTTTCAATCTCATTTGTTGCATTTAGAACATAATATTATATTATTCATTGAAACAAAACAAATTTTCTTCTATCGAGTTTATATTTTGTTTTGTAATATTTTATATCTTGTGGAACGACATACAAAATTAATTATTGTATTTTAAAAATCTTGAGAAAAGATACGAATAATGTAATTAAGATATGCATATGAAATATCATTCAAATATATGTCAAAGTATTTGTCTTATTGAAAGCGGACCGGTTACGGTGGCCGGAAGCGCAACGGAAGTTTTAAAAAATCAAATTTTTACTCAAAATTTCGGCCACCCCTATCTTTTGTGCAACAAATACAATAACACACAAAATGTCATACATAGGGTGTAAGAAAGTATACCTATCAACCTCTTGAGGTTGATGTATGGCTCCAACTAAGGTGTAAACACCTTAGCTCTTGAATGGCATGAAGATCTACAAGCTCTCCTCCAAAACCTTGAAACTTTCCTTCAAATTAGGCCCACCACCAACTAGGTAGATCCCCTCACAATTTGCACTAGAAAAATGTGAGGATTTTTCAAAGAGAAGTGTAGTGTTCCTCAACAAATTGAAGAACACACAAGAAGAGAAAAATGGAGAGAAATTGGGAGGAGAATTTTCGGCCAAGTTTTTGTGTACAATGAGGGAGGAGAATCTAGTCTTGGGGTTGCAAAAAGTTGATACAAAAAGTTGCATGCCAACCATTATTTTAATCAAAAGTATTCCCCAACTCTTCACCTCCCATGCATGCATATAATATAGTTTTCTATCAAATAAAAAAAAAAACCATAGACTAAATTTAATTATCTCAAACATATTTGAGACAAATTAAATATTACTTGAATTTACTCAAGTCCCACTAGTTAAATAATTATTTTAATTGAGCTCTACTAGACTCAATATTATTTAATTAATCCAACACTTGAATTAATTTAATTATTTGGGCTCTACTAGGCCCACTAGTGTTTAATTAATTCAACACTTGAATTAATTTAATTTAGTCCATAATAATGTTTATGAAAATCACAATTCTCAAAAACATTAGTCACTTGGCCAAATTTTAATTTAGGAACACTTCCATAAATCAAAATTTACATTTCTCTCATAGAAGTCATACTTCTATTTTTCTTTACACTTATAAACACATTTATAAGCCGTTCAACACTTTGAACTATTTTCTCCTTTATAGAAGTCATACTTCTAATTTTCCTTACGCTTATAAACTCCTTTATAAGCCGTTCAACACATTGAACTATTTTTACTTCTCATCGGGATTTACAAAGCTAGTACTTGTGTGGCCCTCAATGGTTCATTGATACAACTAGCCGTGGGTTCACATCTCCATGTGATTCGGACTAAACATGTCCTTATACGAGCATACCCCAATTGCTCCATTCTTATTTATCAACACCTTGATAATAAGAACGTCAGAACTCAAGTCTGATAGTACCCAACCAATCATGTTAAACGCCTAGCAGCATCGCTTACATGATTCCCTAGGTATCAAATGATAGTGCCTGCAAGAACCATTCAATTATGGTTAGCGTACAGTACGGTCCCTTCAACTCATATATCCCGATCGATTCGACAACCATTGGTTTATCGAGAGTTGTCAATGAATCGATACTATGTGTCATGTCGTAGTTGCATCGATGGTGTAATCTATGAAACACCTTTCATAATTACAACCATACTCTGGCCAGAGATTTCGATCTACATACACATGATAACACATAGGATATCCATACCCGAAGGTAAGCGGTGAATCCCCGACTACAATGCATCGACTCCTATGTGTTTCGACAGAACACCCAACCTTGCCACCTGATGACTCCATGAGAGTCGGTAAACAAGTCAAAGTGTAATTCTAGCACATAGAGTCTCAATGTTGTCCCGGGTCATAAGGACTAATTCTGTACAACCATAAACCAGGACTTTTCCACTCGATAAGTGAGAACCACTTGGAAAGTCCTTTTATGGAGGGTTGTTCAGTGCACTCTACAAGGAGCACCTATCTGCATGTTCGGACATCACAATGTCCCCTACCAATGAAACATGGTACTCACATCGCAGATACTAGTCTCTAACTCGAGCGGCCTATATCCTTCTTAGTGGCAGCTGAATCGACTAGGAACCGTTTAGAATATACAGTATTACAAATATGAGTTTCATGATACTCATCATATGAGCATCTCATATTCTTTCTACTATTTGTATATTCAAGGGCTTTATCTATGCAGCTAGCATGGGTATACAGATAAAGATTTGCCAAAGTAATAATTTCAAATATTATTAAAATAAAGACTGCTTATTCATAGAGTTTCATTGTGAACACTCGGCCAACACTTGGCTCGACGGGCACCTACTCTAACACTTATTATATATCTCATCTAATAATATAACCATTTATATTCCATGAGCATTTTATGATAGTCAAAATTAATTTGATGAAATATTGTAGAATTTTATTTGAATTTCAATATTTGACTAAGTGAATTTATTTGACGAGGAGTTTTCTATGCTACCATCATATATGTTATGAATTAGCTGGTTAGATATTTTGACTAAAAAAGAGACAAAAACAATCTCGTAGTCACCTCGAAATATATCGAGATAATATTGGAGGAAATAAAGTGAAACTGGTTCAATGTCTCAATAAAATGCACAGAATTGATCTATTACATTGTGTCAACAAAGCTTTAGAATTGTTCTCATTCCATTATAAATAGAATAAGAATTATGCACAATTTGTTTTTCATGTATTTATTTTTCTGAATGAAGAATTTTTTTCTTTTTGAAAAACTTTTTATTGAGATATATTGACATTTTATATGACATCCATATATCACACAACCATAAAGTAGCAACATAATCATTATATAACACTTAACGTACGATACAATTCTTCCATTTCATCTTCACTGTGCTTTGTTGAAATTTAAATCTGAATCATTCTTGATCTTAACATTTTGCTTTAAATATGATTTAATATATATGTATATGTTTCATGTTACTTAGTTGGACCTAATTTCAAATATCTATAAAAAAATTATGCTTGAATTATATCATACAGAAATTAGGACATAGTATGCAGGACCGAGCGTTTGCCGCTTTACCAAAAGCTATAGCTAGTAGTAATGGTGCGACTCAAATCTTTTAAATCGCACAGCAGCTCAAGCACCACAGTTCGGCCGCTCTACCAAGCAGGGAAAATTATTGCACCCAATAATCTCCCTCTCAATAATTGCACTCCTTGCAATCAATGGGAATCGAACTCGTGCCTTTAGCTCCGATACCAACTGTAGGACCGAGCGCTTGCCGCTTTACCAAAAGCTATAGCTAGTAGTAATGGTGCAACTCAAATCTTTTAAACCGCACATCAGCTCAAGCACCACGGTTCGACCGCTCTACCAAGCAGGGACAATTATTGCAACCAACATAGTAATACACAACATTATTTTTTTTATTTAACATGTCTCTTTTTTTTTCAACCATTATGTTTGTCTTAACTTTTTTGTTCAAAATTTGACGCATTTCGTAGACTATATGTAAGAAAAACCAAGAAATTATATAATTCACAGAAACCCTTTATTATTATCTTCGTAGAACAGAAGACCCAACATACGTGCCTTTGATTAGTGTACTCTCATACTTATTTTTATATAAACAACAAGACACATCATATAATATCAGAAAAATCAATTACCGACAACAATACTAACCAAAACGAATAAAAAAATCATAACACAAACAACCTCGATAAGAAAAAAATGATAACTCAAAGTTTAAAAATAATTTATTTAGTACAATAACAAATAAATTGAAGTATATTCGAACAATAAAAAACATAAATTACTCTCAAATTAAATATTAACTCATATTATTCACAATTTATATAAATTTTCCAATATTTTTTTCAAATAAAGAGAAGACGCCTTATTATTGTCATCGTTTTATAGATATTCATTCCACTTCTTTAAAAAAAACACAAATGAAAAATGGTGCCTTGAAATCATAATAAAACCATTTAGAAAATCAGCCGTAAAAATATAATACAAAGTCACACAATTTTTCTTATACCATAGAAAAATTTTAGACTATTGACAAAATATATCTAGCAACAACAAAGCATGCGTTAACTTGTGATATAATAAAAATTTAGAATCATGTATAATCATTGAATTAGAACAAAATCACATGCCAAAAATCTACTGGATAGTATATATTTTAATAATTTATCCATATTTGTCGTTCACCAGAAGACTCTTAGACCTACCAAATTTTGTAGTTCACCTATTATTTTCATAATAAATAATATAAGCAAGAACATAAAAACTCAAATTAAAATGTCTTCTATCAATCTAAGTAAAAAAAAATTGATTAGAGAATATAATAATGTCGTAAAAAATTTAAATATTGATTTATAGGCAGAAGTTTAGAAATAAATTTGCCCCAATAGATAAAAAATATTATCTCTTGATATTCTGAGATATAAGGTAAAAACAAAGAAATATTTCAATTTTTTTAATATTTTCTAAGTCACTTCAAACTAAGTAGTCTAAGCAAACAGAAAACATACATTATGTGTTTAAAAATTAACAAAATATCTCAACAATAAAAAATTGAAAAATAACCATTTTTGTTTGATATTTGATTTTGTTTTCTCTTTTTTTTTTGGTGCAAACAAACAAATCACATAAACAATCCAAACACAATTACATTATCAATACAAATGACATATAACAATCAAACATGTTAACGCTATAGTAAAAAAACTCCTCTCATTGCAAGAACACAAAATGATCAAAAGGAACATATTATTTAGTAATATTTATTTAGCAGCATTTACAAAAAAAATTGACTAAATAACTTAAAAACAATGTTTGAAATCACTTACAGACAAACATTTCTCACAATCACATATCTCTATTGACACATAAAGAGTCTGAAAATATTTTTATTCTAAATGGGAGAAAGAAATTTTGTATGACATTAATATTTATTAATAATTTATTTTTATTCAATCCGACTCATCTCCCTTTGTCTTCCTATTATTATTTGACGGCAATGTATAAATTTAAGTAATTAAAATTAAATTTAAAAGTAAATTAAAATAATAATTAGTTTGACTGAGTTAAATACACTATTAATGATCTTCTTAAACTAAGATAAAAAATGACTGAAATAACACCATTAACACGACAAATTGTAAAACAAAAAAATAATATAGTAGTAAGTTCACAAATGAAAGTCATATATTTAATAGATTAATTAATAGATGATATATTATTTAGTAATATGTACTTAGCATCATATATTGAAAATTGATTAAATAACTTAAATGTTTGCAATAAAATCACTTACATACAAACATTTTCTATCGATCACGTATTTTTGTTGATACATAAGTAATCTAAATATATCTACATTCTAAATGGGAAAAAAATGTTTTATATGACCTTAATATTTATTAATAATTTAATTTTATTCAATCACACTCATCTCTATTCGTCCTCCCATTATTACTTTAATGTTCGTGATATTAAAATTTTATTTAAATTTATAACATTATGATAGTGATTTTCTGTGAATTTGATGAGGAAAAAAACATGTATTAATGATTATATTAAATGAAGGTAATGATATTTATGTAAATTCATAGTTCACATTCATATATTTATATTAGTATAGATATATTAACAATTTATTTAAATTTATAACATTATGATAGTGATTTTTTTGTGAATGTGATGTCTATGTAAATATTAAAGTAAATAATTTTAAATTTAAAAATAAAAATATAATAATGATTATTATTAAATGAATAGATGAAAAACAAAAAAAAAATACACATGTATTTATGATAATGATTTTTATGTATTTATGATAATGATTTTCTTGAAAAAGTGAGTGAAAGAGTAATAAATAATAATGGATTAATAATAATTAACTAATTACATAAAAGGAAGACAAAGTGTTATTATAGTTCAATTTTAATCAGAATAATAGAGGAAATTCACAATTCAATCCATTTATTTATATATATATTTATATATATATATATATATATATATATATATATATATATATATATATATATATATATATATATAAAAAAAAAATTTATACAGTTAGACGTCATCTCCTTGAATCAACTTTTTAATAGGGTCTCCCGGACATTATGATTAGTAATCACTGTTATTATTATTTTTCTTTTGAGAAGATGTCAATTTCTGAATTTACTAGTAAAAATGAGCCAACAGACACGTGATCTGTATCAGAATTATTGGACCGAGCGAGCATAGTGTATTTTTTTTAGCTCTCTTTTTGGATTTTAGCTAAAATGTGAAAATATTATATAGTTCTTTGTTCCAATAAGTATTCAAATAAAAATCGTGAATAAATATATTTCTAAACCGGGACTTTGCCCAAAAACAATTATATATCTTAGATTTATTCGAGTATTACTTATGATCAAATCGGACATGCTTGGAATCGACTCACACTCCATCAACCTAGTATTTCATATTTGCAACTTCTAAAAAGTGATTCTAAGATAAATTGTTCACAAATTACAACTAATTTAAGGGATTCAACAAAAATGACCAGAAAAAAGTAATTCTATGCTTGGAATCATTCGTCCTCTAAGGCAAAATCTAAAAGAATTTTTGAACAATCATTTATAAATAAATAAATAAATATAATTGGAGGCAATCTGCCGCAATTTCGTTGTCATGTCTTGATGAATATCTCAATGCTCGTGAATACACGTACTTTTCATAGTCGAATAGAACAGCCCACAATGCCAACCACTTGTTATGATGAACTCAATAAATGACATACAAATTAATGCTCTGAAACATATCCTAAATTAATTATATGAATCCCAGCTTTTTAATGTAAGATACTGTCTGAAAACATGTTTTCTAAATTGAAAATAGAGAAGAAATATGAGAAAAAAGAGGGAATGGATTTAATCCAACAGAATGATTTTGGACAGAATATGGTCGGTCTAAATATGATATCCTACCAAGAATCATTGAGGTATAATAATGTGGTGGGCATTAAATTCTTTCAAAACCAATAGCTCTTTTTTGAAAGATAAACCAAACTATTAATCAGATAATCGTTAATAGTTATGTCCATCGATCAAGATGAGTGAGAACCTTCAATCCAAGACAATGCTGAAAGATGAAAAAACAAATTGCGTGAGACAGTAAGCCACGGCCTTATTCGCACATCTATTAACATAACAAATTCTCTTGATCGGTAGTTATAGGCTTATAACAAGGGTGCGATGATTAGGGTTCAACACGACAATACTTTTGTTACTTCAGTGGGAATGTGCGAGTGTTATTGGATTGTCCAAGAATTGACTTTTTCATCGAAGAATCTAAATCATGAAAGATTTCTTATTTCGAACATATTTTGCATGTCAAAGGATATAAATACAATATTCCATTTTAATTTCCGATTTTGTCATTAATCTTCAATATCACTTTCCATGAGCAACAGAAACAGGTAATGTTTGATTGGTATCTTAGGAAAAATTCAAGAAATGACCAAATTGGAAATGTGATTCTGATATTGGTACATAAAGTTAAAATATGTACCAAATTCAATATTTTACGAATATAATAGTTATTCGTGAATTAAAAAAAGTAATGTAGGCATAACTTGCGTTTCAATAACTTGTGTTACAAATTGTGAATTACAAACTCGTCGGAAAAGATTAATATTAGTGCAGTTAATAGACAAATGAGCGAATTCGCAACTCCTTCGTTTTCTTCACACATAAACCTTCTTAGTTAGTAATGCCAAAAAAAAAAAAGAAGTTGTTTTAGTTGAATTTGACATGAATACAGCAGCTTCTTGAAGCCTGCAGATCAATTGACATCCATTTTAGTCAGGAAATATAAATAGAAGAATGAAGAATCGAGGGGAAAGTCGCTAATATATAATTAGATCACTAATCCTAAGATGCAATCTTCGTATGATGAAATCACACTACCATTTTATATGGAGCTTACTTTATAAAACAGCGCAGGATGAACTCTAACTGCCACATGCTGTTTTATTTATCCACAAACCGTGCAATAATCCAGTGAATCTGTTAAAAAATGAAGGAGACGTGGCATCTTAAATTGTTGAATGCAAAAATAGGATACAGTCGAAAGCTTACAACACTTACTATGTTATTTTCGGGAGCTTTAAAGTAGAACCCTTGAACTGCTATCACAACTATGTTTGAAGTTACGAGAATAAAGAGGCTTAACGAATGCTTTCCCATCCATTCTATCACGAATGTCAAGTGTCTCCAACCATAAACGTCAACCTACAGGACAAAATTCAACCGCCTCATTTGTTGAATCTGAAAGTGTTGATTTTTCTAGAAACTTTACATATCACTCCTTGATGAATAAACAACAGCATTGCACATGTGCATAAAGGCACTGTTTGTGCACATTATGGTGGTACCTGAACAAACCCAAAGTATAAAATTGAACTGTGAAAGGAGGGGATGTGATCAAATTCTTTTACTACATTCTTTAGAACTGGCATTTACCAAGATAATGAACATAATTTGTTACCAATGGGTAATTTCTAGTTAAGCCTGAGCCCCATAGATCTGAGCTGTTGAGGGATGATCCAGTAAACAAGTATGACAAAACCACAGATCAAGGAGTTCGTCATCATCTTTTGGATAAATATTATGGGATCCAGCTATGTGCATGTTACTATGATATCGGACGTCTTTCAATAATCTTTACACTTGTACTGGGTGGGATCGAAACCTCTCATTTAATTTATAATGTATGTTGTGATTCTTTTGCTCGTGGCTTTGGAGGGTGGCAAAAGTGCCATCTAACTTTGACTTTACGAATTTCAAAATTAGTAAATTACACATTCAGCTAGTAACAAAGGGAAATTCAAACTCGGCTAAAAACAAATTTGACATTAAACTTACCAGAATGTACAGTATGCAAAAGGTGATTCCTGCAGTTGCGGAGGTAACCATCAAATAGCTGATTGTATACAAAGATTTGTTTAAAGGTGTACCTAAGGCCAAGAGAAAAAATATATTTGATTCTTTGTGTAAAAATACAATGAAATATAGTGGAAGTTCACACGTCAGTAATACTAGCATATTAGATGACAACTAAAAGGTAAGGTTATTTTTTTTAATCAATAACATGGTACTTATTTGTTAGCCTAGAATAAAAGCAGTAAGTAAATATAATTTAAGAGTTCAATCTCATAAATCCAACTTCCCGACTTTCCTTTCAATCTTGAATCCAACTTCCCAACTCTCCTTTCTAGTTTCTACGTCTACAGCAAGGATTCAAATTTTTAGGCTCTGTAGTCAATCTATTTGTCACTCTACCGCAAATAAACAGTATAGCTCAAGAAGTCACACCCCCAAAGTATGAGAGAGTGTGTGCATATGTGAGTGTGGAACGAAATGCTGCAAAAATGCATACTAGTGAATTTCATCTTATGGAATCTTCCTTGAGCATCTCACTATAATCCCTCAATGGGAAAATTACTTATAATACAAATTTGCTCAAAGTATATTTATTTATGCATGTTCCAACCCACTTAGGGATGCAGGGTTCAGAGTTTTCAGCTGTCGATGTATCAGAATTTCTCCCGTCTGCTGCGAATGATTTGAACATCAACATATGCAGTTTCAGTCTGTATTGAGCAAATGACCAGTACAAGTTTTAAAAAACTAGTAAATTCGAGAAAATGAACCTGAGAAGGCAAGCAACAATCCTAGAACCATTAATAAAACTGAGTAAATTGACCAATTCCACAGCCGCTCTTTGTGACGCTGAAACACAAGCAAATAAATGGCATGTAAGTGGACTTCACATCGAATTTGACAGTCAAAAGTGTTTCTCATTAATTCTTAATATTGTTTCACAAAACAAAGTGGCATCTGGCATAAGTAATATTTGAAGTGAGCATAGCATGAAAAGTTTATCCTATTGCATTTACCTGTAATTGTATCAAAGTGTGACCATAATGGAGTCCGATGAGGCAAGCTACAGCAGCTGTAAATGAACTTTAATAATAGAGTATCCACGTAAGTAATTGCACATCAAAAATAAAAGGTCCAATAATTGATACCATGCTAGCAAACGTAAACAATTATTTTTAAAACAAACACACACACATGCACATTTATTTCATTTAAGTGAGCTCAGGTGCAACAGGTGGCAGCACCACTGACTAATAATATAGTACTGCTTACCTTAAAATGCCTTCAGGATCAAAAGGTGCATGACACCATGAGGGTGAAGTCAATGGAACTTGACCATGACTGGATATATTGCATTCCTAATAAAAAGCTTGCTTAACTATTTATGAATTGAAAAGCATATACACCTGAAATTAAAGGAACATAACATTCTAATGATGATACCTTCAAATTCCTGTACACGGGTTTTGCATAAAGATGGTCAAGTCCAAGCACAAAGCGATCAATCATCCCAGCAGAGTTACATGCTGGTCCAAGATCACCTCTCACAGCACATTTAACCTATATTTATGATTTAAAAAAAGGTAACAACCTAGATTAACAATTGACCTGCTGCAATTGTAAACTCTGTTCCTTTTGGCTTTTAATCTTATGTATCCCTTGTATAATTCACATATATACATTATTATTAACAGTATCTTTGTTAGGATAGAGGCACTGTGTCTTTTATCTCTTTTTCCTATTTCCCTTTTTCTTTTCATCCCTAAAGCATATCTTCACCTTATGAAATCCACACCGCTGAATTTGTAAGAGTAACCAAATAAATGCATTAGTCTACTCTGATTTTGAACATTTTGAGATAAATCTACCTCTGATTTCTAAGTTAGACCAGTAGTTAACTTAAAGTTGTCAAATATATCTAGAACCCCAGCTTTCTGCTTGTTGTCAAACTACGATAAGATTTTTTGAACATATATGAGCTCAACTACAGAATTGGAATGCCGATATCCAACCAAAAATTGAAAAGAAAAGAAGAAGTAAACAGGAGCATTTTCTTGCCTTGTAAACAAAGGTGTTATTTCCAACTGTCGAGGATTCAGTTAGCACCACACTGAATTTCCAGTCAGGAACATAGATTCCATATAATAGCCATAAATATATGACAGACAGAAAGAATACAACACACCTATGAAAAGAGAGTTAAATGTTCTCAGGAATGAGGTCCAGTAAAATCATCAGATAAAAATGAAAGGTTTTAAAAATTCAAAGCACACAGATCATGTCAGGTTTGGTATTCTTACCATTGCCATATATAAGTTTTACGGAAATCATCTTCTTTCCATCTCTGACGTGGGAGCCAAATTTCACATAAAGCCGCTACAATGTATCCAATGGCTATCCTCTGTATAAAATTTGGAAAATTTCTGAAATCTATTTAGTATACAAAATTACTTACGCAATCAATTCTCCTCAAATTCTGATTGAGATGAAATCGACAAACAAAACTGGAAAACAAAAGTAATCTGGTAATTTGCAGACCGTCATTAGACCAATCAACATAACATCTATCTTTAGGGTGGAAAATTAAAAGCATGGAATCCAGCATTTCTCTTGATGTAAACGATAATGATGTTTATGGTCTTCTCAGTTACTGCAATTGCTAATCTATCTACATGACCAAGTAGCACATTTTTGTGTTTCTTAAATTCAACAAATAGGAGACTCTTTAAAGATAACATGTTGAGTTTACAGCTTATAAGAAAATAAGACACGTCAATCAACCAAGTTAACACATTTTGTTCATTTAAAACCTTGTCAAACCATATCTTAACCACCAATACCACCCCTCTAAATATATCCAAAAAAAATCACGATAAAATAGCTTTTTAAATAAGGAGCAGTATGTCGATAGTTTAACTAGATTGACTCTGCTTTTTGATTAAGAATCAAGTATTAAAATCAAGGTAGTGTCTTTTCAAATTTTAGGCTCATTGAAAC
Organism: Primulina eburnea; assembly: GCF_022965805.1. Classification (NCBI taxonomy): domain Eukaryota; kingdom Viridiplantae; phylum Streptophyta; class Magnoliopsida; order Lamiales; family Gesneriaceae; genus Primulina; species Primulina eburnea. The sequence goes on from NC_133113.1 coordinate 262,310, forward strand.
AATCCTATAAGATATGGTTCATTTTCCACACGTTATCTCTCAGAGAATTATTTAACATGCAATCTTTCTTACACAGCAATATACATCCAGTAAATAAAATGTCTTATATTTAATGAATAAAATCTCCTTTCCTTTGGAAAAGGCATCTTTTATTATCAGCAACTATCTGTTGAAAATCAATACAATATTATAAGGCTAACAAGAAGCATCGCATGCCTAAGAACCTGCAAGATGCCAGGAAATCTTAGCTTTTCAATGTCCACTCCGTAGCTCAAAGAAGTAGCACCATGAAAATATCCACCTGAAATAGTGTAAACTTTTGAATCCTTGTCTATGAATTAGTATATGCAGCAGTTATTCCGTAACAAGCGTGAAATATAATAAAGAATGAATATCTTGATTGTTGTCAACCACAATCCAGAAAGAAGACTATAAATATTAGAGTTGGGAAGTAGGGTACTAGATGAATAAAAAAGATGGCCCATTAAAATGAAACCTCAACACGTTATTAACAATGCATATTTCATCATTGATATTTCAGCCCATTACTTCTCCCTATCAAAAAGCAGAGTGACCATTCTCCCTCCATTATTACCATGATTCTTTTCGGCTCAGAAGAGAATCTTAAATTTCAAATTGTCATGAGGACACTGAATAGTACAGACATTTTCATGCATGCGGTTTTCATGCCATTTTTGGGGACTTGAACTGAACACCCTTTACTGCATAAACAAATTGATTGACAGACACAAAAGAGCCAAGTGAGTTACAATACCTTGAAGTAAAACACCAAGGAGGATAAGTTTCAATGCTTTAAGAAACGCTTTCCATGTAGCTTCAATCCTGTTAGGAACTTTCTGCAATTTACAAGACAGAAACGATATTCAAAATTGAAGCATGTAACATTCTAGGTTTTGGGTACAATGGGCCAAGTTTCATGAACACAAAACTCAGTTATATACATTTTCATGAACTCAGTTTCAGCCTCGGTATAATTAAAGATTTGGAGGTGAGAATAGTCAGATTCCTCTTACACATTTATAGTCTACCTTGTACACAATTGCCACTGACACTCCAGCAACAAAAAGGAAGAAAGGCATCACAAAGTCTGCCAAGTGAACACCATTCCAAGGGGAATGAACGATAATTGGAAAAATCGAGCCCCCATAATCTACAAGCATCATGAGCTGGAAGGAAAGAATATTTAAGTCAAGTGACTAACGTTTGATCACCCCAATTACTTGCTGGATCACTTAAAACTGACTACTGCAGTCAAATTCTTTCGATCAGGTTAAGAACAGGCGGGTGCTTCAATCTGATATCTCATGTTCTGATTTGCAAAAATCCATAACGCTAATTGATCACCCAATTTTAAGATTGAAACTTGGACCTAACTCAACCCCAAAAGCTAGCTCAAGGGGGGAGGATTGTCCAAGACCATATATACAACTCCCAAGTATTAAATACCACCGATGTGGGACAACTAACACACCCTCCTCACGCTCAAGAATGAACATCTGGAGCGTGAAGTTTACAAATTACCCAATTATGGGCAGAACGGGTGTCTCAACTAAGGCAAACACACCGTTACAAATGACCCAATTACGAGCAGAACAGGTGTCCCAACTTCTCTCACGCCCAGAAATGAACATCTGGATCGTGGAGTTTACAAATAACCAAATTATGGACAGAATGGGTGGTACAACACATAACGGTGGAACCCGGGCTCTGGTAACATGTTAAGATTGGAACTTGGGCCTAACTCAACCCCAAAAGCTAGCTCAAGGGAGGAGGAATGTCCAAGACCATATATACAACTCCCAAGTATTAAATAACACCGATGTGGGACAACTAACATCTGATACCATTTTAAGATTGGAACTTGGACCTAACTCAACCCCAAAAGCGAGCTCAAGGGGGAGGATTGTCCAAGACCTATATATACAACTCCCAAGTATTAAATACCACCGTGGGACAACTAACACCCAAAGTATTGACAAACGGCAAGCTATCTTCTCATGACTAGCATTTCACAGGCCCCCTCACAAGCGAACAAGAATCTTTAGGGACGGAACTTCAAGTTCCATATTTCAAATCATTAACTCCGTGATGCAAAAAGCGCTAAGCAAGCCCGATTAGAAACAAAATGCATAACCAGGTATGAATAGTAAGCTTCACATTGACCACAAATTACTTCAAACATTTTGGAATATAGGACATACCCGGAATATTCTGAATAATTCACACAAATCAATAGCTTTAGAAAATGTAATTAATTCAGATTCGAAAGTCAATGATATCAAAAAAGAAGCAATACAAAAACACAGAGCCCTCGGAAGACATCGAGTGAAGCGATACGAGCAGCTTTCGAACTGCCGCTTCTCTCGGCTTGTCTCTCGCGCTCCGATGGTTGGCCGCCCTCTTCGTTCGGCAGCATAGGCTCAATCTCCGCCATTCCCTTTCGAGCTTGCTAAGATTGGAAGTCTGCTTTATTTTTTCGGTAAAGCTACGAATCAGTGGAAGTTGGTCGTTTCATGTATATTAAAAGTCTTCCAGACGTCAGATTTCACGCTCAAAGTCGAGCAATTCTCTACGGTTCGAAGTGCTACAGTTTTCCGCAGTACTGCTCAGAATCGTGGGGCCTTCGTCGTAGCGAAATTGATCGCGATTGGTATGATCGCGATGGAAGCAAGTTTCCTGTCATAGTCTGACGTGGCAATATATGATTGGCTGTGTAACAAATTTTGGAGAATATTTATTTGTGTTCGGGTTGGTCCGATACCAAGTAGATCAAAACGTGTACGAGGATTTTATACTTAGGATATTAAATAAATATTGAATTTTTATTTTATGTTCTTCCCATATATATTTTTTTATTTCATTTACCTATTTAATTGGATACGCCATGTTCTGTTTTTGTTAGATATAAATTTAACTACGGATTAATCCCTAAATTAAATAAAATTGTAAACAGAGCTTTCCACAAAATTAGAACCTTGAAAATTTATTGGTAAAATACTTGGATAAAAAATGGACAAGGATAATTCGTTAAGCTATCATTTGATGTGAATAATAAATTATTGGTTGATTTTATCTAGTGCAGCGGAAAGGTGCATAGACGACTCCCATAAGCACCTTAGCATCTCTTTTGCTGCCCTAAAAATTCCAGAGCAGAGAGAGACGTCTAGGCGTCAATAAAGCACTGAATGACGGAAAGTTGCAAGTTTTCATAATATTTTGAATCTAGATGGTGTCATTTGACATCTTTCATCAGACTTTTGGATGGATGGATGGACACATCTTAGTCGAAACAAGACGTCTCTAATGATTGAAATTTATAAACATATGATCAAAGACAATAAGAAGAAACTTTTGATCATAATATTTTCTATACATTTCCATTCATCTTGGATTATCTTCTTCTTCTTTCTTTCAAAAAGAATGAAATGTCCATTACTTGTATTTTAAAAAAATATATTAGAAATTTTTTTAAAAAACAAAACTTTCGGCGATATATGTATGTGTGTGTGAATATATTTTGCATCATTTAAAATAAGCACACCAACTAATTATTTAAAAATCCAAAAACGCAATTCAAAACATAAAATCGTAAATTATCAAATCAAACCTAAAACTAGCATTTTTGAAAATAAAGCATGAACTCTTAAATATCTCAAAATCACTCAAAAGCATAAAGTCATAAAATCTTTAAAGTAATCTTAATGCGAAAAATTAGCAAATGTACTCGGGTTATGTGCACCATCAGTCCAGCTAGTTCAACCATCAAGTCCTTCATCATCAACAACATCATTCTCACCTGTATCGATCACACCTAGTGAGTCTATCGACTCAGCAAACATTAATAATGATAACAAGTAATACATGTATATTGACAAGTAACAATGAAAGAAAATTTTAGTAAAATAGTGAAACGACCCTCTCTTTTTGAATTTAAAATTCTACTAATTTTTTTTTAAAACACTATTTCGAAAATTTACCCTTTAACCATAAATTATCATTTCCACATATCAAAATAATTTAACATATAAAATCTCAAGCACATAAAAATATTCATAAATCGTCAATTAACAAAATTCAACTCCAACATTTAACATGATCATCCTACTTCAAAATAAAACATAAAAATCTCTTATTAAATCATTAACAAAAATCTTGAAATCTTTTACTATCAATCTAATGCGGAAAATAAGTCCATCAAGAGTGTATTGTCTGCCTCGATCCACTCAAGCGTCGGCGCCTCCCTCATTAACATCATCACCTACAACATTCAAACATAATGAGTTTAATGGCTCAGCACGTTCTAAACATGAGTAAAAATAATACATACAAGCACAATCATTAAAATAATATTTTTATTCAAAATACTTTTAAGCTAGATAAATCATAAATCGTAAAATCATATAGCTTTCAATCATTTATCATTTTGGGTGAAGTTGATAATTGAAACTGACTAGCTTTTTATCCTGTGGTCGACTGATCAGTCTTAGCTCACCATTGTGCATGAAGACGGGCACTAGGCACCAACGTAAAAATAGAAATACGATCGCTGGGCTCCTTCTGAGGTCTTGTCCCATAAACGGGCTTTCTCTGAGGCCTTCCTCATCGTGATATTTCCAAAAATCGTATATCATCTTTGTCACAATCAATTCACATCCTTTAAAATATTTTTCTTTTTTCTTTTTTGAATCATAAAATATCACTGCTTTCCAAAAATAACATTTTTACAGGAAAAATTGCACAGTTTTACCATAAATAATAAAATATTATATTTTCATCCAAATCATCATAATATATCATTTAACATGCGTTATAACCTTTCGGGAGACTGGCAACCCTTTTTGTACTACCCATGTGTAAAATGATCGTTTAGCCACTGGATGTAAAATATCTCGTGATTTTTTCTTAATTTCATTGACTCTACACCATCTCAAATAACTATTTAAGCTTAAATTTAATTTTTAATATTTTTATTTAGCTTAAATTCGAGATCTTCTTTTTAGTTTCCTATTTACTAATTCGTGAAGCATTTAATTCTCGATTTAATTCAAACTTTAATATTTTAATCTCAAACTTTTGTTATAAACTTTTCATACCTAAATTACTTTTGTGAACCATTAATCGACCCCCGTGGACCATGCTTCGAACGCTTCAATCCTAAACCTTATACTCGAACCCTCACCCTCGGACCATCATGGACCAGACCCTCACTCAAGCCTCCTGGACCCTCTCTGACCTAACCTAACCCAGCGCACCAGCCCCTAGCCACAATACTATCCCCTGCGCACTTGCACCAAGCTGCGTGAGTTCCCTCACGTTATGATCGAGCCACCCTGCACCAGCCCCTGATCCGACCCTTGACCATCCTCCCTAGACCCTACTGGACCATGTCCCAACCCCTGCTTGCCAGCCTAAGCCAGCGCCGAGCACTTCGTGCACCTGCACGCATGCGCGAATGATTCTGCCCTTGGCTGAGCCATCTCCCCATCGTTTTTACTAGGAAACCCTTGGACTCCTAGCTATCCCACGTGCAACCCTCTTGCTTACTGTCTAGCCCTTGTTTCCTTGAATCAACCTTGTTTCGTCCCTTAAACATCTTATGTTGACAGCGTACTCGTTGAAAATCATAACACGTTCATATTTATGCAAAAACTTTCAAAACTTCATAAATAATCGTCAAAATATTAATCAAGTTTAACCCCAATAATTTTCATGCAAAATAAACAAAACACATGCATATTATGGATTGAATGATGCATTAAGGGAGTTTAGAAGCATGTCTTTACGTTTTAGAACGTTCGAATACACGATCGTCGACGTGAAGCGTGAGGAAGAACGAAGAGACGACGAAGAATCCTTGTTTTTTGCTCTCCAATTTTTCGAAAATAAATGTGTGGTGTGTGAGGATTTCGGCTGATGGCTCTCCGAAAAAGCTTATGATTCTATTTTACAGATTTTAATTTGCATAATAATAGACTTGAGTTTTGGGCTTTCAAAATCAAGAACAACTGGACCTACCCATCCTAAGTAAATTAGACTCACTAACACCTATTTAATTGAAATATAAAAGTTTATAAAATTAGTTTCCGAAAATAATGCATTTGATATTTTAAAAGACTCTCGTTTGCCCAAAACCGACTTCCCAGATAAAATCGACCACATTGACTCAATTTTTTTTAACATTCCATACCATTGAGCAATGCAAAGCAGTCACTAACGCATGTCACGCTCGAAGATCCAGCAAACAGCACAAAGACATAGAGACAACATCACATTGACAAGGATGGCATGCCAAACAACAGTCTGCATGGATTAGTTCCAATGTAAAGATGGGTAGAATAATAATAAACATCCAGATGAGCTTTGCTTAAATACTAGTACATGCGATACAGAAAAAACTGAGTTCTGAATTCATAGATCAACAGCGAAAAGGACAATTTCAGCAGCAAAAGATGCAACACATTTACTTACGGCACTCTGTCCACATAAGCTGATCAGAAACATAGAAAAGAAAACAATTTGTATATAGACATTAAGCAGCATTCACTCAAACGCCCATGCATTCTCCCTGCGAACTTCTTCTTCCTCCTCTGGAGTAAAGTCATTTTTTATGTTGAACGTCTTGCGAATTTCCTCAGGTGTCTTCCCCTTGATCATGTCAGCCACGGTTTGACAAGTGAGGTCGAGTAAACTCTTGATGTTTAGGTAGTTCGCAGCCTGGAAAGAAATAAGGGGCCCACTTAGAGAACAAAAACAGAATTAGCCACCCAAAACTCTCCTCAACATAACCAAGAAAAGAATGGTGGATTTCCATTTATTCAAAAGAAGGAATATTGATGTCACGAAGATACTGAAGAAACTCAGATAATTTCAACTAAACCCAATGTATATAAAGACCTCTAAAATCGATGACTAGTTTGGGATTGAGTCACTTATTAGAAATATACACCAAGCACCAAACAAATTGCAGCGAAGGGGGAGCTCACAATCAGTGAAACTCATCACGCAATTTCACTCACAGCAAATGCAAGTCTAGATTTAAAAAAAAAATTACCAAGTAAAATGGTAGAGGAGATATAATGAGCATTTATCAACTTACATCTGGATGAAACTGCACGTGCATTTGGAATTATTAGAAATTAACAAGGAAAGAAAAAGATGCTTAAACTCAATACTAAAACAAGGTAACTCACCTACCCAATCAACAAAATTCGCCCAATGCACCACCCTCCCCAATATACATTACAAACAAACACAGGTAAAATTTCGAAGTGCAAACTAGAACAAACGAGGAATCCTAGTGATTGACAGAGCAATAAAGGCGTAAAATCCCACAAAATTCACGGTTCAAAAGTCGTATCAACATCAATCACATGAAATACAGCAGTCATTAATAAAATTATTTTGGGGATTTCTCAATTTCTAAATACCATATCATGAATTTGATAGAGTAATCGGGAGGGGAAACCATAAAATGCCACTACAAGTAACGCAGTTTCATGTAAACCATAATATATTGTCTAGATAACTCTAAGAGTGTAAATCGTCTTTGTAGTGTTCAACAGAACTTTAGAATTTTGATCCAAAATACTACGAAGTAAAATATTTTGGAGAAAGACAGTGTAGTAGACTTGTTGGAGCTGAAACACAGTAGAAAGGGAAAAAAATAACACGCCAAAGGCTAGCGCACAAAAAGAAGAAACCTGAATAGGTCCAAACTAAAACTCAATATCACAAACCACACAATCCAACACGACAGCAAATATCTGCCGAAGCGGAAAAATGCAGCAAGGCAAGCCACATATAAAATGGCAACCAGAAGAATCCAGGGGCATATTTGTCAAACTCGAAAGCGGTGAGAGAGAAGTGAGTGGCATGATCTAAAAAAAGAACCAAACATAGGGGCAAAACAGTCAAACAAAAAGGGTAGGGAGGATATACCAAAATCAGATCAAAGAGCGTCCCCTGATCAACCTTCACGAACTCAGTATCGAAATTCTTCAAGTCGTCGTCGACGACCTTGTCCGTCGAAACAGCGTCGGAGGAATCCTTTGCGGCGGATTCGACGTGGCGCTTGCAGTACTCAATCACCTTGGCGAGGATCTTGGATGTGACGTTAGGCAGCGGGATAGTGGTGTCGGCGCAGTTATCCTCGATCATGTGCTTTATAGTCTGAGATTCAACTGCAACAGCCTCCTCCACTTCGAATGTCTCGCCGTCCGAGCTCTTCAACGCGATCACCTTCTGCGAAGACATGCTTTACCAAAGATCGATTGGGGAACCCTAACCTCTGAAGAATGAAATAAAAATTAGCATTTATTTGAGAAGCCGCGTATATTTTAGGCCCACGCATTAGATTGGGTCTGGGTTTCCACCTTTATTTATTTTTTTAATATGTTCTTTCAACACCAAATCATCTTTCAAGTTGGATTACAATAAATTAAATATTATGTTTTCACATTTTTTACAAACTTTGATGATTGTATTTAAAATTTTAGTATTGTAACTTGTTTATTATATTATTAAATATATATGTTCTTAAAACCATAATTTTTTATTATACTAAATTTACATTATTTTTATATCTTCTTTATACTAAAAATATACGAACAATATAAGAATTTATCAATGCATAAGCTTCAAATTTTCAAAGAACAACAATATATTTATTGAAAAAAAAATTGTTTCAATTTCTAAATCAAAACAACAATAAAAGAATAAGTCTCACAAAATAACTACCAAAAAAATTAAAGAAATAATCCATGCCAAAGCCACAACATACAAAGAGCAGGAAATGGAAATGTATGAGAGACAAAGTTCAAAATGAAGTGCAATGCATAGAGTTGTAAATGGGTAAGAGATTCGATGGAAGTGCAATGAATAAAAATATATACGAGAAAGAGGTCCGACTGAAGTGCAGTGTACAAATGCTAGGGACAGAGAGAAGTTTCTCGAGTGAATGCAACACATAAGCCCAAACATAAGGTCAGAGTTACATATATTGCAGTTAATTAGTATATGTTAAGCTCCGAAAATCACCAATACTCGAGTACCAGTCACCAAGGAGCTGAGGCCAACCCATGGTCAACGCGCAACCCGATGGTACTTGTCATCAATAAAGTAAAGGGAGTCTGTCCCTATTAATGATAGGCACATAAACAGGGCTGTTTTATGTTTTAAGCCTGATCAAATTTTTTTTAAAAAAAAGAGCCTCATGTAGTGTATTTGTTCACTATATGGGGGGTTATTTTTTATAAAAAATATTTGACCAAGTCTATTTCTCTAAATATCCTCAGATAAACAATTAGATATCGGAGAGGGTTAAGGATAGTGGCAAAAAGGGAAAATAAAAGAATTTTCTGGTGATCTACCCATTCATTCTAGTTGTCAGGAACCCTCAGCCAATATTTAAATTGGAAAGGTCGACATGGGGCAGCAAAGGCGGAGAGAGCAACAAACCCGTAGAGGTCAACAAGAGGAGAGGAAAAGTGAGTTTTGGACTGATGGAGGGAAACAATTTTCAGAATATGAGGATGTTGCACATGGCCATTGGCTACATAAGTAAAAGAACGTGACCTGTTTTTCCTGCATTTCGAACATCAGGGAGAAGAGAAAATAGAATAATACATCAGAAAAAGAGGAAACCATGCATGAACCAATGGGAGTTCCTACCTATTTCAGGAGCTGCAAGAGACCGAGCAATGAGGTATCCAAGACAGAGGCAAGATTAATGTATGTTGTAACTTCAGAAGAACCTATATTAACGATGGTACATATAGACGGGGCATCAACTTCTGATGATATATTGCGTGTAGTCGAAGTGATCAAAGATGAGGGAATCACAACAGTCAAAGACCTGTTATTCAATAAATCCCTGAGAAAAGCAATTCCCCACACAAGATTAGAGCAACAAAAGGGGCATACCTATTATCTTTTCTAAACTTAGGGATGGCATATGGGGAAAGCTCGAAACTAGTAGATTGGTCATGGTTAAAAAAATTGCATACATGCATACAAGAATTAATCAAGAAATCAGTTTTTCTCATATACATGCAATAAGGCCAAACAATGATTATCTGACCACAACCACAATGCAAAGGCTAACGGATTGCCAAACTACACTAAGCTTCCCAACTCTCTGCAAGAAACAAATAAATAAGTACAGTAGCATGTAAACATTTACAAGAAGCTAACATGAAAATATCATAGAATTTCATAGCAGTCACTACCATAGCGACAAAATCAATCATCATTCCTTCAAATCTCTCTCGAAAAGTCAGAGCACAACAAGATACACAAGCAATAATATACATTTTGTTTCTAGAAAGCCATAGCGCTGCAAGATGAATCATGGAAAAACAGACAAAATTGGTTTGAATAAATCAAATGACGTACAAATAGGAATATATCGTGGATATATAATGGACAAAATAATGGAGTACTGATGGATTGGGAGAACCACCCAAGACTCTGATGAAAAAGATGGGCAATAGAAGACAACAAAGGACAGAACACAATTCAACACAAATTTTTGTGAACACTTTTTACAAAATATTAGTTTTCAAGCATATTAGTTTACACAAATTTCTAGCGTTTTGCGGTTTGTTTCACTACGAATTTCAACATACTAAAAAGTGTAGTATGCCTGAATCTAACTGGGGTTCGCGGTGGTGGAAGAACTGAATCGGGAAAAGAGGGACGTCAAGTGCACCCATTCCAAACTTCAGTCCAAAGCCCCCAGGCGGTGTATTTTTTCGAAATGAGGTTCGAATGTTTCCAATGAATTTGATTGGGTTGGGATTTATTGTGAAAATTCTATTTTCACTACGATTAATATTTTCTATAGAAAGAAAAAATAAAAAGATAGTAAAATTAATTTCAATGCTTTGTAATTTTCTATTGATTTGTATATACATAATCATGTTGGAATTTTACATATTCAAGTTTCGCTGTCATTTTTTTAGTTTGATGTTGTATTTGTTTATGAGATTATAATGAACTAACAAATTTAATATTCATTGTTGCTTGATTTCATAAAAGTTAGATTTTCATTATTTTAACATGAATCGATGATTTTAGAACCTGACACGCTCTCGTCCATCAAAAATTGTGTAAACAGCAACCGATCAAGCATGTACCATGATAAAACAGTTTCATAATTCCAAATCACACTTATTTCTATATTCTCCATAAAATGTGCTCATGAAACATTAAATCCTGAAAATGACAGCACAAAATTCAAATATGAATATCTAGAAACTCTATTGATAAATTGAAAATCGATAAACGGGTGAATTTTCCTTCTCCATATTTTTTCTTTTACGGCGATAGCCTTTTTTTTTTCTTTATATTTGAACTTTATTTATTTATTTATTTTACAGAATTTCCAACACTCACGCATGGGCCTAAATCTAATTTGCATAAAATTTATGTTAAAGCCCATTAAAGATTTATTAATAATTATATATTAAAATATCCAACTAGTATTTGTGATGCCACAACCTGATGTTTGGTCACTTTTTCAAAACTAGTCTTTAAAAATATAGAAAAGCGCGGGTTAAGCTCAAAGGGAGGATAAAACTTTGCTTTTCGCTCCAGGCAAAAATGTGAAAAAGTCAATTATTAAATCATTTTTTTGAGGAAATTTAGTTTATCATATTGACAGTGTCGGAGTTTTTAAAATTTTATTTTAAATAATAAATTTTTTAAAAAGAATTTGGTTAAGAATTATTATTTTTAGAATAAGAAACGACACTTTACTGAACAATGATTGTCAAAAATTTCACTCCACATGATTTACTATTTGAAACTCATGTGTTTTGATAACTTGAAATTTATACATTCAATCTTATAAATTTGTATGTTTATTTAATGTTTGTGTTATATTAATTGACATTTGGCTTGACCTAATTAAATTTAAAACGTATTTTAATGTTTAGTTTCATATTAAATTTATCTAAACCCGTAAAATATGAAACTTTACATATTTTAAAAAGCTTGCTCAAAACAAGCCGTCACAGCTACTCAATAGAATCTAGGATATGATGGTACATGTGCCTATGATATTAGCAGCAGATTGTCGAAATCGAAAATCTTAAATGTCTTCTATGTTCGACGAATAATGTACGTAGCTCATAAAATTGCATCATTTTCTTCTTCTACCCTTCACTATTTGTTTGGGTAAATGTGGATTTTCCGTCTTGGTTGATTAAACTTGTAATAGAAGATTATCATTAATAAATTTACAAAAGTTTCCACTCAAAAAAGGAAAAAAAAAGCTTGCTCAAAACGACTATGGTACGTATGATGATTTTTAAAAAAATTATCTATAAAACACAAATTATTGAATACTTAATATAAATAATTAATATTTTATATATATGTTATCTTCATTTCATTTCACTAAAATTAAATGAAAATTACCCCCACTTTCTGGCACAAAGGCCAACAAAAAGGTTGGCTTGGGATTTTATCCTTTCAACCATCTTCTTCTCGCAAGCTTCCCAGGTCTCGGTACATGTCCAAATACTGTACAAGGGGAAGGAAGAGTAAAAGCAAAACTTCCTAAACTTAGGGTTCAGTCGAGCTACCATTTTGAGAGAATGGAAAGGGCTATCTATTCTAATCCAATGCCTTCCAATTCTCCATTTTTTCGCCAGCATACTCGACTTTATTTGCCCCGGAAACTTGCCCCGTGTTCTTCTGCGCCCACGTGGTCTCCGTGGCTTCTACTCTCTGAATCACGCCCAGTCAGTTCGATCTCCTGCAATCTCCATGGATCGGCTTTTCTTTCTGCGAATTGCGTTGAAACAGTGTTGTCTTCTGAGGATTTACCAAATGGGCAGGAGCCTAAGCACGATTTCCTAAAAAAGTTTGTTCAGAAACTATCTCAGCAGCAAAAGGTGGTTTTTTATTTTATTTAGTTTGCGCAAATACGATTTATGGGAATTTAAATATTGGTGCTAGAAGGGAAACTTCAGTGAACTGTGTATATGTATGTGAAGTAAAGCTTGTCATGCAGTTAACCAAGGTTCTACCGTGTGAAACTGGTAATTTTTTACTCGTTGAACAACTGAAGACTAGGATGTTGTGAATCTATTTAGCTGGGGAGCTTACTAGAGAAAATGTGCTGGAAAGATGTCTCTTTTAAAGAGGAATTGAAAATTTTCTATGTTTTGAACTATTATTTACCTTCAAGGAACAGTATCAAAATCCAAACAGTTGTGTTCAGTAAGTATTCTCTGAGGTTTTTGATAATGAAAAATGTTTCTGATTTAGAAAGTGTTTTCGCTCTGTTTAAGTTGAAGTTGACAAGTAGGAGATATTACTCAAATGATTCAGCTCCAGTTATCATGATTCTTGAGGCAATGTTATGCTTTGTCAATGTTCTGTGTAGCTTTTGTAGCCAGCATGACCATCATTTCTTCTCTACCAGTGCTACATCTCTGTACACTGTGTATTTTAACCGAGAGGAGTGATGTAATACGAGACATGTCACGTGGTCGTTTCCCCTGAATTGCAAGGAGTGTAGATATTCTGTGTTTTCTTGTCAGTGGTTGTCATTTTTTTTTAATTTGCTAATCCTAGTGCAATAATCTGCGTTGAGATTGGATTAATTATTGGTTATCTTTAAAACAGATAAATAATGTCTTGTGTAAGTTTAGAAGAATCAACCATAATAAAACTGCTGAATTATAAAATAGATGCAGTAAATTCCGAATTCAAATTTTAATGGTCTCTGTACAAGTCCGCCAGTACGATAGGTGACCATTTAGAATATCCCATCAAGTTGATTTGAGGGAGTGATATAGTGGATTAGTTGTTTATGTTATGACTATCTTAACTTATTCAGGTGTTCAATGCTGGGAAAGTGATCTTGCTATCAGCTATCTGTTTAACATTATTCCACCACCCAGCACTCGTTTCACCAGCCTTTGCGAGTTTTCCTAGTGCGGCCAGTGGAGAGTCAGCAGCAGTTGCAGCTGGAGGTAGTCTCATTCGCAGTGAATTAGTGAGCAGTGCATGGACTGGCTTATTGGCCGGTTGCTTGCACACATTGTCAGGTCCTGATCATCTTGCTGCATTAGCTCCACTGTCAATAGGCCGCACAAGGATGGAAAGTGCTGCTGTTGGAGCCCTGTGGGGATGTGGCCATGATGCTGGCCAATTGATATTTGGTTTACTTTTTCTACTTTTGAAGGATAGGCTTCATATTGAGGTTATCAGAACTTGGGGAACAAGAGTGGTAGGCTTGACTCTACTCATAATTGGTGCAATGGGAATCCGGGAAGCTTCAGAAGTCCCTGCACCACATGTTGCCACGGATGGTGCTGAATGTGACTTTAGTAGGCATGAACCTCTCCACAACCCCACAATTGGAAAGAAGAAGATTGGGTTTGCTACTTTCGCCACGGGGATCGTCCATGGTTTGCAGCCTGATGCACTGATGATGATCTTACCTGCACTCGCACTACCTTCTCGTTTGGCCGGCGCTGCATTTCTCTTCATGTTCTTGATTGGAACGGTTGTGGCTATGGGAAGTTATACGGTATTTATAGGGTCATGCAGTCAGGCGCTCAAGGACAGGGTACCTAGAATAACGGAGAAGCTCACATGGGCCTCTTCGCTTGTAGCTATTGCTTTAGGGGTTGCCATTCTTGTTAGCCAATTTTTTGGATTTAGTTTGTATTAGTTATGTTTAGTTTTTTGTCGCTCATAATAATGGTGAAGGATTAAGTACAAAATATAGAGAATTGAGAGCCACTGCATCATTTGCTGTAGCTTTGCGTTTCTAATATGATGATTTTTGACTTTATGAGTTACTCTTTGGTGCCTTTCCGTTGTCATGCCTTGTACTTTGGAACGATGTAATTAACTAGTTAATATGCTAATTTATGAGTCAGCAAACAAAGAAACTCCAAGAAATTGTTTAGCCTGGTCAGTGGTCACGATCTATCATTAGAATCAAGATTCATAACATTACGTTAATCAAAATTGATTTGTTTTTGCAATCATGGTTTAACAAAATCAAGGACTTCCCATTTGCAACCCATAAAATGTTGACTACAATTACCATTGATCTTCTGTGGGATAACATCTAACAGACCAACTGGTACATATCTGCATGTGTAACTGAGACATTCCACTAAGAAGTGCCTCGTTGTCTCAACTCCTGCCATCAAGTGCAAACACACAGGTCAACATTTCAGTAACGTGTTTCCGATTCAAAATTACCTAACATGCAGAAAACCGATTCCCGATAGCTTTTGAATCCGAACCCCAGTGCTGAAGGCCAAAGCATACGTAATCCTTCAAAATGTTCAACCTTTCCCCAGAACGAATGTCCCAGTTCCCCTGCTCCTTAATTTCAGTGAATATTGTTGAATGTGTGTGTCACCAAAACATCAGAGAAGTTATTCTCTGTGAGTGTGTGTAGCCACTGGTAACAAGAAGGCAGTTGAAAAGCGGTTGGCCAGCTCAAGTACTGACCTGGAAACTAGAAGGCAGGGCTATACATATAAATGGGATGTTTTCGGGAATACACATAAGAAGAAGAAGAGGAAGAAGAATCTCTGACTCTCTGAAGCAGAAGGGATATACAAGAGTGTAAACAAGGGGGAGGAAGAGAGTGAATGTTCTTGAGTGATAGGAAGAATACTAGTGCTCAGAGAAAGGACTCTCAATAATCTTGTACACTTGAATTGTTGTGAATAAAAACTGATATTGTTCCTCCCGTGGATGTAGGTCAATCGACCGAACCACGTAATCTCTGGTCTTGTGATTTTCATTTGATATTTCTTAGATTCTTGATTGCACAGGTTGAAACTCAAAGCTGATCATCTACAAGAGGATCACTCAACAAGTGGCGCCGTCTGTGGGAAATCGAACCCACGAATCAACGAATCAAGAACTACGGCAGAATGGGATCAATGAAATTCGATATAGAGAAATTTACTGGCAAGAACGACTTCTCGCTGTGGAGAATCAAGATGCAGGCCATTCTGGTACAGCAAGGGCTGAGTGTAGCTCTGAAACAGAAAGAAGAATTGTCAACAACTATAGGTGACGAAATTCTTGCTAAGGCACAAAGCGCAATAATCTTGTGCCTTGGAGACAAACCATTGAGAGAAGTCACCAAAGAAAGGACCGCTGCTGCGATGTGGTTGAAACTGGAGAATCTCTACATGACTAAATCCCTGGCAAATCGCTTGTATATGAAACAAAGACTTTACTCATTCAAGATCAGGGATGATAAGAATTTTGGAGATCAAATCGACGAGTTCATCAAGATTCTTGATGATCTCGAAAATCTTGAAGTTAAATTAGAAGATGAAGACAAGGCGCTCATTTTATTAAATGCTTTACCGAAGAATTTTGAGAACTTCAAGGATACAATGTTGTATGGAAGAGAGTCATCAATCACACTGGAAGAAGTTCAAGCTGCTTTAAATGCCAAAGAACTACAGAGGAAACTCCAAAATGAGGAGATTCAAGGTGAAGGACTTTCTGTCCGGGGAAGATCAGAAAGGAGAAACTACAAGCCCAGTTCTAAGAACAGATCGAGATCAAAAAGTCAAGCAAAATACAAATGTTTCCACTGCCATAAAGAAGGACATTTCAAGAGAAATTGCCCTGAAAGAAAGCATCGACCATATGAAAAACCAAAGGGGGAAGGAGAAGCAGCAGTGGCCCTACAAGATTATCAAGAAGCAGAAGCACTGGCTGTCACTGATCAAGAATCAGAGAATGAATGGATCTTAGACTCTGGTTGTTCATTCCATATGTGCCCAACAAAATCATGGTTTGAACATCTAAGTGACTCAGAGGAAGGCATCGTTCTTCTGGGAAATAACAAGTCCTGCAAGGTAAAAGGGATTGGATCCATACGAATAAGGATGTATGATGGGGTGGATATAGTCCTACAACAAGTGAGATATGTGCCCGAACTCAAGAGAAACCTATTATCTCTAGGAACTCTTGAATCACATGGATACTCTTTCAAGTCTGATGCAGGAACTATCAAGGTTACAAAAGGACAGCTAGTAGTCATGAAGGCAATAAAAAGAAATTCATTATACATACTACAAGGAAATACTGTCATAGGATCCTCTTCAATTATCCAAAAGAATGAAGATGTGACAGAATTGTGGCACAGGAGACTTGGTCATGTGGGTACAAGAGGATTGAATGAGTTGTCTAAGCAGAATCTTCTATGTGGAGGCCGTATCCAAAACTTAGATACATGTGAGTATTGCATACTTGGAAAAGCCAAAAGGGTCCAGTTTGAGACAGGAAAACACTCAACCGATGGCCCCTTTGAATATGCTCATTCTGATCTTTGGGGACCAGCAAGAACTCCAACACATGGAGGGGGAAGGTACTTTATGAGCATAATAGATGACCACACAAGGAGACTTTGGGTATATGTTTTGAAATCCAAAGGTGAAGCTTACAAAAAATTCAAGGAATGACTACAATTGATGGAAACCAGACTGGATAAAAGACTGAAACATCTAAGGACAGATAATGGCCTTGAATACCTCTCAGATCAGTTCAATCAATTATGCAAGGAAAAAGGAATTACAAGGCATAGGACAGTCCCGGGGACACCACAACAGAATGGGACAGCGGAGAGGATGAATCGCACATTGCTTGAGAGGGTAAGATGCATGCTACTAAGTGCAAACCTGCCAAAATCTTTTTGGGGGGAAGCAGTAGTAACAGCAGCATATTTGATTAACAGATGTCCCTCCTCAGCATTGAACTATAAAACTCCAATGGAATTGTGGAATGGATCCCCGTCAGACTATTCAAGCTTAAAGGTTTTCGGTTGTCTTGCCTATGCTCATATAAAGCAAGACAAACTTGAACCAAGGGCCTTAAGAAGTATTTTCATCGGATATCCAGATGGCATAAAAGGATATAAAGTGTGGAATCTTGAAGCTACTGGACCAAGATGTTTTAACACCAGGGATGTCACATTTGACGAATCAAAAATGGGATATGGACTGATGTTAAACACCCCTGGGAGCAGCTCTATTCCTAATATCAGCTCACAAATTGAGGTGAAGGATTCAAAAGATCCTTCAGATCAGATTGATGATCCTATAGAAAGGGTCACTACAGAAAGAGAGGAGTCTGGTACAGAAACACACGGGAATGAGGAAACAAGTACCTACATGTTGACAAGAGATAGAGAAAGGAGGACCATTAGACCACCAAAAAGATATGCACATGCTGATATGGTATCGTATGCTTTAATTACAGCTGAGAGTGTGGAGCTGCAAGAACCCACCAACTATCATGAAGCTGTAAATGGGAAACTAAAGCATGAATGGTTAGAGGCCATGAAAGAAGAAAT
Organism: Primulina eburnea; assembly: GCF_022965805.1. NCBI lineage: Eukaryota > Viridiplantae > Streptophyta > Magnoliopsida > Lamiales > Gesneriaceae > Primulina > Primulina eburnea. The sequence continues at coordinate 280,689 of NC_133113.1, forward strand.
TGACTCATTAATGAAGAATAAGACTTGGCAGTTAGTAAGTAAACCGCTGGGACATAAGGTGGTGGGATGTAAATGGGTCTATAAGATTAAGGAAGCTAACACTGAAAACAAATCACCAAAATTCAAGGCGAGATTAGTCGCAAAAGGCTTTACCCAAGTGGAAGGAGTCGACTTCAATGAAATCTTTTCACCAGTTGTAAAACACACATCTATAAGGATGATGCTGGCCTTAGTAGCTCAGTTTGATCTTGAACTTGAGCAGCTCGACGTAAAAACCGCTTTCCTCCATGGTGACCTTGAGGAAACCATATTTATGGAACAACCTCAGGGCTTTATTGAAGAAAAGGATAAAAATAAGGTGTGCTTGCTAAGGAAATCCCTTTATGGCTTAAAACAAAGTCCCCGACAGTGGTATAAAAGATTTGATGAGTTTATGATAAGAATAAACTTTGTAAGAAGTTCATTTGACAGCTGTGTCTACATGAAAAGGTTGAATGATACAGCCACTACCTTCCTACTATTATATGTTGACGATATGCTTATTGCAAGCACCAATATTAAGGAGCTTCAAGTCCTTAAGAAGCTCCTGAACTCTGAGTTTGATATGAAGGAATTGGGGGAAGCCAAAAGAATTCTGGGCATGGAGATCATCAGGAATAGAAGGGAAGAAAACTTGTTTCTCAGTCAATCCAGTTACATCAAAAAGATCCTAAAAAGGTTTAGAATGCATGAGTCTAAACAAGTTACTACTCCATTAGGGCAACACTTCAAGTTATCAGAGAATCAATCCCCTGAAAATGAAGAAGAGCAGTACAAAATGAGAAGTATACCCTATGCAAATGGTGTAGGGTGTATAATGTATGGAATGGTGTGCACACGTCCAGACCTTTCACATGCTATAAGTCTGATATCAAGATTTATGGCTAATCCAGGGAAGATGCATTGGGAAGGTCTAAAGTGGATTCTAAGATACTTAAAGGGAACTGAAAAATTGGGACTGATGTTTAGAAAACAAGGAAAATTAGACCAGCCACTGGAAGGTTTTGTGGACTCAGATTATGCTGGGAATTTGGACACAAGAAAGTCATTAACAGGGTATGTCTTCACCTTATTTGGGACTGCTATAAGTTGGAAGGCCTCTCTACAATCAGTGGTCACTTTATCAACTACAGAAGCGGAATACATAGCTCTTACAGAAGCTATTAAGGAAGCAATTTGGCTCCAAGGGATAGTAGCTGAATTCGGTATAAAACAAGAGCTTGTAGTGGTGAAGTGTGATAGTCAAAGTGCAATACACCTCACGAAACATCAAGTATTCCATGAAAGGTGTAAGCACATCGATGTCAAGTTACATTTTGTAAGAGATATAATCTCAAAAGGGGATGTTGAAGTGCAGAAAATATCCACAGAAGATAATCCTGCAGATATGCTAACAAAAACTCTACCTCAAACCAAGTTAAGGAAGTGCCTTGGCTTGGTGAACTTGACAGAAAGAAGTTAAGCTCCCTTACGGGAGGAAAAAGGGGGAACAACCAGGAAAGACTCTGTTTTGGAGACAAGGTGAAGATTGTTGAATGTGTGTGTCACCAAAACATCAGAGAAGTTATTCTCTGTGAGTGTGTGTAGCCACTGGTAACAAGAAGGCAGTTGAAAAGCGGTTGGCCAGCTCAAGTACTGACCTGGAAACTAGAAGGCAGGGCTATACATATAAATGGGATGTTTTCGGGAATACACATAAGAAGAAGAAGAGGAAGAAGAATCTCTGACTCTCTGAAGCAGAAGGGATATACAAGAGTGTAAACAAGGGGGAGGAAGAGAGTGAATGTTCTTGAGTGATAGGAAGAATACTAGTGCTCAGAGAAAGGACTCTCAATAATCTTGTACACTTGAATTGTTGTGAATAAAAACTGATATTGTTCCTCCCGTGGATGTAGGTCAATCGACCGAACCACGTAATCTCTGGTCTTGTGATTTTCATTTGATATTTCTTAGATTCTTGATTGCACAGGTTGAGACTCAAAGCTGATCATCTACAAGAGGATCACTCAACAAATATCCAGGGCTACAAGTTCAGAAAGGTGGTACTTAGATATAAGATAAGTAATGCTTCAAGTAGGATGCTGAAAATTACTTCGTTGAGGAGAATAGAGGGTAAATCTCTGTACCAACCTTAATCAACTCCCCTCAAGCAATCATACATGATGAGAGCTCAGGGCAATCGGTATGGCGAATGTTCCAATCGAGATAAGAGAACACATCACCATTTCCAAGAACTTGGAGACTGGGAGGTGCAGCTCGTGCACATTGGTAGATGTATTGCCAGTCTGCAAGTTTGCTGTACAGTTGCTGCCTTGTGCGACCATGTATTGTTATTGCAGCAGCTCCCCAATTTCCAATATCATGTATCAAAGAGTCAATTCGGTTTTTGCCATCAAAATAACCCATCCTTACCTGAAGGTGCAGAAAAGACGCATACTGATTAGAGAAATTTCTTCCATAATTCACCGTGCAAAAGGGTCAATAATTATCATGTTAAGGACAGAATGTCATAAAACTGAGTGACTTGTTCATTACTACTACATTCCAACTATTGAACAGTTCTATTTCAGCGTTCAGCTTATTTGACATTCTCTTTTAAGCAGCCTAAAGAAGACACATATTTAGGTGATTCAACACACTATCCTAGCGCCACCAATATCGAATCAGAAGACACCAGTTCTATAGCACACCTTTATTGTCACAGGTGTGTCAACCGCTCTAGAAGAGGCTTCTACAACACTTCATCGGCATTGGTTTGGTGAGGAGGGCAGATCCAGCACCCTTGTAAACTACAATATCAATTGGACATCCAATATTAACGATGAAATCCACTGTGCAATGCTTCTCGAGAAGTTCAACAGTTTTAGCAACTGTATCTGGATAGGACCCACAGATCTGTACGCCAAAGAAACCCTCAGATGAGTGGCGTCTCAGCAATGCCCATTCAGAAGCTTGACCCTAGATTCAAACCAGGAAACAATAAAAATTAGTATTCCCTCCAAATATTTCCAAAGATAGAAAGTTTACACAAATATATGCCCATGGCAATAACTACATAATGATCTAGTGCTTAATATCTACCTTTCAGCATGTTAATATGATATTCTTTTCGCATCAAAATATTAGCTAAGTAAGAAAAACTATATTTCCCAACCTTTAAAAGGTTAGTACACAGAGCCATCTCACCACATGTAATATCAGCTCCCAGAACCTTGCAAACCCTGCGATACAGTAGATTTCCTACAGTCGTCAGGGGAGCAAGATGGAGTTTTTCTCTAAAATCAATGAGTTTCTTTCACGTGGATGCAACTTTAGGCTTTTATCAGTGCATCCTAATGTATGTTCCATGATGGTTTGTCTTTCATCATGTTCACAGCTTTTCTCTACGTCTTCCTCTTCTTGAATTTGACCTGTTACAGTAGACCGAATAAATCAAAGCACCCCATATACAGAAACTTACTGGTGGAACCCATGGAAAGCATTGTGACAAACCATTATTGTGTTGTACTGAACAAGTTTCATCCATCAGACATTTTGTCTTCTTTGGGGGTCTGAGCTCATAATCCAAATCTGTTTCATGTTTTTTATCTTCTTCAAAGACTTCAACTAAGCAATCCACTTTATTGCTCAGAGCAGCAGGCACTACACAAGAACCATTTTCATCAACTTTTCCAGTGCCATTTGCAAAATTATCACACCATCATTCTCATCATCCACCATTTTCTTTTCTTTTCCCTTCCCCTAAAATAAACATATTAGCTTAAGAAAAATACAAATGGTCGAACGCTAGACATCAAAATATAATGATTTTGCAAAATATTATTGCCACGAGAGATGTAATAATGAATAATTGTACAACTATGTACGTAGTCTAGTTCTTACCAGAAGCCCAAGCAGCTTGAGTGAAGCATCTGCCTTGGGGAACTTCACTTTGTTTTTCCACAGAAGCTTCTGAAAATCCTTGTCCAATAAATTCATCTCATTGCCTTTCTTCAGTGAATAATTTTTGCCCCATTACCCACATAGGCATCATCATCTCTATGTGTGCCAGCAAATCTACAACCTAGACCATAAGGACATGGCCCTTCATTAACCAGAGAAGGGCAAATCCTTAGTCCACTACAAACGATTACAAGTTAATCAGATAAAGCTAAACACATAATAAACTCCTAATATATACAGAGACATCCACATTTTCTCTAATGAAAAAGTTCACCAAAATATTTTTTGAATTTTGCCTCTCATATCATATTGAGTTTTCTATGGTAAGTCAAAATTAAGTGTTTATTTATTTTCCGTAAAGAATTTTTCCCCCATTAGATTTCATAAGTCTGTTGGTGGGTGCGATGTTCACAGGACTGTCATATCGGTCACATTATTGCATTAAATGTCATTTTATCGAATGTAAAAAACGAAATTTTACTGAATTCATGAATATATATATATATATACTAGAAATAATGTACGTGCAACATATGTTGAATTAATTAGAATTTGAAATAAATTTAGTTAACTAAACAAAAGATAATGATAATAGTATTGTAAATTTTGACAATTCGTGTAAATTAGCATAGATAATTAATTGACAATTCGTGTAAATATCTCAATTATTACAATCTTTTTTTGACAATTAATGATATGCAATTTTTTATTTATAATGTTATTTAATTATGCATTGACAATTCGTGTAAATTTTTTGACAATTAATGATATGCAATTTTTTATTTATAATGATATGCATTGACAATTAGTGTAAATTTTGACAATTCGTGTAAATTAGCATAGACAATTCGTGTAAATTGCATAGATAAAATTGTTGTCAATTTACAATCTTTTTTTGACAATTAATTATATGTAATTTTTTATTTATAATGTTATTTAATTATTATTTTCTTTCATGTAAATTGACAACAATTTTAACCGGATGCTATTACTTTCCTAATTACCTTTAATTTATTAGACACTTATACTTGATAACATATAACCTACACATTATTATAACAATCTATCATCACATAAAAAGTACTGGTGGAATGATTTAAAAAAAATATTGACTAAATGTTGTCATTTTTTTTGTAATTTATAATAATAATATTTTTGACAATAAATCATTTTTTACTGACTCTTATTATACTTATTTTAATATTTCATATTGACTCATTAGTATAATTAGCACAATTAAATTACTAATGTCATATTAGTATTACTTCTAGAAAAATAATATATTTAATTTTTATAATTGTTTAAATATCTTCGCGAGATCATTTGTGTACCCTTATCTTGAGAAAAATTCATTGCATTTATAAAGTTTGAATATTAAATATAACTTTATGGTATACATTTAATTTGGAAAATGAATTCATTACAATGACAAACACTTCTTCCATTTCTATTTTTTGTGTAACCCAAAAAAGTTAATACTTTTTCCCTTTTATCTTCTCCAACTCACTGTAAAAAATTATTAAAAAAATATTTTTATTTAGAAAAATATTTTTATTTATTATTTTTCTTGTCTATATATTTTGTTATATGTAAACATATATTCTACTTCATTGTCTTAATTGTCATATATATTTATTATATAATTTGTGTACATTGAAGATGAATAAGTTCATTTTGTAGTTTTTTATTACATGGACTTAGGTTGATATATTAATATGTGATATACACATATATAAGAATTTTCAAATCCATTCACAATGATTTTTTATAACAAAGACCAACCCTAATAAAAATTAGGATTCATAATGATTTTAAATATAATATAAAAATAATATGTGGAAACTTTTTTTGACATTTTAGTTGCAAAATACAGTGACAAATGCATGTATGTGCACTATTTTATTGTGTCAATATAACCTTCTTTAAATATCTTATTCTTAGAGCAATGATCAAAATTTGTTTATTTCTTATTTTGATTATCGACAAATCCAATATTTCATTTAAATTTTTTTATTAATAATATTTACATGAGTTTTATTCTATATTTATCCAATTTGAAAGTGATCAATTATAATTCAATCTATAATAATATTTGAAAATCGTAGAATGGTTCTAAATTTAAAAATCGAGTAACATGTAAGAGATCAATTCAAAACTAAAAGTTGATACAACATGCTTCTTCTAGCTCTACGATCGAATAATGTAGGATTGAACGTTTGTCGCTTTACCAAAAGCTATAACTAATACTAACAATACAAGTCAAATCTTTAAATCGTACAACAGCTCAAGCGCCTATTCATCATGGACAATTATTGTACCCAACAATCTGTCTCCTAATAATTGCACAAATTGCAATCAATGAAAATCAAAGGCGCGATCTTTGCTCTGATACCAATTGTAAGCTCAAGCGTTTACTGTTTTATCAAAACATATAGATTATGGTAACTGTGTTAATCAAATCATTTAAATAGTACAACAGCTCAAGCACAACATTTCAATTGCTCTACCCAACCTGATCAATTATTGTACCCAACAAATAAGTTTATGAAAATAACTTTTTACTAAATCATATGAATTTATATGACATTTGAGTCAAATATATACTTGATATTCTACATAAGTAGTAGAGAAAAAAAAATCATTTTTCATCTATTTGAAAATTTATATATTAAAATAAAAGAAAAATCAGAAGAAAAAAACATATAGCATCAGTGACAAAATCCTGAAACCCAAATTGAAAGATGAATTAATAAAATTCATATTCATTATTAAATTCTACTATTTAATTTTAATAAATTTATCATTTTTATCCACTAAAAATAATGAAAGAATTGTTTATAGAATTTAATTAAAAAGTCAAATTACATCAATTTTTGATTCCGAATAAGATCACATTGTGATTACGTTACAATGATAAATAAATTATTATTTTTAGTTTATCATCATATTCTTTACCTCAATGAACACATTTTCGAATGTAGGATGATAAATTTAATATTGACATTAGATAATTATAGTATTAATTCTAACATTATTTTTTTATTCTTCTCAATACATTACTTTTTCTATATTTAAATATATCAGTCTATTTATTATTGTATAAAAAGTATAATAACTATTTGTTTACATGATCAAATTTAAGATTAACTGTTTAGAAAAAATTCTAATATATATTTACAGATCAATAGATCATGAAATTAAATTTGAGATCAAGAGAAAAATAAAGAATATGTAGAATACCACAGTGCATGAACTTTCGCTTTGTACAGTGACAAAACATATGGTGAGACCAATTGAGATACTTATATATATGAGCCTCATTCAACTTAGCCCGTTATAATATTTTTATTAACTCATTTTGTCCTTCGTTTTTATTTCACCAACTTTGCACTATGACTCATTCAAGCATTAGCTTTTTTTTTTTGGCAAAAACTTGTGTGAGACGGTCTCACGGGTCGTATTTGTGAGACGGATCTCTTATTTGGGTCACCCATGAAAAAGTATTAATTTTTATGCTAAGAGTATTACTTTTTATTGTGAATATGGGTAGGGTTGACCCGTCTCACCAATTACGACCCGTGAGACGGTCTCACACAAGACTCACTCTTTTTTTTTTTAGTACATAGTGGCCTCTAATGTCACTGATATCAATCTTTAGAAATCGGTATTAGTAGTTTATATGTAATAGACAATTATTTAGTTTTTATTTTCTGTCTTTTAATTAATTGTGTAATTTTTTTTATGTTCTACCTAATTCATTTTTAGAATTTTTATTGAATTTTTATCATCATGATCAGAAGAGTTGCACACATACAATATAAAATTAATATATTTTAAAACGTTAATATTGAAGTGTCAAATAAATGTATTACATCATTATTTAAGAACTTTTAGAAAAACAATATACATCGTAATTCAGATTTTAAGATTAACATACAAATAAATACTTGCGATGAATATCTTATGAAACAAATGATGTTAGTCCAAAAAGATTAAATATGATTATTGTAAATGAATTTTTCTTAATTAATTATAAAATTTTCAGCACATGTACTGAATTAATTAGAATATTTTCAATATAATATTTTTATTAATACATTTTGTCTTTCGTTTTTATTTCACTAACTTTGCAAAATGACTCATTCAAGCATTAGCTTTTTATTTTTTTATTACATAGTGGCCTCCACTCTCACCGACTTCAATCTTTAGAAGTCGGTATTAGTAGTTTATATGTAATAGACAATTATTTAGTTTTTATTTTCTGTCTTTTTATTAATTGTGTAATTTTTTTATGTTCTACTTAATTCATTTTTTGAATTTTTATTGAATTTTTATGATCATGATTAGAAGAGTTGCACACATATAATATAAATTAATATATTTTAAAATGTTAATATTGAAATGTCAAATAAATATATTAAATCATTATTTAAGAACTTTTAGAAAAACAATATACATCGTAATTCAAGTTTAAAGATTAACATAAAAATAAATAATTGTGATGAATATCTTATGAAATAAATGATGTCAGTCCAAAAAGATTAAATATGATTATTGTAAATGAATTTTTCTTAATTAATTTAAAAATTTTCAGCACATGCACTGAATTAATTAGAATATTTTCAATATAGTATGTAGATAAATATTTTGCCATATGAGTTAGTGATTGAGTCCTTATGAACATTTTAAAAAAATGTGTCTTTAGTTATAGTAACGATGTCTTATAATTTAAAATATTAAATGAAACAAATTATCAAGATAAAAAAATAATTAAGAAATTCAAGAATATATGGTTATTCAATTAGTTTAATTGACACGCTCTTTAGTTTGCTGATTTAATAGATGTTAGATCCACAATCACTTAGTTTGATAAGAATTCTTGTAGAATAAAATACAAGTATAGTAAATTACTTGATTGTATATGTAACGAAATTTTGTATATTTCATATATGTTTGATTTATTTCATTTATGGTTGAAATTTTATATATTATAATATAAGATTTGTTATGCATCTTAACATCGATAAATTCACAAAAAATTTATATATTAATTCCCGTTACCATATAATTCTGGTTTTACCCCAGACTTTTGTGTATTCGTCTGCTTGAATTTATTGTTCCTCATTTTACCAAGACCCATAACATGTCAAACATGAAAGTGAATATTAATTTAAAGAGATGATAATATTTATATATTGTAATAAACAAATTTACCCCTCACGATACTGATAAAACTAACTTAAAAATAATATGTTGACGAATATATTGTCAGGAATCCAAAAATACAACTCAAATGTCAACTTTGACACTCAATTTTAAATGACTGCCAAAATATCTCAACAATCTACATTTATTGGACAACACAGAACATCACAATTTTAAAATCAAAATGATATTTACCATTTTATATCAAAAATTCGTGATTGAAAATCGATAATATTAGATATATAGATATTTAATATAAACTCGTGCGAGCTCATTTAGGCTCACCTTTAAATGAGTCGACAAAATTTCAAATCAACTCACTTAAATTGTTTGGCGGTGCAGGCCAAACCGACAGACCCAACCCAAATCGACGGCTCAGATCACAACGATCTTTTACCATGTTTTATTAAATTATTTATAAATATGAACCGCAAAAAAATTTCGGTTGCAAAAAACTTTAATTTAAACACAACAAACAGTTACAAGTAAATAGATTTAAAATTTTAAAAATATTTTTGTAAAAAAATTATATCACAATAAATTTTTTGATCATATTTTATTAAAGTATTTTTTAATATAAAGCTTTGCTAAAAATATTTTTTAAACACATAGATTGAGTTCTTATGAACATTTAAAAAAATATCTATAGTTATAGTAACAGTGTTTTATAATTTCAAATATTAAATAAAACAAATTATCAAGATAAAAAAATTAATTAAGAAATTCAAGAATATGTGATTACTCAATTAGTTTAATTGACACGCATATTTAGTTTACTGATTTAATAGATTTTAAATCTACAATCACTGACTTTGACAAGATTTCTTCTAGAATAAAATACAATTATAATAAATTACTTGACTGTATACATAATAAAATTTTGTATATTTCATATATGCTTGATTTATTTCATTTATAAGGTTGAAATTTTATATACTATGATACAAGATTTGTTATACATCTTAAACTGTTTGGCGGTGCAAGCCAACCCGACATACCTAACCCAAATTGACGGCTCAAATCACAACGATCTTTTACCATGTTTTATTTAAATAATTTATAAATATAAACCGAAAAAAAATTTCGGTTGCAAAAAACTTTAATTTAAACACAACAAACAGTTACAAGTAAATAGATTTAAAATTTTAAAAATATTTTTGTAAAAAAATTATATCACAATAAATTTTTTGACCATATTTTATTAAAGTATTTTTTAATATAAAGCTTTGCCAAAAATATTTTTTAAACGCATAGATTGAGTCCTTATGAACATTTAAAAAAAATATCTATAGTTATAGTAACAGTGTCTTATAATTTCAAATATTAAATAAAACAAATTATCAAGATAAAAAATTAATTAAGAAATTCAAGAATATGTGATTACTCAATTAGTTTAATTGACACGCACATTTAGTTTACTGATTTAATAGATTTTAAATCCACAATCACTGATTTGACAAGATTTCTTGTAGAATAAAATACAATTATAATAAATTACTTGACTGTATACGTAATAAAATTTTGTATATTTCATATATGATTGATTTATTTCATTTATAAGGTTGAAATTTTATATAATATGATACAAGATTTGTTATACATCTTCAACTGTTTGGCGGTGCAAGCCAACCCGCCCAACCCAAATTGACGGCTCAAATCACAACGATCTTTTACTGTGTTTTATTTAAATAATTTATAAATATAAACCGAAAAAAATTTCGGTTGCAAAAAATTTTAATTTAAACACATAAATTCTAGCAAACTGTCAAACGAGGTCATGAAAAAAAATTAATAAGTCACCAAAGAAAATTCACAATTCCATAATGAGTTATTTCTAAACTTTAATTGATTTAATAATTTACATAATGAAAAGATAAATAAAAAAATTTAAATCATTGGTTTAAAAATAACATATTATAATTTGGGTAGACATAAAAAAACCAAGTACTAATTTACATAATGAAAATACATCATTGGATAAAAATAACATATTATAATGTAGGTAGACATAAAAAATTAAATATTAATAATAACACATATTTAAAATATGAATAAAGAAAAAGAAAAGACACATTTAAAGTATGCAATTAATGTAAAACAAACAATTAATAAGGACATGATTGGAAATTCACATATAAAGTCACATATTTATAGATATATATAATATAATAGATATGCGGTTAATTTTTTTTTTTTACTTTTATTGTTACTTACAGGTGTATTTTGTTGGAAATTTTAATCAAATTAGGATGTAGAATAAAAATTATATCTCATGGACGTGAGAGTGTCTTTTACATATTGCTATATATTCTGTTATGTTCTGTTTGTTATATTTTGAACAACATAAGAGTTGAGATTATATCCCATTAAAAACAATGGAAGTTGGGCTTCAATTTGTTCTTAGTTCCAATTTATATGTAATTTTGTTCTAGTTTATTATATGCACGCATGCTTTCCCACACGAACATGCAATCACGTCATTTCAAACTTATCAGCGACATTTAAATACACTACATGTCACGCCCCGAGCCCTGGTCCGTACCTGCGTGACTGCACAATGGGCCCCTATAGCAACTACTTCGTATCCGTCATCGTTTTACGAAAATGATTAACCCAAGTTGCTATAGAAGTCCATTGTAGCCTTTTATAAACTCATTTTTAATCTTGATTTTTTTCGATGTCGGACAAGGGTATCACAATCACCCCTCCTTCAGAACGCGACGTCCCCGTCGCGGCCTGACCACTCGATCCACCAGCACCGAGAATCTAGAGGTGGCTCTTACAGGTTCAAGAGGTGGCTCCCGTCATGTAGCACTTTGCCCCGCAGGTTCAAGAGGTGGCTCACATGCACGTAGCACTTTGTCCCGCATAACACTTATTTCTCGGTGTTCCATGCCGGTGACCGGCTCTGATACCATTCTGTCACGCCCCGAGCCCGGGCCCGCGCCTGCGTGACTGCACAATAAGCCCCTATAACAACTACTTCGTATCCGTCCTCGCTTTACGAAAATGATTAACTCAAGTTGCTATAGAAGTCCATTGTAGTCCTTTATAAACTCATTTTTAATTTTGATTTTTTTCGATGTCGGACAAGGGTATCACACTACATTTTAAACACATAATTTGATTGTATACATGCATGAATCATATATATTGTTATACTATATTCTAGGTTTCGGCTTCATATATCATTTTCTTAACAATATATTTCAACTATTTATTTATTTCATCATTATAAAACTAAACTAGAATACTATAATTATATATTAAACAAAATATTTTCAAATAAAATCACATGTACGCACATGCAATATATAATATCTATTTATTTTTACGTGTAGTATAAGAGTATGTCTTTTGTGAGATTGTTTCGCTGATATTTATTCGTGAGACGAGTCAACCATGTCCATATTTATAATAAAAATTAATATTTTTGGTATAAAAAAATAATTTCATTTCATGATTGATCCAAACATAATATTCGTACAAAATCGATCCATAAGATCGTCTCGCATGTGTTTTTGTGTTATAATATAATATAATTTGTTGCTCAATAGAATTATAAAAAAGTATGATAGTACGAAAAAAATAAGATTCCTGCAGTATTTGGAATATTTTTTTGCTTAAATATATAATTTTTAAAATTTATGGAAAAATATATAAAAGATAGAAGATTTATCAGGGTAAGGTAAAATTTTATCCCAAATTACGTGTGTGTGTGTGAATAAATAAATAATAACAAGTCATTTGACGCTTTTCTTATTAAATAAATAATATTAATTATGTTAATCTATATTTTTGTAATATAAAAATAATGATTGATTCTGTCAATAGTTATTAATAGCTTTTCTCTTTTCCAAATTTAACAATCAGTTCTCGAAATCGTAGTAATAAAATAAAAAAGAATAAAAAAAAGAGAGATTTTAGGATGAGGGTAATATATAATTGAAGTAAAATTTCTAGAATTTTTTAGTCACACAGTATAATCATAAATGTAACAAAAATACAGCAACATAATAATTTGAATACAAAAAGAATTATAAACTCGAAGATATATTAAATTCCAACATAATTAATTGTAGGTCACAGAAATTGAAATACGACACACTAACACACACTTTAGTCTAAACAAGACATCATGCTTAAAGACGAGAATAAAACATAAACAGAAACACGACTTAGGTCCAAAATAAAGAACTGGTTCAGATTATTAAAATTCCTATACCATTGTAGCTGGATCACTGCTTTGATTCATGCTCCGCAGGTGTACCAACTTCGTTGTTCGACTCCGTCTGCTGCTTCTGTGGTTGCATTTCTTGTTTTCCGAACAGCTGAAGCATCTCACATTGATGAATCTTAGAGTAAGAAGCTACATTTGCCACCTTCAAGCGTTGCACTTCCTCTGTCAAGGCTGCCTTCAGTGCTGTCCCATGATACCCATAGTAAGCGAACAAATCGTCCCGAAAACAATTAGCTTGAAAATAATGGCTCAAATCTAACCAGAAAGAGGCCAGGGAAACTATATATATATATATATATATATATATATATATATATATATATATATATATATATATAAACAAGGAATGAAAAGTGAGACCTTCTTGGAGATGAGCCCGTTGTTCCAATCCCTGCAACCGAAGCTTCAGTTCGTTGTTCTGGGTGGTCATTGCGGAAGACTCGTGCTGAACTCGATATGAGACAAGTATTATAGGGGATGAAAGGGAAGCAGTCTCATGTAAAACCACTTACAAATAAAATATATTATGGTACGTATAAGCTTTCACCTCAAGCTGAGCAAGCTGGGCAGCCAGCATGTTGGCTTCGTTCTGTAAAGTCATGCTCCTGTGTTCCAACTCGGCCACGTATCTCAGCTTTCGCTCTTTTGAACGTGCTGCGGATCTACGATTGGATAAGATTCTACACCAGGAAATGTAACAAAAATCAGTGACTAGCTAGCTAGTTAATTCCAAGGATATGTATATGATGGATTAGAAGGATGCACCACCTTTTAGCCCGCCTGGGATCACTTAATGCTATTTCGGTGAGTTTCTTGTTCGCCGTAATCTTGTTCTGATCATCAGCAGTAAACCCAACATCACCTATCATCAAGCTAACACCATTTGAAGTCGATTCAGATGAACACATTTGTGAGAGTAATTGGCCTGGCAGTGTTCCTGAATACGGAGGAATTTCAAGAAAATCATTAGCAAGATCTATGTTTTCCATAAAGCTATGGTCGGAGACGCTTCGAAGGTGTATATTCGTCTGAGAAACATCTCCTGGAGCAACCCTTCTGACCCCTTCACTCATATCAGGCAATGAAGACACACCTGCAGCTCTCTCAAAAGCACTCCAACTTTCGTCGTCAGCACGAGTAGTCTCATCGGTCTTGAATCTGTCAACTCCATTCACCTTATCTTGACTGTCTAAAGCTTCTTGAATGTTCGATGCATCTGTGTAATCCAAATTGAGATAAGTAGAGAACACATCCTCATCCATGTTTACCATTTCCGATTTTTCCTCTCCCGTCATCTCTGTGTTGTTGTTATCACCATTTCCTGCACAGATTGGATCTCTTTCAACCACCTGCACCGGCATATCCAAAGCTCCAGAAGGTTGAAAAGGGACTTCACTTCCGGTCCTTCTGTGAGCCTCATGAAAACCGGCCCCCATTCCATAACAACTAGCTGGGGGCGCTAAAGGTGAGGGCTGCAACAACGAATACGAGCTCTCACCCCGCTGCTCATTCGCCACCGCGTGGTACAAGGAATCAAGACCAAAAGGCAAAGGCTGTGATAGAGACCGAGAATGCGATGGCCTTTCAAGATTAGTAGTCCTCAAATTCTGCGACCACATTTGCTGGTTTCCAGGGTGGTTGGCCAGGATCCGTGAGTAAGGTGATGAGATGGGAGGAAGTTGCGGGCCTTGTGGCCAGAGACAGGGCGGCAAGCTGGCCCTTTTATGACTTCCTCCATCGTCCCCGCTCATTTCTGGACTCTGATACTGTTCTTGGATGATTCACTCAAGTATATTTTCTATGCATATAGCCAAGAAATTCCCTTTTATAGAATTAATTCTGCATGGATAACAAAGAAACTGCACAGACATAATATAGTAGGTACTTACAATACATGCAATATTGTTACAGTAATATTAATATTTGCGAATGTTAGGTAACAACATAATTTATTTTGCTACTAGAATGAAAAGTACAGTTCATTGTCCATTCATCATTAGGGGAACTTTAAATTTAATTTTAAGGTACATAAAAAAAATTAATTTTTTTTTTCATTTACACTTACCATACTACCGAGACATATTAGAAAACTAATCATTAAACAAAGTTATTCAATCCAAGAGCATGCATTCAAACATAATTTTATTCCTAAATTCCGTGTAATGTCATGTCGATCGATAAATATATCATTTGTCGTTAGATCAAAGTTCGTTAACCGATCGTGCGTGGAAAAATAATCTTATTCGTAAATTCTCCGTAACGTTTGACATGCGATATATGTATATATATTAAAATAATAGCTTCTCTATCAACTTAAATATTTTTGTGTTAAGTTATTTTTATGTGAACAAATTCTAGAGATTATATTAAAATTAAAATTTTAGAATTTTTTTTTTTTGCAAAATATAAATTAAAATAAAAAATATGATAATTTTATTGATTTTTAAACTTATGATATTTTATAATATTTATTTTCATTGAGAATAATGTGTATGGTAATTTAAATTTAGACAAAATGGAACGAATCTTGCATTAAATTTGGTGAGATAGTTTTGTTTGGATGCTAAACATTATATATAATTATAAAGATGGATAAGTTTGTCTACCTAAAAAAGCAAGGCCTGTGTCACCAAAATTAGTTAGTATATGTCCTTTAACTTTAATAATATTGTATAATGATTTTCGTATAAAATAATCTACATATTCAATCAAAATTAAGAAGTTTAAATATTATTTTTGACAATATTTATAATAATTAATTAGAAAAAATATTTTAAATTGATAATTTAACTATTTTATTTTATGATGTTTTATGATTTTTTTGTATGAGTGATTTTGTTATTTAAATTTAAACTTAGATAAGAATGAATCAGATTTTTTTCCGAGTCAAATGAATCAGATTTTGGCTATGGGCGTAAGTATTAAATAAAGAGTGAGTAAGACCGTCTCACGGATCATAATTTGTCGGACGGGTCAACCCTACTCATATTCACAATAAAAAATAATACTCTTAGCATAAAAAATAATATTTTTCATGGATAACCCAAATAAGAGATCCGTCTCACAAATAAGACTCGTGAGACCGTCTCACACAAATTTTTACCTTAAATTAATATAAAATTTTATTTTCTACATCAGTAAACTTTTCTACTGCAAAGTTTATGTTTGCTATATTTTGTCTTCAAGCTAATAGAGATATTTTAAGTTTATTATATAGTAATTAATCAGAATAATTAATTTAACTAGGATAATTTTTTGTTTCTTTTCAATTTTATGTTGTCCTGTAACATGTTTTTAGAATAGGGTAAAACTCTAATTATGTAAAAATTCGATTTCAGAGAATAAGTATTTTTTATCTTGGAAAAAAAACATTATACCATGGCAGTTTTTACGAGGCTCAATCTTAATAATATAATGACTAGTAACATTTTCATTACATATGTACACATATATGTATATTAGGATTCATTCATGTTAAGTAACTTTTGAAAGGGATTTCATTTAACATGAATGGTAAAAACGTTGTATGTATCAGATATCAATGTTGTCTCAGATATTATAACACCTAGTGACAACATGCGGTGGAATAAAAAAACATATAAATAAATAACTTAAATAAAAATAATTCAGAGATAATTATACACAAGTATAAGTAGTTTACAAAATCAACACTAGTGATTCTATGAAAAACTAAGACTTAATTCTTTTTTCAAAAGGTTCTCTCTTTCTCTCTCCGCTCTCTCTCCCTTTTTGTACATAGCGTATGATCCTCTTATTTATAGGCAAGCTTTTTCTTGGAATTGTTTTGTTGATTAGATAGAAGATAGAGCTTATAATAAATAAATACTCTTAAGCATATCAAATCATAGGTAGAGTCAATTTCTATAGAAGTTTAGAAATGCAAAACTTTTAATCAATTATTTAACAAAATCTTATCAATAAGGAAGATATAATTCTAAAGAATAAATTATATCTTGAAACCCAAAAATTATTTTTTCTCCCAATTTTTATGTAAAATTAGATATTGTAATAAAATAAAAAAACTTAAGAATGAATTTTATTTTATAATTATTATTGTTACGAGTGATGAAGAGATATGAAAGTTATAGGCGACATAAATTAATAAAATAAGTTTTGAAGTTATATTATATAATTACTCGTTCACTTTTTATTATTAAATCTCGACGAGATAAATCATTATGTTTACTATAATATATTAGAATTTTGATGCAATGTAAACTTTAGCTTATATTAATAATTATGTAATCGGAACCATGTTATAAATAAAGTAACAAATTTTTCGCTGTATTTGATATTCCAGTAATTATTCTCATATATTGCATGATAATTACAAGTGGATGTCGAGAGTCCTACATGTTATGGTATCAGAGCAATAACTGAGAAATTGCGTGATATGTTGGAACATAGCTGGAAATGTTCCAACAGGTCTAGGTCATATGGGAGTTACTAAAATAAAATAAAATAAAATAAAAACGAATTTTCTGAGCATGTGCTTGACCTATATGTTTATATGTTTTATGTGTCCTATATTTTTGATTAATGTGATAAGAATTAGTATGCTAAATAAACGATAATTCATGCTATCACATGTATCTATTTTGACATTTTGTCTAAAGATGGATACTAGAGAACGTGGTCGAGCTCGTGGTCGTGGTCTGGTCGTCCTCCAAGATATGTTGAAGTCCCAGTGGTAGAAGAAAATGTAGTAGAACAAATGACTAATAGACTTGAACGAATAACCATGGATGAAATTGTCTCATGATTCCAGAATATGCGACCTCCAAAATTATTTGGCACGGAAGATGCAAAATCCGAATCTTGGCTTAAACATATTGAATATCTCTTTGGACTAATGGAATATGCTGATGAGCAGAAGTATAAACTTGTATTGTACCAACTGAAAGAGCAAGCAAGGGATTGGTGGGAAGCTGCCAAAATAGTATTGGATGAGAAAGGGATTGAGATAGGCTGGAATGTGTTCAGGGTTCAGTTCATTGAACATTATTTCCCGCCATCTTACTACACTGAAAAGAAAATGAGTTTAACAGCTTACAGCAAGGAAACATGTTTTGGCAGAGTACACCTCTACTTTTAGTGCAATGCTGAAGTATGCACTTCATGTTGTAGCCAATCCAAAAGCCAAATATAATCGATTTGTAAATGGGCTGAATAGCAACATCTATACATATGTAGTATCCAGCTTACCCACTGGTTATGCTGAAGCTGTTGAAAGAGCTAAGAATGCAGAAGCAGGACTGAAGAGGGGAGGCACCCAATTTGTTTCTCCAGGTAGTAGATCATACATCAATTAGATTCTAAAATCCAATGGAATGAAGTTCAAGAAATCTGGCTCACCTTCTTCAAATACTAGCGGTTATCGCCAACAAAGTGGATGCCAAGTGACTATTGATTCTTGTCTCTACTGTAACTGTTGTGGAGGTCGGCATGCTAGTGAGCATTGCATAAGTGTTTATGGCACTTGTCGAGAATGTGGTCATGAAGGTCAATATGCAAGGGTTTGTCCGTCCAGGAAGAATATGCCACAACCATTCCAAGGTGGATCTGTGGAGGGTCCAATATCAACATAGGTACTGCACTTGTTAGATCATACCAATAATCAAATGCACTACAACAACAAGCCTCAGGAAGTCGTACCTTTTCAAACCAAACCCAAGCTCGTGTTTTTGCACTCACCAATGATCAAGCTCAAGAAGCACCTAGAGGTGTCATAGCAGGTAACTGTTCTATCTTTAGTTATTCTGTACACGTATTGTTTGACACCGGTACATCCCATTCATTCATCTTTGAATCTCTTATTACATTGAATTATGTGAATCCAATCATACTACCTGCATCCTTATCCATTGCTAGCCCAATGGGTAAGACCATTATGTCAGCCAGGATAATACGAAATTGTATAGTGGACATGGATACCCTAACAATATATCGTGCCACGGTTGATTGTTTCCATGGGATAGTTCGTTTCCATCCTAACTCTGTGTCAAAATGGAATTTCTATAGTAAAGGTTCACGTGCAAAAATTTCCTTGATATCATACTTGGAAATGTGACATTTATTATTCCAAGGGATCAAAGGATACCTTGTGTATGCCGTCGACACTGACAGAGCAAAAACAACTTTGTCTAAAATTCCAGTGGTGAACAAAGTTCTAGATGTTTTTGCAGAAGAAATACCTGGATTTCCTCCACCCAGAGAAATCGAATTCTGTATAGAATTAGTTTCTGGAACAACTCATATATCTAAAGCACCCTACAAAATGGCCCCGTTATAATTAAAGGAGTTGAAGGAACAACTGCAATAATTACTGGATAAGGGCTACATCGGACCAGTATATCACCATGGGGAGCCCAAGTGTTATTCGTACGCAAGAAAGATGGTTCAATGAGACTTTGTATTGATTATCGACAATTGAATAGAGCTACTGTCAATAACAAGTACCCATTACCACGAATCGATACCTATTCGAACAACTTCAGGGTACTATTATTTATTCAAAGATCGATTTGTGTTCCAGATATCATCAATTGCGAGTTCAAGACGAAGATATACCAAAAACAGCATTTCAGACAAGATACAGTCATTTTGAATTCTTGGTGATTCCATTTTGTCTCACGAATGCTCCAGCAATATTTATGAATTTAATGAACCGCATATTTAAATAATTTATCGACCGATTTGTTATCATTTTTATTGATGATATTTTGGTATACTCAAAATTTGAAGAGGAACAAGCTGAACACTTGAGAATTGTTCTTAAGATTCTTCACAAGAAACAACTCTATGCAAAATTGTCTAAATATGGGTTTTGGCTAGACCGTGTGGTGATTTTAGGCCATGTCATATCTCGTTTTGGCATCTCCGTCGATCCAAGAAAAGTCGAAGCCGTAATTAATTGGCCAAGACCAACCAATGTACCTAGAATTCGAAGGTTTAATAGGTTTAGCTGGTTATTACCACAGATTCATCGAAGGATTTTCAAAGATCACTAAGCCAATTACACGTCTGATGCAGAAAAATGTGAGGTTTGTCTGGACTGACGAATGTGAATCTATTTTTCTCGAATAAAAAAAGAGATTAAATGCCACACCAGTTCTGACTTTTCCATTCGGTTCATGAAATTTCACTGTTTGCACTGATGCATCATTGAAAGGTTTAGGTTGTGTATTACTGCAACATGGAAAAATAATTGTTTACGCCTCTAGGCAACTGAAACCACACGAGATTAAATATCTAGTTTATGATCTAGAATTGACAGCCATTGTCATTGCCCTAAAGATTAGGCATCATTATTTATATGTGGAAAAATTTGTAATCTTTTTGGATCATAAATGCCTAAAGTATCTATTTTCCCAATCTATTTAAATATGAGACAACGTAGATGGATGTATGTTCTCAAGGATTACGATTGTGAGATCCAGTATCAACCTGGAAAGGTGAACGTCATTGCTGACGCACTTAGCCGCAAAGTGCAAGACGCCGCTTCGACTTCTATCCAAATATCAAAAGTGCACGAAGATATTTACACTATGGGATGGGATTTTTGTATCGAGAATGAACTTGTCAGCGTTAGATTGAACTTGAATTGATTTCCCGAATTCGGGAAGCACAAAAGTTTGATGCCTAAATTCAAAAATCAACAAAATTGGTCCTTGATGGTCACCAATCAGGATTTCAAATAGCTGTCGATGATTCACTACGACTAAATGGACATATAGTTGTTCATGAAAAACCAGAATTGCGATTAGAGCTCATGAAAGAGGCCCATTGCAGTCGATACAACATCCATCCAGGAGAAAAAAAAATGTATGTCTATTTAAGACTTAGATTCTGGTGGAAGAGAATGAAGAAAGATATTGTTGAATTTGTATCCAAATGTCTGACATGTCAACAAGTAAAAGCTGAAAGGAAGAAATCCGAAGGACTTCTAAAGAGTTTCTAAATTCCTAAATGGAATTGGGAGCACGTTGTAATGGATTTTGTGATTTATTTACCTCGTTCTTAAAGAGGTTACGACGCCATTTGGGTTGTAGTGGTTTGTCTATCAAAATCTGCACATTTTATCTCGTACGACCGGACTTACAGTTACAACAAAATGGCTCGTCTCTATGTTGAAAATGTAATGAGACTTCATGGAATTCCTGTCACCATTATTTCTGATCAAGACCCAAGATTTACCTCAAAATTTCGGGGAAGTTTTCAAAAAGCATTAGGATCAAGGTTGGTTATGAGTACCGCATACCATCCACATACTGATGGGCAGTGTGAATCAAACCCTGAAATATATGTTTCGAGATGTTGTGATGGATTTTTGAATCGGTAGGCAAGATGCATTGACTCTGGTTGAATTCTCATATAATAATAGTTTCCAAAGAAACATATGTATGACACCATTTGAAGCCTTGTATGGACGAAAATGCAGATCACCTTTATTTTGGGATGAAATAGGTGAAAAACAATTGACAACTCCATAAATGATCTAGGAAATGAACGACAAAATTCAACTGATCAAACAACGAATGAAAGCCGTGCAAGACCGACAAAATAGCTATTCAAATCGTCGTCGGAGACCACTCGAATTTCAACAAAGAGATCTTGTATTTATGAAAATTTCACCTTTCAGGGGTAAAATCCGATTTGGGATGAGAGGAAAATTTTCGCCATTTTATGTGGGTCCTTACCGAAATATTGGAACACGTGGGAAATTTGGCATATCGATTAGCTCTACCACCAGCTTTATCTAATATTCATGATGTGTTCTATGTTTCCTTGCTAAGAAAATATCAACCCGACCATAGTCATGTCCTTCCACTTGAGGAGGTTGAATTGGACTGTACATTATCATATATCGAACGACTGATATGTGTATTGGACAGAATGGATAAAGTCCTACGAAACAAAACAATTCCTTGGGTTCAAGTTCAATGGTCACGACATGGAGTAGAAGAATCAATTTGGGAATTGGAAAGCAAAATGCGTGAATTACATCTTCATCTATTTAACTAGGTATGAAATTGTTGGTAAATTATAATAAATCTATAATAGTTTATTATTATTATCTTTCTGATTTTGAGACAAAATCGATTAAAAAAGGGGGAGAAGTGTATGATCCCAAAAGAAAAACAAAATGATAATAAAGATTAATTAATATATACTTTTATATATTTAAATATTGTATAATATAAATTAGGTAAATATTATAAATATATTACGTGTACATATATATATATATATATATATATATATAATATATATATATTTATATTTATACACACAATAATGAATTAAAAAAATAATTATGCATATAGTGAAAATGTAAATGCAATATAATATAATAAATGCGACCCCAAACTTTTAAGCAAATATATGGTTGTTTATTTATTGTCTCCTATACAATTATTATGTCTCTTCTGGACCCTAAGATAAACTACTACTATATAAAAGAATAAATATGAAAAAAAGTGACATTCACACGTATTTACCCTAAGTCTTTCTTTAAGTTGCAAGCATCGACTGAAGGCAATAATTATATATTCGCATTTTTTTTATTATTAAGGAAAATAAAGTATGAAATTTCTTATGAAATAATATGCTTAAGGTTGTGTAACTTTAAGCTTTAAAAAAATATAGCCTGGATTGATTCAAGATGCAAGCGTACTTTATATATAAATCATATATGTACATGATAACAAATTAAATTATTTGTTTTCAAAATATGATGCCACATATATGACTTCAACTTTACTTTTGAAACTTACAGGAATTGGAATCTTAAATTATGTAAATAAATTTTAGGACATAATGACTATGATAGTTGTTAGCTAGTGTTGGATAATGTGTTAGCTAGTGTTGGATAGTAAGCCATGGGTCAATCCAATAAACGTGTTTTGTCATATTACGTTTCTTGTAGGAGTTCATTGAGTATAAATAGCAATGGTTTGTATTTGTAAACAGTTAACACTTGAATAAATATGATTTCTCAGAAACATTTCTTCCGCAATTTAACATGGTATCAGAGCCAGAAATTTTTTATTTCTAATGCTTGATTTTTCCTTATCGCAGTCAAGTTCGAGCTTATATTGCTGCAATTCATTGTGTTCTTATCACATTTTGTCGATTTTTGAAGACGAAGTCCGGATCGAGCTTGCAATTGAAGAATTTCCATAACACAACAGCTTAATTGAAGTCAGATTTGTGCGTCGTTGTTTACAGGTATTCGAATTCTTGCACTCAATTTCATGATGGCAACAACTTCAAATACTTTCAATGATCCGCTATTCTTACATTCTTCGGATATGCCGGGAATAAATTTGGTGAATGATCAATTACTTGGAGTTGAAAATTATGGAGTCTGGAGTCGAGCTATGCTTATTGCGTTAAGAGCTAAAAATAAAATCAGCTTCATTGATGGATCTTATCCGAGACCAGAAATAGGACACGTCTCTTTGAATCAGTGGGAACGTTGCAATCCTCTGGTTCTCTCCTGGATTATGAATACGGTATCCAAAGAGATTTTTGCAGGCATTGTATATTCTACAGATGCATCAGTTGTTTGGTCTGATTTGAAAGAGCAATTTGACAAAATAAATGGATCACGAATTTTCTCTCTTCATCGTGATATCAGTCGATTAGTTCAAGGAAATAACACTATCTCTGTTTATTACTCCAAATTAAAACATCTTTGGGATGAGTATGCGTCATTAGTTACTCTTCCTTCTTGTGCGTGTGACACTGCAAGACAATACTTGAAGCATGAACAACAACAGAGATTACTTCAATTTCTTATTGGCTTGAATGATAGCTACATGCCAATTCGTAGCCAAATTCTTATGATGACTCCACTTCCAACCGTTAGCCAAGCATTTTCTATTCTGTCACAAGAGGAAACACATCGGTCTCTTGTCCCACTGGACACCCAACCAGCCTCTGTATTTTACACATCACAACATAAGTACGAAGAACCGAAGAAAACTCAGAATCAGAATCCCAATCACAATTACTGTGACTATTGCAACTGGACAGGACACACTAAAGCAACTTGTTATAAATTGGTTGGCTATCCTCCGGGCCATCGCTTATATGGACAACCACCTCGTAATGATAATAAAAGGAATTTTAGAGGTTTTGGAAAGCCTAAACAACCAGCTGTGACCGTCAATCTAGCAGCAGATTGTAAATCTAAGGAAGATGAAACAGCTGAGGCCAAACCTTCTGTTCCAGTTTTTACTTCCGCACAATATGCAGAGATCTTGAAGTTGTTGGGAAATACTGCAGTTCATACTCCACAGAATCCGGTTGCTAATATGGCAGGTAACATATCTTTGCCGTTTTGTGATGATTGGATTATAGATACTGGTGCCAATGAACATATGACAGGGTGTTTATCTATCTTGCAAAATACCAAATCCATGGGAGATTCTTCTAGCTCTGTTGGATTGCCAAATGGTAGCAAACTTCACATAAGCCATGTTGGATCAGTGTCTATTTCACCGCATATTACCTTACCTAATGTGCTTTGTGTGCCTCATTTTCAATTTAATCTTTTATCCGTTTCCAAGTTCACCAAGACTCGTGTTTGCCTATTTCAGGACCTAACGAATGGGAAGATAATTGGGATTGGTAAAGAAAAAAATGGACTATATCACCTCATCAATCACTCATTCCAGAACTCAAGTACAGTTTACAATAAGAGTTCACCTTCTTTTTTTGATTCTCGCTGTAATACTTTACAATTTCAGCATGCTCTTGTTGTTTCTAAAAATTCTGTTGACTATGATATTTGGCATAAGAGATTAGGCCACATGCCATTCTCTCGAATGTCCTTGTTACCATTCTTGTCAAAAATATTTCTCCACCGCATTGTGCAGTTTGTCCACAATCAAAACAGACAAGGTTAGCTTTTCCCAAAGTAAGTGAATCTAAGTCTTTGCATCCATTTCAACTTATACATGTTGATATTTGGGGTCCCTTTCATACACCTACTTATAATGGAGAGAAGTATTTTTTGACCATTGTTGATGATTTTTCTCGGGGGACTTGGGCATTCCTTATGCATTCTAAGATTGATGTGTTTCGATTGCTCAAGCAGTTTTTTGCCTTAGTCACATGTCAATTTTCTGCTCAAGTTAAGTCAATCCGCACTGATAATGCTATTGATTTTTTCAAAGCCGAATGTCGTGATTTTTTCTCTTCACTTGGTGTGATTCATTACAGTTCTTGTCCATATACCCCACAACAAAATGGGGTTGTTGAAAGAAAGCATAGACACATTCTTAACATTGCAAGAGCTTTACGATTCCAATCTTCCCTTCCCCTTAAATTTTGGGGAGATTGTGTGTTGACTGATGTTTATCTTATAAATCGAACACTGAGCCCACTGTTGTGCAATAAGACACCTTTTGAATCCTTGTTTCATAAAGTTCCCTCTTACAATCACTTAAGAACACTTGGTTGTCTTTGTTATGTTACCTCCAATCATCTTGATCATAAATTTTCTGCCCGTGCCTCTGCATGTGTTTTTCTGGGTTATTCCAATGTACAAAAGGGATATAGGGTGATGAATCTTGAAGGTCAGAAGCTGCTTACATCGAGGGATGTCATTTTTCATGAAAACATCTTTCCCTTTGCTCAATCAACTTCTTTTATTCCTCCTTTTCCATTTCATTCAACTAATTCAGATTCTGTTGAAGGCCCTTCACTTGCTTCTGATCCTTCTGAATTACCCTTGCACGATCCTAATGAATTCCCTCCTCTGCGTCGATCTTCTAGGACAAGCGTTCCTCCTAGTTGGACTCAGGATTTTTCTTGTCCTACTATTTCACAGAGTCATTATTCTCATTGTGAATACCCTTTATCACGGCATCTGTCTTATTCCAAATTTTCTCCACCATATCAACGTTTTGTAGCTGCCATTTCTTCTTTCCATGAACCTCATTCTTATCATGAGGCAGTCCAGGATCCTAGATGGAAACATGCCATGGATTTGGAACTTGCTGTCTTGGAATCAAACCATACTTGGGATGTGGTAGCTCTTCCACCGAGTATTAAACCAATTGGTTGTCGTTGGGTATACAAAATTAAGTACAATGCCGATGGATCAGTGGACAAATTCAAAGCACGTTTAGTTGCCAAGGGTTATACTCAGCAACCAGGTATTGACTTTCACGATACCTTCTCTCCCACAGCTAAGATTGTCACTATCCGCTGCTTATTGAGTTTAGCAGCTGTCCATAACTGGCCTGTTACACAAATGGATGTGGCCAATGCTTTTCTTCAAGGTGATCTCGATGAAGAGATATTTATGACTCTTCCCCTTGGTTATCATATTCAAGACAAACGACAGGTGTGTCGATTGCGTAAATCATTGTATTGACTCAAGCAAGCCTCTCGTCAATGGAATATCAAATTTGCTGGTATTATGAGTGTTGCAGGATATACTCAATCACAGCATGATCATTCCCTATTTGTTCGCAAAGAATCTGGACAGCTTACTCTTCTTGTGGTCTATGTCGACGACATAATTATTACTAGAAGTAGTGCACAAATAATCTCTGATTTGCAAAGTTTCCTGCATTCTCACTTGCAGATCCGTGATCTTGGGCGTTTGAAGTATTTTTTGGGCATTGAATTTGCTCGTTCTCGTGATGGCATTTTTCTCAATCAAAGAAAATATGCTCTTGAGCTCATTCAAGATGTTGGTGTTTCTGGCAGCAAGCCTTTTGCAACTCCAATGGAGCAACACAAGAAGTTCACCACAGTGGAATTAGATTCCATCATCACTCAAACTTCAGCTATTCAGCAAGATGATCCCTTGCTGCCAGATATAGATGCTTATCAACGACTCATTGGTCGATTGGTTTATCTTACAATCACACGGCCTGACATTTGCTATGTTGTACAACATCTCAGTCAATTCATGCATTCTCCAAAAAAAATCTCATATGGATGCTGCTGTTAGAGTGGTGAAATACCTCAAGAATGCTCCTGGTTTGGGTATTTTGCTACCTTCCCACAATTCTTTAACACTTGCTGCGTACTGTGACTCTGACTGGGCTTCATGTCCTATGTCTCGCCGTTCATTAACTGGTTTTTGTATTAAGCTTGGTGGTTCCTTGTTGTCCTGGCGCACCAAGAAACAGAATACAGTATCTAGATCTTCGGCTGAGGCTGAATATCGGGCTATGGCTGCTACAGCTTGTGAGGTTGTCTGGATCCATGGTCTTCTTCATGACATGGGTCTTTCGATGTCCAGTCCAGCTCATTTATTTTGTGATAATAAGGCTGCACTTCACATAGCTTCCAACCCAATGTATCACGAACGTACTAAGCACATTGAGATTGACTGTCATCTGATTCAAGAGAAAATCAAGCTGGGGATTATTCAACCAGTTCACATTTCTACCGATCTTCAACTGGCTGATGTCTTCACCAAGAGTTTGGGCAGAGAGCAACATGCCTTTTTATTGTCCAAGCTTGGTCTTTGCAATCTATACCAAGCTTGCGGGGGGGTGTTAGCTAGTGTTGGATAATGTGTTAGCTAGTGTTGGATAGTAAGCCATGGGTCAATCCAATAAACGTGTTTTGTCATATTACGTTTCTTGTAGGAGTTCATTGAGTATAAATAGCAATGGTTTGTATTTGTAAACAGTTAACACTTGAATAAATATGATTTCTCAGAAACATTTCTTCCGCAATTTAACAATAGTCAAGATTATAGCTAATAAGTAGCTACTATGGTTTAATCTAATGGTTCCTATGACTTTTAGATAATTTTGAAAAATAATAATGATATTATTATGCAAAAAGAATTTAATAAAATTTCACTTTGATTTTACATATAATAATATTTATATGTTTGAAACAAATTATTTCAATCATGCTAACTTGAATGGTTCAAGACGTATAATTAGTTAAGTTAAAAGAGTGATTCTTATAAATAATATAAATTCTATACTTAATGAAATGAACTATTAATTATTATATAAATAAATGATTTTGTGACACTTTTGCAGAGTTCTCGTGATTTACAAGCTCGATCTATACCTCAAGTAATTAGAAAAAAGGCATATTATTTGGTCGAACCGGCCCGTTAAGCCCGGAGCCGGAACCGGTATGGAAGAACCGGACCCGAAACCATGTACAATCCCTTTGTTTTTTGGTCGGTTCAGCATTTTCTGAACTAGTTCAACCGGTTCTGGATCCGGTTCCGAATCGGTTCCGGTCCGTATCCGGAACCGGCCCGGAACCGGATCCGAAACCCATAATCCGAAAATTTTTGTAAAAAAAAAAAATTATAAATGGCATTTGGCCAACGGCTGCAAATATGCAGTAGCCATTGGCTGCTACAACATTTCAGTAGCCGTTGACTGAAATGTTTTTTTTTGAATTTGGGGGCCAAATTGCAAATATATATATATTTTTTAACCCTCAAAATCACTTATAAATACAAGTCATTTTTCATATTTCACATATCAATTTTCTCTCAACTTCTCATTCTACAATCAATATATTTCTTTGCTATCATTTCTCCAAATATATTCAATAATTGTGTTATAATTTTATCTATAATCCAAATTATTTTTATTGTTATTTATTTATTATTTCGCAATTTACTCATATAAATAGTTCGAATTTCAATGGTATCATCTTCAAACTGTCGTAGTGGTGGTAGCGAATACGCTCCCGACTTTGGTGAACATTTTGGCTACGTCCCCGACTTTGATGAAGTCGAACCTGACCACGAGGATGAAGAAGCGCCATCGTCTACTCGAGCAAGAAACACAATGTCAACGAGCACGACGACAGCCCGTGAAAAGCTAAGCAAAGTTTGGGATCACTTTGATATTGAACAACAAGGTACGAATAACTCTTTTTCCGTTTGTAAAATTTGCAAAACGAGGTATTCTTACAAAACAGGTGGTGGTTCCGGTGGTACCGGTACTTTGAAAAAACATTTAGTTAAGGTACATAAACTTGACCCTGATACGCTACAACCATTCGGTAGGAAACTAATACAACAACAAATTAATCTTTTTAGTGATAAAGCTTTTACAATTACAAAAAAAATTTCTCGGAAAGCCATCGTAAATTTTGTTACCAAATGTTGTCAACCTTTTATAATAGCTGAACAAGAAGGTTTTGTTGAATTTACTAGTACTATTCAACCTGGTTTTCACAATATTTCTAGGCACACACTTAAGAAATATTGTTTTGATATTTACAAAGAATATAAAGAAACACTAAAATCGCATCTTTCAAATATTTCTTGTAGAGTTAGTTTGACAACTGATATTTGGACTAATTTAAAATATGAATCATATCTTGTTGTTACATGTCATTGGATTGAAGAAACTTGGACTATGCAAAAAAGAATTTTAGCGCTAGATCATTTAGAATCGTCTCACAATGCATACACTATAACTAGATATGTTTTAAATATTGTTAAGATTTATGGCATACAAAATAAAATAATGTCGATAATGTTAGATAATGCGAGTGCCAATACTCTTGCAATTAAATATCTTAAAGATTCACTAAAACCAATTTTAGAAGGTAATTTGCTTCATGTTAGATATGCGAGTCATATTATCAACTTATGTATTAAATGTGCCTATGACGAATAAATGTCCACTGTAATAGAAAATTCAAATTATGTGGGAAATTATTACCTGAAAGAAGATATGGACGTGACAGGAAAACACTAGTCGAATCAACCAGAATTAAATTTAAAAAATTTCCTCTTCCTATTGAAACTAGATGGAATTCTTTATATCACTTGCTTCATACTTTATTACGTTTTCAAGATTTAGTTACTCCATATTATAATAATATTGAAACACAATCTTTAATGCTAAGTGACGATGATTGGAATATTTTGAGTAAATGTGTTTCTTTGTTAGAAATTTTTAAAGAAGCAATCGAAATTTTTTTGGCATTAACTACCCTACTTCAACCATGTTTCTACCTTTGCTTTTCAATATGTTTTATAAATTTATTGAATATCGCGATGATTCTGTTATGCGTGATTTTGTTTCAAATATGGAAAACAAAATTTTAAAATATTAGGAAACTATCCCAATTGTGCATGGTTTAGCAGCATTACTTGATCCTACTCAAAATCAAGGAGGTATTAGACGTGTTTTTTTTTAATATTATGCTAAATTTCTTGGGAAGAATGTTGACGATCAAAAGAAGTCAATCATGCATTCTATCCAAGAATTGTTTGATTTGTATGCTAGTGAACAATGTGATGAACCGAGTGCGCAGCCGGAGCAGATGCCGACATATAAGAGCAAAAGTGAAGCACTGAACTTCTTTCAAAGTTTGAAACGATAAAAGTTCAAAGGAAAATCGGTGACAACAGCTAATTACAATGAGATCCAAATTTATCTAAGTCAATATATTGAGACTACGGATAATTTCGATGTTCTTGATTGGTGGAAAGTAAATTCTAAACTTTATCCAGTGTTATCTGCAATTGCAAGAGATGTCCTACCCATTCAAAGTTCAAGTGTTGCTTCCGAATCAACATTTTCAGTATGTGGAAGGATCATTGGTGACCAAAGAACTAATTTAAAGCCAGAAACACTTTCCATGCTAACGTGCCTACAAGATTGGTTTACAGCAGAAAAAAAGAATAGGACCTCTGGCGCGATCGAAGAATTCCAAAGCTCAAGTTCCGACGAAGATCCAAAATATTTCAAATATATTTTAATAAATCGTGATTAATTTTAGATGTTCAATTGTAAAAATAAATGTTTAAGTTATTCTGTTAAATTTTTTTTATGTAATCACAATTATTTGTGTGGGGACACGGACGCTAATCAAGTTCTTAATCATCATTAGAACTAATTAATCAATTATAAAACAGGGTCTAAATTTTTATTTTTTTTTAAATGCGGAACGTAGTGAAATCAAACTCATATATATATCAGTATAAAATACAATACAAGTCTTGTACTGCATGCATTCAACTAAACTAAGGTTTAACAACTAATGTCAAGTGTTCAAATCCTATTATACATCATAATCAAAGTCCGTAGTCTCCACTCTAATCACGATCTCTCTCTTCATCTCCTCGACCCTGATCCTGCCTCACCTGTTGTCATGCACACATACGAACAAGACAACAGCCGGATAACTCCGGTGAGAATAAATCCCAGTATAAATCAACGAAACATGCAATCATATAAACAATATAAAGCATGCAATCATGTAACAGATATATGTATCAAAATCTGAAACATAATCAATCATAAAACTGTCAAACATATACGTGACTCCACGTCTCAGACTAGACTCAATCCTAGTCTAGGGATCCCGGTTTCCAGATGTGGTATTCCTATATCGAATTCCGTAATAGAAGGAACTATGATCCTATTACTCGATATAACCAAATATGGTGTTCCTATATCGAATTCCGTAATGGAATAATTCCAATCCTATTTACTCGATATAACCAACATCCAGTGTTTTGACCTAACCGTCATGGACCGTAGCTCTATCGCTAATATTCCATCTTGAGACATCGTGCAATGTGCCCGTGGCGATTCCACCACTATCAGGCACTTCTGTCACAAGATTACTCGTCTGATACCTGCTATCTATAATTCAAGAAACAAGTACATCAGTCAAATCAATGCAAATATCAATGCAATAAAGTAAAGTATGTGATTTAGGGAAACTCAAGTCTAAACTGACTCAAGTCGATCTCCCAATACCACATTGACTTATACCTTTCTTTCGTCAGTTTCTGGCTCAGTTGAAGTCCTGAATTCACAATCTGTCTTGAAATGGCAATATCAATAATCTTATGTCAATATACCTTTCAAATCAATACAATCTGATCAATCTGGATTTAATTCAAAATCAACGGCATAACGGTACAATTTCAGTGTCCCCGTCAATACAATATCCTCAAATCACAGTTACAATCCATAACCCATATCCAATCACAATTCAAATTTGTCTGGTATAAATCAATATACCCTAGAAAATTCATAACAATTCCATAATCAGTCCGTTTCTTAATCTGACTTCGATTCTGCGATGTCTAACATATCAAGAACATCATATATGAGTTCCATTCAATTCTGACAATATCATAATTCTAAAACATGTCAAAACGTAGTAAAACTTACGTCCAATTGTAGCCTACCTCGATACGAACTCAATACCGAAGTCGGATTCAAAATCAGACGGACGGATTTTTCACAAAAGGCGTAAGGATTTTTCACTCTTTCACAGAAACCCTTTTCTCGCTTCCTCTGTTCTGATTTTCGTTCAAATGGACGAAGTTATGTATATATATATCCAATCTTGCTTGTAAAGAAACGTGGCTCATTTTCATACAATTTAGGCGGCGCTTGAGCGGTCAAAAACTACCGCTCGGGCGCCGATCACTCTGTCCAAGTACTCGGCTAGTCACGCACTGGCGCTCGGGCGGTCACAAACTACCGCCCGGGCGCCACATCTTCTGTCCAAGACATGTTTCCATGGAACTTTGGCGCTCGGGCGGTCATTTCTTACCGCTCGGGCGCCACTAGTTCTGTCCAAAGATTGCACCCTTCATCTAATTTGGCCAATCTGGTCTCGTAATAGCCCGGTTATAATTATATCCATTCATAATCAATAATCATCTCAGATTACGATAATTAATTTCTCGGGCATTACATTTCTCCCCTCCTAAGATACGATTTCGTCCCCGAAATCACAGGCAACCTATCATATCAATAAGGAGTATATACAAAATTGTATAAGGAATGCGATAGAAATTTACATCATTGAAATAATGCTGGGAATTCTTGTCTCATATCAGATTCAGTCTCCCACGTGGCTTCTTCAACGCCATGACGAGTCCATTGTACTTTCACCAACGGAATCATCTTCGTTCTGAGCTGTTTTTCCTTACGATCAATAATCCGGATCGGTTTCTCGACATAACTCGATGTCTCATCCAGCTCGGTCTCGTCTGGCTGAATCACATGAGAATCATCAGGGAGATACTTCCGCAGCATCGATACATGAAAGACATCATGTATTCCAGATAATGAAGGCGGCAAGACGAGTCGATAGGCACGATCTCCTATCTTTTCAAGAATATCATATGGACCAACATATCTTGGAGACAATTTTTCTTTCTTGCCAAATCTGACAACACCTCTGAAAGAAGAAATCTTCAGGAATACTCGGTCTCCTACCTCAAATACCAACGGTCTACGTCGAAGGTTGGCATATTTGGCTTGTCGGTCTTGAGCTGCCTTCATTTTCTCCTGAATCAATTTCACTTTCTCGGTCATATCTCTGATCATGTCAGGTCCAATCTCAGGAACTTCAGAGATATTATCCCAGTAAATGGGGGATCTGCATTTTTTTCCGTACAACACTTCGAAAGGCGCCATTTCAATACTCATTTGATAGCTGTTGTTGTACGAAAACTCACAAAGTGGCAACGCATTTTGCCAGCTAGTGCTAAAATCAAGTACTATGGATCTCAGCATATCCTTCAATATCTGAATCGTCCGCTCTGACTGTCCGTCAGTCTGTGGATGATATGCGGTACTCAGATGTAATTTCGTACCGAGAGCTTGCTGCAAACTCTGCCAGAAGTGTGAAGTGAATCGAGGATCACGGTCTGAAACAATCGACTTCGGCACTCCGTTCAATCTAACCACTTCTCGGACATAAATATCGGCCATCTGATCATATCTGTAGGTCATTTTGTATGGAATAAAACATGCAGATTTGGTCAATCGATCAATCACGACCCAAATCGCATCACAACCTTTGGAGGATCTTGGTAACTGCGTCACAAAATCCATGGAAATGTGATCCCAGTTCCATTCAAGAATGGACAAACTCTGCAACAATCCTCCTGGTTTATTTCTTTCAGCTTTCACCTGTTGTCAATTCAGACACTTGGCTACAAATTTAGTCACATCAGATTTCATTTGTTTCCACCAATACTGTGCCTTTAAATCATTGTACATTTTCCTGCCACCAGGATGAATGCTAAAACGACTGTTGTGCGCTTCTGACAGTATTCGTTGTCTCAAATCTGAAACATTTGGCACAACCAGACGATTATTCACATACAAAATGCCATTTCTCACCTGATATTCCGATCGATGTCCCGCTTTAACCATAACAATCGACTCCCGTATATTCTGATCACCTTTCTGAGTTGCTTTAATTCTCAAAATCAGCTCTGGTTCAGCTTGAATAGTACATAATCTCAAAGGCTGACAATCTGTTTCAAAAGCTAATCCAGACAAACAGCAGTCTTCTATCAAATTCGAAACACCTATCGTCGATAAGGATAGTGCACATACTTTTCGACTTAGCGCATCTGCTGCTGCGTTGGACTTCCCCGGATAGTATTTGATTTCACAATCAAAGTCTTTCAGTAAATCCAGCCATCTCCGCTGTCTCATATTCAGTTCTGATTGCGAAAACAGATATTTCAAGCTTTTATGATCAGAATATATGTCAAATTTCTCACCGTACAAATAATGCCGCCATATCTTCAATGCAAATACTATGGCTGCCAATTCAAGATCATGAATTGGATAACGAGATTCATGGGGTTTCAGCTGTCTCGAGGCATAAGCAATCACATGCCCCCGCTGCATCAAAACACAACCCAATCCTCGATGAGATGCATCACAATAAACAACAAAGTCACCAGTACCTGAAGGAATCGTCAACACAGGCGCACTGGTCAATCTCTTCTTTAATTCCAGAAAACTGGATTCACAGTCTTCTGACCAAATAAACGGAGCATTCTTCTGAGTCAACTGCGTAATCGGTTTGGCAATACTCAAAAAATCTTTAATGAATCGACGATAATATCCTGCCAAACCCATAAAACTGCGAATTTCCGGCACAGATGTAGGTCTCGGCCAAGAAATCACGGCTTCAACCTTACTGGGATCAACTGATATACCGTCTCCTTATATAATGTGACCCAAGAACACAACCTGTTTCAGCCAAAACTCGCATTTAGACAATTTAGCATACAGTTTCTCTGCCCTCAAAATTCTCAACACAGTCCTCAGATGATTAGCATGCTCAATCATATTCTTTGAATAAATCAAGATATCATCAATGAATATGATAACAAAATCATCCAAGTATTTCTGAAAGACGCGGTTCATCAATTCCATAAATACCGTCGGTGCATTCGTTAAACCAAAAGGCATGACAATAAATTCATAGTGTCCATACCTGGTTCTGAATGCTGTCTTTGAGATATCAGACTCCCTGACTCTCAGTTGATGGTATCCAGATCTCAGATCGATCTTGGAATACACCGAAGAACCCTGCAACTGATCAAATAAATCATCAATACGAGGCAATGGATACTTATTCTTTACCGTTGCCTTGTTCAGTTGCCGGTAGTAGATACAAAGTCTCATCGACCCGTCTTTCTTCCTCACGAACAGTACTGGAGCACCCCAAGGAGATACACTCGGTCTGATATACCCCTTGGCCAGTAAATCCTCCAACTGTTCTTTCAATTCTTTCAGTTCGATCAGTGCCATCCTGTATGGAGCCCTAGAAATCGGAACTGTTCCTGGCATTAACTCAATGCTGAAGTCTATCTCTCGAATCGGAGGCAATCCAGGAATCTCATCTGGAAAGACATCAGCAAACTCTCACACCACTGGAAAATCCGCCAATGATGGGCTCGATTTCAGTAAGTCAACTGAATATACCAGGAATCCATCCGCTCCCTTCTGCAATAATCGAGTCATATTCATTGTAGATATCAAAGGAATTCTGGCACGAGAACCCTTACCATAAAATTTCCACTCCTCAGCCATCTCAGGTCTGAATCGAACTATCTTGTGGAAACAATCGACAGTAGCTCGGTACTTGGTCAACATATCGATACCGACAATACAATCAAAATCAGATAAACTAAGCACAATACAGTCTAACTCAATCGTATGCCCATCGTACTGCAGTATACACGATTTAACAGATTTCACTGATATCAATCATGTCCCTAACGGAGACGTGACAGACACTACTGCAGACAATAACTCAATAGGCAAAGAATGCATCAACGCAAATCACTCAGATATAAATGTATGAGATGCACCAGTATCAATCAGTACATATGCAGGATAACCAGAAATAAAACAGTTACCTGCCACAACATCATCAGGTGCATCCTGTGCCTGCTCCTCGGTCAAAGCGAAAACTCTGGCCTGCTGTCTCGGAGGCTGGCTCACTGTCTGGCCCCCTCCTGGCCTCTGCTGTGACTGAGTAGGCGGTGCTGGCTGAAAAGTATGCACGGCAGATGGTCGTCTACCTGCCTGAGCTACTGATCCCGATGACTCAGCTGCCTGCGATCCTTGGGCACTCCTTTGGGGACACACTCGAGCAAAGTGTCCTTGCTGTCCACAAATACGACAGCTGCCAACCACTCCTCGGCACTGATCTGTGGAATGCCTCCCTCCACAAGTACCACAGTACGGTCCTGTGTAGCTCTGGCCCTGACCGGTCTGTCTAGAGCCACTCGAACTGGACGAGCTAGTTCCCGATTTCTTGAATTGCTTCCCTCTAGCCTTCAAGAAATCCCTCTTCCTGCTACTGCTGCTGCCACCTTCAAATCGAGGAGGTGGTTGTTGTTGTCCCGATACTGGAAGCACAAACGAAGCCTCTCTCTGCCTCATCAGTCCTGCTTCGGCTCCCTTGGCTCTATTCAAGGCATCGGTGAAATTGTTTGGCCTCCCGGTATTCACCAGGGTGAAGATTTCCGGATTCAGGTCATTTATGAACTGGTCCGCAATGGCCTCATCATGTTCAGCTACGTGGAGAGCAAATCGGAGCAATGTAGAGAACTTAGCCACATAGTCCTCAATGTTTAACTGGCCATGTCTCAAGTTTGCGAACTCGGCTCCCTTGTCCTTCCTATAAGATACTGGAAAGAACCGTAGATAAAATTCAGACTTAAACACATCCCAGGTAATGGCCGTACCTCGTTGTTCCAATGCCCGTTTCGTCGTGATCCACCAATGTTCAGCAACGTCATGCAGTTGGTGTCCTATCAGTTTCACCCTATTTTCCTCAGTATATTCCAAAGATTCGAACATCGCTTCAATATCGTCCAACCAACTTTCACATTCCACAGAATTCTCCGTACCTTTCAAAGTCGGTGGATGAAAAGACTGAAATCTTTTCAACAGTTTCTCCATCGGTGTAGGAGTCACATCCATGGGAGGATTCAATGTACTTCCCTGTTCTGGTATTCTTCTCGGAGGTATATCTGAAATCAAAAGGATTAGCAACCCCAACCCAAAGTTCTATTTCAGTCCTCCTCCGATCATCTTACTGCTGATCCAGAATCGGCTCTGATTCGTTCGCAATAATACATGTTTTCAAATCAAATCAGACAAACAGACAAACATGTATTATAAAGCAGTAAATCATGCTAGCAATCAAAAGCAGGAAAGAAAACACATTCTACCCCGCTCACTAGCTCCTATCTCAATCTCAAGGATCTATCGCTCTGATAGCACCTGTTGTGGGGACCCGGACGCTAATCAAGTTCTTAATCATCATTGGGACTAATTAATCAATTATAAAACAGGGTCTAATTTTTTTTTAAATGCGGAACGTAGTGAAATCAAACTTATATACATATCAGTGTAAAATACAATACAAGTCATGTACTGCATGCATTCAACTAAACTAAGGTTTAACAACTAATGTCAAGTGTTCAAACCCTATTATACATCATAATCAAAGTCCGTAGTCTCCACTCTAATCACGATCTCTCTCTTCATCTCCTCGACCCTGATCCTGCCCCACCTGTTGTCATGCACACATACAAACAAGACAACAGCCGGATAACTCCGGTGAGAATAAATCCCAGTATAAATCAACGAAACATGCAATCATATAAACAATATAAAGCATGTAATCAGGTAACAGATATATGTATCAAAATCTGAAACATAATCAATCATAAAACTGTCAAACATATACGTGACTCCACGTCTCAGACTAGAATCAATCCTAGTCTAGGGATCCCGGTTTCCAGATGTGGTATTCCTATATCGAATTCCGTAATAGAAGGAACTCTGATCCTATTACTCGATATAACCAAATATGGTGTTCCTATATCGAATTCTGTAATAGAAGAATTCCAATCCTATTTACTCGATATAACCAACATCCAGTGTCTTGACCTAACCGTCATGGTGAAAGCGGACCGGTTACGGTGGCCGGAAGCGCAACGGAAGTCAAAAATTTAATTTTAATCACAAAATTTCGGCCACCCCTTGTTTTGTGCAATATTTACAAACAAACACCATACATAGGATGTAAGAAGGATTTACCTATCAACCCCTTGAGGTTGATGATGGCTCCAACTTTGTTGTAAACAACAAAGCTCTTCTAGGATGAAGATCTACAAGCTTTCCTTCCTCCAAAATTAAGCCCACCACTAGCAATGTAAATCCCTTCTTGTTTTGCACTAGAAAAACAAGAAGATTTTTCAAGGAGAAGACTTTTATTCTCCAACACTTGAAGAACAAAAGAGAGAAAAATTTGTGAGAGAAACTCTAAGGAATTTCGGCCAAGTGAGAGAGTGGGAGAGTGAGAATGACTTAATTTTTCTTGTCTTGGTGTTGCAAAAAGCAAAAGTCAAAAGTTGCATGCCATGCAATTTTTTATTCAAAAGTATTCTCCAACCTTTGATCTCCCAAGCATGCAAACCCTAGTGGGCTTGCAACTTTTACAAGGCCCATGGACTTTTAATTGTCTCAAACATTTTGAGCCCAACTAGACTTTACTTGATTTTACTCAAGCCCACTAGCTAAATAATTATTTCCAATTGGGCTCTACAAGGCCCAATGTTATTTAATTAATCCAACACTTGAATTAATTAATTATTTGGACTCTACTAGGCCCACTAGTGTCTAATTAATTCAACACTAGAATTAATTTAATTAAGTCCATAATAATGTTTATGAAAATCACAATTTTCAAATACATTATTCACTTGGCCAAATTTTAATCTAGGAACACTTCCATAAATTAAAATTTATATTTCTCTCATAGAAGTCATACTTCTATTTTTCTTTACGCTTATAAACACATTTATAAGCCGTTCAAAACATTGAACTATTTTACTTCTCATCGGGATTTACAAAGCTAGTACTTGTTTGGCCCTCAATGGTTCATTGATACAACTAGCCGTGGGTTCACATCTCCATGTGATTCGGACTAAACATGTCTTTATTCGAGCATACCCCAATTGCTCCATTCCTACTTATCAACTCCTTGATAGTAAGAACGTCAGAACTCAAGTCTGATAGTACCCAACCAATCACGTTAAACGCCTAGCAGCATCGCTTACGTGATTCCCTAGGTATCACATGATAGTGCCAGCAAGAACCATTCAATTATGGTTAGCGTACAATACGGTCCCTTCAACTAATATATCCCGATCGATTCGACAACTATTGGTTTATCAAGAGTTGTCAATGAATACTATGTGTCATGTTGTGGTTGCATCGATGGTATAATCTATGAAACCCCTTTCATAATTACCACCATACTCTGATCAGAGATTTCAACCCACACATACATGAAAAACACTTAGGATATCCATACCCGTAGGTAAGCGGTGAATCCCCGGCTACAATGCATCGACTCCTATATGTTTCGCCGTAACACCCAACCTTGCCACCTGATGACCCCACAAGAGTCGGTAAACAAGTCAAAGTGAAACGCTAGCACATAGAGTCTCAATGTTGTCCCGGGTCATAAGGACTAATGGTGTACAACCATAAACTAGGACTTTTCCACTCGATAAGTGAGAACCACTTGGAAAGTCTTTTATAGAGGGTTGTTCAGTGCACTCTACAAGGAGCACCTATCTGCATGCTCGGACATCACAATGTCCCCTACCAATGAAACATGGTACTCACATCGCAGATACTAGTCTCTAAATCGAGCGGCCTTTATCTTTCTTAGTGGCGGCTGAATCGACTAGGAACGGTTTAGAATATACAGTATTCCAAATATGAGTTTCATGATACTCATCATATGAGCATCTCATATTCTTTCTACTATTTGTATATTCAAGGACTTTATCTATGCAACTAGCATGGGTATAAAGATAAAGATGCGCCAAATTAATAAATTCAAATATTATTAAAATAAAGATCGTTTATACAAAGAGTTTCATCGTGAACAGTCGGCCAACACTTGGCTCGACGTGCACCTACTCTAACACATGGACCGTAGCTCTATCGCTAATATTCCATCTTGAGACATCGTGCAATGTGCCTGTGGCGATTCCACCACTATCAGGCACTTCTGTCACAAGATTACTGATCTGATACCTGCTATCTATAATTCAAGAAACAAGTACATCAGTCAAATCAATGCAAATATCAATGCAATAAAGTAAAGTATGTGATTTAGGGAAACTCAAGTCTAAACTGACTCAAGTCGATCTCCCAATACCACATTGACTTAAACCTTTCTTTCGTCAGTTTCTGGCTCAATTGAAGTCCTGAATTCACAGTCTGCCTTGAAATGACAATATCAATAATCTTATGTCAATATACCTTTCAAATCAATACAATCTGATCAATCTGGATTTAATTCAAAATCAACGGCATAACGGTACAATTTCAGTGTCCTCGTCAATACAATATCCTCAAATCACAGTTACAATCCATAACCCATATCCAATCACAATTCAAATTTGTCTGGTATAAATCAATATACCTTAGAAAATTCATAACAATTCCATAATCAGTCCGTTTCTTAATCTGACTTCGATTCTACGATGTCTAACATATCAAGAACATCATATATGAGTTCCATTCAATTCTGACAATATCATAATTCTAAAACATGTCAAAACGTAGTAAAACTTACGTTCAGTTGTAGCCTACGTCGATAAGAACTCAATACCGAAGTCGGATTCAAAATCAGACAGACGGATTTTTCACAAAAGGCGTAAGGATTTTTCACTCTTTCACAGAAACCCTTTTCTCGCTTCCTCTGTTCTGATTTTCGTTCAAATGGACGAAGTTATGTATATATATATATCCAATCTTGCATGTAAAGAAACGTGGCTCATTTTCATACAATTTAGGCTGCGCTCGAGCGGTCAAAAACTACTGCTCGGGCGCCGATCACTCTGTCCAAGTACTCGGCTAGTCACGCACTGGCGCTCGGGCGGTCACAAACTACCGCCCGGGCGCCACATCTTCTGTCCAAGACATGTTTCCATGGAACTTTGGCGCTCGGGCGGTCATTTCTTACCGCTCGGGAGCCACTATTTCTGTCCAAAGATTGCACCCTTCATCTAATTTGACCAATCTGGTCTCGTAATAGCCCGGTTATAATTATATCCATTCATAATCAATAATCATCTCAGATTATGATAATTAATTTCTCGGGCATTACAATTTACAATCAAAATACTAAATAAAAAATTGTTCATTAATATTATTAATTTTAATTATATAGTAAAATATAATAAATTAGAGTTCGGAACCGGTTTAACCCGAACCGGAACCGGTTTATTAGAAGCCGAGCCGGTCTTGGTTTGGATTGGTTCCAAGTTTTTCAACTTGGAACTGGAACCAGTTCGGAACCGGTTCCTAACCGGTTCAGACCGTTTCGAACTAACCGGACCCAGAACCGATAGGAATCGGTCCGAAACCGGTTCGGTGGAACCGATAAGTGATAGGACTCGTTTTTACGTGTTCCTAGTGTTGGTTTTGAGTCGCATTCATGCATCATATTAGTTTGTTTTAGTTTAATTTAGCATTTGTCTAGCATTATTTAGCATTTGGCTGATCTCGTGTATTTTGTGGTTGTTTTGTAGGAATTGGACCAAAAAGTGGGATTTTATATGCATAGCATCGAGAACTCCTCGCTAGGGCGGTCAAAAGTGACCGCCCCAGCGAGCATGTTTGCTTGGACGAGGAGTTGGTGCGCAAGTGTCTCGCTAGGGCGGTCAAAAGTGACCGCCCCAGCGAGAATGTTGGTCCAGCCGAGGAGTTGTTGCGCGAACCTCTCGCTAGGG
Organism: Primulina eburnea; assembly: GCF_022965805.1. Lineage (NCBI taxonomy): Eukaryota > Viridiplantae > Streptophyta > Magnoliopsida > Lamiales > Gesneriaceae > Primulina > Primulina eburnea. The sequence goes on from NC_133113.1 coordinate 323,219, forward strand.
CGGTCAAAAATGACCGCCCCAGCGAAACCAAAGACGCGGCCAAGGATTTTTATTCGAGAACCACTCGCCCCAGCGGTCAAAACATACCGCCCTAGCGAGACGCGATATTCAGCGAGATCTGGGAAGATTTGTTTCTAATTTGAGGGACTCTATCCAAGACAAAAACGACACACACGAGATTGGGCGCCGTTGATCATCACTTTTTCAGAGGGAGACCATCATATTTTCATCTTTTTTTTGGAGGGGAGAGCACTGTAGCAGGCGATAGCTCAACGGAACCGGAACAAGAACTCTACAGCGTTTTCTCTTTACTCTTTTATTGTAGTTAGGATTTAGGGGATCCGACCCCGAACCGTTGTTTGATTATTTAATTCTCGACTTTGATTCATTCTTGATTGTGCTATTATTTTACATTGAATTGTTAAAGCCTAGCTAACTTTAATAATATCTAATATTGTGGGTGAGTTCGAGAGAATAACTTGCGATAGGAACAAGTAGCATAATCCGTGGATCTACAATTTACATAGAGATATGAAGTTGGATACACGTTGGTAGTCATAGTCCAGTAGAGCGAAAACTAAGGGATTTCATAGATCGACATGCAATTCACCGTTAGTAAATAATAAAAGAGATTTTATTATTCTTTCGTGTAGAATTAGTTTAGCATAGCTCGAGAGAGTATGTTAATTGCTTAGGAAATCCTGTCAAAAGCGTAAATCAGTGTCAATATTAATCAATTAAATTAACGACGGGTAGGTGAACCGAGATCCTAACACTCGCTTATTTATTATTTTAGTTTATATTATTTTTAATGTGTTTGTTTCAATTTAGTGTTTTAGTATTAATTTAGTTAATAAGTAATTCAATTGTCGTTTTAATTAATTAAAGAATTTAATTTAAAGTAAATTTGTCTAATCAATCTCTGTGGGATCGATACTCGTACTCTTATACGTTTTACTATAACTTGACATCGTGCACTTGCGATTATTTCGAGCCTGAATTTTTATTTATTTTTATTGGAGATTTTACTGTGCAAGTTTTGCTCGATCAAGTTTTTGGCGCCGTTGCCGGGGATTGAAATTGACAAATTTTTCTTTTTGTTATTTTCTTTAGTTAATTTAATTTTTTTTAGTTATTTATTTTATTTTATTCCTGCGTGATCTACCGTTTTCTATTTTCTTTTTGCAGGAAATTTTCTTGTGCAATACTTTGAGATGTTTCATCGAAAAGTATTCACAAGATTTGCCCAACAACGCGGAGAGCCTTTTTACGCAGCATGGGAGAGATTCGATTATTTAGCAAACAATTTCCTGTATCATGATTTTTCCAACTATTCTCTTCTTAAATTTTTCCTTAATGGTTTGGATGCACTAACACGAAGATGGGTGATCGACGGAGCACTAACAACAGGCAGTCCACTATTTTGCCGAGATGATGAGAAAATGATACTTTTGTTGGGTGATATGACGGACTTTGACTACCATAGATATTGGGATCTTTCACCACAGTGTTGGAGTCATCAATACACACAAGATCATTACCCAGAGTTTGTAGACCAACCATTTGAGTTTCAAAATGATGAGAGAGATAGCCATGAACTGATCACGACTAAACTAGAAGATACCGTGAATAGGTAGGTATGTGGCACTGACTGAGGCAGCTATAGAAAATCAAATTAATTCTCTACGCAACCTTGAGGAGCAAATAGAGAATATCAAGAAATCCATCTTTCAAAGTCGCCGAGAACATGAAGTGAAGCGATATACTCAACCGGTGATCGATCCAGTTTGGTTTGATGATGATGACTCAAACAACCAAGATAGTGAGAATGAGTTGGATAAGACTGAAAATCTAGAGTTGTTTGATCCTTCGCTGGTAAATGAGCCTCAGTCGGAAGAGATTTTTGAAGAATTTTCTGATAAAGGAGTGCCGACACTGTTTTTCTCATCTCATGCCGATTATTCAGAGTTGTGTGTTGTTGAGGTGACGAGCTTAATGTGCCTATATCTAGCCAGACTTGAGGGCATATGGAATCCAGACCCAGATGTGGTGTCATATGACACTTACTTTGGGCATCAGCCGCTCTTTGATAAGGACTTCAGAGGGTCAAGCCGACGACTAGAAATCAGGCGCTACTTGGGAGGCAACCCAAGCGTTTTATATTTTAGTTATTTATTTTAATTTTAGTTGTTGCATTGAGTCCTGGTTTCGTGGTTATTTGATTTTGCTCAATTTCTTTTGTGCCAGGTGAGCACACTGGAGGACGTGGGAGATTGATGGCCTTAGGAGCTCGTACAATAGGAGATGATTGATGTCTACAACTACTACAATATAATCAACCAGGGGAGTTTTTATTTTATTTTTATTAAATTATTAATTATTAATAATTTTTTTTATGCATGCATTTAGTTGTTTGGTTTTATCTATCTATTTATTTTTTTTCTATGTCGTCTAGTGCAATGGGGACATTGCACGACTTTAGTATGAGGGGGTGGGTAGATTGTTTTGGTTGTTTAGTTAATTGGTTTAGTTTCATTGCATTTCTTTAGTTTCGTTGCAGTTTTGTTAGTTTGTGTCGTTTATGGTGAGAAGACATAGGTTATGAGCCAATGATGATCTTGAATTGATAGTTTACAAAAGTATTGATTGGGTCACTTTGTGAATGCTACTCTTGATTGTTGAAGCATAAATTTTGGTACAAAATTTGAACTTTTGAGCACATATGTGTGGGGACTAGGATTTTGTAGGAATAATGGTGAAATTTGAAAATTTTGTTTGGTTAACTTGAAAGGCACCATTTATGAGTTGATTTAGCATGTAAACCCGTGAAAATAAGTCGCTAATGTGACCTTGATTGAGAAAAGTTGATTTGCCTTGAACTTTACTTGTACCTCCTCTCCAATGCACTAATTAAAAGATCATACTCCTAACCGGCTTTAATCCAAAGTTATATCATTCTTAGCCTAGGGAGTACATGTGTGAAAATTGTGCATTCAACAAAATAAAAGAGAAAAAAAAAAGAACGAGATGTAAGGTGAGGGGGAACCTAAATAAAAGGAATGAAATTCTATTCCTAGGCTAAAAGTTGGAGATGTAAGGAGACGAGGAAAGTCAGACGAAAAGTCTTGACGATTGCACAATGAAAATGATCGGTGTACTCCCAACTTTTAGCCACTTGAGCTTATTTTCCTTCTTTCCGACACCCTTATCTGCACTTAAAAGTTGAATAAAGTTCAAAGTGTGGCTAGTGATAAATGGACACGGGAATGCATGCTAGTGAGACTTGTATTGAAGTGTTAATTGAGTGACTCACATGATTTGATAATTGATCTATTTGAAGTACGAATGACTAGACCCATCATGACACACACACACGTTCAAACTAGTGTTGGTATTTATGTGTAGATGAGAATGAGTATTCATTTGCGATTTGACTTGATTATGATTGGTAGTGGGAAAGTAAACTGAGGCATGAATATAACCGTTGTCGACTCACCATTGACATTTTTTTGTTGGGTTGGTTTTCCTGTTTGAGTTTTTTGTTTTTGTTGAGGTTGTTTAGAATCTCGTGCTTTAACCTATTTTACTCGAGGGCGAGCAAAAGGTTAGTATGAGGGGGTTGATAGGACTCGTTTTTATGTGTTCTTAGTGTTGGTTTTGAGTCGCATTCATGCATCATATTAGTTTGTTTTAGTTTAATTTAGCATTTGTCTAGCATTATTTAGCATTTGGCTGATCTCGTGTATTTTGTGGTTTTTTTGTAGGAATTTGACCAAAAAGTGAGATTTTATATGCATAGCATCGAGAACTCCTCGCTAGGGCGGTCAAAAGTGACCGCCCCAGCGAGCATGTTTGCTTGGACGAGGAGTTGGTGCGCAAGTGTCTCTCTAGGGCGGTCAAAAGTGACCGCCCCAGCGAGAATGTTGGTCCAGCCGAGGAGTTGTTGCGTGAACCTCTCGCTAGGGCGGTCATTTTCGAAACCAAAGACGCGGCCAAGGATTTTTATTCGAGAACCACTCGCCCCAGCGGTCAAAACATACCGCCCTAGCGAGACGCGATATTCAGCGAGATCTTGGAAGATTTGTTTCTAATTTGAGGGACTCTATCCAAGACAAAAACGACACACACGAGATTGGGCGCCGTTGATCATCACTTTTTCAGAGGGAGACCATCATATTTTCATCTTTTTTTTGGAGGGGAGAGCACTGTAGCAGGCGATAGCTCAACGGAACCGGAACAAGAACTCTACAGCGTTTTCTCTTTACTCTTTTATTGTAGTTAGGATTTAGGGGATCCGACCCCGAACCGTTGTTTGATTATTTAATTCTCGACTTTTGATTCATTCTTGATTGTGCTATTATTTTACATTGAATTGTTAAAGCCTAGCTAACTTTAATAATATCTAATATTGTGGGTGAGTTCGAGAGAATAACTTGCGATAGGAACAAGTAGCATAATCTGTGGATCTACAATTTACATAGAGATATGAAGTTGGATACACGTTGGTAGTCATAGTCCAGTAGAGCGAAAACTAAGGGATTTCATAGATCGACATGCAATTCACCGTTAGTAAATAATAAAAGAGATTTTATTATTCTTTCGTGTAGAATTAGTTTAGCATAGCTCGAGATAGTATGTTAATTGCTTAGGAAATCCTGTCAAAAGCGTAAATCAGTGTCGATATTAATCAATTAAATTAACGACGGGTAGGTGAACCGAGATCCTAACACTCGCTTATTTATTATTTTAGTTTATATTATTTTTAATGTGTTTGTTTCAATTTAGTGTTTTAGTATTAATTTAGTTAATAAGTAATTCAATTGTCGTTTTAATTAATTAAAGAATTTAATTTAAAGTAAATTTGTCTAATCAATCTCTGTGGGATCGATACTCGTACTCTTATACGTTTTACTATAACTTGACATCGTGCACTTGCGATTATTTCGAGCCTGAATTTTTATTTATTTTTATTGGAGATTTTACTGTGCAAGTTTTGCTCGATCAATAAGCATGCCTGATATTATACAGTATGTAATCTTAGGGTTTGATATTTGTTGAACGTAGACATTTATTTGTCTACGTGGATTAATTTGTGACATTGTATAAACATCGATGCGTGGAGATAGAAACATAATTTATACATACATATTTTTTGTACATATGTATCGTTGATGTATGACATGACATTATATTACATGTTGAGCCTTGATTCTATTGATGACCATTTTTCGTGTATATGATCGATGTGATTGTTTGGATGATACGGAGCTGCGACTAGGCCGAGAGATGTTGCAAGCCAATAAGGCACATTATATCCTTAATCTCTGGCGAGTTGACTGGCACATGGCAGTAGACTGGTATATGAGTGGTTACTACGACAATGTAGCCGAGTCTTGCCTGTTGCTCAAGCTGTTGCTGTACTGCATTTACTGATAGTGTAGTTATCATTATTTCATTTACCCATTCATGTGTGTTTACTGATCATGAATTACATCCACATATCATGCATTACGTTACATGATGTTTTTATTTGGTTTTATCATAGTTGGTTATTACTCACCCTCTCGGGGATGGTTATTATTTTGTGTGTGGATGGTATTCAGGTAATCATGTCATTAATAGTTTTACTTAGTGAGGAAGGAAGTGAGACATCTCATGTGATTATGTATGTAAATGAGATTCATATGCTAGTTGAAGAAATTACGTATGAGTTTCCTGGACTTCTAGTAGAAGAGAGTATAGAGCTGTCTGCGGCGTCCATTCCAGTGAGAGTGACTTGGAGTTTACACATTCCTGTGTACCGGTCAATTCACCAGAGATTACAGACATACTGCGCTCTATCGGCCTACAACATCTCTCGAGCTATTCGCAGCCCCGTATCATTCCCAAAAATCATCTCGAATCATACACACGAAAAATGGTCATAAATAGAATCAAGGCTCAACATGTAATGCAATGTCGTGCCATGCATCAATGCTACATATATATGAAAAATATGTGTGTAAATTATGTTTTATTTCCACGCATCGATAGTTATACAATGTCACAAATTAATCCACGTAGACAAATAAATATCATATAATCCACATTCAACAAATATCAAATACTATGATTACATATGGCATATTATCCGATAATAACATACTTTTTTTTTTCGAATTACTTGAGGTATATACCGAGCTTGTAAATAACGATAACTCTAAAGAATGCCACAAATTCATTTATTTATATCATAATTCGTAGTTCATTTTATTAAATATAAAATTTATATTTTCTATAAGAATCACTTTTTTAATTTAACTGGTTATAAGTGATGAACCATTTAAGTTAGCATGATTAAAATAATATATTTGTAAAATCAAAGTGTAACTTTATTAAATTTATTTGCATAATAATATAATTATAATGTCCATAATGAGACATAATGATTGTTTAGGAGATAATTGATAGACAAGCATATATTTTTTTAAAAGTTTGAAGTGACATTTATTGTATTATATTGCATTTACCTTTTCGCTATACATGCATAATTATTATTTTTATTGTATTAGTGTGCACATATATATGTACACGTAATATATTTATAATATTTACCTAAATTATATTATACAATATTTATATATATAAAAGTATATATTAATTAATCTTTATTATCATTTTATTTTTTTTGGTCTGACAGATATATTTAGGCATTACTCCTTAATAATACAAAAAATAAATTATTATTACTTTCAACTTACACGAGCAAATAAAATTTTGTTCGAATTTTATATTTTTTTTGTGTTTTGTAAAAACTGTTTAAACAATTTAAACCTTGTAAAAATTAGTCATACAATTAAAATATAATATTTATTTTTTTAAAAAATAAATATTCTTCTATCAAAGATAACATGCATGAACTCTTGATTTTTCTGTATTTACAAATTAGAATGTTGATTTTTATTTTATTTTATTTTAATCGTTTTTTTTAGCAACTTTTCAACTCTACTTGAGGGCGTTTTATTTTTTGTTTATTTTTCGTTAGAATTAAATGTTACAATTAATTTTATACATTAAAAATTAAAACTCACAAAAGGAAATGCAAAATCCCAAAAAATATTTTTTATTATATATATATATATATATATATATAAATCTATAATAAAACAAGAAAACTATTATAAAATTTTAAGGTAAAAACTTGTGTGAGACGATATCAAATATCGTATTTTGTGAGACAGATCTCTTATTTGGGTCATCCATGAAAAATATTACTTTTTGAAAAAAACTTGGATGAGACGATCTCACGAGTCGTATTTGTGAGACAAATATCTCATTTGAGCAATCCATGAAAAAAAATATTATTTTTTATGACTAACGTATTACATTTTATTGTTAATATCGGTAGGCTGATCCGTCTCATAAGAGACCTACTCTTACTTTTTATGCTAACAATATTATTTTTATTTTGAATATTAGTAGGATTGATCCGTTTCACAGATAAAAATTCGTGAGATCATCTCACAAGAAATTTTAAAATCTATTCAAATCTTTTGGCTAAATACTTAAATAAAATAAATATTTACAATGTGTAAATATTCTTTTGGGCATAGTTTGGACTTTGGTACATGGGATAAGAGAGAGATTGATAAATAATCCTCCTTATCCCATGTTTGGTACCTTTTTAAAAAGCTCATGATAATATCATGGGTCCTTGATAAATAATTTTTTAGAAGGATAAAATATCCCTAATAAAAGGTGTGATAATTTTAATCAAATGATAAAATACACTACAAATGACTTAATTACCCTCAATTTATAATGATTTTTTTATAAATCTATCCTAGTAGGTAGAAATTAAAATCAAATAAATATTTTATTTATTTTTATATATTATATAATATGATAATTATATAAATAATTTCGTGATAATTATATAAATAATTTTTATAAATCTCAATAAAATTATTATTATCACTCGATTAACCTTAAAAGTTGATATTTGACTTGACTCAAAAAATCAAAGGCTCAATTATCATATTATATAATATATAAAATTAGGTAAAAATAAATAAATCATACAAGTACTATCGACACATGTACAGATAAAAAATATGAACTCAAGCAACAACTTTGAAATTATAAAATTTATTATGATAAAGTTAATTTTGTCATTACAATCTAATATATAAATTTAATCACTCTTATTAAAATCATACCAAACATTAAATATAATATCCTTCATCTTATTTATACTTAACTTATTATTATATTATATATCAATGTTTATCCTATAATGTGTACCAAACTGTGCCTTGATCGAAGGTTTGCATTTCGGACACCTGGGCCACTCTCTACGTCTAAACCCTAGGCGCCGCTGCCGCTTCTGTGTTCGCCGTTCCGACCACACTATTCTGTTATTTTTTTTCTGAGAAGAATGTGTGGTTATTTTATATTATATTTTTAATTTAAATGTAAGACTCCACCTTATCTCTCACTTCCCTAACCATTCTCCTTTCGCTCCTGAGTTGCTGATTATTGAAGGGGAAATTAATCGTATGTCTCTTCTTTCGATTCTCAATCTGTGATTTTGTTCGCTCATCAATCTCTGATGTTTTTTTTTTTGCGTTGCATCCACAGGTATCTATCGGGATGGGTGGGAGTCAGGGCATTACAGCTGGTGTGTGCGCGGTGATTATAGTAATGTTTATTGGTCTCGAAATGCTTCTTCATAAATTTGGAACGTTATGAAACTTACTTGGTTTTGGTTTTATTTTTGGTATTTGATTCATGTTTTTCAGTAATTATTGCCCAAATCTTTGTTGTTTCGTTTGGAGACTTGCATATTTGGTTACACCTCATCCTCTATTCAAAGTTAAGTTACAGTATTTCCTCGGTTTTTTAGGTTTTTATTTTATCATTTTACTTTTTCAATGGAATACGAATATATGATTACATGGTATCATCGAATCATTGCATTCGTACACCATTTTGAACTTTTCTATAAGTTTTGAGATGAAAGTAGCCCAAAAGACCCAAGTAACTTTTCCTTGGGAATGATCCTTTTTTGTAGTTTTCAAGTTATTATCTTTAGTTTTTTTTCGAAGAATCCATTTCATCCAAAAAACGTTTTTTTCTCTGGATATTTTTGTATGTTTGTGTGTAATAAATACAATGGCAGCTCGACTTAGGAGGTAGCAAGAAACAAGGCTCTGGCTCTACTCTGCCTGGTTTAGATTCAAATTCTAGATGCAGTTAGTTTTTTACCATATGTCTGGTTTTGGCTCGGATTTGTATGGATTTCATATTTCAAGACATGTCAGTTGGTGAATTTTTATTTTGTTACTAAGATTTGCTTTGGATCCACTATGTTATGTGCTCCAAACTATTGGAGGTTAATTTGTTGTTTTGTGGTGTTACACAGATTTAATTCAAATAAACTCGAATGAAGGTTCGAATCACTCGAATTTTGAGTAATAGTTCAATTATGCTTGCACCAAGGTTCGAACAACTCGAGCTTGAGCCAAAATTACTTGTATTTTTGAACCTTAAATCGAATTGGAATATCATACATATTTTGAGCTTGAACTTGAATACCACTATTTTTTTATTTCAATGCTCGGTTCATTTACACCCTAATTTGGATACGGTTATAGAGATCTTGGTCCTGATTGAGTATGTCGTTACGTTTGTGTTTGTGTATAGTTTGCTTTTCTCTTCTTTTTTTTTTATTCAAAAAAACTAATTGTGTAGTTGGATCTTAAAAGGCACGAGTTTTTACGAGAAACGTGACAAACCAAGCACGCATCTCTAATCCGATCTGGCCCTGCACTACGAAATTAGTATCATCTCCGTAAAAGCTTGATAAACATATGTTAATGGCTCCAATTGCAGCTTCAGTGGCTCAATTTCCCGCTTCTTTTGCTTCTTCCTTCTCTTCGAGTAAGCTATTTCTTCATCTTCTCTATCTCTCCCCGTATTGTTGGCTCAATATGTTCTCTGTAGGACTTTTTGGAGTTGTTGTGTCTGTTTTTGATATGCCTGGATTCTGATTCAGTTTGAGATTATACAAACAAACTATTTGTCCATGTAAAATCAATATTGAAATTTTATCTTTGAAAGTTTTTCCATGGACCGTTAGTTTTAGAATTTATATTATATGTGCTGCAATTAGTCGTTGAAAATGGGAAAATAAATGAATTGTGGAAATTATAAAACTTGGGCACATGTATTTATTCCTTTAACTTTGGCACGCCATTCTAAATCTTGTACATCCAATGTGAAATCATTAATGCGTCTTTTGAATGAATGTGTTTTGCTTTTTGACTATTTGCTTGAGAAAATGACGGTTTAGAATTTGTTTTTTTTAAGAGATCTTATTTATTATTTTTTATCCCCAGCTGGGAAAATAGATCTCTATCTCAGCTGTGTTTGAGGCACTCGAGCTTTATGATGTTTAGCACTAATAGTATTCTAAATTTAGTAAGGGTCCTAATGGCCTTTAACATGCATGTTCTTCAACTTGGGGACATTATTGTAAATATGAAAGATTAAATTTTGGGCTTATTTCTTCTTTTACTGCGGTCAAAAATTACAATCAAACAGGATTTAAATTTAAAGAGTAATAGTAGTTTATGAAGCACAGAAAAGGGGGCCACACAGCGTGTACATGTTTAAACGATACAAGGAGAGGGAGAGGTGTGATGTGATATAAACTCCAATCTCTCTACATTTACCTCCTTCACATGATTTTGTTATATTGATTGTTGCACTTTGATTTTCTGACATCGCATTACCGTTATCTTTTGTTTCATTTCAAGGTAAGTCCTATAACGTTGTCAGCCATTTTGGCCTACCAAATTTGCCATTACCAGGAAACCAAAGTGGAATGGTTAAGAAATCTCTCAGAGTGCGTTCATTATTTGTTGGAAAGAAGGATAATGATGATAACAGTGACAATAGTTCTTCCAAGGTACTAGTAGAAAATGGTGGTTATACATAATTAAGGTTTGCTTGGTTTTGTTTTCAGAATTTTATACAAGCATTTTGAGAGAATGTTTGGTGTATGGTTTGGGCAAGAACTATGTGTTTGGTTTGTCTTGAGGAAATGTTATTGTTAATGTATGTGTCAAATCACATTAGAAATCGTTAGATAAAATTATTTAGAAATTTAAGAATAGAATGTTTCGCAATACAATGTAATAAATTAGTAGAATATTTTTTGAAATTGATGAAAATTTTAGTCAAAAGCAATGATTATGTCAGGGAATCTAAAACGAGGGTAATGTGTTTTTGAAAATGAAATAAAGGTGAAAATTAGCTTTTGTTTTTGTTTCGGGAAATAAAAAACTATTTCCCTAACACGAAAATCAAGCAAGGCCTGGTATCTTTGAAAAATGACTTATTATATTGTATTTAGTTGAGAGTTGAGACCATCCATGAAGAATGATGCCTTTCAGGGGATAACTTAACTTAATACCTGTGAACTGTCAAGAATATCATACCTTACTTGAGCCATTTTTTGGGCAATTCATTCAATTTTCAATATTCCTTTTGTTCGTTTTCATCTTTTCGTATATTGAGTTTCTTGCGATGAAGTTGTCATGTGCATGTATTTTGTATACGTTGTTTATATTTCTTCTGATTTGGTTTAATGTTGACCATTCAACTCGCCATTTTCTGCTCATAGAGCTCTAATAGAATGTTTATGCTCTATAAAAATAGGCTGGAATCTTAGGAAACATGCAGAATTTATATGAGACAGTAAAAAAGGCGCAGATGGTTGTCCAAGTTGAGGCGGTAAAAGTGCAAAAGGAACTTGCGGTGTATGTAACTATGGTTCATTTCTACACGTTTTTTATTGCTGCTTGTTGCTTGGATTTGTCAAATTTTACTTCAATGTGTTAATGTATTTGAATATTCTTGTCCTACTTTTAGAGCTGAATTTGATGGTTACTGCGAAGGCGAGCTAATAAAGGTAGATTTAACGTACCATAGTTGTTGAAGATTTGTAGACCTGCTCGGTTTGTTTTGATGAAATCTTTTCCAGGCAACGCTTTCTGGGAACCAACAACCAGTACGCATCGAGATTACCGAGGCTGCCATGGAATTGGGAGCTGAAGTAAGTTTGTCTAGTATACTTATTGGCTTAGTAGGCAAGTCCATTGCCCGTCACTTATATTGTAAATGACAACAAATTCGGACCAGAGCATAACACATATTAGCTCATTATGCTGTCAGATACCTGAAACTCCAATCAATAGTCATTTGATGTTTTTTTTTACAGAAACTCTCTCTTTTGGTCACGGAGGCCTACAAAGACGCCCACCAAAAGAGCATTCAGGTGAAAACTATTACCTGTTTCACTTCTCTTTTCACCTTTATCTGCAAAATCTTGAATCCAAATACCGTATTGTAGTTTGTTTAAAACATAAAAATATTGTAATCTTGCCTCCTATAATCTTGAGCTTTTGGGAAGGTGATTTCTATCGTCGGAGAACGGTCAGAAAATGAAATTGTACAGGTGAAATCCACGGCCTATTTTATTATAGGGTCTCAAGTAGTTATTTCTGGGTGGGTGGTGTTGTTCAGTACCCGACCAATATATGCATGTCCGTCTTTAGTGTTAATTTTGAATGTACATTTTCTAGTATCAACTTATAAATTAAGGGGCGTCTTATAGTGTAAAACTATTTTTCTTGTATGAACTTAAACACTGGAGGTAGTCTTATAGCGCTTAGCTATTTTTTCTTGATCCTACTTTCATCGAGTTTGATTTTTTTGAAAAAAGGTGGTTTGTAATAAAGTTCACTGGTGACTTTGGTTTGATGAACAATGCAGGCTATGAAAGAGAGAATGAGCAATCTTGCACAAAGCTTAGGAATGCCACCAGGTTTGACAGAAGGATTGAAGTGATTAATTCAGGGTTTTGATCAGCGGGAGGGATAGTTTTATCAATTTTGTATACCAAAGTTGGAGTTATTTCCCTTACACTGTGACTTGAGAATGTATTATAGTCCTTGATTTTTCATTATTTTTTTATTATAAAATTGTTCTGTTTTTCTCTCAATTTCTTGTACTATATCTGTGCTTCAACAGATACATGACACTTGTAATGGTTTGGGGATAGCCTATTATTATAAGAAACAACTTCAAATTATAATTTTTGCTTCAGTTTCTATATGAATACAGGAGTACGGGACATCGTGACTGGGTTATACAACTTTCAGAAAATAGCAATATCTCCTGAAGCCAGGTGTCCTGTTTTATCAAGCCATCGTGCAGCAGCTACTAATTCTCATTGAGGCTTTGAACCTAGATGGTGAGTATTTCTCCAGAACGTCTTAACGGATCTGTAACTTGGAGATAATAAGATTTAAAAAATTATGTTAGAAATTTCGAAGTCGAGGAAAGAGAGAACTATTTCTCATTAAAACTAGTTTGTCTCACACATGGTGCTTACGAGATATGACATTCGTCTTTTAAGATTCGACTTCCAACTTGTGATAATAGCACTGTAAATCACACGTTTGATAACAAGAAAATGAAATAAACTCCATTTTGAAAAGAAAGAAGAAAAAAGTTCAATATGAATGCAAATGTTCTTCTTTTGTTTGAACATATCAATGTTATTATTATTCTGTCTCTTAAGTATGTTAACTCATTCAGATAAAAGATAAAATGATATTTAAGTCACAAATCTCAAAATTGTGACCAAAAGACACATTGTGTGTTAACACAAGTTCTCTTAATTTAGTTGTCTTATTGAACCAAGATATTTGGATCTCCAATCAACTAGTTTGAATAGTCACTGTGAATTTTTTTTTTTGTAGATTTTAAGTTTATTTTTTTTGACAAGTTATAGACTTATCTCCATCCAAAGTTTTTTACTATGGATATGCCAAGTTATCTTATGATTTCACTTGATCAGAAATTGATAACACTAATTAGATCAAGTTTTGCACGATATTCTATAATTAGTATACACGTTCATATCTATAATCATTTATTTAATTTCGGGTTGTAGTTTAACATGTGACGACACCCTCACACCGAGTTATTTATAGAAGTTTATGACATTTTTGAAGTTACACAATTGAAATGTATAGAACGCCATTAAATTTGAATTCTAAGTGTTAAAACTTATAAATCCAAATCCAAGTATTAATTTCTTGCAAACCTGAATTTAAGCACAATTGCTTATATAATTTGAAACAAACTGAAAGGGATCGATTTTAGGTGACCAAAAGCGCAACGGAAGCAACAAAAATTTCAAAAATCATATATTAGCATGAAAATTTCGGCCAACTTGTGTACTAGGTGTAGCATATAAAAAAACACAAACTATGACATACATAGGGTATTTTAGAAATGTACCTATCAATCTTAAAAGATTGATGATGACTCCAACTAAGATGTTAACACGTTAGCTCTTGAATGACAAGATAATCTTCAAGCTTCCCTTTGAGCCCACCTTGCTCAAATATTAAACCCATCGCCAACAAGCTAGAACCACTCTAATTTTGCACTAGAAAAATTAGAGCATTTTTCTTTGAGAAGTGTTTTCTTTCCTCAACTATTGAAGAAGAAAAATGAGAGAAAAACTTGGAGAGTTCTCCTTGCAAGTTTCGGCCATCCCCTTTCAAAAATTTTTCACTAGTCTTGGTTGTGGGAAAATGTGTGAATTCCAAAGGCATGCCATGCCTTGGATGTTGCAAAAGTTGTCTCCCAACTTTTCACCTCTCATGCATGCAAGTCTTATTTGATTTTTAACAATTAAAAATCCATGGACTTATTTTAATTATCTCAAACATATTTGAGACTAATTAAACATTACTTGAATTCACTCAAGTCACTAGTTGAATAATTATTTCTAATTGGGCTCTACAAGGCCCAATATTGTTTAATTAATCCAACACTTGAATTAATTTAATTATTTGGACTCTACTAGGTTCACTAGAGTTTAATTAATTCAACACTTGAATTAATTTAATTTAGTCCATAATAATGTTTATGAAAATCACAATTTTCAAATACATTATTTATTTGGCCAACTTTTAATCTAGGAACACTTCCACAAATTAAAAGTCACATTTCTATCATAGAAGTCATACTTCTATTTTATTTATGCTTATAAACTCATTTACAAGCCGTTCAACACATTGAACAATTTTACTTCTCAACGGGATCTAGAAAGCTAGTACTTGTGTGGCCTTCAATGGTTCATTGATACAACTAGCCGTGGGTTCACATCTCCATGTGATTCGAACTAAACATGTCCTTATATGAGCATACCCCAATTGCTCCATTCTTAATTATCAACTCTTTGATAATAAGAACGTCAGAACTCAAGTCTGATAGTACCCAACGAATCATGTTAAACGCCTAGCAGCATCGCTTACATGATTCCCTAGGTATCAAATGATAGTGCCTGCAAGAACCATTCAATTATGGTTAGCGTACAGTACGGTCCCTTCAACTCATATATCCCGACCGATTCGACAACCATTGGTATATCGAGAGTTGTCAATGAATCGATACTATGTGTCATGTCGTAGTTGCATCGATGGTGTAATCTATGAAACCCCTTTCATAATTACCACCATACTCTGATCAGAGATTTCAACCTACATACACATGAGAACACATAGGATATCCATACCCGAAAGTAAGCGGTGAATCCCCGACTACAATGCATCGACTCCGATATGTTTCGACAAAACACCCAACCTTGCCACCTGGTGACCCCTTGAGAGTCGGTAAACAAGTCAAAGTGTAATGCTAGCACATATAGTCTCAATGTTGTCCCGGGTCATAAGGACTAATGGTGTACAACCATAAACTAGGACGTTTCCACTCGATAAGTGAGAACCACTTGGAAAGTCCTTTATGGAGGGTTGTTCAGTGCACTCTACCAGGAGCACCTATCTGCATGCTCGGACATCACAATGTCCCCTACCAATGAAACATGGTACTGACATCGGAGATACTAGTCTCGAACTCGAGCGGCCTATATCCTTCTTAGCGGCGGCTGAATCGACTAGGAACTGTTTAGAATATACAGTATTCCAAATATGAGTTTCATGATACTCATCATATAAGCATCTCATATTCTTTCTACTATTTGTATATTCAAGGGCTTTATCTATGCAACTAGCATGTGTATACAGATAAAGATGTGCCAAAATAATAATTTCAAATATTATTAAAATAAAGACTGTTTATACATAGAGTTTCATTGTGAACACTCGGCCAACACTTGGCTCGACGTGCACCTACTCTAACACAAACTTCTAATATAATGATAAAGTTCGAATTTTAAGCACACAACTTAGATCAAATTTTGCATGATATTATATATTTGGAGTACACACCCACACTATCATCATTTATTTAATTTTCGTGTTGTATTTTAACATAGTATTTCTATCGTAAATGAAACGTCAACTACTCATTTTTCTTACAAATATACTAGAATTTTTTTTATTTAAAAGCTTCGGCCGAACTATACCTATATATAAATACATTTTTAAAATCTTTTTGCACCATTTAAAAATAAATCAATCAAATATTATTTTGAAGATCCAAAAGAAAGTGATTCAACCATAAAGTCGTAAAACGTCAACTATAAACGTCAACTATCCTAACTTTAACATTTTCACAATAACTAACTCGAACATCCTCTCCAAAACCTCTCAAAATCATCATAAGCCATAAAATCTGAAAAAAAAAACAACTTAAATCATTTAGCATAAATGTCATTTATTTGCGAAAAAATTAGCGCTAGTCCTCGGGTTGTATGCACTTTCAGTCCAGTAAGATCAACCATCAAGTCCCTCCTTGACATCAACATCATGCTCACCTGCATCGATCATACCTAGCGAGTGTATTGACTCAGCAAACCTTAACCATGATAACAAGTAATACATATACATCCACATGTAACAATGAAAATATTTTCACTTAAAATAGCTTTTCATGAACATGCATAAACTTAAACATTTTTCCTTTCATCATATACAATTTTTTTCATCATATACACATACATTTTTCTTTTATTGAATTCGGATCGTTAATTG
Organism: Primulina eburnea; assembly: GCF_022965805.1. Lineage (NCBI taxonomy): Eukaryota > Viridiplantae > Streptophyta > Magnoliopsida > Lamiales > Gesneriaceae > Primulina > Primulina eburnea. The sequence goes on from NC_133113.1 coordinate 340,276, forward strand.
TTACTTTCGTTTCAGCTGAATGTTGATGGATCTATCTATGTGTAACCACAGTACTGGACGGCTGAGACATTAGCGGCACTCTCACCTGTCAATTGAGTCTTAACCTTACATATCATCATATCATGTCAATGAAAATACGGTCGTCGGACTCCCTCTGGGGCCTTTTCCCGTAAACGGACTCTCTCTGGGGCTTTTTCTCTCACGTACGATATTTCCAATCGTATCATCGTATCATCTTATTAGTCACAATCAATTCACCTCCTTCAATTTTTCATATTTCCATCACTTATAAAAATTCATGCATATTTTCTTAAGTCTCATGGACGTGACCCTAACCACAGTTAAGTGCTGTGTTCCCCTAGGAAAGAAAAGCCGAATCCTAGTCCTCAATGTATCTAATTTTTGTTCAGCCATGAAGCCCTCAGGTCCAGCCCTTATACCAACTCCTATGTGGCTCCTAAACCCTATAAAATTCATCTCTTTTGGGCCCCTTTAGGTATCTTTAGCATGAGTTTTTGAATCATAAAACATGAATTTATGGCATAGCATGACATAGAAACGAAAATAAATGCAAGGCAACATATTTTTCATCAAAATATACATAATATGGTGTGAAGGATGTTGAAAAAGTTTAGGCGTGTCTTTTCGTTTATTACGCACGAAAACGAGTTGGCGTTGCGAAGAACGACGATGTAGAAACCCTAGGCTCAATTCTTCCTCAAAATCGTGGATTCCCTTTCTTCAAAATCTCACGTGTGCGTGTGATGAGGGGGAGGGAGAGTCCTTGTATGATTATGAGTGGTGGGGCATGGGTTCAAGGGGGTTATGGTAAGGTTTTAGGCTTTTATTTTGATATAAAACAAGTGGTGTAAGTTTAGGCCCATTAACATTGTATAATAGGCCCATTAAGTCCATTACGTAATTTTCCAAATATTTTGTCTAGGAAAATTCGTGAAAATATTAGTCAAGTTCTCAAAAAGTTCATATTTTCGTCGAAAATCGAATACCGTTTAAAAATACGACTCGGCGTATATAAACACATCAAAACATCCCACTTTCAAAAATATCATATAGCATATACCATATTTTAAATTAAAAATAATAATTTAATAAAAATATTTTCCCTTTTTCAGCCCTCGGTTTCCGTTCCTCGATCACGTCTCGAATAGGTTTTAAAACATATTTTCATGCATTCATGTCAAAATGCGCATTTTAAACATATAAGCATGCACCCTATATCTAATTCATGCTATTAAAACCCTTTAATTAGACAGTTTCCATTTTCCCTAGATTCTCATACAGTTAGATTACATTATCGCATTTTGGATCTTACAGTAAATACGACACCCTTATAGTTTGAGTTATTTACATGAATTTATGACATTTTTTAAAGTTATACATTTGAAATGGATAGAGCATTATTAAACTTGAATTCTAAGAGTTAAAACTTATAAATCTAAATCCAAGAATTATTTTTTTGCAAACATGGATTTAAGTGCAATTGATTAAATAATTCGAAACAAACTTCTAATATAATTCTAAAGTTCGAATTTTAAACACACGATTGAGAAAATCCAACTCAAAAGTTTATATTTTAGATTTTAAGGGCGCAAGCTTGTATAATCCAAACTAGCATGTAGAATTAAATTAGAAAGAAAAGAAAAAAGAGAATGATGTAGTTCAATTATTTAAATTTCATTAACAATTTGAATTTTAAGACAAAAGTTTATAAAACTTAATTCAAGATTTAATAGATGGTAAATTTGAAGTTTTAAGCGTACATAACTTACAAAATTCAGTTAGAATCAAACAACGTACAAATAGTACAACGATTTGTCACAATGTACACGACACATTAAACATAATTGATACATCATTTTTATGTTCATTAGAAGCCATTAAAGCGTTATATTTTATTTCGCAAAATATATATATATATATATATATATATATATATATATATATATATATATAAATATATATCATATATTGTATTGTCATCAATGAATATGATGAAATATTCTTTTCTTCTATTTAAGAAGTCGTATAATTTTACAATAAATGGATTGACACCATTTATATTTCAATGCATATCCTATTTGATGATGTAAAATTTTAGACATATTATTGATCATTTTATAGTTTAAATTTAAGATATTGAGTTCATTCTGATTTTTTGTTTATTTATCAAGAATCTTCGTAAAATTTATATACAAATTATTGAATTCTTGAGCAAATAAACTATAGACATATTTATTTTCATGATTTTGGCATAATCCACGTGGTTCATAATTTTCAATCTTTGCATAATGCTGAGAAAAATCAACATGTTTCTAGCTTTTCAATAAAAAAATTCGAAAGAATATCAAATTTAAGGATTATAACAAAAAGAAGCCATGAAAAATTTCACAACCTAATATTTGAAATTCGGCGATTCACAAGTCGTCGTATTTTCACGAGATTGCACAATTTGAAGTCGTTCATTTTCATAGTCAACATATCTTTAAATTGTGAACCAAAAAAGAATAACACAAAATTCATCTTAATATTGTTGGTGGCAATTTCTCCGGAACATGTTCACGGGATCTGTAACCTTAAAATAACAAGACTCAAGAAACTATGTTAGCACATTTTAAGTCAGGCAAAAGAGAACTCTGTCCTTGAGATGAATTTTTCCCGTATATGGTGCTCACGAGATATGACAATCGTCTCCCAAAATACAACGACTTCCAACTTGTAATAGTATCACTACAAATCACGAGTTCCAGAACAAAAAATCTACATCTTCTTTAGGCTTCTTGAGGTTGCCAGAGCTCTTATGTTTAATTCCATTGTTTCAAAACATTTTTGGGGGGATGCCATTCTTATTGCAATTTACTTGATCAATCGCATACCTTCTCGGGTCCTTCACTTTCAAGCCCCAAAGCAAGTCCTCTTAAAGAACTATCCTGATACCCTATTCGTATCTACTCTTCATCCTAAGATATTTGGGTGCACTGTGTATGTTCATGTATCTCAACATCTTTGGAGCAAACTTGACCCAAAAGCTACTAAATGCATATTTCTTGGATACTCATCAAACCAAAGAGAGTGTTATTCTCCCATTGCAAAGAAATTTTACGTTACCATGGATGTAACTTTCTTCGAGAATCGGCCCTTTATTCGAAAGCTGATATTCAGGGGAAAAATCTTTCTCTCAAGAAGAATATCAATTTTGGCTCTCTCCTAATGATAAAACACCGAGTAATCCAGCATCCACTTTGTTATTCCCAGATTTCCAAACTAATTCTTATACATTACCAAATGCTTCTACTTTATCATCATCATGAGATCTCAAGTCTCCGACCAAAACACTGTTCCAAATTTATTCAAGAAGGCCAAAGCCCAACCAAGAGAGAGAGTTTAGCCAATTCCTCCAAATCAAAATCAAGAATCTGACCATGATATAAATGACATTCTCTCAAACCTACCAGAAGGAAAACACCAAGTGGGGTGTAAATGGATATTCATAATTAAAAACGAGGCAGATGGAAGTATATCGAAACAAAACAAGACATGTAGCCGAGGGTTTTACGCAGACATATGGTGTAGATTATCAAGAAACCTTTGCTCCGTTGGAAAAACTGAATATCATCAGAGGCCTTCATTAGCTCCAAACTTTGAATGGCCACTTCTTCAACTTGGTGTCAAAATTGTGTTTCTAAATGGATATATTGAAGAGGAAGTGTTCATGGAGATTCCACCAGGACTTGAAAACAAGAATAATGCCAGCAAAGTTCGTAAACTGAGGAAAACTTTATATGGTCTCAAACAATGCCTGAGAGCTTGGTTTGATTGATTCATTAAAGTTATCAAGAAAAATAGTTTACTCAAGGCCATTTTGATCATACTCTTTTATGTTGACATTGTGCTTATGGGTGATAATGTCAAAGAAATGAAGCAAGTCAAGTCTCTGCCTCCATGGGAATTTGAAATCAAAGACCTTGGAGCACTCAAGTACTTCATTGTCATGGAAATTGCTCGAACAAGTAAAAGCATATCAGCTTCTCAAAGAAAAATTTTTAGATCTTCTCAAAGAAATGGGTATGCAGTTCAATACAGTTCGAAAATTCTCCTATCGTTAGGAATGATTCAATACAGTTCGAAAATTATCTATAAGATATAAGGTATGGTATCTAAATTGAAGTTTGATTCCTATTAAACTCTAGTTTCCTTGTTTATAGGTGTGAAGGATCCATGAAGATCTAGGTCAAATGGGAGACTATATATACAAGGGTCTATTCTCAATAAGGGTTGATCGACGGCCGCTGAAGTTTCTTTTCTTGTGAATATTTGCATACAAAGCACGGGAGTTCGTCAGTCGAGTGACTGTGTTGCTGTTTGGTGTTTCATACACTCAAGAACAACACTGACGCAGAGTGTTGATCGAAAAGTGAATTCATTTGGTTTAAGCAATACGATTTTATTTTATGCATCTAGTTTTTTAGGTGGTTTATTTTGATGCATGTTTAATTCCTTGGAGTGTCAAGGGAATTGATTTTGTTTTTCACTAGGATTGTTTTGGTGTAAACGATTAATATAATTTTTCTAGTGAACTTTTTTGCCATGAGGCGTCGCACAAGTATTTATACTTGTGCATAAGCGAAATGCAAATATTCATTTGTTGACGTTACGTCCATATCAAATAACAAATTTCCGCTGTTGTGTTATGTGCCGTGTTGACAACACCGAGCACAACACTCTATTCTGACATACAAGTTTTTAATATTTATTTCCTGACAATTAATGCGCAATAATTCTTTTAAGTGGTATCAGAGCCATCACTTGATACACTAAGTGTTTGATTCTGGTTTATTGCTGTTTACAGGAAATACACTGATAGCTTAATGGATCCACTAGTGTCTAACACGGTTTTTAGACCACCAGTCCTAGATGGTTCGAACTATGCTATCTGGAAAGTCAAGATGAGAATGTACATCAAATCTATAGAAGAAAGGGCATGTAACGAGTCTTAGATGGTTGGTCCCCACCAAAGATAGTTGATGATGATGGAGACAGTCGAAGTAAACCTGAGAGTTCCTGGTCCAATGGTGAAGTTCAAACCTGGAACTTGAACTCCAAGGCGCTAAATCCTATTTTCACCTCTGTTGATATCAACATGTTTTGTCTCATCACCAACTGCATCTCCGCCAAAGAAGCCTGAGATATTCTTCAAAAGCACTGCGAAGGATCTGAGAGTGTTTGTAGAACCAAACTCAGAATGTTGACCTCTAAATTTGAAAGTTTAAGGATGGAGGAAAACGAGACAATTATGGAATATGATCGGAGATTGCGTGAGATAGCAAATGAGGCCTTTAGTCTCGGTGATTCTATGTCAAATGAAAGACTAGTTAGCAAGGTACTGAGATCTCTTCCTGAGCGTTTTAATATCAAAATCTCTGCTATTGACGAATCCAAGGACACCTCTAAGCTTAATCTGGAGGATCTAATCAGCTCTCTCAGAACATTTGAGATGAATCTAGACCTACAGAAAAGAGATACAGGGAAGACTGTTGCCTTACAAACTACGGATGATTTTGTGAATAATCTAATTCAGGAGGCAAAGGACTCTGATCTTGGCGAGGAATCAATCTCCTTAATCACAAAAAAATTTGGTGACTACCTGAAAAGAATGAATGATAAAAAGAAGATTGTATCAACATCAAGACCACAGTTTGTTCCCGATGAAAGAAATAAAATAACTGCATCAACACAAGGGAATTTCAGATCAAGAAATGATTCATCAGCTCGAACAGAAACAAAGAAACTTGATTTAGTCCAATGCATAGAAGGCTCTGGATTTGGTCATTACGCAAATGAGTGCGCAAATCGGCTTCGTAAAAACAAAAATATGGCAGCTACACTGAGTGATGAGGATCCTGATGATGATTTTGAAACCAAGGAAGGAGATGACTGCACCTCTTTATCTGCTGTCCAGGATAAAACCTACAAACTGCAGGTCAATCCCTTTGGTGTTGCCGCTGGTGTTGCAACACCAGGGCGCAACACTGTGTCAGAATCACCGTGTCTCAATGCCAACTCTCTGGAAGTTTCAGAAGCTAACAAAATTCAGGAATCTGACCAAGAAGAGCTTTCTATTGAAATTGTCCAAAGGATGTATGAAAAACTCTATGATGACTGGCTCAAAAGAAATAAGGCTTACTCGTTACTGTCAAAAGAAAACACTGAGTTGAAGAACAACTTGTCTCGTCTAGAAGTTTTGCTAAGTAGAAAGGATCTCGAACTATGTAAAGTCAAAGATGATTTTTAGAAAGCATCAAAAACTCTTGCCAAATTCAATACAAGCTCATCAAAACTTAACGCAGTATTGACTATGGGAAAGGACAACAGATCTGGCCTTGGTTATGTTCCAAGTATGTATGAACATGGTGAGTCGTCTAACTCCAGTTCGAGGACCATAGTATTTGTAAAGGGTGCAGGAGTCGATTCTGTCACTAAAACAGAAAATTCACCAATGAAAACTGTACAAAGATCAAAACTGGTCTATGAACAGACGCTGAAAACATCTAGTTCAGGCTTCTCACCGCCAAAAAATCATTCCTCAGCAAAGATGGCTCAAGGCAAGAAGCATGTATCAATCTCAAATCCCAAGCAACGAAAGCATCATTTCATCTGTCACTACTGTCGTAAGACTGGGCACATCAAACGTTTCTGCTACAAACTCAGAACTGACTATCTCAGGTGGCATTCAAATCAGGTGTTGCATAAGGTGTTGTCCAACACCATGGCCAACACATCCAAAAGTTCTTCCACAAAAAAAATTTGGGTACCAAAAACTGTCATTCAATGTAATGTCATTTATACATCGCTGAAAACTAACATTGCAGGAGCATGGTACTTTGACAGTGGGTGTTCTCGTCACATGACAGGTTCTAAAGAACACCTCATTTATTATTCCGAACAAAAAAATGGACATGTAACTTATGGAGGTGGTGCCAAAGGAAGAATTGTAGGCAAAGGAACCCTAAATGTTGATGGGCTTCCCATGCTTCACAATTTCTTACATGTTGAAGGACTTGACTCGAATTTAATAAGCATAAGTCAACTTTGTGATGATGACTTACATGTGAGGTTCAACAAGAATAATTGTGAAGTTTTTAATGATGAAAATGTTTGTGTTATGACAGGAACACGGTCTGCTGATAATTGCTATCTTGTGGGAGATAGTAATGATTGTCGAAGTGCCAAGGTAAGCAATCTGGATCTATGGCATCAAAAACTAGGTCATGTGAGCTTCAAGACCTTGAAAAATCTCTGTAAGTATGAAGCTGTGAGAGGTATGCCTAATTTGTGTTCAGATAATGCATATATTTGTCGATCATGTCAAAAAGGTAAACAAACCCGTGTTGCACACCCGGTGTTGCAACACTTTGGGAAAACACGGTGTCTTGAACTTCTACACATGGATCTAATGGGTCCAATGGATGTTGAAAGCTTGGGAGGTAAGAAATACTCACTCGTTTGTGTTGATGATTTTTCTCGTTTCACCTGGATAAGTTTTATAAGAGAAAAATCGGATACGTTTGGTGTTTTCAAGTAACTGCATGCACGAATAACCAACTTTCATGATGAGAAAGTTGTTAGAATTCGAACTGATCATGGGAAAGAATTTGAAAATTCTCTCTTTACTTCCCTATGTGAAAAAAAAGGAATCTCTCATGAATTTTCTGCCCCTAAAACTCCCCAACAAAATGGTATAGCCGAAAGGAAGAATCGAACTCTTCAAGAAATGGCACGAGTCATGCTGAGCTCAAAGAATTTGACTAAAAGGTTTTAGGTTGAAGCCTTGAACACAGCTTGTCACATTTCTAATCGTGTGTTTCTAAGAAGTGGATCCACTATGACCTCCTATGAAATCATCATGGGGAGGAAACCAAACCTCAAATACTTTCATGTTTTCGGATGTATTTGCCACGTCCTAAATGATCAAGAACATCTCGCGAAATTCGATTCCAAAAGTGATAAGTGCCTGTTCCTCGGATATTCAATGAATAGTCGGTCTTATCGTGTGTTTAACTTAAGAACAAGAACTACCATTGAATCTATTAATGTTGTTTTTGATGATCTTGCAGGACTAACAGGAAAATATAAAGAGGATGATATTGAGGGACTGTTAGATTCAAGTGAGCCTTCAACCAGCATTGGCGTTGAGGTTAGTGTTGAGACCAATGAAGCAACACCATGTACAACACCGCCAATAAAAAGATCTGAAACCATGGAAAATGAAAACGACGACGATGATGGGGTAATACACAATGAAAGAAGAGACATTCCCAGCAAAATTCAAAAGGATCACCCATCGTCACAAATCATTGGTGAAATACATGAGGAGGTGCAAAAAAGGAAAAAGGAGAAGGTTGACTACCGGAAAATGATCGGATTAGTGTGTATGAACTCCACATTCGCACAGGTAAGCCACTCATGCTTTGTGTCTTCAATTGAACCTAAAAATGTGAATGAGGCTCTTAAGGATGAATTTTGGGTTAATGCCATGCATGAAGAACTAGAACAATTTGTTCGCAATGATGTGTGGAACTTAGTTCCCAGACCTTCGAACGTCAATGTTATTGGATCAAAATGGATATTCAAAAATAAAACAGATGAATCCAGTAACATTATTCGAAATAAGGCACGATTGGTAGCACAAAGGTATACACAGGTTGAGGGAGTGGATTTTGATGAAACCTTCGCACATGTGGCACGAATGGATTCTGTCCGATTGTTACTTGCTGTTGCATGTCATATGCGTATTAAATTGTATCAAATGGATGTGAAAAGCGCGTTCTTGAATGGCATTTTAAATGAAGAAGGCTATGTCTGTCAACCTAAGGGATTTGAAGATCCTCACCACATGGACCATGTTTACAAACTGAAAAAGGCCCTATATGGACTGAAACAAGCTCCACGGGCTTGATACGACATGTTAGCTGACTATTTGATAGACTTGGGGTTCAAACGAGGTGAGGTTGACAAAACCCTTTTTATTCAACAACAAAATAATGATATTTTGATTTGTCAAGTATATGTTGATGACATTGTTTTCGGTGCTTCATCCCAAATAATTGTGAGTAAGTTTGTGGACTGCATGGCATCTCAATTCGAAATGAGCATGGTAGGAGAATTAAATTTCTTTCTTGGATTACAAGTTAAGCGATTATATGATGGTATATTTCTGTGTCAGTCCAAGTATGCAAAAAATCTGATCAAAAAGTTCTCTACTGACAGCTTAAAACATGTGAGAACACCTATGGGGTCAAGTGACAAGTTATCTAAGGATGGTGTTGCCGAGGGTGTTGACAACACCATGTATCGTAGCATAATTGGGAGTCTTCTGTACTTAACTGCTACTAGACCCAATATTATGTTCAGTGTGTGCTTATGTGCTAGGTACCAGGCAGATCCAAAAACTTCGCACCTTAAAGCTGTAAAACGTATACTAAGATACATTGCAGGTACACTAGAATTTGGTTTGTGGTACACTCATGACACAAACACAAACTTGGTAGGCTTTTCTGACTCTGATTGGGCGGGTGATTTAGATGATAGGAAAAGCACTTCGGGAGGGTGCTTTTATTTGGGAAATAACCTTGTATCATGGGCTAGCAAGAAACAAAACTGTGTCTCCCTGTCCACAGCTGAATCTGAATATATGGCAGCTGCAAACTGTTGCTCTCAACTTATGTGGATGAATCAAATGATTAATGATTATGGGTTTCATAGTGACATAATGATTGTGTATTGCGACAACTCTAGTGTCATAGACATTTTTAAGAACCCTATTCAACACTCTCGAACTAAACATATAGATATAAGACATCATTTTATTAGAGACTTGGTTGAAAAAGGTATTAGCACGATTGGAGTTTGTCAGGACTGAAAACCAGCTGGCCGATATTTTCACGAAACCTTTGGATTTCGAGATATTTTCAAATCTTCGAAAATCTCTCAGCATGTGTGTACTTTAAAAACATTTGTTCCGTGTTTTCCATGGTGTTGTCAACACCAGAGACAACACCCATTTCTGCATGACTATTTTTAGGATGCTAGGCATACTGCATAATCATAAACATCCTATATTTTCTTGGTAATGTCTGAACAGTGACGACAATTTCTGAAAGGTACTCTCTGAGTGTTCATACTTCCAATCAAATATTGAGGAATAAATAATGCTCAATCCAAGGCATCGAGTAGTTGAGGATGTTCATAGAAATCGTGATCTTGTCCAATGTGAAAAAGTGACTTGGAAAATGTGAGCATAAGGAGAAAAACAGAAAAGAGGTAAAGATTAAAAAATTTGTTTAGAAGAAAATGGAAAAAGCTACCTAGAAGAGTCCATTGAAGACCGTTCTTCTAGTGTGGAGCTACCATTTCTAAGTAAAAATAGTAATGGAAAAAGCTACCTAGGGAAGTCCATTGAAAACCGTTCTTCTAGAGTGGGAAATACCATTTCTGAAACAAAAGAAAATTTTATGGAAGTTCGAATCTAACTCAGTGGTGTTGCCAGAAGTGTTGCCAACACCAAGTTCAGACACTGCACAAAATTATAGACTGCCTGACATTTTCCGAGAAATCATCTTATTGTAGGCATATGTAAGTTATGCATATTTTTTTTTTGTTTCGTGAACTAATCATATTCAGTGACATATCAGTGCTGACTCATGACGATTGATTGAAACTTTAATTGACCATGCTCAAAAGAAATGACGTCTTATGGATATGGGATGAACTCGAATTTTTTTTGCTCAGGCTGGTCTTTAATGTTACTGCGCCTTGAATTGTCCTGTACCGTTGGATATAAGGAGTTAAAGTGCAATTTAGTAAGATAATTTCGAATATGGTAATCATTGAGTCCGAGATTTCTTTTTTACCGTTACTGTGCAACTTTCCGAAATTGAAATTTTTGTTACCGTTGATGTGAGGGTTCATATCCCACCTAATTAATTTCTGATCAATTTCGCTTTTTTTTCTCTTTTCTTTCAGATTTATCAAATTTGATCATTGCTCTCTGTTTCATCCGGTAACAGTGAAAAATTGCTCTGCTCTATTTACTGTCTCACTCTCCCTCTCCGTAAAAACAAATGGCAGATCATCAATTCGATCCACAGGACATACGAAGTGAAATGGCATCAAGTCAAGGTGTTTTTCCTCTGGCACCAACACCCCCAACAACAACATCGTCTGAGAACCCTCCTGAACACCATTGCAGATGGTGGCTGTTGACCCCGAAGCACTCCCGTTGGAAGAAATTCTCCCTGGAGAGCCTGGTAATCCATTGGATGCTGACAACCCAATAGACAAGGAGATTTATCGAAGGATTTTTCCCACTCAACCTCCAGTGTTTCGAAGGCGATCCAAGCGGCAAGCAGGTTACAGACCTAACTTCAATGCGCCAAAGAAACCCCGAATGGCCACCTATTTTACACTTGATCCAGATTTTTCGTCCGGAGATGACTCATATGATGCAAATTTCGAGTTGGTCAATCGGAAGCGGTCAGCTCGTACAAAGAAATCATCAGTTTCATCATCCTCATCCGCTCCTTCAACTGATAAATCTTCTGAGCCCTCTACCGAGGTATGTTTCTCTTCTGAGGATGAACAATCACTGGCAGAATTTATGAACAGTATAAAAGATGCGAAAGGTGGGCAGACAGTGGGATCTTCTAAGGATGAAGGCACTACAGTTATCCTTAAGGAGACTGAACCTAATCCTGAACCCACAGAATCAGTGAGTGACCCTGCTCCTGAAGTTGACGACCCTTCTGATGGTGTTGACACTGGTGTTGCAGATAATGTTGACAACACAGACTACAATCTTGCTCATTCGTTCTTAACAAGATTCTACTCTGAGGCGGCTGTTAGCAGATGGGCTCTGTATGCTCATCGTGAATTTATCGAAGAATGCAATATCGACTTTGAGGCATACGGAAGGTATAATGTCTCCACATTTTTGCAACAACGAAGGCTGAGCTCCACTGTTAATTCGGTCATGCCTTATGCTAGAAGACCAGTACTTGAATTCTACTGCAATTTGATCCCAGCTATTGGAGATGAGCGTTCAGTCAAGTGCGACAAAGTATTTGTTCGGGATAGTATTTACGACTTTTCTCCGTCCTCGATAAATGAATTGTACAGAACCCCATCAGAAGCCGATTTTGCTAACCTTCCTCACATTGACACTATCACCTCTGTGCTCACTGGCGGATTTATCACTACATTTCCATACCTCCCTTGACTACTTTCTGCAGCAAACCTTACTTCGTTTTACTCTGTGCTACACAAAACAACGATTCGAAACTGGACCCCATCTACAAACTCTACTGTGGTTACACGGCCACAAGCATTGTCTTGTTCTCTATAGGCACCGGGCGTCCTTTTAATTTTGGACAGTTGGTCTTCACCACTGTCATGCAGTTTGCTGAAGGACAGATGAAATCTGTGAAATTGCCCTTTCCCTCTCTTATATTTGGGCTGCTTGAATCTCAAGGGCTTGTGCCGAATGAAGATGATCAACTGACGGAGATCGGAGAACCTTTAAAAATTTCCCCTGCTTTCCTCCGAGGTAATCGGAAAGTGGACCTTCCCTGGTCGGCCAACGTGGAAACTTCTGGTGTTACCCCTAGTGTTGCCCCTGGTGTTGGCAACACTCATACCTCGTCCCACGCAAACTCAAATGATAATATCGCTTTGATGGTCCCTGAGGTTCATGAACAAATTGCGTTTGGTCTTCAACAGATTCAACAAGCCCGGGATACCATTGTCTCCGCCACCAAGCTGATAAGCCAGTTAAATTCCACATTTACCTATTATGAAAAACTGATTGCTGAGTATAGACTGCTCCTCGAGGTCGGTGTACATTCTGGTCAAAAAGGGGGAGATGATGCTGAGGAGGCTGGTCCCTCGAATGCTAATCAGGAAGATGAACAAGTTGATTAGGAAACAAGTCGGTTAGGCTCATGTGTTACTCCTTGCCTATGTTGTTTTGTTTTGGTTTATGCCTATGTTGCTATGTTTCTAATAAACTTGTTTGATGCTTACTTCTCTTTGTTATTGTGTCTTCATAATTCAGGGGGATAAGCAAGTTACAACTCAGGGGGAGTTGGAATATTTTTGTCAAGTTGTTAGTTTTGTCCAGAATTGCAAAAAGGGAGAGAATGAAAGGAATATTGTATTCCAAATTCATTTTAAATATTATTTTGATTTTGCACTTCTAGAAAAATTTAATAGATCTGATTTTCCAAATATTTATTATATCCTATCGTTAGGAATGATTCAATACAGTTGGAAAATTATTTATAAGATATAAGGTATGTTATCTAAATTGAAGTTTGATTCCTATGAAACTCTAGTTTCCTTGTTTATAGGTGTGAAGGATCCATGAAGATCTAGGTCAAAGGAGAGACTATATATACAAGGGTCTATTCTCAATAAGGGTTGATCGACGGCCGCTGAAGTTTCTTTTCTTGTGAATATTTTCATACAAAGCACGGGAGTTCGTCAGTCGAGTGACTGCGTTGCTGTTTGGTGTTTCATACACTCAAGAACAACACTGACGCAAAGTGTTGATCGAAGAGTGAATTCATTTGGTTTTAAGCAATACGATTTTATTTTATGCATCTAGTTTTTTAGGTGGTTTATTTTGATGCATGTTTAATTCCCTGGAGTGTCAAGGGAATTGATTTTGTTTTTCACTAGGATTGTTTTGGTGTAAACGATTAATATAATTTTTCTAGTGAATTTTTTCGTCATGAGGCGTCGCACAAGTATAAATACTTGTGCATAAGTGAAATGCAAGTATTCATTTGTTGGCGTTACGTCCATATTAAATAACAAATTTCTGCTGCTGTGTTGTGTGCCGTGTTGACAACACCGAGCAAAACACTCTATTCTGACATACAAGTTTTTGATATTTATTTCCTGACAATTAATGCGCAATAATTCTTTCACACACCAATAAATCCAACTTGCAAAATAGGGATGAAAACGGATTGTGCTCCTGTTGACCAAAAGAGACCAACGCCTCGTGGGAAAACTCATTTATCTATCCCACACCAGACCTGACATTGGATTTTCAGTAAGTGTAGCAAGTCAGTTTATGAATGATCCTATAGAAGAACATCTTGATGCAACTTATCGTATCCTTAGATGCCTAAATATGACCCAGGAAAAGAATTGTACTTCAAGAAGGGAGACAACAAAATTCTGGAGATATTTTCAGATGATGATTGGGCAGGTTCTCTAACTAGTCGAAGATTGACATCTGGGTATTGTACCTATGTGTGGGGTAATCTAGTTACTTGGAGGAGTAAAAAACAATCAGTTGTGGCAAGAGGTAGTGCCAAAGCCAAGTTTAGATCTTTGGCTAATGGAATTTGTGAAGGGACTTGAAGATTCTTTATGAAGGCTCCATAAGATTGTTATGTGATAATCAATATGCTATCATATTGCAAAAAATCCCGTTCATCATGATAGAACAAAACACGTGAAGATTGATCAACATTTTATCAAAGAGAAAATCAAGGAAGGAATCATTAAGTTGGTTTATACACTTAGGCATAGTTTGGTACACATGATAGGATAAACATGTGATAGATAATATAAGGATAAGTTAAGGATAAATAAGATGTAGGATATTATATTTAATGTTTGGTATGATTTTAATAAGAGTGATTAAATTTAGATATTAGATTGTAATGACAAAATTAACCTTATCATAATAAATTTTATAATTTCAAAGTTGTTGCTTGAGTTCATATTTTTTATCTGTTCATGTGCCGATAGTACTTGCATGATTTATTTATTTTTACCTAATTCTATATATTATATAATATGATAATTGAGCCCTTGATTTTTTGAGTCAAGTCAAATATCAATTTTTAAGGTTAATCGAGTGATACTAATAATTTTATTGAGATTCATAAAAATTATTTATAATAATTATCTCGAATTCATTTATATAATTATCATATTATATAATATATAAAAATAAATAAAATATTTATTTGATTTTAATTTCTACCTACTAGCATAGATTTATAAAAAAATCATTTATAAATTGAGGGTAATTAAGTCATTTGTAGTGTATTTTATCATTAAATTAAAATTATCACACCTTCTATTAAGGATATTTTATCCTTCTAAAAAATTATTTATCAAGGGCCCATGATATTATCATGAGCTTTTTAAAAATGTACCAAACATGGGATAAAGAGGATTATTTATCAATCCATCTCTTATCTCATGTACCAAACTATGCCTAATTGGATAGCAAACAACAAACATTCTCACGAAGGCTCTTCGAAGAAGCACATTTGAGAACCTTGCTTCCAAGCTGGGAATGATCAACGTATATCCTCTCAGCTTGAGGGGGAGTGTGGAATTATGTGGCTGCCCCTATGGACATATCCTATAAAGATCTTTTTTCCTTTTAATAAAGATTGTTATTTCTGATTTACTTAAGTTTAGGTTATATTTTTTGACAGAAATAAGATGAATTTAATATCTCGTTCTATACATAATCATCAAGATTTATGTTTCCATAATACAAGATTAAATAAACTTAGATAATATCTACACAATCTGATAGAATATGTTTCTATGTTTTTTGGATGATTGGTTTCGGTTATATAGTGTGCCTACACTTGATTAACCTGTGTCTTTTGAAAAGCTACGATTTGTTCTCAGGTGTAGCATGTAGGCGAAAGTTACTAATAACATAATGATTGAATCAAGCTCGTAAAAGTAAAGGTGTAATCGTAGTAAGTGTACTGTTTATAATATAAGTATTGTGTGAGGAAAATCAAAACCAAACCGAGGTTTGTAGCAAGTACAGTTTCTTTAAACCAGATTCGTCCCCTCCGTTATGTGCTCCGAGGTTTCAACCGGACATCTGTTTCCCAAGATACAACGAGTAGACCCGTATTGTTGTTGCACAAATCACTACGTTGACGAACGAAAATTACCTGAACTTAATCAGTGGAGAATGCAGGACAGAAACACCAAAGATTGCCATCAATAGGACAACTGAAACACCAATAGTCAGGTCATGTGAAAGGTCTCAAGGACATGTTGAGGGAAAAAATGCCATGTGAAAGGTCTCAAGGACATGTTGAGGGAAAAAATGCCATGTGAAAGGTCTCAAGGACATGTTGAGGGAAAAAATTGCAAAAGGTGGCATAGACTAGCTAGACGACTTTTGACTTGATCGGTCTTACATTCGACGCACACCTTCTCAAATTTTCATTTACTCACCTGGAAAGACCATAAACTTTACAACCCAATATATATTATATATATTTAATCCAACATAGCAGTATTAGATACTTTCACTGTCACGAGTCTCATAGCTAGTTTGAAATTGACTTGAAATAACATTATTGTATCTAATGATTACCCAACATTAGCACAAGGTTGCGGAAAAAAATTGGGTAGATTAATTTGCTGAAAGATTTTCTAGGTACAAGTAGCTAAGTTTGTCTCATTAAAAATTCTATGATATACTGATAATTGTTTTGAGGGTTGATTGAGAGTCGACTGATAGTTTATTGGGAATGGTGCTTAATTCAGACGTTGCCATTTGAGGCTATCGTTTGTTTATTGTATTCCAAAAAATGATGTTGTATTTTTAAAATTTTGTGCCAACTCATCTCCAGCTTAAAATGAACAAATTGGTCTCTCAGATTGTCCTTGGTCGGTAATGCTGTTTTGATCAGTACTCCATACGAGAGTTACTCGCTTAACCTTCTTATCTTTTCTCTTTGGAATTTCAATGAAGGACAAGAATTGGATTTTCAATCCTCAGCGATCTATTTTACCATGTTAAAGGAGAGATTGAAGGCCATAGTGTTTGCTGGAGTCAAAATTCTTTAATACCTATATATAGTTGTAGGAAAGAAAATGATATTTTTGCAGACATTAATGGTGTTTACCTTTATGATTCTGTCTGCCTTAGAGCAGATTTGGGATTAGAAATGTGGGATCTGTTAGCACGGCTAGAAACTTAAGAAGATGCAGAAACTGCGATCCTTTGCTGGCAACGTGTGAATTTAATGATACTATGTTCACATTCTAAGCTTTCAGCTTTGATAGGGATAATTTCCCTGTTCAATATTCATGGAGACAATGTGAGTTCTTGATTTCTTGTTATTTCTTTTCATGATTTTGTAAAACATATTTGCTTTTGGTTTTTCTGAACTTTGACTTGGAAAATTTCCCTATGGCGCAGTTCACCAAGGTTGAAAATTTTACCCAGCTAGCAATGTCTGAGCAATTAGTTTTGTTACGTATCGATCATATATGCAAATGTCTTCGTACCATGCTGGAATCTTTGACTGATGTTCTTGACATTAATGAAGACGCTCTGAATATCCTTACTGCTGAAGCAGGACTACTTCTACTCCTCACAAAATCCATAAGTAATGATTTTTCTCGATCTGCTTTTGTTGTCATTGTAAAAACATCAGGTTATGGTCTCAAAGAGTTGTGCAGCTATAGGGTAGGGAGTCAGTTGGTGTCATGACAGCAAAGAAATATTTTTCTTATATTTATTCTGTGGCAATAACTTGTGTGAGACGGTCTCACGGATCAAATTTTGTGAGACAGATCTTTATTTGGGTAATCCATGAAATAGTATTGCTTTTTATGCTAAGAGTACTACTTTTTATGGTGAATATGGGTAGGATTGACCCGTCTCACAGATTGAGATCCGTGAGACGGTCTCACATGAGACCTACTCTTATTCTGTTGAGTTGAGTTTCAAGGATTTGCATTCGGGACCTGTGGAAGTTTCTCCTGAGGCATCTAATGCAAGTTTGGGATTATTGCCTGTTCTTTGCGACTGCATTGAACACACGGGTCATTGTACATTGTCCTTGACTGCTATTGATTTTATGTTGAGAAGTTTCTTGATTCCTTCTACTCGGTTTCCTATTATGCAGAAACATTTTCATATTGTTCAGAAGCTTCGAGATATAACCTCTTCCAAAACAGTTTCCGTAATACTGAAATTTTTTTTGAATTTTTCTTTGCACGTGTGAGAGAGGGTGCTGACTGCTGAGATGCTTGTAAACGCTGGTGTTCTTGCATCTTTAAGAATGCTATTGTTCGACTGTTCTGGAGGTGCGCCTTTCCCCGTGGTTCAATGTGATACAAGCTTCTTCAACATCTCCGAGACAACTGAAAAGCCTCAGCTGGTTTGGGGAGACTTCTGCCAGTATTGTGATTTATGTGTTATCTTCCATATTGGTAGAGAAAGCTCCTCTACTTTTGCGTTACCTAAGGGCACCGGGTTTCCCATTTGAAGGTCATGAAAAGAAAAGGGCTCGTGCTTTGAAATCTAATATTTCTTTACATGAGCTTGAGGAAACCCAAAATACCACAAGTCTGCGTTTTAGCAAGACATTGAACAAAGCCTTGAAAGACATTGAGTCCCAATTAAGGGAAAAAGTTGTTCATTTTTTATCCTTCATTAGCCGGGGGACTCAGGACCTAGAGAATCACCAACGAGAGATTCCCCTTTTTTGTGCCACCCTGTGCTAACAGAAGAGTTCGAGTGGTACAACGAGCCATCTTTTATTAACAACAGAAATGGCTGGTTTGCTCTGTCTGCTCTAGGTTGCGAGTTAAATTATAAATTTTCTTTGTAGACTCACTTCTCCGACTTGATTGCAATTGAAATAGACAAGATTGCATATCTTCTTTTGAAGTTTCTATGCATACAAGCTGAAAGTGCTTCAAGAATGGCGCATGAGGTCGGTTTTGTCGACCTTGCACATTTTCCAGAGCTACCAATGCCTGATATCTTGCACGGCCTGCAGGTAAATGAGTCTCTTTTGCCTTTTCAGTCGTTCCGCATTATTTGCCAAGATGTGCGTGGACATATGTTTTTTTTAAAAAAAATTAATCTACTTTTTGCTTTCTGTAATTTTTTGTCCCACTTGATATTTTCTGACAGGATCAACGGATTTCAACCGTGACTGAACTATGTAATTTTTTGTCCCACTTGATAATTATAAACATCACTGTTCTGAATTAGAGTATAGTAATTGTATAATATTTAGATGGTTGATTTAATAAGTTGTTAAATAATTGGAAAATGACTGGAAATGTGTGGGCTTCTGATTCTCAAAAAAGCCCATGGAAAATGACTGGAAATGTGCGGGCGGATATTACAGGCATATGCTCAATTGCATGACTTAACTACAGTGTAGCTTAAATCCAACCCCAGTTACTTTTCACTGTCATTACCAAACATACCCCTCTTGGGATGTATGGCACGCGTCCCATTTCAACGGCCAAGATCATCCCTCCAGAGGATAACCCTCCTATTTAAACTTTGTCCCCCTCTGCCGCCGGACTTGACTATCAGAAGGATATTTGCAATAAATCGTAATCCGTACAAATGGTAAACCCTAGAGTTTTCTTCGATATGACCGTAGGCGGCCAACCTGTCGGCCGGATCGTGATGGAGCTCTACGCTGACGTCGTCCCTAAGACGGCCGAGAACTTCCGTGCGCTCTGCACCGGTGAGAAAGGCGTTGGGAAATCAGGAAAGCCACTCCACTACAAAGGTTCGTCTTTCCACCGCGTGATCCCTAGCTTCATGTGTCAGGGAGGCGATTTCACAGCCGGAAACGGCACGGGAGGTGAGTCGATCTACGGATCGAAGTTCGCCGATGAGAACTTCGTGAAGAAGCACACTGGACCGGGTATTCTGTCAATGGCGAATGCTGGACCTGGGACCAACGGTTCGCAGTTCTTCATCTGCACCGAGAAGACCTCGTGGCTCGATGGGAAGCACGTGGTGTTCGGGCAGGTCGTCGAAGGATTCGACGTCGTGAAGGCGATCGAGAAGGTCGGATCTGGTGGGGGCAGGACTTCGAAGCCTGTGGTGATCGCTGACTGTGGTCAACTTTAGAAGATTGTACCTCTGGGTGTTGTGTTATGTTGAGATCTGATATCGATCTTAACTTAATTTTCTGATGTTTTGCTTTTCCTGATCGAGTTTTAGTTTCTGTCCCCGATGCTTTCAAATAAACATTAGTTTTCACCTCTACATTTACATTTTCGGATTTTAATTTCTGAATTTGGCCGAAAAGTATTATGTCCGATGAACGCGCCGTCGTTGGTGTAAATTGGTGTTTTTGAATGATTTGTTATGTATATCGATTTTTTATTATCTTTGGTGTTCAAATCTCACTTCAAAATAAATAATAATAATAATTGTAGATTTACTTGCTATAAAGAGTGAGTATCCATCCAAGGAATTGTTTACAAATATCAGAGGTAAGTTTTAATAAAGAAATGTGTTTACATCAATGTCTATTATAATAATATTTTGATAAATTTTCTCCACTTATTGAATGAGGCCAAGCAGTGTCGGTCTCTACTGGCTGCTTGGACGCATAAAAAATATATCCCAATTAGGAATTGGGTCCCAATTTCTTATTTTTTATACTCCCTAATTGACAAATAATTTATATTAGTGTCTGTTGTCACATGTATATAAATATATAATAATTTATGTAAAATATCTAAAAAATATGTTGAAATTTTAAACTTTGGAAATATTTTTGTATCCAAAAAATATCATGTGAGGCCGTGTCAAAGATTAATTTTGTGAAAGAAATCTTCAACTTGATCTAATTCATGAAAAATATTAAATATTATTTCAAATTATATTTTTTCATTACACATCAAGTCGATCAGTCTCACAAATATATATTTATAAAACTATTTCACAATAAACTTATTTTTTTTATGTTATAATTAATATGATAATTAAGTATAGTCACAATAAATATATTTTTTTATATTCCCTAATTGACAAATAATTTATATTAGTGTCTGTTGTCGCATGTATATAAATATATAATAATTTTTGGTAAAATATCTATATCTCGGGACAATTAAAAAAATGAGATCCCCCACGAAGGATTTAAAAAACAAGGAGGCTGACTTATTTTTTTTAAAAAGAAGGAGTTGACTCTTGATTAGTATGTTAACCTTAATTAAACTTATAAATTATTAAATTAATTAATCTCTTTCTCTTTCTTCTAATTCAACGCACAAAATCCCTACAAAATTCTCCAATCGTAAGCTGCCCAAATTTAAAGAACCCATCTTCTCCATCTACCTCTGCCGCGTCACATTAAATCGAAATTGATACTGTTGTTGCTCAGGTGTTGTTGCGCTCATTCCTCAGATCCAGATCTAAATCTACTCCCACATATTTTGGCCCCATTCTTCTGTATTTGAAGACCAATTCGTCTCTATTTGAAGAAAAATACAGTAAGTTTGCTTCATTTTCTTTGAACCAGTTCATTGTTTTACTCATTTTATAGTTTGTGTCGTTCATTGTTTTCATCATCGACCAAAATTAAAATGAAGAATTTTTTCCAAACAAAATTATGTTGGTCGATGAAGAAACAACATTATGGTCGACGAAGAAAACAACATTATGGTCGATGAAGAAACAACATTATGGTCGACCATGAAACAAAATTATGTTGGTCGACCATCGACCAATGAAAAAAATTTCATGGTCGACCATACTTGTAGTCGGTCGACCGTGATGATCATGGTCGACCGATTTAATTTCATGGTCGACCAATAATTTGTTGGTCGACCATGTGCGGTTTTTTTTTATTTTGTTATTAAATAATTGTGCACATTCTAATTATCATATTTGTTTGTGCACTTTGTAGATATGCCAACAGTTATTGTTGTTCAATTTGATGGGAAATGGGAAGTGACGGAGGGACTGGTTAAATGGAATCCAGGGGCCAATGCAAAGTTTGTTGATGTTCCAGTGGACGATGATATATTTAAAAAGTGAACTATATAGAGCTGGAAAAGTAGAAGACACTGCCAACTTGAGGCTGAGCTATCTTCTAGATTTGCCGTGCAACATTCAACCAATTTATATAGAGAATGACCATGATTTGAAAGCATATTTGTATCTTGGTTGTCCGAGAAGTAGGCCAGTGCTTCAAGTTGAAATTGAATGTGTTGCTTCTGTTGATTCTTTTGATAATGTGCACGGGTATGGTATTGATGAAAACAATTGCAATATTAACGAACAGATGCATTTTGATGATTATTTTCACTTGAATATTGCTTCTGTGGATCGTAATAATAGCAGTGATTTTATCGACGAAGCACATAACTTGGATGCCATGCATGTGGATCGTAGTAACACAGACGAGTTATATGATGAAGCATGTAATGATGCAATTGAGGTAGAGGCAAATTTGGTCCAAAGCAATGACGCAAATTTGGATGCGGATGTGGATATTGACACTGACACGTTTTCATTCACGGATGGTTCAAACTTGTTTGTTGGGCAAGAGTTTCCAAACCGAGAAGCGGTGAAAAAAGAGCTAATTAGAATAATTTTGGAAGCTTGCTTTGAATTTGAGACGGTTAAAAGTTGCCAAAAGGTGTACGCCGTAAAATTTGTAGTGTCTGATTGCAAGTGGAGAATCTGGACCTCTTTGATTAAGAATGATTCACTTGCATTCTCCGTTCGAACATATTGTAATACACATACATGTGGTTTGACTGGGAGACGAAAGAGAATCCGTGGAGCAAGTTCTGCTGTTGTTCGTGATATGTTAGTGGATAATTTCCAAGGTCATCCAGTGCCAATTGTACCAAAAGCAGTGATGGCGATGATGCGCAATAGTATGAATGCTTGATATATCATACTACAAGGCTTGGAAAGGGAAAGAACTAGCAGACAATATAATGAAAGGTGATCCTACGCAGAGTTTTAATAAATTGAGTTGTTATTTGCACATGGTTGAGCAGATGAATCGAGGAAGCATAACATACATATTTGTCGACGAGGAAAATCGATTCAAGTATATGTTTCTTGCTTTTGGTGCATGCGTTAGAGGATATCGAAGTATGCGAAAAGTTGTATTAATTGATGGTACGTGGTTGAAGGGCAAATATAATGGTGTTTTACTAGTGGCATCGGCACAAGATGGAAATTATCACCAATATCCTTTGGCGTAGGGAATCGTAGATGTCGAGTGTACTTCTTCGTGGAGTTGGTTTTTAACGAAGTTTTTAGAAGTAGTACCAGACGAGGATGAGTTGGTGATAATTTCTGACAGGCATCAGGGGATCATTAATGCGGTTTCTACTGTCTATAGAAATGCGCATCATGGTCATTGTACGTGGCATTTATCCCAAAAGAAGGGTGCAACCGAAATGTTTTTGCACATTGCAAAAATTTATAAAACTTTCGAGTTTGATATTGCGTACAATGATTGTAGGAATAGATATCTTGAGGCAGCGCAATATTTGGACGAGAGAGACTCACTTGATAGATGGACTCGAGCGTATTGTCAAAAGACCCGTTACAATATTATGACGACAAACGGGGTTGAGTCGATCAATGCTAGACTACTTGAAGAAAGGAAGCTGCCAATCATTGCAGTCTTAGATTCTTTACAGAAACTGGCCTCATCTTGGTTTGCACGATATCTCCACGCATCAATTACAAGTAACACTAACTTGACCCCTACGATCGAGGGGATTCTTCGTAGCAGGTTCACAGATGCCCAAGGAATGCAAGACGTATGGAGTTTGATGTTAGGAGTCGTGGACATTCGGTCATAGTGGACCTCGAATCAAAAGGATGCACATGTCGAGTTTTTGATATTGATAGAATCCCATGTGCTCATGCCATCGCAGCTAGTTGGTTAGCGAATATTGATTTATATGATATGTGTTCACAGTACTATTCTACAATGTCATGGTGCATGGCTTACTCAGAGACTGTGTATCCCGTTCCAGAAGAAAATGAATGGCCACGCAACATTAATTTTCCATTGGTGTTGCCTCCTTTGCTAGAGAAGAGAGTTGGCAGAAGAAAACAAAACAGATTTCTTCGATTGGTGAATTCAGCAAGAGATAGCTTGAGGGTCGACCATTAGCTTCATGGTCGACCATGATTTCTCTTTGGTCGACCATCAAGCTTGATGTAGGGTGATGGTCGACCCTTACCTTTTTAGGTCGACCATCAATCTCATGGTCGACCATTAGCTTGATGGTGAGCTTTGTTTTTTTTTTAATATATATTAATAATTGTCCAAAATATGTAACATAATTGCAAAATACTGAGATTGTGATGAATTGATTCATATGTAAAATAAAATATACAACATAATCTTGAAATTACGATTTATATTTTCTAAAAAATATAAAAAAAAAATAGTTCGATTCCATGATTCACATTTAACTTGAAACATATAACAAAATCCTGTTTTTTAGATCGTGGCAAAATACTGAGATTGTGATGAATTGATTCATATGTAAAATAAAATATACAACATAATCTTGAAATTACGATTTATATTTTCTAAAAAATATAAAAAAAAAATAGTTCGATTCCATGATTCACATTTAACTTGAAACATATAACAAAATCCTGTTTTTTAGATCGTGGCAAAATACTGAGATTGTGATGAATTGATTCGTATGTAAAATAAAATATATAACATAATCTTGAAATTACGATTTATATTTTTTAAAAAATATAAAAAAAATAGTTCGATTCCATGATTCACATTTAACTTGAAACATATAACAAAATCCTGTTTTTTAGATCGTGGCAAAATACTGAGATGTGATGAATTGATTCGTATGTAAAATAAAATATATAACATAATCTTGAAATTACGATTTATATTTTCTAAAAAATATAAAAAAAAATAGTTCGATTCCATGATTCACATTTAACTTGAAACATATAACAAAATCCTATTTTTTAGATCGTGGCAAAATACTGAGAATGTGATGAATTGATTCGTATGTAAAATAAAATATATAACATAATCTTGAAATTACGATTTATATTTTTTAAAAAATATAAAAAAAATAGTTCGATTCCATGATTCACATTTAACTTGAAACATATAACAAAATCCTGTTTTTTAGATCGTGGCAAAATACTGAGAATGTGATGAATTGATTTGTATGTAAAATAAAATATATAACATAATCTTGAAATTACGATTTATATTTTCTAAAAAATATAAAAAAAATATAGTTAGATTCATGATTCACATTTAACTTGAAACATATAACAAAATCCTGTTTTTTAGATCGTGGCAAAATACTGAGAATGTGATGAATTGATTCGTATGTAATATAAAATATATAACATAATCTTGAAATTACGATTTATATTTTTTAAAAAATATAAAAAAAATAGTTCGATTCCATGATTCACATTTAACTTGAAACATATAACAAAATCCTGTTTTTTAGATCGTGACAAAATACTGAGAATGTGATGAATTGATTCGTATGTAAAATAAAATATATAACATAATCTTTAAATTACAATTTATATTTTTTAAAAAATATAAAAAAAATAGTTCGATTCCATGATTCACATTTAACTTGAAATATAAACCCCAAAAAACCCTAAACCCTAAAAAACCCTAAACCCTATACCCTAAAAAACCCTGGACCCTAAAACCTAAAGAGTGGTCGACTAAAAGTACAGTGACGGTCGACCAACAAAATGAAATGGTCGACCTTCAAAGGTAATGGTCGACCATTACAATAATGGTCGACCGTCAAAGGTAATGGTCGACCATTATTGTAATGGTCGCCCATTAGTCAACCAACCAAATGTAATGGCAAAACATTAGTCGACCAACAAAAAAACTCCAAATAATTACAAAGGTAACAATGTTCAGCAATGCCATAAAATTGTCAAATACATCACAATAATCACCAATCATTAAGAAACATATTACAAACTAAAAAATATCTAAACTCAGATACTAATCTATCGTTAGTACTACTTGTGCACTCTTCGCAGACAAAGAGTATCCAGCAACGGATAAGACAAATGCTCCTGAATCTTCACTGTGAAAAAAGAAAAAAAGGAGAAGTTAATATTTACGTTAACATTTTAAAAAATGAATAATGAAGATATTATATTTTAAACAGAAAGTTGACAACTTACTGTATAATCTTGGCATGGAATTCATCATGTAGTTTTATATTCTATGGCCTCTCGGGGTGTGGGTTGTTCCCAACAATGGATAGCAGACGAACAGCGTTTATAAATATAGGCTCTATTTCTTCATTCAGATCTTTGAATTTGGGATCGTGCCTTCGCTGCAAGTCATATATGATGCACTTATTCACCTCTGTCACGAGTTTTAGCAAAAACCAGCGCCGATCTCTGTAGATAGGGATGAGAATTCTTCGTGCCTTTTACCACGAGAGACACAGTCATTTTGGATCACTACCTTTGACTATGCTCACGAGCCGTGATAGATCTATTTTGAAATCGATATCTTCGGCCAAAACTGAGATCGCATCGCAGAAATGAGTGTCCATCAACGAATCATCTGCCGACATCACTTCAGGATGTCGAATCTGCATCTCAAGCAATCCACGGACAGCTTCGTTGAAGTGCTGAATTGAACATAACAAAAGGTATTATATGTTTTAAAACAAGTTCTCTACAAATTTAAACTTTGAAAAAGATTTATTTAAAAGCTTACAAAGAAAGTGACACGCGAGTTTGCGATCGCCATGGGCCTGTAGAACGACTTCTCATATTCGCCGTAAAAACCTCGAATCCTACTAGGCGAACGGTCGAGCATCGATGCACTAACTCGCGCAAGAGAGTAGTTAACCTTTAGTGTCACAGTCTCCGCAAGTGGCCTCACACCGTCATCTATAAAATGATCAATTGTAACAACTTTAATGCAAATACGAACAATAAACAAGGTACAGTTTAATAACCTCTCGAGGTGGTCGCCTCGCCTCCTGACAGACGCGCATCTGGAGTCACTTGAATATCTAAACACACAAAGTATATTTTTTATTATACTATACATAAATATAAATATAAATATTAAAAATGTGCATTACCTCACCTCCTGCGAACTCCTCTGGAATGCCTTCAAGGTTAGGCTCAAATCTCTGTTGGGTTTGGCTACTACTGCCAATTTCCCTGCCCAAATTGTCAGCCACACCTAACAGCGTAGATTCAACAAATTAAAATAATAACAACTTTAATACAAATATGAATAGACAAGGTTTAGTGTAATAACCTCTCGACGTGGTCGCCTCGCCACCTGACTTACGCGAATCCGGAGTAACTTGAATATCTAAAAAACAAAAAGTTTTGTTGTTAAATATACTATACATAAATATCAAATCAAAAAAGTGCATTAACTCACCTTCTGAGGACTCCTCTGTAATGACCTCAAGGTTAGGCTCAAATATATGTGGTGTTTGGACTAGTACTGCCAATTTCCCTGGCCAGATTATCATCCACACCTAAAAGCGTACATTAAACAAATTAAAATAAATATAAGAATTGTACTAAATCATTATAATACATAAACATAAATATAATTAATAAAATTAACTCACCAAAATCTGCCTCAGATGCTTTCCTCTTCCGCCCTCTGCTATAGGCTATGCTGTAATCTCTGTCATGATGCACTGGCATGTTAGGCCTCATCTCAGCAAAATCAGCTCCTAAGCTGAGTCAAACTCAATCTCAACTCATCGAGACCAAGATTCAAACTCGATTTCATGTCAACTACAGCTTGATTTATACTCCTCATAAACGCTCTGGTCTCAATAAATTCTGCTGCAATCTTCGCATGCATGGACGTAACGGAATCCTCCAACGCAGTCAATCGCCGCTCGAAACGATGCTCCAAGGGTGATGGGTGGCGGGAAGGATTGAGTCCAAAGTGGACTCTAAGACCCGTACGCATAGGAGAACTGGTGCTAGAGCTGTATCTATTGAGATCACCAGGACGGATGCAAGAAACGTCAGGAGAAGCATGTGCAGGAGGTGTGTGATGGACAGAGGGAGGTGAATGTGCGAAACGCATGTGCTGGACTGAGGGAGACTCCACAGGGTGCTCGCTACATATGACTGTCTGACCCTGCCTCCAAAGGTCGAGTACCCGAGTGGTGACCTGCATCGGGCGCAGAATCAACAAAAACCATGCTCGTATAATACGCTGAAACAAGCTCCTCGGGAGTAGGAGTCAAGCATCCAAGACAGTCCTACATTTAATTAATGCCGTATCAGATTAATTAAAGATTAAGTCCACAGTTATTATATCTAAATCAATTTATATTACTTACATCTACTGCACAATCACCAAAGGCTGCATTGACATCAACAGCAGTTGGAGCGCGAGTTGACGGCCACGTGTTAGTCACCCACTGAAACATCCTGGGCAACATCAAACCGTCCACATCTCTTCTCTTTGCAAACTTTTGTGCCACGCTCGGAAAATATTCATAAGCGAGGATCTGTAATATATATTTAGAACAATGTAATTAATAGAAATAAAGATAATAAATCCAGTTTTAACATTCAAAAAATAACATACCTGCAGAGGCAGCACAAAACCACCGACAAGGAAGCTGCCATTAACTTCTTTCCCACCCTGTGCCTCGGTGAGGTAATTATATCGCCCTAAAAGGTCCTTCTTCAAACATCGGACCGCATCACGCAAGGCTACTCTACCCCACGGATAGCTGTTAAACCTATCCAAATCATCTATAAGCCTTAGGTGTTTAGGGTCGATCTTATTCGTTTTTTTCCTAGTCCCCTCACCGAACACAAAACAACAGAAGTAAAGACTAGCCATCTTTAACTTCTCCACGTCTACATCAGTCTCATTCTGCACTTGAACACTCATCTTTGCCTCCAAATCACTCAAAATAATATCAGACTTACCGGCAAAGTGTATGGAGCGAAAGACACCTCCCTCTGGTACATCTACAGGCTCTGTACCACAATCGAGGCCGGTTAATAAACAATACTCTAACAAAGAAAATCTAACCGGCCTCTTGCGCACCACCATCCAAAAATCATCACTACCCGTCTCAACGATCTGATTACTCATCAAATACCATATAATTTGACTAGAAATATTAAAATCTCTATGATACCTAACCAAATTACCAAAAGGAGACTGCTAAAAAAAAAAGGGCTCTCTCGTCGTTGTTCAGGTAGTGAAAAATCTTCTCCGCAACCTCTTTATATCTTGATTCGAGTGTCAACTTGCAACAAAAAATTGCATCCCTGCCTATTTTTCTCGGCAAATATACCTGAAACAAATACAAATATATTAGAATAAAAATTAATGTAACAGTGAACCAGCAAGCGTTGGTCGACCAACCCACGCTTGGTCGACCAACCTGGTCGACCAAGCGTGGGTTGGTCGACCAAGCGTTGGTCGACGACCAACGCTTGGTCGACCAACTCTAACTTGGTCGACCAAGAAGCCCTTTCCCCTTTCTTCGTCAACCATCATACGTTCAACACACGCACCCTTTCTTCCTCAACACGACGGTTCTACCATTTCTTTCAAAGCACACACACGAAGAATCAAATAACAGAATAAAAGTTAACATACCGTATTTTGGTCAGCCATTTCTCGGATGCGTTGTAAGTAAATAAACGTGTTTCGTCGATCGTCGATGCGGATTTAGTCGACGAGCAAAAGGAGGGAAGTCGACTGCATAGGTTGGGGAAATTTAGGGTTGAAAGAAAAGTAAAGTGAAGAAGCTAGAGGATTGAAGAAGAGGTAATCCATTTTCAACTTAACAAAACAGGGACATTTACGTAAATTGACATCTCAATCCTTTTTTTTTTAAATAAGTCTCAGATGACTCCCTTTTCCCTAATTTTCCCAAATCTAAAAATTATATTGAAGTTTAAAACGTTGGAAATATTTTTTTAATAATATTTTTGTATCCACAAAAATATGTTGTGAGACTCTCTCATAAGATTAATTTTGTGAAAGAAATTTTCAACTTGATCTAATTCATGAAAAATATAAAATTTTATTTCAAAAATATAATGTTTCATTAAATATCAAGTCGATCAATCTCACAAATATGAGTGAGTCTCATGTAATAATACTTTTAGCATAAAAAATAATATTTTTTCATGGATGACCCAAATAAGAGATCCGTCTCACAAATACGACCCGTGAGACCGTCTCACACAAGTTTGGCAAAAACTTGTATGAGTCGGTCTCACGGGTCGTATTTTGTGAGACAGATCTTTATTTGGGTCACCCATGAAAATGTATTACTTTTTATGCTAAAAGTATTACTTTTTATTGTGAATATGAGTAGGGTTGACCCGTCTCACAGATTATGATCCGTGAGACGGTCTCACATGAGACTCACTCCACAAGTTTTTGGTCACAAATATATATTTGTAAAACTATTTCACAACAAACTTACTTTTTTTATGTTATAGTTAATACGATAATTAAGTATAGTCAAAAGGAAAAAATATTTATTATAATATGATAGTTATAGATGAGAGAAAATTTCTCAATGTTTTATGATATTTTTATAAAATTAAAAGTAGTTATTGTCTTAATAATCAAACTAAAGTGGAACCTTTCGTGAAGTGGTTGATTTGATTCACAAACTGTCTCGCACCATTTTTTTGGTAATATATATTCTTTTTCTTTTTGAAATTTACGTAATCAGTTATTGTTATTATTGTTATTATTATTATTGTTATTATCATCCGTTCAAACCAACCAGATACCGGGTTTTTTAAAATTTATTTTTTTAAAAAAATTTAATTTCAAAAGTAAGTTAGATGATATTATTTTGCAAAATTAAGAAAAAACACCACCATCAATAACGGATGCTGTCATATATTTTGCAGCGTCCACCACTAATAGCAGCATTCAACCTGCCATACAGGCAGCATATACTGTTTTTTATTTTTTATTTATATTTTTCTATTATTATTATTATTATTTTTTAACCTGCCATACAACCACGTAAATTTCTTATGTATCATTTCTTTTATTATTTGCTCGTATATTTAATTTCTACGAAATGCATCATACCAAGTTCAGCAAATCTTATTTTGTTCCATTTATTTAGTGACATAATAGATGAGATCGTCATAGAAGAAGGAAGTGGTCTATCTTTTGTATGTGAAACTTGTATACAATCTGTGAGCCATCTTCCATTTTTCCCCCTACTAATTGGTGTAAATAATTTTGAAGATTTAAGAATGATTTTAGGAAGAACGAGAAATAAATAGAGGATAAGAGTGAGGATCATGATGAAACAATAATTTTAGGAAGAAAAGAAAGAAATAGAGAAAGAAGGTGAGGTGAGGAAAAGAAAGAGACAATGTGCTTACTCCCATACAAAAGGTAAATTGAACAAAATGGTAAAGAATATTTTGGATCAAAAAAACAAAAAATATAAATTAATCACACATTAAAAATTTATACAAGAAAGGGTTTAGTAAATGATATCTATATGTGTAATATCATAATCCACTCAACTATCATGTGTTGAGTGATGAATCATTATCACTTTTCCATACATTGCGGTTGAATGAATTTTCATGGTTTATTCACTCAGTACACGTGTCATGTACTGAGTGGATAAGGACACTACCTATATTAATAACATGCAAAAAACTCCAAAAAAATATATGCTTGATCAGACAATAATAATTGTCCATATTTCCTTTTAATTATCACTACAATTATTTTTCATTCAATTATCATATTAACAAATCAGTGTTGTATATGATTATATTTGTGATTTTAATCTTATCGTAAATGCAATAATTTTGATATGATTTGACAGAAGAGACGAGACCAAGAATATTTCATATTTGCAAATGTTATAATTATTCTCTTTATATAGGAGAAAAATAATCCATATGATTAGTCTTTGGTCTTTTGGGTGAATTCGGAATGTAAGACCCGACCCATATTTTTCGTATATATATATATATATTTTACAATATTATAGTTATTCAATTCAGAATATAATTTTTTTATTATTTTTTGAAACTTATATATAATTTTTTTTACCTTTATTAACATTTTAGTCTGATGGTAGTTATTTAAAAAGTTGTGAAAATAAAACTCTTCGTGAGGTTTAAGGAATTGAACAATATTCCGTAAAATAAAACCCGCCATTGAAATAAATGCATAATCAAAATCCAAGATGCCAAAATAATTAATAGTTCTCTCGTTTTGTTATATTGGAAAGGTGTAAAAATCTGAATTTCAGATTTTCACAATCGGCTCTCAATATACTCTGTGTGTATATAAATTCAAAATCTCACCACAAAACACTTAAAAATGGAGAAAGCTTTAATCTTGCTGATGCCACCCGGGTCGAACAGTGGAGTCGGGTCGGGAACTCTACCAGGTAAGCTATCAAGAATACGGGAAGAAATATGAGCTAAGACGGCGAACTGGAAGGAAGATTCTTCGTTTGCCTTTGAAAGATCTGCCAATAAGAAAAACAACCACGTGAATGAGCGCCGGAGGGGGTCCCCGGCGTGGCCACTCCGATGCTTAAGTCAGCAGGGTACTCAAGCAATAAAATCAATGTAGCCAAGTGATGGCTGTGATATTGGTGTACAATAAATGAGTGTGTTAAATGTTCATTAATATCTGAATGCAGGAATAAATGCAAAACCTGGTATTTATAGTGGAGGAAATAATGATGACCTCGTTTTTTGGGATGTGCGCATTAAATATACTAGGGCGGCTGATTATACCCTACTGTTCTGACATGTCAAATCATATATTAGTCATATCCCATCTCTCCAGTCACTCATTAATGTTAACAGGTCGGCCGCGTGTATTTTATTAAGTCAACATCATTAAATGCCTCACTCGCTTCGAGATGTCAGAAGAGAAGTTATACCAGAACTCTGGTGCTATGTCCTGAATCAACCACTCGGGAGATGGGCTGTCCTGACCCGGGCATCGCTCATGGGCCTGACCCATGACCCGAGCATTCCCGGGATCAACTGCCCTGGACATATCGGGGTATCATCACTCCTTCCTTAAATAGTCGGGCTAGAGTCTACTCGCTGTCCCGATTAGTCCATTGTGCCCGGTCAGAAAAGCCATTTTGATACACCTTCTGGACTGAGCATAGCTACACAGACGTCGGTGTATGGTGAAGACTCGCGATGTATATCAATCAATCATATCTCCCACGTTTTTATGTTTTCGAGGATGATTTATCGCAATATTTCGATAGGCGTGTACGTCTTTTCAACTTTCTGGTGCAATTCCCAATGTCCATCCTGACCGTCTATGTATCCAAAGATTCGACGGTTGTGATTAGCCCCTTGCTATTATAAATATAGCAACATCTTTTTTTCCCAAGTCACCATTAAATAGTTGGTCACAAGAGTCAAATGGCGAGCTCCAGTAATCCGTCGAATTCAGATATGGAAGAAGTCTCGTGGCGATTAGTTGAGAAGAAGAAAACCGAGATAGAAGATGAAGTGTTCCATAAGATCGTTCGTTACTGGGAGAAACTTCAGAGATTACAACTTCTCCACGAGACCGGAGAAGCTAATGCTTCTAGACTGGTGGTAAAGATGGAGAAGTACCGGGAACGTCTGAACGTGACCGAAGAGGTGAACATCTTCGAGGGTGACTACATCTACCAGCTGACGTTGCTTAAGGAGATGAAAATCCTCTCGGACATTACAAGCACCGAGGGCTTCCTCAAGTCTTCCCCAAATGAGCTAAGAAAGTGGAAAACCATGTGGATACTCTTTGTAGAAGAAAAATACTCCGATGTAATTAGTAGAAATGCTAGCAAATGAATAAAGTTACTCTTCTGTTTCACCCTTGCTTTGTATTTTTAAGATCTGGTATGAGTCTTTATTACTGAATGCCTGCTGAACAAACCAAACAAAAGTATCCCAACGGTAATGGTTGATCACCGACTTTGCTTTGAAGCATTACGCTGGGCCCTGACACTCTCTTAGAGAGGATACGAAGCCCCAAGGCTTGTGATATCCGGGTAGTCATAATGATGCATGCATTATCATTAAACATTATCTCGGGAAACCTTTCATATTCGGGGTCGTTTTGATAACTGCATCCGCCTTTTGGTCTACCACACGTAATTTTCGAGGCCCTTATTAATCGCCCACGTGCACTGGTCTTAATGGCTATGATACATTCTCCTTCCCAATAAATGACGGCATGCTTTAATTAACCTTAGGCTCTTCACATTCCCTCATCCCAAACGTCTTTTCCTCCCTTTCCTATAAATAAATTGGTGGATAAGATGCACCCATACCAACAGAACAATGTCGAGCTCCAGCGACTCCAGTACTTGCAGCAGTGCCATCTCTTCTGTTGGTGTGCAAAGTCAAATCCCAGCGGAGTTACGTCCCTATGTAGAGCTTTTCAAAAAGAATGTCGATGAGTACATTCTGGCCAAAGTCATATGTCCCTGGCATAAGCTTCAATTCATCGGCCTTCTTTATTTGAACGGCACAGTCCTCACTCGCTCTCAAAGGATGGTGACGAGGAAATACAGGCGGGAACTAGGGGTATCCCGCATTGAAGAGTTGTTGACTGACCAGAACTTGCTGCATGCTATGTTGTGGAAGGAATGGCGGCATCTAAATAAGGTCTCAAGCACCGATTCCTTTGTCAATCTTGGCATTCAAGAAGTTACTGACTGGATGGATGAGTGGAAAGGTCGAGTGGCCACTGAAATTTCTGTAATACGATGCCGACCATTCCCTTAATGAAAATTTAGACAATTAATTCTTGCGTCTTCTTTTAATTCTTTGCAAATGTTTTAACACCAGCTAAACTAATCATCAATCCGAAAAACCGAAAAAGGTAGGCCTAAACATATCAGAACGCCGGGTCCCATGCTGTCCGGGCCTTTTAGCCGGGTGATGGGATCCTCTGCTCCCGAGTTACCTCGTAAGAGGCCGGGACTTGGCATGTTTTCTTTCTTGATTGTGATAAAAGGATTCTATCGGGGCGTATTACCTCTTTACCTTTTTCACGCATGGATATAAAAGAATAGTCATATGATAAATCGGTAAGTCCCAATCTGGGTATAGCGGGGTACTCATTCAATAACTTTAGTTCTTCCGGGATCTGAATAAGACCGAGATATGGCATTATCCCAATCCCTCTCTTCGCTTTTTCAGTCAATCATTGCGCAGTCATAATGATAGAATTCTGATGACGTGTTGTCAGAGCCTGTACGTATTCTCAGCTACCATGGCGCCTCGATTTGAGCAACTGTCTTTTCAATTTTCCCGCCGAATGATGCCGCTCAACTTCCAAGGCTAATCTAGCCCGTCCAATCTATGCTAGATCAACGGCATAGATTCCATCTCTCCCTTATATATAGCGATCCATCGATTTTTCTAAAAATCACTTGCAAATTTATTCTTCGGCGAAGCCCTGCTTGTTTTCTTCCTCGGTCTTCTCTGTAGATTTCTTCGGCGATCTCTCCGACTATCAACCATCACCCTCAATTCCTCTCAGTAAGTCTCTCTTTTCTGTGTCTTATTTGCTTCTTTTCCATCATGTCCAATTCCACTTCTTCTACCTCTGGCAAAAATGCTAGGGGCCTATCGGAGGACAATTCTCCCACCCCTTCTGACCAGTCTGTTCAGATTCCGAGAGGTATTCCTACTATTCCCTCTCGATCTTTGTCCAAGAAGACTGCTAAAGCGTCTTCTTCCCGACCCCTGGGCTCCCCGAGTAGAGGGAAGGATAAAATAACAGGGCCCTTCTGGTTTTCTACGGTGTCTTCCACTCTCCGTCCGGGTAGTTTAGGAGACATTCGGTCC
The DNA here is from genome assembly GCF_022965805.1 of Primulina eburnea. NCBI lineage: Eukaryota > Viridiplantae > Streptophyta > Magnoliopsida > Lamiales > Gesneriaceae > Primulina > Primulina eburnea. Next base: position 375,992 of record NC_133113.1, read on the forward strand.
CTGGGAGCTATTCCTTCTACTTATGACATTAGGATTCCTGGACCTAATGACCATCCTGATACTCCTCCCCTCGGATACCACGCTTTCTTCCTTGAGCAGCTCGGTTCATCATTTCTTTGAAGGAGTTGCTCGATTTTTTAACCTTCCTCTCAATCATCTTCATCCCAATGCTTTTCGTATTATGACAGCTACTTTTGTTTTGTTCCGCATGAAACTTATTCCCATTAACTCCTCCATCTTTCACTATTTTTATTCCTGTCGATTTAATGACGGGGTTTTTTCTTTTATGGCCCGGATGCACTATCGGTTTTTAACCGACATCCCTTCTTCTTTGAAGGGATGGAAAACAAAATTTTTCTTTCTTAAATTTCCGACTCTCCCCACCAGTGCTTTGGGGTTTCTTCCTTCCATGCCCAAACAACCTGAGCTTCCCCGAGATTTCAAACTTCTTCCTCCTTTTACCGATGCCTGGGATGCTTTAGGAAAGCAATCCTTCTTATCTTCAGTGCTGATTGGGTCGAACAATCTGGCCTATTACGGGATCGGGTCCCGGCCTGAAGACCCTGTAGATCAGATCATCGACGGGTTTGATCAACCCGGGTCGCAGGCGGGTAAATCGCTTTTCTTGGCTTTTTTTTTTTTTTTTTCGCAACTTTACTTTGCTGACCCACTGTGTTTTTGATGTAGCCGAAGAAGACATGATCAAAGCAAGCTTTCAAGAGGCTGCTGCTCAGAGGAAAGCGGAGCAAAAGAGGATTAGAGCGGAGAAAAGGGCGAAGGAAGCCCAGGAACAGGAGGAGCGCCGGGCCAGAGAGGCGGCCGAAGCTGGTGAATTGGAAGCACGCCGTGCTAGGGAGGCAGCTGAAGCTCAAGAAACAGAAGAACGCAGAGCCAGCGAGGCAGATTTGGCCCGGGAAGCAGAGAGTGATGCCCAAGCAGGGGCCAGTTCTCCCCGGGTGGGGCCTATCTCTTCGGGAGGGGAGGAAGACTCAACTTCCCTGAACCGTCGCAAGAGGAGAGCCACCACGGAGCCACGGGTGGAGACGGTAGTGGTGGAAGATGAGCCCGAGGGGATGACCCCTTCTCCTGCTTTGGCTGATCCTTCTGCAGGCATTACGGCGAAGAGGCCTCTGGTTCTCCCCAATATTTTTGGGGATACCATTAGTTCAGATCTGCTAGGGGTGATCGGGAGCTTCCTCCGACCTGACGAGGTGGCACACCTTCAGGGAATGCACCCTAATATGCTCCTGAGCGAAGGAGCGGCCCGGACCTTCTCGGTAAGTTCATTTTTTGGGTTCCCTCTCTCTTGCTTCTTCCTTTCTCCTGCAAATTTTCCTGACCTTTTCATTACCAGGGTTTACAAATGTTACTTCATGGGCATGAACGAGTGGCGAAGATAGCCAAGAGAGCTAATGCCCAAACCAAGGCCGCTCAGGGAGCGCATGGTCAGCTCCAAGAGGAAGTAAACCAGATCAGGGAAATTCACGAGAATGTCCTGGCCCGGGAGAAGGCCATTTGGCAGCAGCAGATGGACCTGCTTCAGGCAGAATTATCTGATGCCCGGGCGGAGGCGCAGTCGGCCAGGGCAGAAGCAGAATCCTCCCGGGCTCGTGCCGAGGATTTCGAGGCGATGGCTGCTGAGGCTAGAGAAGGGATGCTGGCTGCCAGAGAAGATGCAGAATACCACCGGGTCCGGGCTGGGGACTTTCAGGCGGCAGTGGCCCTTTTGAGGAAAACCCAGACAGAGCAGATGTCACACTTCCTGAAGTCTTCGGATTTTAAACGAATGCTGGCCAAAAAAGCCTTCCCGTACTTTGAACAAGGCTTCAACAAGTGTTTGGAGCAATTCGAGGAAGCTGGCATGGTTCCAGCGGATATGGAAGATTTCCCGGATTTGGAGAAGGCTGTTGCATCTCTCCCAGATGATGACAAGGAAGATATGGATAAGCAGGACCCTCCTGGGAATAAATAACTCTCTCTTTTTTTTTTTTTTTTTTGTAACCTCTTTCCTCTGATCTATGTATGCATGTTTCTTTTTCGATTTTGCTTCCTTTAGTAAAATTTCGTAATTTCGATTGCTAAATGGGATACGGTTTACCCAGGTTGGGTATAAGTCCTAAAAGATAATCCGGGGTACGGGTCCACCGGGCCAGGGTACGGGTCCCTGGTCTTAAAAGATTATCCGGGGTACGGGTCCACCGGGCCAGGGTATGGGTCCCTGGACTTAAAAGATTATCCGGGGTACGGGTCCACCGGGCCAGGGTACGGGTCCCTGGACTTAAAAGATTATCCGGGGTACGGGTCCACCGGGCCAGGGTACGGTCCCTGGACTTAAAAGATTATCCGGGGTACGGGTCCACCGGGCCAGGGTACGGGTCCCTGGACTTAAAAGATTATCCGGGGTACGGGTCCACCGGGCCAGGGTACGGGTCCCTGGACTTAAAAGATTATCCGGGGTACGGGTCCATCGGGCCAGGGTACGGGTCCCTGGACTTAAAAGATTATCCGGGGTATGGGTCCACCGGGCCAGGGTACGGGTCCCTGGACTTAAAAGATAATTCTTTCGAGTAATTTCCTTCATTCAGTGTAGAAATAACAGATACAAATGTTTCTTAAGCATAATACTTCTTTAAATGAAAGCATTCCATGGTCTTTTAAGAACACGTCCTTGAGGATCTTCGAGGTAATAGGCCGTACCAGAACTGACTTTTCTGATTACTTTGAAAGGCCCTTCCCATTTGGCTTCTAGCTTCCCCACATCACCCACCGGTTTAACTTTTTTCATAACCAGATCTCCCACGTGAAAATCCCTTCTTCGGACGTGCTTGTTATAGGATTTTATGATCCTGCTGCGATAAGCTTCCATCCGGATGACCGCCCGATCTCTTTTTTCTTCCACAAGGTCGAGCTCCAGGGCTCGAGATAAGTCATTGTTGCTCGAATAGGATTCCACTCGAGTGGAAGATTGCCCGATTTCTACTGGCAAGACTGCTTCAGATCCATAAACCAGACCATATGGGGTTTCCCGAGTGGATGTTCGAGGAGTAGTCCGATAAGCCCATAGACGCTGGGTAATTCTTCTACCCAATCTTTTCCTTTCCCCTGCAACCGGGCTTTCAAAGCTTGCACAATGATCCTGTTGGTTACCTCTGTCTGGCCATTGGCTTGAGGGTAGGCTACTGAGGTAAAAGATTGCATAATCTTCATTTCCTGACACCAAGAGGTAATCTTTTTTCCTTGGAATTGTCTGCCATTGTCTGAAATCAATTTCCTGGGGATGCCATATCGGCAGACAATGTTTCTCCATAAGAATTTCATGATTTCATCCTCGGTGATTATTGCCAACGGCTCGGCTTCTACCCATTTAGAAAAATAATCCACAGCTACCAGGAGGAACTTCTTCTGGGCACGAACTGGCGGAAAGGGACCCACGATGTCCAATCCCCATTGGTCAAAAGGGCATGATGCGGAGATCGGTTGCATGTTGGCAGTTGGGCGGTGGTGGAAATTAGAGTGATGTTGACAACCTTGGCATTTCTGGACGAGCCGGGTAGCATATTGGTTTACTTGAGGCCACCAAAATCCTGCTAAAATAACCTTCCGCGATAGAGCCGTCCCCCCGAGATGTTCCCCACAACATCCCTCATGTACTTCCCGAAGGACATACTCTGTCTCTTCCCCCGATAGGCACTTGAGTAAGGGGCCCTGAAAGGATCGCCTATATAAAACATCATTTAAAAGGGCAAATCGGGGTACCTGCTTCCTGATCTTTACAGCTTGGGTCCGGTCTTCTGGAAGTTTTCCCTCCTTTATGTACTCTATGAGAGGAGTCATCCAAGAGTCTTTTCTCAGCGGGGGTGTTTCTTCTTCCAGCGAGGATACGAGCTTCGAACAATAGAGAATCTCCCGGGTGCTTACTTCTGTCAAGGAAGCCGCCAATTTAGCCAACGTGTCGGCTTCGGTGTTTTCTTCCCGGGGAATCTGTTCGATACTCCAGTCTGTGAAGGATGACGCTTGAGAAGTGATAAGATTCAAGTACTTGAGCATCTTTTCATTCTTAACTTCGTAAGCTCCTTTAATTTGTTGAGTAACCAGCTGGGAGTCGGAATAAATGATGATTCGGGAGGCCCCAATCTCACGGGCAGCACGCAACCCTGCCAAGACAGCTTCGTATTCTGCTTCATTATTCGTGACCCTAAAGTCAAGCCTCAAAGCCAATTTAACCCTTTCTTCGAGTGGGGAGATCAAGACGACCCCCACTCCGCATCCCGCTATGTTTGAAGCGCCATCGACAAATACCCTCCACACTTTTTCTTCCTCGGGCTGTTAAGAAATCTGATAGCGCTTGTGCTTTTATTGCAGCCCGGGGTTTATACTCAATATCGTATTCCCCGAGTTCTACAGTCCATTTGATCATCCTCCCCGAGACCTCTGTATGAGTCATAATTCTGCCGAGAGGAGAATTAGTGAGGACCACAATGGGATGTGATAGGAAATACGGTCTCAGCTTTCGAGCAGTCATTACCAAAGCCAGAGCAATCTTTTCTAATTCACTGTATCTCATTTCGGCTCCGCGAAGGGCGTGACTGACATAGTAGACAGGCTTCTGATCGGTCCCTTCTTCCTTGACGAGCACGGAACTAACAGCAACTTCGGTGGCTGAGAGATAGACCCACAATTTTTCTCCGGGCTCGGGTTTTGCTAAGACAGACAATTCAGCCAAGTGATTTTTCAAATTTTGAAAGGCCTGCTCGCAGTTGTCATCCCAGCCGAATTTCTGTGCTTTCCTCAGAACTTGAAAGAAAGGATAGCTACGGTGTGCAGATCGGGAAATGAAGCGTGATAAGGCTGCAATTTTCCCTGTCAGTTTTTGCACATCTCGAACCGACTGAGGAGAGGGCATATCCATGATGGCCCTGATTTTTTCTGGGTTGACTTCGATTCCTCGATCCGTGACCATGAACCCCAAGAATTTCCCACTCTTAACCCCAAACACACATTTGGCCGGGTTAAGTTTTATCCTATACTACTTCAGAGTGGCGAAGGTTTCGATCAGATCATCGATGAAATGAGCGACTTCTCGGGTTTTAATCAAAATGTCATCCACATATACTTCAATATTTCGGCCTATCTGTTTTTGAATGACAAGATTCATCAGTCGTTGATATGTAGCCCCTGCATTTTTCAGTCCAAAAGGCATTACAACATAGCAGAAAGTTCCCCCAGACGTGACGAAACTAGCTTTGTCTTGATCTTCTGTAGCTAAAGGGATCTGATGATATCCCTGATATGCATCCAAAAAGCTCAAGATTTCACACCCAGAAGTGGAATCGACTAGCTGATCAATCCGAGGGAGTGGGTAACAATCCTTCGGGCAAGCTTTATTCAGGTCTCTGAAATCTACGCACATTCTCCATTTCCCAGTAGACTTTGGGACGAGAACTACATTCGATAGCCAAGAAGGGAAATGGACTTCCCTAATTTGTCCAGCCCTCAGCAATTCTTCGACCTGTTTTTCAATTATTTTATCTTTCTCCGGGCCGAAATGTCGCTTTTTTTGCTTAATTGGCCGGGACCCTGGGAGGATATTTAGTCTATGCTCGGCCACTTGGGGCGAGATCCCGGACAGTTCCTGCTGAGACCAAGCAAAGATATCGACATTAGTTTTTAAACATTGCAAGAGTTTTACCCGGGTGGTGGCGCAGATGTCCCGAGCTATCCGGATAGTCTTTCCCGACTCGATCTCCACCGATTCTTGCTCTTCTTCCGTCACAAAGTGTACTTCCCCTTCCCGGGCTTCTTCCTGGTGTTCTTTCCCCTTCCCTTCCCTTCCCTTCTTGCCTTCTTCTGATCAATTCGGACTGTTTCTCCATAACATCTTCGAGAAGAGGGCTGGTCGCCCTTAACTTCTCCGACCTATCCTTTCACTGGGAATTTGATCTTTTGGTGGTACGTCGAGGCCACTGCTCTCATTTCATTCATGGCTGGTCTCCCTATGATGACATTATATGAAGATGGGGCGTCCACTACTGTGAAAGTAGTTATTACAGTTTTTCTCAAGTCTCCGGTGCCCAGAGTCAGGGGTAGAGCAATTTCCCCCTCTGGATACACGGCGTGACCAGCAAACCCGAACAGGGCGGTTTCCCACAGTTTCCAGCTGGTATTCATGCAGATCCATTTGGATGAGGGCATCTTTGAAAATAACATTGACAGAGCTCCCATTATCCACGAAAATTCTTAACACGTCATAGTTGGCGATGCGGGCCTGAATGACCAGCGCATCATTGTGAGGTAAACTCACTCCTTGGAGATCTTCTGGTCCAAAGCTTATAATCGGCTCGTCTCTTCTTTTATTATCAACTTCTAGATATTCCCTCCTACCCCTTGCCTTCCTTGCCCGATTAGAGTCGCCATCAGTAGCTCCCCCCGAAATCATTTTGATTACTCCTCGACTCGGAGAAGGATCCTCTCCTCCCGCTGGCTTGATTCTCTCTTCCCGGGTACTCGTTTTTCCTCCTCGTCTTCCACTTGAAGTGCTCATCGTTCTTTGGGGAATATTCAGCGATGAACGTCTGGACAACCAGGGTGGTTGTTGAGATCGTTCTCGTGGCGGGTGAGGCGCGGACACGGGACGTCTATTAGCATTTCTTCCTAGGACTCGGCACTGATTAGTATCGTGAGCACAATTTTTATGAAGGGTACAGTACCTTTTTTGTTCTGGCTTGGAGATTCTGACCTCTGAACGGGGAGGAAGGACTTCCTTTGACCTGCACTCTTGAATCTCTCTGTCCCGAGCCATCTTTAAAGGCACATGGGGAAAATGACCCCCACCACTTTTCTTAGGAGCTCTTTCTTCAGTTTTGTAAGTCCGATCTCCTCTTGCTCTTTTCAAGGCCTCTCTTTTCTGGTTTTGCGCTTCTTCCATATTGATATATTTCTCCGCTCGTGACAGGAGATCCTCAAAATTTTCAGGCAGTTTTTGGTTAAGGATCGGAAGAAATCCCCTTCCCATAACCCTTGCATAAATGCGGTGGTTTTTGTCTCAGGTGCACAGGTCGGCACATCAAGGGCCACCCGATTGAATCTTTTGAGATAAGCCCTTAGGGTTTCATCTTGCCTTTGCTTTACTTCGAATAAACTGAAGGCGGTCTTTTTGTACTTTTTACTGCTGCTAAATTGATGCAAGAACACTTTTTGAAAATCTTCAAAGCAACAGATGCTTTGTGGTGCCAACCCTTCAAACCATCTCTGTGCGGAATCGACCAGAGTGGTAAGAAATACTTTACATTTGATTGGGTCTTCATAGCAGTGCAACATGGCCATATTTTCGAAACGCGCGAGGTGTTCCTCAGGGTCAGAGCTTCCATCATAATCTTTGATTTTTGCCGACTTGAAATGCCCGGGAAGTGGTTCCCGGATGATGATGTCAGAGAATGGGCAGCCTTTGATTACAAAAATACCGCCCTTGGAGACAGCCTGCCCTTCCAATGCTTTCACTTTTTTCTTAATTCTTCCAATTCTCCAGCGATAGTGGGGGATTTAGAACCTGCGCTTTCCCTTTCTTCTTCCCTTCTCTCTTCCTCTTGTGCTTGCTTACGCTGCTGTTCATGCTGACTGGCCTGGTGAGAAGCAGCCTCTTTGGCGTTAGCCATGTTGACAGCATCGGTTATGATTTTCTTCAATTCTTCGGGAGTCAAATGAATGGTGGGTTGAGGATCATTAGGGGGGGGACCACCTGCGCCAGAGAGACGTGTATTGTTTTCCTCTGGGGCTCGAGAGACGTCTTGGTTTGCTCTCCTAGTAGGAGCCATATCCACGTCTTAGGACTCAGATTTCCCACAGACGGCGCCAATGATGCCACCCGGGTCGAACAGTGGAGTCGGTTCGGGAACTCTACCAGGTAAGCTATCAAGAATACGGGAAGAAATATGAGCTAAGACGGCGAACTGGAAGGAAGATTCTTCGTTTGCCTTTGAAAGATCTGCCAATAAGAAAAACAACCACGTGAATGGGCGCCGGAGGGGGTCCCCGGCGTGGCCACTCCGATGCTTAAGTCAGCAGGGTACTCAAGCAATAAAACCAATGTAGCCAAGTGATGGCTGTGATATTGGTGTACAATAAATGAGTGTGTTAAATGTTCATTAATATCTGAATGCAGGAATAAATGCAAAACCTGGTATTTATAGTGGAGGAAATAATGATGACCTCGTTTTTTGGGATGTGCGCATTAAATATACTAGGGCGGCTGATTATACCCTACTGTTCTGACATGTCAAATCATATATTAGTCATATCCCATCTGTCCAGTCACTCATTAATGTTAACAGGTCGGCCGCGTGTATTTTATTAAGTCAACATCATTAAATGCCTCCCTCGCTTCGAGATGTCAGAAGAGAAGTTATACCAGAACTCTGGTGCTATGTCCTGAATCAACCACTCGGGAGATGGGCTGTCCTGACCCGGGCATCGCTCATGGGCCTGACCCATGACCCGAGCATTCCCGAGATCAACTGCCCGGGACATATCGGGGTATCATCACTCCTTCCTTAAATAGTCGGGCTAGAGTCTACTCGCTGTCCCGATTAGTCCCTTGTGCCCGGTCAGAAAAGCCATTTTGATACACCTTCTGGACTGAGCATAGCTACACAGACATCGGTGTATGGTGAAGACTCGCGATGTATATCAATCAATCATATCTCCCACGTTTTTATGTTTTCGAGGATGATTTATCGCAATATTTCGATAGGCGTGTACGTCTTTTCAACTTTCTGGTGCAATTCCCAATGTCCATCCTGACCGTCTATGTATCCAAAGATTCGACGGTTGTGATTAGCCCCTTGCTATTATAAATATAGCAACATCTTTTTTTCCCAAGTCACCATTAAATAGTTGGTCACAAGAGTCAAATGGCGAGCTCCAGTAATCCGTCGAATTCAGATATGGAAGAAGTCTCGTGGCGATTAGTTGAGAAGAAGAAAACCGAGATAGAAGATGAAGTGTTCCATAAGATCGTTCGTTACTGCGAGAAACTTCAGAGATTACAACTTCTCCACGAGACCGGAGAAGCTAATGCTTCTAGACTGGTGGTAAAGATGGAGAAGTACCGGGAACGTCTGAACGTGACCGAAGAGGTGAACATCTTCGAGGGTGACTACATCTACCAGCTGACGTTGCTTAAGGAGATGAAAATCCTCTCGGACATTACAAGCACCGAGGGCTTCCTCAAGTCTTCCCCAAATGAGCTAAGAAAGTGGAAAACCATGTGGATACTCTTTGTAGAAGAAAAATACTCCGATGTAATTAGTAGAAATGCTAGCAAATGAATAAAGTTACTCTTCTGTTTCACCCTTGCTTTGTATTTTTAAGATCTGGTATGAGTCTTTATTACTGAATGCCTGCTGAACAAACCAAACAAAAGTATCCCAACGGTAATGGTTGATCACCGACTTTGCTTTGAAGCATTACGCTGGGCCCTGACACTCTCTTAGAGAGGATACGAAGCCCCAAGGCTTGTGATATCCGGGTAGTCATAATGATGCATGCATTATCATTAAACATTATCTCGGGAAACCTTTCATATTCGGGGTCGTTTTGATAACTGCATCCGCCTTTTGGTATGTAGTCACCCTCGAAGATGTTCACCTCTTCGGTCACGTTCAGACGTTCCCGGTACTTCTCCATCTTTACCACCAGTCTAGAAGCATTAGCTTCTCCGGTCTCGTGGAGAAGTTGTAATCTCTGAAGTTTCTTCCAGTAACGAACGATCTTATGGAACACTTCATCTTCTATCTCGGTTTTCTTCTTCTCAACTAATCGCCACGAGACTTCTTCCATATCTGAATTCGACGGATTACTGGAGCTCGCCATTTGACTCTTGTGACCAACTATTTAATGGTGACTTCCCAAAAAACGAGGTCATCATTATTTCCTCCACTATAAATACCAGGTTTTGCATTTATTCCTGCATTCAGATATTAATGAACATTTAACACACTCATTTATTGTACACCAATATCACAGCCATCACTTGGCTATATTGGTTTTATTGCTTGAGTACCCTACTGACTTAAGCATCGGAGTGGCCACGCCGGGGACCCCCTCCGGCGCCCATTCACGTGGTTGTTTTTCTTATTGGCAGATCTTTCAAAGGCAAACGAAGAATCTTCCTTCCAGTTCGCCGTCTTAGCTCATATTTCTTCCCGTATTCTTGATAGCTTACCTGGTAGAGTTCCCGACCCGACTCCACTGTTCGACCCGGGTGGCATCACTTGCTACTCTGCATATTCACCATATCAGTTCATTCCGAATACTACTCCAAAACACAACCATTTTCAACACTGCAAGAAAAAACAACCCACCTCCATTTTTATCTACACGATACCTTGAGTGGTAAAAGCCCCACCGCAATCCAGATAGCTTCTCCAAACACCACGAAGAGCAAGGACGATCCAGTGCCATTTGGAACCCTTTTCGCCATCGACGATCCTCTCACCGAAGGCCCCGAGCTCACGTCAGAACTCATAGGCAACGCGCGTGGGATGTACCTCTCATCAAGCCAAGACAAGTTCTTGACTTTGGTTATGTACGTTGATTTAGGTTTTACCACTGGGAAGTTTAAAGGGAGTTCCATCAGTGTGTTCTCGAGGAATCCGATAACGGAGAAGCATAGGGAACTGGCGGTGGTGGGGGGACGGGGCCGGTTTCGGATGGCGAGGGGGTTCATCGAGGTGAATACTTATTTCCTGAACACTACAAATGGTGATGCTATTCTGGAGTATAAAGTCACGCTTGTTCATCCATGAGGGATAATGCATGCTTTTTTAATAAGAGATTTATAACTTATATATTGTGGAGTTTTATTGCAAAATCGTACGTTCTTGATCTGTTTTAACTAAATATTTCATCGCTAGCTTCCAACACCCATAATGAAATGATTCAACTCATTAGCCCCAAACTAAACGTAGAACATGCAAGGGATAAGAGCATCCGAGATAATAGTACTCACTTTGCCTCAATCCTTGACATTTACATAATCATGAGTAAATAACCTGGAACTAATTGGAGACACAACACATCCTGTAGATTTCAAGATTGACTTTATTCATATTAACACGTCTCTACAAAATAAATCTCATCGTGTCGATTATGATGAAAATCCAAATGCGCGCATCCGGTGATGGAAAAAATAAAGGATTCAAGGTTATTGATCATTTCATGCTAAAATCTTTTTGTCGATTGTATCCAAACCAGTGTTCCGCGTGAATTACACCCATTTTCAGTCACCACAACCACAAACCCGTCAAAAATCTGTATATTGAGGCCATAACTTAAGTTCTGATAAGGCCCCTAACTAACCCGGTCCACTACTCGAGTTTTCTCTCTTTTTCTAGCTTGGAGAGTGTGAAAGGAAAAATAATTCTTGCGTGATATTTGATTAAGAGTTTTGGCTTTCTAGACTTTTACAGATTTAATTTGATATGCTAAAAATGTTTATTTCTTATAAACTTTATTTTGCCATGATTTGTATGTATCTAATCAAGGAAACAATTCTAGCGAAAATTAAAACATGCTTTTAAATATGAAGATCAAATATCGTGCACGGAGGTGAAAGAGCGGAAAGATATAGAGAAATATTATCAGAAAAAATAATTAAGTCGTAGAGCGTCGCCTTTTGAATAATACAATTATTTACAACTATGTTACCATGGTTCTTGGAGACGTCTGAAGACAATACTTATGAAAGTATTGATTGAATATTTCGTTTTGTTGCTCTAATTTTTAACACATATTTTTTGCATTATTTGATTGTTGTTTTTGGAATACAATTTGATTCCTTAACTTGTTAGGGAATACGGAACGAAACATATATGATTCAAATGACGTGAAAAGAGTAGTGTACGCCGTACGGTTGAGTTTTCAAAACGAGAACATCATTATTTTAAAACACATATATATAACCCCACTTACTTGATCTTAAGTTGAGAATAATATGAACAAAGTTGTCGGAAACGTTGCTAAAGTTGACACATTCTTGGACATCAACTCTTCTTTGAGAACTTGAAAATAAATGTCTTTCCTTGATTGAAGTGAACAGAACTTTGCTTGCTATAATGGTTGCTCGAAGATGGGCAGAAATCAGCTTTAGAGAATGAACTAAGCCTTTCTGCCCGAGTTTGGACAGATGTTTAGCTCGAAATTGGCAGCACTCTTGCTCAAATATGTTGATGTGGGGAACTCGAAAATAGGGAGAGAAATCATTTGTGTATGGTATGATTTCCTTCAGCTTTGGGATGATATTTATAAGCTAGAATAGGGAGAGATTCTGGAGAGTTTTAAGCATGTAATAATCACCATCTTAATGGCCTTAATTAAACACCAATTATTTGGCTTTTACATGCTGACCAAGGGGCTATTCAAATTCAAATTTTAACGGTCATTAGTGGTTGTCAATTATGGTCAAATCGTGCTTCAAATTTTCGAAATGAAGCTTTATGGGCTGCAGGTTTGTTTGTTGTGTTTGGACTGTTGATGTAAGAAATTATTGCGCCGAAAATGTGAGACATTCTTGAGTTTAAAAGTTGCAAGTTTCTTGAGCTTTAAATTGGTCTTGTCTTGAGTTAAATATTCACATAATTGTCTAATGACTATTGAATTTACCGTGGAAATTTGGAAAGGCTTGGTGGGTTTTTTTTCTGCACATTATTGTAGATTATTCTCACCTTAAAGTATGATTGAACTATCACGACCGAGTTTCAATTTCTGTACAGCACGTCATCTTTCATAATATGTAACAACAATTTGGTTTAAAGTATCACATATATGTTATATATTTTTTGAATTTTATATATTATTTGATATTTTTGTTTATATTCTACATTTTAAGGGGATGATATTTACACTTCATTTTGTATTATTTATACTTCACTTCATGAGTCAAATTTATTCACAAATGAAGTGCAAATAACAGGAAAAAAAAGAGTGTAAAATTTACAAGCTCCCCCAAAATTTGTTCTTTCCAAGTTTAGAAAAGTCTATTATAAAATAATAAGCAATATGTTAGGTGAGTGGGCCGCTACATTTAATTGTATGCAATGCATTTTGCCAAAATGCATTTCGCCAAAACGTGTCAAATTTGAAAAGGTTGAATGGTGGCCGGCAGAGGAATAAATGCATTCTTGTGTTTACACGGGAAAACCCGCCTATAAATACGAGCATAATTCGTATTGAAAATTCATCCCAGAAGCAATTACAAAGCTTCGTATTAGAGAGAAAAAAAAAAAAGAGAGTTTTTTTTTGTTCTCTTGTGTGAGTTAGAGAAAATATTTTCTCGGTTATACTCGGGTTGGGAGTGCGAGATATTTAGTGTATCATTGTGTACACTTGTTGTAATATTTCTTCGGTTATAAAAGATTTGCAGTAGCTCCGTGGACGTAGCCTATCTTGGGTGAACCACGTAAATCTTTGTGTCCTTGTTGATTATTTTATTCCGCAAATTTTTCGGCACTATATTATCATCGTGATCGGTATCGCTTCGGGGTAATTCCCCAACAACTGGTATCAGAGCCTTGTTGTGAAAATTCTTAAGAATTCTGAGTATGCTCTGTGGTTGCAGCTTTGTCTGATCTTCCACATCAGAAAAGATTTTTTTTTAGATTTTTTGCAAAGGCTAGAGAAGTGATGGCCGGAGATGATGGATCGGGACCGGGAATCAACAAGTTCGACGGAACAGATTTTTCGTTCTGGCGGTTACAGATAAGAGATTATCTGTACAGTAAGAAGCTGCATCAACCTCTATCAGGAAAGAAACCGGAAAAGATGGAGGATGATGATTGGGAGCTCCTTGACCGACAGGTTTTAGGTGTCATACGATTGACCCTAACAAAGAACGTGGCGCATAACGTGGCGGAGGCACAAACCACAGAAGAGATGATGTCCATTTTATCGGACATGTACGAGAAGCCATCAGCTAACAATAAAGTGCATCTCATGAAGAAGTTATTCAACTTGAAGATGGGAGAAGGTGCTTCGGTGGCTAAACACATCAATGAATTCAACACGATTGTTTCTCAACTAACATCGGTTGAAATTAATTTTGATGATGAGATTCGTGCACTTATTCTTTTGGCGTCTTTACCAAATATTTGGGAACCAATGCGGGCAGCGGTTAGCAACTCTGTTGGAAAAAGAAAGCTACAATTCAATGATGTCAGGGATCAAATTCTTGCTGAAGAAGTTCGCAGGATGGATTCGGGCGAAGGAACATCATCGAGATCTGCTCTAAATCTCGAGAACAGAGGAAGGGGCAGGAGTAGCGAAAAGAATTCTAACCGATGGCGCGGTAGGTCCAAGTCAAGAAATGGAAAAGACAAAAGCAACTTTGAAAAGAATTTGAAGTGCTGGAGCTGTGGTGAGACTGGTCACCTGAAAAAGAACTGCAGATCAACGAAGAATAATGCCAATGCTGTCACTGAGGAAGTACATGATGCTCTGCTATTATCCATGGAAAGCCCTGTTGATTCTTGGGTTATGGACTCGGGAGCTTCGTTTCATACCACTGGTGATCGCGATGTATTTGATAATTACATTGCTGGCGATTACGGAAAAGTTTTTCTAGCTGATGGAAAACCCTTGGAAATTGTTGGTATGGGTGATGTACGGATGAAGATGTCAAATGGATCTGTCTGGAAAATCAACAAAGTCAGACATGTACCAAAATTGATACGCAATCTGATCTCGGTGGGACAGCTCGATGATGAAGGCCACAATGTGACTTTCGGTGATGGTTCCTGGAAAGTGAACAAAGGAGCCATGATTGTTGCTCGAGGAAAGAAAACTGGAACACTGTATATGACTTCCAGTTGCAGAGACACCTTAGCAGCTGTGGATGCTGGAGCCAATTCAAGTCTATGGCATTATAGACTTGGACATATGAGTGAGAAGGGAATGAAGATGTTGGTGTCAAAAGGAAAGCTACCAGAATTAAAGACTTTTGAACACCAACTATGTGAAAGCTGTATCTTTGGAAAGCAGAAGAAGGTGAGCTTTTCAAAAGGCGGTAGAGAACCGAAAGCAGCAAAGTTGGAGCTGGTTCATACTGATGTATGGGGACCATCTCCTGTGACATCCCTTGGAGGCTCGAGATACTATGTCACATTCATTGACGATTCGAGTAGAAAAGTTTGGGTTTATTTTCTGAAAAATAAATCTGATGTTTACGAGACCTTTAAAAGGTGGAAAGCCATGGTGGAAAATGAGACCAACTTGAAGGTGAAGTGCTTACGGTCTGATAATGGTGGAGAATATGAAGATGATGAGTTCAAGAAATATTGTGCACAGAACGGGATCAAGATGGAGAAAACCATTCCTGGTACACCTCAACAGAATGGTGTAGCTGAAAGGATGAACAGGACCCTGAATGAACGTGCAAGGAGCATGAGATTGCATTCTGGATTGCCAAAATCATTCTGGGCTGATGCTGTTAACACTGCAGCATATCTGATCAACAGAGGACCTTCGATACCGCTTGACTGCAGAATACCCGAAGAGGTATGGAGCGGCAAAGAAATAAACCTTTCTTTCTTGAAAGTGTTTGGATGTCTATCCTATGTTCATATTGATTCAGCAAGCAGAACAAAACTTGATCTGAAATCAAAGAAGTGCTTCTTTATTGGTTATGGAGATAATGAGTTTGGTTATCGTTTCTGGGATGACCAAAATCGGAAGATCATTCGGAGCAGGGATGTAATATTTAATGAGCAACTTCTGTACAAGGACAAGTCAGACATTGGAGCTGGAGATGAATGTCCTGAAGTCAAGAAAACTGATGAAGTGCCATTGACATATATTCCTGTGAATGAATCGAAAACCAGTAACCAGGAGGATGAAGAAGAAACTGCACAAGATGATGACCCACAAACTCCGGTGATTGAACTCAGGAGATCTTTGAGAACCATTAGACCACCTGAGAGATACTCCCCTGCACTTCACTATATTTTGCTGACAGACAAAGGTGAACCGGAGACCTATGAAGAGGCAATGCAAAATGATGATTCAACCAAGTGGGAGTTGGCCATGGAAGATGAGATGGATTCACTGTCATCCAATCAAACGTGGGAGTTGACAGAACTTCCACAAGACAAAAAGGCGTTACATAACAAGTGGGTGTACCGGTTAAAAGAAGAGCATGATGGTAGCAAGCGGTACAAGGCAAGACTTGTTGTAAAAGGCTTCCAACAACGGGAAGGAATTGATTACACCGAGATTTTCTCTCCGGTGGTTAAATTAACCACTATCAGGACAGTACTTGGACTAGTGGCAAAGGAAGACTTACATTTGGAGCAGTTGGATGTAAAGACTGCGTTTCTTCACGGTGACCTAGATGAAGAAATTTATATGAAGCAGCCACAGGGCTTTGAAGTACGGGAAAAAGAGAGAATGGTGTGCAAACTTCAGAAGAGCTTGTACGGTCTCAAACAAGCTCCAAGACAGTGGTACAAGAAGTTTGATGGATTCATGAGTGAAAATGGTTTCCTAAGGTGTCAAGCTGATCACTGCTGTTATGTGAAAAAGTTTGACGGTTCTTATATCATACTACTGTTATATGTAGATGATATGCTGATAGCTGGAGCTTGTCTGGAAGAAATTGATAAACTCAAGAAAGATTTATCAAAGGAATTTGCCATGAAGGATTTGGGTGCTGCAAAGCAAATCCTTGGAATGAGGATCTTTAGAGACCGGGTGAATGGATTGTTGAAGTTATCTCAAGAAGAGTACGTGAAAAAGGTGGTTAGCAGATTTAACATGGATGAAGCTAAATCTGTGGGTACTCCTTTGGCTAGTCATTTCAAACTAACCAAAGCACAATCACCATCGACGGAGCAGGAAAATGGTTTCCTAAGGTGTCAAGCTGATCACTGCTGTTATGTGAAAAAGTTTGACGGTTCTTATATCATACTACTGTTATATGTAGATGATATGCTGATAGCTGGAGCTTGTCTGGAAGAAATTGATAAACTCAAGAAAGATTTATCAAAGGAATTTGCCATGAAGGATTTGGGTGCTGCAAAGCAAATCCTTGGAATGAAGATCTTTAGAGACCGGGTGAATGGATTGTTGAAGTTATCTCAAGAAGAGTACGTGAAAAAGGTGGTTAGCAGATTTAACATGGATGAAGCTAAATCTGTGGGTACTCCTTTGGCTAGTCATTTCAAACTAACCAAAGCACAATCACCATCGACGGAGCAGGAGAAGGCTTATATGAATAAGGTTCCTTATGCTTCTGCTGTCGGAAGCCTCATGTATGCAATGGTGTGTACAAGACCAGACATAGCACATGCAGTGGGAGTCGTGAGCAGGTTTATGAGTAATCCAGGAAAGCAACACTGGGAAGCAGTTAAGTGGATTCTCAGGTATTTGAAAGGTACTGCTAGTTGTTCTTTATGCTTCAGGAGGTCAAAATTGGGCTTACAGGGTTTTGTCGATGCCGATATGGGTGGTGACCTGGATGGCAGGAAAAGTACTACTGGATATGTGTTCACATTAGGTGGTACAGTTGTAAGCTGGGTGTCTAAGCTGCAAAAGATTGTTGCGCTTTCGACTACTGAGGCTGAGTATGTTGCAGTTACAGAAGCTAGCAAGGAGATGATATGGTTGAGATCCTTTCTGGAAGAATTGGGTCAGAAGCTTGAAGATAGCACGTTACACTGTGACAGTCAGAGTGCTATTCATTTAGCAAAAAATCCTGTTTATCATGCTAGGACAAATCATATATAGGTGAGGTACCATTTCATCAGATCAGTGCTGGAAGATGGAATCTTGATGCTGGAAAAGATTCCTGGAAGTAAGAATCCAGCCGATATGCTCACAAAGACAGTAACCATTGACAAACTGAAGTTGTGTTCAACTTCAGTTGGACTGCAAGTATAAATAAAGAGATATGAGCTGCTGCAATGATGATGTGAAGACGTGATTGAAATCAAGTCTTCAAGTGGGAGAAATGTTAGGTGAGTGGGCCGCTACATTTAATTGTATGCAATGCATTTTGCCAAAACGTGTCAAATTTGAAAAGGTTGAATGGTGGCCGGCAGAGGAATAAATGCATTCCTTGTGTTTACACGGGAAAACCCGCCTATAAATACGAGCATAATTCGTATTGAAAATTCATCCCAGAAGCAATTACAAAGCTTCGTATTAGAGAGAAAAAAAAAAGAGAGTTTTTTTTTGTTCTCTTGTGTGAGTTAGAGAAAATATTTTCTCGGTTATACTCGGGTTGGGAGTGCGAGATATTTAGTGTATCATTGTGTACACTTGTTGTAATATTTCTTCGGTTATAAAAGATTTGCAGTAGCTCCGTGGACGTAGCCTATCTTGGGTGAACCACGTAAATCTTTGTGTCCTTGTTGATTATTTTATTCCGCAAATTTTTCGGCACTATATTATCATCGTGATCAGTATCGCTTCGGGGTAATTCCCCAACACAATATTGTCATAATTTCCAAAATCTCACGGAGCGTGCGATCAAAGCTTCAAATTAAAGCGTGATTAATGCGCAAGCTGCTTTGTTTCTGCATTTCTTTTTTGATGTTTTTAAACGATCACAAATGATTATTTCTTAATAAATCGCTTAATATGACATAATTCATTCATCAATAACATTAAATATGATAATTATAAACATCTAAGGCATAGTTTGATATGTGTGATAGGATAAGTATCATGGGCTTACAAGTGTCGACAAAGAATGACAATGCATTTAATGCATGGTCATTTAATAGACTCAACAAATGGGCTGGCAGAAAAATTTGAAGATGGAAGACGTGGTTGGCATTGTTTGACTCAAGATAATTCAGAGGAAAAAACACGTTTTTATACGCGTCTTTACACGGGCAAGGGCCTCTATAAATAGAGCTCCTCCGTTCATTCTGAAATCATCCCTTCTTCGAGTTTTCTCTCATTCTATAGCATTTGAGTACTTAGTTCTATAATATTTGTTAGATGTTTGTTCTCCTGTATTAAGAGAGTGTGTATTCTCTTTGGAAATACAGTGAGTGAGTTGTACACCACAAAATATTATAGTGGAATTCTTTTCATCTTGCCAGTGATTTTTACTCTAATAATTTTTAGGGGTTTTCCACGTAAATCTCGGTTTCCAGTTTATTCATTATTTTCGGATTTATTATCTCAAATTACCGTAAGTGGGACCAACAAATGGTATCAGAGCCTTGGTTTAAAATTTTCTTAAAATTCTGAGTATGCTATGTGGTTGCAGCCTAGACTGATCTTCCACATCAGAAAATTTTTTTGAGATTTTTTATTTAAGACGGGATTATTTTTTCCAGTCTACTAAAATTGTTATAGACATAATAGCGGGCATGTACGAGATAGCAAAGTTCAATGGAATCAATTTTATGGTGTGGAAAATAAAGATACAAGCAGTTTTAAGAAAGGAGAATTGATTGGCGGCTCTTGGAGATAGACCGGTGGAAATTACGGACGATGGAAAGTGGAATGAGATGAATGATAATGTTGTTGCCAATTTACACTTGACTATAACAGACGAAGTTTTGTCAAGTATCTCTGAGATAAAAACAGCCAAAGTTATCTAGGATACTCTGACAAACATGTACGAGGTCAAATCGCTACACAACATGATTTTCCTAAAGAGAATGCTTTATACTCTTCGGATGGCGGAATCCTCAGTCATTTAACTTATTCTTATCATTTTGGGCTGTCTAAACCATTTTGTTTGATCATTGACTTTAAAAAAGATTTACAAACTACTTTTTTTATTATTAACATATTCTAATTTATAATCATTCATTTTCAAATTGAAATCAATAAGAGCTTATTTAATCTATTGATTTCGTGTTTGAGCTACCGTTGTTTCATATATTATTATCTATTTTTTGGAAATAACTTAGAAACGTTCATGCATGTAAGAAATGGCCGAAAGACCTCATGAACAACCACAACGTACCAGCAATATGCTATTTGCAATAACAATCGCAATGACAATATCAACAACGTGGAGGAAGTATCACCACCTCCACCAACATTAAACCTGAATCAAGCGGATTTAATCACTATAGACATCATTGTGGAAACCATGCTCCAAGGATTGATACCCCAAACACAAATCAGCCACCACCTCGACTCTCGACTCAAAATTGGGATCAAGTATAACTACAAATCCCTAAGTAAGAACCGAGTCCCAGCATTCAGTGGCACCCGAGGACGACACTTCTAATAAGGGAGGAGAGATGTGAAAACCTGAACCAACAAGTATACCATTCGAAATTATCATTACCAAGGGCCAAAGCAAAGTGAAATATTTCAACTACCTTGCAGCTGTGAAATTCGAAAAGTTGGAATACAATTAACAATCTTTTTATTCCTCCCTCATTTATCAGCATTTGATAACACTAAAAGGGCTATTTTGACAGCACAAGTAACAATCATTTTAAGGCTATTCAAGGCCTTAAAGAAGGACTGTAACGGACATGAAAGGCAACCTCTTCATCTCATCTCTCTTAGGCTATATATACATCACTTGATTATACCACGAAGATACATCAAAAGCCACAAATACTCTGAAAGTTCCAGCACTGATTAGATTAATTTCGGCAAAGAAATTCTGCTCATTTTCTAGCCGAATCTCTGTCCTTTTCGGAACCCTCAACATCATCAAAATCGATCACTTGTTGCAAGTTATCGAAGAAATAAAGCTACATTAGTCTACCCAAAAATCGAGCAGCCTTTTCCTCCTCAAAGTTTTGATCAAAGTTCGGTTCCAACTCGAGCAAAACTTCTCCCAAGTTCGAGAAGAGTTTTGCCCAAGTTCGTATTAAGAACAATATCAAGTAAGGGGATTTTCTGTTTTAAAATTGAAATATATGTTTTAATACCGACCAACATATATATATTATATGTGTTTAAAATTTGATTTCTGAAATCTGTATTTCCGAAACACTGGAAATTTGTGAACTAATGATAGGAATATATTCTGAACATTTATGATTTTAGTAGGTCTCATGTGAGACCGTCTCACGGATCTCAATCTGTGAGACGGGTCAACCCCGCCCATATTCACGATAAAAGTAATACTCTTAGCATAAAAAGTAGTACTTTTTCATGGATTATCCAAATAAAGATCCGTCTAACAAAATATGACCCGTGAGACCGTCTCACACAAGTTTTTGCCTTATGATTTATGACCTCACCCCTTAGAGGAGAGAACATATAGATGACTGATATCAGTTAGTCTTGGAATTCATAATTTGTTCAGTGCATAATTCTGATACATTTTATTCATGAAAAATAAAAATATTTCTGTATATGTCTGTTATTATTGTTTTTGTTATAAAAAAAAAATTGATTTTAAATGATATGAGGAATTCTCTTACTTATTTAGTGATGACCATAACATCCATTCACTCTCAGTTATGAGGATAATAAGGAAAGAGAAAATCACTATCAATATTTAATTCGTTATCAGTTTATTTCAAGTTGTATGCTTCCGCATCATAGTTAATATTTTACATTTCGTAGCTTTAAAATATTATGTGATTATTTCGGAGTTGTAAAGATAATATTTTCTATTTACTAGATTGGTTTGAAAATTCCGTACTTCTGAGGTTTGTTGTTTTGCAGTTATGTGATTGCGAGATAACACCAGCGTCATTCACCTCGGTATCAAGGCGTGACATGAGCTACAGCCTAGGACGGGCCTTATGTAGATATATCCCGGATAATATTCATATATATATGTATGTATGTATGTATGTATGTATGCCTTTAGCATTGGAAAAAACTCTTGGTAATGTAAGTGCCCTCAATTTTATGTTGCATAGTCTTAAAAATTCTGAATGTTGACGATATTCATCAAGTTATATGGTCGGAAAAATAAGCAGTGGATAAAGAGTATGGAAAAGTTTTAAGCATGAGATAAAGGCTGGAAAATCCATAATGAGATCAAGCTGATTATTGTATTTTGAAAAGCATGGTGGTGCTATGGAAACGTGTGGCTGCTTTATTTGCATGCGTTTCTTAGCATGTTGGTTGGAGGGGATACATCGATCGATAGTGGCAAAGTGATGACAAAACTCAACCACTACACTACGATCTTCCCCCGATCTAGCCTTTCCATTATAAGTTAATTATGATAAATAGAAACAAGAGCATTCAGATCATAATACCATATCATAATTAGAATTGTATTACATAAACATACACTCCAATAGATATAGAGAAGCCAATTACCCTATTTTTCATTCTTTACTTCATTGCAATGGCAATAAATATATATATTTTAGAAGCTGAAAGAGAGAATATAGAGACCCAAATTTTGTGTAGCAAATTAAATTCATATTTTCCAAGTCCATTATAATATGATTGGGAGACAATAACTCTTGAATTGAACCACTTTATCTATTTGTTTATTTAATTTCCTTTCTTTTTGCGTTTCTTGTTGGGAAAAATTTAGGGAAAGTGATTATCAAGAGTCAACATGTCTTTAAAAATTGTTAGTTTGTTATATGTCACGTCGGAAATTGAATCAAAATAGCCGAAGATTAAAATTTAATGTTTCAAAACCAAACTTTGAAAACTTCATTGATCAAAACTCAAAATTTGAAAGAGTAGGTCTCATTTGAGATCGTCTCACGGATCTCAATCTGTGAGACGGGTCAACCCTACCCATATTCACCATAAAAAGTAATACTCTTAGCATAAAAAGCAATACTTTTTCATGGATTATCCAAATAAAGATCCGTCTCACAAAATATGACCCGTGAGACCGTCTCACACAAGTTTTTGCCAATTTGAAAAGCCAATGGGCATTTTCCTTTAAATAATGGTAAGTTGGTGACATAATTGAGCATTCAGTTTACTATATATATCACAGTATGGTATGTGTAACACACTCGACAAATATGGAGAAGTTTACCACATATTTTATGATGTACTTGATGGCGATGGCCGTAGCCGTGCCCACAGTTTACAGCATGGATACTCCAATAGATCCCCAATCAGTGCAAAAATGGTTCGAAAAACTTGCTAATTCGAAAGAAAAATTAACAAAACTTCACTTCTTCTTCCACGATATAGCAACTGGCAAGAACGAAACTGCTTTTGATGTAGCTCGACTCAACACCTCTCTCCAATCGCCCACGTTTTTCGGTGTAGTCCGAGTGGCGGATGATGCATTGAGAGTGGGCTCACAACCCGATTCCAAGATCATCGGACGAGCCGAAGGAATGTACGGGGCGGCCTCGTTGGAGGAGACTGCTTTGCTGATGACTCTCAACTTAGTGTTCACAGATGGTGACTATAATGGCAGCACGCTTAGTTTATTTGGCCACAATCCCATCGCTCACAAGTATCGCGAGCTAGCCATTGTTGGTGGATCAGGTGTTTTCCGATTGGCGCGGGGGATCGCTACCGTTCGTACCATCTGGTTTAATCTTACCACCTTGTATTTTATAATGGAGTATCATGTCATGGTGTTGCATTATTAATTGAGTAAAACTCTATGTTCTGCAAAGTCATTGTACTAATTAATGCAAGGCAATTGGCGTACCTTTGGCATTTCAAAGAAACGAGAATAAATAGCCCGCATGGGCTTAGCTCAGTTGGTCAGCAGCAGTAAATCTTGGAGCAATGACCAGGGATCGAGTCTCGCAAGCGACAGTGTGGGAGTTAAATTCCCTCCAATGAGGGGGAGCTCCTTGTACGCGGCGTAGCATAAGGTCTAGCTGTTGCTGGTTGGCTGAGTCACCATGATTTACCTCCTCTCACATTCCTGTCGAGCCGGGAGTGAGGAGCGCTTAAGGTGAGCGATTTCACCTTTTAGAGCAAAGAAACGAGAATAAATGTCATCTTTGTAATCATTGCATGTCATGCATAGTTACGGTCTTACGGAAGATACAGTACTTTAATTAGAAACTGAAACTATTATATTGAAATATAAGAAATTAAAATTATTATTATAAAAATTAATAAGCATTTAGTTAAACACAAACCTATTTATTTTATTAGTTGTAACAGAATAAAAAAATCCTCATGATAAAATGTAAAAATGAGAAATTTGTGCGATAAATTCTTTTAAAATTATAGAAATTACAAAAATGTACTCAACTATATCAAAATTTTTCCGTCAATCCTCCTTTTTGTTAATCGGTGTGTTTCATATAAGCATTCCGTGAAAAAACTAGACATGAGAAAAAAAAAAAGCGTAAGTTGGTCGACTAAAATCGTGAATTGACTAATAACGAGATAAAAAAAAATTTAAATATGTAAGTTACAGGATCAAAAATATTATTTACTCTCAAATTTTGTGTAGTAAACTCGGGAAATATTTTTTCTCTTTTATTATTTTAGTCATTTGTATTATCAAATTTCAATTTGATCAGATATTTATCTTTAATTTTTTGGCAAATTTAATCAATTTTCATCGGTATTTGGTAATAATATGGTAATATACGAGTCAGTGTTATATCAACACCACGCCAGCATGGCATAGATGATACATCAACGTCACGTCAAATAAAAATAAAATTTCTAAAAAAATAGATCAAAAGTAGCAAACTAAGTCATGTTGGACAAGTACACGGGAAAGAAAATGGAAAAGTTTTAAGTGGTGAGAAGTAATTATGGCTTAGATTCACTAATTATGTGCATTATAGAATATATATGGATGGGATAACAAGATTGATTGCTCTATGGATGAAACATTTTATAAATATTCAAACACCAAGAAATTAATTCATCTCAAGATATAGTATATTATATATGTCAAGAAATAACAATCAACTATTGAATTTTTTGTAGGAAAAATTGTATTATAGTAACTAAAATCATTAATTCGACTCAGAAATGAATCAATTATGCTTTAAATTATTTTTGTATCTATATTTAATCGTATATAACAATATGCTATAAAATTTACAAATTGAACTCGCCAAAATCCATATATATTTTACAATCTAAAAAATTAATCCATTAAAATATGTATTGGAGACAACAAATTGAAAACTGGATCTACATACTAATTACTTTAATTCAACATAATATTGAAAATTCTATTAAGCTTTCGTGCATGTTTGTTGCTTTAATTGGTATCTTTTAGGCCATTTTCAACTACAAAATCTATTTTTGTGCAAATTTTACATTAAAATAATGCGATTTTTGCACCAAATACAACATCCATCTCTAACTATTTATTTCAAATCTTACATCAAAAAGAATATTCTCGAAATATTCTTCTTATTTTACATATATTAATTATTATATTTTTAATTATGAATAATATTTATATTATACGATCAATATTATATTATTAATAAATTGAAATAATATTTATAGTTTTTAATATAACTATTTGTAATAAAAAAATAAAAAAATTAAATTTATAATTAAAAAAACAAAAAAAAAATGCATACCTCTTCGCCAAATTTGGCGCAGAGGAAGGATGCTGCACTATTTTCCTCCATTGGATGACAAAATATTGCACCAAAATGGTGAATGGTGTTTTACACCATTTTGACGCAGTATTGGAGATGTTCTTAGAGTTTCTTGTTGGTTAAATCAACGTGAGAAAGTGATAGCAATACTCAACTGCATCCGTTAAATCAACAAACCGGGTATTTTAATCCAATGTTTTTATATGGTACAAGAAAATGTGATGTAGCGCAAAATATTTCTTACATGACATTGAAAATTATTGGTTTGTCAGATGTCACTTCAATAATTATATCAAAATAATCAAAAATTAAAAATTAATGTATCAAAACCGAAGTTTTGAAATTTAATTAAACAAATCCAAAATTGAAAAATATAATGGAATTTTTTTTTTCGTTTTTGTTATATAAAGTAGATTTGTTAATTCTTGAGTCTTCCAATTTTCAAAGATATTTTAAATGGTAACATGAGCATTCAATTTACTATATATACCACAACATTGTGTACGTAATACAATGGAAGAAATATGGAGAGGTTTACCATATTTTTAGTGATGTACTTCATGGCGATGGGTGTAGCCTTGCCCACAGTTTTCGGTATGGATCATACTCCAAAAGATCCTCGATCAGTACAAAATTGGTTCGAAAAACATGCTGATTCAAATGAAAAATTAACAAAACTTCACTTCTTCTATCACGATATTGCGATTGGGAGGAATGAAACTGCTGGGGCACCATTTTCTCATACTCAAAAGGCAACGGAAGTTTAAAATTTTAGTTTCGACACTCGAAACTGTCATTGGGCGCCATATGTTTTGTTTAAACATATATAGGATATTTAGTCTGCAGTGTACCTTGTTTGGATTTCACTAAAAATCATTAACAAATTTACATTGAGACTGTGACGTCCGGATATTCAAAATCCGGAGTCGGTGCAGCGTCGGAGGGACACGACGATGGAAGAAGCTTATGGCCGAAATTTTCGACCAATATTTTGTGAAGTGGCCGAGAAATTCTTAGGGAGTGGAAAGGATTTGGTTGAATTATGTGTGCAAAAATTCTCTTGTATATTATGCCTCTTTAGGGTGTATATTTATTGAGTATAATTCCTGATCCCATCAAGAGTCTCCCTCCCACCAAAATTCCTAATCATGGTCTCACGAAGACTCTATTATTTCATTAATTAAATTCTCATATTATTATTATATAATGTGTTTATCAACTTTTGATAATCCATGATATATTAATATTATACATACACATATCCATATAAAATATGTGTGTATATATATATACATGTACATTCAATACATACATAGAAATATTAATTAAATTATATTTAATTTATGTAATTAACTCATTAGTTAATTAATTCTTGGCCCCTCTAAAACATTTTACGAGAATTTGTACATATCAGTAATCACCACTACTAGTACAATCATTTAATCAATAATTTCTCAATCCACTAAATAAATTATTCCGAACTCATTATGACCTCGATCGATGATCCGACAGCATAGATGTGTCGAAGATACAATTTTTGTTCATATAATGAAAATAAAAAATTTTAAACAAACATTTTGAAGGCCAAAATTTTCACTTACCAAATTGGGCAGCTGCTAGTTTAGTGCACTCTTTCACCGAAATAGACTGTTTCACTCTCCTTCTTAAATTAGCAATTAAGCAAACATCCATTTCTTTCATTCTATGGAATCAACTTATAAATTCATTTATAAGTATCATGTTTGATCTCCATCAAATTATAGTCGCTAAATTCAACTCCTTGAACTTTGAGTTTCTCAATGGAAACACAGAATCAGATACTTTGTGACCCTCAAAGGTTCAGAAATACAGCCGTAGGTTCACATCTCCATGTGATTCATAATAATATTTATTCTTATTAGGGCTTACCCTAATTAGCCTAATTCTTTTCATAAACTCTTTGATCAAGAATGTCAGAACTCATTTACGATTGTACCAATCGGATCATGGTAAAAGCGTCTAGTAGCATCGCCCCATGATCCCCTAGGTATCGCTGATAGTGCCTGTAAGAACCTTAAGTCATGGTTAGCGTAAAGTACGGTCCCGTCAACACATATATCTCGATCGAATCTGCAACCATTGGTATATCGAGAGTTGCATATGAATTCGATGACAATATGATTTATCTTTGAGTACTAATAGTGACTTTGTATGTGAAACTAGGAAAACATCTTTTCCTAAAGTACATTTCATGCTCTGGTCAGATACTCATTGTACTATTAACTCATCAGATCACATAGTATATCTTCACTCATAGACAAACAGTGAATCCCTTGCATTTGCTCCTCCTTATTTTGAAACTATACCCAACCTCGCCACCTGATGACCCTCAATAAAATTGGTAAAAGAATCAAAGTGCATGTTACTATGTATAGCCCCTACATTGTCTCGGGTCAAAGGATTAATAAATAGTGTACAACCATAACCACAGACTATTCCACTCGATAAGTGAAAACCAATTGGACAGTCCGATTGAAGGTTGTTCAATACATCATCATATGATCACCTATCTGTATAAATAAACATCTACATGCCACTACCAATGAAATATGACATTTATGTCACATCTGCTAGTCTAAAGTTCAAGAGATTTTTATCCTTATTTTAGGCAACTGATTCGACTATGAACATGTTTAAAATATATGGTGAAATATCTAAATGAGTTTCATGATCTTACGTAGCAAGACATACCTCATGAAACCAATTGTATATTCAAGGACTTTATCTATACAGCTTGCATGAGTATACAGATAAGTGTAATGTCACAATTGAATAATATCGTAAAATATTATTAAAATAAATATCGTTTTAC
Organism: Primulina eburnea; assembly: GCF_022965805.1. Taxonomy (NCBI): domain Eukaryota; kingdom Viridiplantae; phylum Streptophyta; class Magnoliopsida; order Lamiales; family Gesneriaceae; genus Primulina; species Primulina eburnea. The sequence goes on from NC_133113.1 coordinate 404,300, forward strand.
ATTAGAGTCAATAAAAACTCAAAACACAAGTTGGCTTTCTGAGCACCTACTCTAACAATCTCTCACTTGCCCTATAGCCAACTACCCATAGATTTTAGATAGGTTGCTTCACGATGCTTCACAAACAATGGTCCTGGCAGGGGCTTCTTCAGTGAGTCAGAAACGTTGTCTGTTGCGACGACTCCCTCTATCGATATGTCTCTTCTTCCCACAATCTCTCGGATTATGTGGAACTTCTTCAGTATATGTTTGGATAGTTGATGAGACCTCGGTTCCTTTGCTTGCACAACGGCAGCGATGTTGTCACAATAAACCGGTACTGGATCAACTATTTGAGGAATGAGACCCAACTCTTGAACGAAATTCATCATCCAAACACCCTCCCTTGCTGCAGCCGATGCAGCTATGTATTTGGCTTTAGTTGTTGAATCCAATGTTGTGTCTTACTTGGAACTCTTCCAAGAGAAAATGCTTCCATTGAGCTTGAATACAAATCCAGAGATTTATTCCGAATCATCCACATCTTATTGGAAGCTAGAATCAGTATAGTCTTCAAATTTTAATTCTCGACTCTCGTAAACCAGGAACAAATTCTTAGTTCTTCTCAAGTACTTAAGAATAACCTTCGCGGCTTTCCAATGCAATGGCCCTGGATTCGACCAATAACTGCTTGCAACACTCAGTGAAAATGCAATAACGAGTTAAGTAGATATCATGTCATACATAATACTGCCTATAGCATATGTATATGGAATGCAAATCATAGTTTCTATCTCTTCATTAGTCTTAGAGCACATAGACTTGGATAGAGTCACACCATGAGACACTTAGAGGTATCCTTTCTTGGACTCCTCCATAGAAAATATCCTCAATATGGTATCAATATATGTGGATTGGGTGAGCCCTAACATCTTTTTCGTTCTATCCCTGTATATGTATTCCTAATATATAAGATGATTCACTCATATCCTTCATGGATTGAAACGTCTACTAATTTAAAATAAGGAATTTTTTTTATAAAGCTCACTTTTAGAAAACAAACATCTAAATGTTTTATAGGCAAGCAACACTACTGAAAAATATATCATTTAAAAATAATCGTAAATAGTTGGCAAGTTAAAATAGTGCAGTTTAAAATGGTCAAGCTACCCTAACAGAATAAACGTAAACATAAAAGAGTAAAAATCATAGTAATCATCAACGTATCAAAACCAGTGTATTAAAATGCTCATGTCCTTTCTAATCTCAAAAATCTTAATGTGCGGAAGAAATGTGGTACTCGGGTCGTGCGCTCACATCCAATCCTGCCTACTCAAAATTCGGCACCTCCAGTCCCCTCGTCGACATGCTCAACTGCATCATTCACATCTAGTGAGTTTAAAAACTCAACACACCTGTACCGGAATAACAAGTACATATACATAGCACACAGCAATGAAAAATATATTGTTATCAACTTACCTTTCATGAACTTAAAAAGTGTAAATGTAAACGTGTCATATGAAATCATAACATGTCAAAACAGCTCATCGTATCATCATATTCTTAAACATTGACTTTAATTGAATCCAGTTCCTTAGTTGTGACCTTCTTATCAGCTTTATCGTTTCATCATTATACGATGTATCCATCAACATAAAACCATGGTATCCGGAGGCTGTCGGACATCAGCGACAGTATCAGTGTATCACTCATCCACTGTGCCTAGACCTCATCATTAGCATTTACATATACATCATAAGCATTTACATATACATTGTTAGTCACAACTAATTCTCATACTTCAAAACATCATCATTTTAATTACTTATCAAAATCATGCACATACGTAAATTTTTCATGGCCCAAATTCTGATTCCATGTATCTAGTTCACTTACCTTCGTGTCTGCAAGCATTTTCTTCTCCCAATTGATATCAGTTATCAGCTGATCTTGTACTTATCATATATTTTTCATGGCCCAACTTCTGATTCCATATATTTTTGTCAAGCTTAACTTGCAAGTCATCATCACATAATTGACCAATGCTTATTAAGTTCAAGTAGTCCTTCGAAATGAAGCACATTGCGAAGCTCGGAGATTCCATCCTCGTTCAGTGTTTCTTTTCCATCAATCATCCCTTTTGCACCACATCCAAGATCCTTCGGCAACCCTTTCATTCAACATAATCAAAGAAGTGGTCTTTCATACTTATCATGTGGTGTGAGCATCCACAATCAAAATATCAGATATCTGCTGAAGGACCTTGTGCGGGGCCGGGCACCTTGAGGTGCTTCAAACACAATATTCTCAATGAGCTGCAATAGCTCGTGTTCTAAGAATATAAACACCGATTAATTAAATCGAGTTTGTTTTTAAACTAAGCGAAAAATACTCGAAATAATATTTCGTTAAGAAGACTGATCGGTTTTATATCTTGTGCAACTGAATAACTGAAATATGGAGAATCGGTTCTGGCTTATATCAGTTTAGTTATGGTAAAATTGAACTGGTATCAGCTGAACTGATCAAATCACTTTAAAACACAGTTATGCAGTTAATACACAAGATATGTTTATGGATGTTCGGAGACTTTAACTTCTCTTACGTCACCCCTTCTACCACCTCGGATAGGATCCACTAGAAGACTTTGATTTATACAAACTCTTGTGCAAACCCACTCAACTTATGACTTACTCTACTGCCTAACTGTACTTCTAGTCTAGACTAAAGACAACACCTTACAGCCAACACTTGTTTAACGTCTATGTGTCAAAGACTACATACACAACTTTTATGTCTTTGTGCAAGACTCACTCACCTTATTTTTTTAAGCTTTATTCTCTGTATATGTGAGTGATTGTGTGTGCGTGTGTGAGAACTGAACAATGAATACAACAAGAATGTGTGCTCTCTCTTGTTCTTCCGCACTTGATCTGTATATATCGGTCTTCACTAATCTTCTATTTATAGGCGCGAGAGCTTGATCGTACAGTGACACTCAATTATTGTATATGTTCAATTTGAATCTATTCTTCGAAATTTGTCTTATACTTTCCGTCAATCATTCTAGAATGTTTTGTCTTTAAGCTCTCATTCAACGTTCATTATTATCCTTTGACTTGAAAAATTTCTTTTGTACCTTTGTGCACAGTTGAAATTCATTTGGATAAGCTTGTCTTGATCTGCAACTGATTGGTTCTAACTGATGTTTTGAACTGTACATCTAAACTGATCTTCAGTTGGGCTGATAAAATCAATTGACTCGTCAATTGAACTGTTTTCACTCTTTCAGTTGAACTGGTCAGCTAGGCTCTTCATCAGATGAACTCTTCATCAGATGGTCAGGCTTCTGAAGGTCTTCTGCTGAACCATCTAACAGCTTGACAATCAGTTGAACTGTTTGTTGACATTTCAGTTCGACTGGTTCAACTGTTCGTTGACATTTCAGTTCGACTGGTTCAGTTGTGCGATCAGTTTGACGTCTTCAGTTTGCGATTTTGACACCTCGTAACTTATATCATCTTTGCGCACATAGGTTAATTTATCTGTAACAAAATAACAAGTTTTGTTAACATCAAAATCAAGATTGCGAACATGAAATGTTCAAACATCTGCAATATTAGTTTTTAAAGAAATATCAATAATAGTGCAATGAATTTCAGTCTTAGGTACTCAAATCTTCTTTATAGAAGTTTTATTGTTGGTGGCATTGCATTTGGTGTTGTGTGACAATTTGTGCAACGTCCGATTAGTCTCCAAGTTCATGTAGTCTTCTCTAAGCTTGAAACATGAAGGCTTGATATAACCAGGTTTAAAACAATTGTGACATACAAAATGACAGTCTCATTCGTTTAGGCTTTTGAGCAGCATCTTCCCTCATGATTTGTAAACTTTTAACAAAAAGAGTGACTTTGGGTGGAATGACAGTATCGACACTTCATTTCATATAGATAGTTGGTTGTGATTTAGAGTTGGATGTGAAACCCAAGATTTGAGCTCAACTCATCCTTTGGCCCAAAAGCCATATCAATATACAAGCTCAATTATATTATTATAAATACTATTATATCAGCTTTCCATATTCACTGTCTACGTACAAAAATGTTTCTACCACAAAAACTCTCTCTAGGAAGATCATGAAGGTTCTTGAGGCGCTCTTGGAATCAACCCTCCATTCAAATTTCATAGTTGATTAAGTAAGTATAACGTGTATTTTTATGACATTTTCACAAAGTTATTTTCGTAGTATCTTAAATTTAAAAACCATGTTGTTCTATTGCATGAAAATGTTTAATAACAAATATTTTTGGTGATTTCATGATCTTGTTTGTGACATTTTCTAGTAGGATAAAACTAGAAAATTATTATCTAGTATGGGGAGGTAAGTGAGACATTCATGATCCAGTCTTGAGAGTTAATCTAGATACTATGATCCAATATCGGAAGTAAAACCATGTATTATAATCTAGTCTGGGGAGTTAAGCTAGACATTCATGATCCAATTTGGGGAGTTAAGCTAGATACTATTATCCAATCTAGGAAGTTATGCCAGATACTTATGATTCAGTCTGAGAGTTAAGACATATATTTGATGTTTATTATTTTTTTAAAGATCTACTTGTGAATAATTTTAATAATATGATCTAGTGATATATAAAATATTATGATGTTTTTAATTTATAATGTATGAAATAAGTGTCATAATATATTGATTTAGTAATGTGAGATTTCTAAATAATTAACGATTTTTAAAAAATAAAATATGACATATTTTTGTCATAAAAAGTCAAAATGATTTGAAATTTGGAGATGACGTAGAAAATTAAAAAATATAGAAGTTTCATATTTTTTTGTTTTGAAAAATTTGATCGTTTGACTGGTCCAAATGGATATATCGGTCTTGAAAATGTTAAATATTATATATTATATTATTTATTAATATAATATTAAAAAAAATTACACATAACAGATAGAGAGTTAAGAGACATAGAAGAGATAATAGAGTTTTGATTTTCTTTTCGATTTTGCAACTTATCGGTTTATCCAATATACCAACCGACTTCAGTTTTGGGATCGTTAACATAAGGTTTTCGATTTGAGGTATAAATTTTATATTTTTTGTGACGTTTGAAATTCTGGAATAAACATTATAAATTGTTAAATCATACCGAAATTGGAAATTGTTGGAGAGTGTATGATTTTACGAAGAAGAGAAGATTATAGTGATGTTATTTTGAATTATTTCTAATTTACTATAATTAGATATTTAATCATTTAATTAAACTTCAGAGTTTTTTGTTGTTTGTTATTAGTTCTAATTATATATTCGGAGTCTTCGAAGCATAATCTATATGTTGATATGAAGTTTTTGTAGTTTGATAGGGATTTTTATATAGCCTATTAATTGTTTAATTTATTAGGATGTATTTAATGTTAGTATTGCTAACTAAATACACCGGAATATTAATTGTTGAACAATGAAGATGTATGATTGATTTTTATATTTTTGTTGAGTTAATTGTTGTTGGCTGGTTGTCCAGAAACAGAAATAGTGAAGGAAGTATTCATGTTATGATTTCAGTTATATCTTATGCAGTTGTTGATATCACTGTTATGTATTACGATGATAATTGTTGTGTATGCTCAGACTTTGGAGACTGTTTTTATTGGACATGTTACATGACTAGTGCTGAGAGATGATATAGGTGAAGGATCAGGCGTGTCTAGTTAAAGAGATCTTGTAGTTGATAGTAGATAGAGACAATATATTTTGTTATCTTATTTGAGTTGTGTGTGTACTTATTATGATGTTTCTGCTACATTAATGTAATGGTGTGGTGGTTGCGTATATCTATTATATTATTACGTCTTCTAAAAAAAATTATGCATATGACGTCACATATTGTATGATTACGTGGCGAGAATTGGTGCACCAAACTTGAAGATATGCTTCCTACAATTACTGAATGACGACCATATCACCCACACCTTACATTTCTTTTCAGATTAGAATGAGATAGAAGATCAAGAACGGGCTGAATTTTGGTGATGGTGATTTGTCTAGGAAAATATTATTTCTTTTGTAGTTTTGACATTTATTTTGAATAAGTTGACCATCTTGTTTGGTTTTTATTGTTGGGTTGTAAGACAATGAATTTATTGAATTAAATTTATTTTAACTTTAAAATATTTGTTAAGGCTTACTGTTTTTGGTTAATTTAATTATTGAATTCCAAGAAAATTGTCGATGTTCACGCCATGCACATCGGGACGTGACATTTTAAGTATATCAGAGCATAAGCTCATGATCTTGACGGGGATATAAGATTTAGCATTTAGCACAAAAAATGTTAAGTATGAATTGACATTTGAGATTTGTTGAAATCTGGATTTACATTTTAGATAATGATTGGATTGACTAGGCCTGAATTTTTGGATTTTATAGTTAGACAAGGATTCATTTCTTTTTAAAAAAAAAAAACAACGAAAATAAAATGGCATGAATTGTAATCTAATGGCAGTTGTAAATATATGATTTTGTATAATTTGTGCTGGATTAGGATAGAGACGTAGGAAAAAATAATAATAAATAAATAAATAAAATGAAATAATATTATAAAATAACAAAGACAAAGTTATGATTTTCTATAATTTGTGCTGGATTAAATCCACCCTAATCTGTATATGTAATAAAAAAATTTAAATATAAATAATCCACCTTTAACTTGTTTCCATAAAATAAATTAACATAGAGGAGCCGCCGTGATCCAAACAGGTTGGCATGGTTCGGCCCGACTTCAAACAGACCACTAAAATCATAACCCAATCCGTCTATCTTTTCATGGCAGACGGACGCAACCCAACCCGTTTTGATGACTCTGAATAGCATTCGGAACTACTTTGAGTGCTCTATAATTTCTTTGAAGGCAAATGAATATTTTACAGTAATCGACAAGGAACAACTTGAAATCCAATTCTTGAATTTTTCAATCACACAAATATTGATCAGCTGTTGCTCTTCAAAAATCCCATCGCTAGTAAAAACTCACGTAAAGCATGCCCACAAATCAAGCTCTTCATATACCCGACAATTTTTCGAAGACACGAAGGAAAAAAAAAAGAACACACGCTACAGTGCATGAATTATTTTCGAGCCCCTAAACCTGATTTTTTGAGAGGAAAACAGAAGGTACAAACGGTTTTGTCGGCCACAACAGATATTTCGAACACAGCTGCGCAATGCAGGAGGCTTTGAAGGCTGTGGAAGCCAAACAAGGAGGCAGAGAGGATTATTGTGTCAGTGGAACAAAGGATTTGGAGGGGAGAGAAAATATAACATGGGGCTTAGAACATGAATACTATCAAGTCCGTTAAATTTAAAGCACGGCTAACGGAAGGGAAGAATTTTGGGTCATAAATCAAAAGTATAAGGATGATTTTGGCACAATGAATACATTGGGGACTAAATCGGGACATCAAGCAAACAATAGGGATGATTTTGTGCATTATCCCTAGCATATATGTACAAACTAACAGTACAAATATTTGTAACATCAACATTACTAGGCAGACACACCGAAGTCTTATATGTCGAAGATGTGTAAAACAAACTTTATCTTAAGGTGTTATTGATGAACTCTCCTCTTGCATCCCATGGACGAATTTCAAATGACTTTCCAATCATACTGCGCTTCTGATTTACTGTCCCATCATCACACTTGTACTCTGGGAAATAATCAAGAAACGTTTTGTTTCCCATGTCATCTACTCCATTGAAGAGAAAACTCCTGATAATTTCCTAAACAGTAAAGTGACTAAGCAAGTTAAGATGTCTCATCTACTAAATAAAAAACATGGAGAATTTGATGCTAATGATCATAAGTTGATACCTTAGCAAGAGTCTCCCCGATTAATCTTCTCAGAACTTGATGACCTGGATCCTGAATTTTCAGAAAGTCATCAGAGTTTCCTTCAAAAAGCACCATCGAACACACATGTTTTGCTTATTTGTTTAAATAATATCGTAAACTTAGGAATTGACACTTTTGTTACAAAACAAATTCAGATGCGTTCTTCACATCTAAGAGCTCATAAAATTTGGGTTGAAAAGTGTCTACAGGCGGTAAAATTATAGGATTTCACGTGCGACTAATCAGGAAATACTCGGCTTTGACTCGTAAGTAAAGGCTTGAAACATTAAATTTATTTTTCCCACAACGTAATGGCAGCCATATATACCATCGACAAAATCTCCCATGCTGGTGAATTTTGAAGTACAGCTGAAGATATTTACTAATAAAGTCTGTTTTTTTCCTTCAGAAAACATCTATTGGAGATTGAGAGTCGAAGTTCATGCATAAAAGTTTCAAATTAACTTAGCCGAATCTAGACGGCATTACAACTGAATCTCTCAACGACACATTTTCTATGCTAACTGAAAAAACTATTCTATCAAAAGCAGTATAAAAATTGATAGCAGATAATAACAATGTAATGACACATTTTCTTTGGTAACTGGAAAAATGATTCTATCAAAAGTAGTACAAAAACTGATAGCTGATAAAAACAATGTAAATCAAATCCTTTAAGTCGTATAGTACAACAAGCGATGAGTTTTGATTGCTTTGCCATATTAACAGCCACAAAAGATAGTGGGGCGATTATTAATGATCAACATGCAACCATCAAACACAATCAACTTTGTCCAAGTCTACAAAAATGGCTAGGAAAAACACGATCGCCTGCAGAAATAACTGTTACACAGACCTTTTCTGCTCTCCAGGTAAGATATCTATGTTGCCATTCAAGATTGATAATAATTTGAGGGATTTCGGTTTCCCCAGATGCCCGCTCCATGAGTTTCAGCCATGACTACGAGGCAAGAAGGAAATAATCACAAAGGCCAACACTTTAAACATCCAAAATTTCAGTTTAACAATGTATACATATATCGTCGTCGTCGTTATCATCAAAACACATTCCCGCTAGTTACAGGATCGGCTATACGGATATTAGTTCTCCAAACTAAGCGATTTTCCCACGTGTCATCGTTCAAACCAAGATCTATGGCATCCTCCTTAACCACCATTATCCAAGTTTTCAATTATATATATATATATATGTCACAAAAATTATTTAAAAACATCGAGAAGTACCGTGAGATAATCCTTGAAAGCGGAATATAAAGCATGGTGCTTGTCTTGGCAATGAGAAAATTTGGTCCATATGACAATTGGTGAGAAAAATTTCAAAGATTCAGGCGTAATCTTTCCTCCCCAGGGTAGTAGCTGCATGAAAACAGTGCTAAATCACCATATTTCATTTTAGGTGGCTGAAAAATATAATACACAAGGAACTTTGCAACTGAATCGTAGCTAGTAAATGTTGAACTTGCCCACCTCAGAATACTCAAGACCAAGAGTAATTAAATTTTTATAGTACTTCTCCTTGTAATCTTTTTGACTAATAACATCATGTAATGGGTTGAGGTCCCTGAAAATGGCCAAGGAATTTGCTAATGCAACAAGATTTTGTCTGATATTCAGAATAAAACTAAATTATCAAACACGTGCAGTCAACATAAACTGAAATTATTTGTTTCTTAAAAAGACCAAAAAACTGCATGTGAAACATATAACATTCTATAATTGCATATATCGCCCATGAAATGAAATCAATTTTGCATAAAATTGCATTCTCTAATTGCATATAATTGAAACATATAATTGCATTCTCTAATTGCAAAAAACTGCATGCGAAACATATAACATTCTCTAAATAAAGCAAGATTTCAGGAATCATTATATGCTTGCCTCTCAGAAAGGTAATTTGATAATTTAAAGAAACTATTCAGACTTCTTACTTTGGGAGTCAGATATTTATGATCCTACTTTCAATTTTGAATCTAGTCGTAGGAAATGCCATATCATAGTGATGAATTAGTTTAATTTAATTAAAGAGCAATAAATTTTACTAGATTTTCAACTTGTAGCAGAGCAGCTCTATTTTTCTACAGATTCAGTAGTACATGATCTAACAAAGTGTCAGTGCGAGTAAATTCCATAATCTCGAAAGCTATAGAGAAAAATATGAATATTAAAATCGAACAAATAAAGCCTTTTGTAGGGATAAAGACAACGAGAGGATGTCTGAAACTTACCGAGAGCATATTGTTATCAATTAAAAAACCACATTTTAAAAAGGACTGCTTACAATACAACTATATTTGTGGTAGCAGTGGTGAAAAAGTTGGCACAAAAAATTGGAAGATCGAACTCTGGTCTGGGGAACACAGCAAAATCCAAGACCTGAAACATTGTTTCAGACAAAACTCAATCATCATCACGAAGGGAGAAATTAATCTTTGAAAACTTAGGAAATGTTTCGGGAATGCAAATGGTAATTTATTTTAACTACCACTCTTCTAATAAAGGAAACTTGCAAAGTGTTGGCTTCAAAGTCCTTGTAAAAATAAAAGCGTTTGAATAAACCTGCAACCCGTCACTGCCTTCAATTGATAAACTCCGGAGTAGTCTAATTTTAGGTGACTCAAATGCGTGCATTTGAAGCTGGGCTTTCCCGTCCACAGCTGTCAACCAATTGAAGTTCTCCTGTAGTAATTAGAATAGACACAGACATAACTCGTAGCCAGAAACTAGAAAAATTTAATCAGCAAAGGGGGTCATCCGCACCTGTAGAATTGAGGGCTTCAAATCGGTGTACTTGTTGGTTTCTTCCAAAGCAAAGTGGATGAATTTCTTGTAAGAAAAAGACTCTCCTGGTCGAACCATACTGTGAACACCCGTGCATTTACGGAAAGCAGAGGTACTTGTACAACTGAAACTTGCCATTTTTTTGCGGTTTTTAGGGTTGATACCGCCCTTAAAAAAGAAGAAAGAATCAGGCGCTCAAGTGTGTGCGGCTGGAAAATGGGGATCGCTTGCTTTTCTGAAAAAACAGAATTCTTGGTTCCGGTTTGGAATCACGGCCCCCGTCAATATATACACCAAAGTTAACCGATCATTTTTGAAAAACATTCCAGCTCACACATTTTATTAAAATTAAAATTTAATGTTGAAATATGTGTTCTATCTTCCAAAAAAATGAGGACAAAAACAAAACACGAAGCCATGATTACCGAAATTGTTCTAGCTCCATATACTTCAAAGAACGGTAATTTTTAAATTAAAACGTAAAATAAAAAAAAGTCAGAAAACCTTTCCTCGACGATTCTCATTCAAAAAACATTGTCACCGAACTTGATCCTTTACAACTTCAAACTTTGTACGTAGCCACCCGTGACAAAAAATGGCTGATGCATTGGGGAACAAAAATTTAGACATTTATCGCAAACCCGAAGTAGAATATCATATTATATTTGTGAAGAAACAACTTTATCAAAAACACCAAATAAATTAAGACAAAACAGCAGGAATTAATTTGATAAAAAAAATATTTATTTTACCTAATTATTTGTTACTTAACAGAGATAAGTGTGGAAAGGGAGAATTTAAATTGACTAACAGAAAGCTCGGTCACACTCCTACTGCTGCAAACCACCGTAATTTTGGTCAAACCCTTTATTTATTATCATAATCTACAAATTTGAAATATTTTCCAATTAAAAAAAATTAATACATGCAATAAAATAAATTAAACTATATATCATAATCTACAAATCTGAAATATTTTCAACACTTAATTAATTGATCTGCGATATAAAAAATAGTAATCTGAACAAGATATATAATAAGATTCAAAATATGAAATCTCGAGTTTGATACCTCAAAAACGGGAAGATGGTAGTCGGAGAAGACACAAACACGGCAAGATAGAAGCGTGACAAGAAATCGTGGCGAAAAAATGAGCAAGAAGTCGTGGATAATAAAGGCATGTCGCGACGATTTCTGACAGAACCGTCGCTACTAGCGACAGATAATAAATACCGGCGCTATTTAGCGACAGCTATGTTGCGACCATTTTTTAAATCGTCGCCGATCTAATTCGCGACGGTTTATTATATCGGTTTAATTTAGTACAAACTTAATCTTTTATTTAGCATGTTATTCAGTTATTAGTATTTTTATTAACCTAATTAACTCCCCTAATTATATCCCTAATCAATACACACACCTACACGTTTCTACCCCCACTCTACCTCACACCACACACTTTGCGTTCTCTTTTCTTTTGAAAAGAAGTAGGGTTCTTAGAGTGCTCCAGCAGCCACCTTTTCCCCATCAAATTATTTCAGCAACCACACGTTGATTTTAGTAGCAAAATCGTGTCTCAAGTCGTCCGGATCGCTTCCCGCACCGCGTAGCTTCGTTGTTCGCCGTATCCTGAGTTTTAAAGATCAAAGACATGTATATTCTTTTGTTTTCGTATCGATCTTGTCATAGTAATTATTTTGATATATATTATATGAAAAACATGTGCATGTTATACAAATGTTTGAGCAAAAATATTTGAAACGATTTTGAATCAAAATTTTGGATCTCAAAAACCGAGTCTGCTGTCTTTTCGAATACTGTGAATTTTCGGTCAATTTATGGAAAAACTTTCAAAATATAAAACGTAGAACTTTTCAATATCTTCGATTTGACAGTAAATTCGTAATTTTCTGATAAGAAACGATGAAGATATGATTTTTATCTTAAAATCGCACAAGCCGTGAAATTTCTGTGTCACAAAATCCGTCACCCTTTCTCAAGTGAGAGATCGAATTCTACAAGATTCGTTGATGTGTCGTAAGGATATTGTGTAGTTTACACAAGGTAAAGTGAATGTAAACAACTATTCTTTATTCCTACATCATATTTGAATTATTTTTTATTTCCATATTTAATACGCCAAGTTGAAGAAGAATTTAGATTTTACCCTCCCGTAGGTGACCTTAACATATATAAACGGTCATATTTTAACCATATTAAATTTAAAAAGACATAAAACACCACCACCAATAAATCAATAACACCGTATCATTAAAAATAAAATCCAAGACACGCCTCGACATAATATAGACTTCCAAAATGACCTAATAGACACGATCCATCATCCACAAGATGCAACAACATACAACACCCACACTCGGCTAGTCTCTCCAGGATGCTGAGTACCTGTTAAAATCCACACATGAATAGCCAAATTAGGATTTTCGAACTGTGACTGTCAGCCAATATCTCCCTGAACACCACCTCGATCTAGAGAAGGAATAATGTAAAAGGCCATAAAGGACCAACTCTCTACGTATTTCAACCCATGCTTCGATGCAACGATTATATATAAAAGAAAGTGCAAACAAAATGTTCTATGGAAGACGCAGCGAGATGCATGCAGCAACCAATTTCACAAAGTCAGTCACATACAAGACACCTAACCAAGCAATCACGGACTGCAACGAATGCCACGACAACTCACTATGAAAATGAAATAAACAAAAAAAAAAATGACTGGTCAAATCGTTTTAGGACTAAAAGTTTCATGCCTCGGAAGTCGGACCAATGAAAGAAATGTTGGAAACCTTGTCATCTTTCTTTATCTCTAATTTATTGTGTTGGACATGAGTATATTCACCTTTTGCAACCATACAAATCAAACAAAGCCTTATCAAAAATAATTAATAATAAAAGTTAGCAGGAATACAAACGGGTCCATGCAAGGTCTTTGCTTGGGTCCATTCTTAATCTAAAATCCAGAAATAATAAAAACAAGTGTCCATGATCGAGCCCGTGTTAGCTCAACGAAAGTTTCGGCAATTCACAGTCCTATCCTGATTTAAAAATATTTGTCATACTAACTTGACAACCTATGGGCTCTTAACAAATGTGAACATATGAACATAAAAGGGTCCTGGGTCACCTTTCTTTAATTTTTCGAAATTTTTTACTTTACAATCCATTTCAAAAGATTTCCAAAAAGAGTTTAAACACGATATTTTAAACGAGGACTTCGGGGATTTACATAACTTAAGATTTAAGGCATGTAAAATTCTATATCAACTTAGAATAATCATTTTCGTATTCCCCGGAATAAGATATAAACAGATTTAGACGATAAAATAATCATTTATAGAAGATTTTGAAAAGGAATCGAACAACCGCAGCTAAAAAGGAAGAACAGCATAAAAAGGGGATAATATGGGCACCTGCAATGCATGCTTACCTCGGTAAAACATACTGATATGATCAACCAGAGATCTTCTGCCATTATTTTGCTGGGCACCGCAGCTTCAAGTCTTTTAACACCCTAATGATGCATTGCATAGTTGGTTGCTCATCCGAATTGACTCCCAAACAATCTACAGCCAACTTAGTGAATTCCATTGCAGTGTCCTCGTCAACACAAAAAGAGTCATCCACGGCTGATGTTTTGGGATCGCTAAGGTTGCAGTTAAAAAATTCTTCTTCCATCAATGTGGACAACTTAAACACAGCGTACAGGTTTTTGTTGATGAGCTCCAGAAGTAGAATACCATAAGCAAATATATCATGCTTCATCGACCAAGGAGGGCCTACAACAATGCCAAATATATTGCAATTGAAACTTTGGTGGATTAACTTGGAAACAACATAAATGTTCATAAATTATCATTTCAATGCTTTAAAAAGTTACAATAATTGTGGACAAATGGAACACGGGTCACAAAGATTAACATGATTTTCCTTGTCAAGAATTATTCCACGGAGGAAATGACGATTACTCTAATAGTCATAAAAAATAAATCAGCAGGAAAAATGCTTCATGCTCAACCTCATCATATTCTCTTACATGCTTTAGTGTCGAGGTCAACTATAATTATGGATCAAAGGCAAGCCAAGAACTCAAGGTTAAAAAACAGAAGACGACGTTTGTGAGTTCAGAATTTGGAATATAACAAACAAAATGTTAGAGCTGACAATAAGGACGAGTGTTCAAAAACACATAACACAACAGGCCATACCTATGTTTCTTTATAAGGCTTGGCATATGCTTCTAAGACTTGACCTTTACATTCCAAAATTTATTGGACATGCAAGGAATATCAACAGAAGATAATCAGCTAGATTCATATATACAGCAAGCATAGAACACAAAAATAGATGCAGACCATCCAGATGTTTGCAATGAAAAGCATAAAGCTTCCCAACATGCTGTTCATATTCCTCCCGGTTTTCGCAATATGAGAGTAACCTAAAGTCAAACACCACCGGACATTTCTCCTACAAAAAGACAAAAACGACCAGAATCATAACAAGACTGACCGGTGTACAAGAGCATTCGTAGAGGAAAAAAGAAATGATAAAAGTAATACAACCTTATCCACCATGATATATTTAGAATTGACACCACCATGGACAAGTCCCTTGTCATGAAATGCTCCCAACATTCTTGCGATATCAGTTGCCACCTTCATTCTATCATCCCAACTAAAGGTATCTAGTAGAAAGCCATGAGGAAACGTGTTATCATAAAAAAATGAACAGATACAGACAATTAGGAATTAGGATTAGCTGGCAGACCAGTAGGAATAATATTTTGCAGAATCTCATCGTGTCTATCCTCATATATGACAGCCAAACGTCTTGCACAATGGAATCCGATCAACTTCACTACATTCCGATGTGATCTGATCTCAGGATCCCTCAATAGGTTGAGTTCATCCTGTGACGAGAAGCAATAGTCAGATATCAAAGACAAAGTTGAAAAAGGTATCATATAGGAAGCCGACAATGTCATACATGGATTCGATGTGTATGATGCAAGACTTGATAATCGCAAAGGATGGGGTAAAAATATTCCCATGTTTTGACAAGCACGTCCAGAGATCCCGATTCTGTCTGGATGGTCCCTCGGTGCAGGGTTCCAAACATGGTATAGCATATACGAGTGCACCGGAAATGACGAGTCATCTGCATTAACTCATCGAAGCTGTAATGTTTGACCCCACCATCCAGATCCCGAGGTTGAACGATTGGATAACTACATTTATGCTCAAAATCAGTTATAAATAGCGGAAGAAAATTAACATTGATTAGCAGTAACAGTAGCGGTTATAGCAATGAGCAAACATTCTTTTTTAAGCAAAAAAAAAAAAAAGGCAAAGCAAAGTGATGGGTCTCATTGGTTTCAGACCTGAAAACTGGTTTCAGACCTGAAAACTCCATATCCATAAAAACAATTATACGGTAGTTGTAGACACAGACACAGGCAAGAGAAAGGATCGATGGGTATCGACAAGTCTAACCTTTGGTTTTCGTAGGAATCGTACTTTCTATGGAACACGTTGTAAACAATACTAGAGCTACAAAAAGGCGGTCGACATCGGATCATATCTTTCTGATAGCAATAGCGCTCCCAATCAGCGGAATACAACTTCTTCATAAACGACAACTCGTCTTCATCCTCCTCGCTTTCGGTCTTGACCATCAGTGTATCGCTACTATCAAACATCCCGCCGCCGCCGCCGGCCGTGAATGGGTCTGAGTTGGGATTTGAATGAGCGGGCGACGATTGCATTTCCGCAATTCCAACTGAATTTTTTGGGATTGCATTTATGTATTGTCGGATTCTATAAACACTCGGTATCACCAATTCATGATACACTTTTGTTTTACACAGAGTGACATTACAACGTTTGAGAATAAAAATGGGTGATTTTTGAGCTGACGTCAACAAAATAATAATAACAATGATGGCTGATTCGCCATTCAATGTGTTTGTTTTCAATTATTTTTTTTCTTCTACTTTTCTCCGTGGCATTACGATTTGCTCTATCTCCAAGATATGTTGACTTTATTGGATCTTCGGAATATAGACCTTAGAAGTCAAAGGATATTGCTTACCCATACATGGGCAGAATTGGGGTCTATCTAAGGTAATTAATGATTTCAATGATTTTATAAAATATTGATTTTCTCTAATCTAAATTTTTTTTTTCCTTCCTCTACATATCTTTTTTTAGGCACTTTCTTTCCTATTCTCTATCATAATCTCTTTTCTCATATTCTAGATTATTTTCTTTCTTATGCTTTCTTCTACATATTTTTTATAACGAAAAAAAAAACAGTCTGATATCATTTACTTATCTCGGGTAACGATTATATGTATAATTTCTGTTATTTGTTTACTTTTGATCATTTATGTTATTTCTGTTCATTTATCTGCAAACTATGTGAAAAAGCGAAAAAAAAGTAGAAGAATGTGAATTGTTTTTTTTTTAAGAATAAGACAAGTAGAGATGTTATAGTAATGAAGGTTCTTGAATTTTAATATTCTATTGATTTAAGACAAATTATTGATTTTTTGACGCCCTCCTTTATTATCATGGCTTATTTGATAATCACTTTCTAACGAAACAGATTTTGGGTGTGGATACGTAATATTCTCTTTGGTTATAATATAATTCAGCTAAATTTTTCTATCATATACTAGAGTTTTTATAAAATGATCCTGGAGTTATACGTGCCTCATTTTTCTATGGAAGTCTGTATTTTTAGTCATATCTATTATAGACATGCTGTAAGAAAAAATTGTAGTGCCGGTCGAATTTTGTGATGAATTTTCAAGAATTGTTCTCAGCAAAATTGCTTCACAAACTACATTAATAGCTGTAAGACGTACAGTAGTCCTTGTTATCGTAAAATTTTTTAAGATATTTTTTTTCAAAATTATCAAATAATAAAATAAATTTTGTATTAGTTTTTTTTTTTAGAAAAAAAATTTCATACATGAAATGCATAGATATTTTTAATTTTGATTTTCACTTTTTTTTATTTTGAGTGATGCATTTTTTTTACTTAATAATATACTTCTTTCTTTTTTTCTACAAGAAAATGACGCAAGTCATTGTATTGTTCCGATATGATGGAAAATGGAAAAATAATGAGCGAGAAGAACATGAATGGAGCTCGGGGTTGAATGGTGGATATGGAGCTATAAATTTTGATGACGCTGAAGTAACCATGTCAATCCTGAAAGATCAAGTATACGTGAATTGTGGCTTGAACAAAAGTGAGCTTGAATTAAAATTCAGTTACACCACACATATTTTTGATCATATTCTTGGTCCGATATATTTAAGAAGTGAAAAGTGTCTATTGACCTATCTATTGCTTGGTGATACACATCATAGGCCTTTACTTCACGTTGAAATTGAGAAGAAAGTTCAAGTTATTTGTGACAATAATGTTGATAATGACTATTCACATGGTTATGATGATTCTGGTGGTTCTAAATTTCATATACACATCGATAACAATTGTCGTGATGATTTTTTTGATTCTGAATTCAGTATACGTCGAGATAATGATCGTGGTAGTAATATTTGTGATGATCTCGGTGATTATGCTAATGGTGAAGAACTTTATAGAGATGAAGACTTTGATGGCGTTTTTATAGTAAGTAATGATGGAAGTGACCATAAAAAAACTGATGATGTGGAAAATATGAACGAGAATGTGAATTGTAGAGTAACACAACGTGTTGAATTGGAGTCTGACAATGATGAACAAGTGGCCAATGATAGCCAAAAATTTATATGACTTGGTTCTAGTAGTGAGCAGGTATATAGTTTTACCGATGAGTCTGATTTGTCAGTTGGTAAAGAGTTCGACAGTAAAATAGATGTTCAAAGAGAATTGTATAGTATTGCGGTGAAAGCTTCATTTGAGATGCGAGTTTTAAAATCCACCACGACTCTGTATTCAGTAATATGTGTATATGATAATTGCAGCTGGAGGGTGCGTGTAGCACAAAAAAAGGGATCATCACGGTTTTCGGTTCGAACTTATTGCAATAAGCATACTTGTGGTCTGACTAATCGAAAAACGAGGCACCGACAAGCAAGTGCAGCTATAGTATCAGATATGTTGGTGGAAAATTTCAGAGGACAACAAAAAATGTCTGCCTTGAAATCAATACAAACAATGATGCAAAATAAGGGCGTCGAGATTAACTACTTTAAAGCTTGGAAGGGGAAGCAACTTGCCAAAAATCAACTGAGGGGAGATCCTGTCAAAAGTTTCAAATTACTTCCTGCATATTTGTACATGATTGAACAAGTGAATCCAGGGTCAACAACACATTTGAAGGTCAACGAAGATGGTAGCTTCAAATATATGTTTTTGGCCTATCGTGCCTGTATTGCAGGATTTAGATATATGAGGAAGGTGATATCAGTTGATGGTACGTATTTGACAAGAAAATATAAAGGTGTTTTACTGATAGCCACAGCACAAGATGGAAACCACCACAGAGTATCCTATTGCTTGGGCAGTTGTTGATTCAGAATGTGAAGAATCTTGGACTTGGTTTTTTGAAAAGTTGCATGAATTGATATCTGATGATGTTTAGTTAGTATTTATTCCTGACAGACATAAAGGAATCATCAATGGTCTTGCCTCTGTATACAAGCAAGCACGACATGGGCATTGCATTTGGCATCTTGGACAAAACATCAAGTTAGGGCCAAAGTCCAAGGTAGGTGGAATTGCGTTGTTTATGCGAGCTGCTAAAGCTTACAAACAGGTTGAGTTTGATGAATTGTATGAAGAGATGAAAAAAAGCTATCCATGTATCACAAAATATCCCGAGGGCAGTATTGATAGAGAAAAATGGGCAAGAGCATACTTTCCTGGTTCTCGGTATAATATTATGACAACAAATGGATCAGAATCAATCAATGCAAAATTGGTGTTTGCACGAGAGCTACCAATGATCGCTTTGTTGGATGCAATTCAAAGTCTTATCTCATCGTGGTTTAATAATCACCGCAAAGCTGTCGTTGCTTCAACACGACATCTTACTCCATGGGCTGAGACGACCTTGCGATCAAGATTTATTGAGTCACAGAAAATGGAAGTTATTCAGATGAATACTTTTGAATATCACGTCACTGGAGTTGGTCATTATGCTTGTCGTAGAGTTAAATAGAAGAACATGTTATTGTCGAGTTTTCGATATTGATAGACTTCCGTGTGCACTTGCTATTGCTGCTGCTGGTCAACATGGTATAGACATATATGAATTGTGCTCACATTATTATACCACGAATGTGTGGGTTTTGGCATATACGGAAACTATTTATCCTATCCCCCCCCCCCCCCCTTGAAGAATGGAACATACCTGCTGGCATTGATTCTCTGATTGTACTCCCTCATAAGGTTAGAGTTAACAAAGGGAGAACAAAGAAAAAGAGGATTCCTTCCGTTGGTGAATTTAAAAGTAGAAAGAAGAAATCAATAGTTTAATATATGTATTTAATTTTTTAATTATTTTTAAGTTGGTATTTTGGAACTTACACGTTCATATTTTTCCTTTGTTTCAATGACATGTTCCTTTGACATTTGAGCTAATGGGGAAGAACATACATGCTGGAAGTTGTTATTTTTTTCAATTTCTTTGGTATTTTTGGCATCTAATTAATAAGTCAACCAAATACTTCATTGCATCCTAATTTTTTTTCTTTTTTTCTCAATTTAAATGAAAACTTGAAAATGAAAATTATCTTATACGTTTTGTATGGCGTAAACAAAAGAACAAAACATCATTTGTGATTATAGTCCGTTTCTTTTCAAAACATATCTGCTGACATTTGTAATTTTTTTAAAATTTTAAACAGAAGCATTCGTTTCTTGTTAGATTTATGTCAAAATGATTTTTTTATTGCATTTATGTGAAAATGGTAAAGAAGTAACAATAACTTAATTAAAAAAAATAAAATCATATATCTTTATTTGGATTTATGTGAAAGGGTAAAGAAGTAACAGACACCTAATTAAAAAAATAAGGTAATATATCTAAGTGAGAATCAAATGGAAGTTATATTTTTAAATATCTCATTTGTATTTTCTCATTGTTGTTCTTAAGTGTCAAATATTTGATCGAAGTTGTTATCTTCGTAAACTTGTTCTGATGAAGGTTGTGAAATTTCATTCTCTGCTCTTTCAGAATGCTACATCATCTTATCTCTTTCATTAATTAAGCATAACTCATGTTTCAACAAAATTTTACATCCTGAGCTTATTTAGCACAAGTACTAATAAATTAACAATTCAAGGTACTTACTAGAATTCAGAGGTACGGAGGAATCGCAGCTAGATCGAAATGGTGGAGAAGAGTTAGAAGCTTCACTTCATTGAAAATTTGAGAGCAATTCGACCCAATCAGTACAGCAAACCACGTAATATACGAAATTGAGGCGGTGCACTAATCCTCAGTCTTGGTTAGTACCAATTCCATCTCCATCTGTCTGTACTTGAGGGAATGCGCCAACTTGATTTCTTTTCAAAACCACCATTTTACCATCATTCATTTAATGTAATATTTTTCCATTTATTTACAAGTTTGCCATCAAATACATAATGTTTCAAATAATTGTGTCGTATTTTTAACTTGTATAGTTTATTTCCATTTGCATAGACTATGTCAACTCCATTTCCAATTACAATTATCTTATGAGTTGATTTACTACTCATAATCTACATAATCAGATCATGGAGTCTCACAAATTGCATAATTAATTATGGTGTGCATGTTAACATGTTTAAAATATATTTTTCTACATGGTTGCATTAAAATCTATTTTTAAAGGTTATTACAGTTACGATCGAGGAGCGGAGATCGAAGGCTGAAAAATAGAAAATGTTTTAATTAAATAATTATTTTTAATTATTTGAAATATGATTGATGCTTTTTTATTTTTGAAAATAATGGGTTTTGAGATGATTTTATACGCCGGGACTTAACTTTCACCGGTGTTGGATTTTCAACAAAAATACAAATGTGTTGGCAAATCCGACTAATAAATTCACAAATTTTTCTACTCAATAAATTTTAATATTTTAATTATACACTAGTGGGCTATATGGGCCTAATTACTATTGTTAATGGGCCTAAGTTAACAATTAGAGTTTGATTATGATTTTGATTAATATTTAAAACTAAAAACATACCCTTAACCATACCAAACCCACGCCCCACTCTCCTAACACCATCAAAACTCTTCTCTCAATTTACAAGACACCGTACACACCAAATATTGAAGGGAAAAAGCATCAAACTTCTTCAAGGTTTTCAAGGGTTCTTCAAGCCGTCATTCTTCGATTCGCCAACATTTATTCGTGCGTAAAATACGCAAAGGCACGCCATATTCTTCCTTCACTCATCATCACACCATATTATGTATTTAATTATGTTTTGCATGAAAACAAGTGAAGCTTTCAAATAATTTCGTTTATGCATCAAAGGTGAATTTTTTTAAAGCATGTTGTTGATCCAAAAATCATGAATTTTATGTCGATAAGGGGCTTCCATGATTAAGAATTGTTATAGGAAGTTTGTACACATTTTTAAAGGGTCCGAGAACACATGAACATGATGCACAAAATTAAAATTAAAAGCTGGTACCACCTTTCTGTTGCTTGTGTTCGAAGGGCTCGGGTTGATGGGGGTTTGTGGCTTGGCTTGGCTGGGGCTGGGCTAGGGTCATGTATGAGTCAAGAGAAGAGTCCAAGCCACGCTAGGACGCGAGACCAGGGGCTGGGGAGGATTCCTAGCCTTGCTAGGACTCCACCCGAGAGCATCAAGAAGTCGCGCAGGTACAGTAGCTTGTGCAGGGAGGAAAGGCTCGGCCAGGGGCTCTAGGCTTGGCTAGGGCTGGGAAAAAAATATAAAAATTTCAGGTATACCGTGTATACCGTATCGAAATATACCGCATATACCGATATTAACGGTATACCGAAAATTTCGATACGGTATTATACCGTACCGAAATTTTCGATATCGGTATCGGTATAAGTTTTTTAAACGTTCGGTAATTCGGTATATACCGATATACCGAAAAATTACTATAATAAAATTATTTGGGCCAAACTTTCAATTGTAAATTTATTATATATTGGGCTTGCTTTTAAATTTGAAAGTGGGCTCAGTAGTTAATTTGAGAAAGAACTATGACTAGCCCAATAAGAAAACTCACTAACTCTACTTTCATCTTTATCGCGACAAGAAAACTTTGAGCGTCACTCTGAAGAAAAAAAAAACCCTAAGCCTTACTTTTGAATCGCAAACAACGGAAAATCTACACAAAGAAACAAGAAATAGTTGATTGTGAGAGGTAAATCCTTTTTATTAAGCCTCTGTTCTGTCTATATTGTGTTGAAAGTGGATGTTTATCCGTTAATCTTGTATTGTATTGCTATCTTTGTTATGATATTCATAAAGAATATCATCATCTTCTCTGCCTAGAACCATATTCCTCACAGCGTCATGTATTGTATTATCAGAATCCAACTTTTTTCCAGCATCATGAATCTGAGAAGTTTCGTCAGAAAAACTCAGATTCAGTGAAGTATCATAAAACTCATCAAGCTTTTGAGCTGGAGATGCCTTTTTGGACTTGTTTTGCAGGGTTTGAATGAAAATACATTTCTCTTGCATTGATTTGGTGGGAAATGCTATATAAGTCCTTGAACTGAAGTTGTAATGCAATTGGAAATTGAATTGCAATTGGAAACTGACGGTTTATTTATTTTTTTATAGGAATTGTGAAATAGAATTTAAGTTGTGGTTCATCTTTTTGTTTTAAAGAATTTGGATATCACTTCTTAATGATTAATTATTTTTATGACTCCACAGAAAGATTAAATTAAGGCTACTCTCAATCATTGCATACAATATATAATATGAATGTATGCATGAATATGAACTGCGAAGTGACCATAGTTCACACATTATAAACCAACTAGAATAAAGATTTCAATCTTAACTGATGGACTAGGCACAAAATATTAGCAAACAATGCCTTAAAAAAAGTTTGTTTGGAAGTGATTCAGCATTTGTTTGATCAACCCTTGACTCATATTGCTTAATTAGAATGCAAACATTTTTATAATTGAGATTTTCTTCATTAGCTTTAAGTTTTTGGCAATCTTCTAACTAATTACCAATTGTTTAAGGCCCTAAAAACTATAGCATTCGAGTCCTGCAGCAGAAAAACAAAAACTATCATAAAAACCTTTGCAGAAATAGCGTAATACTGCAGTGGGTAATTTAACTATAATGCTTTGTTTTTTATTGGTTATTTTTCTTGTCTTGTTTTTGTAGAAATAATAACATTGACCATATCTGCATTTTTTTGTAGGATCAAACAATTATGATATAAACTTCTTGATTTTCTTTCATGATGGAATCTAATACTCTCCTAAGTTCATCTCAAACATCAAATGCAAGGGAACATGAAACATAACAGTCCACGGCTCAAAAACGACCAAGGAAGCCTCCTAAAGTTCCTATGCAATCCAAGAGTATATTTTGGGAGCATTGTATAAAGGGAAGAAGGAAGTTGAGTGATGGGACCGAACAACAAATAGGGATATGCAAATACTGCAAAAATTTGAGATCCCAACAGTGTATGGAAGTACTAGTGGATTAAAAAACCACTTAGTAAGGATGTGTAAGTCAAGTCCGCTCTACAAAACGAGTGGGGAAGATAAAAGTCAAACTATATTGACGAGTGAGTCTATGAGGCAAGGAAGTGCCTTGGTTCCTCATACTTTTAATCAAAAAAATGTGAATTGAAAGTTGCAAGGTACGTGATTGTCGATGAAGTGCCTTTTAGGGCTGTCGAAGGGAAGGGGTTTGTGGAATTATTGCATGAATTACAACCGAGATTCTTAATTCCTTGTCGAAAAAAAGTTGCAGGTATGGTTCATGATCTTTTCTTAGTTGAGAAAGCTAAGATAAAAAGTGTGATCGGTGACAAAAGGGTAAGTATCACTACTGATACTTGGACTTCCATTCAAAACATAAATTACATGGTAGTGACAGCTCACTTCTTGGATAGTGATTGGAAGCTGAATAAAAGAATAATCAACTTCACAAAAATCACTAGTCATTCTGGACAAGAAATTGGGAAGATGGTTGAGGTTTGTCTGAGAGAGTGGAAGATAGAAAAAGTCTTTTCAATTGTAGTTGACAATGCTTCTTCTAATGACACTGCAATTGATTACTTGAAAAGAAGAATGAAAAGTGAAAATTCAATGTTGTTTGAAGGGAAATACTTGCATTTGAGGTGTGCTTGTCATATAATTAACTTAATTGTTAAGGATGGCTTGAAGGAGCTTAATGTTTCAATTAAAGCTATAAGAAATGCAGTTGTTTTTATACATTCTTCCCCATCAAGATTGAATAAATTTAGGGAGTTTGCCATGCTAGCCAAGTTTTCTAGTACATCAACAGTACATATGGATGTCAAAACGAGGTGGAATGCAACTTATAAAATTGATTTATCAAAAAATGATTGCACTACAAGTTGAGATTGAAAGAAAGAGACATGATGATTCAGATCCAATTCTTAAAGAGGTAGCATGTGCAATGAAGTTAAAGTTTGACAAGTATTGGGGAAATTGGAATAGCATGAATCCTTTGATATTTATTGGTAACATTTTAGATCCGAGGAACAAACTTCAAATGATCAAAGTCACCGTCAGAAAATTGGGAGGTACTCCTACAAGGATCAAAGAATTTGTTGATAATGTCAAACAAAACTTGGAAACTTTGTGGTCGGAGTATAACGGAATAAATGATATATTGAATGTCGAGAGTCAAAGTATGCAAATAGAGTGTGACAACAGAGATGAAGGTATTAGTGGTGGTGGTGGTGGTGGTCTTTGTGATGAATTGTTTGATGATTTGGAAGCACAAAACGAAGAAGAACAACTTCAAGTGATATATAATGAAGTGGATAAGTATTTGGCCGATGAGATTGAAAAACGATCTAATCAATCTTTCAATCTTTTGGAGTGGTGGAAAGGAAGTGAAACTAGGTACCCAATCCTTTCATTGATTGCTAAAGATATTTTTTCAATTACATGCTCAACCGTTACTACTGAGTCCGCTTTTAGCTTGGGCAAAAGAGTTGTGGATCCTTTTAGGAGCAGTTTGAGTCCTAAAATGGTAGAGGCATTGGTGTGTACTAGTGATTGGCTAAGAGCAGATGAGTTCTCTTTTTAGAAAGATCCAACAGACGATGATCTTGAACTATACAAGGAAATTGAAGAAATTGAAAAAAGTAATATTTTTTTATTTATTAAGTTGAAATTTATATAATGTCATTGTTAATCTAACATGAATACTAATGTTTCTTTTAACAGCTGCAAATGTCACTCAAGGTCGTGCCAACACTTGATCTTCCTCCTCAACTTTGGACTAACTTGAGAGTAAGACTATAATTATGTTTACTTATTTTAAATATAATATTTGTAACTAAATGTAGTTTTTAACTTTTGCAGGTCCTTCGAGATGGAGGAGTTTCAACAAAATTATAATTAGTAAGACTATATTTATGTTTACTGATTTAAATTCCAATATTTTTAAAATTTAGTTTCTAAATTTTGCAGGTCTTTTGCGATGTTGGAGTTTCAAAACAATTGCAGGACATGACACTATTTTTTGCAACTAACCTCGAACTTTTTAGAATAACAATTTGTGATATATTTGATGTGTCATTTGTTTTGAAAATACTCTTCTATCTTGTAGAATCTTTTCTTGTTGAGTTGCTCTTTTGAAACATATATATTATTAAACTCTATTGTTCGATCTGTGGCGTTTAGTTTCCTTTTAAAGTAGATATAATTTGTGTAGTTGAATCTTTGCCGCATTCGTCCACGAACCTGTTTTGTTTTGAGATATTTATGTTTACTTGGAATGCATTTGGATAAATTATGTTATTTGTGGCTGTCATGTGTAATTTGAGGTATGGTTATGATTTTTGATTGGTAGGACAGATGATTGAAAGTTATTTTGTTGTGATTGTGATGAGATTAACAATTTTTGTAAAAAATTTCGGTATATACGGTATTATACCGATACCGTACCGAAATTGCGGTATACCGAATCTTTTCGGTAAGAACGGTATGTAATTTATGTCATACCGAAATTTTGGTATACCGACATGACGGTATACCGAAATGTCGGTACGGTATCGGTATTCATTTTTCGGTACCGAAATTTTTCGGTACGGTATACGGTATTA
The DNA here is from genome assembly GCF_022965805.1 of Primulina eburnea. Classification (NCBI taxonomy): domain Eukaryota; kingdom Viridiplantae; phylum Streptophyta; class Magnoliopsida; order Lamiales; family Gesneriaceae; genus Primulina; species Primulina eburnea. The sequence goes on from NC_133113.1 coordinate 431,295, forward strand.
TTTAAAAAATTCGGTATACCGTACCGAGCCAGGCCTAGGCTTGGCTAGGTCGACTCTTTAGGGTCCTAGGAGGGTGCATGAGGGGCTGGTTCGGGCTGGCTCGTTGGGTAAGTGGCTAAGCAATAAAACAAGAGTTATAGTGCATGTGGGTTTCTCGACCATGACAGGTGCTGAGATGTGGCTTCGGTTTTGGGGCCAGGGTCGAGTCCTATAGGTTCTAAGGGTCCAGGAGTGTTCCTAGATGGGCTGGTCTTGAGTTGGTGCAGGGTGGCACGACATGGCTCGAGCCAAACACAGAAAACGTGAGGGAGGCACTATGGAGTCACACGCAGGTTGTGGCTTTATTCAGGTGGCTTGTGCGCTGGTTCAAGGGCTGGGGCTAGTATGAGCTGGGTATGGGCATGGTCTAGGGATGGTTAGGGTCGTGTGGGCTCGGTGGTTAAGGGCTGGAAGAGTACTAGACTAGTTAGGAGTCCTAATAATCAAAAGAGTCTCACACACACACATGCAGAATATGTTGGCTCAGTTGCAGGGCAGGTGAGCAAGCTAGGGTTAGGTTCAGGGGCTTGCACTTGGTCAGGAGGGTTCCTAGATGGGTTGGCTTGATGTGGCTTTGTCGTGGCTCGAGTATTTTGGGAGATGGCTCGGTGTGTTCGATTAGGTGTCAAAAACGAAAATTAAAGAATTAAAATTGGACCATGGGTCCACGGGTACTGTTCATGGCTCACAAGGGTAGAATAAATAATAAAAATATTAGTTTTAAAATTTGGGATCAAAATAATGAGTTTTAGATTTATTCGAGATTTAATCGTCTTATGAAATGTTAATTACAGAATTAATTGGAACACCTATATTTAAGCATAATAAATTATGAAAAATTGTATTTAAGCTCAAATAATTATTAAAAGTCTAAGTATTTAATTGAGGAATTTTATATTAAGGTTTGGTTTAATTAAGGATTAAAACGCATTAGTAGGTTACATTTAAAGATTAATTTACAAGTCCTCGATTTAGGCCAAATAAAAATATGAAAAAATTAATGTAAGTTTAAATAATTATTTGGGACATGTTAGAGTCAATGTAATTAAAAAATATCAAAAACGTGAACTTTTACGTCTATGGATAAAATGATAATTTTACAGCTAAAACTAGTAAACGTCATGGCAGTGTTCTGAATGATGTTTTATATGCTACTATGATTATTTTAAATGTTTATGAAAGTTTATGATGTTAAAATGTTTATGTTTATATTTATGGATTTTTATGATATTAAAATGTTTTATGATTTAATATGTTAAAATATTGGTTATAAATGTTCATGGATTTTTTATGGTTTATTATTTTAAATGTTCATGGCAATTTTATGATTAACTGATAACGTTAAAAGATATGTTGCATGCTTGTTTTTAAAAGAAAATAATATTAAATGCGTGATTTTTATAAAGTGATGAAAATATGAAACATTGGAGGAGGTGAAGTAATTGTTACTATTATGAGGATATGAATGTGGATATTGTGAGGGAAAATGCCCTAGAGGGAACCATTTACGAGAGAAAGCCCCAGAGGTAGCTCATTCGTGGGAAAAGGCCCCAGAGAGAGTCCGTCTATAGGAGAAGGCCCCAGAGGGAGCCCGACGATCGTATTTTCATATGATAAGGATAGGTCAAAGCTCAGTTGATGGGTGAGAGTGCCGCCGATGTCCCCGCCGCCCGGTACTGTGGTTATATGTAGATGGATCCATCGAATTTATGAGGAAAATGAAAGTCACGACTAACGATCCGAATTCAATAAAAGGAAAAATGTATATGCTCAAGATGAAAGGATATATGATATGAAATGATAAAAAAAAAGGAAAATGTTGATGTTTAAGTTAAGCATGTTCATATGAATATGTTTATGATGATATGAAAATGTTTACGAAAATGTTTATAAAAATAGTTATGAAAATATTTATATTTAAAGTTTAAAGTTTATGCATCATGAAAATGTTCATGTTTAAAATTTATGCATCTCCATACAAACGATTAAGTACAAATATTTATCACTATTGTATGTGTGATTTGTATACGTATTATGTTGTTATCAAGATTATGGTGTTGAGTATTTAGACTCACTATGCGTGATTGATGCATGTGATTATGATTATAATGTTAATGGAAGTCTTGATGGTTGACTTTGCTTGACTGAAGGTGCACATAACCCGAGGACCGGCGTTAGTTTTCCGCACTAGTTGTGATTTATGATTATAAGTGATGTTAGAGATATTTGTACGACGATTTATTTATGGGTGGTTTTTGAGAGGTTATAGTATGGGATATATTTTTCGAATAATGTTTTTAGGTTTGATAAAACGTTGGACGATTTTACGATTTAAACTATTTTCCTTTGATTTTCAAATATTAGTTGGTTGATTTATTTTTAAAATGATGTTAAAAATATTTTATACAAATATGTATGGTTCAGCCGTTGCTAGGGCAAAAAAAAAATCTAGTACTTTTTAAGAAAACGAGTAGTGGACGTTTCAGAAAAATTTCACTAAAAATATATTACTAAACATCATATGTATGTTAATTCAATTTAAATTATACGAGTGTCCAAATATTTTGATTGTTAAAATAAAATTTTAAAAATTCTGCTGTGATTTGGACACGAGAAAAACGATAACCGAACATATAGATGTGGGAGGAAAAAATTTATTTTATTTAAAAAATTAAAGTTTAGCAGTTTTTCATATTCACACACTGGCGTACACGTCTGTCTAGTTGATATCAAAAATAAGCAAGTTGTTTAAAACATCCAACCATGATAACGAAACAAATATAGAAAGAAACACTTGATTTGATGAAAATAACATTCGACTTAATATAAGAAACGTACAAGGCATAATATTCTACTTGAATAAGCAAAATAAAGATTAACATTAATTTTTCAAACCAAAAGAATCCAAGAAGAAGAGAATATGGGAGCTGAGATTTCCAAGCAAATCAAGCGGAGAAAAGCTGTCGCCGGAGAGAAGAAAATCTTGGCTGACATGTTACATGGCCAAGGATCGGAATTTCCGGGTTCCGATTACGTTCCGTCGGACCGTGCAAACTGGATGTCTCTTTTCAACCCGGATGAAATCGAGATCAACCAGATTGTATGGCCCGGAACCCACAATTCCGCCACCAACTATATCGGGATTCCTCTTGTCACACGACCCTTGGCACAATGTCAGTCTCTCTCAGTCTACCAGCAGCTGAGAATCGGCACTCGGGTACTCGATATTCGGGTACAAGAAGATCGCCTGGTGTGCCATGGAATCCTTGTGTCTTACAGCGTTGATGTCGTTTTCAATGATGTTAAGAAGTTTCTAAACGAGACGTGTTCCGAGATCATCATCCTGGAAATCCGAACCGAGTTCGGACACAAAGACCCGCCGGATTTCGATATATATTTGGAAGAACACCTCGGAGAGTTCTTGATCCCTCAAGACGATCAGGTTTTTAGCAAAACGATATCCGAGTTGATGCCGGGACGGGTCATTTGCGTGTGGAAGCCGAGGGAACCATCTGTTGAGAAGTAATTCAACTTGACCAAGTCCTCTGTCTCTTTTATCAGTTTCTAGATGGTTGGCTAGTGCCATAATAATCTCCTATTTAGTTGAGATATCTTAGGAAGTAGTTTTTATTTGTAAGCCTATATATAGGCACGTCATTTTCCTTTTGTATTTTGTAATAAGAAAACAAGTGCAAATAAAGCTTCTTTGCCTTCATTCCTGTTCTCAATTCCTATCAAAGTGGTATCAGAGCCAGGTTCGGTTGTAACTGGGCGTGATTATGGCAAACAACAATGTTGTGAACGTTTCTCAACCAGCAATTCCTCTTTTCAAAGGTGAGTGCTATGAATTCTGGAGTATCAAAATGAAAACTTTGTTTAAATCTCAAGACTTGTGGGATTTAGTTGAAAATGGTTACTCTGAAGAGGATGAGGAAGCGAAGGTAAAGGAGAACAAGAAGAGGGATGCAAAAGCCTTGTTTTTTATTCAGCAGGCTATTCATGAGTCTATCTTTACTAAGATTTCAGCAGCAAACACTGCCAAAGAAGCCTGGACAACATTGCAGACATCTTTCCAGGGCTCCTCAAAAGTAATCACGGTAAAACTCCAATCTCTTCGTCGTGATTTTGAAACCTTACAAATGAAAAATGGAGAATCGGTACAAGACTACTTGACAAGGGTAGACACTGTTGTTAATCAAATGAGGTCTTATGGAGAGGAAATCAAAGACCAAATCGTTGTTGCAAAGGTACTGAGGAGTTTGAATTCAAAGTTTGATTATATAGTAGCTGCTATAGAGGAGTCTAAAGACTTGACAACTTACTCATTTGATGAGTTAATGGGATCTCTACAATCCCATGAAGTAAGACTGAAGAAATATGAACCAGATGAAGAAAAGGCCTTTCATGTGAAGGGAGAAATGTCCAGCAGAGGACGTGGCCGAGGAGGCTATCGTGGAAGAGGCAGAGGACGTGAAAACAACAAAAGCAATATCCAATGCTATTATTGCCAACAATATGGACATGTACAAGCTAACTGTTGGAAAAGAGAAAAGGATATACAAGCAAATTGTGCTGTTCAGGAAGAGGAAGAAGAGGAGGCTAAGTTGCTTATGGCCTATCATGATGATGCAAAGATCATGAGTGATATTTGGTGTTTAGATAGCGGATGCTCTAATCACATGACTAATGAAAAGTCTTTATTCAAGGAACTTGATGATTCTTACAAGCTGAAGGTAAGAATTGGGGACAATAAGCAGATGCAAGTTGAAGGTAAAGGTACTGTGATAATAAAGAATGATCACGGTAATGTCAAGCTTCTCTATGATGTTTATTTCATTCCATCCTTGTCACATAATCTGTTGAGTGTTGGGCAGTTAATGGGAAGTGGTTTTTCTCTTTTGTTTGATGATAATTCTTGTGTGATTAGAGAAAAAACTTCTGGTCATGTTGTAGCTAATGTTTCTATGACTAGAAACAAATTATTTCCTCTTGAACTCTCTAGTGTAGAGAGTTATGCTCTTGCTGTTAAAGAAAAGGATGAATCCACACTATGGCACCTAAGGTATGGACATTTAAATGTCAAGGGTCTGAAATTGTTAAATGAAAAAGAAATGGTGAATGGGCTGCCTCAAATTGATTCACTTGAGCTGTGTGAAGGTTGTGTCTATGGAAAGCAGAGCAAGCGTCCTTTTTCTGTAGGCAGGTCTTGGAGAGCATCTAAAACTCTTGAGTTAGTGCATGCTGACTTATGTGGTCCAATGGAAACTGCATCATTTAGCGGGAGCAAATATTTCTTACTCTTTACTGATGATTACAGCCGCATGAGTTGGGTATATTTTCAAGAACTCAAGTCAGAAACATTCTCAAATTTTAAGAAGTTTAAGGCATGTGTTGAGAAGCAAAGTGGCACACCGATGAAAGTGCTTCGAACCGATAGAGGTGGTGAGTTTTTATCTAAAGAATTCTCTTTATTCTGTGAAGAAAATGGCATTCACAGGGAATTGACGGCTCCTTATACACCACAACAAAATGGTGTGGCAGAACGCAAGAACCGCACGGTAGTAGAGATGGCAAGAAGCATGTTGAAAGCCAAAAGTCTTCCGAATATATTTTGGGCAGAAGCAGTAGCCACATCAATCTATCTTCTAAATTTATCTCCAACAAAAGCTGTTCTGAATCAGATTCCTTATCAAGCGTGGAAAGAAAGAAAGCCTTCGGTAAGCCACTTACGTATCTTTGGTTGTATCGCATATGTCTTAATTGATTCACACAATCGTCGTAAGCTTGATGATAAATCAGTAAAATGTATCTTTGTTGGTTATTGTGATCAATCTAAAGCATATAGGCTATATAACCCAAAGAGTGGCAAAGTGATTATTAGCAGGAATGTTGTTTTTGATGAAAATTCAAGATGGATATGGAATGAAGAATCAGATGGTGTTAATGTTGACACAACTGAGTATGAAGTTCTACACAGCACACCTGAATTTGTCAGCTCAACCTCAACAACGACTTCCATATCCTCTGACTCCAATAGCTCATCAAATGATGAAACTCCACCGAGAAAATTCAGATCACTAGCAGATATTTATGAGAGTACACAAGTCTTATCTGTAGCTGATCCTACAAACTTTGGAGAAGCTGTGAGCAAAGAAGAATGGTGGACAGCAATGAAAGAAGAATTGGAGGCAATTAATAAAAATGCAACTTGGGAATTGGTGGAGCTGCCGGAAGGAAAAAATGTCATTGGAGTAAAATGGGTATTCAGAACTAAGTATAATTCTGATGGAGAAATTCAAAAATACAAGGCAAGACTCGTGGTCAAGGGATACTCACAGCAACAAGGTATCGATTATGAAGATACTTTCTCTCCCGTAGCCCGCTTTGAAACAGTGAGAACTCTTCTAGCCTTAGCTGCTCAATTAAGATTGGTTGTTCATCAATTTGATGTTAAGTCTGCCTTTTTAAATGGTGAGTTGGAAGAAGAAGTTTACGTAACTCAACCTGAAGGCTTTGTTGTTCATGGTGAAGAGAGAAAGGTGTACAGGTTGAAAAAGGCTTTATATGGATTAAAGCAAGCCCCGCGTGCTTGGTACAGCAAGATCGATTCTTACTTTCAAGAAAATGACTTCAAGAGAAGCAAAAATGAACCCACACTTTATTTGAAGAAAGCTGGTAACGATTTTCTCTTTGTTTGCTTATATGTAGATGATATTATCTACATGGGTACTTCCTGTTTTATTAAAGAATTCAAAGATGGTATGAAGAACAAATTTGAGATGTCAGATTTAGGTATATTGAGCTACTGTCTTGGTTTGGAAGTGAATCAAGTTGATGATGGGATTTTTGTCCATCAAAAGAAATATGCCACTGATATTCTAAAGAGGTTCAATATGCTCAATTGTAAGGTTGCAGACACACCAATGAATTCGAATGAGCAATTGCAACTTAACGACGAAACTGAACCAGCTGATGGAACATATTTCAGGAGCTTAGTGGGGGGTTTAATATATTTAACTCACACCAGACCAGACATTGCTTATTCGGTGGGGGTAATTTCAAGATTTATGCATTCTCCGTCAAAGCATCATCTTGGAGCAGCCAAAAGAGTATTGCGTTACATTGCTGGAACAATTGATTTTGGTCTATGGTACAGCCAAGTTGCTAAATTTAAGTTAAGGGGCTTTACTGACAGCGATTGGGCCGGGTGCTTGGATGATCGAAAGAGTACAACAGGTTATACATTCAATCTTGGTTCAGGTGCCATCTCTTGGAGCTCAAAAAAACAAGCAACAGTTGCTTTGTCATCTTCAGAAGGTGAATATGTATCTGCAACTTCAGCAGCATGTCAGGCAGTATGGATGCGAAGAATTCTTGAAGAACTTGGTCAAGAACAAAAAGAAGCAACTGAGATCTTTTGTGATAATAAAGCAGCAATTTTTATGACTAAAAATCCTGCCTTTCATAGCAGGACCAAGCACATCAGTATTCGTGTTCACTTCATCAGAGAACTTGTAGCTGAAGGGAAAGTTGGTTTATCTTATTGCAATACAGAGGAGCAAATTGCAGACATCCTGACAAAGTCTCTTCCTAGAGATAAACATGTTTATCTAAGATCTAAACTTGGTGTCTGCAGGTTTGAATTAAGGGAGGGTGTTGAGAAGTAATTCAACTTGACCAAGTCCTCTGTCTCTTTTATCAGTTTCTAGATGGTTGGCTAGTGCCATAATAATCTCCTATTTAGTTGAGATATCTTAGGAAGTAGTTTTTATTTGTAAGCCTATATATAGGCACGTCATTTTCCTTTTGTATTTTGTAATAAGAAAACAAGTGCAAATAAAGCTTCTTTGCCTTCATTCCTGTTCTCAATTCCTATCACCATCGCAACCGAAGGCCGGCTCCCGGTTATGGGGTTCGAGTTACTTGACCGATAACTGGACCGATACCGATTTGCCGTGGACGAAATTTGAGAGCAACATGAAGTATTTGAAAATGCAGGAGCCGGTGGTGGAGAGGCGACACTTTTATCGAGTCGAGAACACGGCTACGCCACAGGCCGATAACCCTATTATGTGCGTGAAGCCGGTGACAGATCGGATCCACCCGTATTCAAGGTTGTTTATATCTCAGTGTTTCGTGCGAGGGTTAGGCGAGAGGCTGCAGGTCTTCTCGACTGATTTTATTGATGAGGATTTTGTTGATGCATGTGTGGGGCTTACGAGTGCAAGGCTTCAAGGAAAAGCTTGATTTATCAAACTAATTGTGTTTATTGATTTATGTCTATCGTATTAAATTTCTATTTTTTTTTTTAAAATTTATGACATTCTCACATGTCCAAAATTTTATATTAAATATGAATTTTATTCATGATGGATTTGGATTTGATGAAATTAAAGCGATCACACGACTTGTATTTCGAATAAAAATTCAAGTTTTCAATGTCATGACGGTGAATTAATTTTGAGATCTAAAAACTACATAGTTATCCAATACAACTCGTCTAAGAGTCGTGACAATAAATATATATTTTTCGCCAAAAAATAATTTTTTTTTTTATTTTCACTATTAAAATTATGAAATTTTTTCCCTGAATTAATTGAAATAATACGTGAATCTTCTTGAATTGAACTTGTTTAGCTAGTTGACTATTGAGTTCAGTGAGTCATGAATGAAATAACTACTGAGAAAAATTTCAAGTGTTGTATTTCTTGAAACTTTTGAGTTGGTCCAACTTTATTACCAAGTCCAAGTACAAAAAAAAATTATTTTTATCAGTTTGAAAATAATAATACCGTACCAAGTTGTGGCATTTGACAAAAATAATTTAACCACTGATTAAGAAATTATATTTTTTTAACATAACTTTCATTAATTATGTTGATCTGAAATTTCTTGTAATCAAGAAGGAAATGGACATAAAGCCAATTAAAGAGTACTAGTACTAGACATAGCGAATTCAGTTAAAGCATCGTTAGCATTGCATCGCATATGTTGTAGACCTAAGAAATCATTGACCGGAAGAATGTTTTGAATTTTGGTGATCATTGAACACTCTTAGGCCAAAATACTCAATGCCATGATTTATAGCTTTAACTGGGTCCAACGAGTTCCAGTAGATCCAAATATCTGAAAGATTATTTTGTTTGTAGAATTACAGACCAAGTCATATAGCAGGGAGTTCACCTCTAAGAATAATATCAATGTGGGTGGGTCACCCACCCATTTGTACTACGTGATGTGAAAGTTCAAATGTTTGAGTTAACTTCTAACGACACCTACATTGGTGCTCAAACTAATGTGACGTTAATATCAATGTAGGTGGATTATCCACCGACTTGTGACACGTAATGCGGGCGTTCAAATTTCTTATTTTATTATTATTTAGTTAAAGGCTGACGAATGCTTTTGTGTGAGAACCCAAATTTCCAGCAGCATCTAATAATATTCAGCAGTAATGCAAAAATTTCAACAGCTAACAATTCCAGCAACAGAAGAGTTCAGTAGCGCGAGATTCCAGCAGACAACTGCTGATTCTGCTTATGACTTGTAACTGAAATATTTAACATGGAATAAAGGCTATTAATGACACATAATGGCAAATTATGGCCATTAATTGGAAGGCTAACAGTCAGAAATTTGTCTATAAATAATATCATCAAATCTCTGAATCGGTGTTACACAAATTATAAGTTATCACTTGAAATTTGAGATAAGAGAGTACTTTTTTTGAGCAGAAAAATCTAGTAGCGAGAGCAAGCAGATTCCAGACTTCAACCGAAACTTTCTAGCAAATTACACTAAGTGGGCTTGTGTATAACTATCTTGAAACCAGTTTGTAGGACCGAGCGTTTGCCGCTTTATCAAAAGCTATAGCTAGTGGTAATGGTGCAACTCAAATATTTTAAACCTTAAGCATCTCGAGCACCACGATTCGATCGCTCTACCAAGCAGAGACAATTATTGCACCCAACACAGTTTGATAATTTCTATTTTGAAGCAAAGTATATGTATTTTTGATTTATAATATCTGATTTTTTTTTTTGAAGCACTAAAACCTATTGAACTATTGGTAGGAATATATTCTGAAACATTCCTGATTACTGGTACTGGTCTCACCCCTTAGAAGAGAGACTATATAGGGGACTCATATCAGTTTAGTCATGAAATTCACAAACGTGCTCAGTGCTCGCTTGCTAAATTTTGAGTTCTGATTTCTGTTCTGAAACCTGTTATTCCTGGATACCGATTCATGTTCTGAAAATAAGAGCTTTTGTATATTATTTGTATTACTGTTTCTGTTGAAAATGGTTTTGAAAAAACTGGGAATTATTCCCGTCCCCGCTTATTGAGTGGCGACCATATCACTCACCCACCAAACTCATCTCAGATAAGAATAAGGAAGAAATGTTAGAAGAAGAAGAGCAGAATCAGTTCTGAGGCTGATGAAGAAGATTGTTGTCTCTCAGTTCTAATTTATGTTTTTTCGATGTATCTGTTAAGACGTTGTTATGTCTGATGTTTATATTTCCGCTGGTTTCTGAATCAGTTATTTGAGTTTGTATCAGACAATGAAATATTCAGTATATGAATAAAAAAACTGGTTTCTGAATTTTGTACTTCTGAGACTTTTTGTTTTCGAATGTAAATTTAAAAGCAACGCAAGTGTCGACCAACCTCGTCCCTGGGGCGTGACATTGAAGTGGTGGTATCAGAGCCGGTCACCAGCAGGGAACACCGGGAAATAAGTTCTATGCGGGGCAAAGTGCTACGTGCATGGGAGCCACCTCTTGAACCTGCGGGGCAAAGTGCTACATGAAGGGAGCCACCTCTTGAACCTGTAGGAGCCAGCTCTAGATTCTTAGCGTGGGTGGATCGATTGGTCAGGCCGCGACGAGGTCGTCGCATTCTGAAGAAGGGATGATTGCGATATCCTTTATCACACATCTTAAGAATTAAATATTTAAAATGAGTTTTTAATAGGCTTACAATGGACTTCTATAACATTTTGTGTCTGACACGTGGCGTGGGCTCGGGCTCGGACTCAGAGTGTGACATTTTGTGTCTTGCCGCGTGCATGTGAAAAGGGTGGGAGACATTGATTACATATATTATATTATATTATATTTTATATATATATATATATATTATTTAATTTAGCAATTATTTAAATGATTAAAATAAAGATTATTTATTTTTAAAAATACTAAAATAGTTACGTTTAACTTTATTTAAAAAATTATTTGAACGGTTACTTGAATAAAAAAAAATCAAATATTCATCTATAAATACTCACACATTCCACAAGATGAATGATAGGACAGCGAAACTCACAAATAATGAATGCTAATGTTAAAATGAATGTGAGAGAATAAATGTGTTAATATAATGTTATATGACTTATGGATCCCACGATTTTTTTTATGAGGTGATGAATGTTGTAAGAATAAGGAACGGAGATGTCCTAATAACAATCAAATCCGGGATGCCTAACTTTGTTGCAATTGCATCTTTGATCGATCTATGTCCATCTGGAATGATTGCTCCCACTGAAAATCAGCCTTTTGTATGGTTGAACTCCGCATCAACATCCAATCTAAGTTGTCCTAATTGTGGCTTTATCCATCCATGTAGAATTCTGATTAGTGGCTTTATCCATAGATTAAGGCCGGGAGTTGAGTTGTTCAAATATTACGCTATCATGTTCTCTTTCAAATTTCACCCCATATATTATATATAGCCCAAGTAATGGCACAAAACAACTCCAATTCATCAACTCGTCCAAGGTTCGTGGCAACAAATATTTCTCGTCAAAAAGTAATATTTTTATCTTCACTTTTAAAATTATGAAATTTTTGCCCTTAATTATATGAAATAAAACTTGAATCTTCTCGAATATTTGAAATGCAAATATGTTTTGTCTGATGCTTATTTGATATTAATGTTCTCGTCTTTTATATTATGACATATAATTTGTTTATCTTGTTACCATATATGTTTATCTCATATACCGGTAACTAATAAATCTTTTAATCTAGTAAAAGCTTTTCATTTTATTTAAATTCACTTGTTTGCATATTTTAATCAAAAAATTATACTTTTAGGCATAGTTTGGTACATGGGATAAGGGAGGGATTAATAAATAATCCTCCTTATCCATGTTTGGTACATTTTTAAAAAGCTCATGATAATATCATGGGCCCTTGATAAATAATATTTTAGAATGATAAATTGTCACTTCTATTTGGTGTGATAATTTTAGTCTAATGATAAAATACACTACAAATGACTTAACTACCCTCAATTTATAAATGATTTTTAGAAATCTATGCTAGTAGGTAGAAATTAAAATCAAATAAATATTTTTATTTATTTTTATATATTATAAAATATGATAATTATATAAATGAATTCGAGATAATTATATAAATAATTTTTATAAATCTCTATAAAATTATTAGTATCACTCGATTAACCTTAAAAATTGATATTTGACTTGACTCACAAAATCAAGATCTCAATTATCATATTTTATAATATATAAAATTAGGTAAAAATAAATAAATCATGCAAGCACATTAACAGATAAAAAATATGACTCAAGCAACAACTTTGAAATTATAAAATTTATTATGATAAGGTTAATTTTGTCATTACAATCTAATATATAAATTTAATCACTCTTATTAAAATCATACCAAACATTAAATATCATATCCTACATCTTATTTATCCTTAACTTATCCTTATATTATATATCACATGTTTATCCTATCATGTGTACCAAACTATGCCTTATTGGACTATATTGTGGCCTTTGTCTTTCGAGGTCCTGTAGTATAGAGGGGATTTTTTTAAAAAAATAATATAAATTTTAAAAATATTTAGTAAACTATTGCAAGAGTGAAAGATTTATGAAAATAATGCAATCCGGTTAAACTGTTCCGGATTCTAATTTTATTTTAAAAAAATTAAAAAAAAAATTAGATAATAGTGCAATCCGTGATAGTCTGTGTCATGGATTCAAAATCCGTGCACTATTTCCTCTATAAATTGCATTTCTTCCTACTCATTTGTGCAAAATTGTTAAAGGCTTTCACGGATTCTCGTTTTCGGTTGTGTTTTTCGATTACCATACGTTGGTTTATCGAACATCATTAATTTTGAAGTATTTTACATGTATTAATTTTATTTTTGTTATTATTGAAATAATTTGGTTTTTATAATATTATTTTTTGATAAAAATGTTTAACATTGTTAGATGATAATAATGTTCGTTGATTTTGTCATTTCATACGATCGATTCTTCAAAGGTAGATTTTTGTTGATAATATTGAAATTTTTGTTGTTGTTGTTATTATTAGAGTAATAAAAAATTTTGTTTAGACAGTTATTAGTTGTACAAGTTAACTTAGCATTTTTTGAGAAATAATTAATTATGAATTATTATTTTGTTTAGCAAAAAGTACTAATTTTAAAATAGCATATTTATATACAGTATAATAATTATTTTTTTAAAAAAAATGACTTTTACTATATTTGTCAATCATAATTAGGAATAAACATATATATATATGAATTAGATTAATTTTAATATCTATATTATTTTTGAACATATTATTATCTAATACCAATTTTTAAAAATATGATTGACTGAATTTAATTTTGCAAAGGATAATTATAATAAAAATATTAAATTTCTTTTATTTTTTAAATTCTTTAGTTAATTTTAGTATGAGCATGATATATTACAATAATATTTTAAAACTAATATTTTTAAATTAATATTAGTTAAAATTAGTATGTTTTAAAGTTGAATAATTAATATTTTCATATATTATTTAAAAATGTGATTGAAACAATTAATATTATTAATATTTGCTTAATATAATAATAATAATAATAATAATAATAATAATAATAATAATAATAATAATAAAACTAAATTTTTTTAGTATTTATTTATTATTCGTTAAATAATATTATTTAATACTAGCCATCGAAGCACACGCGTTGCGTATGTCATGAATATATGAGTCTAATATAATAAACCTTTATGATTTTACAATACCATGACAGTAAAAAAAAATTTTACTTGATCCATGAGAAGCAAAAGAGATCTCAAAGCTTAAATATATGTTGAGAATCGAAGTTGAGTTTAGAGGGGGGTGAATAAACTCTACTCGTTTTTCCTTCTCTTTGTATGAGGTACTAAAATCCTGTTAGAGATAGTAGTATATCTTGTTGCGTATACCTTCACCTAGATTACAATAATACGTGCGGAAACAATCTGATGAAGTAAGTGAAAGACAATAATGACAGTAGGCAGTAGTTGTTTATGGAAGTTCGAAGATGAAATCTTCTACGTCTCCCCTTCTTCTGTTTCCAGAAGGTATAACTAAAAGACTTTGGATATTACAGTACAACTCTTGTACACACCCACTTCAGAAGGACTTACACCTCAGCCTACTGAAACTCTTAGTTACTCAACTCAAAAAGAATGTGATACACAAGGTTCTGAAAAGACTCTTTTCAGATTACAATCTCTTCCTGATAAAGTATAAGTGTTGTAAAAGATTGTGAAGAGAGTAAGAATCAGTAGCACATGATGATCTTCAAAAGATCAGATATTTGCTATGAAGCGTGTGCTACTTTTCTTTGTATTGAGCTCTAAGTAATCAAGGAATTTCGAGGTTGTCTCGTTGAGTGAAAATAGCTTTGATCCTTGAAAAGATATTATGCGTAGCGTCGGTGTTGTGTAAGGGTTTGTTCCATGTATATATACGACTGAGTTCAACGATCATAAACAGAAGATGTTTTCAGATCTCTGATAGAGTCAGCTTTATTACCAAAAGTGGTTCTATAAAACAATCAGTTCTGTTTTATACTAAACCTGGTAAAGTGCATTAAATGACTCCGTATAGTATTTAATGCTGCAACTAATACTGATACTTGGTAACCTTAACGGTAATATGTAAAGTAGTCACGTTAGGCAACATCTTCTACTGATTATGTTTTTCTATCCTTTCTACTGCTTTTGTTTTACTAGACCAGTAGCTTCTGATTTCTTGTTGTCTACTGTTTTCTTAAGGAGTGCTACTGGTCTGATGGTTTTTATTTACATCGCCACAATTAAATTCATGTCTATCAATTTTCCCCTTTGTGGTGATGCCAAAACCTAAACAGTAAGAAAGCGTTAAATAACAGATAATCAGTTGGCAAAAGGATAATGCCAATAAAGTAACAAAGTAAATTATCAATCAGTTCCAATGTCCCTGTAAATGACTTCTTCATCTTGAGGATCCTGAAATCTTCTATCTGAAGGTTCAGCTTCAGCTTCTGATTGCCTTAGTTCTGCTTCAGATGGATCTCTTCGTTTTTCTTCCCCCTTTTTGGCATCAGCGGCAATCACATGGGCTATAAGATCATTCATTCTTCCAGACAAGTTTTGAATGCCATTAGTTAACATCTCCAGATACGGAGCTTGAGTAGAGATACGATCATTGAGAGTAGTGAGAGATTGAGTTTGAGAATCAATCTTGGCATCCATTACTTCCAAGGAGGTGGAAAATGATCGAATGAGATCATCATGCTCGGTGAGTCGATTGAGTATATCAGTTTGAACAAGCACGATGTGACTATGATTTCTCGTTACAGCTTGTCTGAAAACAATGGTTTCAGCATACATTTTCTCCATGGTTTCCGCCGTGTTATATATGTGTTTGCTCATTCGTTCTCTGAAGGACTGAGCACCACTAAATTCTGATATGCTCTCACAGGACATCCGCTTGACTAAATATGACAGGTTATTGAGTTCCCTTTGAATAACATCAATCTGAAACTCCAAATTGAATATTTCTGATTGAGGTGAGGGGGTTCGTGCAAGCATGTGTTGCCTCATTTCAGCAGCACGAGTGTTCGTGAGAGTTTGAACAGGATCAGTGACAATCAGTGCAGTAGAGACTTGATTGGTGGTGAGGGAAGTGGTGTCCATCACAGCAGTAGAAGGACCAGGGTCAGCAAAGGTTTCATCTGGAATAGCAGAGACATTTGGTTCGGCAGCAATTATGGTAGGAACAATCTCTTCATCAGGAGCAACCAAGTTGGAGACCAAGTTCTCTTCTGTTGGAGCAATGGCAGTAGGTGAAGCTGATTGTTCTGCAGTTATGGGTTCAGATTGCTGGTTCAGAAGAACTTTCATTTCAGCTTGATGAGCATCAGAAAAGTTCTCTAGATTTGGCAAAAGAGATACATCATCTGATTCTGCCATATGTTGTTCTGTGGATGGAGAGGATGATGGTGGCAATGAAGTAGCTGGTACTGCTTCCTGAGTAGTAGGGAACGTGGGAACAATCGACTCAATGACTTCTTCAACAAAAGCCAGTTCAGGCACAGACAAAAGAGATGATGACGGAATAGGCCTTGTTGGAGATGCAGGAGTACTGAGAACAGAAGCCTTTGGTGAGGCTATAGTCCGTTCCTCAACTGTCTGGATCTGTTGAAATTCTGGAACAAGGCCGACTTGATATATAATTGGCTCGCCAAAGCCCTTTTCTTGATCACGAATTTGCTCATTCATCTGTTTCAATTTGTCAGAGAGAATCAAAATGACGTTTTGATCCTAAACGGCAGTAGGAATAGCATGATCAAAATTTGATTCAAGAACTTTCAGAACCGATTCCAACTTCTGACATTTCAGCTGTTCGAGGATGTAACTTCTTCTGCGCAAGGCCTCGATTACATTTTCTGTTTTGGCTAGCTGAAAGACCCTCTTCTCAGCATTCATTATTTTCCCATAGGCTCCTTTCGTCTTGAAGTAAGCAAAAGAATGAAAAATTCTGACCTTGTGCCATTCGTCAAAGAAATTCATGTCATCATTGGCAGAGCTTTCTATTTCTGCCAGATGAAGATCAACACATGTGGTCACAGTTGTTTTGAGTCCAAAAACTTGTGGTTCTTCAATCATCTTTCCTTTGCCTTTGTCGGTTGATGAGATAGGCAAAATGGGTCGAAATGCAGAAGACCCACTTGTTGGTTCTCGAATCACTATTCCAGACGTCGGTATGAAAGTAGAAGCAGTAGATGTTGCTGGAACAGATGCAACATCTAGCTCTAAAGTAGGAGCAGTGGATCGTGCAGATGGAACCACTTCTGGAAACACCAGTCTGAGTGGCACTTTCTCAATTTCAGAAATTGCTGCTGTCTTCTTGATTTTGAGAACAGTATGTGCTTTCTTTTTTATTGGAGTTGGTAAGGATGGTTGAACATCAGCAGCAGACTCTTCTGATACTGTTTTATCAGAATCAGTAGAGACTATCACTCTTTTCCTTTTAATCTTTCGTTGAGGTTTCTGAGCCTCAGAAAGAGTCTCTCCAATCTCCTTTTTCAAAGCAACAAATTCAGCCACGGTTGGCTTGGGCCTTGAAGCGAGTACATTCTCAGCATCAATCATTGTTACGGAAACATCATCATGTTCACTTGTAGAAGCGAAACCAGCATCCTTTAGCATTGTGCTGATCTGAATAGCAAATCTAGAACTTTTCTTGATGAGCATGTCTTTCATGATTCTGAATATGAAATGACTCCAATCCACTTTAGTTCCCTTAGTGATGGCAGCCATCACTTGAACTCTCTCCTTTGTTAAATTGTCGAACGTGCCAGCTTTGACTAATATAGATTTTGCCACAATATCAGCCAGAATTTGATATTCCATTCAGGGACGGATCCAGGAATAAAAGTTGGGGGGGGGGGGGGCTTGAACTCAATATGATAGATTATATATTATTTAAAAAAAAATTACATTATATCGTTCAACGAAGTTGTGCCCTACGAGATTTTAAAACATAAAATTCATCAATAATAGAATTTACATCAATATGTTTAGCTAAATCTCGTTCAATATAGAGTGTCAAACAATCGGCAAGAAAGTCATCCTCCATTTTATAGCAAAGTCCCGTCTTCACATGCTTCATTGCTGAAAAAGCCCGCTCAGTAGACACAGGTATTGTCAAAACAAGATGAATCAATCTAGCCAACATAACATAAACACTTGATCGTCCACTCTCGGTCAATTGCTGACACAACTCAACAAGTGTAGAAACCTTTAAATTCTGCATCACATCAAGTTTATAATGTATCAATTCATACTACAAAGAAACAATTTCTTGATCTGTGAAATCTCCAGGATAAAACTTCTTCGCAAGCTTGCAAATATCATCACTGTTAAATGAGTCAAATGAATTTTTAGGATCTAAAACTGTACTAAGAGAAAGAAGTTTCACCGATGACTCATTGAACCGAGTATTTAACTCCATCAAAATTAAATCTATTGCTGCATTAAAAACATCAAAGTGGTAATGATAGCGACTGTTATTAGCTGTACTAATAGCGACTGTTATTAGCGACTGTTTGAATAAACCGTCGCTAGTAGCGACGGTGTAATTAAAACTGTCGCCGATGTTTATTTGCGACTGTTTGAATAAACCGTCACTAGTAGCGACGGTGTAATTAAAACCGTCGTCGATCTACATCGGCGACGGTTTTACTAAAACTTTCTCCCATATTAGCGACGGTTGTTGAAAAACCGTCGCTAAATTATTAAAAAAAAAAGTGGGCTCGGCTACAGCCCAGTACAGCCCTAGAATACATCCGTCTCTGATTCCATTTTAAGTAACTTTTTGTGGTAAGAAGGAGACAATTCTTCTCCAGTGGCTGAGAAGGTGCTGAGAGCAATAGACATTTCAAGCTTGGAAATATTAGATAGTTCAGAAATACCTGAAAGTGGGAGGAGGAAATTTGCTCCCAATAGTGCGGCATCAATGGATATGGATGCATCTCCTTGAGAGTGAACGATATTTCCTTCATGCACAGTTGCCTTAGCGTAGAAATCCAGAAGAGCATTTTTGTATATCATAGCTGGTGCTTCCAAGAATTTTCGAAGTCCAGATTTCTCAAGGGCTTGAAACATTTTAACAAGGTTCTCATATTTGACATTGAGAACTGAAGCAAAGTTGACATGATATGCATTAAGAGTGTATGCTCCGGCCATTTCTGTACGAAGAAAAGATCAGATAAAATTTTCAGTAGATAGAGATGATGAAGAGAAAGCAGTAGCTGAATAACAACAGTTATGAAACAGTAAAGGTGAAAAGGTTATATTTAAAATAAATGTACAGCCGTCAAGTAAACATAAAGACACGTGTCAGTATGTTTATGGTTGAGTGTTTGAAAAGACTTGCAGAAATTGTTAGAGACGCGAATGATTTTAAAATTTTGAAATAGGCGGGCTGTCCAGACGGTTACTAAGAATAATCAGAATAGGATTTGTCGTTTTATGATAACGTCTGCTAAAAGTTTCAGAGTGCTGAAATATTTGAGCACTTTGACAAAACCAGCAGACTCGTTGTTTTATCGAAAAGACAAATATTTTATCTGTAGTCTGAAAAAAGTGTAAAAATCTTAGTCTGACTAAGATACTGTTCCCCCTCGGTAAATGCAACTAATAAGTGGTTATTAAAACGACAAGTGACTCTTGGCAATCTCTCAATCTAAAGCGTCGAAAATGAACAGTCGCAAAAGTCTTTGTTTCTTCTATAAATACCTGCATAACTTAAACGAAGTTAGACATTCATAATCTAAAATGAAAGCTCAAGTTAAAGAAGAGTTAGAGTCTGATCCAGGAGCCGAAGAAATGTTCAGAAGGAAGTTTGGGGATATCATTCTTTACGTAATGATCCTTAAAACAAACTCCTGGAGTGTAATATCAACAATCAAAAAGATTTGTTGCTTCCATTGATATTGATATGTAGCATTGATTCCTTCTAGAAGCATGCTAATGAAATAAGAGAGTGATGGTGGATCGATATCATCTATGATGCCCTGTAAGGTAGCTGATTATACATTAGTACTAACAAGACCCAAGCTTGCTAGATTCTTACTAGACTCAAGCTTGCTGGAATTTCTTCGAAGAAAACCATCCTTCTCCTGCTGAAGATACTACAATCTGCTGATATTACTGAATGCAAAAGATTAATGTAAAGCTTCTGGTTAAAGAGCATTTGTAGATCTACTGCTTTTACTTCTGCATTGTTTAATGTACTGGAATGGTTTCTAATAAAGTTTCAGTTTAAGTACTTGATATTCCCTTCTGCTTTTCTGCAAATAACTCACTGTTAGCTAAATACGATAAATAACTGAATAAACACAGAGGAAAAGTTAAGCCAAAATAACAGATGAAGATAAATAATCAAGTTAAATCTATCAATCCAAGTGAGTTTCGAAAATAAGAAAATTTTTTTTTTGACAAAGGCTTAGTGAAGATATCTGCTGTTTGTTGATCAGTAGAAATATATTCCAGACGAATGTTCTTCTTCTGCACAAGATCTCTGATGAAATGATGTCTGATGTCTATGTGCTTCATTCTGGAATGAAGTACTGGATTTCGTGTGATTGCAATGGCACTGGTATTGTCACAGAAAATAGGTGATTTAGAGGCTTGAATTCCATAGTCTTTTAACTGTTGCTGAATCCATAATATTTGAGAACAGCAGCTTCCAGCAGCCAGATATTCTGCTTCTGCAGTAGATGTGGCTATGGAGGTCTGCTTCTTACTAAACCAGGATATCAGCCTATCACCAAGAAATTGACAAAAACCACTTGTGCTTTTTCTGTCTAGTTTGCAACCTGCGTAATCAGCATCTGAATATCCAATAAGATTTAACGATGAATCATTGGGATACCATAAACCGACATTTTGAGTTCCTTTCAAGTACTTCAAAATACGTTTAGCAGCCATATAATGAGATTGTTTGGGGTTAGATTGAAATCTAGCACAAATACAAACAGCAAACATGATATCTGGTCTACTGGAAGTCAGATATAATAATGAACAAATAAGACCGCGATACTGAGTTACCTCTACTGGAATTCCACTTTCATCTTTATCAAGTTTAATAGATGAGCTCATTGGAGTAGAAACAGCAGAGCATGCTTCCATTCCGAACTTTTTCAGAAGCTCCTTGGTGTACTTGGCTTGATTTATAAAAATTCCAGTATCCAGTTGTTTAATCTGTAATCCTAAGAAGAATGTTAATTCTCTCATCATGCTCATTTCGAATTTATCCTGCATCAATTTTCCAAACTTTGCACACAATTTGGGGTTAGTTTATCCAAAAATAATATCATCAACATAGATCTGTACTAAAAGTATATGCTTATTCTTGACTAAAGTAAACAGAGTTTTGTCTACTGCTCCAATTGTGTGGGGCCCTTAGCTCCTAATCGTTATTACAATGCAATCTGATTAGGGTTAATTAATCACAGCGGAAAACGAGTTTAAATTTTCTTTACAATGAGCCCAAGTCATTTTATTTTAATACTAAAAATAGTATCTCATCTCACGTCATAATCATGCCCACACGTAATCACAACCAATCACATACAAACATCTCATATCATCGGGACATGCCCCGGTATATAGATACATATACAATATATACTGGGAACAAGACATAAACATAAACCTCAGCCCAAGCTGTGGCTCCCACCAGAAGTACCCTCTCCGGTCTCCTGATATCCTGGAGTACCTGCCATTGTCCACACACAAAGACAGCAACAGCCCCCCTTGGGGGTGAGCAAAGCTCCGTATGGAACAACCAATCATATATACCACAGATATCTAAACAATGATATATGGTATGCAATGCATGTAAGTCGTGGAGGTATCAGGTCAAATGCCCATCCACTGAGCACATGTCAGAATCAATCGAATCGCTATCAAATCAAATCATTGCTCGAGCTGGCACACTGGCCGATATGGGAATACACATATGATAGCGTCGACGAAGCGCCATCAATCCCACATCTCATATCCAATCATATGGGGCCACAATTTCTATGCTTTACGGGTCATATAATACCGGCATAGCGATTGTGTTCACAAACCCCGGAATCCAATCCAATCATATCAGGGTATCCAAGGATCATAGGTCAACGTGCATGTCATGTATCGATGTATGCATAAAATGATGTGTGTTAACAAAACATTTATTTTGTACATCGATACTCAAATCTCAATGTCATGTATGCCACATCAAATCATCAAATAGGCACATAGACACGTATTCCAATCCAATCAATCCAATCAAACCGACATATATCATATAATACAGAAACCTGTCGTATGTTATCCGGTCGCAACATACCTCAATTCTTCATTCCAGTTGATGTAGCTTGAAGATACCAATATAATAATCTATCTACATCAATAACATATCCATTTCAATCAATAACATAATTCAATATCAACAATATAAGTTTCAAATATCTTTTGAAACTTTGAAATTTCATATCAAATCGAAATCATAATATAATTCAATTTCGACTTTGAATACAAGTTCTTGCCGATTATTCTACCGCATATATAACCGACAAATAATTCTTCAATCTCAATCAAATGATTAAAATTCTCTAATTATAATAAATTGAGAATAATTTAAAATAACATCAATGTAATCATTTCTTCTTCGTTAAAAATCATACACTATTCAACAATCTTCAATTCCAGTATGATTTAATAATTTATCGGATTTATTCCAAAAATCGATGAATTTCAAACATCACCAAAACTATGAAATTTATACCTCAAATCGAAGACTTTGTGTCAACGATCCCAGATCTGAAGTCGGTTGTCGATTGGATAAACCGATAAGTCGCACAAATCGAAAAGAAAAAAAAAATCCAAAACTCTCGTCTCACTCTCGATCACCTCTCTGTCAAATTGTGAATGAATTTCAATTCATTCACGTAAAGTTAAGTTGAGTTTATCTCTTTTTTTATATTTTATTTTTTATAATATTTAATAATAATATAATATAATATAATATATACTATTAACATTTTAACTTCGTTACGTCCCTTTGGACCAGTCAAACGATCAAATTTTCCAAAACTCAAAACGTGAAACTTCTATATCTTTGAGTTTTCTACGTCATATCCAAATCTCAAATCATTTGGGCTTCATATGAAAAAGATATGTCACTATTTACCATTTTGCCCTTAAAATTAATTCATTATTTTTCAACTTATCTACGAAAATGCCATCAAAAATAAATTGAATATTTTTCAACTTATTTACCAAAATGCCATCAAAGCTATTTTAGTCTCGGGGTCTCACAAATTGTAAAGTCACGTTCGATAAGAAATTGCGATAAGGTGTCATACCACGCTCTAGGTGCCTGTTTTAGACCATATAAAGCTTTGTGTAATTTAAATACATGGTGAGGTGAGAAATGATCGATAAAACCTAGAGGTTGTTCGACGTAGACTTCTTCTTGTAAAAGACCATTCAGAAAAGCACTTTTCACATCCATTTGATATACTTTGAAATTTTTGAAGCAGCAAAGGCCAAAATATTCTGATTGCTTCGAGCCTTGCTACTGGTGCGTAGGTCTCATCAAAGTCTATTCCTTCTTCTTGTCTGAAACCTTGAGCTACCAATCTTGTTTTATTTCTGATCACTGTGCCTTCTTCATTGAGTTTGTTTTTTGAATACCCACCGAGTTCCAATGACAGCTTGGTGAGATGGTCTAGTACTAGAAACCAAACTTCGTTTTGTTTGAATTGATTCAGCTCTTCTTGCATAACTTCAATCCAACTAGGATCCAGAAGAGCTTCTTCAATTTTCTTTTTGTTCGTCCTGAGAGATAAAAGCAGCATGCATATATTCATTAATCATTTGCCTTCTGGTTCTCAAAGCCGCTGCTGGATTACCAATAACCAATGATGGAAGATGAGATTTTCTCCAAATAAAAGGATTTTAAAAGGGTATCTTCCTGATTTGATATGTTGAGATTGTTCTCGACGGAACCAGTAGTAGGTTCTTGAGTGTCTTCTGCTGGTATTATAGATCTAATTTCTGTACTTCTGGTTCCACTATCGTAAAGTCTGGTTCTGGATTTTGAAGATACTTGATGTTTGCTTCTACAGCATCTTCACTATCCAGTTCCAAGTGGATCATGTCTAACATGTTACTTAAATCAGACGTGTTAGATATTTCAGGAGCACTGTTGTCTTCATCAAAGACAACATGAATCGACTCTTTCAACATTAAGAGTTCTATTGTTGAAAATTATAAAGGCTTTGCTTAGAGTAGAGTAACCAAAATAGTCCAGCATCTGATTTTGAGTCAAATGCAGTTAAATGATTTTTGCCATTATTTAGTACAAAACATTTGCAACCAAATACATGAAAATAAGATATGTTGGGCTTTTTCCCTTTCCATATTTCATAAGGAGTCTGATTGTGCCTTTTTTGACCATAGATCTGTTTTGGCGTGTAACAAGCAGTGTTAATTGCTTCAGCCTAGAAGCGCTGTGAGATGTCTGCATCTGCTAGCATGTTCTAGTTGCTTCTTTTATAGTTCTATTTTCTCTCAGCTACTCCGTTTGTTGAGGAGTTCTGGCAGCTGAATATTCATGATGAATCTCATGTTCATCCAAAAATAACTCAAGATATTTGTTAGTGAACTCAGTCAACCCCGATCACTTCTGATTTTAATGATGGAAGTAGATTTTTCATTTTGATCATTTTCAGAAGCTTGATCAGGAGGCTACTGGTTTGATCTTTTCCTGCGAGAAATATTACCTAAGTGAATCTAGAAAAATCATCAATAACAACAAGAGTATATTTCATTCCCCCTAAGCTCATGATAGGGATTGGACCAAATAGATCCATATTCAATTCCAGATATCTTGAAGTTGATTTGCTATCTTTGTTCTTGAAACTAGATCTTATCTGTTTCCCAAGCTGACAAGCAGAACAAACATGATTTTAACAAAATTAATATCAGGTAGGCCATCAACTATATTCTGCTTTTGAGATGATTGATTGACTTGAAATTCAGATGATTCAATTTCTTGTGCCATAGCCAGTGTTTATTACTAAGAGAGGCAACCAAGCATGTAGGAGTGTTGACATGATTTGAGTTCCAAGAGACTCTGTAGGTGTTGCCTTCTCTCTTTCTAGTTAATACAGTAGTTTCAGCAGAATATCTAACTACACTGAGTGCTTCTGAAAAGCTACGTAATACCATTATCACATAGTTGACTAATGCTAATTAGATTGCAACAAAGATTGTCAACTAATAACACATCATTAATAGTTATGTTACCATGGATAATCTTACTTTTACCCACGGTTTTACCTTTTGAGTTGTCTCAAAAAGTTATCTTTGGTCCAGTGCAACTAGGGGTGGGCATAAAACCCGAAAACCGAAAAAACCGACCGAACCGAATAATTCGGTTTAAATGGTTCGGTTTTATCGGGTTTTCGGTCGGTTATGGTTTTAAAATTACGAAATTCGGTTTTTCGGTTCGGTTTTCGGTTTTAATCCCCGAAAAAACCGAAAAACCGAACCGGCCATATTATTGTTAATTATAAGGTTTTTATATATAAGGGTCATATTATTGTTTAGTATAAGGCTTTTTATGTATAATAGACCTATTAAGATTTAAGAACCTAATATCATTAACTCTCAATGATGTGAATCTAGCCAACCACTATGCGTTCCAAGAACCAATCCCGAGAGGACGCTTGAAGATGTTGAATGTTGGCCTTCATCCAACCAATGAAAGCTTGGAAACAAGACTCGAAGGGTTCGGGTTGCATCACAATCAAGTAGATGCTGACCGAGTCTACACGGACGTGTACACGGACCTGTACACGGGGTCCGTGTCTCATACATTCGAGATTGAGATTTACAGAGCCTACACGGACCCGAGCACGGAGGCATACACGGGGTCCGTGCCCTTTACGTTTGGACGAGAATATTTTCTTAGTTAGTGTTTTAATTATTTTGGCAAGTAGATTTGATATCTTTAAATATGCAATTTCTAGGTTTAGATTTTTCTTATCTATATATATGCTAGAAGACTATGTAAACTTTTAACTTTTGTTCATTATTGATTTGATATCAAATTGTGATATTTTTCTCTCAACCAAAAAGCGAAAGCTTTTATACACTTCGGTGTTTTCAAAATCAAACTTATCAAAAGATTTATCTTTTGTGGCGTTTGTCGATCGTTGTTTGTGCGGATTGTCGTAGGCAAAGTTCTTCGAAGGTTCGTATAGTTTTCGATTGTTTATCCTCGTGTTTATTTGTTGCTAAACTCTTGCTAGTTTAGAGGTGAATCACACAATACTTGAATCAAAAGATCGGGAAAACACACGGATCTTAATATCGTAATTGAATAGAGGGTGCGATTTATTTTTAATCGTGTTTGCTATTTATTCGTGTCAAGATTCACGTCACTCAATTTTCAATCCGATCGTTTTTCTTCTTTCTCATCATTCACCAGTCGATGTTTTCTTTTCTTTTCTGTATATATATTTCTTTATTTTTTATATAAAAATTAAGTCTCACAAATTAAATGTTTGAAAAATACTATGATTTAGATTTTAAAGGCATAAAGTGACGTATAATTTTATTTTGTAACAAATTTTAGCTAACCGTATATAACCGGCCGTATAAACCGAACCGTACTACAAAAAACCCGAACCGAACCGTAATAAAATGGTTCGGTTTTGGACTAGAGATATTCAAAACCGAAAATCGAAAAACCGAACCACTGTAGAGTAAAACCGGACCGAACCGACCGTTGCCCACCCCTAAGTGCAACTCATTATCTCGGAAAGTAGGTTTTTCTGTCCAGTCATGTCTCTAAACATCCACTGTCCAGATACCATGTAGAGTTACTGATTTCTGTTTTCTTCTGTTGTTCCTGCAAACACAAATTTTAGTATCTGGTACCCAAATCTATTTGGGTCCAAGCCTTATCAGTCCTTTGGGGACCCACATTTGTACAATTTTTGGTGACCTTGTACTTCGGGTATCCAAAGATGTGTGTGCAACAGAAGGTCTGTTACTTCTAACAGTATGCATGTTAAAATGTTGTTCCTCCCTTCTGTTTCTGTTGTCCAGCCTGTATCTCTTCTGAACAGGTTTAGAGTTGTAGTACTGGTAGTTTTTAACCTTCATAGGAGGTTGTCTTCCTGAGTTGAATCCTCTCATGATTCTAGAACTCTGGTCAACTTTTTCCTTAGGTTAACATAACCCAGACCATAATGCAT
The DNA here is from genome assembly GCF_022965805.1 of Primulina eburnea. NCBI lineage: Eukaryota > Viridiplantae > Streptophyta > Magnoliopsida > Lamiales > Gesneriaceae > Primulina > Primulina eburnea. Next base: position 458,457 of record NC_133113.1, read on the forward strand.
TCTTCTGTTCATCTGATTTACATTCCTTTCTACTGAAACAGTAGGTACTTCTGGTTTCTGTACCACACTGGATTTCACAAAGTGAATATACTTCCCTTTGCACATATCCAGTTTTGGCTTAGTATTGTTTCAGAAGTGCCTTCATTATTACAAAAACCGAGACCACTCCTGTCTCCAGATTGTTTTTGTAACTCTTGCATCTTTTCCAGTGAAATAGAAGACTTGTTCCAAGCATTTACCAGTAGTGATAACTTCTGGTTTTCAGAAAGCATCTTCTGGTAATCTGCTTTTGCTCTTTCATTCTCCGTTTTTAATTTACTCATCTCAACTTGTAAATCATTACAGCTGTCTACTTGCAAGCAAGTTAACTTACTGTTCTGATCCTTTAAGTTCTGATTTTCGATCTTAACTTCTTCGAATGATTGAGAAAGTCTAGAATACTCTTCTACCATGTCATGTAATGCATTAATCAGATCAGTTCGTGTGAATTCGTTAGAATCAAAATCAAATACCTCTCCAGATTGAGGTTGAATCAGTGTCTGCCATGAGACATTTAACTTCTTCTGCATCACTGTCACTGGAATGACTTTCTGAATCAGATGACTCAGAACTGGAGTCTGCCCATTTGGATTTGCTTTCTTCAGCAATCATTGCTTTTCGATCTCTTCTGGACTTTTTGTCATTCCTCTTGTGATCCTTTCTCTTCTGGTCATCCTTCTTTGGTTTAGGACAATCAGCAATGAAGTGACCTATTTTTCCACAGTTAAAGCATCCCATATCACCAGATGGTGAATCTTTCTTGAAGTTGCGATTGGGACCCTGATAAGTTCGATGGTTCTTCTTCATGAACCTGGAGAATTTCTTTACAAATAAGGACATAGCATCACTACTGATTTGTTCAGCAGTCTTCTCCAATGTACTGTCAATGATCACAGTAGGTAATGCTTGAGGTACAACTGTAGCAGCAGTAGAGGAGGTGGTGGCAGTAGCAGTAATAGCAGTAGCAGTAGCAGCAAGAGCCTTGGTAGGTAGACTTGAAGGCTCTTCTCCACTTCTTACTTCTAATTCGAACTCGTAAGCTTTCAGATCTGCAAACAGTCGTGCAGTTCCAACTTGTTTATCTTTGGACACTCTCATAGCCATTGTTTTAACATCCCATTCTCTGGGTAAGGCTCTCATCACCTTGAGAGCTATTTCTCTGTTGCTATGCTCTTTCCCAGAGCTGTTAGCTCATTTACCAAGCTACTGAATCTTTCATCGAACTCATTTAGAGTTTCACCAGCTCTCATTTTTAGATTTTCGAACTTTTGCATTGCTACAGACAGTTTGTTTTCTTTCGTCTGCTCATTTCCCTCACATATCTGGATGAGCTTTTCCCAAATATCTTTTGCAGTAGAACACATTTTGATCTTGCTAAAAGTGTTCTTGTCGAGAGTTTTATATAATATATCCTTTGCAACATTATCAAGGTTGGCCTTCTTCTTATCTTCGCTGGTCCATTCACTTCTTGATTTTTCAACCATCTGTGGTGCGCCTCCAGTAACAGCAACAGCTGTGTTAGGCTTTAATATTTTTAATGGACCATCTGTGATGACATACCACATGTCATCATCTTGTGCTGCAAGATGAGCTTGCATTCTAATCTTCCAATCATCAAAATCTTCCTTAGAGAACATAGGGATCTTGCTAAAGTGTGCCATCTGTTGTAGATTTTCACGAACAAGAATAACCTGCTCTGATACCAATTGTTGAGGATCGAAGTTGAGTTTAGGGGGGTGAATAAACTCTACTCGTTTTTTTCCTTTCTTTGTATGAGGTACTAAAATCCTGTTAGAGATAGTAGTATATCTTGTTGCGTATACCTTCACCTAGATTACAATAATACGTGCGGAAACAATCTGATGAAGTAAGTGAAAGACAATAATGACAGTAGGCAGTAGTTGTTTATGGAAGTTCGAAGATGAAATCTTCTACGTCTCCCCTTCTTCTGTTTCCAGAAGGTATAACTAAAAGACTTTGGATATTACAGTACAACTCTTGTACACACCCACTTCAGAAGGACTTACACCTCAGCCTACTGAAACTCTTAGTTACTCAACTCAAAAAGAATGTGATACACAAGGTTCTGAAAAGACTCTTTTCAGATTACAATCTCTTCCTGATAAAGTATAAGTGTTGTAAAAGATTGTGAAGAGAGTAAGAATCAGTAGCACATGATGATCTTCAAAAGATCAGATATTTGCTATGAAGCGTGTGCTACTTTTCTTTGTGTTGAACTCTAAGTAATCAAGGAATTTCGAGGTTGTCTCGTTGAGTGAAAATAGCTTTGATCCTTGAAAAGATATTATGCGTAGCGTCGTGTTGTGTAAGGGTTTGTTCCATGTATATATACGACTGAGTTCAACGATCATAAACAGAAGATGTCTTCAGATCTCTGATAGAGTCAGCTTTATTACCAAAAGTGGTTCTATAAAACAATCAGTTTGTTTTATACTAAACTGGTAAAGTGCATTAAATGACTCCGTATAGTATTTAATGCTGCAATTAATACTGTACTTGGTAACCTTAACGGTAACATTTAAAGTAGTCACGTTAGGCAACATCTTCTACTGATTCTGTTTTTCTATCCTTTCTACTGCTTTTGTTTTACTAGACCAGTAGCTTCTGATTTCTTGTTGTCTACTGTTTTCTTAAGGAGTGCTACTGGTCTGCTGGTTTTTATTTACATCGCCACAATTAAATTCATGTCTATCAATTTCCCCTTTGTGGTGATGCCAAAACCTAAACAGTAAGAAAGCGTTAAATAACAGATAATCAGTTGGCAAAAGGATAATGTCAATAAAGTAACAAAGTAAATTATCAATCAGTTCCAATGTCCCTGTAAATGACTTCTTCATCTTGAGGATCCTGAAATCTTCTATCTGAAGGTTCAGCTTCAGCTTCTGATTGCCTTAGTTCTGCTTCAGATGGTCTCTTCGTTTTTTCCCCCTTTTTGGCATCAGCGGCAATCACATGGGCCATAAGATCATTCATTCTTCCAGACAAGTTTTGAATGCCATTAGTTAACATCTCCAGATACGGAGCTTGAGTAGAGATACGATCATTGAGAGTAGTGAGAGATTGAGTTTGAGAATCAATCTTGGCATCCATTACTTCCAAGGAGGTGGAAAATGATCGAATGATCATCATGCTCGGTGAGTCGATTGAGTATATCAGTTTGAGCAAGCACGATGTGACTATGATTTCTCGTTACAGCTTGTCTGAAAACAATGGTTTCAGCATACATTTTCTCCATGGTTTCCGCCGTGTTATATATGTGTTTGCTCATTCGTTCTCTGAAGGACTGAGCACCACTAAATTCTGATATGCTCTCACAGGACATCCGCTTGACTAAATATGACAGGTTATTGAGTTCCCTTTGAATAACATCAATCTGAAACTCCAAATTGAATATTTCTGATTGAGGTGAGGGGGTTCGTGCAAGCATGTGTTGCCTCATTTCAGCAGCACGAGTGTTCGTGAGAGTTTGAACAGGATCAGGTGACAATCAGTGCAGTAGAGACTTGATTGGTGGTGAGGGAAGTGGTGTCCATCACAGCAGTAGAAGGACCAGGGTCAGCAAAGGTTTCATCTGGAATAGCAGAGACATTTGGTTCGGCAGCAATTATGGTAGGAACAATCTCTTCATCAGGAGCAACCAAGTTGGAGACCAAGTTCTCTTCTGTTGGAGCAATGGCAGTAGGTGAAGCTGATTGTCTGCAGTTATGGGTTCAGATTGCTGGTTCAGAAGAACTTTCATTCAGCTTGATGAGCATCAGAAAAGTTCTCTAGATTTGGCAAAAGAGATACATCATCTGATTCTGCCATATGTTGTTCTGTGGATGGAGAGGATGATGGTGGCAATGAAGTAGCTGGTACTGCTTCCTGAGTAGTAGGGAACGTGGGAACAATCGACTCAATGACTTCTTCAACAAAAGCCAGTTCAGGCACAGACAAAAGAGATGATGACGGAATAGGCCTTGTTGGAGATGCAGGAGTACTGAGAACAGAAGCCTTTGGTGAGGCTATAGTCCGTTCCTCAACTGTCTGGATCTGTTGAAATTCTGGAACAAGGCCGACTTGATATATAATTGGCTCGCCAAAGCCCTTTTCTTGATCACGAATTTGCTCATTCATCTGTTTCAATTGTCAGAGAGAATCAAATGACGTTTTGATCCTAAACGGCAGTAGGAATAGCATGATCAAAATTTGATTCAAGAACTTTCAGAACCGATTCCAACTTCTGACATTTCAGCTGTTCGAGGATGTAACTTCTTCTGCGCAAGGCCTCGATTACATTTTCTGTTTTGGCTAGCTGAAAGACCCTCTTCTCAGCATTCATTATTTTCCCATAGGCTCCTTTCGTCTTGAAGTAAGCAAAAGAATGAAAAATTCTGACCTTGTGCCATTCGTCAAAGAAATTCATGTCATCATTGGCAGAGCTTTCTATTTCTGCCAGATGAAGATCAACACATGTGGTCACAGTTGTTTTGAGTCCAAAAACTTGTGGTTCTTCAATCATCTTTCCTTTGCCTTTGTCGGTTGATGAGATAGGCAAAATGGGTCGAAATGCAGAAGACCCACTTGTTGGTTCTCGAATCACTATTCCAGACGTCGGTATGAAAGTAGAAGCAGTAGATGTTGCTGGAACAGATGCAACATCTAGCTCTAAAGTAGGAGCAGTGGATCGTGCAGATGGAACCACTTCTGGAAACACCAGTCTGAGTGGCACTTTCTCAATTTCAGAAATTGCTGCTGTCTTCTTGATTTTGAGAACAGTATGTGCTTTCTTTTTTATTGGAGTTGGTAAGGATGGTTGAACATCAGCAGCAGACTCTTCTGATACTGTTTTATCAGAATCAGTAGAGACTATCACTCTTTTCCTTTTAATCTTTCGTTGAGGTTTCTGAGCCTCAGAAAGAGTCTCTCCAATCTCCTTTTTCAAAGCAACAAATTCAGCCACGGTTGGCTTGGGCCTTGAAGCGAGTACATTCTCAGCATCAATCATTGTTACGGAAACATCATCATGTTCACTTGTAGAAGCGAAACCAGCATCCTTTAGCATTGTGCTGATCTGAATAGCAAATCTAGAACTTTTCTTGATGAGCATGTCTTTCATGATTCTGAATATGAAATGACTCCAATCCACTTTAGTTCCCTTAGTGATGGCAGCCATCACTTGAACTCTCTCCTTTGTTAAATTGTCGAACGTGCCAGCTTTGACTAATATAGATTTTGCCACAATATCAGCCAGAATTTGATATTCCATTCAGGGACGGATCCAGGAATAAAAGTTGGGGGGGGGGGGGGCTTGAACTCAATATGATAGATTATATATTATTTAAAAAAAATTACATTATATCGTTCAACGAAGTTGTGCCCTACGAGATTTTAAAACATAAAATTCATCAATAATAGAATTTACATCAATATGTTTAGCTAAATCTCGTTCAATATAGAGTGTCAAACAATCGGCAAGAAAGTCATCCTCCATTTTATAGCAAAGTCCCGTCTTCACATGCTTCATTGCTGAAAAAGCCCGCTCAGTAGACACAGGTATTGTCAAAACAAGATGAATCAATCTAGCCAACATAACATAAACACTTGATCGTCCACTCTCGGTCAATTGCTGACACAACTCAACAAGTGTAGAAACCTTTAAATTCTGCATCACATCAAGTTTATAATGTATCAATTCATACTACAAAGAAACAATTTCTTGATCTGTGAAATCTCCAGGATAAAACTTCTTCGCAAGCTTGCAAATATCATCACTGTTAAATGAGTCAAATGAATTTTTAGGATCTAAAACTGTACTAAGAGAAAGAAGTTTCACCGATGACTCATTGAACCGAGTATTTAACTCCATCAAATTAAATCTATTGCTGCATTAAAAACATCAAAGTGGTAATGATAGCGACTGTTATTAGCTGTACTAATAGCGACTGTTATTAGCGACTGTTTGAATAAACCGTCGCTAGTAGCGACGGTGTAATTAAAACTGTCGCCGATGTTTATTTGCGACTGTTTGAATAAACCGTCACTAGTAGCGACGGTGTAATTAAAACCGTCGTCGATCTACATCGGCGACGGTTTTACTAAAACTTTCTCCCATATTAGCGACGGTTGTTGAAAAACCGTCGCTAAATTATTAAAAAAAAAAAGTGGGCTCGGCTACAGCCCAGTACAGCCCTAGAATACATCCGTCTCTGATTCCATTTTAAGTAACTTTTTGTGGTAAGAAGGAGACAATTCTTCTCCAGTGGCTGAGAAGGTGCTGAGAGCAATAGACATTTCAAGCTTGGAAATATTAGATAGTTCAGAAATACCTGAAAGTGGGAGGAGGAAATTTGCTCCCAATAGTGCGGCATCAATGGATATGGATGCATCTCCTTGAGAGTGAACGATATTTCCTTCATGCACAGTTGCCTTAGCGTAGAAATCCAGAAGAGCATTTTTGTATATCATAGCTGGTGCTTCCAAGAATTTTCGAAGTCCAGATTTCTCAAGGGCTTGAAACATTTTAACAAGGTTCTCATATTTGACATTGAGAACTGAAGCAAAGTTGACATGATATGCATTAAGAGTGTATGCTCCGGCCATTTCTGTACGAAGAAAAGATCAGATAAAATTTTCAGTAGATAGAGATGATGAAGAGAAAGCAGTAGCTGAATAACAACAGTTATGAAACAGTAAAGGTGAAAAGGTTATATTTAAAATAAATGTACAGCCGTCAAGTAAACATAAAGACACGTGTCAGTATGTTTATGGTTGAGTGTTTGAAAAGACTTGCAGAAATTGTTAGAGACGCGAATGATTTTAAAATTTTGAAATAGGCGGGCTGTCCAGACGGTTACTAAGAATAATCAGAATAGGATTTGTCGTTTTATGATAACGTCTGCTAAAAGTTTCAGAGTGCTGAAATATTTGAGCACTTTGACAAAACCAGCAGACTCGTTGTTTTATCGAAAAGACAAATATTTTATCTGTAGTCTGAAAAAAGTGTAAAAATCTTAGTCTGACTAAGATACTGTTCCCCCTCGGTAAATGCAACTAATAAGTGGTTATTAAAACGACAAGTGACTCTTGGCAATCTCTCAATCTAAAGCGTCGAAAATGAACAGTCGCAAAAGTCTTTGTTTCTTCTATAAATACCTGCATAACTTAAACGAAGTTAGACATTCATAATCTAAAATGAAAGCTCAAGTTAAAGAAGAGTTAGAGTCTGATCCAGGAGCCGAAGAAATGTTCAGAAGGAAGTTTGGGGATATCATTCTTTACGTAATGATCCTTAAAACAAACTCCTGGAGTGTAATATCAACAATCAAAAAGATTTGTTGCTTCCATTGATATTGATATGTAGCATTGATTCCTTCTAGAAGCATGCTAATGAAATAAGAGAGTGATGGTGGATCGATATCATCTATGATGCCCTGTAAGGTAGCTGATTATACATTAGTACTAACAAGACCCAAGCTTGCTAGATTCTTACTAGACTCAAGCTTGCTGGAATTTCTTCGAAGAAAACCATCCTTCTCCTGCTGAAGATACTACAATCTGCTGATATTACTGAATGCAAAAGATTAATGTAAAGCTTCTGGTTAAAGAGCATTTGTAGATCTACTGCTTTTACTTCTGCATTGTTTAATGTACTGGAATGGTTTCTAATAAAGTTTCAGTTTAAGTACTTGATATTCCCTTCTGCTTTTCTGCAAATAACTCACTGTTAGCTAAATACGATAAATAACTGAATAAACACAGAGGAAAAGTTAAGCCAAAATAACAGATGAAGATAAATAATCAAGTTAAATCTATCAATCCAAGTGAGTTTCGAAAATAAGAAAATTTTTTTTTGACAAAGGCTTAGTGAAGATATCTGCTGTTTGTTGATCAGTAGAAATATATTCCAGACGAATGTTCTTCTTCTGCACAAGATCTCTGATGAAATGATGTCTGATGTCTATGTGCTTCATTCTGGAATGAAGTACTGGATTTCGTGTGATTGCAATGGCACTGGTATTGTCACAGAAAATAGGTGATTTAGAGGCTTGAATTCCATAGTCTTTTAACTGTTGCTGAATCCATAATATTTGAGAACAGCAGCTTCCAGCAGCCAGATATTCTGCTTCTGCAGTAGATGTGGCTATGGAGGTCTGCTTCTTACTAAACCAGGATATCAGCCTATCACCAAGAAATTGACAAAAACCACTTGTGCTTTTTCTGTCTAGTTTGCAACCTGCGTAATCAGCATCTGAATATCCAATAAGATTTAACGATGAATCATTGGGATACCATAAACCGACATTTTGAGTTCCTTTCAAGTACTTCAAAATACGTTTAGCAGCCATATAATGAGATTGTTTGGGGTTAGATTGAAATCTAGCACAAATACAAACAGCAAACATGATATCTGGTCTACTGGAAGTCAGATATAATAATGAACAAATAAGACCGCGATACTGAGTTACCTCTACTGGAATTCCACTTTCATCTTTATCAAGTTTAATAGATGAGCTCATTGGAGTAGAAACAGCAGAGCATGCTTCCATTCCGAACTTTTTCAGAAGCTCCTTGGTGTACTTGGCTTGATTTATAAAAATTCCAGTATCCAGTTGTTTAATCTGTAATCCTAAGAAGAATGTTAATTCTCTCATCATGCTCATTTCGAATTTATCCTGCATCAATTTTCCAAACTTTGCACACAATTTGGGGTTAGTTTATCCAAAAATAATATCATCAACATAGATCTGTACTAAAAGTATATGCTTATTCTTGACTAAAGTAAACAGAGTTTTGTCTACTGCTCCAATTGTGTGGGGCCCTTAGCTCCTAATCGTTATTACAATGCAATCTGATTAGGGTTAATTAATCACAGCGGAAAACGAGTTTAAATTTTCTTTACAATGAGCCCAAGTCATTTTATTTTAATACTAAAAATAGTATCTCATCTCACGTCATAATCATGCCCACACGTAATCACAACCAATCACATACAAACATCTCATATCATCGGGACATGCCCCGGTATATAGATACATATACATATATACTGGGAACAAGACATAAACATAAACCTCAGCCCAAGCTGTGGCTCCCACCAGAAGTACCCTCTCCGGTCTCCTGATATCCTGGAGTACCTGCCATTGTCCACACACAAAGACAGCAACAGCCCCCCTTGGGGGTGAGCAAAGCTCCGTATGGAACAACCAATCATATATACCACAGATATCTAAACAATGATATATGGTATGCAATGCATGTAAGTCGTGGAGGTATCAGGTCAAATGCCCATCCACTGAGCACATGTCAGAATCAATCGAATCGCTATCAAATCAAATCATTGCTCGAGCTGGCACACTGGCCGATATGGGAATACACATATGATAGCGTCGACGAAGCGCCATCAATCCCACATCTCATATCCAATCATATGGGGCCACAATTTTCTATGCTTTACGGGTCATATAATACCGGCATAGCGATTGTGTTCACAAACCCCGGAATCCAATCCAATCATATCAGGGTATCCAAGGATCATAGGTCAACGTGCATGTCATGTATCGATGTATGCATAAAATGATGTGTGTTAACAAAACATTTATTTTGTACATCGATACTCAAATCTCAATGTCATGTATGCCACATCAAATCATCAAATAGGCACATAGACACGTATTCCAATCCAATCAATCCAATCAAACCGACATATATCATATAATACAGAAACCTGTCGTATGTTATCCGGTCGCAACATACCTCAATTCTTCATTCCAGTTGATGTAGCTTGAAGATACCAATATAATAATCTATCTACATCAATAACATATCCATTTCAATCAATAACATAATTCAATATCAACAATATAAGTTTCAAATATCTTTTGAAACTTTGAAATTTCATATCAAATCGAAATCATAATATAATTCAATTTCGACTTTGAATACAAGTTTCTTGCCGATTATTCTACCGCATATATAACCGACAAATAATTCTTCAATCTCAATCAAATGATTAAAATTCTCTAATTATAATAAATTGAGAATAATTTAAAATAACATCAATGTAATCATTTCTTCTTCGTTAAAATCATACACTATTCAACAATCTTCAATTCCAGTATGATTTAATAATTTATCGGATTTATTCCAAAAATCGATGAATTTCAAACATCACCAAAACTATGAAATTTATACCTCAAATCGAAGACTTTGTGTCAACGATCCCAGATCTGAAGTCGGTTGTCGATTGGATAAACCGATAAGTCGCACAATCGAAAAGAAAAAAAATCCAAAACTCTCGTCTCACTCTCGATCACCTCTCTGTCAAATTTGTGAATGAATTTCAATTCATTCACGTAAAGTTAAGTTGAGTTTATCTCTTTTTTTATATTTTTATTTTTTATAATATTTAATAATAATATAATATAATATAATATATACTATTTAACATTTTAACTTCGTTACGTCCCTTTGGACCAGTCAAACGATCAAATTTTCCAAAACTCAAAACGTGAAACTTCTATATCTTTGAGTTTTCTACGTCATATCCAAATCTCAAATCATTTGGGCTTCATATGAAAAAGATATGTCACTATTTACCATTTTGCCCTTAAAATTAATTCATTATTTTTCAACTTATCTACGAAAATGCCATCAAAATAAATTGAATATTTTTCAACTTATTTACCAAAATGCCATCAAAGCTATTTTAGTCTCGGGGTCTCACAAATTGTAAAGTCACGTTCGATAAGAAATTGCGATAAGGTGTCATACCACGCTCTAGGTGCCTGTTTTAGACCATATAAAGCTTTGTGTAATTTAAATACATGGTGAGGTGAGAAATGATCGATAAAACCTAGAGGTTGTTCGACGTAGACTTCTTCTTGTAAAAGACCATTCAGAAAAGCACTTTTCACATCCATTTGATATACTTTGAAATTTTTGAAAGCAGCAAAGGCCAAAAATATTCTGATTGCTTCGAGCCTTGCTACTGGTGCGTAGGTCTCATCAAAGTCTATTCCTTCTTCTTGTCTGAAACCTTGAGCTACCAATCTTGTTTTATTTCTGATCACTGTGCCTTCTTCATTGAGTTTGTTTTTGAATACCCACCGAGTTCCAATGACAGCTTGGTGAGATGGTCTAGGTACTAGAAACCAAACTTCGTTTTGTTTGAATTGATTCAGCTCTTCTTGCATAACTTCAATCCAACTAGGATCCAGAAGAGCTTCTTCAATTTTCTTTGGTTCGTCCTGAGAGATAAAAGCAGCATGCATATATTCATTAATCATTTGCCTTCTGGTTCTCAAAGCCGCTGCTGGATTACCAATAACCAATGATGGAAGATGAGATTTTCTCCAAATAAAAGGATTTAAAAGGGTATCTTCCTGATTTGATATGTTGAGATTGTTCTCGACGGAACCAGTAGTAGGTTCTTGAGTGTCTTCTGCTGGTATTAGGAGATCTAATTTCTGTACTTCTGGTTCCACTATCGTAAAGTCTGGTTCTGGATTTTGAAGATACTTGATGTTTGCTTCTACAGCATCTTCACTATCCAGTTCCAAGTGGATCATGTCTAACATGTTACTTAAATCAGACGTGTTAGATATTTCAGGAGCACTGTTGTCTTCATCAAAGACAACATGAATCGACTCTTCAACATTAAGAGTTCTATTGTTGAAAATTATAAAGGCTTTGCTTAGAGTAGAGTAACCAAAAAATAGTCCAGCATCTGATTTTGAGTCAAATGCAGTTAAATGATTTTTGCCATTATTTAGTACAAAACATTTGCAACCAAATACATGAAAATAAGATATGTTGGGCTTTTTCCCTTTCCATATTTCATAAGGAGTCTGATTGTGCCTTTTGTTGACCATAGATCTGTTTTGCGTGTAACAAGCAGTGTTAATTGCTTCAGCCTAGAAGCGCTGTGAGATGTCTGCATCTGCTAGCATTGTTCTAGTTGCTTCTTTTATAGTTCTATTTCTCCTCTCAGCTACTCCGTTTTGTTGAGGAGTTCTGGCAGCTGAATATTCATGATGAATCTCATGTTCATCCAAAAATAACTCAAGATATTTGTTAGTGAACTCAGTACCCCGATCACTTCTGATTTTAATGATGGAAGTAGATTTTTCATTTTGAATCATTTTCAGAAGCTTGATCAGGAGGCTACTGGTTTGATCTTTTCCTGCGAGAAATATTACCTAAGTGAATCTAGAAAAATCATCAATAACAACAAGAGTATATTTCATTCCCCCTAAGCTCATGATAGGGATTGGACCAAATAGATCCATATTCAATAATTCCAGATATCTTGAAGTTGATTTGCTATCTTTGTTCTTGAAACTAGATCTTATCTGTTTCCCAAGCTGACAAGCAGAACAAACATGATTTTTAACAAAATTAATATCAGGTAGGCCATCAACTATATTCTGCTTTTTGAGATGATTGATTGACTTGAAATTCAGATGATTCAATTTCTTGTGCCATAGCCAGTGTTTATTACTAAGAGAGGCAACCAAGCATGTAGGAGTGTTGACATGATTTGAGTTCCAAGAGACTCTGTAGGTGTTGCCTTCTCTCTTTCTAGTTAATACAGTAGTTTCAGCAGAATATCTAACTACACATGAGTGCTTCTGAAAAGCTACGTAATAACCATTATCACATAGTTGACTAATGCTAATTAGATTGCAACAAAGATTGTCAACTAATAACACATCATTAATAGTTATGTTACCATGGATAATCTTACTTTTACCCACGGTTTTACCTTTTGAGTTGTCTCAAAAAGTTATCTTTGGTCCAGTGCAACTAGGGGTGGGCATAAAACCCGAAAAACCGAAAAAACCGACCGAACCGAATAATTCGGTTTAAATGGTTCGGTTTTATCGGGTTTTCGGTCGGTTATGGTTTTAAAAATTACGAAATTCGGTTTTTCGGTTCGGTTTTCGGTTTTAATCCCCGAAAAAACCGAAAAACCGAACCGGCCATATTATTGTTAATTATAAGGTTTTTATATATAATGGGTCATATTATTGTTTAGTATAAGGCTTTTTATGTATAATAGACCTATTAAGATTTAAGAACCTAATATCATTAACTCTCAATGATGTGAATCTAGCCAACCACTATGCGTTCCAAGAACCAATCCCGAGAGGACGCTTGAAGATGTTGAATGTTGGCCTTCATCCAACCAATGAAAGCTTGGAAACAAGACTCGAAGGGTTCGGGTTGCATCACAATCAAGTAGATGCTGACCGAGTCTACACGGACGTGTACACGGACCTGTACACGGGGTCCGTGTCTCATACATTCGAGATTGAGATTTACAGAGCCTACACGGACCCGAGCACGGAGGCATACACGGGGTCCGTGCCCTTTACGTTTGGACGAGAATATTTTCTTAGTTTAGTGTTTTAATTATTTTGGCAAGTAGATTTGATATCTTTAAATATGCAATTTCTAGGTTTAGATTTTTCTTATCTATATATATGCTAGAAGACTATGTAAACTTTTAACTTTTGTTCATTATTGATTTGATATCAAATTGTGATATTTTTCTCTCAACCAAAAAGCGAAAGCTTTTATACACTTCGGTGTTTTCAAAATCAAACTTATCAAAAGATTTATCTTTTGTGGCGTTTGTCGATCGTTGTTTGTGCGGATTGTCGTAGGCAAAGTTCTTCGAAGGTTCGTATAGTTTTCGATTGTTTATCCTCGTGTTTATTTGTTGCTAAACTCTTGCTAGTTTAGAGGTGAATATCACACAATACTTGAATCAAAAGATCGGGAAAACACACGGATCTTAATATCGTAATTGAATAGAGGGTGCGATTTATTTTTAATCGTGTTTGCTATTTATTCGTGTCAAGATTCACGTCACTCAATTTTCAATCCGATCGTTTTTTCTTCTTTCTCATCATTCACCAGTCGATGTTTTCTTTTCTTTTCTGTATATATATTTCTTTATTTTTTATATAAAAAATTAAGTCTCACAAATTAAATGTTTGAAAAATACTATGATTTAGATTTTAAAGGCATAAAGTGACGTATAATTTTATTTTGTAACAAATTTTAGCTAACCGTATATAACCGGCCGTATAAACCGAACCGTACTACAAAAAACCCGAACCGAACCGTAATAAAATGGTTCGGTTTTGGACTAGAGATATTCAAAACCGAAAATCGAAAAACCGAACCACTGTAGAGTAAAACCGGACCGAACCGACCGTTGCCCACCCCTAAGTGCAACTCATTATCTCGGAAAGTAGGTTTTTCTGTCCAGTCATATGTCTAAAACATCCACTGTCCAGATACCATGTAGAGTTACTGATTTCTGTTTTCTTCTGTTGTTCCTGCAAACACAAATTTTAGTATCTGGTACCCAAATCTATTTGGGTCCAAGCCTTATCAGTCCTTTGGGGACCCACATTTGCACAATTTTTGGTGACATTGTACTTCGGGTACCCAAAGATGTGTGTGCAACAGAAGGTCTGTTACTTCTAACAGTATGCATGTTAAAATGTTGTTCCTCCTTTTTGTTTCTGTTGTCCAGCCTGTATCTCTTCTGAACAGGTTTAGAGTTGTAGTACTGGTAGTTTTTAACCTTCATAGGAGGTTGTCTTCCTGAATTGAATCCTCTCATGATTCTAGAACTCCGGTCAACTTTTTCCTTAGGTTCAACATAACCCAGACCATAATGCATTCTTCTGTTCATCTGATTTACATTCCTTTCTACTGAAACAGTAGGTACTTCTGGTTTCTGTACCACACTAGATTTCACAAAGTGAATATAATTCCCTTTGCACATATCCAGTTTTGGCTTAGTAATTGTTTCAGAAATTCCTTCATATTACAAAAATCGAGACCACTCCTGTCTCCAGATTGTTTTTGTAACTCTTGCATCTTTTCCAGTGAAATAAAAGACTTGTTCCAAGCATTTACCAGTAGTGATAACTTTTGGTTTTCAGAAAGCATCTTTTGGTAATCTGCTTTTGCTCTTTCATTCTCTGTTTTTAATTTACTCATCTCAACTTGTAAATCATTACAGCTGTCTACTTGCAAGCAAGTTAACTTACTGTTCTGATCCTTTAAGTTCTGATTTTCGATCTTAACTTCTTCGAATGATTGAGAAAGTCTAGAATACTCTTTTACCATGTCATGTAATGCATTAACCAGACCAGTTCGTGTGAATTCGTTAGAATCAAAATCAAATACCTCTCCAGATGTTGAGGTTGAATCAGTGTCTGCCATGAAACATTTGACTTCTTATGCATCAATGTCACTGGAATGACTTTCTGAATCAGATGACTCAGAACTGGAGTCTGCCCATTTGGATTTGCTTTCTTCAACAATCATTGTTTTTCGATCTCTTCTGGACTTTTTGTCATTCCTCTTGTGATCCTTTCTCTTCTGGTCATCCTTCTTTGGTTTAGGACAATCAGCAATGAAGTGATCTATTTTTCCACAGTTAAAGCATCCCATATCACCAGATGGTGAATCTTTCTTGAAGTTGCGATTGGGACCCTGATAAGTTCGATGGTTCTTCTTCATGAACCTGGAGAATTTCTTTACAAATAAGGACATAGCATCACTACTGATTTGTTCAGCAGTCTTCTCCAATATACTGTCAATGATCACAGTAGGTAATGCTTGAGATACAACTGTAGCAGCAGTAAAGGAGGTGGTGGCAGTAGCAGTAATAGCAGTAGCAGTAGCAGCAAGAGCCTTAGTAGGTAGACTTGAAGGCTCTTCTCCACTTCTTACTTCTAATTCGAACTCGTAAGCTTTCAGATCTGCAAACAGGTCGTGCAGTTCCAACTTGCTTAGGTCTTTGGACACTCTCATAGCCATTGTTTTTACATCTCATTCTCTGGGTAATGCTCTCATCACCTTGAGAGCTATTTCTCTGTTGCTATGCTCTTTTCCCAGAGCTGTTAGCTCATTTACCAAGCTACTAAATCTTTCATCGAACTCATTTAGTTTTACTAGCTCTCATTTTTAGATTTTCGAACTTTTGCATTGCTACAGACAGTTTGTTTTCTTTCGTCTGCTCATTTCCCTCACATATCTGGATGAGCTTTTCCCAAATATCTTTTGCAGTAGAACACATTTTGATCTTGCTAAAAGTGTTCTTGTCGAGAGTTTTATATAATATATCATTTGCAACATTATCAAGGTTGGCCTTCTTCTTATCTTCGTTGGTCCATTCACTTCTTGATTTTTCAAGCATCTGTGGTGCGCTTCCAGTAACAGCAACAGCTGTGTTAGGCTTTAATATTTTTAATGGACCATCTGTGATGACATACCACATGTCATCATCTTGTGCTGCAAGATGAGCTTGCATTCTAATCTTCCAATCATCAAAATCTTCCTTAGAGAACATAGGGATCTTGCTAAAGTGTGCCATCTGTTGTAGATTTTCACGAACAAGAATAACCTGCTCTGATACCAATTGTTTAGGATCGAAGTTGAGTTTAGAGGGGGTGAATAAACTCTACTCGTTTTTCCTTATCTTTGTATGAGGTACTAAAATCCTGTTAGAGATAGTAGTATATCTTGTTGCGTATACCTTCACCTAGATTACAATAATACGTGCGGAAACAATCTGATGAAGTAAGTGAAAGACAATAGTGACAGTAGGCAGTAGTTGTTTATGGAAGTTCGAAGATGAAATCTTCTACGTCTCCCCTTCTTCTGTTTCCAGAAGGTATAACTAAAAGACTTTGGATATTACAGTACAACTCTTGTACACACCCACTTCAGAAGGACTTACACCTCAGCCTACTGAAACTCTTAGTTACTCAACTCAAAAAGAATGTGATACACAAGGTTCTGAAAAGACTCTTTTCAGATTACAATATCTTCCTGATAAAGTATAAGTGTTGTAAAAGATTGTGAAGAGAGTAAGAATCAGTAGCACATGATGATCTTCAAAAGATCAGATATTTGCTATGAAGCGTGTGCTACTTTTCTTTGTATTGAACTCTAAGTAATCAAGGAATTTCGAGGTTGTCTCGTTGAGTGAAAATAGCTTTGATCCTTGAAAAGATATTATGCGTAGCGTCGGTGTTGTGTAAGGGTTTGTTCCATGTATAGATACGACTGAGTTCAACGATCATAAACAGAAGATGTTTTCAGATCTCTGATAGAGTCAGCTTTATTACCAAAAGTGGTTCTATAAAACAATCAGTTTTGTTTTATACTAAACCTGGTAAAGTGCATTAAATGACTCCGTATAGTATTTAATGCTGCAACTAATACTGATACTTGGTAACCTTAACGGTAATATTTAAAGTAGTCACGTTAGGCAACATCTTCTACTGATTCTGTTTTTCTATCCTTTCTACTGCTTTTGTTTTACTAGACCAGTAGCTTCTGATTTCTTGTTGTCTACTGTTTTCTTAAGGAGTGCTACTGGTCTGATGGTTTTTATTTACATCGCCACAATTAAATTCATGTCTATCAATTTTCCCCTTTGTGATGATGTCAAAACCTAAACAGTAAGAAAGCGTTAAATAACAGATAATCAGTTGGCAAAAGGATAATGCCAATAAAGTAACAAAGTAAATTATCAATCAGTTCCAATGTCCCTGTAAATGACTTCTTCATCTTGAGGATCCTGAAATCTTCTATCTGAAGGTTCAGCTTCAGCTTCTGATTGCCTTAGTTCTGCTTCAGATGGATCTCTTCGTTTTTCTTCCCTCTTTTTGGCATCAGCGGCAATCACATGGGCTATAAGATCATTCATTCTTCCAGACAAGTTTTGAATGCCATTAGTTAACATCTCCAGATACGGAGCTTGAGTAGAGATACGATCATTGAGAGTAGTGAGAGATTGAGTTTGAGAATCAATCTTGGCATCCATTACTTCCAAGGAGGTGGAAAATGATCGAATGAGGTCATCATGCTCGGTGAGTCGATTGAGTATATCAGTTTGAGCAAGCACGATGTGACTATGATTTCTCGTTACAGCTTGTCTGAAAACAATGGTTTCAGCATACATTTTCTCCATGGTTTCCGCCGTGTTATATATGTGTTTGCTCATTCGTTCTCTGAAGGACTGAGCACCACTAAATTCTGATATGCTCTCACAGGACATCCGCTTGACTAAATCTGACAGGTTATTGAGTTCCCTTTGAATAACATCAATCTGAAACTCCAAATTGAATATTTCTGATTGAGGTGAGGGGGTTCGTACAAGCATGTGTTGCCTCATTTCAGCAGCACGAGTGTTCGTGAGAGTTTGAACAGGATCAGTGACAATCAGTGCAGTAGAGACTTGATTGGTGGTGAGGGAAGTGGTGTCCATCACAGCAGTAGAAGGACCAGGGTCAGCAAAGGTTTCATCTGGAATAGCAGAGACATTTGGTTCGGCAGCAATTATGGTAGGAACAATCTCTTCATCAGGAGCAACCAAGTTGGAGACCAAGTTCTCTTCTGTTGGAGCAATGGCAGTAGGTGAAGCTGATTGTTCTGCAGTTATGGGTTCAGATTGCTGGTTCAGAAGAACTTTCATTTCAGCTTGATGAGCATCAGAAAAGTTCTCTAGATTTGGCAAAAGAGATACAGCATCTGATTCTGCCATATGTTGTTCTGTGCATGGAGAGGATGATGGTGGCAATGAAGTAGCTGGTACTGCTTCCTGAGTAGTAGGGAACGTGGGAACAATCGACTCAATGACTTCTTCAACTGAAGCCAGTTCAGGCACAGACAAAAGAGATGATGACGGAATAGGCCTTGTTGGAGATGCAGGAGTACTAAGAACAGAAGCCTTTGGTGAGGCTATAGTCCGTTCCTCAACTGTCTGGATCTGTTGAAAGTCTGGAACAAGGCCGACTTGATATATAATTGGCTCTCCAAAGCCCTTTTCTTGATCACGAATTTGCTCATTCATCTGTTTCAATTTGTCAGAGAGAATCAAAATGACGTTTGGTTCCTAAACGGCAGTAGGAATAGCATGATCAAAATTTGATTCAAGAACTTTCAGAACCGATTCCAACTTCTGACATTTCAGCTGTTCGAGGATGTAACTTCTTCTGCGCAAGGCATCGATTACATTTTCTGTTTTGGCTAGCTGAAAGACCCTCTTCTCAGCATTCATTATTTTCCCATAGGCTCCTTTCGTCTTGAAGTAAGCAAAAGAATGAAAAATTCTGACCTTGTGCCATTCGTCAAAGAAATTCATGTCATCATTGGCAGAGCTTTCTATTTCTGCCAGATGAAGATCAACACATGTGGTCACAGTTGTTTTGAGTCCAAAAACTTGTGGTTCTTCAATCATCTTTCCTTTGCCTTTGTCGGTTGATGAGATAGGCAAAATGGTCGAAATGCAGAAGACCCACTTGTTGGTTCTCGAATCACTATTCCAGACGTCGGTATGAAAGTAGAAGCAGTAGATGTTGCTGGAGCAGATGCAACATCTAGCTCTAAAGTAGGACTAGTGGATCGTGCAGATGGAACCACTTCTGGAAACACCAGTCTGAGTGGCACTTTCTCAATTTCAGAAATTGCTGCTGTCTTCTTGATTTTGAGAACAGTATGTGCTTTCTTTTTATTGGAGTTGGTAAGGATGGTTGAACATCAGCAGCAGACTCTTCTGATACTGTTTTATCAGAATCAGTAGAGACTATCACTCTTTTCCTTTTAATCTTTCGTTGAGGTTTCTGAGCCTCAGAAAGAGTCTCTCCAATCTCCTTTTTCAAAGCAACAAATTCAGCCACGGTTGGCTTGGGCCTTGAAGCGAGTACATTCTCAGCATCAATCATTGTTACGGAAACAGCATCATGTTCACTTGTAGAAGCGAAACCAGCATCCTTTAGCATTGTGCTGATCTGAATAGCAAATCTAGAACTTTTCTTGATGAGCATGTCTTTCATGATTCTGAATATGAAATGACTCCAATCCACTTTAGTTCCCTTAGTGATGGTAGCCATCACTTGAACTCTCTCCTTTGTTAAATTGTCGAACGTGCCAGCTTTGACTAATATAGATTTTGCCACAATATCAGCCAGAATTTGATATTCCATTCAGGGACGGATCCAGGAATAAAAGTTGGGGGGGGGGGGCTTGAACTCAATATGATAGATTATATATTATTTAAAAAAAATTTACATTATATCGTTCAACGAAGTTGTGTCCTACGAGATTTTAAAACATAAAATTCATCAATAATAGAATTTACATCAATATGTTTAGCTAAATCTCGTTCAATATAGAGTGTCAAACAATCGGCAAGAAAGTCATCCTCCATTTTATAGCAAAGTCCCGTCTTCACATGCTTCATTGCTGAAAAAGCCCGCTCAGTAGACACAGGTATTGTCAAAACAAGATGAATCAATCTAGTCAACATAACATAAACACTTGATCGTCCACTCTCGGTCAATTGCTGACACAACTCAACAAGTGTAGAAACCTTTAAATTCTGCATCACATCAAGTTTATAATGTATCAATTCATACTACAAAGAAACAATTTCTTGATCTGTAAAATCTCCAGGATAAAACTTCTTCGCAAGCTTGCAAATATCATCACTGTTAAATGAGTCAAATGAATTTTTAGGATCTAAAGCTGTACTAAGAGAAAGAAGTTTCACCGATAACTCATTGAACCGAGTATTTAACTCCATCAAAATTAAATCTATTGCTGCATTAAAAACATCAAAGTGGTAATGATAGCGACTGTTATTAGCTGTACTAATAGCGACTGTTATTAGCGACTGTTTGAATAAACCGTCGCTAGTAGCGACGGTGTAATTAAAACTGTTGCCGATGTTTATTTGCGACTGTTTGAATAAACCGTCGCTAGTAGCGACGGTGTAATTAAAACCGTCGTCGATCTACATCGGCGACGGTTTTACTAAAACTTTCGCCCATATTAGCGACGGTTGTTGAAAAACCGTCGCTAAATTATTAAAAAAAAAAGTGGGCTCGGCTACAGCCCAGTACAGCCCTAGAATACATCCGTCTCTGATTCCATTTTAAGTAACTTTTTGTGGTAAGAAGGAGACAATTCTTCTCCAGTGGCTGAGAAGGTGCTGAGAGCAATAGACATTTCAAGCTTGGAAATATTAGATAGTTCAGAAATACCTGAAAGTGGGAGGAGGAAATTTGCTCCCAATAGTGCGGCATCAATGGATATGGATGCATCTCCTTGAGAGTGAACGATATTTCCTTCATGCACAGTTGCCTTAGCGTAGAAATCCAGAAGAGCATTTTTGTATATCATAGCTGGTGCTTCCAAGAATTTTCGAAGTCCAGATTTCTCAAGGGCTTGAAACATTTTAACAAGGTTATCATATTTGACATTGAGAACTGAAGCAAAGTTGACATGATATGCATTAAGAGTGTATGCTCCGGCCATTTCTGTACGAAGAAAGGATCAGATAAAATTTTCAGTAGATAGAGATGATGAAGAGAAAGTAGTAGCTGAATAACAACAGTTATGAAACAGTAAAGGTGAAAAGGTTATATTTAAAATAAATGTACAGCCGTCAAGTAAACATAAAGACACGTGTCAGTATGTTTATGGTTGAGTGTTTGAAAAGACTTGCAGAAATTGTTAGAGACGCGAATGATTTTAAAATTTTGAAATAGGCGGGTTGTCCAGACGGTTACTAAGAATAATCAGAATAGGATTTGTCGTTTTATGATAACGTCTGCTGGAAGTTTCAGAGTGCTGAAATATTTGAGCACTTTGACAAAACCAGCAGACTCGTTGTTTTATCGAAAAGACAAGTATTTTATCTGTAGTCTGAAAAAAGTGTAAAAATCTTAGTCTGACTAAGATACTGTTCCCCCTCGGTAAATGCAACTAATAAGTGGTCATTAAAACGACAAGTGACTCTTGGCAATCTCTCAATCTAAAGCGTCGAAAATGAACAGTCGCAAAAGTCTTTGTTTCTTCTATAAATACCTGCATAACTTAAACGAAGTTAGACATTCGGAAGTTGATCTTGTGCGAATAATTTCACCTGATTACAGTAATACGTGCGGAAACAATCTGATGAAATAAGTGAAAGACAATAATGACAGTAGGCAGCAGTTGTTTATGGAAGTTCGAAGATGAAATCTTCTACGTCTCCCCTTCTTCTGTTTCCAGAAGGTATAACTAAAAGACTTTGGATATTACAGTACAACTCTTGTACACACCCACTTCAGAAGGACTTACACCTCAGCCTACTGAAACTCTTAGTTACTCAACTCAAAAAGAATGTGATACACAAGGTTCTGAAAAGACTCTTTTCAGATTACAATCTCTTCCTAATAAAGTATAAGTATTGTAAAAGATTGTGAAGAGAGTAAGAATCAGTAGCACATGATGATCTTCAAAAGATCAGATATTTGCTATGAAGCGTGTGCTAATTTTCTTTGTGTTGAACTCTAAGTAATCAAGGAATTTCGAGGTTGTCTCATTGAGTGAAAATAGCATTGATCCTTGAAAAGATATTATGCGTAGCGTCGGTGTTGTGTAAGGGTTTGTTCCATGTATATATACGACTGAGTTCAACGATCATAAACAGAAGATGTCTTCAGATCTCTGATAGAGTCAGCTTTATTACCAAAAGTGGTTCCTGCAGAAAAGCTATAAAACAATCAGTTCTGTTTTATACTAAACTTGGTAAAGTGTATTAAATGACTCTGTATAGTATTTAATGCTGCAATTAATACTGGTACTTGGTACCCTGAACAGTAATATTTAAAGTAGTCACGTTAGGCAACATCTTCTATTGATTCTGTTTTTCTATCCTTTCTACTGCTTTTGTTTTACTAGACAGTAGCTTCTGATTTCTTGTTGTCTACTGTTTTCTTAAGGAGTGCTACTGGTCTGCTGGTTTTTATTTATATCGCCACAATTAAATTCATGTCTATCAATATATATTTTTAAAAAACATACGACAAACATAGCACGATCATCAAATTCCTAAAATATATTTTTTAAAAACACAGAGGCCAATCAAATAAACTTAATCAAGCCAAAAAAATTGAGAATTCAGATAACAAACCTTCACTAATCCTTCTGAAAACATAGCCATAAACAGAAACCGAAGAAATAATAAGAATAAAAAGAATATTTAAGGAAGAGAGGACGGGGAAAAAGGAGGGAGATGAGAGAGACTTTGCGTGATTGTGTGGTTGTTGTGTGGAACGGTTTGTTGGAGATAGGAATTGATTTTGAGAGAGAGATTTTTGAGATGAATGAAAAGGGAAAAATGGTCAATACAAAAGTTAGTGTCAGCAGGGTAGTTTTTACGTGCATCTCATTCTTAATAAAATAGTAGAGATTATTAGCATATCATATCATCCCACTACAAAAATAATAAAATAATATTTTTTAATAAATATAACAATCATTTTACAGGACGTTGCACTTATTTCGAGGTTAAATATTGATGGCATGCCCATCACTGGTGTAGGCGTACGACAAACATACTTTACAACAGCGCTACGCAACTTTGTTGGGTTTTACGCCTACATCTTATCAGATTAAAAGTGCACATCTTTATCTGACCGCTTTACGAGACCATTGTCTAAATAATATGATTATTGATCACTGCACTAAAGATGATGTGACACAATATTTCTGTTGTATGACATTAATGGTCATTGGTAGTTGTATATTTTCGTTTATTCTTAATTTTGATTGACAAATAAAGTAAAAGTCATTTAAAAAAAAAAAGATTATTATACTATATATAAATATGCTATTTTAAAATTAGTACTTTTTACTAAACAAAATAATGATTCATAATTTTAATTATTTCTCAAAAAATACTAATTTATCTTGTACAACTAACAACCGTCTAAATAAATTTTTTTATTGTTCTAATAATAATAACACTAAATACAAAAATAATTTCAATATGATCAACAAAAATAATAACGCTATCTTTTAAGAGTCGCTCATATGAAATGACAAAATCAACGAACAATATTATCACCTAACAATTTTAAACATTCTTATCAAAAAATAATATTATAAAACCAAATTATTTCAATAATAACAAAAATAAAATTGATATATGTAAAATACTCCAAAATTAATGATGTTCGATAAACCAACGTAACTTAGTCGAAAAACATAACCATAACAAGAATCCGTGAAAACCTTAAGCATGTTGGGCAAATGAATCGAAGAAAATGCGCGCAATTTATATAGGAAATAGACACGGATTCATTTTGAATCCGTGACACTATTCTATATTTTCTTATTTAAAAAGTTAGAATCCGGAACCGTTTTTAACCGGATTGCCTTATTTTTATAAATCTTTCAGTTTACTGAATATTTTTTAAATTTATATTATTTTTTAAAATAAGCTCTGTATAGAGGTGGACTAGCCAAACAGTGTTTTTATAACCGGACCGTTAATCGAACCAGTCAAGCCTTAAAAAATGGTTCAACCTGTTCCACCGAACGGTCGAAACGGATCAATAAAATTAATAGTTTATTTATTTTATATAATAAATAAAATAGTAAAATATTGATTATTTATGTTTTTATAGTTTTACTTAATTTTTAAGATGAAAATTACAACAAATATCCAAATAAACACAACTTTTTCGGTTTTTCCGGGTTTTAACCGGTTTCTGGTTTTTTCGATTTTTTCCGGTTTAACCGGGTTTTAACCGGTTTTTTTCCGTTAAACCGGGTTTCCGTTTTTTCCTTATCTCCGGAACGGTCTAGAGGCCGGTTCACGGTTGAACCGGTCCGACCGGCCGGTCCGGTCCGATTTTGAAAACACTGTAGCCAAACATGTCCGTGCAAATTAATCTATTTGTAAATTAAATTTTCAAATTTTTTGTTTGAAATGTTCTAATATATCCAATCCACGGGTCCAAATGACAGTACCCAAATTAATATCATTTCGAGTTTCGAAACTACTTTATAGATGTCAGAATTTGATTTGAATTAATATATATAGTGGATCTCATGTGGAACCTCTCACGGATCTTAATTTGTGAGACGGGTCAACTTATCCATATTCACAATAAAAATTAATACTCTTAGGCTATGTTTAATAATCATTCCCTTATCTCGCGTTTGGTTCGTTTTTTTATTAATTTACAGGTCCTTGATTATGATTGAAAGTCCACAATATTCATGTTATTTGTGTGATTAAATATCACTCCTCAAAAAGTGTGATAATTAATATTTTTTGAATAGTAATCATGATAAAATTATACATTGACTATAATATCCTTGAATTTTTTTTCGATATACTATAAAAATTAAAACTAGTGAAATTTTAATAATTAATATAATATTTACATTTTTATTATATTTTTTATAAATTAATTCCATATATTTTTATTATTTTCAATCATTTTAAAGAAAATGAATTGTAATGCACATATATCTTAAATTAAATTTTATAAATTTGTAATCTTGTTAATTAATTTTTTTATGAAAATAAATAGTTTTTCAATTTTAATTTATTTTTTAATGATTTAAATTAATTTAAATAAATATAAATTATAATTATAAAAATTTAATTATTTATCAAATTATTTTACAAATATTTATATTTTTTTAAGAAAAAACATAATATTTTAATTATTACTAAAATTTTATTAATATTAACATTTAAAATATTATTGTATTTTAATTATTAAAGTAAATGCATATTTATCAATTTATTTCTAATAAATATATTTAAAATAATTTAATAAATATAAATTATAATTATAAATATTTAATTATCTATATAATTATTTTAATAATATATCTTTAATTAGCATTTGGGGTATTTTGATCATTAAAATAAAATTACAAAATTAATCCATCATTTTAAAATCATACCAAACACCATGTTATTTATCCCACCATACTATTAATTCATATATCTCATTTTTTAATCACTCTAATTATTAATTATTTACTTATCCTATCACACGTGTATATATATATATATATATATATATATATATATATATATATATATATATATATATATAAAAGCACCATCCAATATAAAAGAATAAAAATTTGTAATTGCTCCCAAGATTTTTTCCTTTTGTTTTATAAACGAAAAGCACGTCACAAAAACTAATACTTGCTAGAATTACACACTAAATAGAATTTG
This sequence comes from Primulina eburnea, assembly GCF_022965805.1. Taxonomy (NCBI): domain Eukaryota; kingdom Viridiplantae; phylum Streptophyta; class Magnoliopsida; order Lamiales; family Gesneriaceae; genus Primulina; species Primulina eburnea. Next base: position 484,573 of record NC_133113.1, read on the forward strand.
TTCCACATCGCACTAAAATCAACTAACATCGAAGAACTCTAATCTACGTTGCGCCAAACGAGTCCCCCGACATTTGCTTGTGAATCATAGCAAAGCAATGCAACATCCCTTTCGGCCTAAAGGGGAGGAAGATGGGTGATGTTGGCTGGCGGAGGTGGATGAGGAGCGGTGGCGTTGGCCGGGTGCGGCGGCAACTGATGAGGTTGGCATTGGTAGCACTTCGTGAAGAGCCCAAAGGTGTCGATTTGATGAATAAAATTTGTCATGCTAGCCCATCCTCCGAACCCAAAACCAACTATTAAAACCCATATGACCACAAATATATTGATGATATATGTCCCAACCCATCTTCCAAAGTACTTTGGAGGCTGCTCCACTGCATTCTGCACCAAATTAAAGATTAATTATATTTTCAATTCTTTTTAAGTATTTAATTCTGATTTTTTTTAATCTGATATAAATTGAGGAAAATGGTATTTTGGACTACCAAAACTATGGGTGTGTGGGGTGTGACTGAATAATTTCAAGATTTTGAGTTTCCCCACACCTGTCACTTTCTATTTTCAGTAACCCTTCAGTATTTCTTTGGAAATGATCCCCAACTGAATATGTAAAGAATTTGTGATACAAAACCATTTTTTAAAAAAAAAAATGACTTCACATATGTTAAGAATTAGGGAAACAAAAACCATATTTTTTCAATAAATATATGACTACTACTATACAGATTATGCTGCTTACCTCTCGGGCAGCAGATGATCTGAAGGTGAAAATGTGAGCCAAAGCCGGGATGACATAGACGGTGAAGCTGACAAGAAGCGACCCGACGGTGGAGTTGATGGGCCCGAAAAACGGGAAGATGATGGCCAAGAACCATATCGGCACCACCACGGGCAATCTCGAGGCATTCATGCATGCCGATCGCCTTCTCCCACACGAAATACAATGGCGTACATGCGAACCCGAACGTTATAAACTGCATTCATCGACATTGATACAACCATAGCAAAACAATACTATTTAGTTTACCATAAAAAGTTGTCAATTTATATGTTAAAAATATTAAAAATAAATAACCTGATGGATGAGCATCAAAATGACGGCCATGTCCCTGAAAGGAGACTTTGGGAGAAGGGCGAATGCATTGGAGTGACTGAGAAGCAAATCTCCGAAAGCCCAGTACACTGCCGAGGCCGAGGGGAGAGTCAGGGTCAGCGCATATACGGTGGCTATCAAGTATATGGCCTTGAATTTTTGTGGCTTCCACATTGCATGCATTATCTCTCTGCAACATCAAATACGTACCCCCACAATGTTGAAACTACTAATTCACCAGCAAGATTCATAAACATGTCGTTTAATTTATGGGTGTTCGACTTAACGTTCGAGCTCGAATCGCATTATTAACGGTTTGATGGTTGATTTCGGACTAATTTTTTTATATATATATAAAAAAAAAAGTAAGCTTATTTATATTTTTATTATAATTGAGAATTGAAAGGTCAGACAGGAGCCCCCGGTAGTTAAGTTTCATCTCAGCATGAAACGAAAGCTGCATAAAGTGAATGGAGAAAGAGGTCTGACTTTTTTTACTACAGATGGCAAAAAAAAAGCGTAGTCCGAGAAAGAGCGACTTTTTAGTTTTTACCCCCCTAGGCACGCCTAACATTTACACAACTGGAAAAATTATTGAATTCTCAGAGTAAAAGTAAAAGGACGATGGACTACTCAATCTGTTCGAGGAAATAAAAAGGATCGGTCAGATTCTCTTCATTTTTCCTGAGGTTAAATTGCATTCACGATAACGTTGGAGGGTAAAGCCCGTTTTATCTTTCTCTATTGCAAAAATAATAATAATAACAATAACAAATAAATAAATAAACCTTCCTGTTATTCACAAATATTAATAATATCTTCATATATTTAATTAACCTAGGCCAAAAACGTGAGAAAAATAAATATATAAATGAAAATAAAATAATAGTCATATGAGGATGTCTTACACAGTTACGGCATGCATGTCCCCCAAATGTGTAGAGAATGTTGATGGCCCCCGTGAAAGATAGCACCAACTTGTTTGGACCCGAATGCTTCACACCCTCTACCTGTTCATCATTATATTATTATTATACTAAATAAATCCCTTCTATATATTAATATGTGCATTAATTTGGCTAGGAATCTTGGACAACTTTGGACATAATAGTTATTCGAATAATTAGTATATATAGTTCGAATGGCATGCATGTGAACATGATTTGATTCGTGATAAACATAAAAATTGTACATTAATTAAATGTTTTATAATATAAATATATAGTTTTTGTTTTATTAAATGTTTAAATATTATATGTTTTATAATAAATTGTATAAAATATAAGTTGTTGTGTAATTATAAGTTTTTACTATTTTTTACAGGTTCGATAAAACAAGAATAACCTTGGCGTTGCAAATGAGATTAAGATGATTCTTGGGCCTGTAGAAAGTTGATTATAAGATCTACAATATTGTTGCCAAGCATGAGATAAAAATCCTCTCACAAGTGGGATCAAATTAAGCAACAATTAAAGTTACCAAAGGAGTGGCAGTTTTACCATGCTCTAGTATTTTGACCATATCTCTCAAATTACTTGGTCAAATATTCTGAAAAAAATACCACAACTAGACAACTCAATTATCCACATGTTTCATTTTATGTGAAGAAGCAAATTCGGAGAAGAAGATTTTCAAAAGTGATGTGTAATATAATATTAATTTCTTGGAACACCAATGAAGACTTATGTGTAAAAAATAATATTTTATTTGTGGTTGTCTCCCCAAATTTGGCTATAAATAGGGGTGCATTGTAATGTATTGAGATATCCCTCATTCTATGAACAAACCTGTAGTGACCCGTTCCAGAATCACCTACTAATCAAGAACTAAGCATGCGATTAACTTAATTAAAAACAATCAGAAATAAAGGCGGAAAACTGTCACCAAAAGATAGTTATACAACCCAATCGAAAATCCAGGACAACTAAACTAAAAGGAAATATACGGTACAACCATATCGAATCAAAAAGATACCGAAGAACTAAACCAACCAGCTACTCAACGTCCTCCTCCTCCTCCTCCTGAGCTGTCCAACCTGAGGCCTGCCCCGTGGGAATGGGGTGTCCAAGATAGACAAAACCGAGGACGTGAGCGATAAGAACGCCCAGTACAAAAGCATGAGTATACAAGCCTATATGAAATGCACATGCTATGATATGATACCAGGGTAGTCAAGAAACAGGAGTAACAAAGGATCTCAAAATGCTCAGTCTAGAGGCGCCAAGTGGATAGTGCCGCGCGGTACTCCTCTGGGTCACTGCATCCACTACAAGATCAGACGTGGACCTAAAATGTCCCGGATCACCGAAGCCCTCCGGACCCGTCGGCCACTGTGTACTCTCGGTGTCCATGCGTCCACAAGACAAAACAGGGCTGAGCGGCCCCACAAGATATAGCTTATCTCGAAAGAGATACAGCTCAACAGTAAAGGCTATCTCGAAGGAGATACGGCTCAACATGAAATGCGACATGCATCATAAAACGTGACATAATAACATGCATCATATGACATATATCAATGCATCACATAATCATGCAACACATATAAGGATGTATACTCGACTAGGATATCTCGGATAGTACTTTCGTACCTCAAACCAGCAGATCCTAACAATCAGTCCTAGACTCACGCCTTCGTCCGCAGTCAGCCCACTGGTGCCGCTAGCTCCAAACTAGAGCACAGCTCCGCTACAACACTAGTAGCTCCCCGCTAGTGCCCGAACCTCGGAAAAAGACTAGAAACCTGTCAGAAACGACTGAAATGCTCTGGAACACTCTGAAATGGCGAGTCACAAATGAAGCCTCGCGCCTCTATTTATAGCCAATGTTCGGACGCTCCGATCCACTTCGGAAGCTCCGATCTGGTACACTTCGGACGATCCGAACCCACTTCGGACGATCCGAACCCTGCATGTCTTCCACGAGTACAGCCACCTGTCCCGGACGATCCGAGTCTTGATCGGACGATCCGAACCCTTCCACGTGTCCAGACACCTGGCTCGGACGATCCGAACCCTGATCGGACGATCCGAACCCTTCCACGTGTCCAGAACCCTTCCACGTGTCCAGCCACCTGTCTCGGACGGTCCGAACCCACTTCGGATCGTCCGAACTCTTCGGTGCTATCGAACCATCTTCGGTCCGTCCGATCATGACCACGGTCAAAATTACACATTAAACCTTCTTAATCACCATTAATCCGTTAATTACCCAATTTGGAATTCGGGCTACTACATTCTCCCCCCCTTAAAAGATTTCGTCCTCGAAATCAGGCTTAGAGGATGAACAAAACGAAATAACAACCTCGTTATTACATCTCAATGGTTGTTGAATACAACTGATATTTCGATTACAACTGAAAACACAAACATATACAAAGCATAACTCAAAAGAGCTCTGGATGCTCCGAACGCATACGACTCTCTAGCTCCCAAGTGGCTTCTTCAGTGCCTCTGCGCTGCCACTGAACTAAGACAAGAGGAATGATCTTATTCCGCAACACCTTGTCTTTGCGATCGAGGATCCGCACTGGTCGTTCTACGTAAGACAAATCCGAATCAAGTTGAACTTCTGAGGGATGCAAGATGTGAGACTCATCTGCTACATATCGTCTCAACAAAGATACGTGGAACACATCATGAATACTTGATAGGTACGGCTGGCAAAGCAAGTCTGTAAGCCAAATCTCCCACGCTTTCCAATATTTCAAATGGACCAATAAATCTCGGAGACAGCTTACCCTTGAGACCAAATCTCAAAATCCTGCGAAAAGGCGAAACTCGTAGAAATACTTTCTCACCTGGCTGAAATTGAAGAGGTCGACGCTTGGTGTTCGCATAACTAGCCTGTCGATCCTGAGCAATCTTAATTCGCTTCTTGATTACTGCAACTTTATCAGTAGCCTGCTGGACTAACTCCGGTCCTTCAACCTGTCGTTCCCCAACTTCGTCCCAGAATAATGGAGTACGACAACGTCGCCCATACAACGCCTCAAATGGTGCCATACCAATACTACGATGATAGCTGTTGTTGTATGCGAACTCAATCAAAGGCAAATGATCATGCCAAGCGATTCCGAAATCCATAACACAGGCTCGCAACATATCCTCAAGTGTACGGATAGTCCTCTCTGTCTGACCGTCGGTCTCTGGATGATAAGCCGTACTTAAACTTAATGAAGTACCCAATGCCGACTGGAAACTACCCCAAAATCGTGAGGTAAAACGAGGATCTCTATCACTAACAATACTGACAGGCACTCCATGCAAACGTAAAATCTCTTGAATGTACAATCGAGCCATACGATCGAAAGTGAAATCACGGTTATATGGCAGAAAATGAGCAGACTTGGTGAGTCGATCCACCACTACCCAAATAGCATCACTATTCCTCGAAGACAATGGTAAGTGAGTAATGAAATCCATCGCGATATGCTCCCACTTCCATTCGGGAATAGGTAAGTTCAACAATAATCCTCCCGGTCGACGGTGCTCTGCCTTAACCTGCTGACAAACAAGACACTTGGAAACAAACTGATAAACGCTGCGCTTCATCCCTTTCCACCAAAATCGTGTCCTCAAATCTTTATACATCTTATTGCTTCCCGGATGAACACTCAACTTGCTTCGATGGGCCTGAGATAAGATCTCTTCCCTCAAAGTATCATCCTCTGGTACTACAACCCGATTAGACAAACACAGAAGACCATTAGACTGATAATGGAAATTACTATCTCCACCAGCCAACCGAGCTAATCTCTGAGTCTTGAGATCAGACATCTGAGCATCTCGAATCCGAGCGAACAAAGCTGGCTCAGATAAAATGGTAGCAACACGAATGCTCTCCATACCTTTCCGATGTTTGAAATTAAATCCCAATGAACAACAATCCTGGATAGTACTAATCATAGCACTGGTCTGAAGTGCAGAGACTCTCACCTTGCGACTAAGAGCATCGGCTGTGAGATTCGCAGAACCTGGATGATATTTGATCTCGCAGTCATAATCTTTAAGTAGATCCATCCAACGACGTTGTCTCATGTTCAACTCAGCCTGAGTGAACAGATACTTCAGACTCTTATGATCAGTAAAAATTTCAAACTTAACTCCGTACAAGTAATGACGCCAGATTTTCAGCGCGAACACAATAGCAGCTAATTCTAGATCATGAATAGGGTACTTCTCCTCGTGAGGTTTTAACTGCCTGGATGCGTAAGCGATCACATGATCATTCTGCGTCAACACACACCCTAAGCCTTGAAAAGAGGCATCGGTGTAAACACTGAAACCATCAGATCCTGACGGTAACGCCAAAACAGGTGCAGAAGTCAGAAGTCGACGAAGCTCTCTGAAACTATCTTCGCACTCAGATGACCACTCAAATGGAACATCCTTCCGAGTAAGTTGCGTCAATGGTCTAGCTACCTGAGAGAAATTCACGATGAAGCGACGATAATACCCTGCCAGACCTAGAAAACTACGGATCTCAGCCACCGTCGTCGGACGTGACCAATTCAGCACTGCCTCAATCTTACTAGGATCCACAGAAATTCCTTCCTTGGAAATCACATGACCAAGAAATACTACACGATCAATCCAGAACTCGCACTTACTCAGCTTAGCATACAATTGCTTCTCGCGAAGAATCTGCAACACAATCCTCAAGTGCTGGATATACTCTTCCACACTGCTGAGAATAAATCAAGATATCGTCGATGAAAACCACAACAAACTGATCTAGAAAATCCCGAAAGACTCGATTCATCAGATCCATGAACACTGCTGGCGCATTCGTCAATCCAAATGGCATAACTAGAAACTCGTAATGCCCATATCGAGTACGAAATGCAGTCTTGGAAATATCATCATCTCTAACTCTCATCTGATGATAACCCGATCGCAAGTCAATCTTGGAGTAAACAGAGGTACCCTGAAGCTGATCGAACAAATCATCGATACGAGGTAATGGATACTTGTTTTTGATCGTCACACGATTCAGCTGGCGATAATCAATGCACAATCGCATAGATCCATCTTTCTTCTTGACAAACAAGACTGGAGCTCCCCAGGGTGAAACACTCGGGCGAATATAACCTTTATCAAGAAGATCCTGCAATTGCTGCTTCAATTCTCTCATCTCTGACGGAGCAAGACGATAGGGGGCACGAGAAATCGGTGCAGTCCCTGGCATTAACTCAATGCCAAATTCCACCTCTCTAACCGGAGGAAAACCAGGAATCTCATCTGGAAAAACATCAGGAAATTCACAAACCACTGGAATATCATCTATACCAACACTACCTGTGGAGGAATCAATCGCATAGATGAGGTAGCCTTCCCCGCCCGCCTCTAAAGCACGACAGGCTTTCAGAGCAGATACCACTGGCATCGGAGGTCGCGCTCCCTCACCATAGAAAAACCAACTAGAGCTCTCAGTCGTACGAAACTGAACAAGCTTCTGGTAACAATCCACGGTAGCTCGGTAGGTAGTCAATAGGTCTATACCTAGAATACAATCAAAATCTTCCATCTCTAGGATCATAAGATTCGCAATCAATTCGTTACCCTCAAAATCTAAGGACAACCCATCACTAGACGCTTCGCTAACACCGAATGACCCATCGGAGTAGAAACAGAAAGAATGACGTCTAGAGAAACATACGGTAACTTATGACGCTTAACAAATCGTGCAGAAATGAATGAATGTGATGCTCCGGTATCAATAAGAACAAAAGCAGGAATACCGCATAAACGAAAAGTACCTGCTATGACTCTCTCCGTTTCATCTGCAGCCTGATCCTGGTTCAGCGCAAAAACCTGACCTTGGGCACGAGGTCGAAGATTTGAACTACCCACTGCCTGACCCTGCCTCCTCTGCTGAACAGTCGTCTGAGATCCGGAACCAGATCCTGCTCCACCTCGCAACTGAGGACAATTTTTCTTGAGATGACCCATCTCTCCGCACTGAAAACAAGCTCCCGCGGCTGATCGGCATTGCTCCGATGGATGGTTCTTCCCACAATGCACACAAGAAACCTTCTTCTTACCAAAGCGGAAAACACCGCTAGACCGTGATCCAGATCCATAAGAAGAAGAACCAGATTTCTTGAAAGACTGAGATCGAGGGCTCAAAGTACTCGGAGGTCTAGAAGAAAGAATAGCCCTACCACGCTGGAGACTGATCTCTGCCTGGCGACACCGGTTCACTAACCCATCATAAGAAGTAGGATTATCACAGACAGTGACTCGATCAAAAATCTCCTGGTTAAGACCCTGAAGGAAATGGTCATACTTGGCCTCAGAACTGCCACTGATATGAGGGGCAAAGGGTAACAACTCGAAGAACTTCTGCTGATATTCATCAACAGACATACTCCCCTGCTTAAGATTCAGGAGCTCAATCGTCTTTGCCTGGCGAAGGGCTGGAGGAAAATACAGCTGCATGAAAGCTGCACGGAAATCGGCCCAAGTCACCCTACCCTGAGACTGGACTATCGGCGCAGAAGTCGATCGCCACCACTTGCGCGCACGGCCTTCGAGAAGAAAACCAAGGGTCTCCATCTGCTGCTTTTCGGTGCACTGGAATGCACGGAAACAACTCTCCATGCGCTCTAACCAATCCTCAGCATCATCGGGAGTCTCACCGCCGACTAAAGGCTTAGGCCCCATCTGAATGAAACGGTGCAAATCAAAACGCCTAGGACCATCCCGACGATGACGATGTTCACTATGACGCCTACGATCGTCCTGGCTCACCCCAACGACCTACACTTCCCTGACTACTCTCATCACCAAAGTGGTCAGCCATCGCTACAAGATAGAATGGGGAAAATGGTAAAATAGTCAACGAAAATCCCAAAACAGAATCTATATCCCAAAATCGTAAGCATGCTCTGATACCATAAATGTAGTGACCCGTTCCAGAATCACCTACTAATCAAGAACTAAGCATGCGATTAACTTAATTAAAAACAATCAGAAATAAAGGCGGAAAACTGTCACCAAAAGATAGTTATACAACCCAATCGAAAATCCAGGACAACTAAACTAAAAGGAAATATACGGTACAACCATATCGAATCAAAAAGATACCGAAGAACTAAACCAACCAGCTACTCAACGTCCTCCTCCTCCTCCTCCTGAGCTGTCCAACCTGAGGCCTGCCCCGTGGGAATGGGGTGTCCAAGATAAACAAAACCGAGGACGTGAGCGATAAGAACGCCCAGTACAAAAGCATGAGTATACAAGCCTATATGAAATGCACATGCTATGATATGATACCAGGGTAGTCAAGAAACAGGAGTAACAAAGGATCTCAAAATGCTCAGTCTAGAGGCGCCAAGTGGATAGTGCCGTGCGGTACTCCTCTGGGTCACTGCATCCACTACAAGATCAGACGTGGACCTAAAATGTCCCGGATCACCGAAGCCCTCCGGACCCGTCGGCCACTGTGTACTCTCGGTGTCCATGCGTCCACAAGACAAAACAGGGCTGAGCGGCCCCACAAGATATAGCTTATCTCGAAAGAGATACAGCTCAACAGTAAAGGCTATCTCGAAGGAGATACGGCTCAACATGAAATGCGACATGCATCATAAAACGTGACATAATAACATGCATCATATGACATATATCAATGCATCACATAATCATGCAACACATATAAGGATGTATACTCGACCAGGATATCTCGGATAGTACTTTCGTACCTCAAACCAGCAGATCCTAACAATCAGTCCTAGACTCACGCCTGCGTCCGCAGTCAGCCCACTGGTGCCGCTAGCTCCAAACTAGAGCACAGCTCCGCTACAACACTAGTAGCTCCCCGCTAGTGCCCGAACCTCGGAAAAAGACTAGAAACCTGTCAGAAACGACTGAAATGCTCTGGAACACTCTGAAATGGCGAGTCACAAATGAAGCCTCGCGCCTCTATTTATAGCCAATGTTCGGACGCTCCGATCCACTTCGGAAGCTCCGATCTGGTACACTTCGGACGATCCGAACCCACTTCGGACGATCCGAACCCTGCATGTCTTCCACGAGTACAGCCACCTGTCCCGGACGATCCGAGTCTTGATCGGACGATCCGAACCCTTCCACGTGTCCAGACACCTGGCTCGGACGATCCGAACCCTGATCGGACGATCCGAACCCTTCCACGTGTCCAGAACCCTTCCACGTGTCCAGCCACCTGTCTCGGACGGTCCGAACCCACTTCGGATCGTCCGAACTCTTCGGTGCTACCGAACCATCTTCGGTCCGTCCGATCATGACCACGGTCAAAATTACACATTAAACCCTCTTAATCACCATTAATCCGTTAATTACCCAATTTGGAATTCGGGCTACTACAAAATCTTTGAGTTCATAATATTTCTCTCTATATTTTTCTTTTATTTCTTCATTTATATATAATTAGCATGTTAATTTCATATTCAAAGTTTTACACTTTGAATAATGAATAGCTAACTTCCTAAAGTTGAGATGATAAGGTGAAGCTCTTGGCATGATAATAAGGTTATTATAAGGTAAGAATCTATGTTTTATATTATTTAATCATTATTTATTATTTATGTTTATTTATTTCTTTAAGTATTTTTATACCCTACTTATAAGTGGGAGTTTTGATTTATTGTTGTTATATGTTACACTAAATTCTTAGAGCCATTTAAATGTTAGTTTGGTATTACCAACCATTTAAAGTGGATGCCTTGATTTATTATATATAAATATATTATAATATTAAATTCTTGGAACCATTTAAATGTTAGTTTGGTTTTACCAACCATTTAACTTGGATTCCTTGATTTACTATATATAAATATATCATAATAATATTTTCTTGGTACCATTTAAATGTTAGTTTGGTTTTACCAACCATTTAAAGTGGGAACCTTGATTTAGTGTTTACAAATATATATATAGCACAATAAATACTTGACCACATTTATAAGTTTTGGTATATATTATATATTTATGAGATAATAATTTATAACATAATATAAATATGATTATTTAATATATTGGAACCATTTTATTAAGTGGATTTCAATATTGTTCGTTAATGTTAACTTTATTAAAATACCAAGAGTGGATCCTTTAATATCAACTACTTAAATTTAAATTTGAACAATAAAAAAAATACCAATTAAAGATTCGAACAACTAAAAGAAAAAATAAATAAAAAGACATTGTAGTGGACTTGTAATTACCTTAGCTTCCTCGTGGATACGATATTCGGACTCATCGAATTATATTACTTGTGCACAACCTGCTCTTGGGAGTGCAACAATCAAAGTCGCAACAATTCGCAATGTAAAGTGACATGTAAACAACTAAGATCTTGAATTTGGGCAATGGAGGTCCACACAAAGATAAACACAATAAAAAAATTGATTAGTTCTACGGAACACGTACAAACAATGCCACAAACCACCGGTGGTAGGTGTGTGTATATGTTGTATGTATATACCTGTCCATGGAGTAAGGCCATCTCCAACCCATAAATCTATTTTGGTGCAGTTTCTGCACCAAAATAGTGCAGTTTCTGCACCAAATATAACATTCATCTCCAACCCATTTACTTCAAATCTTACACTAAAAAGTATATTCCTAGAATATTCTTTTCTTTACTATTTATTTATAAATTTAACAATGTAATTATAATTAAAATTAATATTAGTATTATAATTATAATTTTATTTTTATTACTCGTTAAATTTATTTATTTGATTCTTATATATATTAACTTTAATATTTATAATACGAATTAATACAAATGCTTCATTATCGAAATTGACATAATTTTAATACAGATAATTTATTTTTAGAACTTAATATAAATTCAAATTCAAACATCTGAACACCTATATTCCTCCCACAAATGATCAATTAAAGCATTTCGTAGTGCATAGTGAGCATCTTTGTCTTTTATCCTTTTATATCGAGCGAGAAATTCTTGAAATCTGATATTCTCATCGACAATCATTTCTACATCCGGAGTTGGTGCTTCTCTCATATCTTCAATGGGGGCGCTAAGGTCACGTTCATCTTCGATAATCATATTGTGCATTATAATACATGCTGTCATTATATCATGTAAATGATGTTTCTTCCAAGCACGTGCTGGAGATGCCACAATCGCAAATCGAGATTGGAGAACACTAAATGCACGCTCCACGTCTTTTCTACAGGACTCTTGTTTCATTGCAAAATATTTCTTTTTTGGACCGTGTGGATCGTGGATAGATTGTACAATAGTTGACCATTTAGGATAAATAACATCAGCCAAGTAATATCCTGTATCATATTCTTTTCCTCCAATTGTATAATGAGCTGAGGGGCAATACCTTGTGCGATGTTGGAAAATAGATTGGACGATCCCAAAACATTTATGTCATTATTGGATCCGGGTATACCAAAATATGCATGTCATATCCAAAGGTCGTAGTCAGCTACTGCTTCTAAAATTATTGTTGGAGAACCACTACGACCTGCATATTGACCCGCCCAAGCCGTTGGACAATTTTTCCACATCCAATGCATGCAATCAAGACTTCCCAACATTCCAGGAAATCCGCGTTGTTTACCAATATAAAGTAGGCAAAAACTTGTGTGAGACGGTCTCACGGGTCATATTTGTGAGACGGATCTATTATTTGGATTATCCATGAAAAAGTATTACTTTTTATGCTAAGAGTATTACTTTTTATTGTGAATATGGGTAGGGTTGACCCGTCTCACAAATTAAGATCCGTGAGACGGTCTCACATGAGACTCACTCTATAAAGTAACCTGGCAACATCATTGGCAGTAGGAGATCTCAAGTATCGGTCAGCAAAAACTTCCACCACGGCTCGACAAAAGCGTTGCATGCATTGAATTGCAGTGGACTCTCCAATTTTGATATATTCATCCGTAGCATCCGCGGGTAATGCATAAGCTAAAATTCGCAAAGCAGCAGTTGTTTTTTGAATAGTCGATAGCCCGAGACGCCCCACACTATCATTAATTTTTTAATGATAGCCCGAGATAGCCCGAGACGCCCCCACGCAAAGCTAAAATTCGCAATGCATATTTTTTAATGATAGCCCGAGACGCCCCACGCAAGGTCTCTCCTTTTGCCAAATTTGGCGCAGGGAGAGAGGGGCTGCGCTATTTTGGTGAAATAGCGCAGCCCCGTTGGAGCTCCAAAAGCTGCGCCAAAATGGTGTTTTACACCATTTTGGCGCAGCGTTGGAGTTGCCCTAAGGATGCAATAGTGAGATACCACGCTGTATAAGTGGTCATCAGCAAGCCGAGAAAAGACCATATTCTATAATTGTGGAACGAAGGAATGAACACTGTGGTAGCACAACATGCCCCAAATATATACGTCCATGTTCTCTTGTCCAGATTGTCATTTATGTAATATATATTGCTGCATCAAATCAAATATATATTATGACATATAATATCGATATTATTTCTCTTTTTATATGATATATTATTGTCAGCTTTGATACCTTGCGCAGGCTATAAGCTGAATCACGGATCCAAACAAAAGAAAAGTGCAGTTAAACGCCAAGCCCACGTTCCTCCAGTGTTTTCCGAGGAGCCCGTCAAGAACTTCAAACCACTGCACATTATTTTTATAATGGATTTGTTAGATTGATTTGCACGGAAAAACATAGAACCCCATGTGAGATTGGGAGAGGTGGATGTGGAATTTTTGTCTTTGCTGGTGTTCTGATTCTGTGCTTTGGAGAAATTAATTAATAGGAAATGGACAGGATTTGATTCATTAATTTAACCTGAATAACATGATTCCTGAAATCAACTTTCTCTCTTTCTTTCCTGGTTCTGTATTCCAGGTAGAGGATGCAGATCAAATAAGCCGTCCAGCTTCCCATCAGGCCGTAGAAAAGCTGAAACAGAATCCCTGAAAGCATTCCCAATTGCGAGAATGAATATGGCAATGTAAGCAACACTTGAGCCACCTGGATCAAAATCATGAAACTGAGCTGAACGGTGATTGATTACAAGAACTAAAAAAAATGAATTGAAGTGGAAAAAACCTGGTTGGAAGCACAGCTGAACCAGGCATCGTAAGCGGAGCCGCCATGCCAGAAGAGCTTGGAAACTTGAGACTTGAAATCTCTTGGTTTCCTTTCGGTCTCCATTTCTACATAGTTACCCACCATGACAGTCTCCACCACCTTATCGGAGGACGCCATTTTCACGCTTCAGCGTGTGAATCTGTGTGTTTCTTGATTTCTCTGCAGCTGGAGACGAAGCTAAAAACACATACAACTCTTTTATATAGAATGTCGGGATGGTAGAAAGGACTTTTCGCAAAAGGTGACGTTGAAAAGAGCGACTAGGGAAGAGCATAAATCCGCTTTTGGAGGGTTCCAATGCGTTTTTGTTGCGATTAAGGTTGGATTATCTAAAATGAATTCTCAAACATATAAATTTGATCCTCCAATTTTCTATTTATAATATATTTCATATGTTTTTGGAATCAACAAAACCCACCATTGGTGTGATATTAATAAGATATCCAAACATGGAATTAAGTGCATAGGATTTGAAGCCAAGAAATGTTTTGGAAGAAGAAATTTTTTGGAGGGGACAACGGGAATTAAATAAAGAAGAGTGTTAATGTGTGAAATTATGAAAAAGGAGACCGAATGATCACAGCCAAACGGGGCGTGGTTTCTTTACTATTACAAACAATGTTCGCTTTTATCACATGGGGCAATTTTTGGAACCCTCAAACTATACATACATTTAGGCTAAAAATTCTATCAATTTAGATAATATGATTAAAAAAAAGCACGAAAACTTCTTTCGATTTTTCGATTGTAAGTAAAAATTCGTACACACACATATAATACAAATGACATGCTTAAAAAGGATCGAAATGATCAAATCGTACATCAATCTTTCGTAGAACAAAATAATCATCAAGATGTAGATAATATTGTTTTATCAACGTTTTCAAAAAACTAAATAAACAAATTAGCAAGTCCATTTTAATGAAAAACCATTCTTCTATAAATCTATATTGATTGTATTATGCTCCATTTTTCAAGAAGTTTGTCCATCGTCTTGTCATATTTTTTTGATTAAAAAAAGTTAGATATCTTTGCAGTAAAAGTAAAATTAAATTTCCCTTTTCCTGTAATGTAGCATACTTCCGGACAATCATCTAGATTCCTATATTTTATCTTTCGTTTTTACCTTTCAAGTACGACCCAAACGCAGCCTTATGGTCATATTTGTTTCTTTTTGTCATCATGTTTTGTACCACTTTTTTCTCTATGAGGTTATATATTATTAAAAACAAAATTATTTACATGGGAAGCTATAAATGACAACACATTACTTCATTTTGAGATTTTGGTTGTATAAATATATAAAATATACATTTTTTTAAATCCAAAGTTTGAAAGTTCTAGATTATAAGCATGGAGAGATTTTCTTACAATTATCTTGTACTAGTTTTTTTTTTTTTAATCAAAGTGTGTATGCTTATTGTGTTCCTATCTCAAATATTCCAAGAATTTGAACTTATCATAATTATATTGACTACGTTGTACGTAAATGTCCTACACAAACATAGATAATGTCATTAAACTATAGATAAAAATTATTGTACGACAATCAAACACGTTAATTTTTTAAGATGGATATCAGATCTGATCAGACTCATAAAAAAATATTATTTTCATATCAAAATTATTACTTTTAACTAACTATCTCACAAAAGAAATGACTTAAATCATAAAAGGTAATATATGATGTAAATCAAGATAAAATGTTGCAAATTAATTTGAGTACTTGGTTAATGTTTCACTTGATTTCACAATAAAATATTAATAAATTTATGAGGTGTAAATTACTTATAGAATATTGCAATTCCAGTGGTATTTAATTATGTGTTAATTATAAAAAGTACATCATTATTCTCGATTCAAAGTCTAAAATATGTATGATCTTATAATTGTTTTATAACATTAATATATATTTTATAAATATATATTTTATAATAAAGTGTGCGGCAAGTATTTTCACTTTTACTTAATTCTTCTGGAAAGACTGTGGTTTCGAAAGTGCAAACTAATAATAATTGCCTCGGAGATCATATTTCTAGGCGAAAATTGCTTAATGTCAAAGTGATACAGTAACAATTAAATTAAATTTAAATTAAATAAAAAGGGAACACCAAAGTGTATAGTGTTTTCGTGATTCATAAAAGCCACGCTAAATTAAAGCGAGGGAACAGCAAGCCGGCTGCCGGAATCGATATACATGCCAAATCAAGGGACGTGGAGTCGATGATTTGAGTTGCATCGTGAACACTAGTTATAATTTTGGTAAAACAGTAAGTGTTCAGTTCTACAATTGGCGTTAGAGTCAAGGTCACCAATTTGATTCTCATTTATTATAAGAAGTGTAATTATTGTGAGAAATATTTGTGAAGTATAATAATTGTCTTTGTTCCGAGAGCGATCAAACTATAATGTTTTTGCTATTTTATATTAAAATATTTGAGTTTAGCCATTATCGCTTGCTATATCTTTTGATAAAACTGCAAGTGGTCGATCCTACGATATCTTCAAGCAATTAAAAAAAATAAGATTTGAAAATTCATCAAAAAATTTAATAAACTTCCGTGAGTTGTGATATGAATAGAAGTAGTAAAAGTACGGAAGATTATGAAAAAAAATGAAAATAAAACTAATGGAGGTTATGGTGATGCATGAGTATATGTTATATTGTTATGAGAGGTTAGAATTTAAAATTAAAAATTCTAAAATAATCTATTATTTTATTTGTGTTGAAAGTTAATTTCGGACCATAATATATTTTGGTAAATAAATAAAAACAAATGATGAACACTCCCACCCATAATATTTTAGTCCATTAAATGATATATTTTTATCAAACTTTATATTTTGCAATTACTTTAATAAGGTTATTTTACTATTATAATATTTCTTTACCAAATATTCTACTTTAATTTTTTTCTTCATCCATAAAATTATTAATCAGTTCTCTAAAAATATAATCTTTTGCAAAATACTCTCTAATAGTAATGGTCGTGCCTACTATAGAAGAATTAGAAGTTAGTATTCTAGAATGTGAGATTGTACTATTATCATATTGGAATAGAATAGGAAAATAAAAAAATAAAAAAAAAAGGGGTCAAATATTGGTTTCGATAATCTAAATAATGCTCAATATTGTCAATTTAATTATTAAGATTACAATTATGTATAATGTTATATAATAATCAAATAAAATAGTAAAACGTTTCGAATCTGAAATTTATTATTCGAAAAGGAAGATTGGCCACAAGTAGACCCCATGAAAATTGATGGTTACAAGTCCAAAATCTATAAATAGAGGAACTTTTACATAATTCAAGGGAGACTATCAATTTTATAAAAGTTCTCTAATTCCCTGAGTTTTCTTTAGAGCGTCGGAGTACTGTCTACGTCGACAACACTCTCGACGCCCACTTAACGAGTGTTTATGATGTAATTAACGGACATTAATTAATTGTATATTACTTATGTGGATCTCGTGTTTTCAGTCTACACGACTCGTTAATTTTAGATACATCAACAATGATATTGCCTCCAATGACACATAACGAAGGAGGTCGTTAGAATAATAAATAAAGAGAATGAAGAATTTAATGGAATGGAATGGAATAGAGAGGATGCATGTCAGAAATCATGTGCCACATTTGTATGTATGGGTCCTATTTATAATATATCCTTTGTGCTTTTCGATCCGATAATTGAGAGCAGGGGCGGATCTAGGATTTTGGCATTGGGGGGGCCACTTTTGCGACGGTTTTCTCTAAAACCGTCGCCATATATAAACCGTCGCGGAATTTGCGACAGTTTTTGTAAAACCGTCGCTAAACCGCGACAGTTTCTATATAACCGTCGCTAAAAAAAAAATTTTAAATATTTGGGAGGGCCGTGGCCGCCATATAGCGACGGTTGTTGATAAAACCGTCGCGCATTTTGCGACGGTTTCCGTCACAACCGTCGCTAAAAAATTTTTTTAAATTTTTTTGGGGGGGCCGTGGCCCCCGTTCGCCCTACACTAAATCCGCCCCTGATTGAGAGTCATCGATTATACAACGACTTATAGATTATCTCAATATTGTCAAGGTTAAGAGATGATTAGTCGGATTGGAGTTTCGTCTCATCACATATCATGTTCATGTACGCTGAGTAAATCAAGATCCAATGATAAGAAAGTAAATGAAGAAGCAAGAACTCAAAAGAAATCTTAACAAGCTAGAACTTTGTTTTATATTTTGAACAGTTCATGCTATAAAATATCTTTAACTTTTAAGACAACTTTTACGAATTTAAACCGTTCTTGTATATGTTTTTTTTTTTTTTTATCATGTGTATAAAACGAAATCTTGGTATTTTTTTTGATATTATTCATTTCGAGTTTTTAAATGATTATTATTCAAGAATTTAACTTGTATACTTTTGATATTTATCAAATATATTTACTATAATAACTCAAATAATTTTCTTTGTCGTTTTAAAACCATTTTTTTTTTATCATGCATTCTAGTGCTTATATATATTTGCTTCTGAATTTGATCAACTAGAGAATAGCGCACTCCAATAAATCTACTCATTCCCATCTCCATTATTGTTACATGATCAAGCATCGGATATTTTATGCAAAATATTGGACCTTAAATAATTATGTGATTATGCTGCTAATATTGGCCAATATTTTTATGCTTAAAGGTAAATTTTTTTAAAAAAAATAGTGCAATATGTAGTAACTTTTTAGACAAAAGGGAATATGGCATGGGTTTTTTTATACAAAATTTATCCCATGGTTGACACAAAGTTCACGACTTTTCCAATCGTAAAGTTGAACGGTCTATTCTCGAACATTGCAAAACCCAATATCTTTAGATGACTCAATTTCATCAGAATGGTTGGACTAAAATTGAAACAAATCCTCAAAATTATCGTTGTATTCGAGCATTAATATACAAATTCTTCGATTTAGTAAGAATCGGAGGTGAAATCAAAATGGTGTGAAATGATATTAGCTTTGGTAAATATATTTTGGTCTTAAGTTTCTTACAAAACATTGACAGCCAAAATTTGTGTGAGACGGTCTCACGAGTCGTATTTTGTGAAATGGATCTCTTATTTGGGTTATCCATGAAAAAATATTATTTTTTATGCAAAGATTATTACTTTTATTGTGAATATCAATATGGTTGATCCGTCTCACAGATAAAGATTCGTGGAACCGTCTAACAAGAAAACCTAGTCAACATTGACAAGTCAACCTAAAAAATATTATATTAAAAACAATGAAAAATTAATTATACTTGCAAAAATAAATTTTTTCCTAAAATGTATGAAACCATGGTTTATATGTTTACAAAATTTATTGGCCTTTTAGATTTTCATTATAAGTTTTATATGCCTTTAACAACTACATACTATCAAATGTATTTTTCTTAAAATATGTTTACTTTTTTGGTTTTATAAAAATCAAATTGTTTTATTTCTATATATAAAAAAACAATATGAAAAGTTAAATCTTGCAATATATAAAATATCGCATCCAAATTTTCAAAGTTTTTTTTTTTTGAAGTTCGAACTTCAAAGTACTCTATTCAAGAAATTATTTATCTATTTTTTTAAACTTTTAAATTACATAATTTTTACAAATTACTTACACAAATTTAAATACACATTGAACTTATACAAAATATAACTATCAAGTATCAACCCAGGAAAAATAGATTTTTAGTTTTAAAATAATAAACATGTATGTACTACGCGTGACACCAAAGGATTAAAGAAAAAATAAAAAAACACAACGGATCGAAAGATTCTTTAGTGTGAAATTTGGACAGTGTGTGTGGTCACAGCTGCTTACCATAGTACAGTTCCGCCACCAGCTTGGCTGACCACAATCACCACCTCCTCTCTCTAGGGTTCTTCCCATTTCCCCAGAAAAAGCAAATTTTGACGTTAAATTTGTCAGTTGTAATGGAGTTTCTTAATTGGACCCAAAAACAAAAATAATAACATCAATAATCACATCTGTTGGTGTAATTCTCCATTTTTTGGCTCTTGGAGCTGATACGATTACAGAAACAGGCACCAGGCAAAACAAAATAACATTGTTTTCTTCAGTTTTTTATTATTGCTTTTGGATAAAAACAAACACATTGCCCCAAATAATTCCTTTCCCTCTCCTCCATCCTCAGCACACCTCCATCACTCGGGGGAGTAAAAACAAAGGGAAGAAAACATCAAGAAATGGAAAGCAACGACAGTCCTATGGATCTTTCCTTGTTCAAGTTGTATTTGACTTTCATCCTCAGCATCTTTCTTCTTTTTTCCTCAGGTTGTCATTTTTTTTCCACTTTATTGTGGTTTAACTAGAACTTTTTTACGAGGTTTTTGTGTCAAATGTGTGATCTTTAAGCTAGTTGTTGCCTGTTTGGTGGCATTTTTGAGTAAAAGTCTGATCTTGATTCTGGGTTTTTGGATGATTTTCGTTTCTTGAACGGCGTTGTGAGATTTTTGTTGTTTTTCTTTTTTTAACAGGAGTACGTGGAACTACATTCACGTTTGTGAACAAATGCGAGATTACAGTGTGGCCTGGTATACTAGCAAACGCCGGCGGTCCTAAACTTGATAGCACTGGGTTTCAGCTCCCCCCAGACTCCTCCCGCACATTGATATCCCCCGCGGGCTGGTCTGGCCGGTTCTGGGGACGAACAGAGTGCGAATTCTCCGATTCCGGAACAGGATCTTGCAAGACCGGCGACTGCGGGTCCGGTCAGCCAGAATGCCGCGGGTCCGGGGCTGCACCGCCCGTCACATTGGCAGAGTTCACCCTCGGAACTGGCGGTCTAGACTTCTACGACGTAAGCCTAGTCGACGGCTACAATTTGCCTATGATAGTTGAAGCCACCGGCGGTTCGGGCATGTGCGCTTCCACCGGCTGCGTGACGGATCTTAACCGAGTCTGCCCGTCGGAGCTACGAGTTGGAAATGGGGCAGCTTGTAGGAGCGCGTGTGAGGCTTTCGGGAGCCCTAAGTACTGTTGCAGCGGCGAGTTTAACTCGCCCTCGTCGTGCAAGCCGACGGTTTACTCGCAGATGTTTAAGTCTGCTTGTCCCAGATCCTATAGCTATGCTTATGATGATCCCACGAGCACTTTCACTTGCTCTGGTGCTGATTATACCGTGACATTTTGCCCCTCCACGTCAAGGTATAAGAAGATGCTTATTATTTAATAATTATTACACGATTTTCTCTTTGATGGGTTTTATGCTTGCTTTTTTTTGTTTTTCCTTTCCTTGAACTCCCAACTTTTGTTGCATTATTAGTGTAAGATTCTGTTAATAATCATCCATTCATCTTTTTGATTTGGGGGCACACTGTAGATTAAGTTAATCAATTTATTACAATTCCTTTTGAACCCGACTAACTTTTCTTTCATTAAAAGTCCTTGTTGTATTTATGAAATGCCCTTTTGTTATCTTTTACAGTCAGAAATCTTCCAAAGATCCAACTCCAACAACGTCAACCACTACACCAGCAACTGAGAATGGCGATGGATCTCTACAGGGTTCGGATAAAGGGTACGGAATCAGTGTGACCGGAATGGATCCAGGCTCTGATCCGATATCCGCATCCGAGTCTACTCCGGACGAGGGGTCATGGATGGCTGGTTTAGCCATGGGGGTTTCATCTGGGGTCGTCCATTCTCCATCAACTTTGCATTCTGGTGCTATCTTTATTTTCTTTTCATTGGTTTCCTTTTTTTGTTTGTAGTGCCCCCTTTTATTTTTCTAGGCTTGGCTCCTCCCAATGCAGATTACATTGAGCACAAGGCTGTCTTGGAAAGATCGAGGGTTTGACTTGTTAGTGGAAAAGAACTGATCGATCCATATTTTAATTCCTTTCATTCTTGGGGAAGTGTTCTAGCTAGAATTTCATTTTTTTGGCCTTGATTTATGTAAATTAATGCTGTACTATAGTTTTTCGTCATAGTTTATTTTGTCCGAAGTTCTTTTGTCATTTGTCCAATTAGTTTGCGCAGAGCAAGAAAGAAAACATGAAGGGTATGTGTCTTCATAATTTAAAATGTAACTTTCTGAAACTGTAAAATGTGAATTTACATTAGCCCTTTACCCAATTTAAGTCACAATTGAATGTTAAAATGCTTGGTCTCTTTCCCTTGTGAGAGTGAAAAAGTTGAATTCACTGTTGCATTTCCTAACTTAGCTGTGACTTTGTATTCACCTAAGAATCCAAAGAAACTGTAGGAGCCGTACTCAGCTGTTTCTCCGTCCGCTGCCCCTGTTTGCCACTCTCTCAAAAGCCTATCTACGGTGTCACCTGCCGGAAGATTGTTAAATTCATCGTCTGTTAGGCACATTTGGTAGCAACCATTCTTGCGCAGAGCTGTCCATAAAATGATCCCATCTACAGCAAGATGGGAAAAACCTTCTCTCAGGACTTCTTCTAGATGCATAGCCTTGCAAGATAAGTGATGAACTGATTATAAAATGAAAGAGTGATTCAGACATTATTTTGCGTGCACGTAGGATGGCAAAATATTCAGATGCGCAACACAAATATGGTCTAGGTACCTGTGTTTCTTTACTGAATTGTTTGCTGATATCTACTTCTGTCAACCATATAGGAAGCCCAAGAGTGGCCAATTTATCGATTATGCCCCTCATGAGCGGTGTGTTAGGCACATCAAAATGACCCTGGAGTCCTATGCCATCCATCGACACACCCCCTCGTTGCAGCTCTCTCATTCTTGATATGTATGTGTCGACAGTTGAGTTAATGCCGCTACAATTTTCTGTTAGAGTAGATGCCCTGCAAGCCAACGGTTGGCTAGGGAATTTGTTGACTCAAGTGTAATAAACAATCTTTATTTTAATATAATTTAACTTTTAATGGTTTCGTGATACTTTATCTGTATACCCATGCAAGCAGCATAGATAAAGTCCTTGATTATGCTTTAATACAAATGAATCGTAATTCGATGTTGAAACTCATTTGTAAACACTGCATATTCTAAATTCGTTCCTAGTCGATTCAGCCGCCTAAAACATGGATAAAGGTCGCTTGAGCTCGAGACTAGCATCTGTGATGTTGTGTACTGCGTTTCTTGGTAAGGGCATAGAGATGTCCAAACATACAGATGGGTAGTCATATGATGATTATACCGAACAACCCTCCCTCGGACTTTCCAAGTGGTTATCACTCATCGAGAGGATAAGTCCGTGGTTATGATTGTACACCATTAGTCCTTACGACCCGGGACAACACTGAGGCTCTATATGCTAGGGTTGTGCTTTGACTCGTTTACCGGCTCCAGGAGAGTCATCAGGTGGCGAGGTTGGGTACAGTTGCGACACATATAGGAGCCAGTGCATTGTAGTCGGGGATTCACCGCTCACCTACGGGTGTGGATATCCTATGTGATCTAATGAAATAATAGTGCATGGAATCTCTGGCCAGAGTATGAGATGTACATTGGAGAAGGAGTTCTCCAAATAGTACACGCGATGCCACTATTATAGTTATCACATAGTTATCGAATTAATATGCAACCCTCGATGAACCAATGGTTGCAGATTCGATCGGGATATATGAGATGAAGGGACCGTACTGTACGTTAATCATAATCGACTGGTTCTTGCAGGCACTATCAGTGATACCTAGGGGATCATGGGGCGATGCTACTAGACGCTCCTACCATGATCCGATGGGTGCAATCAGAAATGAGTTCTGACATTCTTGATCAAGGTGTTGATGAATAGAATGGGGCTAACTAGGGTAAGCCCGAATAAGAATAAATGTTATTCTGAATCACAAGGAGTTGTGAACCCACGGCTAGCTGTATCCCTGAACCATTGAGGGTCACACAAGTACTGGATTGTTTGTTCCCGTTGAGAGAATAAATTCAAGAAGTTGAATTTATATTATATAGTAAATTCAAGGAGTTGAATTTATGATAAATAAATTTTGAGAGAATAAATTCAAGAAGTTGAATTTATATTATATAGTAAATTCAAGGAGTTGAATTTATGATAAATAAATTTTGAGAGAATAAATTCAAGAAGTTGAATTTATATTATATAGTAAATTCAAGGAGTTGAATTTATGATAAATAAATTTTGAGAGAATAAATTCAAGTAGTTGAATTTATAAAATTTGAGAATTTAATTTATTAAACTCAAATGTTGGGTTTATTAAATATTAAATTTTGGAGGTGATAAAATTCAAGGAGTTGAATTTATAATTTAAATAATAAATTCAAATGTTGAATTTATAATGTATTTAATTTATTAAGCTCAAAAAGTTGAGTTGATTAATTAATAAATTAAATATGGTGGATAATATGTTTAATGGGCTTGTAGGGGTACAAGTCCAACATATTAAATAATTAAAGTTTTAATGGACTTTGATTAAATTAATTAAACTAGTTAGACTAGCCCAATTAATTAAATCAAGCCCATTAATGTTAATTATGTAATTAGGGTTTAATTTAATCATAAATAATACATGTTGAGCACTAAACCCTAGCCACCACAACATCCATTCACGTGAGACCCATCTCCAATTGAAATAAAATTCGGCCACCAACTTTTGAAAAAAAAATTATTGTGCCGTCTCTCAATTATTTTCTATCCTACGCAAAATATCTTCCATATTTTCTAGTGCAAATTGGAAGAGGAACACACTATCTAGTCGTGGACTTGATAGGAGCAATTTTGAAGAAAGTTCGTAGGGATTCATCAAGAGCCAGATCTGTTATACTGGATCGGTTGGTGTCCAGTGATTAATTCACCAAAGGTATAATTCTTTACACCCTATGGATGTTTAATTTATGAAAACCATACGAGCGTCCAAACAATTATTTTGTTTTTCAAAATAAAATAAAAATTTTAAACTTCCGCTGCGTTTTGGGCGCTTAGAAAACCGAGATCCAACAGTGGTATCAGAGCCAGGTTTTCTAAATCGTATGATTTAAATTATATTGAATAATTTGTTTCTAACCACACAAGAAAATTTTCAGAAATATTGATGCACCATAAAAATTAAATTTTTCGGAAAAAAAAAAAAAAAAAAAAAAAAATTTCCGCGATCTGCCCGGAACTGTTCCGGGCAGACCCCGCGCAGGGCTGCGCGCGCAGCGCCCTGCGCGCAGGAACGCGCAGCGCGCGCGGGCAGCGTGCGCGCGCAGAGCGGCGCAGCGTGCGGAACGTCCGCACGCTGTGCGCCGCTCCGCGCGGCGCACACCGCGGCGCAGCGTGCGGAGCGTCCGCACGCTGCGCGCGGCGTTGCGCGCACCTGTGCGCGCCTGCGCGCACAGGTTGCTGCCACTGCCCGAAACGTTCGGGCAGCGGGGGCGACGACCCGGGATCGTTTCGGGAAGCGTGCAAAATTGATGGGCTTGAATTGTTTGGGCCCAGGGTGCAATTTTCTGATTTTTCAAAATTATGGGGAAAATTGATATTTTTGAAATTGATTCAATTTTTATTTTGGAAAATTAATTTTTGAAAAATTAATAATTTTCTTGTAAAATAAATAATTAGAATATGATTTTAATTATTTATGGTAAAAATAAGTTTTATAAGAAATCAATTATTATTGATTTAATTAGAAATTAAATAAAAGAGTTTATTTAATTTATTAAATTCTTTAATAATTGTGGTGGTTAGTGATAAAATTATTAGATATATGATTTATCAATTAATTAAATTGTTTAATTAAATTGATGTTAATATTTGATATTAAATGCATGAAGGATGATCGAGAGCCTTGACCAATGTGTTAGGTGTATGTTAGGATATTTTACTGTTTTTATTCAATTTTATAATATTTGATATTATTAAAGTGGGTCCTGGTTTATGGCCCGTTCCCACCCCCATGAGATGTATCCCTTATGTGCCATGGCTATTCAAATGTAATAATTAGAAATAGTGGGAGATCAAGACTGGAAGATGGTGGGTCCGATGATCAAGATGAAGACATGTAAAATATTGGAAGCTTTTGTAATAAGTTGCATTTGCATCCCTGCATTCACCTAGGTTGGACCTGGATCCATGTATGGCTCACATGGATCTAATAGTGTTGGCGATCGATCATCCTTATTTATTGTTGAATGTCATATTATGATATATGTGATATATAGTAGTATGCATGTATGTATATTATTATATAATATAATTGCATGAATCCGGCAAACATACAAACTCGTGGCACGCGATTTTAAATTTAAACGATGAGACAATTTTTGAAAATAAAATCCCTCATTTTGAATAAGATTCAAAATTTATATCAAACCGATAAAGTAAAAATTAAAAGAGTTTAATTTTTCCTTGCCTTCCATCAACCGTGGTTGCATGTTGATCGCTACCCGCGGACAGTGTCTGGCTCATATTATTGGGGAGGCCTGTACGCCGGAAAGCTGTGACTTCCACCGGACATATGATGTGAATTGAGTGGAACTCCCATGACTTCGGCTCATATTATTGGGGGAACTCATGGCGACCGTCCACTACAATTCAATATTGATGGGTTGGTTTGACACGTGAAAATAAACGGCGTCATATTATTGGGTCCTTATTAAACGTGAGGCAAAACACGCGGAGGTTGCATAGGGATGCAATTGGATTCTACCTTTTAGAAATTATAATTGACTGATATTATTCGGGATTATAATTGGCTAATTGGACTCTACGTGCCCACTAAGGAAATTCGATTTCTCTTTTTCATCAGAGGGTGGTGGAAATGTCAAAATAGTGGGAGTGAGATTTATAAAATAAAATCCATTTTTTTATATCTTAAAATTATTTTAAAATAATCAGCAACCATTATTCTGTTTCCGTATCAGTATATTTTCGATTTCGTCACATTATCCAATTTTGTTATTAACAAGCTAACCAAATCTAATTTTCATGACTGGTTGGGAAAATTGTTCTGAATTCAGAGAAAATAGCATACACACTAATGTCAGTCTTGTTGAACTGACAAAGCATGCAAGATGGTAGGACCATAGTATGCAAGCTAAAGTGTAACATGCTCGCTTTTTGTCAAATGAACTGTAGAGACAGTTTGAGGAAATGTTAAATGCTGCTGACATTCGAATGCATGTGCAAGAGTTGCATGGTGCATAAAACTCGTACAATGATGCACACCACTTTCAAAGAACTCATGACTACACGTGTGCAAGATAGGGCTTTGGTCCATGAGCGTGGTGTACGTATGATTGAGCTTATTAAGAATGTGATGGGCCTAGAATATGTGATTCAAACGAGTTACTAGATAACATCAATTTGTTGTCTTTCTCTTCCTCATTTGACGGGGTTATGGTGAACTTCAATTTGAATAAGATAGATGATAGCTTTGAAGAGCTAGTCAATACGCTTATAACTTATGGGATCACCATAAAACAAGCAATTACTGTTTTTCTAATGGGCCTCTCGTCAGACGAAAAATGGCCCACAAGGTAAGGGAAAGAAATGTTCCGCCCCTCACAAGAAAAACATACTCAATAAGAGGCAAACTCTGAAGGACACTTAAAGGGCCTACAAAGTCCGATAAGTCAGAACATATTTATTTCACTGCAAGAAGTCCGGACATAAGAAATTATATGCGCCAGAAATGTTCTGAAAATAATAAGTGAATGTCCAAGTACACATGATTTCAACAACAAAAGAAAGTTAGATGATCCAAATATCTCACAGATATGGCACGCTAGACTATCTCACATTTCTCAAAGAAGGATGCACAAACTAGTGGGAGAATAAATGTTTGACTTGTCAGACAAAAGTTCTCCACATACTTGTAAATCCTATCTAAAAAGGAAAAGTGACAAAGACTCCATTCGATGGAAACGTGGAACGTGCGCATGGTCTACTGGATTTGATCCACACAGACGTTTGTGGCCGCTAAGTGTTAGCACAAAATATGGGGGCGATCCTGCTTCGTTATCCTTACCGATGACCCTTCGAGGTATGGATATGTTTATGTTTATGAAACACAAATCTGAAGCATTTGAAATGTTCAAAGAATTTAGATCTGAAGTAGAAAATCAGCTAGAAAGAAGTATTAAGGCATTTCGATATGATCGAAATCGAGAATACTTAAGTGCTGAATTTTTGGGTTATCTAAAAGAGAATGTGATTCTCTTACAGTGGACTCCACCAGCAACACCACAATTGAATGGTGTTTCTGAACATTGTAAGCGAACCTTGTTGGACATGGTTCGATCAATGATGAGATTCACTGAATTGCCTACATCGTTTTGGGGCTTTGCGCTTGAAACTACGGCAATGTTGTTGAATAATGGCTGTACTAAAGCAGTGGATAAAACACCATATTAGATATAGATGGGTAAAACTCTCAAATATTCTTACATGAGAATATGGGGATGTCCTGCTTATGTGAAGCAGACAGTGGGAGACAAATTGGATAGTAGATCCACTTTGTGCTACTTTGTAGGATATCCAAAGAATTCTGTTGGATATTAATTCTATCATCCCAATGAAGCAAAATATTTGTTTCAAGATATGTCATCTTTTTCGAAAAGGAGTTTCTATTAGATAGAAAAGGCAAGATGATAGAACTTGAAGAAATTCAAGATACTCCCTAAACTATAGTAGTTGAACCTAATCCCCAATAACCAGTAGTTGAAGTACAAGCTCCTAGAAGGTCTGATAGGGTTATTAGACCACCTGATAGATATATGCTTCTTCATGAACAAGACCATGATGAGTCTTGTGTTGGATGTGATCCAATGAATTTCAAAGAAGCAATATCTGATACTGATTCAACCAAATGGCTTGAAGCCATGCAGTTAGAAATGGACTCTATGTATTCAAACCAAGTCTGGACATTGATGGATCAACCTGAGGGAATCGTTCCTATGGGGTGCAAATGGATCTACAAAAGAAAGCTTGGGGCGAATGGGAAGGTAGTGACCTTCAAAGCAAGACTGGTTGCAAAAGGATATACTCAAAGACAAGGAGTTGACTATGAGGAAACTTTTTCACCAGTTACTATGATTAAGTCCATTAGAATACTACTAGCCATAGCATCATGGTATGACTATGAGATTTGGCAAATGGATGTAAAGACTGCATTCCTCAATGGAGACATCAAAAAGGAAATTTATATGTCTCAACCTGAGGGATACACATCAGTATGAAGTGAGCATAAGGTATGCAAACTTCAGAGATCAATACATTGTCTCAAGCAGGAGTCAAGGAGTTGGAACCTCAGATTTGATAGCACTATCAAAGAGTTTGGTTTTGCTAAGAATCCTGAGGAACCATGCATGTACAAGAAAGTTAGTGGGAGTGCAGTGACATTCCTAGTACTTTATGTTGATGATATCCTGCTCATTGGGAATGATGTAGGATTATTGCAATCGACTAAAGTATGGTTAGCCAGTAAATTCTCCATGAAAGACATGGGTGAAGCATCCTATGTATTAGGAATACAAATCTATAGAGATAGATCAAAAGGATGTTGGGACTCACCCAAGTCACTTATATCGATACCATTTTGAAGCGATTCTCTATGGAAGAGTCCAAGAGAGGATACTTACCAATGTGTCATGGTGTTACTCTATCTAAAGCTGTGTGTCCCAAAACTGATGCAGAGATAGAGATGATGACACGTATTTCATATGCGTCAGCCATTGGTAGTATCATGTATGGTATGATATTGACACATCCTGATGTTGCTTACGCTCTGAGTGTTGCAAGCAGATATCAGGCGAACCCTGGTCCAATGCATTGGAAGGCCGTGAAAGATATTCTTAAGTACTTGAGAAGGACTAAGAATTTGTTCATGGTCTATGGGGGTGGAGAATTGAAATTGGAAGGCTACTTGGATTCTAGCTTCCAATGTGACGTAGATGATTCGAAATCGACCTCTGGTTTTGTATTCATGCTATATGGTGCGGCTGTCTCTTGGAAATGTTCCAAGCAAGACACCGTTGCGGATTCCACCACTGAAGCTGAATACATTGTTGCATCTGATGCAGCCAAAGTGGCAGTTTGGATGAGGAATTTTGTCCAAGTGTTGGGCGTTTTTCCTAAAGAAGTTGATCCAGTCCCGTCGTACTGCGACAACACTGGTGCCATTGCGCAAGCAAAGGAACCAAGGTCTCATCAGAGATCCAAACATGTACTGAGGAAGTTCCATATCATACGGGAGATTGTGGGAAGAGGAGACATCAGTCGAAAGAGTCCCCTCTGCAGATAATGTTGCTGATCCACTTACATAGCCCTTGCCAGGACCTTTGTTTCAGAAGCATCGCGAAACAATGGGATTAAAGTTAAGGGTAGTTGGCTCTAGGGCAAGTGGGAGATTGTTAGAGTAGATGCCCTGCAAGCCAACGGTTGGCTAGGGAATTTGTTGACTCAAGTGTAATAAACAATCTTTATTTTAATATAATTTAACTTTTAATGGTTTCGTGATACTTTATCTGTATACCCATGCAAGCAGCATAGATAAAGTCCTTGATTATGCTTTAATACAAATGAATCGTAATTCGATGTTGAAACTCATTTGTAAACACTGCATATTCTAAATTCGTTCCTAGTCGATTCAGCCGCCTAAAACATGGATAAAGGTCGCTTGAGCTCGAGACTAGCATCTGTGATGTTGTGTACTGCGTTTCTTGGTAAGGGCATAGAGATGTCCAAACATACAGATGGGTAGTCATATGATGATTATACCGAACAACCCTCCCTCGGACTTTCCAAGTGGTTATCACTCATCGAGAGGATAAGTCCGTGGTTATGATTGTACACCATTAGTCCTTACGACCCGGGACAACACTGAGGCTCTATATGCTAGGGCTGTGCTTTGACTCGTTTACCGGCTCCAGGAGAGTCATCAGGTGGCGAGGTTGGGTACAGTTGCGACACATATAGGAGCCAGTGCATTGTAGTCGGGGATTCACCGCTCACCTACGGGTGTGGATATCCTATGTGATCTAATGAAATAATAGTGCATGGAATCTCTGGCCAGAGTATGAGATGTACATTGGAGAAGGAGTTCTCCAAATAGTACACGCGATGCCACTATTATAGTTATCACATAGTTATCGAATTAATATGCAACCCTCGATGAACCAATGGTTGCAGATTCGATCGGGATATATGAGATGAAGGGACCGTACTGTACGTTAATCATAATCGACTGGTTCTTGCAGGCACTATCAGTGATACCTAGGGGATCATGGGGCGATGCTACTAGACGCTCCTACCATGATCCGATGGGTGCAATCAGAAATGAGTTCTGACATTCTTGATCAAGGTGTTGATGAATAGAATGGGGCTAACTAGGGTAAGCCCGAATAAGAATAAATGTTATTCTGAATCACAAGGAGTTGTGAACCCACGGCTAGCTGTATCCCTGAACCATTGAGGGTCACACAAGTACTGGATTGTTTGTTCCCGTTGAGAGAATAAATTCAAGAAGTTGAATTTATATTATATAGTAAATTCAAGGAGTTGAATTTATGATAAATAAATTTTGAGAGAATAAATTCAAGAAGTTGAATTTATATTATATAGTAAATTCAAGGAGTTGAATTTATGATAAATAAATTTTGAGAGAATAAATTCAAGAAGTTGAATTTATATTATATAGTAAATTCAAGGAGTTGAATTTATGATAAATAAATTTTGAGAGAATAAATTCAAGTAGTTGAATTTATAAAATTTGAGAATTTAATTTATTAAACTCAAATGTTGGGTTTATTAAATATTAAATTTTGGAGGTGATAAAATTCAAGGAGTTGAATTTATAATTTAAATAATAAATTCAAATGTTGAATTTATAATGTATTTAATTTATTAAGCTCAAAAAGTTGAGTTGATTAATTAATAAATTAAATATGGTGGATAATATGTTTAATGGGCTTGTAGGGGTACAAGTCCAACATATTAAATAATTAAAGTTTTAATGGACTTTGATTAAATTAATTAAACTAGTTAGACTAGCCCAATTAATTAAATCAAGCCCATTAATGTTAATTATGTAATTAGGGTTTAATTTAATCATAAATAATACATGTTGAGCACTAAACCCTAGCCACCACAACATCCATTCACGTGAGACCCATCTCCAATTGAAATAGAATTCGGCCACCAACTTTTGAAAAAAAAATTATTGTGCCGTCTCTCAATTATTTTCTATCCTACGCAAAATATCTTCCATATTTTCTAGTGCAAATTGGAAGAGGAACACACTATCTAGTCGTGGACTTGATAGGAGCAATTTTGAAGAAAGTTCGTAGGGATTCATCAATAGCCAGATCTGTTATACTGGATCGGTTGGTGTCCAGTGATTAATTCACCAAAGGTATAATTCTTTACACCCTATGGATGTTTAATTTATGAAAACCATACGAGCGTCCAAACAATTATTTTGTTTTTCAAAATAAAATAAAAATTTTAAACTTCCGCTGCGTTTTGGGCGCTTAGAAAACCGAGATCCAACATTTTCAACAACGTTAAACTCATTCATAAACAGGGTTGCTAAAGGATCTGCCTGATGGGCTGTGTCAAAAAATTGCAGTGTGGCATTTGGACCCAGCCTGTCCTCGTAGAAATCGAAATGTAGCATCTCATTGTTGACATCCCAGTGGATGAATTCCTCTTTGTATTTCTTCATCAGGCTTTGGATTCTTGATTGGACAGCTGATTCCAGGTTGTGGTCCGTCAGGTTTCGAACCCATCCAGGAATAAACTTTGGGTCCTCCCAGAAAATGTTGTGGCCTCTGACACGATTATCTGGTTCGATCTGATGAATTCTAGCATCTGGTCTGGGATGGTGTAATTCTCCTGCCCTGGATTGGGTTCAGTAGCATTCCATTTCAGCTCGTTTTCGAATACTGCTGCATTGAATCTCTCTACGAACCATTTCTAAAACCGTAAAATTCAGAAGCACATAACCAGAAGGATAGCATCACATTTGTTTTTGGCAGATAATTAAACCTGATATTGCGAATTTCGATGATGGTGTTTGCTATGGCAGATCCAAATGGGAAATCATTTGAGATTTGTTCGATTCTTACTGCTGCGCTTTGCAATTTTTTCCCATGTTTATCTGATACATGGATTGTTACGGCACGTTTCCTTGCCTGGACCGGATCACAACAGTTTTTTAGAAGCCTGGACTTTAACATTTTTAACTGGTGAAATCTATCTACCTTGTTTACCTTGTTGATCTTTGTTTCTTGATTTAATCTCCATTCCTCGTCAGTGAAAGGCTGCAAAGAAGCACTCGCAGTTTCTATTCTGACATGTTTGCCATCTGAATTCTGGTGTATTGAGATGAAAAACGGAAATCACTCAACATCAAAAATTCAATCACGCTCTATATAGACACCATATTTACCTGGAGATACAGCTTAGGCATTTTTAACGGAGATGTCGTTACAAAGCCACCTTTCAAAAAAGACCAACAACCCGCCTTTGCAGTCACGGTGCCTATGCAGTTCAGCGTCCTTCCGTCACAAGGATGGCCTTTATCATGGATGAGTCGGCATATAGTATCCTGATCCAAACTGTTGTGCATGAAACATTTCAAAATGACGAGGATTCGTTCTACTTTATTGCTTGAATTAGCATCTCAAAGAGTAAAAAGGAGCAGGAATTTAACTGGAAAAACAATATTTGGTGCCTTGAGTGAGGTTCTGCAGCAAAAATACCAGTGCATTAACCCGATCGCTATCGCCCAGAATTGCCTTTTCTATAGCCGGTTCTTGATCCTTGAGCATCCCTCCGTTGTAAAGTGGCTCTTCAACTTCGAATTTACACTGCATATAAACACACAGTTGTAATCTTTTTCACTTCAAATTTTCTCCATATTCCAATCTTGATACTAAATAAAAGCAAACAAACATGTAGAATGAAAAGTTCCAAGATTGGATCTTTCGAATGTTGTCGTTCCACACACTTGGAAATTATTCTGCCACAATCCAGCTCTTACCTCAGTGTAAGCAGAAGAATCATACAGTGGCCCATCTGCAATAAAAGCAAAAATTCTTTATTAACATAAAGGAGAACAGAAGGTGAGAGAGAGAGAGAGAGAGAACCGTAAGCTGAAGCTGGGGCTGAGTTCATGCAGAGGAGCAAAAACAGAGGAATGAAGCGCAGGAATTCTTTCATTTTCTTTGATATATCTTCAAATTAGAGTAAGGGTTGGGAAAAATGTAATTTTTTTTAGTTTTTCAGACAATATGAAGAGGAAGAACTGAAGAAGTAAGTATTCAGAAAGGGGTGGTGGCATCACAGGCTAAACAGTGTGGTTTTGAGGTGAACCGTGTATGAGAATATTCACATGCAACAAAAGAACAGCTCCCCCATCCCTTGTTTGTACACAACTTGTAGAAATAGAAAGGACCTGTCAGTATACACATATTCACTAATTATTGTGTTAATAACATAACATTTATATATAGCATGAACTTAAAATTAATTTGTTGATTCAGGTATAATAGCTAGGAAAATCTAGAAAAGGAAAACACTCAGGGGAAATTTTTTTATTTGAATTCAACTGTCTTTATCAATCGAAACCACGTCCATATTCGATGAAATACGCAAAATATTACTCAAAACACAAGTAGAATTTTCATCATCTGGAACGAGCAAGGCAAAAGATTATTGATTTATTATATTTTGAAGAGTGAAAAAATTAGGTGTAATTTAATTTTTTTGGTCTCCCACTCCTACCAGGTC
Organism: Primulina eburnea; assembly: GCF_022965805.1. Taxonomy (NCBI): domain Eukaryota; kingdom Viridiplantae; phylum Streptophyta; class Magnoliopsida; order Lamiales; family Gesneriaceae; genus Primulina; species Primulina eburnea. The sequence continues at coordinate 519,475 of NC_133113.1, forward strand.
TCTCCTTTTGTTATCCAAGGAGGCTAAGTGATGTGATTGAACTAAATGTCCAACACGCAAAAAGAGTGAAATGTGACTCCTACAACTTCAAGTAAATGGTGTATTTCCCCTGACAAATCAAGGAAAGGGAAGAAACATCAATGACAAAGCACAAGACATTATATTCCACATTAATAATGGTTGGATCTCGGTTTTCTCGTGCCCAAGACGCAGCGGAAGTTTTAAATTTTTTATTTTATTTTGACAATCAAAATATATTTGTTTGAACACTCGTATGATTTTATAATCAAACATACATAGGATTTTTAAAACTTTTACCTTTGGTAATAATTTTCACTTGGCTCCAACTACGCCGGTATAAGCGAACGTAACTCTTGTTGTAAATCCCACGTACGTTCTTCAAATCTTTTTCTTCAATCTCCTAATTCGGTCCACGGTTGGATTACTTGTTCCTCTTCTAACTTGCACTAGAAAGTGTAGAAGGATTTATCATTGGAGATTAAAATTGAGAGGCGGCTCATGACCTTGAATCTCATTCAAGGTGGCCAAAATTTCTTTTGAGAGGAAAGGGAGAGATTTTCGAAAATTTGGACTCTTGGAGGCTGGGGTTTTCCAAAATTATGAGTGTTAATTTATTAACTCCAAACCTAAAACACATATATATATATAAGCTTATGGCTCATTAGTTAAATTAAATACTTAATGGGCTTAATCAATTAATTATTCTAGTCCAACTAGTCTAATTAATTAATTAATCTTTAAAAGCCCAATTAAAAACCTTAATAATATGTATGTTGGTCTTGTACTCCTACAAGCCCATTATACATATACTCATTACATTTAATTTAGATCTCTTATAAACTCAACACTAGAATTTAATATTTAAATTACCTTCAAAATTTAATATTTAATAAACCCAACTTTTGAGTTTAATAAATTAAATTATCAAATTTTATAAATTCAACTCCTTGAATTTATTTTCTCCAAATTTCATAAATTTAACTTCTTGAATTTACTATCGCATAAATTCAACTCCTTGAATTTATTTTCTCAAAATTTAATTATCATAAATTCAACTCCTTGAATTTACTATATCATAATATAAATTCAACTCATTGAATTTATTCTCTCAAAGGGTACAAAATAATTCAGTACTTGTGTGACCCTCAATGGTTATGGGATACAGCTAGCCGTGGGTTCACATCTCCATGTGATTCAGAATAACATTATTCTTATTCGGGTTTACCCTAGTTAACCTCATTCTTTTCATCAACTCTTTGAACAAGAATGTCAGAACTCATTTCTGATTGTACCCATCGGATCATGATAAGAGCGTCTAGTAGCATCACCCCATGATCCCCTAGGTATCACTGATAGTGCCTGCAAGAACCAATCGATTATGATTAACGTATAGTACGGTCCCTTCATTTCATATATCTCAATCGAATCTGCAACCATTGGTTCATCGAGGGTTGCATATTAATTCGATAACTATGTGATAACTATAAATAGTGGCATCGCATGTACCATTGGAGAACTCCTTCTCTAATGTACATCTCATACTCTGGCCAGAGACTCCACACACTATTATTTCATCAGATCACATAGGATATCCATACCTGTAGGTGAGCGGTGAATCCCCGACTACAATGCACTGGCTCCTATATGTATCGCAACTATACCCAACGTCTCCACCTGATGACTCTCCTGGAGCCGGTAAACGAGTCAAAGCACAGCCCTAGCATATAGAGCCTCAGTATTGTCCCGGGTCGTAAGGACTAATGGTGTACAATCATAACCACGGACTTATTCTCTTGGTGAATGACAACCACTTGGAAAGTCCGATGGAGGGTTGTTCGGCTATAATCATCAAATGACTACCCGTCAGCATGTTTGGATATCTCTATACCCTTACCAAGAAATACGGTACACAACATCACAGATGCAAGTCTCGAGCTCAAGCGATCTTTATTCATGTTTTAGGCGGCTGAATCGACTAGGAACAGATTTATATAATATAGTGTTTACAAACGAGTTTCAACATCGAATTACGATTCATTTGTATTAAAGTATAATCAAGGTCTTTATCTATTTTGTTCACATGGATATAAGATAAAGAAATAATAAACCATGAAAGGTTCAATTATATTAAAATAAAGATTGTTTATTTCACTTGAGTCAATAAATTCTCTAGCCAACCGTTGGCTTGCAGGACATCTACTCTAACATTAACAAATGAGGAAATTATTAAAAAAAATGCATACTGTAAAACTTTCCTATATTCAGCATCTTTGAATCCAAAAAATTTCATTCTCAAAGGGCACGGTTAATAACTGTCAATTTCATAGTATAATACGAAATTCATAAAGAACCATTTTGTTTTCCTCCGTTCGCTGTATTAATCGTAGCAGTGAGGACTGAGGAGAGTGGACTATAAATAACATGGAACACGGAAGTGGTGGAGCTATCAATGTCTTCGGTTTTAAGCATATAGATATGAAGTACATTTCAATAATTCAAAGACTGAATTTTAGAGCAACCTCGTTCTAAATTCTGTCTGAATTGGCCGGCCACTTCGCTTCTCTATTCCGGGTTTGTTAGTTGGATAGTGGTATCATTCGATTACGCATTTGATTAACCTGAGTTAATTTATATTTAATTGTTACTAGTTTGAATTTTGTATCTTGGTAGACATAGATTAGCAAAACACCCATATGAGAGGATAAATTAGTTTTAAAGAAATATATCCCAAGAAAATGTTAGGCCAAAGGGACCAATTAAAAGATTTACATCAGTGTCACACTCTACAGGCTGTCCAAAAGTTGATGCCTTTTAGTCACTGAGTACCTGAACTATTCTTCTAATTGGCGTCAATCTTGGCACCGATGATGCTTGGTGAAATACAAAAAAAAACACCAACAGAAAAAGGGCAAGGGCCAATAATGAATGGATTTTGTTGTAAAACATGTGGAATGCAGAAACTGGAGGCCCTGTTCATCCAACTTGTGAAGGGTAAAGTGAGTTCTTTTTACAGAAAATCTTTAGTGTTTTCATGAAATAATATATCATGGCAATGTTTTGTTTTTCAAATTAGTTTGATTTCCATATGCTAGGTAAAATATTGATTAAAGATTTGAAGTACAAGAAAGACCCAAGAAATATCTATCCATTAGAGGGTATTTCTTCTGCATTCTGTACATTTCTCTCGTTGATGGATTGTAATTTAACAACGCTAAAGACTGAAATTTTTTGCTAGAAGTTGTGCTGCAAGTACAAATGTTCTTGAGGAGAAGCTGGCCCGATCTCTTCCACAAGACTTCTCAATCCATCCGCAGCACCGGTGCTATTGCACGCGTTTCTTGCTTCCTGCAGGTTCTTTCCATCAAGATCTGAGTCAGAAACAGAAGATTTCCTCCTTTGAGAAGAAGCAACGCTAGGAAAAGTGATCCATGACGGGGCTCGAAACTCGATTCTTTGATCCTCTGTGTCGGCTCCATCTGTTTCCGAGGTTGACCGGTTCCCGGATCTTTGAGAAGACTTATTATGCAATCTGCTGCTTCCTAAAACCACCTCGGTTGGCAAGATAGGCTGCTCATTACACGGGCTGCCCATTAGCAGAGCCAGGGCACGCTCCAAAGCAGTCGTCACTTTATCCATTGATGGCCTCTCTTTTCCTCTCATTCGCACACATTTGCTAGCGACAATCGCTATACGTTTCAGAGCTTCAAGTTCCACTGGAGGTTTCAAAACTGGATCCAAAACGCTTTCTATTTCACCTGCTTTGATCAGAGGTACGGCCCATTCGACTATGTTTCCTTCTTCATACTGCAAGTCGATGGCTTTTCGACCACTGAGGATTTCCAACAGTAAAACACCGAAGCTATAAACATCAGACTTGGTCGTGAGGTAGTGAAGTCTATAGTACTCAGGATCTAGATAACCGAGCGTTCCTGCTGGCAATTCGGCCAAAGGGGAGCTACTATTGGTAGGCCCTAATAGTGAGAGACCAAAGTCTGAGACACGGGCATTGTGCTCTTCATCAATGAGGATATTTGATGATTTTATGTCCCGGTGGATTACCGGGGGACAAGCATAACCATGTAGATATTCAATCCCACGAGCCGCTTGGACAGCAATAGTCACTCTTCTCACCCAATCTAGTTGCTCTTTTAACTCCTGATTTTTACCATGGAGATGTTGATGCAAGGAACCATTCGCCATAAACTCGTAAACCAAAAGCCTCTCTCCTCCATCTTCACAATAGCCGAGCAAATTCAGTAAATGGGCATGATTTAGCCTTGAAAGCAAGTCAAGTTCTGTATGGAACTCTTTCGAGTTCTTCATATCAGCAGATACAATAGCCCTTTTGACTGCAACAACTGTACCATCCTTCAAAACCCCTTTGAACACGCACGAAAAACTACCCTTACCGACCAAAGCTTCTTCCTTAAAACTATCCGCAGCTTTCTCAAGTTCTTCGTAAGTAAACTTCTGAGCCCTCCTAATTTTTAGCTCATCTAATTCAGGCCTAATTTTCCCATTATCCTTGTGAAAAGAACCTTTCCCACTAGTTTTCTTCGACTTAACAGAGCACCTACAGTTTCTTAACTTGTATCTAATATAAAGAACTGAAGTCAGAGATACAGCACATACCAAGAACACAGCAAACGATATCTCAGCAAAAATTATGGGCAACTGCATCGACCACAACTTTTCATTCCTTCCTCCAGACCTAGCAGCAGTGGAGCAGCTGGAATGGCACTCATATGAGCCGCAACTTGAACAATTATAACCACATTGCCTATCTGATGTCAAACTGCACTCAGAAATCTGATACATTTCATTGGGACAGCCACTGCTACAAGGCAAACAAATGTGGGATCCGGAAGACTTGCAAGGGGAACTCGCATTGTTGAACTCGTAAAAACCCTTCGAACAAGGCGCAGGCTTGCAGACACCGGGCGAAACAGCCAATGGCAGGGCTGAAGGAAAACCTTCACCCCAACAAACAGGCGAGAGAGAAGACTCAGCCAGAACTCCACAAGTGAAGTAATCCCCAGCTGCAATCTCATAAAGTTTAACACCATTAGGCGGCGGCGTGCTTCTTTCGACGCTATAACCCCAACAAACCACTCCTCTATCATTACTTCTGATCCCACAAGCATGAAACCTTCCCCCAACTACAGAAAGCATAGACTCCTCAGGAGACAAATCCACATTCAGCTGCCCAGAATTTATCACAGAACCAACAGAAATTTCTTCTTCAAGATCCAAGCTCCTACCCCAACAAATCACTCTCGAATTCACCCCTTCCAAAATTCCACAAACGTGAAACCCCCCAGCTGCAATCTTCCAGAACCTCAACTCCCTGGGAATCAACGAAATCACTTTACTTCCAGTCTCATCACCCCAGCAAAAGACGCTCCTATTCTGAGCAAACAAACCACAATTAAACTCCGAGCCTGCAGAAATAGACTGGATCTGCCCATCAATGTCGTAACTTTTGGTCATATTGTAACCCCAACAATCAATTAACGAAGAGTTTCTCAACTTTCCCACCAAGGGTTTTCTCAAACCGCACAAGTGATGATCCCCAGCACTAATTTCCAAGTACTCTGAATTCTGGACCATTGGTTGAGGGACCCCCATTGGAATAAAAGGCGTACTCCCCCAGCAAAAGGGTTGATTCGAATCCATCTCAAGACCGCAAACAAATCCATTTCCAGCTGTCAAACCAAGAAAAGCCGAATGATTCGGAGTAGCACGAACTATAGCCGAGTTGGAGCCATAGCAACTAGCTGAATGGGAACCATCATACTTTATCCCACAGAAAACAGGTCCATTTTCGCCATAAGAAATGGCGATGGACGACATTGATCCCAAGCTCGAAACTTTGCCACATAAAAAGGAAAAAAACATCAGGAAAACCAAGTTCTGATCACGAAAAAGCACGGATTTTCCACCCCACCGGAACTTCATTTGTACTCACGTGGAGAATCTGAACCCAGTTGGAAAATTCAAAAGGAAAGCTGGATAAAGGGGTTAACCGATAGCGTGCGTGGCGGAGGTGGTGGCTGTGGAAGTTAGCTGAAGCGTTCCAGGAGAGGAGAGAAAGAGAGGGAACGCGAGCAGGTGAAGCATTTAATATTGATCTGACGGTATATATTTGTCGAGCGTTGAATCGCACGGTCTTCATTTGCTTTAAAATAATAAAGTTATGTCCAGATACCGCTGGACGTCACGCTCACATTAAATGTTTCGTTTTTATGATTTTATACTTTTGAACTTACTAAATAAATGGTTTAATTAATTAACTCTTAATCATTGATAATGATACTTTATTTAGTAGATTAGTAAATTTTAAAAATACTTAATTTTTTTTATTAAATATTTTTAAAATTAAATACTAATTTTTTTAAAAAATATATATATAGTTAAGTGGACTTAGTTAAATGTTGATAAGTTGGATAAAATATTTATTTATATACAATAATAAAATACCATATGATACATGAAATAAAATTTACTCGGGTATAATTAAATCAAGAAATAATATACTCTATTTTGCACTATATTTCATATTATATAGAAATATATATTAAGTAATTTCAATTATGTAAAGCCTTATTCGACGATAAAAACTAAGAATCATTTTTCTTAAAATATATATATATATATATATATATATATATATATATATATATTTAAATCCTTTATTAAACACTACATTGTATTACCAAAAGTGTGGAAATAGTCATGGTCATGGATAATAACTATTTCTTTGTCTTAAAAGGAAATTACCACGATTAGTTATTTTAAAATTTTAAAAAAAAAAGTTGGAATACGACACTGTTTTATGACTATTTGTCCTAAATAGAGCAAAATTATTACCTGCGAATCCAATTCAACTGTTTCTCCAAAAATGCTTACATTGTAACCCTTTTCACGTCATGTCATTTTCTTTGAAACATTTTCTTGTCTTTTTCGGTAATAAATAAATAAATTAAAATATATATTCGCATTTAAGAGTGATTCTTCTTTCTAAAAAAAGGAAGGCTATTTCGCTCTGCTGGTTATAGATGCGTCGGATCTCGTACATCAGTTCAGTGGAACTCATCTATTTCTATTGACAATTAGACCCGATTTTCTCTTTCAAAGAACTTCGGAGCTTGTTAGGCCATCGGTAGAGGACTATACCCTCGTGTTTTTTGTTTTCGTTTTTGTTTCGGGACGAATGTAGGGTAGGGCGGCTTTCTAATCTAATGGAGACAATCACAAAGTAGGATTTGGGTCAATCATATATTAACTTCTTTTTTCTACAGTGATTCAATTTTTTTGTTTGCATCGAATAAAATTAGATATCTATTTGTTGAGTTAAACGTATATGAGTGAGAGTAATATTGACATGAGTGATCATCTGATAAGTTCTCGTATGTCAAACTGTTGACATTGTTTTACTTGATATGGTTGGATATGTGGGTCGTGAAAGAATGACGTCAAATCTTAATAGATAATATTGTCTCTGATAAGAAGACAAGACTGAATTTTTCTACGAGAGAAAGTTGTCTGGGTAGTAGGAACTCAACCAAGATTTGCCCAGAAGTTCAAATCAATAGTTGATCTAATAATGTAAGCTAAATCTTACGAAATTCAAGTGACAGAACAGACTCTTTGCTTTTTTTCAGTCATGAACTAAAACTAGATTGATCAAAATTATTTTTCACTTCATGAACTTTAAATCTGAACCAATATATTTTTAAATCAGCAGGTACATTTATTAAACAGAACTGAATTTATATAAACTAATTTATTTGATTTACACAAATAAATGAAACCATTATTTTTTATTTAAATAAAAAATGCAGTGATTATTTATTTATTTTAAAATTATAAGGCACGTTACTTTTTATAGATTGTTGTGAGGGCTCGGTTTCACATGGATTTTAGGACGACTTAGGCTGTTAATTTGTGATTAAATTAAAGGCCAAGTACACAAAAATGTTTGCTATTTCCAAGATTAACTCAATCTCACACATGGCCACAATATAAATTAATGACTGAGTATATTTTTAAAATAAAAATAAAAAAAAATGTTTGTCGATTCGAAGACACAAGATTTTCACTTATCCTAAGTTGTCTGGAATTGAATAATGAGTTCATGGAAGAGCAAACTTCCATTTCACTGTTAAGAAATTAGTTGTAGTTTGACTAAAATATCACCAAATCTCCACATTATAACACCACAATCTATGACAAAATTAATGAATTCACATGGGAATATATATACTTTATTTAATGTGATGAGTTGTGTTATAAGCTCAAATTATTTATTTAAATTCCTTGTTTGTCACATTCTATGTTAATTTATGAATTATAACGATAACTCGCTTTACCATAAAAAAAAATGAATGATAACGATAACTCGGGATAAAATATAGTAAGTACAAATTCAAAATAGATTGAAATCTCTAGTACAAAATGAGATGACATGCAATATAATGGGTAGGAATTGTAGGAATTGCGTCGAGATCCGATACGTTAATATTTTGAAAAATCTATTGATACTCAGTGCTTGAATTCAGATTTCGGACCTACTCTGGACCTAAAATCACTAAGAAAACCGTTAGAAGGAGGTCGAGAGGGTGTTTCGGCGTAGCCCCTCCTACACTCAAGTTCAGATACTGAGGACGAATATGAGGGAGCAACTAAAGATGCTGCTGAAAGTCAATATAGTGAATGAATAATTAGAATCTCAAACATGATATTTATAGAAGAATACATGTCTACCTTGGTTAGAAATGGGGTGGGATCCATAGTTCAATTTGGGCTTAATTTCAAGCCTGATTTCGATGAACCCATTCATGAGATATCAAAGCTAAAGTAGAAAATAAGCAGATATTTTGCATGGTGATGAACCAAAATAAGAATATAAATATATGTTTCATTCCATTAGGTTAAACCAATAAATAATTAATCCAAAAAATATTATTATTGGAGAAGGGACATTTTATTATTATTATTATTATTATTATTATTATTATTATTATTATTATTATTAATATTATTATTAAAAGAAGAGATGCGTAGTTTGTTTTACTAATGGGCTGAGATTATGGAGGAGAATCCTTTTTATTTTCCCACATCCAAATTCAATGTAGCATGAATGTGGGCTCAACAAAATAGCCCATTCCCCTTTCCTCTTTATTAATTATAATTTTAATTAACCTGAAAATTAAAAATCTCCTCCACTTCGAATTTAAATTGAAATTTATAAAAAGCACAAATTTGAATACTACTTGATACAATTAACTCTCGTATTTTTTCTAAATCACTTTATGTCATTGAAAGGAAAGAAAATGCGATTTAATTCAAGCTAAATTTCTGGAATAAAATGTTCTGCTCCATTTTATGTTATATATGTGTATAAAATTTAGTTACTCGTAATTAAAATGTGAATTTTAGTTGATGAATATGCAATAAAGGAGGAATAATAGATTAAATTATTGTAATCCAAATTTTTTTTGGTTGATTAAATTCTTGTAATCCATTTTTTTAAAAATTTTTGAGAATCAAAACTAATTATTTCAATCAATTTTATTTGCAAAACTTTGTAAACAAATCTCCAACTTGTGCCACAGATTCTCTTAAACCGACCAAAGCAATCAGTCAAAACTCCCATCACCTTCTCCAGCGAACACACCACTTCCACCGCCACTACGCCGCACAATGGACGGCGGAGATGACCCGAGCAAGCTGGCTTCCAACCCCCACGAACCCACCACCACCACCACCCAGCCCCTCCTTTCCCACCAATTTCCTTCACCCTCCGCCGCTTCCATTTCTGAAACTGAAGAAGACCAAGCTCAGTACCTTCAGATCTCTTACAATTATGGGCCTCGCCCTTTTAAAGATTTGCCCTTCCTTATTATCTTTTGTGTTCTTGTACTCTTCACTTTTGGCTTCGGGATTTTCGCAACTGTTAACAGAAACCCCCACCGCTATCAAGTTTCCTCGTTTGTCTACAACACCACCTTATCTTCTTGCACCATTCAGTATTTTGGCTCTCCCTTTTCTTTGGATTCTTCGGAGTGGAATCTTTTCAGTTCAGCTTTTGGTGACAACACCACTTCTTTGAATGCCTCAAAATCGAATCTTTCTGAGAGTGTGCCTGGAAATTCCCCTGCTTTTCACAACTCCGCCTCTTCAATTCCCCAAGAATCGAGTCTACTTTTTAGTTTGATGGATTATTTATCTCTTTGTAGCAATCTCACATCTTTGAACTCCTTAGGATCGAGCGTTTTGAATAGCTTGATATGGACTCTTGTAATCACCCTAATTTTGAGCTTGCCCTTTGTGTTGTTAGTGCTTTTGTTGCTTAAACGCTACACAAAACAGATAGTGTATGCTTCGCTTCCATTTTTTGTGATAGTCCCAATTTTCATCAATGTTTCTTGGTTTGTTGCTTGCACTGTGAGCTCCAGATGTAGTGATGCTTTTCCATTGTCTTATCGAATTTTAGTCCTCATTTTTGTGTTCTTGATAATTGGGGTAATCGTGTGGATATTCATAGTAAACTGGCATAGAGTGGAGTTAACCGTGAGTATCATCGGCGTGGCTGCTAATGCATTGTCAAGTAACTTGGGGTTGTTTGGAGTTCTTCCATCTCTTACTTTGGGTTTATTTGTGTACTATGTGCCCATAGTTTTTTTCTTGATATACTCGAGCAGTAATGGAAAAATTGTGCCTCAAAAAGAGAACGGGGAATACGATTGTGTTTGGAAACAGGATAGATGGGTGCCCGCCTATTATACGTTGGCGATCTTTACTATGCTCTGGTCTGCCACAGCAATGGTGGAAGCTCAGGTATATGTGATAAGTGGAACTATAGCTCAATGGTACTTCTCAAAGGATGAGTTGCGGCCAAAGCGTGCAATAAGAAGTTCGTTGAGGTGTTTTCTTTTGCTACTTCTCTCAATTCAGTGAAATGTGCTCTACAAATTTATGCATTATGGTGTGCTATGCTTGGTTGATTGTCCTGCCTTTTTTTTGCTATGAACTAAAAGCAACGGCCAACAATCATGCTGCCTATTGGTTATTTTCCTTTATTCTTTCAAGTTACTGTTTTTTGGGAGGGGTATAAATACATAGTTAATGTGACTGCATATAAGATCTGATTTAGTGGTCTTGGTGATGGTTTATAGAGCAGAAACTTGGGAGGCTGGTTTAACTTGTTGCCTCAAGCTTATTCTTGATGAACTTATAGAAAAGAGATTAGCATTCAAGGCAGTATGATAGACATCGTTGCTACTTGTGCAAATAAGGCTGTGTTAAACATGACAAGCGGCTAGTACCTTATTTATATCTCTTAGTTGTAGTAAGCACGATACTGTTAAACAAGCTCCACTGATGAACTAAACAGAAGAGTAAGTTTGAGGATGTTACTATCGTCCTCATACTTAAAAATCAAGGCTTTGCTAGGATTTGATGCATAGACATACCTGGATTCAAAACCTCTCGATAAATTGAAGCCAAATATCCCGAATGTTGTGCACTGAAATAAACTCGTTTCTTTTTTGTAAACACAATTGCAGCGCTTGTTGTCTTTGTGTCGTGACTCTTCTTTATAACATTGCAGAAATGCATTTGGCCACTCCTCTGGCACAGTATGTTTCTCAGGATTAATTTTCGGCGCAGTTCGTGTTGTGCGCTCTATGGTTGATAATGCTAGGCAAGAGGAGACATCAGGAATTGTAAATGTCATTCTACGGTGCTGTGTCAGTGCCCTAATGTCAGCAATTGATTTTCTGAACAAATTCACAATAAACTTTGCAGCCATAACTGGCGAATCATATTGCAAAGCCGCAAGAATGACTTACGAACTTCTCAAACGCAACCTTCTTTCTGCAGTATTTGTTGAGACCGTTTCTACTCGAATACTGGCTGGCATTATCCTAGTGCTATCTGCAATCTACACAGTAGTGGTTAGTGTAAACTATTGCCATCTACCTTCATTGAGTTGAGCACATTTGGACGAGAAGAAAAATGCCCTGTTTCATTTGTTTTTAATGTTTTTTTGTGAGGTTTTTTGTTGTTTTTTTTTTTTTTTGTAGAAAGCAGTTTTAAAAAACCAAAATCAAGAAATCTGGTCGGGCAGCACTTCTTTTTTCCATTTCAAATTTGTTAAAAAACTGTTCTTATCATCACAGCCAAATACGAAAATGTTTTTACTTTTCAGAGAAACTCAAAATAGCACGGTTCAATAAAATAACTTTTCAAGCTAAATGTTTTTGTATCAAACTCGCCCTTGCTCAATATGGACAGGTGCCTTTAGTTGGCTACGACTTGCGAGCTCTGTTCATGGATGGAGAAGAGAAATATATATTCTCTGATTCGAAATTTTTTACCCTCCATATTTTGCACTATCTATGTCTCCAGGTTGATCCTAATCAATTGGTGTCTGAATTTTCAGGTTTGTGTGATATTGAAAGCTGGAATCCATCTTGGGGACGATGCCTACTTTGTTGCTGTTATGGCCTGGATACTGTTGATCGTGATTCTTGGCTACTTCGTGCACGTTCTGGACAATGTTATCGATACGGTGTATGTTTGCTATGCTATTGACCGGGACCGAGGGGAGGTCTCGAAACAGGACGTCCACGATGTTTATGTTCATCTACCCATCAGTAGAAGTCATAGACCAGCAGGTTTTCCTGCAAGAGCTCCTCTTGGAGTTTAAAATTTTCCTCATGAATTAGTTTGTCGTGTTGTATTGTCTGTAATTGTTTTTTGGAGGTGCGGTTTCCTTGCTGCAAATTGTTGATGATCTGAGGTTTTATCTTGTACCCGGATTTGTTCAATAAAAAGTCATTTTGCAGATTTTGCAATAGTTGGTTGTCATTAATTTATCATATATAGATATGGATACTTATTATGACACTGTAATGATATATTTGAGGTTTTTACCCAACCATCCAGACGAATTGTTTCTTGAGTTTTTAAATAAAACTAGAGTTGCATCATTGTGATTATTTACAGCTTTTGCAAGAAACATGAGTTTTCTTGGTACCCATATTTGGATTGCTATATAATGTGAGAAGAAAGAGTAGATAATAAGCAAGATATGCTTGCATTTGGATGTTAGATAATAAACATGAATCCAATAATTATTAATTTTTAGAACGTGAAATTAAATGGTTTACAACAAGAAATGATTAAAGAAAAGATTTTTAAAATATAAATTAAAAAAATATATATATTTTATATTTTGATATTTATTTATTTCAAAAAAAATTATACGTGTATGGAATCAAATGATTCGGTTCCACGTGTCATTAGGCGCAGCTAGCTTTTAGCTGGCGAAACACCAACCTTTTCTCTACTTGCTATTTCTTTCTCACTCGCTCCCTCCGATATCAATGAAGAATATCTCCCTCTTTTCTGAATTTCAACGATTCTCTCTCTTCTCTACCAGGTGGGTGTTTCTTCTTGGGGTGTGAATTTGACTGTATATTTATCGAAGCTTATTATGCATTTTATATTCTTTCTTTTTTTGGATTTAAACTTTGAAATCACGGTTACTTCTGCTTAATTTTGAAGATTTGCTGTTTTTCCCGCAGTTAATCGTGGAAGTTGAAGTGGGTGTGTCGGTGGGAACTACTTAAAGTTGCGGGGGATCGCGGGTTTGATCTGTGTGTAGTGGAGAATTCGGAGAGATATAGGCTGAGTTGGATAGTTTGCGGGCGGGAGAGGAGCCGCCGGCTTGGAGATGAGTGCGTCGAGGTTTATAAAGTGTGTAACTGTCGGAGATGGTGCCGTGGGTAAAACTTGCCTGCTCATTTCTTACACCAGCAACACCTTTCCCACTGTAAGTTACTGTCTATTGAAGTTATTTCTTTCTTTTTCCTCTGTCATCATTTTTTTTTTTTTTTGGTTCATAGTAGGAATGGAGTGGAAATTTGGGAATTTTTGGGTGTTTTATGGAGTTCTTGGATATTGTTGGGTTTGTTTGTCTAATTGACTAAATATTGAAATTCTTGAATTTTCCTGTTTCTTATTTCAAGATATCGCTATGTGGGATGGGTGGAGGCGTTTGCGAATATCATGGAACTAGTAAATTACCTAATTTTTCTGATTTGATGAGATTCTTGGTTATGCCTGTGGAGAGGACGTCTTTTTCTGGATTTTTTTTAACTTTCTTGTGGAATAAAGTGTTTCCATTGTAACCTTTTCTTTGTTTTGATCTCTTTTATTGTTAAACAAACAGGATTACGTCCCAACTGTGTTTGACAATTTTAGTGCCAATGTTGTGGTGGATGGAAACACTGTTAATTTAGGATTGTGGGATACTGCAGGTGCACTAGTTCTTCATTTTTTTTTGTTTATTTATGAATCAAAAGAGAACAGTGAGTCATTTTAAATTTGTTGTGCAGGCCAGGAGGATTACAATAGATTAAGACCATTGAGTTACCGTGGAGCTGATGTCTTTATTCTTTCATTTTCCCTTATTAGCAAGGCCAGCTTCGAGAATATCTCCAAGAAGGCGAGGCTTCATTTTCTGTACTGGATTAGATATGGCCCTTTCTATTTTTTTCTTTGACACAAGAGGGTGGGGGTTTTCCTATCTAAACTTCATAGCTACCCACACAGCTACCCACACAAATGGGATTTGAACCAAAGCCTGTTGGCTCGTGGGCCTCACCGTTGCCACCAGGCCAAGGGATACTTGGCGGCCCTTTCTATTTCTCATTCTCCCCTTTCCTTTCTTTTAGTTGCTTCGACAATCCATTCAAAGAAAAATGGAAGATGAGAATTTGAGAATGTTTTCGTTGAATTTAACTTTAACTAACACAGTTGTGCAATACACTTTCACGCTTGCCCCCGACCTGGATATCCCACTTAAATGGGCCTTCCCTTCAATCAAATAGAGCCCGGGATTTTTAGAATTTTAGTTCTTATGAAAATGCTTCCCGTGAAATATTAAGGCTGATGAGGTTTAGAACTATCCAATTGCCGATTGTTCTGAACTTCTGATGTGTTTTAATTTCTGTACAGTGGGTACCTGAATTGAGGCATTATGCACCTGGAGTTCCAATAATTCTTGTTGGAACAAAGCTTGGTCAGGATTCCCTTCGCTCTCTCTTTTGATGCATTAAATTATTTGACTCAATTTGTTGGATAATGTTCCTCATAATTCATAAATTTCTCCATGAAAACATTTGAGAGATCACATTGATGTTATTATCTGAAAATGGGACATTCTCATGCCGCATTTTATGTGATTGTGAACTTACCTCACTATCATGCTTGTGTCCTGTTGTTTTGGGTATCAGATTTGTGCTATTGTACTACATGCTCCTGGTTTTAAAACAATAATCTCATATTGGTAAAAAGTGATATTGAAAGCTTATGCATACTCTCTCATCCTTGGAATTTGGAGAACAAATTGCATTAATAGCTAAACGTAGAAGAAGCTTTTGTCTGTTTAATATCCTAAATGGATGTTTCTACTGCTAATACCCAACTTAACTCCAGCAACGTATATGTTAATGAGAAATATCAACAGCAAAAGTGACTGTCTGATGTGAAATAAATTTTTGAACAACAAAAATTACAGAAAACGAGTAATCAAGAACAGATGAAACCCAATATATTCACCTTAACTCTTTCTGGTAATCATTTGGCTACATTTATGTATTTACTAAGATCTAGATTCTGTGCTCGTGGATGTATTTGCTTCATAACATAAAATCGTGTAATGTATATAGGCTTTGTTGCCACATGGAATTCGTGGAAGTGCTTCTTCCATAATTGGGTGCATTATAAATCTTTTCAATATTCCCTTAATCCTCTTTGTTTACATCATCCTTTTTCTTCCCATAACTTTGTTAATCTGATTCCTAGGTAAACTATCGGTGTCACAATTTTATTAGTTTTGTAAGTTATCTGGAGTAAGGTGCCGTTTATACATTTCCCATGGATATTGCACCTAATCATGTCAATTTAATATTTCTTTTATCCTCTTGTTAATGATGTATAATTTTGGTCCCTTGGTGCAAATTACTATTTTCATTTCCTTCCAGATCTTCGTGAGGACAAGCAATTCTTCCTAGACCACCCAGGAGCAGTTCCCATCATGAATGCACAGGTAAATTAGTACCACGATAAACATGACCTCTTTTCCATTGTTTAAATATGGTCTGCCAAACTCAAATCAAGACCATCTTTGGCTCTTGATCATCTATTTTTGAGGATGAGTTGTTTACCTTCCTAGAGAAACTTATTTTCTGTTCTTCTGAAGGGAGAGGAGCTGAGGAAGTTGATTGGAGCAACTGCTTATATAGAATGTAGTGCTAAAACACAACAGGTGATTACATTTTGCTTCGAAAAAATCCCTTGGTACACACCGTTGGAATTTTTTTATCTCCTATCTCTGCATGTATTTTTCCATAATCTCCAACCAACTTTTGCAGAATGTGAAGGCAGTGTTTGATGCAGCAATAAAAGTTGTCCTGCAGCCACCAAAGCAAAAGAAGAAAAAGAAGAAGGGGGGTCATAAAGCTTGCAATATATTGTGATTACTTGAAACAAATGACAAAGCGGGAAGAGACAATTTGTAAGTTACAGTGGGTTCGTACTTTCCTCAAGGAAGCAATAGCCTTTGTGTTGTAATCTCCACTTACTGTACCAGATAACTTCGTCGAAGCGTTGATCAAAGAGGCTGTTACTCGTGTATATGTTATGGATTTTAAGCCTAGGCTATATGATTTGTGTTTGTATAGTCTAAAAGAGCTTGTGTATTTCTAATGTCATCTCTTTCTCAACATGGATGGTGGTATTCTATGAAACCTAGTTTGGTGTTGAAAGAGGGGGGGGGGGGGCATGTTTAATTGGTTCTTTTATTGTTTCAGCTGTCATCATTCTGATATTTTGCTCAGTATGTTGTGCACATTCTATTTTATTCTCCCGTATCGATTTATCCTTTTAATCACATCACAATTAATCGACTCATTCTCTAATCATGACTGTCTTTTTGGAGTATGACGACGGTCCCTTGAAGTTATATCAAAATGCTACATGAGGTGAGGTACACCGTACACCCTAACGAAAAAACGACATCATTTGATCCCAAAATGCATGGGGGTGGAACTCGATAAAATATGAGGGTAACGACATGATCTTATAGGTTAAGGAGATGAGGCGCTTCTCGAATGAGAGAGCCTGCACTAATGCCCGTTTTTCTTACCATCCGGCTTTGATAACTATCGAACAATATCATATATCCACGAGCTAATTTTATTCCACACAGAATTTTACTCACAAATTCTTACATTAACCATATTGGACCTTTGATGTTAGAAAATGAAACGACTTAGAATGATTCCCAAAACTGCTCCAAATCCATACCCCTTGAGAACAATTTGCCACTTAAATCCATCCAAAATGCTACCACCTTCAGCACCTTGTTGTGGCAACATTGAAACTGCTGGTGGTCTTTCTTCATCATCTCTGCATTTCTTAGTCATTGGAAATCTGCATAAACCCAAGTTTCCTATGTATGAGCTGTTGTCAAATGTAAAAAATCTGCCACCAGATTGGGGTTATCGGCTCAACAATGATGATTGTGTGACATATTCAACCACTCCAGAAATCTTAACCTCGTCAACTGCTAGAGAATTTCCCTTGCCAATTGGTTTGAAGACCAATCCAAGGATTCTAGTACAGTTATTGTTAGGACCAATGGAATCCGGATATCTCCACACTGGTATGATATTGTCCACTTTGGGTATTAACCCTCATGGTTTTGCTTTTGGAACCACCCAAAATGCCTCATACCAATGGAGATATTATTCCATCTTTATTAACCCATGATCTTTCTCTAGATCTTCTAATGTGGGACTTTGGTTGCATCCCAACATTTATGTATGCTATGCAATCAGGGATATGACCTGTGAGGCTGTTACGGGACAAACTCAAATACCTCAATGAGTTGAGTATTCCTACTGCATGTGAAATATTTCCATGAAACATGTTGTTTGACAAATCAATGGTCGTAAGTGTTTCCAAAATTATCTGATACTGAAGCTCCAAACCCTTCACATTTAACGTTATTGACTCCATGTAAGGGTAACGTAACCTTGAGTTCCTTGTTTCAGTTCCATTTTTCTTGACATCAATCATGGATTTGAAATTCTTGAAATATCGATTTGGCAAAGCTCCAATGAATTGGTTGTCAGAGATGTCAAAGATTTGCAACATAGAATGCTTAAAGCAGGCATGTTACCATTGAACCTATTAGATCCCAACACCAGAACCTGAAGCTGTCGGCACTTGGCCAAGGATTGAGTCAACGTTCCTTCCAATTCGTTGCAATTCAAGTGGAGATATTAGAGCACTTCCATTTCCTATGCACTGTGGAACTTTTGCTTCCAATCTGTTATTTGATTGATGGAGAATCCAAAGGGCACATATATCGCAAATGGATGATGGAATCTCTCCTGAAAAATTACTAGTTAAAAAAAATCTTAAAACTAAATGAAAGACGACCTTTGAATGCAATGCAACATTTTTTGATAAAAAGAATTAAACCACTAATCTCTAAAGTAAACCAGATGTTTAATGACACGATTTCTAGTGTAAAAGGAACTTCACCTGTCCAAGAATATAGATAAGTCAACGGAGGACGTCGACTTGAACAATTTTTGAAACACTCCAACAATAGCCCGTGAAAACTGTTTCCTAAAAGAGAGTTTATATCATAAGGATTTAAACAGTAAGATATAGTTGTGCATAAACTTTATATACTAAACAATGACTTAGGATTATTTTCTAATTTAAATAACTTTGGTTTATAGAATTTATATTGCTCAGGATTTCTGATCTAGTATTTATTATTTAACTAAAGATCTCATGTTATTTCGAAATTATTTTGCAAAAGCTCCACAATAATGGATTTGAATGTATATTATTGTTGTTGGTGCTTTATTGTTTATTTATATGTTGGAATTTTGTATTTGGTTACGTTCTAGTGATATTTTGGATGATATGTATGTCATTTGAGTCACCTCTTGGTTCATACGGGTCAAAGTGTTGCATGTGAGGAAGTATGTGAGTCACCTCTTATTTTCCTATAGTCAAAGTGCTGCATGACGAGGTCTCATTGTGGATGGTGTTTCCTATAGTCAAAGTGCTGCATGACGAGGTCTCATTGTGGATGATGTTCTGCTTTGTCTGTTATGAGCCACTTCTTGATTCCTGCGGGTCAAATGTTGCATATGGGGGAAGCATGCGAGCAACCTCTTGTTTCCATATTGTTAAAGTGGTGCATGATAGCAATTCTGATATGGATTCTGTTATTATGTTCTTCTTGCTTTTTGTCATCCTTTCGGCATGTGTATTTATTATTTATTGTTGTGAAAGTTTTTTTCACTATCCTTGAAATTGAATTAATGGTTGGATACGTGAGTGTACTAATTAATTTTGATTTCATTTTCAGGTAATAATCATGATGAGGAAGACGAATATATAGAATCTGTAGAAGATATCATTGAAGATGATGATGACATGAAGATATCTGGTAGAGTTTGGAAACTTGAGTTCTTTCATTTGAGTTTTTTTAGGATTCATTGATTATTATTTTTTCAAATATTTTGGCTACTCTTTGGGAAACTAATTTTTTATTCATCGATCAGATTGAGAGATTGACTTGCTTTTTCCTTCCAATAAATAAATCATGGTTCTTTAAAAACTTGACAAAAACTTGTGTAAATTGTGAGACTGGTCTTTTATTTGGGTCATGTATTATTTTTTATGCTAAGATTATTACTTTTTATTGTGAATATGGGTAAGATTGACCTATCTCACATATTAAGATCCGTGTGACGGTCTCACGTGAGACCCACTCTAAAAATTTTAAGCTTTTGTGTTAATTATATGGGTTATCGCATAACCACCATGCATATCATCTAATTATCTAAAACCCTATTTTGGCTAGATACAAACGAATCGATTCAACTCACGAGCTTCTCGAAATAGCTCAAAAATTAATTGATTTACAATTGAATTTATCATGTTTGATTTTTTTTTTTTTGCCAAAAATAATACCGAAGTAATTTGATTGTTCACGGCTGCTTGTGAGATTATATATTTTTATTAGGGTGAGTTTTCTTAGGATGATAAGAAAAAAAAATTTGAAATAGACGTGGAATAATAACGAAAATAAAAATATTTATACTTTTATTTATTGAATTAGAGATAATGTGATAAATTTCGATTTTACCTATTTGATAATTAAAAAATAATGATAAGATACCTCAAGGGTAATATTGTAATATCCGATTCATTATTGGATAAAATGAATTAATCAATATTATATTCGGACAGAAATTAAAATTGTAATATTTTTTTATATATTCAACCCGATTCGATAAAGGACACGTCCATCAAAACAACCGAAACATATAATTCTTAACAAACTTGATCGATCATATAATACATGACGGTGTTTCCCTATCTCACATGACAACACACGCAGCCGGATTATCGTCGCTGAAAGCCGTGGTATACCGGACCTCGGTCGAGCTAGCACGCGCGAGATTCGACATTTGCGGGTCATCCACGTTGCGAACATACCCAGGCGGGGCCTTCTTGTCATAGACACCAGGCGCATAAGGGTGCGCGACAACATCATACGGGACGTAAGGCCAGAGTTCGGCTTTCTTGCCCGTGCGATGAGCCACACGAGCGAGGACTTTCTGGGGATCGACGTAGCCGACGACAGTGAGCTTGTGCTGCTTCGGCGAAATATCTATGGACGTCACCCCTTTCATCCCCTCCACAGATTTTCGAACCCTCCTCTCGCATCCTTCGCAATCCATTTTTATCTTTATCTCGACGGTCTATTGATATTCAGAAAAATAAGTTCAATGTCAGTAATTATACCATCATTCCTATAATCCTAAGGGAGAATCAATTATTTGTCAAGGACCATAGCACGTCACAATTTATCAAAAATAGGAAAAACAAATGAAGAGATCGATAAAGACCGATAACAACCAGAGACCACACTCATCATCAAGAAATAATTTATATCGACGCGTGTCATCAATATATAATCGCCATATACATAGTGGTTGACAGGTATATAAAATTTTATAATAATATAAGAATATCAACTCATATTTACTGTCGTTATCCGTTCAGACATTATCTTTTTTAAAAAAAAATTACGTCTTATTATATTTCATACAAGAACACATGAGTACGTAGACATAAAAGACCCAAGATTTAACATGGTAAGTTTAGTTTATTACCAAAGTAGCAATTATTATCCTTTAAATAATAATATTAATAATAATAATAATACAGCTGTAGCATGGTGTGAGCGAGAGAGTTGTCAGGTTCCCAACAAAGCATTAAATAACATTAGGATTTACCTAGTGTCAGAAATTAATGCAAAACAAATCATTTTCTTTCCTACAGATCTGAACTCTTCTGTACGTACACTCAAGAACAAAGAAAACGCTACAAAGACCTGCAAATCATGATCAAGAGGGAGCCAAATCTGGAAAAAAACAGCTAAAACCCCCGAAATCTATATCCAGACAAGTCCAACGATTTCATATATATGTCCAATTTCTTCTAGACCCGATCTGATCTGATATTTTTGTACTAGGAGGCCAAGTTGGCCGTTCATATATAATATACGGCAAATGTATATAAGCAAAGAAAAAGTGAGTCAACCTGAAGCTGTTTGCGTTTCTTGTGACGCTTGGAATGGACGCCGCTGCAATCAAACATGTCCGAAATATAATCCAAAGCACCCATTTCTTCTTTCTTCTTTCTTCTTTCTTCTTTCTCAAACAAAAAATCCAGTACTTATATATGAGTTAAAAGATTAGATATATGTGTATTATAATATTCTTTGTAGAGAGTACTTTGCAGTGGCTATTTTCCTTTTGATTTTGGGTACTGAGGGGTGGGTTCTGTATTTATAGAAGCGGGAACTTATTGCTGACACGTGGGAGACTGTTATTGGGTAGATATTCGGATATGTCTGCACCGGCCCGGAGAAGGAAGTGTGAAACGTGGAAGAGTGTTATTGGGTAGTTATCCGGATATGTCTGCACCGACCCGGAGACAGAAGCTGAGGAGGAAGGTTCTCGGTACCTTGGAAGTCGGATCCGGTTTGGGACCCACTCGTTTGAGGCCCATATGAGTCGGCCCATCTACGCGAGCCTGTCAATGTGTGAGCAATTTGGGTGTGAACAGCGCGTAATTTTATAATTTTTTATTTATATTTATAATTTTATTATCTTTTTCTCCCACATTTAATAATAGTCTTTAAATTCTTGTTGCCTGTCACTCTACGAATGGTGGGTCAACGGTTCTTGGTACATGCAAATTAGGCCATTGAATTTTTTTTTATATATTTTACTTATATTTCCCACACATTGTATACATCATTGTAGTCAGGCTTAATTTTCTATGCAACATTCGATCTAACATAAAAATTTCAACACATTTTATACTTTAAGGAGAAAAAATCATAATATATATATACATATATAACTTACAAAAACTTAATACAGTCGGTGTGAGACATCTAACATTCTCTTATCTTATTTTTATTATTTTTATTTTTTTGCAAATTTGAAATTAATATATATATATATCAGTTTTGATATGCTGCACACCTATCGTACACACTTATGTGGGCACTGATGAAGTGTCACTCACCCATTGGATGTGATGAAAGACAGAAAAATTGCACATCCAATGGATTAGTGACACCTTATCGGTGCTCACATAGCTGTGCAAGATAGATGTGCAGCATATCAAAACCAATATATATATATATATATATATATATATATATATATATATATATATATATATATATAACAATTTTCCAACTTGTCTTATGTGTATGGAGTATAAGGTAGCCTTTGATCTGATCAATTATAGTAATAAATACGATAATTTGTGAACCTTTCCTAAAAAGAAAAAGAAAAAGAACAAGAAAAAGATGGAAAGTTTGTGAACCGAAGCCCAAACCTTAAATGCTTATAACAATCAAATATGGGCTCAAATGAGGCCGAAATAGCTACAGCCTAGATTGTCAAGACAAAATAATTTATTTAGATAAAGATAATTTTGTTTAAAAACAAACAATAGATAATATAAAATTTAAGAACCATACATTTATATTGGAACAATAATTTTAAATTATCGATTTTGCTTTATTACAAAATATACGTTCGATGAAATTGAAATACGGATTCAAATCCATAAATTCAACTAGCTCATATAAATCAAAGCAGAAATGATTCTCATGCCTTTTAGTTATAGGAATGGATTGAGGAATGCATATAAGAGGATAAATTCAAATTGTAATTTATTTACAAAAAAAAAATTACACTTCCCTCTGTATACGAGTTGATCGAGTAGATGGCCCTTTACTGATACTTTTTCGGTCAAGTATATCGATCACACAAGACTTGTTTAGTGTGATATATCAGCTTTCGTGTGGTTTGCAAGCTAATGCATTAAACTCAAAAGAGTAGAAGTTGTGGATGTCCTCACCAAAATTTTTTTACTTATAAATTAAAGTTAATTAAGTAAGAAGAAAAATGAGCGTGCGCGCGATGCTCATGTATCAATGCTGAAAGCACGTGACACGAAGCGTTTGATTATATTCTCGAATTAACATGGAAAGATACATGCATTCTCATAATTTTATATATATTTATTTCAAAAGACAAAGTTAACATTTCAAATTTTCCTATGATCTTCACGTTCATTGAAATCCTCAAGACCATATAAATAATATATTAATGCATGTGCATCGATCATAAATTACTCTTAATACTATAAGTCAATTGTTATGTGTTCATTGAATCTACAAAGTGTTCTTTTTTATTTCTGAGTAAATATCTAATTTGAAGATGACTTATTTATTATATCGATGAATGCTTAGGGCTTCTCCAACCCTGCGCTATCACAGCGTGAAACGCTATGATAGCGCAGGATTTCCTCTCCAACGAAGGCTGCGCAGGATTTCTTTTTTTATTTCGGCTTTTTATTTTGGCGTTGGGTTTGGGCCTTATTTTTTATTTTTTTAATGTTTTTTAATTAATATAAATATGTATTAAATATTTTTAATAGTAATAATATTATATAATTGATGAGTATAATTAAATCGTGTTGATATTAAATATAATTTATTATAAAAATTAAAACACAAAAAGAATTAATTATAATTATATTAGAAAATTTATAAAAATATTTTTAGTTTTTTTTTTAATTTTTAACTCTCGCAAATATATAATTGATAAAATATCAGAAAAACCAACAGCAAAATTTTGAAATTAAAATTACAATACCCAATTGAAATACAAATACAAAGATAATACATAATTGGAATACAAGTTCGAAGATAATACATAATTGAAAATTACAAAGATAACAATGCGAATATTAACATTTATTAGAATTATATTGTTAAATTTATAAATAAATTATAAACAAAAAAATATTCTAAGAATATACTTTTTAGTGTAAGATTTGAAGTAAATGAGTTGGAGATGAATGTTATATTTGATGCATAAACTGTACTATTTTGGTGCAGAAATTGCACCAAAATAGATTAATGGGTTGAAGATGGTCTTAGAATTCTTGAGCTCCCGTGAGATATCTGGCTGATATTACATAAGTTGTTTATGTTCATCACTTCCTCCGACCGCGGTGCAACACCAGCTCGGCATGCATCGTCTATCTGAGATATGACGATGAGCTATCGAGCAGATAGCGTTTTCTCGACTTCCCGAGTTGTTCGTCCGAGCTAATCTCAATCCTTTCAAATATATTTATTAGGCCATATATATACACATTTTCCTATGGACATTTTGTTCATAGTTGAGTTTTCGGAGGGGTTTCATCCGTTTGTGTTTTGTTTCCTCTTTCCAGACATCATAAAAACCAGAAAAGAGATCGACAATACTCAAATTAATTTTTTTATATAAAAAAATAACTTAATTTGTATATATGTTTCGGTTCTAGCTAATTTTCAAGTTATCATTTTCATTGAGTTTTCAAAGCAATTGCCGGGTAGAATGAAGACATTGTGGGATTCTCTGTTTCATGTACACACCGAGGTTCTTCAGTTCCGAGTATTAATATTTTTTTGGCTGCATATAATTAATGATGTTATTATTGATAGATCGATTTGCTAAATTATTTCAGTTTGATCAAAATTTTGCTCAGGAACATCTATTTATATGATTGAAAGCATCATTATTTATAAAAAGATAATGATAATTTTTGTCTTTTGATTTCTAATTTTTTTTTTTGGACAATTGATTTTCATTTTAAGTTATTTAACTTGTAATATTTTTCAATTTTCGTTTTTTAAATATGAATTTGCATTTTTGGACCTGTAACTTACATGTTTTTTTCTTATTTGTTGTCATGTTAAAACTGAATTTGCAATTGGAGTACTTTAACTTGTGTGTGTGTGTTTTTTTCTCTCTTTATTTTTGCTCTTTTTTTAAAGAGAGTAAGTCGTGTTTTTTCCAAATAATATTTTAAAAAAATCATGACACATGTGTAAGTTATCTTTAAAAAATCCATGTCAGTATCCACGTCTGTCAAAAAAAGAACATGAGTGAAAATGTAAATTCACTATATATTAACCTGATCAAATATGGGGAAAAATAACACACAAGTTACCAGACTAAATACACAAATGCATCGTTAACATGACTCAAAATAAAATAAACATGCAATTTATATGACTAAAAATGCGAAATCACAGTCTTTTTTGGGAAAAAACGCAGATTACAAGATAAAAAAAATGTAAAATAGTAATTTTTGGGAAAATAACATTTTTGTTCCTGTAATTTACTCAATTTTTATTTTTGATTATATTCTCGATCAATTCACGGTATTAAAACAACAACTTGTATTTTTTTTTTCCAATTTCGATTTATTTACATTGGAGTATCGACGTGACATCGGATACGTCATCAATGTCCATCGACGCATAAGTAGTTTTCGGTGAGATGTCATCATTTTCTGAGTATCCCGTGTCAACACTCCGATGAAAATGCACTTATAAAATCGAAAAACACGCAAATTTAGTCGACTAATATCATAAATAGATCAACAAACATGACCAAAAACGAAAAACATGAACATAATTTCTCCTATTTGAGCTTTGATATTAATTGCACCGAGTCTCTGTTTGTTGGTCAATGGCATGAGCAAGTGAGGGAGAGGTGCAAGTAAGCATATTTGGTGAATTGTGTTGTATTCACGTGGGGTTCGTACGTGTCTACTCCCGCACTGCCAAAATATTCATTCATCGATTGGTACCAATTGGATTTTTGTGCCTCGTAAAAAAAAAAGAGCTTTAATTTGGTTCCATCGATAGTGTCGCATTGTTGGGAAATGCTGTGATTTTTCTATTACATCGCTTCTTTCATTCCCAATATGGATATATGACGACTTTTAATTTGTATAGTAGCTAATTGGCACTGGAGTTTCTTAGTTTTACTATATCAAAATATAAGGAATTTAATAATATTGTAGTTGGTTTAAATTAAATAATGAGAAAAGTGTTCAAAAAATTTAAAAAATAGTATTAGAATATGTTGATTTTTTTAGAAATATGAATAAATATAAGTGGTTTAATGTATTGATTTTTGTTGGCAAAAACTTGTGTGAAATAGGTCTCACAAGTCGTATTTTGTGAGAAGGATCTCTTATTTGGGTCATCCATGAAAAAATATTACTTTTTATGCTAAGAATATTATATTTTTGTGTGAATATCGGTAGGGTTGACCCGTCTCAAATATAAAGATTCGTGAGACCGTCTTACAAGAGACATACTTTTTTTGTTATTAGAATTGAAGTTTTGCCACGTAGTTAAAGAAAAAGCTGTAATTTTAGTTCTTTATATTTTCAAATTTTAATTTTAATTTATTTTTTAAAGTTTTTTTAGAATCTTAATATTTTTTCCCACATGCATGACACTAACGTGGTGTCGTATGCAAATAAAAAGAAAAACTTTTAAGTTTTGTTTAATTTATTTTATTGTATTTGATAATTAAAATCTATATTTGGTCCTGTCCCATAAATAATACACTCCACAGTGATCAATAATATCATTGGACCTTTTTGGACCGGACATATTGACCTGTTAATGTGAGCCGTAGCTCTTTACGCCACTTCCACGGGCTTCGCTTTAATGCGCGTTTCATGTCATTATTACTCTCACTATTCGAAATTAACTCGAAAAAAAAAATTATTACATTCGAACTTGATAATGTATCGAGAACTTGAACTCAAAAATCTCAAATTTATACTCTATTCTAATTCTAATTAACAAATTATGTGTGTGTGTCTCTATTCGAGAGCTACTCGAACGCACACGTACAAACTCGAGATCGACTCGATTAAAGATTAAAATGTTTTATAAGATTTTACAATAGATTCATATAACAACTTAGTTAATCATATATGAATTAGTTTGGACATATTGTGCAGTCACACGAGCACATACCTGAGCTCGAGACATGACAATTAAAATTTAAAATTGTTGTGTACGCTTATATTTCAACTGATCTCGTTTATGTTTGTAAAACTCAAAATTATTGACGTTTCTGTATATTGGCCAGTCTTAGTCACACGTTCTTATATTTATTTTAAAATTTTGATTCCTAATTAAATTAGTCAATGGCAAGACGTTACTTCGAGATTGACATTTAGATTGCAAGTAGTGTGTAGGTATACCTATATATTATAATTGAAATTATCTTATAATACGGTCTCATATATATTTATTCGTAAGACGGGTCAACTTTAAATATATTTACAATAAAAAGTAATAATTTTTACATAACAAAATAATATTTTTTTATGAATGATCCAAATAGAATATTCGTCTCATAAAATTGATTCGTGAGACTGTCTCATATCTGAATAAATTTTGGGGGAGACACATGTGAATCCCTTGTTGAAGGGATAAGGAGGCAAGCCATCAAGATTGATGCGACCATCTACCCAAATTAAATTATATACACTAAATAATTGTGTCATCCATTATATCATATTTCCCACTAGGTAATGTTGGAATTCAGAGCTGAAGGGAAAATATTCATTGGATTTCAGGGGATATTACCTCAATATGTCGTTTTTGC
The DNA here is from genome assembly GCF_022965805.1 of Primulina eburnea. Classification (NCBI taxonomy): domain Eukaryota; kingdom Viridiplantae; phylum Streptophyta; class Magnoliopsida; order Lamiales; family Gesneriaceae; genus Primulina; species Primulina eburnea. Next base: position 547,671 of record NC_133113.1, read on the forward strand.
AGTTTTTCTATCATTTTATTTTTGGAGATTAAAATATCATTGTTTCTTGATTAAAAATAAAGAGTAGCTATGCTTGGAGAAATAATATATAAAAAATATATTATGTATTGCTCGAGTTATTTATGGATTATCATGTAATTTGATTTTAAAAATTTTCAAAGTATTTTTAATATAGGGTTTTGAAAGGATATTTAAATGGAACATTTTCGGGGATTTGGATACACCAAGAACATAAATATGTTTCTACACGCTGAATTTTATTAATTCGATAAAATTGTAATTTTAGTTTTATATAATTGTTTTTTTTTAAATTTTGAGAGTGTTGATGTGTTATTATACACGTCAGCGTTATATCAATATCACATCGGTCTCACATCAATACCACGTTAAAAATAGCCAAATTTACCCACACAAAAAAAAAGATAGTAAATTAAAATTGAAATCTAATAATATAAAACACCAAAATTGTAAAATTATAAACATATAAGATAAAAAAATGCAAAATTCTATATTTCTTTATCATTCACATGTTGCCAAAAATTCTTTACCTTATTTATCGTACATTTTATCATTTTTCAACATTTTTTAACATCGTTAAACTTGTTGCTCGATTTTTATTCAATATAATTTTATATTATAATTAAATATTTATCAGTATATATTTTACCACTTTCATTAAATATTAATAGTTTTGGTTTGTTTTTATGTCAGTCTTCTGATACGATTAGTAGTTATGAAACAGTAAGAAAATGTAGTTTCCCAAGCATATATTTATTATCGTGCATCCAACACTTTTCTTGATTGGCATGGACAAGAAAAAAAATAACTCGCGAGTTTTCTATGTCATTTTTATAAATTTATTTTGGTTGGAGTAGAAGTTTAGAATCCCAATTTATAATTATTTATTAAATATTTAATATACCAAAGCATCCATTTTCCTAAAAAAAAAACACAAACTCTTGTGGAACGGTCTCACGGATCAATTTTGTGAAACATATATTCTATATGAGTTACTTACGAAAAAGTATTATCTCTTATGTCAAAAATATATCAATTTTTATTGTAAATATGAATATGATTGATCTGTCTCACGAATAAAAATACGTGAGATGAAAAACGTACTAAAAAAAATTGGGTTATTTCACTAATTAGGTCATTTGTTCCCTACATATATAACTTGGGAAATAAATCAACATTGTATCACCAATAAGAGCAGGTCTCGTGTGAGACCGTCTCACGGATCATAATTTGTGAGACGGGTCAACCCTACCCATATTCACAATAAAAAGTAATACTTTTAGCATAAAAAGTAATACTTTTGCATGGGTGATCCAAATAAGAGATCCGTCTCACAGATACGACCCGTGAGACCGTCTCACACAAGTTTTTGCCCACCAATAATGGTGGGTGGGGATGTCATTGTACAAACTATTCCCTTTCTTGTTCCCAACTATTATACATGACAAGTCAAGTCCACCTTCGTCCTCCTAACCCATTTTCATATTTTAGGTAAGATTAATTTTTTAATCAAATTAAAAAAATTAAATAAAGGGTTTTTTTAAATTAAAAAAAATTAGATGGAGAAGAAATGATTATTTTTACTATTTTCAATATTTAAATGCTAATTTTTATGTTATTACTTATTAAAAAATAGTAATTGATGGGCGATGATATATTTCTCAAATATTGATGGTAAATTTTTTATGCATATCAAATGTCTTAAATAATTGGTTCAATATTATTACATGAAAATGGATGGTGAATTTATTACGGCGAGTAAATTGTATCCGATCACCGTACATGAATTTGATGTAAAATATGAGGAAGATTGCCAGCATTTTAATTTCACAATAATACGAAAATATTAAATGCAATGGTATTATTTAATACGTACGTATCGGGACAAAAAAAGTGCACACATTAATTTCTGGGTTCACACATCTTTTCTTGGTCTCGGAATTAATTAAATTTCTCTATTCTCCAATAATCAATTATTATAAATGAAATAAAATATAATTTTGGCCCTCTAAAATCTGGTTTGGTCACAAAATCTGCATGATCTTTAATGCATCACAAGAATTCAGAGTGGGAGAAGAAAACAAAGAAACTTTTGAATCTTAGGACCCTACCTCCTTTTAATTATTTTCATATTATATATAAATTTTTTATTAATTCAATACCTACATCAATTAATGATTTTATGTTAGATAATAATTTTTCTTATGTTTATGAATTAATAATTTTCCAAATTTCTTATAAAATTTGAATATATTACGGCTTGTTTTTTTTTTAAAAAAATATTCAAACGCAATAGATTTTCTTGTCTTATTATTGATGTTACATCCAAAAATAATGAAATTTATTACTCAAAACATTAAAAAAAAATGTTAAATCTTGTTTCCTTACGCGTCACAGGCGACGATAATTTATATAATTTATATATGTATGTGTGGCCTCGATATTTGCTCTCCAATATAAATACCCAAACCAACCCGATTTCTTATTTTTATCACTAGTTTCCGCAAAGCATTTTCAACCTAAAATATTTTATCATAGGTTTTACCGAACATAAGTTTGATTTTCTTGTTTTCAGATCGATCGAACGGCCCTTTTTAGCTAGCTGGTTTCCTTCATTTGTCTTTGTAATAATTGTGTTCTTAACAAATCCCCAAAAAAACAAATAATTGTGGATAAGTACTGAGTTGTTTTGCTCCAAATTCAATGGCGATTGAAGCGCAGCTGTATTCAGAAAATCTTGGTTTTGCTTTGAAGGGTCCTCAGGAGTTGTTCATGGAAAACGCTTGTGGGTTCTTCGATCCTCAAAAAAGGAATGCTGCTTTATCTGATCATCAAGAAAATCTCAACTATTTGCCCGATATTTCTTCCAGTCAATTGCTCCCAAAACACAGCATGAAAGATCAGCAGTCGACGCCTTTTTCTCACAACTTTTCAGCACATTTTGAGAAGCAAAGAATGGAGATTGATCAGTTCATCAGAATACAGGTCCCTTTTTTCTCACATTTACCAACGTTTTATATGATTTTTATTCAAATATAATTCGGTGAAGATTAATTAATGCCTCTTTTCCATTTGGGATTTTTAATATGCATCAGATTCGAAAAGGGTTCTGATCCATTTCCATTTCTTGAAACAGAACGAGAGATTGAGACTGGCATTACAAGAACAAAGGAAACAACAAAATGCGTGTATCATAAACAAATATGAATCAAGAATAGAACTTTTACTCAACCAGAAGGAACAACAAATCGTAGAAGCATCGAACATTACATTTCAACTCGAGAATCTGCTAACAAGAATGGAGATCGAGAACCAAACATGGCAGAGAGTGTCCAAGGAGAATGAAGCCATGGTTGCGTCACTGAACAACGTAATCCAACGCCTGAAAGAGAGTTCAAATGCGCCACCAAATGGTGCTGATGACGCGGAATCTTGCTGCCAAAATATTGATGAAGAAAAGACAGAAGCTGGTGAGTTCGGGAACATGAAGAAGATGGTGTGCAGATGCTGCAATCATCGGAAATCGTGTGTAATAATTTTGCCATGCAGGCATCTTTGTTCATGCAAGGATTGTGAGGTTTTTCTCTATTCTTGCCCTGTTTGTAGAAATGTGAAAAAAGCAGCCATCGAGGTGTTGGTTTAATTTTTCTTTTCTTTTTTTTAATTACTTTTGTCGACATAAATCGAGGAAGACCTTCCTATGGAGAATTCAATCAATTCGTTTTCTAATTTACTTTTTTTTATTGTTTTTTCGTTTGTTTCATTCTTCAGTTAAATATTTAGTACTCATAAAATACTCTTTTTGTCACGCCCCGAGACCGGGGTTAGTCGACACCGGCGTTGTTCAACAATCACATAATCGTCAAACAACAAGCCTCGTAGTTCAGTATAAACCAAAACCAGTCTATTTCATAAATAACTCAAAATAATCTTGTCTTACAGTGATAAATTCCAAAACGAAATAAAATGTGCGGAAGCAGTGTACAACTTGAATCGAAACTTAGGAAGATCATAAGCGAGAAATCTTCATATCTCAAGACTTGCTCACCAACTCCAAAGCATGTCTTATTTCATCCTCGTCTACTTGATCTTCATTCTTATCTGGGGAGAAATGTAAGGGGTGAGTGTTTGGGAAACACTCAGCAAGTGGGGGCCGATCGATTACCACAAATACATATAAATATAATTTAAAACCCATATTGCAAACTGATTTTTCAAAACATAGTATCTCATATCAGATCAGAATCGGAATTGAAATGCGAAACAAAGATTATCAGACAATTCAGAACAGAGCGAATCAGAACAAACGAAAACACTGTTACTCATCTCATTTTCCATGGTCAAATTGTCCCCAATATGTTAGTCCTCTGAGGGGTGAGGCCAAAACACAGTTTTATACCCACTGATGGGGGCCGGAACACAGTTTTATACCCACTGATGAGGGCCGGAACACAGTTTTATCAGTGGCCATATAAATTTATAATCGTCGTTCCATATCCCACTCGAATCATAACAGTGCACCACAGAATCAGATGTATCAAACAACACTTATCTGAATTTTTGAATGAACTCAGCAGAGTCAAAGAACACCGGAAATAGAAGAACATATCGTACATCGATCGAGATTTTATAAAACATATAATAGCATTTTCTGAAAATGATTTGACACACATAGACGCATGTCATGAAATACTTATACAAAGTTTAAGTTACAAAGAAATACATAGCAAAAGCCCACTTACCTGATTTCGTTTGGATTAAGGCGCTAGAAGGACATGCTAAAAGAACTTCGTTCGAACAAGGTTGCGGTAGAGCTTCGACTAGGCTGCTGCAAAATGCTAAATTTCGAATCCTTGAAATTATGGGGAGGGAGTTTGCTTCTTATATAGGCTTGAATAATCAACTATAAAGGTAAACCCGGATCACTCCAAGAATGTCGCTGATTGCTTAATCAATGTGATGATTGCACTTTTCTGTCCCGAATGAACGTGGCCTCTTCTTGATTCAAGATACACACCCGAGATTCATGCTGTAATGGTGAGTGATTTTGGCTCCCTTAAGTGCAAATAGAGAGTGATTTTGGGCTGCATGAATCTCCTCCAAGATTGGTGTCCTTCCATATTGCACGGTCTTCACATTTGATACCACTTAAATGTCATTACTCATGGTCATTAACCTCCTTTTAATAACACCTATTCATGGCCATTAGCATCATATTTAAAATGCCTATTAATGATCATTAACCTCTTCTTAATTATCATTATTTTTCTTTTAATATAGCTAGTTTAATGGTTCATTTGTTGTGGTTTAGTTTAGTCATTAAGAATAGTGATAAAAGGTCAATAATGAGGGAAAAAATGATTATACGAATTTCCAAGATTATGATTGCATGGAACGCGAATAATGTTGTGCCAAAAATGAGCTGAAATTTCCTATGACATATATCGATTTTCTCGTTGCAAGATTTCGGGTTTTCACATCCCTCCCTCCTTATTAGAAGTTTCGTCCTCGAAACTTGAGTTAACTCGATGTAGATATGAAATGATTGATAAATTCAAAATTTAAATCCATGTTGAATAATCTATGGTTCGAGTTCAATTGATTCAAGGAAAAATTAAACTTGAATTCTATAATACGAAGACGATAGGTTTCAAAACACAAGTAGTTAGATGTAAAAAAAAAAAAATATATATGGACAAGGGTGTCCTTATTCCAAAAGACTTATGGGAGCTTAATCTAATCAATAACGTTTCCGTCTCCTAACTCCTCGTTAGCGTCTTCTCCTTGTGCATTTAGTGGTTGTTGCTCATGCTCGAGTACAATTTGCTGGTTGGCGATTTCTACACTCAAGTTTTGGTTGTTGAGCTCAAGTTGTTGCACATAGTTTTTCCATTTCATGACGATAGACATTGAACTCATGTTCAAGTTGGTCACAAAACCACTTCTTAGCGTGATAGTGGTGGCACCAAGCTTCGGAGGTGGCAAAAATTTGTTGACCATACTTTTGCGACTCTTGCAACTCTTCTTTGTAATCTTTGAGTTGCTTCTCCGCAAATTTCTTGTCAAAAGTGAGTTGTCTCCCTTCTACTTGAAGGTGATCCCTAGCTTTCTTCAACTCATCTTTGTCATAAAGCAAACTTGTGATGGTACCCCTAAGTTGCTCGATTTCGAGCTCGAGTTCCCTAACGGTCTTGGCTTGCGTCGTCATTTGCTAACACGAAATTTAGAATCTTGCTTGAAGGGGAGAACGAAAATATGAGAGGATTGTGATTTTTTTTTTTTGTGAGTGACTTTCTTCATCTATGAGGAGATATTTATATAGCTATTTTGGAGAAGATGTAAGGTAACAATTTTTTAAGGCCATTGATTCATTTTAATTTGTACTTAATTGTGTGCCAAATTCTAGGTCAATGAATGTCTCACGTTTCTATAATAAAAAAAAACATTTAATTGCATGACAATGATCATGGGATGAAATTTTCGAAATTTGAGCTAAGAAGAATTCAAAATTTCAAAAATATAGTGAATGTGATGGCTAAATTCTAGTGTTTAAGGTAGCTTTCCAAATTTAGAGATCGATAATGATGTTACAAAAATTGAAGGTAGGTAAATGATGAGGCTTGATTAAAGGATGCATCATTGAATGAACAATTTTTGAACAATATATGAAAATTCTAAAATATAGGTAGGATTGTATAGGGACAAGTAGATGAATAAATAAAATTTTAAAAAGAGACATGATATATGATCTACCCAAGAAATGTATTATAAATTTAGTTATTAATAAGTAATTGACAAAATAAAAATTGGATGCGAATGGTTCCTGTGTTCAAGAAGAATTAGATTAGATATTGAAGGCCGAAAGGTGATATGTTCAATCAATTACATTGATATGTACGTGAATTGATTTGATTGCAATTAATTCTATTAAACAAGAAATTAGTAATAGTTTAAGACCATACTAAAAAAATGAAAATTTATTATTTGACATTAAAAATATAATTGGGAATGATGTTTCAAATCAAGACCATATATTCAAGTCAAGAACATAAATTTATATGTTCACATAAATTTGCTTAAAATCCTAAATATAATTTTTTTTTTTTAACTCTATTAAAATTTAGTCATGAGTATCACCTCCACACTTAAAAGTCAATCTAACTTAAACTCAAAAATTAAAATCTCAAATTTTCTATTGACCTATTAATATAAAGACTAGTCCCAAATCGATTTCATATAAATCTCAAAAAGCATATCTTAAATTTTTTTTTTTTTTTTTGAAACATGCCTATGAATATGGATATTAAATTTCCGGTGACGAATCGATGGAATATTCAAAAAAAAGTCAGAATATTTTCATATGAATTAAAAATAATTCATGAGGATCAAGGAACAATTGGCAGGATAGGATTTCAATTTTTACGCAGAGTTGTAAGTTCTACGAGAATTTCAAAAATTGGCAAAAACTGAGCGTTGTTACGAGGGGCATATGAAGCCATTTCCTGAAAAACAATGGAAGGCTTACAAAATGATAAGGTCATCAAACAGTAAATGTCAGAGTCATCTCATTCGAGTTTTGATTCAAAAAGAGTTCCAAGATGAAAAATTCGAGAATTGACGTATGGTTTGAAGATTATACATCGAGGACGGTCCAGAATAATTAATGGAATCGAATTTTTGAGTTTCCTATGGGAAGTCACAATTTTCGAATAAAAAACGTTGGGGTGGATATGAATGACTAAGTTTTTATCAAAATCTAACTTCATCAAAATTAGTCCATCGAAATCCCCAGCCGGATTATGAACCTGGCGGCTCTGATACCACTTAAATGTCACGCCCCGAGACCGGGGTTAGTCGACACCGGCGTTGTTCAACAATCACATAATCGTCAAACAACAAGCCTCGTAGTTCAGTATAAACCAAAACCAGTCTATTTCATAAATAACTCAAAATAATCTTGTCTTACAGTGATAAATTCCAAAACGAAATAAAATGTGCGAAGCAGTGTACAACTTGAATCGAAACTTAGGAAGATCATAAGCGAGAAATCTTCATATCTCAAGACTTGCTCACCAACTCCAAAGCATGTCTTATTTCATCCTCGTCTACTTGATCTTCATTCTTATCTGGGGAGAAATGTAAGGGGTGAGTGTTTGGGAAACACTCAGCAAGTGGGGGCCGATCGATTACCACAAATACATATAAATATAATTTAAAACCCATATTGCAAACTGATTTTTCAAAACATAGTATCTCATATCAGATCAGAATCGGAATTGAAATGCGAAACAAAGATTATCAGACAATTCAGAACAGAGCGAATCAGAACAAACGAAAACACTGTTACTCATCTCATTTTCCATGGTCAAATTGTCCCCAATATGTTAGTCCTCTAGGGGGTGAGGCCAAAACACAGTTTTATACCCACTGATGGGGGCCGGAACACAGTTTTATACCCACTGATGAGGGCCGGAACACAGTTTTATACCCACTGATGGGGGCCATATAAATTTACAATCGTCGTTCCATATCCCACTCGAATCATAACAGTGCACCACAGAATCAGATGTATCAAACAACACTTATCTGAATTTTTGAATGAACTCAGCAGAGTCAAAGAACACCGGAAATAGAAGAACATATCGTACATCGATCGAGATTTTATAAAATATATAATAGCATTTTCTGAAAATGATTTGACACACATAGACGCATGTCATGAAATACTTATACAAAGTTTAAGTTACAAAGAAATACATAGCAAAAGCCCACTTACCTGATTTCGTTTGGATTAAGGCGCTAGAAGGACATGCTAAAAGAACTTCGTTCGAACAAGGTTGCGGTAGAGCTTCGACTAGGCTGCTGCAAAATGCTAAATTTCGAATCCTTGAAATTATGGGGAGGGAGTTTGCTTCTTATATAGGCTTGAATAATCAACTATAAAGGTAAACCCGGATCACTCCAAGAATGTCGCTGATTGCTTAATCAACGTGATGATTGCACTTTTCTCTCCCGAATGAACGTGGCCTCTTCTTGATTCAAGATACACACCCGAGATTCATGCTGTAATGGTGAGTGATTTTGGCTCCCTTAAGTGCAAATGGAGAGTGATTTTGGGCTGCATGAATCTCCTCCAAGATTGGTGTCCTTCCATATTGCACGGTCTTCACATTTGATACCACTTAAATGTCATTACTCATGGTCATTAACCTCCTTTTAATAACACCTATTCATGGCCATTAGCATCATATTTAAAATGCCTATTAATGATCATTAACCTCTTCTTAATTATCATTATTTTTCTTTTAATATAGCTAGTTTAATGGTTCATTTGTTGTGGTTTAGTTTAGTCATTAAGAATAGTGATAAAAGGTCAATAATGAGGGAAAAAATGATTATACGAATTTCCAAGATTATGATTGCATGGAACGCGAATAATGTTGTGCCAAAAATGAGCTGAAATTTCCTATGACATATATCGATTTTCTCGTTGCAAGATTTCGGGTTTTCACACTTTTTGCTTTTTTTAAAAATATAGAAGCATATAATTTTAAAAGATATATTGGAATAAAGAAATTTCCATAATGATTTTTTTTGCTCGTTGTCATTGATTAAACTATATATATATACACACACACACTTTACAACACTTGACGACGTACACATATAATAAGGTATATAACTAACATTTGTGATCGGTGGCCAAAGAAAAACATTTACGCGTATAATATAATGTTTATGTTGCATATATACATATATACATATATATATATACATACATACATATATATATATGTATGTATATGTGTATATATATATGTATTACGTATATATATATATATATATATATATGTGTATAAAACGACCAAATTTTCGGATCGTCTCAAATTCAAAAGCGTCCAACAGAAGCAAATTCCAATTTGCACAATTTGTCGTAAGGTCAAAGTTGTATGTGATAAAGTTTTAAATATATTAATTTATTGTTTCACAAACAACTCATTGTGTTTGGATCAATGAATATGAACTTAATAGTTTCAAATTCATAACAATAAATTCATTTATTTGTTTGAAAATAAATTTTAATTTCTTAATTAGCAAGTTCTTTTTTGAAATATTGCGGTGTATTTTGAATTTATTTCAATATAGAGTTTCAAATAACGCATTCTTGATTGGGGAGAATCATTCATCTTACTAAACTTATTTTAACCAAAAAAAAAAAAAAATTAAACTAACACATCGATGGCTGTTTTTTCTCCATTTATGCAAAAAAATGAGAATATAGAAAAATTTCATAATCTCTACATGAACAAAGATACATGCATGGCAGAATTATTACACACGATGATTGCAGCATCTGCACACCATATTCTTCATGTTGCCGAACCGATTAGTTTCTGTCTTTTCTTCGTCAATGTTCTAGCTGCAGCCAGAGTCCGCATCATCGTGACCATTTGGTGGCGAATTCGCTTTCTCTTTCATGTGTTGGATTGCGTTGTTTAGTGATGTAATCATGGATTCCTTCTCTTTAGCCACTATGCGCTATGTTCGATTCTCGATCTCCATTCTTGTTAGCAGATTTTCGAGCTGAAATGTTATGTTTGACGCTTCTACGATTTGTTCTTTTTTCTGTTTGAATGGAAGTCTTGTTCTTGATTCGTATTTGTTTATGATCGGCACAATTTGTTGTTTCTTTGGCTCTTGCAATGCCTGCCTCAATCAATGTTCATCCAATTAATTTGGTATTTTTATTTTTATTTTTAAAAAAAAAAACCAGTATTTTTATATCACTTTTTCACATATTCATCCTTCTAATTACACGTGCAGCCTTTGTCCCTCAATTGTGCCCTCGCGAGTACCAACGAAGAAACCTTAAGAGTAATCTAATTATGTTGCTAATTGTATATAAACAAGCACAACTGGTTTGAAGAATTTTTAGAGAACGAAAGTATACCACTTAGTTGCATGAAAAATGAATTGTTTCTTGTTTTATTTTAAAAATGAAATCCTACTTTATATATACATGTCCCCTTTATTCTAAATTCTCTTGGCCGGTGTATAGAATTTTCTACACTGTTCTATACAATAAAGTGTTCTAAATCCCTCTACATTTACGTTCTCTAATCTGCAATCTTGACATCTTTCTAGAAAAACGTTTCTAGACTCGTCCTTGTCCACAACATTTTAGATCTTTCCACATTGACCTAGAATGTTCAAGTTATATACAGAATGTTCTAGACCTTTTAGCATAAACCTAAAACCTTTAAATTGTTAACAATTTTCTAGATCCTTCCGCACAAACCTAGCTAGAACCTTTATGACTTGTTCACAATGTTTTAGGCCTAAAACTTTCAAGTTCTTCTTCCTTTCCGACTTATCTAGAACATTCTATGGTTTTTAAGAGAATGTTAGAGTTTTCAAGAAGGTTTTGGATGCAATCAACCTTTATGATTGACAACTTCTTTTACCAAGATCTTTGAGTCTTGCACATCGAAACTGTCGGGCCATATTATCAGCACGGAGCTTATATAAAAGTTTCGATTCAGGCAAAAGAGTAAAAAAAAAAAAAAAAAAGAGGTTGATTTAAAGTTGACCAAAATAAACACAGAAAATAGAGTTTAAGTGTAAATGTGAGTTTTTTTAGGTAAAGTTTTAATTTGATTTTCGATTTTTTTAAAATAAATTAAAGTTTATTATTTTTGTTATAAACGTTAATTCTTAAATTATAAATATCAAAATTTTGATAATATAAAATTGTATATAAAAATAACCTAAAAACATCGGATATTTTTTTAATGGTTAATCATGGCGGTAAAAAAATTCTAAGATTTATACATTTATTTTCGTGTTTTTTAAACCTTTATTTAGAGCATATTTTTATGTTGTAAATATTTATATCAAATAAATACTCTACATGATTCTTTGTATATAAATAATAAATTCAATGGCCGATGACTTATAAATTATTTGACGTCAAAATTTCAAGTTTAAAACAAGCCATCAGGTCACCTAATTAACAAAAATATAATAAAAACAGATTCAATGGTAACCCCAGTTCCCATTACCCAGCCAACTGGGCTCTCTGGCCCATATATATCAACATAATGGAAGGCCAAATTCGTTAATTAACTCGTAAAAAACTTCCTACTTTCATGTAAAATTCAAAATGTTAGTTGAAAATTTGCAACTGAAATGAGTTAAAAAAATGGAATTTGGTTTTACTAAACCATTTTTTTAAAAAAATATACTATTTGTTTTATAATAGGAATTCTAATATTAAATTTAATAACAAATTTTATTTTTTCAGCCAATATGACATCTTTCAAATAACTCGTGTTAGATTTTTTGCATATATACATTTGATTTGAAGAGAGATATTTGATTTGATGATGAATTAGAAAGATATATTGAATGTATTTGAAATTCAGTTTAGTTCATTCATCCACTCGATTGATCATCCTAGTTTTGGGACTCAATATATTGTCGGGGCACCTTTAGAGTATGACTAGGAGCGGAGCAAAGACAACCTATCTCGCTGATACGAGTGCCTACCAATATACTAGTCTTGTTATTTTAAAATTAAATTATTTTGCGAGATAAAGATAAAATCGCTGTTTATAAAACGATCATACCTAGAGATCACGTTAGTTAATATTATGTGTGTAATTTTTTTGCCGGATGAAGGGTAATATACTATTTTAATTATTTTAAAATTTGTTTGTTTAGGGAGATAAAGATAGTGTCGTTGTTTAGTAAACGATGATACCTAGAGATTAAGTTATTTAATATTAAAATGGTAGATTTTTTTTATAAAATAATAAGTATAATATAGAATAATATATTATTATTATTATTATTATTATTAATGTTAACAATTGTTTCACATGGGCTGGGCCAAGTGACTAGACTCGGCCAGCAACTTGTGCCTTCATCGGGCCTTTCATTATTTCAAATAATCTAATCATTCTGTACCCTTTAAGCAACAATTAGGTTACTAATTATAATTTATATTTAAATAAATATAAAATTATTTTTTAATGCAACCTACAAATAATTATTTTCTCTGTATGATCCGACAAGTCAGATGGGCTGAGGGTTTAAGTTGGAGTTAAGTTTTACTGTATTCTATATTTTTAAATTGTTATTTTATTGTTAATTTTTTCATTAATAACATGTTTTAGAAATAAAAATCTTCTAAAATATAAAATGTATGATGTCAATACAATAGTTATAAGATAACAAAAACATCATATTTCTCTAGCAAAATATATTGTTTAGATGTTTGTACACCTACTTTAAAATTAAGGATATAAATAAATCAAACCGTTTACGAGCTATTCGGAGCTCGACTCGATAAAAAACTCATTTGAGTTTGTTTGTTAATCATATTAAACCAAGTTCATGCTCGATTTTGAGCTCGAAAAATCAATCAAACCAAGCTCAAACTTTAGGATAATCTTCTCGTGAGCTAGCAAACATGTTCGATAACACGATCGCGAGCTCGACTCGTTTAAGTGGCTCGTAAGCTCGAACTTGGCTTATTTGTTGAGTTGATAAATAAAAATATTAGTACTAGTGTCAATGTATCAGTGGAAGGAATTGAAGTATTAAAGGAGTGAAATTATTGCAATGTTATTTATATGGTGATATCATTATATGACGAATATTTGTTATTTGGATGCTAGATGTATTATTTTGGGATGTTCAATAATATATTGAGTTTATGTTTTTATAATTGCTATTTTTATCGTTTAGTTATTTATGAATGAATTTACATTTTTATGTCTGATTTAAAATCAGATCATAGATATATTTAATTTTTAACTAGCTTGAATCAAGCTCAATTCTATGCTTTACGAGCTCAAAAATGAGCCGAGCTCAAGCCATGCTTGTTAAACATGGTAAACTAGCTATTAATGAATCACGCTCGAGCTCGACCTAATTAACATGATAAACGAGGAGCTCGAGCGTTTCTCGACCTTAGTAATTTCAAGACAAACCGATCTCAAGTCTGATAATAGAAGTTTGAATCAAGCTCGAGCCTTGAACAACCTTAAACGAGCCAAGTTCAAGCCTGATACTGTTTGATTTAGATTGTTTACATCCCTATTTAAAATCATCTTTATCCATAGGAATTTGGTGAGTTCAAGTTATTAGAAAACTACTCGAGTGAAGCTCAAAAAATTTCTACCATGCGCAACCGGCTTTCTAAATATTTTTCGAGTTCAATTTGAGTAGAAGACATACCGAAAAGTCCGATTTGATTTATATTAACGAATACGCGATGACAACTCACGTCTTAAAGATAATCATTGAATTTCTAGGAAGCAAAAACTAAAATAAATATTTAAAAAAATTAGGAAAGAAAAGATCAAGGCAACTAGGCAAGTGAAAGATAGTACATGCAAATATTTGTGTTGGTGCGACGTTTACACCAAAGGGCATAGAATAGGGAGTCACATAACTTTGTAGATGCTATTTATACGGGTAATGTTCTCATTCACTCAACACATGACAATTGTTTCGAGTGGTAAATCATAGGCACTCATCCATACATCATGATTAAATGAGTTGTGATGATCAAAACACTATACATATGAATAGCATAAGAACAACCACGTGTTGTGCAAGTTGTTTGGAAATAAGGACATGTGGGCCTATAAAACCCACGTTAATTGAACCCAAATATTAAAAGAGTTTGGGCCCAACTTCCGGGTCAGATTTTCTAGCCCACATTAATTATAACATGGAGGCATTTGTCTATTTTTTTTAAAAAAAATGGAACCTTACTTAATAATTCAGTCGACTTCCATGAAAAGTATCGAGTATTAATTTTGTTTAGTTCGTTAAATTTTTTCTGATACATTTATATTTATTTATTTATTAATATTTGTTATATTTTCTACATCTACCAATAGTGGTTATAACATTTATATCTATAAATTCTATAATATGTATTGGTACCCTTAGTAGATTAGGCTTGTCTTGAGCCCCGACGAGTAGGTTAATTGGTTGTGTGTGAGAAGATTGTTATGTCAAGGATTGAAGTTTGAATCCCATAAAATTATTATCTTTTTTAAGTTTATTTAGTATGTGTGGTTTTCATGATAGTATATATATATGAGTAGGTCTCTTGTGAGACGGTCTCACGAATCTTTATCTGTGGTACGAGTCAATTTTATCGATATTCACAATAAAAAGTAATACTCTTAGCATAGAAAATAATACTTTTTCATGGAATACTCAAATAAAAAATCTGTCTCATAAAAAACGACTCAAAATATGACCCAAATAGAGACATGCATGGCATTGATCAGAGGCAAGGGGGATACGAACATATATTAATTGTAAGGCAGATATATTCGTGTGGGCTGTGGCTGAGACGAAAGGAGTTATGAGGGAAGGAAGGACCAATAATCACATGCGCCTTCATTCCCTATTCAATGTTGTTGTTCATTAATATCAAAGTTTTTTCAGCTTCATACCAATTGGCGAATCTAGTAGAAGGAAATAATTTAAAAAAAAAATAAATAGATATATATATATTTAAAAGATAAAAAAGATCGTAGTCTCCATCAAGGGCAAATTATTTTATTCTTACAATTTGGCAAGGGCAGCTAGGGGTGTCATATGGTAAAAGTTTCATAGTACAAAGTGAATTACATGGAAAAAAAAAGCATTAAATCTTTTGTTTAAGCCAAATTCACTACAACGATAAATGACTATTGTGACACTTTTTTATAGATATTTTTAATTAAATGTTGTTACAAATACTTAATAATGACATGTTCCCACATTTATTTATAGTGAAAATTTTAGTTTTTTAATGATTTTTTACGATGTGGGAAAAATAATTGTTTCCCTCTATATAAAAAATGACATCAATTAAAAATATCAGGATAACTAATCTAATATATTTTTTTATTCTCACATTTATTTTATCTATTTTTCCCTCCTCCAATATTTATCCAACCCAAATATTTCCACATTTGTTATTGTCACTATAAATAACATACACGATACTTTTAGTTGTCATTATAAATGATTTTAACTGACATATAAATTTGTCATTATTACTATAATAACAAGGCATGTATAAATGTATTTAAAACATGAGTTTTCCTGACATTTAAAATTGTCATTATATGAATAATTAGTAACACATATGAAGTTGTCATTAACATCTTATAATGACATTAAAAAATGTCATGAAGTTTAATTAAGACGACATTGGAATAGAGGGTATTTGTTAGAGATGTCACTAAAACTTAAATGTCACTAAATATTGAATATGATGACATTTTTGTTTGTCATCATAAACATTTATTCTTGTAGTGATTTTCCTAGAACCAAATACCATGCTATTCAATCTCTGCGTATAAGATTTTAGTTTATATTTATATAGATGTCATGTCCAATATTTGGCTGATAGAACAACTTTAATGACCTATACGAACAACCTTAATAAAAAAATTGTAATTTTAATAATATATATTAGACTATTTTGGATTTTAATATTGTAATTATTTAAAATTGGTTTTGGTTTTCATCAGTAACTTTTTTTTTTTCAATTTTTCTTCCGAAATCAGTTAACTTACTGGATATTATTTATTTGACATAGATGCTTCTTATGCAACTCATGTGGCGAAAATAAAACATATGTCACACTCATTAAAATCGATATAAACAAGAAACGTTTGCATTTTGTCTCGGGACATATAATTAGTCACGTATATGAAGGCAAAGGCAACCTACATCATTCGTATATTAAAACTCCCGGCATCCTATGACCTATCATTATTCGTTTGTGTTCTTCTGACGAACCAAAAATATAAAAAATTAAAAATCGCTATTTGTTATTCAACTACAGTGATTTATAGAAGAAATCGGTTGTCATTAAGATCATAAGTAGTTTAATTTGAAAGGAATATTTGATTCTTTTATTATTTTACTAAATTAATATTATCAATTTAAGATTTTTCATTTTTATATATTATAAGATCTTGCTTGATTTATCTCTAGATATTAGATGATTTGTTTTTAATATGATTTTTATCTCTAAGATAGTTTATCATTGTTTAAAACTTGTTTCCATATTTTTTCCTGACTCTTTTATGAAATTATCTTTAGGTCAAGCAATAAATATAAATATGCGTGGGAGACTTTCGTGTGGTCGGCAGAGGAGTTCTTGCACATAAGAAAAATACGAATAATGAGCCTATGTTGATGAGAAGCTTTTGTGTGATCGGTTGATCACTTTGTGCAGCTGCTGAAGTTTTTGGTGTGATTGGTTGATCACTTTGGAGCGCAGCTACTGGAGTTTTTCTGAACATACACAAAGTTCAAAGTTGAAGATTTCCGTGTGAAGAGTTTGTGTGATTGATTCACATACTTACCGTGTTGCTGATTGGTGTTGACGACACTCAAGAACAACACTTCGCGAAATGTTGGGTGAAGAGTGGTTACGTTTGGTTTTAAGCAACACGCTTTTTTGTTTTATACATCTAGTATTTTGTTTGAGGTTTTGATGCATTTTAATTCTTTGGAGTGTCAAGGAATTTGATTTTGTTAATCTCACTATTATTGTTTTTGTGTAAACGATTTACATATCTTTCTAATGAATTTTCGTAATGAGACATTACACAAGTATTTGTACTTGTGCATAATTTAAATATGATGTTTATTTCTTTTAGTTTACTTGTGTGTTAAATAATTAATTTTTGCTGCATGCTGTGTGCTGATATTGACAACACCATAACACGACACTAACTTCTGATACATACATCATAGTTTATTTTGTTGTTCATTTATGGTCAACAACGTCCTTTCACTATTGATTGGAAATATACAAGAAATTACAATATATATGAGCATGACAAATCATTTTCACCGACATCAATATACTTACAAATTGCATGATTGACCAAAAACTAGAGCTTATCGCCAAGGGTAGAAGTGAAATTAGCTTTCTCAAATGAAATTTATTCAATTTTGTGCCTCAATTTTTTTATTGATTGTAAAATTAGAGAATGAGTAGATATATATAAGTTGTTTCAAAAGTTGGTTGTTGTACATTTAAAGGTACATTTGGTGTACCAAGAGGAAAGTAATTAAAACCTAATTTAATGAGGTGAAATGGACAGATACATGTTGATACATTTATTTCAGTTTCTTAATAAAATAATTGTGATTTTTTAAATGTTCGTTAAAATAAATCAACTATTGTAAAAATCAAAAGTTAAAATCTCGTGTATAGTATCGAGCGCTTGGGTTTTATCCTAAAATATTAATTGGTGGTAACTGCACGACTCAAATATTTTAAATTATATAATAACTTAAACACCACGTTTTGATTGTTCTATCACGCAAAGACGATTATTGAACCCAATAATACTCATCTCAATAATCTCACTCCTTGCAATAAATGAGAATCGAACGTTTGACCTTAACACTATTGCCAATTATAATATTGATTGCTTGCTAGTTTACCAAAAATTATAATTAGAGATAACGGTGCAACTCAAATCTTATAAACTGTGTAATATAGCATACACTACGTTTCGATTTATTTATCTTGTAGAGACAATTATTGCATCAAACAATCTCTCTCAATAATTGCATTCTTTGAAACCAATGAGGATATAACATATGACATTAGCGCTGTTACAAATTATAGGACCAATTGCTTACCATTTACCAAAATTATAGCTGATGTTAATGATAAAACTCTAATATTTTAATCCGTACAACAACTCAACAATCACATTTAATATTATTCTACCCAACTTGAACAATTATTACATGTAACACCATGCATATATGACATATGAGTGATTAAAACTCAGTTCTAAAAGACATTTTATTTAATATTATAGTTTTCACACTTTTTTATAGGTGTGAAAAGTGCCATTTATTCCGTATTAATTTATCTCATGAATTATTAAAATTATATCACTTTATTGCTCTATTCAACCACACAAATTAATCATTCATTAATCCATATAATATCAAGTACTTGTATCATTTTTCCAACCTGTAAATAATTAATTATTACAATATTTATTTATTTTTTTAAAAAAATAACACTTAATTAATTGCATTATTTTGCCCCCGCAGTAATTAATTACTCCATTCATTTAATATTTTTTTAAAATTAACCTAAATAATTAAATATAATTAATACCGTATATGTGTATAAGTACATATAATAAGAAGATAATTATTGTGATTCTTGAACGATAAAAAATACTTAATTAAACAAAGATTATTGTGAAACAAAATTTAAATTAATTTAAATAATTACTGAAAATTAATTTCTGCCATTTTCATTATATATTATGTTGTCAAATAATTTGTTTAAATGAATACTTTTTTTTATTTTATGATTATAAATTATATAGCAGTAATATATTGATAATATATCACGATAGCAAGGTAGACGAGTACTTGATCAGTTAAATTGTTCAATTACAAATTGAAATAGAGTGAGTCTAATGTGAGACCGTCTCACGGATCTTAGTTTATGAGACGGGTCAACCCTACCGATATTCACAATAAAAAGTAATACTTTTTCATGGATAACCCAAATAAGAGATCCGTCTCACAAATATGACCCGTAAGACCGTATCACACAATCATTGAAATAATAGAATAATCAGAACATCTCAGGGTGTAATATCAAACATGCACCTCTGCGATGGAAATTACAAATCCTTTAATTACAAATCCAACCCACGAAAAAAATCATTAACTTCATCGTGGGTTCGTTCCAAGTCAGGATCACCAAACATAGGTTTCCTCAAAAACAAGAATAATGAAAAAAAATAATCAAGAAAGATGTTAAAAAAAAGACAGGAAACAGTACTGCTTCCAAATCTTGATAATCTATCTCGATCAGAAAACTAAACTTGAGAAGAATTCTTCAGGTTTCTCATCTGAGCATGGAAGTTAGTGATCTGAAAACAACTTCCTCACATGGAATAGTGATTCCCATTTCATGATCGAACCCGAATTCTTCCTCAGCTCGTCGCAGAAGGCACTGGAACTCGGTGTGAGTCAGGAAGGATATTGGGACGATGTATCGGGTTCGGTTCTCGCCCACGTACACGGCGAAGTGGCCCTTGGGGACGTCCATCGGTAGTCCTTCATCGTCGTCATGATAGTCGTGTTTCTTGCCTAAGCTCGAGCATCTTTTCAAGATTTGCTTTAAGGTTGCTGCCTGCGGGAGCTTGTTTGATTTCTTGAGGGCCATTTTTTCTTTTTCTTTTTTTTTTTTTTTTGTTGCAGAAGATTATAAGCCTAAAGATTTGGTTGCTTAGGCAAGAAAAAAAAAGATGGGGAGTGGGGATTTGAAGGAGAAGGTGAAGTGCGGCGAAGTATTTATTAACAAAGAGTGAGTTTCATGTGATACTGTCTCACGGATCTTAATATATGAGACGAGTCAATCCTACCGATATTCACAATAAAAAGTAATACTCTTAGCATAAAAAAATAATATTTTTTCATGGATGACTCAATTAAGAAATCCGTCTCACAAATACGACCCGTGAGACCGTCTCACAAAAATTTGTCATTAACAAAACTATGGGGAGATGGGGTTCTTGTGAGGTGCAAGAGAAAAAGGACTTGTCACTTTTTAAATAGTATATAATTTTCGTTAATATAGTTATGTTTTACAAATTTAGCGCACACATATAATTCTATGTTCCTATGCATAAACACATTGAGCTGGCCTCCAAAGTTTCCAATACACACATAATTTTTTTTATTTTTAAAAAATCGGATTATTTGGAGGCGATGAGTCTATAATAGACTGCAAAATCTTCTCCTGATGTGTTTGTATAAGATGATCACCCGATCATCTCACTATAAAATAAAAAATCCTTAGAAGAATCACATTTTTTGTTTTCAAGTGATATGATCGACTAATCATTTTATATATAAAAAAAATGGAGATCTACTCTCGATATAGAATATACTTCTATGTTGAAGGGACCATTTGTTAAGGACATAGAATGGGGTGTTTTGGGCTTGGGTGAAGCTGTAAATGACAAAGTAGGGACCAAAACCATTGTTAATTAGTCTACATGCTGGTACTCTTAGGGCTCGTTTGGTATAAGAAACTACAATTAAAAAAAGTGTTTTTTTTTTAAAAAAGTGCTTTTTTAATTTTTAACTTGTTTGGGTGGACTTCTAGTGCTTAAAAAAGCACTTCTTTAAGTTGAAATTAGAGCTTTTTTAAAAGCCCTATTTTAGAGCTTTTTCCACTAACTTTTTCAATAACCTTTAAAAAAGCACTTTAATGATATGTATCCAAACACATTTATTAATTTAAAAGTGCTTTTTATCTATTCATCCAAACACAATATTAACACAACTTTTACTTAAAAAAACACTTTTAAAAGCCAACTTAAAAAATCACTTTTTTAATCAAAAAACTTTTGATACCAAACAGGCTCTTAGTGACAATATGGACCCTTGGTACATGTGAAATTTATCATAAATTGCCATAAATAATAACATATTAGATTATTATATAATTAAATTGGATTGGGTACATCATAAAACAAAAATTCTCAATATATATTTTTCAACCCTAAAACTTTGCTGTAATTTCATCATATACTATGTCCCAAGTTTATCAAATCTAATAGGCTAGCTATCCAATTTTTTTCCTCAACAATTATAAAAAATAATTATAAATAGCTCCACACATTGGTTTGTATGTAGTGTTTAATTTGTATTTAAAAAGTGAAATAGATTCTTATAACAATTTGAGTTAATCATATATATGAATAGAGTGACGATGAATATAGAATATTATTATGCAGTTGATACTCTTGAGTGTGGGGACCCGGACGCTAATCAAGTTCTTAATCATCATTGGGACTAATTAATCAATTATAAAACAGGGTCTAAAAATTTTTCTTTTTCAATTGCGGAACGTAGTGAAATCAATACATATATACATATCAGTATATAAAATACAAGTCCTGTATCATAAACATTTATTCAAACTGGGGTTTGACAACTACTATCAAGTGTTCAACCCTATCTCTAGTCCAAGTCCGGTGCCACCACTCTAATCACGATCTCTCTCTTCATCTTCTCGACCCTGAACCTGTCCCACCTGTTGTCAAGTACACATACAGACAAGACAACATCCGGATAAACCGGTGAGAATATACTCCCAGTATAAATCAACGAAACATGCAATCATATAAACAATATAAAGCATGTAATCAGGTAACAGATATATGTAACAAAGTCTGAAACATAATCAATATCAAACTGTCAATCATTCTCGTAGCTACATCATTCAGACTAGACTCAGTCCTAGTCTAGGGATCCCGGTTCCAGAAGTTGGCATGCATATATCGACTAACAGTGATAGAAAAGACTCCAGTTCTATCCACGCCGATATGGTATCGATCAACAGTAATAGAAAAGACTCCAGTTCTATTCACATCGATACGGTATCGATTACCAGTAATAGAGGAAGCTATTATTCTATCCACATCAATATAGTACCGATTAACAGTAATAGAAGCAACTCTAATTCTATCCACATCGATATGACATCGATTAACAGTAATAGAAGAGCTACTAATCTATCCACATCGATACAATACTAATTAACAGTAATAGAAAAAGCCACCATCATATCCACATCGATAGCCAAACATCCAGTGACAGTCTTTGGCACATTCGCCAATACACAATCTTATGACATCGTGCAATGTGCCCGTGGTGATCCCACCACTAACGGCACTTCTGTCATAAGACTACTCGTCTAATACCTGCTGTCTAAAATCAAGAGAACAAGTATATCAATCAACTCAATGCAAATATCAATGCAGTAAAGTAAAGTATGTGATTTAGGGAAACCCAAGTCTAAACCGACTCAAGTCCATCTCCCAATACCACATTGACTTATACCTTTTCGTTTGTAGTCTCGGTCTAAAGCAATCGAAGTTCTGAACTCAAGACTATCTCTGTAAATCTGAAACAATATATCAAGAATCATAATATCAATGTTTCATTCTCAATTCAACTCTGAATCTGATTAATCTTAATTAATTCCAATCAGCGACACATCGGCACAATATCAGTATTCCCGTCAATACCATATCACCAAATATTAATTACAAATCATAACCCATATCCGATACAATTTGTAATCAATCTATAATCCAAATCTATTCAATTCTCAATCAATAAAATCAGAATTTCATAACAATTCCAGAATCAATCTGTTTTCTGATCTAACTTCGATTCTACGATGTCTAACATGTCCAGAACACCATATATGAATTATATCAAATTCCTACAATATCATAATTTCCAATGATACCAGAATTCAATAAAACTTACGTCCAGTTGTAGGTCGTGTCGAGAGGATCACAGAACTATACTCGGGCCGAAAATCAGACGGCCGGATCTTGCACAATAATTTTTCTAAGATATAAAAGAAAACTTGGAGCTAATAACCATGGAGGTTCGGTTTTCTTGGCTGAAATTCTGAATTTGGGATGAGGAAGACACGTTCAAAGCATGGAAAGACAAGTGTCCCACCAAAGTTTCCATATTTGCACTTTAGTCCCTCAACTTTCCACTATTTGCAATTTGGTCCCTCCATAATTACGAAAGTGCCATCAAATTTAATTCAAGTATTTTTCCACTTAATTACCAAATTGCCATCAAATTTAATTCAAGTATTTTCCACTTATTTACAAAAATGCCATCAATAATATTTTCTTTTCGGGGTCTCATAAAATTGATAACATCTCGGGCCTTACATTGCGGGTGTAGACCTAGGGTGTGTTGGAAATTTGAATAAAAATTATATGTCATGAATGTGAGAGTGCCTTTTGGTTCTCCACATTCTTGAGTTGGTTGTGGCTCATTATTGTGGAATGTCTTTTGACTTTCCACATTCTTGAGTTACTTGAAAACTTGTGGCTCTTCATATTCTTGAGTTAATGGGAAGATTAATTGAGTTAATTAATCTTGCATGACTCTTGGTATGCTTTTTGGGGGCTTATAAATAGTGTGCTCATTTCATCATTTCAAGTGCATGTAAATCTTTTCTCTTTCAAGTATTCTCTTGCATTTCATATTGTTAGCTTTTCTTTTGGCCTCCGTTAAATCTCGGTGATAAAGTAAAGGTACGCTTTCAGTTCGTCGTAGTAGTGTCTCGTGCTAAGTCACTGCTGGTTGTTCCGTTGTATCCTGGGAAACAGACGTCCAAGTTTATCCTCGAAGCACATCCCGGAGGGGACGAATCTGTTTTAAGGACACTGTATTTTCATACAGGCCTCGGTTTGCTTTATTTTAAGCATTGTGCTACTGTTTTGTTCATACTACTAGTTCGTTGGTTTTAGTATACCTTTCTGTTTATTCCATACATTTTGTATAACAATCTTAAAACAGATTACTTATTACGAGTTTTGTTTCAGATATGGCTACTGAAACTAACGTGCAAAGGGAAACTGTTCATGTTGTCCCTCCTCAAGTTGTCCCTCATGGTACCCCACGTGCTGCTGCGGTTGCTGTTCCAGCAAGTCACGGTGAAAAACCCGAGAAGTTTACTGGTGTGGACTTCAAAAGGTGGCAGCAGAAGATGCTGTTTTACTTGACGATGCTGAACCTGGCTAGATTCCTCACGCAGGATGCTCCTAAACTCAACGAGGGTGAGGGAGATGTTGAATCTGTTAGTGCGGTTGAGGCATAGAATCATTCTGATTTCTTGTGCCGAAACTATGTACTAAACGGATTAGCAGATTCGCTCTACAACGTGTTTTGCGAAAAGAAAACGGCTAAAGAGCTGTGGGAATCCCTTGACAGAAAGTACAAAACCGAGGATGCCGGGGCCAAGAAGTTTCTTGTTGGTCGCTTTCTGGACTTCAAAATGGTGGATTCAAAGCCGGTCATCAGTCAAGTTCAAGAACTACAAATGATTCTTCACGAGATTCACGGTGAGGGGATGACTTTGAGTGAATTATTCCAAGTGGCTGCTATTGTTGAGAAGCTACCACCAGCTTGGAAGGATTTCAAGAACTACTTGAAGCACAAGCGAAAGGAGATGAATGTTGAAGAGCTCATTGTTCGACTTCGCATCGAGGAAGACAACAAGAGTTCGGAAAGACGATTATTTTCTCCTGTTGTCGCTAAGGCAAATGTTGTCGAGCATGGCCAAAGCTCGAAAAAGAGAACATTTTCCTCCTCCAGCAAAAGGTTGAACATATGACCCAAAGGAGGCGTGTCAAAGAAAAAGTTCTCCGGAAAATGCTACAACTGTGATGGTATGGGTCACAAGGCATCTGAATGTAAGAAGCCGAAGAGAAACCGAGAGGCGAATGTGGTAGAGAACATTGCTCATGAGGTTTCGAACATGAATCTCTGTGCTGTAATATCAGAGGTTAATCTGGTGGGTTCGAACACCAGGGAGTGGTGGATCGACACTGGTGCCACTCGCCATGTTTGCTCCGACAAGGAGATGTTTGCTACTCTTGAGGAATCTAAGAATGGGGAAAAGATGTTCATGGGAAATTCCTCCACTTCTGAAATCCAGGGTCAAGGGAAAGTTGTTCTGAAGATGACATCTGGAAAAGAACTGACTCTAAACAATGTGCTGTATGTACCGGACATTCGCAAGAACTTGGTGTCCGGGTCGCTTCTTAACAAGCATGGTTTCCGCATTGTCTTCGAGTCAGATAAGGTGGTTTTGTCAAAGAGTGGAATGTTTGTTGGCAAAGGTTATGTTTGTAATGGTTTATTCAAACTAAATGTAATGGCTATTAAGCCCGTGATGAATAAAGTTAACACTTTTGCTTACTTGCTTGAGTCTTCTTGTTTATGGCATGGTAGACTTGGACACGTTAATTATGATACAATTCGTAGATTAATTAACATGAAAAGCATTCCTGCATTCCAAATTGACAAACAACACAAATGTGAAACTTGTGTTGAGGCAAAACTAACGAGATCATCTTTTCGAACTATTGAAAGAAATAGTGAACCACTTGATCTAATTCATAGTGATGTATGTGATTTAAAAGGTGTACAAACTCGTGGTGGAAATAAATACTTCATCACTTTTGTTGACGATAGCACAAAATTTTGTTATGTATATCTCCTCAAAAGTAAGGATGAAGCTATTGACAAATTTGTCCAATATAAGAGTGAAGTTGAAAACCAACTTAGCAAGAAAATTAAGGTGCTAAGAAGTGATCGTGGAGGTGAATATGAATCACCATTTGCTGAGTTTTGTGCTCAACACAGTATTAAACACGAAAGAACTGCACCTTATTCTCCTCAGCAAAATGGCATTGCAGTGAGAAAGAATCGCACATTGAAAGAAATGATGAATGCGTTGCTATTAAGTTCTGGTTTACCACAGAACATGTGGGGGGAAGCTGTTCTAACAGCAAATTACCTTTTAAATAAGGTGCCCCGAAAGAAGCTAGATAAAAGCCCATACGAGTTATGGAAAGGTAGAAGTCCTTCTTACCAATACTTGCGAGTGTGGGGGTGCCTTGCCAAGGTAGCAGTACCCACTCCAAAGAAGGTAAAGATAGGACCAAAAACTGTAGATTGCATTTTCATTGGATATGCTCAAAACAGTAGCGCTTATCGTTTTCTTGTACACGAATCTCAAATACTTGATATTCACAAGAATACGATAATGGAATCAAGAAATGCTTCGTTCTTTGAACACATGTTTCCATGCAAATCTAAGGAAGAACCAAGTTCATCCAAAAGATTATATGAAACAATTGATGAAGAACAAGAGCTTCATCAAGACATTGAACCTAGACGTAGCAAGAGAGCTAGGACTGAGAAATCCTTTGGTCCGGATTTCATCACTTTCATGATGGAAAGTGAACCTCAAAGCTTCAAGGAAGCAATTAGTTCATCTGAGGGACCTCTATGGAAAGAGGCTATCAATTCCGAAATGGAATCCATTTTACAAAACCATACGTGGGAATTAGTAAATCTTCCTCCGGGAAGCAAACCACTAGGCTGTAAATGGGTTTTCAAAAGGAAAATGAAATCAGATGGAACAATAGATAAGTATAAAGCCAGATTGGTAATTAAAGGTTACCATCAACGTGAGGGGCTTGATTACTTTGACACATATTCTCCTGTATCGAGAATAACCTATATTCGTGTGATACTTGCGATTGCCGCCTTGCGGAATCTTGAAGTACACCAAATGGACGTAAAGACTGCTTTTCTAAATGGAGATTTAGAAGAGGAAATTTACATGGAACAACCTGAGGGATTTTCTGCGACCGGGCAAGAAAATAAGGTATGTAAACTGGTGAAGTCTCTGTATGGCTTCAAACAAGCACCAAAGCAATGGCACGAAAAATTTGATAAAGCCATGATAGAAAGTGGATTTAAATTCAGTGAATGTGACAAATGTGTATACATAAAAAACACTGAATTTGGATATGTCATCTTATGTCTTTACTTAGATGACATACTTATCATTGGTAGTAATGATAAGATGATCAAATCCACCAAGAAGTTATTGAATTCAAGATTTGACATGAAAGATTTGGGCTTAGCCGATGTAATCCTTGGAATTAAAATCCATAGAACATCAGAAGGGCTAGTCCTAAGTCAGTCACATTATGTTGACAAAATACTTGAGAAATTCAATAACGATGACTCTGCATTGGCTAGAACCCCGATAGATACCAGTCAACATCTATCAAAGAATCGAGGTGAGAGTATGTCTCAATTAGAATACTCTCGAGTCATTGGAAGTCTGATGTACTTGATGAGTTGTACAAGACCAGACATAGCCTATGCAGTGAGCAAATTGAGTAGATTCACGAGTAATCCAGGAATTGAACACTGGAAAGCAATTATCAGATTGCTAAGATACTTAAGGTACACTCGTGATCATGGGCTGCACTATACCAGATATCCTGCTGTTATCGAAGGATACAGTGATGCAAATTGGATATCTGATATGAAAGACTCAAAATCTACAAGTGGATTTGTATTCACTTTAGGAGGTGCAGCAATTGCGTGGAAATCTTCTAAACAAACTGTAATAGCCAGATCCACGATGGAATCTGAGTTTATAGCTCTTGACAAGTGTGGTGAAGAGGCTGAATGGCTGCGTCATTTTTTAGAAGATGTTCCAGAATGGGAAAAACCAGTGCCGGCTATATGCATACATTGTGATAGCCAATCTGCAATAGGAAGGGCACAAAATACATTGTATAATGGTAAGTCTAGGCATACACGTCGTAGACACAATACCATTAGACAACTACTCTCAACTGGAGTTATCTCTATTGACTACATAAAGTCAAAGGATAATATAGCGGATCCGCTAACCAAAGGGTTAAACAGAGAATTAGTTGCAAAATCGTCAAGGGGAATGGGGCTCAAGCCTATAAAATAAATTGGTGCGAAGGAAAACCCAACCTACGCTGACTGGAGATCCCAAGAACTAGGTTCAATGTGACAACCTAATCACATTAATTTGGAGAATCACTGTGGGGTTATCCCTAGTCCATTCCTATTATGAAACAGTGAATGTTGAGGATAAGCTTACGGCTTTTAATGATTCTGATGAGAAGAATATAGAATCACCTATGTGAGAGAGAAGTGGGGCCGCTTCGAAGGAATTGCAAGGCTCAATTCTCGACCCTCTCGCAGAACCAGGCGTGTGTTCATGGCCAAAACGAACACAATCATGAGAACTGAATAGTATCAGGGAGAGTCTTGTGTGAAATATAACTTAATTTACATAAATGGCAGAACAGTTCAAGGACATCATGTCTACTGGTCAGCTAGTAAAGCAAATATATTTCATGAGGGAAGGTTCAAAGGATAACACCTACCTATCCTATGCAGGATTCAACTGTAGAACTTTGTCACCGAGATTTATATCAATTTTCATTCATGTGGGGGATTGTTGGAAATTTGAATAAAAATTATATGTCATGAATGTGGGAGTGCCTTTTGGTTCTCCACATTCTTGAGTTGGTTGTGGCTCATTATTGTGGAATGTCTTTTGACTTTCCACATTCTTGAGTTACTTGAAAACTTGTGGCTCTTCATATTCTTGAGTTAATGGGAAGATTAATTGAGTTAATTAATCTTGCATGACTCTTGGCATGCTTTTTGGGGGCTTATAAATAGTGTGCTCATTTCATCATTTCAAGTGCATGTAAATCTTTTCTCTTTCAAGTATTCTCTTGCATTTCATATTGTTAGCTTTTCTTTTGGCCTCCGTTAAATCTCGGTGATAAAGTAAAGGTACGCTTTCAGTTCGTCGTAGTAGTGTCTCGTGCTAAGTCACTGCTGGTTGTTCCGTTGTATCCTGGGAAACAGACGTCCAAGTTCATCCTCGAAGCACATCCCGGAGGGGACGAATCTGTTTTAAGGACACTGTATTTTCATACAGGCCTCGGTTTGCTTTATTTTAAGCATTGTGCTACTGTTTTGTTCATACTACTAGTTCGTTGGTTTTAGTATACCTTTCTGTTTATTCCATACATTTTGTATAACAGGGTGTGAGTCGTGAAACCATAAGAATCCTTTTCTTTTATAATTAAAATGGGAAAAATGTTTATATTTTCTTCCTTTAAATAAATTTAACTATGAATTTTAAAATAATTTGTGGGGAATCACGGACTCGAAACTATTGTGTACTGACGAGCTACGGTTTGGTTTTTTCTCATTGTTGGAATTGAGATTTGTCATTAAAAATAGAAAAAATCTAATATTAGTGAATCCATGCAGAAATCCATGTGATACTATATATATATATATATATATATATATATATATATATATATATATTGTTGGTGAAGCTTAATACTTTGAAAATCGACTATAATCTACCAATTTTAACTCGATGAATTTGGAGTGCAGACTTATCTATTATATTGAGGGTTTTTCCTAAACTTAGTTAGTCAATTCTGTTATATGCTCGAGACATTCACGAACTTTGGATCAAAAATTTATTTATAAAGTTAAAATCGACATGCAAATTCGAAAAAATACAATAACAAAGTAATTTTTATTCACATATAATTATCTCAAATGAGATTTTTAAGGTTTGAGTTGAAATTCGAAAGTTGGTTCCTCAACCATTAATATTGTCTACAATTAGAGGCAAATGTAAAAATTATAATATAAAATATTCTAAATGTTTGTAATGCAACCAAATAACAAGGCTAACATCATATTTTAAATCACTCAAATAGTAACCATAGTGTTTTCAAATATGACTAATTAGATTATATAATTAATCAGGATATTCAAATATTTTTATCTTTTATGACGTAGTTGGTCGAAGATAAACTTCAACTTGATGTAATCGTACGTATTGATATTTATTCAAAACCCATTCGATACGCCTCATTAATCAACTATAAATCCCAAATTAAGATAAAGAGAACGAAATGGAAGTACCACAGAAAAAAAAATCCCACGTAATATATGTGTTGTTCATAATATACAGAATGGCAAAGGACATATATGTGTAAAACCAGAAAATTGTTATAGTAAATGAGGACAGTAGTAGAACGCTTAAAATAAAGCAAATCGAGCCCTGTATTAATACAATATCCTTAAACAGATTCGCCCCAACCGGTATGTGTTTCGAGGATTCAGCCGACGTCTGTTTCCCAGGATACTACAAGCAGACCAACAGAGATGCAGCACAAATCACTATGCTAGCGAACTAAACAGTACCTGAACTTTATCAGCGGACAGAGAAGGAGCAGTAGAGCAGCAGAACGAGAAGAAGCTTAGCAAAACGAGCCGAAGCAGAACGCAAAGTAGTGGGAGAAAGTGGATTTCGATCTTCTTTCTTGGCTAACACAAAAAAAAAAAAAAACAAAAACAAAAGATGGCATAGATTTCTAGGCGATTTTTGCCTTGGTCGGTCCGATATTCAACGCACCCAGGTCGTGCTCGTATGCTTGCATACAAGTTAAGCCTTTTTCCACTGCAAATTGGGCCTATGATTTGCACCCCCTGCGCCGGCGTGCGCGAAAGAATGCCTCTTGACCAATCATTATTACACCTCCTTAAAGTGTAACACAATATAAACCTATCTATACTACTTCATTTTTCAATGTGGGACAAACCCACCTTTCTAAATTTCCAATTCTAAGGCTATATTTGGTATGGGTGATAAGCAAATGATAGATTGTTAATCCTATGTTTGTCTCATTTTTTATGGGCTCAATTAATCAAGAAGTCCGTTTTAAAAAAACCTTACTTGATTGAAAAGAAATCTCTTTGTTTTGCTAGGATTGACAATCTATCTCCTAAAATATAATCTAAATTACAAATTTACCCCTTTTTTATTTATGGTAACCCCACACCGCAAGAACAAATCAAACGTGTGAAGATTGCGAAACCCCTTTTCTATTTTTTTCTATAATTTGTTAGCTTTTATTATAAAAAAATTAATTATTTACGATTCTTTATATTTTTTATTGGATTCAAAAATTTCATTCCCAATTCATGTGTAGGAATTCAAACTTCCACCAGAGATCGATCGAACTCGTCACTCTTTTTATTTATATCATTACACCACTAGCGATATCGACTAATGCGCAATATATTTTTTTTAGTAACAAAGCTCCTCAAATCAAGTTAAAAATTTGGATTCTTAGATCTAATTTCTCTTTGGCTAAACTGAGTGCATATGTTATTTGGAAGGATTTTAACAATATATGGACAATCCTTGTCAAAGAATTAATTTTTTTAACATTCTGTACCGGTCGTTCAGTAATTTTTTTTAAAAAAAAATTATGTTATTGAGCATTAACTTAGCTCAAGAATCTAAGTTTTATCAACTAGTTGATCTATAAATTGAATTGAAATTCATGAATTTTGAAGGTTAGAACCTACGTGATTTGGACTCTATTCTTTGATGATTTATATTTTTTTATTTGCACACACATCACAAAATTAACTTCATGATGAAACTAAATAAAATTAAAAAATAATTAGAAATCAATATTAAAAATTAGATAAAATGCAAAATCATATTAATTTTTATTAAAAAATAAATTATCAGATAAATACATAATCTATAATCTAAAATTTAATAAAATATTTATTTATTAACAGCTGAACACATGATTTTGAAAAAACTACTACAGATATCATTTTATATATCAAATTGTCATCAATGCTAGTTTAGGGTATTTTTGTCTCAACAACAAAAAATATAATATTTATCATACACATTAAAATCTTACCAAACAAAACATACTTTATCAGAACACATTATATATCCTTACCTTGAGTTTTGTAATCAATCCAATTAATTATCCTATCCTACATACCAAACATAGCCTTACATGAAAAAGACCATAAACCTCAAGCCCATAAAACTCATATTTAATCCAACAATATGTGCCATCGACGCTATGCACTCACATATGTATGGAAGAATCGTAACAGCTGAGGGTCGTTTAGAAGAGTAATATCTTGGATTATGTCGGAAAATATTACGAACGATCGAATAATAATCACTCGAAGCCGAGCAAAGAAGAGATGAAGCTTTCTACGCTTGTAATTCGTTTATAGTGTATTTTCTTAATCAGGAGCTAGGTCTCGATCTAATCTCTTTCATGTTTCGTCAATTTTAATAAATAGCTACCCTTAAAATTATGGAATGGCATGTGCCCTAGTCAAAATCTAAAGTTATCTTCATTTTTTTTTTTTTTGAAATAGCTAGGCATAAATGCACAGAAGGACAGGTGAAGGAAGATGGTTGGATATAAAGTTCGTGGGATAATAATATTATATGAATGCGACTTTCATTATATTGAAGAATGAGCAAATTAGATGATACCTGTTTTGCCAATATTATTCTCTAAAAAAAATTATTAAATCTGATCCATTTCCAAATAAAATAATAATAAATAAAGGGTTTGACCGAAATCGCGGTGGTTTGCAGCAGTAGGAGTGTGACTGAGCTTTCTGTTAGTCAATTTAGACTCTCCCTTTCCACACTTACCTCTGTTAAGCAACAAATAATTAGGTAAAATAAATATAAATTTTTTATCAAATTAATTCCTGCTGTTTTGTCTTAATTTATTTGGTGTTTTTGATAAAGTTTTTCCTTCACAAATATAATAAGATATTCTATTTCTGGTTAGCGATAAATGTCAAAATTTTTGTTCCACATCAGACATTTTTCGTCACGGGCGTGGCTAACTACAAAGTTTCAAGAAGTTCTGTGACAATGTTTTATGAATGAGAATCGTCGAGTGATACTCACGGAAAATTTAGAGTCCGATTCCAGCAAGTGTCACTAGTCCAGACGCATGTTTTGAAATGGTCCTGAACCTGAAATCACGAATAAGACCGTTAAAGAAGGAGGCCGGGAGGGTGTCCCGACGTAGCCCCTCTGACGCTCAAATCAGAAACTGAGGATATAAGGGAGAGCAGCTAAGGGTGCTGCTGAAAAGATAATATATTGAATGCAATATCATATGCTCAAACCTGGTATTTATAGAATAATACATGGACCCTTGATGAGCCTGTCTTCTATTTGGGCTAGAGATGGGTCAGGGGTAGTAGGCCATCCATGAGGTATCAGTCAAGGAAATGTTTATTATTTTCAAAATTTTCTGACTATTTTTTATGTTTTTAATTTGAAAACAACTGTTTTTAATTTTT
The DNA here is from genome assembly GCF_022965805.1 of Primulina eburnea. NCBI lineage: Eukaryota > Viridiplantae > Streptophyta > Magnoliopsida > Lamiales > Gesneriaceae > Primulina > Primulina eburnea. The sequence continues at coordinate 581,367 of NC_133113.1, forward strand.
CGGGTCAGCTATCGGGTCTAATCCGATCTGATCCGAACTCGAAAACTCCAAACCCAAACATGATTTTTTTGGATTAAACCATGTCGAGTTGGTGGATTGTATCTAATTTTGACACCCCTAATCAAATCCAATGATTCGGATTGCACTCACTCTTGAACCATCACAATCCTTCACCGTAACCCTACGATCCAGCGGCCTAGGATAATTTATTAATTTATTCTGTATATAATGGGTTCGCATAGGAGACTCCAGCCCAAATGGATGACCCAAGCCTAGCTATTTTCGAACCATTAACATTAACCTAAATGTGCAGTTATAGTTTCCATTTTATTTTAATGTTGTATTAGATTGTCCAATTAAAATTTGATTGTTTTATTTATCTCAATTATATAGAATTTTTTTTCAGTTATCCCAAATATACAATTCAATTTCTACATTTATAGTATTTTTTTCTTTTGTTTTACTACCAATATATCCTTATTAACTAAATGTTTGATATCATGTAACAGTTTTTTAAATGATAAATAAGAATAAATTATAAATTTTGTTTCTAAACCTTGTTTTTCTAATAGTTTTAAATTTGTTTGAAGAAACAAAAAAAAATCTATATATTTGAATGGAGGAAGCATTGCATTATCATCACGGCATTGCTTATTTGGAGTCAAATGAATCCAATGACTCAGGCACATCCCTTTTTTGGGGCCCAAAAATTTTTTAAAAAAATTATTATATATAATACTATATAGCCCCCACATATGCATCTATGGAAGCGAAAGGAAAAATCCAATTGTGAAGAATTAGTGCGGCCGCAACATGAATTTTATTATTAAAAAAATCACTCGTAAAATTTTAAGAAATTATCGGTCCTCTTCAAAATCAAAGTCAGGAGTGAGTAAGACAGCCTTTCCCAGTTATTTAGTTGTGTAGAAAGTGGGAGATTCATTCAAGCTATTAATGTGGCTAAAGATTGTTTGCGTTTGATCATCAACGTCTTTTTATGTGATACTCATATGAATAATGATTGCATTTAGAATCTCAAATGCTCATATTGCTTATAAAATCTTGTTGACTGTCCCGATCACAATAGCAGGTGCAGAGCGAAGTTCCTAAAAGTTAAAGCTCATCAAAACTTTTCTCCGATCAAACAAGTCACGAGAAAGATTGAATGAATTGGCTATGTTATCGATTGAGAAAGAAATTACTGAACAACTTGATTATACAGACTTGATTAGTATTTTGAGCTCTAAAATTGTTAGACGTGTTGTTTTTTAGTGATCAATTTTGACATGTTTGATATTTTTATTCATTTAGTTTTTTATATTGTCTTTAACGTATTGATTTAATTTGAAAAATTGATATGGAACTAAAAAAAAAACATGAACACGCATTATGATTCAGATGCCTCTTTTTAAAAGTTAAACTCAGGCCCAAATATTGTTAGGATCGGCCCTGATTATCATTGAAGTGTTATTTTCAAACTGCAACAAAAATAGTCACAATTCATATAGTATTAAAATTACTACAAGAATTCACCTTGTTTCTCTCTTGTATTGACTCGAGTTCGAGTCCTCCCACCTCCTAGAATAAGATTTCAAAAAACAAAATAAAAAATACTACAAGAATCAAAGTGTAATTGTTATTAAAGAAATGAATCATTGTAAACGAGAAAGCTCTTACTATACAAGAGATTCGTGTGTGTATATTGTAAATGCGAGCATTATAATTTTACCTTAGATTCATTCATGTCATACCAAAAGGGCTTGAGTTTATACGAAAAAACATGTGACTGTATTATTTTTTTTTCCACCATTACGCGTATATACATATAGCAAATTGGACAAGAAACATGAACATACATATTTTTTGCTACCTCAGTGTTCATTTTTTTGTTCCACAATTATATAACTCAAGTAGTAACAGATAAAAATAATTTTATAGATATGTTCTAATTTATTTCAGATTTTTGGCCATGTTTGAATGACATCTTTATTTTATTATTTAATTCATTGTTCGTTTTTATTTTTATAAAACAAACATCATCTTAATTATATCATTCATGACATCTAAGCATTGAATTAATAGTGCATTATTGCATATGATAAAATGTTTATACTTTTGGCAAAAAACTTGTGTGAAACAGTCTCACATGTCATATTTTGTGACACAGATCTCTTATTTGGATCATCCATGAAAAAATATTACTTTTTATGCTAAGAATATTACTTTTTATTGTGAATATGTTCTTTTAACCCCGGTATATATCAAATTAGAATTGAAAATTTCAAAAAGGCCAAATTCTAAATTAGAGTTAAAAATCATTTGTCCACTCCCCTTGTCATAAAAATTGTATAGATAACATATTTTATGCATGTAAGTAAATACATGTTGCAATTAATTTAAATAATATCCTTCTAGAAATTACAAAAAGATCAAGTAATTATATCTAACGTACCACAGGAAATACATAAAAGGTGAATAATTAATTTATGATATAAAAAAATACTTATTTTGGAAATGTGATTAAGAGATTAGAATAAATAAAATGTTTTATTTATTTGAAAAATGGCTTATATTTATTTAACGAAAGCATGTGTTGCTTACCCTATCTTCCGTGAAGTTACACTTATTAATTCAACATGATGATTACTGTGTAAGTAATTTTGTAAGGACCGTGCATCGTATTATCGTAAATCTCATATGATTATCGATAATTAATGAAATTGTCATGGATTATGTATTTGATGTATATCGTGACAATGAATTGAGAAATGAGATTGAAAAATGAATATTGTATATGAATTGAGGTTGTACGAATTGATTTGAGAGGCCGGACGCCAATATAGTACAAAAACCAATATATTGTACAGAACATGTGGCGCCCGAGCGGTAGAAAATTACCGCCCGAGCACCAAAGGATGAAAAGGGTGAGTGTTCGGGCAGAGGGGTCCGCGCCCGAGCGGTAACTTTTGACCGCTCGAGCGCGGCACAAATGCGATCCGGGGGCAGAATGTCTCGCGCTCGGGCGCGAGAATTCTACCGCCCGAGCGCGAGAGGGGTGGGGCGAGAATATATTCTTTTCCTTCTTTCCTCCGTCACTTATCTTTAGAGAATTCGAGATATACGAGGGAAATTTGATTTCTTTCTTCAGATTTGACTTCGAAACGCTGTCTAAACGTGAAACAAATTATATATTTGTTATCTGCGCGTTAAGGGCTTCTGACTGAGGTAATTTTCTTCTAGTTCCAGCAGCTATAAAAATCAAGGTGCTGGAATAGCATGTATTTGAAGTTGAATTTCTGATATGTAGTGGAATAACCGACAATAAACTCGTATTTGAAGTCGAAATTGAATTATGATATGATTATGATTTGATATGAATATTTGAAGTTTCAAATGATATTTGAAACTCATATTAATGGTTTTGGAGCGTGTTATTGATTGGAATGAGTATGTTATTGATGTAGATCAAGTATTATATCAATATCTTCAGACTACATCAACTGGAACGAAGAATTGAGGTATGTTACGACCGGGTAACATACGACAGGTATCTGTATTATATGATATATGTCGGTTTGATTGGATTGGAATACGTGTCTATGTGCCTATTTGATGAGTTGATGTGGCATACATGACATTGTGATTTGAGTATCGATGTACAAAATAAATGTTTTGTTAACACACATCATTTTATGCATACATCGATACATGACATGCACGTTGAGCTATGATCCTTGGATACCCTGATATGATTTGAATGGATTCCGGGGTTTGTGAACACAATCGCTATGCCGGTATTATATGACCCGTAAAGCATAGACAATTGCTGCCCCATATGATTGGATATGAGATGTGGGATTGATGGCGCTTCGTCGACGCTATCATATGTGTATTCCCATATCGGCCGGTGTGCCAGCTCGAGCATTGATTTGATTTGATAGCGATTCGATTGATTCTGACATGTGCTCAGTGGATGGGCATTTGACCTGATACCTCCACGACATACATGCATTGCATACCATATATCATTGTTGAGATATCTGTGGTATATATGATTGGTTGTTCCATACGGAGCTTTGCTCACCCCCAAGGGGGGCTGTTGTTGTCTTTGTGTGTGGACAATGGCAGGTACTCCAGGATATCAGGAGACCAGAGAGGGTACTTCTGGAGGGAGCCACAGCTTGGGCTGAGGTTTATGTTTATGTCTTGTTCCCAGTATATATGTATATGTATCTATATACCAGGGCATGTCCCGAGGATATGAGTTGTTTGTATGTGATTGGATATGATTTCGTGTGGGCATGTTTTATGATTTGAGATTAAATACTATTTTTATTATTATAAATCTAGAAGCGATGTTTTGGGCTCGTCGTAAAAGAAATTTTAAACCCGTTTTCCGCTGTGATTAATTAAATCCTAATCTGATTGCATTGTAATAACGATTAAGAGCTAAGGGCCCCACACTAGATGGTATCAGAGCATAGCTGGGAATGCTCTATTGAGTCTTGTGTACACTTGAATAGGCACAAATGAATTGTGCGTATGTGTTTGACTTATTTGTATTACTTGCTCTTATGTGTTTTGATTTGAGTAAGTATCTGATGAGATTGATGATATGAGATGATGAGATTATGAAATTGATATGAAATTGTGATATTCATCTTTTGATTTGTAGATGGATCACACAAATGAAACTGCAAGTAGCAGTACTGAGAGGATTGTTGGGCAATTTGAAGGATTGTCCATGGATGTTGTGATGGCTCGATTTCAGGATTTGAAACCACCGAAGTTCTTTGGCACTGAGAGTGCTGAAAGAGCTGAGGCCTGGCTAAAGGATATCGAGCATTTGTTTAATATTGTTGAGTATTCCAAGGCTCAGAGACTGAAACTTGCTTTATATCAGTTGAATGACCGAGCTAAATCTTGGTGGGAAGCCGCTGAGATTGGATTGAAAGAGGCAGGGACTGAAGTCACATGGGATGTCTTCAAGGCCCAGTTTTTGGAGCAGTATTCCCCTCCTTCTTATTATACTGCTCAGGAGAATGAATTCAATAATCTGCAGCAGGGAACGATGACTGTTGCAGAGTATGCTTCTAAATTTTCTACTTTGTTGAAGTATGCACGTCACGTGGCTGGAAATGCGAGGGCAAAATATAACAGGTTTGTAAATGGTTTACATCCTGTTTTATATACATATGTTGTTTCTGGATTGCCTACCAGCTACGCAGAGGCAGTTGAACGAGCTAAGGCAGCCGAGGCTGGACTTAGGCGGAGAGGTCCACAGTATACTCCTCCACCACCGGTGTCAGCTCAGCAGCCTACTTTGCGACCGAGGGGTAAGAAGTTCCAGAAGACTGGCTTTGCTTCTTCATCTTCTTCGAGCTCTAGTGGATCACAGAGAGGGAGTCCTGTGATTGCTCCCTATTGTAGCCATTGTGGGGTAAACATACTATCGAGCAGTGTCGAGGTATGTTTGGTACTTGTTATCATTGTGGGCAGGAGGCCATTTCTCTCGAGTATGTCCGAACAGGGGTACGACTTCTGCTCAACCCCAGCCAGGATTTAGAGGTGGCCCTAGTATGATGAGACCTGCTGTTCCTGTTCCATCTTTTCAGCAGTCGAGTGTCCCACGATATCGAGGACCGGGTGGTCAGAGTGCCCAAGTTCCTCCTCAAGTGAGAGTGTATGCCATGACTGAAGATCAGGCGAGAGAAGCTCCTGGTGGTGTGATTGCAGGTATTTGCACGCTTTGCGATTATCCTGCACGTGTTTTATTTGATACAGGAGCATCTCATTCATTCATATCTCATGCATTTGTTGCATCTCACGATATTGAGTGTACCCCGTTGTATGATACTATGTCGATAGCCACGCCAGCAGGGAAGATTATTTTGTCTGAGAAAGTTGTGCATAATTGTGTATTGATATATGAGGATAATGTGATATTTCTGAATCTGATTGTCCTCCCTATGCACGACTTTGATTGTATTGTTGGCATGGATATCTTGATGACGAATCGAGCTACTGTTGATTGTTGTCATGGAGTGGTTCGATTTCGACCGATTGATGGACCCAAGTGGAATTTTTATGGCAAGGGTTCCCAAGCCAAAATTCCATTGGTATCTTCCTTGGAAATGTCTCGATTGTTGACTAGCGGAGATGAGGGTTATCTTATCTACGCTATTGATATTTCGAAGAAGGAGTCTTCTTTATCTGAGATTTCTGTTGCAAAAGAGTTTCCGGATGTATTTCTCGATGAGATTCCTGATTTTCCTCCTCATCAAGAAGTTGAGTTTAGTATTGATTTTGTGCCGGGGACTGCGCCTATTTCTAAAGCTCCCTATCGCATGGCACCCCTGGAATTGAAAGAATTGAAAGAACAATTACAGGATCTTCTCGATAAGGGATATATTCGACCGAGTGTATCACCTTGGGGAGCTCCGGTTTTATTTGTTCGAAAGAAAGATGGTACAATGCGAATGTGTATCGATTATAGACAACTGAATCGGGCTACTGTGAAAAATAAATACCCACTTCCGCGTATTGATGATTTATTTGATCAGCTTCAGGGTACTTCTGTATACTCGAAGATTGATCTTCGTTCTGGGTATCATCAAGTACGAGTTCGAGACGAAGATGTACCCAAAACTGCTTTTCGTACGAGGTATGGCCACTATGAATTTCTGGTTATGCCTTTCGGTCTTACGAATGCTTCTGCTATCTTTATGGATTTAATGAATCGTGTCTTCCGAGATTATCTGGACCGATTCGTTATTGTGTTTATTGATGATATTCTTGTCTATTCGAAATCGAGAAAGGAGCATGCTGAACATCTGAGACTGGTACTTCAAACTCTTCGTACTAGTCATTTGTATGCTAAATTGTCCAAATGTGAATTCTGGATGGACAAGGTTGTATTTCTGGGCCACGTCATTTCGAGACATGGCATATCTGTTGATCCTTCGAAGGTCGAAGCTGTATTGAATTGGCCAAGACCTACGAATGTTCCTGAGATTCGTAGCTTCATGGGTTTAGCTGGATATTATCGTCGCTTTATTGAAGGATTTTCGAAGATAGCTAAACCTATTACTCAACTGACACAGAAGAATCAGCGATTCATTTGGTCAGATGAATGTGAAGCTAGTTTTCTTGAATTGAAGACGAGGTTAACCACAGCACCTGTGCTTACTATTCCCTCAGGTACCGGAGGATTTGTGGTGTGTACAGATGCGTCTGGTAAAGGTTTGGGCTGTGTTCTGATGCAACATGGCAAAATGGTTGCTTATGCATCTCGTCAATTGAAATCTCATGAAACACGTTATCCTGTTCATGATCTCGAATTGGCCGCCGTTGTATTTGCTTTGAAGATTTGGCGCCATTACTTGTACGGAGAAAAGTTTGTTATATATTCAGATCATAAAAGTCTGAAATATCTCTTTTCTCAATCTGATCTGAATATGAGGCAACGCAGGTGGATGGATCTCCTGAAGGATTTTGATTGTGAGATTCAATATCACCCTGGATCGGTGAATGTTACTGCGGATGCCCTGAGCCGTAAAGTTCATGATTATGTTCTAGCTTCTGTTTGTGTCGCCAAGGTACATGAGGATATTTGTACTTCTGGTTGGACTTTTCACTCGAATTAGAATTCTGTCACTGTTTCAGCATTGCAAATTGAGCCGAATTTGATATCGAAAATACGAAAGGCCCAACGAAGCGATGCTCAGATCCAAAAGTCGAAAGAACTGGTATCTGCTGGACATCAGTCTGGATTTCAGATTTCTTCTGATGGTTCTTTACGACTTAATGGTCGGCTGGTAGTTCCTGATGACTCTGATTTGAGATCTGCCCTTCTTCGAGAAGCACATTGTAGCAAATACAGTATTCACCCTGGAGGTCGAAAGATGTATTTGACATTGAGACCTCAATTCTGGTGGAAACGTATGAAGAAGGACATTGCTGAAGTTATTTCTAAATGTCTTGTCTGCCAGCAAGTGAAAGCCGAGAGAATGAAACCGGGAGGATTGCTCCATAGTCTTGAAATCCCGAAATGGAATTGGGAACATATTGCTATGGATTTCGTGACTCATTTACCTCGCTCGCCCAAGGGCTGTGATGCTATTTGGGTGATTATTGATCGGCTTTCGAAGTCTGCGCATTTCATTCCGTATGAGCGGACTTATCCTTATAAGAGAATGGCCTGTTTATACATTGAGAATGTTGTGAGACTGCACGGTGTGCCAGTCTCCATTGTATCTGATCGTGATCCCAGATTTGCTTCTAAATTCTGGGGTAGTTTTCAGGAAGCGATGGGTACGCGTTTGGCTATGAGTACTGCTTATCATCCTCAAACTGATGGCCAGACTGAGCGTATGATTCAGACTCTAGAGGATATGTTACGTGCGATTGTGATGGACTTCAGAATGGGATGGCAAGGTGCCTTACCATTGGTTGAATTTTCGTATAATAATAGCTTTCAGACGAGTATCGGTATGAAACCGTTTGAAGCTCTATATGGGAGACGATGTAGATCACCGTTATTCTGGGATGAGATTGGTGAGAGACAATTGACTGGACCTGAAATGATACAGGAAATGAACGATAAGGTTCAGTTGATTCGGCAGCGGATGAAAGCTGCTCAGGATCGTCGAACGAGTTATGCGAATAAACGACGACGACCCTTAGAATTCCAGAAAGGTGACAGAGTGTTTTTGAAAATATCTCCCTTTAGAGGCACTGTTCGATTTGGCATGCGAGGAAAGTTATCTCCTCGATATGTTGGTCCATACGAGATTCTTGATCGAGTTGGTGATCTTGCGTATCGATTGGCATTGCCACCAGCTCTATATGCCATTCACGATGTATTTCATGTTTCTATGTTGAGGAAATATGAACCTGATCCATCACATGTACTTGCGCCTGATGAGGTTGAACTTGATCCTTCTCTTTCCTATGTTGAACAACCTGTTCGCATTATGGATCGAAAGGAAAAGATATTGAGAAATAAATCGATTCCTTTAGTACGAGTACAATGGACACGACATGGTGTTGAAGAATCGACGTGGGAGTTGGAAAGCAAAATGCGAGATGCATGTCCGCATTTATTTGATGCTAGTACATCTGTTCCATTGTCTTCGATGTATTCTGATCCTTATTCTGATTTTAGTTTTGATATGTACTATAACTGGTGACATATGTATGTTTACCGATGTTATGTATATAGAGATGTTTGAGATTTCGAGGACGAAATCTTTTAAGAGGGGGAGAAATGTAAGGACCGTGCATCGTATTATCGTAAATCTCATATGATTATCGATAATTAATGAAATTGTCATGGATTATGTATTTGATGTATATCGTGACAATGAATTGAGAAATGAGATTGAAAAATGAATATTGTATATGAATTGAGGTTGTACGAATTGATTTGAGAGGCCGGACGCCAATATAGTACAAAAACCAATATATTGTACCGAACATGTGGCGCCCGAGCGGTAGAAAATTACCGCCCGAGCGCCAAAGGATGAAAAGGGTGAGTGTTCGGGCAGAGGGGTCCGCGCCCGAGCGGTAACTTTTGACCGCTCGAGCGCGGCACAAATGCGATCCGGGGGCAGAATGTCTTGCGCTCAGGCGCGAGAATTCTACCGCCCGAGCGCGAGAGGCGGTGGGGCGAGAATATATTCTTTTCCTTCTTTCCTCCATCACTTATCTTTAGAGAATTCGAGATATACGAGGGAAATTTGATTTCTTTCTTCAGATTTGACTTCGAAACGCTGTCTAAACGTGAAACAAATTATATATTTGTAATCTGCGCGTTAAGGGCTTCTGACTGAGGTAATTTTCTTCTAGTTCCAGCAGCTATAAAAATCAAGGTGCTGGAATAGCATGTATTTGAAGTTGAATTTCTGATATGTAGTGGAATAACCGACAATAAACTCGTATTTGAAGTCGAAATTGAATTATGATATGATTATGATTTGATATGAATATTTGAAGTTTCAAATGATATTTGAAACTCATATTAATGGTTTTGGAGCGTGTTATTGATTGGAATGAGTATGTTATTGATGTAGATCAAGTATTATATCAATATCTTCAGACTACATCAACTGGAACGAAGAATTGAGGTATGTTGCGACCGGGTAACATACGACAGGTATCTGTATTATATGATATATGTCGGTTTGATTGGATTGATTGGATTGGAATACGTGTCTATGTGCCTATTTGATGAGTTGATGTGGCATACATGACATTGAGATTTGAGTATCGATGTACAAAATAAATGTTTTGTTAACATACATCATTTTATGCATACATCGATACATGACATGCACGTTGAGCTATGATCCTTGGATACCCTGATATGATTTGATTGGATTCCGGGGTTTGTGAACACAATCGCTATGCCGGTATTATATGACCTGTAAAGCATAGACAATTGTGGCCCCATATGATTGGATATGAGATGTGGGATTGATGGCGCTTCGTCGACGCTATCATATGTGTATTCCCATATCGGCCGGTGTGCCAGCTCGAGCATTGATTTGATTTGATAGCGATTCGATTGATTCTGACATGTGCTCAGTGGATGGGCATTTGACCTGATACCTCCACGACATACATGCATTACATACCATATATCATTGTTGAGATATCTGTGGTATATATGATTGGTTGTTCCATACGGAGCTTTGCTCACCCCCAAGGGGGGCTGTTGTTGTCTTTGTGTGTGGACAATGGCAGGTACTCCAGGATATCAGGAGACCAGAGAGGGTACTTCTGGAGGGAGCCACAGCTTGGGCAGAGGTTTATGTTTATGTCTTGTTCCCAGTATATATGTATATGTATCTATATACCGGGGCATGTCTCGAGGATATGAGTTGTTTGTATGTGATTGGATATGATTTCGTGTGGGCATGTTTTATGATTTGAGATTAAATACTATTTTTAGTATTATAAATCTAGAAGAGATGTTTTGGGCTCGTCGTAAAAGATATTTTAAACCCGTTTTCCGCTGTGATTAATTAAATCCTAATCTGATTGCATTGTAATAACGATTAGGAGCTAAGGGCCCCACAAATTTTTATAGTAATATTAAATGATTATATTTAAATTAAAATTAAAAGGTACGAGAATCATATATTAGTTGATAACATATAATTGAGTTCTTGTAACTTCTGGCAAAAAGAAAAATATTAACATGCAGGGGTTTATGAAACATTAATCGTGGATAAAAGAAGAGAAATTTAAAAGTCGTGGAGAGTAAAATAGACTCGATAGAGATGGAAGTTAGTACTTAGTAGCACTCTTTTATGAAACATAGATATGAATAAGCTAGAAAGTGAAATACTTTAATATAGACATCCATAGGTTTATACATGAAAACCGGTAAAATTCGTGTTTTTTTTTTTTTTGCTCTTTCTCCAATGTCGATACTATGAAAAAGTGACTTTAATTCCTAGCTCAAGTTATCATCACTTAAACTAGTATTTACATTATTAGATAATGACATTTTGCATGTCAACTATATTTATTAAAATATGGTCGTTAATAGGGACACCACATTTTTTTAAAATATTTATGTTTTAACCCAAAAATCGGATATTATTTTAATTATTACTATCAGTCATAATAATTAACAAAAATATATATGTTGTGGCTGACGCGTTGCATTATACATCTACATCATCTTTCCTCTGCATGAGCCGATGGAGACCACATCTGGCTGCACTATCGCCATTTAAACTTCTTTCCTTTGCAGACCAGCCTTCTTTTTGGGATTTTTTCTAACAAAAAGGGCTCGAGTTTATTAAAAGAAACAAAGCTCGGGTTTTTCTTCTTTGTCGGGTTGATTCAAAGAAACAAGTGAGTATGTTTTCTTTTTTCCTTCACACCATTACGTTTTATTCTTGGATTTTCATGTGCAATCGCTAAAATAATATTGTTCCCTCCTGACATGAACGACATGGTGTTCACCAGGGACGGATCCAGGAATAAGAGTTGGGGTGGGCTTGAACTCAATATGATAAGTTATATATTATTAAAAAAAAAGTACATCATATCGTTCAACGAAGTTGTGCCTTACGTGATTTTAAAACATAAAATTCATCAATAATAGAATTTACATCAATATGTTTAGCTAAATCTCGTTCAATATAGAGTGTCAAACAATCGGCAAGAAAGTCATCCTCCATTTTATTGCGAAGTTCCGTCTTCACATGCTTCATTGCTGAAAAAGCCCGTTCAATAGTGGCAGTAGACACAGATAATGTCAAAACAAGATGAATCAATCTAGTCAACATAACATAAACACTTGACCGTCCACTCTCGGTCAATTGCTGACACAACTCAACAAGTGTAGAAACCTTTAAATTCTGCATCACATCGAGTTTATAAATGTATCAATTCATACTTCAAAACAACAATTTCTTGATCTGTGAAATCTCCAGGATAAAACTTCTTCGCAAGCTTGCAAATATCATCACTGTTAAATGAGTCAAATGAATTTTTAGGATCTAAAGCTATACTAAGAGAAAGAAGTTTCACCGATTACTCATTGAACCGAGTATTTAACTCCATCAAAATGAAATCTATTGCTGCATTAAAAACATCAAAGTGGTAATGATGTTCTATTGAATAAACCGTCGCTAATTAAAACCGCCGATCCACTTTTTTTTTATTTTTTAATAATTTAGCGACGGTTTTAGCAATAACCGTCGCTAATATTTGCGACGGTTTTTGATAAAGCTGTCGCCGATCCCCATCGGCGACAGGTTTACTAAAACCGTCGCAAAATTAGCGACGGGTTTCACAAAACCGTCGCTAAAACCGTCGCTAAATAAAAAAAAATGGCCCTAGCGTAGATCCGTCTCTGGTGTTCACTAAACTATTTCGATTTTCAGCTTGTTTTGTGATATTATTATTATGTCATTGGATTTTCTAACAAAAATAATTTGGATTCATTAGAAGAAACAGAGCTTGGGGTTATCTTATTTGCTAGGTTGATTAGAAGAAAAATTTTGTTTCCCTTTTTCTTTTCCACTATTACTTGTTTTGATGTATATTGTTTCCTCCAAGCATGAACGAAAGGATGTTCACTAAACGTTGTTGATTTTCTTGCTTTGTGATATTATAGTATGTCATTTCATCGATGTTATAACTTGTTCTCAACATCACAATTTTATGAAATGAACTCTGTTGCATTTGTTGTTGCGAAAGACCAATTAGAAGATGAAGTTCCAATAGCTTGCTCAAATACATTGGTTGTCTTCTTCTATTTAAAAGGGAATGAAGTACAATTTCAAATTACTGAACCGGACGTCGATTGTACACCATGTTTTAAACATCGAGTTTTTACTAAATATAATAGGGATCCAAGAATCATCCAGCCACTTATTTTTTGAACGAAATGATGTTCACTAAAGTTTTTTGATTTTCTTGTTTTGTGATATTATTTTATGTCATTTGATTTTGTAACAAAAATAATTTGGGTTGATTGAAAGAATCAGAGCACTTACACACTTGTGTTATGTTTGATTCTTTATCTATATTCTTGTTAGCAGATTCTCGAGCTGAAATGTTATGTTTAATGCTTCTGCGATTTATTCTTCTTTCTCGTTGAATGAAGGTTTTGTTTTTGATTCGTATTTGTTTATGATCGACGAAAATTGTTGTTTCCTTGGCTCTTGCAATGTATGCCTCAATTAGCGCTCATCCAAATAGATTGTTCCAAAATTTGGTATTTTATTTTAAAAAAACTGGTATTATTTAATAAATTTGTCACGGATATATATCCCTTCTAAATACACTTGCAGCCTTTGTCCCTCGATTATGCCCGAACGAGTACTCGAAAAGTAGCCTTAAGAGTAATCTTCGGTGGTTAATTGTATATAAACAAGAACAAGTGAGTTGGAAAATTTATAGAGAGAATACAATAATTGATTGAGTGAAGAATGAATTGTTTCTTGTTTTATTTAACGTACAAATGAAATCCTATTCTTATATATACATGTCCCTTGCATTCTATACTGTATACAGTCTTCCACGTTACTTTATATAATAGAGTATTCTAGATCTTCTTACACTTACAATCTCTAATATACAATGTATTATGGAATATTCTAGATTTTCCTACAAATATCCACATCTTTCTAGATCGTCCTTAAAGCTTCTAGACCCGTCGTTTTTGACAACCTTCTAGATCTTTATACATGGACTTAGAATGTTCAAATAATGTACAGAATGTTCTAGGCGGCCTTTCCGTACGTATGAATCTAGAACCCTCTTGTTTCGTTCACAAATTTCTAAGTCATTCCACACGAATCTAGTCATAGAACCTTTACGACTTGTCTACAATGTTCTAGGTTATTCTGCCCGAACATAGAACCTTCAAGTTCTTTGTTCTCAACTTATCTAGAACATTAATTCATTGCCTGCAAGAGAATGTTAGAGTGTTCAAGAAGGTTTTGGACACCAAACCTCTGTGACTGGCAACTTTTTTTGCCAAAATCTTTGAGTCTTGCACATCGAAACGGTCAAGTCATGACAACTTGCCCACCTATGAAAGTAACTCACCCTTTGTTACCTGAAAAACTAAAAATTCACCTTTGTTCTAGAGTATATTGGCGGTGCACGTTCTCTGTATTTATAGCAATGTTTTAAAAGTGTGAAAACGTGCGATAAGCATGAAACGTGTAGAAATGTTTCGATTCAGGCAAAAGAGTGTAAAAAGAGGATAACTTAAAGTTGACCACAGTAAACACAAAAGAGAGAGTTTAAAAAAGTAATTTAAAGTTTATTATTTTTTCCTTATAAATTTAACTCTTAAATTATAGATATCAAAATTCTTATAATAAATTTTTTAAAATAAAAATACCCTAAAAACATCGAATTTTTAATGGTTACTCATGGCGGTAAAAAATATTCTAATTAAGATTTATACATTTATCTTCATGTTTTTTTAGCCTTAATTTAGAGTATAATTTTATATAATAAATATTTATATCAAATAAATTTATTTATCAATATCCTTTTATTTTTTATTCGGGGAATTATTTTTTTTACTATCGAGAGTACCCATTAAAAATATTTCGATATCTTAGGTTATTTCTCTTTAAAAATTTATATTATCAAATATTTAGTATTTATAATTTAAAGTTATTGTGGACACAATACACCGTGCATTTTGACATAAATTTGGGACATAGTTACATAAATTAACGTGGTATAGTATGAATTCTCACAAAATTAGGTATTTTGGTAAGCACGCGTATAAAAGTATTTACAATGCATTTCTCATTAATGTCAGTACATACACATATTTAATATAGTTTCAAGTGTCATCATTCGATATATATCGAATGATAAAGTACAGTAAAATTTCGTAAAAACTAGTGAACTAAATGATGAATAAAACAGTATGGAAAAGTTTAAAGTAAATTAAACCGAGAGATATACGAAGTACAATGTCCTTAAAACACATTCGTCCCCTCCTGTATGTGCTTCGAGGATTGTCTGGACGTCTGTGTCCCACGATACAACGGAATAACCAGCAGTGAGTTAGCACGATACACTACTACGGCGAACTGAAAACGTACCTTTACTTTATCACCGAGATTTAACGGAGAGCAAATGAAAAGCTAACAATATGAAATGCAAGAGAATACTTGAAAGAGATAAAATTTTCATATGTTTGAAATGAGGAAATGAACACACTATTTATAAGCCCCAAAATGCACACCAAGAGTCATCCAAGATTAATTAACTCAATTAATTTTCCCCTTAACTCAAGAATATGAAGAGTCAAAACTCTTCAATTAACTCAAAAATGTGGAAAGTCAAAAGATACTTCCACGATAATGAGCCACAACTAATTCAAGAATGTGGAGAGCTAAAAAACACTCTCACATTCATGAGACATAATTTTTATTCAAACTCTAAATTTGATTCAAATTTTCAACAATATTAATATACGATGAACCATGCATTTTTTCTCATAAAAATAAACAACTTTTTTATGGTATCATGTCACAAATCTAATTGGACTAATTTGTAGTTCGATAATTATTTTTGAGCATGAAGATATGAAGATAAATATTAACATACAATGGGTCATGTATTTTTTTTCCTAAAATTTGTATGTCGATCGGTACAGAAACAAGTTTATTACAGTACATATCATAAGTTTGTTGGGGAATTACCCCGAAGCGATGCCGATCACGATGATAATAGTACCCAAAAATGCGGAATAAAACAACCAACAAGAACACAAAGATTTACGTGGTTCACCCAATATAAGCTACATCCACGGAGCACTGCAACTTTTATAACCGGGAGAAATATTACAACAAGTGTATACACCAATACACTCAATATCTCACGATCCCAACCCCGAGTATACCGAGAAAATATTTTCTCTAACTCACAAAAGAGAATTCCCGCACTCAAGAAAAAAATACACTCTTTTTTTTCTATGCACTCTCTTTTTATCAAAGCTGAAAAGCTTTTGATTTTGGGATACTGAAAACAAACAAGGAAGGCTCAATTTATAACAAATTCCCTCCTTCAACTTTCAGCTTCTTTCGATGTGGGATGAACGTTTTCTGAATATTTTATTTTGACGTGGGCCCCACCTTATTAAAATCTCACCTAACAATTCTCCCACTTGAAGACTTGATTTCAATCATGTCTTCACACCATCAGTGCAGCAGCTCATACCTCCTTTGTTAGTCCAGGAGACCGACTGAAGTCAAACACAACTTCAGTTTTTCAATGATAACAGCCTTCGTGAGCATCTCAGCTGGATTCTTGCTTTCAGGAATCTTCTCAAGCTTCAAGACTCCATTCACCCGATCTCTAAGTATCCCCAGTCCAAGGATTTGTTTTGCAGCACCCAAATCCTTCAAAGCAAATTCCTTTGATAACTCTTTCTCGAGTTTATCAATCTCCTCCAGACAAGCTCTTGCTATCAACATATCATCTACATACATCAGTAGTATGATATAATAACCATCAAACTTCACATAACAACAGTGATCAGCCTGATACCTCAGAAAACCATCATTATTCATTACACCATCAAACTTCTTGTACCACTGTCTTGGAGCTTGTTTGAGACCATACAAGCTCTCCTGAAGTTTGCACATCATTTTCTCTTTCTCTCGTACTTCAAATCCTTGTGATTGATTCATTTCTTCATCTAGCTCACCATGAAGAAACATTGTCTTTACATCTAACTGTTCAAGATGTAAATCTTCTTTTATCATCAATCCAAGTACAGTCCTGATAGTAGTTAACTTTACCACCAGAGAGAAAATATCAGTGTAACCAATGACTTTCTTTTCACCTTTTACAACAAGTATTTCTTTGTACCGCTTGCTACCGTCATTTTCTAACCGGTACTCCCACTTGCTCTGTAAAACCTTTTTACCTTCAGGAAGTTCTGAAAACCTCCACATGTGATTGGATGACAGCAAATCCATCACATCTTCCATGGCTAACTCCCACTGTTTAAAGGTCTCATAAACATCCGATTTATTTTTCACAAAATAAACCCAAAATCTCCTGCTCGAATCGTCAACAGTAGTGCCATAATATCTTGAGTGATCTCCAAAGAATGTCACAGAAGATGGTCCACATACATCAGTATGTACCAGCTCCAAATCCGCCGATATCGGTTCTCTGACCTCTTTTGAAAATCTCACCTTTTTCTGCTTTCCAAAAAATACAGCTTCACACAGCTTGTGCTCAACGATCTTTAATCCCGGTAGCTTTCCGTTTGAAACAAGCATCTTCATTCACTTTTCACTCGTATCCCCAAGCCTACTATGCCATAGACTTGAATTAGCTCCAGCATCCACAGCCGCTAATTTATTTCTCAAACTGGAAGTCATATAAAGTGTTCCAGTTTTCTTTCCTCGAGCAACAATCATGGCTCCCTTTCTCACTTTCCAGGAACCATCACCAAAGGTCACCTTATGGCCTTCGTCGTCAAGCTGTCCCACTGAAATCAGATTGTGTGTCAACTTTGGTACATGCCTTACTTTGTTGATTTTCCAGACAGATCCATTTGTCATCTTCATCCGGATATCACCCATACCAATTATTTCCAAAGGTTTTCCATCAGCCAGGAAAACTTTTCCGTAATCTCCCGCAATGTAATTATCGAATACATCACGATTACCAGTGGTATGAAACGAAGCTCCCGAGTCCATAACCCAAGAATCAACAGGGCTTTCCATGGATAATAGCAGAGCATCATGTACCTCCTCAGTAACAACATTAGCGTTGTTCTTTGTTGATTTGCAATTCTTTTTCAAGTGACCAGTCTCACCACAGCTCCAGCACTTCACATTCTTTTCAAAGTTGCTTTTGTCTTTTCCATTTCTTGACTTGGACCCACCATGCCATTGGTTAAAACTCTTTTCGCCACTCCTGCCCCTTCCTCTATTCTCGAGATTTAGAGCAGAACTTGATGATGTTCCTTCACCAGAATCCATCTTGCGAACTTCCTCGGCAAGAATTTGATCTCTGACATCATTAAATTGTAGCTTTCTTTTTCCAACAGAGTTGCTAACCGCTGCCCGCATTGGTTCCCAAACATTTGGTAAAGACGCCAAAAGAATAAGTGCACGAATCTCATCATCAAAATTAATTTCAACCGATGTTAGCTGAGAAACAATCGTGTTGAACTCATTGATGTGTTTAGCCACCGAAGCACCTTCTCTCATCTTCAAGTTAAATAACTTCTTCATGAGATGGACTTTATTGCTTGCTGATGGCTTCTCGTACATGTCCGATAAAATGGACATCATCTCCTCCGTTGTTTTTGCCTCCGCCACGTTATGTGCCACGTTCTTCGTTAGGGTCAATCGTATTACACCTAACACTTGTCGGTCAAGAAGCTTCCAGTCATCATCCTCCATCTTTTCCGGCTTCTTTCCAGATAGAGGTTGATGCAACTTCCTACTATACAGATAATCTCTAATCTGTAACCGCCAGAACGAAAAATCTGTTCCGTCGAACTTGTTGATTCCCGGTCCCGATCCATCATCTCCGGTCATCACTTCTCTAGCCTTAACAGAAGATCAAAAAAATCTTTTCTGATGTGGAAGATCAGACAAAGCTGCAACCACAGAGCATACTCAGAATTTTTAAGAATTTTCACAACAAGGCTCTGATACCAGTTGTTGGGGAATTACCCCGAAGCGATGCCGATCACGATGATAATAGTACCCAAAAATGCGGAATAAAACAACCAACAAGAACACAAAGATTTACGTGGTTCACCCAATATAGGCTACATCCACGGAGCACTGCAACTTTTATAACCGGGAGAAATATTACAACAAGTGTATACACCAATACACTCAATATCTCACGATCCCAACCCCGAGTATACCGAGAAAATATTTTCTCTAACTCACAAAAGAGAATTCCCGCACTCAAGAAAAAAATACACTCTTTTTTTTCTATGCACTCTCTTTTTATCAAAGCTGAAAAGCTTTTGATTTTGGGATACTAAAAACAAACAAGGAAGACTCAATTTATAACAAATTCCCTCCTTCAACTTTCAGCTTCTTTCGACGTGGGATGAACGTTTTCTGAATATTTTATTTTGACGTGGACCCCATCTTATTAAAATCCCACCTAACAAAGTTTAAACATGTGTACTAATTAGACAAGATTTAGTATTTCGATAATTATTTTCGAGTCCGGAGTTCGTGAATAAATATTAACATACAATATTTCGTCGCAAAATTTAATTTACAAGGCAGTAATAATAAAAAACATAATATATATAGTCCATGTTTGTTTGCAATCACTCGTTCTGTTCATGCCATATAAATACACATTCCCTCATCGATAATGTTTTTTAATTATGTTTCCCCCGTTATGATCTATGATAATAATGACAAATAGTACTGTTCGTGCCATGGAAAAGCAACCATACATGCATGTGCTCCACCACAGCTGGACCAAATTAAGGACAGTACTTCGGCCTGAAGATGGGTATTCGTCATGCTAAATCGAGCATATATATATATATATATATATATATATATATATATATATATATATATATATATATATATATATATATATATATCATATGCCATAGATTCATCACTTTTGCTCCACATGTAGCAGCGAAGCTACCGCATGCTACTACGACATATATTGCATTAATTGATAATATAGTCGCTGCTATACGTACTCGATATTCGATAAGTACTGTACCATATTCACATCTTGTCTTGTTGATACCTCATCTCTACAAAAAAACGGATATATTAACGACGGTTTTACTGTTTCTTGTTAATACCTCATCACTACAAAAAAAACGTATATATTAGCGACGGTTTTACTAAAACAGTAAAACCGTCGCTATAAATGGCGACGGTTTTTCTTCAACCGAGCGACGGTATTTTAAAAAATTGTCGCTAATTAAATTATTAAACCGTCGCTTTTGTAGCGACGGTTTATAGTCAATCGTCGCTAATATAGCGACACTATTTAAAAAATTGTTGCTAAAATTGCGACGGTTTGATAAACCGTCGCAATTTTATGCGACGATTTTTAATAAAACTGTCGCTTATCAAAATAAGCCACGGTTTACTATAAACCGTCGCCTGTCGCTAATATTGCGACATTTCATAATAAAACCGTCGCTAATCTAAATAAGCGACGATTTACTAAACACCGTCGCTTTTTTAGTGACAGTTTAGAGTCAACCGTCGCTATTGTAGCGACAGTTTATAATAAACCGTCACAATTTTATGAGCTGGTTTTTAATAAAACCGTCGCTAATCAAAATAAGCGACCGTTCATTACAACCGTCGCTTTTTTAGCAACGATTAATCGTCACATGTGTGACGGTATAATACAAACTCATCGCAATATACAGTGATGGTTAAGCATAAATCGATTGGCGACGGTTGGGCAAAAACCGTCGCCCAGTTACATCGGCGACGGTTGTGCAAAAGTTGTCGCCGATCTATTTCGGCGACGGTTTTGCATAAACCGTCGCCGATGGAGATCGTCGACGTTTATGCTTAAGCCGTCGCTATTGGCGACAGGAAAATATCTGTCTGTCACCACTAGCGACGGTATTTTCGAAGACCGTCGCTAGTATTCTATATTTACCGAGATTCGCGAACATATTCCTTAAGCGATTTTTGCCTCTCTGGTAGTAGCGAAGCTCTATCATTTTTTGAAGTTTCAGTTTTTATTTTGTACTAACATTTTTTCGTATTTATTTCGTAGATTTGCTACTCCGTGCGATCTTCCAGCATTACGTGGAAATCCATATCTTCGTGCACATCAGGTTTTAAAGTTTTTTTTTTTTTTTTTACAGAAAATTTAATATATGATTTTAATTTTTGCATAGTAGTTTATTTGTGAATTTTATGACAGTGTTTATATACACACCGTCGGTTCATTACACACAGTCGCTATATTAAGCGATGGTTTTTTTAAAAAACCGTCGATTAATATAACGACGGTTTCAATAGCGACGGGTTTTTTAAAACCGTCGCTTAATGTAGCGACGATGTTTAAGAACCGTCGCTTAATATAGCGATGGTGTGCATAAAACCGTTGCTGATAATAGCGACGGTCGGCATTAGAACCGTCGCTAATGAGCGACGGTCTTCTTCAATAAAACCGTCGCTACGTGCGACGGGAGTTGAAAAACCGTCGCTTTGAGAAAGCGACGCTAACTTCTGTTACGAACCGTTAAACCGTCGTTAAAACCGTCGCTTTAACCTTTTAGCGACGGTTTTAGAGACGGTTTAACCGTCGCCAAATTTTTTTTTTGTAGTGCATTATATTCATGTCACGGGCTAGCTTTAGACACTCCAATCATTTATATATACTAGTTACTCTGCACACGCGATGCGTGTGTGTATATTCTTTTTTATCATTATCGATGGACTAAAGTGAAATTTGACAAATTATGAAATGACTAATCCAAAAATATATATAAAACATGCAACCATTCAAACATGTGTGTGTAAATTAGATAACGATTCACACATTTCAATATTAAGATAAGAGATATTGGAATACAATACGGGCATTAATCTTAAAAGTTTTTGGAATAAAATATGATTTTCGCCACATCAATATACTTACAAATTGCAAGATGGACCAAAAACTACATCTTATCGCTAAGGGTAGAAGTGAAATTAGCTTTCTCAAATTAAAATTATTCAATTTTGTGCTTACAATTTCCTACACATTTGAATTTAAATTCTCAATTTTTTTGATTGGTTATAAAATTAGAGTTTTACATCGTGATGTAATTTGTTAATCTTTAATATTAAAAAAATATTGGCTTCATTATAATATATTTTATATATTTATGAGGAACGGGTAGGTATATATATTAATTACGTTATAATTTCAAAAGTTGGTTGTTGTACATTTAAAGGTACATTTTGTGTGCCAAGAGGAAATTAATTAAACCCTAATTAAACTGAAATACTTGTTTTCTTTGTTTGTTTTTTAAAAACTGAATTATTGTACAATGATAAAGAAAATGATTGTGGTAGGATTGTAATATATGATGAAAAATAATATTATGTTTGCTAAGATTTTTAAGTGTAGGATAATTTTGAATTTTTTGATGAGAAGACGAAATTGCCCTTCCCCTTCGCGACGGCGACAGTGGCGGCGGTGGTCGGAAAAGGTTGGTGGGGGAGAGGAAATTTAGCGACGGATTATGAAAACCCGTCGCCAATAGCGACAGGTTTTTAGAAACCGTCGCAGATCTTGTGAAACCGTCGGTAATTCGACATATAGCGACGGTTTATTAATGCATGAAACCGTCGCCGAACTTGTTTTGATAAACCGTCGCCGATCTCTTTTGAGAAACCGTCGCTAATTTGAATTTTGGCGACGGTTTATTAAAAAACCGTCGCTTTGTGCGACGGAATTGTTGTAGACCCACTTGCAATATATTAATTCACAATAAGGGGTATTGTTGTCATTTTTCTTTCGGACTGGAGTAGGATAATTACTATCCTGCTTAATTTGATGGATTTATAAACCAACTCAAACAGTGTAATTGTCTACCAAATAGTCAATCTGAAATTAAAAAACGGAACCAAACAAAAGATTATAAAACAATCCATCCTTAATCAAACATACCAAACTGGGCCTAATTCATGAATACAGACGGTGATACACAAATAGTAGGGCCAATCCTACTTATTATTTATTTCTTTTTTTGATTGCTTATGCAAGAAAAAAACACAGAGGGGGAGTTTGGGGGTTTGAAGGAGAAGGTGGAGGTGGCGTGGATATTGAGTGTGTGCGGCCAAGTATTTATTAACAAAACTTGTGGGGAGATTGGGATCTCGTGGGGTGCAAGAGGCAATGGACTTGTCACATTTAAAATAGTATATAATTATCGATTTGATCAAAATGGTCGGTTTAGTCTATGTACATCATTATCATCAGCTATAAATTTTGGTAGAGAAGCAAATGTCGGATCCTATAATATAACATCGAATTATATTGTTGCCGTGATCTCATTCATATACAACTAACATGTCATCAGATATCGAAGATTTGTTCGACAACAAATATATCGATACTTAATAAATATATTTAAATACGAGACGATTTATAAAATCAAAAGCAAAAAAATGAATTTTCTAATTTTTTTCCTCTGTTTGAAAATCAAATTGTTACGGCGGAGTTGAACTATTTTAAAACTTAGTTTTGAACAAAATTTTGAATTTATATTAGTTTTTTTTATAATATTAGATTTAATATATTTAATAAGAACTGAACATTTAACTTTTTTTAAAAAAAAAATAAAACAAACAATAGATTAAGCTACTTATAAATTTTTTAAAAATTAAAGCTATAATTTATACCTAACCAATGAACTGAATAAAAAAAAAATTAATTTAATTTTTTTTATTTTTTTGAAACAACGGATTATTTGGAAGTACGAAGGACATAGTCATAGCGTGTTTGGGGCTTGGGAAAAGCAGGAAAGGACAAAGTGGGGCCCAAGCCCATTCTAAAAAGTAACACGCTGATCCCACTAGTGAACCCCATGTGATACTTTTCAGGTTTGATTCTTTGTCTCGAGTCACCAAATTACAAATTTGTCCACACAAATGTACGTTACTGGATCAGACATAATTTTGGAATTTTATCGAATATATATCTAAGTTTTTATGAACTCAAATGGTCTGGAAATTGATGTGTGATATTTTGAAAATAGACTCTAAATCTACCAATTTTAAGGAGTGGAACGCTTGCCCCAAATTTTTTTTTTTTCCAGAGAACTCGGCGCTCGAGCGGTATTTTTCTACCGTTCGAGCGCGCGTGCGTTTAAAAACGGGAATTCACTTTCCCCTTTCTTATTTGGTCTGAATTGATTGTTATTTGTTGTATGTACTTGACTTTTATTTTATCATATTGATTATGCTGCTTATTGAAGTGTTACGATCTTTCTGACTGAAATATTTTTCACCTATGGAATCTCTTTTGGTTTCGAACTAAAGGATTTTGAGAAAGGTGGAAATCTAAGATTTTTGGGATTTTGTATGTAAGTTATGGAATCGGTTGGTTCGGTGGCAGTCAGCTGCTGTTGTTGAAATACCAATGGATTCAGGTCTAGTTCTTAAAAAGTATTTTTTTCAATCAGAAAAGCAAGCAAACATTTTCCAGCCGAACGATTTTTGTGAACACAAAATAGCCCGATTCTTTCTTCTTTTTATTCGTACCAATTTTTTCCTTCGTATGAACCCTAAAAAGGCTTCCTCCTCCACAAAGAATGGCAAGTTTCACCGGTGTTACAGTATTTTCCGACCATTCGAAATTCATTCACTTTTTCTTTGGAAGAAACCAACGAGTACACCGAAGGCAGTGACAGATTGCAGGTTTATTCAAGCACCTTTATTTTTTTAAGGACTTTGAAGCCAACACTCTGCAAGTTTCCTTTATTAGAAGAGTGGTAGTTTACTCTAAGTGAAGTAGTTAAAACAAATTAACATATCTTTCCCGAAACAAATTACCATATCTTTTTCCCGAATAAACCCTAACCATTTTTGTTAGAAAATTTGTTAGCAGAAGAAAGAGGTGTAAACGGCTTGATAGTGCGGCTCCTCTATGTTAATTTATTTTATGGAAACAAGCTAAAATGTGGATTATTTATATATTTTTTTAAAAATAAAATGATAAGGCCGATACCACTATCAACGAAGGTTTATACATGAAAACCGAGTAAAATTCTGTTTTTTTTGCTCTTTCCCTAATGTCTGATACTATGAAAAATGACTTTAATTCCCGACTCAAGTTATTATCACTTAAACCAGTATTTATATTATTAGATAATGACATTTTGCATGTGACCTGTATTTATTAAAATGTGACCGTTCATCGGGACAACACATTTTTTTAAAAATATTTATGTTTTAACCCAAAAATCATCTATTATTTTAATTATTACTATCAGTTATAATAATTTATAGAAGTATATATGTTGTAGCTGACGCATTGCATTGTACCTCTACCTCCTCTTTCCTCTGATTGAGCCTACACAGACCACAACTAGCTGCACTATCAAGCCGTTTACACCTCTTTCTTCTGCTAACCAACCTTCTTTTTTGAGATTTTCTAACAAAAAAGGCTAGGGTTTATTCGAAGAAACAGAGCTCTGGGTTTTTTTTTATCGGGTTGATTCGAAGAAACACGTGAGCATGTTTTCATTTTTCATTTCAACCATTACGTGTATTCTTGGGTTGTCATTACAATCTTTAAAATAATATTGTTCCCTCCTGACATGAACGACATGATGTTCACTAAACTTTTTTGATTTTCTTGTTTTGTGATATTATATTATGTCATTGAATTTTTTAACAAAAATAGCTTGGATTGATTAGAAGAAACAGAGCTTGGAGTTTTCTTCTTTGCTGGGTTGATTAGAAGAAAGTATATTTTCTTTTTTCTTTGCCGCCATTACTTGCTTTGATGTATATTGTTCCCTTCAGGCATGAACAAACGGATGTTCACTGAACTTTGTTGCTTTTCTTGCTTTGAGATATTATAGTATGTCATTTCATCGATTTTATGACTTGTTCTCAACATCACAGTTTTCTGAAATGAACTCCGTTACATTTGTTGTCGCGAAAGACCAATTAAAAGACGGAGTTCCAATAGTGTGCTCATATACATTGGTTGTCTTCCTCTATTTGAAAGAGAACGAAGTACAATTCCAAATTACTGAACCGGACGTCGACTGTACACCATGTTTTAAACATGGTGATCGAGTTTTTACTGAACATAATAGGGATTCAAGAATCATCCAACCACTAACTGGATTATCAAAACACTGAGATTTCGATGTTAAATTCAATTACTAGAGGAAGAATGTAAATCAATATAAACAACCTTGATGACATTTGTGTGTTCAAGATTTGTAGGCCATGAAAATGACATGGTATCTTTAATTCTACACTTGTTATTTAATTAAATTTTTCTAAATCATACAACTTATCTCTTATATATATCAGATGTTTGATCAAGCAATCCACTCTATCAGATATTATCAAATATTTTAAACCATAAATGCACTTTTTTGGAGATGTAAGTCTGTTTTAATGTTATACACCTTTATTTGAAGTTTTTCTTAATTTTTTATTTAGAAGTCATTCTAACACAATTGTTTGTGTTTAACTAGGAACGAAGAGTTCGTTAACGAAATTGAATCATCATTTATCGCAGTTGCCACCATAATATGGTAAAAATGGATAATTTGTTTGTCGCTGAAAACTATCTTGCAACTGAATTTGAATGGTAGATTTTTTCATGAAATATTCCTACTGGTATCAGCTCCGGATTAGACCATGTGTTCGAAATCTTTATAATGAATGTCATGCCATGTGCAGCCTGGATTTGGGTATCAACAGCAGCTTGTTCCTGGGATGAGGCCTGGTGGACCTCTCATGAAAAATATGTTTGTGTATATGGTCCAACAGGGGCCTCAAGGTCCACGTCCTGGTGGTAGGCATGCCAATGGTGTTCCTATGCAACAAGGCCCACAGCCAGTTCCTGTTATGCAGCAGCCGGTTTGTGCCCTTTGACTCGTGCCTTTTCCCCTTGATTTCTTAACTTCTCATTTGTTTCTTCTCTGCAGATGCTTCCTAGGGGGCGCGGCTATCGCTACCCCCCTGTGCGTAGCATTCCTGATGTCTCTTTGCAAGGGATGGTTGGAAGCATGATTCATGTCCCTTATGAAATGGGTGGCGTGCCGTTGCGTGAAGCAGGAATCTCAGCCCATTCCAATTGGCTCGTTGGAATCTCTCAATACAAACGAATATAAGAACAAAGTAGTCATATGTTAATCGGCCCAAAAATATGTTATTTCATGTTTTTTGAAGGTAATGATATAATTGAAACTAACTTTTTTGTACTTATCTTGTCGTCAATTATTTTAAGTTGATTGAGTTTGACCGTCATTCTAATCATTTTTTAGTTATACTAGATTTATCTGAAACATTGATCGGTGACCTTGCCGAGAGATTCTAAAGGTAGAAACGTGGGTGTGCATTGAGACTACGTCTGCCATTTTTCAACCAACAATGACTACGGGTTACCTGATTGGACTTGGATCGTGAGAACTTACCCCCGACCATGAAACCCATGAAATTCAAACCATCGTATTTGGCAAATTTTCATTTAGATTGAATTATTATTATTTTTTTATATTTTTAATTGATAAACATCATCATTGTTATGTTTATTTTTGTCAGAACAGTGCAAGCTTTTTTATCTTTTTTATTTGCAAGCACTTCAGCCAGACAAAATTGCAGCCGATATTATTGCATGCGCCAGAGACGATGACATCCGATGTGTGGTATTGAGGTATTATCCTCGTGGAGATTTGCGTTGAAAGTAGGAGGTAATTCTATTTATAGTTTTGATAGCTTCATTTTGAATTTTACTGACTACTTAAGATTGAATGCACATACATAATAATTACGATCTTATTTTAGTTACTTCTATTCTTTAGTTAGTGCAACCTTAAACATGAACATATACTAATTGCATATTGGTTTAATTGCATAAACAAATTTGAAATGGTCTGAGGCACTCTACACTTTGATAAGAGTGTCATACATTCTTAATGTAATTCACACATTTTTTATTCACAAACCAGAACAATTTCTTCTTGACGCAAGTTTTTGAATTTAAATTGAAATTATATAAATTATTAATGTATTGTAAAATATACATGCATGTTGACGATAAATTTTTTCATGGCGATGATATCATCATTTGTGATTTAGAGTCAATGTGATTCGATGGTAATACTTACGATCTTTTCGAAACAAAACCATATAATTATATGCTATACAATTGTAATTGTATTTTTATTCACATGAAGATATTTTAATATTAGGTAAATTTGTAATTGCATCCTTGACAATTATACCACTTCTAGATCCAAACACAGGGGATATGGTGACTAAATTTGGGAGATTAGTATCAAAAATGCTTGATGAACAACCATTAGATCGCTATATATTTTTTTAGCATTTTACGGTCTAGTTGTTTAGAAAACAATGTCAGAGAGATTATTGGTTCGACTACAATTTTGAAAATATGTCAACTGTAGATTTTATAGCAGATAACTTATTAGCTATCAAAGAACAATCTATAGTTTAAAAAATTTTGTAACTGGAAAATTCTTTTGTCACATTCATACTAATCAGAGATGGGTTAATCTGATAATGAGACTACATCATCATGAACCAGCTATAGTATGAATGTGACAAAAAAAATTCAACTACAAAATTTTTTAAACAATATATTGTTTTTGATAGATAATAAGCTATCTGCTATGAAATCTACAGTTGGTCTGTTTTCAGAATTGTAGTCAAACCAATAATCTCTCTAACATTTTTTTCTGAACAACTATACCGTAAAATGCTAAGACTCGTATAGAGATCTAATGGTTGTTCATCAATCATCTTTGACACTACTCTCCCAAATTTCGTTACCATATCCCCTGTGCTTGAATCTAGAAGTGTTATAATTGTCATGAATGCAATTATAAACTTACCTAATTTAAAAATATATCATTTTGGCGTGAACTCTACCCCGTGGTACATCATGTCCTACCTCTGAAAATTAGAAGTAAAAGCAAAATAAATATATTATGGAATT
Organism: Primulina eburnea; assembly: GCF_022965805.1. Taxonomy (NCBI): domain Eukaryota; kingdom Viridiplantae; phylum Streptophyta; class Magnoliopsida; order Lamiales; family Gesneriaceae; genus Primulina; species Primulina eburnea. The sequence goes on from NC_133113.1 coordinate 610,560, forward strand.
TTAAGTACTAAAACAAAAGAATTATTTTATTTTTCAACATAATTGCAAAAGTATAGCATATAATACCTTCCTTGTATGGTTTTGTTTCGAAAAGGTCGTAAGTATTACCATCTAAACACATTGACTCTAAATCACAAATTATGATATCATCGCCATGAGAAAAATTTATCGTCAACATTCATGTATATGTTACAATGCATTAATCATTTGTATAATTTCAATTCAAAAACTTACGTCAAGAAAAAATTGTTCTATTTTGAAATCTTGATATACAACTTTAGTTGGTGAATAAAATGTGTGAATTACATTAAGAATGTATGACACTCTTATCAAAGTGTGGAGTGTCTCAGACCATTTCAAATTTTTATATGCAACTAGTATTTGTTTATGTTTAAGGTTGCACTAACTAAAGAATAGAAGTAACTAAAATGATATCACAATTATTATGTATGTGCATTCAATCTTAGGTAGTCCGTAAAATTCAAAGTGAATGTACCAAAAACTATAAATAGAATTACCTCCTACTTTTGAACGTAATTCTCCACGAGGATAATACCACACACTGGATGTCATCGTTTCCGACGCATGCAATAATATCTGCTGGAATTTTGTCTCGCTAAAGTGCTTGCAAATAAAAAAGCTCGCATTATTTTAACAAAAATAAGCACAACAATGATGATGTTTATTAATAAAATATAAAAGAAAAAACATAAATATTTCAATCCAAATGAAAATTTGTCAAATACGACCGGTTGAACTTCATGGGTTTCAGGTTCGTGGGTAAGTTTTCACGATCCAAATCCCATCAGGAAACCCGTAGTCATTGTTGGTTGAAAAATGGCAGACGTAGTCTCAATGCACACTCACCTTCATTTTTTAAAAATGACTTGAATCTCTCGGCAAGGTCACCGATCAACGATTCAGACAAATATAGTGTGACTAAAAAATGATCAGAATGACTGTCAAACTCAATAATCTTAAAATAATTGACGACAAGACAAGTACAAAGAAGTTAGTTTTAATTATATCATTATCTTCAAAAAAACATGAAATAACATATTTTTTTGACCGATTAACGCATGACTACTTGTTCTTATATTCATTTATATTGAATTAACCTAAAAAACTAAACTAAATATAAATACAGGGCATTGAATGAAAAATGAATAAAAAAAAAGAGTGAAACATAGAATAATATATTTTTGAAATGGCCAACATAAGGCTGCATACTTTTTTTGTTGTATTAATTTTCTACATTAAATTAAATTGATATTTGTACTAAATAAAGAAGTTACTCAAATGGTCATGAATTTAAACCAAAAGTTTAATACAAGTTTGACAGGCTGCTTTGGTCTCTATACTGTGACGATTTCTTTAGTTTTTTTTTTCTTAGCATCTTTTGTTGGTTGTATGGTATGTGATTTCACTTCCATTCAAGTTTTTTGTTCTTTTTCTAAGAAAAGGTTTTTCAGAAAACAAAACAGCGGAACTTTGGTGGATTTTCACAGTAGCCAGTATATATAAAGTTTCGATTTCATTCAATTCAACTTTAGCAGGTTGTTTTGGTGTTGGAAGTGGAAATTTTTGTTTAATTTTTGGTATAATCATGTATCGTATGTGGCTTCACTTGATTTCATTCGTGTTGGGAAGCCGCATTGGTGTTAGTGTAATGTTTAAAGTTAATCTTGTTATCAAGACAGCAACAAGTGACAGAGCAGGGATCATGCAAAAGAAGGAAGAAGATTAGAGATACAAGTAGCAATTAGAAAACTAACGATCATGGATCATCAGTTGATGTTCTCTAGAACTTTGATCAAATTCAGACAGAAAACTTATAATATCCTCTACTACTATTTTCCAACACTATATTTTGTGGTTACAAAACAAAATCGTTTTACCTCGTACAAAAGTGAAAAACATGTTTCAAATAAAGCTGAATTTTTTTCAAGAGAATACTAAATAATTCAATTTTAATGAAAAAGTACAAAACAAATAGAAAAAGAAACTACATAAAATATCTTATCGATGTTCAAGTCATTGTGCAATACATGTTCACATTAAATCTCATTTACGGTAGAACCTTTTGAGGACAAACCCCACAGATTGCAACAAATTTTAATCTCTGCTTCTATATATTAAATAAAAGAAATTAAAGTTGTATATACAAAAACTAGTTGTATGATGTGATCGTAGTCATACTTAACCATTTTTTTTCATTTTATGACTGCGATAAATGACGCTTCAATTTCGTTAACAAACTCTACGTTCCTAGTTAAACACAAACAATTGTGTATAACATTAAATTTGACTTTCATCTCCAAAAAAATGCATTTATGGTCTAAAATATTTGATAAATATTTGATAGAGTTGATTGCTTGATCAAATACCTGATATATATAAAGATAAGTTGTATGATCCAGAAAAATTTAATTAAATAACAAGTGTAGAACTAAAGATACCACGTCACTTTCTTTGCTTACAAATCTTGAAAACACAAATGTCATCAAGGTTGTTTATATTGATTGACATTCTTCCTCTGATAATTGAATTTACCGTCGAAATCTCAATATGTTGATAATCCAATATGTGGCTGGATGATTCTTGAATCCCTATTATGTTTAGTAAAAACTCGATCATCGTATTTAAAACATGGTATACAGTCGACGTCCGGTTCAGTAATTTGGAATTGTACTTCATTCCCTTTTAAATAGAGGAATACGACAACAAATGTGACAGAATTCATTCCAGAAAATTGTGATGTTCAGAAAAAGTCATAAAATCAATGAAATGACATATTATAATATCACAAAACAAGAAAAACAACAAAGTTGAGCGAACATTTTTTCGTTCATACTTGGAGGAAACAATATGCATCAAAACAAGTAATAGTGGAAAAGAAAAAGGGAAACAAACTTTTTCTTCTAATCAACCTAGCAAATAAGAAAACCCCAAGGTATATTTCTTCCAATCAATCCAGGCCATTTTTGCTAGAAGTTCCAATGACATAATATAATATCACAAAACAAGAAAATATAAAAAAAATTAGTGAAAATCACGTCCTTCATGTCAAGAGGGAACAATATTATTTTAGCGATTGCACATGAAAATCCAAGAATACACGTAATGGTGGGAAGGAAAAAAGAAAACATGCTCACATGTTTCTTCGAATCAACCCGGTAAAGAAGAAAAACCCGAGTTTTGTTTCTTTTAATAAACCCAAGCTTTTTTTTTTTGTTAGAAAATCCCAAAAAGAAGGTTGGTCTGCAGAGGAAAGAAGTTTAAACGGCTTGATAGTGCATCTAGATGTGGTCTTTGTCGGCTCATGCAGAGGAAAGAGGAGGTATCGTACAACGCAATATGTCAGCCACAACATATATATTTTTGTTAATTATTACGACTGAAATATAGTTGACATGCACAACGTCATTATCTAATAATATAAATACTAGTTTTAGTGATGATAACTTGAGCTAGGAATTAAAGTCACTTTTTCATAGTATCGACATTGGAGAAAGAGCGGAAAAAAAAAGAATTTTACCCGTTTTCATGTATAAACCTATGGATTTCTATATTAAAGTATTTTACTTTCCAGCTTATTCGTATCTATGTTTCATAAAAGAGTACTCCTAACTTCCATCTTGATTGAGTCTATTTTACTCTCCACAACTTTTAATTTACTCTCCTTTTATCCCACGATTAATGTTTTTCTTTTTGCCAGAAGTTACAATAACTCAATTATATGTTATCAACGAATATATGATTCTCGCACCTTTTAATTTAAATTTAAATATAATCATTTAGTTAATTTAAATATAATCATTTAATATTACTACGAAAAGTACTTACACAATAATCATCATGTTAAAAATATTTTCCATTGGTCAAATATTAGATATTCCACTATTTCATTGGTAATCAGATACATATTTAAATCTCTACGAGAGTTTGATGTCGAACACCAATAAGCAAAATCTCTAACTTCACATATGATAGTGTATTGGTATACACGTGTTACTTACTAGAGAGATTTTCTTTCATTTTGAACTAATTAGTATAACTTCAAAGAATATAGGGTAAGCAACACATGCTTTCGTTAAATAAATATACTAGAAATATTTTCTTTCATTTAAGATCATACTATAAGCCATTTTTAACTATAAATTAAAACATATCTATAAAATTATTTTTATTTATAACTACTCGAGTTATATAATTTTGGAACGAAGGAATGAACACTGAGGTAGCACCAAATATGTACGTTCATGTTTTCTTGTCCAAAATGTCATTTACGTGTTTCTATGTGTGTGTGTGTGTGTGTGTGTATATATATATTTATATATCGCTGCACTAACATGAAATCCTTAATTTAGTGATGTATTTACTCATCAAGAATAAATCTTAAACGCCATTCTCGGGATATTTAAGAATGTATTTCTTCTATTTTTGAAATGAGCATGATTGGTGAGTTAAGTTTTTATCTTGGATTGCAAATTGAGCAAATGCATCATGATATTTTTCTATGCCAAAGTAAGTATCCTAAAAAATTGATAAAGAAATTTTCAAACGAAAATGCTAAACACATAAAAACACCTATATGCTCGAGTGAGAAATTGTGCAAGGACGATATTGCCGAAAATGTTGACAACATCTTATATCGCACCATCATAAGAAACCTATTGTATTTGACTGCTAGTCGCTCTGACATCATGTTTAGCGTCTGCTTGCGTCCTCGATACCAATCAAATCTTAAAATATCGCATCTAAAAGCTGTAAAGCGTATTCTACGCCACATTGCTGGAACTATAGACTTATGATTATGGTACACTCAAGAAACCAATACCAACTTGGTAGGTTTTTCCGATGCCGATTGTGCTAGAGATTTAGATAATAGAAAGAGCACAACAAGAAGATGTTTCTACTGTCGTCTCTTGGTATAGTACAAAGCAAAATTGTGTGTCACTTGTAACTGCTGAATCCGAATATGTGGCAGCTGAAAGTTGTTGCTCCCAGCTTTAATGGATGAATCAAATAGTAGAAGATTACGAACTTAAGACTGAGACCCTCATTGCGTAATGTGATAATTCTAGCGCAATTGACAATTTCAAAAAAAATCCAATACAACACTTTCGAACAAAACACATTGACATCCGACATCATTTTATTCGAGATTTAATAGAAAAAAATTTGACCCGTATGGAATTTTTTGGTACAAATAACCAATTGGCAGACATATTCACAAAAGGATTAGATTTTGAGAGGTTCTTCAACCTTAGGAAATCTCTCAGCATGTGTGTATCCTGATCTTTCATGGATGTTGTTTTAAGTGTTACAACATCTCGGACAATGCCTAATATGCATGTACATTTTAAAACTCAGGTATTCTGCATTTACATTCATACTATTATATGTTGTGTTTTCATTGTGTTGCATAATATTCTGATGTGCTTACAATTCCTTAGTTCTATTTAAATCAACACACTTGGACATAATATATATTCTAACTAAGTCATAAAGTAGTTGATGGATGTTCGTGTATACCATGATCTTGTCCCATGTGAAAAGTGACTTAAGAAGATTAAGTAAAGAAGCAAAATAAATTGTGTTATGTATCAGAAGAAAAAGAATGAAAAAAGCAATCTAAAATAGTCCAATGAAGAGTGTGCTTTTAGTGTGGGAGCTACCTCTTCTGAATTAAATACAGAAATCCTAATATAAGAAAATGGAAAATGCTACATAGAGGAGTCCTAAGAAGACCGTTCTTATAGTGTCGGAGCTACCACTTCTATATTCAGATAGCTAACAAGTCTCTGAGTGTGTAGAATAATCAAAATTGTTTTTAGAAATTGGATGTGTTGTCAGAAGATGTTGCCAACATCAGTAAAAACACCCCATTTGTAAACATATCACATACTTGTCTTCATGTTTCTAATTATGTTACATTCTGTTATTAGACATAATTAGATCATGCATATATATAACATTGTGAATATTGTTGAGTCATAAGGTATGAGTATTCAACAGAGAAAATACGGTGAAAAACTCGATTTTACTAGAAATCCAATATTTATGATTTTGGAAGATTTAGTGGTGTTGATCGATGTGGAGTCTAAATATGGAAATAAAATTTGGAAAAAAATTATGCTGAATTGGAGTCACACTTCTAGGCTTGTTTTTCGGAAATTTTTCACCCGTTAATTTTTTATCGTTGGGAACTAACTGACAATTTGTTAGGCCTTGATGGATTTTAATTTTGTTACCGATGTACTGAGTGTGAGTGTGTTTCTTTTAATTCACAATGTTTCATATTTCACTCACATTTTCTGCAAATCTCTCGGCCAAATTGCATTATACTCTTCTTGATGTTCTATGCAACATTCTTGAATATATCTAAACTTCCTTCAATCGTCTCTGATTTTTGCAATGGCGGGAAAAAGGTTTGATCCTCGAGACATATGAAGCGAGATGGGTTACAGGGAGAATGTTGCCCCTGTTCCCACAACACATACTGAAACACATGTTGCTTCTAATCTGGAAATCATCCCAGTCTAGGAGACTCTCGTACCTCTGGAAACAATTGCCCCAGGCGTGCCAGGGAATGAAATCGACGTTGACAATCTCCCGATTTTGGTGTTGTGAACTAGGTATTTCCACCGCCTCCACCCGTTAGACGATCAAAGAGACAAGTAGGGTACAACCCTGATCCTACTCCCTCAAAAAGATTTTGTCACAAGGGTGTGTCTTTGACAAGCCCATCTCTTGCGGACTCAGAGAATACCTCTAGAGATGACTCTGACGATGTCTACTACGAGCTTGTAGCCCGTAAGAAACCAACAACCCATGATGTGAGAAGATCCTATGATGATAATATGCCTATTCTGCTAATGAAGCGTCACACTCTGATCCAAAGAAACCAACTCGGTCCGATTACGATGAGGTCTCCTTGGATTAGGTATTAGCAAACCTGAAGAAAGCAAAGCACTATGCCTCTGGTTCCTGTCGCCGTGATTCTGATGAAGAAACAGACTCTGAAATGCTGCGATAATTTGAGGACAACTGCCCTGAACTCTCCACTAACTCTTCCTCCAAGATCTCTGTTGATATTTTTGAGGAAGACACAGAACCTCAACCGACAGTGTCGATATTGCTCTGGATGCTGAGCATTCATATGACAATACTGATGTTGCACCGAATGTTTGCAACATGGATGCCAACACTGATCATGAAAACTACGATTTGAGCACAACCTTCTCCAATCGGTTCTACTCCAAGAAATCAATGGGACTGTGGTCCTTGTATGTAAATCATGAGTTCTTGGACGAGAATAACGTTGATCTTGATGCCTTTGCTAGGAATAATCTGATAACTTTTCTGAAGAATCGGAAGCTCTATTTCACGGTATCGGCTGTAATCCCATACTGTCGCAAGCCAGTCTTATAACTTTATGCAAATATGTCTCAGGATGTTGCTGATGAGCAATCAGGTAAGTATGGGAAGGTGTCAGGAACAAGGTGTATGAGTTCAATCCCACGGTGATCAACGAATTCTATCATTCACGTCCTGATTCACAAGAAAGACTTCTCTCTAACATTCATGTTGTCACTTCTACAATTACTGGGGGACTTATTCAACAATTCCCAGCTCATCCTAACTGTCTATCAACAGCCAATCTCACATCATTCTACTATGTCCTACACAAAATTGCAATTCGCAACTGCATGCCTTCCACAAACTCTACCGTTGTGACACGACAATAGGCGACGACCCTCTATTCCATTGGCACCAATGGGGTCTTCGACTTTTTGAAGCTAGTCTTCCAGATTGTGTTTCAATTTGCCGAGGGGGGACTCAAATCCTCAAATGTCGCTTTTTCCACGTTATTATATAGGATTCTCGAATCTCATAGATTTGTGAAGACGTTGACGAGCACTTATCTGACATCAGTGATATGTTCAAGATTGCACCAGCTTTGTTCAAAGGTAATTGGAATGTAGACCTTCCTTGGTCTGAGTCCCACACTGCCTCTGTTGTCTCTGATATGCCACAAGGCTCTCACAACACATCCGCTCCCACGAGATATGTCATGCTCTCCACCACTGCCACCCAAGCCCAGATTGATCATGCCCTCGATAAGATCATTCAAGCCAAGGTTGATTTGCTCAATTATGAGAATCTAGTTTCTGACTACATTCTGGCTCTGGAGGTTGTTGTCCATTCTGGACAAAAAAAAAGGGAGAAGCTGGAGCTGTACAAATAGATGAAGCAGGCCCCTCGGGAATAAGAGAAAGCGATGTAAGAGATGAAGCTTGATTTATCATTTTGCGATCAGTGACTAGTCATTTTGCTCTGTGCATGTGTTATTTTGTCTTAAGTTTATTCTCTACCTTGTTGATATGCAATGAATATTTTTCTCTTGTGTTGTCTCACGTGTTGTCAACATTGCTGCCAACACATATGCTAACATGATCAAATTTAGGAGGAGATATGTTATCAAATTCAGGGGGAGATGGATTCTCACATATAGGGGGAGATAAAATAGAACCAACATGGAAAATTGTATTTGTGCTTATTTTGTCCAAAAAGACAAAAAGAGGGAGATTGAAAGGAAAAATAATTCTTGGTTTCTTTTCCTTAAATATTTTTTCTTTATTGATAAGATTGTGTGAAATATTTAATTTAGAGTTTTGTCTTTCTAGATATGTGATAATAATGATAAGAATTTTATGATATGATATCATTGTTTAAAAAAGTTTATTTTTCATAAAACTTTTGTTTTCCATATATTGTAGGATTCCTTTTGGAGATAAACCTTAGGAGAGATGGATGTTATAAATAAGAGAAATCAGGTGATGGAAAAGACTTTTGTTTTCACTTTTTGTGGTTTCGCACATTTGCACTTTTGTACGCCGTGAACTTCAGAGAAAAACAATTCACAAAGACGTTGTTGGTTCGAAGAAAATAAATTGTTTTCTAAAACAATCAATCGAACTAAAACATATTCAAGAAAGTAAAACATGGTACCGAAAACTTGAGCATTCAAAACACAATCTTCAGTCACGTTTTAGTTTGTTTGTTTGTTTTAGAAAACATTTTTATTTTTTTAACGTGTTGAGAAAATTAGTTTTCGTTAAGATCACTAGTGTTGATTTTTGTAAACTGAAATTGGTTTTCTAGTGATTATTTTATCCTGGAGCACCACCCAAATATTTATACTTGTGCACAATTATTTTTGAGTTATTTTAGTTTAAGTTATTTATTGTTATGTTATATTATTTCAATGCATGTTGTCACTGGGCATTACAACATTTGAGACAACATTTAAATATGATACATACAACTTTTTATACTTTTTATAGTTTACATTAAACAAAATCTCCTATATGTAAATGTAGGACTATCATAAAAATGATTGCTACGAGAAATGAAAAAAGCTACGCTGCTAACTACCAAGACCAACTTTACGAAATATACATGGTTTCATGTTGCAAGAGTTTTGAACATGTGGCGTTTGGCTTTGATTTAATTTTCTAAAACAACTCAACTTAAATTTGATCCTGTGATGGAAAGTACAGCATGCATACTATGTTGATTCGAATTCTTGTGGAGTATTCTTTGTCATTATTTGAAGTTTGTCCTATGAATTCAATTTTAACCGTTGTCAAAATTTTCAACTTATGTGACAATTTTTTTAAGCTTTATTGACATTTGCAAAGTAGTGTGGAAATCTGGAGTTATGTAGACTCACTGAACATGTCATTTTTTCTGACCCCTACAATTTGTCTGAATATAATCGATGGACAACCCTTTACCTTGATGCTGATGCTGATGCTGAAGTATTTTGGGGTGATAACTATTTGAAAATGTTAGAAAAATTGCTAAAAACAGTAGCGTAGAAACGAATTTGTAGAGCTAAAGCAATAACCGAAACAAGTGTGATGTTTACAGTATGACTGTTGAGTAAAAGAAAGCAAAACCAAACCGAGGCCTGTAGCGTGTACAGTTTCCTTAAAACAGATTCGCCCTCTCCGGTATGTGCTTCGAGGTTTCAGCGGACGTCTGTTTCTCATGATACAACGGAACAACCAGCAGTGACTTAGCACGAGACACTACTACGGCGAACTGAAAACGTACCTTCACTTTATCACCGAGATTTAACGGAGGCCAAATGGAAAGATAACAATATGTAATGCAAGAGAGTGCTTGAAAGAGATAAAATTTTCATGTGTATGAAATGAGGAAATTAACACACTATTTATAAGCCTCAAAATGCACACCAAGAGTCATGCAAAATTAATTAACTCAATTAATCTTCCCAATAACTCAAGAATATGAAGAGGCAAAACTCTTCAACTAACTCAAGAATATGAAGAGCCAAAAGACACTCCCACATTCATGAGACATAATTTTTTATTCATCATCTAAATTTTATTAAAATTTTCAACAATCCCCCACATGAATGAAATTGATACAAATCTTGGTGACAAAGTTCTACAGTTGAATCCTGCAAAGGATAGGTATGTGTTACCCTTTGAACCTTCCCTTATGAAATATATTTGATTTACTAGCTGACCAGTAGACATGAAACCCTTGACCTGTTCTGCCATTTATGTAAATTAATATATACTTCACACAAGACTCTCCCTGATACTATTCAGTTCTTATGATTGTGTTCGTTTTGGCCATGAACACACGCCTGGTTCTGCAAGAAGGTCTAGAATTGAGCCATGCAGTTCCTTCGAAGCGGCCCCACTTTTCTCTCACATAGGTAATTCTATATTGCTTCTTATTAGAATCATTAAAACCCATAAGCTTATCCTCAACATTCACTGTTTCATAATAGGAATGGACTAGGAATAACCCCCACAGTGATATACCAAATCAGTGCGATTAGGTTGTCCCATTGAACCTAGTTCTTGGGATCTCCAGTTAGCGTAGGTTGGGTTTTCCTTCGCACCAATTTATGCGATAGGCTTGAGCCCCATTCCCCTTGACGTTTTCGCAACTAACTCTCTGTTTAACCCCTTGGTCAGCGGATCCGCTATATTATTCTTTGACTTTACATAGTCAACAGAGATAACTACAGTTGAGAGTAGTTGTCTAATGGTATTATGTCTACGACGTAAATGCCTAGACTTACCATTGTACATATTATTGTGTGCTCTTCCAATCACAGATTGGCTATAACAATGTATGCATATAGCCGGCACTGGTTTTTTCCCATCCTGGAACATCTTCTAATAAGTGACGCAATCATTCAGCCTCTTCAGCACACTTGTCAAGAGCTATAAACTCATATTCCATTGTGGACCTGGCTATTACAGTTTGTTTAGAAGATTTCCACGCAGTTGCTGTTAGAGTAGGTGCCCGTCGAGCCAAGTGTTGACCGAGTGTTCACAATGAAACTCTATGTATAAGCAATCTTTATTTTAATAATATTTGAATTTATCATTTTGGCACATCTTTATCCACCTCCTAAAGTGAATACAAATTCACTTGTAGATTTTGAGTCTTTCATATCAGATATCCAATTTGCATCGTTGTATCCTTCAATAACAGCAGGATAACTGGTATAGTGCAGCCCATGATCATTAGTGTACCTTAAGTATCTTAGCAATCTGATTATTGCTTTCCAGTGTTCAACTCCTGGATTACTCGTGAATCTACTCAATTTGCTCACTGTATAAGCTATGTCTGGTCTTGTACAACTCATTAAGTACATCAGACTTCCAATGACCCGAGAATATTCTAATTGAGACATACTCTCACCTCGGTTCTTTGACAGATGCTGATTGATATCTATCGGGGTTCTAGCCAATGCAGAATCATCCTTATTGAATTTCTCAAGTATTTTGTCAACATAATGTGACTGACTTAGAGCTAGCCCTTCTGATGTTCTATGAATTTTAATTCCAAGGATTACATCGGCTAAGCCCAAATCTTTCATGTCAAATCTTGAGTTCAATAACTTCTTGGTGGATTTGATCATCTTATCATTATTACCAATGATAAGTATGTCATCTACGTAAAGACATAAAATGACATATCCATTTTCAATGGTTTTTATGTATACATATTTGTCACATTTACTTAATTTAAATCCACTTTCTATCATGGCTTTATCAAATTTTTTGTGTCATTGCTTTGGTGCTTGTTTTAAGCCATACAGAGACTTCACCAGTTTACAAACCTTATTTTCTTGCCCAATCGCAGAAAAATCCCTCAGGTTGTTCCATGTAAATTTCCTCTTCTAAATCTCCATGTAGAAAAGCTGTCTTTACGTCCATTCGGTGTACTTCAAGATTCCGCAAGACGACAATCACAAGTATCACGCGAATAGAGGTTATTCTCGATAGAGGAGAATATGTGTCAAAGTAATCAAGCCCTTCACGTTGATGGTAACCTTTAATTACCAATCTGGCTTTATATTTATCTATGGTTCCATCTGATTTCATTTTCCTTTTGAAAACCTATTTACAGCCTAGTGGTTTGTTTCCCCGAGGAAGATTTACTAATTCCCACGTATGGTTTTGTAAAATGGATTCTATTTCGGAATTGATAGCCTCTTTCCATAGAGGTCCCTCAGATGAACTGATTGTTTCTTTGAAGCTTTGAGGTTCACTTTCCATCATGAAAGTGATGAAATCCGGACCAAATGATTTCTCAGTCCTAGCTCTCTTGCTACGTCTAGGTTCAATATCTTGATCAACCTCTTGTTCCTTCTCAATTGTCATATATAACCTTTTGGATGAACTTGGTTCTTCCTTAGATTTGCATGGAAACATGTCTTCAAAGAACGAAGCATTTCTTGATTCCATTATCGTATTCTTGTGAATATCAGGTATTTGAGATTCATGTATAAGAAAACGATATGTGCTACTGTTTTGAGCATATCCAATGAAAATGCAATCAACAGTTTTTGGTCATATCTTTACTTTCTTTGAAGTGAATACTGCAACCTTCGCAAGACACCCCCACACTCGCAAGTATTCGTAGGAATTCCTTCTACCTTTCCATAACTCGTATGGACTTTTATCTTAATTCTTTCGGGACACCTTATTTAAAAGGTAATTTGCTATTAGAATAGCTCCTCCACATGTTCTAGGTAAACCAGAACTTAATAACAATGCGTTCATCATTTTTTTTAAAATGCGCTTCTTTCTCTCTGCAATGTCATTTTGCCGAGGAGAATAAGGTACAGTTCTTTCGTGTATGATACCATATTGAGCACAAAACTCAGTAAATGATGATTCATATTCACCTACATGATTACTTCTTAGCACCTTAATTTTCTTGCTAAGTTGGTTTTCAACTTCACTTTTGTAGTGGACAAATTTTTCAGTTTCTTCATCCTTACTTTCCAGAAGATACACATAACAAAACTATGTGATATCGTCAACAAAACTAATGAAGTATTCATTTCCACCACGTGTTTGCACACTTTTTAAATCACATATATCACCGTGAATTAGATCAAGTGGTTCACTATTTCTTTTTGTTGGAAGGAAAAAATTTCTCGTTTTCGAGCTTTGACTATGCTCGACTACATTTGTCTTAGCGGCAACAGGAGAAAACAATCGTCTTTCCGAACTCTTGTTGTCTTCCTCGATGTTAAGTCGAACAATGAGCTCTTCAACATTCATCTCATTGCACTTGTGCTTCAAATAATTTTTGAAATCCTTCCAAGCTGGTAGTAGCTTTTCAACAATAGCAGTCACTTGGAATGATTCGCTCAAAGTCATCCCCTCACCGTGAATCTCGTGAAGAATCACTTGGAGTTCTTGAACTTGGCTGATAACCGGCTTTGAATCCACCATTTTAAAGTCCAGAAAGCGACCAACAAGAAACTTCTTGGCCCCGGCATCCTCGGTTTTGTACTTTCTGTCAAGGGATTCCCACAGCTCTTTAGACGTTTTCTTTTCGCAAAACACGATGTAGAGCGAATCGGCCAATCCGTTTAATACATAGTTTTGGTATAAGAAATCAGAATGATTCCATGCCTCTACAGCACTAACAGATTCAACATCTCCCTCACCCTCCTCGAGTTTAGGAGCATCCTCAGACATGAATCTGGCCAGGTTTAGCATCATCTAGTAGAACAGCATCTTTTGCTGCCACCTTTTGAAGTCCACACCAGTGAACTTTTCAGGCTTTTCACCGTGACTGGCCGGTACAGCAACCGCAGCAGCACGTGGGGTTTAATAAAATCTTTCCCTTTTTTATGAACTGTGATCTCTGTGCCATCATTTCTTTTGAGTTTTCAGACTTCTCAAATTTTCAAAAAAGAACAAGAACCTCTATGTTCGATAGGACATGCCTTATAGAACTATCTTGAAATATTTGAGCAGTCAAATGAGACTGTAAAGATATTTATCCCCTATTTCCTATGTGTGCCTGATTTTCCAGAACCAAATTGACCTGAGAGACTTCTGGTTCATTGTTGGCATAGTTCACGTTGAAGATTTTGAATCGATCAAAGAGGCAAGCAAACGAGTAGCTCACGTGAAGATTTTGAATTGATCAAAGAGGCAAGCAAACGAGTAGATTGTGAACGCAACGCTCTAAATTTTGCCAAGGCTCTGCTCTCGAGGACATGAGACAATTACAAAAGATAGAGGAAGTAGTTTCGGCTATTCAGCTACTCAACACATGCTAAGATCTTATGTCCAACAATTGATGAATTGCCCGGTAAGTTTTGGTTTCATTCTAAGTATAGTCAAACATACATTAGGATTATAATTTTTTATATATAAATATTATTAATGTATCTATTTTGTCCCCAATGACTTTATACTTGGTTTATGTTTCGATGAAATAGGATGATAAACAGAGACGGATTGATATAAATTTTCAAAAATTTAGCGACGGTTTTTCAAACCGTCGCTAATATTTGCGACGGTTTGTACAACCGTCGCCGATGGGGATCGGCGACTGTTTTAATTATACCGTCGCTACTAGCGACAGTTTATTCAAATGTGAATAAAAACAGTCGCTATTAGCGACGGTTTTTCAAAAAACAGTCGCTAATGGCGACGGTTGTTCCAAAAACCGTCGTACATCCGTCCAATCTAGTCCCGACCATTTATAAGGATGAGACCAAATACATTTTATTCTTGTTTAAGATTATAACTTGAACTATTTGAAAATGGAACATCAATCTGCTGCAAAGAAAGGAAAAACATTGATATCTTCTTTCTTTAAGAAGAGAGATCGTCAAGCTAGTGAAGATACTTCAATTCCTACGGTCCTTACAATGCAACATCAATCCAGTGAAAGTCTTCTATTTCCCAATATCCAAATTCCTTCATGTTCCTCTCCTAGAGACGATCATCAGTCTTCGTCTACTTTTATTGAACGAGATCCGGGAAAAAGAAAACAGATATGTGAATATCATGTTAATGTACGAGATGAGATAAGACGTTCATATCTAAATATGGGGCCTTATCAACCAGATAATGTACGAGATTGATTCATCTTGTTTTGACATTACCTGTGTCTACTGCCCCTACTGAGCGAGCTTTTTCAGCAATGAAGCATGTGAAGACGGCACTTCGCAATAAAATGGAGGATGACTTTCTTGCCGATTGTTTGACACTCTATATTGAACGAGATTTAGCTAAACATATTGATGTAAATTCTATTATTGATGAATTTTATGTTTTAAAATCTCGTAGGGCACAACTTTGTTGAACGATATAATGTATTTTTTTTAATAATATATAACTTATCATATTGAGTTCAAGCCCCCCTCAACTTTTATTCCTGGATCCGTCCCTGATGATAAAGCTTTAAGACATGGAGGTATTTGATATTATAATATGTTTTTTATGTCATAATTACAAAATGAACATAGTCTTAAGAAATATATATATAGTTATTTTTGGATCTCAAAATAGTTTATGGTACTTTGGGATAGCTAAATGAGAGAATACGTGCCATCAAGTCCAAATGGCTTTTGGCAATAATATTTTATGGTACTTTGGGATAGTTCGATTTTGATTTAATTTAAATGTTGATGTAAAAAGTATATGTAAGTTTGGACAAGATTATAAAACACATGATACCATAAAATATTAAGGTTTGATTAAGATTACTTTATAAGACATCGTAAAATGGAATAACGAAATATGTATAGGAACATTTCTCGAGTTTGTTATAATTTATTTATGAACATAATAAAATATAAAATATATATAACTCTCGAGATTAAAAGTATGAGTAGTTCGCTACAACTATATCACATTCCAAAAACACTTGGCGTTGTTTTTTTCTTTCTAAACTCTCATTCGATATTATATTTGTTTTCTGAGTCATCTTCCAATTAAACTCATTTTCATCTTGACTTAATTGAGAACAAGACTGATTTCCCGTTCGTTCTTTTTTTTTTTCTTTTTACCTACTATGTATGAATTTATTTTGTTATTTTTATTTTTTGAAATTTAGAGATGAGAGGACTCGTGCTATCTATTATATATTCAAAAGTTTTATCTATGCATAATATAAAAATAAAAAAAAAATCATGAAATATTATTAAATTATATATTATTTTCACACAAAGGTTTATAAAATTCAAACCTTCTAGAAATGGGGAAATCCGGATGAGAATTTATTAAACCCAATGTTTAATTGATTTATTATTGTTGATCGTGTTTTAACTTTTGAGTAGGTCTTTCGTGAGACGGAAATGGGGAAATCCGGATGAGAATTTATTAAACCCAATGTTTAATTGATTTATTATTGTTGATCGTGTTTTAACTTTTGAGTAGATCTTTTGTGAGACGGTCTCACGAATCTTTATCTGTGAGACGGGTCAATCCTACTGATATTTACAATAAAAAGTAATACTCTTAGCATAAAAAATAATATTTTTTCATGGATGACCCAAATAAGAGATCCGTCTCACAAATACGACCCGTGAAACAGTCTCACAACTTTTCTGCTCTAAAGTCTAAACAATTACCAGATTCAATGTATTAGCTGTGTAAATGAAGAATCTCATTCCTTCACCATTAATCGAGTCAAATTATCAATTATTTATTTGCAAATTCCTTGTTTTACATGCCTCCCCTCAAAATGTTCTGGGGTCAATAAAAAATATACGATCCATTTAAAATTTAATTAAATAAAATTGATTTTGACTTTTTTAAATCGAGAAAAAGGAGTTGAATATGTTAGTTAGGTGAGATCATTAATTAGTTAGTTAGACACACTCTTCAGACTCTCGACACATGTATGAAGAACTCTCTCGACCCACTCTTCTAAATTTTTTTTATTTTTTTAAAAAAGAAGAGTGACCCACTCTTCTAATTTTTATTTATTTTTTTCTTTTTTTTATTTTTTTAAATAATAAAAAAAGAGTGGGTCGAGCTCGACCCACTCATCTAATTTTTTTTCTTTTTTTTTCTTTTTTTTCTTCTTATTATGGATAAATAATTTCATAAATGATACATATAATTTATATAAATTTCATAATATGAAAAATAAATAAATAAAAATAAAAATAAAAAATAAGAATAGTGGGTCGAGTTTTTTAAATAAAAAAAGTGGGTCAAGCTCTTAGTGAGCTCGACCCATTCTTCTATTTTTTTTAATTTTTTTTTTGTTCTTTTTGTTCTTTTTCTTTTTTACTCTTCTTATTGTAGGTAAATGATTTCATAAATGATACATATAATTTGTATAAATTTCATAATTTGTATAGCTCCATCCACTCTTCTTAATTTGTATAGATTTCATAATTGATATATATTATATGAACTTTTAACAAATTGATATAATAACATAAGAGTGGGTCAAGTTGAGAAGATTGGACCAAGTGAGTGGAGTTTGGGGTTTGGTTTAGGGTTTAGTTTAGGGTTTGGGTCGAGTGGATAGAGTTGGTGGATTTTGAGCTTTTGATTAATACATAAATGATATTTATAATGATCTATTTAAATACAATTAGAATGTATATGAAGTATATAAAAAATTTATAATTATGTAAATATTTTAATACGAGTTATATATTATAATTTAAGTAAGTTGTTAAAAAATTCATAACAATAGTGGAACTTTGTGTCAAAAATGTATCATTTAGTCGAGCCATGTGAGTTGAATATCGATTGAATGTTTAATGTATCTAAAATTCATAACAATAGTGGAACGTAAAAAATTCATAACAAATTTCACTCCAACATGTTCACTCGAATGAATGTTTAATTGATATTTATAATGATCTATTTAAATACAATTAGAATGTATATGAAATATATAAAAAATTTATAATTATGTTAACATTTTAATACGAGTTATATATTATAATTTAAGTAAGTTGTTAAAAAATTCATAACAATAGTGGAACTTTGTGTCAAAAATGTATCATTTAGTCGAGTCATGTGAGTTGAATATCGACTGAATGTTTAATGTATCTAAAATTCATAACAATTTCATAATTACAGTGGAACCTAAAAAATTCATAATAAATTTCACTCCAACATGTTTACTCGAATGAATGTTTAATGTATCTCAATGGGTCAAGCTCGACCCAAAACCTCAAGCTGGGTCGAGCTCGACCTAGTAGAGCTTGGCTCGACCTAACTTGGGTTGAGTTCGACCCAAAACCCCAAACTGTTATATATCGAAATTTGTTATATATCGAAATTTTCATAATCCTTTCAAAATTGAAATATACTATTAAGAAATTTTTGGCTTATAATCAATTAAACTTTTGAAAATAAATTAATTGAAGATACATATGTTAACCCAAATTGAAATCAATTAAACTTTACAACAATGCAATGTCCACTCTTCAAACCTGAGTCGAGCTCGACCCAAGTGTATTTTGTGAAGAGCTCGACCCAAACTCTTCACAATTTTGTAAAGAGCACTCTTCACATAATTTTGTGAAGAGCTCGACTCAAACTCTTCACAATTTTGTCAAGAGCTTGGGAAGCTCTTCACATTTTGTGAAGATCCAAAAAAAAAGCTCGACCCACTTCGATTTCGAGGTGAAATTTTTTAATATTTTAACGTCCGTCGATCCGCGTCGTTCCACCGACAACAAGGCGTTTTTTATCAACGTAACGACGACCAAAAGCATCAACGTTCATATATCGGAACTTCGTCAAGGTGGGTCTCGTTCCCGTTCCAGAACGACCATTCTGATATCGTTTCTGCAAACCATCTTGAAAGGTGAGTCGTGAGAATTTGAACTTTTTTAATTTAATAGCTCAGAAGAAATCTGAGAGGGAAATAGAATTGAAACATCATTTTGAGCAGACTGTAAAGGAAACGGTCGACAAATCCCAAGGGCTAAACCTGTATATCAAAATCTTGATGATAGAATCAGTGATGAGAAGCTCAAAGAATTGTTCTCTTCATTTGGATCGATAACATCATACAAGGTTGGTGGATAATTCATGAATTTGGTTGGAAAATGTGTTTTGTTGATATTTAATCCTCTGGTATTCTCTGGCTTACTGAATTTGCTCTAATTCTTATTCAGGTGATGCGGGATCCCAAAGGAATAAGCAGAGGGTCAGGATTTGTTGCATTCTCCTCACCTGATGAGGCCTCTAGAGCTGTGAGTTTACTTGTGTGCATTCTCATAGTTTGTTACTTTCTCACTTAATTATCTTATTTCAATTTTTTTTAGCTTTCTGAAATGAATGGTAAGATGATTTCTAGTAAACCTCTTTATGTTGCAGGTTCTCAAAGGAAGGAGGATAGAAGAGCACGTTTGAGGGTATTTGTGGTTGTTTTTCGAACTTACGACATATTGTCTAGGAACATTGAAACTGAAAATCTGAAGGCTCGATTATAGGCTTGTTGGCCTGATAGATGATTGTTGTTCTGTACTGCTGCTATTTTTATTCACCATTTTGCAAAGCTTTTTTAGTTCTTCCTGAGCAGTTTGTATTTGTTTCTCCATTTCTATATTGTTCAGCTTTATACTTGTCGCTTTTGTATTACCTTGTGAATGATTGGATGAAAATATTGATTTTCCCAATCATTTTATTCAGGCTCAATTTGCTCAAATGAGGCCGATTTCTGTAATGGCAGTTTCTGTAATGCCTACTGCCACTCCTCGCATGCCTATGTACTCTCCTGGTGGCCCCTGGCTTAGGGCAGCAAATATTTTATGGACAACCTCCACCTGCCATGCTCCCACCCCGGGTAATTATATTTTCACGTGATACTTTGTTCGAGTAATTACATTTTCGCGTGATTCTTGGTTTTTGAAGTCTGATATTTAGTGGATATTACGTCTCGGAAAAGAAGTATTGGATAACACAGCGTGTTTGAAACTAATATTGCAAATACTTGAGGTTCTTGGAGATAGGAAGGGGTGATAATATTACTGGTGAGTAGAAAATTCGTTTGTCGCTGAAAATTATCTTGCAACTGAATTCGAATGGTAGATTTTTTCATGAAATATTCCAACTGGTATCAGCTCCGGATTAGACCATGTGTTCGAAATCTTTATAATGAATGTCATGCCATGTCTTTCTTGTAGCCTGGATTTGGGTATCAACAGCAGCTTGTTCCTGGGATGAGGCCTGGTGGGCCTCTCATGCCAAATATGTTTGTGTCTATGGTCCAACAAGGGCCTTAAGGTCCACGTCCTGGTGGTAGGCGTGCCAATGGTGTTCCTATGCAACAAGGCCCACAGCCAGTTCCTGTTATGCAGCTGCCGGTTTGTGCCCTTTGACTCGTGCATTTTCCCCTTGATTTCTTAACTTCTCATTTGTTTCTTCTCTGCAGATGCTTCCTAGGGGGCGCGGCTATCGCTACCCCCCTGTGCGTAGCATTCCTGATGTCTCTTTGCAAAGGATGGCTGGAAGCATGATTCATGTCCCTTATGAAATGGGTGGTGTGCCGTTGCGTGAAGCAGGAATCTCAGCCCATTCCAATTGGCGCGTTGGAATCTCTCAATATAAACGAATATAAGAACAAAGTAGTCATATGTTAATCGGCCCAAACATATGTTATTTCATGTTTTTTGAAGGTAATGGTATAATTGAAACTAACTTTTTTGTACTTATCTTGTCGTCAATTATTTTAAGTTGATTGAGTTTGGCCGTCATTCTAATTATTTTTTAGTTATACTAGATTTATCTGAAACATTGATTGGTGACCTTGCCGAGAGATTCTAAAGGTAGAAACGTGGGTGTGCATTGAGACTACATCTGCCATTTTTCAACCAACAATGACTACGGGTTGCCTGATTGGACTTGGATCGTGAGAACTTACCCTCGACCATGAAACCCATGAAATTCAAACCATCGTATTTGGCAAATTTTCATTTAGATTGAATTATTATTATTTTTTTATATTTTTAATTGATATACATCATCATTGTTATGTTTATTTTTGTCAGAACAGTGCAAGCTTTTTTATTTGCAAGCACTTCAGCCAGACAAAATTGGAGCCGATATTATTGCATGCGCCAGAGACGATGACATCCAGTGTGTGGTATTGAGGTATTATCCTCGTGGAGATTTGCGTTGAAAGTATGAGGTAATTCTATTTATATTTTTGATAGCTTTATTTTGAATTTTACTGACTACTTAAGATTGAATGCATATACATAATAATTGCGATCTTATTTTAGTTACTTCTATTCTTTAGTTAGTGCAACCTTAAATATGAACAGATACTAATTGCATATTGGTTTAATTGCATAAACAAATTTGAAATGGTCTGAGGCACTCCACACTTTGATAAGGGTGTCATACATTCTTAATGTAATTCACACATTTTTTATTCACCAACTAAAGTTGTATATCAAGATTTCAAACCAGAACAATTTCTTCTTGACGCAAGTTTTTGAATTTAAATTGAAATTATATAAATTATTAATGTATTGTAAAATATATATGGATGTTGACGATAAATTTTTTCATGGCGATGATGTCATAATTTGTGATTTAGAGTCAATGTGTTTCGATGGTAATACTTACGATCTTTTCGAAACAAAACCATATAATTATATGCTATACAATTGCAATTGTATTGAAAATAAATTAGTTCTTTTGTTTTCCATGATTTAGTACTTAAAACTCCATAATATATATTTTTTTTTTTAATTTTCAGAGGTAGGACATGATGTACCACGGCGTAGCGGTGCATGCCAAATGAAGATATTTTAATATTAGGTAAATTTATAATTGTTTTCTTGACAATTATACCACTTCTAGATCCAAACACAAGGGATATAGCGACGAAATTTGGGAGAATAGTATCAAAAATGCTTGATGAACAACCATTAGATCGCTATATATTTTTAAGCATTTTACGGTCTAGCTGTTCAGAAAACAATGTCAGAGAGATTATTGGTTTGAGTACAATTTTGAAAATAGGCCAACTGTAGATTTTATAGCAAATAACTTATTAGTTATCAAAAAACCATCTATATTTTAAAAAATTTTGTAGCTGGAAAATTCTTTTGTCACATTCATACTAATCAGATATGGGTCCATTGGTCTCCTTGAGAATAATCTGATAATGATACTACATCATCATGAACCAGCTATAGTATGAATGTGATAAGAATTTTTCAAATACAAAATTTTTTGAACTATAGATTGTTCTTTGATAGCTAATAATCTATCTGCTATGAAATCTACAGTTGGCCTGTTTTCAGAAATGTAGTCAAACCAATAATCTCTCTAACATTGTTTTCTGAACAACTAGACCGTAAAATGCTAAGACGCATATAGCGATCTAATAGTTGTTCATCAATCATCTTTGACACTACTCTCCCAAATTTCTTTACCATATCCCCTGTGCTTGGATCTAAAAGTGGTATAGTTGTCAAAAATGCAATTATAAACTTACCTAATTTAAAAATATCTCCTTTTGGCATGAACTCTACCCCGTGGTACATCATGTCCTACATCTTAAAATTAGAAGTAAAAGCAAAATAAATATATTATGGAGTTTTAAGTAATAAATCATGTAAAACAAAAGAACTATTTTATTTTTCAACACAATTACAATTGTATAGCATATAATACCTTCCTTGTATGGTTTTGTTTCGAAAAGGTCGTAAGTATTATCATCGAAACACATGAACTCTAAATCACAAATTATTATATCATCGCAATGAGAAAAATTTATCGTCAATATGCATGTATGTGTTACAATGCATTAATCATTTATATAATTTCAATTCAAAAACTTACGTCAAGAAGAAATTGTTCTAGTTTGAAATCTTGATATACAACTTCAATTGATGAATAAAATGTGTGAATTACATTAAGAATGTATGACACTCTTATCAAAGTGTGGAGTGTCTCATACCATTTCAAATTTGTATATGCAAATAGTATTTGTTCATGTTTAAGGTTGCACTAACTAAAGAATAGAAGTAACTAAAATAAGATCGCACTTATTATTATGTGCATTCAATCTTAGGTAGTCAGTAAAATTCAAAGTGAAGGTACCTAAAAATATAAATAGAATCATCTCCTATTTTTGAACGTAAATCTCCACGAGGATAATACCACACACTGGATGTCATCGTTTCCGGCGCATGCAATAATATCTACTGCAATTTTTTTTAGCTGGAGTGCTTGCAAATAAAAAAGCTCGCATTGTTTTAAAAAAAATAAACATAACAATGATGATGTTTATCAATTAAAAATATATAAGAAAAAACATAAATATTTCAATCCAAATGAAAATTTGTCAAATACGATGGGTTGAACTTCATGGGTTTCAGGGTCGGGGGTAAGTTTTCACGATCCAAGTCCCATCAGGCAACCCGTAGTCATTGTTGGTTGAAAAATGGCAGACGTAGTCTCAATGCACACCCATCTTTCTACCTTCATTTTTAAAAAATGACTTGAATCTCTCGGCAAGGTCACCGATCAACGTTTCAGACAAATCTAGTATGACTTAAAAATGATCAGAATTACTATCAAATTCAATCAATTTAAAATAATTGACGACAAGACAAGTAAAAAGAAGTTAGTTTCAATTCTTTCAATAATAAAGAATGGTATGTTGGAAGAGCTGAGAAGAAATATGAGAGGGAAATAGAATTGAAACATCGTTTTGAGCAGACTGTAAAGGAAACGGTCGACAAATCCCAAGGACTAAACCTGTATATCAAAAATCTTGATGATAGCATCAGTGATGAGAAGCTCAAAGAATTGTTCTCTTCATTTGGATCGATAACATCATACAAGGTTGGTGGATAATTCATGAATTTGGTTGGAAAATGTGTTTTGTTGATATTTAATCCTCTGGTATTCTCTGGCTTACTGAATTTGCTCTAATTCTTATTCAGCTGATGCGGGATCCCAAAGGAATAAGCAGAGGGTCAGGATTTGTTGCATTCTCCTCACCTGATGAGGCCTCTAGAGCTGTGAGTTTACTTGTGTGCATTCTCATAGTTTGTTACTTTCTCACTTAATTATCTTATTTCAATTTTTTTTAGCTTTCTGAAATGAATGGTAAGATGATTGCTAGCAAACCTCTTTATGTTGCACTTTCTCAAAGGAAGGAGGATAGAAGAGCACGTTTGCAGGTATTTGTGGTTGTTTTTTGAACTTATATGACGTATTGTCTAGGAACATTGAAACTGAAAATCTGAAGGCTCGATTATAGACTTGTTGGCCTGATAGATGATTGTTGTTCTGTACTGCTGCTATTTTTATTCACCATTTTTGCAAAGCTTTTTTAGTTCTTCCTTGAGCAGTTTGTATTCTCCATTTCTATATTGTTCAGCTTTATACTTGTCCCTTTTGTATTTGTATTACCTTGTGAATGATTGGATGAAAATATTGATTTTCCCAATCATTTTATTCAGGCTCAATTTGCTCAAATGAGGCCGATTTCAGTCATGCCTACTGCCACTCCTCGCATGCCTATGTACTCTCCTGGTGGCCCTGGCTTAGGGCAGCAAATATTTATGGAAAACCTCCGCCTGCCATACTCCCACCCCAGGTAATTATATTTTCACATGATACTTGGTTCGAGTAATTACATTTTCGCATGATTCTTGGTTTATGAAGTCTGATATTTAGTGGATATTACGTATTGGAAAAGAAGTATTGGATAACACAGCGTGTTTGAAACTAATATTGCAAATACTTGAGGTTCTAGGAGATAGGAGGGGGTGATAATATTACTGGTGAGTAGAAAATTTCTTTGTCGCTGAAAACTATCTCGCAACTGAATTTGAATGGTAGATTTTTTCATGAAATATTCCAACTGGTATCAGCTCCGGATTAGACCATGTGTTCGAAATCTTTATAATGAATGTCAGGCCATGTCTTTCTTGTCAGCCTGGATTTGGGTTTCAACAGCAGCTTGTTCCTGGTATGCTTGTGTCTATGGTCCAACAAGGGCCTCAAGGTCCACATCCTGGTGGTAGGCGTGCCAATGGTGTTCCTATGCAACAAGGCCCACAGCCAGTTCCTGTTATGCAGCAGCCGGTTTGTGCCCTTTGACTCATGCCTTTTCCCCTTGATTTCTTAACTTCTCATTTGTCTTCTCTGCAGATGCTTCCTAGGGGGCGCGGCTATCGCTACCCCCCTGTGTGTAGCACTCCTGATGTCTCTTTGCAAGGGATGGCTGGAAGCATGATTCATGTCCCCTATGAAATGGGTGGCGTGCCGTTGCGTGAAGCAGGAATCTCTCAGCCCATTCCAATTGGCGCGTTGGAATCTCTCAATATAAATGAATATAAGAACAAAGTAGTCATATGTTAATCGGCCCAAAAATATGTTATTTCATGTTTTTTGAAGGTAATGATTTAATTGAAACTAACTTTTTTGTACTTATCTTGTCGTCAATTATTTTAAGTTGATTGAGTTTGACCGTCATTCTAATCATTTTTTAGTTATACTAGATTTAATCTGAAACATTGATCGGTGACCTTGTCGAGAGATTCAAAAGGTAGAAACGTGGATGTGCATTGAAACTACATCTGCCATTTTTCGACCAACAATGACTACGGGTTGCCTGATGGGACTTGGATCGTGGAAACTTACCCCCGACCCTGAAATCCATGAAATTCAAACTGTCGTATTTGGCAAAATTTCATTTAGATTGAACTATTTATTGTTTTTCTTCTATATTTTTAATCGACAAACATCATCATTGTTATTTTTATTTTTGTCAAAACAGTGCAAGCTTTTTTATTTGCAAGCACTCCGGCCAGACAAAATTGCAGCCGATATTATTGCATGCGCCGGAGACGATGACATCCAGTGTGTGGTATTGAGGTATTATTCTGGTGGAGATTTACGTTGAAAAGTAGGAGGTAATTCTATTTATATTTTTTGGAAGCTTCAGTTTGAATTTTATCGACTACTTAATATTGAATGCACATACATAATAATTGCGATTATATTTGAGTTACTTCTATTCTTTAGTTAGTGCAACCTTAAACATGAACATATACTAATTGCATATTGGTTTAATTGCATAAACAAATTTGAAATGGTATGAGGCACTCCACACTTTGGTAAGGGTGTCATACATTTTTAATGTAATTCACATATTTTTTAATAATGTGTTTGTGAAGAATTTATCTGAATCAACAACCGAAGAAGATCTTAAGAAGACATTTGGTGAATTTGGATCTATAACTAGTGCGGCAGTGATGAGAAATGAAGATGGAACATCAAGATGCTTTGGATTTGTCAACTTTGACAATGCAGAGGATGCTTCTTGAGCTGTTGATTCTCTTAATGGCCTGAAATTTGATAATTAAGAATGGTATGTTGGAAGAGCTCAGAAGAAATCTGAGAGGGAAATAGAATTGAAACATCGTTTTGACCAGACTGCAAAGGAAACGGTCGACAAATCCCAAGGACTAAACATGTATATCAAAAATCTTGATGATAGCATCAGTGATGAGAAGCTCAAAGAATTGTTCTCTTCATTTGGATCGATAACATCATACAAGGTTGGTGGATAATTCATGAATTTGGTTGGAAAATGTGTTTTGTTGATATTTAATCCTCTGGTATTCTCTGGCTTAATGAATTTGCTCTAATTCTTATTCAGGTGATGCGATATCCCAAAGGAATAAGCAGAGGGTCAGGATTTGTTGCATTCTCCTCACCTGATGAGGCCTCTAGAGCTGTGAGTTTACTTGTGTGCATTCTCATAGTTTGTTACTTTCTCACTAAATTATCTTATTTCAATTTTTTTTAGCTTTCTGAAATGAATGGTAAGATGATTGCTGGTAAACCTCTTTATGTTGCACTTGCTCAAAGGAAGGAGGATAGAAGAGCACGTTTGAGGGTTTTTGTGGTTGTTTTTCGAACTTACGACATATTGTCTAGGAACATTGAAACTGAAAATCTGAAGGCTCGATTATAGGCTTGTTGGCCTGATAGATGATTGTTGTTCTGTACTGCTGCTATTTTTATTCACCATTTTTGCAAAGCTTTTTTAGTTCTTCCCTGAGCAGTTTGTATTTGTTTCTCCATTTCTATATTGTTCAGCTTTATACTTGTCGCTTTTGTATTACCTTGTGAATGATTGGATGAAAATATTGATTTTCCCAATCATTTAATTCAGGCTCAATTTGCTCAAATGAGGCCGATTTCTGTAATGCCTACTGCCACTCCTCGCATGCCTATGTACTCTCCTGGTGGCCCCTGGCTTAGGGCAGCAAATATTTTATGGACAACATCCGCCTGCCATGCTCCCACCCCTTGTAATTATATTTTCACGTGATACTTTGTTCGAGTAATTACATTTTCGCGTGATTCTTGGTTTATGAAGTCTGATATTTAGTGGATATTACTTCTCGGAAAAGAAGTATTGGATAACACAGCGTGTTTGAAACTAATATTGCAAATACTTCAGGTTCTTGGAGATAGGAGGGGGTGATAATATTATTGGTGAGCAGAAAATTTGTTCGTCGCTGAAAATTATCTTGCAACTGAATTCGAATGGTAGATTTTTTCATGAAATATTCCAACTGGTATCAGCTCCGGATTAGACCATGTGTTCGAAATCTTTATAATGAATGTCATGCCATGTGCAGCCTGGAATTGGGTATCAACAGCAACTTGTTCCTGGGATGAGGCCTGGTGGACCTCTCATGAAAAATATGTTTGTGTATATGGTCCAACAGGGGCCTCAAGGTCCACGTCCTGGTGGTAGGCATGCCAATGGTGTTCCTATGCAACAAGGCCCACAGCCAGTTCCTGTTATGCAGCAGCCGGTTTGTGCCCTTTGACTCGTGCCTTTTCCCCTTGATTTCTTAACTTCTCATTTGTTTCTTCTCTGCAGATGCTTCCTAGGGGGCGCGGCTATCGCTACCCCCCCTGTGCGTAGCATTCCTGATGTCTCTTTGCAAGGGATGGCTGGAAGCATGATTCATGTCCCTTATGAAATGGGTGGCGTGCCGTTGCGTGAAGCAGGAATCTCAGCCCATTCCAATTGGCTCGTTGGAATCTCTCAATACAAACGAATATAAGAACAAAGTAGTCATATGTTAATCGGCCCAAAAATATGTTATTTCATGTTTTTTGAAGGTAATGATATAATTGAAACTAACTTTTTTGTACTTATCTTGTCGTCAATTATTTTAAGTTGATTGAGTTTGACCGTCATTCTAATCATTTTTTAGTTATACTAGATTTATCTGAAACATTGATCGGTGACCTTGCCGAGAGATTCTAAAGGTAGAAACGTGGGTGTGCATTGAGACTACGTCTGCCATTTTTCAACCAACAATGACTACGGGTTACCTGATTGGACTTGGATCGTGAGAACTTACCCCCCACCATGAAACCCATGAAATTCAAACCATCGTATTTGGCAAATTTTCATTTAGATTGAATTATTATTATTTTTTTATATTTTTAATTGATAAACATCATCATTGTTATGTTTATTTTTGTCAGAACAGTGCAAGCTTTTTTTATCTTTTTTATTTGCAAGCACTTCAGCCAGACAAAATTGCAGCCGATATTATTGCATGCGCCAGAGACGATGACATCAAATGTGTGGTATTGAGGTATTATCCTCGTGGAGATTTGCGTTGAAAGTAGGAGGTAATTCTATTTATAGTTTTGATAGCTTCATTTTGAATTTTACTGACTACTTAAGATTGAATGCACATACATAATAATTGCGATCTTATTTTAGTTACTTCTATTCTTTAGTTAGTGCAACCTTAAACATGAACATATACTAATTGCATATTGGTTTAATTGCATAAACAAATTTGAAATGGTCTGAGGCACTCCACACTTTGATAAGAGTGTCATACATTCTTAATGTAATTCACACATTTTTTATTCACAAACCAGAACAATTTCTTCTTGACGCAAGTTTTTGAATTTAAATTGAAATTATATAAATTATTAATGTATTGTAAAATATACATGCATGTTGACGATAAATTTTTTCATGGCGATGATATCATCATTTGTGATTTAGAGTCAATGTGTTTCGATGGTAATACTTACGATCTTTTCGAAACAAAACCATATAATTATATGCTATACAATTGTAATTGTATTTTTATTCACATGAAGATATTTTAATATTAGGTAAATTTGTAATTGCATCCTTGACAATTATACCACTTCTAGATCCAAACACAGGGGATATGGTGACTAAATTTGGGAGATTAGTATAAAAAATGCTTGATGAACAACCATTAGATCGCTATATATTTTTTTAGCATTTTACGGTCTAGTTGTTTAGAAAACAATGTCAGAGAGATTATTGGTTCGACTACAATTTTGAAAATATGTCAACTGTAGATTTTATAGCAGATAACTTATTAGCTATCAAAGAACAATCTATAGTTTAAAAAATTTTGTAACTGGAAAATTCTTTTGTCACATTCATACTAATCAGAGATGGGTTAATCTGATAATGAGACTACATCATCATGAACCAGCTATAGTATGAATGTGACAAAAAAAATTCAACTACAAAATTTTTTAAACAATATATTGTTTTTGATAGATAATAAGCTATCTGCTATGAAATCTACAGTTGGTCAGTTTTCAGAATTGTAGTCAAACCAATAATCTCTCTAACATTGTTTTCTGAACAACTATACCGTAAAATGCTAAGACTCGTATAGAGATCTAATGGTTGTTCATCAATCATCTTTGACACTACTCTCCCAAATTTCGTTACCATATCCCCTGTGCTTGAATCTAGAAGTGTTATAATTGTCATGAATGCAATTATAAACTTACCTAATTTAAAAATATATCATTTTGGCGTGAACTCTACCCCGTGGTACATCATGTCCTACCTCTGAAAATTAGAAGTAAAAGCAAAATAAATATATTATGGAATTTTAAGTACTAAAACAAAAGAATTATTTTATTTTTCAACATAATTGCAAAAGTATAGCATATAATACCTTCCTTGTATGGTTTTGTTTCGAAAAGGTCGTAAGTATTACCATCTAAACACATTGACTCTAAATCACAAATTATGATATCATCGCCATGAGAAAAATTTATCGTCAACATTCATGTATATGTTACAATGCATTAATCATTGGTATAATTTCAATTCAAAAACTTACGTCAAGAAAAAATTGTTCTATTTTGAAATCTTGATATACAACTTTAGTTGGTGAATAAAATGTGTGAATTACATTAAGAATGTATGACACTCTTATCAAAGTGTGGAGTGTCTCAGACCATTTCAAATTTTTATATGCAACTAGTATTTGTTTATGTTTAAGGTTGCACTAACTAAAGAATAGAAGTAACTAAAATGATATCACAATTATTATGTATGTGCATTCAATTTAGGTAGTCCGTAAAATTCAAAGTGAATGTACCAAAAACTATAAATAGAATTACCTCCTACTTTTGAACGTAATTCTCCACGAGGATAATACCACACACTGGATGCCATCGTTTCCGACGCATGCAATAATATCTGCTGGAATTTTGTCTCGCTAAAGTGCTTGCAAATAAAAAAGCTCGCATTATTTTAACAAAAATAAGCACAACAATGATGATGTTTATTAATAAAATATAAAAGAAAAAACATAAATATTTCAATCCAAATGAAAATTTGTCAAATACGACCGGTTGAACTTCATGGGTTTCAGGTTTGTGGGTAAGTTTTCACGATCCAAATCCCATCAGGCAACCCGTAGTCATTGTTGGTTGAAAAATGACAGACGTAGTCTCAATGCACACTCACCTTCATTTTTTAAAAATGACTTGAATCTCTCGGCAAGGTCACCGATCAACGATTCAGACAAATATAGTGTGACTAAAAAATGATCAGAATGACCGTCAAACTCAATAATCTTAAAATAATTGACGACAAGACAAGTACAAAGAAGTTAGTTTTAATTATATTATTACCTTCAAAAAACATGAAATAACATATTTTTTTGACCGATTAACACATGACTACTTTGTTCTTATATTCATTTATATTGAATTAACCTAAAAAACTAAACTAAATATAAATACAGGGCATTGAATGAAAAATGAATAAAAAAAAAAGAGTGAAACATATAATAATATATTTTTGAAATGGCCAACATAAGGCTGCATACTTTTTTTGTTGTATTAATTTTCTACATTAAATTAAATTGATATTTGTACTAAATAAAGAAGTTACTCAAATGGTCATGAATTTAAACCAAAAGTTTAATACAAGTTTGACAGGTTGCTTTGGTCTCTATACTGTGACGATTTCTTTAGTTTTTTTTTTCTTAGCATCTTTTGTTGGTTGTATGGTATGTGATTTCACTTCCATTCAAGTTTTTTGTTCTTTTTCTAAGAAAAGGTTTTTCAGAAAACAAAACAGCGGAACTTTGGTGGATTTTCATAGTAGCCAGTATATATAAAGTTTCGATTTCATTCAATTCAACTTTAGCAGGTTGTTTTGGTGTTGGAAGTGGAAATTTTTGTTTAATTTTTGGTATAATCATGTATCGTATGTGGCTTCACTTGATTTCATTCGTGTTGGGAAGCCGCATTGGTGTTAGTGTAATGTTTAAAGTTAATCTTGTGATCAAGACAGCAACAAGTGACAGAGCAGGGATCATGCAAAAGAAGGAAGAAGATTAGAGATACAAGTAGCAATTAGAAAACTAACGATCATGGATCATCAGTTGATGTTCTTTAGAACTTTGATCAAATTCAGACAGAAAACGTATAATATCCTCTACTACTATTTTCCAACAATATATTTTGTAGTTACAAAACAAAATGTTTTACCACGTACAAAAGTGAAAAACATGTTTTAAATAAAGCTGAATTTTTTTCAAGAGAATACTAAATAATTCAATTTTAATGAAAAAGTACAAAACAAATAGAAAAAGAAACTACATAAAATATCTAATCGATATTTAAGTGATTGTCACATTGCAATACATGTTCATACTAAACCTCATTTCCAGTGGAACCTTTTGAGGAAAAACCCCACATATTGCAACAAATTTTGATCTCTGCTTATATATATATATATATATATATATATATATATATATATATATATATATATATATATATATATATATGATAACATGCGTGCAGCTCAACTAAATTGATTTCTTACTTTTGCATTGATAATAAACTACTTATTAAATAAAAGAAATTAAAGTTGTATATACAGAAATTAGTTGTATGATGTGATCGTAGTCATACTTAACCATTTTTTTCATAATATGATGGCAACTGCGATAAATGACGTTTCAATTTCGTTAGCAAACTCTTCGTTCCTAGTTAAACACAAACAATTGTGTTAGAATGACTTCTAATTAAAAAATTAAGGAAAACTCCAAATAAAAAGTGTATAACATTAGGCAGAGAGGTTCGCGCTCGAGCGGTAATTCTTTACCGCCCGAGCGCGAACGTCTGCCTCGTGAAAAAATTTCCCGAGAGGTTGACGCTCGAGCGGTATTTTTGTACCGCCCGATACATCTCAAAAAAAGTGCATTTATGGTCTAAAGTATTTGATAGAGTGGATTACTTGATCAAACACCTTATATATATAAAGATAAGTTGTATGTTCCTGAAAAATTTAATTAATAACAAGTGTAGAACTAAAGATACCACGTATTTTCAAAAAAAAAAAAAAAAAAAAAAGATACCACGTCACTTTCTTTGCCTAAAAATATTGAAAACACAAATGTCATCAAGGTTGTTTATATTGATTGACATTCTTCTTCTGGTAATTGATTTACCGTCGAAATCCCAGTGTGTTGATAATCCAATAAGTGGTTGGATATTGATTCTTGAATCCCTTTTATGTTAAGTAGAAACTCGATCACCGTATTTAAAATATTGTGTACAGTCGACATCTGGTTCAGTAATTTGGAATTGTACTTCATTCTCTTTTAAATAGAGAAATACAACAACAAATGTAACGGAATTCATTTCAGAAAATTGTGATGTTCAGAACAAATTGTAAAATCGATGAAATGACACACTATAATATTACAAAGCAGGAAAAGCAACAAAGTTCAGCGAACATTTTTTCGTTCATACTTGGAGGAATCAATATACATCAAAACAAGTAATAGTGGAAAAGAAAAAGGGAAACAAACTTTTTCTTCTAATCAACCTAGCAAATAATAAAACCCAAGCTTTATTTCTTCCGATCAATCCAGGCCATTTTTGCTAGAAAATCCAATGACATAATATAATATCACAAAACAAGAAAATCAAAAAAGTTTAGTGAACATCATGTCGTTCATGCCACGAGGGAACAATATTATTTTAGCGATTGAACATGAAAATTCAAGAATACATGTAATGGTGGGAAGGAAAAAAGAAAACATACTCACATGTTTTTTCGAATCAACCCAGCAAAGAAGAAAAACCCTAGATTTTTTTCTTTTAATAAACCCAAGCCTTTTTTGTTAGAAAATCCCAAAATAAATGTTGGTCTGCATAGGAAAGAGGTTTAAACGGCTTGATAGTGCAGCTAGATGTGGTCTCTGTCGGTCGGCTCGTGCAGAGGAAAGAGGAAGTATATGTACAATACAACGCGTCAGCCACAACATATTTATTTTTGTTAATTATTATAATTGATAGTAATAATTAAAATAATAAATAATTTTGGGTTAAAACATAAATATTTTAAAAAAATATGGTGTCTCTATTAACGGTCATATTTTAATAAATATAGTTGACATGCAAAATGTCATTATATAATAATATAAATACTAGTTTAAGTAATGATAATTTGAGCTAGTAATTAAAATCACTTCATAGTATCGACATTGGAGAAAGAGAAAAAAAAAACAGAATTTTACCCCTTTTCATGTATACACCTATGGATGTCTACCTTAAAGTATTTCACTTTCTAGCTTATTCGTATCTATTTTTCATAAAAGAGTCTTCCTTACTTCCATCTTGATTGAGTCTATTTTACTCTCCACAACTTTTAATTTTCTCTTCTTTTATCCCATGGTTAATGTTTCATAAACCCCTGCATGTTAATTTTTTATTTTTTGCCAAAAGTTACAAGAACTCAATTATATGTTATCAACTAATATATGATTCTCGTACCTTTTAATTTTAATTTAAATATAATCATTTAATATTACTACGAAAAGTACTTACACAGTAATCATCATGTTAAAAAAATGAGATACTTACTTTTCCAATATTTTCAGATACATACATTTTTACATTGCTCAAGTTCAATTTCGATTTGATTATCATATTAATTCTAATATGTGCTTTATTTTATTTGTTAAGTCGAAAAAGTTAAAAGCACTAAGAGATATATAATTGCACACACCAAATTAGAGTTGTGTGTTTGAGAGTTTGATGTCGAACACCAATAAGCAAAATCTCTCACTAATATCAAAACAAATAAAGATTTCCGAATTAATTAGTGCAACTTCACATATGATAGTGTATTGGTAAACACTAGAAAGATTTCTTTCATTTAAGATCATACTATAAGCCATTTTTAACTATAAATTAAAAAAAAAATCTGTAAAATTATTTTTATTTGTAACTACTTGAGTTATATAATTTTGGAACGAAAGAATGAACACTAAGGTAGCACCAAATATGTACGTTCATGTTTTCTTGTCCAAATTGTCATTTACGTGTGTGTGTGTGTGTATCGCTGAACTAACATGAAATCCTTAATTTAGTGATGTATTTACTCATCAAGAATCAATCTTAGACACCATTCTCGGGATATTTAAGAATGTGTGTTTACTACTTTTGAAATAAGTATGATTGGTGAGTTAAGTTTTTATCTTTAATTGGAAATTGAGCAAATGCATTATGGTACTTTTCTATGCCAAAGTAAATATCCTAAAAATTTGATTAAGAAATTTTAAAATGAAAATGCTAAACACATCAAAACACCTATATGCTCGAGTGAGAAATTGTGCAAGAATGATGTTGTCGAAAATGTTGACAACAACTTATATCGCACCATCATAAGAAGCCTTTTGTATTTGACTGCTAGTCGCCCTGACATCATGTTTAGCGTCTGCTTGTGTCCTCGATACCAATCAAATCTTAAAATATTGCATCTGTTAAGATAGGTTAAATTAATTATTGCACAAAATCTGGGAAATCCACTAACTTGCCTCCATCGGGCTTCTTCCATTTAGAAATTTATATTGTATTAAGTTATATATCCGTTAATTTAGGATCTAAATTAGAGGTTGTATTGTATATATTTTCTAATGTAAACAGACAATGATATAGAATTTTATTCTCTTTACATGGTATCAGAGCAGTCATCGTCCCACCTCCCTTTTCACAACCAATATTTTCCTCATCATCTTCTAGCCATAACACATGGCAGGAAAAGATGAAAACCAGAAGTCAGCCAAACACGAGGCTAAAAAATTTGATAATCCTAATGATCCTCTTTATCTGATCAACCTGGGCTAATACTTGTCACACAACCCTTAAATGGAGAAAACTACAGCACTTGGAGCCGTGCCATGCTCATGGCTCTCAACATCAAGAATAAAGAAGGCTTCGTAAATGGCTCCATCAAACAGCAACCGGAGACTTCCATCACGGAGCTTCAACAATGGAGGCGGTGTAATAATCTTGTAAAGGCATGGCTTTCCAATTCAATCTCACAAGATATTGCAGCAAGCGTGATATATTATGAAGATGCTAGCGAAATTTGGAGCGATTTGAAAGATCGTTTTTCCCATACCAATAGTGTCCATCTTTTCCACGTTGAGGAAGCCATATACAACTGCAAACAAGACAACATGACTATTGCAACTTACTATACCAAACTTAAAGGGCTGTGGGATGAACGAGATGCACTATATAGCTTCCCACAATGCTCATGTAGTGCTATGAAAGATGTTTTACAGTTCCAAAAAAACCAAAAGACCATGAAATTTCTTGTGGGACTTAATGAAATCTATGCCACAGTTCGAGGAAAGATTCTGCTTATGGATCCACTCCCTACTATCAATAAAGCTCATTCTCTTGTCCTTCAAGAAGAAAAGCAACGAGGAATGCCGAATAGAGGCTCACCATTGACCGAACCATCAGCTTTTGTTGTGAAAAACAATATGCACGGATTAGAGAGGTTTCCCACACCCAAACATCCACATCTTCAATGTGAAACTTGTAACAAACCTGGACACACTGCCGAGACATGCCGAGCACATCTGAAATGTGATTATTGTTGTTGGTCGGGTCACGCCATTGATATCTGTCGAAAGCTGCAGAAGACGAATTCCGTTAGTAATAAACCAAGACAGCGAGAACAGAAGAATTTTTCTTCCAAAGTCAATCACGTAGAAGCCAATGTACCAGCAACTCCTAAACAATTCATTCTCACAGGTGAACAATACCAAAATCTCATGGCACTACTTGATGGGAGTAAGTCCAATTCGATTGCTAATCACGTTGGTAGTACATCGGCAATGATTGATATCTCAGGTATGGCTTACCAAGCTTCAATTATTAATAGAAAAGTTTGTTGGATACTTGACACCGGAGCCACAGATCACATGGTTCATTCGGCTGATTTGTTGACGACAAAGTCTTGTGTAACCAATCGATCCGTTCACCTAGCTAATGGAACCACTGCCACTGTCACACATATAGGCAGTGTCCATTTTCCCAATTTCACGTTACAAAATGTGTTGTGTGTCCCTTCCTTCAAGTTGAATTTGATTTCCATTAGCAAACTTGTGCATTGCCCCGAATATGTCGCCACGTTCACCGATACTGCTTGTATGCTATAGGACCAATGATCGGGGAAGATGATTGGGACGGGAACTGAGCTAGGAGGACTCTACTATCTTGATACTCCACAAGCAACCAAATGCAATGCAATCACCGCAAATTTGCTTTCTCGTTTTGTCAGATATATTAATTTTTGTGATATTTCTGATTGTTCAATATGCCCATTAGCGAAACAAACTCGCTCTCCATTTACATTAAGCTCTATTCAGACTAAAACACCCTTTGCATTCATTCACGTCGACATTTGGGGGGAATCATGTTCCTTTCATCCAAGGGGCACAATATTTTCTTACTATAGTTGATGAGTACACTCGTTGCACATGGACATATTTGATGCATAAAAAATCAGATACTTGCCCATATATTACTAATTTCATCAATCTCATTAAGACACAATTTGGTTCGAAAGTCAAAGTTCTCTGAAGTGATAATGGACCAGAATTTACAATGGAAAGTTTTTATTCAAGTAAAGGTATAATCCATCAAACTTCCACCCCACAACAAAATGGAGTTGTCGAGCGAAAACACCGACACCTCCTCAATGTAGCTCGAGCCTTGCTATTCCAAGCTAATCTTCCTAAGAAATTCTAGGGAGATGCCATCTTGACTGCTACCTACCTTCTCAATCGAACTCCTACACCTCTTCTACGAGGAAAAACACCTTTTGAGATGATTTCTCACAAGCAACCCACATATAATCATTTACGAGTATTTGGTTGCTTGTGTTTTGTCTCTACACATCACCAACGTCCCACGAAATTTGATCCCCGAGCCACTAGATGTATTTTCTTGGGTTACCCATATGGCCAAAAAGATTATAGAGTCTATGATATATCAAGTGGTAAAGTTCTTGTTTCACGAGATGTTATCTTTCATGAAAATATTTTTCCATTTTCACCTTCCGCTACTGCAGACACAACTCCTATGCATCATCATTTATCCAAAAATGATGTAGTCCCATGGTTTTTAACCACTGAAGAGTCACCACTCGAGCATTTCACCAACAAAGAACCTTCTGATTCCGACATTGAATCTCCTTCCCCAATTGTTCCATCACTTACAAATTCACCCCCACCAACCAGCCTGATTCAACTCTAGTTCCCTAAATGCCTTCATCACGACCCTCAAGAACTACGACAACACCCAGCTATCTACGTGAGTATCATGTCGGTATTCCTCTTTCCTCAAGGAACGCCCCAACATCAAACTCGGCATTGGCTGAAGCTACAGGTACTACCTATCCTCTCTCTGATGTTCTTTCTTATGATCGACTATCTGCCAAACACTGTGCTTTCACAATTTCTCTTAATATTGGAAAAGAACCATCTTCCTTTGCACAAGCTGTTCGCGATCCTCGTTGGAACATGGCCATGCAAGAGGAACTTGACGCTCTCGAGGCCAACAACACATGGTCATTGCAACCATTACCTCCCGGGAAGAAACTAGTAGGGTGCAAATGAGTATATAAGATTAAACTGCATGCTGATGGTACAATCAGACGTTTTAAAGCTAGGTTGGTGGCCAAAGGATTCAACCAAGTCGAAGGACTAGACTACCGAGAGACCTTTGCTCCTGTTGCAAAACTTGTGACAGTTCGTCTACTTCTTGCAATTGCTTCGAGTCAAAATTGGCACCTTCACCAACTCGACGTCAATAATGCATTCTTAAATGGAGATCTTGATGAAGATGTCTACAAGTCATTACCTCCTGGTTTCGGACAAAAGAGGGAGACAAGAGTCTGCAAACTCCACAAATCCTTGTATGGCCTCAAGCAAGCTTCACGTCAGTGGTTTATCAAATTCTCTACTGCTCTCAAACAGGCCAACTTCAAGCAATCAAAGGCTGATTATTCCTTTTTCGTCCGATCCCAAGGTAATAAGTTCACGGTTCTCCTCATTTATGTAGATGATGTTGTCATTGCGGGGAATGACTTGCAATATATTGAAGATACAAAATTATTCTTAAAAAATCAGTTCAAATTAAAGGATCTTGGACAATTGAAATACTTTCTCGGTATAGAGGTTGCACGATCTAAGAAAGGCATCACTTTTTCACAAAGGAAATATGCACTTGAGATTCTTGAAGACGCTGGTTATCTTGGTGCAGAACCAGCCCTTTTTCCTATGGAACAAAACTTAACTCTAAGCAACTTTGAAGGTGAGTACATTAGTGACCCATCTTCGTACCGAAGACTCGTTGGACTCTTGATTTATTTGACAATCACACGACCTGATTTGACATATGCAGTGCATATTTTGAGTCAATTTATGGACAAACCACGGACACCACATTTGGAAGCAGCTCATCGCGTCTTGCGATATTTGAAACAAACAGCTGGACAAGGGATATTTTTCCCTGCTGAATCTACAATGCGACTGAATGCCTTTTGTGATGCTGACTGGGCAAGATGTCGTGATATTCGTAGGTCGGTTACTGGATATTGCATATTCCTTGGCAGCTCACTGGTTTCATGGAAAACCAAGAAACAAACAACCGTATCACGATCTAGTGCGGAAGCTGAATATCGATCTATGGCTGCCACTTGTTGTGAAGTGATCTGGTTGAGAACAATCCTAAATGATTTGGGAATCAAACATCTTCATCATGTCAACCTGCATTGTGACAATCAGGCAGCACTGCACATTGCCTCAAATCCGATCTACCATGAACGAACAAAACATATAAAAATCGATTGTCATCTTATAAGAGAAAAGGTTCAAGAAAGAATAATAAAGATGACTCATGTCT
The DNA here is from genome assembly GCF_022965805.1 of Primulina eburnea. NCBI lineage: Eukaryota > Viridiplantae > Streptophyta > Magnoliopsida > Lamiales > Gesneriaceae > Primulina > Primulina eburnea. The sequence continues at coordinate 650,456 of NC_133113.1, forward strand.
CCATGACAGAGCAACCAGCAGACATTTTTACAAAGCCTTTGACCTATCTGCAATTCTCTGCTCTACTCAACAAGTTAGGAATTGTCAGCATGCATTCCAAACTTGAGGGGGAGTGTTAAGATTGGTTAAATCAATGATTGCACAAAATCTGGGAAATCCACTAACTTGCCTCCATCGGGCTTCTTCCATTTGGAAATTTATATTGTATTAAGGTATATATCCGTTAATTTAGGATCTAAATTAGAGGTTGTATTGTATATATTTTCCAATGTAAACACACAATGATATATAATTTTATTCTCTTTACAACATCAAAAAGCTATAAAGCGTATTCTACGCTACATTTCTGGAACTATAGACTTAGGATTATGGTACACTCAAGAAACCAATACCAACCTGGTAGGTTTTTTCTGATACCGATTGGGCTGGAGATTTAGATGATAGAAAGAGCACAACGAGAGGATGTTTCTACGGCCGTCTCTTGATATAGTAGAAAGAAAAATTGTGTGTCACTTGTAACTGTTGAATCCGAATATGTGATAGCTGGAAGTTGTTGCTCCCAACTTTTATGGATGAATTCAAATAGTAGAAGATTAGGAACTTAAGAGTGAGACCCTAATTGTGTAATGTGATAATTCTAGTGCAATTGAAAATTTCAAAAAAATCCAATATAACACTCTCGAACAAAACACGTTGACATTCGACATCATTCTATTCGAGATTTAATAGAAAAAGATTTGATCCGCATGAAATTTTTTGGTACAAATAACCAATTGCCAGACATATTCACAAATTGATTGGATTTTGAGAGATTCTTCATTCTTATGAAATATCTCAGCATGTGTGTATCCTGATATTTCATGGATGTTGTTTTAGGTGTTACAACATCTCGGGCAACATCTAATGTGCATGTACATTTTTAGAACTTAGGTATTCTGCATTTACATTCATACTATTATATGTTGTGTTTTCACTGTGTTGCATAATCTTCTAATGTGCTTACAATTTCTTAGTTCTAGTTAAATCAACACAACTGGACATGATATATATTCCAACTAATTCACAAAGTAGCTGATGGATGTTCGTGTACACCATGATCTTGTCCCATGTGGAAAGTGACTTAAGAAGATTAAGTAAAGAAGCAAAATAAATTGTGTTATGTGTCAGAAGAAAAAGAATGAAAAAAGCTATTTAAAAGAGTCCAATGAAGACTGTGCTTTTAGTGTGAGAGCTACTACGTCTTCCGAATTAAATACAGAAATCCTAATAGAAGAAAATAGAAAAATCTACCTAGAGAAGTCCCAAGAAGACCGTTCTTCTAGCGTGAGAGCTACCATTTCTATATTCAAATAGCTAACAAGCCTCTGAGTTTGTAGAAAAATCAAAATTGTTTTTAGAAATTGGACGTGTTGTCAGAAGATGTTGCCAATATCAGTAAAAACACCCCATTTGTAAACATATCACATATGTCTTCATGTTTTTAATTATGTTACATTCTGTTATTAGGCATAATTAGATCATGCATATACATAACATTGTGAATATTGTCGAGTCAGAAGGTATGAGTATTCAACAAAGAAAATTCGGTGGAAAACTCGATTTTACTATAAATCCAATATTTATTATTTTGGAAGATTAAGTGGTGTTGACCGATGCGGAGTTTAAATCTGGAAACAAATTTTGGAAAACAATTATGTTGAATTTGAGTCACACTTCTTGGCTTGTTTTTCGGAAATTTTTCACCCGTTCATTTTTTTACCGTTGGGAACTAACTGAGCAATTTGTTAGGACTTGATGGATTTTAATTTTGTTACCATTGTACTGAGTGTGAGTGCTTCTATTTTAATTCACACTATTTCATATTTCACTCACATTTTCTGCAAATATCTCGGCCAAATTGCATTATACTCTTCTTGATTTTCTCTGAAACATTCTTGATTATATCTAAACTTCCTTCAATCGTCTCTGATTTTTGCAATGGCAGGATAAGGGTTTGATCCTCAAGACATCCGAAGCGAGATGGGTTACAAGGAGAATGTTGCCCATGTTCCCACAACACATACTGAAACACCTGTTGGTTCTAATCTAGAAATCGTCCCAGTCGAGGAGACTTTCGTACCTCTGGAAACAATTGCCCTAGGCGAGCCGGGGAATGAAATCGACGTTGACAATCTCCCGATTTTGGTGTTGTGAACCAGGTTTTTCCACCGCCTCCACCCGTTAGACGACCAAAGAGACAAGTAGGGTACAACCCTGATCTCACTCCCTCAAACAGATTTCGCCACGAGGGTGTGTCTTTGACAAGCCCATCTCTTGCAGACTCAGAGAACACCTCTGGAGATGACTATGACGATGTCTACTACGAGCTTGTAGCCCGTAAGAAACCAACAACACATGCTGTGAGAAGCTCCTATGATGATAATCTGCCTATTATGCTAATGAAGCGTCACACTCTGATCCAAAGGGACCAACTCCGTCCAATGAGGACGGGTCTCCTTGGCTCAGGTATTAGCAAACCTGAAGAAAGCAAATAACTATGCCTCTGGTTCCTGTCACCGTGATTATGATGACGAACCAGACTCTGAAATGCTGCAATAATTTGAGGACAACCGCACTAAACTCTCCACTGACTCTTCCTCCAAGAGCTCTGTTGATAATTTTGAGGATGACATGTAGTACTGATGTTGCACCGAATGCTGTCAACATGGATGCCAACACTGATCATGAAAGCTACGATTTGAGCACAACCTTCTCCAATCGGTTCTACTCCGAGAAATCAATGGGACAGTGGTCCTTGTATGTAAATTGTGAGTTCCTGGACGAGAAAAACTTTGACCCCAATGCCTTTTCTAGGAAAAATCTGATAACTTTTCTGAAGAATCGGAAGCTCTACTTCACGGTATCGGCTGTAATCCCATACTGTCGCAAGCCGGTCTTAGAACTTTATGCAAATCTGTCTCAGGGTGTTGCTGATGAGCAATCAGATAAGTATGGGAAGGTGTCAGGAACAAGGTGTATGAGTTCAATCCCACGGTGATCAACGAATTCTATCATACACGTCCTGATTCAGAGGAAAGATTTCTCTCTAACATTCATGTTGTCACTTCTACAATCACTGGGGTACTTATTCAACAATTCCCAGCTCATCCTAACTGTCTATCAACAACCAATCTCACATCATTCTACTATGTCCTACACAAACTTGCAATTTGCAATTGGATGCCTTCCACAAACTCTACCGTTGTGACACGACAACAGGCGACGACCCTCTATTCCATTTACACCAATGGGGTCTTCAACTTTGTGAAGTTAGTCTTCCAGACTATGTTTCAATTTTCCGAGGGGGGACTCAAATCATCAAAGCTCTCTTTTTCCACGTTGTTAAATGGGATTCTCGAATCTCAGGATTTGTGAGGGACATTGATGAGCACTAATCTGACATAAGTGATATGTTCAAGATTGCACCAGCTTTGTTCAAAGGCAATTGGAAGGTAGACCTTCCTTGGTCTGAGTCCCACACTGCCTCTGTTGTCTCTGATATGCCACAAGGCTCTCACAACATTGCCGCTCCCACGAGATATGTCATGCTATCCACCACTGCCACCCAAGCCAAAATTGATCATGCCCTCGATAAGATCATTCAAGCCAAGGTTGATTTGCTCTATTATGAGAATCTAGTTACTGACTACAGGCTGGCTCTGGAGGTTGCTGTCCATTCTGGACCAAAAAAAAGGGAGAAGCTGGAGCTGCACAAATAGATGAAGCAGGTACGTCGGGAATAAGAGAAAGCGATGTAAGAGATGAAGCTTGATTTATCATTTTGCGATCAGTGGCTTGTCATTTTGCTATGTGCATGTGTTATTTTGTCTTAAGTTTATGCTCTACCTTGATGATATGCAATGAATGTTTTTCTCTTGTGTTGTCTCTCGTGTTGTCAACATTGCTGCCAACACATATGCTAACATGATCAAATTTAGGAGGAGATGTGTTATCAAATTCAGAGGGAGATGGATTCTCACATACAGGGGGAGATAAAATACAACCAACATGGAAAATTGTATTTGTGCTTATTTTGTCCAGAAATGTAGAAAGGGAGATATTGAAAGGAAAAATAATTATTGGTTTCTTTTCCTTAAATATTTTTTCTTTATTGATAAAATTGCGTGAAATATTTAATTAAGAGTTTCGTATTTCTAGATATGTGATAATAATTATAAGAATTTTATGATATGATATCATTGTTTAAAAAAGTTTATTTTTAATAAAACTCTTATTTTCCATATATTGTCGGATTCTTTTTGGAGATAAACCTTAGGAGAGATGGATGATATGAACAAGAGAAATCAGGTGATGGAAAAGACTTTTGTTTTCACTTTTCTTGGTTTCGCACCTTTGCACTTTTGCACGCGCATTTTGTGAAGTGTTCTCCTGTCCCTGTCACCTGAGAGAAAGTAAACTGGCAACCGTGATCGGAGTCGTGGTTTGAAGATTCATTCGACAGAGAAGGGCGTGTTGGTTGCCGATACCGAGGTTGAATGAATCATTCCACCTGGCAACAGCAAAAGTCGAGTTTGACACAGGTCAAAGGGGAAAGGAAAAGGGCAGTTCCAAACGAAGGACCCAATCTCAAGGGGCAAGCTTCCCGGTGTCCAAGTGTCAAGTCCCGAGGGCTTGTGTCCGCCGAAAGCTGCCTTTACTTTAGCAGCGTCCGGGTTCTTTCTTTTTTGAGGCAGGTTTGACATTCGAATCCCCTGTTAGCCTTTCGTGAACTTAATAGAAATACAATTCACAAGGACGTTGTTGTTTCGAAGAAAATAAATTGCTTTCTAAAACAATCAATAAAACTAAAACATATTCAAGAAAGTAAAACACTGTACCGAAAACTTGAGCAATCAAAACACAATCTTCAATCACGTTTTGGTTTTATTGATTGAGCAATTAAAACACAATCAAAACACAATCGAAACTTGAGCAATTAAAACACAATCAAAACCGTTGTCAAAACTTGAGCAATCAAAACACAATCTTCAATCAAAATAAATTTCTTTCTAAAACAACTCAACTTAAATTTGATCATGTGATGGAAAGTACAGCATGCATACTATGTTGATTCGAATTCTTTTGGAGTATTCTTTGTCATTATTTGAAGTTTGTCTTATGAATTCAATTTTAACCGTTGTCAAAATTTTCAACTGATGTAACAATTTTTTTAAGCTTTATTGACATTTGCAAAGTATTGTAGAAATGTGGAGTTATGTAGACTCACTGAACATGTCATTTTTTTACCCCTACAAATTGTCTGAATATAACAGATGGACAACCCATTACCTTGATGCTGATGCTGAAGTATTTCGGGTGATAACAATTTGAAACTTGAAATTGCTGAGCTAAAATCCAAGTAAAATGCATATTGAATATCATTTCTTCATATTTTGTGTAATTCTTCTACCTTTTGCCTTATGATGTGACACAAAATTTTTTGTTTGGCATCTAGATTCTGTGAAAGAACCAAAGCTCTTATACATGGTGATCTGCATACTAGTTCTGTCATTGTTACTACTAAATCAACTCTCAAGTTATACATCCCGAGTTTCATCCTGGGGTTTGGCATTGTTCAACTTTTCTTCCGGGATGGATGAACTTGTGTGGCTTTGATTCTTTTTAGTCACGCTTTTGATCTAAACTAATTGCAAGGTTGCTTATGTTGAAAAATGTAGGCATTGAGTTTTTATTTCTACTACCAATAGAAAAACAATGCTTCACCAAAATTTTATTCTTTCTGCAAAGGAAGTACAAAAAAATTTATTTGCGTTCTGGATGCTAATTTCTTTGTATGAAACTCGACATTTTAATTTTGATCTCTTAATCATTTAACCTGGATTTAATTTTTGGTGAATGCACAAATGCACCCTTCACAAAACTATGACGTTTTTCAGTATAATTTCGTGAGCATTACATATTCTCTAGCATAATAGGATGTTAACCTGATCTACATGATTTAAATCAGGTGTACAAAGTGTGGATTTTGAAGACAATTTCAGACTTGGAACCTCTTCTACACGAAGTTCACTGCACTTTGGGATAAACACAAGGATGGTCCTGGTGAAGCATATCTCCCAGAAATTTATAATAAGCTAACCTCCAGCTTCTGATAAAGAAAAATATATGGACGATCTTTTCCACGACCCTCTAGGATTCGGTGCTACCAAAATGATCCGATTAGATAAAATATTTCCCTTTTTTATGAACTGTGATCTCTGTGCCATCATTTCTTTTGAGCTTTCAGACTTCTCAAATTTTCAAAAAAGAACAAGAACATCTATGTTTGACGGGACATGCCTTATAGAACTATCTTGAAATATTTGAATGAGACTGTAAAGATATTTATCCCCTATTTCCTATGTGTGCCTGATTCTCTATAGTCGAATTGACCTGTAATGGCCGGTTACTCGTACAAATAATAATAATGTGTTTATGTCATTTAATATGTAGTTATTTAGTTCATTATGTTTTACATGTTGATTGAGGTATCGATATTGAGATTGAATATGATTTCTAGATTTTCAATGGTGTATTGAGAATGAATATGTGTCTAAATAGTGATAGTAAGATGTGTAGGTAGAAGTAGTGTAATGAAATTGGTAGGAAATAATATGAAAATATGGCAGTTTTTAAGGGTTTTAGCATAATGATTAGAATATGCATCCAAATTATGTGAGGCCATAACCTTTAGAAAGCTAAGATGTAATGCTACAACTTTCATGTTTTGGGCTTTGTCCAAATCGTTTTGGAAGACAAGCCAAAAGCGCCCCGAAGTGTGTCGTGTATATCGTCATTCCTTCACTAACACATGTTGGGAGAATAAGCATAACTTTTTACTCAGTCCTCCAAATGACATGAAACCAGTTGAAGATTCAAGCCAGGACATAGGGCTACAACTTTCATGTTTACCACTTGTTTAGATTATGAAAGAAAGAAATATTTTGGAGCGATTTTTGATGAAACAGTGTGTAGAGCCGAAAGTTGCGCGCCCGGGCCGATGTGAAAGTCCGCCCGGGTGGACCTGCACAAAAATTAAAATGTTTAGGGGCGAGATTTCCTCGCCCGGGCGGTAAAAGACGTCCGCCCGGGCACCGCCTCATGTGTAAAAAGATAAGTATCGATTTTCCAAGCCATTCCAACCATTTCTACAGCACTTTTTCAGCAAGAACTCGAAAGAAACTCATAGAAATCTTCCTCCAAAGCTTTCTTCTTCATTTCTTCATCAATTTGAAGTTAGGAATTAGTTCTCCATCACAACAGCATCCTAGAGTTGTAAGTTTTTATCTTTTTAATGGTTGTTATACATGTAGAAGACCATGTAGATATAATGATTGGATTTTTGATATATTTGACAGTATAGGAGAGAGAAACATCGTCTCAAACCAGTATTCGTACACTTGGACTGTAAGTTGGCATGTTCTTTAAGTAATACATGAGTAATATTATGATTTCAAATGATTCCCATTGATTATTGCTATATGTACATTGTTAGTATGTTTATTGATGAAACATAGCACCATATTCCATTGTTATGTATTAAATATGAAAGGAACTCATGAATATTGAAGAGGGGTGCTATGTCATGAACACGAACATGAACATAAAAAGAAAAGGACTGACTTTACATGATATATAGCTTGTTGACATCATGGGTGGTTTTAAGTCCACCAAAGCTATTGGCCAATATATGTTCATGGGGCGAGGGGTTGCCAAAGGTTGCTCCCTGACGTCCAACACAGTAGTAGCTATATAATAAAGCAAGCACGGTAGTACAGGTCAACTAATGAGGCTCAAGTACAGAAATGAATATGAATATATGCTATGATATGACATGGTTTAAAGATTCATTGTTGTCACGACTTGATATGTATGTTCCTTCGACGCATATTGATACGTACAAGTGCCAACTTATTGAGTTTTATAAACTTGTGTAGGTCATGTATTACAGGATCAGGTAGTGAAGATGCGTAGGATGCCGATTCGCCAATGGATGCTTGTGACGTGCCTCACCTCGACAAGAACCGGGACTTATTATTGTATAGCTTCCGCATATGTATTGTATTAAAATATGTCAGGGTTTAAACAAGTTTTACGATGTTTATGATGATACAAAGTATTTGTATATGAGAATATGTATATGTATAACAATATGGTGTATGGTTGTGTATGAAAATATGCTTGATGTTGTTGCTTGAGTTGAGTTTTTGGCTTTGACAAAATATAGGGACATCATGCCAAAAATTTTATAAACCGTCAAATTGATGCCCCTTGTTTTGAATTGCTTCATAATATAGATATATCATTCAAATCATATTTTGATTATGGTAATTATGCTAAGTATAGAGTAAGGGTGTGACATGACCTGAGAGACTTCTGGTTAATTGTTGGCGTAGTTCACGTTGAAGATTTTGAATCGATCAGAGAGGCAAGCAAACGAGTAGCTCACGTGAAGATTTTGAATCGATCAAAGAGGCAAGAAAACGAGTAGATTGTGAATGCAAAGCTCTAAATTTTTCCAAGGCTCTGCTCTCAAGGACAAGAGACAATTCCAAAAGATCGATGAAGTTGTTTCGGCTATTCAGCTACTCAACACATGCTAAGATCTTATGTCAAACAATTGATGAATTGCCCGGTAAGTTTTGGTTTTATTCTAAGTATAGTCAAACATACATTAGGATTATAATTTTTTTATATAAATATTCTTAATGTATCTATTTTGTCCCCAATGACTTTATACTTGGTTTATGTTTCGATGAAATAAGATGATAAAACTTTTAAGACATGGATGTATTTGATATTATAATATATTTTTTATATCATAATTACAAAATGGACATATTCTTAAGAAATATATATAGTTATTTTTGGATCTCAAAATAGTTTATGGTACTTTGAGATAGCTTGATTTTGATTTAATATAAACGTTGATGTAAAAAGTGTCAAACCTCGAAACTCGAGATTTGACACCGGCGTCGTTTAACAATCACACAATTGAAAACAACCAACCTCGTAGCATAGTATAAACCGAAAACCAGTTTATTAATCATAATTTCTCAAAACCAATGTCTTTACAACTGAAATAACTAATGTGGAAGCGTCTTACATGAAATTAAAAACAACGAAATTCGAAATAATGCTAACATGTCTAACACTAAATCTCGAAGAATCACCATCCCCAGAATTGTTCTGATTCCTCCTCTTCGATTTTCTCCTCGGATTTCTCTGGGACAGGTTGTAAGGGAGTGAGTATTTTGGGAAATACTCAGCAAGTGGGGGATATTGAAAACAACATAAATATTTTTACAACATTTTCGAAAAACAACATATATCTACAGCATGCTTTTCATAATCGTAATAGCATAATCATATCATAATAACACTGCGATTTTTCACCTTTCATGGTTTACTGATATCAGTCCCTAAGTTTTAATCCTCTAAGGGGGCGAGGCCATAAAATAGTTCTATCCCACTGTTAAGGGCCATATGTTAGAATTCCACCCATTTTCAGAGAATTCTCACAGTGCCAATGTAAAAAACGTAACAAGATTTAAAAACGTAGACGGTGTTCAACCGAATTTTTAAAATCAAAAAAACGAAACCTTCAAATGCATAAAACCGAAATTTAAAACAGCCCACTTACCTTAAATTCTTGAAAAGAAAACGTGAAAAAGGCTAGGGTTCTTCGAAATTCCTACTTCACTGGTTGGACGGCGGCAGCGCTTCGCTGTGCTCGAAAATTCCTAAGGGGACTAGGGCACAAATTTCTAAAATTGGTGTGCAATTTTAGGTGTGGTTTTCGAAATACAGGGCCTTCCTATTTATAGGAGTTGGCTGCTATCGTGATCAAGAGTTATAGTTTCATTTGAACTCTGAATCAAATCTTCATCAAAAATCATGATCTATCCGTGATACTGTTCGAAATTTAAATCTTTTATCACATGCAAATTTCGAAATTTGCATATATATACACTGGTTAATTTCGAATTCTAGGGATTTTTTTATCCCTTGCTTGATCTTTTATCCCGATATCTCAATATCATCTTAAATCTTAGACATTTATCTGCGAAATTTCAAATAATAGACACAATATTATTTTTATTCACTCAATCTTGGTAAAATCTTACAAATCTCACATCCTAAACCGAGATAAATCCTGGTATCCAAAATATACTATCGTGATAAAACTTAAATGATAAAACTTAAAATTCTTGGATTTTACATCCCTCCCTCCTTATGGGATGTTTTGTCCTCGAAACTTGGGTTGGCTTGGTCTATGAAAAGGTACGGATATTGGTTTCTCATCCTTTCTTCTAGCTCCCACGTGGCTTCTCTTTCCGTGTGGTTAGACCATTGCACCTTGACGTAGGGGATGATACGTCGCCTTAGTACTTGGTCCTTGGTGTCCACAATTCTAATGGGAACTTCTTCGTACTTCAGCTCTTCTCCCAAGTTACTTTCGATCATGAGCGGTTCTGCTTCCAACATGTGGCTTGGGTGCGAGACGTATTTCCGTAGTTGGGACACGTGAAAAACGTTGTGAATTCTAGACATGTTTGGTGGCAGTGCTAATCTGTAAGCTAGTATGCCCACCTTTTCCAAAATCTCAAAGGGTCCCACATAACGAGGGTTTAGCTTCCCGGCTTTACTGAATCGGACCACTCCTTTCATAGGCGAGACTTTTACGTAGGCCTTCTCGCCGATATTGAATTCTACTGGCCTTCTTTTCAGATCTGCCCAACTCTTTTGTCGATCTTGCGCTGCCTTGAGTTTCTCTCGGACTACTGTAACCTTGTCTATTGTTATCTATACGAGTTCGGGTCCTACTATTGCTTTTTCTCCCACTTCATCCCAATATAAGGGTGATCGGCATTTCCTCCCATACAGAGCTTCTATGGATCCATCCCTATACTGTTGTGATAGCTGTTATTATAAGCAAACTCGATCAATGGTAGGTTATTGCTCCAATTGCTACTGAATTCTAGAGCGCAGGCTTGCAGCATATCTTCCAGGGTTTGAATTGTTCTCTCGGTTTGGCCATCGGTTTGAGGGTGATAGGCCGTACTAAGAGTCACTTTAGTTCCCATGGCCCCCTGAAAGCTCTTCCAAAATCGTGAGACGAACCTTGGGTCTCTGTCAGACAGGATGCTCACTGGTACTCCATGAAGTCGTACAATATTATCCATATATAGTGTGGCCCACTTGTCCAGATTATAGTTCATACGAACGGGTAGGAAGTGTGCAGATTTTTTAAGTCTATCTACAATTACCCATATTCCGTCTTGACCTTGTCTCGACTTTGGCAACCCCACCACAAAGTCCATGGAGATATGTTCCCACTTTCACTCAGGTATCTCCAACGGTTGCAATAATCCTCCGGGTCGCTGGTGCTCTGCTTTGACCTGTTGACACACTTGGCATCTAGAGACAAATTCTGCCACGTCTCTTTTCATTCCATTTCACCAAAAATTGCCTTTAAGATCTCTGTACATCTTCGTACTCCCTGGATGGACTAAAAACTTGGATTTGTGTGCTTCTGACAGTATTTCTTGGCGACGGTTATCGCATCCTGGTACACACAGTTGCCCTTTCATCCACAGGACTCCTTTGTCATCAATTTGTAGATCTTGAGACTTCCCGCTTTCGACTTGTCCTCTAAGTTTCTTCAGCTCAGGGTCTCGATCATGGTTCAACTTGACGGTCTCTTGCAGACATGGTCTCGCGGAGAGTGAGGCCAGAGTAATCTTGCTCTCATTTTTCCGACTCAGAGCATCGGCCACCTTGTTCGCTTTACCCGGATGGTAACTGATAGTCAGGTCGTAATCCTTCAGGAGTTCGATCCACCGTCTTTGCCTCATGTTAAGTTCCTTTTGGGTGAACAGGTATTTGAGGCTCTGGTGATCTGTGAAAATTTCGCACTTGGCGCCATAGAGATAGTGCCTCCAAATTTTTAAGGCAAATACAACTGCTGCTAGCTCCAGATCATGCGTAGGGTAGTTCTGCTCGTGCGGTTTCAACTGCCTTAATGCGTAGGCTATTACCCTTCCCTCTTGCATGAGTACGCATCCCAAACCTTCTTTAGATGTGTCGCTGTAGATGGTGAATTTCTTATATTCAGTGGGTAAGATTAGTACTGGCGTGAATGCGAGCTTTTCTTTTAATGTCTGAAAACTTTTCTCGCAACCTTCGTCCCAGATGAACTTGGAATTCTTCTGAGTGAGTGTAGTCAGTGGTATGGCGATTGAGGAAAAACCTTCGACAAACTTTCTGTAATAACCTGCCAGTCCAAGAAAGCTCCGTATGTCGGTGGCGTTCTTAGGGTTTGGCCACTCTGTAATTGCCTCGACTTTCTTGGGATCCACTGATACTCCCGCTTCAGAGATCACATGTCCTAAAAAGGATACACTCTTTAGCCAGAACTCACATTTCTTAAACTAAGCATAGAGCCCCTTCTCTCTCAAAGTCTGAAGTGCAATGCGCAGATGCTCTTCGTGATCTCTCAGGTTGGAAGAATAGACGAGGATGTCGTCAATAAATACCACTATGAACTGATCCAGGAATGGCTTGAAAACTCTGTTCATTAGGTCCATGAAAGCTGCAGGCGCATTGGTCAACCCAAAAGGCATCACTGTGAACTCATAATGCCCATATCTTTTCCGAAAGGCTGTTTTGGGGATATCTTCCGCCCTGACCTTCAGTTGGTGGTATCCTGTCCTCAGATCCAGTTTAGAAAATACTGCGGCTCCCTTAAGTTGATCAAATAGGTCGTCAATCCTTGGGAGGGGGTACTTGTTCTTGATGGTGATCTTGTTCAGTTCTCTATAATCGATGCACAATCTCATACTCCTATCTCTCTCCTTTACAAAGAGTACTGGAGCTCCCCATGGGGACACACTGGGTCGGACTTGCTTTTTGTCTAACAATTCTTGGAGTTGTTCCTTTAACTCCTTGAGTTCAGCTGGCACCATCCTGTAAGGTGCTTTCGAAATTGGTGCTGCACCCGGAACCAGATTAATTTCGAACTCGACTTCGCGGTCCGGGACTGTCCCTGGGAGTTCTTCTGGAAAAACATCCGGGAACTCACATACTACTGGAATGTCTTCTATTTTCAGTTCGACTTCTCCTTGCACTTCGCTAACCATTGCTAGGTAGATATCTTCTCCGGATTTCATGGCCTTCTATGCTTGGGACGCGGAAAGGAGTGATTTCCGTTCCTTGGATTTACCATGAAACACGATCTCTTTCTGATTCGGGGTTCGGAGTTTAACTCTTTTCCCTTTACAGTCCACTGTTGCATTGTTTCTGGCTAACCAATTCATTCCCAGAATGATGTCAAAATCAGTCATGACTATTTGTATTAGATATGCGCTGAAAGTCTGATTACCGATACTGATTAAACAGTCCCTATGAATCTCGTGAGTTTCGATGGCCTTATTTGTAGGTGTGGCTATCCGAAAAGGTTCGGCTAATAATTCAGGCTTAAGTCCTAGTTTCTTAGCAAGTCTCTTAGATACAAATGAATGCGTAGCACCACAATCAAATAACGCATAAGCGGGCACTTCTTGAATTAGGAGGGTACCTGAAACAACTTCGTTGGCATCGTCGGCCTCTTCTTGAGTCATAGCAAAGATCCTGGCATTAGGTTTGCCTTCTTTTGGCTTGTTGGGGTTAGCTCCTGTATTTGGCTCAGTTCTCTTATTGGCCCCGACGGCTTGGTTGGCGGCAGTAGGGCATTCGGCAATTCGGTGTCCCGATTTCCCACATCCGAAGCATACACCACTGTTTCTTCGGCATTCTCCCAGGTGTCGTAAGTGACAAGTTGGGCAAGGCTTAATATCCTGGTAGCTTGAGGTAGGCGGAGGCCCTTTAGATGGTCCACTGGACTGGTTAGGCTTCTTGAAAGCCTGATTGTTGCGTGAGGACTGATTCTTCATGGGCTTTTTGTTCTTAAATTCCTTCTCCCTGCGCTGGATGTCAGTTTCAGCTCGGATAGCTGCGCCCATAAGATCTGAAAAATTCGCGGGTTGGTAGACTGCTAGTGCTGATTGGATCCTGCTGTTCAATCCCTTTTTAAAACGGTGCAATTTCAAAACTTCGTCCGCCATGATTGCCGGAGCATAAGATCCAAGGGCATTGAACTGCGAAGTGTATTCCACGACTGACATATCCGGAGTTTGAGTGAGGTTTTCAAATTCACTCAGTTTCTGTAGTCTGGCCTCGGCTGGATAATACTGTTTCAGAAAAGCTTCTCGAAATCGCTGCCAAGTGATTGGTCCTGTGGCGGTCATGGCTGGCGAGACTGCTTCGCACCATTTAGCTGTTCTGTCTTCCAGGAAAGGCACGATCACATCAACTTTGAGTGCCTCTGGAACTTCCAATAGCCTCAACTGAGTCTCGACGCTCTTTAGCCAACTCTGGCCAACTTCGGGATCGGCGTCCCCTCTGAATGTCGGACACATGTTCTTGCGGAGTGATTCATAATGGAACTTGATTCCATTTGGTGGTGGAGGTGGAGGTGGTGGTGGCTGATTGACGTTCTGATTTCCCAACCCTTGCAGTGTTGTTGCCACAATGGTGGCTATGGCCATAAGATCAGCTTGGCTTAAGTTGACTGCCGGCGGGGGTCCATTCCCTTGCTCGTTTTCCTGTCCGCCTTCACGGTTGATATTAGCATAACGCGGGTGCGGTTCTGTCTTGGGGGTCTGTCGGCCGTTTCCTACATATTGCAAGTTCTAAGAATTTTTCGTACGAGTAAAGTTCATACAATAGATTGTGCTGAAATAAAATGAAAATCAATTAACCAAATAAAACAAAATTTTTTTTTTTGATTTCTAAAAGAAAGAACATGACCAATCTAAAGGAAACAAAAGTCATACTGAATAAAATAGTAACAACGGAAATAAACCACTAAAAATGGTCCACTAAAACGCTCAGAATATCATAAATATGAAAGAATAAAATATCAGGATAGAGTAAGGTACTGAAAATTAAAAGTTTTCAAAAATTTCCAAAATGGAAAGTTTTGAAACGGACATATGGATTCGAAGAGTATGTCGAGAGGATTTCAGAACAGTTGACGGAACCGAATTCGGAGTTTCCTACGAAAAAATCGAAGGACGTATGCTGACGGGTTGACTCGCTGACTCGGCCGGGTTGACTCGCCGGGTTGACTCGCCGAAGTATAGTCGAAGCAAAGGCGTAAGTCGGCGAAGGGGTAAGGATTACGGAACCGGTTGTGGCACGGCCAGAATCGGTCAGAAAACTGCCTAATTTGGCCGGAACTCGCTCAAACTCGGTTGACTCACTTGAAATTGGGCGTTTTTGATTGGTTCATCCGAACGCAAAATTGATAATTGGGAAATGTTACCCATGTGTAGTATCGTGTTCTGGTAAAAGGAATTGAAAATCGGAGTAGTATTGGTAGGGTAATTGGACGAAATAATATTCGGCGTTAGGGTTTCATACACCCCATCGTAGATCTGAAATTCCGGTGGCACCCGAACGCGAAACCTTAAATTGTTTAAGGGATTTTGTTCCTCTCGTCGAGGCGGTTCTGGAACTAATCTCCGATCGAAGAAAGAATACCGGAAGCGGCCGGAATCGGAGGAAACGCGGCGGCGCGTGCTAAGACCCTGTTTGGCCGAAAATTTTACGATTTTTTTTTTCGAAAATCGATTTTTCCCACTCGGATTATGAACCTGGCGGCTCTGATACCACTTAAATGTCATGCCCCGAAACTCGGGATTTGACACCGACGTCGTTTAACAATCACACAATTGAAAACAACGAGCCTCATAGCACCAATTTATTGATCATAATTTCTCAAAACCAATGTCTTTACAACTGAAATAACTAATGCGGAAGCGTCTTACATGAAATTAAAAACAACGAAATTCGAAATAATGCTAACATGTCTAACACTAAATCTCGAAGAATCATCATCCCCATAATTGTTCTGATTCCTCCTCTTCGATTTTCTCCTCGGATTTCTCTGGGACAGGTTGTAAGGGGGTGAGTATTTTGGGAAATACTCAGAAAGTGGGGGATATTGAAAACAACATAAACATTTTTACAACATTTTCGAAAAACAACATATATCTACAGCATGCTTTTCATAATCGTAACATCATAATCATATCATAATAACACTGCGATTATTCACCTTTCATGGTTTACTGATATTAGTCCCTAAGTTTTAATCCTCTAAGGGGGCGAGGCCATAAAATAGTTCTATCCCACTGTTAAGGGCCATATGTTGGAATTCCACCCATTTTCAGGGAATTTTCACAGTGCCAACGTAAAAAACGTAACAAGATTTAAAAACGTAGACGGTGTTCAACCGAATTTTTAAAATCAAAAAAACGAAACCTTCAAATGCATAAAACCGAAATTTAAAACAGCTCACTTACCTTAAATTCTTGAAAAGAAAACGTGAAAAAGGCTAGTGTTCTTTGAAATTCCTACTTCACTGGTTGTACGGCTCGCTGTGCTCGAAAATTCCTAAGGAGACTAGGGCACAAATTTCTAAAATTGGTGTGCAATTTTAGGTGTGGTTTTCGAAATACAGGGCCCTCCTATTTATAGGGGTTGGCTGCTATCGTGATCAAGAGTTATAGTTTCATTTGAACTCTGAATCAAATCTTCATAAAAAATCATGATCTATCCGTGATACTATTCGAAATTTAAATCTTTTATCTCATGCAAATTTAGAAATTTGCATATATATACACTGGTTAATTTCGAATTCTAGGGATTTTTTTCTCCATTGCTTGATCTTTTATCCCGATATCTCAATATCGTCTTAAATCTTAGACATTTATCTGCGAAATTTCAAATAATAGACACGATAATATTTTTATTCACTCAATCTTGATAAAATCTTACAAATCTCACATCCTAAACCGAGATAAATCCTGGTATCCAAAATATACTATCGTGATAAAACTTAAATGATAAAACTTAAAATTCTTGGATTTTACAAAAAGTATATGCAGGTTTGAACAAGATTATAAAACACATTATACCATAAAATATTAGATAAAAACTTGTGTGAGACGGTCTGATGGGTTATATTTTGTGAGACAGATCTGTTAGTTGGGTCATCCGTAAAAAAATGTTACTTTTTATGCTAAGAGTATTACTTTTTTATTGTGAATATCGGTAGGGTTGACTCGTCTCACAGATAAAGATTCGTGAGACCGTCTCACAAGAAACATATTCAAAACATTAAAGTTTGATTAAGATTATTTTATAAGACATTGTAAAATGGAATAACGAAATATGTATATGAACATTTCTCGAGTTTGTTATAATTTATTTGTGAACATAATAAAATATTAAAAAAATATATAACTCTCGATATTAAAAGTATTAGTAGTTCGCTCCAAATATATCACATTCCAAAAACACTTGGCAGAGTCTACTTCTTTCTCAAACTCTCGTTCGATCCTATATTTGTTTTCTGAGTCATCTTCCAATTAAACTCATTTTCATCTTGACTTATTTGAGAAAAAGACCGATTTCCCGTTCGTTCTTTTTTTCTAATATGTATGAATTTATTTTGTTATTTTTATTTTTTGAAATTCAGGGATGAGAATATTTATGATATCTATTGTATATTTAAAATTTTTATCTATACCGCTTACAATAATATAAAAATATAAAATATTATTAAATATTATTAAATATATATTATTTTCACGCAAAGGTCTATAAAATTCAAACATTCTAGAAATGGGGAAATCCGGATGACAATTTATTAAACCCAATGTTTAATTGATTTATTATTGTTGATCGTGTTTTAACTTTTGAGTAGGTCTTTTGTGAGATGATTTCGTGAATTTTTATCTGTTAGACGGATCAATCTTTCCGATGTTCATAATAAAAATAATATTATTTGTATAAAAAATAATATTTTTTTTATGAAAAATCTAAATAAAAAAATCTCGTGTAATTAACTTTTTTGCTCTAAAGTCTAAATAATGACCAGATTCAATGTATTAGCCGTGTAAAGGAAGCATCTCATTCCTTCACCATTAATCGAGTCAAATTATCAATTATTTATTTGCAAATTCCTCGTTTTACATGCCTCCACTCAAAATGCTCTGTATATGCCCTTCCTCCACTCCACGGTGTCTTTGAGCTGTCGCCTCCGCTCTTAATGCCATGGCTTTCGACGGGTTTCGGCCGCTGGACGAGAAGATATTGGTGGAGTACTTGAAGGCCACCCCTTCTCTGGCGGCGAAGCTGGGTAACCAGTTCGATGCTTTGGAAATCAAAGAAGTGGGCGATGGAAATCTTAACTTCGTCTACATTGTTATTACCCCAGCGGGCTCTTTGGTCATCAAGCAGGTAGGATGATTGTTATGCTTTTGGGTTTTTAGTTTTTGTGGGATAAATTTCATGATCTTGAAGTGGGGTTCGCTTAGTTCTTCCTTTCGTCATATCAATTTAAGGTGCTCTGATAGTAAAATTAGAGATGAATTGAGGCAAAGGAAATGACGGTGATGCTTTTACTCGAAGAGAAATACCCCTTTTTTTGTGTTCAAGTTTTTTAGTTATCTTATACTAGATGCACTTCTTGAATTTGAGGTATTTTCCTTTTTGTCTAGTCGTAGAATTCTCTCTCTCTCTCTCTCTCAAATGGCTGAGATGCAAGTGCCTTAGAATCTGCGTCAGTGGCTTTTTTGAGAACTTCTATTTCCATCTTTCTTAAACTGGCCAAAAATCTCTACAGGCTCTTCCATATATTCGTTGCATAGGGGAGTCATGGCCTATGACAAAGGAGCGTGCCTATTTTGAAGCATCAACTTTGCAAGAACATGGCCGTTTGTGTTCTGAACATGTTCCTGAAGTTTACCATTTTGACCGTACAATGTGTCTGATTGGCATGCGATACCTAGAGCCACCACATATCATCTTAAGAAAAGGATTGATTGCTGGGATTGAGTATCCATTACTGGCAGAACACATGTCTGGATATATGGCCAAAACATTGTTCTATACTTCCTTACTTTATCTGACCACCACCAATCATAAAAGTGCAGGCAAGCCGTTGAACAACCTGAAATTCATTTTATCTTATGGTTATGTTTATACATGCATCTTAATTGTGTAATATGTATTTGGCATTACTCCATTTGATGACCATCTTGCACAATCCTGGTAGGACTATCATAAAAGTAATCACTACGAGAAACCAAAAAAAAAGTTGTGCTAATAACTACTAAGACCAACTTTACAAAATATACAAGGTTTCATGCTGCAAGAGTTTTGAACATGTGGTGTATGGCTTTGATTGTTGTACATTTAATTTTCTAAAATAACCCTACTTAAATTTGATTATGAGGAAAGTAGAACATGCAGACTATGTTGATTTGAATTCTTGTGGAGTATTCTTTGTTATTACATCAATAGATTCGAAGTTTGTCCTAGGAATTGAATTTTAAGCATTTTAAATGTTTCAACTGATGAAACAATTTTTTTACGCCTTATTGACAGTTGCAAAGTATTGTGGAAATGTGGAGTTATGTAGACTCACTGAACAGGTCGTTTTTTCTGATCCCTACAAAGTGTCTGAATATAACCGATGGACAACCCCTTACCTTGATGCTGATGCTGAAGTAGTTCGGGGGGATAACATTTTGAAACTTGAAATTGCTGAGCTAAAATCCAAGTAAAATGCATATTGAATACCATATCTTCATATTTTATGTAATTCTTCTACCTTTTGCCTTATGATGCGATACAAATTTTTTTGTTTGGCATCTAGATTCTGTGAAAGAACCCAAGCTCTTATACATGGTGATCTACATACTGGTTCTGTCATGGTTACTACGGAATCAACCCAAGTTATAGATCCCGAGTTTTCTTTCTATGCGCCTATGGGATTTGATGTGGGAGCTTTTATTGGAAACCTGATTTTAGCTTATTTTGCACAAGATGGACATTCAAACGAGGGGGCTGATCGAAAAGTATGTTATGTCACTATGGTCCTATTTACCAATATTTCGGTCTTATTTATATATACCATCTTAATTTTGTTTGTTCCATTATACCAGTTCTATATTATTTTTATGTATATACATTTTTTTCTTGTTCTCTAGGGTTTATTAGTCTATACATTTATTATCCTGTCCCTTTCTCTGTATCTTGAACACCCGAAAACACATTTTTCATCCTGGGTTTTAGTATTGTTCGACTCTTGTTTCGGGATGGATGATATTTTGAATAATGATATCAATCAAGCATTGCTGGTTACAGATGGCCCATGTTTACAGTAGTGATCCATGGTAGATGGGTATTATGTGGAATCATGATTACAACTTTAAGATGGCTTCAAGTCTTGTTAGTCACACTTTTGATCTAAATAAGTGCGAGGTTGCTTCTGTTGAAAAATGCAGGCACTTATTTTTTTTTAAAGTGAACGAAGTACGAAGGAATTTTTGTTTGCATTTTCAAAGCTAATCTCTTCATACGAAAGTAGACATTTTGATTTCTGAATCATTTAAAGCGGATTTATTTCTTGGTGAATGCATGACCGCACCCTTCAGAAAACCATGATTGTTGTCAGATTGTTTTGTGAGCATTACATATTCTCTACCATAATATAGCATGTTAACTTGATGTACATGTTTTACGGACATAAATATTATTATGGATTTTACTAAGGTGGGCTAGGGCCCTAAACCAATGCAGTTCAAGTGATGCAACCCCAAGCCCTTGGAAGGATCTAGATATGGGGAAATGGAATAAATCGTGAGGGGAGGGTAATTAGGAATCATTCTGTTAGTTTGTTGTTAGAGAAAATACTAGCATAGGCTAGGGGAGAGGAGTCTTCATTTTTTTTACAGAGTTCATCTCTGGGTTTATTTCAGCTTTATTTTAGTTTTGTTCATCAATTATTATATACAAATTGTGGTTGTAACAACATGATTCAACTCAGCTGTACAAAGTGTGGATTTTGAAGACAATCTCAGAGACTTGGAACCTCTTCAACATGAAGTTCACTGCTCTTTGGGATAAACACAAGAATGGTCCTGGTGAAGCATATCTCCCAGAAATTTATAATAATCAAGACCTCCAGCTTCTGATAAAGAAAAAATATATGGACGATCTTTTCCATGACACTCTAGGATTCGGTGCTGCCAAAATGATTCGGTTAGATAAAATCTTTCATTTTTTATGAGCTGTGGTTTTCTCGATCCGTCAGAAAAGCACAAGAACCTCTATGTTCAATGGGACATGCCTTATAGAACTATCTTCATATATCTGAGCAGTCTAATGAGACTGTAAAGATGTTTATCCCCCATTTCCTATGTATGCCTATTTTTCACAGGCAAATTGACCTGAGAAACTTCTGGTTGATATACAGGAGAATTGTTGGCGTAGCTCACGTTGAAGATTTTGAATCGATCAAAGAGGCAAGCAAACGAGCAGATTGTGAACGCAAAGCTCTAAATTTCGCCAAGACTCTGCTCAAGGACAGGAGACAATTCCAAAAATAGAGGAAGTTGTTTCAGCTATTCAGCTACACAACACCCGCTAAGATCTTATGTCCAACAATTGATGAGTTTTGGTATGTTTGTTGTTTTTGAGTGTTGAAGCTTGCAAAGAGGATATCAATATCACATATTCTTACTACATATATTTAGATGTGAATTTTAATGGCTCAATTTGTGTTCTTTACTTGTAGTGTTGGGTAGTATTCGACTTGATTCCATTAGCTCACTTCCCTTAACAGTGCATCTTTTATCCAGATAATGTGGTTATAACTTATACACATTTGGAGTTGAGATTCAAACTTGTTACTCTATCGTTATCCTCCAAGTTCATACGTTTACCCGTCAGCAACCTCAACAAAGGCAATACTTGGGGCTCTGTTTTTCCTTTCAATCCTTTTTTTTGGATTACTTTTCCCTACGATTTCAATCCTCCTCGTCTATCCCAAAATCGTCGTTCCCCAAAAATCGTATTCTTTAAACTTTTTCTAATTCCTTCCCGTAAATTATCACTTGAAACGTTTCCTCAAAGTTCATTCCATGTATCAATCCCTCTTAATTTCACCTTACATTTTTCTACTTTTCTATATTTTCCAAGTTAAGATAGCTATGGATAAGAACCAAAGAATACTATTTTTTTTGACTAATATTTATTTATTATCTCACTTGGAATCAATTCACCTTTTTTAAAAAAAAAAACAATAAACCATGCATAATTGCAACAATTTAACAAATTATGGGGTGTTAGTACGAGGAAATTATATTTTTGGTTATTTATATCTTTATGTTCTCAAATTTTTATTTCAATCTACTACATTTTTTTATAATGTCTATCTATTTTTCCCATAAAACAAATGTGTTATTGATGTGATGTGACAACAATTTGTTCAAAAATATTTCATGGAATTGCAATTACACCATACTAAATTTCAATTTGACATTATAGCAAACAAAAACCATAAACAGATAAATAGTGTTTGTCACGAAAATTTGCGGGCGTGCCAGGCACGTGTTCGTGCCAAATGTGAATTAATCTGACTTCGTTTACCAAGCGTTGTGAATCTCGATTCGGTCGTAAGTTCTAACTCCTTCGAAATGGCTCCAAACTAAACGCATAAAATAAAAATCAAATACTTGGCTGCTGGAAATTGAAATAAACAAACGTAGAATTGATGGAATTCTGCAGAAACTTTGCTGTGTATTTTTGTGTTGATTTGTCGGGGGGCCCTTTCTGATTCCTCCATCTGCCTTTGTCACACTCCACGAGAAGTTTCAACCACACTCCACGATTACTCCACGTCTTCCATATTGGGTAATGGAGGTAACCGGCCGCAACTTTCTTTCACTGGGTCAACTGCAACTCTGATAGGCTTTATCTCTTGGGCTTCTCTTTTGGGCTTCTCTAAAAAAATTAATTTTAGGCACAACAATTGCCCCCCTAGTCAATTTGGGCCAATGGCCAATTTGGTCCAATTTGGCTATTTTTAATAATTCAAATATATGTGGCCTATTTACAAGTTGGCCAATTTACATAATACGATATATATGAGGAGGAAGAGGAGGAAGATGATAAAAAGAAAGCAAACAGTGTATTCACAATACCATGCTTCCCAAACTTCTTCCTTGTTCTTCTTCCCCCAAACCCTCCAATTCTTCGCTGCTTTCACAACCTATTCTCCTTCACTTTTAGATAACTACTCAACCACTCACGGAGATCTCATTTCCAATATCACCACCGATTACATCGCCTTTGTAATGTCATCCAAGTTTCTGAAAATTTCCATCATCAATCTCTTTTACATCAAGTCCCACCTTCTCAAGGTAGGTATATTTCAGCATTTTTCTCAATCCTCCATTACAAAAACATTGTAGAATATGTGACATTTCATGCTGCACTCAAGATGTTTGTGAATATGCCTGAATAAGTTTTTGATGAGCAACCCCTTGCAACACCCACTGCAAGATATCTTAAATAATCTGCTTTCAATGTTTTCAACTTTTCAGGATTCAAGCCGCACTTGTTCGGAGACGTTGATTCAAGTGGGAGATTTCAAAGCATAAAGAGAGAGGTTGGACAGTATGCACTCTGAGAGAAAGATTATTCTAACAACTTTCCAATAGAAGAATGTGAACTTTGACTCCAAGGAAAAGCTAGTAAAGAAATTGGAGGCCGAACTTGCTCAGCATAAAACCGACATGATGGCCCTTCTGCATGACAATGAAGCCTTGAAAGTTTTCTCCGATAAGCTCAAGGCCAATATCCAGCACTTGGGTGATGATCTAGTGCAACAAAGCATGCTTACCAGCAGTGGGAAGACCCCTTGAAAGCAGCATAACATACTCGTGCAGAGTGTCTGTCCAAGTGGGAGGAATTGCGCCATCTTGACCTTTCTTGAATGCTCACGCACCACCATTAACATTTCATTTTAGTATTTTGTTTGATGTTCGGACCAGACCACCATGTGGTAGATCTTTTGATTGGTTGTATTTCTTTGCCATGATTTGGCGTAATGTTGAATTTTGGATGTTGGATAATACCTGGAAATCGAACTTTGTTGATGGAGTTATGTTATATCTGTTGCTTGGGTTTGTCCACTGGTGTTTGCACATATTTGTATTTCTGGGATGTCACGTTTACAAGGGAAACTCTGCCCGGATTTCTGTAAAATAATTAAAAACAACGGCTAAATAGCCTGTTTTCTTCAATATTATCACAATATACAATCACCATTGCTCACTATCACCCATATTTTCCAAACAACATCAAAGTATCGGAATACGTAATAAACGTGCTCTACACGTCATCAATTCGACTATCAAGACAACACATAATTCCTCTCAAAAACCATATCAGCTGCAAAGGATTCCATGAGCAATGATTTTATTTATTCACAATGCTCCATCCATATTTACAAACAAATTCAGCAAGGAATGGCTTAAAAGCCTATTCCTCGCATATTTACAGAAACTTTCTACGAGTCAATATCTCAAAATTAGCCAAAGTGGCTATCCAGCCTACTTTGTACAATACTTCTCATCTATTCCATCTTTATAAAACCTCTGTCTCCAGCTGTCGATCTTTCATCTGAGCCGGAGCTAAGATTAAATCCTCCATTTGTAACTCTTTCTCCTTGCTACCTCCATATTCCTCCTCAAATATTTTCTTTTCTTTGAATGATTCCTCCACCTTAGATCTGCGCTCAACAGCTTTTTCCCTCAACAAACGGCGTTTTTGGGTTCGAGAAAGCGGTTTTGGGAACTTTGGATGCTCCACCCATTTCCATACACCATTGGGGATTGCTCTGGGAGGAATAACAAAACGAGATTTTCTTTCATATCTATTATCGGTGTCTAGAGGTGGTGGCCTCTGTATTAGCTTCTGGAATGACTGTCGGTCACTCATTCCCTCGCCATTCATTGACCCATGAAATGAAACTTTGCCGAGGTGCTGGTTCTCCGGCCTTTTGGCCATGGATCCCCTACTGTACCTCATATTCCTCCCACTATAATATATATCATCTCCACTGTGACAGCGGCATTTTCCATGAAAAGTTTCTGTCTTGTTCTCCTTTACCTCAAACATCATTTTCCGAGGCAGTGTGGCATACCAAATAAAAACAGTACTATTCAATGAATTGGGAAACAAACGTAACTTGTAGTTGGAAAAATTATCCAAATTTGCTAGTTCCCCACACTGTATTGTAAACCACGCCACATGTTCCACGTTAGATTGACGGTTTTCCCCCGAGTATAAAGTAAAGTCTGAAATGTGATATCCTCGTGGGTAAGGATTTTCACGATCAACAACATCGGGGTATGGTTTATGAAACTCTGGTCGGTTGAATGGCCTCACTCCCGGGCCATACAACTCTTGAATAACATCATGTACAGCCTCGGAGTCCAAGACTGGAGTTTTTCGCAATGGGTGCGGGGAATAATTTGCCCCCCGAGTGTTATTCCCCGAACCTGGAACTGAACACCCATGCATTTCCCCATCACCATACATCTCTGGATGCTTGCTAGGAGAAGTGACAGCGGACATATTCCCTGCTACTTGTTTACCGTTACTGTAATTTTGGTATTTCAA
This sequence comes from Primulina eburnea, assembly GCF_022965805.1. NCBI lineage: Eukaryota > Viridiplantae > Streptophyta > Magnoliopsida > Lamiales > Gesneriaceae > Primulina > Primulina eburnea. The sequence continues at coordinate 676,082 of NC_133113.1, forward strand.
CCCCAACTCCTCGTCCTTTTTGTGTGGAGGAGTATATCTTCCTTCCTTGGTAGATTCAAGAATCGGTGCTTCCCCCAAGCGGCGACTTTCACCTGCTTGAGAAACCCCTGATCCTTGGCCTTGATCTTTTAGCAATTTAACGTCAGTTTCTTGAAGTTCAACATTTTCTGGTGTAACAGCCTCTCCTTTTGCAGACTTCCTCCATTCCTTCACTTCCGCCACAAATTCCATCATAACAGTAGCGAAAGTTTGGGTTATTTCTCTGAGATCACTGCGGATGTTTTTCTCCATGGCCAACATAAAGTTCAGTGAAGGTCCATCACTACCAGAAATAGCAATTCCTTCCTTCATAGTCTCCTCCTCGAACTGGTGAACAAGTCTTTCAACAGTTCTTCTATCTGCATCAGTTTCTTCTTCCTGTGAGCGATGAACTTTCCCCTGTGATGGAGGAATTCCCTCATTCTTCTCAGTACGCTTTGGAGGCATTTGGTCCCACTGGGCGTGCCAACTTGTTTGTCACGAAAATTTGCGGGCGTGCCAGGCACGTGTTCGTGCCAAATGTGAATTAATCTGACTTCGTTTACCAAGCGTTGTGAATCTCGATTCGGTCGTAAGTTCTAACTCCTTCGAAATGGCTCCAAACTAAACGCATAAAATAAAAATTCAAATACTTGGCTGCTGGAAATTGAAATAAACAAACGTAGAATTGATGGAATTCTGCAGAAACTTTGCTGTGTATTTTTGTGTTGATTTGTCGGGGGGCCCTTTCTGATTCCTCCATCTGCCTTTGTCACACTCCACGAGAAGTTTCAACCACACTCCGCGATTACTCCACGTCTTCCATATTGGGTAATGGAGGTAACCGGCCGCAACTTTCTTTCACTGGGTCAACTGCAACTCTGATAGGCTTTATCTCTTGGGCTTCTCTTTTGGGCTTCTCTAAAAAAATTAATTTTAGGCACAACAAATAGATATGACGGAAAATAATAATTCTTCCTAAAAACAAAAGTTTTATACGGACTAGGAAATAAATTAATGATCTAAATGTTAAACATTAAAATTTTGTAAAAAAAAAGTTATATTAATTAATTATTATTTATACATACTTGTTTTTTAGGCAATTGTATTTTCAAGACAAACAATATTATTATTATATTATTAAGTTTGAGATATTTAGAGTAACTAATTTTTGATGTCATGGTCTGTTTTAATATATATATATATATATATATATATATATATATATATATATATATATATATATATAATACTAAAATTCTAATGCAAGTCACTGTAGCTTAATTGATAAAGTCTTTAAATATTAAGTTGCAGTTCAATTCTTACTTGAATTTTTTTCTCATTCTTTTTTCTATTCATTTTTTAAGTCATGTATTATACAACAATTTAGTTTATCACTAATTTTTATATTTTTATTTTAAGTTTTATTTAAATATAAAGTAAATAAATTAAGTTTTATTTAAATATAAAGTAAATAAATTATAAAAATATTAATATTAATGGGCAACAATTCATCGTCATCTTACTTCAAAGTTGAAATATAGAGGTAAGAAAAGAATCAAGCAAGACGATTATACAAGCAAACGTGGGACCCACTTGTCATCGAAGGTTGACAACGTAGCTCATATCATCGACGGTCAAAATTCACACACGTCATCCCAAACTCTTTACTCCTATAAATCACTCACTCGCGGTAACCCTAAAACTTAGCAGTTGCGCAGTTTCAAACTGCCCTTCGTTTTACCCCTCCTCCTCTCTCCGCTTCTCTCAGGAGTCGCCGCCCGTCGGTCCGGCGGCGATATCTACCCCCTCCGTCGGATATCCGACCTATGCATCCTTCCCTCTCCTCCCTTTACTGAAAATCCAAAAAAAATTGAAAAATCTTGCGAAAAATCCAAAATTCTTACCCCATTGTCTGTCTACCTTTGGTCAAGTGTTTTCAATCCTGTTTTGAATTTTTTTCTCTGATTTTGGTAATAAGAAAGAGGAGAGGGAAGTCATTTGGAAAAAAAATTAAAAAAATTAGAAATTCTCCGAAAAGTAAAAAAATTAGTTCTCCTAGGGTTTTGAGATGGCGGCGCCTGTTCAGATGCAGCCTCAGGTCCAGGTGGTGAATGCGGTACCCTCTGGTGGTGCGCCGTTCGTGACGTCGCTTTACGTTGGTGATCTCGACGCGAACGTGACGGATTCGCAATTGTACGATTTGTTTATCCAGATGGGAGATGTGGTTTCTGTTAGGGTTTGTAGGGATTTGACTAGCCGACGTTCACTTGGATATGGCTATGTCAACTACGGCAACCCTCAAGAAGGTTTGAATATTTCGCACCGTTGTTATAATTCGAATTTTGATTTAATATGGACAGTCAATCTTGTGTCTTTGTGATTAATTGTGATATTGTTTCTGGACAGTAAAAGTACTTCAAAGTTTAAATTTTTTTTCGTCTACGCTGCTAATTATTTGGATTCAGGATCTTCTCTTATATGCTATATATTGTGCTGTGTTGTGAATAATGATACTTGTGATTTTCCCATTGAACTTGTATACTCCACATTATTTTTTAGTTGTCAGATATTAATGTACTTCCATTCTTTAGATTTGATGGCAATTAAACATTTGATTTTTCTTTGGAGTTGCCTGTCAAAGGTTACCACATATTGTCAAGCTTAATTGTAATAATGTTTTCATGTCAATTTATTCAGTAAGAATCGGTGGATCCCTTTCTTATATTCTTTTTCTGTCAACAAATTCCTTTTATGATGACAGCTGAGAGAGCAATGGAGGAGCTGAACTTCACTCCTCTCAATGGAAAGCCGGTTAGGGTAATGTATTCTCATCGAGACCCTAGCATGCGTAGAAGTGGTGCTGGAAATATCTTTATTAAGGTTTGTTTTCCTATACATCCGTCAAAATATTCCTTTGCATGCCTGCGTTGCACATCATGGTGTTACAGGCTGTGAGGTCCATACGATTACTAGCACATTTTAAGATGCAATTGGTTTGAACAGAATTTGGACAAGGACATCGATCATAAAGGTCTTCATGATACATTTTCTGCATTTGGGAACATTCTCTCTTGCAAAGTGGTTACAAATTCTTCTGGTCAGTCGATGGGCTATGGATTTGTGCAATATGCTGGTGAGGAATCCGGTCAGAAGGCTATTGAGAAACTCAATGGCATGCTACTGAATGGAAAACAAGTCTATGTGGGACCATTCCTGCGCAAGCAAGAAAGAGAGATGTCGGTAAACAAAACAATATTTAATAATGTGTTTGTGAAGAATTTATCTGAATCAACAACTGAAGAAGATCTTAAGAAGACATTTGGTGAATTTGGATCTATAACTAGTGCGGCAGTGATGAGAAATGAAGATGGAACATCAAGATGCTTTGGATTTGTTAACTTTGACAATGCAGAGGATGCTTCTAGAGCTGTTGATTCTCTTAATGGCCTGAAGTTTGATAATAAAGAATGGTATGTTGGAAGAGCTCAGAAGAAATCTGAGAGGGAAATTGAATTGAAACATCGTTTTGAGCAGACTGTAAAGGAAACGGTCGACAAATCCCAAGGACTAAACCTGTATATCAAAAATCTTGATGATAGCATCAGTGATGAGAAGCTCAAAGAATTGTTCTCTTCATTTGGATCGATAACTTCATACAAGGTTGGTGGATAATTCATGAATTTGGTTGGAAAATGTGTTTTGTTGATATTTAATCCTCTGGTATTCTCCGGCTTACTGAATTTGCTCTAATTCTTATTCAGGTGATGCGAGATCCCAAAGGAATAAGCAGAGGGTCAGGATTTGTTGCATTCTCCTCACCTGATGAGGCCTCTAGAGCTGTGAGTTTACTTGTGTGCATTCTCATAGTTTGTTACTTTCTCACTTAATTATCTAATTTCAATTTTTTTTAGCTTTCTGAAATGAATGGTAAGATGATTGCTAGCAAACCTCTTTATGTTGCCCTTGCTCAAAGGAAGGAGGATAGAAGAGCACGTTTGCAGGTATTTGTTGGTTGTTTTTCGAACTTATGACGTATTGTCTAGGAACATTGAAACTGAAAATCTGAAGGCTCAGTTATAGACTTGTTGGCCTGATAGATGATTGTTGTTCTGTAATGCTGCTATTTTTATTCACCATTTTTGCAAAGCATTTTTAGTTCTTCCCTGAGCAGTTTGTGTTTGTTTCTCATTTCTATATTGTTCAGCTTTATACTTGTCACTTTTGTATTACCTTGTGAATGATTGGATGAAAATATTGGTTTTCCCAACCATTTTATTCAGGCTCAATTTGCTCAAATGAGGCCGATTTCGGTCATGCCTACTGCCACTCCTCGCATGCCTATGTACTCCCCTGGTGGCCCTGGCTTAGGGCAGCAAATATTTTATGGACAACCTCCGCCTGCCATGCTCCCACCCCAGGTAATTTATATTTTCACATGATACTTGCTTCGAGTACTTACATTTTCGCATGATTCTTGGTTTATGAAGTCTGATATTTAGTGGATATTACGTATCGGAAAAGAAGTATTGGATAACACAGCGTGTCTGAAACTAATATTGCAAATACTTGAGGTTCTTTGAGATAGGAGGGGGGTGATAATATTACTGGTGAGTAGAAAATTTGTTTTGTCGCTGAAAACCATCTTGCAACTGAATTTGAATGGTAGATTTTTTCATGAAATATTCCAACTGGTATCAGCTCCGGATTAGACCATGTGTTTGAAATCTTTGTAATGAATGTCATGCCATGTCTTTCTTGTCAGCCTGGATTTGGGTATCAACAGCAGCTTGTTCCTGGTATGAGGCCTGGTGGGCCTCTCATGCCAAATATGTTTGTGTCTATGGTCCAACAAGGGCCTCAAGGTCCACGTCCTGGTGGTAGGCGTTCCAATGGTGTTCCTATGCAACAAGGCCCAGTTCCTGTTATGCAGCAGCCGGTTTGTGCCCTTTGACTCGTGCCTTTTCCCCTTGATTTCTTAACTTCTCATTTGTTTCTTCTCTGCAGATGCTTCCTAGGGGGCGCGGCTATCGCTACCCCCCTGTGCGTAGCATTCCTGATGTCTCTTTGCAAGGGATGGCTGGAAGCATGATTCCTGTCCCTTATGAAATGGGTGGCATGCCGTTGCGTGAAGCTGGAATCTCTCAGCCCATTCCAATTGGCGCGTTGGCATCTGCTCTTGCAAATGCTTCACCCACAGAACAGCGGACGGTGAGTATGGCCACTTGTCTCGTCATTTACATGTTATCATCGTACAATTTTTACCCTCTAATTGTGAAATATTAGTTAGTTTATGCAAGGATTATAGAATGTCCTTTAATTCAAGTGCAACCATATGACATTTCAAGTCATTTCTTGTTAGTCTTTTTCCATTGAAGGAGTTGGTGCGCCAAAAGGTTTTCTTTTTCCCCTTCAGCTGTTCTGTCTATATGGCCTCCAAGAATATAGTAATCCTTGAGTTGAATTGTCCAAGTCACCATTTATTCTTGTCAAATTTGAGTCTAGTTAATTTTGGCATGGCTTATTTCTTATTGCTTGGAATTCAAGCGAATCTTCAAGACTGCATATTCGATTATATTTGATTTCTTGGTTAAGATTGTGCACGCAACTATAGTCATTTAGTCGATAAACCCTTCACAAGCAGCTTGGCTTTGCCTTTATTTATCTCATGATGTCCTTTGATACGGATGAGTTGGGTTTTTTTGGTGTACATAGATGCTTGGTGAAAATTTGTATCCACTTGTGGAACAATTGGAACCAGAGATGGCAGCCAAGGTGACAGGCATGCTATTGGAGATGGATCAGACTGAGGTTTTGCACTTGTTGGAGTCACCAGAGGCTCTTAAGGCTAAGGTTGCGGAGGCTATGGATGTCCTGCGAAATGTGTCTCAGCAGCAGGCTGGCAACCCTGCCGACCAATTGGCTTCTCTGGCTTTGAATGATTGACTTGGTTTGAGGAAACATTGTCGTGGTAATGTGTCAGTTAAGTGAAACTGGTTTAGTTTATACTTTTGATGCGTGAGAGTTGAGACTTCAAAATTTGGCATTTTCTATGCCACCTTGGATCCATTTTTTTGTTGGCAAGTTGAATACTTGAATGCGTGGATGTGGAACCTTTATTGTCTGTGTTTTCATTTTTCCGTTATTTAACCTACCGATTTTGGACTTGATTGATTGATGGGTTTAATTTATTTTTGTTCATGGCTTGTCCTTGTTGGTTAAGTCCGATTGATTTAATCGGTAACATTTAGTGTCGATTTGCCTTCTGAAAGTATAAAATGCGTTACGATTCATATTTAGTTTTAAAAAGTAAATATTTTGTAATATCTAGATATGGTATTAAGATTTTTTTGGCTTTTTATAAAAAGAATCTTGTAAATTCAGACATCAATAGCATATTCTTTAGGATGTTGGATGGAATCAATATATTTTGGATAATTTATCAGATTCATTGTTGATTTGACGTAATCAATGTATTCCAATCCTCCAGCGTTATGGTTATTTTATACATACTTGCAATGCATTTGAGATTTAACATCCATAATCCCAAATTAGTTATTTTATAGAAAAGTTACTATTTAAAAGTAGCTAATATACATATCCATATTTCTCAAGAAAACATTGCTCCTCTTTTAAGAATCATATTTGCCTATTGTATCAAGTAGATTAAATAAACCATTGTGAATTCAGGATTGATTATGGAACTCACTACCAAGATCGTGTATTTCTATGGTCATATTCGAACTGTTGAATAAACAAGCTTCGTACGAACATGAAGGTCCTAATTAGTACAGAAAATAGTGATATATACAAAACCCGCCTAACCTCGAACGACCCTTCTTCACTCTTCGGAAGGTATCAAATTAGTCACATGGGTCTCAAAACAGTTTCCCCGTTGATACAGCACAGCACGTCTTCACATTAAGTATCCAAGCGAGCAACTTGCCTTTGTCGCATTCCAAACACAGCAGCTGCCGGATCGTGTTGATTAAAGTCAGTGTCATTACCGGTAGAATCTTGGTTCTCAAGCGTGGGATGGAAATCAGATTGTTGATTCTCCTTCTTCTCGCCGAAATTATGGAGTCTACGACCAATCAAATATCGGTCATCACGTATAGAATTGTGGAGATTGGTGAACCAGACATGAAAGCGTTTGGCGCAGAAATATAGCAAACTTAGGATGAGACATCCCAACCAGGCGAATCGATAGACAGCAGAGTTCACTATTAATGGGTACCCGAGTATCGGAAAGACTCCTCTTGCTAAAACGTAGGGAACACATAGGGCCGTAAGCAGCTTCATAATGATTGGGAAGACTATCTCGCGCATCACCCAAAGACCTTGGAGCCTTGAGAAACCATCGTCTCTTACCCTTTCAAATTTAACACGCCAGCTCTCGTCCATTAGTGGCATCATATTATCCAGCATAACCTGTTAAAATGAAAATACAAGTCGAACCTACATTGAACCATCTACAATCCCTTATACACTCAAAAGACTTGGATAGAAAAAACACGATCGAAATTTGTGGAGAAGCGGTAACTAATTGTGTTGCAGTAAACTAGGAGGTTTTCCTGAGAAGATGTAGACAAAGAAGTTTACTGATTACCAGTCTAGTCCAGATCTTCAAAAAGATTAGTCCTAGAGCCCAATCCTGGTACAAAAGAAAAACGGGACTTTCATCCACAGGCACCCGCATAGGCACGATCACGAGAAGTTCAAAGAGTAGTCCAATCAACACAGGAATGATAAAAATCTGGAATATTAAGGTGATACACAAGTTAGCAGAACAAAACCATATGACACTATTTAATCACAGCCCGACGCATTCTTACCCATATCGACAATAGAAAAGAGCTCTTGAGAATAATGCCACACCATTTTGTAATCTGTTTGAGCAAAACTCTAGTTCTTCTGGTTCTTACAAGCTCAATAAAATACCTTGTTCCAGCCAAAGCCGTCCAAATAACATAGCTTCCGATCACAAAAGCATATAAATCTAATGAAAGAAGAGAGCAATTTTAGCTTATCCTAATATCAAAGTAATAAAAAGGGGATCATTAATTGGTTCATCCAATAAAATACCATTGCATTTAATTCCATGAGTAATTGGGAGAAGTGGGATGGCATTGAAGAGTAGTCGTCCAATTGAAATGGGTACAATAATCAACGCAGAGTTGAAGACTAGCAGGGTCATCCAAGCCACCACCAACAGCAACACGATACGAAGCACAAAAGCCCACCTTCTGAAGATTAAAGTAGATGGTATAAAGGTATAAATCCAAAGACGACAATTATTTTAAAATGAGATATTTAAAAACATGCACAGAATGTCGATACAATCATAAGCTCTACAAAAGGCATAGGTAAGATTTGGCTAACTAAAAAATAATAAAATTTCAAAAAACAGATGATAACGTATTAGGATTCACCAAATTCATCAATCAGTAAACTTGACAGCTAATTGTAACCTATAAAGTTAAAAAGATAGTCGGTGCAGAAATTAATAATTGCAATTCCAAGGGTTTCACCAGAAGCATCTGGGTCCTACAATACCTTAACAAACTCGAGATATTGATGTGACCCAAATGCATAATAAAAGAAACTCTTAAACAATCAGACAGTGTCGTAACAAGCTCAACCAGGCAAAAATTATCAAAAAACTGAAAGCTTGATATTAATTAGCCAGCAATCCACTTCATAGAAAGAACATAAAATGCTTATGAAAATGCAGGCAGCTTCATAGAATAACAGATGAATCACACAAGCTGCTAAATAAAAAATCTCATCCAAAACTAAAACTATAGATTAATTTATTTCATGAAGCTTAGCAGTAAATCTCCTTTTTGGCTTACTTTCAACGCCATACTTAACAAGTCACCTTATCCAAAACCTCAAACTTGGAAAATTTTGAGACCCTTCAATATTTAGTTATTTACTGATGAATAGAAACGCAAGATGTTTTTTAAACAATTTTATGGTGCCATTTTCCAGGAATAGTCATGAATTTAAAATCACCCCTAGGCTGAAAAATATTTTCTTTTCTCAAAAATTAGTCTGCCATTAATTTTCCTAAAAAGTCACTCAAGATATCAATATAAATATAATCTCGACTCAATTTCTATTGGTCACTCCCCCAAAACCATGTTCAAAAATGTATGTCAACGTGAAAATTTGACAAGTGCAAAATTAGGAATAATTAAATTAACTGTTTGAATCGTGAGTAAAATTAAGGCAGCCAGACCCTTTCTCGTGCATAATGGAAAGATGATAGAATACCATCAAACTTACTCTGGGTCAGTTGTTTCATCAACTTCATACTCTCCAACATTAGTATTAGTCGAAACACGTCTAGGTCTATTTACAAGTCCAAGGGGCAGAGCTCGTTCCTGCAAAGCAGCGTGGGCTTGTCCTCTATCCTGCAGACCCAGATCCCCATTCCCGTTTTCTTGTCCACCATTATCCTCTGGCTTTGGTAGTAGAAAATCTGTTAGACCAAGTGCCCAACCAACAGCAGTAAACCAATACCGGAGAATGGATTTGAGAGTATGTCTTAGTTTAAAATGTTGGACAGCGAAAGGAATGCATATTTGAAAGAGAAGCATGTCTGCAGGAATTTCAGTAAATGGATCGGATACCCTGCAAATAACAAAAGTCGTCTTACGAATTGAAAGGAAATGGTCCGTTAACAAGACTATGCAAGACCGAATTAACAATAACATTTTCAAGCAGGAAAAGCAATCTTACGAAATATCAAGAGGGAAAATGGAAGGAGCCATCCTCATTGCAAGCTTAACTGGCAAAAACACAAGCATCACTATCAAACTCCCATAGACGACGACGGACAACAGAACCCTACGAGCATGTTTGTGGACAGGATCATCAATCAGATCACGAAAAGGGTTGTAATTCGGATCAGCAGGATCCCGGAGAAAATAAAGCACACCATTACGCAATACCTACACGGACATATAAAACGATTCAGGGGTACGTAAAATAATGTCTTAGTTTATACACCATACAATCGGATATTATTAATTTGGAACAATAAGTACCCCTCGAAGAAGGCTGACGAAGATGCTTATTTGCAGCATGTAAACAATTCCTACAACCCAATGAACCAAGGCGCTTGCCAATGGTGAGACTGAGAAGAACTCAACCCTCTGTGATATTGTCTTCCCGAACATCCTAATAGTGCAAAGATCAAGCCACCAACCGCACATTAGAGGAAAAACCCCAAGTTCAATAACCAGGAGGAACGCGACCTTAATCATTGTCATTAAATGTCTCATGGCTGCCACAAACTGCCTGAAGAGAGATGGAATAGTTTCTGCGATGGACGAAAAACCATAGAACCTCCCCATGGTCAAGGGCTCCCCTCTGGAATACCGAATTAAGGAAATAATCCCGACATAGAAGATAATAAATGCAAATATAAACATGTATCCAACAGCAAGGGTGGTGACATCAGAAAGGCGTGACGCCCCTGTAGGCTGAACTTTCAAAAGGTCCGCTGCAGCTGCAATGGCAGAGCTAACGTTGACCTCAGTTTGTCCTGTTGCATTTACTTTCAGAGCATCAACAACCTGACCAAGTAAACTATTTTCATTGCTATCAGATGTCAAATTCACAGAAGCAGTCAATGCATTCTTCAGTGTAACATTGGCCAATGAAAGCGCTGACTCAGTAAGAGGCACAACTGCGGATAGCAAAGGACTGGCAGCATAAGATAAAAACCATGACATATAGAAGAGTATGAGTCGTCCTAATGAAAAGGGGACGAAGATCACAACACCAAGGAATATCATGTTGCTTGCAAGAACCTGAGGAAAAAGAGAAGGAAATTGAATGAACTACCATACAACATCTTAGACACACACAAAAAAAAAATTGACTGAAATAGTGAATACAGCTTCAACTAAAACGGGGAGACTAATTAGCTGGTCAAATTAACAAGACAGAGAAATTTCAAAAGCCAACTGATTCCAAAAGAAAGACAGATATGGGATTTAAAAATTATATTCAATCCTGTAAGAAACTTAAAACTCTCCTACATGCATACATACAGAAGCTAACGGAAGCCCATGAAATCTAAAATGCAATAGATCGTGGAAAAGAAAAAAAATTAGACAGTTAGTCTTAATCATAATATTTGAAAGAAACACGATCCAATCACAAGTTTTACAGAGATTAAAATTCAAGGACCACTCACAGTGAATGCATTTTCCACCAGATGAAATACAGGTCCCTGCATGCCAACCAGTTCATCAAAAGGTACATCCTCTGCACCATCGGCATCATCCAGACCATCAAAGATCTGCTCAACATGGGCCTCAAGGCGAGCTGCCTGCATCTCCCACCTAGCTGCAACATTTTCTGCATTTCTTCGGATCATCTGACCGGCCCCACCAATTCCCTGTGCTCCACCATCCTCACCATTCCCGTCTGCTGCAACATTTCTATTGGCTTGAGCAGCTTGCCTTCTTGCACCTCGAACTCCATTTCGATCTCCTTCATCTTCTCTATCAGCATCATGTCCCCCAAGTTCGCGTAAATGTCTGAAATAATCTCTCAGTGAAGTTGCTCCAAGGAAAATGAACACAATGCTTGCCGAGAGCAGAAATCCATGCAAACAGTCTGTAAGAATGACCGTTGTACCCAAATGACTCAAAAATAGACTTTGAGCTTCGCCAAAACTTCTAACAAAGGCCAATCGCCATATCCAAAAGGTGATAAATGGAATTATGAGAAGCCAGACACATAGCACAAAGCTGAGGCGTAGAAAGAACTGTAGAACATGGTAAGCTTTCATGGTAATCCCAGCAATGAATTCCAGAAATGGAAGCCTCGTTGGAGCATTTTCCGCATAAACCGGAGAAAATGAAAATGGATGTTTGCAGACCTACGTTGAATGAAATCAGCAAGTGAGGCTTAGAACCTCCTGGAATTAAGAAGTAAGCACCAAGTACAGAAACAGTCTTTTATTTAAACTTCTTCCACGACAGGATTAAAGTGATAGATTCATGAGAAGTCTTAGATAGCCGTCCACCATAACTTTTTGTTGTATATTAAAGATGCCAGATTCATGAGAAGTCTTATTAAATAATCGCTGGAGAAACTTGAATGACTCACAAATTCAGGTTCCGAGTGCCTCCCTAACAACAGTCGTAAACATTTTTAGTCAAACATGTACCAAAAATTGAGCGAGAACAATCAGACAATCGAATTCAACCTTACAAAAGGGAAAACACAGAAAGTCGGTGATTTATTTCCTGTCTCGTCTTACTTTCATTTCCATACTAACTAAACCAAAACAACTAATTACCTGCACCCTAATCAGCAAATAAAGTTCCCGAAACATCTTGAATCACCAAAAATATCATCAATCGGTCCGTTTAAAAAAAGATAAAATCATGTCAACAGAAATCACAGCTACCAAACTAGTAACACAACCGAACATTCGTAAATAATAACCACAACAATCAAATACATACTACGAACCTCGCATTGGCGAGCGTTACTGTGATTAAGCCACTGAAGAAGACATTCCTGGTGCACAAACTTGATGCTGCCGCTACACGCGCAGGGGTACTGCAGCGGATTATCAATCTCCCCGGGATTCCGGCAGATCCGGCAAACATCTTCCTCCTCCTCTTCATCCAACAAATCGTACTTGCTTCCGCTGTTAATATCAATATTTTCCATGCTGCCATAGCTGCTCGCACCTGGCGAAGAATCCACCGACGACGGCTCCGCCACCGCGTGAGAGGAGGAGGACGACGAAATCCCATCCGCCGATTTAGACGAGGACGACGCCGCCTCCGTTGCCGATCCGATCTCCATCCAGCCGGCGGAGGAAACAGGTGAAGCCTTAGGGTATGAGTTGGGAAATGGAGGTGGGGTTAAAATTCGGAATCAATTTAATCTTAGAGGATGCTATTTATTAATTGAGAATCACTGAGATGACGGTTTTGTCCCTCACTTGGAGGTTATTTAGGTCCATGTACTAAAAAATGAGATGAGACCGGTGTAAGCATCTAGACGCCGTCTACATGATTTTTTTTACTTATATATTAAACTTTTGTTATTGTTATTTATTTTTATATTTCTTTAATAATTTTTATATATTATATTTAAATTGGAAATTATTATATATTATTTATATACATATTGATTAAAAATATTTCAAACAATCTTTTTTTAAAAATATAAAACTATATATTATATTAGGGGACTGTTTAAGAAGACTTTGAGAAACTTAGGTGCCAGCTAGACAATTTAGACGGTCAATTTTTTTAACAACGTCAAAATATGATATTTTTAAAAAATGGGGATGGTGGCCGACCGTCTAGCACGTAGACGATCTTAAACGACGCTTTTTAGAACACAAATTTTGATAAACGCGTATTGTTTCGTGGGGTGGCCAAGCATTGACTTGGAAATTTAATGATAGGGTTTCGATTGAAGGATACTTTCTAGTGACGGTTTCCATAATTTTTTTTATAGAAAAAAATTCGTGAAATATAATTATGTCATATATATCACAAAAAAAATCTTATGAAACTATATTGTGAGTTGATTTTGTTTGATAGATCATATAATGACTCGATCAATGAAAAAGCAATATTTTTTATATAAAAAATATTACATTTTATTTTAGATATTAATCAGATCGACTCATCTCACATATGAAAAATCAATAAAATTGATTCACAAAAGATCTACGACTCATCCAATCTCAACACATCATCTCCTAATTAGTTAATAAATATGTGATTTATTGAATACTTTAAGCGTTTTACCCCCCTTCAATTTTTTTATGAGCTCTCATTCCTAGTCATTGTCCCACCAATTCTTTCAATACACTTTACTTAGTTTTATTTGGAAAAGTACACGTTCCTTCATTTTAGTAATAATTCAACACCACAATGGCTCAATATTTGTATGAATTTTTATTTTAAGATTATTTTGAAATATAAAAATATTAAATAAAAAAATGCAAAAACTCTTACGATATTGCTTTACGGATTAATTTGGTGAGATGGATCTCCAACCATAGTCAACTCATAAAAATATTATTTTTTATGTCAAAATATTACTTTTCATAGTAGCTATGCGTTGGATCCACATGTATCATGGAAATAGACTGTGAGACAATTTCACAATAGAGCAACCCAAAGTAAAACCATCAAAACACAAAATAGATTTTAGACTGATTTACCAAAGTTTTTTTTCCTCTACTTTTTTTTTTAAAAATATGTTAAGACAATTATATTCGAGTAAGTCTCATGTGAAATATTCTCAAATATTTAAATTCGAGAGATGAGTCGACTCGATATATAACTGAAATAAAAAAGTAATCAATTTGACATAAAAATTAATATTTTTTATATATCGGATCGGATAAGTGATATGTCTCACAAAATTGATTCGTTTCACGGTTTGATAGTAGCTCTTGTGATTATATTTTACATTTTTTTTAATTATCATATTTCACCCATTAATCTAATTGTATCAAAACAAAATTGCTTAATTTTCAAGTATTATTTAACGATTAATAAATTTGAGTCACAAACAAACATCGTACATAATTTGAGACGGTTAAATATGATTATGAATAAATAATGATCATATAATCCTTTTGTTGCATTAATTGATAATAATTGCTAATTTTTAATATTTTTTAAAATCCTATTTTTAATGTTTTAATTTTAATTCTACTAAAGGTGTTTTTTATAGTAATTTCTTATAAAATATATTTATTTTATAAATAATGGGTATTATTTTTCACATATATGTCAATTAATATATTTTTATTTTGATATTTAAATATCTTAAAACATGATATGTTTCTCTCCTTAACGGAATTTTGTGGCTTCTTTGAGTAGACAATGTAAAACATTTATATTATTGTTGATTATTTAAAAACTCCCATTTTTGATAATGTCCTAAGGTCGAGTTTACTTCATAAAAATATGCGAACATAATATTCGATCAAACACAAACTATTAAAAGGAGAAAGAAGAACTTGAAGAGATAAGTTCTTTATTATTATTAAAATTGTATTAAAATTCAATACAATTTCAATTCTCTCCTTTTATTCTACTCACCCCTTTATAGTTTTACATTTTATGTAATATATAAAATAGACTAAAAGTTCACTCATACCACGTGTTTTGCTTGTTCTTCGTTATATCGAATTTTGTCGGGCTTTCTAATTTTTGTCGAGACGCAGAATCAGATGATCATATAACATACATATTATTATAAATGCGAAAATAGAATAGACCCGTCGTATAAAATAGGAGAATTTAAGACTATTTCTCAATCCGTCAAAATGATGTACCCTCTAAGTGCTTAGTTGCATCAATTGCTGCTCTTGCAACTGAGATTTGGGCTTTTCACCTTCAGTATTAAGTTAGGACAGAGATTTTTTTTAAAAAAAAAATGCCATCAATTGGACCAATAGTTATTAAATAACGTTATCCATCACATTTAATACTGATTTGCTTCAATTTTAATAATCAAAATATTATAAGATATGACTGGGCCAGGGAAATAATGATTTGGGTGCAAACATATTAAATTTTTGTCGGTTTTTAATCTTTGATTTTGCTACATGACTTGATAGCATAGTGATGAAGTGAGGGGTGCACACGAGTCGAGTTGAGTTTGAGTATCGTATTACTCGAGCTTAATTTGAGTGAAGAATCGAAGCATACGAACTCGATCAAATCAATTTTGATTCGAATTTTGACGGAACTGTTCATAAACTTAATTCGCACTCGGACATCACGTAATAAACAATATTTAGTTTAAAAATCATTAAACATATATATTTTGTGTCAACGAATCATTCGCTATTAAACGTGACAAGTGTATGGAAATAACTAATACATAAGTCGTGGAAACTACATAAACAACATATAGACCTAGACATCAAATTTCAATAAGGATATCATTTATGGTGTTTAAAGGGTTGAATACGGCCCGATATTACACCCATACGGCGTACCCGATGTTATTCGGGTTGGTGTTGGGTATTTTTCATCTCACTCGACATGTCGGACATCTGAATATAATTATTTACATATAAACTCATACAAATAAAATCGATTCAATATTAAATAGATATTGTTTATTTACCAAGAAAAAGAATGTTGTGTGGCCCATGAGAAGGAAAGAGAGATAAATCGTTTCTTTATTTTTCAACAAAAATAAATAAATGGCTATTCAAGATTAGTATTTTAATTGTTTTATACATAAATATGAATGTGATTATCATGAGTTCTAAGATCCATGTCAAATTATATGAATTTTAATTAAATTTTATATGATTACACGAACTCCGTATGTCAAATATTTAATTCCGAAAACTTAGATTTATATTTTTATTGCATAAATTAAATTATTTATCGTTTGTATATAGTTGTAGTCTTTGAATTAGAGTTTTGCGTCAACAATTTCTAGTTTCTTGAAATAAAATTTTGATCATCAATCAAAACTCCTATTAACTTTTATAATTTATCATAAAACTATCAACAAATTAATAGCTTTCACAATACCACAAGAAGAATGTCTCTTGTGAGATGGTCTCACGAATCTTTATCTGTAAAACGGGTCAACCCTACCGATATTCATAATAAAAAGTAATACTCTTATCATAAAAAGTAATATTTTTTCATGGATAACTCAAATAAGAGACTTATCTCACAAAATACGACCCGTAAGAGCGTCTCACATAAGTTTTTGTCTAACACAAAAGTACATGTTATAAACATAAATTTACATAAAAAAAAAACTCATAAATATGATTGTTTTATGGTCAGATAACATAATAATTGTTTACGTTTATTTGTTTGTTACAATTAAATATCAAACTCAAAACATCGTTCCAAACTTACTAACTCGATATCAATCGATCAATAAGTCATAACATACTCATACAATCTAGCTGGACTCAACTAGATTCCAATAAAACACCATCATATAAATTATGATAGAAAGTCAAAAGATATCTATTTGATGAAAAAGTAAAAAAAAAAACAAAACGAAAAGATTACTAGATTGATTCCTTTTGGTACAATTGCAGAGGAAAAACTTTATCCCAAATGCAATTAAGGCATCGAAGTAGGGCAATGTGTTGCTTTGAAATTTAATAATTAAAAAGGAAATATTGAAAAATCATTATGCTTCAAACCTTGGGCCAAATTCTATTATACACAATGCGAATAATTTGTATCATTGATTTATTTTTATTTTATTTTACAAAATTTATATTGACAAATTTGAGACTATACAACTAGAATAATTGCAAGATAGGTTTTAAATTTTTCAATAAATATAATTTTGTTGATATATGAAAAGTATGATACAGTCTAAAAGAAATAATTTTAGGTTTCTGTAGGACCGAGTGTTTACCACTTTACCGAAATCTGTAGCTGGTGGTAATGGTGCAACTCAAATCTTTTAAACCGCACAACAACTCAAGCACCACGGTTCGATCGCTATACTAATAAGAGACAATTATTGCACCCAACAATCTCCTTCTCAATAATTGCACTCATTTCAATCAATGGAAAGCGAATCCGTGACCTTGGCTCTGATACAAATTGTAGGACTGAGTGCTTATCGTTTTACCAAAAGTTATAGCTAGTGATAATTGTGCAACTCAAATTTTTTAAACCGCACAACAACTCAAGCACCACGGTTCGATCGCTCTACCAAGCATTGATGATTATTGCACTTAACAATTTCAGATGTTATTTTTTTGTGAAAGTTAGATTTTATTTAGTGAAATGTTTTAGAATTCGATTATTTTATTATTATGAAAAAAAGAAGTAATTTTTACTATCTGTGCCATAGTTCTTTTCCTAAAATAATAGATAAATTGCTGGAAAAATATTAAATGGATTATCTTCCACAACTACCCAAAATTCTTTTTTTTTCCTCTTCAAGTCGACAAGCATAATTAATGCTCTAGATCTCTTTGTTCCTCAAGCGTGTTATCGATTGATACTAAATATTAAATAAAGGCAAAAACTTGTGTGAGACGGTCTCACGGGTCGTAGTTGTGAGACGGATCTCTTATTTGGATCATCCATGAAAAAGTATAAGTTTTTATGCTAAGAGTATCACTTCTTATTGTGAATATGGGTAGGGTTGACCCGTCTCACAGATTAAGATCCGTGAGACGGTCTCACATGAGACTTACTCTTAAATAAAATAAAAAATTAGATAAAATAAAAACGCAAGCAATAGTCGGATTCAAGGATTCGTTTCTTGATGGTTTCAGTTTCTATTTGTTGTAATGATAAGAATATCTTATAAATTAATCAAAATAATTTTAATTATTTAATAATTATGTTGCACAATTAAAATTTTGATAATTTGCAAAAAAAAATATAAGGTTGTTTGAACTAAAGCTAACATCCTCTTAGCAAAAACTTGTGTGAGACAATCTCACAAGTCGTATTTTGTGAGACGAATCTCTTTTTTGGGTCATCAATGAAAAATATTATTTTTTATGCTAAGAGTATTACTTTTTATTGTGAATATCGGTAGGATTGACATGTCTCATAGATAAAGATTCGTGAGACCATCTCACAAGAGACCTACTCCTGACTCTTTATAAGAATCCGACCAAATTGAAATATCGAAGACTGCTGATCTTTCAGGACGATTGATATTATTTCAAGATTAGATCAGACAAGCACATCAAACCTCATTGAATTCATAATAAATCAGACTTAGAGCCGTTTATAATTACTCGTCGATTTATCATATCATTCTTCCGTCAGAATATAAAAACATTCTGTAGTCAGACTTATGAAATCAGATGAAAATTATCTGTACATAACACATTTTTGGAACCGTTAAGTTTCAGAATCCATGCAAATTACATGTCTGTATTATTATTGGAAAGAACGATAAAAATGCTGTTTTTTGTTACGAATAAGTTTGATTCAAAAAAAGTTGTTCAGATTTGAACATTGGAATTCTTCTATAAAATGGCAAGTATTTGAACTTATCAAACTCTACAATTACACTCTCAAGAAATTATTTTGTATTACTACACATCAAGAGTAACTGAATTTAAGATTTGTCTCAAACTAGTTAGATAAAATGACGATACATGGACAATTTAAGATTTGTCTGAAAATCTCCCGTAATGTATATATGTAACATCAAATTAATTTTGCATGTCATTTCACATACATCCACTCGACTAGTCCCCGTCGATCAACATTTAAATTAAATAATTATCCATTAATTTTTTATTACAACCACTCATGTTGTTTCATGCCTTTCTTGACTTTTTCTGTTAGCCTTTCAATTTTTAACACGATCCATCTTAGACATATATGAAATTAACATATATAGTGAAAAAATATTCATAAAATATTTTTAATTGAAAAATTGTTAAATATATTCCGCACATAATAATTTTAAATATATAATAAAAGGAAAGTTATTTTGGCAACAACATTTTATATAGACAAAAACTTGTGTGAGATGATCTCATGAGTCGTATTTTGTGAGACGAATATCTTATTTAGGTTATCCATGAAAAAATATTATTTTTTATGCTAAAAGTATTACTTTTTATTGTGAATATCGATAAGATTGAACCGTCTCACAGATAAAAATTTGTGAGATCATTTATCAATAGACCTACTCTTTTATGTATGATTTGTTTAAATAATTTGTGGGGTGTTTTCAAAATCCAAAGTGTAACATAAACTTTTTCAAGAAATGATAAGAATCGAATACAAAATGTAATGATTATATCGAGGATGTAAAAAATGATGTTTAATTATCCTTTCTTAAAAGAGGAAATTACAGTTTTTAAATAAAACTTATTTTAGAATAATTACATTTTTTAATCTTGTTATTTACATTTTTTATAACATTATTGATTGATTATGGTCTCACTACATTAAATTGCATTTTTTCCAAATTTAAATATTCTTTTTATCAAAATACTGATATATATCATCAATCATACGACAATATTCAATGTTACATCAATATTCTTTTACTGCTGCCATGGAAATGATTCACATTTTCACTGTTGAGTTAACCCCAAAATTCACCCACTGCAATTCTTGTCGGTGGAACTTGAAATAAAAGCTGTACTTCTTCCCTCATTACAAATGAATATAAACTCCAATTACAAACTTTAAGCTACCAAATATATTCAAGAATTGAAGTTTACAGCCAGGTTGTTTGTTGTTTCTGTAAACAGATTAAAAATAATAATTTCTGCCATTTTCATTACTGGAAATCAAGAAGATATAATGGACCAGAAAACTTGGTTATGGAAGAAAAGATCTGCAGAGAAGACAATACTTGCAAATGGGGAGGAGGTAATATAATTATTACATGTTCTAAATTTATTTTTGGAAATTTATAAGCTTAAAAATTAAAATGACAAGATCAATGTGATATTTTTGTCTACAATGGAATTTATAGGTGCAATCATATCCAAGTGATGTTGAGAAATCTTTGATTGAAAGATTGACTTTTGTGCTTGAAGAATCTTCTGCTAAAGATGATATTGTGCAGGAGCAGAGAAGAATTGCAGGAGATGCTGTGCAAGGTCACATGTGCTCATAAAATACACAATTATTTTAACATATAGCATTTTCTTATTTTCAAACTTCTTTAATTATTTATAAATTTAAAATTCATGCAAAATCAAACTACTGACGAAAAGTTCAAGGTAAAAATGTTTTAGCAACATGTGAATGATGACTTGGAAATTTAATGAACAAAATGTATTGGTTGAAATATCATATGATATTTGAATAGTTTTCAAATGAAATAATCAGATTTGGCTTGTTTGTTTGTTGTGTGTTCGAGGCTCATCTAGTTTTTGTTTGGATCAAATTCAGACAAGCTGAAAGCAGAGGAAGAATTGATGCGTCTAAGACAAGAACTAGATGAAACTAAGCAAGAAAAAGTGCTTGCAGATGAAAGATTATCCCAATCAAACTCTGCGTTGAAAGTTAGTATGGATCAACTGAGCCGAATTCAAGAACACCAAGATAAAAGCACCCGGGATGCTGTCATGAAAACGACCCTCGAATTCAAGAACTTGCAAAAAAAGATCGAGGAGAAGTTGGTGGAAACGAGAAAAAGGCTTGCGGATTCGGCGGTCGAGAGTTCTTATCTTAGCAAGGCCTTATCAGTAAAAGAGAAGCTGATTGAAGATCTGAACAATTACAAGTGTCAAACAGAAGCAGAGTTAAAAGCTTTGTTGGAAAGATTGGACTCTGTTGAGAAAGAAAATGTGTTTTTGAGATACGAGTTTCGGGTTCTTGAGAAGGAACTCGAAATTCGAAATGAAGATTTGGAATACGGCCGACTTTCTGTTGAGGCTTCACAGAAGCAAAACTTGGATAACGTGAAGAAAATGAAGAAGTTGGAAACCGAATGCCAGAGGTTACGTGCTTTGACACGTAAAAGTCTCCCGAGTCCAGATTTCTTGGTGAATGTAAAGAGTAATGTTGAAATAGTGGGAAGAAATCAGATTGATGTTAGGAGGAAGAAAGGTACAACCACTTGTGGTTTAGTCCCTGAAGACGCAAGTAAAAAGGTCTTCTTTTTACTTGATCAAGTGAAAGATTTGGAGAAAGAAAACAAGATTCTTAAAGAGAGTGTGGCTAAGAAAGATGAGGAAATCATATATCTGCTGAAAATGAAGAATTCAAGTGAGGCTAGTGCTTGGGATTCTTCTGCACTTGAATGCAGAATGATTGGAGCTTCTTCTGATATGAGATTAATGGACGATTTTGTCGAGATGGAGAAACTAGCAATAGTTTCCGTTGACACCCCATATACCAGATCGTATTCTGCTTCTGAAAAGAGCCACTCGTTATCAGATTCCTCGAAGGAGAGAGATGGGAATCGTTTGATTTCCACGAACATGGAACTTGTTCCAATAGAACTACCCAAGTTTCCAGAGGATAGGTCTTCAAGAAAACCAAGGGATTGGCTTCAAGATGTGACTGATGTGGTTTTGAAGGAAAGTGAGTTTTCGAAAAGAAGCATCGACGAACTTCTTGAAGACGTCAGGCTTGTTTTGAACAGTGCGATGCGTCCTGAGACATCTCAGATACGTCCCATCAGTGGTTACCTTACATGGAAATCTTCAACACCAACTTCCCCTGGCACGGCTCTTGAAGAATCGAGCAATGAAATTTATGGATCTGAAATGAAAAAATCAACAGTTAGGGATGAATTCAAGAAGCACTTAGGTGGGGATGGGCCTGGAACTGCATTTAATCTTGAATCTGTGCAGAATCTCATGCTTGAAATGGAGAAGATTCATTCAAGTTTTCAAACACAAATTACAGGACTGAAGAATGAGTTAAACTCCATAAAATCTTCAGAGAAAGATTTTGAGGCCACCAATCAGAAGAACGAGGCATTGCTGCATAAACTTCAGCAATCACAGCAAAGAGTTACAAATCTGCAAGATGAGATGGAACTCTTGAAAGAATCGAAGAAACTCTTGGATGATCAAGTCCAGGATCTGGAAAACCGACTTTCGGTTACCAAAGCTAAGCTCAATGAAATTGTGCAGAAGCTATCTACTGCTGAAGTAGTGTTGGATAATAAAACCCAAGGTTGTGAAGAGTTGGAAGGCATGATCCTTGAACTTCAACTACAGCTACAACTTAAAAGGTACCTTTAGTTTTTTTATTTCAACATTTTGAAGAATCAGTTCTAAAAATTGACTCCCCCCAACATTTGATGAATAGCAATACCACCTACCAGCATTCAGTGGACAAAGAGAATCCAGAAGAGCTTCTCCAAACAGTAAGCTTTCATTCTTTATACACGTGTAACTTGAGTGATCGTGTTTTTCATTTGACCATTGAGGGGTAAAATGAAGTTTTGTGGTGGTGTTCTTTTATTGAAACTGCATACTTGCTGTATACATGATTCTATGTTATAAAGACTGAATTAGACGGCGGCTGATTACCATCATCTCATATAAATATACATGATATACAATATATTACATAAATAGCTTACGAGGTACGTCTCACCCGATATAGCGAAAAAATATGAAACTTTTATGCACGATTTCTCTAAAAATTCAAAATTCGTCCCCCAAATACATTAAATCGTTCTCTTTTTGCCCCAGTTCAATTTCCTATCTTCTCGTGTATCATATGGGCATCCTTACATTACTAACAAAATGACTGTTGAAACTGGCAGGGAATGGAGATAACAAGAGCATCAGAAAAGTTGGCAGAATGTGAAGAAACCATACTCAAGCTGGGAAAGCATCTTAAAGCACTAGGTTCAGCCAAAGAAATGGCAGTAGTAGACAAGGTTCTATCCATCACAGACAAGAGCATTAACAAGTTTAAGCTACGTCCATCTCTACGCGATCAGATGTTACTCGAAGATCGTGCCAAATTGCAGCCCTTAGAGTCCCCTAAGACCAAAGAAGTCATAAGCATGACTAAATCAGGCGTCCAATCTGTCCTTCTAGATAAAGCACATACAGGGTCTAAGCACAAAACTAAAAGTTCAAATGAAGGGGCATTGGTGATTTTTCCGAGCAGAAGGAAGGGAGGGCGACTTGGTTTTCTTAGAAAGCTTATGTTTAGAAAGAAGAATTCCAGCAACAGGAACACAACATTCTACTTTGGATAATAGATGACACGCAGTTGTTACAGCAAAGATCCATGTTCTTAACAATAAAGATCTCTGATTGTTGTGTGTATTTTGTATAAAAACTTTGTTAAGGTTTCTGTTTTGCCTTTAGTCTTAACGGGTGCTTCGTTTTCTTCTACTGATGGCTGCGTTGTTGAAGAGGGATTTCGATAAACCAAGTATGCACAACAGTGTTATGTGTTCGCATATATATATACATGTGTTGCTGTGTTCTCATTCATAAATTTAGTTTAAAAAAATGTGCTAAACCAGCATAATTCTAATCCCAGTGATCCTCTTAAATATGTATCAGTACAATTTCGAATTTTGCAGATCCTTATGTTATTATAAACACTTTCCTCAAGGCTTTACTGTCGACACACGGTGCAGCTTTCGTTTCGATTGTTACATCTTCAGCTCTGGAAGTCTAGAATTGGCTTCTTGGCTGTGTACATGGCCGATAAAACAGGGGGATATACAAGATATGATCTATCAATTCTCTTAGTGGTTTAACATCCGTTTAAAATCACACGCGAGAATAGTGGCTAGTTTGTGTCTCGATGCTTCTAACCAAGCAAAGATCGAGCCCGAATCCATTGTGATATACCACAGCCACATTTCAAACATATTTTCTGCTCAAAATACTTTTCATGTGGTTCAAGATTAATGAAATTCGTAAGCATTCATGATACTGCTAAATAACAAGGTATGATATCAAACCCCCATCTCATGCACTCCCAACCCCATTACTCAACATATCAAGCAAGACTTGGACTACAATTTTCCTAAACAAATAGTCTACATCATGGTAATAACTCAAAAACTCGGCTAAATGATCAATAGAAGGCACAAAGAACCAGAGACTCAGGCGAGAAGTTGATTAAAAAATACTGACCCTTGTTACTAATAGGAACACTCGGCTAAATTAAATGTAGACACACATAAATGCATGAAACAGAAACAACATAGAACCAAACGGACTCAGCTGAGAAATTGATTCAAATATACAGCCCCGTGGTGCTGATCTAAATCTTAGCTAATCAAGCCGTAAATTCACAGAAATGTAAGTAAGCCATGAAAACTATCAAGAACCACAAAGTCCCATAAGAGAAACAGATTCAAACAATACAAATACGTGCACCAACACAATGAATGTGATCACAAATCATAGTAATAGAGGATATTATAATTTTCTGCCTGAATTTGATCAAACTTCTAGAGAAAATCATATATTAGCAAATAACTTTTATAACTATCAACTAAACATTCATGACCGTTGGTTTTCTTATGGCTACAGTATCTCTAATCTTCATCTTTTCTTTGCATGATCCCTGCTCTGTCACTTGCTGCTGTCTTAAAGTGTAACACTAAACATTACACTAACACCAATGTGGCTTCCCAACTCCAATGAAATCAAGTGAAGCCAACATATGATTCATGATGATACCAAAAATTAAACAAAAAGTTACACTTCTAGCACCAAAACAACCTGTTAAAGTTGAATTGAATGAAAGCGAAACTTCGTATTTACTAGCTATTATGAATATCCACCAAAGTTCCGCTGCTTTGTTTTCTGAAAAACCTTCTTTTTTTAGTAAAAAACACAAAACTTGAATGGGAGTGAAGCCACGTACCATACAACCAACAAAACCAACAAAAGAAAATTAAAGAAACCATTACAATATAGAAACCAAAGCAACCTGTTAAACTTGTATTAAACTTTTGGTTTGATATTCATGACCATTTGAGTAACTTTTTTATTTAGCATAGATATTTATTTAATGCAGTAAATTAATAGAAGAACAAAGTATGTAACCTTATGTTGGTCATTTCAAAAATATGTTGTTTCATGTTTCACTTTGTTTTTTTGTTCATTTTCCACCAAATGTCCTGTATTTATATTTAGTTTAATTTAATTCTATATAGATGAATATAAGAACAAAGTAGTCATATGTTAATCGATCCAAAAATATGTTATTTCATTTTTTTTGAAGGTAATGAAATAATTGAAACTAACTTCTTTGTGCTTATCTTGTCGTCCATTATTTTCAGTTGATTGAGTTTGACCGTTATTCTGATCATTTTTTAGTCATACTAGATTTATCTGAAACGTTGATCGGTGACCTTGCCGAGAGATTCAAATCATTTTTAAAAAATAAAGGTAGAAATGTGGGTGTGCATTGGGTCTACGTCTGCCATTTTTCAACCAACAATGACTACGGGTTATTGGATGAGACTTTGATCGTGAAAACTTATCCCCGACCCCGCCCCTCAAATCCATTAAGTTCAATCCATCGTATTTGGTTTTCATTTAGATTGAAATATTTACGATTTTTCTTCCATATTTTTAATTGATAAACATCATCATTGTTATGCTTATTTTTGTTAAATCAGTGAGAGCTTTTTTATTTGCAAGCACTCCAGCCACACAAAATTGCAGCCGATATTATTGCATGCGCGGGAAACGATAACATCCAGTGTGTGGTATTGAGGTATTATCCTCGTGGAGATTTGCATCAAAAGTTGGAGATAATTCTATTTATATATTTTTTTGGTACCTTCACTTTGAATTTCACTGACTACCTAAGATTGAATGCACATACATAATAATTGTGATCTTATTTTAGTTACTTCTATTATTTAGTTAGCGCAACCTTAAATATGAACAAATATTAGTTGCATATTAGTTTGATTGCAGATACAAATTTGAAATAGTCCAAAACACTCCACACCTTGATAAGGGTGTCATACATTTTTAATGTAATTCACATATTTTATTTACCAACAAAATTTGTATATCAAGATTTCAAATCAGAAGACATAAGGTTTTGAAATTAAATTGAAATTATATAAATGATTAATGCATTGTAATATGTACATGCATGTTGACGATAATTTTTTCTCAGGGCGATAATATCAATTGGTGATTTAGAGTCAACTTGTTTCTAGATTAATTCTTACGAACTTTTCTAAACAAAACCACATAAAAAATGTATTATATTTTATACAAATTGCAATTGTGTTGAAAAATAAAATAGCTCTTTTGTTTTCCAAGATTTAGTACTTAAAACTCAATAATATATTTATTTTGTTTTTCCTTCTAATTTTCACAAGTAGAATATGATGTACCACGGGATAACGGTGCATACCAGAAAGGATATTTTTTAAAATTAGGTAAGTTTATAACCGCATTGTTGACAACTATACCTCTTCTAGATCCAAGCATAGGGGATATGATGACGAAATTTGGGAGAGTGACATCAAAGATGCTTGATGAACAACCATTAGATCGCTATATGCGTCTTAGCATTTTACGATATGATGACGAAATTTGGGAGAGTAGCATTAAAGATGCTTGATGAACAACCATTAAATCGCTATATGCGTCTTAGCATTTTACGATATGGCTGTTCAGAAAACAATGCTAGAGAGATTATTGGTTTGGTTATTCAATGTCTTAATACCAATTCTGAAAACAGGTCAACTGCAGATTTTATAGCAGATAGCTTGTTAGCTATCAAAGAACAATATATGGTTTAAAAACATTTTGTACTGAAAAATTCCTTTGTACTATAGCTCTTAATTTCTTATTATTAATTTTTTTATTGATTTACTTTTTTTCAAATTTTTTAGATATTTGTTTGTTGTTTCATCAAAATATCATTTTTTCATGCAATTGTTTATTTAGGATAAGAACTGCATTAACACCCCCTTGTTCATGATATACAGTTCTTATCCTAAATAAAAAATGGAATGAAAAAAATCATATTTTGATGAAACAACAAATAAAGATCTAAAAAATTGGAAGAAAAATAAACCAATAAAAAAAATTAACAATAGAAAACTAACAGCTATGGTATGGATGTGACAAAATAATTTTTCAGCTACAATTTTTTTTTAAACCATATATTGTTATTTGATAGCTATCATGAACCAATAATACAGCTTTTTTCCTAAATAAACAATGACAGGAAAAAAAAATGATATTTTGATTAAACAACAAATAAAGATCTAAAAAATTGGAAGAAAAGTAAACCAATAAAAAATTAATAATAGGAAATTAAGAGCTATAATACAAAAGAATTTTTTAGCTACAAAAATTTTTTTAAACCATATGTTGTTCTTTGATAGCTAATAAGCTATCTGCTATGAAATCCGCATTTGGCATACTTTCAAAATTGTAGTCAAACCAATAATCTCTCCAACATTGTTTCCTAAACAACTAGACTGTAAAATGCTAAGACGCATATAGCGATCTGATGGTTGTTCATCGAGCATCTTTGACACTACTCTCCCAAATTTTGTCACCATATCCCATGTGTTTGGATCTAGAAGTGATATAATTGTCAAGAATGCAATTATAAACTTACCTAATTTAAAAATATCTCCTTTTGGTGTGCACCCCTACCTCGTGGTACATCATGTCCTACCTCTGAAAATTAGAATTAAAAAAATATATATATATTATGGGGTTTTAAGTACTAAATCATGGAAAACAAAAGAACTATTTTATTTTTCAACATAATTGCAATTGTATAGCATATAATACCTTCCTTATATGGTTTTGTTTCCAAAAGGTCGTAAGTATTACCTTAGAAACACATTGACTTTAAATCACAAATTATGATATCATCGGCATGAGAAAAATTTATCGTCAACATGCATGTATATATTACAATGTATTAATCATTTATATAATTTCAATTCAAATTCAAAAACTTGCGTCAAAAGAAACTATTCTAGTTTGAATTCTTGATATACAACTTTAATTGGTGAATAAAATGTGTGAATTACATTAAGAATGTATGACACCCTTATCAAAGTGTGGAGTGCCTCGGACCATTTCAAATTTATATATGCACTTAAACCAATATGCAACTAGTATTTGTTCATGTTTAAGGTTGCACTAGTTAAAGAATAGAAGTAACTAAAATAAGATCGCAATTATTATGTATGTGCATTTAGTCTTAGGTAGTCAGTAAAATTCAAAGTGAAGATACCAAAAAATATAAATAGAATTACCTTCTACTTTTGAACGTAAATCTCCACGAGGAAAATACATCAACACCATACACTGGATGTCATCATTTCCGGCGCACGCAATAATATCGGCTGCAATTTTGTCTGGCTGGAGTGCTTGCAAATAAAAAAGCTCGGATTGTCTTAACAAAAATAAGTATAACAATGATGATGTTTATCAATTAAAAATATAGAAGAAAAACCATACATATTTCAATTTAAATGAAAATTTGCCAAATACGACGAGTTGAACTTCATGGGTTTGAGGGTCGGGGATTGAGAATAAGTTTTCACGATCCAAGTCCAATCTGGCAACCCATAGTTGAAACGTCCTGTCCTTTTTATTGCTTTAAAAGTACTAGAAATTTTTTTTTTTTTTGTCACTCAACCCTTGGCCATGTACATTTACCATATGAAAATATTTTGCCATTTGAAATAAAACGTCGACCAACTAGCATTCAAAATCAAGTGATAAAGTCATAAAAACGAAGTCGTCAAATGTTTTACCAAACCTAGAAAGCAATAAATGTTGAAAAGTATAGCCCATTCTAAACCTCTCAAAATCTCTCAAAACATAGATAAAATGTCGTAAAAATCTTTAACTTAAAATCATAAACTTAAACGCGGAAATAGAAGCGCTGGTCCTCGGGTTGTGTGCACCGACAGTCCAGCAAGTCACTCGTCAAGGCCTCCAACATCATAATTATTAATATCATCTGAATCAACACACCTAGTGAGTCTAAAGACTCAACACGTTCTATCTTTGATAACAAATAATACGTAATACAGTTAACATATAACAGTGAAAAATACTTGTACTTAAAATATCATTTTAATGAAGATGCATAACCCTAAACTTAAGCATTTTCGTAAACATTTTCATGATGCATAAAAAAACATTTTCATAAAAACATAAACATATTCATATTCATATTCGTATTCGTGTTCATGTTCGTGTTTGTTGAATTCAGATCGTGATTGTGACTCGTATTCTTAATCTTAATGGGCGATGGATCCATCTAGAAAACCACAGTACTGGGCGGCGGGGACACCAGCAACACTCTCACCGGTCAACTGGGCCTTGGCCTACGTATTAACATATTCGTATTCGTATCATGTATTCGTATTCGTATCCGTATCCAAGGAAACACGATCGTCGGGCTCCCACTGGGACCATAACCCTCACGACATTTCCAACATATTCAGTAGTCACAATCTCTTCACATCCTTCAACATGTTATCATCACTTAAAAAAAATCATGTATGTACATATCGTTTTATTTTTGAAACCAAGCATGCAACATATCTTTTAAATGTCAAAGATTAATCCATAAAAATCCATGAACATTTAACATAAACGTTTTAACATATAAAAATCATAAAAAAACATAAACGTTTTTAAAATCAACATCATGAAACTCTTAAACATTTCAAGTAATCATATTAACACATAAAACAGCATTCAGGGCACTGCCATGACGTTTACTAATTTTTAGGTGTAAAAAGACTGTTTTACCCCTGGACGTATAATTTTTCCGTTTTTGACTTTTTCTTAATATCATTGACTCTAACATGTCCCAAATAATTATTTAAGCTTACATGAATTTTTTCGTAATTTTATTTGGCTTAAATGTTAGACTTTTTCAATTATCTTTTCTTAATTGTTTTAACGGTGTTTTAATCCCGAAAAATACCAAACTTTAATATAAAATTCCTAAATTCTAAATTTAGTCCTTTTATATTATTTTAGCCCTTATGGACCACGACTCGACCCCCGTGAGCCGTTCTCCAATTTTCTTTTCTTTTAAAAACCCTATTTGACCCCTAAACTTCGACCCCGAGCCAACTCTCGATTTTCACGAGTTACCCCCGAACCATATCGAGCCAAAACTTGCCCAACATGCCAAAGTACCCTACTGGACTCTAATTTTACCAAGAACCCATCCCCAACAACAAAAACGTGAGCCCCATACATGATGCATGTGCTGGCCGAGAGTTGCACCTAGACTAGGACTCTTGTTCTTGGCACTAGGACTCTTCCCACACCACCAGCCCCTGAACCCACGTGACATGCACTTACTAAGGACCCTAAGGACATGACTCAACCCTGCCCTGGCCCCCTGGACCGCGCCCCAAGCTCGCCTGAAACGAGACAAGCCTGCGCACCCCAAGCATGATTCTGGGGTAGGAGTCCTTGCTGTCGAGGACTCCTCCCATCCCTTCGGTCTGAGTCGGCTAGGACTCTTCCCTAGACTCCCTCAGGACCCTAGCCATCCCCTGGAACCCGTCGCACCAAGCCCCAGCCCTTGCAACCCAAAAACCGAACCCCTTTACAACCCATGACAGCAATTTGCATGCAGTTTGTGTCCAGATTTGTGTGTGTGGTTTGGGTGGCGTTTTAGGAGTCTGAAATTAATGAAAAACCATACCTTAGCCCTTCCTAGACATGGCAGCCCCTTTATGCCCATAAACAACACAATTTGGATACAAGTTTCTACTTGAAATTGCATGATGCATGCTAAAAACGAAAATATTCATAAAGTGGAACTTGTTTTGCAACCTTTCATGCATAAAGAAAATAATATGATGTGTTGATGGTTTAAAAGAAAGAAAAGGCGTGCCTTTGCGTATTTTACGCACGAAAAACCGTTGGCGGCGAAGAACGGAGTGAAACCTTGGTTCGAATCCCTTAGAACCTTCGAACTTCCCTTTCAAATTGTGGTGTGAGTGTTGTCGTGTGATGAGGGGTTTTCTTTGGAGAGATTTTTCAGAAAGTGGGCGTGGGTATGATGGTAGGGTTTTTTGAGTATTAAATAGTTAATTATTCACTAATTAGGCTTAAGCCCATCAAGTAGGTAATTTAGGCCCATTAGTGCTTAATTAACTTGTTAGAAACAATTTTCTTTAAATATGTTTGTGAATTTATTAGCCGGGTTGCCAAAACGTTTGTATTTTTGTTGAAAAACCAACACCGATAAAATTTACGTCCCGACATATAAAATCACTTCAAAACCCTATATTTTCCAAAAATAATAAAAAATACCACCCATATTTTTAAATAGTTAAAAATAATTATTTAATAAAAATCATTTTCTATTTTTCAGCCCTCGGTCTCCGTTCCTCGATCGCAACTCGAATAAATTTTAAAATATGTTTTAATGCAATCATGTAGAAAAATATATTTTAAACATGCAAGTAAGCACAACATAATTAATTCATGCAATTAAAATATTTAATTAAAATACACAAAGAATTTAATAACTTGCGCATGTGGTTTACGTAGACTTTAAAATTTTCGGGGTGTTACAATAGTCATTGTTGGTTGAAAAATGACAGACTTAGTCTCAATGCACATCCACGTTTCTACCTTCATTTTTCAAAATGATTTGAATCACTCGGCAATGTCACTGATCAACGTTTCAGATAAATCTAGTATGACTAAAAAATGATCAGAATGACGATCAAACTCAATCAACTTAAAATAATTGCCTATAAGATAAGTACAAAGAAGTTAGTTTCAATTATTTAATTACCTTCAAAAACATGAAATAACATATTTTTGGACCGATTAACATATGACTACTTTGTTCTTATATTCATTTATTTTGAATCAAATTAAAAAAACTAAACTAAATATAAATACATTACATTGGATGGAAAAATGAATGAAAAAAAGAGAGTAAAACACAGAATAACATATTTTTGAAATGACCTACATGGCTACATAAGACTACATACTTTGTTTTTGTATTAATTTTCTACATTAAATTAAATAGATATATGTACTAAATAAAGAAGTACTCAAATGGTCAGGAATATCAAACCAAAAGTTTAATACAAGTTTAACAGGTTGCTTTGGTCTCTATACTGTGGCGATTTCTTTAGTTTTTTTCCTTGCATCTTTTGTTGGTTGTATGGTATGTGATTTCTTTTCCATTCAAGTTTTGTGTTCTTGTTCTAAGAAGAGAAGGTTTTTCATAAAACAAAGCAGCTGAATTTTGGTGGATTTTCATAATAGCTAGTAAATATAAATGTTCGCTTTCATTTCGATAGTTGCGTTTTCAGCTCTGATGATAATTTGTTTAATAACTAGAAATCTAGAATTGGCTTTGTTGGCTGTGTCTGTGGCCAATAAAACAGGGGGATACATAAAATATGATCTACCAATTCTCTTAGGGTGTATTCAATTCAGAGTTTTGATGACTTTTAATAACTTTTTCAATGATAGATTTTTATGGATTTGATAGATTTTTATTGACTTTTACAGAATCTCACATATTTATAAACAGATTTATGTAGATTAATGTAAACTTTTTTGCAAGATTTTTAAAAAATTTTGTGAATTTTTTTTTTATAGAATTTTATAAATTTTGTACTTAATTATATCATATTATTTTTTATTAATTTCTTTGACGCAATAATTAATTGACATATATAACATATTCAATTTGAAATAGTTTTTCAATATTTATATTAATAAATAAATTTACTTATTCAAAAATAAAATCATTTAATCCTTACACGTGTATATATGTGGGTTTGTATGTATGTTTGTAAATTTTTTTAAAATACATCAATTGATTAATCTGTAACCTTGTTTTTGAATTGATAATATACATACGAAAAGAATATTATTTAACATTGTGTGGATCTGATATACTTTTGTATAAAAATATCATAGCTTACATATTAATTGAAAATGCTAAAAAGAATTTATAAAATCATGGTTGTTACGAGCCTATTCAATTATTAAGAATTAAGCGACATTTTTTTGAATAATCTATTATTATTATTGGATATTACATTAATTTGTATAAATCATAAATTAAAAATCATAAAATCAATTCTAGAATTCAAAATTTCTTATGATATTAAAATAAAATAAAAAAATTATTAAATGAACAATAAGCCAAAAATGAAAAATTTGAAAAGCAAAGATGAAAATATTTATAGAGATACACTTCGAAAATTTGAGAGAGTGATAGAAATAGATGAAGAGAGAAGATAAGAAAGAGGTGATGTGAATTGATAGAGAGAGAAATAAATAGCTTGTGTGTGAGTTAGAAGTTTTAAAAATCTATCCAAATCTTTGGGTCGAACCAAATATAATTTTTGACAATTTATAATTGTACTTAGGCTTTAATGTTTGTATGTTAATGAATTCCATGAAGTTATTAAAAGTCTATTGAAAATTTGAATACCTATAGACTTGTATAAAATTTTTAAAAGTCAATGTTGAATCTCACTTGACTTTTTAAAACTCTATGAAAGTCTATTTTGAATACCACTAGATTTCTATAGTGTAAAAATTTTAATTGAATACATCTAAACTTTTAAAATCTACAAAAGTTAATAAATCTCCTACATTGAATACACCGACCTTAGTGGTTGAGCATCCGTCTAAAATCACAGGCGAGAATAGTGGCTAGTTTGTGTTGTCGGGAGACACGGGGAGATGGCTCAAGTAATGCCGGAAGAAGATTGACCAAGTTTGCTTTGATAGTTGGCTCCAAGAGAACTCACGTATCATTAATCTATTTGAACCGATCGTGATTTCAAGAGTTTTACACGTTAACAGTTTTTTGCAAATCGAGCCACTTCAAATCAAGCAAAGATCGAGCCCTGAGTCCGAATGGCAAATAGAGATGCTTCTAACCAAGCAAAGATTGATCCCGAATCCCGAATGATCTACCACCGCCACATTTCGAACATATTTTCTGCTCAAAATACTTTTCAGGTGGTTCAAGATTAATGAAATTCGTAAGCATTCATGATACTGCTAAATAACAAGGTATGATATCAAACCCCCATCTCATGTACTCCCAACCCCATTGCTCAACATATCAAGCAAAACTTGGACTTCAATTTTCCTAAACAAATAGTCTACATCATGGTAATAACTCAAAAACTCTGCTAAATGATCACATTAATACACTACACATAATAATCAATAAATGCCACAAAGAACCACAAACTCAGGTGAAAAGTTGATTAAAAAATACTGACCCTTGTTACAGAAAATGTAGATGCACATAAATGCATGAAACAGAAACCACATAGAACCAAACGGACTCAGCTGAGAAATTGATTCAAACATACCGCCCCATAGTGCTAATCTATAATCTTAGCTAATCAACCCGTAAATAAACAGAAATGTAAGTAAGCAATGAAAACCATCAAGAACCACAAAGTCCCAAAAGAGAAACAGATTCAAACATACAAATACGTGCACCAACACAATTAATCACAAAATCTCATAAGAGAAACATATTCAAACATACAAATACGTGCACCAACACAATTAATGCGATCCCAAATCATAGATTCTATAATGAGTTTTCTTGAAAATCCCAGCATCACTGGTCCACTATGCGGTAAAATTTGCAATTGTTATCTATCTGCCAAGGCATTCTAGTAATTGGAAAAAAAAATCATGCTTGCATCAAATACCCAAGCCATAGCAACAGATCATGCCAACACACGATTGAACAACAGCAAATGAATTGCCACAAATTGTACATGGAATGATTATCATGCTAGTTATACTTCGAGATATAAAACGTATCAGCTAAAATCTGTCAAAAAACTTTCATAAGATGCTTCAGAAGAAAAGGGAACCACAAGAATACCGAAAACATAGCCAGACAGTTATCTTAATTTAATCCCAAAAAAACTACAGTACTGATAATCATGGTACGCAGAAGATATGCACAGAAAATATTTCAACGGTATGACTTCTGGAACCTCGCACGAGCACCGCGCCCACCGAACTTCTTCGGCTCGCATCGCCTGGGATCAGCCACGAGCAAAGTCCTGTCGTACCTCACAAGAATATCCTTTATCTCCTTCTTCGACTGCTCGTCGACGTACTTCTGGTAAAATGCGACCAGTGCTTTCGCAATGGACTGACGGATGGCGTAAATCTGAGAGGTGTGACCTCCTCCTTTGACGTGGATGCGCATGTCAACTCCTGCGAAACGTTGGCGTCCAAGGAGGAGGATTGGCTCGAACGCCTTGTATCGGAGGATTTCCGGTTGCACGAGTTCGATCGGGACACCGTTGATCTTGATCAAGCCGCGACCGCGCTTGCAGTGGGTGACGGCTACCGCAGTTTTCTTACGGCCAAAACATTGGACGGATTCAGTTGGCGCCGCCATGGTTGTTTCTTTCGTTAATCTCTGTCCACGGCAGAGGTAACCCCTAGCAGCCAACAGTGAGAAGCTTTGAATATGATGTGGGTAAGTCGGAGTGACAATTAGGGTTTAAGCGAAATGGTGTTGGGCCGACTAAAATTTCTTTGACCGATACTATTGGGCCTCATTTTTATTTAAAGCTTTAAAAGAGTTTTATAGATAAGTCACCGTCTGCGTAGCATTGTTCCAAAAGGTGAAATCGCTCATCTTAGGCCATCTCCAACTCATATCCTCTATTTTTCATCCTCTATCCTCTAAAATAGAGATTCACGATCTCTATTTTCAAAAACCTTCTCCAACTCATATCCTCTAAATATTACCAAATACTCTATTTCTTTAATTTATTTCATTTTCAACCCATTTCCTTTAAATATTAAAAATTACTCTATTTTTTTAATTTATTTCATTTTCAACCCATATCTTTTAAATCTTACCAAATATTTCATTCGACTCGTTTATTATTTAACTAAACTTAATTAATTCGCTAAACATAACACAACTACATGTGTATTCGACTCGTTTATTTAGAACAATAC
The DNA here is from genome assembly GCF_022965805.1 of Primulina eburnea. Lineage (NCBI taxonomy): Eukaryota > Viridiplantae > Streptophyta > Magnoliopsida > Lamiales > Gesneriaceae > Primulina > Primulina eburnea. The sequence continues at coordinate 712,524 of NC_133113.1, forward strand.
ATTTATTTTGTCATCAAATTGCAAACAAAAGACAACATTCATCAAACAGACATAAAATATAAATCAAGACAAACATAAACGACACAATATTTAAAGAACAACACACAAATTGACCATTAAAAATACTAATATTCCGAATTACTGTACTCCTCCCACAAATGGTCAATAAGAGCATCTCGGAGTGCATAGTGAGCCGATTTATCTTTTATTTTACGATGGCGTGCAAGAAACTCTTGAAATCGGACATGCTCATCACGTGCCATTTCAACATCTGGGATGGGTGCCTCGCGATAATCTGTGACTGGCACATTCAATTCTCTTTCGTCTTCAATAATCATATTATGCATTATAATGCATGCTGTCATGATATCATGCGGCACTTGTTTGCTCCAAACTCGTGCAGGTCCAGTGATTATCGCCCACTTTGATTGCAATACTCCAAATGCTCGTTCAACATCTTTTCTACAACTTTTTTGTCGTGCTGCAAAATATTTCTTCTTTGGACCTTGTGGATTGTGGATTGTTTGCACTTGAGTAGCCCACTTTGGATATATACCATCTGCTAGGTAGTATCCCATGGTATATTCTTTTCCTTGTATGACATAGTTAGCAGGGGGAGCTACACCATTGGCCAAATTAACAAAAAGATGAGATTTTGATAACACATTAATGTCATTATTTGAACCTGGCAAACCAAAGTATGCATGCCATATCCACAACTCGTAATCTGCTACGGCCTCCAAAATGATGGTTGGTTTTCCGCTACGACCAGCATATTGTCCAGCCCAACCTGTTGGACAGTTTTTCCATTTCCAATGCATACAATCTAGGCTTCCTAGCATCCCCGGGAATCCACGTTGTTTTCCAATAAGGAGAATCCTTTCAATGTCCTCAGCATTTGGAGACCGAAGATACCAGTCACCAAAAACCTCCACCACAGCCCGACAAAATCTTTTTAAACTTTCAATCGCAGTAGACTCCCCGATTTTAATATACTCATCCGTTGAATCTGCCGCCATACCATATGCTAAGATACGCATTGCAGCTGTTATCTTCTGGTATGGGGACAACCCGGGCCTCCCCAATGCATCTACTTTCTGTACGAAGTAATTGTCATGTTGTTGAACTGATTCCATAATTCGCAAGAATAATCGACGAGACATTCGAAAACGTCTCTTGAACATTGATTCATTGTACATTGAAGACTCAGAAAAATAGTCATTGTACAAGCGTTGTTCGGCAGCTAATCTGTCTCAATTAATCACAACATGGCCAGTGATCGAGCCTCGACGTTGCAAATTAACACTTTCTTCGAAGTAATTGGAGACAACGGTAGCACTGTTTATGAGTTGGCTTAAAATCATTTGTTGTTCGTCAATGCGATTCAACTCATTTTGTATGTTGGCACTAGGTTGATCTTCGTCGTCAGATGACGACGAGGACGCATAGAAAGAAAAACTTGAAGGACCTCCTTCATGAAAATTCATTTTTGAGCAAGTTGTGTAAATTATCAAGAAGTCACTGGTCTTTAAATAAGTGGTAACACTTATTAGTTTAGTTATGTTAGATATTTTAATTTAATTTTAATATTATATAGAGTAAAAGCCAACTCATTTTTTTTGTCACGGATTGTGTATTTCAATAAAGCCAACTGAGATGCATTTCAAATAAAGGCAATGTGAGGGGTTGTCTAGTGGTGTCTAATCACAATCAGAGCCATGTGATGGGTTGTCTAGTTGCTATCATCTAATAAAGAAACTGAGATGCATTTCAAATAAAGCCAACGGGTTGTGCATTTCAAATCAAAGCCATGTGATGGGTTGTCTAGTTGCTGTCATCTAATAAAAAAACTCTATAGTATGTCCGAGATGCATTGTACATTTAAAATAAAGTTCTTTCAATACACACCTTTAGATCAGATTTAATTTTATTTGAGACCGTTGATCCAGATTTTTTATCAAAATGTTTTGGCTATAAATTGAAGCATCATATGAAGCCTTGAGACAACTCATACAAATTGAATAATTATTTACAATCAAATGACTTCATCTAAACGTGGTGCTGCCTTCTCAATCGAGGAGGACAAACTACTCGTGATGGCTTATCTTGATGTCTCCCAAAATCCAATAATTGGTATAAACCAATCACGCGATAGGTTATGGTCACGAGTGACAGCTACATACAACGAACAACTCGCTAGTAACTCAACAGAGCCTCGAACTACTAAGGCCCTCCAATGTCGCTGGTTCAACATAAACAAGATTTTCCAAAACTTTAGTTCATGTGTTAGCCAGGTGGAACTTAGTCGTCCAAGTGGTGCTTCTGAGAAAGATATTGTGAGTAATTAATTTTTTTTTTCATATTTATGTGAAACTATATTTTTTTACTTTATGTGACTAAGATACAATTCATACCGTATTATAGTTGGATCAAGCAAAAGCCTTATTTAAGCAATCAGCTGGGTCGACTTGGCGGTTGGATCATGTATGGTCTTTGCTTAAGGACCAAGAGAAGTTTAGGTCATCAAACGCTATTTTACCGAATTTCATACCAAACCGCGAGAATATCGACTCATCCCAATCTAACTATTCTCCCAACACAGAATCACCAACACCCGATTCGGGAGGGCTATCTGGGTTTGCTATAAACCTGGATGAAGATAATCCATCAGGAGGGAGTTCTCAGCGTCCAATTGGCATAAAAAAGGCCAAAGCCAAAAGAAAAGCCACTGAAGAACACTTGAAGGACATTTCCATCATGGCCAAATGTACTGAGAAAATGGTGGCTGTTATGGAGAATGCTGAGGTACAACGACAACAACTCATTGCTGTTGAGAAACAAAGGAATGCGATAATGGCTTTTAAAGAAGAAAACAAAATACTAAGGATGAACCCTATGTGCGTTGATGAATCAGTCCGTGCATACTTGATCAAAGAACAACAAAAAATTTGGCAAAAAAGAATGGAGACGGGGGATGGCTCCGACGGAACTTCTACACCATTTGGACAGTTCTTCGGAGGAACTTCACCATCCGGGTCCGACCTTCCACCATACTAGTGTTCTCTCATGATTGCAATGAAATAAGAATGTGTTTATCTTTATTGTTGTGTGTGTTTTTATTTTTATTTTTGGTGATATGTTTATCTTTATTGTTGTGTGTGTTTCTTTATTGTCTACTTTATTAGGCCATCCACAATAATAAAGATATTTCGTACAAATATTTGTGGACCCCCTAATCCATATCATTAATCAAATATTTCTCTATTCAAATATCTCATATTTCACAATAAAATATCTCACACCAACCAAATATTTATGGGTTCTACTATTACTTTAATTAATATTTTATTTTCATTTAAATAAAATTATTTCACCACTTTAATTATTTTTATCTATTATTTAGTATTATATTTTTTTATTAAAATGTAAAATTAAAAAGTTTAATAATTATGTATAATTAAATAAATATTAAATAAAAATGAAAAAAAATAAAAAAAATACCCTACTCGACCCAAGCTATCTTGGGTCGAGCAAACTGAGCAAACTCTTCACTTTGCTTGGGTCTCGCCTGGGTCGTGCTTGGGTCGTGCTCAACCAAAAAAAAAAAACACTACACTCGACCCATCTCGACCCACCACGACCCAAAAAATAAAATTTAAAAAAAATAGCAATATCCGGTTACAAATTTGTAATCGGATATTGTCGTGGCACATCATGGTGTGCAGTGGTGAATATTTAGATGCAAAGGATATTTGGATGACGTGGATTGGATTAAAAAATTGGCCAAAAAATTTGATAAAACTACAAGGGTTATATTGCAATTTTCATGATGGCAATTTTGTAATTAAGCTATCCTCCATTTGCCTCCTCTATTTGAACAGTTATACTCCATTTTTAGAGGATTACTATTCCTTCCTCTAAAATGGAGTAGAGGAATGAAGATGGGTTGGAGGAGAATTGATGCTCTATAATGAAGGAATACTCCATTTTGGAGTTGGGTTGGAGATGCTCTTAGGCGTCCTTCACCTCCGGCTTGACAAGAATGTGAAAGGAGGTAAATCATGGTGACTCAGCCAACCAGTAGCAGCTAGACCTTATGCTACGCCGCGCACAAGGAGCTCCCCTCATTGGAGGGAATTTAACTACCACACTGCCGCTTGCGAGACTCGATCCCTAGTCATTGTTCCAAAATTCACTGCTGCTGACCATCTGCGTAGTATTTTACCGACACACATTGGATATTTTTGATTGCCTACATAGGCAGTAATTTCAATCCATACACCTCAGCTTGTTTTAACAAAGCAAGACGATGATTACTATAATCCAATTATAACAACACAAATATTTTTGTCTATAAGTTAACTTACTGCTAACAGGGGAGATGAATCAAAAAATGGAAGAAGTTTATTACTAAAAGACTTGGTTCAAGTATAGTTTGTAAGATAACTGAGAAATTCATAGAGTTAACAATGCAAGAATACTGCATTTTCACATACATTAGCTTCCATGTTATCAATATTATATCATTCTATTTCATTCATAACATTGAGAATCAATTAATCAAAAAATGGAAGAAGATAGGAAAATAAATATAAAAACAAAAAATTACTAGGCACCATTTTCATAACAGGATTAAATCTATGTGCCAATACGAAAAGTGTTGTGTGTTGTCTCAACTTCCGCCAAAATGGCGATTGGTCATATACTTACCAAATAGAATCATGTGAGCAAACATAAGAGAATGTATACTATGACAAGCTAGTAGTACTCAACTCCTATCATGCATGCTTTGTACATTAAAATGCATGAAAGTATTGAAAATGATGACATTTATGCACAATGACTTCAGAAGAGAGTATATATGCTATTTTATGTCAAACTATGGAATTTATTTAGTATGTAGCTTCCTAATTCTTTCATATTAAAAGAAAGCTGAAAATTGAAATACATGAATACTTACCATTTTCTTCGATGCACATGACAAACACCAACAACAAAGACTTTCAAAAGAGCTCATACCAGAGCTAATGAAAGTTTCAAAGAATGTAATTGCACATGTGGAGCAAGATGTTGGATTTCTACCAATTGTTCAAAAAATGATAGAAAATGAATATGGTGTTTCAAACCAACTCCGGATTTTGGATGAGTGATATTCAATATTCGATACTAGGAACTGTCTCAGGAATCTCTGCACATGAAAAATTGTAGGATTAATTTATCAAAGAATTTCCTAAAAACTGACATATCGAGATTTCAGTCGAGACTTGATATTGCATCAAAACTTCAAAGAAAAAAGCTCATGAAAGAATGTAATATATCATGTTTCATATGTTCTATCTAATTCAGAATTGTTTATTAGCAGCAAGTTTATTGAACTACCAAAAATATTTGGAAAAAACTGCACAGACAATTTATCTAAAAATTTGAGTTTCGATTTTACAAAGAAATCGGAGTCTTAGTATGAATTAAAGACTATCTGTACAGAGAGTTAGAATAACAAGTCACAAATGGGGAAAAAAACATGTCCAGGAAAACCAACAAGATTTTTAACAATAGAAAGGCTTAGATGTTCGGAATGATGTAAAGAAGTGGAATACTATTTGATATTACAAGACACATAAATCATATCAAAACAATTCCAGGAAAAGAACACGATCAATTGATTCTTGCTAGAGTTTTTCGAGGAACATAAACCTTGAAAGCTACTCGAAAATGCCAGGAGATGGGATTTGAAAAATCCAATGACCACGAGTTCATTCTCGCTATACGTCTCAGTAGCGATGATATATGAACAATATAAAGTAGAATACTTTGCTGCTTATATGAATTCAAGGGTGGAAATTTTTCCAGTGAAACAAGGATTTTTTCCAAAAGAATTGGAGGAAAAATGGCATTAAATAGTTAAATGATATTTTCCAAAGAGGATTTTAATATCATGTAAAGGGATTAAGAAAGCAAAAAACCTAAACGAATGTGCATGACAAACACATCGATATAAAATAAAAACACTACCGATTTACTTTCATGATACGAGAACGGACATCTTGTTAGAAGAGTGTTCACTATACCATGTAATCACAAGGTCATATTATAAAGACTAAAAGATATATTTTACAGAAAATTGTCAATCCAGTTTATCAGAAAGTGTGATGATGAAAAAACACCAAAAAATATAGGATTATATAAGGTTTGGGGAAACAACATTCTGAATAAGAACATATCAAGATCTCCAACAAGAGGAAATGGAATTCCTCAAGGTAACATTATATTATAAAGATGTAGAGTTTGAATCAAAAGTATTCCTAGAAGACGTCAAGATAACTATTAAAAAAAATATAAAGAGGATCCTTTGACATAATGAGAAAAGAACCAACTCCATTCTAGCCATAAAACCAAGGAAAGCAAGGAATATGACTTCTTCATATACAAGCATATCCCGATAAATATAATTGATAAAAAATAACGCAGATTATTATCAAAGAACTTATGGACCTTTCTTTAATCAAAGAAGGAATATCATCATACAGTATAACATGTTTTCTATTAAGAAATCATGGTGAAATCAAAAGAAATTAATTTAAATTAGTAATCAAGTATCAAGAAATTAATAAAATCTTCGAGTTTGGTGGATATTTTATACCCAATAGATATTATTTAATAAGTTGTCTATGTAACGTTAAAATGTTCTCTTAATTTGATTGTAAGTCCGGATATAACCAGATTCGAATGAAGAAAAAATAAGAAATTCTCGTTTTTCTCCATACTATATGTCATTATATTTTGGAGGTATTGCCAATGGAATTGACTAATGCACCACATATATTTCAAAAAAAGATGAATAATCTATTTAAATATTATCTTGAGTTTATATTTGCTTATACTGATAATATTTTAAGTGCATTTAAAATCTGTATGAACATATTTAACATTTAAATATTTTCTCTAAATCTGTTAACAGATAAGAAGAAGACAGTCATCGCTACAAAGAAAATTGAATTTTGGCAAAAACTTGTGTGAGACGGTCTCACGGGTTGTATTTGTGAGACAGATCTCTTATTTGGGTTACCCATGAAAAATTATTACTTTTCATGCTAAGAGTATTACTTTTTATTGTGAATATGGGTAGGGTTGACCAGTCTCACAGATTATGATCCGTAAGACGGTCTCACATGAGACCCATTCTTGAATTTTTCGGAGTAGAAATAGACGAGTCAAGAATAATTATGCACAAAAAATTGTGGTAAATGTGCATAATTTTTTAGAAAAAATCAAAGACGAGAGACACCTTCAAAGTTTCTTAGGAGTTGTTAATTTTGCAGGAATGTTCATAAAAAATTTAACAAAACATAGAAAAATGTTTAGTCCAGTATTAAAGAAATATGCAAAATTCATATGGATATAAGAACACACTAAGAGACTTAGCCAACTAAAAGATATTTCAAAAAAATCTTTCAAAAATTATTATTCTATAAGATGGAGATGATTTGATATTCTACACAGATGTCAATGATCATTGGTGGACAACAATTTTTTAAAATCTCGCACTAGAAGGACAACAAACCATGCAAATATTGTGGTGGACTATTCTCGGATGCAGAAGCTATGCGATGACATATCAACGAATAAAGAATGTTATGCAGTAAAAAAACTTTAGAAAATGATCATTATTTTTACTTGCTAAAAAATTTACTTTTAAATTTGATCATACACAAGTTAAAGCTTTCTTGAAAAATAAAATGAATATAAAGCCGAGAAAGTTAAACCCATGAAGATAACAAGCTTTATGTCAATTTTATATATTTGATATTATTATTAAATCTCGTGAAAATAAGATATGAACAACGCTAATGTTGATTTCATCGTGAAAATGTAGATGCATTTGAGAGAACACCTTAAAATGCTTTGAAACGAAAGTAGAAATTATGGTAGACTACAACTAGTTGATAAGAGCATTGTCTCTAATCGCATTACATGTTGTTTACAAGCATGCACTCGGTTATGGTATGTATTGCAAAAGTCTATCCTCCATACTATTGAAAACCCAATGACTTCTCAAAATGAGAGCTTTAGAGTACATGAACATGAGATTCAAGTACCTCTAGCATAAGTGCTAAGTCGAGATTATCTCTATGTGTCGTCCCAAACAAAAACTGATGTTCCAGATCCTTATCTTGAGTCATTAAGTCAACCCTTCACCCAAGAGATTGAATAATGAAATATCAACCTTAGAAATCAAAAAGACAAAAATAAATATAAGATTGCTACTAATGAGTTTACATTTTTTTCATTTCAGATATATAACAAAATTCAGAGAAATTGAAAACTAGAGCATAGATTGACCCAGCTACATGTCTGCTTGACATAGAAGAAAAATATCCAAGGATGTAGATAAAACCCAATACACATCTTAAGGAGGTCAAGACATAGTATGAATTTGAGGCTCTTGCCTCAGTCTATACCACAACACCTAGCTTCCGAGAGATATCCGTACTACTAAAATGGATCGAGTAAATGTTCATTAAACATGAGCAAATGATGACAATTTGTCTATATGATATATTCTTGAGCTATACTTCTTTAGCGCTGCACTGGATTTAGTAGGAAAAGGCTCACACAAGGCTTTTCCTCAGGACGCCATATATGAATTCCTGAACTTCATCAAGGATCCTCCAATAAATAAAACACCCCTCGTTGCTTCATTGACTGAATATGACATCTTCGCCAGAAGAGCATGCAGATTATTATTATTTCTCACAAAGATGGACAAAATCAAGTTTTTGTTTAAATTTTATCAAAACTCAATTAACGGATCTTTCTTGTTAAATATAATGACATGAAAGACTACATGTTTTGAAAAATAAATATTTGAAAAAAAAAAAAGAAATATTATGTGAAATAGTAAGCTGTTTGGGAGCAAATATGACACTCGCCAAAAATTCTATAATATGGCTCCTGAACTCTGCCCATAATGTCCAAACCAGAAAGAGTCATAATTGGGAAAAGATTTTCGACCAAGATATGAGCAAAAAAATGTTGCAGAGACAAACCCAAGTAGTAAAGGATCACATAAATCACGTTATCCTCGGAGACCACTAAAAATTAAAAGATCCCCTGACAAAAATAAAAAAATACACGTGACTCTACCATTCCATCAGTGGACGAGAGGATCACTCAACCACCGGTAAGAGTTACATAAAAAAGAAAATGAAGGTCAATTTCATAAATAGATGTTAGCAATAATGTAGAGTTATCAATCAAGTCAGAAGTCCAGATTTTAAATACATGAAGGACTTCTATATTTCAAGACAAAAGAAATTTGAAGGCAGCAAACATTTTCTTCAATTTTCTTTCAAATAAATATTGTAATATTTAAGTTTACATGTTTTGTTTTTCCAGATATATTTAGTAGCTAAACAAGTTATCTCATCATATGTTGAAGGATACTAATGTAATAATATGTTTGTCTGAATAAAATCACCGGGCCTTTTTGTCTTTCTCATGATATTCTTATTTCAATTTAAATATATTAATTTATATCTTAAGATAGGAAAGAAACAAAAATGTGTTAAGTGTTATTGAATCTATGACATGAACCATCGGTTGCGACATATAACATGTCAACTTTTTGGTCAAAAGGTGTGATATTAATTTATTTTACGAAAACACGACGATACAAAAATTATTGGAATAAAAGGAACAAATTAAATACAAAATAAAATCAAAGATAAAATGAGAATTCAACAAAATTTAGTCAAATATCTGAACAAAATAAATTATTTTAAGACACTAAAAAGAAAGATGCCTGAATTGAGAGTTTAATAGTATCAAATGGGGAATGACTCTTTTTATCATATATTAAAATTAAACTATTGTTTCACCTAAAAATAATTATAAACTAGAGAGAACAAAAATGAAGGAAGAATTCACATCTTTTGGTGAGCATATGCTCTGATCTTTCTTTACGTGTGAATTCCATTGTTCATATGACACAGTAACAAATATATCTTTTTTTATTTATTGTAAAAAGAAATAAAATTAGCTCAGAAACAACGCCTCTCACTCTCCACCCACTGCTTTCTTGGAATAATTCCACAGAAAAACAGGGGAAATAACAGAAGAAAATCAATTACCCGATCGCCTGTTCTTCTTAATTTGGAGGTTTATTCATGACATCTCATATTTTTGCTATTTTTTTCTGTTGCTAGCTGTTTTTCTTTTGTTTGTTGGCTGAATTTTACTTATTTTTTTGGATTTGATGTCATGGATTTGTTAATTTTTTGTTGGAAAAACGTGGGTTGAGAGAAAATCTGGAAAGTGGGGATCTTTACTACCAGATGTTGAAGCTTATTTTTGTTGATTTTTTTCCTTTTGCCCATTATATTTAAAATGTTGTTTCTCCATTTTTTTGGTTCGATGATTGTGCTGCCTGTATATTTATGAGGGGCGATGATGATATCTAATACTTTGGCTTTTATTGGATCATTTGGGAACAGCTCATTTGTGATATTAGTTAACTTTGGTGGTGTTCATAAAGTTCAAATGTCTTCTCTTTGTGTGATTATTCCATTTTCAAGTTCTTTCTATTCTATTTTTCAGTCGTTTTATCGTGGTAAAAAAATACAATTGCATAAAAATATTAGCTGTCAGTGAGAACATTTGACTTTGATAACATGCATTGTTGTTCTTATCAATGTTTGATAGTTTCTACCAAATAAAGAAGTTATTGACTTTTTAGGAAACATGTAACTATTATTTTGGGTAATCTTATGCTTGAGTCAGTGAGTGTGTCTTATCCGTGCATTCTATTAATGAATTCCTCTTTTGAAAATTACATTTTTCAACAAAGACCTCAAGTATATTCCATTTACTTCTTTAGTGATTGAATGACAATCTACATTAGCCTAAATCTGTGATTGTGCAATCGGTTTGTGTCGCAGAGAGGCATCTATATTGTGTTGTTAAATTGTTTCTTCTTTAGACTAGTTTGTAGGATGTTTTATCCTTCACTTGTACGTCTTGAATTTATCAATAAATTTGGTTTCTTATCCAAAAAAAGAGTAATAAATTGTGAAGTGTATTCCTTGATAATGGTTTGAAGATTTTGAAGTTAAATAAACATTCAGACAACCTTATTATCTCGTAGTGGTCTCTTATGTGTAATAAAGATGCTATCTTTGTGCATAAAAGTGATTGATACGGCAGTGTTCCGTTCTTTATTTTTTCTGATAAACCTTCTTTCCTTTCTTCTTTTAATGTAAGTTAATGAAGCTAGCTGCAGTATTTAAACTTGTTCAATGGTTCGAGTATTTTAACAATCATTTTTCTTAATCATTGCAGATTTGCGAAAATTTGGTTGTATTGTGAGCCTAGTAGCAGATATGCAAGAGGAAAGAAGCACCCTCAATTCCTTTCCGGAAACAATTGATTTGAATCAAGGACCTTTTCCCAGTAATACTTCCATAGATTATCCACCTTCTTGGGATAACATGGTAAATCCCGTTGAAAATCGGTTACCAAATTATATGTTTACTTCCAGTGATGAAAACATTAGATGCATGAATGACACCAACAATTGTGGTCAGAGATTTAGTGGTTGGGAATGTGGTGAATCCAGCTCCCGTGCAAATAATCTGCAAGACCAAGCTTGTAATGATGATCCCAAAACAAGGCTTGGATGGTCACCCTCGTTTCCTGATTATTTTGCTGCTAATGCAAGACCCGAAGACGAGTCTTTTGAACAATCTAATATCTGTAGTGCCAGTTATGTTGGAAATCAAGTAGATGGTGGGTCCTTGAATGTGCAAAATTACAACTCAAATCGTGGTTCCCTGAACGTAAGTTCAAACCATGAATATGTGAGAGAGAGCGGTAGACATATCAATTTAGGATCAGGCCCACCTCATACCCAATACCCATATAGCCTTACAGACACTCAGCATATTCAAAATTTTAATGCTTCTGCCAGTCATGTAGGATCTTCTGTAGGTGATTCAAGTATACACTTGGAAAATAATGAAATGTCAGGACCATGTCTCAGTACTTGGGGGACATCTTGCAAGAGAAAAGCCATTGAAGGTACTTCTGGACAGTCTTACCATGGTGGAAGTTCAAGCTCCGACCAGCAAATGGAGGATATGATGAAGCATTCAGTTTCAGGATGCTACACAGCTCCGGGAGATTTAGCTATAACATCTGGCCCACTGAACTTGTCTCAACTTAATCACCCCGAGCAGCTAAATCCAAGTGATGGAATTGGTATTAATAGAGCATCCCCTGCATTTTTCCCTTCTTCAAGAATTCCGACAAGTGAACAATGCCCAGCTACAAACTTCTCTGTTACATTGAACCTTGATCGTCGTGAGTCAGATCCACTTGAAACATCTAGAGGCACTTCTGCGAGGCATTCTAGTGTGTATGCTTCCCATCCGCTATCGCGGCCTATCTTGAACACTAACTCGTTGGAATTGAGGTCACCATTTGCACTACTGTTGAATCCGACCAACACCCCAAATCAATCTCATTCAATGCACTTAAATGAGGCTATGGGACTGCCATCACATCCTTGGAGGGAATCTACTTTACTAGATGCTGGTTCATCCAGTTCTTCTATTGTCTCTGGAGAAAGAGGATCCGGAGCTAATGCTAGGTGCTCTTATAGAACTAATTCCGAGATTCCGATGATTGCTCCTACCCCCGAGACAAGAAGTGATGTTCACGACCAAATCGATTGGAGTTTTGCTCCTGGAGCTTCACCATCACCTAGACATCATTCTTCTGGATCACGGACTGGTCTCAGTTCTGGTGGCTCGGCTTCTTCGGGAGCCCGGTTGCCTCATCCAAACATGGCTTCACAAAGTAGTCAACGATTGTCGGAAGTTGCTCCATGGATTCCTTTTCTTAACATTGACTCTGATTCTGAAACTCAGAGAAGTCACTCTGCCCTTTTTCCATTGGCATCTTTTTCTTCACACGATGCAGCATCGACCAGTCGGGCACAACATCAACTCGATCAAAGGTCAGCATCATTCTTAACGGATATGCCAGGTTATGATACTAGTCGAAGGCGTGCTTTAGCCACCGTTGAGAGGAGACATAGATTGGTATGTGTACTTGTTGAATTTTTAGCACATTTTAAATGTTTAGGCCAGTGTATTACATGTTACAAGCTTTAATGTTTTGAAAATTTGTGTGGGGAAGATCCTGACGAGCTCCTAACCACATTTCTCTACACCAGGTAAAAATATTTGTATATATAATGCAAATTTTGTTATCATCAAAGCACATATAAGTTTGGAGGTTAAAATTAGTGCATTAATCTCTACTTTTACGAAGTTCGAGATTTGTATATGTTTAATGCATAACATCTTAAGATCATTAATCTCCACGTTTACGAAGTTCGAGGTTTGTATATGTTTTAAGTCTTAGTTCTCTAGGTATCTCATTGATGTAGACCTTCATGGTCAAACCATGTGAATCCTATACTGTGTTGTCTTCCATGTTCACTATATTTCTATTGTTCAAAAAGTTCGATAGACAGCTCTACCCATTGCGGATTGGGGAGAGATACTCGATGTTACGAAGAGATCGCTGAATTGTTACATCATCGATATCTGAGTAAAAAGAAATCATGGGATATATTCCTTTAAGATTTCAGACTTCTGTGTTATTAAATATATCTTCAATGTAACATTCTCTAGATGCCAAAGGACAGAGTCTGCTGATTCTCTAGAAAACAATCTTGTTCTTTGAGGGAACATTTGTTACTCTAATTTAATTTTCTTGTTACATTGTTCTACTTTTATTTTCAGATCCGTCAAGTCTTGAATGCCATGCGGAGGGGTGTCCATTTGCAAGCTGAGGTTTGTTTTGGATCTTTCTGATGGTTTGGAATTTAGAAATACTAGAATTGTTGATATGCTCTTTGGCCGTAGAAATATGTGACTGCATTATCTTGCTCTTACATCATACTGAAAAATGCTTATCTTCATGTTATGTACTTGGAGATGTTGCTTTCGCCCATGCAAATTATAGAAAATTGACATTCATAACTTAATCTTATTTGGGACTTCAATCATCTCATTCGACTACAAATGATGCCGTCCAATTTCGCTGATTTACAATCCTAATTGTTGAATAAATATTTATGTGTCCCCTTTTGTGTTCTTTTCCTGTTTTCTGCATTGTTTGATTTTGTATTTAATACTCTTTTTGACAAAGAAGCGTAGCATGCAATATGTTATCGCGAGACCTAAGAGGGGATACATGGATCGGTAGCCTGAATGTTGATACACAAAACACCAACCTTTTCTTTTCAGGATTACATGCTTATAGACCCTTTTGTAAATGGGTTTGTTGAGTTGCATGATCGATACAGAGATATGAGACTCGATGTTGACAATATGTCTTACGAGGTACGTTTTGTCAATTTAAATGTTTCTTGTGCCTCATGTTCCCATTTTGCGAACGAATTGTTTTACATGGGCTAATAATGTTAACCCCATATGTTACAGGAACTGTTGGCTTTGGAGGATAGAATTGGGAATGTCAGTACAGGTCTGGATGAAGAAAAGATATCGAGCTCCATGAAACAAAAAATCTATGAAGCTATGTCAGTTTCACCAAACTTGGAGCCATGCTGTATTTGCCAGGTTAGAACCACGTCTTGAGTGGGGCCCTGCTAATGAGGCTTCGCCATATGAACTCATTGAGCAACTAATGTCGCCCATCATTGTCTTACAAATATGACTAATTAAGTTATTATAAGAATCAGCTGTAAAACTTTATAAACATCTCAATATCTTCTACAAATCAATGCATGACAAGGGTATTATCCTTGTGAATGAAGATTTTCAAATTTTCTTACGAATGATCAGGAGGATTACGTTGCCGGAGATGGTATGGGGATGTTGGATTGTGGGCACGAATTTCATACCATTTGCATCAAACAATGGCTACTACTGAAGAATCTTTGCCCCGTCTGTAAAACGACAGGGTTAGGAACTTGAGGGTAAAACGAGTTTGCTCGGGGATCGCCCTTGTTTTCTGTGGTCATATTTTCCTACGGCTTTGATCCGGTTACTTCTGAACTGAAATCCTTTTACTCCCAGGGACTGAATAATGAAGAAGCCATTTATGTATAATTTGATATATGACTTGTATGATGTATCTGTCCTTTATGCAACTCTTTTGTATTCCTTCAACAATAAAAAGTTTATTTGAATATTGGAACGTAAAATGTATGGTGGATATATTGAATTTTACAACCCTTGAGGTTTGATTTTATTATTTGTAGTGAAAAAATTTAAAAATATTGTATTTTACCCACAAAACAAAGAAATTTTATTTAATTGTTCGAAATCCGCAGGATAGCTTGTCGTTCGCTTGATCATAAGTCGGATGAGTTCTTTTATCTGAATAACTCCGCGTATTCTAGTTGGCCCCATTGTTAAATTATTTTTCTTTTTAAATTCTTCCATGCCTTTTTCAGTACAAATATATATATATATATATATATATATATATATATTTATAGGTTCAATTTAGTTTTTATTTTCTTTTTCTTTATTTATTTATTTTTTAATTCATATACCAAAATAACAATATAGTTCATCATTGTTTCTTATAGTTACATTTTGATCATCACGTAAATATAAATTAAATGAACTATAAAAAATATTATACAAACACGCAATACGTGTGTCGGTGCACTGGTGTGTATATATATACACACAAATAAATGTTGATGTTTTTTAACAAAATAATCTTGTAGCTATATTTAAAAAATGCTATTTTTGACATAATTTTTCTTTTTGCGTGTTTTGATTTTAAAAAATATATAGCTAATCGGGTTACGCTGAAAACGGAACCAAAATGTTTAGGCCTGATATTTTCAGGGCCGGGGCACTAATCTGGGGGGATAGTTTGTATGTAATTAATTTTATGTTGGGAAAATTGTATTTTTGGCTGGATCCAAAGTTGTTGGATTTCTCTTTTGAGTTTACGATTTTGGAATTTCTGACAATTTTTTATTCTTTTCATCATAAGTGTTGATTTATCACCATTGCAGTGCTGATGTGACGCTGACGTGTGTAGTGACCTAACATTAGCAACACTATATAAGGAAAAAAACTAAAATTTCCAAAAATAATAAAGATAAGATAGTTAATCGTAACGAATCGACAATATAGATATTCAAAATTGTAATGAGATAAACATGTAAAACAATTTACTTTTTATATTTCTGTAAATGTCTTTGTACAAAATATTATAATAGAATAAAGAACCTATTTTTCTTGGCCGATAACTTCATTTTGATAAAATTGAGGTGTTAAATTTTACATTAACAGCATGGATAGTTTGGAGAAAAGGGGGTTTTCTTAAAAGTAAAAAAAAAAAAAAAGATTCTAAATATTTTATTAATTTTTTAAAAGGAATATTTAAATAATAAAAAAAAAGTATGGGGTGGGGCCAAGGCCCAGGTTGCATGGATGCCACGTAATCAGAATTTGGGGGCCTTGAAGAAGAGCCAAAAGGCGCAAAACGACACAGTTTCATGATTACATAAACGCTAAGCAATTTAAAATTTCAACAACCATAAAGAAAAAGGCAGACTACATTCTGCCAAAACGACAACCCCCTTATCGCTATACGTCACACCACAGACAACTAACTAATACCTCGAAAATTATAAACAAAAATTATTATTATTATTTTCTTTTCTTTTTTTTTTTTGTGAAAATTAACTACTTGAGAGCTCATATACATAAATAATAATATCTTAATTTTTTATGCCTGGGAAGAACACAAAAAAAAAAAAATGATGCCCTTACGTACTCACATATTTTTTCATCGATGAATATGATAGTATAAATATCATAAATTCTAGAAATAAAAAAAATATAAAAATATATCATCCAAAAACATCTTATAAACAAATACTAATTAATAAAGTTAAGATCATACAAACAAGTATGAGATTTATATATTAAACAAGTATATAGTCACTTGAATATTATTCGCCTCACAGTTTTGGAAACGGAAATATTGATTAAGTTTACATAATCAATTTTCTGAATCACTTATTTCTTGATCGATAATATATCCAAGTTATTTAGTCAATCTTGTAACATAATTTATTGGAGATAAGTTTCAAGTAACTTCAAATTGAAAAAACCCATTTGCACATATTTAACTTTTGATGAATAACAAAAATTATGCATCCACGTGTCAAAAAATCTCCTGAAATGGATAAACAGATAAGTCGTGCGATGGCGAACTTCATAGTCGTAAAAGATTGAGATTTTTTTTTTGTGAAAACATACTAGAGATGTATTTCAAATTGATTGTCGATTTGTTTAATGTTTACGAGTAAGATTAAAAAAGAAAAATAGACCGTACGACTTAAAATTTTTATCATCATGAGACGACCCATTGCCCATTAATCTTTATTTATGGGACGGGTTTACGAATTAACTATATTATACTATATTAGTAGAAAAAAATTAAAATTTGGGTGTCCCAAAATTTGGAGGCTCAATGCGCTTGCCTTAGATTTTATACTACAAGTCCAAGCCTAAATTGTACATCAATGTTTTCGATCAAAAAGATTAAAATTGTTAAAAATTGAAAATATACACGACTAAAACTTAACTTTCATAATATAATAGACCATAATAGTAAACATAAAAATATACCTAACGAAATTTGCAATATCTCAAAGTATTGAAAATGAAGAGTTTGTAGTATAAAAGAAATTGAGTCCCAACAATATATTTTCACAAATTTTATTTGGTATTTCGAAAGGCCAAACTATTCTCATAAATGTTATTATATCACAATTAATACATCATCTTAAAATTCAATGACCAACACAGTTTTGAAAAAAACATAGATTTGTGTTATATTCATAGTGTTATGTCATTTTAACAAGTATGCTTATAAAACATATAATAACAAAAACGTCAATATCTTTAAATTTTATTATCTTATTTTATCTGGACACATCAAAATCTTATTTTTAAAATAATAATTTCATAATCTAAATTACAAAAATAAATTATAATAAGTTTACGGTATTTTTGTCTCACATTTGTTGAAAATGAACGTTTAAAAGAATTTATAATGAACTCTGATAGCAATTTGAGTTAATTATTTTCGTAAATCGACACCGACTATGAATTCATTGCTACATGAGTCCATTGCGCAGTCGTGCTTGAGTGGTTTTGATCCCGAGACATGACAGAATGATATCAAAGATGATCATTAGTTGTGGGGACTGATTGTGATACTCTTGTCATACATTAGTTGAGTTGAAAATAAAAGTTTAAAGAGTTTATACTGACTTACAGTGAAGTCTTATAACAACTTTAATTATTTTTTATATATAACGCGATGAAATATTCAAAATAGTTGTTATATAAGTCAATTATACAATCGCATATGTGCCGACTTGAGCATGAGTCGTGACAATATTAAATCTTATAATGTATTTATAGTAAATTTAGTGAAACCTCATGTAATGTTTGTTGGGTGCAATAATTATCCTTGCTTGGTAGAGCGATCGAACCATGGTGTTTGTGCTGCTGTGCGGTTTAAAAGATTTGAGTTGCACCATTACCACTAGCTATAGCTTTTGGTAAAGCGGTAAGCACTCGGTCCTACAATTGATATCAGAGCCAAGGTCATGGGTTCGATTCCTATTGATTGCAAGGAGTGCAATTATTGGGGGGGAGATTGTTGGGTGCAATAATTATCCTTGCTTGGTAGAGCGATCGAACCATGGTGCTTGTGCTGCTGCGCGGTTTAAAAGATTTGAGTTGCACCATTACCATTAGCTATAGCTTTTGGTAAAGCGGTAAGCACTCGATCCTACAATGTTAAACATTCTAAAGAGGGAAAAATGGCGAGTTAATCATTTATTTCATGTGAAAGGTAAAGATAGGCATTAATTTGTTTGAAAGTAAACACTAATATTGATTTTTTTAGGAGCAATAATTTCTTCTTATGTCGATAGAGTTTTATTTTAAATGGTAATATTCTAGTCCAAGCATTTCACATCAAGAAATCAAGGGCATGACAAAATTCCAAAGCAACAAGTTCTAAGTTTAGGAATGAGAGGAAAATAACATCTCTTTTATACAAACACACACACACACACACACACTAGTTACACATCAAGAAAGAAAAAATAAAATAAAATAAAAAGCGAGATAAATATTCCTTAAACGTAAACTCGTGAGAGTGTTCACGTTTCACACAAAGTTGAGCAATAAAAATAATCGTGACATCTAACCATACAAAGATTGCAACCAGTAAAAAAGTGTGTCGACTTGGAGGAATACGAGTTAATAACATGTTTTGAAGTTTTCATTATATTGTCGTTACTTCGACACGAACTATATCATTGATTTAAGAAAGTTATTTTTTTTTGTTTTGTAAGTTACATCTAGCGATTTTGGAATTCTATATTGTCAAATTTCAATTTTACTTCGATGTCTTTGTTTTTTTTTTTGTGTGGCAAATTTAGTTATTTTTCGATGTGGTGTTGACGTTGCATCATTGTAGCATTAATATGATGTTGATGTGTGTAATGTAATATCGGCACTACTGATGAAAAATGACTAAAAAATATTAATATATAAGATTAAAATTGAAATTTGATATCATAGTTTATCAAAATCATAAAGTGACGAATATATAAAACAAAAAATGTTATCTTCCATATTGATTTTGTAAAAACAAACAAAACATTTATGTGTCATATTTATTTTAACCAAAATCATATATATATCTATATATATGTGTGTATATATATAATTCTGGGATTTAGTGAAGTGGGGCCATGCACAAAGTGGGGCCCTCCGAAAAGTGATGAGGTCATCTCTATAAATGTGCTTTAGCTAACGCTTTTTGTTTTGAAGCCAGCAATGGCACTTCGGCTTATGATTGTATTTTTATTTTCACATTATTTCATTCTATTTACAATTCAAAATTTATTAATCTTATTTATTCATAATTTAATAATACCATTCATGTGAATATATATAAATTAAAAACTCAGATTATTCATAGAGCGGGTCTCATGTGAGATCGTCTCACGGATCTTAATATGTGAGACAAGTCAACTCTACCGATATTCACAATAAAAAGTAATACTTTTAGCATAAAAATTAATACTTTTTTCATGTATGAACCAAATAAGATATCCGTCTCATACAAATTTTTGTCTTATTCATACACAATTAATTTTGAGAATTCTATTATGTACGTTTACTCTTTAATGCATATTTATAAATATATATATATATATATATATATATATATATATATTATGTACGTTTTACTCTTTTAATGCATATTTATAAAAATATGACTTCATTCCTCCAAGAATTTGTTTGAATTCTAAAATTTTAGCTTTATCTCCAATATGAAAATAAATATCCACTCCATCACTTATTAAATTACCTCTTAATTTATTAACTACGAAACCTAGTACCTTTTGTTTGCTATTGCTTTGCCACCTCTCTAACTATCTACACTCACACATATATATGTATATATATATATATGTGTGTGTGTGTATATATATGCTTGCTTTCGTCTCCTTCCCTGCTCCATTTCCACCGCTGCACTGACAAACATTCAACCATAAACTTCTGGTCTATACATACACATATATATACATACATATTTCTTGGCCATGTTAGCCACGGCGGAATTGCTCGGCCATGAGGATACCTTCGTGTGGGAGAACCAATCATGGACATTCCCAAATGTTTTAGGGGACATCAATGAAGAAAACAATGGGAAAAAGATGGTGGACATCACCACCACCAACACAGATAAGCAGAAACCGGCCAAGGAGGAGGAAGCTCCGCCTGCTGCAAAGGGGAAAAAAAGGTGCGCCGCTGCCGCCGCCGCCACATGTAAAGGTGGATCCGCCGCGGCAGCCGGAGGGGAACCTGATCATGAGTTGCATATATGGACTGAAAGAGAGAGGAGGAAGAAGATGAGGAACATGTTTGGAAATCTTCATGCTTTGCTTCCTCATCTTCCTCCAAAGGTAATAATTCCTTTTTAATGTTATTAATTATTGAATTTTCTAAATAAAGAAATCTTGGGATTATTAATTTAATCCACTTTTTTTTTTCTTTTTTTGAAAAATAGCTAGCCCACATGAATGAATTCATAGTTGTTCAAGTTAGCTAGCTAGGGCACAACTCAGCTTTCTTGATTTTTTTTTTTTGCCCATTTTGGTTAATGATTACAAGGTTCAGTTTGTTTCTTGAAAAGGTACCTTTCTCACATCCCAAAATTTATTTTCATGAATTCCCTCAATTTAAATTTTTTTATCCACAGCGCACGTGATTTAAAAATTTATCACAACACAATAAGCATCATATATCATATATGCGATATATTTGATATACTAAAAAAAAGAACATAATGCATAATTAAAACATAAATTTCAAGAAACGAACATTAAATTAAAAAGAAGGGATTATATGCATAATTTATGTATATATGTATATATATACACACACATGCACACATTTCAAGGAGAAAGACAAATTAATGAGGAAGATGCTTTTGAGATTTAATTTCTTCTTTTGTATGATGATTGGGTTAGGGAGTCTGTCTAAAATTGAGTAGATTTCTGAAGAATCTTGTGATAGAAATTATGTTAGAGAACACATGGGATTTGTGTCAAAATCGAAGGATCCAACTTTAGATTGCTTTAGACAGAGTTGAGTGATCTATTTTTGCAAGTAAGACATAATAAATGCCACTCTCTCTTTCTGTTTTTGTTTTTAAAAAAAACAATAAACGCCACTCTTAGTATTTAAGTGTGTAATTGAATAGATAAATTATTACGATAAATCATAATGGAACTAACACTTTATAATATATATTTTATGTATAAATTAATTGCATTAATTTAATTAATTATTAATCTTCGAGGAAAGGGGTGACAATATCTATCTATCTATACATTTATTGAGTGATAATATAAATTTCATGCATGCATGCAGGCGGACAAATCCACCATAGTCGATGAAGCAGTAAACTATATAAAGAAAATGCAGGAAACCCTTGAAAAACTTGAGAAACAGAAGCTCGAAAGGCTTCATGGATCCAAAACTAACCAACAAAAACCCGTGGTTCGATCAAGAGAAGCATTCTTAGCTGATCAACCATCAACAAAAACGATTCATCCTGCGAATCCATTAATGTTTTCGGGTCCGCCGGTCTTCAAGACATGGACTTCTCCAAACGTGACGCTG
The DNA here is from genome assembly GCF_022965805.1 of Primulina eburnea. Classification (NCBI taxonomy): domain Eukaryota; kingdom Viridiplantae; phylum Streptophyta; class Magnoliopsida; order Lamiales; family Gesneriaceae; genus Primulina; species Primulina eburnea. The sequence goes on from NC_133113.1 coordinate 734,807, forward strand.
AATATATGTGGAAACGACGCTCACATCAGCATCTGCGGGCCGAGAAAGCCCGGTTTGCTGACTGCCATTTTCTATGTGATGGAGAAGCACAGGTTGGAAGTGGTTTCTGCTCAAGTTTCTGCGGATGGCAATAGGTGCATGTATACCTTCCATACTCGGGTAAGTACCATTTTTTTCACGCTTCTTAACTAAAAATCACCATTTTTTTTAAAAAAGAAGGATGCATGGATTTAGATTAATTTCTTTTTGGTGTTCCTTGCTTATGATATGTGAAAAACGATCCATCGCGTGTTAATTTATCGTCAAAAAATAGCGAAAATGGACCAGAACGGTTTTGGTCATAAACAACATGAGCCAACATGATTGTTTCATTTAAATAACTACTACATTAATTTTTAGGGGAAATCAAGTTTCTGCACAACATGAGTGCTTCTCAGTTATACGTTATTATTAGTTTTTATGATGAACTAACACAGACCCGAACTGGATAAAATTTATAAGTCGATGGAGCTTTTTCGAAGATAAGAAACAATATAGACCAAAATAATATTATACTAAACACAAGAGAGACAAAAAATATAATTATCCTCGCTGATTTCTTGTTTAATTTGATTTGTTAACTGATTAAAGTTTTCATTAAAAATTTCGAGAAAATTGGTTTGACATAAATAATATATATTCTCTTGTTTGTAGGTTATTAATGGAATTCATGGCCAATTCCAGGAAGCATTTCCAGTGGAGGAAGTATACAAGCAAGCAGCAGCAGAAATAATATATGCAGTGGCTTAATTAATGCTTTGATTATATGTAGAGTTATCATTTTATCTAGTCAAGATTGGACATTAATCAGTTGCGCTCGTAGGTGCGTTCAAATTGGTCGATATCTGGGATTTGTTTTAGTTGAGTGATTTCGATTTGATCGATGAATTTCAAACGATTTTAATTTCTTGTAATTTTCAAAGGTGGTATGTCGATTCGTCAACAAAATTAATTGAAGGAGAGAAATTTTAAATTTATAAAATTTCGAGATCGATTCCCGAACTAATTGGACGGCCGATTCAAGCATTAATTATATTTAGTTACTTGTTTTTAGCACATATATATTACATACCGTGTATACTATGTTTTTATGATTGAGATCAACTACTACGTTAAATCATTTCTTCTAAAACCTTTAAATTATGTATATCCCGTTTTCCTTAATAAGATAGAAAATACATCTTTTTATCCTATTAAATAAAGATACAACTTTTTGTAATATCCTTTTAATAGACGTTTGATTTTTTCTTTTTCTTGATTATAATTTACGCAAAGATAAAAAGTTTCCAAAATAAAGAATCGATTATTAATTTAACTATAATAAAATATTGATTCTCCCTTATCGATCGGCCTTAGTTATTTTACTCCCCCGAGGTTTATTAATTCGAATAGTACTGGTCTCGTCTTTCACTGCTGCCGTCGGTGCGAGTGTGCGACACTGGGTTGAGGTGGCTCACATACTTCAAAAGTCATGTTTTCCTGCATTATGATTATATACGCGCGGTTGGTAAAACATTTGCGCCGGGTTATGATCTTGATAGAATAAGGATTGTAGAATAATAATGAAAACTGCCATAGAAATGCAAACCTTGAAAGATGATATACTTTTGCAGCGACAAACGAAGTTGACCATTTGCCATATATATCTACGGCTTAGACACTCCTCCTCCATCACTTCTCTGCAAGGTTTACTTAGTGAAATTTATCGTGTATTTGAAATATGCGGCATTTGGTGGTGATAGTGATCAGTTTAATATTGGAGTTAAATTTTGAGAAATTGAATGATGCTTACCTTATAAAAATCAACTGCAATACAATTAGGCCACCTTCTACCAGCTACTTGTTCGCATGTGTTCATCATGCATGGGGCCGAGTCGTGTTTGCACGCGGTAGCCACATCAGGGTTGTTACATTCATTGCCTGTGACTCTGCACTGTTAGGACATGATCCAGCTACCATTCCACCGTTACCATCTGCAAGTTTTTAGAATTCGACGGAGATTTTCGAATATTTTCATTTGGAAAAATCAACTTGAGATATCAGATTGTACGAGAGGCTCACATTGATTTTCTACTACGTATATCCACTCATAAGCAATGCCTTCTGTAGATTCCTCGGAAGATTTAGAAGTGAATTAAGACTACCAAACGCTGATTCTGTCTCACCATATCCCGACCATTCTTCGGATATTCGGGATACAGGAAACCAATACTTGTTTAAGCCAAAGGCGTTAAATACATTCGTCAGGCCGTTGGAAGATGAAACATAATCTTCAAATCTTATGGCCGTGACTATTTCAGAAGGATTTGACTCAAGAAACAATTGGACCTCTTTCAAAATGTTTATAGCAGGTTGCTGGGAAGCATATTATTCAATAGATAAGAATGATATAAATTGCAAGAATGTCAATTGATAGAATTAACACTTGATGTTGATCTGAAAAAATAATAGCGTGAAGTGATATCATCTAACTGCGACCATATACTTACGAAAGCAGTGTAGTTGCAGCACTTTCCCCCGAACGAGTGGCATAACCAGACATCATTTTCAAAATCATATATATATATATATATATATATATATATATATATCGAGCATGAACAGTACTCTAACTCCATTCTGCATTTCATTTGTACGTCCACAGAAAGTTTAGTAGCATGTAATTAGTCAAGTATCATTGGATTGGGAAAAAGAATCACATAATTTCTTTCAAAGGTTTCAACAATAATATTTGAATATTTCTAGGTTGTCTATTTGAATATGTAGCGCTCATGTTAACACTGGTGCAGAAAAATTGTAACATAAGAAAAACATTTTTCACCATCTTTTGCAGGCCAGCTTATCCTGGATAATGGCTTAATATTCAAGTCATAGAACTGATACATGTTACACAACTCTCTCCACGTTGATTACAAGACAAACATGTCTTAAAATTTCATAACTGGAGAGTATTTAATTGATACATCTTATGCCCAAAAATGGTAGGAAATATTTTACCAAACCCCTTATATATTATAAAATATTCGGTAGATATAACAAAGAAGACACACAAAGAAAATGAAAAAAAAGAAGCAAATTAAGCATATGAAATTGGAAGAGTGTGGCCATGATGATCCAATCAGGTAATAGTCTTGAAGCTATTATAAATTCATGAATATATGCTGATACCCTCTAAAATTGACACATCTGGGCGGATTTAAGCTCATTTCAAAAATAACCATAGTCCTTTAAGGTTCAGACCTCATTGTTGATCTAAGTGCCCGAATACCAAATCAAACCATACAGTTAGAAATCCGAGCCCACCAAAAGGCCATACAACTAGAAGTCCGAGCCCACCAAGGGACCGAGAAATCCATGCCCACCAAGGGGCCGGGAAATCTGAGCCTGATGTAGTTAGGGAATGTGAAGATATTCTCATTAATAGATAAGAGGTCCCGATAAACGTGTGATTCAGTTAAATCTAATCAAGATAATGCAAGAGTCTCAGCCGCCATGGTCACAAAGTCTTGGTGTTTGAGGTCTCCTATATTAGGTAGGATTTTACCTCGGCAATAGTCTTACTCCAACAAAGTAACTAATCTCCTCCCTCTATAAATATCAAGTATTAGTCACGGTTTTAGCTTTCATTTTCTGTTGCTCACTTAGCATTAATATATCTTTCTCTTAAGCTCTACTGACTTAAGAATCGGAAGGGTCACGACGAAAAACTGTCCGGCGTCCCCTAACCCTATTTCTGTTTGTGCAGTCCCAACCCGGTCCACCCATCTGCGAAGATTTGAAGACCCGTTCTCCATACCGAACTCGAGATAAAAATTTGATATCGCCATTTCTTTTCGTAACATTTAGTTTGATATCACCATTTGTTTGCGACACACGTCTCGCTTTATTGTAACCGTTAAAAAAACACCATTAAATCGTATTTGACGGTAAAAAATTCTGATCCACAAGCTGTAATTCTGCCAGTTTAATTTGGTTTTTTTCCCCCTTCCCTTTTGCCATGAATCAGAAAAAATGACAAAAACTATCTTACTAGCCGCTGAATAGCCGAAGAACAAAGTCGAGGAACAGAACCCGTACACATGAATTCTTCATAAAGCCAAACTTGAACAAATATCAAAAGAATCATTAGCAAATTTACAGAACATAAGCATAATCTAAACAGAAAAATAGCAATACATGCACACGTAAATGATCGAACTTGTGCAAGCCCATTTGTATGAATTCGTGCTCAGTGAAATTTGTCATCGAATAAAAGCAAATGAAAGGTTTTCATAAAAATTCTCCTACAATCGAGAATGAATTTTCATTTTATACATGTCAGATCATGAATTAGTAACTGCATCCAATTTTTTAAAAAAATTCCAATTGTGTTGAACTTTCCATTATATACCGTGAATATCTACTATGAGTAATTATTTGAACATGCGTCACATAAATCAAATAAGTAACCGTCATCTTGGTCAGTACTCGGGTATTATCAAAATTATATATTTATTTATTTTCTTGTACTAGATAAATGTACGTGCGTTGCACGTTGAGAAATAGAGATAATTTATATATGATAGTTTTATTTAAATATGTTTAAATTATTTTTGAAATAAGAATAACTTTAATAGATAAATAATTAATTATTTGGTTACAAATGAAATCATCACATTTTCTTGTCTTTGATTTGAAGACCTCTTGGAATCTTTTTGTGCCCGTCGGTTTTTATCTTCTTATCTATTTTTTTGTACTCGCCAATTTGTTCTTCATCTTGAATCTTTATTTCATCTTCGTCTTAATGGATCTTCATGTTTTTGTTGATATTTATTTCATTTGATTTTTCTATCTTAGGTGGTACACTGCTTTGTTTAGTTGGCTTGATAATCTTCCGAGATCTCCGTTTCTTGATATTGATATTTGTTGTTGGATAATTGTCATGTATCTCAATAGCTTCTGTCACAATTTTTAACACTTCATCACATTTTTCTACTGAATTATCCAACTTGAACAAGAATGTATGGAGCTTGGAGCTTGGTTAATTTAACGAATCTTTATATGTGTTATTTGGTAGATTCTGCATTGAAAATCTTTATTGTTAGATGCAATATTTATGTAGATATAAAATCATTTGTTTGTTTTATCTTATATTTGGTCATGAATTTGAATGAAATCTTCAATAGAACATCCAACAAAAGACGATGCAACTTTTCTAAATAATGTTATTATTGTCATCTCATTCTCATATTCAATTTTAATTGTTGTCCTATACCTGTAACATAAAGAAGTAAAGTAATGATCACTTTTTTTAGTGTGATCTAAAACTTGAGTTATGTATTGGTAATTTGTTTTACATAAAAATGATTTGAATTCATTTTTATTTCTATTTTTCTATCCATTTGATGTATATAAGAGTAATTATTACACATAAAACTAATTTAAACTCATTTTGATTCTTTAGAAGTGTTTTCTAATTGTACAAAATAATTATTTGTGTTTGTTATGCATAGGGTTTTACAATTTGGCAAATTGACAGCCACGTCAATGCAATCCTCATTATGTTCACTATTTGCTTAGTATAGGGCTTTGCACGGTAAATCACAATTATAAGAAATAAATATGGCGTCGTGGGTAATAAATATAACTTTTGACATAAAAATTAAGCAACATTCGAACTAAAAGATAAATCTTTCACTATCATTCAGTTTTGTTAGGTTAAGCGTGCAAGAATGAGGGTAGTATTGGGATGAGTGAACGAACACCTATGAAGTTTTCGTGAGTTAAGCTGCTGACATTGTGTCGCTTATTTTAAATTTCATTAAAGATATAATTTTTTTTTTAAAAAAAAGCTGTAAATTTCATTACAAAAAAAAATTCATTTTTCTTCAATTATTATAAAATTCATTAATACCTGAAAACGAACAAAAAAAAGACATGTATTTATTAATATTATTTAATGAAAATAAGGACATATATGTAAATTCACACAATTTTATTAGAGTTTTCAAATATATTAGTTGTGTATTATTTAGGTTATTAATGAATGTTAATTTACTCAAGTTTAAAATAAAAATTGCATAAAAACTCCTACGAGACTGTTTCACGGGAACATGTCTCCTCTCCTACCATAATCATGAAAATCATTGTTTTTCACTCTGAAAATTGATTGGTTGGCCCATCTGAAGGATATATCCATGAGACCAGCTCACATAAGACCAATTCAAAAATTGGATAACTATAAAAAATCAAAAATCAAAAAAAAAAAAAAAGAGAAGTCAAACAAAAATAATTATTTTTAAAATAAAGATATAATTCATTCTGTGAAAATACATTGTAAATTTTATTATTCTTCTATTGACCGGTTGGCCCATCTGAAGGATATATCTATGAGACCGGCTCACATAATTTCAATTCAAAAATTGGAGAATTATAAAAATTCATAAATAAAATAAAAGAAGTCAAACAAAAAAAAAATTAAAATAAGGATATAATTCATTTTATGAAAATATATTGTAAATTTTATTATTCTTCTATTATTTTAAATTATATTAAAGATATATTTTTTTAAAACAAATAAATTATAAATTCTATTTCAAAAAATGGTGCTAAATTTCATTTTGTTCAATTTTATTTTGAATTAATTGATAGGTGAGAAAAAAACAAACAATAGAATATGTATTTATTATTATTATTATTTTAAATTTTATTAAAGATATTAATTTTTTTAAAAAATGATATGTAAATTTCATTCCGAAAAATGAACGCTTAATTTAAATTTCATTCTAAAAAACTGTAGCTTAATTTTTATTTTTTTCCAATTTATTTTAGAATATATTAAATAATAGATGGAAAAATACAAACAAGCGAAGAGAAGTACATTAATTATTATTATTTACGTTATTCACAGATGTTAATTTATTTAAGTTAAAAATAAAATTGACACAAAAACTTTTATGAGGTTGTTTTACGAGTGAATTTTATGAAACATGTCTCATATCCGACTTGAATCGTGAAAAAAAATTATTTTTTTTACTCCTGAAATAACTGGGTCAGCCCTCTGAAGACTATATAACAATGAAACTGTTTCACATAAAACCTACTAAAAATTGGAGAACTATAAAATTTTGAACAATAGTGCAAACTTTATTTTATTCGATTTATTTAAAATTCCTTAATTAATAAAAATAGAAATCAAACAAAAATACATTTAATTTAAATTTCATTAAAAATATATATAGTTTTTTACAAAAAAAATAGAGTGTAAATTTCATTTCAAAAAATGAAAGATAAATTTAAATTTTATTCCAAAAAATGGTGGCTAAATTTCATTTTTCTTCAATTTATTTTAGAAGTCATAAATAGCTGATAGAAAATAAATAAAAAATATTTATTAATATTATTGTTTCGCATTTCATTAAAGATATGTTTTTTTAAAAAAAAAAATGGAATACAAATTTCATCACAAAAAAAAGGTTAAATTTATTTTTCTTCAATTTATTTTAAATTTTATAATTAATATATGAAAAAAAAACACAAAAAAAACATGTATTACTGAAGAATGAAGGTTGATGCTAAATTTTATTTTTCTTCAATTTAGTTTAGATTCCATTAATTAATAAATGAAAACAAAACAAACAAAGCGATACGTATTAATAAATATTATTTAATGAAGATAAAGACATAGATGTAAATTCACAATTCAAAATCATATATTTATAGTAGTATTAATAATAATAATTATAGTAGTAATAATAATAACAGATAGATAGATAATATATTAAATTTCATTATAGATATAAGTTGTTTTTTTTTAAAAAAATGGATTGTTAATTTCATCACAAAAAATAAATGCTAAATTTTATTTTTCTTCCATTTAGTTTAGATTCCATTAATTAATAGATGAAAACGTGTGGAAAAAATAAGGTCCTCGGGTTAGTGTGCACACATCCAGCCCCGCCTACTCAGTTTTCGGCAGCTCCGATCTCCTGATCAATATGATCACCTGCATCAATCACACCTAGTGAATCTAAAGACTCAACACCTATAACTTAATAACAAATACATATACATAACATGCAACAATGAAAAGTATTGTATTCAACATACATTTCATGATCTTAGCATAAGCGTAAACATGTCGTAAAATTGCATAACGTGTCATAACATCACATCATAACATCATATATTTGTTCATTTTCTTTAATCGAATTCAGCTCGTTAGTTGTGGCTTTTGTATTAGCTATATCGTATTTGCTCTATCATAAAATTTAAAAAATAGAGTGTAAATTTCATTACAACAAAAAATAAGGCTAAATTTCATTAATTAATAGATGGAAAACATGGAAAAAAAAAAAATGGAGTGTGTAAATTCACAAAAAAAAAAATAAATTATTAAATGAAGGTAATGACATTTATGTTTTAAATTTCATTAATTAATAGATTGGAAAAGACTAAAATTCATTTATCTTCAATTTATTTTAAATTTCATTAATTAATTAATAGATGAAAAACATGGGGAAAAAATAAAAAATGGAGTGTGTAAATTCACAAAAATAAATAAATTATTAAATGAAGGTAATGACATTTATGTTTTAAATTTCATTAATTAATAGATTGGAAAAGACTAAAATTCATTTATCTTCAATTTATTTTAAATTTCATTAATTAATTAATAGATGAAAAACATGGGGAAAAAATAAAAAATGGAGTGTGTAAATTCACAAAAAATTAAACATGTATTTAATGATTATTATTAAATAAAAGTAAGGACATTTATGTAAATTCACAATTCACATTCATATATAGATATAGATAGATTAATTAATAGATGAAAAAAATGGGGAAAAAATAAAAAATGGAGTGTGTAAATTCACAAAAAATTAAACATGTATTTAATGATTATTATTAAATAAAAGTAAGGACATTTATGTAAATTCACAATTCACATTCATATATTTATATAGACTAGATAAATGTACGTGCGTTGCACGTTGAGAAATAGAGATAATTTATATATGATAGTTTTATTTAAATATGTTTAAATTATTTTTGAAATAAGAATAACTTTAATAGATAAATAATTAATTATTTGGTTACAAATGAAATCATCACATTTTCTTGTCTTTGATTTGAAGACCTCTTGGAATCTTTTTGTGCCCGTCGGTTTTTATCTTCTTATCTATTTTTTTGTACTCGCCAATTTGTTCTTCATCTTGAATCTTTATTTCATCTTCGTCTTAATGGATCTTCATGTTTTTGTTGATATTTATTTCATTTGATTTTTCTATCTTAGGTGGTACACTGCTTTGTTTAGTTGGCTTGATAATCTTCCGAGATCTCCGTTTCTTGATATTGATATTTGTTGTTGGATAATTGTCATGTATCTCAATAGCTTCTGTCACAATTTTTAACACTTCATCACATTTTTCTACTGAATTATCCAACTTGAACAAGAATGTATGGAGCTTGGAGCTTGGTTAATTTAACGAATCTTTATATGTGTTATTTGGTAGATTCTGCATTGAAAATCTTTATTGTTAGATGCAATATTTATGTAGATATAAAATCATTTGTTTGTTTTATCTTATATTTGGTCATGAATTTGAATGAAATCTTCAATAGAACATCCAACAAAAGACGATGCAACTTTTCTAAATAATGTTATTATTGTCATCTCATTCTCATATTCAATTTTAATTGTTGTCCTATACCTGTAACATAAAGAAGTAAAGTAATGATCACTTTTTTTAGTGTGATCTAAAACTTGAGTTATGTATTGGTAATTTGTTTTACATAAAAATGATTTGAATTCATTTTTATTTCTATTTTTCTATCCATTTGATGTATATAAGAGTAATTATTACACATAAAACTAATTTAAACTCATTTTGATTCTTTAGAAGTGTTTTCTAATTGTACAAAATAATTATTTGTGTTTGTTATGCATAGGGTTTTACAATTTGGCAAATTGACAGCCACGTCAATGCAATCCTCATTATGTTCACTATTTGCTTAGTATAGGGCTTTGCACGGTAAATCACAATTATAAGAAATAAATATGGCGTCGTGGGTAATAAATATAACTTTTGACATAAAAATTAAGCAACATTCGAACTAAAAGATAAATCTTTCACTATCATTCAGTTTTGTTAGGTTAAGCGTGCAAGAATGAGGGTAGTATTGGGATGAGTGAACGAACACCTATGAAGTTTTCGTGAGTTAAGCTGCTGACATTGTGTCGCTTATTTTAAATTTCATTAAAGATATAATTTTTTTTTAAAAAAAAGCTGTAAATTTCATTACAAAAAAAAATTCATTTTTCTTCAATTATTATAAAATTCATTAATACCTGAAAACGAACAAAAAAAAGACATGTATTTATTAATATTATTTAATGAAAATAAGGACATATATGTAAATTCACACAATTTTATTAGAGTTTTCAAATATATTAGTTGTGTATTATTTAGGTTATTAATGAATGTTAATTTACTCAAGTTTAAAATAAAAATTGCATAAAAACTCCTACGAGACTGTTTCACGGGAACATGTCTCCTCTCCTACCATAATCATGAAAATCATTGTTTTTCACTCTGAAAATTGATTGGTTGGCCCATCTGAAGGATATATCCATGAGACCAGCTCACATAAGACCAATTCAAAAATTGGATAACTATAAAAAATCAAAAATCAAAAAAAAAAAAAAGAGAAGTCAAACAAAAATAATTATTTTTAAAATAAAGATATAATTCATTCTGTGAAAATACATTGTAAATTTTATTATTCTTCTATTGACCGGTTGGCCCATCTGAAGGATATATCTATGAGACCGGCTCACATAATTTCAATTCAAAAATTGGAGAATTATAAAAATTCATAAATAAAATAAAAGAAGTCAAACAAAAAAAAAAATTAAAATAAGGATATAATTCATTTTATGAAAATATATTGTAAATTTTATTATTCTTCTATTATTTTAAATTATATTAAAGATATATTTTTTTAAAACAAATAAATTATAAATTCTATTTCAAAAAATGGTGCTAAATTTCATTTTGTTCAATTTTATTTTGAATTAATTGATAGGTGAGAAAAAAACAAACAATAGAATATGTATTTATTATTATTATTATTTTAAATTTTATTAAAGATATTAATTTTTTTAAAAAATGATATGTAAATTTCATTCCGAAAAATGAACGCTTAATTTAAATTTCATTCTAAAAAACTGTAGCTTAATTTTTATTTTTTTCCAATTTATTTTAGAATATATTAAATAATAGATGGAAAAATACAAACAAGCGAAGAGAAATACATTAATTATTATTATTTACGTTATTCACAGATGTTAATTTATTTAAGTTAAAAATAAAATTGACACAAAAACTTTTATGAGGTTGTTTTACGAGTGAATTTTGTGAAACATGTCTCATATCCGACTTGAATCGTGAAAAAAAATTATTTTTTTTACTCCTGAAATAACTGGGTCAGCCCTCTGAAGACTATATAACAATGAAACTGTTTCACATAAAACCTACTAAAAATTGGAGAACTATAAAATTTTGAACAATAGTGCAAACTTTATTTTATTCGATTTATTTAAAATTCCTTAATTAATAAAAATAGAAATCAAACAAAAATACATTTAATTTAAATTTCATTAAAAATATATATAGTTTTTTACAAAAAAAATAGAGTATAAATTTCATTTCAAAAAATGAAAGATAAATTAAAATTTTATTCCAAAAAATGGTGGCTAAATTTCATTTTTCTTCAATTTATTTTAGAAGTCATAAATAGCTGATAGAAAATAAATAAAAAATATTTATTAATATTATTGTTTCGCATTTCATTAAAGATATTTTTTTTTTAAAAAAAAATGGAATACAAATTTCATCACAAAAAAAAGGTTAAATTTATTTTTCTTCAATTTATTTTAAATTTTATAATTAATATATGAAAAAAAAACACAGAAGAAACATGTATTACTGAAGAATGAAGGTTGATGCTAAATTTTATTTTTCTTCAATTTAGTTTAGATTCCATTAATTAATAAATGAAAACAAAACAAACAAAGCGATACGTATTAATAAATATTATTTAATGAAGATAAAGACATAGATGTAAATTCACAATTCAAAATCATATATTTATAGTAGTATTAATAATAATAATTATAGTAGTAATAATAATAACAGATAGATAGATAATATATTAAATTTCATTATAGATATAAGTTGTTTTTTTTAAAAAAATGGATTGTTAATTTCATCACAAAAAATAAATGCTAAATTTTATTTTTCTTCCATTTAGTTTAGATTCCATTAATTAATAGATGAAAACGTGTGGAAAAAATAAGGTCCTCGGGTTAGTGTGCACACATCCAGCCCCGCCTACTCAGTTTTCGGCAGCTCCGATCTCCTGATCAATATGATCACCTGCATCAATCACACCTAGTGAATCTAAAGACTCAACACCTATAACTTAATAACAAATACATATACATAACATGCAACAATGAAAAGTATTGTATTCAACATACATTTCATGATCTTAGCATAAGCGTAAACATGTCGTAAAATTGCATAACGTGTCATAACATCACATCATAACATCATATATTTGTTCATTTTCTTTAATCGAATTCAGCTCGTTAGTTGTGACTTTTGTATTAGCTATATCGTATTTGCTCTATCATAAAATTTAAAAAATAGAGTGTAAATTTCATTACAACAAAAAATAAGGCTAAATTTCATTAATTAATAGATGGAAAACATGGAAAAAAAAAAAATGGAGTGTGTAAATTCACAAAAAAAAAATAAATTATTAAATGAAGGTAATGACATTTATGTTTTAAATTTCATTAATTAATAGATTGGAAAAGACTAAAATTCATTTATCTTCAATTTATTTTAAATTTCATTAATTAATTAATAGATGAAAAACATGGGGAAAAAATAAAAAATGGAGTGTGAAAATTCACAAAAATAAATAAATTATTAAATGAAGGTAATGACATTTATGTTTTAAATTTCATTAATTAATAGATTGGAAAAGACTAAAATTCATTTATCTTCAATTTATTTTAAATTTCATTAATTAATTAATAGATGAAAAACATGGGGAAAAAATAAAAAATGGAGTGTGTAAATTCACAAAAAATTAAACATGTATTTAATGATTATTATTAAATAAAAGTAAGGACATTTATGTAAATTCACAATTCACATTCATATATAGATATAGATAGATTAATTAATAGATGAAAAAAATGGGGAAAAAATAAAAAATGGAGTGTGTAAATTCACAAAAAATTAAACATGTATTTAATGATTATTATTAAATAAAAGTAAGGACATTTATGTAAATAAAAGTAAGGACATTTATGTAAATTCACAATTCACATTCATATATTTATATAGATATAGATTTGGCTCTATAACTTGTAAAGCCGTATCGGCCTTTAGATGAAGGAAGATTTTTATTACATAGCAAACTCGAAACCTTAATTCAAATTTGTAATCTTCATATGGATCAGCAATTTAATCAGCAATCTTATTAACACAATTAGAAAGGGCTCGACCGCAATTTAAGAAGTGAAACAGAAAAGTGGTCAAATTCGACTGACACTTCCATTTTCCATTTTCCATTTCCAGAATCTCATACCCCACCTCCACCCGATCCTGTCTACTTCTAGGATTCACCACAGATTCTTCCCTCAATGCACTAGAATACGTCGGTGTTGAAGCTTTACTATCCAATCTCTCTTTGTGGGCCCCATTTTTTCTGCCATGGAATCGTACAGACAGGAGGCATTTCTGGGTCTAATGCTAGCTCTGGTCTTTCTTGAAATGCGGCTTTATGTAACAATGGCTGCTGCTCTTGGTGAGTCCCCACTTCGTGTTCTCGTGGTTCTTGGTGAATGATTTGGGTGTTTTGTGATGTGGGTCCGTTTAAATCTTGTCAAGTTTCGATTTTTTAGTTGGTTTCTCGGTTGATTTGCATTTGCACTATGCTTTATTTTGGGGGATTTGTGATGCTGGGCTTGCTTTTTAATCTTTTTGAGGACAGTTCATGCCTGTGTGATTCATGAATTGGGATTTGAATATGGATGTGAATGTGATTGAACGGAGGTAGCTAGAAAATTAGTTAAATATTGCTAATTTCTCGATGTTGCACTTGAAGACCAAATGGCCATAAGAGTGTATTTTTCCATTTCCTCTGTTTAGTTTCTTCACTATTTTTACTCCATTTGGTTTAGATTTGAAAGGATGAGTTATGCTTTTTATGTAATCGTAGCTTTTCTAGTGGTGTTATTTTGTTTGGTTTTTTTCGGGAGAGCATTACCATTCCTTTTTAATGAAATGAAAACTAACATATCAGGTATTCATGACAGTTACGTTTACCAGGTAAAGTTAAATATTTTGGATTACAAATTTCCCAAGAAAAGTCTGTCATTAGGTGTCACCTATTTTATTACTCTCTCAGCTGCTGCCTTCTTTATGTTTTTATCTCTCCTTATTGTATTTCCAAGTTTTCTTGGGAGATGATGCTTAAATAAAAGAAAGGAGTTATCGAGTGAAGGTTATTATCGAACCATAACATTGTTGACGAGTTTCACGTGCTAGTAGCATGTCTGTGTTTTGAAGTATATTGATGTAATACTTAATGTGATAGCAATGTTGCCGTATATTTTTTTTTTCAGATTCAAAATGCTTTAAGATGTGAATCTGTTATTGTTTTAAAAATCTACTTGCTTTCTTGAAAATCGTTGCCTGATTGCCATATGGTTTTGTTTCTTCTCAAATGCTTGCAGATTGCCCCTTGGACTTGAGCTCATCTAATTTTACACTAGCTGCCTCCCTATGCTCCAACCAAGATGACAGAGGAAAGTGTTGCCGATACATGAATGCAGTAATTGCTGTTTCCATCTCTCAGTATGCAAATTCAACAAGTAACTTGGGGGTAGCTTCGGATTTATCTGAGATCTGCCTCCGTAGCATATCTAAAACTTTTCAAATATATGGGGGTAACAAGAAATGCAATCGTTACCTGTCGCTTTGGGACAAAAATACCGGTTAATTACGACTGCCAAGGAATATCAAACGTTTCCCAAATGCTGCAGACTCCAAAGTTTAATGATGTTGTGGAAAACTGCAAGGTTCCTTTATCAGAGGACAATACTTGTAGAAAGTGTTTGAATGCAGGGATTATATATCTTCGGAATCTTCTAGGGATGGTAGATAATTTGACACTGAGTACTTGCAGGGATGCATCTTTTATTGCACTTGCAAGCCAACTTGATTACATATCAACTATTGATGTTGCAAGCTGTTTCTTTGGAGTTCAAGGGCTTCTCACGCATCCAGGTTTGAAAACTGGGAGATTACCTGACCTTTTGTCTACTTTGTTGAATAGTTCATATACTTTGTTTAGTTTCGTTTTAAATTTTTCTTCCAATTTTAGGGTCAGCTGCTACTTTGCTTCCCCCTCAGTCATCTCCAACTCCACCAATTGCTGCTAGTCCGACTCAGCTTTCCTTGATAGCACCTTTTAAGGAAAAAGTTCGTCCCTACCACATGACACTAGTTCCTGCCATAGGTATTGCAGTAACAGTACTAGCCGTGGCGATGCTGGTAGTCTTTGTTATCCTCATCCGTCGAAAAAGCAAAGAGCTGGAGAGCACTGATATGAATGATAAGACATCCCCGAAAGCCATTCATCCATCCTCCAAAAAAATTCAGGATGGTATGTGCCTATGCGTCAGTCAAATAATTTATTATAGAATCAAATATGATATTATTAACATTATGATGTACTTTTTATATAATTCTTCTGCATAGGTGTCCTGTCATATTTATTCCAATATATTTCATTATATAAAAGAAGTGACAAGTGTAATATAAATTAAGAGAGTTCAATAGAGCTTTAACTATTTGGTCATTATGCCGTAAATCTAGCAGTATATTGTGAATGATGGGCCTTTATGACTGAACTATGTTAATTTTGTATTTTGTTGCATTTTCTCTTCGCTGCAATTTTACAACATCTAAATTCAACTAGATGCTCTAGTTGCTTCACAGGGTATTCTATCTTATTTTGGCGTCAGAACTATGCCAATTAATTTTCCTTTACCATATAATCCTAATCCTTTTTTTGTTGAATGCATTACACATTATGTGAAGGTCCGCCCTGTATGTTTAGAAAATTCAGCTACAAAGAGACAAAGAAGGCTACAAACAACTTTAGCACCATAATTGGACAAGGGGGATTCGGAGTTGTGTACAAAGCTGAGTTTCCTGATGGGTTAATTGCAGCAGTGAAGAAGATGAGTAAAGTTTCGGAGCAGGCAGAGGTAGAGTTTTGCAGAGAACTAGAGCTCCTCGCTCGCCTACACCATCGTCATCTTGTTACACTGAGGGGTTTCTCTACTGAAAAAAATGAAAGGTAACACAGTGAAATATTTCCCTTTTTATCATCTATCCTGCATCAAAAGGTATATGTCACATTTAATTGAAAAATGCCAGAGAAGTATAATGCCAGTAACATATTTGATGGCAGGTTTCTTGTATATGAATTTATGGGAAATGGGAGCCTAATGGATCATCTTCACTGTATGTTTCAATGTTTCTTTTCAAACTTTGTCTGGTGCTGTAACAATGCTTATGCAAAGGATTCTTGATCGACACTCTAAATGTTTCAAGTGCTTACTTGTTAATGTTCAGCACAAGGTAGAACTCCTCTGAGCTGGCGTACAAGAATTCAAATTGCTACTGATGTGGCAAATGCATTGGTAAATTCCGGGATTATGCTAACCTACACAGGTCTCTTGTTTTTATAGTTTTTAATCTTTCAGATTTGTTGGTTATAACATTTTCTTTTGCAGGAATACCTCCACTTTTATTGCAATCCTCCTCTGTGCCATAGAGATATTAAGTCGAGCAATATATTATTAGATGAAAAATTTGTTGCCAAGGTAATGCCATCAAAATAGTTGAGAGAATTTATGCTTTATGAAATGAAGGATCTTTTTGTTTTATAGTCTCATTACAGAAACTGTGGTTTTGGTGGTTGATAGCCTATATGTGAGTCTTTGATCCTATGTTTTTGTTAAGTGACGCTTTTTGCAATGCATTGAAATGTCCTCATGTTTGCATGATCCTTCAAGGGAACATACTCATCCAAGTACTACTTGCATTATCAATTGCCCAGGTTGCTGATTTTGGCCTTGTACATGCTTCAAAAGATGGTTCTATTTGCTTTGAACCTGTGAACACCGATATACGAGGAACTCCAGGTTTAAAACATCCGTTGAGTATATCAACTTTCAAATGGTTTCCAGATACTAAAGATTTAAATATTGTCAGGTTATATGGATCCGGAGTACGTAGCGACACAAGAGCTAACAGAAAAAAGTGATGTCTACAGTTATGGAGTTGTTTTATTAGAGCTAGTTACGGGAAGACGTGTGATACAAGATAACAAGAACTTGGTTGAGTCGTCCCAAGTGTTTTTGGCTTCAGAATCGAGGATAACTGAGCTCGTGGACACGAATCTTGGTGATGAGTATGATTTTGATCAACTTCAAACCATAGTGTCAATTATTAGATGGTGTACTGAAAGAGAAGGGAGGGCCAGGCCTTCAATAAAGCAAGTTCTCAGGCTTTTATACGAAAGTACAGACCCTTTACACAGTGATTTTGTCAAAGCTGTGGAGGATGAAGAAACTGGAAGCAGGGGAAGGAGCAGTAGAGGCAAGAATATGTTTTTCAGTGGGGATGGGAAATGCCCACCTTCTTCTTCGAGCACGTCTAAGTCATATTGCAGCCGAACCTTCCTCTTAGAAATGAGCCCACCTCAGTCGCCGAACAATATTCCTTCCATTTAAGGTTTACATTCACGGTTATCTGTGTTTGTTTGAGAATATGATTCCAAGACAACTTAGAATGGATGAGGGGCGGCTAACTTTCCGTTAAGTTGTCAAAAATGCTCGATTGAAATTTGTGGAGCATTACTACAGGAGTAAAGTAAGTGCAGAGGGTAAACAACTGTATGCATCTTGATATTCTCGGGTGAAAGTTGTTTGATCCAACTGTCAATAGCTTGAAGGGGATCACACGAGCAGCAATAAGTTAAATGACGGTAATCACATCACAGCAAATAAGAACGTATAATCTTCCTTCTTGATGTATATTTAGAGTTTTTCAGACAGTTCAAATTTTGTCGAAAAATGATCAACTTTGTGTAACCTGTACATTAATTTTTTAAGTTTCAAGAATTTGGTATAGGAATGTCGGTGCATATGCAGTTAGCTTTTCGTGGATTACTGTCACAAACAAATGTGATATACCTAAATAACAATTATATAATAAAAGTTCAAATTTTGATTTTCTAAAGAAGTAATTTGAATAATTTTGTTAGTAGACAAATAATTTGATTGAGAACTTATACTTATTTTCAAAATTGTTTTTTAAATTAAAATTCAAGTAGTTAGTTTTATGTTATATAATAAATTATAATGAACATAATATATAAAATAAAATGAACTGAAACAAATTTTATATATATATATATGTATATATATATATATCTATATCTATATAAATATATGAATGTGAATTGTGAATTTACATAAATGTCCTTACTTTTATTTAATAATAATCATTAAATACATGTTTAATTTTTTGTGAATTTACACACTCCATTTTTTATTTTTTCCCCATGTTTTTCATCTATTAATTAATTAATGAAATTTAAAATAAATTGAAGATAAATGAATTTTAGTCTTTTCCAATCTATTAATTAATGAAATTTAAAACATAAATATCATTACCTTCATTTAATAATTTATTTTTTTTTTGTGAATTTACACACTCCATTTTTTTTTTTTTTTGTTTTCCATGTTTTCCATCTATTAATTAATAAAATTTAGCCTTATTTTTTGTTGTAATGAAATTTACACTCTATTTTTTAAATTTTATGATAGAGCAAATACGATATAGCTAATACAAAAGTCACAACTAACGAGCTGAATTCGATTAAAGAAAATGAACAAATATATGATGTTATGATGTGATGTTATGACACGTTATGCAATTTTACGACATGTTTACGCTTATGCTAAGATCATGAAATGTATGTTGAGTACAATACTTTTCATTGTTGCATGTTATGTATATGTATTTGTTATTAAGTTACAGGTGTTGAGTCTTTAGATTCACTAGGTGTGATTGATGCAGGTGATCATATTGATCAGGAGATCGGAGGTGCCGAAAACTGAGTAGACGGGGCTGGATGTGTGCACACTAACCCGAGGACCTTATTTTTTCCACACGTTTTCATCTATTAATTAATGGAATCTAAACTAAATGGAAGAAAAATAAAATTTAGCATTTATTTTTTGTGATGAAATTAGCAATCCATTTTTTTTAAAAAAACAACTTATATCTATAATGAAATTTAATATATTATCTATCTATCTGTTATTATTATTACTACTATAATTATTATTATTAATACTACTATAAATATATGATTTTGAATTGTGAATTTATATCTATGTCTTTATCTTCATTAAATAATATTTATTAATACGTATCGCTTTGTTTGTTTTGTTTTCATTTATTAATTAATGGAATCTAAACTAAATTGAAGAAAAATAAAATTTAGCATCAACCTTCATTCTTCAGTAATACATGTTTTTTTTGTGTTTTTTTTTCATATATTAATTATAAAATTTAAAATAAATTGAAGAAAAATAAATTTAACCTTTTTTTTTGTGATGAAATTTGTATTCCATTTTTTTTTTTAAAAAAACATATCTTTAATGAAATGCGAAACAATAATATTAATAAATATTTTTTATTTATTTTCTATCAGCTATTTATGACTTCTAAAATAAATTGAAGAAAAATGAAATTTAGCCACCATTTTTTGGAATAAAATTTAAATTTATCTTTCATTTTTTGAAATGAAATTTACACTCTATTTTTTTTGTAAAAAACTATATATATTTTTAATGAAATTTAAATTAAATGTATTTTTGTTTGATTTCTATTTTTATTAATTAAGGAATTTTAAATAAATCGAATAAAATAAAGTTTGCACTATTGTTCAAAATTTTATAGTTCTCCAATTTTTAGTAGGTTTTATGTGAAACAGTTTCATTGTTATATAGTCTTCAGAGGGCTGACCCAGTTATTTCAGGAGTAAAAAAAATAATTTTTTTTCACGATTCAAGTCGGATATGAGACATGTTTCATAAAATTCACTCGTAAAACAACCTCATAAAAGTTTTTGTGTCAATTTTATTTTTAACTTAAATAAATTAACATCTGTGAATAACGTAAATAATAATAATTAATGTACTTCTCTTCGCTTGTTTGTATTTTTCCATCTATTATTTAATATATTCTAAAATAAATTGGAAAAAAATAAAAATTAAGCTACAGTTTTTTAGAATGAAATTTAAATTAAGCGTTCATTTTTCGGAATGAAATTTACATATCATTTTTTAAAAAAATTAATATCTTTAATAAAATTTAAAATAATAATAATAATAAATACATATTCTATTGTTTGTTTTTTTCTCACCTATCAATTAATTCAAAATAAAATTGAACAAAATGAAATTTAGCACCATTTTTTGAAATAGAATTTATAATTTATTTGTTTTAAAAAAATATATCTTTAATATAATTTAAAATAATAGAAGAATAATAAAATTTACAATATATTTTCATAAAATGAATTATATCCTTATTTTAATTTTTTTTTTGTTTGACTTCTTTTATTTTATTTATGAATTTTTATAATTCTCCAATTTTTGAATTGAAATTATGTGAGCCGGTCTCATAGATATATCCTTCAGATGGGCCAACCGGTCAATAGAAGAATAATAAAATTTACAATGTATTTTCACAGAATGAATTATATCTTTATTTTAAAAATAATTATTTTTGTTTGACTTCTCTTTTTTTTTTTTTTTTTGATTTTTGATTTTTTATAGTTATCCAATTTTTGAATTGGTCTTATGTGAGCTGGTCTCATGGATATATCCTTCAGATGGGCCAACCAATCAATTTTCAGAGTGAAAAACAATGATTTTCATGATTATGGTAGGAGAGGAGACATGTTCCCGTGAAACAGCCTCGTAGGAGTTTTTATGCAATTTTTATTTTAAACTTGAGTAAATTAACATTCATTAATAACCTAAATAATACACGACTAATATATTTGAAAACTCTAATAAAATTGTGTGAATTTACATATATGTCCTTATTTTCATTAAATAATATTAATAAATACATGTCTTTTTTTTGTTCGTTTTCAGGTATTAATGAATTTTATAATAATTGAAGAAAAATGAATTTTTTTTTGTAATGAAATTTACAGCTTTTTTTTAAAAAAAAAATTATATCTTTAATGAAATTTAAAATAAGCGACACAATGTCAGCAGCTTAACTCACGAAAACTTCATAGGTGTTCACTCATCCCAATACTACCCTCATTCTTGCACGCTTAACCTAACAAAACTGAATGATAGTGAAAGATTTATCTTTTAGTTCGAATGTTGCTTAATTTTTATGTCAAAAGTTATATTTATTACCCACGACGCCATATTTATTTCTTATAATTGTGATTTACCGTGCAAAGCCCTATACTAAGCAAATAGTGAACATAATGAGGATTGCATTGACGTGGCTGTCAATTTGCCAAATTGTAAAACCCTATGCATAACAAACACAAATAATTGTTTTGTACAATTAGAAACACTTCTAAAGAATCAAAATGAGTTTAAATTAGTTTTATGTGTAATAATTACTCTTATATACATCAAATGGATAGAAAAAGAGAAATAAAAATGAATTCAAATCATTTTTATGTAAAACAAATTACCAATACATAACTCAAGTTTTAGATCACACTAAAAAAAGTGATCATTACTTTACTTCTTTATGTTACAGGTATAGGACAACAATTAAAATTGAATATGAGAATGAGATGGCAATAATAACATTATTTAGAAAAGTTGCATCGTCTTTTGTTGGATGTTCTATTGAAGATTTCATTCAAATTCATGACCAAATATAAGATAAAACAAACAAATGATTTTATATCTACATAAATATTGCATCTAACAATAAAGATTTTCAATGCAGAATCTACCAAATAACACATATAAAGATTCGTTAAATTAACCAAGCTCCAAGCTCCATACATTCTTGTTCAAGTTGGATAATTCAGTAGAAAAATGTGATGAAGTGTTAAAAATTGTGACAGAAGCTATTGAGATACATGACAATTATCCAACAACAAATGTCAATATCAAGAAACGGAGATCTCGGAAGATTATCAAGCCAACTAAACAAAGCAGTGTACCACCTAAGATAGAAAAATCAAATGAAATAAATATCAACAAAAACATGAAGATCCATTAAGACGAAGATGAAATAAAGATTCAAGATGAAGAACAAATTGGCGAGTACAAAAAAATAGATAAGAAGATAAAAACCGACGGGCACAAAAAGATTCCAAGAGGTCTTCAAATCAAAGACAAGAAAATGTGATGATTTCATTTGTAACCAAATAATTAATTATTTATCTATTAAAGTTATTCTTATTTCAAAATAATTTAAACATATTTAAATAAAACTATCATATATAAATTATCTCTATTTCTCAACGTGCAACGCACGTACATTTATCTAGTATATATAAATATATGAATGTGAATTGACATAAATATCCTTACCTTCATTTAATAATAATCATTAATACATGTTTATTTTTTTGTGAATTTACACACTCTATTTTTATTTTTATTTTTTTGTTTTCCATGTTTTCCATCTATTGACTAATGAAATTTAAAATAAATTGAAGAGAAATGAATTTTAGTTTTTTTCAATCTATTAATTAATGAAATTTAAAATTAACTGAAGATGAATGAAATTAAACCTCATTTTTTGTTGTAATGAAATTTGCACTATATTTTTTAAATTTTACGATAGAACTGATACGATATATCTAATACGAAAGTCACAACTAACGACATGTTTATTTTTTTTGTCAATTTACACACTCTATTTTTATTTTTATTTTTTTGTTTTCCATGTTTTCCATCTATTGACTAATGAAATTTAAAATAAATTGAAGAGAAATGAATTTTAGTTTTTTTCAATCTATTAATTAATGAAATTTAAAATTAACTGAAGATGAATGAAATTAAACCTCATTTTTTGTTGTAATGAAATTTGCACTATATTTTTTAAATTTTACGATAGAACTGATACGATATATCTAATACGAAAGTCACAACTAACGAGTTGAATTCGATTAAAGAAAATGAACAAGTATATAATGTTATGATGTGATGTTTTGACACGTTATGCTATTTTACGACATGTTTACGCTTATGCTAAGATTATGAAATGTATGTTGAGTACAATATTTTTCATTGTTGCATGTTATGTATATGTATTTGTTATTAAGTTACTGGTGTTGAGTCTTTAGGCTCACTAGGTGTGACTGATCCATGTGAGCATATTTATCAGGAGATCGAAGGTGTCGAAGACTGAGTAGGTGAGGCTGGATGTGCGCACGCTAACCCGATGACCTTATTTTTTCCGCACGTTTTCATCTATTAATTCATGGAATCTAAACTAAGTTGAAGAAAAATAAATTTAGCATTCATTTTTTGTGATGAAATTTACAATCCATTTTTTTTAAAAAAAAACTTATATCTATAATGAAATTCAATTTATTATTATTATTATTATTATTATTATTATTATTATTATTATTATTATTATTATTATTATAAATATATGAGTTTGAATTGTAAATTTACATCTATGTCCTTATCTTCATTAAATAATATTCATTAATACATATCGCTTTGTTTGTCTTGTTTTCATCTATTAATTAATGGAATTGAAACTAATCTATACTATATAAATATGAATGTGAATTGTGAATTTACATAAATGTCCTTATCTTCATTTAATAATAATCATTAATACATGTTTATTTTTTTGTGAATTTACACACTCTATTTTTAATTTTTTTTTTGTTTTCCATGTTTTCTATCTATTAACTAATGAAATTTAAAATAAATTGAAGAGAAATGAATTTTAGTCTTTTCCAATCGATTAATTAATGAAATTTAAAATAAACTGAAGATGAATGAAACTAAACCTTATTTTTTGTTGTAATGAAATTTGCACTCTATTTTTTAAATTTTACGATAGAACTGATACGATATATCTAATACGAAAGTCACAACTAACGAGTTGAATTCGATTAAAGAAAATGAACAAGTATATAATGTTATGATGTGATGTTTTGACACGTTATGCTATTTTACGACATGTTTACATTGATGCTAAGATTATGAAATGTATGTTGAGTACAATACTTTTCATTGTTGCATGTTATGTATATGTATTTGTTATTAAGTTACATGTGTTGAGTCTTTTGGCTCATTATGTGTGACTGATGCATGTGAGCATATTTATCAGGAGATCGAAGGTGTCAAAGATTGAGTAGGTGGGGCTGGATGTGCACACGCTAACCCGAGGACCTTATTTTTCCGCACGTTTTCATCTATTAAGTAATGGAATCTAAATTGAATTGAAGAAAAATAAAATTTAGCAATCATTTTTTGTGATGAAATTTACCATCCATTTTTTTTAAAAAAAAAACTTATATCTATAATGAAATTCAATTTATTATTATTATTATTATTATTATTATTATTATTATTATTATTATAAATATATGAGTTTGAGTTGTAAATTTACATCTATTTTCTTATATTCATTAAATAATATTCATTAATACATATCGCTTTGTTTGTTTTGTTTTCATCTATTAATTAATGGAATTGAAATTAAATTGAAGAAAAATAAAATTTAGCATCGGCCTTCATTCTTCAGTAATACATTTTTCTTTTTGTATTTTTTTCATATATTAATTAATAGAATTTAAAATAAATTGAAGAAAAATGAATTTTAGCCTTCATTTTTTTGTGATGAAGTTTGCACTCCATTTTTTTTTTGTTTTCCATATCTTTCATCTACTAATGAGTTCTAAAATAAATTGAAGAAAAATTAAATTTGGCCACCATTTTTTGGAATAAAATTTAAATTTATCTTTCATTTTTTGAAAATGAAATTTACACTCTATTTTTAAAAATATATATATCTTTAATGAAATTTAAATTAAATAAAATAATAATGAAATTTGCATTTTTGTTTGATTTCTATTTTTATTAATTAAGGAATTTTAAAATAAATTGAATAAAAATAAAGTTTATAATATTGTTCAAAATTTTATAGTTCTCCAATTTTTAGTTTGTTATATAGTACGAGAGGGGTTGACCCAGTTATTTTTTCATCTACTAATTAATGGAATGTAAACTAAATTCAAGAAAAATAAAATTTAGCATCAGTCTTCATTGTTCATAATACATGTTTCATTTTTCGGTTTTTTGTTTTTTTTTCATATATTAATTAATAAAATTTAAAATAAATTGAAGAAAAATGAATTTTAGCCTTCATTTTGTGATGAAGTTTGCACTCCATTTTTATTTTATTTTTTTTTTGTTTTTCATGTTTTTCATCTATTAATTAATGGAATTTAAAATAAATTGAAGAGAAATGAATTTTAGTCTTCATTTTTTGTGATGAAATTTGTACTACATTAAAAAAAAAACATATCATTAATGAAATTCGAAACGATACTATTAGTAATTGTTTTTTATTTTCAATCAACTATTAATGACTTCTAAAATAAATTGAAAAAAATGAAATTTAGCTACAATTTTTTGGAATAAAATTTAAATTTATTTTTCATTTTTTGAAATGAAATTTACACTCTATTTTTTAAATATATATATATATATATATAATGAAATTTAAATTAAATAAAAGAATAATGAAATTTGAATTTTTGTTTGATTTCTATTTTTTATTAATTAAAGAATTTTAAAATAAATTGAATAAAAATGAAGTTCACAATATTGTTCAAAATTTTATACTTCTCCAATTTTTAGTAGGTTTTATGTGAAACAGTTTCATTATTATATAATCCTGAGAGGGTCTGACTCAGTTATTTTTTCATCTATTAATTAATGAAATTTAAACTAAATTGAAGAAAAATAAAATTTAGCATCAACCTTATTTCTTCAGCATTTTTGTTTGATTTCTATTTTTAATTAATTAAGGAATTTTAAAATAAATTGAAAAAAATAAAGTTTATAATATTGTTCAAAATTTTATAGTTCTCCAATTTTTAGTTTGTTATATAGTCCGAGAGGGGCTGACCCAGTTATTTTTCATCTATTAATTAATGAAATGTAAACTAAATTCAAGAAAAATAAAATTATAATCAGCTTTCATTGTTCAGTAATACATGTTTCTTTTTTGGTTTTTTTTACATATATTGATTAATAAAATTTAAAATAAATTGAAGAAAAATGAATTTTAGCCTTCATTTTTTGTGATGAAGTTTGCACTCCATTTTTATTTTATTATTTTTTGTTTTTCATGTTTTTCATCTATTATATAATGAAATTTAAATTAAATAAAAGAATAATGAAATTTGAATTTTTGTTTGATTTCTATTTTTTATTAATTAAGGAATTTTAAAATAAATTGAATAAAAATGAAGTTTACAATATTGGTTGAATAATTCAGTGGAAAAACGTGATGAAGTGTGAAAAATTGTGGCAGAAGCTGTTGAGATAGATGACAATTATCCAACAACAAATGTCAATATAAAAAAACGGAGATCTCGGAAAATTATCAAGCCAAGTAAATAAAGCAATGTATCACCAAAGGTAGAAAAATCAAATGAAATAAACATAAAAAAAACATGAAGATCCATGAAGACGAAGATATTATAGAGATTCGAGATGAAGAACCAATTGTCGAGTATAAAAAAAGAGATAAGAAGATAAAAACCGACGGACACAAAAAGATTTCAAGAGGTCTTCAAATCAAAGACAAGAAAATGTGATGATTTCATTTGTAATCAAATAATTATTATTTATCTATTAAAAGATATATATATATACATATACATACATATATATATATATATATATATATATATATATATATATATATATATCAAAACACCTTGTATAAGACTTAATAACATCTATTCAAAAAAAGACTTAATAACATAAAAATCAATTAAATTATGAATTTTATCAATGCATAAATCATAATTTATATAAATAAAGCACGCTAAGAATAAAGAATTATCAATTTAAAATATTTGTAACTAACTTATCAAAACAATATCAAAACCAATGAAATAATAATATTAATTTTTAGACTTAATTTAATTGTGGTGATGAGAGTCAAAACCAGTAGGTCGCAATAGTTATAATCAAAAGACAATATAAAAGCAGAAGATCTCGTATCACATTAACAAAAGCAATACTTTTCAAGTACTTAAACGGCTTAGAACATCAGAAGCAACAGTTAGCTTTAAAAGCAGAAGTAACTTAACGTTTTTACTTGACCGTTACAATCTTAAATGTTACTGTTACTTTACCTAATACTAGCATTAATTACACCATTAATGTTGTACAAAGTCATTTAACGCTTTTTATCAATTTTGGTATTAAACAAGACTGATTTCTCTAAAACTTTCTGCATGACCTTTTTTAGGTATTAAAGCTGACTCTACTCAGGAGCATCAGAAGCTGTTTTTGATTATAGACGTTGGACTCAAATTTTTCTATATATATAGAGGTCAATACTTTATAGAAAACAACATTATTATCATTATCAACGCAACGATTATTCCAACGTGAGTTTTGAGCTTTCATCAACTACTTATATTCTAGCTCAACATATAGAAAAACAACATACGCTTTATTATGTATATCCGATCTTCTGATATCACTTTGTGATGTTGCAGTTTCGAAAACCTCTTCAAGCTAAACATTTTACTATATCATTGAGAAGAGTTTGTAAACTGAAAATGAGTCTTCTCCAGTACTTTGTTGTATTCTTTTTACTGAGTTGTGTAACTAAGAGTTTCAGTAGGCTATGAGTAACTGAGTAAGCCCTGCTGAAGTGGCTGTGTACAAGTGTTGTACTGTAATATCCAAAGTCTTTTAGTGATACCTTCTGGAAACAAAAGAAGGGGAGACGTAGAAGATTTTATCTTCGAAACTTCCAGAAATAACAATTGTTCAACTGCCTACTGTTTTATTATTTTTCATTGTACTCCATTGGATCGTTTCCGTACTTATTATTGTGATCTACTGGACTTACACTCGAACAAGATCAGCTACAATCTCTAACATGATTCTAGCACGCTTTGCAAAATCATCCAACAAAGGAAAGAGTTTGTTCACCCCCTCTAAACTCATTATCGATCCCCAACATTAACAATAAAATATAATTCATAATATTTAATTTAATAATATTTGACCTCTTATATAGCTTTTTTACCTTTTGTTTTTAGAATTCTATATTATAAATAATTAATTTTATATCAGAATCAATCTTTTGTAGACTACATTATTGACTATTAATTAATTGTTAAATACGATTTTAAAATAATAAATAAATCAAGATATATAAGGAAATATATATTTAAATAAGATTATATAATAAATATAAAATAAAATCAAATAAACTCATACAATAATTATTAAATATAAATTTTAAACTATCAATATGATTTTCACCATAAAAATTTGAAATATAACCAAAAAAATAAACTTTCATAAAAAACTATTATATTTTGTATTTGTTGAATTAGTTAGTTTGATTTTAAAATAATTAAATAAAGATATTGAAATATCATGTGTAAAAACTCTAATGATTTGGCAAATGCTAATAAATAATCACTAAAATTATATTTATTATAAGGATTATGTAATTTTTTACAGTAAAAAATAACTTACATATCTTTTAATTGCTCATTAATATATCTTTTTCATGCATTACATATTTAGGGTTTGGGTTTTGACTGCTTTTTAAATTTTTGAGTTGTATCATAGTCAAATTATAAATAATATTTTTGTCACCTATTTGACTGTGGATTTTTTCCTTAAAATTTAATAAATTATTAAAAAAACATATATATAAATTACAAATTATAAATCAAAAGATCACATACTACAAAATTAATTTGTGTATTGAATTTATAATTTTTTCTGATATATAATTTTTTTAAATTGCTATTATGACCAATTTTTAATATGAAATAAAATAGTCATACAATATGTGAGACGATAAAAATAATTGTCTACCAGTTATGCTTTAAATTTATATATTATGAGAATTGATTTTTAAACCGAATCTAATAAAAAAATTAGTTCTGATTTTGGTTTCACTGTTTTTGAAAAC
This sequence comes from Primulina eburnea, assembly GCF_022965805.1. Taxonomy (NCBI): domain Eukaryota; kingdom Viridiplantae; phylum Streptophyta; class Magnoliopsida; order Lamiales; family Gesneriaceae; genus Primulina; species Primulina eburnea. Next base: position 764,203 of record NC_133113.1, read on the forward strand.
CATGGTCGATCGGGTTTACTTTTAGATGCTTAATGCCTAAATTTTAAACATTCTTAATAGATGTTTTAAATCCTATCAAATTTTGCTTATTGAATCTATAAATTTACCTTATATATAGTTTTTTTTTTTTTAAAAAAAGTGTTACTAAATTCTTTTAATTTCTTATTATAATTGAACTCTCTGAATTCTTCTAAGAGATTCATATTTTATGATATTATTAATATGTTAACATTCATAATTGATCATATAAATTATCCTAAATAGTTTATTAAATTCTTTACTTTCAATTCTTAGTCAAAAAACCATAAAATATATTAGTATTAAATTTAATATTATTATATATTGATCATGTTATTCGACTATTGCATTATTAATTATTTTTTTCATGTATCTTCTTGTGATATTATAGTTTATTATAATTAGAAACTATACCAAAAATATAATTATAAAATTACATTAGAATCATAAAATAACATGTAGAGAGAAATTTAAAAGAAATAAAACATTTAAAGATAGTATAATGATGAATTATTCGAGAAATTAATATAGGAGTTACATTTTATTTTTGAAGTGATAAAAATTACCATGATCAATATATATTGTAGTGATAATTCCTCAGCATTGTTTGACTATTAATTATATATTAGGTTGAATAATTAAACTATAAATTAATTATGTATCATGTGGAGTAATATAAAATTTTTATATTTAATATTTGCACATACAACAATGAGAATTAGACATATATATCCTTACTGAATTTTTGAATTGATAAGAGATCATTTATATCTTTAAACAATTAGAAAACATGACCTATGATCCATAATTTTATAAATATATAGATATAAATATAGATGTAGCTATAGATAAAAAAATGTATTTTTATTCTCAAACATATATTAATTTTTAATGTATCAGTGTTATCAAGTTCCCCAAAAATTGTGTAAAAATTTTCATGTAATTAATCTAATTATACACCAATTTAAGGGGATAGTAAAATTTACAATGAAAAATTTGTCGTTTTTTTTTTAAATTTTTATAACTATAATAGATAAATATATATTTTTACATGTTTTTTCTTTTAATATTTTTAATAAATATATTTTTTATTCAAAAATTAATTTTTTTAATATTTTTTATAAGAATTATGTATCAAGAAATATTATTTCTTTAATATATTTTTATTATTAAATATCTATTAAATTTTAACTTAACCTTATTTTCAAAATTTCTTATATTGCAATTTTCTATTGAAAAAATATAAACACTACTATGATCATCAAGTGTTTAACAAGTTAAAAAAAATAAAATACACCAATTAAATAAATAAATAATACATTGAATTCTACAAATTCAATAACTTCAATTTGACCCTAAATTTTATATACTTTTCATCAATGCCCATGCAATTTATACAAACAATACATAGCATTCAGACAATGTAGTAAATTACAATACAAAAATTTTACCCATCACTCACATTTTTATAAATATATAGATATAGATATAAATTATTTTTAGAGTTAAAGTTAATTTTTTTTACAGAAACTCCGAACATTTTGTTGTAGTTTGTATCTATTGTTTGGATAATATGCGATGGTGCAACTATATTAAATACTAATAAAATATACACATGCAATGCATGTGCTATTATTATTTTTAATTTGATCAAATAATACTAAATAATTAACACAAAATTGTTTTCGATTTAGAAAAGTTGTTCGATTTAGAAGGAAAGTTTTATTTTGATTTTTTTCTATTTAAAATATATATGGAGTGACTTGAAAATGTTTTAAGTATGGTAAGAAGGGTAATTATGAAATTAAATATTTTGGTGTTTTCAAAGGTATTTATTCTAAGGTCCTCACACTTAATATAATAGTATAGATAGTATAGAAGTATAGATGTGTGTGATTTGTATAATTATATACGAATTTATAAATACTCATACAAGCTCGCGTTAGAGGCGGATGCATGAATTAAAATTATTACTGGTTTTCCCACTTCATGCTAAACTGGAAGTAGTTGCAAAAAGAGGAACCGTCATCTTTCGTGCTATAATCGATATCAAAGTTAATAGGAATCTCCCATAAATTTTCTGGTGGAAGACGTGTTAAGAGGAAAACCACCACCAGCCAACTCCAGCAACTTCACCAGTTGTCCCTTCAACCCATTTAGATCTCCTGGTTGCACCCATGTCAAGTCATTCTGGTCACAAAACATAAGAGTGATGATTGATCAAATGTCGTTTACGACACCGGAAGGAATAACTAGTATTATCATGTATCCTCGTTGGCCAAGAATATGAAGAGCAGGAGCAAAATCAACATCTCCTGAGATCAGCATGGTGGATGATGGTGGAGGGCATGCAAAAAGGAACATGTCGACCAAGATTGCTTTGTCAGCTGCGTCTTTCCGTCTATTAGCTAGGGACGTCTATGAGTTTGACACAAGTTCTTTGGCATCCTTCTCCTAGGAAAGGCATTGAAATCCCCATATGCAGAAAACATTGTGACAGCACCATCGATGACTGGATGGACTCACAAGGCCATCCTAATGTTACTCAGGCCGCACATCACTCGGAACGGGACAGTTTATCTTAATCATTAGCTTATTTTTAACCCATCTAATCACTTCCATTATTTATCTCAATCTTAATTTTTCAAACTCACCACCACTTTCCTTCCACCGACCGCCGACCGCCGATTCCGGCCAACCACCGCCAGCCGTCGCTTCCGGCCGATCACCGACCTGCCGCCGGACCGCCGCTGGCTGTAAGACCACCTCTGTCGCCGGGCCATCGCAGGACCACTCATATACTTAAAAAATCATACCAAACATAATATTGTTTTACATCATATATTAATTTTATATCACAATTATTTTTTTTATCATTTACGTACTAATCATTAGTTTATTTTATCTTTCCAACCAAACGTAGCCTAAAAATTATACAAAATTATACGCAACTCGTAAACTATCGAATAACAAGAAAAAAATCGAATATATTTGAGTTAAGCTTGATTAATAATTTTCAAATCAGCTCAAAAAAATTGCAAGAAATATTTATTGAATCCGGTTCAATAACTTGCAAATAGACCGCATCCCATAGTTAGAAGTGATGGGTTCTTATCATTTCATTAATTCTCTCCAATTGAATCTTCTATATTTGGTTACAATTCAGGTGCAGTTGTGCATTAAAATTTAGTTCTCATCATTTACATTGACTTTCCTTACAAGTTAACATTTCAAATTTCAAATCAGTAAATGTTGGAGTTCTACAAAATATGTGATAAATTTACAGGAAAGCTATACAAGCCCAAAACACATAATATTTCTGCAGATCCCACTTGGTTGAAAGCAGTAACCAAGCAACTGATTTCAGTTTACATTCTTGAAACAGTACTCACAAGTTTACCCAGGAGTGGAGATGCTGTAACAAGAGTCCTAGACAGTGGTAACACGACAATGTACATAAAATTCATAGACTCGCACTCAGCACGATCGACGTCCTATCAAACATTTGCAGAGATTTATGAAGCCAGAACCCTTTCAATAGCGGCCATATAGAACTCCTTGGGCATGGTGCCCATAACAGATTCACGTTTTACGCCATTTTTAAACAACAATACCACCGGTACAGCTTTAATCTCATAGTTCTCCGCAACCTGTGGATCACAATCTGCATCCAGGACAAAGCATTTTAGTTTTCCAGAGTAGCCTGTTGCTATTTCCTCGATTACACGATGAACCACGTTGCAGGGCTCGTACCAACCGGCGTAAAATTCAACGAGCACTGGGGTATCGCTGTTTAAAATCAGTTTATCCCACGAGTTTCCAGTAACGACTGAAGCTGCATCCAAAGTAAAGCCATTTAGAAAAGATTTAATTAATTCTAAGCCATTTTCAGGCTAAAAGCAGTTGGCATTTTTATTTCTTGTAGTACCACACTCGAAAGCAGGGATGCAATTGGCGAACCACGAGGACAATTTACTATGTTTCTTTGATTGAAATGATTTTTTAAATTTCATCATATATCAGACTGGGAAACCATAAGATGATAAATTAAAGAAAAAACTAACTATGAAGGAGGCAGCATTAGTTCATTCCTCACGACGTATCTTCCAGCCCGAATTCTCTACGACAAACCGAACAACCCAATTATGCCCCCCATTAAACAACGAATGAACGCTTTTTTTGACCCAATCATTGTAACCAAATAAGATAATTAAACATGCAAACATATAAAGGTGTCACTATCTATTGCATTAAATTAATTTGTGGGGTAAATAGCTCCAAAATCCTAGAATCCAACAGCATATTCCAGATAACCAAATATAAGAAGAAAACAGAAAGTTTCTACTAGGAGTTGTCAACTCCAAAGAATCACATAACCAGATGCAAAAATCACAAGTCATGACTCACACATATATATTAGAAACAACTTTAAAATAAAATCAAAGAGATTTGAAACCTGAATATGTTCCATGTATCTACATTTCACAGCATTCACATGTTTTAACAGCTCGCTGTATATACAATTTGCATTTGTTTAATCTTGAGTATGATAACAATCTTTAAGGAAACAAAATGACAGACAAGGAAACTAATTGTATTGAAGTTCAAGACTGAAAGTTATTTAGCTACTCAGCATAAGGTCGTTAATCACAACAGAGAAACAGAGGGTCCCGATTTCAAGGGCTGCAGCAAAGGATGCAATGGAGAACATATAAAGTTGAGGTGAAATAACCATCAAGTGTATGAACCAAAATATTTTGCAACAGATATGACGATTTCCATACAACACAAGATTTCAAAACAACAGTAGAAACTCAGAATACTTATATTTTATAAATTGTAGGAACTAATCAATTTAAAACCAAGGATTTCAGATTCTTACAAGATCACATGCTTCCAGAATTACAAGTCATCTAGATGCAAACTCGGTTAGAAACAGCTATACACATATTTAAAGCTAACTATCGGGCTTACCGCTGAATCCACAATCATGCCACAAGAGGCTAGCCTTCTTAAATTACCAATGAAGTATAGATAAAGAAAATCAGTCAATCAACTCAACATAAGTCTGGTTTTCTTTTGCAGATTCCAAGTCTACCATAACATTTATACAATAACAAAACTATGTTTCTTTAAGCCACATTTACAATGAATCTGGGCTGATTTTCACATGGTCTCATCATAAACATCAGCTGTTAATTTGAAGCTTCTGTCAACTCCATTATCCCGCTGATCATCACGAGCTATAAAGTTTCAAAGTCAACACTTAAGATCAATATCCAGTCATGCAGGCCGCTATCTCACGAGACCATTATACAATCTAGAGATCATTCTCTCTTGAATCCAGATAGATGAATGAAAATCGAAATTCAAGCCCAACAAATCGATTGAAAAAAAAAAGGAAAACAAAAAAAAAACCGCATTTCTTGAATAATTTGAGCCGGGTATTCTGCATACCTTTGGTGTCACGAAGGCAGGAAACCCATAACCGTGAGTGCGACTTCCGGGCGTCCCCGATTCTCTTCCCTGGCAGAAACGAAAGCCCGAATCGATAACTGGGATGCGATTGTCCCACTGAGATCAACGAAACGGCTGCAAATCGAGGACCTGTGACAGAAAATGGAAGAACAGAGCAACAAGAACTGCGCGATGCCATTTCAAGCGCAACAAGTGGCTCAACAAAACCACCCCCTTCGAAAAATCTAAATGAGGCCGTGTGATCCGTGCACAAATGTATGGATATACACACACATTTCGAGAAATACGTTTGTTTTAAATCGCCGCGTGCGCATTTGGATCGAAGAAAGGAAGCGATTGGGATGAAAACAACGTCGATCCGAACAATATAGTGGGGATGCGGCGGGTGACAAGAATTTGGCACGTGGTGCTGTCGACTACAATTTCTTTGTTCTCACTTTTTTTTTCCCCAGAATTTTTGTTTCGATTAATCTAAAATTTCACTATAAACTTGTGTTTATTTCAAAGAACTTTTTATCAAATACGATGTCAAGCTGATATTTGTAGGCAAATTATTAATTGAAAGTAGCTAAAAAATTATTAATTTAATAATTCTAGTGGGATTTTCCGAACTGTTTAAAATATGTAGGGCTTATAATTTTAAGTGAAAATATAAGGATGAATTGAAATTTATCTTTGTTTTCTTACCTAATGTTTGTAGCATATGGCTATTTATCGGATGAACCTCATGTTAATAGGATTTTTGACTTTTCGAGAATTGTTGGAGTATATAAAAGTTCGCCATGCTTTATGTAAAATCATTTGATATGACAAAATCCAATGTTCAGATTTTCGCCTCTGGGTTAAACTTTCCATCCCCATGCACCAAAATGGTCGAGGTTCATGCCTGACCACCTCAGTATGGTGTCATTTCTGGGTCCACATATATGAGATACATTACTTGGGAATCATGGAATGTCATTTAGCTCACGTTGAGATGATGTGACTAGACTAGAGGCAGTCTGAGTTGTCAAATGTGTCCATGTCATAGGACGGGGTAGGGGATGGACGATTATCTTGCCATAAGTAACAATCGTGCACTGAAAACAAGGTAATCATTACGTTTATCTCTAGAAATACCCAAATTTTATTAATTGTGAATCATTCAATTCACTTGCTATTTCTCATAAATGCTATCTACATTCCATACATTGCATTTTTCCTCGTGAAATACACTTTTCCTACTCGAGCGTTGGAGCGGTCACATCGAAAAACTTTTTGACACCCCATTTACGTTCTTTGTTCTCTGAGTGTGAAGATTGTTCAACCCGAGGACCACCAGCCCGGTCTACCACGCGCAAGAATTCACCTGGCCCGGTAAAATAGTCTACTTAGCTCACTCGATTTATCCGATTATCATCATTAACGTCGTCGGTAGGAAATCAAATCTAGGATGTATATATGATTTCCATCGAAAACTCAGTTAGAAGGGAGGATTCCAGAAGAGAGCCCTCGGACTCTGAGGTTTCCAAAGGGAATCTAACCCCTTAGCAATCTTTTACAATCAATCCAGAGCAGTTAGACCAATTGATAATTGTGGCTATCTAGAAAGCTATTGCAGAAACAATACCTCTCGGTAGCACTTGCGTGAATCGAGAAGAAGGGTCAGAGGATGAGTCTCCTATTCGGGACAAAGTGAAGGAGGAGGAAAGCTCTTAAGAATGTTCAAAGGCCCTTACCATAGCCGATGAATTGGAAGACTTTAGAAAGAAGATGAATAAGTTGGAAGGATATATAGATTGGGTCATCCCGATATTACACTTGGCTAAATCGGAGTTTCCACGATTCTCTGGAGATTATCTTAAAGAATGATTCAGAAGGTGGAGCAACTCTTTGAATACCAAGATACCGCATAAACACAAAAGTGGCATTAGCCTCCTTTCACCCCGAAGGTGAGGCCAATCAATGGTGGCAATGGTAACGTAAAGCTTTTAAAGAAGAGGGTGAGGAAGAGAATTCTGGGCAAGGTTCGGTCCAGCAGAACGCGAAAACTTTGATAATGCACCGTCTAGATTCAAAAAACGAGATCATTATGTGATTGTCCGAGTGAATTTGAGAGGCTGGGACATCAAGTACAAGGGTGGGCACGTAAGGCGTTGGTTGGAACTTTTACGGGCGGTCTCAAACTGGAGATAGTTGATGGCATTCATATCTTCAAACCAAACTCTTATAAGGAAGCCATTAGCCTTGCTAGCTCGCCAAAGGAAAACCACGAGATTTCATCGATGAAAGAATAGCAAATACATTGCAATTGCGAATTCCCACCAAACCTTTTAGTGTTAAGGTGGCAAATGGTGTACCCTTGAAGAGCCGAGGGAGATTTGAAAATTTCAAAGTAAAACTCCAAGGTATTCTGTTTTCTCTCATCCTATATGTCCTACTGCTTATTGGGTTGCATCTGGTGCTAGGTGTACATTGGTTGGAGCAACTAGTTGGAAGCAACTGACCATGGAATACCAATGAAATAACCAACAACAAAGGTTACAAGCCATCATAAAAACCATTTCCAAGAATATTCGACAAGGGAGTTCGGTGTTTGCAATGTGTATCCAAACAACCATCGATCCTTCATCCTTGGAAGTCCATCCTGATATGCAGAAACTATTGAGTAACTTTTCTAACTTGTTTCAAGAACCCACCAAACTTCCACCTACAAGATAATTCAAGCATTATATCAACTTGAAGGAAGGGACCGAGCCCATCAATGTGCGACCTTACATGTAGGCCAATTTTCAAAAAGCTGAAATAGAAAAACAAGTTCATGACAAGTTAAAATTGGAACTAGCTGCGCATGGATCTAAACATTCTGCGGCTAGGGCATTGGAAAAATGGTTCGGTTGTTCGAGGGGCCTATCAGGAGCGTATGATTTCTTCGTTGGTAGATGGGTAAATTGGCCTTGGAAACCTATAGTGTCTAAGCAATGCATACTGCCGAAACATAGGTTCATTTTGTGGTTGCTTGCACATCGGAAGTTGCTTACTCGAGATAGATTGGGTTACTTAAGTGATAAAGCGTGTGTTCTATGCAATACCGATGATGAATCTGCCAATCACTTGTTCTTCAGATGCAAGCTATCTGATGCAATCTGGACTGCTATTCGATCTTGGCTTGGAATGAAAAAGTTGATGGGCTCTCCTACATCGGTCCTTGCTGCGTTCAGGGGAGTTTATCGTGGTAGCTCGAGCTTGAATAAGATGAGGTGTGTGGCGCTGACTGCAACTGTCTATCATATTTGGAGCATAAGAAATAGGGTCATGTTCGAGAATGAAGTGCCGAATATTGCTGGAACAATCGCGAAGATAAAGATTCATGTTTTAAGAAGCCTACCAAACTCGATAGACATGATGGATAATTTACTGTGATTGTTGGTTCATCGTTTAAATTGCGTTTTATGTTTTCTATGATTGTTGTTTGCCCTAGTGTGGTTTAGATCGCTCTTTATGATTCTCCTGGGTATTCCCAGTGTATTTGTACTAGACATCTCTTTTACCTAATTTTAATGAATTTTCATTAAAAAAAAAAAAAATTGGAACTCATTAGATCTGGAACCAGTCCCTTTTCATCTCCTGTTTTATTGGTAAAAAACAAGGATGGTTCTTGGAGTTTTTACACGGACTAACATGCACTCAGAGTCATACCTATGTTGAACGAGTCCTGCGGCGAAAGAAAAAAGGGCCATCTTGAGGAGGTGACGGGACGACACTGGCCGACGAGTGGTGGATAAGAACTGCCGCAGATTTGAAATTGAAGGATATACAACTACATGCCTACTGAATACGAAAGATAAATGAAGCAAATTGATTTGTTTGCTGATTGGATTGAGCCTTTTTTAATTGATTCATCAGTAATAAAATGTTGATCGCAACAAGGTAAACATATTGTGATTGTGATCATATTTCTCATTCTTTATATCATATTCAAAATCAAAATCAAAGACATATCTTTATCTGATACAAATTAATGAAAAATATGTCGAACAATTTTTTTTAATAATATATATAATATATATTAAATTAGGCGACCGGTTTTTTAACAACTTCAGAATACATCACTTCGCTAAAAAACGAGGCGATAAACGACCACCCATGACGCTATTAGACGATCCTAAGCGACCCTTTTTAGAACACCGACTTTGAACAAGTCTTGTTATTTTTGTTGACAACAGTTAGTGGCCTTATTTTTAAGATTTGATTGTTATTTCTCTTTCTATTAAGCTCTTCTAAGTAGAACTATGTTTTAGCATCATCGTCTTTGGTTGGTAACTATTATTCTTGGCAATGTTTTGCTACGACACAGAGCAGTACACTCCGTGCTATATGAGATATGATAGACCAACTAATTGTCATCTAACAGTATAGCATTGGATGTCCACAATCTCCGAAAAACGGGTATTACATTCTGAAAACCCCGAATTTAGTATCCTCAGGCTTACGATTTGTGGAAGCAGCAACACAGAGGCCTAAGATCTTTCTGGTATCTGCCGGATCAATCACACCATCGTCCCAAAGTCTTGCTGACGAATAATAGGCGCTGCCCTCTCGATCATACGCCTCCACAACACCGGCCTTGAATTTCTCCTCCTCTTCCTCGCTCCACTGCAGATGTTATACCTGTTAGTATATTTCACCTACAGAGTACAACCTGTTGCGAAGAATAAGAATTTGCGAACCTGGATTCCAGCCTTTTTCTTGTTTGCTCGTTCTATCTGAGACAGCACACCAGCAGCCTGAAAAAAAGTCATTTGGAACTTGAGAATGATGTTCTACTAGGCTTCAATTGGGTGAGTTTTCTACACGCATGCGTGGACGTAAAAGAAAGTTAACAAGTTAGAATCAACTCATTTTACTAATTTTGCTTTTTAATTTTTAAGACATTAAGGCAAAATTGGGTGCCCCATGCTAGTTATGTCTAGATGGTGTCTGTTCTGTCTAGTTTACTAGTGTCTTGGTTAGAGAGTTTTGCAGCAGCCCCTATACTGCAATATCATTTCTCCCTTGATAATAATACATGTTTTTTTAACGAGTTAGTTTCATGCACTTTAGGATCTTCTAGAATTCGTGGAATTTTCCCTTTAAATTCGATCTTCGTCCGCAACATGTTGCTTCAATCAATTTTCACCAACAGAGTACATCCTATGTCCTTTTTGTATCATGTGGTACTATCAAATGAAATCTTTAATTCAAAAAAAAAAACATTCCTAAAAAGTTTGTCTACAAATCTAGCTAGTTCATGACACTCATAAACGGTAAAAACCGGTTTCACAAGAATTGAGGTTTCAGATGATTCAAGCCAATCCAGTTATGAAATTTCAAGCAATTCAAACAAGGAAAATCTTGAAAATGATGCCGCCAGTTAACAAATAAAAGGAAAGGGAAGAGGCTACCTGAGGTCCACCCATCACAGATATTCTGGCATTAGGCCAAAAAAACATGAAGTTAGGGCTGTATGCACGTCCACACATTGCATAATTTCCAGCTCCAAAGCTTCCACCTACAATAATTGTAATCTTGGGAACCTGCGCAAGTTCAGTTTATAGAAAATTAGGTGCAGGTGGATTTCATTTCCCATTTGCACTTCATAAAGGACATAACTGAAATAAATCAAACGAAAAAAACATAAAAGAGCAACAAAACCAGGTCCACTTTAATGCCGCCTAGGCGCTAGGCGCCACGTGACCGCACCGAAAGGTTCTAGGCGGACAGCATATGCGGCAAGGGCGCCTAGGCGCTCTTAGGCGGGTCTAGGCGGTTCAAGGCGGGCCTAGGCGTTTAAAGTTATTTTGGGAAATTTTTTTTGGGTTTTTAATTTTTGAAAGCTGAATTAAATTATAACATGACATAAGAAAGAATTATAGGTCTGTGCTTTTAATTTTTTGGGATTAAAAGCCCAATTAAAACCACGATTTGTTGGCTTGCGCTTGCTTGCTTCTGCACACATAAGAAAATCGAACCAGACCCTAAAAGTAATTTTTTTCTTTATTTTGATCTCTTTTGCATTGCCTATTATTCTGATCCGCCTTAAGCAGGAGGAATGAACCAAATGTCAATTGGATTTTAATAAAGTTTGGGCTGAAATTTAGTTTAAGAACTATTACAAGTCTCTTGATGCCGTGGAATCCGCCTAGCGACGCCTAGTCCTCGCCTAGGCTGCCTAGGCTCTAGGCGCTAGTCTGACGTCCAACTAGCGCCTAGCGAATTTTAGAACCATGAATTTTGGTAAAGGAGAGTTCGCGTGAGCCATTAAAGGATGTGCCAGGAATGCAAATTCTCCAGCGGGCAGAAAGGCCAGAAGAAGCAAGCTTATAGCAAACGACTTAGATAAACTAACCTTTGCACAAGATACTGCCATCACCATTTTAGCCCCGGATTTAGCTATACCATTTGCCTCAGATTTAGAACCAACCTGCAACACATTGCGAGATCATCTTATTTTTAAAAATCTAGAAGGTACACATTTTTTTTAAAAAAAAAAAAGAAGAAGAAAAAAGCTCATTAACAAAAAGGGGTAACTGGCCTCATCGCTATCTGCTAAATTCAATTACTACAAAAGAAAGATGTACCGCATACCATAAATCCTGTGATGTTTTGAAGAAAGATTAATGGGATGTTACGTTGAGTACACAGCTCAATGAAATGGGTTCCTTTTAAAGCAGATTCATTGAATAATATCCCATTGTTCCCAATTATTCCAACAGGTTGCCCGAAAATTCTAGCAAAGCCTGTCACAAGCGTCTGTTTACGATAAAAGCAAATATAAAATATCAAGATTTAAGAGACAAACAAAAGTATTGGCAAAACAAAGAAGAGTTTGAAATTAAAAATAAAAAAAGGCCTCACAGTGCCATACAGTTTCTTGAATTCATCAAATTCACTTCCGTCAACAACCCGTGAAATAATTGATCGGATGTCAAATGACTGCTTGAGGTCAGTCGGCGCAATAGAACGAAGTTCCTTAACATCATACAGTGGCTCCTTATATTCAGATACTGTATTGTGTGATCCATCAAAACTCCCAGCCATATGTAGATTTTTCACTATATTCCTTCCTATAGCTAGTGCATGCTCTTCGTCTACAAAATAGAAAAACCAGTAAGTCAATCAGTGAAAAGTAAGGTTTAGAGTCATGACTTCAAAAGACCCAATATGAAGAGAAGAAATGATTACCTTGAGCAAAGTAATCCGAGACACCCGATGTCCTACAGTGAACTGTAGCACCCCCCAAATCTTCCGCAGAAACTTCCTCTCCCGTAGCAGCCTGAGTTTTTTCAGTAATTATGTTAAAAGAAAGCCATGAATAGTTTTCCTGCTAAATGTCACAAGCACACTACTGAATCGTGAGAGCAAACATTGCATCAATTCTACAAGCTGATGTACTCATATAATACATCTGTCATACTTTCTTTTAACAATCTGGAATTGCAGAAAGTAAAATTGCACAGGAGGTTTTGAGGCGCTAAAATCTTTAACTAACCTTCACTAGCGGAGGCCCAGCAAGAAAAATGGTACCATTTCCTTTGACCATTACACTTTCATCAGCCATAGCAGGTATATAAGCCCCACCAGCCGTGCAAGAACCAAGCACCAATGCAATTTGTGGAATACCTTCTGCAGACATCACAGCTTGATTATAGAAAATTCTTCCAAAATTTTCTTTGTCGGGAAAGACCTCGGCCTGCTTTGGAAGGAAAGCACCTCCACTATCCACAAGATACATACAGGGCAGTCTGCATTGAGCAGCAATCTCCTGTGCCCTAAGATGTTTCTTGATAGTGATGGGATAGTATGTCCCACCCTTCACAGTGGGGTCATTTGCCACAAACATGCAGAGATTTCCATGCACGGGACCAATTCCAGTAATTATTCCACCAGATGGCAATAAGTCTTCATATAGTTCATGGCCAGCGAGCTAATGTTTAAAAAACCGTGAAATCATATGCGTTACATTCCAATATCAATTCATAACCCAGTATTAAAAGTTATGAATAAGTAGTTTAGAAGTTCTTCGTGGAACAGACACTAACATGCACCGATGCATGCACACACTGCACTAAATTACCAGTTTCGGAAACACTATAAAAGCCAAAAGGCATTTGACTTGCATTGAAGATTACTGTAACCATAATTAATGGGTATGCGTTCCATGAACATTTCTGAAAAATATTTTAAATAAGTACTTTTAAAACTAAAATGGGATATAAGTGGCAAAACTACAACCATCATGGACAGAAATATATGATGTAAAAGAATGAAAAGCATAATCACATGCTAAACAAAGTGTATTATAAAATGGATTTTGCAGATAAGCTAACAAAGCAAAAAAATTCCTATTCAACACATCTCTGCTTCATGTGTCATGTCAATTGGGGAGCATTTGCCATTTGGGAACAAGTGAAGGCATGCAACAGAATAATCTGGTCCAGGATGCACCTCATCACAAGGAGTGCTCAGGGGCCGGTATATAACTAAAGAAGGGAAATGCTGCAGAATCGCCCAAAGAAATTGATAGACCATCCACCAACAGGATGAGCCTTACTCAAGGACGCCTTTAAAATACTCAAAAGTAACTCAAACACTGGAAAAAATGTAGCCATCAACCGGATGGTTTTACATGGCTATGTTAAGGTATCCACTCAGTATCTTTACATCCCATTACTTAGTATTCTCCAGCTTCAACTTTACTCGGGATTCTATTGCCAAGAATAGCATGTATACTAAGATTAAAGAAAAAATACTTATAAACGTCTGGAATCAATGAATGCAGGAATAATCACACTACACTACCGTGTCTTCATATCGACACCCTTAGAGTCTTTAACTCCAAATCCGAAAGAAAGATATAGCAACAAGAACCAGAACCATATTTCTCTTCGAACTATCGACAATTCATTTTTTTGCTAGGTGCTAAATGATTTCTTAAAATCAGGGAAAAATAAACCTGGGAAAACTCGAGGAACGAAGAACCAGGATCGATCAAACGATCAATTCTCTCTCTGGGAAGAAGCTTATTCCTTTTTCTGTTCCTTTTCACAGCCTCTGCTCCTCCACCATTCATCACCTATTCCACCAAAACAAAGCATTTATTTCGATTTTATAGCAGCTCAAAACCAGTATGATCTCTCTCTTTTCACACGAAGTATGATTCCGCTAGAAAATCAATCAACAGTATCCAAAAACGGATTCTTTGCCTCACAAATTCAAAAAATTATTTACCAAGAACACACGCACATGGCACACATGCATTGGAAATGCGATACCTGTTGAATATTGGAATGAAGCTGGGACACAAGGCCCTCCATTATTGCCGAATTGCTGGCAAACAAATCGGAGCTCCGGTCCAATGTGTCGGGTAGGATACCCGAGCAGAAGCTTCGGGTTGGTTCGGCGATCGATTCCGGGTACCCCCATCTCCCCGAAGCCGATGATGAGATTTTGCGGACAAATTTACTCAACATTTCGATTTCTCGCTTCAGCACTCAAACGGCGCCGTTTTTTAGATTCTCAAAGTGAGTCCATAGAAGCTGTGCTTAGATGCACAGGTGGCGTCAACTTGTCAGTCATATCCAAATAAATTAAATTATTATCATCATACATAATTTATTTTTTATATAAAAGATATATTTAAATAAAAAAAATGAAATTAAATCCTGAAAGATTTTTATAGCGAGCGTATTTAATAAGATATTTTAAAAAAAATTAACGGTGTGTTTGGCAACTAGAATTTAAGAGGATTACGTGGGATTTAGATTTCAAAATCTTATTTTTACTGTTTGGCAAGGTGATTCAAAAAAAAGATTCAGATTTGTTTAAAATTTTATGGAATTTCGTGGGATTTTAATGAGTATATCCAAATCCCATCAAATTTGATAAGATTTGGTGGGATTTGGATTTTAAAAACATACAATTACTTTTTTATCCAATACATCATTCTCATCAACAAATCATTCTTCACCAAAAGTTTCTACATGGTTAAGACTTTTTTTTCATTTTAACTTTTGTTTAGAAGTTGAAAGATTTCGTTTAAATGCTATAAGTTTCGTGTGTTATTTACTGATTAATATAATAAAAATTATAATAATTACCAAAGCTCTTTTTACGTTTAATAATTAAGTTTATGTTAAAGTTTGAAGTTGCTTGATGATTTTTTAATTATATTTATGTACACTGATTAGTAAATAATAATTAATTTTTGAATTTACAAACACAAATAATAGAGAAGAATTATTAATTTTTAAATTTCTTTGGGTTATTTATGTTTATATGATTTATAAGGATAGTTTAGTAAAATTTTAAAATTCCAAATTCTAATCTTTTTTCTCCAAACAAGAAATGTATTTGTAAATATCATTTTTAAATTTTAAACCTAGCACCAAATGGAATTTCAAATATTTGAATTTTCAAATCCAATTCTAAATCCAATTCCAAATCACATGAAATCATCCTAAATCCTAGTTGTCAATCACACTGTAAATTACCATTTTGTTGCTTGATTTTCTTGTTTGGTTTAGTTTTGTATATAAATACATTTCTATATTGTAATTATATTATTAGATGCAAAATAACCACTATTTTTTATAACATGAGAACTCATAGTTCGATTATTGATAATCGAACTATGGATGTGTTTGCACAGAAAAATTATTACAGGCATGTCATTCATGAAATCGTATCAAAGTTTTGAATAATATGACTATTACAATCAATTTTTGTGAATCTCGATTTGATTGTTAGTTTTTGTTCAATTCTTCTGAGCAGTTTGGCCACATTCCACCATGATCGATCATGGATGATGGATCAACTTCCCTAGTCATGCACATATCAGATATTTAAGTCGCCCAACTCATGTAGTCAATTTGACTATTTATATACATTTGCTGCCGACTTTGGCCAATTTAAAGATTCGGCATGAAGCCCAGATTCTACTTGACATCTTCTGCCTCCCGATAACAGCTCACATCATCCAAGTGAATTCCTACAATGATAATCTTCTTAGCCCAAACATCTTATAAGTCACCAATCTTCAAACTTTCACCTTCGCGTAAACAAACTTAAGAATATTTTCATTTTCGCATCTTCATTCCTCAAATCTTTTTTTTACTGCATTCATTCTCCCTTACATTCAATAGTCCAACCGTTACTTAAGCTCCTCCAGTGGTGTTTCTTTTTTCCCGACTCCTGTAATCCACCCAAATTCGTTTTTGATCGTGCTAAACTTCTTCCATTGTTTGATATTTCTTACATCAGTCACAAATATATCTATCACCACTGGGCACATCACCACTGCGGCTCTGTCCAGCTTTTCAACAAGTAACCAGGTTCAAACCATGTTGTGCCCAGCCGCATTAGCTCAAGGAGTCGGTAAATTTTTACCATTTTTCCAAGTCTTCATCATCAATGCTTTAAATTTTCCTCCATTAATTTTCATATGCTTAAGGTGTTTGATTTGCTGTGAATGTGGTTTGTGTGTTCCATTTTCTCATTGTGGTTCATCTTAGAACTTGGTCGATCCAATAGCTTTGAAACTTGAATCCCAAGAGCTCAAGTTTTTGTTTGGCTTCATTTTTTTGGATTTTTCTTCCACTTTGACTAATTTGAGGTGTTCGATGTCGTGATTAAATATTCAAGCTAGTGTGCTTTTTTTCTGATTGAATTTGTGATCTTTTCCTTTCAGCATATGTGTTTAGGGCTTTTCTTGATGTTTCATCACGCACTTTCTTCGTATTTTTAATTGCTCATGTGTACACTTACATCCAATACACCAAAATATTTGCAAAAGTTTTTTTAGGAGTAACTTCGAATGCTTGTCAAGTTTATTCACTCCACCCCACAACCTATTTTAGGCCAAAATAAATTCTTTGGATGGTCTGTTTTGCTTGCGTCTTTGGTAAATTCTTCACACGCCTTCCTCTGAGTGAATGCCCCTCTTTGACTTCGTATGTTGTGCTACCATTTGACCATTCATAATTGCATAGAAGACAGTTGGAGAAATGTGAGGATTTGAGAACCACAAAGGTCGGTGCAAAAAGTACCTTAAAGACCATTGGAAATGAAAATTCTTGTCTCATGAGAGTGTTGTTGGTCAATCCAAAAGAAAATTACCATGTTTGGACGAATATATTTGCAAGCAGCTGAGCATATACATATGAATTGTCATACACCTTGAGAGAAAATAAAACATAGATTAGGAAGAGTAGTTGTATTTTATTTTACATGTTTGTCATGATTTTTCCAGTGTCTTTCTAATTTGTAGACTTGTTAAAGTGGTTTGGAAGCCGAACTTTGTTTTTGGAAATATGTTACTGTCATTGCATCTATTGCATGAGATATATTTGGACTTGTTGTATTTTTGACATGTTGTATTTACAAGGAAAATTCTGTCGAATTTTTTTCAAAACAACCAAATGACATGTTTTATACAATATACCTCATAACCAAATGTACCACTCTCCTTTTAACCATTATCAATCACATATAAAAAACCAATTCCCTAGCATATTATCACATGTGATCACTAAATATTTCAATCAATTTACAAATTCAGCTTCAGACCATTATCATACCAATTATTTTTCAATCAAGTAAATACAATTAAAAGCACAAACTTACTTATTTAAGGCCATAATTTTGCCATGTTTTCTTGAATCATGAAAGTGCCTAAATTACCAATTTTATAGCAACTTCAAGCCTTGGATTAAAAACCATTTCACTTACAATTAACTTGTAGCTTTCATGGAACAACTTTTGTCTACAACAATATACCGGAAACTGTATTATGCTTCATGAACTTTTTCTTCAAATACTAGTTTATCATCATCCTTCCGCCCAATAACTTATTAGAAAACCTGGTCATTCCCTCAAATTTTTATATCTTCTACAAAAAATGAATTTTAGTGGTTGGAAGTGGAAATTTATGGAATTTTATCACCTGACACACTTTTGTCTTCATTGATTAGGAGGAAGAACGGATTCCATGATCCCTAAATTGATCATTTCAATATGAGGATTGTAATCCTTTGAGTACTGACTTGAGGATGTCTCTGGATTCCCCAACCTATATAGCAGAGATCTTCCATGTTGAGCTTTAATCTTTGACCTTACCTGATTCATTTGGCCTTTGAAGGATGATGATTCGATGTATTGTTGGTTTCTTATCTTTGAGACCAAGAATCTCCATCATATATAAAATTCTCCTTTCCATATACCACATTCATCCTTTCATAAAAATGATTATCTATAGTTGAACTCCATATGTATATCATTCACCTCAAAATCTTATCTCTAGGTACCCAACATTTTTGTGCATTTCTTGAGGGAATTCTTCATTTTCCACTTTGACAATGATTCTTTTAACTCCATATAATTTTTTTTGGAATTCAATATTTTTCATGATTTTCATCATATTTGTAAGTGATCTTTTCCAAGTAGTTTTTTTAAGAGACCAATGGACCTTCATCTCTATGTCCTTCCTTGACCTAAAAGACGATGTTTTTCCAAAGTACTTGTTCACCAGTCTTTTGGCATGGATCCCCTATTATAGCTTATATTATCCCATATTTCAAATGCATTCCCGTACTGTAATGATGATCATCCATATTGAAACATTCATCATTTATGTATTCGGCTTCGAAATCATATTGGGGGATACCCAATGCTTCGCATTTTTTGGGTCTGCATATTTCTGATCACATTTTATCGTCCTTTTTCATTTATCAAAGTTCTAAAATAAGTGGAATTCACATTTACGAACCTCTTTCCTTTAAATTCATTGAATGATTGTGCTCGGAGATTTCTACTATGGTTTGTTAAATTTGTTCACCCTTATCTTAAAACTTGCTCTTTTGACTCCACGAATCTCTTCCTTGAACAACGGATCTTAGTCGTCATCCTCATTGTGTTCAATAGCCCTTCTGCCAAATTTAGACTCGGGTTTTTGTGGTTCTACTGTCTAGAATATTCTTTTAGTGGCCTTTTCCCTCAACATCCTTTGTTTTTGTGTTATGGTTAAATGAAAACAGAGTTTCTTGTGTCATATAACTTGCCACTCATCAATCTTCCTTATTTTAGGTTTCAATACACCTTGGAACTGTGGAGGATATCCCTTGAATATGGGGATTGACTCTCTCATGACTCCTCTACTGAGAGGACCAATGATCCCTCAACTTATGCATTGGCGAACCTTCTCATGAAAATTAAACTCTTTTCAAGAGATTATGTGATACTCGAACACAATTGAGTGATCCTCGCACATATGATCGGTTGTCTTGCCCAAAGGCCATGGATCCACGAGCATATACCGATATATGTGATCCTCACTTGCATAAGGTGTAATCCTCCAGTATAATCCTTTAAATCATACCCCTTGTCTTAAACATCATATTATTGGTACTCAATACTTCTTTATGATTTCCTGGAAGTGATTCTGGTTCTTTGCCTTTAGGCATAAGTGTTTTACATTAAATATCGTTTCTTTGGGAATCCAATACTTTTTCATCACTTTCTTCATATTCTTCTTTAATTTTTCTCTCTTTCCTAGATTAATCAACATACCATGTTATCTTATTTTCCTCCACGAGCCATCCATATTTTTCAATACAGTCTTGGAAAATGACAACTCTATGTTACACCATATTTTTTAGAAAAATACTCCATATTATTGTGATTTTCATCGTCTAAGTGGTGGATATTCTCTTCCACATTTGTGTGCCATGAAAATGATTTTATAAAGAGATTATGATAATTCCCTGATAATTTTTTAACTCATCGTTTTTTATTTTGACACTATTCTGGCATTCCTCATCTTTGCCAGAATTCTACTGATATTCTACATCTTCTTCCAATTCGCTCATCGTGGTCAACATAATCTGCTCACTTTGTCTGTCATACGACTCATGGCTTCTTCTAAATGTTTTATGACACTTGACATCATAAAATCCAATTTTTCTTCCTCATAATCTAGGTTCAAAGTTACATAACAAACTGAGGATTTCTCATAAATTTCTTGAGGGTGTTCTTTTTTATATTTCACTATGTTATGAAAGAATCCCTAATCGGATCCTTGTTTTTCAAATCTTTGCCCTTCACGTGAAACTCATGTTAATTCTTTTGAAACATAATCGTATGGATATACAAAAAATCAAAAATCATGTATTCCTCGGTATCAAACAATGCATTCCATTCATGTAACTACATCCTTCTGTTGTACCTTTCAAATAAATTTTGTCTTCTTTTCCTCAGTAAAAAAATAAAAATAAAAATAAAAATAAAAAACTTGAGGTCCAACATGAAACTTGTGATTGGTTGTAAATCCATATTTCATCTCAAGAAACACAACCATATAAACATGAAAAATTATGATTAGCATATTCTCCATGTTATTAGGAATTTATTCATGCATTCAGTTGGTGAAGTGATCTCCCCAAATAGTATTCATCATCTAATTCCTTCAATATTTTATATGTAGAAGTTGCCTGAGAAATCCATATCTTATTTTGTGAAAGGTCATTATATGAATCTGAAAACTCATAAATCATATGTCATGCATTCCAAATATCCACTGAGTGCATTCCTTTCCATTCATAAACCTACTGGACTTCGAAGCATACTTTCGTTATTCTCAGTATTTCCTCTCTTCTTTGGCAGCATGTTCACTCCCACGTGATTGATGAGTTTTTAATGAGTCTCGGTAAGCTTTGGAGACATCTTGGTCCTACTAGGTGTGCCTAAATCTGTTTGCACAAAAATGTTGTATGCGTGTCAGGCACAAAATCGTGCCAGACTTCTACGATCAAGCGTTGCGAATCCCGATTCGATTGTTAGTTCTAACTCTTTTGGTAAGCCACAAGCTAAGAATTTAAACAAAGAGTCTGATGAAATTTGCAAAAGAAAATAATGAACAACATCTATATATTATGAATCGAAATAAAGTTTTTACAATTAGAATTGAAAAAGCTAGATGAATAGGCTAAAAATTTAAGAGAACAAAAGAAAATCTACTGAAAATATGCGACATGATTAGGCTAAAATTCATGAAATTTGTAAAGAGTATTTTTGCTATAATTTTGAGTTGATTGTTGATGGAGTTGTCGAGAGGCTTTCTGAACGGATTGGCCACATTCCACCACAATCGATCATGGATTGTGGGTCTGCTTCTCTAGTCATGCACACATCACTCATTTAAACCGTCCAACTCTTCAGATTTCATGGACTCTAATCTAATGGACTTTCAATTTTAGTTGGGCTTACACACTTTGGGCCTAACAAGGTGTGATAATAAGAACACAAAAAATATATGCTGCCCATATTTTAACTAATAAGATTATAAATAACCATAAATGTTAAAAACAAAAAAAATATGCATAATAGTTGACTAATAAATCTAGCTAATTAATTATAAAATAATTTCAGTTCTTCAAATTTCAACAACAAAATCGTTAGAGGAATTCGGGTTTCAGATTGCCAAACCTACTGGCTTGTAAAAATGTGGTTCCAAATTTATCAAGCTGATACACGCAAGAATTTAATTAGAAGATAAACTGAATAATACAGGGCACTTAAACAAGAGTGAGTCTCATGTGAGACCGTCTCACGGGTCATAATCCGTGAGACGGGTCAACCCTACCCATATTCACAATAAAAAGTAATACTCTTAGCATAAAAAGTAATACTTTTTCATGGATGACCCAAATAAGAGATCCGTCTCACAAATACGACCCGTGAGACCGTCTCACACAAGTTTTTGCCCTTAAACAATAGCTACATGTCAAGCCACCCTATACACCTTTTCAACCAATAATTGGACAAAAGAATCCACATGTATATTTTACAACCTAACAGTAATTATTCAAGCACAGTTACATAAGCTTAAAAATAAGTAGCTAAGGCCACATTTGGAGCCAATTAGTCAAGTGATGAACCAATAAAAAAAACTGGACAATGTCCGTTCAAAACATGCCGTTACAGTACTTCACCATCTACAAATCGAACTTTATAATGGTAGCGGCCGAACATCCTCGACCACAGCCACGATTGATGGCAACCGTGCTCCTGGCCATAGATTTCTCAGGTCGGCATATCCTACCAAGCGTCTCAAGTGCGTGAAAGAAAGAAGTCACAATTGAACAACCCAAAAAGAACAAACAGCAAGTCCGCGACTGCTTTTAACAAGTTGCTACAACACTAATAAGCCAAAAAGATTTTAAACAGTTTCCAGTTCTATAATTTTACCAAACTTGTCCATTGTACTACAATGCTTAGTTACACCGCAGATGAACAATGAAGTCCAGCATTCACTAATTACGGGAAAACACATCTTCAATACACAATGCCAACCAGTTCTATAATTTTACCAAACTTCGCTGTTGTAGTTCAATGCTTAGTTACACAGCAGATGAACTGTCAAGTCCAGCATTCGCTAATACACAATGCCAACTACTCGACTAACGACGGTTCAAAATTCTCTCTTAGTCTTTTACCAAGGTCCTGTCAGTGTGCGTCTCAAGCATCGTCTTTTACCTCCCCATGGTGTCGATTCCAACATCTGCCAACAGATGAAACAGAATATTTACAGCAAAGAAGAGAATGTGATACACACAAAAGCAGCATCCTTGTGCCGGTGACAACGTAGTGACAGTAGTTGTAAACAACTTTAATTACTTTATCTTATGTGCATACAGCATTGATTAACAACACAGGAAACAAAAATTCAATAAAAAATCTGAGTACCTGATTTTTCAACATCTCCTCGAATTCTTCCTGCAAAACATCACGAAGATGTGTGTTTTTTTTTCCTCAAATCAAAATCATGAGAGTCCATAAATATCTCCCTAATGTATAGTTTGAATGTCAAAATAGATGAACCTGTTTTTTCTGCAGCTCTCTGTTCATTTCTCGGAGTTTTGCCACTTCTGCTTCCAATTCCAGCGTATAGGCCTGCATTTTCCGAGTCACGACATATATAAATAAAACTATTAATGACGATATGTGTGATAGTAAACAACTACAAAATTTTTTTTAAAAAAAGTAACTAATATACTGAATTATAACATATTCTGAAATGTGAAATTCAAACACTTACATATTACTTCAAATGAATAACTCAATTCATTGTTTCGTTACAAATGTGTGGTGCTTATGCTTGAAACAGAACTGAGTGTTACAGGCAATTCCCAGCACAAAGATCTTGATAAAAAAAATCCTATCTATACAATAAAAAATAAGTTTCAGATAGGAAAACTAAAGCATGTCAATTGAGTAGAAATCAATATTGGGCCGTTCTCATATTATTGATGCACGAGATATATGAGTAAGAGGTGGCAAAATGAAGTGATAAATCTGTTCACCTGAAATATATCCTTTACTCAAACGAAAAATAGCCGTATTCTATCTATCTCACGTAAAAACTCTGATTAACATGTAAACCAGGGGTAAATATAGCTGCTTCTATAACCAAAGAATGGTCACCTGCTTTCTAGCTCGTGACCTTGAAGCAGACTCCCTGTTTTTAATCATTCTCATCTGCCTTCGCTCCACTACGTTCTCCAAAGAACTTGGTGATTTCTTTTCTCCGCCTTCACCAAAATTATAAACTGTAGGGGACAGTGTTGGTGGGTCTTTCTTACTCTTTACAGGAGCTTCTGACCTCAGATTATTCCTAGGAGGCGGAGCACTCCTCACAACTGCTGACGTAGTGTAGTCCATCAATAATCCTTGTTGTTCCACCTTGATCTCTATTGCTGTTGACCGGCTTTGCCATTCCTACGGCCAATCCCTTTGCTCCTGGGCTATATAGCTGAGCATAGCTTCCAACTTGTAATAAAGAAGAAAAGGCCATGTTAGTTTGCTTAATAAATGGTGGTCGTACTTGTGGTTGTGGGAGCTGAGGTGGTTGCGAGGACGGCCTCACAACGCTCATATTGATCCTCAAGTTAGTCGAACTATGAAACATGTTACGTGAAGCAATGTGATTACCCAAGACACCATTGTTCTGATATGGTTGTTGAAATCCTGAGTTTGAAGCAGCATAGTTACCACTTGAAGGAGGTAAACTACCATATATTTCATTGCCGTTTGATATTCCAGATGGTCGTGTATCTTCTTTTGCCACCGATGTTCTAGCTAAAAATTCTTCCAATGTGATCTTACCTAAAGTAGGCGCAGGCGCCCTCGGCTGTAATTTTGAACCTCCGCTATCACATCCATCTTTTACACCAATAGCTTCATTGAGGACATCCCTCCACGCTTCATCAACGGTTTTTTGGCTGGGTGTCCTTGACAATATTAAAGAAGCCTGACGTTGCAAATTTCCAAACTGCACACTTTCATCTCCTCCACCAGTAGAAGTTGCCAGAGCCTGGCTTTCTGCAGGTGTCCAAATGCTCTTAAAAGGTCCTCCATGTTCACAGATCCACAATCCTTTCTAGGTTCGCTCAAACTAATCTGAAACTCATCAAAAGTCAAAACAACATATTGAGAACTATCAACCAAACAGATAATTACCGGTAGGCTTCCCTCCTGAATTTGTAGTATCCCAGAAGTACTTGAAGTTCAGGTACGTCCCCATCATTGCAAGACTGCAAAGACGACCGTCCTCTAGCTGGCAAGTTCATTATCATCAGCCTTTCAACAACCTTAGTGAATCATCAATTAATGCAATATCTTTCTACCTTATCGATGCACAAGGTAGTTCTTTCTTTGTGATTGAAAGAAATTTTTAAGAAGAACCAACCCCACAAATGATAAAGAAAACATCTATCTGGTGGCACATTGAACCAAATACTCCTATCAAAAACACTTTTTGCTGTGACAGAAGAGGAACCCCATTCACGAGTACTTAAGAAAACAAGAAAACAGGTATGCAAACCAATGGAAGGAAGAGGAAGAAGGGATTATGAAACCCAAAACAGATTAAATTTCCTAATACAAATAATACAGGTTACGGACAACCAAACACTTAGCTTTAAAGAATGGACACCACCTGATAAGTTCAAAAGAGACAGGCAAGGGCACAAGAGTCAATTTCCCCTTCCCAAAGACCACACGAGCGCATTCATTAGCTTTGACTCACTAAACCCAAAATCTCAACGTACCCAACTTTCAAGCATCGACGAATAACATTCAGAGAAAAGAAGACCCGTCAAGTTTTCACATCCACTCTTCTACAACGAGTTGTACAAATATAAATTAATTGAATTAGATGACACCAATTACAAACATTCTAAAAATTGCGGAGATCACTCGGAAAACAGGAAGAAACTGAATTTAATCCAGCAGAAACTATAAAAACATCGCATCCTAATATAGAAAGAGGGAAGGAATGCAGAGATCGTGATTCGCACCGATTCGAGGATCACTGGAGTTGACAAGTATCTCCTGCTCCTTTGAGCATTGATTTTATGTCACGCCCCGAAACTCGGAGTTGACACCGGCGTCGTTTACAATCACACAATTTAAAACGACAAGCCTTCTCGTAGCACAGTATAAACCAAACCAGTTTATATCATAATTTCAAACGAAATAAACAATTGTCTTTTACATCCGAAAATCAACAAATGACAGAATTAAGTGCGGAAACGTCTTACAGCTTATTAAATCATAAAATTCGAAATATACTACTGCTAGTACTGGTCGCGTGGATCACCATCCCCAAAACTGTTCGGACTCTTCGTCCTCAACCTGTTCTTCGGACGACTTATCTGGGAAGGTTGTAAGGGGTGAGTATTTGGGAATACTCAGCAAGTGGGGGATATCGAGCACAATATAAATCAACATGTAAAATTTCGAATTAATCATATGACTTGCATAACATTTTCGTACCACATGCATAAACATATATCAAGCACTGCAATTTATCGACCTTCTATGGTTTACTGACGTCAGTCCCTCATTTTTACTCCTCTAAGGGGGCGAGGCCGTATAGCGGTTATATCCCCCACCGCGTAAGGGTACGTCATGGTTGGGATTCCCACCCATATACGGTTGACTCCTCACAGTGCGTTTAAAAATCGTATGACAATACAAGAAAGGTAGAAAGAAGATTGTACTCGACTATTTATTTTCTTTTAAAATCGAAAACATGCATACTCGAATCTGAAATTTCAAAGTTTGAAAATAGCCCACTTACAGTATATAATGATGCTAAAAACGTGGTGCACAACTTCGGGGATTTGGTCGCTTTTCGTTCCTTGTCCGGGCAGCGCTTCGGTTCTATTTCTCGGACGATTTGAGACGATATTTGGGCAGAGTTTCGCTAGGGAGTGTTGCTGAAATTCTCAAAAATTCAGCAAGAATTTCGAAAATAGGGTGTAGGAGAATGAAAGGGGTGATGGGGTATTTATAGGTGGATGAGAGGATGTTAAACAAGGTAGTCAATCATGTCTAAAGTTGGCCTCCAAATCCTATGGTTGACTCCCAAAATTTCATTCCAAGCAAGGTTTATTTGGCTACCAAATATGTGGGTAAATTCTTTAATCTCCTCCCTTGATTGGTTGGCTAGATCCCACGATTTTCTTGGTGCCAATCTTGATGATTTCCTTCCAATTAACTAAATATCACAATAATTTGGCATGTAATCTAATGAGATTTTCGAAAATTCCTAGTAATAAACATGCCTCAATCATTTTAATTTGTATGATAATCAAATCTTGCAAGACTTTCTTCCCAATTTTCGAAATTGCATGCCTTGGTATAAATATTATTGACTTGGTAATTAAGATTTTCAATAATAAAATTTCCAACACAAGGGTATACAATATATTCCCAAAAATCCAATATTCTAATTTCCTTGAATAATATTAATTACAAGGTTGATTTGATTAACCAAAATATCCGGTCCTCACATCCCTCCCTCCTTATGAGAAGTTTCGTCCTCGAAACTGGAGTTAGCTTGGTCTCCAAATGGGTAGGGATATTTCTTGTGCATTTTCTCTTCAAACTCCCAAGTATTTTTCTCGTTCCGTGTGGTTTGACCATTGCACCTTGACGTAGGGAATGATACGTCCTCTCAGTACTTGGTCCTTGGTGTCCACAATATCAGTAGAGACATTTTCATATTTCAGTTCTTCCTTCAAGTTATCATTGATTACGAGCGTTTCAATTTCCATAACATGGCTTGGCTTGGGGATGTATTTTCCTTAGTTTGGACTTGTGAAATACATTGTGGATTCTAGACATATCTGGTGGCAATGCTATTCTATAAGCCAATGTTTCAATCTTTCCAGAATTTCGAATGATCCTACATACCGAGGTTTCACCTTTTCAGCTTTACTGAATCTAATGATTCTTTCATTAGTGAGACCCATATATATGGTGTTTCACCAAATGTGAATTCCATTGGTCTCCTTTTAAGATTAGACTAACTCTTTTGCTGGTCTTATGTGGCCTTGAGTCTGTTTTTGATGGCGGCCACTTTTCCATTGTCTCTTGGATTAGTTCTGGCCCAGCTATGGCTATCTTCACTGTTTTGTCCTAGTATAGTGGTGATCGATACTTTCGTCCGTAAAAGCTTCAAACATATTCATTCCAATAATTCCGAGATAACTGTTATTGTAGGAGAATTATATCAGGAATATATGTTTACTTCAATTACTACTGAAGTTTATTGAACATGCCCTTATCAAACCCTCTAGGATTTGAATCATTCTCTCTGTTTGACCATGGTGATAAGCCATATTAAGAGTAACTTTTGTTCTCATGGCTTTTTGAAAGCTCTATCACAGACGTGACACAAATCTTGGATCTCTATACAACATTATGATTGAAGGTACTTTATGTAGTCATATAATATTATCCATGTATAGAGTAGCCAACTTGTCAATATTATAATTCCTTCGAACAAGTGGAAAGTACGTAGATTTTGTGAGTCTATCTACGATTATCCATATTCCGTCTTGACTCTGTATTGACTTTGAAAATTCTACTATGAAATCCATGGAAATATGTTCTTATTTCCATTCTAGGATTCTAACGGTTGCAATAGTCCTTCCAGTCGTTGATACTCGACTTTCACTTGTTGGCATACTTGTCACTTAAATATAAACTCAGCGACATCTATTTTTATTCTGTTTTGCCAGAAACTTTATTTTTTCAAATCTCCATACATTTTTGTACTGATGGTATAGATCTGGAATGTTGACTTATGCGCCTCTAACATCACTTCTTATCGATGATTGTCGATGTCTGGCTCACACAATCGTCCTCTCATCCCCAAGATTATGTCTGGGCCCACTTGAAAATTTGACGACTTTATTTCCTTGGCTTGTTCTTTGAACTTCTCTAGTGTCATGTCTCGACTCTGATTTAATTGACTGCTTTCTGAAGGCATGGTTGCATAGAGAGTGATGTTAGAATTATCTTACTCATGTTTTCAGACTCAAAGCATCGGCTACCTTATCTGCCTTGCTGGCGTGGTAGCTTATTGTCAAGTCACAGTCCTTGAGTAACTCTATCCACCATTTTTGTCTCCTTTTTTTTAATTCTTTTTGAATGATCCAATATTTGAGACTTGGTGGCCAGTGAATGAATATTCCACACTTGGCACCATGGAGGTAGTGCTTCAAAATTTTCAAAGGAAGTACCACTGTTGCCAAATTGAGATCGTGAGTATGGTAGTTTTGCTCATGCGGCTTCGGTTGACTAGCCTGTCTTTCATGAGTACGCCTCTGATATCTTCCTTTGATACGTCGTTGTAGATTGTAAAATCATTGTCCTCAGTAGATAATACCAACATTGGTGTAGATGCTAGCTTCTCCTTTAATGTTTGAAAGCTCTTTCACATCTTTATCTTCAGTTGAATTCATAGTTCTTTTGTGCGAGTCTCATTGGTGATACGACTACTGAAGAGAAGCCCTCGATAAATTTCAGCTAATAGCCTAGTAATCCAAAGAAGCTTCTAATTTCGATTGCATTCTTGTGTTTTGGCTAATTTAGAATTGCCTCTACTTTCTTTGGATCCATTGATACTCCGGATTTCGATCTTATATGACCTTATTCTGAATGCTGACATTGAGGTGTCTTCTGCTCTGACCTATAGCTGATGATAGCATGTCCTCATGTCAAGCTTGGAGAAGACTATAGCTCCTTTACGTTGATTTAAAAGACTGTCTATTATTGGAAGAATATATTTGTTCTTGATTGTGATCTTATTGAGTGCTCTATACTCTGTACACAATTTTATACTTAAATCTTTCTTCCTTACAAATAGGACTGTAAATTCCCATGGGAATGCATTTGGCCTAATATGCTTTTTGTCTAATAACTCTTGAAGTTGTTCTTTTAGCTCCTTGAGTTAATCTGGAGCCATTCGGTACAGTGTGTTGGAGATTAATGCATCATCGGTACCAAATTTATCTCAAACTCTACTTCTTAGTCCGAGAACATTCCAATCAATCTTTCTGGAAAAACGTCCAAAAATTTTCATATTACTGGAATATCTTCCAACTTCAGCTCATCTCCTTCTTGCACTTTGTTAAACATTGCTAGGTAAACTTCTTCTCCCAATATTATGGTTTACCAAGTCTGGGTAACAGAAAAATGTATTTCTGTTCCTTGGCATCGCCATGTTACCTACTTTCATCTTGATTCGGGGTTCAGAGTTTGACATTTTTACTCTGGCCATCTACTATCGCACGGCTCTTAGCTAATCAGTTCATCCTTAGGATGGCGTCGAAATCTACTGAAGTGAGTTGAATTAAGTCGGCATTGAATATATGCGAATTGATACTAATTTTATCTTATCTTGAAATTACCCCAATTATTATCTCAAAACTTAAAACCCATATAGAATATTGAAACTTAACTCAGTATTGATCTATAGTTTATTGACTTAAATTCCGAAAATTATAACCTAGTCGTTACCTCAAATAATTATTCTTTTACTAAGTCTTATTTTCATCAAGATCACGAGCCTATCATGCTCTAAAACAAAGGAGTTCATTGAATGTCATTCTCTTTGAATCATTCTTAGTACCATAAAAGTCAAAACTTATTGTACTAAACTTTCCTTGATACCCATCAATATCTTATAACTTATTTTTTATTTTATTTTTTTTTTTACGTAAGGTCGTAGCCTACTTGTTATCCCAAAATAATAAAAATTCCTTAACCTGATGATATTTTCTCACAAGATATTCCAATGTTCTACATATTTAAAGTTAGCACTTAATATTCTTAATAACCCAAACATACTGCTCACACAATTAACTATCGACACAAAATCAATTTCTATAGTACAGTACCCAAAACTTATGATATAATCCTTATATCAACTTTTCTCATATTAGTTTTCATAAATAACTTATCATCCTCGAGTCAATTTTTTTTTCCTTAAATCAGAAGCTTAAGTCAACTTATCTCTGATAGATATATTCCCAAAATAAATACAAATACTAATTGTCCTCATAATAAAATTTCAAAAAAATCGACAAGTAGTTCAAGAAAAACGTTGAACGAGATTTTCGAGAAAGTTTCCAAAAGTAGAAAGTTTGGACATTGACACATGGATAGAAAGAAAACGTCGAGAGGATTCTAGAACAATCGACGGAATTAAATTATGAGTTTCCTATGAAAAGTTAGGAATTCTACGAAAATAGCAAAAACGCGATTTCGAAGGTCTAAACGAAAGATTTTCTCGTTTTCGGACCACTTCAAAGTTGTGAATAATACTTGTTGGAAGTTCCGAAGGGGACTACATAGGCCTTTTGCCATAATCTGACAAATTTTTCTTCCCAACTGGATTATGAACCTGGCGGCTCTGATACCACTTAAATGTCACGCCCCGAAACTCGGAGTTGACACCGGCGTCGTTTACAATCACACAATTTAAAACGACAAGCCTTCTCGTAGCACAGTATAAACCAAACCAGTTTATATCATAATTTCAAACGAAATAAACAATTGTCTTTTACATCCGAAAATCAACAAATGACAGAATTAAGTGCGGAAACGTCTTACAGCTTATTAAATCATAAAATTCGAAATATACTACTGCTAGTACTGGTCGCGTGGATCACCATCCCCAAAACTGTTCGGACTCTTCGTCCTCAACCTGTTCTTCGGACGACTTATCTGGGAAGGTTGTAAGGGGTGAGTATTTGGGAATACTCAGCAAGTGGGGGATATCGAGCACAATATAAATCAACATGTAAAATTTCGAATTAATCATATGACTTGCATAACATTTTCGTACCACATGCATAAACATATATCAAGCACTGCAATTTATCGACCTTCTATGGTATACTGACGTCAGTCCCTCATTTTTACTCCTCTAAGGGGGCGAGGCCGTATAGCGGTTATATCCCCCACCGCGTAAGGGTACGTCATGGTTGGGATTCCCACCCATATACGGTTGACTCCTCACAGTGCGTTTAAAAATCGTATGACAATACAAGAAAGGTAGAAAGAAGATTGTACTCGACTATTTATTTTCTTTTAAAATCGAAAACATGCATACTCGAATCTGAAATTTCAAAGTTTGAAAATAGCCCACTTACAGTATATAATGATGCTAAAAACGTGGTGCACAACTTCGGGGATTTGGTCGCTTTTCGTTCCTTGTCCGGGCAGCGCTTCGGTTCTATTTCTCGGACGATTTGAGACGATATTTGTGCAGAGTTTCGCTAGGGAGTGTTGCTGAAATTCTCAAAAATTCAGCAAGAATTTCGAAAATAGGGTGTAGGAGAATGAAAGGGGTGATGGGGTATTTATAGGTGGATGAGAGGATGTTAAACAAGGTAGTCAATCATGTCCAAAGTTGGCCTCCAAATCCTATGGTTGACTCCCAAAATTTCATTCCAAGCAAGGTTTATTTGGCTACCAAATATGTGGGTAAATTCTTTAATCTCCTCCCTTGATTGGTTGGCTAGATCCCACGATTTTCTTGGTGCCAATCTTGATGATTTCCTTCCAATTAACTAAATATCACAATAATTTGGCATGTAATCTAATGAGATTTTCGAAAATTCCTAGTAATAAACATGCCTCAATCATTTTAATTTGTATGATAATCAAATCTTGCAAGACTTTCTTCCCAATTTTCGAAATTGCATGCCTTGGTATAAATATTATTGACTTGGTAATTAAGATTTTCAATAATAAAATTTCCAACACAAGGGTATACAATATATTCCCAAAAATCCAATATTCTAATTTCCTTGAATAATATTAATTACAAGGTTGATTTGATTAACCAAAATATCCGGTCCTCACATCTTATGCTTCATTTTCCGAACTTTTTGGTCCAAATTTGGCTCATACATTTTAGGATCTCACAACATATATTCAATAACCAAAAATCGAATCCACAATTATGTACGAATCCAAAAATTAAACTCTTGATCCATGTAGTGTGAAATAAGATTCAAAATCAACCACCGGAAGTAGCAGGTAAAAATTTGCTGTTTACCAATCAAAGTTTGTCCTGGAGTTTGGTTTGCATGAATCAATACGAGAAGATAATCTTAATCGCTTCCAAATTCTTGGTTGTCTCGATAATAACAATTTTAAAAGATGCACATAGTAAAATAAAATGTAAATTTACTTTGGCATCAGATTAATAAAAATGCAAAAATTTGTGTGAGATAGTTTCACGGATCTTATTTTGTGAGACAGTCTTATTTAAGTCATCCATGAAAAAATATTTTTTTTTAAGTTAAGAGTATTACTTTTTATACTAAATATCGGTAGGGTTGACTCATCTCACAAATAAAGATTCGTGTGACCGTCTCACAAAAAACTTACTCTAAAAAAAATTCAGATATTTATAAAAGATAAAATAATAAATTTATTCATTTAACTTGTGTTTTTTTGTTTGTAGTCTTATTTCCCTCTTAGAGTTTGTTTCATGTCAGTATTATATGGTAGCAAGATTTCATGTTATGTGGAGAAAAGATTTCATGTTATGTTATTATTTTTCGACTTTGCATGATCACTCCAGCAAAATAAGTTTAGAAACTAAGAAAATACCAAGTTACTCCACTAAGATTTAACCAATATGTATCATGTCTGTATTATCTTGTGTCAGCTGTTATGTAGCAATTATCTAATATTATTTCAACAATTTTCGATGCTACGTGAACACTCTTATAAAACAAGTCTATTTTAAAAAAAAATACACAAACCTAACCAATCTGTGTTGCGTCAATATTATTTGGAATTGTGAACACTCCAACAAGATAGGTCTAAAAACTTAAAAGTTCAAAGTTTAGTAGTAATATCTAACTTTGATCACTGGAGATTCAAAACCCAAAATATGTTAAATTACGTAACTAATTTGATTATTTTACCCTTTCATAAAAAATATATATGATATTGTGACATAAAAACTTTTGTGAGACGGTCTCACGGATCAATTTCGTGAGTCGAATATCTTATTTGGGTCATCCATGAAAAAATATTATTTTTTATGCTAAGAGTATTACTTTTTATTGTGATTATCAGTAGGGTTGAACCGTCTCACAGATAAAAATTCGTGAGAGCATCTCACAAGAGACCTACTCATATTGTGAATAACCCAGAAATATCAATAAGTAATTACACGAGTATAAAAAAAATTGAAATAGTCTAATGATGTGTTTGGGTAGAAGTATATGAAAATATTTACTTGTTTTTTTTATATAAAAATAAAATAAAACCATTTGCTTGTTTACAGGGGCGGATTTAGTGTAGGGCGAACGGGGGCCACGGCCTCCCAAAAAAATTTTAAAAAAAATTTTTAGCGACGGTTGTGAAGGAAACCGTCGCAAACTGCGCGACGGTTTTATCAACAACCGTCGCTATATGGCGGCCACGGCCCCCCAAATATTTAAAAAAAATTTTTAGCGACGGTTATATAGAAACTGTCGCGGTTTAGCGACGGTTTTACAAAAACCGTCGCGGAATTTGCGACGGTTTATTGTAACCGTCGCCATATTGCGACGGTTTTAGAGAAAACCGTCGCAAAGGTGGCCCCACAATGCCAAAATCCTAGATCCGCCCCTGCTTGTTTACACGTGGTTAATGCAAAGTAGAATGTATTTCAAATGATATTATAATTTAGTGAACTTGAAATTCATCATAATAAACATAAAATACGATATAAAAATGTGAGGGTGAATTTGAAGTTTATGATCTTACTTCTCTAAAAAAATACGTTTGAAATATATGAATTTGAAATCCATCAATTCATACACAGTCTAAGTATACTAATTAATTTAGAAAAATCAAATTGTTTCGTAGTTATATTATATTATCGTATCATATAATTTCTATGTCAAAATTAATGAGTCGACGGTAATGGAATATTTCTTGGCTTCAACATGAAAAAGAACTCACATAAATTTTCAGCCTTAATCTTTTTAAAAACTTTAAAATAAAATGTTTTAATTTAAAAAAGAAAAAGAAAAAAAACATAGAACACAATCATCCACGATTAATATCTTATTCGAGACTGTTTTGAATGAAAATGAATCAATAAATAAATTCGAGCTTAACTATTAAAATTATCTTATATATATTATGTCGCTAAAAACTATTTTCGTTGTATCGGAACTTTGAACATCAATGACCAGTTAATGTCGTCGTTGTTCTTCGCAAGTTCGTCGATTATATATGTATATATGTATGTATCTATATAATCGATGAGGTGTCACTCATCTATTAAAATTATCTCATATATATACCGTGTACACTTATGTGAGCACCGATGAGGTGTCACTCACCTATTGGATGTGATTAAATATAGAAAAATTTCACATCCAATAGGTGAGTGACACCTCATCGGTGCTCACATAAGTGTGCACGATAGGTGTGCAACATATCAAAACTATATATATATATATATATATAAAATTACTTTTAAAATTTGAAATGAAAAAAAAAAAAACAAAGTATTAAAAGACCAAAAAATTATTTCAATAAACTTATAGCTAGGTTGGTGTGCTTATTTATAATTAGTGATGTATTAATTATTAAAGTGCATCAGTAGTTGTGGAATTTGACAAGGAAGGAAAGTTTTGAATGCTAGAACTCAAATGAATTACCATTCATGAGGTTTGAGAAAGTTCATTAACTATATATATGATCCCCACACCCTATACGGAGTGTAATCTTTAGGGTTAGGCATAAAATGAGGAACATATAATCTTCATAGGCTATAAATATTAAGAGCATGCTGCATAAATTTTAGACCGCGGCGGATAGGATCAATTGCAAATTCATGGGAAGACAAAAAGAGATTAATTTTTACTTATGGGTTTCTGAAAAACTATGGCTCTCGAGTTTTTTTTTCCAATGTAAGATCGAATTCTCTGATGAAAAAATTGAATATATATATATATATATATATATATATATATATATATATATATATATATATATATATATATAAATTTATTATGGATTTTTTTGAATAATTTAATTGATTACCTAATAATATAAGTTTGCTCTTTTATTCTATTTATTCGAAAAGTATGTGAGGATCAAGTCATAAATACAACTAGATTGTATTTAGATTGATGTATTTGATCAATGCTAGATATTTTAAATCTATCATCGGTGTTTTCATAATTGGATTGGACCGATCGGTTCAACAGAAATCGGTCACGGATCCGATCCGAACAACTGCCAAAAACCGTTTTATCATCGAGGATCACACGAATATTGAATTTTATCATATATACTAATCATGAATTTTCTCTTAACCGATCCGACATTCGACGTACTCAAGTCTTGCTCGTAGCACTTTATGCGCCGGCGTACGCGAGAGAGAACATCTTGACAAATCATTCTTATATTTTTATAAAGTGACATAATATTAGCTCTTATACACCACCTTAATTTTCTGTGTGGGACAAATCCATCATTCCCGAATAATCATTCCCACAATATTGATCTCCTTCAATATTCAGCATTTTCTTATAACATTTCAATATAATAAATTCGATAATGTTGTGAATAGTAGAGAATATAGAGAAGAGAAAATGATTTTTGTGTGCTTTATTCATCATTGAAGACCCCTATTTATAGAGTAGATTTACAGAACTTGAATATGAAACAATATCATAATCATCTATAATATCTTTTCTATAATACTCCCCCTTAGATGATTATCGACTCATTAAATTACTTCTAAGAGATGTGGGAGTTCAAATGCTGCCTCGTTAAAACCTTGTCAGTAAAAACCCAATGGGAAAACCTGAACGAAGGAAAAAGAGTACAACAATAGATACTCCCCCTGATCTCAATCATCTGAGATCCTTCAACTGATGCATCCCTATCTTGTGCACCAATTTCTTGAATGTTGAAGTTGGTAATGCCTTTGTAAATAAGTCAGCTACATTGTCGCTTGAGCGAATTTGATGGATGTCAATATCACCATTTTCTTGAAGCTCGTGTGTATAGAAAAACTTTGGTGAAATATGCTTTGCTCTGTCACCTTTGATGTAGCCTCCTTTTAACTGCGCAATGCAAGCAGTATTATCTTCGAATATTACTGTTGGGTCATCTTTGGCTGTTGGGAGTCCACATGATTCTTGAATATGTTGTGTCATAGATCTCAACCACACACACTCCCGACTTGCTTCATGCATTGCAATGATCTCAGAGTGATTTGAAGACGTCGCTGTGAAAGATTGCTTCACCGACTTCCATGATATAGCAGTGTCTCCTCGTGTAAACACATAACATGTCTGAGATTTAGCTTTATGTGGATCAGAAAGATATCATGCATCTGCATATCCGACTAAAGGAGACTTTGATTTTGTCGAATAAAATAATCCCATATCAATTGTACCCCGAAGGTAACGAAATATGTGTTTTACACCATTCCAATGTCTTCGGGTTGGACATGAGTTATATCTCGCTAAAAGATTAACAGAAAATGATATATCTGGGCGAGTACAATTTGCGAGATATGACAGTGCACCAATGGCACTTAGATATGGTACTTCTGGACCAACGATTTTTTCTCCATTTTCAGGTGGTCGAAAAGGATCTTTGTTAGCATCAAGTGATCGAACAAACATTGGTGATGCTAATGGTTGTGCCTTGTCCATGTAAAAGCGCTTTAATATTTTTTCTGTATATGATGATTGATGAACAAATATTCCCTCTTGCAAATGTTCAATTTGCAATCCGAGGCAAAATTTTGTCTTTCCTAAATCTTTCATCTCAAACTCATTTTTCAAGTAATTGGCAGTTTTAGTAAGCTCTTTTGGAGTGCCAATAAGATTTAGATCATCAACATATACTGCCACAATTGCAAAACCCGCATCTGTTCTTTTAATAAAAGCGCATGGACAAATAGCATTATTTGTGTATCCTTCTTTAAACAAATATTCACTAAGACGATTGTACCACATGCGACCAGATTGCTTTAATCCATATAAAAACTTATGCAATTTTATTGATAACATAGCCCTGGGCGCTTCATCATTTTCTTTCGATAGTTTGAATCCTTCAGGCACTTTCATATATATATCACTATCAAGTGAACCATAAAGATAAGCAGTTACAACATCCATAAGTCGTATATCAAGAGTTTCTGATACTTCTAAATTGATTAGGAATCGAAAAGTAGTGGCATCCATCACAGGTGAATATGTTTCCTCATAGTCAATTCCAGGTCTCTGCGAGAAACCTTGGGCTACGAGTCGGGCCTTGTATCTTACAATTTCACCATTTTCATTCCTCTTTCGTACAAAAACCCATCTATATCCTACTGGGATTACATTTTCAGGTGTTCGTACTACAGGTCCAAACACTTTATGTTATTCTAGTGAGTCTAATTCAGTTTGTATGGCCTTCTTCCACTTTGGCCAATCATCTCTTTGTTGACAATCCTTAAAGGATTGTTGTTCTGGGTCTTCATTATGTATGATGTCAAGGGCGACATTTAGGGCAAAGACATTGTCAACAATTGTGTTATTTCGATCCCACAATTTTCGAGATGATATATAATTTATTGAAATATCATTATTTTCATGAGAATTTGATTCTTCAGGAATAATATTATCCAAGTTTGGTTCATTGATCTCTCTTACTATATCATCCAAGATTTCCTCTTCAGGAGCTTTTGAATTTTCTTTATCTCGTACCTTTCTTTTTCGAGGTACAATATCCTTTGAACCAATTGGTCGACCTCGCTTCTGGCGTATTTTAGGTTCATTTGCAGGTTGAATAATAGCTGGTCCTATGGGGACATCAATTTTTACAGGGGTATTCTCTGCATGTATATGTGACTTTGTCACATTCTTTGTATTAACAAAAGCATCGGGCAATTGATTTGCAATTCTTTGCAAGTGAATGATTCTTTCAACTTCTTGCTCACATTGATTATTTCGAGGATCATAATGAGATAGTGTTTTCTCATTCCAACAAATCTTTTGTTGTTCTTCGGGACACAACTTTATTTCCCCTAGATTTGGAAATTCCAATTCATCGAAGTGGCAATCTGCAAATCTCGCAGTAAACAAATCTCCTGTTAAAGGTTCCAAAAATCTAATAATAGATGGTGAATCATATCCTACATAAATCCCAAGTCTACGTTGTGGGCCCATTTTGGTTCGCTGTGTAGGTGGGAGAGGGACTTGTACTGCACAACCAAATACTCGAAGGTGAGAAACATCAGGCTCTCGACCATAAGCAAGTTGTAAGGGTGAGTATTGGTGATAATTAGTTGGCCTTATACGAATCAATGATGCAGCATGTAATATGGCATGTCCCCACACAGATGATGGAAGTTTGGTTTTCATCAATAATGGTCTAGCAATTAATTGCAAACGCTTAATAAATGACTCTGCTAAGCCATTTTGTGTATGGACATGGGCAACCGAATGCTCAACTGAAATCCCTATTGACATACAATAGTCATTAAATGTATGCGATTTAAATTCAGCAGCATTATCAAGACGAATTGTCTTGATTGAGTGATCTGGGAATTGAGCTCGTAATTTAATAATTTGCGCAAGTAATCTAGCAAAAGCTATATTTCGAGTTGAAAGCAAACTAACATGTGACCATCTAGTAGACGCATCAATCAATACCATGAAGTATCGAAATGGTCCACATGGTGGGTGTATAGGCCCACAAATATCCCCATGAATTCTCTCCAAAAAGGTTGGGATTTCAACATCAATCTTTGTAGGGGAAGGTCTTATAATTAGTTTGCCTTGTGAACAAGCTACACATGGATAATCATTGTGTAAAAGAATCTTCTGGTTCTTTAGAGGGTGTCCATGTGAGTTAATTATTATTCTGCGCATCATTGTTGCCCCAGGGTGACCAAGTCGATCATGCCATAATTTGAAGCTCTGTTGGTGTAATGCCCTAGATTTTATATCATGTTAAGCACAGATTATTGAAGTTGAATTGATATAATTATAGCCGGTCCTCGAATTAAGCCAAACTTATGAATTACATAATGTGGGGACAGAACTAGTGGCGCCCGAGCGGTAGAAAACAACCGCCTGAGCGCCAATGTTTCGGTAATTCACGTCACGGGCAGAAGGTTCGGCGCCCGGGCGGTAGATTTTGACTGCCCGAGCGCCAAGGGTGCGACTTGAAATTGCTGGACAGAAGATACCGCGCTCGAGCGGTAGATTTGCACCGCTCGAGCGCCGACCCTAATTCACGAAAAGATAACACGTTTCAATACATTCAACGTGATATATATATATATACATTGTTCCTTCAGAGAAAAAAAAGGAAAATCGAATTTAGAGGAAAGAATTGCTTCTTGATTTTAGAAATTGATTTACGATCAATCCGTCCGTTAGATTTTAAATCCGACTTCGACACTGTGTTCCTACCAACGCAGGCTACTACGGGACGTAAGTTTTATTACGTTTTGACATGTTTTGAAATTATGATGTTGTTAGAATTGAATACACGTCATATATGTTATTCTTGACATGTTAGATAGAGTAGAATCGAAGTCAGATTAAGAAACGGATTGATTATGGAATTGTTATGAATTTCAGAATGAAATTGACTGCGGAATGGTATCAGATTTGTATGGTGATTGATTGTAAATGATTGGAATTGATATAGACTGATATAGTATTATCAGTATCGCCAGATTGTACTGTTGTACTGTCAGAATTTGATAAAACAGAGATGTTGTGATTTGATTAGATTATTGATACAGAATATATTGATATTGTCATTGCCAGATTGAACAGTGACAGAATTTGAATCGAGACTTCGATTGTATCAGAGCGACAGCAAGAAAGGTATAAATAAATGTTGATTCGGGATTGCACAACTCGAGTTAGGTTTGACTTGAGTTTCCCTAAATCACATACTTTATTTTATTGCATTGATATTTGCAGATTATCAGATTGATATGTTAATGTATTGACTTAGAACAGAGTCAGAGT
The DNA here is from genome assembly GCF_022965805.1 of Primulina eburnea. NCBI lineage: Eukaryota > Viridiplantae > Streptophyta > Magnoliopsida > Lamiales > Gesneriaceae > Primulina > Primulina eburnea. Next base: position 805,083 of record NC_133113.1, read on the forward strand.
CCGAGTCTAGGGCAGACAGCCTAGCTAGAGCAGAACCGCCGAGTCTTTCTCAGAACCGATAAGACTCTAGACTTACGGTGTATCGAAGAGCCTTAGATGTAGATCGACGTCTATCTCAGACACTCGATACAGCATACCAAAGTCTAAATTAGATTGGGAACCCTAGAATTGAGATAAGATAAGAGTAGATCACGAGTCATTGATTCATGTAGTCAGACTAGATACATGTTTTGATGTTTGTTTATGCTTTTATATATGATTTATATGATTGCATTTAATACATTGTTTATACTGGGATATTTATATCTCACCGGAGTTATCCGGCTGTTGTCTTGTTTGTATGTGTGCACGACAACAGGTGGGACAGGTACAAGGTCACAGAGATGAAGACAGACTGAGATAAGAGTGGTGATATCGGACTTGGACTAGAGCTAGGGTTTAAACACTTGATAGTAGTTGTTGAACCTGAGTATGTATGATTGTATATTTTGTCAGATTTGTACTTTTATACTGATATGTATAGGAGTTTGATTCCATTACCTTCCGCATTTTAAAAAAAAAATTTAGACTCTGTTTATTACAATTGATTAATTAGTCCCAATGATGATTAAGAAGATGATTAGCGTCTGGGTCCCCACAACAGGTGGTATCAGAGCGATAGATCCTTTAGATTGAGATAGAAGAGGCTAGTGAGCGGGGTAGATTGATGTTTTCTTTCCTGCTTTTGAATGCTAGCATGTCTTACTGCTCTATTACATGTTACTTGTTTATCTGATTTGATATAGTAATATGTTTTATTGAGATTGGATCAGTACTGATTCTAGATCGGCAGTAAGATGATCAGAGGAGGATTGAAACAGAATTGTTGTATCTGTTACTAATCTATTTGATTATTAGATATGCCTCCGAGACGAGTACCAGAACAGGGAAGTACATCCAATCCTCCAATGGATGTCACAGCGACTCCAATGGAAACGTTACTGAAACGATTTCAGTCATTTCATCCGCCGACCTTGAAAGGAACAGAGAACGCTGTGGAATGCGAGAGTTGGCTCGATGATATTGAGATGCTGTTCGAATCCTTGGAGTATATAGATGAGAAGAGAGTGAAATTAATTGGACACCAGTTACACGACGTTGCCAAGGACTGGTGGATTACGAGGAAGAGAGCCATGGAGCATAGAGGTACGATTATCACCTGGAATATATTCAGAACTGAATTTTATCAACGATTCTTTCCAGTGTCGTACCGGAAGGACAAGGGGGCGGAGTTTGCCAATCTAAAGCAAGGACAGATGAACATAGAGGAGTACGTGTCAAAGTTCTCTTCCTTGCTGAAATTTGCTCCACATGTGGCGGACAGCGAAGAAGCTACAGCTGATCAGTTCATCAACGGCCTGAACCCCGACATTTTCACATTGGTGAACACAGGGCGACCGGATAATTTTACTGATGCCCTGAACAGAGCTAATGGAGCAGAAGCCGGTCTGATGAGACAGAAAGGGGCTTCATTTGTGCCTCCAGCACCGAAACCACAGCAACCACCTCCCAGATTCGAGGGTGGCAGCAGTAGTGGAGGAAAGAAAGAATTTTTGAAAGCCAGGGGAAAACAATTCAAGAAATCGGGGAGTAGTTCTTCCAGCTCCGGTGGTTCCAGACTGAGCCAGAGTTACACTGGAGTTTATTGCAAGACTTGCGGAGGAAGACATGCAACCGAGCAATGCCAGGGAGTGACTGGTAGTTGCAATTTCTGTAAACAGCCGGGACACTTTGCTAAAGTGTGTCCACAGAAAGGTTTGCAGAGAGCTCAGGGGGCCGAGTCATCGGGATCAGCAGCACAGACTGAGAGACGATCAGCTGCTGTTCATACATTTCAGCCAGCGCCAGCTCAGTCACAGCAGAGGCCAGGAGGAAGCCAGACAGTTGGTCAGCCTCCGAGACAGCAGGCCAGAGTCTTCGCTTTGACAGAGGAGCAGGCCCAGGAAGCACCAGATGACGTTGTGGCAGGTAACTGTTCTTTATGTGGTTATCCTGCTTACGTATTAATTGATACCGGTGCTTCACACACATTTATTTCAGAACGATTTGCATTGAGTCATGCATTGCCTGTAGAGTCTTTAGCTACTGTAGTGTCGGTATCTTCGCCTTTGGGGATAGGTTTGATATCCGTGAATTCGGTTAACCATTGTGTACTACAGTATGACGGGCATGAGATTGAGTTAGATTGCATCGTACTTGGATTGTCTGACTTTGACTGTATTATCGGTATTGATATGCTAACCAAGTACAGAGCGACAGTTGATTGTTTCCACAAGATAGTGAGATTCAGACCAGATATGGCTGAAGAGTGGAAATTTTACGGTAAGGGTTCTAGATCGAGAATTCCTTTAATATCCGTATTATCTATGACTCGATTATTACAGAAAGGAGCAGAAGGGTTCCTTGTAAATTCAGTAGATTTACTGAAGTCGAGTCCAGCATTGGCAGATCTGCCAGTGGTACGTGAGTTTGCTGACGTCTTCCCAGATGAGATCCCGGGATTACCTCCAGTTAGGGAGATAGACTTCAGCATTGAACTGATGCCAGGTACAGTCCCGATTTCTAGAGCTCCGTACAAAATGACACCAGTTGAACTGAAAGAATTGAAAGATCAATTGGAAGATTTACTGGCCAAGGGGTACATAAGACCGAGTGTTTCTCCTTGGGGTGCTCCAGTATTATTTGTAAGAAAGAAAGATGGTTCGATGAGACTCTACATCGACTATCGGCAACTGAACAAGGCAACGATAAAGAATAAATATCCTTTGCCTCGTATAGATGATTTATTCGATCAGTTGCAGGGTTCTTCAGTATATTCCAAGATTGATTTAAGATCGGGATATCATCAGCTGAGAGTCAGAGATTCTGATATCTCAAAGACGGCATTCCGAACCAGGTATGGACACTATGAATTTATTGTCATGCCGTTTGGTTTGACGAATGCTCCGGCTGTATTTATGGGATTGATGAACCGGGTATTCCAGAAATATCTCGATGAATTTGTGATTATATTCATTGATGATATTTTGATTTATTCGAAGAATATGAGTGAGCATGCTGAGCATTTAAGAACTGTATTGCGAATTTTAAGAGCTGAGAAATTATATGCTAAACTGTCGAAATGTGAGTTTTGGCTAAGACATGTAGTATTTCTGGGTCATATTATATCTGGAGATGGTATATCTGTTGATCCCAGTAAGGTGGAAGCCGTGATTTCTTGGCCAAGACCAACGTCAGTACCCGAAATTCGCAGTTTCATGGGTTTAGCAGGATACTACCGTCGATTCATTAAAGATTTCTCGAGTATAGCTAAACCAATTACTCAGTTGACTCAAAAGAATGCTCCATTTGTTTGGTCTGAAGAATGTGAGACCAGTTTTCTGGAGTTGAAGAAGAGGTTGACCAGTGCACCGGTGTTGACTATTCCATCCGGTACTGGTGATTTTGTGGTTTATTGCGACGCTTCTCACAGAGGGTTGGGATGTGTGCTGATGCAACGAGGGCATATTATTGCTTATGCCTCAAGACAGCTTAAACCACATGAGACCCGTTATCCAATTCATGACTTAGAATTGGCAGCCATTGTCTTTGCATTAAAGATATGGCGACATTATCTTTACGGGGAGAAGTTTGAGATATATTCTGATCATAAGAGTTTGAAATATCTGTTTTCACAATCTGAATTGAATATGAGGCAATGAAGATAGCTTGATTTGCTTAAAGATTTTGATTGTGAAATCAAATACTATCCAGGAAAGTCTAATGCAGCAGCTGATGCACTGAGTCGAAAGGTATGTTCTTTATCCTTATCGACGATTGGTGTTTCAAATTTGATAGAAGACTGCTGTTTGTCTGGATTAGAATTTGAAACAGATTATAGACCGTTGAGACTTTATACGGTGCAAGTAGAACCTGAACTGATTATAAGAATTAAGGCAGCTCAGAAAGTTGATAAGAATGTACAGAAATCAGTATCGATGGTTAGAGCAGGACATCTATCAGAGTATCAGGTACGTGATAACGTCTTGTATGTGAATAATCGTCTGGTTGTGCCGAATGTTTCAGATTTGAGACGACAGATATTGTCAGAAGCGCACAACAGTCGATTCAGTATTCATCCTGATGGCAAAAAGATGTATAATGATTTGAAAAGACAGTTCTGGTGGAAACAAATGAAGACTGATATCGCCGAATTTGTTTCCAAATGCCTGAATTGCCAACAGGTGAAGGCAGAAAGAAAGAAACCAGGAGGATTATTACAGAGTTTGTCCATTCCTGAATGGAAATGGGATCACATTTCCATGGACTTTGTGACGCAGTTACCGCGTTCCTCCCGAGGTTGTGATGCGATTTGGGTCGTGATTGACAGATTGACCAAATCTGCATGTTTTATTCCGTACAAGATGACGTACAGATTTGACCAGATGGCAGAGATCTATGTCAGGGAAGTGGTCAGATTACATGGAGTGCCGAATTCGATTGTTTCAGACCGTGATCCTCGATTTACTTCGCACTTCTGGCAGAGTTTGCAGCAGGCTCTCGGTACGAAGTTACATCAGAGTACCGCATATCATCCACAGACCGACGGACAGTCAGAGCGGACTATCCAGACATTGGAAGATATGCTGAGAGCAGTAGTGCTAGATTTTGGCACTAATTGGCAAGATGCATTGCCTCTTTGTGAGTTTTCGTACAACAATAGCTATCAGACGAGCATTGAGATGGCACCATTTGAAGCGTTGTACGGAAAGAAGTGTAGATCCCCTCTCTATTGGGATGATATCTCTGAAGTTCCTGAGATTGGACCAGATATGATCAGAGATATGACAGAAAAAGTGAAGCTAATTCGAAAGAAAATGAAGGCAGCACAAGACAGACAGGCCAAATATGCCAATGTTCGACGTAGACCATTGGTATTTGAGGTTGGAGACCGAGTATTTTTGAAGATTTCACCTTTCAGAGGAGTTGTCAAATTTGGCAAGAAAGGGAAATTATCTCCACGATACATTGGGCCTTATGAGATTCTCGAGAAGATAGGAGATCGTGTCTATCGACTTGCTTTACCGCCTTCATTATCTGGGATACATGATGTCTTTCATGTATCGTTATTAAGGAAAACCTTCCTGATGCTTCACATGCTATTCGGCCAGACGAGGCCGAGCTTGATGAATCTCTGAGCTATGTTGAAAAACCGATTCAGATTATTGATCGCAAAGAAAAACAGCTCAGAACAAAGACAATTCCACTTGTAAAAGTGCAATGGACTCGTCATGGTATAGAAGAAGCTACCTGGGAAACTGAGTCAGATATGAGACAAGAATTCCCAGAGTTGTTTAGATGATATAAATTTGTATACAGTTTATATATATATATATATATATATATATATATATATATATATATATATATATATATATATATATATATATATATATATATATATATATATATACTCCTTATTGATACGATTGAATGCTTGTGATTTCGAGGACGAAATCGTATCTTAGGGGGGAGAAAATATAATGCCCTAGATTTTATATCATGTTAAGCACAGATTATTGAAGTTGAATTGATATAATTATAGCCGGGCCATTACGAGATCGAATTAAGCCAAACTTATGAATTACATAATGTGGGGACAGAACTAGTGGCGCCCGAGCGGTAGAAAACAACCGCCCGAGCGCCAATGTTTCGGTAATTCACGTCACGGGCAGAAGGTTCGGCGCCCGGGCGGTAGATTTTGACCGCCCGAGCGCCAAGGGTGGGACTTGAAATTGCTGGACAGAAGATACCGCGCTCGAGCGGTAGATTTGCACCGCTCGAGCGCCGACCCTAATTCACGAAAAGATAACACGTTTCAATACATGAAACGTGATATATATATATACATCGTTCCTTCAGAGAAAAGAAAGGAAAATCGAATTTAGAGGAAAGAATTGCTTCTTGATTTTAGAAATTGATTTACGATCAATCCGTCCGTTAGATTTTAAATCCAACTTCGACACTGTGTTCCTACCAACGCAGGCTACTACGGGACGTAAGTTTTATTACGTTTTGACATGTTTTGAAATTATGATGTTGTTAGAATTGAATACACGTCATATATGTTATTCTTGACATGTTAGATAGAGTAGAATCGAAGTCAGATTAAGAAACGGATTGATTATGGAATTGTTATGAATTTCAGAATGAAATGGACTGCGGAATGGTATCAGATTTGTATGGTGATTGATTGTAAATTATTGGAATTGATATAGACTGATATAGTATTATCAGTATCGCCAGATTGTACTGTTGTACTGTCAGAATTTGATAAAACAGAGATGTTGTGATTTGATTTGATTATTGATACAGAATATATTGATATTGTCATTGCCAGATTGAACAGTGACAGACTTTGAATCGAGACTTCGATTGTATCAGAGCGACAGCAAGAAAGGTATAAATAAATGTTGATTCGGGATTGCACAACTCGAGTTAGGTTTGACTTGAGTTTCTCTAAATCACATACTTTATTTTATTGCATTGATATTTGCAGATTATCAGATTGATATGTTAATGTATTGACTTAGAACAGAGTCAGAGTCCGAGTCTAGGGCAGACAGCCTAGCTAGGGCAGAACCGCCGAGTCTTTCTCAGAACCGATAAGACTCTAGACTTACGGTGTATCGAAGAGCCTTAGATGTAGATCGACGTCTATCTCAGACACTCGATACAGCATACCAAAGTCTAAATTAGATTGAGATCCCTAGAATTGAGATAAGATAAGAGTAGATCACGAGTCATTGATTCATGTAGTCACACTAAATACATGTTTTTATGTTTGTTTATGCTTTTATATATGATTTATATGATTGCATTTAATACATTGTTTATACTGGGATATTTATATCTTACCGGAGTTATCCAGCTGTTGTCTTGTTTGTATGTGTGCATGACAACAGGTGGGACAGGTACAGGGTCACAGAGATGAAGACAGACTGAGATAAGAGTGGTGATACCGGACTTGGACTAGAGCTAGGGTTTAAACATTTGATAGTAGTTGTTGAACCTGAGTATGTATGATTGTATATTTTATCAGATTTGTACTTTTATACTGATATATATAGGAGTTTGATTCCATTACCTTCCGCATTTAAAAAAAATTTAGACCATGTTTATTACAATTGATTAATTCGTCCCAATGATGATTAAGAAGATGATTAGCGTCCAGGTCCCCACAATTGGTCAACAAACTTCTGGTTTGTGACAATGTTTGCTTCGACTGTTTTTATTGTTGTAAAATACATTCCAGAAGGGAGTGCACATAATTTTTCTTTTATCTGCTTCTGGCCAGATATAATAGATGTTATGCAAAGGTATTCGAAATTATTTTCATTTAATGTTTCAATATGGTATCCATTTCGGCGGATGTCTTTAAAGCTAAGCAAATTTCTACTGGATTTGCTCGCATATAGGGCATTTTCAATATATAGGCTTGTATTATTTGGTAAAATGATTTTTGCCTTTCCATAACCTTCAATAATTTTTGATGCACCCGATATTGTTGTAACATTATTTTCAGCTAATGTTAACTCCAAAAAATACCTTTTATTTTGAAGAATGGTATGTGTTGTACCACTATCCACTAAGCATTCATCCTGATATTTCATCGTTAATCTAAAATAAAAATATAATTCAATAAGCTAAATTCAATAAATAATGTGTAAAGCTTTCAAAGGAAATATTTTATTGAATAATGAAAACATTTATTGAATAACAAAATAAACCTCCATCACAAATCCTAAACATGAACTGAACATCAAAATAAAAACGAGGCAACGATAACCTAATAAACAATAGAAATTCAAAGTAGGAACAAGGCCAATGAAAGTGATTACTTATTATTTTCTAACACACCACCACCAATCAAATTATCTATATTTCCATCTGGATTAGCAAAGAAATCAGAGACGTCCAAGTGAGTTATATCAACTGGATCATCATTGTCCACAAAATTTATCTCCATATTTCCATTTTCCTTGATTGATTTTTGGTATAGATCCACAAGATGTTTTGCCGTACGACAGGTACGAGACCAATGCCCTTTCATTCCACATCTATAACATTTTTCTTCATATACTTTGAAACTCTTCTCCTTTGCTTCTTCATTATTGGAATTCCACTGCTGGTGGCTTGTTTTATGTTTCTTCCCATTTTGTTTCTGATAGTATCTTCTTTGGCCACGTCCACGCCCACGCCCACGTCCACGTCCACGTCCACGTCCACGTCCACTTTCATTGTTATGATTTTGAGTGGAATTAGCATTCGCTTCAGGAATTGCATTACTATTATTGAAAATAAATATTATAACAAATTATGCATGTTACTACTTTTACTATGCAATTTTGAAATTTTTGTTATTTTATTTGTTAAACTAACATCGATGCAGGTGTACATTGAGATGTGCTCAATTAATAATTTATGTATCTCTTACAAATTGCACTAATTACAAATTGTACCATTATAAACTAAAGAAAAAAAATAAAACCCTTTTATGCACAAATATAAAAATGTTTATTATTTAAGATGACATTTTTATATTTGTAATAAAAATTAATTAGGAAAAGGTAGAGAGATACACTTATTGTTTTAAATAGTTTGAAATCAAAATATTATATATTTTATAATTATTTGGAAGTCAAATAATTTCAAATTACAAATAGATTTGATTTTCTAATTCAAATCTAAAACTCGTTTTCCTTGAATCGTGATTCGTGAGAATTCCGAAAGTAAGTGGTTTAAATTTTAAATGTCAAAAACTAGATTTTTGATCAACAATTTTTGAAAGTCGAATATATCCAATTTTGGTGAGATTTGGTTTTATTAATTTGAGAAGATGAAAGTCTCAAGAATCTAAAATATTATGGTTCTGTTGATATCAAACATAGTGTTGTGATTGACTCAAAATTATCATGAAAGTGGTAAATACTAGTATTCACACAATATTTTAGCGACTAGTTAAAACATCAAAATCCAAATAATATAAATCTTAAACAAGCAATCCAAGATATGATAAAAAAAAAAAAACTTGAATCAAAACAACAATACATTTATAATCAATATTCTTCAAGAATATTGTCGAAACATATGATAGTTATCTAAATTCTTCAAGAATATGATAACATTATATTTTATATCAATATTATTTATAGATATTGATAGATATTTATGATTTTAGATCAAGATTCTTCGGAAATATTGATAAATCTTATTCATCTATATTTTATTCATAGATCTATCAATATCTTTAACATAAAGTCGTGTTGTGCTACTTCAGGAGCATCAACATAAAATTAAAAGTTGTGCTTCTTCAGGAGCATCAATATAAATCTATAATTTGTGCTACTTCGGGAGCATCAATATTAAATCTAAATATTGTGTTTCTTCAAGGGCATCCATACAAGAATAAGAATAAATTATTTATAAATTTTACCTTGAAGAGCACTCGTGCTGATAACGTGTTGTGAATAGTAGAGAATATAGAGAAGAGAAAATGATTTTTGTGTGCTTTATTCATCATTGGAGACTCCTATTTATAGAGTAGATTTACAGAACTTGAATATGTAACAATATCATAATCATCTATAATATCTTTTCTATAATAGATAACTGATTTAAACATTGATTATATAATTTGAGCTTATGCAATTTAATGCACATAAATTTACATATATCCATGATATGTAATCAGTAATAACTAATATTATCAAATTAATTGAAATTAATTGGCTATAATCGGTTATGTGCGTAAATTTACACATTCATGATATCATTTTAAATTTAATTTACTTCAATAAACATATGTTTAAATATACTTTATATTTTAATGTGCAAATCAATCATGTAGGAGTTTAGTTTCAAATTATTATTGTTCACATTATAAAAAAAATTATCTTTCATCACATGTGATTTATGAATGAACTTTTCAATTTTTTTTAAAAAAAATTACTGATTAATTTAACATTTATTGGCCATTAAGTTTATTGATGACTAGGCCTATGTGATTTAATGTCTCATCAATGTGTGCTATGCCTTGCTAAGTTGTACTTTCTTAGTAACACACTTGTTTTAAATACTTAAATGTTAACATAGGATCATATGTCGATTAATATTTCTCAACGTGTATAAATGATTCGATAGTACGATCATGAACATTTTTTTTAAATGAAATTGTTGACTGAATTTACTTCTAGTATTTGATTTCCAAAAAATGTTTATTTGGTTATAAATTATATTGGGCATGTTTATGTTGATCATATCGGGAGAGTGAAAATTCAGTCGAGATGTCGGTGATTTATAGCTTGTCTGTAATCAAAATCTCAAGTTTTAATTAACCAAAAATTCAGTCACGAATTTTTATCTGTGAGACGAATATACTTAAATGTCGGTGATCATATTGGTTAATTCGTGCTTATCAACACCGTCTCATAAGAGACATACTCCCTTATTTGTAGAAAAAGTAATACTCTTAGCATAAAAAGTAATATTTTTTCATGGATACTCATGCCCAAATAAGATATCTGTCTCACAAAATATGATCTTGTGAGTCCGTCTTACACAAGTTTTTGTTCAAATAAGGTGATTGAGTTCAATGAAAATCACACCTGGTATGACTCATTCTTTTTTCCTCATTCTCTCTCTTCATCTATATTTCTCTTACAATTTATACATCAACATGATGTCGTAACTAATTGAGAATGAAAATAAATATCATTTTGTTGATGCTAATGAAGAAGAACAATGTGTCGTTGATACTCAATTTTATGAGAGATCTGTCGGTTCTTTAGAAATAACACAATTATAATTATTGATACATTTGTGCCCATTAAGTATCATGATCTTATAATGTTGATGGTTCTAAAATAGCACAATCTGATTTTATTGAAAGATTAATGAGAAATTCAAAGAGATCTATTATTAAGATCTAATACGTTGAAAATTTAAAAAAAAACATGATTATGATATAATATATTGAGAATTTAAATAGATTTATTATTAAGATATGATATATGATCCATTATATTGATAATCTAAAAAAATTATGATTGAAATTTGTTGCAATTTATTAAAGAATATGATACAAGATTTAAAATTATCAATTTGAATTGGTAAATCCAAATCATATTTTGTAATGCTCTTGAAAAAGTATTATATACTAATTGTTAAATTTTTTATAAATAGTGACTTGATATTCAATGATGAATTATGTAGGTCACTAAATAAAATTATGAATGTATATCAGTGATACTGCAAGGTCATCAACCGAAAATATAAATAAATATGAAACCCAATGAAGTGATATAATCGTCTATATTGGGAAACGCATTCCCAAGAAAGTATACAATTTTGTACTTGTTGACTTCGATCAGATTTTTCTCACAAGATTTTACTGTCAATATTTTAACAACGTAACATTTGAGTCATGGTGAATTTACAAAACATCCATCTTTCCAAATGGAGATTTCGAGAATCGATTATTGTGCAAATAATTATTTAAGCGGGGTGCCATAAAATAATTTCTTGTTATAGATGATTATAAATTTGTGAACATGATAAATACGTCAATATAATATCTCTAAAAATTTGTATTCTCCACACCGTATAAATAAAGCGATCGAGTTCAAAAAAAATGACATATGAATATTGACTTATTCTTTCTTTTCTCATTATTTCTATTCATATATATATTTCCACTTATGATTTATATCGTTCTTTTTCTTTTCTTTTTTTTCTTTTTTCTATGGATGCCACAATCTGATTATTATATATCGATCAATCGGCGTGTTCAAGTCAAGAATTTTCGAGAACTTGGGCTTTGGTTTACATATTCCACACCATGATGCAAGCCTCGGATATTTAACACTTCATTGTCCAATAGTACACAATCTGTTCGATTTTTTATGCTCATTATATATATATATATATATATATATATATATATATATATATATAATTATATTATATTATAATATCATAGTTTCAAAAAATATCCAAGACTTGGTGGGCCTGATGAACACATAATATGAGGTAGTTGTCAGGGATTAGCTTTTTTAATTTGTCACAAACTTGTATTAGATGGTCCCACGTAGGGATGTAATCGAGTCGAGCCGAGCTAAACTCTTGAATGTTTGAGCTTGGTTCGTTTATAATCGAGCCGAGCTTGAACTTTATTTAACGAATTTATGCATGACTCACGAGCTTATTCAAGCCTTTATCGAACCTAAACAAGCTTAATAAATATTAATTATACATTTAAATTTTCATTAAATTAATTAAAAAATAAATTATATATTTAAAGAAAAATATATTATTCTTAGTAAAATTTGTAAATTTATTATAATAAATAAATTTAATAGATTTTTCTATATATTTCATAAATAATATGCAAAATCAATAAATCAAATATTAAAACTATTATTTTTTCATGTAAAAGATTACTCATGAACTTACCCACGAACATGTTCACGAGCTAACGAACCGAATACTGTAGAGCTTGAGTTTGGTTTGTTTATCTTAACGAGCTCAAACGAGCTTTTATCGAATCGAGCTTCGAATAGCTCACAAACGGTTTGGTTCGTTTACATCCCTAGTCCCACGAGTCGTATTTTGTGAGACATATCTCTTATTTAGATCATCCATGAAAAATAGTACTTTTTATGCTAAGAATATTATTTTTTTATTGTGAATATCGCTAAGATTAAACCGTCTCACAGATAAAGATTCGTGAGACCGTATCATAAGAGACCTACTCTTTTAATTTTGGGTAAAAAAAATTGTATATTTTTGCGGCATCTATCATTTCTCCAATCAAATAAAAATTTCAAAGTTCAAACAAAATAACATAGTTGAAGCACATAGGGAATATATGAGACCCACTCAAGAAGAAATGCAAGGACTTTTTTATATCATTTCTTAAAAAACAAACAAACCTTTTCGTTTTCGATAAAAATAAATCAATTCGCGGAATTAACATTTTTCTTTTTGGAAAAAAAATCTAAATATATAATTTTAAAATAAAACTAATTGAAAATATATGATTAAACGTTTGTGGCTTTACCAAATATATAAATAATAACTAAGAGTGATCAGAAGTTAAACCAAACCAAATTGAATATTTGGCTTAATTTTTAGTCAATTTAAATCTATTTTAAAATCAATCAAATAAAAAAAACTGAATAATAAATTGTTTATTTATTTAAAAAAAATTGTTTATAGGTCAGTTGGATATTTTCCTCCTTTCGCACGAATAGTAGCAGCGCAATAGGCAACTAGTCAAATAGGCATGCGCGTGATGGAAACGCACTCGCGGGGAGAAAATATCTGGCTCGAGAATAATATCTCGTCCGACGTGACGACCAATAGCTGTTATTGACACGTGTAAAAGCGCTTCCATGTGGAGCCCACCTCTCGATCAAACCGCCTCGCTCTCTCTTCTCTTCTATATGGAGGGTTTCCTCCATTAGTTTAATTCAGATATTTTTTCCCCTTTCTCGTTGACAAATTCCATCCCAAAATGGAACGAAATCTCCTGTCCGGCGCCGCTGATGATTTGATGCCGTGGAACGCCGAGGTGTCGTCCTTGACCCGCGGAGATATATTGCGTCGCCTCGCGAACGTTACTCCGGTAATCCGAGTTTTTCTCTCTTTTCTTTGAAATTTTATTAGGCTTGATTTGGTAGCATAAGATTTTATTAGATCAAATCTTTCGGTTTTTTTTAGCTGGTTGACTGTAGAGTTATGTGGTTAAGTTTGAATTAAGATTTGAATGTGAAGTTTATGTAGTTAGGTTCACGTTTCTAGCTGTTTTTTAGGCTTGATTCGTTGGTATTAGATTTTTTCGGTGCTTGCGTACGTAACTGAAGGGGCGGATTGCTGTAGAATTAAGAGGAACAAGATATTTGATAGTTACATAATCGATCGGTTGCATCAAGCTTTTTATTTTTGTCTTAGTGTTGTGTGGTTGAAATGCATTATCATTGTGCGAAGTAGTCTACTTATTGGTTTTCCCGAGTTTGAAATGAAAGCCAAATAGGTGTATAAGGGATCTAAACTTCGGTGGCCAATTTTGAACTTGTTCTGTCTCTTTGAAATTATATTTGTATTTGATAATATGTGCGGGTTCTTGCATTACCAATATAACAGGGAAAGGAATGATAAAGAATTGAAGCTTTATTGTCCGTTGCTAACATGTTTCTGAAAGTTAGTAGGTTTTTTTGATTTGTGCTTTTGCTTGTTTTGTCTAATGTTTTTCGCTGGGCTTCTGTTTTAGAAGTACTTTCCGATAGAGTGTACAGGGGAAAGATGCATCCATATGGATTTTCCTCTATAAATATTAATAGAAGTTCGTCCTTAAGTATTTAAAGAGCACTCTCTCATTCCTTTTTTTTTATGCAGGACAATTGCACGGCATGGACGAATGAGAAGCACAACTCATATCTTAATAATTTGGAAGGGTCGTTTGTCGCACAGCTTCACGAGTCAAGGGATTTGGTAAACAAGAATATGACTCAAAAGAAGCCAATAAATTCTCCCGAGCAGGTTGAAGAAATTATTGTTTTTAATTTACTTTCCTAGCTACATATTTGACTGAATAGGGAAATAGAAACACTATTTTTCTAAAGTTTTACCAGTTTACTACTTTACAGTATGGCTGTTGGCAAAACATTGATCATAGGAGATATGAGCCGCTTTCATGCCCTTCAGCTGAATCTCACAACTTTATGAAAAATTCACGGATATATTATTATAAGAATCTGGGGATTCACCATCCTTCACCATCAGCTGACTTGCAGGGCTTTCAGAAGCTTTCCGATACTCAAAAACATTCAAGCGGAAAAGGGATTATATCTCATGGATTGGCTACATGTTCACAGGAAGCTTCTGCCATGAACCTGTACCATTCCAATTCTTTTGACTCGATGAAAGGTTATTTCAACTCAACCAGTAGACAACTGTGTTTCCTTATTTTGTTATAGTTTCTTTGAGAATGGATGCAATACTTTTAATTTTTTTGCTAGCCATCCTTAACTGTTATTTGTGTGTGTGATTTTGCTTTCTGTTATTCATTGTTCCAATCATGTTGGGTATTCGAAGGTATTTTACTATTTGGTTTAGAAAAAAAGCATTCATGGGGTTAGAATACATATTCAACTTTGCAAAAATATCTGATTGATGTTTCCGATTTATTAATCTTGCTTAGCCATGCAACATTCATTTCTCCCATCGCACGTCACTTTTCTGGCACAGGCAGCTGACTAAATAGTCGGAACCATCTTCTTTTGTTCCTTTCCCGTTTGAGTTTCACAAGTGACTGGTTCATGTTACAGATCGAAACCTGAATGAGATATATTTCTTAAATTTGGCTGCATTTCTCACATAATTCTGTCTTCTGTTACTAAATTTGCATTTGCATGTTTTTTGGAAACATATACAAACTTCACTGTCTCTGTGGTAAGGATGATGAGTCGACAAATAGCGTGCCTGACACTTCTCTTCTTATTTCTTATTATAATCATTTCAGAAACTTAAAGTTTCTAAATTTCTTATTTCATTAACAATGTGGTTTTAGACGAGCGCTATGGTGTTAAGTGATCTAGATGGTTAGCCGAATGAAAGTTTATTTTTCTACCATGGACTTCACCATTTCCCGAACCTTAAATAGTGAAGAAATTGAGAATCAAGTTTAATTGGAAATGGGATTTTTGCATTCACCTCCCTGTATTTATTGTATTTGGTACTTATCTTTCTTATCAAGCATGCAAGGGAAGTAAGTGTCAAATTTATTAAATAGATGAGAGGTGAATGCAAAAAACACATTATATGGACTAGGCTCAAAGTATAGGCACTCCATACATATGAGGCTCATAGTTACTGCTGTATGTTCAGACCTCTTCATTTTAGAAGTCAACCAGGTTAAAATTCTGGAGATAAAATGGTATTTGAAAATTGAAGTACAAAAATTGCTTGTTTTGGAGAAGACTGCTCACAACACAATCTAATGTTTATTTTGCGAACGTCTTATTTGAGGATTTGTTTTTATTTTTTATTTCTAACTTATCTATCAGTCTCCTCTCTGTTTCTTTTCCTTTCAATTTGTGCAACAAATTTATAACATTTATATGATAGTTCTAAAGGAATCAGATTGCTTAATTTATCTTATTTATCACTGTGTTGTAAAATTAGAAATTTTTCATTTCCTGCAGAGGGCACGGGTCAGAATTATGTGAAAGAAGATAATGACAAACCAAATCTCAGGCCTGGGCTGAATAATATTAAATCAGCATAAGCTGATGATTCAAGTCATGGATAAGTAATGTCTCGAATTGATCAGAACTTTTATTTATATTCAAGAACCTGCTAGGTCTCTTTTTCACGTGCCATTTTTCTTTCAGATTGTGTCTCCTAGGAAATTATATTTGACAGACAATCAAGCAGTTCATCTCGTGGAACAAAACCAAAACTTCTTCACTTTACTTTTGCACGATGACAATAGAGAAGATCGAAAGCTTTGAATGTTTGCTCTCGGACCATACATAGTGGAAGGAACAAAAGCAACTCCCATCTAGGTCACTTGAAATAACACCAGCTGACTAAATTTCGCTTGCTATGATATTTTACCGGTCTGTGCATATTTTTCATTCGCAATAGTAATCGAATTTTTCGCCTGCATATGTTCAAACGTTTGATTTGTTGATGAGATATAGATCCAGATGAATATACATCTATATTTATGTAAAGCCGCCTGGAACAACTGGGCACTCATTCACTCTATGCGACTTTCTGGCCAAATGTACACACTGTGTTGAGAACTATCAATGTAGTATCTGTGTTGCTTCATCGTTAAATTCAATACCAATTTACGAAATTTTTTCATTAGCAATATGTGAATGACGATAGTTACTGAGCTTTGTTCGAACTTATCGAGTACTTGCATGTTTGTCGGCTTGATAATAATCTTTTCATATATTATTTTCTTGTAAAAAATCCAATGTCATATTGTATTTTTCGACATAATATCTTCATCCGTTATCCATGATAAAAGTTTTTGTTTTTTGTTCACCTATGAAAGTTGTTGAAATGGTTAATACTTTAATTTAATAATATAAAATTTTGGGTGCGTTTAGTGAAGTGGTGAGATTGTATAAATGAATATTGTTGTGATTATTAAAATATTTGAGTAAGATATTGAAATAATAATAATAATATTTTTAGTTTCATCTATTAAATTTTGGAAAGTTGATAAATTACTATTTTGATAAGTGAATATTATTATTATTATTATTAAAATATTTGAGTAAAATATTGAATAGTATTGAAAAAATAATAATATTTTTTGTTTGATAGATTAAATTTTGAAAAGTTTATAAATTGTTATTTTGATTTTTTTTAAAACAAATAATGAATATGAATCAAATAAAGAAGTAGAAGATAATATGTTAATTGATTTGATTATTATAATATATTAACGATTTAATTTATATATGATAAATAATTAGGAGATTATTATTTACCCTCAATTTTTTGTTAAATACACTACATTTTGTATTTTTATAACACATAAATTGACAATGATACTCATTTCTTCATTGTTCTATTTCAAGTATATTTGTTAATGATGGAATTGATTTATTCTATTAGGAATTGATTTACTTCCAAAAGCTCAAGTGCAGTATATTTCGCATTAAAACATTTAAAAGTTCGGTTATTTATTATAATATTCTATCATGCATTAAAAAAATCGAAAAAGAAAATACTTTTAATATGAAACCATATTATTTTTCATATTTTATTATCCCTAGTTTAAGAAGAGTTATGCAAATTATTAGCTAATTATTTTCATAAATTACTTAAAAATTGTTCGTGTTACAAAATTTTGATTTATCAATATTTAAAATATGAAATTAAAAGTGTTTTTTTTTTTGTTATGTTTATTATTTCTATTTACAAAATATCGATAGATAAACTGTATGATTTTAATAACGTAAAGATATTATTGTGAACTATATTTTTTGATGTAGATATACACTATATTTCAAAATTAACTGATGGTAATTTTTATTTTTATTGTGAAATATTTGTACCAAAATATATTAACTAATATGATAAAATGATTTTTTTAAAAATATTAACTTTTTAATAGCCATATTTTTTAATAAGATATTTTAATTAATTTCAAATTTTAATATTTTTAGTTTACAATAAAGATATTGAAATATAATAATAAGAATGAAACATAACTTAAAAATAAGATTAAAAATAATAATAATAAGTAACAAATTGATCCAAAAGAAAAGTGATAATTAGTTTAATAAATTTCATTCGTAACTTTTGTTTAGTTAATTTGTGCATATATTTTTTTGTATTTAATGTTTTAGATAACTTATTTTAGCAATTGAGTTCATCATTAATAAATTTACTCAAAATAGAATAATTAATACAAGAGTATCATTGTTAATATATGCTATGAGAACTAAAGATGGAATGTCGTTAAGAAAAATTGGAAAGTAGATAACACTCCAAATAATTAGAGTGAGTGTCATTTGAGATCGTCTCACGGATCTTAAGTTGTGAGACGGGTCAACCCTACCGATATTCACAATAAAAAGCAATACTCTTAGCATAAAAAGTAATATCTTTTCATGAATAACCCAAATAAGATATACATCTCACAAATACGATCCGTGAGACCGTCTCACACAAGTTTTTACCAAATAATTAGGGATGTCAATGGGTCCGGGTTTTACCCCGACCCGCAATGGACCCGCGTGTATGGGGTGGGTTTGGGCATACTAAATGGGTTATGGGGTGGGTCTCGGGTCCAATTTTTCAGACCTGTCTGGATATGGGGTGGGTCATGGATTCTATAATAACCGCCTCATACCCGCCACATATATGTAGATATAAATTTTTTCGGGTTTTAGTTTTATTAATTTTCATTTTTTTAGTACCTCACCTCAACCATAATGATCTTAGCTATTCCTATGTCAACTATTGCATTTGAATATGCTTTTAGCAATAGTGGAAGATAGTTGGTCCTCATCTTAGCAGACTTAAATATTGCCTACTCACTGATTTTATATTGATCTGTTTAAATTATGTCATGACTTATTTTTGGAGATGTCAAGATTTTTTTGGAGAGCTAGCAACTCTTTTTTTATATAATTTTTTATGTCTTGAAAATACTTTGTTTGTTATTATCAAGTGTAGTCGAAAACATGAATTAATTTTCCCCAATCTTGTATTCAGATGTCTGTCTGTTTCATAATTTAGTCATGTAAGAAGAAATATTACTTTTTTATTTTAAAAAAAATCGAGTCTCACGGGTCTACCCGGCCCCGTTTCGTATTCGAGTGGGATGGGTCGGAAGAATATTTAACCGGGGCGGGGCGAGTAATGGGTCAAAGTTTTTTTCATAGGGAGGGTCTTGGGTTTAGCCAAACCCGCCCCATACCCGCCCCATTGACATCTCTACAAATAATTAATACACAAGTTGCAACTAAGAAATTTGTTTGGATTGAATTAGGGGTGCAAACGAACCGAATCGAGCCGAATAATAGTAAAAAAGTCAGGCTCGAAATAGGTATATTCGAGTTCGAGCTCGATTCGAAGTTCGATAATTTCAAATATTTGGGCTCGAGCTCGGCTCGAAATAAAGTTCGAGTTCGAGTTCGGCTCGAAATATTCGAATTATTGCTCGGATATTAAGGTTTGAAAGCTCGAAATGCTCGAAATATTCGAAATATATATATATATATATATATATATATATATATATATATATATATATATATATATATATATTAATAAAATATTAAGGCTCGCGAACTATTCGCGAGCTATCGAACAAAATAATTTGGGCTCGAGTTCGACTCGAAAAAAAGTTCGAACGTGTTCGAGTTCGGCTCAAATTCGATAAGTTCGAATACGAATCGAATATTTATCGAGCCAGCTCGAAAAACTCACGAACATGTTCGGTTCGTTTACAGCCCTAGATTGAATTATTAATCTTATCAAATCAAATAAACACAACCAAAGGATAAGAAACGTGTTGGGAACATCTTACTCTTATTCAAATAAAGAAGGCAAAACATTAACTTCACAAATTGTTAGCAAATCTGACCATAAGAAAAAAAGGAGTTGCAAATAATGAAATAAAAAAATAAAAAAGGAAAATCACATTGCATATCAGACGGTGAGATTGCTAAATATCTCTCCTAATTATTAACACTTAGTGTTTCCAAATTTTGAACACACGTACCTCTGAAAACACATTAAGATAAATATTTGTATGCTCGTAATTTGAAAACACATGGATATCAGATATGTGTGCTAATACTTTTAAAACACGAGAAATTAATATATCTTTATATTTCATAAAAGTTTTTGCTATATCGAGATTTTATGTAGGTGGTATGGTGTGTGTGTGTATATATATATATATATATATATATGCAATTAACCGTAAAAAAGGAACACAATTCCCTGCTCAAAAACTTGAACTGTTAATCAAGAGTTCAACCATCGCCTAGCATTACGTAGGAGTTAGGTGTGCTTCAAGGAATTTAAATTCGTAAACAACCGATCTTGAATCTTAGGAATGAAATTGTCAGTCTTCGCAAACCAATCGAGGGTAAAGTCGACGCTGCCCCCACACCATATCAAGGGCCCAAAATTCACTTCATGGGGAGGAGGGAAAAAAAAAAATAAAAAAAAATGGGCCAGAATTTTTTCTGGCCCTTGGATCTACCCTGCAGGCACTGCCTGCAGGGGTAGGGTCGAATTTTCCCCAATCGAGCAACTTTTTAAATACGCTTTTTGGGTTTTTTCAAGAAGAAAAGATGCATCGAACTTCGGAAAATGGAATAAATTTTTTTTATCATATAGAATTATAGAATAATATAGACATATAGTATGTAGGCAAAAACTTGTGTGAGGCGATCTCACAGGTCGTATTTTGTGAGACAGATTTCTTATTTTAGTCGTCCATGAAAAAATATTACTTTTATAGTAAGATTATTACTTTTTATTATGAATATCAGTAGATTTGACCCGTTTTATAGATAAAAATTCGTGAAACTGTCTTACAAAATACATGCTCTAACATGTTAACTAATTAAAAGTTGATTATCTTATTCAACTAATATATAATTATAAAATAGTCCAGTGCAGAACGGAGACGGTCTTGAGCTTAGTGGACCGAATCTAATTATTTTAACCCGGCCCATCGTCCTTCCAGATCCAGGCCCATTTCTAGCAGATTTTGTAAGAGAATACGTCATAGTGTCCGTTGATCCGTTCAAAACCACAACTTGATAATGGAACACAAGCTATATTG
Source organism: Primulina eburnea (assembly GCF_022965805.1). Lineage (NCBI taxonomy): Eukaryota > Viridiplantae > Streptophyta > Magnoliopsida > Lamiales > Gesneriaceae > Primulina > Primulina eburnea. The sequence goes on from NC_133113.1 coordinate 826,498, forward strand.
CCAGCTCATCAGATACTTCCACGTCATCTTTGACCCGACCGCTTATAATTCCCACGTGTAAAACTAGCGTATATATATTCTCCTCCCCGTCTACTTCCCTTTGTAAAGTCGATCAAACAGGAGAAATTTGTTGGAATCACCAATTCACCACTCAAATGAGCTACAACCGCCACGTTTCGGAGTCGCTTCCGCATACTCCGCAGCGGCTGACCGATGAGGAGGAAGTCGCGGTCATTGTGGAAGCCTTGAAGAATGTGATAACCGGGGGTGATCGTTCCGCCGCTAGCTTAGTTCAAGATTCCACGATTCCGTCGCATTTCGATCGTGGTTCGGGATTTGTTGCTGTTTCCGAAGAAATGGAGACTTGCAGTTCATGCAGGGTAAAGGGTTGCTTGGGATTCCATATCTTCGACGGAGAGAAGAAGGCTGGTTTAAAAAATGCGGTGGGGAAGATGAAGGTGGGTGCGAAGAAGAAGTACAGGGGTGTCCGGCAGCGACCGTGGGGGAAATGGGCGGCGGAGATAAGGGACCCCCGTAAGGCGGCGCGAGTGTGGCTGGGGACGTTCCAGACAGCGGAGGACGCTGCGCGGGCTTATGATAAGGCGGCGATCGAGTTCCGGGGACCCAGAGCCAAACTGAATTTCTCTTTCACGGATTACACTTCTGGTTCGGCTTCAACTTCCTCGGCCGCGCCACCGGCGGCGCTGCAAGAAAATATGTACTGCGAAGTGATTGAGAATGGGACTGAACAGATAGATTTATGGGAGCTGGGGACGATCGGGGAAGCGGAGATTCAACAATGGATGACGATGATGGATTCCATTAATGACGATTCATCGGATTCTGCTAGTGGCGGGAATATTCAAAGCGTGTGATTATATGCTAAATTTATTTTTTAGATAGAAAATGGAGATGCGAAATCATATAATTATTTATTTTTTAAAATAACTCTTAATAGATGAAATTATTCATTTATGCTAAATAGGCTTTTGGTCGGCTAATTAATTAATACTTGAAATCACAAAATAACTTGTTTTTACATTAGTCGGATTTTCGACTAAGGGAGTGTATTCCTTCTATATTCTTAAAGGTTTTTAATGATTTTTTTAAAATAATGTATTTTGTTGGAATTGATGGATTCTTATTGAGTTTTATAAAATCTCATGTAATTATAAAAATAAAAATTTATGGACTCTTATAGACTTTTTTCGATATTTATGTAGACTTTTGTAAACTTTTTCATATAATCGTGTTATTTTTATAATTTATAATTGTGACTTATTTTTTATTAATTTATTTTAAATAATTATTGGACATAAATAACCACTTCAATTTTTGAATTATTTTTTTTATTTATGAATGTAAATGAATTTTACCTATTAAAAATTAAATCAATTTAATTTATGAAAAACAAAAAAAATAAACAATCCAATTTTATTGAACTCAAAATTTCAACTTCGCTCCACATTCTATTGGCTATGGTATCTTTCCATGCATTAGCGTTTGCTTATTGTTATTCTTGAGTATCAAATAACTGTTCAAAGTTGTTATCTTCATAAACTTATGTCGATGAAGAAAATTGAGCTTCATTATTTAGTTCAATTTGAACTCCCGTCGAAAAAAATTATGTAATCCAGCATAAGCCTAAGCTCTGTTTGGATCGTATATGGAAATGAAAGAGTCATCTTAAATATTTTAAACCATGATTTAAATATATCAATTGGCCGCTCAACGGCATTCCTCAAAGAAGCATTACGAAGATTGAACAACTTTTCAGGATCTTTAGGGTAACGACCTTGACCTATGAATTCTTGAAGATGATAACGCACACCTCGAAAAGGTGCAAAGTCTATTTTTTAAATGCAAAATTGCAAAAAAGATTCAGTTATGCACAATTTTTTTCGAAAATCAGTCTTATTTGAACTAAGCAGTCTCCCAATAAATTTTGTTTTTAAATTTATGAATTTTTTTCTTTAATATTATTGGATATCACTACTCAATATATTTAAAAAAAAAAACTGAAGTCCAACTACATATACTTTCTTATCCGTCAAATGAAACAAAAATTCTTAAACTGAATATTTTTATTCATTAAAACAAACAAAGAGACACAAACTGAAGGGTGACCCAACTTCAACTGATTGTTATGTGTTTACACTTGCAGGAGGAGTAGTAAGCTGGATTTCAAAACTGCAGACAGTTGTGGTGTTATCTACAACAGAGGCAGAATACATGGCAGCTACTCAAGCTTGCAAGGAGGCAATATGGATTAAAAGGTTATTAGAGGAGATCGGGCACAAACAAGAGAATTTTTCTTTGTTTTGTGACAGTCAGAGTGCCTTGCACATCGCAAGGAATCCAGCTTTTCATTCCAGGACGAAACACATTGGAGTACAATTTCACTTTGTGCGGGAAGTAGTAGAAGAAGGAAGCATGGATATGCAGAAGATCCATACGAAAGAAAACATAGCTGATTTTCTGACCAAGCCAGTGAACACTGAAAAGTTTGAGTGGTGTAGATCCTCAAGTGGTCTAGCGGAAACTTAATCAGCAGGGAATGGCAAGATTGAAAGGATGTGTGGAGATATGTTGGATTCTCAATCAAATCTCCAAGTGGGAGAAATGTCGGCAAATAATGCAAATAGGAAATGCATTTATTGCATTTCCTGTAGTGATCAAATTCATTGATTAAAACATGGGTCGGCAGAAACTTGCGAAAATTTCAGAGGAGAAAACGCGTTTTTATACGCGTTTTCACACGGACCAAGGGCTCTATAAATAGAGCTTCCCCCTTCATTCTGAAATCATCCCTTCTTCGAGTTTTCTCTCATCTTATAAGCATTTGAGTGCTTAGTTCTATAATATTTGTGAGGTGTTTGTTCTCCTGTATTAAGAGAGTTTGTGTTCTCTTTGGAAACACAGTGAGTGAGTTGTACACCAGTAAAATATTATAGTGGAAATTCTTTTCATCTTGCCCGTGGTTTTTACCCTAATTATTTTTAGGGGTTTTCCACGTAAATCTCGGTGTCCAGTTTATTCTTTATTTTCGGCTTTTATTATCTCAAATTCCACACGTGGGACCAACAATAAACAACCGATCTTGAATCTTAGGAATGAAATTGTCAGTCTTCGCAAACCAATCGAGCAACTTTTTAAATACACTTTTTGGGTTTTTTCAAGAAGAAAAGATGCATCGAACTTCGGAAAATGGAATAAATTTTTTTTATCATATAGAATTATAGAATAATATAGACATATAGTATGTAGGCAAAAACTTGTGTGAGGCGATCTCACAGGTCGTATTTTGTGAGACAGATTTCTTATTTTAGTCGTCCATGAAAAAATATTACTTTTATAGTAAGATTATTACTTTTTATTATGAATATCAGTAGATTTGACCCGTTTTATAGATAAAAATTCGTGAAACTGTCTTACAAAATACATGCTCTAACATGTTAACTAATTAAAAGTTGATTATCTTATTCAACTAATATATAATTATAAAATAGTCCAGTGCAGAACGGAGACGGTCTTGAGCTTAGTGGACCGAATCTAATTATTTTAACCCGGCCCATCGTCCTTCCAGATCCAGGCCCATTTCTAGCAGATTTTGTAAGAGAATACGTCATAGTGTCCGTTGATCCGTTCAAAACCACAACTTGATAATGGAACACAAGCTATATTGCCAGCTCATCAGATACTTCCACGTCATCTTTGACCCGACCGCTTATAATTCCCACGTGTAAAACTAGCGTATATATATTCTCCTCCCCGTCTACTTCCCTTTGTAAAGTCGATCAAACAGGAGAAATTTGTTGGAATCACCAATTCACCACTCAAATGAGCTACAACCGCCACGTTTCGGAGTCGCTTCCGCATACTCCGCAGCGGCTGACCGATGAGGAGGAAGTCGCGGTCATTGTGGAAGCCTTGAAGAATGTGATAACCGGGGGTGATCGTTCCGCCGCTAGCTTAGTTCAAGATTCCACGATTCCGTCGCATTTCGATCGTGGTTCGGGATTTGTTGCTGTTTCCGAAGAAATGGAGACTTGCAGTTCATGCAGGGTAAAGGGTTGCTTGGGATTCCATATCTTCGACGGAGAGAAGAAGGCTGGTTTAAAAAATGCGGTGGGGAAGATGAAGGTGGGTGCGAAGAAGAAGTACAGGGGTGTCCGGCAGCGACCGTGGGGGAAATGGGCGGCGGAGATAAGGGACCCCCGTAAGGCGGCGCGAGTGTGGCTGGGGACGTTCCAGACAGCGGAGGACGCTGCGCGGGCTTATGATAAGGCGGCGATCGAGTTCCGGGGACCCAGAGCCAAACTGAATTTCTCTTTCACGGATTACACTTCTGGTTCGGCTTCAACTTCCTCGGCCGCGCCACCGGCGGCGCTGCAAGAAAATATGTACTGCGAAGTGATTGAGAATGGGACTGAACAGATAGATTTATGGGAGCTGGGGACGATCGGGGAAGCGGAGATTCAACAATGGATGACGATGATGGATTCCATTAATGACGATTCATCGGATTCTGCTAGTGGCGGGAATATTCAAAGCGTGTGATTATATGCTAAATTTATTTTTTAGATAGAAAATGGAGATGCGAAATCATATAATTATTTATTTTTTAAAATAACTCTTAATAGATGAAATTATTCATTTATGCTAAATAGGCTTTTGGTCGGCTAATTAATTAATACTTGAAATCACAAAATAACTTGTTTTTACATTAGTCGGATTTTCGACTAAGGGAGTGTATTCCTTCTATATTCTTAAAGGTTTTTAATGATTTTTTTAAAATAATGTATTTTGTTGGAATTGATGGATTCTTATTGAGTTTTATAAAATCTCATGTAATTATAAAAATAAAAATTTATGGACTCTTATAGACTTTTTTCGATATTTATGTAGACTTTTGTAAACTTTTTCATATAATCGTGTTATTTTTATAATTTATAATTGTGACTTATTTTTTATTAATTTATTTTAAATAATTATTGGACATAAATAACCACTTCAATTTTTGAATTATTTTTTTTATTTATGAATGTAAATGAATTTTACCTATTAAAATTAAATCAATTTAATTTATGAAAAACAAAAAAAATAAACAATCCAATTTTATTGAACTCAAAATTTCAACTTCGCTCCACATTCTATTGGCTATGGTATCTTTCCATGCATTAGCGTTTGCTTATTGTTATTCTTGAGTATCAAATAACTGTTCAAAGTTGTTATCTTCATAAACTTATGTCGATGAAGAAAATTGAGCTTCATTATTTAGTTCAATTTGAACTCCCGTCGAAAAAAATTATGTAATCCAGCATAAGCCAATACAAGCTCTGTTTGGATCGTATATGGAAATGAAAGAGTCATCTTAAATATTTTAAACCATGATTTAAATATATCAATTGGCCGCTCAACGGCATTCCTCAAAGAAGCATTACGAAGATTGAACAACTTTTCAGGATCTTTAGGGTAACGACCTTGACCTATGAATTCTTGAAGATGATAACGCACACCTCGAAAAGGTGCAAAGTCTATTTTTTAAATGCAAAATTGCAAAAAAGATTCAGTTATGCACAATTTTTTTTCGAAAATCAGTCTTATTTGAACTAAGCAGTCTCCCAATAAATTTTGTTTTTAAATTTATGAATTTTTTTCTTTAATATTATTGGATATCACTACTCAATATATTTAAAAAAAAAAAACTGAAGTCCAACTACATATACTTTCTTATCCGTCAAATGAAACAAAAATTCTTAAACTGAATATTTTTATTCATTAAAACAAACAAAGAGACACTATATAATATATGTGAATAAGGACAACCAAACTATCACTACAATCCTTTTACACACACACACACATATACATATATATATATATATATATATATATATATATATATATATATATATATATATGTATATATATATGAGCATTCATCGTTTTTAGATGAAAGAAAGTTTATGAAATACAATCATCATAATGATTCAAGAAAAAACAACAGCTCATCTCTTTACACATAAGTGTTAGCAATATAATATACAATGATTCAAGAATGACCAATAATATTTTTGAATAGAAGAATTTTTTTTTGAGATAGAGTGAAGAACCCTAGAGACGTCTTGATATAGAAGAGAAAAAGATTATTTTTCAAAAAATAAAGTCCATCAAAATATGTGGTACAAGTGGAAGAAAATTTTAGATTTTCTATAATTGTAAATAAGGCTTCAAGGTCTGTACATAAATAATAAAATAAGAATCATTAAAAATTTATGGATTTTTTGGATACCTATTGATTTTGGAGAGCTTTAAAAAGTCAAATTTGAATACTACACGACTTTTTAAAACTCTACCAAAATCTATATTGATTACCACTAAATATATATAAAGTATATAAAAATTTAAATTGAATATCTAGAAATTTTAAAATTCCATAAAAAAAATTTAAAAGTATAGAATGGACATACCACCTAAATAATATTATAGAGCATGACAAGACACTATATATGAAGATGACAAGTTTATAGTGTCTCTAGAGAAATATATATATATATATATATATATATATATATATATATATATATATATATATATATATATATATATATATATATATATATATATATATATATATTTCTCTAGAGTAATTTTCACTAGAATTGGCTCTTGTTAGATTGAATTAGAGAAGTCCGAGTATTATGAGGACAACAAATGGAGTAACCTATATTATATATTTGGATCTTTTACAAATGGATCGTGTGTTTAATTGTGAAAACTCGAAATATAATATAAAATTTTAACCAACCAATTCGAACATATAAAGTGATAATATATCCTACTGCGTAACAATAATATTTATATTAACGACTAAAATTAGTAAATATGAATTCGAATAAAAATTAAAATACAAATAAACTAAAATGATTATAAAAGCGTACAATTAGAAAACACAAAAATTAATTTACTAGTTTTCAAAAACTTCTTCGAATACAATGTTTTTCGTTGAATTTTTTTGTTGTTGCTATTATTATCATATATAAAAAATTTTGGACTCTTAGAATTTGTAACTCTGGATACAACGACATATAACTGACATGACTAAAAATAAGGTTCTTCAAAAAAAAATCCTACATGAGACAATGATTGACCTGACTTTGTTTATTATCATTGTGTATGATACTATAAGTGGATACTGCCTTTATTGGAATTTAAAAGCAAGTCATTAATCAGAAGGGGTCAATGACGTTCTTGGGATAAGCAATTTATGACCAACATTACTTCTGTAAGTATTTGTCCTTCTAAAACATGGTTTTCGAGCCTCGTCACGATCAATCTAGTGTCATTGTATAATCCAAGAAAATGATCAATCTAGTGTCTACCCCGGAACATTTTATTCCATTTAAGAATTCAAGGGCATGCACACCATGCAGTAGATCCATTTTTTATCCGAATGGCACGTTGTATCAGAATTTAAATACAACCTTTCTGTTGGAATGGTTTAGAGATTCATTTATGGACTGAAAGACATAAAAAATCGGTGTCAAAATAGCCCTCTTCTGAAAATAGGCATTATCGTGGATATTGTCGCTTGAAGACGAATACATGCTCTCAACTATTGGTGCAATAGAATCATTGCAATCTTTGAGTAAAAGCTAATCAGGACTATCGATTTTCGCATAGCTGTCATTTTGTTTTCTAATTTTTCCATCTCCTAAATTAGCAATCTAATCCGAAAATTTCTTTATTTTAGAACATTATTCATCATAACCAAATTTATGTAAGCACATGTTTTTCGTCAATCTCAAAATCGTGCAGTATCTCCAGATATACTAAGAACTAATAGTGGCGAGAACAATATCATGCCTATTGTCTTTTGGAGAATATCATGCCATATTTGTCGAAAATCTTCACAAAAAAACAATTGTTTTGCCTCCAAGAGAGAAATGAAGGCTTGAAGGATTGACAAATCTCATTATATCTTTCGTGCTTTTATCTAGAGCTTCAAAACAAAACTTATGTGTCATTGCAGCTTCATCCCAAATGATAAGTTTAGATTTTACAATAAACTTTGCAAGATGACTCACTTGTTTGATATTGCATATTGATTTCTCATTAGGATTAAATGGAATTGCAAAGCGGGAATGAGTGTTCTTCCACCAAGCATTAAATCTCAAGAATGCAGACAAGGTCTTCTAGACAAATGTTTTTCTAGTACCTCCATATCCATATACAAAGAAAACCCCTCCCTTATTTGATTGAACTGCATTCATTATCGTATCATATACAAGACGTTGCTTAGAGTTCAAATTATTAAGGAGATTATAATGTTCTTCTGACAAATATATTCTATCAAAGCGGAACTCTTAATGCATTAATCTATTTCGGGAAGACTAAAAATATTGATCACCGGGAAATGACATTGATTGGAATTTATGAAAACTATTTCCATAGCTCCGCAATTGTTTTTCAATTTCAAGCAAGGCATAATTTTTAATTTCATTATCATTCAATTCTTTGCAAGAATAACATATATAAAAAAATTTATTGGTACATGCATACATTGGTGTTGCACCAAGTTACATTGTTTATATAAAATATAATTTGCTAAATATGTCCAACATGACTCCTAAGCAACTTCAGGTCTGTTGATACAATTCGATAACAATAGAATAGTAAGAAAACTCTTAGGGATTGTGCTGAAGCCCAATGACTTGCTTCATTAATATCGTCGATATACTCATTGTCATCATTCAACAACTCCAATGCATAGCAAGCACCGCGAAATGAATTATTCAGAACATCGTTAACAAAACTTATATCATAAAGTAAGTGGCACCACTGTTTACATTGAGGAGACATCTTAAAGAATACGTGTCCCACCACATGAGGAACATAAAATATGCTCCCGATTGAAAATATCTGCTTTCTGGGAACGAATCCCCGTGTATCTTCCAAACAAACTTCTTTAAAAAATTTATCATATTCCATATTTATTCTACATTTTTATAATTATTTTTGAAGTTTTTTTAAAATATTAAATTTTATTTGTATATGAGATTTTAAGAGTTTCAAATGAAATTCAAAATTATATTTTATTAAAATCATTTTGTAATTTAAAACCTATTTTTAATAATTTACATTTTCAGATTTATTATTATTATTATTATTATTATTATTATTATTATTATTATTATTATTATTATTATTATTACATATTTTGTGCATTTATACATATTTTTCATTTGTTTTTTTAATTAAATTTTATATAAATTTTCATGCATTCATGTTATAAAAAGATAAATAAATTTTGATATAAAATATTCAAAATTTAATAATAATTATATAAACACATTGTTGATGGTGCGAGTAGCAAAATCTAGATAATTAAAAAGGAAAATATTATATAGGTTAAGTATATTGATATAATTTTTTTTTAAAAAAAAGTAGAAGAAATTTTTCTCCAAACACTCAAAACTTTAATTTGTGTTAACTTTGATATTTTATTTCCAAACATTATTTACTTTTACTTTCAAAAAAAATATATATATTTTTTTTGACGCACTTTCAAAAAATATATAAAAAAGCACTTTAAAGTAAACAAACAATATCCCATAATATATTTCCTACAAATTCTTTAGTCAAAGGTTTTTAGTTTGAACGATGCGACATTTTGACTATTTCAAGATTAGGAATAGGCCTGTAAACGAATCGAATCGAATTTTATGAAATTTTCAGTATTCGAGTTCGAGCTCGAATTCGAATAAACATATTCGAAGCTCGATTCGAAACTCGAACTTTTATTATTTTCGATTCAGTTTTATTATTTTCGATTCGAACTGAAGCTCGAGTTCGAATCGAATTCGAACTCGAATAATATTATATATATTATATATTATAATATAATATTATATATATATTTAATAATATTTTATTTATTTTTTAAATATAATGCTAAAGTTCGCGAACAATCGAACAATATAATTTTAGCTCGAATTCGATTCGAAAAATATTCGAACATGTTCGAGTTCGGCTCGAATTTGATAATTTCGAATTCAAACCAAATATTATTCGAACCGGCTCGAAAAGTTCGTGAACGTGTTCGGTTCGTTTACACCCCTAATTAGGAGCACCGGCCACGGGTGTGAATGAAATCATATCCGATAATTTTATTTCCGGAAATTATTTTGTAGCAATCTGCCCAAATATATATATATATATATATATATATATATATATATATATATATAGGGTAATTTGTAGAAAAATACATCTGTCCAAGATTAATTTAACATTCAGTACCCAACAGTTTTTTTTTGAAATTTAGTACCTGACAAAACACCAACTTAGCTTTTACTACATATTTCATGCATTTTTACATTTTTACCCTTTCAATTAATAAAAAAAGTATATAAATACTTATTTTGGTTGCACATCTTCTCTTTCCACTCATCAATCCCGATTCATTTGGATGACTTGTATATTTAATTTAAATATTTTTTATTAAAAAAAAACAAATTCACAACTAATTGAATTTTTTGAAATACTTAGTTTTACTTGTGAAATACTTAATTTCAATTTTAAAATACTTGATTTAGTAAATGAAATACTCAGAATGTTTATTAAAAACTGGATATTCGAATATGCATTTAAAAAAAAACCGCAACTAATTGAATTTTTTGAAATACTTAGTTTTACTTGTCAAATACTTAATTTCAATTTTAAAATACTTGATTTAGTAAATGAAATACTCAGAATGTGTATTAAAAACCTGGATATTCGAGTATGCATTTTAAAAAAAAACTTTACGCAACTAATTGAATTTTTTGAAATACTTAGTTTTATTTATGAAATACTTAATTTAAATTTTAAAATACTTGATTTAGTAAATGAAATACTCAGAATGTGTATTAAAAAGCTGGATATTTGAATATGCATTTAAAAAAAAAAATCGTAACTAACTGAATTTTTTGAAATACTTAGTTTTACTTGTGAAATACTTACTTTTAATTTTAAAACTACTTGATTTAGAAAATGAAATACTCAGAATGTGTATTAAAAACTGGATATTCGAATATGCATTTAAAAAAAAAAACAAATTCGCAACTAATTGAATTTTTGAAATACTTAGTTTTACTTATGAAATACTTAATTTTAATTTTAAAATACTTGATTTATTAAATGAAATACTCAGAATGTGTATTAAAAAGCTAGATATTCGAATATGCATTTAAAAAACAAAAACAAATTCGCAACTAATTGAATTTTTTGAAATACTTAGTTTTATTTGTGAAATACTTAATTTAAATTTTAAAATACTTGATTTAGTAAATGAAATACTCAGAATGTGTATTAAAAAGCTGGATATTCGAATATGCATTTAAAAAAAAAAATCGTAACTAACTGAATTTTTTGAAATACTTAGTTTTACTTGTGAAATACTTACTTTTAATTTTAAAACTACTTGATTTAGAAAATGAAATACTCAGAATGTGTATTAAAAACTGGATATTCAAATATGCATTTAAAAAAAAAACAAATTCGCAAATAATTGAATTTTTGAAATACTTAGTTTTACTTATGAAATACTTAATTTTAATTTCAAAATACTTGATTTATTAAATGAAATACTCAGAATGTGTATTAAAAAGCTGGATATTCGAATATGCATTTAAAAAACAAAAATAAATTCGTAACTAATTGAATTTTTTGAAATACTTAGTTTTATTTGTGAAATACTTAATTGTAATTTTAAAATACTTGATTTAGTAAATGAAATACTCAGAATGTGTATTAAAAAACTGGATATTCGAATATACATTTAAAAAAAAAATCGCAACTAATTGAATTTTTTGAAATACTTAGTTTTACTTGTGAAATACTTAATTTTAATTTTAAAATACTTGATTTAGTAAATGAAATACTCAGAATGTGTATTAAAAAGCTGGATATTCGAATATGCATTTAAAAAAAAAAACAAATTCGCAACTAATTGAATTTTTTGAAATACTTAGTTTTACTTGTGAAATAATTAATTTCAATTTTAAAATACTTGATTTTGTAAATGAAATACTCAGAATGTGTATTAAAAAACTGGATATTCGAATATACAACGTAAGTTCACCAAATGCTCGCATTTCCATCCAAGATCCATTTGGATGAAATGTTTATTTCATTTAATTATTTTTTTTTTTGTTAAAAATCAAATTCGCAACTAAGCATTGAACTTTTTCAAGTACCTAGTTTTACTTGCGAAATACCTAATTTCAATTTTAAAATACTTGATTTGGTAAATGAGATACTCAGAATGAGTATTAAAATACTGGAAATTCGAATATGCAACCTAAGTTCACCAAATGCTCGCATTCTATCCAAGATGCATTTGGATGACATGTTCATTTTATTTATATATTTTCTTTATTTTTTAAAAAAAATTCGCAACTAAGTATTGAACTTTTTCAAGTACTTAGTTTTATCTGCGAAATAATTAATTTCAGTTTTAAAATACTTGATTTGGTAGATGAGATACTCATAATGAGTATTAAAATACTGGATATTCGAATATGTAGCGTAAATTCACCAAGTGCTCACGTTTCCATCCAAGATGCATTTGGATGACATGTTCAAGGACTTTTCAGCAGCCACAAAGCTTTGAAAAAGAAAAAAGGCTTAGAGCGAAGATTTGTAGATTTCCGAATAATGTTCTTCAAGAGAATATCCCGTGATAGGAACAAGTAACTTAATCCGTGTATTTAAAATTTACAGATAAATATGAAGTCGGATATACGTCGATAGTCATAGTTCAGTAGGTCGAAAGCTAGTGGATTTAATAAAACGACATGCAATTCACCCTTGATAAATAATTAAAGAGATTTAATTACTTCACTGAGTTGAATTAGTTTGGCATAGCTTCAGAGGGCGTGTTCAATTGGATATGAAATCTCGTTGAAAGCATAGATCATTGTCGAACGAATTAAGTAGTTTAGCGAGGGGTAAATGAAATACTTAGAATGTTGTATTAAAATACTGGCCAATCATGACTGAATTTACGTTGCATATTCGAATATCCAGTATTCTATCACATATTATGAGTATCTCAATTACCAAATCAATTTTTTTAAAATTAAAATTAGGTATTTCGCAAATAAAAGTAAGTACTTCAAAATGTTCCATGTTTAGTGATCGAGCAAAACTTTCATTGTAAAATTCTTAGTGATCGAGCAAAACTTCAAAATGTTCAATGCTTAGTTGCGAATTTTTTTTAAAAAAAAATAAAGAAAATATCTAAATAAAATGAACATGTCATCCAAATGCATCTTGGATAGAATGTGAGCATTTGATGAACTTACGTTGCATATTCGAATTTTCAGTATTTTAATACTCATTCTGAGTATCTCATTTACCAAATCAAGTATTTTAAAATTGAAATTAGGTATTTCGCAAGTAAAACTAAGTACTTGACAAAGTTCAATGCTTAGTTGCGAAATTATTTTTTTAACAATAAAAAAAATAATTAAATGAAATGAACATGTCATCCAAATAGATCTTGGATGGAAATGCAAGCATTTGGTGAACTTGCGTTGTATATTCGAATATCCGGTTTTTTATACACATTCTGAGTATTTCATTTACTAAATCAAGTATTTTAAAAATTAAAATTAAGTATTTCACAACTAAAAGTAATTATTTCAAAAAATTCAATTAGTTGCGACTTTTTTTTAAATGCATATTCGAATATCCAGTTTTTTAATATACATTCTGAGTATTTCATTTACAAAATCAAATATTTTAAAATTGAAATTAATTATTTCACAAGTAAAACTAAGTATTTCAAAAAATTCAATTAGTTGCGAATTTGTTTCTTTTAAATGCATATTTGAATATCCAGTTTTTAATACACATTATGAGTATTTCATCTACTAAATCAAGTATTTTAAAATTAAAATTAAGTATTTCACAAGTAAAACTAAGTATTTAAAAAATTCAATTAGTTGCGAATTTTTTTTTTTAAATGCATATTCGAATATCCAATTTTTTAATACACATTCTGAGTATTTCATTTACTAAATCAAGTATTTTAAAATGAAATGAACATGTCATCCAAATGTATCTTGAAAGGAAATGCGAGCATTTGGTGAACTTACGTTACATATTCGAATATCCAGTATTTTAATACAACATTCTAAGTATTTCATTTACCCCTCGCTAAACTACTTAATTGGTTCGACAATGATCTATGCTTTCGACGAGATTTCATATCCAATTGAACACGCCCTCTCAAGCTATGCCAAACTAATTCAACTCAGTGAAGTAATTAAATCTCTTTAATTATTTATCAAGGGTGAATTGCATGTCGTTTTATTAAATCCACTAGCTTTCGACCTACTGAACTATGACTATCGACGTATATCCGACTTCATATTTATCTGTAAATTTTAAATACACGGATTAAGTTACTTGTTCCTATCACGGGATATTCTCTTAAAGAACATTGTCCGGAAATCTTCAAATCTTCGCTCTAAGCCTTTTTTCTTTTTCAAAGCTTTGTGGCTGCTGAAAAGTCCTTGAACATGTCATCCAAATGCATCTTGGATGGAAACGTGAGCACTTGGTGAATTTACGCTACATATTCGAATATCCAGTATTTTAATACTCATTATGAGTATCTCATCTACCAAATCAAGTATTTTAAAACTGAAATTAATTATTTCGCAGATAAAACTAAGTACTTGAAAAAGTTCAATACTTAGTTGCGAATTTTTTTAAAAAAAAATAAAGAAAATATATAAATAAAATGATATGAACATGTCATCCAAATGCATATTGGATAGAATGCGAGCATTTGGTGAACTTACGTTGCATATTCGAATTTCCAGTATTTTAATACTCATTCTGAGTATCTCATTTACCAAATCAAGTATTTTAAAATTGAAATTAGGTATTTCGCAAGTAAAACTAGGTACTTGAAAAAGTTCAATGCTTAGTTGCGAATTTGATTTTTAACAAAAAAAAAATAATTAAATGAAATAAACATTTCATCCAAATGGATCTTGGATGGAAATGCGAGCATTTGGTGAACTTGCGTTGTATATTCGAATATCCAGTTTTTTAATACACATTCTGAGTATTTCATTTACAAAATCAAGTATTTTAAAATTGAAATTAATTATTTCACAAGTAAAACTAAGTATTTCAAAAAATTCAATTAGTTGCGAATTTGTTTTTTTTTTTAAATGCATATTCGAATATCCAGCTTTTTAATACACATTCTGAGTATTTCATTTACTAAATCAAGTATTTTAAAATTAAAATTAAGTATTTCACAAGTAAAACTAAGTATTTCAAAAAATTCAATTAGTTGCGATTTTTTTTTAAATGTTTATTCGAATATCCAGTTTTTTAATACACATTCTGAGTATTTCATTTACTAAATCAAGTATTTTAAAATTACAATTAAGTATTTCACAAATAAAACTAAGTATTTCAAAAAATTCAATTAGTTACGAATTTATTTTTGTTTTTTAAATGCATATTCGAATATCCAGCTTTTTAATAAACATTCTGAGTATTTCATTTACTAAATCAAGTATTTTAAAATTAAAATTAAGTATTTCATAAGTAAAACTAAGTATTTCAAAAATTCAATTAGTTGCGAATTTGTTTTTTTTTTAAAATGCATATTCGAATATCCAGTTTTTAATACACATTCTGAGTATTTCATATTCTAAATCAAGTAGTTTTAAAATTAAAAGTAAGTATTTCCCAAGTAAAACTAAGTATTTCAAAAAATTCAGTTTGTTACGATTTTTTTTTAAATGCATATTCGAATATCCAGCTTTTTAATACACATTCTGAGTATTTCATTTATTAAATCAAGTATTTTAAAATTTAAATTAAGTATTTCATAAGTAAAACTAAGTATTTCAAAAAATTCAATTAGTTGTGTAAAGTTTTTTTTTTAAAATGCATACTCGAATATCCAGGTTTTTAATACACATTCTGAGTATTTCATTTACTAAATCAAGTATTTTAAAATTGAAATTAAGTATTTTACAAGTAAAACTAAGTATTTCAAAAAATTCAATTAGTTGCGGTTTTTATTTAAATGCATATTCGAATATCCAGTTTTTAATAAACATTCTGAGTATTTCATTTACTAAATCAAGTATTTTAAAATTGAAATTAAGTATTTCATAAGTAAAACTAAGTATTTCAAAAAATTCAATTAGTTGTGAATTTGTTTTTTTTTTAATAAAAAATATTTAAATTAAATATACAAGTCATCCAAATGAATCGGGATTGATGAGTGGAAAGAGAAGATGTGCAACCAAAATAAGTATTTATATACTTTTTTTATTAATTGAAAGGGTAAAAATGTAAAAATGCATGAAATATGTAGTAAAAGCTAAGTTGGTGTTTTGTCAGGTACTAAATTTAAAAAAAAAACTGTTGGGTACTGAATCTTAAATTAATCTTGCAGAGATGTATTTTTCTACAAATTACCCATATATATATATATATATATATATATATATATATATATATATATATATATATATGTTGATCGATCATGTTAGGAATGAATAATTATTTGTATACAGAGAACAATTGATGCATGTCGTACACGATTTAAAAGATTTTTGTTATAACGTTGTCGATTAGTATAATTTTTTTTATAAAAATAATTTTTCAATCCTACAAATCAGTTTACACATTGAGATTTTCGAAAAGAAACAAACCTTTTTGGTGTTTTTTTTGAATTAAACCATATGAAAAAACTTAAAAAATAATTAATCATATTATTATATCGAAACCGCCTAATTGATCATAAATTCTATTTTTTAAGTCATCATTTTATTGGATAAATCTGTTATATATAGTTTGTCTAATATAATTTAACTAACTTATGTGATGGTAAAGTGACATGTCGTATTTTGTGAGACAGATCTTTTAATTGAGTTATCTATGAAAAAATATTATTTTATATGCTAAAATAATATTATTTTTTAGTATGAATATTGCTATGTTTGACTCGTATTACAGATAAAGATTCATGAGATCATCTCACAAGAGACCTACTCAAAAAAATTATCGTTGTGATATCTATGGTAAAAAAGGACAAAAAGTCAAAAACATTATTTTGACATTTTGATCAAACAACAAATTATTAAAGAAATTATATAATTATGGCGGTGTGAACAAAGAAAGCCGCTTGGCGCTAAAGAACAACTGTACCACGTCACACCAGAGCTGATGATAATATATATATATATATATATATATATAAACACACAATATTACCTCCTGGTAAACATCGTAACTCTGGGCAACAATGGAGCTCCGGCCAGGCCTCTCAGCTTTAGTCACCGGCGGCGCCACCGGCATCGGTAGAGCTTTGGTATTGGCGCTCGCTCAGAAAGGAATTTTCATCACCGTTGTCGATTTTTCTGAAGAGAAAGGAAAAGAAGCTGCATCGCTCGCAGGAACGGAAGTGTCTAAATTTCATTCCAATCTGACTTTTACGCCGGTTTTATTCATCAAGTGCGATGTCGCAGACAAGAGTAAGTTGCAAATTTTATCATTGTTTTTGCGGAAGAAACGCTATTGATTTGTTCGTGCATACATGAATCGTCTGATTTTGTGTTTAGATGAAATCGCGGCGGCTTTCGAGAAGCACGTTGCGACTTATGGAGGGTTGGATATCTGTATTAATTGTGCTGGAATTGCGACTCCGATTTCATTTTATACTGACGAAACTGATGGTTCTAAATCATGGAGACGCGCTGTTGATGTTAATCTTATCGGTGTTATTGATTGCACTCGATTAGCGGTATGATTTTACTTAGATATATTCATGGCTTTATTTTATCGGAATATATGTTCCATCTGTTTACAAAAACGAACTCAAGCTGATACTCCAATAGGGTGACAATTCAGTTTATAGATGTGAGAGTGTGCTGTATATGATGGTTTTGTACAGATTTGTGGATAAATTTGGAGAGGTCTTCTGATTAGTTACTGGTTGTTAACATTACTCCTCTGTATATTCATCTTTTAGATGCTATTTTGTGGTTCTTCAGCAGGTGGCTATAATTTAATGGTCTTGATTTGGTGCACAGATTCAGGCGATGAAAGCAAGAAAGAAACCTGGTGTGATCATCAATGTGGGATCGGCTTCGGGTTTGTACCCAATGTATGCTGACCCTATTTATTCTGGCGCCAAAGGTTCGTCTTTTTCTCTTTTTGCCTTTTTTTTTTGGTTGTGCTTGTCTGTGTACTCTAACTTTATGTCTCTACCGTGCCATAATTATCTTGGTCTATAATATTAGCTTTTTGTTTTTCTTCAAGACTATTTATCTATCTGATAAAAGAAAATTCATCTCGCAGGAGGAGTTGTGTTATTCACGAGATCACTTGCTCTTTACAAGCGACAAGGAATCCGTATTAATGCACTCTGTCCTGAGGTTAGCCACGTCTAAGTTTTATATTTGCTTACAATTCTACTTCACAGAAAAAAGAAAACTGAACTTTCCCCTCATTTTATCCCGCTTCACAGAAAGAAAGGATTAAACTTTTGTTTTTTTAAAAAAGAATTAAACTTTTGTTCCGTTCAATCAAAAGTACTCTTTTTTTTTTCAGCAAAGAAAATCAAATAACTGTAATGAACATGTTTAGCATATTGACCAGAAAGCTTCCACTTGTAATAGATTCCGTCTCCACATTTGATTTACTTTTTCATGAAAAAAATATTTGTTCTGCCTATAAACCTGGAGACCACAGAAAGGGCAGGGAGATGACTAATAGAAGGATAGACTAGACTTAGGTTGTTCTAGCTTCACCTAAAGTCATTTGGGAATAAATTTTGGCAAAGTGTGTATTTGTTCCTATAGTTACCTGGAGCCTTTAACATGTTATCTGAATTACCATCGAAAGAACCAGACAGATGGGTACCATAAACTAGAAAGACAACAACATAGAAAACCCAAGAAGATGATTTGGGAGCAGAATTAGTACTGTTTTGAGTATCTTACTCATCATGACCGATTATCAAATGAATCTATCATCGCGGTGTCAGAATTTTTTTATGCATATGTGCAAGCATGCATGTATGTATATGTTTGCACGTTTGTTTATTTATGTTCTGGTTGTTTGCTAAGAAATTTTGTTTTTTAAACATCCATGTTGGAGTGACCAGCAAAAGATTTGAAGTTGTTGTAGCTTGTATTGTGGCCATTGTACTATTCCCACATTTGGGTTATTATGAGGCATTCTGAGCTGTATTACAATAATCAACTAATATACTGTAAGTCAACATACATTTTATTGCTGCTAGCTATTCTTTCGTGCAGTTCGTTCAAACAGAATTGGCCTCTAAGATGGATCCTAAGTTTATTAATCTTCTTGGGGGTTTCCTACCAATGGATTCAGTGGTAAAAGGTAAGTTCTAACATATACTGCCGAATGTTTATACATCTTATGTCAATCAGTAGATACCAGATTGCACTTATGATGTTATGTCATTGATGTGAAGGAGTTGATTTGTTGTTCTTGGCAAGTTTCTTACAATTATTGTAGACGATAGTCCTTTTCATCATCATTCCCATTCGTTTTGCAAATCTTAAAAATAAAATAATGGAGCGAGAAGAATATTAGTATTTATAGTAGATCTAATAATTCCTAATTATATTGTTTTTTATTCACTTTTATGCATGACCTAGTCAATCTCATAACCGGAGAAATAAAAATGGGAAAATATTCAGTATCATGTCAGTTGGAATAATGGTTGCCATTATTTCTGGGTCATTATCCGCGAACCTCGAAATTCTCCTGTTGCTATAGCATAAGATGTTAATCACCAGAAAAAAAATGCCAGTAGATAGGCTAAAGTAATATTCTCCTGCTTTTCATGGTTTCCTGATATGGTTGCATTAGAAATCTCTTATATTTGTTTCCATTCTATAACAGAATTTGATAAAAAATTCTTGGTTAGTATTAACTGGAAAGTGGGCATGGCATCATGGTCTTTGTGTGTATTATTGTTAGGTGGGTTGTCATAATCGGATTCATTTATTAAATTGCATGAGCTGTCAACATGTTTTGGAAATGAAGCGAAATTTGACAAGGAAACCGTGCAGCAATAGTTGACGAATGAAACATATTTTTTTTTAACGTGGCGCCTATAAATAGAACTCTTTCGTTTCAGTTTATAGCATCCCAAAATCAAGAGCTTTCAAAGCTTAGTTTAATAGAGAGCATTTGAGTGTTGGGTGTTCTTTTGTATGAGTTGGATAAATTATTTTTCTTGATTATACCCAGGTTGGGAGGGTGAGATATTTAATGTATTGTTGTATACACTTGTTGTAATATTTATCTTGTTATAAAAGATCAGCAGTAGCTCTATGGACGTAGCCTAATTTGGGTGAACCGCGTAAATATTTGTGTTCTTGTTGATTATTTTATTCCGCAATTTTTTTCATCACGATCGTTATGGCTTCGGTGTATTCCCTAACAACTGGTATCAGAGCCTTGTAAAAATTCTTAAGAATTTCTGAGTATGCTCTGTGGTTGCAGCTTTGTCCGATCTTCCATATCAGAAAAGATTTTTTGCTAAGGCTAGAGAAGTGATGGCCGAAAATGATGGATCGGGACCGGGAATCAACAAGTTCGACTGAACATATTTTTTGTTCTAACGGTTACAGATTAGAGATTATTTGTATAGCAAGAAGGTGCATCAACCTCTATCTATAATGAAGCCAGAAAAGTTGGAGGATGATGACCGGGAGCTCCTTGACGGACATGTGTTAGGTGTAATACGTTTGACCCCAACGAAGAACGTGACACATAACGTGGCGGATGCAGAAACCACAGAAGAGATGTGTCCATTTTATCGGACATGTACGAGAAGCCATCAGCAAACAACAAAGTATATCTCGTGAAAAAATAATTCAACTTGAAATGGGAGAATGTGCTTTAGTGGCTAAACACATAAATGATCAGTTGAAATTAACTTTGATGATGAGATTAATGCACTTATTCTTTTGGCGTCTTTACCAAATGTTTGAGAACCGATGCGAACAGCAGTTATCAACTCTGTTGGAAAAAGAAAACTACAATTCAATTATATCAGATATCAAATTCTTGCTGAAAAAGTTCGCAGGATGGATTCAGGTGGAGGGACACCATCGAGATCTGCTCTAAATCTCGAAAAGAGAGGAAGAAGGATGAGTGGTGAAAAGAGTTCTAACTGATGGCGTGGTAGATCCAAATCAAGAAATTGAATAGACAAACACACTATTGAAAAGAATTTGAAGTGCTGAAGTTGTGTTGAAACTGGTCACTTAAAATAAACTGCAAATCAACAAAGAATAATGCAAATGCTGTTACTGAGGAGGTACATGATGCTCTATTACTATCCATGGAAATCCCAGTTGATTCTTGGGTTATGGACTCAGGAGCTTCGTTTCATACCACTGGTAATCGTAATGTATTCAATAATTATGTCGCTGGCGATTACGGAAAAGTTTTCTTGGCCGATAGAAAACCTTTGGAAATAGTTGGTATGGGTGATGTCCGGATAAAGATGTCAAATGGAGCTGTCTGGAAAATCAACAAAGTCAGACATGTACCAAAATTGACACGCAATTTGATCTCAGTGGGATAACTTCATGACAAAGTCCATAATGTGACCTTTGGCGATGGTTCTTGGAAAGTGAACAAAGGAGTCATGATTGTTGCTCGAGGAAAGAAAACTGGAACACTTTATATAACTTACAGTTCCAGAGATACATTAGCAGCCGTGGATGCTGGAGCTAATTCAAGTCTATGGCATTGTAGGCTTGGGCATATAAGTGAGAAGGGAATGCAGATGCTTGTATCAAACGGGAAGCTACCGGAATTAAAGACCGTTGAACACAAACTATGTCAAAGTTGTATCTTTGGAAAACAGAAAAATGTGAGTTTTTCAAAAGGCGGTAGAGAACCGAATTCAGCAAAGTTGGAGCTGGTTCATATTGATGTATGAGGACCATCTCCTGTAAGTGTAACATCCCTTGGAGGCTCAAGATATTATGTCACATTTATCGACGATTCGAGCCGGAAAGTTTGGGTTTATTTTCTGAAAAATAAATATGATGTTTATGAGACCTTTAAACGAAGGAAAGCCATGGTTGAGAATGATACCAACTTGAAGATGAAGTTCTTACGATCTGACAATGATGGTGAATACGAAGATGATGAGTTCAAGAAATATTGTGTACAGAAAGGGATCAAGATGGAGAAAACCATTCTGCGTACACCTCAACATAATGGTGTAACTGAAAGGATGAACATGACCTTGAATGAACGTGCTAGGGGCATGAGGTTACGTTCTGGATTACCAAAATCATTCTGGGGTGATGCTGTTAACCCTACAGCATATCTGATCAACAGAGGACCTTTGGTACCGCTTGACTGCAGAATACCCAAAGAGGTATGGAGCGGCGAAGAAGTATACCTTTATTTCTTGAAAGTGTTTGGATGTTTGTCATATGTTCATATTGATTTAGCTAGCAGAACAAAGCTTGATCCGAAATCAAAGAAGTGTTTGATCCGAAATCAAATAAGTGTTTCTTTATTGATTATGGAGATAATGAGTGTGGTTATCATTTTTGGAATGACCAAAATCGAAAGATCATTCGGAGTGGAGATGTAATCTTCAATGGACAAGTACTGTACAAGGACAAGTCAGACATTGGAGTCGAAGATGAATGTCCTGAAGTCAAGAAGACTGATGAAGTGCCATTGACAACTATTCATGTGAATGAATCGAAAAGCAGTAACAAGAAAAATGAAGAAGCGACTGCAAAAGATGATGACCCACAAACTCCGGTGTTTGAACTCAGGAGATCTACTCCCCTACACTTCACTATATTTTACTGACAGACAAAAGTGAACCGGAGACCTATGAAGAGGCTATGAAAAATGACGATTCAATCAAGTGGGAGTTAGCCATAGAAGATGATATGAATTCTCACAGTCATCCAACCAGCCGTTGGAGTTGACAGAACTTCCGCAAGGCAAAAAGGAATTACATAACAAGTGGGCGTACCGGTTAAAAGAAGAACATGATTGTAGCAAGGGGTACGAGGCAAGGCTTGTTGTAAAAGGTTTTCGATAAAAAGAATGCATTGATTACACTGAGGTTTTCTCTCCAGTGGTTAAGATAATCACTATCATGACTGTACTCGGATTAGTGGCAAAAAAAGATTTATATCTGGAGCAGTTAGATGTAAAAACGGCATTTCTTCATGGTGACCTAGATGAAGAAATTTATATGAAGCAGCCACAGAGTTTCGAAGTATAGGGAAAGGAGAAAATGGTGCGCAAACTTCAGAAGAGCTTGTATAGTCTCAAACAAGCTCCAAGACAATGAGACAAAAAGTTTGATGGATTCATGAGTAATTATGGTTTCCTGAGGTGTCAGGCTGATCACTGTTGTTATGTGAAGAAGCTTGATGGTTCTTATATCATTCTACTGTTATACGCAGATGATATGTTGATAGTAAGAGTTTGTCTGGAGGAAATTGATAAACTCAAGAAATAGTTGTCAAAAGAATTATCTATGAAAGATTTGGGGGCTGCAAAGCAAATCCTTGGAACGAGGATTTTAGAGATCGGGTGAATGAAATCTTGAAGTTATCTCAAGAAGAGTACATGGAAAAAGGTGATTAGCAGATTTAACATGAATGAAGATAAACTTGTGAGTACTCTTTTGGCTAGTCATTTTAAACTAACCAAAGCACAATCACCATCGTCGGAGAAGGAGCATACTTATATGAACAAGGTTCCTTATGCTTCTGCTGTCGGAAGTCTCATGTATGCAATGGTGTGTACAAGACCAGACATAGCACATGTAGTGGGAGTTGTGAGTAGGTTTATGAGCAATCCAGGAAAACAACACTGGGAAGCAGTTAAATGGATTCTGAGGTAGTACTGCTAGTTTATCTTTATGCTTCAGAAGGTCAAATTTGGGCTTACAAGGTTTTGTCGAGGCCGACATGGGTGGTGACCTAGATGGCACTAAAGTACTACTAAGCATGTGTTAACATTAGGTGGTACAGTTGTAAGTTGGGCGTCTAAAACTGCAAAAAATAGTTGCGCTTTCAACCACTGAAGCTGAGTACGTTGCTGTAACAGAAGCTAGCAAGGAGATGATATGGTTGAAATCTTTTCTGGAAGAATTGAGTCAGTAGCTTGAAGGTAGCACATTACACTGTGACAGTCAGAGTGCTATTCATTTAGCAAAAAATCCTGTTTATCATGTTAGGAGAAAACATATACAAGTTAGGTACCATTTCATCAAATCAGTGCTGGAAGATGGAGTCTTGATGATTGATTAGATTCCTGGAAGTAAAATCCCAGCTGATATGCTTACGAAGATGGTAATCATTGACAAACTGAAGTTGAATACTGCAAGAATAAATGAGGAGATATGAACCACTGCATTAATGGTGTGAAGTCATGATTGAAATCAAGCCTTCAGGGTTGAAAAATGTTAGGTGGGTTGTCATAATCAGATTCATTTATGAAATTGCATGAGTTGTCGACATGTTTTGGAAATAAAGCGAAATTTGACAAGGAAACCGTGCAGCAATAGTTGACGAAAGAAACATATTTTTTATTTTAACGCGTTGGAAACACGTTTTTGCACCTATAAATAGAACTCTTTCGTTTCAGTTGATAGCATCCCAAAATCAAGAGTTCTCAAAGCTTAGTGTAATATAGAGAACATTTGAGCGTTGAGTGTTCTCATGTGTGAATTGGTGAAATTATTTTTCTCGGTTATACTTGGGTTGGGAGTATGAGATATTTAGTGTATTGTTGTATACACTTGTTGTAATATTTCTCCTGTTATAAAAGATCAGCAATAGCTCCGTGGACTTAGCCTAAATTGGTTGAACCACGTAAATATTTGTGTTCTTGTTGATTATTTTATTCCGTAATTTTTTTCATTACGATCGTTATCGCTTCGGTGCAATCCCTAACAATTATCACATCTGCTATAACATATGAGATTGGTTCCCTTGTTTCTACATAAGAATGGAAAAAAGGGAAAGAGAGAGTGTTACAGACCCGCGGTTAAGAGTGGCCCAAGAAAAAAGCCCTACGACTTACAAGGTCTATAGAAGAGGAAAGAAAGCCAAATAAAAAAGGGGAGAGAGGAGTTAGTTATGACACAAGAAAGTGAAGGGAATTTAGGGGGAGGGGGAGAGGGGAGGAAAAATCTATTGTTAGAGTGCGAGCTAGCTCGGCTAGTTGGCAATTGGGAAAGCGAGTGATTTTTTTCCATCTTGTCATTTTCTTTTCTGGAAATTGCTGCTTCACTGTAATTGTTGGAGTTTACTCCAAGTTGAATGCAATTGTTCGTTTCAATCTCTATTTTCTAAGTGTTGTGATCAGTCCTTGAGTGTTTCTAGTGTTTTCCAATCTATTATTGTGAGTTTTAATCTTGTGGTCTTTTCATAAAGTTACAAAGTGGTGCAGCAAAACCATGTGAATATTTGTATGCTCTGTAATAAAAACTAAATTTCATTTACTGAACAAAAAGGTTCATTCTGCGTGGGAATAAGTTTTCTAGCTTGCAGTTTTCGTGATTCTAGATGTATGTTTGTTAAAAGTATTTTATTTTCTTGGTGCAGAAACTGTTTTCTTAACTTCATCTCTGTATTTCCAACTTATGTAGGTGCTTATGAGCTTATTACGGATGAAAGTAAAGCTGGGTCTTGCTTGTGGATATCTAACAGAAGGGGTATGGAATATTGGCCAACTCCCGAAGAAGAAGAAAAATATCGTCTACGGCCTAGAACATCGAGGAGAAAACCTCCAGAAGTAGTCCCAATTAACATTCAACTCCCCCAAAATTTTCAGAAGATGTAAGCAAAAATGTTTAACATTTTGCCTCAAAATTACTAGAAATTCATTTGGTTTGGCTGGTAAGTAAATTTTTGAAAACCACAACAATTTGGTGAACACAAAGGGCCATCGTTCATTCATGTCCTAGTGAAATGATATTCTAAAGTTGGAAAAAATTATGTTATTGCTAATTTTTTCAGCTAATTTTTTCACGTATACTCTTTGATAAAAATTAACCTAGCAAATGATGATTCCTTCTATCTTGTTGTGTTTTTTTGGGATTCAAATTGAAATTGTCATAAATGGGTGACGGCCAATATAAAGATATTAGAGCAGCTCTGTGTACAAGTATAGAGGAATAGTTACTGATTCTATGAATGGTGTTGTTTTAGTTTTACCCGCCGAAGGAAGGTTTGTCCTAATCATAATGCTTGTTTATTTCGGAGCATGATCCATTTTTACAGACGTACTCAATTGTTATTTTGTCTTGTTAACAATTTAATGATTTTGAAAGTGAAGCTTCATTAAGAACATTCACCATAGAAACTGTCTTCTACTATACTTTCCGTATCAAATCATCTGTTTAATATTTTACTTTGACGCTTATTCGTTTGATCTTTTCCTCTAGAGTTGTTCACACGCTGAGTCACAACTTCCATAGTGCTACAAGTGTAGTTCGGACTCCTCTGAGATTGCCACTTAAACCAGATCACGTTCTTTTGAAAATCATCTATGCCGGAGTTAATGCTAGTGATGTAAGGTTTTCTCCATAAAACATTTTTTTTAAAACTTTTGGTCCAAATAATTGACAGAGTTTGTGTAGATATGAATTGGCATCATCAAAGAGGATTCCAATGGCTGAGTAGTATTTATTCTATTGACGAGTATATATCTTTCTTAAGCTTGAAATGCTCATAAATGAAAACTAACTCTGGACAGGTGAATTTTAGCTCTGGACGATACTTTAGCGGGGGCGGTACCGACCTTGCTGCTCGCCTTCCATTCGATGCTGGT
This sequence comes from Primulina eburnea, assembly GCF_022965805.1. Classification (NCBI taxonomy): domain Eukaryota; kingdom Viridiplantae; phylum Streptophyta; class Magnoliopsida; order Lamiales; family Gesneriaceae; genus Primulina; species Primulina eburnea. The sequence continues at coordinate 853,405 of NC_133113.1, forward strand.
TTTGAGGTTAGTAAACACTTGCTTTATGCTTTTGTTGATGCTATTAGTAAAGATTTCAGGTTGAAAGAGACAAACTAAACTTCAGCCAAAACTGCATATAATTCTTCATGCCACGCAATAGTTTTCAACATTAGTTTCAGTGTTTCTTTCCTTTTTAAGATTTATATGTTATTAAACGACTTTTCCTAGTCAGACTTGCCTTTTTCAGATTCTATCTCTTTTTGTTTTCTTTCTGTTTTGTATTCAGCAGTTTCATCAGAAATAAAACACATCTTAAGATAGTAAAATACTCCATCTGGTACATACATATCTGATTTAAATGCATGGTCAGAAAAGGCAAGTGTGACTTTATGATCCTTGGGTTCGACTATTTTTCTTTCCAAACATCGAGGCATTTCAACTCTGCTTTTTAAGATGGCTGTGCCAGGATTTTTTTTAAAAAAAATTGTGCTGCCAAGTCCATGTGTACATGTACATCCTCTGTATCCTTCTGAACTCTTAAAGAAAAAACTTTCCAACTTGCTTTTCCTTCCTTTCTTACTAGACCAAGAACTTGAGTTTATTTATCATATGCACCTTCTAAGTGGTGAGAGACGGCAGATGAGGACTAGGAAATGCTAACTTTTGTTATTTTTGTTACCATTCTTGACATTCTGATGGCACATCTCCACAATATTTCTGCTGTGTGGGCAGTGATCATACTTTCTAAATATTAGTTTTAAATTGGTCAGTTTATTTAATGAATGCAATGTACTTGAGAGCTTATTATGCATCATGTAAACTTATACATCTCGTTTCTCTTGATTATTTGATTGAGATCATGCTTTTATCTATTAAGAAAGCTTCCCGAACATGTGATGGTATTTGATGGTGCAGATTTTGAATTTGAACATTTCAATTTATCTATCTTGTATTTTGAGTTGGTTCTAGTTTAGAGTTAACTCTGTATATGTTTAGTTACACATTTTGTAGTGCCTAAACGTTATTTTATTATCCCTATAATATTGATTTTAAAGTCAGGCATATCCATTTTAGAGAATTAAGATATTACATTGCAGGCTGTGGGTATAGTTGCGGGTGTAGGCGATTCAGTTAAGCACTTAAAAGTTGGAACCCCTGCAGCAATCATGACATTTGGAAGTTACGCTGAATTCACCACGGTCAGACATTTGTCAAACTTTCATACATGTGGTACCTTTCATCATTAATTCGATTCCACATTTTTTAAAAACAAATTGTAGAATATTTACATCATTGATTTTTCCCGGTAATTTAGGTACATTCAAAACATATACTTCCTGTTGCAAGACCAGATCCAGAAATTGTTGCTATGCTCACCTCTGGACTGACAGCATCCATAGCTCTAGAAAAGGTGCTTTCTGCTGATGTTTGATATCCGTTTTTTAATCTCATTTTGTTTTCTCTTCTTCCTTCTTTATGCTGAAACATACACCACACTGCAATTGGATGATTGTTTGACAAATCCTTTGTTTAAGACGTTATTCAAACTCATTTCACCAAGAGAATGATTTACTAATCTTTTCATCCTTTTATCAACTTCACAGGCTGCACAAATGGAATCAGGAAAAACAGTTCTTGTTACTGCTGCTGCTGGGGGGACGGGTCAATTTGCTGTTCAGGTACTCTCTGATTATGCAGGAACATTTCATTTAAGAGTTCCTAACTGTTGCTTACTGGAAGCATGAATCACTAAAGTAATAAACGATGGGGAATTCAATCGTGCATTAAAGTTCACCAGAGCTGTCTTATTTTAAAATATTTTCTCCCATCTTTAGTAGCCTCGATATATGAACTTCATGACTGTTAGAAGTCAGGGAAAGGTATAAGCATATGACCATGAGGAGAGTTCTTTACATAGTTGGTGCTCTTGATACCTGGTATAATTGAGCTTTCTTCTTTTTTGTGGTGGGGCAATTGAAATCCTCAATAAAAATAATTTTCTAGAAGTATTTTTGGAGATTGACAGGAGTTGATGACATTATTTTATGTTATTCACTTCCTTTTTTGTCTGTATGATGTTCTTTCTTGTTCATCTATCAGTAAGTATAGTCTCATTCATAATTTCAATCTCACGTATATTAACTCTTATGGACCGTATCTTTGTGCAGCTAGCAAAACTAGCTGGAAACAAAGTCATTGCCACCTGTGGAGGTAAAGATAAGGCAGAGCTTTTGAAAAGTTTGAAAGTGGATCGAGTCATCGACTATAAAGTGGAAAATATAAAAACTGTACGTCTCTTGATTTTTTTCAAAATTCTAATAATGGCATGCAACGTAACAAAGGTAAATGAAGTTTCTGTCTGTTGGAAGTGGAACTCTTGGTTTAGCTTTGTTACACTTTTGTTGTTCCTGATATTTTTCACTTTGGGAGTTGACGAGTCAGTGGACATGAGGCAGAAAATTTATAATTTACATGTCTTGGGAGAATTAATCTCATTTATTTTCCTTTCTACTTTTCCTGGTGTCTAGGACATGGAACACGATATTAGGAAAACCCGAATGTCTTGTCTTAGCTATTGGGATTGTGGATTTAGTCTTGTAAGATGAGTTTTTTGCCCTCATCTTGGTTGACCTGCTGATCTTACTTATCTGGTATTGAATAGCTCTTACACTTAGTCCTAGCCATGGTTGATTCATTTTCCTAGTAATTTGCCATCTGAGGGAATGCAGTTCATTAACAGCTAATGGAAATCTCGTAGTTACCTGAACTTATAAGCTCAGATTCTCTTCAAATATAAACTTATAAAAATTCAATCCTTTTTAAAACCCTACCATTTAGCAACCTAATCTTTGTATGGGAATACTTAACTGATGTGGACCCAATTTCTGTGGGTCATTTGCACTGGCTTGAAGCTCTTAGAAAATGGGGTGTCTCATCCTTTTTTCTTTCCCGTGTGTATGTCGGTGATTCTAATAAGGAGAGAAAATAAGTGGGACTTTTAAACTGCATGTTTATCTTATTTGCCAAAAAGTTGGTTCGATTTCAATTTTGAGTCATGAGCTCTCACATATGAAAATAAGATTCTCTATGACTTCCATGTGGCAAGACAAAAACATGTGCTTTAGTTTGCCCCAGTTTCCTAATTTTCATTGAAACCGTGTTTTATATTTGCCCCAATGGCATATCGTGTGCTTTTTCATAGCATTTTATCTCATTTTCTCCCAGGTTTTAAAGAATGAATTCCCTAAAGGTGTTGACATTATTTACGAGTCCGTCGGTGGTGAGATGTTTGATATATGCTTGAATGCTTTGGCAACCTATGGACACCTTGTTGTGATTGGGATGATTTCTCAGGTCTGGATTGATTCACACATTTAAGTTATGCATCTTCTCTGGAGTTTCAGAGCGAGCATCTTTTTTTGCTTTTAGTTTATTGTCAACATATCATATCTAACCCCATGCCACAATAGTATCAAGGAGAACATGGATGGCAGCCACGAAACTATACTGGATTGTGCGAAAAGCTTCTAGCAAAGAGCCAGACTGTGGTATGTGAACTCTGAATGTGCATTTTAATGCTTCAATCATCTCTTGTAAATTAATCGTTGGCTTTTCTTACTTCATCTATTTTTGACAGTTGTGTGTGTATGTGTGTGTGTGTGTTGGTTAATAGAAGAATATTATACTGACACCACCGGCAATTTCCGATAGATGATTGTGCATCTATTGCCATAGTTCTATACTGGAATGTGCTTCATTTAATTAAGTTTTTGGTTACTTATATTATTTTATGTTTGTTTTAAGCCCTAAAACTCCTCCTGTTTGCTAGATTTGGTTTAGAAATTTAGTCTGTTTTGCATACGTTTGTCTTGTATAAAACTTTGAATTTGCTACAATTTAATTCTGACCGGAAATGTTTCTAGGCTGGCTTCTTCCTTGTGCAATATGCTCAATTTTGGCAAAATCATCTAGATAGGCTAGTGGATCTTTATTCCTCGGGGAAGCTCAAGGTAAACATCCACACATTCGCTAATGTTATTTTCTTCAGATTCATTGGCAACAAACGCAGTTGGTGACAAGGAACATTGCACCTTGTTACAAATAAAAAGTCAATTTGAATTTCGAGACATGTTCAAATAACTCATACGGTGATACGGATGCTTGATTGCTGTAGGCTTAAAAGGATTATTGTTCTACACATTTTAATAACAGATTTCATATTTCGTTTGATAGGTCGTTGTGGACCCCAAACCATTCTTTGGCATTCATTCTGTTGCTGATGCTGTCGACTATCTTCATTCCGGTAAAAGTGTCGGCAAGGTAGTTTTACATTCTTCAACCAAATCATATGAGTTTCACTTGTGATCGAGGGTTTATAATGTCCATTGCAAACATTGCAGGTTGTTGTCTGCATTGATCCAGCATTCAGCCCACGTCAAGCGAAGCTCTGACAGCTTAATGGCAAGTATCTCTTGAACTGAACCTTGTAATGTACGATAAATAATAATGCCATCACATCCCAATAGTTCTTGGTATACGCCCATAAAGCTTACGTATCATTAAATCCTAGAATTCAGAGAAATGTAACACTTGAGTGGATTGTATTTATTTGGCTTATTCGGCAGAGTCTTTCCACCGTAGCTGTTTGTTTCAAACTAATAAGTCTGAAACTATGAGAAACATTCACCTCAATATGGGTACAAACTAGTAGGATTCTCCTTAGAACATGCCTTAAATTCCATTTACCTAAATCACACAAATCTCAATTCAGTTACACGATTCAGAAAATAGTCTCCGAAATATGTCATTCATGACAACAATATGGATGTTCATCAAATTAAATATCAAAATACGATGACACATTTGAGTTATCGAGTCCTAATTTGCTGACAATAACCCTCTGGAGCTCCTGGGAGACAAACTTCTTTTAAACTAAGCTTCTGCCCATGTCAAAATGAGGTCTCTGGGTGGTGCTAATATATGTGGACTCTAAGATAGATAGATATCTGCAAAATGAAGATTGGATTACCGAGTTGTGGGTTTTTAGAATGTATGATACAGAAAAAATAAACCTTTGAAATTTACTACAGCCTGATGCTGAATCATTGATCGCTGCCATCTCCAGGTTCATTTACCCTGATTATGTAGACCTGGAATTCACAAATTTAATAAACCATTTCAGAATAAGTAAGCACTCAACGATCCAAGATTTAAATTTCTGGGGTTTTAGTAAAAAAAAGCGCATGCAAGAACAGATATCTTCAGCAAATGACCAACAATCCATTGAAATTTTTTGGGTTTTGGGTAATTACTTTGAATGTTGTCCGATCGGTTAGTTGGAAAACGAGTGCATCACCATCAACCAGCTCGTGATCAATAGCAAAGCCTCTCCATCCGCCACTGAGCCCTGTCTTTTGAGCAAGATACTTGGTTGGGGATTCTACCCCGTCTTCATCAACTAAGTTCATTATTACATCTGTGTTTGGAAGGTGTTTCTTGCAGAAGTGGTTTGGAAGACCCTACTCAAATTAACGTCACATGTAGATAAAGTATCAAATTATAGGTCTTTCTCATTTTGGGTTCAGGAAATCTTGCTCCATCTCCCTCAACATATAGTGTATCTATTCTTCTATTCTATCATAAATGAGAAACTAGCAATGGTTGTCAAAATTCATTTTCTTCATTGGTCCTGAAGAGTCCAGGAAAACTTCACGATCTGTCATTTTTACACAAAACGAAGCAACGACGTCCTCGTACGATAGTACATCTTCACAACACTATCTATATGGCAGGTACAAAACTTCAATATTAGGCGGCTGCTATGGCAGCGATGAAGACGTATAAAACTTGTGGTTTAATAAAAATCATCGATGAAAGTTTTTCTCGTTTGGGGACCATAAATATTAGATAATAAATTTTCCACGCCAAGAGAACGATGGATTTATGAATCATTTCATCAAACCTGAAAAAATGTATGGCCACCTTATGCGTGAAACACTGGAAGTATGCCAACTTTTTAGCTTTAGTTCCTTCATAATTTTAGGATTTTTTTGCATTATAATTGTCAGTTTAAGAAGGGTCGAATTTCAAACTATGTTTTATGAAAGTATATCAAAAATGAAAAGATGTATCTAAACCAACATACCAGCCAGAATCCTCCTGTGACATGTGATTGAAGCATGGGCTTTACAAAGCTTGGAATATCTTGATCTAGGCCTGATTGAAGATCCTCTGCTCGTTGTGTGGCATACTCTCTATCTTCATACGAGGCATACACTCTATTCGACAAATCCCTTCTCCTGTAACCATAACTGGAATCCAACACCCAACGATTCAAAAAACTGAAATCTTATTGAGTTTTTAATTGATAATCTGATGAACTCGAAATGTTAAATTTTATCAATAGGCTCACCTCCTTGCCCTCCCCATAGGTTCTATTAGAACCTACAAATACGATGAAATGAATCAGTTAACGAGACTTGCGTGGCTATGTAGATAATTTCGTGTGATATAAACGGACTTATTCCTAGAAAGGGTTTTGAATATGGTCCAAAAAATCTGGAAACTAAGAAATGAAAACAAAGATCATCTTTTCAGAGATTTTGCTAACACAGTCTCAGCAGGGGCGACTGGCATATAAAGTAGTTTGCTCATTCAAAGTGTGAGTTTTCCTTCTAAATATACATGAAATCACCGGTTTCCAGGGGCCACATTAGACACAGACTAATCCAGAGTCAAGCTGATTGGAGCTAGGTTGGGTTCACTACAGAGAAGACCCTTCCGGCCCCTGTCTCCCTGTTCACAAGACTGGAACCCGACTCTTTACTTAACGGGAACCAAATTCCCTGCCAAACATACATTGGTAGTTACCTTAGTTGCTAAATCCTTAATATTTCGTTAACGTGCAAGCTGCTTTGCTTCCACCATCCATCTAGGAAGGAAAACTTACTTGATGAATTGTTCCGCTTTTCGCCATTGTTTTAGTGATAATGCATGAAGAAATTGCTCATAAAACCAAAAGAAACACAACAGTGAATGATGAAGAAGGTGACCACTAGGTCATACCACCAATCTCTCAATTTTTTCTTTACTATACTACTAGCTGAATATCCTATCCTCATCGTGTTACAGAAAAAAAAATCGAGTTCTCGGTTTCGAGTCCAACTTTGTGTTTCCAGCTCAGTAGCTGAAACACCTTGCACTTATCCTCATAGTAAGGAAATGAGCCTCTAGAACACCAAAGAAGTAGGGCATCCCAACATAAAAAGCTAAAGCAACATCCACAATTTGGGTTAAGGAGAGAGAATGGCAGAGGGCTACTGACTTCTTTGTAGCTCCGAGGCGGTAAATCCGCAACACGGCTCGACCGCCTCACCGAAGACGGGTCCAATGGTTGTTTCGGCGCCTTAGCCTTCATTTTCTTCATCTGTAGAAGCCCGAAAACGACATCAAAATCCACAAAGAAAAAAAATGGAAAGATCTTTAAGGTGGTGCTATGCGTACATACAGGAGAAGGTTTTTGGATGCGCAGATCTTGAGCCAGCTTGTTGAGATTGAGTTCTTCCATTCTTTTCTTGTTCTCTTCTAGCCTTTGCAGCCTGCTCACCTCGTACGCCACTCTCTTCGTGGCCACCATTTTTGAGATGGAGGATCTTTTGTGGGTTTCTTTCCGAATCTGTGCGAGAATGAACTAAGGAAGATGAAGCGACCGTTGGAATCGATTCCCTTCTCGCTTATTTCAAATTTGAATGAATGAATTACCTGGGATTAGGTGCTTATATTTATTTTAAAAATCTTATATAATCATTATTTTTGCTTCAATATTTTTTTTTATTATGAGTAATTCTAATAAAGATTTTAAAATATAGATAAATAAATATTTTTAAAAATTCAAAGATTTTAAAAATTAGATAACTATATTTATTTATAATACAAATACTCTTACCATATCGTCTCACGAGTCAATTTTATGAGATCGACTTTCAATCCGAACCGATTCATAAAAATTATTATATTTTATTTAAAAAACATTATTTTTTTGTAAATAATAAATAAATCAATCAATCATTTTCATCGATACAGAAATAGATTTTTTTGATATTTATTATTCAATAAAAATAGATTTTATTTTTTGGCTAATTTGATAGGGGTAAATTTTTTAAAGTAGATTGATTGGTGATGAAATTTGTATTTGGTACAAAAATTGTGTTATTTTGATGCAAAATTTATTCATGCAAAATTTATTTTGGTGCAAAAAAGCTGTTATTTTTGCCAGAAATTGTGATGTTTTAACAATGGTTTGGAGATGATCTTTACTCTCTTTTTTATATATATAAAAAATTGATTACTAATTTTAATATATTGATATATTAATAAATTAGTAAATATATTTATCGTGGAATCCTATTTGAGATAAATGACAAAGGCAAGAATTTGTGTGAGACGGTCTCACGGATCGTATTTTGTGAAACGAATCTCTTATTTGGATCATTCTTTAAAAACCATTATTTTTTATGCTAAGAGTATTACTTTTATTGTAAATATCGGTAAAGTTGACTCGTCTCACATATAAATATCAGTGAGATCATCTCACAAGAGACCTACTCAATGAGAAAAGTAGGATTATGTGTTTTGGAAATTTTCCAAATTTGAAATAAATTGATTGGAGATGAGTTTTATATTATGTAGAGAAACTACATGATTATTTTATGCTACGCTTGAAATATTTTTCCTATTATGATGTGGTTAGATGTTAGTTCTTGTATCATCAATGATACTCACGGGAAATCTAGGGTTCGATCCCAACGAGCGTCACTAGTTCAGACGTGGGCTTTAAGATGACCCTGAGCCTGAAATCAAGAAAAAGACCGTTAAGAGGGGGCCAGGAGAGTGTCCTGGCGTAGCCCCTCCGACGCTCAAGTCAGTGACTGAGGATATATGGGGGGAGCAGCTAAGGGTGCTGCTGAGAGCAATATATAGAATTCAATCCTGAATTAACAATCAAACCTGGTATTTATAAGAGAATACATGGGCCCTTGATGGGCATGTCTTTCATTTGGGCCAGGGATGAGCCAGGGGTGATGGGCTCATCCATGGGTATCACCAGTCTCCCCCTCCCAAGTCGAACTGAATCGCAGGTTCGAAGTTCGATTAATTGTGTTGTCCTCATTTGCAAGGTGTGAGTTGTGCATTTTCTTCCACCCGCTCGTGAGTCTCCGAAAATTGGAAGCTAATCCGTAATCCTAGCATCGCTTCATAGTCACCGCGTCGTCACCCTCGCCCACGCCAAGCCTTCATCCTCGCCTGCCAGCCCCTCACCCTCGCCCAAACCGCGAAGCTCGCCCAAGCCCTCTCGACGCACTCGCCGCCTTGCTCGCCCCGTGTTCCAGCCTCGCCCAGGCGTCTGCGCACCCTTCGCACGCTCGCCCAACGCTCCCCAGCTTGCCAGCAAGCGCTCGCCTACAGCGCGCCTCGCCCCACCAGCCGCATGCTCGCCCGAGTGTCCGCCAGCTCGCCCTGCCTTCGCCTCGCCCTAGAACCTCACCCCCCAGCGCGCATCACACGCTCGCCCGGCATTCGCACGTCACGCCCCTTCGCACGCTCGCCCAACGCTCCCCCCGCCCTAACACCTCACCCCCCAGCGCGCACTACACGCTCGCCCGGCATTCGCACGTCACGCCCCCTCGCACGCTCGCCCAACTCCAGCTCGCCCAGCCGTGCCACGCTCGCCCCTCGCCTGCTCGCCCACGTCGATGCTCGCCCCTCACCCGAGCGCCCACCTCGCCCAGTCTCGCCCAAGCGCTGCTCCAGTCTCGCCCAAGCGCTGCTCAAGGCTCGCCCACGCCGATGCTCGCCCCTCACCCGAGCGCCCAAGTCCTCGCCCAGTCTAACCAAAAAAATATTTTTCCTCCCAAACTCTGCTCCTCTGCTAGGCGATGCCTTAGCAGGAAAATTTAATTCTCCTCCTCCACTCTGCTCCTCTGCTAGGCGACGCCATAGCAGGAAAATAACAATTCACCACCTCCACCCTCTAACTCCTCTGCTAAGCCGGGTCTTAGCAGGAAAAATCAAACTATCGCCTCATCATCTCATAAGTCCTCTGCTAAGCCGGGCCTTAGCAGGAAAAATAAAATTCAATGCGTCCACCCTCTAACTCCTCTGCTAGGCGATGCCTTAGCAGGAAAATAAAATTCAACGCGTCCACCCTCTAACTCCTCTGCTAGGCGATGCCTTAGCAGGAAAATAAAAATTCAACACCTCCATCCTCTAACTCCTCTGCTAGGCCGGGCCCTAGCAGGAAAATAGAAATTCAACACCTCCACTCGCTAACTCCTCTGCTAGGTGATACTTTAGCTGGAAAATAGAAATTCAACACCTCCACCCTCTAACTCCTCTGCTAAGCCGGGCCTTAGCAGGAAAATAGAAATTCAACACCTCCACCCTCTAACTCCTCTGCTAAGCCGGGCCTTAGCAGGAAAGTAAAAATTCAACTTCTCCATCTAACTCCTCTGCTAGGTGATTCTTTAGCAGGAAAATAAAATCAACACATCCACCCTCTAACTCCTCTACTAAACCGGGCCTTAGCAGGAAAGTAAAAATTCAACTTCTCCATCTAACTCCTCTGCTAGGTGATTCTTTAGCAGGAAAATAAAATCAACACATCCACCCTCTAACTCCTCTGCTAAGCCGGGCCTTAGCAGAAAAAATAAAAATTCAACCGCCCCCACCCTCTAACTCCTCTGCTAGGTGACACCTTAGCAGGAAAATAAAGAGTCCACCTCGTCATCATCTAACTCCTCTGCCAGGCGACGCCTTGGCAGGAAAATACATATTCTCCACCCTCACCCTCAAACTCCTCTGCTAGGCGACACCTTAGCAGGAAAATAAAATTTTTCTCCTTCACTCTTCTCCTCTACTAGGCGATGCCTTAGTAGGAAAATAAAATTTCTCTCCCGCCCTCTGCTCCTCTACCAGGCGATGCCTTAGTAGGAAAATAAAATTTTTCTCCTTCCCTCTCGTAATACAACAACATTCATGAACTGAAAAGAGGAACCTGATTTTATTGAATATCAACTGATAACGTAAGACAAATTCAGGAACGAAATACATCAAAAATGAAGTAAAGATATTCTCTAAGGTGGTAAGCGTTCTCAGGCCTCTTTTAGAGCTTTACCCAGAGTTTCCATCAGTAGCACCCCCCGAGATCATATGAATCATTCCTCTCGTAGAGTGGTTATCCTCATTCATTCCCCCCCTCGGTTCGACGGGTCCCTAAGGAACATCTTGACCTCGACCTTCCCCTCTCTGCTCCCCGACCCTCTGATTTATCCATGGAGGGCCTTGACCACGTCTAGGAGACGAGCGAGACCTCTGTCGACTCCTGGATGAGGATCCTTCTCGTCTATCCCGCGAAGGCAATCTAGCACTGCTCTTAGCCCTTCGCGACTTCTCCCAGCTCTCCTCGGGCTCCTTCACCTCCGTCACCTCGTCACGACTCCTATCCAGAGGAACATGTGATGAGAATTGTCTTCTGTCCCTAGCTTTAATCTCCTCTCTTTCCCCTGTGCCCCTATTCCTTCCTCCTCCCTCCGCTCCCTCAACTCCACTCCTCCCAGGTCGCTGCTCCATTCTCTTATGCCGCTGGGCATCTTCAAGATTTATATATTTCTCAGCTCGAGCCAACAGATCATCATAGCTCGACGGAGGCTTCTTGACCAGCGACTTGAAAAACTCCCCTCCTCTAAGTCCCTGGGTAAAGGCACTTATCATGATGTCAGGAGTGACCGCTGGTATTTCCAACGCTACGCTGTTGAAGCGCTGGACAAACTCCCGTAAAGTTTCACCCTCTTGCTGTTTCATTACAAACAAACTCAAGTAGTTTTTTTGGTGCCTTTTGCTACTAGCGAATCGGTGCAAGAAAGCAGCTGAGAAATCCTCAAAAGAGCGTATGGAGTTGGGCGGCAAGGAGTTAAACCATTGCTGGGCTGACCTCACCAAAGTGCCGAGAAACACTCTGCACTTGACTCCATCTGAATACTGATGCAACAGAGCTGTGTTCTCAAACCTCCCCAAGTGTTCTTCTGGGTCCGTATGTCCATCATATTCTCCAACGTTTGACTGTCGGAAATTTGGAGGAAGCCCCTCTTCCAAAATGGCGAGGGAAAAATGACTTCCTTTCTTGGGGGCTGCATCTCTGTTTCCCAATTGCTGCCTCAGCGTCCGTATTTCCCTCCACATCTCTTCCATCTCCGGATTCTCCTCACTTGGGCGGGGTCGCGTCTCCTCCACCCTACTCTGACTTCCCTCCACATTCTCCTCTCGCTCCTGGCGAGCGGTCTGATCTTCTGCAAACATAGACTCTTGATTCCTCTTCATGGCCTCATCCACTATCCGGGTGATAAATTGACCCAACTGTTCTAGGGTCAAGTTCCCCACATTCTCATTGGGACGGGGTTGCTCGACCCTTGTCTCGTGAAGGGGCTGCTCGGTTCTTGTCTCTTGACAAGGTTGTTCCTGTCTCGTCTCAAGATGCGGCTGTTCCTGTATTGTCTCAGCACGAGATGGTTCAGGTCCTCTCCGAGGACGTGATGATGCTGAGGTAGCTCTTCCACTCCCTCTCTTACCTACCATATCTACGTCTTAACTCAAACTTCCCACAGACGGCGCCAAGTGATACTCACGGGAAATCTAGGGTCCGATCCCAACGAGCGTCACTAGTTCAGACGTGGGCTTTAAGATGACCCTGAGCCTGAAATCAAGAAAAAAACAGTTAAGAGGGGGCCAGGAGAGTGTCCTGGCGTAGCCCCTCCGACGCTCAAGTCAGTGACTGAGGATATATGGGGGGAGCAGCTAAGGGTGCTGCTGAGAGCAATATATAGAATTCAATCCTGAATTAACAATCAAACCTGGTATTTATAAGAGAATATCTGGGCCCTTGATGGGCCTGTCTTTCATTTGGGCCAGGGATGGGCCAGGGGTGATGGGCTCATCCATGGGTATCAATCAATATATATGTAACTTCCATAAAAATAAGAGGGACTCGTACGATCTAAAAGCATTGCAATAGGAGGAAAAATACTCTCCATGTAACATGAACAAAACCATAAGTTGTGCCATTTTGATGCAAAATATGTTTCCGAGCAAAAATGTGTTATTTTGGTGCAGAATTTGTGCTATCTTAGAGCAGAAATTGTGCTATTTTGATGCGAAACGTGTTTTCGAGCATAATTTGTGTTATTTGGTGCAGAATTTGTTATCATTTAGAGATGACCTTAGCTCTTGATTTATTTATTTATTTATTTTTTGATTACTTATTTAAAGTAAATATTTTTTAAGAGAGTTATTTTTACAATAAGAATATAAGATGTCCCTATATTTTTTTAAGAAACACAAGCTCTCAAGTAAATTAGAAATTATTGCATATAACTAGAAGCAATACTTATTAGTTATTATTGATTTTATAGCTTTAGATTTAATTTCAATTTTGAAAAATAAATTATTTTTTTTAATCTTTAACACAAAATCGCTTCAATTTTTATTCTAAAAAGAAATTTAAACATGCTACTTAATAAATTCATGTTCCAAAGTTTGTTGTTTTAACCTTTCGGATGTAAATCAGTATATTCATACCTTTCTACTCAGCTGTTTGTATTCCTAATAATTCTTTCAGGTGATACACATACCATTTTACAGTCTCAAAAACAGCAAAATTGCACTTTGAAGCTCCTCCCTCTCCAGTTGAGATCAAGTCAAAAAATCTCCAGCCATCGATGATAGTTTCACGATCTTTTGCCCCAAGCCAAACAATGCCAGGCAAAGAAATGGTAGAACATGAGTCTCAGTATCATCGTCCTCTCGAGGTTCTACGTACAAGCGATGTCCTTGCGAGGACCATTCACTACAACAAAAACGGCTTTCCGCAGCGCGCATATAAGCTTTCCGCAGCGCGCATTGCACGCTGCAAAGTTCCAAGCCGTTAAAAGTTCAGGATTATCCGCGGCGTGCATTGCACGCTGTTGATACTATTATCAACGGCGTGCATATGTACGCTGTTCATACAACTTTCCGCAACGTGCATGTGTAAGCCATTAATAGTCATAAAAAAACAAAATTCTAGCGACGGTTTTCGCTAAACCCGTCGCAAATCAGCGACGGTTCCGAAATTAAACACCGTCGCTACTATAGCGACGGTCTTCAAATAATGTGACGGTTAAAACGTTCGCGACGGTTCCAAAAGCCGTCGCTAAATTTTGCGTAAATTTAAAAAAAATTACTTTTATAATTTATTATATTTTAATAAAAAATTCAATTAAAAAATTAACCAAAAATTGAAATAAAAACAAATATCTAAGTCGAAATTAAAATCATATAACAAGAGAAAAATTTTAAGTGTTAAGTGATGTCGAAGACAATGGAACGGAGATCGGGTTTAAATAGATAATTTGCGCTTTGTTGCGACGGTTTGTATGTAAATTGTCGCCGATGTGTGTCTATTAGCGACGGTTATCTATTAACCGTCGCCGATTGACATCGGCGACGGTTGTAGTTAGCCGTCGCTAAATGTGGAAGCAATTCATTTTCCACTGCATCGGCGACGGTTTACGATAACCGTCGCTAAACGTGCAATTTTTCCGCAGCATCGGCGACGGTTTTAGATAACCGTCGCTAAATGTGGCCTTAAATCGAAATTCGAACTCATTTTTGGCAGCGTGCTAATAATATGCACGCCGTAAATATTACTATTAACGTCGTGCGATTAATGTACACCGTTAATGTCTGAATACGATTTATTTTTAACAGCATACATAAACTTGCACGTCGTTAATAATATTATTAACGGCGTGCGTTTATTGTGTGCTGTCGTTTATATAATTTATTAACAGCACACAAAAAGGCATGCTGCAAATATCACTATCCGCAGCGTGCGTTTAATGCACGCCGTCCATAGTAATAACCGCAGCGTGCTTTTAATGCACGCTGTTAATAGTATCAAGTTACTATCCGCAGCGGGCTTTATATGCACGCCGCCGATAGTACTATCCGCAGCGTTCGTTTAATGCACGCCGTTAATAGTATCAAGTGCAACACTATTAACGGCGCACAGGTGGGTGCACGCCGTGAAAAGTAGTATTCGCAGCGTGCTTTTAATACACGCTGTTGATGACGTGCTGCGGAAAGTCGTTTTTCTTGTAGTGATTTTTAAAAAATGAAGCCTTGGAATAGCATAGATCATCATGCTGAAGCTGATCACAGATTTCAGAACCTACCAAAAACAAATAATTACCAAATTAAAGACGATGTTCAGGCTTCTATAATCATATATATGAAGCTACGTAAATGTTTCCATACAAACCTTCGAGAGCTTTTGGACTAAATTTTTTGTTGTTACTTCCACAATGATCAGCTGCAGGCTCAATAGCAAGGTTTGGTTCATTTTGCACCTTTAAACGCTTCGATGGTGTGGAAGAATTGTTAAGAAATGGCTCCACATATTTTAGTTTTTTACGCGTCTTAGTTTCTTTCTTCACAAGATCTTCAGCTGAACATACAGTGCTGATAAATATAAGTCGATTGCATGCTCGTAAAATGTCTTCAAGAATAGTATGTGATGAGACGCGAAAGGATAAGAAACATAACCAGGATCCAGTTCCCTATCAGAAGTATTCCAATTCATAAGACACAGAGCTGCACTTATGACATCTGGTCCATTGACTCTCAGTATGTGCACCTAACACAAGTGTCAACTTAACTACCAAGTTAACGTCCAACTTAAGCACGACGATGATTTTATATGTGAAGAATGCCAATATACAACAAATCATGGGAGTGGCATTCAAAATTTCCATCTTCAGCTTTTAAAACGCTGAACAAGGTGATGCAAATTACCTTTAATTTGCACGGTTCGATCAAATGGAAAATTAATATGTCGCCTTTTAGTAATCTGTGTGATATGGAAAACCCCCTCCAACCGGCACTCAGACCATGCCTCCCAAGAAGATAAGATGTGTAGTACTCATTTCCCCATTCATCCACCAACACAATAGGGCAATCATGATTGGGTAAATGAAGGCTGCAGAAATTTTTCGGAAGATGCTGCCATAAGAAACATTAGCACAAAGTGCTCCTTCGTCTAGCTTTCTCATATTTGTCGTACAAACAGGACAAATTCCTGAAAGCTTACCAGCCAAAACCCATGAGAAACATTTGATGGGAGCATACACTTCAGAAAGTACGGATGTTCGTTTTCTAACTGTGACAGTACTCTGTCTGCTCGCTCCATCACAGAAAACTTAGCTTCAACATCTTCGTACATGTCTGTGTACCGGGTCCTCTTTTGTACAATTCTGTCATACATTACAGAATTATGAAAATCTTTCACCTTCAGACCTGAAGATTGTAAAACTCTGTTAATAAGAATTGTTACCTTCCTGATTTCTTTGAATCATCTGAGCGTGCCTGTTCAACAATTGATAAAAAAAATTAATTAGTAGAGTGAATTACCATCAGATCGCTTAATCATGTTCGTTTGTACATCAGAGAAGTGGATGAATTCCATAGAACTAATTATCACTATCTCATAAGGGAAACATATTATACAAGGATAATGCAAAAAACTGAGTGAAAGTCAGAGTCCATCAATTTGAGTAACATATCATGAGCATTACAGAGTATATCTAATTGAATACCTGGAACAGCTAGTGACATCCAATCCGATGACAATAAATGCAACATATATCAAATCCAAACGAATGTGATGCGTGTAATTCATCTACAAGATATATAGATATCAAATTGTGCGGAAATTCATCTACAAACTATACCAAATCATGCGAAAATTGTGCCCAATTCACAAACTCTGTGAAATCATGCACAAAACGTGCAAAGATTCATCTACAAACTATATCAAATCGTGCGCAAATCGTGTGCAATTCATCTACAAACTCTGTGAAATCGTGCGCAGATCGTGTGCAAATCCATTTACAAAATATATCAAATCGTGCACAAATTCATAAACAAACATCTACAAACGGATGAACTAGGGCACAGGTTTGTGTTTTCGATCAAAAGTTACCAATTCAAACAGTCAGAATTCTGGAACAGTTGCATGTTTAGTAATCCCACAACCAAGAAAATTGCAAGACAACCAATGGTCAGATCCTAGAAAATTGAAAGAACCCATAACACAAACACAAAGAAATCAGGTGAAACAACAGCACACCAGCAAATTTTTCCCACATCTGCCAAAAAAATGCACAGAACAAAATATGAAGTAGGGCATAAAACCAAAACCAAAACCAAAACCAAAACCAAAAAGGTGCTAAATTCTCACTTTTAAATCCTTGGATTTAAGACTTTTAGCCTTTTTTGCAAGACCCTTTTCCCTACTTTCCAATTGCAGAACATTTCTCTTCTTCATTTTCTATTCCTGCCAAGAAAACAGCAGCCAGCAAACATCAAAAAGCAAATACAGGCAAAAACAACAAAAAGGAACAAATCAACCAAAAAACTGTAAAGAGAAACCTTAGAAGTAGAATCAGTGGGGTCTCTTGCACGAACCTCGGAAGCTACGAAGTGTTGTGTCTCGATCCTATCCAGTTTTTCTCTGAGTTTCTAGGTTCCCATGAGTTTGGTGTCCTTTTTCCCGCGTTTCACTATAAAAAGTCCAGTAAGTATTTGAACTTGGGGGCACTGCACACGAACATTTATACAATTATATATTTGTGGCGAGAGAAAAGCGAAAGACAGGAGCAGCCAGCAAAAACATGGGACAGACAGCGGAAACTTCATCATCACTAGCCCAAACTGTCCTCAAGTCCGAGGACAGTCAGTGCTACACGCTGGACGGACTCATAATGTTCGTTATAGTTTTGTCAAATTAACAATTTTAAATATATATATATCATGAATCTCGAAATACATTTACTGTAATAAATGATTAAAAAGTATTAATTTTTTGTAATTTTTATTGATATTTTTTTGTAAAGATTTCTTTTTTGTTTTAAAAAAATTCAAATGTGAATTGAAGATATTTGAAAAATTAAATTATGTCTATGAAGTTATTTCAGAGTTAATTTTCAAGAAATTAAGATGACTTTTGCTCAGCTTTGTTTTCTCAAGTTTCATAGTTAATTTTCAAGGAAGTAAGATGACTTTTGCTCAGCTTTGTTTTCTCAAGTTATAATTATGGTTTTTTTCTTTCATGATATTTTTAAATGATATAGTATTTAGAAAAGGAGGTTGAATAAATAATAGACGCAAATTTCTTCTTTAAATTCAATTTAGTCGGGTTGGCAACCGAATTATATATTCTCGATTGTCAATGTTAATTGACTAACAAATATGTGCGGAAAGAAGTCAAGCTGACATATTAGAGCAAATCGGATAATGGTTTGGCTATCTAAACATAATGGTAAACAGAAAGTGAAAAGTACGAAAGTTTGTTTCTGGATATTTGGAGAACTCAAGCTCCTACGTGATATATACTTATAAAATCGAGATGGTCATATAAACATACAAGACTAGGAATAAGACAATGTTCAACTATTTCTTATATGGGATATCTAATAACTGTGAAAATTCACGCTATATAGAGGAAGCTTACACCGTTATAGCACAGAAAACCAGCAGTATTTTGAAAGTTGAGAAGCTTGTATATCAAAATATGCAAATTAAAAACCTAAATTTTTATGTCGATTTTTGTATTTAAAAAAAAAAGAAATTAGAAGAAAAATTGAAAAAATGTAGAGAGAAGGAGCGAAAGATTTTGGAACAACCTGCCGTTTGAATAAATAGTAAATATTACATCAAAATGAATAATGATTGTAATTCAAAATGATCTAGTCATCTTATTTCTTTTTAGCCGCATTCGAAAAATTATTTTCCTGACAATTTTGTAGCATTTCCAGAAATTGCACCTAGAAGATGCTTGCCCGGAGTCCATGCCTCCTTCTTTCTTGCCTTTTTTTTATTTTGTTTTTTTAATATCCAAATCCTTCTACGCTTTTCCGGGATTCCGTCGACTTGGTATCTGAATTGGTTCACCTTTCTTCTTCTTTTTTTTTTTTCAATTAATTCCTTCGGTCAGACCTGCACAATGAATATTCCAAACTATAACTGCTACATAAGCACAAAAATGACAAACATATATACATATGGAATCTTTATCTTTCGCATCAAATGATATCTTATTTTTGTTCGTCGTCCCTACGCTTCAAAATATCTAAAAAAAACTAGACTATTGCAGCGCTAACACCGGCTAAATGTGGATAACTCGTTGCATCGAGCACATGAGTTATATTTCCACGGTTGGAAATTATAATTGATTTTGGATGACTAGAATAATAAATCATATTTTTTAATGATCTTGTAATGTCAATATTGAGATTGTGTTACAACATTTTACAGGACTCTAGATAATATATATTAGCCCTACGGCCTTAGATAAAATGTGTTTACCTGATTTCAACCATTGGTTAAAGACACAAATGTTGCTCACACCTGATAAAATATTTTCTTTGTTTTTTCCTTATGCTCAAAAAACTTCTCCATTTCAAGAAGGCAAAAATACTTGTATGAGACGGTCTCACGGGTCGTATTTTGTGAGACGGATCTCTTATTTGGGTCATCCATGAAAAATTATTACTTTTTATGCTAAGTGTATTATTTTTTATTGTGAATATCTGTAGGATTGACCCGTCTCATAGATAAAAATTCGTGAGACCGTCTCACAAGAGACCTACTCTTTCAAGAATTACATGGTGCATCGCTTGAGCAAGTTGCTCTTAGTTCACAGGAACCGATAGAATGATGCACACAATATTATATCCCAAAGGTGGATAAATACCTTAACCACACAATTCAGGCATTTCCCAATTAACAAATCCAAACTAAAATGATCTCACAAAGCGTAGTATATGCAAAAACTCGAAGAACGAGATCAAGGGAATCACGGGATGAAGCTTTCACATGTAAGTTGTTCTATAAATGCTCATAGGACGAACCAGTAAAAGGTTGCAACGTAAAACAGACAATCTGTCATGTTATACCTCAGTCATCAAGAGAGGATATGCTCTATGGCACAGTGAGAGAGTATGAAATAACTGCCACATTGTATACAGACCTCACTCATAGCACCAGCAAGTTCTTTGAACTCATAACCAAGCTTCTCCTTTTTCAATTCAAGTGTTATTTACTAAGTCTCCAGAGTTTTCATACAAGATATATCCTTTAAACATGAATCCTTTCGTTCTCTTATCTTGTCATTTAGTCCAACTCTTTGTTCCCTAGTAGCTTCAATCCTTAGGTATTCACAAGAAGGTCCGATAAAATTTGTGCAGCTGAGAGTACGCAGATATTCAACCAACATGCTTGAACCCTCATAACCTTTTAGAGTTCGAAAAAGGATGTAGATAAGAAGAAAATACAGGTGATAGAACAAAATATTGCTTACTGATATGTTAATTCAGTACCTTCCAAATCAAGGGTAAGATATTCGTTGACAATCTGAGCTTGATTCATCAATAGCATTTCTTGAAAAGCTTGCACGCCAGATTCATATGGTTACATTACATCTCCAACGAACAGGACTTAATCTTTTCTCTTATCAGTCAAAATTCTATATACTCCTACTTCATGTTGTCTGCATTTTAAAATGAAAATGGAAGTTTAAAGGGCTGATGAATTTGTGGAGAGAATCACTACTAGTTGATTATATGATTGTAGACTTAGATCTATAATTTTGTTGAGTGAAACAGCTAAAATGAATGAAGTTAAAATTACTTCGATCAAAAGTTTGAAATAATGGGAGGCGACATATTTAAAAGTTTTATACTCCATTATATTCTATTTGGGAAGAGAACTTCCCGAGGAGATATTTTCTAATAACATTTCTATGTCATGCTGAAATTTATTAGATTATTTAATTTTTCAAAATTGTAAGTGAATATTTTAAAATTTAATAAAATAGTTTTCAAGTCCTCCCACTAATTGCTGTTGGGCAGGCCTTTGCATTATAAAGTGAAAAAAGAACCTGATAACCGTATTGTATTCATCCTGCATGAGCTTGTAAATGCAGAAGGCTGAGAGCGGCATCCGCTGCACTGAAATGGTTTGCTCTCACTATATACACCTATAAGAAAGTAAACTGAAATTGCTGTAGAAAGAAATAATCGACTTCAAACATGTTGTCGAGGTGTAACCTAGCTGTAATTAGATCTGTAAATAGGTTGGGAGAATTAATTTGTAATCCCTGTGATTGAGGGAATTAGTTAGGTAGTTTCCAGATTTAGGAATGAGTTAGTTTCCTTTTTTGTCTCCTTGTAATCTCCTATATAATACCGTGTATTATATCAATTAAAGGTAAGGAAATACAGAGAACTTTTCCTCTTGTTTCTGATTTCCCACATGGTATCAGAGCCCTAGGAATTTTTCTGGGGTTTCATATTCTTCAAGCAGCCTTCATTGCTGTGTGTTTCCTTTTCATATTCCAGTTTTTTTCTTTCTGGACTTCCTTTTTTCTTCGTGTTCCAGCCTTCATTGCTGTGAATCTCTTCTTCACCATGTCAATGTCCGAAGAATCCAATTCTGTTCAGAAAATTGGAGAGTTGCAGAATATTCGGGCATCCAACAGATTCAATGGGAAGAACTATCTCAAATGGTCCCAAATTGCCCGCACATACCTAAAGGGCAAAGGGAGTCTTAATCACCTACTTGGAACCAGACCAGAAGAAAGGGATCCAACCTTTGCCGCATGGGATAAGGAGGATTCCATGATCATGTCCTGGCTATGGGATTCCATGGAGGCAACGATCAGTGACACTTGCATGTTCTTGACTACCGCAAAGGAAATTTGGGACTATATCAACCGCACATACTCGAAGGCCCGTGATGCTGCCCTTGTGTATGAAATTAAGGAAAAAACCTCAGCCACCAAGCAAGGAGACAGATCTGTCACGGAGTATGCAACTTTGTTGCAAAATCTTTGGCAGGAATTGGATCACTATCGGGTAATTGAGATGAAATGCCCTGATGATGCGGCCACTTTAAAGAAATTCATTGAGAAGGATAGGATCTATGATTTTTTGGCAGGATTGAATTCCGAATTTGACCAAGTTAGAATCCAAATCCTCGGCAAGGAGGATACACCGTCTCTTGAAGAGACAATCTCATTAATCCGAGCAGAAGAAAGTCGGAGGAATGTCATGCTAGAAACCCATACTATGGATGGGTCAGCCTTAGCAGCGAAAACAAATCAGGAGCAGTCGAAGAATGATCTGCCTAAACACTCGGGTAGAGATAACCAAGGGAACAAAGACAATCTTTGGTGTACTTTTTGCAAGAAACCGAGGCATACAAGGGAGACGTGTTGGAAGCTGAGTGGCAAACCTCCGAGCCGAGAATGGGGCAACCGAGAATGGGGCAACCGAGAATGGGGCAACCGTGGGGGGCAACAAAGGCCTCAGGCACATATGGCAGAGCAGCCCAATATTGAGGAAACTTCAGCAATAGGGGGGTTCAGCAGCGAAGAAATTGAGAAGCTGAGAAGCTTAATGGGATCTCTTGAGAAGCCTTCTGGAGCATGTTCAATGGCTCTTTCAGGTAAACCTGCTTGCATGAATGTCTTAGACAAATTCTATCCCAACTCTTGGATCATAGACTCCGGTGCTACAGACCATATGACCCCCACGTCTCAACTCTTCCATTCCTATACCCCATGTCCAAGTACTAGAAAAATTGTTGTGGCCAATGGCTCTTTAGCTACTGTTGCAGGGATTGGAGATATACATATCACACCTAGCCTTATCCTTAAAAACGTTCTCCATGTACCCAAACTGTCAACAAGCCTTGTGTCTATTCAAAAATTGACTTATGATCTCAAATGCTATGCTGTTTTTTGCCCTTCTTATTGTGTTTTTCAGGACCAGGACTCGGGGAGGAGGATTGGACTTGCTAAGGAAAGGAACGGTCTTTACCACCTTGAACCATCTCAGAAAATCAGGAGCAATTTGTCTTCATCTTTCCTTAGTTCCTCAAACAAAGATGTCATTTGGCTATATCACCTACGTCTTGGTCATCCCTCGTTTAGGGTTCTAAAAATAATGTTTCCTCATTTATTCCAAGGATTAGATATTTCTGAGTTTCAGTGTGACATTTGTGAATTGGCAAAACATACCCGTGTATCTTTTCCTATTAGCAATAAAAGAAGTTCTCATCCTTTTCATTTGATTCATAGTGACATATGGGGTCCTTCCACTATACCTAATGTTTCCGGGGCTCGGTGGTTTCTATCCTTAATTGATGATTGTACCCGAGTTACATGGCTCTTTCTTCTTAAACAAAAATCTGATGTTAGCACTGTTATACCTAATTTCCATTCAATGGTTCAAACTCAATTTGGGGTCAAAATAAAAAGCTTTAGGACAGACAATGCTAGAGACTATTTCAATCAGACTCTATCCCCTTACTTCCAATCACAGGGAATTATCCATGATTCATCCTGTGTGGACACACCTCAACAAAATGGGGTAGCTGAAAGAAAGAATGGCCATTTACTCAACATCACCCGAGCCTTACTGTTTCAAGGGAATGTTTCTAAATCCTATTGGGGAGAAGCAGTTCTTACTGCCACATATATGATAAATAGACTTCCCTCCCGTGTGTTAGAAAACAAAAGCCCCATAGAGGTCCTTAATAGCTTCTACCCTCACTTCAGAACCTCAAATGGCATCACACCTAGGGTATTCGGGTGTACTGCATTTGTTCATGTCCACAAACAACATAGAGGGAAACTAGACCCCAGAGCCATCAAATGTGTTTTCCTCGGTTACTCATCCACTCAAAAGGGGTACAAGTGTTACAACCCCTCTAATAGAAAATTTTACATCTCTGCAGATGTCACTTTCACAGAAAATAAACCCTTTTTTTCCAAGTCCTCTCTTCAGGGGGAGATTTCAATGATGGAAGACAGTACTTGTGAGTCCTTTGAACCACTTCAAACCCTTGACCTTCCTCATGTGCCAACCCGTGTTGTTGAACCCGAGTCCTCTGAACCAGTCACATCTGAGTCACCCGTATCATCTCCTACTCACAATTTCCCAAGATTTCCACAGGTGTATTCAAGGAGAAAGACCGTTCCTGAACTGACACAAGTCCAAGAATCCAATCCAAATTCTGGAAATGAAATTACGGTAAGATTAGACCCAACTTTACACACACAACCTGTTGAACAAACCACTAATTCAACAACCGTTCTGGATCTTCCCATTGCTGTTAGAAAAGGAACCAGAGAATGTACTAAACATCCACTCTATCCACTATCTCACTATGTCTCTCTCAAGCGCCTATCACCAACCCAAAAAGGATTCATTGTGAGTTTGAACACCATTGCCATCCCTAACAATATGGCTGAAGCATTGTCAAAAAGAGAATGGAGGGATGCTATGAGAGAGGAAATGAGTGCATTAGAAAAGAATAAAACATGGGAGATCGTTGATAAACCGAAAGGAAAAAACATTGTTGATTGCAAGTGGATTTTTACATTGAAGTACAAGGCTGATGGATCCCTTGAAAGATAATAAAGCAAGGTTAGTAGCCAAAGGGTACACTCAGACTTATGGGGTGGATTATCAGGAAACCTTTGCTCCAGTTGCAAAAATGAACACTGTGAGAATCCTATTAGCATTGGCTGCTCACTTCAATTGGCAAATGCTACAATATGATGTTAAGAATGCATTCCTCCATGGTGACCTAAATGAGGAAATCTACATGAACATCCCACCGGGATTTGAAGGGGACACAGGTAACAATGTGTGCAAACTGAAAAAGGCCCTTTATGGGTTAAAACAATCTCCTAGAGCATGGTTTGGCAGATTTGCAAAAGTCATGAAGGAATCTGGCTATAAACAAAGCCAAGGTGACCACACCTTATTCATTAAGCATTCGGCTAGAGGGGGAGTGACTGCCCTTTTAGTCTATGTGGATGACATCATAGTGACTGGAAATGATGAGAAAGAGAAGCATGAATTGAAGTTAAGACTAGTAAAAGAATTTGAAACAAAGGAACTAGGGAAATTGAAGTACTTCCTCGGTATTGAGGTGGCACATTCAACACAGGGAATCTACATATCTCAGCAAAAGTACGTAACTGATTTATTGGCAGAAACAGGGAAGACTGGGTGTAAACCGATCTCTACTCCAATAGATCCAAACTATAAGTTGGGAGAAGCTAAAGAAGAACCAGCTGTGGATAAAAGAATGTACCAAAGGTTGGTTGGCAGACTCATATACCTTACTCACACTCGACCAGACATAACATATTCTGTAAGTATGATCAGTCAATTCATGCATGATCCAAGAGAACCTCATCTTCAGGCCGCCTACAGGGTACTGCATTACTTGAAAGGCAATCCGGGGAAAGGAATCTTGTTCAAAAGGAATGGCACTCTTACTCTGGAAGCCTACACCGACGCTGACTACGCTGGCTCCCTAGTGGATAGAAGATCAACTACAGGATATTGTACTTTTCTTGGAGGTAACCTAGTGACATGGAGGAGCAAGAAGCAGAATGTAGTGGCAAGGTCATCTGCGGAATCAGAATTCAGGGCTATTGCTCAAGGATTATGCGAATTACTTTGGCTGAGAATCATTTTGGATGATTTGAGAGTCCAATGGGAGGGTCCTATGAAGCTCTACTGTGACAACAAGTCAGCTATTAATATGGCTCATAATCCTATACAACATGATAGGACAAAGCATATTGAAATTGATAGACATTTCATCAAAGAAAAACTGGAGGAAGGGTTAGTGTGTATGTCCTATGTTCCATCAGAGAGACAATTAGCCGATGTTCTAACAAAGAGGCTGAACAGTTCGAGTTTCCATGATCTTGTATCCAAGCTGGGAATGGAAGACATCTATTCCTCAGCTTGAGGGGGAGTGTCGAGGTGTAACCTAGCTGTAATTAGATCTGTAAATAGGTTGGGAGAATTAATTTGTAATCCCTGTGATTGAGGGAATTAGTTAGGTAGTTTCCAGATTTAGGAATGAGTTAGTTTCCTTTTTTTGTCTCCTTGTAATCTCCTATATAATACCGTGTATTATATCAATTAAAGGTAAGGAAATACAGAGAACTTTTCCTCTTGTTTCTGATTTCCCACACATGTAGAGAATCCTTAAACAATGTTTGATTTCAATAATAAAAAAAACTCATAAAATTTAGAGCATTTACCTTCATTCTGCAGGCTCCCACCAGATGAAAAACCAGTATGTCTCCCTCTTCCAAGTTATGAGCAATTGAGAACCCCTTCCATCCAGCACTAAACCCCCTCCTATAAGGCAGATATTTCGTGTAGTATTCTTTAACATTCTCATTGACTAATGTAATACTTGAATCATGGCTTGGCAAATGCCACTCGCAGAACAACTTTGGCAGAGACTGTATTGAACAAAGAAGTTAAGCACAAAATATATTTGTAAAATAAAGCCTCAATAGCACTGCCAATTTGAATTTGGAGTACTTTTCGACCTACCAGCCAGAAGCCTCCTGTGACATTTGATCGAATCATTGGCTTTATGAAGCTAGGGAAATGTGAATCGAGATTTGATTGGACTTCTAATGCACGCTCCATAGCAGATGATATAATTTCAACTTGACTATGAGTATCATCTCTGACCACTCTTTTATCTTTACCCCTTTGGAAGTAATAAAAAACAAGAAGTTTTTTATCAGATAAAAAAATTATCAGATATTTGCATAATAATGAACAATGAGAATACAAAGTGAGTTCTTACCTTCTCTGTTCACAAGGCATATCACGAACATCCTATTTGGCACAAAACATGCGAGTAACTTATGTGAGTAGCCATCACTTAAAAGTAATCAGTTTAGATAAACACTACCATATTTATAGCATTCCATAGATTAAGGATGTAAACAAACCAAATAAAGACAAATATTTTATCTGAGCTGTAATTTCAGGAGAAACTCAAATAGTAAAATGTTTTTGCTCAATCTGGAGCTCAAATTCGAGGTCAACTCGAAATGCTTGAGTCATATATTTTTCGAGTCGGCTCGATTCGTTTATAACCGCTACTGCGTTAACTTGAAAATGTGATAATTATGACATTATGTAGGAAAAAATGAAATCATGTATTCTTATGACTTTCCATTTGTTTACACAAGATTGCAACCATTTCATATAAATCATAACTACAGATTTCCCTAGAGAATGTCATGAACACACATGAAGTTCGAATTACGCAGAGTCAGATTTGTCTTTATCAAGAAAGAAGCCATCGATCAAGTCCATAGTCTTGAGGCAAGATGTTACGTTGCAAAAAACTTATCTAAAAAACAAGCTATCAAGGTGGAGAACCTAGAGACTTTGTAAACCTAAGATCTGAGCTTCTACCTGGGTTATTTTTGAAAAGGGAGTGATAAAGTCTATATGACAGTCAAAACATTTTGGCATAGTTTGGTACATGGGATAAGGGAGAGATTGATAAATAATCCTCCTTATCCCATATTTGGTATATTTTTAAAAAGCTCATGATAATTTCATGGGTCCTTGATAAATAATTTTTTAGAAGGATAAATTATCCTTTCTATTAGGTGTGATAATTGTTATTTAAGGATAAAATACACTACAAATGACTTAATTACCTTCAGTTTATAAATGATTTTTATAAACCTATGCTAGTAGGTAGAAATTAAAATCAAATAAATATTTTATTTATTTTTATATATTATATAATATGATAATTATATAAATGAATTCGAGATGATTATATAAATAATTTTTATAAATCTTAATAAAATTATTAGTATCACCCGATTAACATTAACAATTGATATTTGACTTCACTCACAAAATCAAGGGCTCAATTATCATATTATATAATATATAAAATTAGGTAAAAAAAAATAAATTATGCAAGCACTATCGGCGTATGAACAAATAAAAAATATGAACTCAAGCAACAACTTTGAAATTATAAAATTTATTATGATAATGTTAATTTTGTCATTATAATCTAATATATAAATTTAATCACTTTTATTAAAATCATACCAAATATTAAATACAATATCCTACATCTTATTTATCCTTAACTTATCTTTATATTATATATAACATGCTTATCCTATCATATGTACCAAACTATGCCTTAAAGATTTTTTTTATCAAGGGACACTTATCCGCACTGGCGGAAGGTGGAGCAAGAGTGGAATGAACGGGGTGATTCCCCCCTCTTTAAATTATTCAATGGACTTGCATATTCTTGTATATTATACATACACATCATTCATCAATACAACATTATCCCTTCGATTCTTGTGAGTTTCAAGAAGTGCATACTCTTTCATCTCAGATAGTATTAGTAAGACAAACCTGCGAACTTTAAAAGGGGACCAAACGAATCAAAGTGGCCATTTTATAAAATTTGATGGGGTGAAAATCAAGGTTTTCGAAAATTCTACTTGAAATCTTAAAATTTTCGATACGATCAATCGTCCTTTCATCCCCCACTCCAAACACCCCTCCCTCGTTGTCAAGATCATCACACAGATCCCATATATATCACAATCAACAGAGGAGGCTACTAGAACAAAAATATATTTAAACAATAAATCTTGGCAACCTTGATCTAGACTTTCAAGCCTAATTCTTATAGATTCTTTTTTGATCTTGTTAACATTGAGCCTTTGGCCTAACTCCATCTCAAAAGTTAGCTTAAAGGTAAAATTTGTTCAAGCTCGTATAAAAAACTCTCAAGGACTTAATTCAACTTATACGAGACATCTAATACACTAAAGAATAAACAACTAGAGCAAGAGATTTACAAGACATTATAAGGTGGCCAATAAGATAATCTAACATATAACGGTGGCTTCTACTACCGTGTAAAAATCGAGACTTTGGCTAGTCAAGCCAGGAATATTTAAGTCCATATATAAAACTCTCGAGAACTTAACTTAACGGTCTAACAGATCTAATTATTATTATAAAACTTCGATTCGATCCAACAAGGTTCGCTTATTCATTTCAAATTATTACAACTCAAACAACTGAAAAATACAGGCAGAGAAAAATCTTACTCGATCACGAATATGCGTTCCCGTAATTTCCATCATCCTAAATGGTTTCTCCTTTATATTAGCCAAAAAAAAAATCCCTATCAAAGCAAGACCAAAAAAAATCATACCCACAGGTTTCCAGGCCAATACATCAATGAAGCTAAAATAAAAAAAATAAAAAATAAATCCATAAATTAATATTTAATATTATGTTTACGCGCACGAGATAGATGCGATCAAAATTGATGGAGAGAAGAGATGGATCCGATCAACAGAAATTGCCCGCCAAGGAAGATTGGCTGTTTGATTCAATAGGCCGCCGGTGACTCGAAAGAATTGCTTTAACGAATCACATAAGTTTTTTTTAAAAAAAAAATGAATCACGTAAAAATAAATAATGTCACATCACTTGGTTTTTTTAATTAATTTATATTTAAAAAATTAATATCATAATTATAAAATTTAATAAAAGATCATTGTGCAATTTGTTGGGGGTGTCAATTCGGGCAGGTTGAATTGGGTTGAACAATAGTATTATTCAAAAATTGGTCAACTCGAACCCAACCCGAAATAGAGCCAACAAAAAAACTCTCAACCCGAATCCGGACTTGAATCAACTCGATTAACTTGATTTTGAATTTTTTTAAAAAAAATTAAAGAAATTCAAAAAATAATAATATCTTTTGATTTAAACGCATAATAATAAAATCTCTCACATATGTATGATTTAAATTTGAAAGTCTAATTATAGAAAAATAAAGTATATTTACTAAATCAAATAAACAATTGTTTAAAAAATAAAAAATATTCAAAATAAATAATAAATTTTGAAAATTTATGATATAAATATACAATAAATATTTTTTCAAACATACAATATATTAAAAAAGTAGGTAATATTTATTAATTATATATTTTTAAAGTAAAACTTTCAGGTCATCCCAACTTAACCCAATCCGATAATTTTTTTTGGGACAGCTATCGTGTCTAACCTCATCTGACCTAAACCCAAAAACCTAAAACCTGAGTTTTTTCGGATTGAATCGTATTGAGTTATTAAATCGTGTCTGATTTTGATATCTCTGATAATTTGATAGTTGTGATATGAAATATAAGTTGAAATGACTATTTTGAAATAAAAAACATTTGTCTAAGAGTAATTTTGAGCAAGAATTTGGTGTAAAGACAATTTTGTCAGAAAGTCTTTATATATAGAATAAATTTAATATAATAGAAATTTAAAACTAAAATTTTTACATCAAAAGAAACAGTGAAACTCCTGTCAAATATTTTGTGATACAGATCTTCTGATTAATTAAAAAATTATTTTTTATGTCAAAAATATTAATTTTTTTAATTATATTATATTAATAAAAATAACTTTTATTGATAACTTTATACATAAAATTCTTTTGAATAGTGAAATAATCGTAATAAAGATTTTTTTAACATGTAATTAATGAGGAGCAGGTTTGAGCTTATAATTTAAATAAAATTTGTTATTGTTTTGGTATTTGGTTTGGGCTAACTCAAAGGTCCTGGATAAGGCCAAATCTTGGTGTGTTTATTGGGCTTCGGAGTGTGGTTTGGTATAGGCTCGGCCTAAGGCTTGGTAGTCAACTGAGGCTCCAAATTATACCATTACTATTGTAGTATGTAGTACTTATAAATCTGGATTAAATTATATGATAGCAATTTATTAATTATTTATAAGGAAAAATACTAAAAATCCCATTATAAAATATCCTCATAACCAATGAATTATAATCTCCTCTAATTATCATATTTTTTTGCAAACTAAAAACCTATCCGATCGATCAATTTTTAAAAAATATTTGTCCATGAATTAACCTTAATCGACTTGATTAAAACATACAATTAATAATAAACATGATTATTACATGTACATTTCTATGTTAATGATTACATAAAATATGTTTGGTACCTATCATTGCTCCTAGACTCCTTGCTAAGAGAGAGCTTTTTATCGAATATAATTTTTAATGAAGTAACAAGCATGGTTTTTGTTAAACCAAACTATATGATAATCTTGTATTTAAATACAATAAATTGTATGGAGTTGTTGAGCTCAAATTCTATAAAGTTCACCGGCAATGGAAGTCCATCAAATGTTAGAAGCTCGGTTGCCAATTCATGAAGAAATCGGTTGATGTGCACGTTTGAAAAAGCTGACCCACGATCTGGATGATCGTTGAATATTGTCAGAACTGTTCAGCGGAGTTGAACAAAAACCAACAGCAAGAAAAATCAACAAAAAGCTACAACAAAGTTTCTACAAAATTCGATCGATAATGTGTCTATATATTTCAATTTCCACTAGTCAATTTTAATAATATTCAACGTGTTCTTCCATTCTTCTTGTAAAAACATTTCTCAAGCCGATAACAACATAATTAGAGTTTATGAATTCTTTCTATAATTTCATTATATTACTCAATTTATATTTTTAGCTTTAAAGTCATATCGAGATAATTATAACGAACGGTCGAATCGAGACACATAACACTTGATAAAAAGAATCAAATAATTTCACATTTGACATGATCATGTGTTTAGTATGCTCGAAGGTTTTCGTGACAAAGAGGAGTATATAATAATCAGATATAAGTCAACTAGTTTATAATATATTATACATTTAAAAAATAAAATCCACGCTGTATTCAAAATACAGTAATTAAGAAAGGGGTTTTGTTGAATTCGAGGGCGAATTTTTTGAATTAGTTAACTAATAATTAGCAACATTAATTCCTTTCCCTCTTTCTACTTTGATTTAATTAAAACTACAATTAATAATTATCAAAAGTTAATTAATTAATTAATAATGCATCAGATCCAAAGCACATGGAAGTGAGTTGACGAAGGATTATTTCATCCTATCCCTGCAGGCAGTGCCTGCAGGGGTACATCCAAGGACCAGAATTTTTTCTGGCCCAATTTTATTTTTTTTTAATTTTTTTTTTTCCCATGAGGTGGAATCTCAACCACTCATATGAGGTGTGGGCACTGCCCACACACCCATAATCGAACTCCACTGCACGTGCTTCACTACTCACTCTAATAATGAACACAATACACGCACGTTCCTTACTAATTTTTATTTTTTTTTGTCTATTAAATTTTCAAATTTTGATGTTTTTATATTGATTTTAATTTTCGATTATTTTTGTCTAATTGTTGACATAACATATGACGAGTAAGAAATTTTCGATGCAACGCTCGATATTTCTCAATAGCATATCAGCATTTTCCAGTATCGTATTATCAATTGAACTATATATGATAACTGGAAATTAAAAGTTGGTATATCAAAACCAAACTTAGTAAACCATAATCAAAAGTTAGTGGATAAAATAAAATTATTTTTCCTTATTAATTACTTTTTAAAACTAAAAGAGTTTATTGTAAAATTGTTTTCTATTTTTTTTTTTCAAGAATCGCTTTCTCATTTTGAAGAATTATGAAAATCTGTTTGGATATATATGTTTTTCTACTCAATTTTAGAAGATATATTTTGATAAAAACTTATTTATTATAAATAAAAATCGTGCAGAATGTATATATTTGGACCATGTGCTTTCTTTGAGTTATTACAATAATAGAAATAACGAGTATATATATTTCTAGTACATCAACTTGATTAGTTGAATAATATATGTATTTGACAGGATAAAAATTTGTGTGAGACGGTCTCACGGATCGTATTTGTGAGACAGATATCTTATTTGGGTCATCTATGAAAAAATATTACTTTTTATGCTAAGAGTATTACTTTTTATTGTGAATATCGGTAGGATTGACCCGTCTCAAAGATAAAGATCTGTGAGATCGTCTCACAAGAGACCTACTCATTTGAGAGATGCTCTGGTTTTAATAATTAAAATAATATCTTAAAAATTAAATTAGCATGAACCCAATATTTCCAAAATAATTATAAACTATCAAATAGCTTATTTCGACATATGACAAGTATTTTTAAAAAATATTATCATAATTTTCAAGGTTTATAAAATGTTTTATATAAGCTTATAAACTAAGTCAAACACGTTTTTCTTACTTACGTACAGATAGTGAGACAATAAGTGTAGCAAGTATTATTAACGAGCCATGAAATTTGAAATATTTTCCACGATGATATATCATGCAACTAACAAGTTTTTTTGGGATGGTCCTATTTATATTAGGCAAAAACTTGTGTGAGACGGTCTCACGGATAATATTTTGTGAGACGAATATCTTATTTGAGTCATCCACGAAAAATTATTACGTTTTATGTTAAGATCAGTATTATTTTTTATTTTGAATATCGATAGGGTTGACCTGTCTCACAGATAAACATTCATGAGACCGTCTTACAAGAGACCTACTCATATTATATGGAATTTTCTGTTATATTTGATGTTTTAAATCGTGTTATCTTTTGTTCAAATAAATTTTGTTTGTAAAAAATTAATAAAAATATAAACGTATTAAACATCGTATATGAATAAAATATAATTAATCATTGATAAAATATTTGAGTAATAAAAAAAAAAGTATACATATATCCAAGCCATCAATTAAACATTTCATAAAAAGAAAATGAAAATATCCCCAACAAAAACGCTCTTTTCAACCATAAAAACCCTACCGACTCCCAAATAATATCATCAATTCCGGGAGACTTTGTATTCAGTCCCTAATGAAACTCATCTTTGTTTCAACTCCCTTTTTCCCCAAAATACCCTTCATTCTTCTTTTTAAATAATTGATTTTTCTTTTAAATTTAATGGCCCATCATGCTTCCGTAAAATAAAATTAAATATTTTACCTCTTTGACCGAAGTACCACCGGGTTATATCCACCGTATTTTACAGACTGCTCCTCACAGTCCAACCACGCGATCGCAACCGATGGTTACCGACGCAGATTCCTTCAGCAATACTCGGCACAACTCTAATTCGTTTCCTACCTTAGAGTGTATAATAAAATATAAAATTTTGAAAATAATACATGAGAGGGGTTGAGAGCAAAGATTTCTTTTATTCAAACACAAACATTTATTTATTACATAGTAACCTCCTGTAGAGGAGGAGAAACTTGTTTAGCTACTAATAGTAGCTGAACTTCTTACACACATAAACTTGAAAGAGAAATATTACAACCTTATATGAAAGAAATGAGGAAAATGTTCGATGATCGTCACTTCCTTCTTCCGGCTTTATTTATAGGAGGCTCTTTCGGATTTGAAACTCGGATTTCAAATCTTCATTAGCCTTTACAGCTTGCTTGGGGACCATGTAGTGGTTGAAGGGTCCCTGTCTAGATTATTAATCTGGACATCAACTTCTCATCCTCCTTTATCTCTCTTAGATACCATTGACGATGAGTTTCAGGATATCGGCAGTAATTTCATCTTTTTTATACTCTTTGAAATGATTTACTAACCATTTAAGAGCTTCTGCCTCTTTCCTCTTGTATGTTAACCTTCTTTTCAAAACTTTCAAATATACCTTATACATTTTTAAGTTTTGATTCTGGTGTGTTAACTGGTTTCCTTTCTGTTCTTATTTATAGATGAATTTTCGGGACCAGTTATTTTACTTTTTATTCATTGGATTCCTTTTAGTTTTGATATCCAATGTTCTCTTGTCTTTTTCCACTTTATTAGTGGTTAACGAGTCACCTACCACCTATTATTGGTGGTCCTTGTTTTTCCACTCACATTAATTTCACATGGTGGTCCTTCTTTTGGTTAGTGGGTGAGTCACATGTCCACCATTAGTTTTGTCGAGGCATCTTTGGCTTTCGCTGTCCTCGAGGAAAACGTGATTGTGGTCCTTCCCCACTTGTGCTTGAATCGGTAAAGTGTTTCCGATCAGATCTCGGCTTGAATCTTTTATCGAATTCCGGTTCCTTCTGGTTTTGGCATTCAAGGCAGATTTTTTCTGACCATCTTCATATGTGTGCCATATTACATAATTTCCGACGAGTTTCTTTACTGGCCGGCAGCTTGCTGTTCCACAAAAGATTTCTCTTTTTCTCGAATAAATCTTTTGCAAAACTTGTTGTTTTTCCTGTCATGGTATTTAACAGGAATGATCCGTTCACTGAATGATTATAAAATTTGAACGGAAACTTGACCTTGTCCATCTCAGTGAGACAGACCCAGAAACCCCAAGCTCTTCTGGTAGAAATGTCTTCTTCAGTGATTGAAGCAACCAGGGGTGTTTCTTCTGTTGGAGGATCCTTGATAAATTTTTGGACATTTGTATCCGGCCTCCTTAGCTTGATGAAATGAAAGGCTTCGTGAGAACCTTTCCCTGCTGGTTCTGGTGCTGCACTAAAGAAGTATAGCTCCAAAACATCTCCTCTGGACAAATAATCATTGTTTGCCCAAGTCTCGTGAACAGCTTCCTGGATCCACTTTGGTAAACCTGAGATTTCCGGAAAACTGGGTGATGTAGTATAAACTGAGGCAAGAGCCCCGAATTCATACCATGCTTTAACCTCCTTTGGATATGAATTTTGTTTCATCCATACCCTTGGATATTTTCCTGAAACATCAACCCTATTGGTAGCTGGGTTAATGCCAATTCTTGTTTTTAATTTCTCCATATTCTGTTGGTACACCTGAAATGGAGAAATTGTTGATTCGTTAATACCAACCTTAGATTTGCCTTTGTCAATACGAGGCCTAAGGTTGATCTCTCCCTCTTCAATCCCCGAGGTGAAGGGTTGACTTGATGACTCAAGATAAGGATCAGGAGTCTCAATTTTTGTTTCAGCCGACTCATCTGGTGATGATCCCGACTTAACACTTGTTCAAGGGGTATTTGAATCCCCCGCTACAGGTATAGAGTCCTGTACTCGAAAACTCTCCATTTGGGAAACCAATGGCTTCTCAATGCCCTGGAGGATAGGCCTTTGCATTACAGACCATAACTGAGTATATGCCTGTAAACATCCTGTAATTCGATCAGAGACAATTCTCTTATCAGCTTGTTGTAGCCTTCCCGCAACTTCTGCGTTAACGGCTAACTTGTTAAACTCGGTTTGAAGCATTTCAAGGTGTTCCCTCAAATGCCTCTGCATCTTGATAATAGCATCAATGTCAATGCTGTCCATCTCTTGTTAAAAAATCTGCAAGAATATTTTCATGAGATTTTATTATCATAATATCAAAAATATAATTTTGACATAAAGCTTGCCATCGTAATAATCTAGCCTTCTCCGGTTTAGACTCAATTCTATTCCTCAAAAAGGCTTTAACTTGAGTGTTATCAACTTTCAAAGTGAATTTCTTTGCAAGTAAAAATAACGGCCATTTTTCAAAAGCTCTCTTTACTGCATAAAATTCTTTTTCGTTGATGTGCCATCTTATGGCTTCTGCATCTGAGAATAACCGACTACAATATCTGCATGGTTATTCTCCCTCTGGTGTGAGCTTTGTTAATACTGCAGCCCACCAATGATCACTGGCATCGGTATATAATACCAGATCATCCTCGTCTTGAAGAATAGCCATCTTTGGAAGATTTTTGCAAACCTTCTTTAAATGGATAAGTCCTTTTGTGTGTTCGTCTGTCCATATAAATCTAGCATCTTTTTTCAATAATGGACTGAACATCTTCCTGTGTTTTGCTAGGTTTTTAATAAACATCCCAGCAAAATTAACAACCCCTAAAAAACTTTGAAGTTGCTTTTTGTCTTTGAGATTCTCTGGAAAATTCTGCACCTTTTCTACTATGTGTTCTTGCAGAATTATTCCTGACTCATCGATTTCAATTCCGAGGAATTCAATCTTTCTTGTAGCAATGACTGCTTTCTTTTCAGATAAAACCAGTCCTTCTTTCTTGCAAACATTAGAGAAAATTTCCAAATGTTTAACATGTTCATTCATATCTTTGGATGCTATTAAAACATCGTCGATGTAAACAAACATAAACTTGAAATAATCTTTGAAAAGATTATCCATCTTTCTTTGAAATATCTGGGGTGAGTTAGCCAATCCCATTGGTAATACTTCCCAAATATAATGTCCTTGAGGTGTGGAGAAAGCTGTGAATTTCTTGCTTTCTTCCTGCATCCGAATCTGATAGAATCCCGACTTGCAATCAAATTTAGAGAATATCTTGGCATTGCGAATGCAACTAATCAAGTGTTCTCTACTAGGTATAAAATACCCATCAAACTCCAGAATCTTATTAATTTCTTGATAATTAATAACCAATCTGGGTTTTCCTCGTTTAATCTCACCATGATTTCTTACCAGAAAACCTGGACTGCTATATGGTGACATACCTGCTTTGATTAATCCAAGGTCCAAATGTTCCTTGATTATAATCTGCATATCCCTCTGATCAATGATGTTCATTGGGATGGGTTTACAACGGACAAATTCGTACTCTTTGCCTTCCTTGATCTTAAGGCAGGCCCTGAGTTGATTTCTGTCCCACCATGCCAAAGGATCTTCGTTATAATTTTCTTTGATCCTTTTCTTGACATCTTCCAGTGATACCTTAGATTCAAACTCTACTTCATTTGTATGTAGAGTTATCTTAAGGCATTCTATATCCTCTGGTTGGAGTTCCTTATCTGCTCTTAACTGGAGCATTGTTTCTCCAAACCGTCTTGAATCCTTTATTTTCGGGTTCAGAAGTTTTCCTGAATCACCACGCTTGCTGCGAAACTGGATTGGCAATTTTCTGTAAAATGCCTCCCTAAGTCTCTGGACTATGATTTTGTGAGCACATGGTGTTGTGAACACTAATCTTCTAGTCTCATTTTCTTGTGTATATGACTTGAACATTTGTAGGAAATTATTTCCTAACAATATGTCAGCTCCTGTGTCATGAAAATAAATTGGTGGTGTCTTTACCTTGTACCAAGGTGTTTGTCCAGCACCGCCAATCATGATTTCAGTCATCTTAATCCCTTTACATAAGATTAAGATTCTTCTGGAAAAATCTCTTCCAGCAATCTTGGGTAACTCTTCTTCCAAATTATTTGGAAAAACTCCTCGTTTTGCTGTACATATTCCAGCACCTGAATCAATATATGCAGCAAAGTATTCCGCCTTATATTGTTCATACAACATTCCTACTGGAATGTATATGGAGAATGGACTTGTGGTCATTGTATTTTCCACATTTTATCTTCTGCCATAAACTCCATTCCATATTCTAGACGTTTCTAAGGTTTATGTTCCTCGAGAAACTCTAGTCCAAGAATCAGTCGATCTGATTCTTTTCCTGGAATTCCTTGAATATGAACCTCCAATTCTCCGATATTAATCAGTCCTTGGTAAGTTCCTATTATCGGTTGTTCCAAATAGTATATTGAATTACAAGGAAATTGATTCCTTTGTTTTGTAATGTCAAATACTATTTCTAACTCCTTCCACCCTTCTGGGCATCTAAGTTTTCCTATTGTAGAAAAACTTTTCAGCTCCTGTTGGGTTTCTATGACAGGCCTTTTATCCCATCTGTAACTTGTAATTCTGTCTCCTTGAAAAGATAGTCTTCTTGATTCCAATCTAAGACTTTGATTCCTCTGTAGAATCGGTTTGTCTTGGATCTGGATATCTGTTTCCTGTATTAAAGGAAACTCAACTCTTTCTGGATAAATTGCCTGAGCAACTTTTCCGAATATTTCAGGGATTTCAATAAACTCATTTCTAATAAACAATTCAGAATGATGTGTATTAGATAGAGCATATGAAATTTGATAGGTAATAGAATATGGCCTATTACCTTCTTTCATCAGCCTTTTTTCCTTGAAGTTCTGATGCAATGTCAAGGCTCGGCTGAAATCTCGATCGGCCAAGTTGTAGGCTATCCTTGGATAGATTACTCCTACAATCTTTCCTGTACAGAGATTTCCTGAGATTGTTCCCAGTACTGAATCTTGTAGATTCCCCATTCTTTTATCGCAAATAGCAATATCAATTGGTGAATCTATCCCTTCTTTGAAAGTAGCCTTTATCATAATTTGGATTGCTCCGATATGAATCCAAGACATAGTCCTTGCTATTTCTATCTTGAGTTTTTGTAATTCCTCTTTAATTTCTTCGGAAGGAATTAACTGCATCTCCATTCTATTTCCTGTTAGTTCCATCGGGATAGCCATTTCCCTTCTAGAAACTTTATAGATTAGATGATGCTTTCTGTTTCTTAGGCCAAGACTTCCTAAGAACTTTTCTACCTGTCCTGCAGAGAAACCTTGATATCTCTGTAGACTCGGATTTTCTCTCATGATTCTTTGAACCATATTATGAGATATTGTTGTCTGGCTGAAAAACCCAGACAGATCTTCATGTGTTTCGTGTCGAAACACCTCGTCTTCAGTCAGATTCCGATTCTGTTCCATCAGATTCTTCTTGACTTAAGACTTCTTCTTCTTCATATATACTTTCATCTGAGGCAATATCCTCAAATCGGTATACTTGAATAAGATCTTGGTAATAAACTGCTTCTTCAATATCCGGAGTAGGATCGAAGCGTTTAATACCTCTTTTCTCATTTTCTGGACAATTGGTCGAGATATGACCTCTTGCTCCACATGTCCAGCAATTACAATCCTTAAAACTTTCATTGGCTCGAGTATGAACTCTTCTAAAAGTTTTCTTTGTAGGTGTTCTTCCTGTGCTTCGAGATGAACTCGATGCTTGGGATGATATCCTACTTCTTGATGGTCCGCTTCTTTGTCCAGATTTATAAGATCTGGCTTTCTGTCGAGACCATATGGTTCTTGGTTTCCAAGAACTTCTTCCACTTCGTGCATAAGGATGAGTCCTAAAACTTTTCCTTTTATGCTTCTGTGGTTTACTTCCAATAATAGTTGGAAGATCATTTTCCTTACAACACAAAGGGGTTCTTTTGTTGATACCCCTTAAGCGTTTGTAATTCTTTTGTAATGCTGCCATATGGCACCATTCTGCCAATTTTCCTTTAAGGAAAGAGGCTCTTCTTGCCAAAG
The DNA here is from genome assembly GCF_022965805.1 of Primulina eburnea. Lineage (NCBI taxonomy): Eukaryota > Viridiplantae > Streptophyta > Magnoliopsida > Lamiales > Gesneriaceae > Primulina > Primulina eburnea. Next base: position 893,417 of record NC_133113.1, read on the forward strand.
TATCTGGATTTCCAGGTACGTATTCCCTTATGAGCATTTCTCTCCAAGGGCTTGGCATTTTTGCGAAGAAAAGCTGCATAGCTATTTCTTCTTCGACTCCTGAATTCCATCTATATTTGGTGAATAACATAATGTATTCATCTACCAAACATATATCATGTAATTCAAGACTATACAGAGCTTGAGTGTATTTCTTTTTCTTCTCTGTATCTTGGCTGTTAAAATAGTCTACCCCTATAAAGTGTGCTTTAAAGAGGGTAGCCATTTTTCCAGCGATCTCGCTGAGAGATTCACCAGTTAGGACTGATTCCTTCATATCTGATGAAGTCATGTCCCAAGCAATTTTTGCTGATCCCATAAGACTCATTTCCAAAAGTTTAATGAATCCTTCTTTGTTGAGATCAAGTGTTCCTGCTGCAATCCTCATAGCAGATGTCCAATCGTCTATGAGATCTTCTCTGTTTTTGAAGTCCAATACATCAAGGTTAAGCATAACCCCGTAAGGATGTATAGGATCTAAAACAGTTTTCCCATAGGATGTTTGGTGCAAAGGAATTTGAGTTCTCCTTGCCCTTGTTCCCGCTGGGTGTGATCCTCCACCAGTATGGAAATCAGTCTGAGATTCTCTCATATTTACATTATGAGATCCCATACTTTCCCTTGGTGGTTCCTGAGAAGATGACCAGGTTATTGCAGGTGGTGGTTCACCTACTGCTGTGTTCATCTTTAGATCTACTACTTTGAGATTTGCGAAAGATTCTGCAAGCTCTTGTAGATCCTCTAAACCAATCCTTTCTAAAGTTGTCATCAGATGAATTTCTTTTCTGAGACAGACTTTATTAGATTGATCATCTTTTCTTCTTCAGTTAAAGGTTTTGACACCACTCTGGCCTTCCCTTGTTGATGTAACAAAGGTTCGGTACCAAATGAGGGTGGTAACCATCCTCCTGAAGTTCGTCTACTAGAACTTGGTTGTTGTTCTAGTTTCTGAATTCTTGTTTGAATATCCTTTAAGGTTACAAGAATTTCTTCTTGTTTCTCTAGGATTTTCTCAACTCTTTGAGGTACATAATATAGCAAAGTGCCATAACTTTGTACCGTTTTCTGGATCTCTCTAAGATCTGAAGAGAGCTTAGAGGAATCTGGAACTATCTCTAGAAACTTATTATTTTGAATCATAAGTTTACCTGAGATTTTACCTGAGGGTGCTGATGCTTCCCTTCCAGCTTCTGAGATCTAACCATAGTTAGATGCCCTTGTTTATATTCCAAAATTTTGGAATATTCCTTGTAAATTATTTTTCTCGAACCGTAGTTCGGATTCATAATTTTTTCGAAATTCTCCTTCTCATACATTTAGTTACTAGTAATAATAAAATTTGTGTTTGAAATATATTAACCTTAAGCTCTGATACCATTTTGAAAGCGCGGGATCAATTCTTTTTAAAATAAGAGTAAAGGGTATAGTTAGTATTTTTGAATAGAAATTCTCTCACCAGGGATGTAGGAACAAAGTTGTTTTGAATTGGGGACTGACCCCCAATTCTCCCCATCAATTCCTCACTGAGCCAACTCCTGACAATACCATTATATTCATTTTCGACTACCAAAGAGCTGAAAAAACGTGTATTTGTGGCGTACGACCAACATATATATATATATATATATATATATATATATATATATATAATTGAATGTTTCCAATATATATATTGGAAACATTCAATTATTTTGAGATTCGAATTGAGTATTTTGTTTTTGATATTTTTGTCTTGGTATTAAATTCACTACAAAATCAAAATTGATTCCAGCTCTTTCCCTATTTGTTTTGGTCTAAAAGTCTGCTTTTATTCTGTCAATTTATGTACTTTTTTATTTTAAAATTTTCACATTTTTATATTTTCGTCCTATCAATACGGACATAGTTTTTATTAGAAAAGACAGTTCAATTAGCATAAAAAAACACTTGTGCTTTCATCTGTCTTCGAGCTTCTAATTATTTTGTGCGAATCAACAAGTTTTTCCTCTACGTGTGCAGACTTAACCAGTACTCCAAAAATTCACCAAGTTGATATTTGAGGCATTTAGTTCTTGTATGTATCTCTAATGAGCTCTTGTCTCGAATCATGTTTGGGTCGATTATTTTCAAATTAATGGATCAAAATGTTTTTTTTTTGGTTTAGAAAAATAAGGTTATAAACTCCAAATTGCACCTTCCATGTTCATATGATATTTCATGTTAATTAATATGAATTTCAATTTCACCCGATGATAAAATCATCTGAAATTCATTCTATTTTATATTTATTATGCATAGTTTGGTACATATGATAGAATAAACATTAGATATATAATTTAAAGATAAGTTAAGGATAAATAAGATGTAAGATATTATATGTAATGTTTGATATGATTTTAATAAGAGTGCTTAAATATATATATTAGATTGTAATGACAAAATTAACTTTATCATAATAAATTTTATAATTTCAAAGTTGTTTCTTGAGTTCATATTTTTTATGAGTAGGTCTCATGTGAGAACGTCTCACGGATCTTAATATGTGAGACGGGTCAACCCTACCTATATTCACAATAAAAAGTACTACTCTTAGCATAAAAAGTAATATTTTTTCATGGATGACCCAAATAAGAGATCCGTCTCACAAATATGACCCGTGAGACCGTCTCACACAAGTTTTTACCATTTTTTATTTGTTCATGCACCGATAGTACTTGCATGATTGATTTATTTTTACCTAATTTTAATATTATATAATATGATAATTGAGCTCTTGGTTTTGTGAGTCAAGTCAAATATCAATTTAAGGTTAATCGAGTGATACGAATAATTTTATTGATATTTATAAAAATTATTTTATATAATTATCTCGAATTCATTTATATAATTATCATATTATATAATATAATAAAAATATTTATTTGATTTTAATTCCTACCTACTAGCATAGAATTATAAAAATCATTTATAAATTGAGGACAATTAAGTCATATGTAGTGTATTTTATCATTAAATTAAAATTATCACACCTAATAGAAGAGACATTTTATCCTTCTAAAAAATTATTTATCAAGGATCCATGATATTATCATGGGATTTTTAAAAAAATACCAAAAAATGAGATAAAAAAGGATTATTTATCAATATCTCCCTTATCTCATGTACCAAACTATGCCTTAATGTGTAAATCGGTAAGATTAATTTATTGTTTCCATATAAATAATAAAACTATAATCGAAATTCATCAATTTCAAATCCATCTCTCGAAATCCACCCTTGAGGTTCTTTTAGCTATATACTCCAATATTATCTTTTCCCAAAATACAAATTCCAATACTTTATAACAAGATTGTGGAAAATGACAATAGGATAGATCATTTAGCTTCTTTACATGAATATATAAATTATGCTGCTATACACAAGACAGCTAAGCTAGACTCACTGAGAAAATAATGAAATTAAAGGGAATTTTTTCAAAAAAGAGAGGAATCAATTCCTTTTTTTGGTAATGAAATTGATTTCAAGGGTGTAAAGGAACCCACTCATACTTGCCTTCCACTGGATAGTCCTTCCCTATATCATAGTTATACCTGAAAACGATACAGAATCACCCAATCAAATCATTACTCATGATTCTAGCCGCTATCATGAGCCGGGGGTAACAAGTCTTATCATGCGCACTGTAGACACCGAGTAATGATTGTGAAGTTTGGTTAGCTTACTTTTCGGCGAATCGTTTTTGCTCGTACTTCTCCGCCGCCGCGAAGAACTTTTCTATCTCCACCGCCGATGGCATCGTCTCCGCCGTCGAGCAGGCGCTGTTACTCGTTGCATGCGGAGTTGATTCCAGTGACGATTGCTCGGAATCTCCACGAATCTCGCTCGTTGGTGTCGACGACTGAATCCCACTGAGAATCAAAATTGCAGAAAAGAACGAAGAAAACAGTGAAATTGAAGTAAATTAACAACCGAGTAAAGATTCACATGAAAATTATTAGAAACGGTCTTTGTTTGAACGAAAATATAAGCACATCAGTATACTAAGAGAAGCAGAATTTCGTAACAACCCGCTGCAATTGATCGCCATGGAAATTTCCGTATCCAAGCCCTCGCACTGCAAATCAACGATATCCTGGAAGCTCAAAACATCAGCTACCACATATATAATCACCAGAAACTAACAGAACCTCAAAATCCCCGGAATTTTTATGGTTCTCACCTCTAGATCCGCCGACACGACGCTCTCCTCCACTCCACCACTCGACTCATCATCATCATCTCCACCACAGGCTACAGACGCCACAGAGGACACAGAATTCTCCGGAAACTCCACGTCGCCGCAGTAGGCGCATTGAAGCTCGGGGCACAGCTTCCTCTTCTTGATGAAATTCATCAGCACTTCTCCCTCCTCCTCTGCTCCTGTGCTCTCCTCAAATCTCTCCTGCAGGTAGTATTTCTCCATCTCTCCCTACCAACCTATACATACAACGTATCCATATATATATACATAATACATATACATACATATATATATATATATATATGCGCGAAGAATGTGCGTGCGAGTATATGTATATATATGCGTGTGTGTTTGATCTTAAAAGGTTAAAAGCTGGCTTTCTTTTTTACTCTAGCTTTCAGTACCAGAAATCAAGGGGTAAAATAGGAAATTCGGGGGGAGAAAGATGCTGATTTGATCCGGATTAAATGAACGGGTTAACGTAACATGTGGTCCTGAACCCGTTAAGGGTGACAGGCACATGTCGATGCCGTTACCAGAAAGATCGGACTCCATACCACACATAAAATTATGTGTAATTTGGATATTTGATGTTTTGTTTTATTATATGTTATCGATTGGGTTCACCACTCAAGTTTGACAAAAATTTGTGTGAGACGATCTCACGAGTCATATTTTGGGAGACGAATATCTTATTTGAGTCATCCATGAAAATATATTACTTTTTATGCTAAGAATATTACTTTTTATTGTGAATAATCGGTAGTGTTGATTCGTCTCACTCATAGATAAAGATTCGTGATATCGTCTCATAAGAGACATACTCTCCAAGTTTAGAGTTGCCTAAATTATATATCCAACCATCCAGATTTATTCTTATATATATAAAATCGAAGATTTTTTGTGAATATGTTATATGTGATGCAAAATTGCACTAACACTAACATCTCATTAATCTTTGCGAATTAGATGTGATTGGTTGTTCGTACTTACGTTCTATTACTAGAATCATGTAATGTTTAGAAAACTATGTTTTGTGCTTTTCGATCAATTTTGGCGCCTTAACATGTTTTCGAAAATAAAAAAAATAAAATTATATAATTGATCGAATATATTTAGGACCACATGGGGAAATACTCTTCCTTTATTAAGTGTAGCCAAATTAAATGAATTGAATGCAAATTTGTGGGCGACCCTTATTTAATTTGGCTAGGCTCGCCATTTATATTGAGTTAGGAATACAATTAAAATAATTAGTTAATGAAATTCGAGTCCTATGATATGGGAGTATTAAAGTATGTTTTGTTAGAACAAAGTCAATGTTAAAGTCCCACTCGACATAAAACCAAATATAATCGATTATTATGATTTATTTTATAAAATCAAGATTACATTGATATCGTATTGTTTATAATAGAAATCGGAGATTAATGCTTTTTTTAACGGATACACAAGACCTCTTGCCAAATGAACTTAAGTACGTAGCTTTATCAAGATCTGAAACATATTGTGCAACAGAGATATCCACATTAATAGCAGGTTTTACTCCATAGATCAACGTAGAATTGACTTCATAAAAATCAAGTTATTCAATTTCTTGAATAAATCTCGAAATTAAAAACTATATGATATCCAATAAAAACCTAAAATTCCTAGTAATAAACCAAGTTACTTATATGTAATTTTATTCCGATTATTGATGGCTATGATTCCAATTTGAACCAATTTCAAATGGAATTTACTATTTCAAACTTTGGGAAAAAAATTAACGGGTCTAACCTATGAAATAAACCAAATTGGTTAAAGTTCATACATAATTGATAATGCAATGATTTTTTTTAAAAAAAACATTTATATTGAAAATGAAACATGATTTAGATAATATATATATATTAAGTGCTTTATAAAGTTAATAAATTATTTATGTGTACGGCAAGAAATTCAAGTTAACAATTAATTTAAGGTTCTAGTTCCCTTTTTTTTTATACGCAAAAACTTGTGTGAGACGATCTCACGAGTCGAATTTGTGAGAAGAATGTCTTATTTGTGTTATCCATGAAAAAATATTATTTTTTATGCTAAGATTATTACTTTTTATTGTGAATAAGTGTAGGTTGACCCGTCTCACAGATTAAAATCCGTGAGACGATCTCATATGAGACTCACCCTTTTTTACAAGCCTTATTTAAGTCTTAGATACTAATTCTTGTTTCATTTTATTCTCACGGTTCCAAAAAGCTAACCAATTAAACGTATTTGAAAAAATCCGTGATCTTGATTCTGATATTAAATATAAATTTAAATAAAAATTGATTGATTATGATTAATGATAAAAATATTATTCAGATATTCCAAAAAAAATGTTTGTAGAGAAAGTACAAGTTGCAACAGGGTACAGGCATTGGATTCCATTGAAGGTGGGTGGGTCCTGAAGAAGTTCAGGATATTTGTCTCTATATGGTAACCCCCTAGAAATAAGGGCTCTTGTCTCTGTTCCCTTTGCAGATAAAAGTTTGAGCCACACACGCAAAATTTAAGCACACATTGTGACAGGTCCTTGCAGTCTGCTCATATGTCCAAAAATATAAGCATGCATGAGATTCTACCTCAGAAACTGCAAGTCTGGTGGAAATTAAAATAACGTAAAAATCAAATCTTGCCCATGCCATACTCTTTATTTTTGAAATTCTCACAAAAATATAGAATATGGAATTTATCCAATACGTTTTTGAATGAAATTCAAATCAAATCTACACAAAACTGAAAGCCAAATCAAAGTAAACCAAACTAAAATATCTGTAACAAAGAAGTTCGAAAATGGCGAATTTGGATGTCTTGCAGATGTTACTATTGCAGTTTTTACATCTGCCCATCACAAGAATATGTAAATATATTTGGTACGGGGTATCCTATACTACACATGATCTGATAAAATATGTGAGGCCATTATATAATGGAATTTGAATATTTGAAAAGAAAAAATTCACCACATACAGCCAAATTTTTACTTCACAAGCTATCGGACGTTACAACGAAACGAGCATGAATTACATCTTGGATTTACTATCCATACATTTAAAGTTCATTTAAGAGGGGTCTAAAACGCATCAAGGTTCAAGGTTGAGGATAAAGAGACGAACCTTGGCTCAGGTCGAAGCAAAATAGCAGAGCCTAGAACCCATGCACATGCCTTGCGGGCTTTTGATAATTGATGATCAGATTACACATATAATATAGATTGAGCTGATCTAATTGAATATTGGACGGATCCCGACTAGCTAGCATCAGCATGGTGGTTTTAGTCTATGGGACGTACCTCAGCTCATGTAGCCTAGAACCAGCGTTGAAAGATATAAAACACCAGCAAGTCGGTGTAACCAGCCATCTTGATAATGATAACTGATAAAACTGTATAATATTCATTACAATAATTGAAATCATTTAACCTAGAATACAACTTAATTTGTATAACTAATGCCCCCCAAAAGCCAAAAAAACCAGTTACAATATGCGGAGTCCCTTTATTTGTTATGTGAGATTTGTTCCTCCATTGTAAAATTGGATTGGAAAAATTGGATTAAATAGATATCTAAACATTTGAATCGATAACCTTATAGTGCCTTCTTCACTTCAAAGAAGTTGGGGCGCAACTTGTTTGCAGCATCTACGTCATCTGGAGATGCGACAACAACCACAACACCTTTGTCCTTGACTGCCTCTATGAAGTCAGCAAACTCCTTGAAGTCATTCAACCTAATGAAAAGAAAATGAAGTAGGTCGAAAAAGCTTGTCTGAATCTAGGCAGATTGAGGAAATTAAAGAATAGAGAAACAAGATGTTTTGTACTGGGTAAGAGCAATAGATTGATGAATCACAAAGGAGGGATTTTACAGGTTGTTGAGCTATTGCTACAAAATATCATATGCTAAGTGTTATACAGTTACTTGTATTAAAGGTTATACATCGATTATCGTCATTGCGCTTCACCCTGTATTATCCATTCATTTCGAAAGAGTTATCAGGAAAAAAAATGAATATGTTGACATCATGACCAACATATAGAGAACTTTAACTGTTTCACAGCCGCTAGTTTGTGAGGGCAACAAGTCAAATTAAAACAGTCATTATGACTGCATTTGCTTATGGTTGAAGATAATTACCTGGTCGACAAAATTTCTTCTCGCCTCACTCGCCTCTCCTCCTCGGTGACCCCTAATAAGTATCTCAATAAACTGAAGAGCAAAGTGAAATTTTCGATCAAAATTCATGGTCCAGACAGCATATCAAATACTAAGCACAAGAACACTGAATAAAAACTTAATTAATACCATTCACGATAATAATACAATCAAAACACCAAGTAAGGAAACATGGAAGGAAAATAATAATAGGGGCCCACAAGCTGGTCCAAAGGTAAGGGTGAAATTGAGGAAGGAACTATTTGCCAAGATTTCAGAGTTATAATTTGAATGCAAATGCAGCACAATTGCTTGGGCTTATTTTTCGAAAATTTAAGTGGTTGATTGGCCTTTGGAATTCTAAAGGATAAGGATAAAAATATTATAGATGATACAATTAAAGCAAAGAAAACTAAATACGTCCTCAAATTATGATCTGGTTGAAGGCCCCCAAGTCTTTTGGTATCAGATTTTCACAAGGGAATGAATGTTTGTGGCTTCGTGTCATTGAAGTTTGGTAAAGTGCTCTCTTTAACACCTCTAACATACAAATAGTAACGGATCCGAAGGCAAGAGACTGCAAATCGCTTACCTGCTGTATCCCTTCGCATCAGGTAGCTGATAGGCATCAACATCTCCAATGGTCCCTATAATTGCCTTAGTGAGAGCATCATCATCCATTTCAAGTTCTTTCAAAAAATTGTTGGTTCCATCATAAACATCAAGAGTCTTCAACAAGTTGGGGTCTCTGTAGGACAGGTATGAAAACACACCTAAACAGAAAACTAAATAGTTAGGTAGCAGGATTTTAGCAATGGTGTAAACTTACGAACAAAGGAACTTAAAATTTCACCTGAGTGAGTGTCAAAATCACAAAATCCTCCATAAGCTCCACCACTAACTCGAACACGGTCCCACAACCACGTGTTGTTTAAATACTTAGAGATAACATATGCACTGCCTTTAAGTTTATAGCCAGTATCAAAAAGGTTAGCCGCTTTTCCAACATAATTGACCTGCAGATATAAACATCTTGGCTGCTAATTAAGTATTCTCAGCACACACACGAAGAAAGCATATCAATCAAAATATAAATTCTACTAACCTGAGTGGGCACCACAATTGCTTCATTTACGGGGGAGAGTCTAGCGCTCAAAGGAATCGAAGCAACTGGGGACGTGTTTGGAAGCATATCAAGAAAATTGCTGATATGCTTCTCCGAGTTCTCAAGGTTTTTTCCATCAGCAGTCAAATTTATTAGGCAATCACTTTTGGAAATCAAGGTTTTGCGTATCTCCTCAAGTGAAGCAGATATTTCTGGCCAGTCTTCATCGACTCTTTTTTCAAGAGATCGTAAAAATTCCAAATAACTGCAAGATGCCAAGGCAACAGTAATTAGGGGATTCTGCAACTTCCAGAACATGAACCATGGGTAATATGGTGAAAAGTGCAGGAGTTCATGTTATGGCTTCAAATGCAAAACTGACAGGAGAAATGAACCGTCATGAGCACAACCCACTATTTTTAAAAAGAAACATAAAAAGGTTGATAGAATAGGATAGCCAGCACAATTTATTTGCACAAAGCCAGTCATAATGCCATCTCGTGTATTTCATTGTAGGACATGCTTGCCAAATTTCAGAAACTAGGAAAAGTAAGAAGCGCTACAGGTCCGACCTGAGGCCGCCCATTTGTTCAGATATCCAACCAGCAATATTGAGCTTTGCATCCATTCTTGCAGCCGCAATGCCATGCCCACTGCCTCTTAGACGGTTCTGCAAAATTGAGTAATTGAAAACACTAGGCCACAGAAAGCAATTAGTCAAATTGGGCAGAGTTCAAAGAATACCTCCATTCTTGCTTTGCTTTGAGAAACAAACTGCCTAAAGCGCTTTTGGTCCGTCAGTTGAACATCTTGAAGAACACAGTTGACCTAAAGTTGACAATTAGAATGTAGGAACCAATCATTCTCCGCGGTTATCCAGAAATGGGAACAAAAAAAAACAGATGGTCATGTTTTCATCTCAAGTAACAATATAATTTGAAATTGAGTATGATGGAAGGGGTATATAATTAAAATTTAGAACCAAGAGTAGAAGACAGAACAATAAAATTATATGTATGAAGAAACAACAGTCATATACATGAAAATAAATTCAAACATGATATATATATATATATATATATATATATATATATCAAATATACAATTTTCCTTGCTAACTGTTGAAATTAAACATCGTTAGAAATGACAACTAGTACAATGTAAAATATGACAGGTACATTAATATTGAGAAATGTATATGATGAGACAGAAGTACGAAATAGTATCGTACTTCTTAATCAATTTTCTCAAACATCTAAATGAAACAAGGCGTCTCAACAGGTTTTACTAGAAAAAGGAGTTGAAAGCTCCAGGCAAGAAACAAGGGCTTGCATGCTTCGTTTGTAGAAGAATTGGATACAGCCAAACTCAGAAGGCAAGAGCTAAATGCACTCTCTAAAAAGGATAATAGAGTAATTTCTGAACACCTCAAAATTTAAAAAAAATAAAAAGTACTTTGAAGTTATAAATGCAAAGAGAAAACAGAAGATACAAGAATCCAAAATATTTTCACAAAAATTGCAACACCCAAACAAAAGAGATGCAAAAAATATATATATAACAGGGAAGACAGGTTTGATATCCAGAAATTGTGCTTGGAGATGAACATTCAACAGAAGAAAGAAACAAACTACTAATTAACCACTTAAAATACAATCTTTTGTAATTTTGTTTTCGAAAGGGACACATGTAATCAGACACTCAGATTAAAAGAAAGGTGTAATAATTGAAAGGAACTGAAACTTCAATAATTTATTCTTTTCTACTATAGATGAAAGGAACTTCTTTGCAGGAGAACGTCAGAAACGAAAAAAGGGTAGATAAGGAGAGATGTTATATAAGAGAAAAAAGAATAGCTTAGAAAATCAATATATAAACTTAAGAGCTGCCCTCCAATAAAATTCATCATACAGAAACCAATAAGAAATAAACAATGCAGGCTAAATTTTAGCAAGTAAATAAACAAATAATAGTGACAAAAAAGCGCACACACATTCAGAGATAAATTGATTATTGCGATATATTGTTACAAAATCTTCAACAATAGGACAAACGAAGTTTTCGAGGATGCTCAAAACTTCAAATACCTGAATATCATACAACATGCTGTAAAAAAATCACCAACTTACAAGGTTAAACAAATCTTCGGAACGTTCAGACATAGCTTTGCCTCGAACAATTATATGGCTGCAAGGATCCTTCTTACCCCGCACAGATGATGTGAAGGGATACACAGAAATGCCACCAGTTTTCCTTCCAATTAATTGATTCAGTTGTACGAAATCCATGTCTTTTGTGCCCATCTCCAGCAGCGACTGGCTGTTGACATATTTCGACATCATATTTTAAAAGTTGTTGGTGAAATAATTTTCATGAACTAACAGCAGCCCAATTCCTTTGAACTAAAAATACTGCAAAAGTCATCATGAATCTATGGATGCATTTAAAAAACAAGTGCTTGTGATACTCCAAAGTTCAACCAAACAGATCGTCCACAGCCTCAAAACGATGGTTACAAATAACAGTTGACAAGGTATAAACACACCGTGAAGCATGCAGAGTTGAAATCTGGCAATAATATATGGAATACAAGAATATACTTCCAAGATCAGAACGTACAAAACTAACAAAAATGGAAAACAATTAACCATTCATATAGTAATGCCACACAAGATTCTCTATCCTCAAGACTTAAGTACTTTAAGATGCACTGAAGACTCGAGTCAAGCCACAAAGAAAAGCGTATGTAGCATTAGATAGGAGGAAACAAAATGATACTGGGCTTAGAGTCTTGGCAATGAGGATTCTTACCTGGCAATAATATATGGAATACAAGAATATACTTCCAAGATCAGAACGTACAAAACTAACAAAAATGGAAAACAATTAACCATTCATATAGTAATGCCACACAAGATTCTCTATCCTCAAGACTTAAGTACTTTAAGATGCACTGAAGACTCGAGTCAAGCCACAAAGAAAAGCGTATGTAGCATTAGATAGGAGGAAACAAAATGATACTGGGCTTAGAGTCTTGGCAATGAGGATTCTTACCATAGAAGTGTCGGCTGTATATAACATGGAACGAGGCTCCAGGACCATCAATGATTTTACAAATAATAGAACTGAAAAAAATCTTTAAGGCAAGAAAACAATATATTATTCCTAACAATTGCCAAATGCTTTTGGACTGGCCCTTAATGATCAGATTGTACATGTGAACCTGGAATGATAGCTCTAGGTGATTTTGGAGATATTTAGACAATGGATACTGCAAGCTTAGTAAACAGTTTAGCTCATGGTCCGGATATGTGCATGCCTACTGGTATGCTGTTGACCCTTAAAGTTGGCTTGATTTCATGGCATGAATGCGGAGTGCCATGAAGCAAAGTGTTGATGTCTAACACTTAATTATGTCCTACGTAACTTAGGCATATTGAGTTGGCTAAGTATATGAACAAGTTGGTACATTGTGGGGATGTGTTTGGTGCAGAAAAATTGTTGGCAATAGTGAGCTTGGTTGCCATTTCGAGTTGGCTGATTTAGGGACACGTGGCATTCATTTCTGATGGTTTGAAGCAGTTGTTGGGCAGTTGAGACACTTGGCAACATTCACCAACAAGTGGCATGCAGGCAGGGCACTTGTACATGGCAGTTACACTTGGCTCCATGCAGACTTGACAGGTGTCTTTTTTTTTTGATAAGAGACATAAATTATTACTTACGAAATAGATGTTTGGTACAAAAAGCGGATAAGACATCCGCTAAAAAAGAAAAGAATCCTACGAAAAATTAAAAGAAAGTACAAGACATCTTAAACTAGAACAACATTCCAGTCCCTGTAAACTTGAGAGACACTCAGATGTTCGTAGTCTTTCTGAATCTTCACCCAACATGCAACTCTAAATTTCACTTTGTCCCATAGTTCTACAACCACCTCCTCCTTATCTTCGAAAATTCGCCTATTCCTCTCCATCCAAATGGACCAAAAAATGCAGTGGACGACGGTGAACCAGAATCTCAAGTGTTTCCTTCCATTATGCAAGCTCGGTTCGACTGTGTACATATCCTTTGCCTTATCCGGTACAGCCCACACCAATTCCAGCTCTTTAAAAGCTTTGGACCAAATCTGTGCAGCAAAAGCACAATGTAGGAGAAGGTGATCTTGGCTCTCTGCATTGGTGCGGCACAGATGGATTCACAATGGCTTTCTATCAACATAATTGGGAAACGGTTAAAGATGATTTAATGAGAGTCTTTGCTGATTTTTTCGAAAGCGGAATTGTTAATGGTGTAACGAACGAAACTTATATCTGTCTTATTCCGAAAATAAAAGAAGCAATGAGAATAAAAGATTTCAGACCGATTAGCTTGATTACGAGCTTATACAAAATCTTATCTAAGGTTTTGACGAATAGATTGAAAAGGGTCATCAATTCCACAATCGCGGAAAATCAAAGTGCGTTTATTGCGGGTAGACAAATTTTGGACTGCTGCTTGATTGCTAATGAGGTGGTAGAATTTTATCGAAGAACGAAGAAGCGTGGTTGGATGTTCAAAGTGGATTTGGAAAAGGCTTACGATTATGTTGACTGGAAGTTTTTAGATTGGGTATTGCTGAAAAAAGGATTTGGAATCAGATGGAGGAAGTGGATATTGGGGTGTGTTTCTAGCGTCTCCTATTCGATTTTTATTAACGGAAGGCCAAGAGGTAAAATCAAAGGAGACAGAGGACTTAGACAAGGGGATCCACTTTCACCTCTCCTTTTCAATTTGGTTGTAGATGTCTTGGGAAGATTGATCGATAAGGGTAAGGTGGATGGAAAAGTTAGAGGATTCGAAGTAGGAAGACAAAAAATTCAGATTTCTCACCTGCAATTTGCCGATGACACTTTATTTTTCGCAAATTCTAATCATGACTTGCTGGAAATTGTTGGGATACTGAAGAAATTCTGCATGCTCTCGGGTCTAAAGATTAACATGGAAAAAAGCACGGTGGTGGGCTTACTCAGGGATGATGTGGAAACCGATGCAATGGCTATCACCATCGGCTGTAAGAAAGGTAAATTCCCACTAAAATATCTGGGTGTCCCTTTGGGAGGCAATCCTTTTAAGATGGAGTTCTGGGATCCAGTCATTTCGAATATGAGAAGGAGACTTGCAAATTGGAAAAAATCTTTTCTTTCTAGGGGTGGGAGGCTGACATTAATTAAGGCGGTTTTGAGCGCATTGCCTTTATACTTTATGTCCATATTCAGAGTTCCGATTAAGGTGGGGATAATAATGGAAAGATTGATGAGAAACTTCTTGTGGGATGGACCGGATGGCGAGAAGCATTATCATGTGGTGAATTGGGATCAGGTGTGCAAACCGTTAGTCAGTGGGGGTCTGGGAGTGGGAAATATTAGTCTCAAAAATAAAGCACTCCTCGGCAAGTGGTGGTGGAGAGGATCAGTGGACAGGGTGTCTATGTGGAAGAAAGTTATTGCTGGGATTTATGGTATGCAAGATAATGGTTGGGATTTGGGTCTAGCTGGTAACTCGACTTTTAAAAGCCCGTGGAAAGGTATTTCTAGATCGTTTCCGGCTTTTCATCGATTGGTTAGGGGAGTTCTTGTGTCCTAAACAGTTAGTTTCGGTTTTCTGCATTGTTTTTTGTTCATATGCTTTGGCCTTGAGTTGCACAAGGCATTCACGAGTGTGAGCCTTCTTTGTGTGCAAACCTAGGCTTCCTTTTGTAATTCTGACTGAGGATGAATGCAAAGGTTGGGCATTGCCCGTAATTTGTTGTGTGCTTTACATTCTGCACGTTTTGGCTTGGTTTGCTGGGCTCTGTGAGTTTGATATTCCACTAAATAATTAAATACGAGTGTTGAAAGGTTGGCTGATTGAATCAGTGCGTGATTCAAGCCGCACAAGGGTTAGAAACTCGGGAAAAAGTTGCTGCGTGAATAACCCCTGTGACATATGCCAACGTGCATATGAGTGTCTAATGAGAGTAGGAGAAACAGAGGTGAAAATGGAAGTACTGTTCTATGCCAATAAATTTTATTTGACAGTTTTGAGGGTATCCATGGATGGTAATTATAACGCCTGTACAACAGGGAAATGAATCTGGGATCGATGATGATGCAGATTTCAGAAATATATATTATAATACGTTTGATTGTTGAACAGTTCCAGAAGTAATTGCTATCTCACCAGAATAGTGGTACCAAAGGAAGAAGCTCTTGCTTCAAAGAGCTCATATTGAAAACAACTTCAGCATATAGAACATCATTTGTGAAGAGGTCATGCTTCAACACCTTTATCCCATTAATATCACCAACCTACAATAACAAGAAATTACCGTATCTCAGAATTTAAAAATGCGAACTTTAGCTGAATAAAAAAAATTAGTATTGTCATAATCTCATCACCTCAGTAGGAATGTGCATAGGCTTTTTAGGAATGTCTTGTAAAGAAAGGCAAGGTACACATTTCAGAGCTTCTGGTGGATCAGGAGTCTCCTGTTTCAACTTAAGTTCATGTGTTGCACGTGCCAATTCAGCAAGATCCTCTGGTGTCATACTAGCTTTCACATTTTCTAGATTTTTTTTCTCAATTGCTTCATCGCGGGAAGCCTTATCTGGATCAGGCTGTTTATTACATGAATTAACATACAAAACAGCCACATTGCATTGTATCCAACAAACATCAGGAGGTGGGAAAGTACCTGCATTTCAATAGTTGCAAGATGCCGGTTATTTAAAATGAATTTTTCTATCAAGGGAGCAAAGACTGCCTTGGAGCCCTCGTTGGCTATTCTAGCTTTCAATGCCTTCAAAGGTTCTTGATATTTCAATGGCTCGAATGGATCCATATCATAAATCCATTTCCCCTATCACATAAGAAGTTCCGAAAATAAAACTTAGACTTGATGGATACAATGAAAAAGAAGGGGAAATTTCAATAATAAGACAGCTTTCCTTACAACGGAACGAAGCATCAGTGCTAAGCCACGCGGAAATGATCCGGTATTGTTTTCTCTGAGAGAAAACTCAATTGTATTCATTGATGCCTCCACCGCATCAGAATCAAAGCCTTCATCGGCGAGTTTTTTTAGTGTACTCATGATTAATTCCTCTACTTTTTGAATGTCATCTTCTGATACACCTTTTAATCCTATACTAAACTGAGGTTGAAGAAGCTCATCTTGAACCCCACCACCAACAATAGCTTCTCCTAGACCACTCTCCAGTAAAATTTTTCTCAAAGGAGAAGCAGGAGTTCCCATCATTAAATGATCGAGAAAACCGACGGCCAATTCAGTTTCCAAGTCTAAAGGCGTCTCAGAGAGTAGCCAATTAAGGCACACCATATGCTTCTTTTTTGAGTCAACAGCTTCAGTAGCAGGATATTTCTCAACAACCCTAATGGGTTCTGAGAATAGTTTCTGAGAATCAATTTTTGACTCCTCTGGAGCTGAATTTGCTTCAAACATATCTAGGTATTCTGTATGTGAAACATGAAAGAAGAGCAGCAAGCATGAAAAAGTTATAAGTTAAGCAGCAAATCATTAAAAGTTTAAAACATGGCACAATTTAGATAACTCCCCAAAAAGCTTAGAAAATACATCTATTAAATAACCAATTGATTGATTGAATGGCCTTTACCCCCAAGATTTTGAAAGCAAAGACGTTGAACCAGGATTTCCATAAAGGCCCAAAGGATATAAAACATTCTACTTCATCAGAATATACAACCTATGAAAGAAAAGTACACATAGACACAAAAAACATAACAGCGCATGCATAAAGATATCAATGAAACCGAGCCAGATATGAGAAAGATCTTAGAGCAAAGGCAAGTTCTCCTACTCTTTTACAAGTTGGTGATATGTTCTCTTGGAAATTTCAAATAGTATAAAAGACCATATCAATATAGAAAGGAAAAAAAACTGCGCACCACTTAAAATGCGTAGGCGTTCAGTGGGATCATCGTCTCCATAAAACCATATCCTAGCATTGCTGGGATGGTAATATTTACGGTGGAACTCCTGCAGATAAAACAAATAAGAACCTTCACCTTGATGACAGGATAACGAGTAAAACTTTAGTAATTGAATATGGGATATAGCTATGGTAATGTAAATATTAAAAGAAAGAAAGTAAATTCACTCACTTAGAAAATTATTCCATAATGCATAGGAAGGGGTGAAATAATTATTCTTAAATAACAAAAAAATGTGAACTAGTATTAACAGCACCAGTTTGTCAAAATTAGTGGAAAAGACGTCTAATCCTATAAACAATTGGGTATAATTTAGTAATGAAGAATACATCATAAAAATTTCAGTAACAAAGGATAACACCCATGCATGTTAACCTACAATAAATATCAAGCAACTATTACATAAAGTTAATGTAGGACAAAAGAAAATGATAGCACATTTAAATACAGAACTACTTAGTAACCTTGTATGCATTTGGCTTCACATGGGTACAATTGTACTGACGCTTTGCTTGAATAAAACCATAAGTCATATTACAACAATGCTACAGGGTGTTGAAATTTTTTGCATATCAAGACACCTTCTGAGGAATTTCTAACTCAGAAATAGAATTTGAGCCCCGTGCAGGTATCTCTTGCGATAGAAAAGTTCTTACAATACTTGTTCATATTATGAGCATTTTAAATCTTGTCACAACTTAAAATCCACAAACGATTGTGTGGTGGAAAAAAAACTTGGGTATGTTTGATGCTGTTGACGTGTCTATATTCCATTTTACAGACTTTTCAACAAACAAATTAATTCAGTCAATAAGAATGACAAGGAAACACAGCCAAAGAAGCATTACTTGAAAAACCATACAACTAAAAGTAGTACAAAAAAATAACGAGCGCACAAGCCACTCGACCAACCAACCTTGAATTCCTCGAAAGTGAGTTTGGGAATGACTTCTGGATCGCCACCACTGTCGACGCCATATGCATTGTCAGGAAAAAGTGCCTGCAAAGATGCACTATAGCAATTAACATCATCACCACTTGTTTGGTGTACACTTAAAAAATACGTAAAGGCAAACCGAAGTATATCAACTACTTTTTAAATATTTGAAAACACAAGCTATGATCTCATGGTACTTTTAAATTTCATAAGGGATTGATTTGTATATCAACTACTTTTTAAATATTTGAAAACACAAGCTATGATCTCACGGTACACAGAATTCTATACAAACCAACCCCATACAAAATTAAGCTTGCCTGTTGGGAAGCACGGCCCAGTATGCTGTCTGGCTGAGAATAGACACCTTTCATCTCATTGAAAACAACGCCTGGAATAAAACAATTATCAGTAATGGAAAGATAGCAGGCCTGTATATAGACGAATCATCTAGACACAGATCAAGGCACATTGGATACTGGCGCTTGATCAAAGATGATAAAATGATTTGTTGGAATCACCAACCTTTATAAGTTATGTCCTCCGAGGGATCATTCAGTTCATAATGCCAACCTTCCTGCTGAAATGTCTTTATGTCATTCACACACTTAGGGAAAAAGACCGCATCTAAGTATACGTCGACCAAGTTATAGAAGTCCTGTGTTAAACCAGCATCCGCATGTTAGTTTAAGCACAGATTTATAGAGAACTTTCCAAAATTTCAATAGAACGTAATTAAAAGACCTTTGTGTTTGTTGAAGCGACGGGATAGCAGGTCCTATCTGGATATGTAAAAGCATTCAAAAATGTGTGCAAGCTCCCTTTCAACAACTCGACAAAGGGTTCTTTCAACGGATACTTTCTTGAACCACACAACACACTGTGTTCCAAAATGTGAGGGATTCCTGTCGAATCTTTTCTGGAATAACAAATAGGTATGTACAGCAGTAACCTCATTAGAAACTCATTCAAACAACCTTAGAAAAGAAATCTGGATAGGTGATAACTATAACACAAACAAGGTAAACTAACTTTATCGCTGTTACAATTGCTGTAACTTTTAAAAAAAAGACATCCAATACCAATACCCATTTGGCAGGTACCATCAGATTCCACAGCAAGAAGGTAAGGTTCGAATGTTCACAATTGCCGTTAGAGTGAATTTCACGTATAAGCAGATAAAATACGATTCACCATGCAACAACTAATCCCTTAGATAAGGTTGGAATCTTTTCACTTGAACTACTTCCCAAAAAGTAACTTTCCAGAATACTTCCGATTCAATTCAGCACGTGATTTTAAAAAAAAACCTTTGCTGAGAATCTCACATTCTCCAAGTACGAAAAGTCCAGTTCAATATAAAATATCAATAGAGTCATTCTAATCAAAACAAGTTAGCAAAAGAACCAAGAATAAAAATATCAGTGATAGGTGGAAACACTTACGGAGGAGTCCGGAAGACAATGCCAAAAACTTTATTTTCATCCTCGTTGGATACAGACATAATCTCAGCCCCAGTCTTCTTGTGCTTATACAACACAGCTCTTGATTTACACTCCTCGATAAATTCCTCCGACACTTTCTCAAAACCAAGCTTCTCCGCCACGGAATCATCAGCTCCCAAAGCCTCTGAAGACTCACAAACGAACAAAAAGAGTCAAAACAACAATCGAATTCAACTAAAAGTTTCAAACAAAAAACACACCAACTTACAACCTGGAGCTGACTGAGGATTTGAGGTTGCAACTGATTGAACGGAGAAATTAGAGAAGTGTTTCTTCAAATGAAGAGAAGGACGAGAGGCGGCGGAGACGAGTCCGATATGGCGGCGGAACAGTGAGCTACGGCCAGCGTTGAGGATCAAACGATGCCTTCTCGGGAGGCGAGAAAGTCGATGAGTGGAGCGGGAGAAGAATCGAGCTGATACGAGCACAGAGGGAGAAGAGGAGGAGGAAATTGCGCGTAGCAGCGTTGCTCTCTCCATTGTTGCTTGGAGGAGAATGAAAATGGGGAAGATGATATCTTTGAAATATATATGCTCTGTTTCTTGGAGAACAATATGCTCCAATAAATAATATAATGTAATATATATTATGAAGAAAATATTTAACAGCTCTTTTTAAATAAAAAAAAATTATAACTATATTTTCTATTTTAAACATGTGCATACTATGAATAAGATGATTATTGAATGTTGTATAACATGACTTAAATTTATCATTTCTTGAAAATAAAATATTATACATATTATCATTAGTAGGACGTGATCACGTGATATCCCATAAGAGTTTGGGTCAGGTCGACCTTGGATATTATATGGATAGCCCAAATCAGGATAAGTTTATAGGAGGAGTTTATCAGAAGCCGAACAGATGAATATCCAGGATATCTTCTTCCTGGGTTACTGGAGGCTCGGGCTTTCGTATATCTCTCGGGAGGCTTTCTACCCGAGCTACCACGAAAATAGCATTCCACTCGAGTGCAACAGTATGAGCTACCTTATACTTGAAAATCATTACTGTCAGAACTACATGGATTGGCGTGTCAGAGAAGTTATCAAATGTAGGGTATGTGCAGCCACCTTACCCTAATTAGCATGTGAGCACTAAAAACAATGTAATCATGAGATTTTCTTTCTATAAATAGCAGATATGTATTTCATTTAAAGGATTCTGGTTATTTGAACATTCATGTAGATTCTCACATATACGCCTTTTATCCCTTCATCTTCACCCGTTGACTTAAGCATCGGAGTTGTCACGTTAGACACCTCTCCAGCGCCCATTTACGAGTTCATCTTCTTGTTTGAATGTTACATTTGAAGCCATATCTCTTTGCTAATCTTCCCAAACAAAACTCTTATTAGATCTGATGGATTGCTCTGACCTTACTCACTCAATTCGCTCGGATCACATCAGGAGATATTGTAACTTGGTAGATGCAATGTTTGTTTTTTTCAAAACTACATTCTCAAACAAATAAACTTATTACCCAAAATAACTAAAATAAAATGTACTAAAAAAAATTTAAATCATATACAACGTGCGCTCACATTTGAAAAAAACAAAATGATTTCTGACACAAATTTAAAAATTAAATAACACGATGACAACACAGATAAGAAAATATTGATACACGGTGAGCAGCTTGCATCGCTTGACGTCTCGAGTGCTTGAATCCAAGGATGTCATTCGCCGAAATTATCAGATGAAGCTGTCATTGCTTCGATTACCTCCAACGAATCAGAGAACACCCAAACATTAGGAATGTCATTAGCAATACAAAGATTCAATCTTTGCAGAAAGCTCGCCCCTTTGAATTGGTTCTTGATGGCAGATTTTGCTCGCCATAGCCAGCACAATGATTTCTTGGTAGTTCCGAATGATAGCCCCAATCGTGAAGCAGCTCTTATGCTCATTAAATCATGCGTCTACATCCGACCTCCATTGATCGTCCGTGTTAGGATTTGATCCATTAAAACTACAGCTCGTTACCTGTAATGCTATTAGATGAAGGGGAAGCTTAGCAAACAATGAGAAATTATGCTATAGAGAGATATTGCAAAGAAACATCATGTTTCTTACGACAAATTTCATATCATATTTCCCAAATCATCACACAGAAAAGCCCTAACTCATCCTCATTCACACTTTTCGAAATACCATAAATGATTTCCAAGAATAATAGATCTTGTGAGAGACTTAAAAGTTCCAAAAAGGCCCATTTTTCCATGTATGTGACTTATTTTAGAGAAGAACACTACATCACTAGTATTAGCCAAAGAGAAATTGTACATAGAACACATACTTATACACGGTGACATGTCAAGTTAAATTCTGTGTGTATAATATTGGATATAGCTCTCCATATGAATATTTTCACTCTAGGAAGAATTTTTATGTTCCAAAATATGTTTCATCGTGATCAAAAAGGGCGAGATATATGATTGGTAGGTGGTACGAAAGATCTCATTTCCACTTGATAACCTCAATAATTTCCGTTTATTCTCATTTCTAATATCTTGTGCATATTTCAGGAATGTTCAAATTTTCTTCTATCTCAAAGGTGGGAAATGATGTGCATAAATCTTATTCATTCCAAGTTCCATCTTGCCTAATAAAATTATGCAACTTTTGAATGAATAGAGTTGTTGTAGAGTATTGAACTTATTCCAAAAATGAGGAATGTAATCCATGCGTATCGGAATGCATAAATGTTTCTGTGATCTCCCACTCGCCAACACAATCTTTTAGCAATTAGATCCCTATCCGGATAATAGATTGCCAAATGTATGTAGAGTTTGTTCCCAAATTATTTTCCATGATATTCATGTGTTTAAAGTATATCGTCTTTAAAATTTTTGCCATCGAAATATCAGGATGTTGAATGATATGTCACAGGTGTTTAGCCAATAGAGCTTTGTTAAATTCAACCATACTATGAATACCAAGACCCCAACTGTGTGGGCTAACAAAAGGACTCCAAGTGGCCCAATGAACTCCTTTGTTCCCTTGTGAAAATTGTCACCAAAACTTAGCACACCATTGTTTCAACTACTTGTAGCAAGATATAACATATGATGAATTAGCCTACAAAATTGCTTCTTTACCCTCGTTTGAAAACAACTTGGTTGCCCACACATTAATTCAATGACATAATCTATCGCCAATGAAGAAAACTGGATCTGTTTACTTCTCAGAGAAAAAGTTGGGAGCCCAAATACAAATCACATGTGACCACCTTGATACATAGAACTTGCATGATCTCACTATTGACGTTTTAGGATGAACTAGGACAGAATTAATGCAGATTTATAAAAGTTAACAACTTGATCATAGGTTGTTTCATACAACTGGTTATACCTTTCAATCTGCAAAAAATCATTTATTGTTGCCTTGAAGAAGATTAGGCTATTATCTGCAAAAAATAAATAAGAAATAACCAAACTAATGTTAGCAATTTTGACCCCACAGAACAGCTTATGGTCAGCTTCCTTGGTGAGTATTGCTAATAACACTTGAGACACACACAAAAATGTATTGTGATATGAGATCTCCTTGTCTCAAACCACATTTTGGTTTTTAATTCTCCAATAATGGATTGATTATTTTTGAAGGAGTTGGAGACATATGAAACCCAACGCATAATGAGGTTAACCCAACCCGAAGAGAAACCCATTTTGACCCATATAGAATCAAGAAATTTTCATTTCACTCGATCATACATCTTTCTAATGTCTAATTTAGGAGCCATGAATCATGTTTTGTGCTTGTTATGTCAATGTATCCGGTGCATACACTCAAAACCAATTATGATATTATCTAAGACGAGTCTTTTTGGGATGAAGACACTTTGGGCTTGGTTGATTAATTGGCTAAGGATAGAGTGGAGTCGATTTGTTACAGTCCACGAGACTATCTTATAATAGATGTTGCCTAAATTGATTGGTGTGAAGTCTTTAGGCGTAAGAGGCTCTGCTACTTTTGGAATAAGTGTAATAAGAGTGGAATTCCAGAATTGTACGAATAGTAACAATTTTTTTCTTCAACTGATTAAACCTCACTCCTGCTCATTTCCTGATTTTCCTTTGATAAAAGTTAAGTTTAGCTGGAACATCCACTGATTGGTCTAAAGATTGCCAATACTGTTGGATGAAGGGTGAAAAATCTTTTTCAAGGGACCATTATGTTCAAAGAAAAAATTGTTATGACGTTGCTGGATATTGATGAATCCTTTAGGGGAAAGATTAATAAAATTGATTGACGGTCAGAGCCATATAATTCCAGTCATAACCTTCCAAGATGGGGTTAAAGCATTTTCTAATCAAAATTATTAAACTATTGATTCAGTCTCTCAAAAATAATATTGTCCCCTAATCTCTTGTTGAACCAAGTTAAAAGATCACATTTGCACTGAAAACCCGACAAACCACAATCTTCTATTACCTCTCTAAAAACATTTTAGTTGTTGAGCATGATTCCGTCGAAATCTAATCTCCCCCGATAACAACGAAAGTTGATTTAATTCTGGAATATTGTATAAACGACAGAGTAATTTCGAAGAAAAGTCACAAAGATTGGCAACATGGTTACCATAGAAGTCAGAAAAGCTCTAAAGTTTTTGATTATGCGTAATAATGCAGTCAATACGACCATTTGGAGCACGCATTTTAGTTTCACTAATATGCGAATTCTTCCGAATCCATCTTACCGACTGACTCTTTGACGCAATCCAAAGGACATTAACCTACCAACCATAGGAAGTGAACTTCTACCTCCTTGTCCACCACGTAAGCTTCAATTAATTAATCAATCGAGTGAATTCTTGCGAATCCAATCGACCAACTCCTTGACACAATCCAAAGAGAATGAACCTACCAACCGTAGAAAGTCAATTTTTACCTCTTTGTCCACCGACGAAGAGAGATATGTATTTCCTACTCAAGCCATTTATTAATTAACAACAACGATAATTTACATTTTAGCTATTTTTTAATAAGCTACATCATCAAGAGCCCGTTTGGTATAAGAAGCTACAATTAAAAAAATACTTTTTAAAAAAAAAAAAAAAAAAAGTGCTTTTTAAATTTTTAACTTGTTTCGGTGTGCTTCTAGTGCTTAAAAAAGCACTTATTTAAGTTGAAATTAGAGCTTTTTTAGAAGCCCTATTTTAGAGCTTTTTTCACTAGCTTTTTTAATAACCTTAAAAAAAACATCCACCAGTAGCCTCCTCTCAATCTTTTCTCCATTCTTCTACAAGGTACAAATTTTTTTTTCCGTCGAGGTTTTTGTTCGTTCATTTTTTTTCTGCTTTCTTTTTGCTGCAGAATCTACACTCCCTATTCATTTACGTCTGTATTACGTATTGTGAATTAGATAATTATGTTACAATTCGGTCAATGATCCGATAAATCCAGGAAGTCAGGAAGGGGAAAGTATTTTCTTATTCCATTTTTTTGCAACTACGTATATAATAATCATCAATTCTTGTGTATTACGTATATAATATTATATTAATTAAAATATGTTATATACTATAATATTACTGTAATATTATTTAATCTTTGTTTGTATTACTTTTTCATTTATGATATTGTGAATTAGATAATCTATTGTTTTTTTATGTTTTATTTTTTGAATATAGAATGTATTCGAAGTTAGCTCCTAAACGAGGATTATCAAATCCAAGTCAATTACCTAGATATACGATTGAGACTGTTGAACCTGGATTTGTTGCTGATGGGAATAATAAGACGGATCGGACTGATCATAATACCAAAATATTTTTAAAAATTTGTGAGGAAGAAATTGAATCCGGCAATAAGCCTGCCAAATATTTAAACAAAACGGGGTATACAAATTTAGTTTCAAAATTTCATGAGAGAACAGGACTTTCTTTGAATCAAAAACAATTCAAAAATAAATGGGATTCTATGAGAAAATATTTTGCACTGTGGGCACAACTTATTGGAAATAATGAGACTGACCTTGGTTGGGATCATAACAAGATGACCGTGCAAGCTGATAATAGTTGGTGGGAGGATAAGATTAAGGTACATAATTTATATACTACATTTTAAATTTTTAATCAATTATTTTTATTTATTTTTTGTTACGTTGCAAATTACAGGAAAATCCCGAGTATGGAAAGTTTAGATTGAGGGGACCCAAGAATTTAGATTTATTGGAAAATATATTTAAAGGTTCCATAGCAACTGGCTATGCTGCAATAGCACCATCAGATGATCAACCAATTCATAATAATTTCAACGATGATACAAATGATTATGATGTTCAGTTAGATGGAGAGTTTCAAAGTGATGTTTATATTAATGTTGAAAGCCAAGAATTTATGGAAAACTCAACAATGGGAGCTGACAACTCTATGCAGCAAAGGAAGAGAAAAAAAGCACTTTAATGATATGTATTCAAACACATTTATTAATTTAAAAAGTGTTTTTATCTATTCATCCAAACACAATATTAATACAACTTTTACTTAAAAAAGCACTTTTAAAAGCCAACTTAAAAAAGCATTTTTTTAATCAAAAAACTTTTGATACCAAACGGGCTCTAAAAGCTCATGATCTAGACACGCTTTTATATAATACCAAATGAAAGATAAATGAGATATATTCTCAATGTATACTATTCAAACTAAAGATAAAAATGGCATTATGCCAACATTTTCTTCAACAAATATTGACTATAGTCTGTCATTATCATGATTATATATCTTGTAAATTTGTAACTCTTTAATCCAATTTGGATCATAAATCACTTGTTGATAATATACTCAAATATACATGTTGGCAATAAAAAAAATAATTTTTTTGATGAAATATGTCCAACTTATTAGATTAAAAAACTTATTAGATTAAAAAGGAGTTGACAACTTTGAGTATTGACCAAGTCATGAGTTTATAATTAGACGATTGGACCATGATCAACATAACATTCTCCGCAGAAAAAAGTTGAACAAAAGCGAAGAAAAGATCCAGAAGACAAGACAACTCAACTAGATACAAACACTTGCAAATATTTTAGCTTTTAATTTTTCATCATCTTGTTTATATTTGTTTCAAGTTTATTTCAATTTTCAGCGTTTGTTCTCATCATTCAAATTCATGAAAAAGATGTTTGTTTCAAATCTTAATGGTTTATCCTTTGTGTTCATGTTAGTTAAAAAATTTCTTTCACTTTTTCATCAGTTTATTTGTGATACTCACATCAAATCGAGAATACTAGAACCAACGATCAAATCGAATATTTATTTAGTTTGATTTAGAAGTTTGATTAGCATTTTTCAGATTCAAATTTCTTAATTTGCGTAGACAAACCGACTTGGGGAGTAGTAGTTTTGTCGGGCATGGGTGTATTAAAAACTATTCTTGATTGTATTAGGAATTAGGACTTGTATATCTATTCTATCTATTCTATTTTATTAAGTACGAGGACATGATAGTAACCACCTAAAGGACACCAATTTTTTCTTCTAATTTTACCCTTATATGATACTAATATTACATTTTTGTTTTTTTTTTAAATTCAACGCACACTTTTTTTTCAACAATTAAAATATCAATTTAGTCCTTCCATAATTTGTCAAATTTCACTTTAGTTCATCGATAATGATAAAAAAAAATTATACACACACATCTAATGTGCTGAATAACTTTTATGAATGAACGAATGCATGTGAAGCAACGAAGACTTTTATAAACAACTCATAAACCTTCCCGACCGTCGATTGAGTCGACGGCCTCTAACCAACGGCCAGATCTACATCACAAAGGGCCCCATTACACCAATAACTGTTCTCCCCTCAATCGACGGCCAAAAATAACCCCCGTCACCCATCTACGGCCCATATCCAACGTAGCGGGCCGCGTAAAATCCACCCTAGATCCATAAAATTCGCGAACTTCCCCAATCAGCAGTCTTCGCGAATCTCTCCTCCTTCCTCTCCAGCGAGAATTGAAGATTGGAGGGAGGGGAGATGAACGGCGGAGATTCGAATCAGCAGCAGAAGATGCAACAACAGCAGTACCAGCAACAGTGGGCGGCGATGCAGCAGTATCAGCAGCATTGGATGGCGATGCACTATTCGGCCATGGCGATGCAGCAGCGGATGATGTACAATGTGCATTACGTGCCGTACTATCACGGCCACTATATGCAGCAGCAGCAGACGCACCCGGTAAAGAATAATCATCAGATTCAGAGCTCGGGTGATGATAACAAGACCATATGGATTGGAGATCTTCAGCAGTGGATGGATGAAGATTATCTGCAATCTTGTTTTTCTCAAACTGGAGAGGTAAAAATGTTGTCTTTAATGTATTAATAGATTATTATTTCATCTTGATCGCTTGTTGGAGTTTCTAAGTAATCATTTTTTTACTGCTGTTGGCTTGATTTGACCCTATAATTTGGAAAAATTATTGTTGCTGCTTTTACTTGTTAAAGTGTTTTTTCCCCCTGAGGATAACACATAAGCTTCCATGGTTTGGAAATAACTGTAAATTCAATTAAATACTTAATATTCAACCTGCATGAGAAAAAAATCTCATTTTCTAAACACTTGACTACCAATAAAACTGAACCCACTGTAAAAATCTCATCTTCTAAACATATGACTACCAATAAAACTGAATGAAAGCAGACCCCTACACGCCTCTGCGATTTGTAATATTGGTGTAAATTAGAACACCTTTTTTTGAGTTTTTCTGGTTTTGGGTTTTACTGGGTCAAAAGTTATCGATTTATAGGCTCTGGAGCCTGTACTTATCTTGAGAATATTGGGATAGATTTTTCTTTAATAAGGAATTTGTGCATTTCGGAATTCCTCTACATCAATGGTTAAAGGGAAAATAATGAACTTTAACGATCTCCATCAAGCTGTTGATGACTTGGTGTTTGAATGAGCTGCAAATTATGGTCGTTGGTCTGCCATATGCTGATAAGTGGTTGAACTGTGTTTTGGATTTGGCGTGCTTGAGAAATTTTTATCTGTGAACAGCAAGCTGAAGAGTTTTGATAATATCAATACTAACTATCAGCACTAATGAACTCTAAATGCGAGAGTGAAACTTTTAAGGCCAGTGTGGTTCCTAGATTTGGATTATCTGAGTTCTAATTGGTGTGAAGCTTATCTTCATAAAGAAGATAAAGACAAGAAAGAGTTCTCCTTTTTTCCCAATGAACTTTTATTAGGTTAAGTTTTCTCATGGATGAAGGTTAGTCACAGACCATTGATCTGGAAATTTCCCCGTGATCTAAAATTTGAAATGTAGGAGATTTCTGGGATTAGTCGAGCACAACAAACTTTTCATTCAGTTACTAGTCTTGAAATCTTAGTTTCCAACTTTGACAACTCTCTTTTGGGAAACATCAGTCCTTTTTAATCTAAATGTTTGTGTAATTTTAGGAGATGGGGAAAAGACATAGATGGTTGATAACTAAATGCAGTGACAGAGCTAGATGGAGGCGGGTGCAACCACACGTACCCACTCAAAATTTTAATTTTTTTATATCAATAAATAAAATAATAATTGATTCAAATGTAAACATTTACTCAATTTTGCCCCCTCATTTTTTTTTCCAAAGAGATTTATTTAATTTATAAGAACATCAATTTTATTTAAAAGTTTTTGTATTAAAAATATAATGCCTAACCCAACTTATAAGATCAATGCACATTCCTCCTTTGATAAAATAGAATTCGAATTTATAAAGAAAATCATTCGACACTAATTATATTTAGCAAACTTGTTTAGAAGTTTTATTCCAGTGAATTCGTTGATTAAGAAAAATTATCTATATAGTGTCAGTTAGACTTTTTTGAGCTCAATTCAACACAATTACCAATTTCAGAACGTGTCAAGTGTCAACTGATTTAGCTATAAAAATTGTCAATATAAGATTAAATAATAAAATACAAGATGAATATTTATGTAACCCATTATTAATGTATAGTGGAAAAAGTGATTGATCAAACTTTCATTTGGCTCAATTATTTCAAATTAGGAAATTAATGCTACACACACTTGAAATACCTATATTTATGTATCTTTCTAATTTAAATTAATGTATTACTGTATGATTTATAATGATTAAACTTTTTTTTTTCATGTTTTTTTATAATTTATTGCTACGAGATATGTCATAGATGAAAAATTATAAATTTTGGTGTTTTAATTACTTTTTTTTAAGTAATTTATTTTGAAGATGTAGTTTTTATTTCTTTACCATCAATTTCTTATTATTTTGAGAGTAAATATTTAATGCTATCTTTATATTTTAAATATTTTATTGATTGACTAATTTAAAACATTCGATTCGCCCCAGTGAAAATATTCTATCTCCGTCCTTGACGAAATGATATCTATGTGATGACTATGATGAGATCTTAGCAGACCAAAATTGTCTTTTTCATTTGCTATCTTTAAGTTATGTGACAGCTTTGATCCATTGCTTAAGCTGTCAGTGATTTATTTATTTCATCATTTATTCCCTTTTATCTTGCTCTTGGGGTTGTAAAAATGTTTTAAGATTGAATTTTGAGTTGTCTTCTCATTACTGCTTAATCAATTGGTTAAAAATTGATCCTAGTTTGATTGAATCCCTTATATCTTCACTTTTAACTGCTGCGTACCATCAGTCCTCCAAAATATAGGTCCTTTTTCGTGATAACCTTTATCAGTAATCTGTAATGCATAGTCCTGGAAATCAAATTCTTCTATTGCTTGATTTTTTATAAGTTTAGTTTGAGTTCATTAGTGAATGATCTAGATTGACCACTGATGCTATGTCGTTCCAGAATTCTGTGATTAAGGGGTACTGCTGCTAAGTTCTAATGAACACCCTCCAATGACTTGGCTATATAATGGTATTTGTTGGTTTAAGAGATTGTCATCCACCCCTAAATGAAGTTTTTTGACATCATAATTTATTAAAAAAGTAATTATCAACAAAATCACATAAAAGCCATAGATCATATATGTTTGTGTATATAAATATTTATACTTACATACATACATACATACATATATATATATATATATACATATATACATATATATATATGTGTACACACACACAACCACACACACACACACACACATATATATGTATGTATGTATGTAATATTTATATACACACACAATCCAATTTGAATATTCAAGCTTTGGACATCTCACTGGGTTAATGTGTATGAATAACAATTTAACATATTTAAGCCTTCTAGAAATCTAGCACGTATTAATTTAGCTCAGCATCTCAATCCAGGATTCCGCTAACTTCTCCGGTTTCTATGAAATCCCTATCCAATAATGAAGTCCTACAGGATGGTTATCTTATGAACATACGAACAAAGCCCCATAACAGAGGGTGAGCAGGGACGCTCAGTACGTATAGATAAATGGAAAAGGTGAGATGTATACAAATCTAATGAGATGCATGCATGAATGCGTGTGACGGATGATGTATAGGTCAACAAAGGAATAACAAATCAATAACTTTGGTCATTAACACCCACATTACCCAACCACGTGTTCTCCATATGGCAGTCGTCTACTTCATGGGGTCTTCATTATCTAACATAGTATCTCAGGTCCATGCCACGGCATGATGAGCCTATTGTCCGCTTCACATGGGCTCCATAGTCCAACATGATACCTCGAGTTCATGATTCAACGAGCCTATCGTCTATTTTACAGATCTGTATTTCCAAATCATGACACCCAACAAGAACTCCAACTCATTAAGTAAGAAAACACATAAAATTACATATTTAGATGACTCATAATGCATGTCATCATTCTATTTTACAACTTCCATACCTTTTGCATCGAACAGTAAAGGAATACACCTGAACTTCCCGACATGAACTCCCCCAAGCCACAACAACCTTTTCCCAATCAACACAAATGCTCGTAACATGGTTTACTACGAGGTATGATGCACCATCATTACTAGCGTCATGAATAATTCATTTAAGCCACTTAAAAAATGTGTTGTTTACCCGTTTTATTCACCTTGTCATCTTTATTAAATATTTAGCATGCACAGATTGGAATATGTTCCTAAACATGCCGTTATTCATTATTGGCTTACCCATTCTTCAACAAATATGTATATACTCATTTTTAGGCACATAAAATGTCAAACAATCCTCAGCTATGTTTGAATATATTCTAGGGCATTAAGGCATTTAGCAACAATTTTTTCAAAAAAATGTAAGCTCATTTAGAATGCATCTGTTCTCATTTAAGCCTTTAAACAAACACCTTAGCTACACAGTACAACACTTGTGGCCAAAGTATGCTTAAATTAGGCAAAGTAAACCCCTTGTTTATAAACATCTACTATCAAGTATCAACTCAACTCAATGCCATATTACAAACAAGTGTATATAAACTCGATTGTGCCAGAAGAACTTTAAACTTGCAGTAAAATGGAACAAGCACATAAACAACCAACACCAAGGTTTAGCTATGTTATCAACAAGCTTCGGATTGTTTTTCACTCGCCAGATGCTTTCAAGCTTCAGACACTCAAAATATCTGCAAATTTCTTGGCTCCTTTATACACAAACAATAAGATTCTGGGGTTACAATCACGTTAAGGAAAATAACCATGAAAACAAATTAGAGGAAGCACAGCTTCGCTACCAGCCTTGGTTGCTGAACTGATATTTTTTAATGTGTTGGAATTGTTACTTTATCTAAGTACTGTATTTGCGATTTATCAGTGCTGGAATTAATCTCTTTAGAGATCCATACTTGCAGGTTGTTTCGGTCAAGACTATACGCAACAAGCAGACTGGCCAATCAGAGAGATACGGATTCGTCGAGTTCAATTCTCATGCGGCAGCTGAGAAAGTCCTACAAAGCTGCAACGGCGCCATGATGCCAAATACTGAGCAACCCTTCCGCTTAAACTGGGCAGGATTTAGCTGCCAGTGATAGGCGCCCTGAAGCTGGTTCTGATTTGTCAATATTTGTTGGAGATTTGGCTACTGATGTTACTGATGAGATGTTGCATGATATATTTGCCTCTAAATATCCATCTGTGAAAGGTGCAAAAGTAGTAATTGATTTGAGCACTGGTCGTCCAAAAGGTTATGGCTTTGTCAGGTTTGGTGATGAAAATGATAGGTCTCAAGCCTTGACTGAAATGAATGGTGTGTGTTGTTCTAGTAGACCTATGCGTGTTGGTGTTGCAACTCCTAAGAAACCTTCAGTTCAGCAACAATATTCTCCACAAGGTACGGAATCCTTTGCACTGTTCTGCAACTTGGTGGCATTTTTGCTCCAAAGATTCAGTACCCACCTGTATATAATTGTTGTCCATATGTTTATCTGTGATGGGTGGTACACCACCTGTGTTTGTAAATACATTATTATATTTGACACCTTAATATTCTTTGTCCATTACTTTTGATGCTTTACTCTTGCTAAAAAATTAAATTGGAGCAGCCGCTTGCATCTTTGTTTCATCTTATTTTGGGTCAAACCTCATTGGAGTTTGTCTTTAACTCTGTCAATAGCAGTTCAGAGATGTACTCTGATTTAATTTTTATTGAATTTTTGTACTTTCACCGTGTAGCTGTGGTATTTTCGGGTGGATACGCATCGAATGGTGCTGTGCCCCAAGGTCAGTCGGATAGTGATTCGTCAAACACGACAGTAAGTATCCCTCTGTAGTTAGTTATGGTAAATTTTATTGTACAACAATTCATGATATCCTTTTTTATTCTAGATATTTGTGGGAGGACTAGACACTGATGTCAATGATGAAGAACTCAGGCAGTGTTTTACTCCATTTGGAGACATTCTCTCTGTAAAAATACCTGCTGGAAAGGGATGTGGCTTCGTACAATTTGCAAACAGGTAAATCCTGTGACGTGGGACATGAATGCAGAATTTATGATACAAACTGAACATAAAAAGGAAAAAGAAAGGTGCGGATGTAAACATTTGTTCATCCAAACAAGAAATTGGATTTGCTTGATTGCATTTTGCTGACGTCTTCATCTTGGTAGGTTATGTTTGGATTGATCAAATTGAATCGATTGGGGATTTGAACTCAAATAATTTAAACTTCCTTTGATTTGAAATACTGGCTGGATGGATGATGTAAGATATTTAGTAAACCCCTTCGCATTAGGATGGTTCATTCAGCATGATCTTTTGTTGAGATAGTCCTATCCTATACTGAGTCTACTACTGCTCTCTTCTATCCTGTGCTTGTCTATCTTCCTATGTGTAGTGTCTTCTACACAACTGTGTTTTTCCTATCATATAGTGGACAATACACCATATTTGAGATTTCACAAAATTCTTAAAAAAAAGAATAAAAGTTGTGATTCTTGTTGTACATGCTTTTGTAGCTATGGATGTGATATGATTGTTTTCCCAAGAGTATATATATTATTTCCTAAATAGGGGTGTTCTGAATTAAAATTCTCGATGTTAGGCCCTCGTCGAATTTTTGCTACCAAGAAAGTTGATACATGTGACTATTACAATACCATGGCATGACCCTTATAATATATCATTTGAACAGAAGCGATGCAGAGGAGGCACTTGAGAGATTAAGCGGCACGGTTATTGGCAAGCAGACAGTTCGCCTTTCTTGGGGTCGAAATCTGGGAAACAAACAAGTAATTCTTCAATTTTTATTTCATTTTGAGTGATTGGGATATTTCCATCTTGGAGAATCTTAGTTCTTTCCCATTTAATTGTAAATTCTTCACCACATGAACCTACATGCCAAATTACCATTCAACACACAAATAAAAGAACAAAGTTCATAAGTGTAATCGTCAGCATTGCATCCTTTGGAGCTCAACACCTTTTAGCGGCTTGAAATTTTGTTTTCTCAAAACAAAACATTTGGTTGAAACATAACTAGGCATATCTCTCTATATTTTCTGCGTATTCACTACTTTAAGCTTATGTTGAAAGGAGAAGTAGAAAAAGGTACACTTTCACCATCTTTTTTAATGTTGCCGTTTACAGAAGACCCATCTTTTTTAATATTTGCTATGACATTTCTTCTGATAATCATAACTGGGGAAATATAGATATAGTTCTTCACCAATGTCAAAACGGCCATTCATCAAAATATCTACTGAAGACTGTAAATGCAGAGTTTAGCATGTCAAATCCTATCAACAATATGCTGCACTAGAGAGAGAGCCGATGTTTCTTTTTTCGCATGTTTCCTATCAAATGTTTTCGCAGGTTTCCTATCAAATTCACTCTGTAATATTGTTTTCTCTGTGCATCCTTCTTGCTTTGCAGATAAGAATGGATTCTAATAATGGCACATACTATGGCAGACAAGTTAACAACGGATATGGACACACCAAGACTACAGCTTATGGAAAGTCTTCAAATGGTCACACAAACCATCAGCAGTCAGTGAGCTAGTATATTCTGCAATTGTTCTGAAATTTAGCAGAGTTATCGTCGAATGAACTTAAAAAACAAAGTTTCCTGTAACGGAATGTAGAATTTAGGTAATATCCTCGGGTGTTCATGCACTGAGACTTTCATAGAATGTTTCATGAATTTTGTAGCTGGATTAATAGCACGTGAGACAACCTTTGTATTTTTATTTCTTGGTGTACCTTTACGTTGACAATTTTGGAACTGCGGTGAGATTGTTTCTTTTTGTTATTGTTTCTTGTCCTTAATTCATTAATCTTCATTCTTTTACTTTCATGATGATATATTTTGAAACACTGTATATACCCTGAATATTTGGTATATAGGTGTATCAAATAACCTTTTCCGAACCGATACTTGTGCTATAATCTAGCTGTGTAACTGTGTACGGTATTGTGCTTTTATATATAGGCCAGAGCAGGTCTCTTGTGAGATGATCTCACGAATTTTTATCGGTGAGACATGTCAATTCTATCAATATTTATAATAAAAATAATAATCTTAACATAAAA
The DNA here is from genome assembly GCF_022965805.1 of Primulina eburnea. Taxonomy (NCBI): domain Eukaryota; kingdom Viridiplantae; phylum Streptophyta; class Magnoliopsida; order Lamiales; family Gesneriaceae; genus Primulina; species Primulina eburnea. The sequence goes on from NC_133113.1 coordinate 929,356, forward strand.
AATAATATTTTTTCATGGATGACCCAAATAAGATATTCGTTTTATAAAATACGATCGTGAGATCGTCTCACACAAATTTTTGCCTAAAGGCCAGTACTAAGAACCTATGTGGCTATGTTGTTCCTTGATCTTGTAACAAATGATCTCTAGTTACTAAATTTCAATGATTTTATTTTATTTTCGGTTACTAAACTTTCGTTGCTTTGATATAAAATTCGATACATTTTCTTAAAACTTTACATGAATGCAACTTTACACATTTAGGTATCCTTTTGGAGCGCACATTTGATTCGAATTCTACAATAACTAAACTTAAAAATAATTATATTATTCATATATTTTACTTTACTTTTATCCTCCTAATATAAATTTCTTTATCATTTCATACACTAGCCAAACAGGGCCTTGATATACTCAAAAGGACAATCATAAGTTTCGAGCCAGCAAATGAACCGATATTAACCGATTACAAATTTACATCTACAAAATAACAGATGGTCATAAGTTAGGCTGTAGAAACGTACAACGCTTAGCCAGACCAACATAAGATAAGAGCTTTTCCGTGTCCAAGTTAGTAGACTAGGTGAGCGCGAGACCAAATGGTCATAAGTTTGATTCTCTGGTGCGGTTTACACGCTTGGCTAAAGAATAAAGGTTTACATTACTTTTCAAAGGTTGGAGGCTATGTTCTTGCGTATCAGAATGCGGCCTTCGTGACTATAGAAAGGATCATGATCACTGAGCATACTCTTATCACACGTGAATTTATCGTTAGACGAAATACCATTTCATAGAAATTCACTGGTTCAATCTTTATCTATCAGCATAAGTAACAATAGTCCTGTATAATTTGTTGGAATAGGGGAAATGGTGCCTGTTCATGAAACAATCGAAACAGTGCCAAACTACCAGGCGAGGAAACGGGAAATAGAAACTGGGAGGCGCGTCTCTTAGTCCAATCTTGTTCACTTGTCTCTTTCATATCAACATCTTCCTCTCGTCCACTTAGAGAATATAAACATTTAGTTGTACTTTCTCATGAATATATATAATTTCGAAAGTATCTTTTACTCGGTAAAAAGATTGCTTTCCAATATCATCATAAAGTATGCCAATGATATCGGCAAATTAGGTGTATTAATGATGGTAGATGAATACTATAAATTTTGCAGTGGACATGTTGCATAAACATGTTGCCTACTTGGACGGAGTAAACTCGTTTCCATTAATTGTTGCCTATTTGGACCAAGGAAACACATTTTCATTAATGAAAACGTGTTTTTACAGTGATGAGGGAGCTCTATAAATAGAGATCGTTCTCTTTAGTTTGAATCATCCCAAATTCTCATCCAGTTGTTCTCTTGAGAATCTCTTCTTATTTGAGTGTGTTGTTCTATAATATTATGAGGTGTTTTGTTATACAATATTAAAAGAGTGTATTCTCTTTAGAAATACAATGAAAATTTGCAACCTATAAAATATTATAATGAAATTTTTTCATCTTACCGGTGGTTTTTATCCAAATAATTTTTCACATAAATTTCGATATCTAATTTATTTTTCATATTTATATCTCAAAATACCGAAACTGAGACCATCAAATGAGGATTAAGTCAATGTCTAAAAAAAGCTTTATGTGGACACATAAAATGATTTCTTGTTTACTAAGTGTCGCAATGAATCTATATATAAATGCAATGATCCTTGAATTACAAAAGCAGTTTTATCATCAAACAAATTGCAAAACCGAGTATTTGTCGCAGTGCTGGTAGGTACGACTGTTTAGATAAGTGCAACCTAAAGCTTTTAGACTATACTAAGTGTCGCATTTCCATTACTATCACAGAGATTGTGAAAACCAATTCATTGCCTATACGAGCACTCTACAAAACTTATGAGCAAAAACAAAATTAAATTACCTGACAGAACTACCATGTCTTTCATGTCAAGACCCTTTGCTACAAACTTGGCACTGATGGCATCTAGAGGTCGAAAGGTGATGGCCGTCAACTGTTCGTTTGCTGACTTCTCGGCTGCAGTAAAACCATCCAGTCTACCTAATGAAACAGGCCAAAAAGGACCTCCTGACTGCACCAATTAGATACATGAATACAAGAGCAGAAGACTGCATATATTGGCTCCAATTTACCCAGTATTATTGAAATTATATGAAGAACAAGCACGGTATGATTATGTGGCTTACCTGAAAAACGGCATCTCTAGCCGCTAGAGTCAATATGTCTACACACGATACTGTTGAGGGGCAATATTTCTCTAACTCTGCCTTTATGTTGTCGTTAACTTCAAATCCTCTAACAGAATTGTAGTTGGGTCCAGCGTTCTTTCTCCCCTTGAATTATTTAGTGTCATCCAGAAGCACAGAACCTTCACATCCCTAAAAAAAGCATATAGCAACCCCATTAACATTAAGAAATGCAGTCCGTCCATGTTCTAACTTAAAATCCTTGTCAGTTTTGTCATGCCATAGGCTCATAGATGGCGCAACAAAAACTGTGGATAAGGGATTCATCAGTAACTATTTTGCATCATTCTTCACTCTAAGAAAACAATTAACTCAAGTTACTAGACGAGTTCAATGCATAATTTTGAAAGACCATTTACCACTACTCTTATTATACAATCATTATGTTTATTAGGACAAACAAGTCAAATAACAAGTTATTAGGAGACTTATTACGTCTACAAAACAATCATGAAAGTGTAACCAGAGGAGGGAAGCAGCGATTCTGTTGTCATTCTGGAATGCTGCCCAAACACCACGACTCACTATCATGAGCAATTGAGGGCAAGACATAGCATAAAAACTGTAACTAAGAGGTACATCAGATTTGTCATAATAACCATCATTGGCTGTGAATGTATCAAGAACATTGAATAAAAGATTACAAAGAAGAAAGAAGCAGGATTGAAGGTTTTACAATCCCATTATTTATTCACAATTTCATTATCACTAATCAAGGAATCGATTCAATTTATAGTAAGAACATAGGATTATTCAAGATTACTCATTGGTGAGGTTGGAGAGTGGTAATTCCACTAAATTCTCAATTACCTAATTGCCATAACTGACATCATAGAACTAATACATGCATCAAAATAAAGAAGATAAAATGTGAATCATACACCACTTGATAGTTCTTAATTTTTTACACGTTATGATTGCACTTGAACATTTTAAAAAACATAAGTAATAAGAATATTCTGAAGTATTGTGAACTTGTATCCCAGATATTTCACAACTAATGTTTTCAATTTACTTAATTAAGATTTAAGCACCTTAACAAAATAAAAGGAATAATTGTTCTAGCTCTTTGTCGGATTCTAATTCAATATCATTTTCTTCATTTATATCGTCTTCCATATTTTCCAATACAAAGTCAGGTTTTATTTGGGTGTCTTCAAGTTTTTTTTTGTTTAAGAATTTTATTTTATCGAATACTTATCATTAAAAATTTAAATTTTATCTTAAGAGCTCGCTCTTTTTCGAGTTTTTTTCGCGCTTAACGTGATCAACTCAAGGTTTATAGCTTTTTTCTCGCTTTTACCACAATCCAAACTTTTTATTCACGCTTTTTAGAACAATGGTAACTAACAATAAACAACATGCAAGATTGATCACGACATGAATTAGCACACGAATAAGTACGTTTTTTTGTGTGCAAATAATTGTCGTCCTGTTATTAATTAAATTAAATAAACTAAAACTTGGGGACTAAATTTAATTAAAAAAATCATATCATGCAAGTAAATTTGAAGAATGACGTCTAAGTACTTGGAAAAAGAAAATTTATTTGGAAAATTCAATTACTTTCATATAAAAGGTACCCAAAGTTAAGTTGACCGGATATCTTTCTTTTTTAGTGTGAACCCTCTGATTCCCACAGTCGCGTTAGGCCCAAACTATTCTGTTGTTGAGTCAGGGAGCCATTGCGGTGCAGGTCTCTCTCAACGCTAATCTCCCCATTCACAAGACTCGGACCCAAGACCTTATGCAGAGGGAATCACGATCCTTACAACATAGATTACATCAAGATGATTAATAAGGTAAGGTTGTAAGGCCAAAGAACTAAAAAATAAAAAAATAAAAACATTTGATCAACTTGCACTCAGGTATATCAGCAAATAGCTTTTTAAAAGGGAAAAGATGCACTTAATCAGTACATTTTACAAGCATGTGCAACACCTCCAAGAAATCCACAAATTTTATAATCCATGGCAGCAAAAACTCTCTGTTCATTCAACCAAAATCAAGCGGAGACACCTCAGTTTTTAACTATATTCAACAAGTGGAAATCACTTGTGTCGCACAACGGTTCGGCTAATTCGAATCGAAAACTGAAACATAGTATGGTAGAAGCACTACTGTGCTTCATGACAAATGCAGATGTTGTAAGAACTTTGACAAAGGCTGCACCAGTTTGAATTTATTATAGATAAGGATTACATCAAAGAAACTGGCAACAGATTTGGTCATGACATTATAATTTAATGCAAATATGAAGGCGGCGCAATTGCGCAAAGATTAAAATATAAACGTAAAGGAATCAGAACAAAATTAAGGAAAAATGTTCGTCTAAAAATAATTTCGTGTTAAAAATTTGAACTTACCGAAGAACAAAAAATAATCTTTCTTCGGCTTCTCCGAACTCCCAAAAATTCCGGAAACCCCACATTTTGCATAATCATAGTCTACCACCAGAGCATTCACAGTTGATAATGAGATCCAAACTTCAATCACGATTTTGTAACCAAAATTTTGGGGGGTAAAAGACTCAATTTTTGTGTTCAATTTCCTCCAAAATATAATATTTGGAAAAAAAGAAGAAGAAAACATTTGGCCCATGCAGGTCTCGAACCTGCGACCTTCGCGTTATTAGCACGACGCTCTAACCAACTGAGCTAATGGGCCATTTGTCTTCACATTCTAAATGTTTATATATATTATTGTATTATGTGAAATATAATCAAAATTTCATCTTTCTGCATAAAAAACACAGTCGATATTTATATATTTTTTGAAAAAAAAATGAATTTCATCTCTTCAAGACTCAACAAGTTTCGAATTTCAGATGGAGTTTCCCATCCATTGTTCGTGTAGTCTCTCCTATACTGCACAAAACTAAGACCTATTTAATATATAAAAATGATATTTTTTTTAATATCAGGGAGAAGAGTTTTACATGGATATCAAACTCGGAATTTTATCATACGAGTTAAGTCTCTTGTGAGACGTGTCAACTATACTTAAAATAAAAATAATATTTTTAACAAAAAAATTTTTAAAAAAAAATCACGAATCTGATAAGATTTGAGATTCTTCTCACAAAATATCTCGCGAGATATAGCGGATGTTATTGGGCCAAAAGACCTGTGATCTACCGATATATAAATAAATAAATAAAATGAGGAACACATGGAAGACTTGAGAGGAGCAATAATCGATATATTTTATATATTTACGTCACTTGATAACATTCTAGATTTGATTAAGTCAATTAAATTTGGTCAAGTATCATTTCATATTTCTTACTAAAATAAATAAATAAAAACAATTATGATTCTTGGAGGGTTGCCTCATGCATTTATATGATTAATTTTATCCTAAATTCTAAAAATATTAAGAGTGGCTATTGGGATTTGGGTGGATAAGTTTAAAATATATAATATAACACAAAAATTATTCAATCAAAATAAATAAATATATATTTTAAAAAGTAAGAAAATAATTTGAAAAGAAAAATTTTCCAAAAAAAAAATTATTTTGCTCTCATTTTATGATTGTTTTGATAAGATATAAAAAAATTATTGAAAGTTGTTAATGATTAATACACTATGACATAGTTTGGTACACATGATATGATAAACATGTGATATATAATATAAGGATAAGTTAATGATAAATAAGATGTAGGGTATTATATTTAATGTTTGTTATGATTTTAATAAGAGTGATTAAATTTATATAATAGATTGTAATGACAAAATTAACCTTATCATAATACATTTTATAATTTCAAAATTGTTGCTTGAGTTCATATTTTTATCTGTTCATGCGTTGACAATGCTTGCATTATTTATTTTTTTTTTACCTAATTTTATATATATTATATAATATGATAATGGAGCCCTTAATTTTATGAGTCGAGTCAAATATAAATTTTTAAGATTAATCGAGTGATACTAATAATTTTATTGAGATTTATACAAATCATTTATATAATTATCTCGAGTTCATTTATATCATTATCATATTATATAATATATAAAAATAAATAAAAATATTTATTTGATTTTAATTTCTACCTACAAGTGAAACGAGAGAACAATAGAGTTTAGGATTTTTGTATATTGAGGATAATTAAGTCATTTATGGTGTTTTTATCATTAGATTAAAATTATCACATCTTATAAAAGGGATATTTTATTCCTATATAAAACTATTTATCACGGGCACATGATATTATCATGAGTTTTCTAAAAAAGTATCAAACGTGGGATAAAAGAGGATTATTTATCAATCCCTCTCTTATCTTATGTACCAAACTAAATAAAATAAAATAATATTAAATATAAACACTAGACTATATATTGCAACAAATGAAAAGAAAAGTCTAATCTTTATATTTTAGATTGAAGAGGTATAAATATTTACTAAATAAGAAATACTCTTGTGTACCTCTAACATTCCCTCAAGTATACAGGTTTACAATGTTTCTCATGAGTTGTCCGAGTTGATAGAGTATGTGAGCTTTCGGTCAATAATAACGATTTCGATTTTCCTACCAACACTTTCTCGGACGAGCCTGTTTTATAGGTCTCGCTCAGTGTACTTTACCTGACAATCATTATTTGCAGAGTACTGCATTAGCTCAAAAGTTTACACAGTGTGCAACGAAAAGTAACGGTTATGGATTATCACGTCGTGAAAAATTTATACTAGTTTATAATATATTATAATTTGTATTATATGAAGGATCGACTACCATGATATATAATTTAAAATCTTTAGTAATGTTTAGAGCTATATATACTGATACATATATATATCAGCTATCTTAGTTGATACAAAAAAATATTGGAGAAGATGTACAATACAAAGATCATTTCAATGGAAGTGGACCATGATCTATCCTTGGAGTAGATCTTTTGTGAGACGATATCATGAAACTTTATACGTGAGATGGGTCAATCCTGCCGATATTCACAATAAAAATAATATTCTTAGCATAAAAAGTAATAATTTTTCATGGATGACCCAAATAAGATATCCGTCTCACAAAATACGACCCCGTGAGACCGTCTCACATAAGTTTTTGTCATATCTTTGTGGTAGACATGAAGTAGAAATATGAAATCTTATCCGATCTTGGAAAAAAGAATTTCCCATTTCCATGTCTTCCACGCAACATGATCATATTTGATTCTTGACATATACAAGAAAACAACAAGGTTTATCCAATAGTGGTCATAAATGAGAAGTTCACAAGGAGAAATCTTTCATTAAAATTGTTTAAAATTCCCTCAAAAATAACTGTAGTTCATCGGTTCAAGATCTGGGCTTAGCTCAAAGTTCCATATGCCAAAGGAATACTAAAAACTGGATTCGACGAAGCGGCCGGATGCGTAAGACGTCGCGAGATTATAAAAAAATAAGCCTGGAGAGTTTGAAGTAGATATTGAGTACGTTTGGTTGGAGAAGTCGGCCGATTAAAAGCATTTTTTTTTGTTATAAAAGTTGTTTTAAAAAACACCTTTTTTAGAAAATAGAATTTATAGCTTCTCTAATTGCATGTAAAAACAAAAATATTTTTCAATATTTATCCAAAAGTAAAAATAGCTTCTGTTTTGTTCTTCAATAAAAAAAACTTTCAAAAGTTGGATTTATGTAAATGATTGTTTAAGCTACAACTTCTATATCTAAACTCGTCCATTATCTACAAAATTGGTGCCAAACAATTTACACAACATATCTCTGAAGTTGGCTACTCCAGCTGTGGATCTCTGATCTTTCATCATCTTCTTCTTCCACAATGTTTCCCCCACCGGTCGTTGTGGATGTGCCATGAGAGGAACCAGTCAGCGCCGAAGGGCCGTGAGGTGATCCGGATACAGAACTGCTCGGTTTCAAGGATTCACCAAGCGGTTCTTTGGGGATCCTTAAACCTCCTAGCCCAACAGGCAGGGTATTGGTTGAAGGAGTAGATTTTCTGGTGTGAATGCGGTATTTCTGAGACGAAACAAGATCAAGAAACATAAGGATCGATTGTCCTTGTCGATAATATGAATGGAAGAAGGAAAAAAACGAGTCGAGATCAAACGCACTTGCAGATGGCTCTTTACTTGATCGAGAGTGAGATCTTCGACAGCCATGTTTTCTCTGATCAGCCTAGGCGTAGCAGCTGCCAAGAACACAATACAATTCAATCGAACGTGCAACAAAATTAACTCCCTAAGTTACAAGATAAAGGTTCTTTCTTAAACTGAAAATTTTAAGAAGGGTGGTGAAATCACAGTACAAACTTAGGCTGCCACGGTCCTTGTCCGCCTCTCTCTCACCAACTTCATAGAATCTGAATCTTTTACGTTCGAAACTTAGGAATTTGATCTTAAAAAGCAAGCGAAAGACTTCAAAACTGATCAGCAAAATCCAAAGTTTTGAACAAAGTTAATCAAAGATCCAAAAGTTCCCAGCTCAAGAAAGCTTGACAATAGTTACTCCTAAGTCCTAATCATGATCAAAACACAGAGTAATCTACATCCAATTTTCCAACAAAGAATCTACAAAAATACTAAAAAAAAGACAAGTTCTTGAATCCGAACCTCGAGCACCTCCGAGCTTGAGCAAGGCTTCCACAAATCGGTGATGCAATTCAGGCGACCAACTTCTCCTCTGCTTCTTAGTAGTCTGTTTCTCCTCAGCCTTTAAATTTGATGCTAGAGATAATTCATCATCCTCTTCTTTCACCATGATCTCTAATGAATTATTCATTTCTTCTTTAGCTCTCTATTTACCCCTCCAAAAAAATGAACATAAGAAACGCAAAAATACACAAATCCCATAAACCATATGAAGAAATTCTGTGAAATTTCAAGCTTTGGACCACCCCTTTACCTTTCTACTTTCATCTGGTTGTAACATTTGTTTGATGTTATGGAAACCCGAATATCGAAAATGGTGATCGTTGTTTAAGTTTCCCAACTGCAGAGAATTCTTCCAACTACTTTCATCATTGATATTTGTAAGAGCATTCTCTTTAATGCTTTCAATTTCATCTTTGTTCAATGGTATGAATTCTTTCGTGATTAATGGCTGTGTACTCGATCTTCTGCAATTCATTAGTTCATCTTTCATCATCACAATTGCTGCAAGAACAGAAATGGCGAAAACCCAATCTCATAAATCAAACTCAATCCAAATCCAAACAAAAACTCAAAACTATAATCAATTACCAATCCAATCCCAGGAATTCAACATTTAATACAAAAAAAACACATAAAATCGTAAACCCATTACACAAAAGAGCCGAAAACAGAAATCAATTACCAATCAAAGACAACTAAATTTCATCAAAAAAAAGGGAACGAAGAAATGGAAAACAACCCACCATCGTTCAAAAGGAGCATGCACAAAGGGAGTTCTCTTTTAAACCCATAGATCTTCTTCATCTCATCTTCCAGCCTGCTGACATATTCATCCAGCTTCGAAATCTTCTCAGACACGCTACAAATCCTCGAAACTTCTTCAAGAAACTTCCCGATTGGTTTTTGAATGAAATATTTCGATGAAGATGGGCAATCCAAGCCGAGTTCCGGGCAGATTCTGGATCCCACACCCATGTTATCTGCAGATCTCTGATTCTCTGCGATTGGGTATGAATCCAATGTCCTCTTGCTCACGTGTTGGGAGCGTGAAAGAGTGAGAGAAAGCGGAAAGAAAGACGAAGATTCTGCTGACCGCGGTGAGGCAGAAATGTCGAAGTAAAATCTTCTTCAAGTTGTCGCATATTTCATTTGTTTTGTTTCTCTTTTCTGTCAATAATAAATTATTCAGACATATATATTTTGGAATTTTTGTTACAATTTTTTCAAATTATTATTACTTCAATAATAATATTCGATGAAAAATTGTGGGATCCAAGGAGATATGTTATAGTATAATTTTTCAAATTATTATTAATTAAATAGTCCAACTCTTTATGTTTGGATATATTTGATGAAAAAATATTTATAACTTTTTTAATATATAAATTCGAAAAAATAACTATTGAAATTTTCGACTTTGAGTTGAGCTTCTTCTAATTTTTAGTTTTCTATTTTTATTCTTGAAAATGTACTATCAATCATTAATAAATTATTTAAATAAAAAAATTTACGAAATTAGATATATTTAAATTGAATGATTAGAAATAATTAAAAAAATTGAAAAAATGATTTCAGATGAGTCCATGTGATATGAATATAAAATACACCACCAATTACGTGAAAAATAGATTAAAAGTCTAGTTAAGAATTTAAATCTCGTTATATAATTATTTTTTTCAAAAAAAAAAAAATCTTTAAGTTTGTTTTTATAAATTAGTATTGTTCAAATATGATAAATGAATTTTAATTTATTTAAATATTGTTTAGTTTGTTATATGAAATGATAAATACTTATAATATGAATATATAATAAATTGGTTATTTTTATAAAATAATAATTTTATTTCTAATCTATATTATATATATATAATACGAGAACATTATATACTAATCCAATAGAGTCATGGAGTAATTTTAGGTTTTCCTAAAGCACCCTTCATTTTATCAATAATTTCTTATTTTTATCTATGTTTTTCAACTTTTAAATGATTATATCACGTCTTATATAAAAAACTATTACGAAAATATTTTATGACTTTATATTTAATATAATAATCTCTAGAATGTCACACAACTATTATTAACATAAATATATATATATATATATATATATATATATAGCGCGTGCGATATGATGTTGGTTATTATAAAACTCGAACGACCTGTGACACTTAGACTTTTATTCCCACAAAGAAGTTAAGTACGCCAAGAACACAAGAAAACACTTTTAGAAAGAACTTTATATTGCTTGAACGCTTCTCAAAACCTGGATGGTTTGTTACAAATGAAGCATTAAGATTGATATAATCCTAAGGTGGAGATTAAGTCTTTAGAACTTTCCATTAAATATTCCTTAGATTGTTCCATAAATATGTACAAGGGATTATTTTAGAGTATATTATTCTAGAGAAGTCTATAAAGCAATAATGTACAAGTAGTTTCAAGATAAATCCATTAAATTCATGTATTCTCTAAAACCATGGAAGATGGATATATGAAGATTATGGATCATTGAATGTGATATTATGCTTTTCCAAGTTGAATGCACTAGCAACGCTTTGCGTAGTCGTATCATTAAGGATGTAAATTTTCTCCGAAATCGACAGAGAATTTGATACTCTATCTGTATGGAGGAGTGTATAGAGAAATTTTTATACCCAATGAAATAAATGAGTAATCATGTATGAGGTTTTTCTGGTTGTGGATGTTGGATTTTTGGGGCCATAAATGTAATTATAAATGTTTATATGTCATCAATTAAATAAATTATAAACTTATGTGGTCTAATTTAGAACAAAAATTGACTTTAGGACTTAAATATCATGATATTATTGTGTGGATATCATATATAATATTTTTGGTTTGTTGAAGGGACAAATTAGAATAATGAAACTTGTTTAATTATAAAATAATGATTATGTTCTCAATCTGCATATGACGTTTCAAGTTTTGTATCATATCAACAAAACTCTCTGGCTTCAAGAAATCTGCAGATTGAAGAACATCATCGTAAATTGACTGCAAAATAATGGATTCGGGTATGTTTTCGCAATTATGATTATTATATATGTTGTTTTTTAAGAATTGAATATTATTTGAATTGAATGATATTAGTTGGATAAAATGAATAAAATTATTAATATAGAATTGATGGTATCTTTGGAGCAATAATGCTATTAGGATATATTGCTTATAATAATTTATTATTTAAACTATAATGTTTAATTTTCTAATTTTTGTATTTAATTTTTTTCTCTAATTTTTTCAAACAATTTAGTAAATATTCATAGTTTATTCTAACTCAAAATCGAGAAAATACAATTATGAAGGACGATATGATATTTAAATAGGTTATGAATGTCCAATCCTAGGTCGGATAGGAGGATCATAAAAAATTAAATATTCGATAAAAATAAAAATAAGAATGAGAATAAATATGCTCAAACTTCTTCGAGTGAGTCTCATGTGAGATCGTCTCACGGATCTTAATCTGTGAGACGGGTCAATCCTACCGATATTCACAATAAAAAGTAATATTCTTAGCATAAAAAATAATACTTTTTCATGGATTACCCAAATAAGAGACCCGTCTCACAAATACGACCCGTGAAATTGTCTTACACAAATTTTTGCCAACTTCTTACTACAGGCTACAACCTCGGCTTTGGCCTTTGAGATATGGAATCTTCGTGGGCCCACAGGAGTCTTTTTAAAATTCAAATTCACATGCATTTTCTTGTAGACGTTGGATTCCAACAATGTTCTCCAAGAATCTCCCACGTTTCCATTATTACTCTTTATTTATTGTATTCGAGAAAAAAATAAGTTTAATTAATAAATTATTACAATAAATAAAAAATATCAGATTCCATTTGATGGGGTTCCCAGATTCATTGCCTATATGTTTTAATAATAATTGAAGGAATATTCTCGTCATTTTGCTCAAATGACCACTAAACATTTGATGATAAAAACCAGGGGCGGATTTAGTGTAGGGCGAACGGGGGCCACGGCCCCCCAAAAAATTTAAAAAAAAATTTTAGTATATATTAAATTTTTTTAAACTAAATATATAAATGGATATATATACATGGCCCCCCCAAAATGAATGATACGTCCATGTATCTCAGTGGCTAAAGCCACTTATAATGTTTCATCCGCCCGATTTCGAAACCTGGGAGAGCTTATTTTTTCTGGCTTAGCGACGGTTGTGACGAAAACCGTCGCAACATTTGCGACGGTTTATTAAAACCGTTGCCATATAGCGACGGTGTTTGAAAAACCGTCGCAAATTACGCGACAGTTTCTTATAACCGTCGCCATATTTGCGACGGTTTTCGTCACAACCGTCGCCATATAGCGACGGTATTTGAAAAACCGTCGCAAATTACGCGACAGTTTCTTATAACCGTCGCCATATGGCGACGGTTTTTGAGAAAACCGTCGCAAAATAAACTTAGCGGCTCCCCATCTCTCTAAATCCTAGATCTGCCCCTGATAAAAACATTGGTTATGCGGCTGGTGATAATGGTGCAGGTCAAATCTTTTAAACCGCATAACAACTGAAGCACCACGGTTCGATCGCTCTACCAAGTAGGGATAATTATTGCACCCAACAAATATATATAATTGAAATCAATCGAACGCTTTCATTAATAAACCAGATTTCTAAAATAAATTAACTATCTTTGAATTTTTTTAGTTCCTTCTGCTCATATAATTTTTATTACACTTCTTGAGTTTTCAGCATTTTAAAAAAATATATTGATCAAAGCTAGCTATAAAATCTTATGATCCCTAATAATCACTCTGAATTATCAAAGCATACCTCCACCTGATGCTACCATATGAGATTGTGGGACAATGTAACAATTGACGGAGCTAAGAATACGATTCTATCTAGGCTAGAATTTTAAACTCTAAAATGTTTTAATATTTTAAATTGATCTACCCGAACTAATATATAATTTATCCAAATTATACCAAAAATTACGTATAAATCTACAAGGGATATCTAAGGAAGAAGAAAAGAAAACATCGAGAGAGATCAAGATATAGAAGCTTGATTGTGGTTTTCTTTGTACTGATATAGATATATCTTGTATGCTTTAATCAGAACATGTGTGGTGCTTGATCAATAAGAATGATTGTTCTCCCGTGGACCTAAGCTGGTTATAGCCGAACTACGTAAAACTCTTGGAGTCATTTTCTTGCATTGTTCTTGTTTAAACTCCTTCCTTTCTCAATGATCACAAGAGAAAAAGAAAGGGTGATAAAAAATCATCTACTATTTTCAACAAAACATTATTATTATTATTTTATCAGAGAAAGTGATTTATTATAATTCAATTTCGAATTAAAAATATCATTCCGAATTTATAACATTGATGTCAAACATGTTATAAGTCATCGATAGTTAATTGCCTTGTGCGAGAGGTTAATATTTATAATTATAATTAAGTTCATAAAAAAATATAAATTGATGTCACCTTTGAGGAAAGTAATCGTGCGAGAGGTTAACATTTATAATTATGATTTTTAGTTCAATTTAAATTTAAAGTTGCAAATTTTACAAAAATCATAAACATAAAAAAGACCAACTGTTAGGACCAATGGAATACAGATATCTCCACACTAGTATGATATTGTCAACTTTAGGTTTTAACCCTCATGGTTTTGCTTTTGGAACCACCCAAAAAGCCTCATACCAATGGAGATATCATTCCATCTTTATTAACTCATGATCTTTCTCTAGATCTTCCAATGTGAGACTTTAGTTGCATCCCAACAATCCTCCCCTCAAACGAACTTCTACTATCATTCTCATGGTCCGAACCTCCCCTCAAGTCTTATTCGTACTCCAATCGAGGTTACTCCACTTCACTGCGTTGGAGCGCATGCCTTACATGAATACTGGGAGCATAAACCACCTCGAGTGATTAATCAAGGATTTTTACCAGGAGCCCTCACCCCCTTCGTTTAGGTATCGAGGATTCTACCCACACGGTTCAATCTAGACCATGGCTCTGATACCACTTGTTAGGACCAATGAAATCCAGATATCTCCACACTAGTATGATATTGTCCACTTTGGGTTTTAAACTTCATGGTTTTGCTTTTGGAACCACCCAAAAGACCCAAAAGGCCTCGTACCAATGGAGATATCATTCCATATTTATTAACACATGATCTTTCTCTAAATCTTCCAATGTGAGACTTTGGTTGCATCGCAACACCAACGAACTTGGGTAAGTTGATTATTCTGAGATATTCTTAATCCTTAACCAAATCAAAATAAAATATTTTTGAAAAACAAGTAGATTAAAAGTAAAAATTACAATTATAATATCAATATTTTCTTCTTTGCGATTTTAATATGATACGTTGTCAAATTTCAATTTTAATTATGTATATTTCAACTTTCGGAAAATTTATATTTTTCATCATGAGAATTTGATGCAGTGATGTGACACTGCACATATCAGCGTCACATTAATATTATGTCGAAAAAGAACTAAAATTGCTACAAAAAAACAAATAATAGAAGGTTAAGATCAAAACGTCTCTCCGTTCTGCAAAACCATTACATAGACGATTTTCGCATATGTAACAACGTCCTTTATATTCCGAAACTTTATATAACGCCAGTCCTCTTTCTGGAATTTTAGGATAGTAATTATTGTTGGTATTATTAATTATTATATGATTATGATTGTTAGGATGTTATTATTATTGTAATTAATACTATAATTATTGTAATATTAATAACTACACAAGGCTAAGATTCAAACGTGGGGTTGGTCGTTGATCAATAGAAGATATTGTACTAAAACGAAGATAATTTTAGGTGTAACGACATAAACTCAACGAGGAAAAGTTTCGTTCGTCGATTATTTACGTTATCTAAAATTTTGATTTATTTTCCTAACTTTAATTATGGCATATTTTTTTCCCTTTAAATATGTCAATACTTTTAATTAAGGAATAGTTGTAAGTTGAAATTAGTCAAGGACATGCTATCGATATGAATGAATTAATGAAATCAATATTGGAATGAAACGGAGATGAGAATGAAATGATAATTATGCTATCTTCCAATTATCGATAAAGAAAGAAATGAAATGAAATTATTTTTAATAATCATTAATTTTTATTTAAAAAATTCAAAATAATAGTTTGTTCAAAAAATATTATTATTATTATTATTATTATTGTTATTATTATTATTATTATTATTATTATTATTATTATTATTATTATTATATTATTATTATTATTATTATTATTATTAAAATAGTAATTAATTTCATTTGATAAAATAACTATCATTCAATAAAATATTATAATATAAATATTTCTTTCATTTTTTATTTTTGTTATATATTTATATATTAATATTATGACTATGATTGTTAACCCATTATTTTATTTATTTTAATTATTAATATTTACATCATTATTAAAATAAAATTATTTTATTTTTTAATTATTAATATAAGTATATATTATTTTATTATATATCGTTTTATTTATTGTTATAACTTATAATTATTATAAAATAAAAGTACCTAAAATAATAATCATAATATATTTTTTTATTATTATCAGTTATTTATTATTATTATCATCGTGATGAAGATATATATTTAAATTAGTTAGATTAAATAAGAAATTTTTTTAAAAAAATAAATAAAAATTGAGAGTGAAAATGATCATATTCATGAAGACGAAAGTAGTCATTCTCATTTCACATTCCAAAAGGAAAAAATGAAAAAACTATAAATGAAAAAGAAAAAGAAGGTTGGCTTCCCAAAGCACGACACCAAATTATATGCTATCTTATCTTCTACTTTGTTTGAGTCTAACCAGACAAACCAGTGAATTATGATGTATTTTTTAAATACACAAATTATCATTTTTAGCATAAAAAAATTAACGTTATATAAAAAAATTAAAAATGTATTAAGTCAGTAAATTTTATTTTTATTTACAAATTTAATTTCTAACTTTTTTTTAGAAAGAATACTTATACAAAATCAACTACATAAGCACATACGCTACTAATATTATACAAAGTTTGATACAGTAAAGATATATAAAATTTTATTTGCTAGAGTTATTTCCGTAATATTATTATTTCTATTAAGATTAAATAATAAAATTTATCACTAAAGAAAAAGGATGACAAAAAAATCTTAATCACTACTGTTTGTTTGTTTGTTTGTTTTTTGAGTTAATTTATTGTTACATGATTTTACGGTTATATATGAATGAAACAAGTTGATCTGATTAATATCTAAAGTAAAAAATAATAATTTTGATATAAAAATTGATATTTTTTCATTGGTCACATCAGATAAGATATTCATATCACAAAATTTACTCATAAGACGGTCTCATAAAACATTTTGTGTTGTTTTTTTTTATCATATTAGTTATTACTAATCTTATGTTTAATATATAGTATGGATAAAGAAATGTTATCAAATTATTTTTCTTTATCTGAATTTTTTTTATTTTTCTATGACATATTTTAGATTTTTTCTTCGTATAAATAATCGAAATACCCTTCTAAGTTGGCCTCATCACATAGTTGAATTATTTTTTGTTTTGTAAAACTTACAGCTAATATGATGTTTCAAGTTTGAGATTCAATTTTAATAAAAAAATTCCTTCAACAGCACCTAGTACAACTCTATTTCATTTCCTACCTCATGGTGTATAGTAAAGTAGTTCAATTTGAAAATAATACATGAGAGAAGCAAAAGTCTTGGTCTTTTTATTCACACATAACAAACTATTATTACATAATAACTTTTTGTAGAAGATGAGAAACTTGTTTAGCTATCTATTGTAACGACCCATTACAGGCCCAGTGGACCGCCCATACGGCCCACTGCCCCGATCGACCCAAGGCTATCCCGATCTTGGGGTCCCTCTATGGGGCCTTGTCCCTCACGGGGTTTCCATAGGCGTCGTACGGGTTACTCATAGAACTTCTATAGTCCAGGCTATAGTTTTGTGCCTTCCCAGAATGGAACCCAAGACCTCCCTGGATATAAGGTACTTGGCAACATATCTGGTACCAATTGAGCTACACGGCCCACTGCCCCGATCGACCCAAGGCTATCCCGATCTTGGGGTCCCTCTATGGGGCCTTGTCCCTCACGGGCTTTCCATAGGCGTCGTACGGGTTACTCATAGAACTTCTATAGTCCAGGCTATAGTTTTGTGCCTTCCCAGAATGGAACCCAAGACCTCCCTGGATATAAGGTACTTGGCAACATATATAGTCCAGGCTATAGTTTTGTGTCTTCCCAGAATGGAACCCAAGACCTCCCTGGATATAAGGTACTTGGCAACATATCTGGTACCAATTGAGCTATGAGTAACCCGTACGACGCCTATGGAAAGCCCGTGAGGGACAAGGCCCCATAGAGGGACCCCAAGATCGGGATAGCCTTGGGTCGATAGGGGCAGTGGGCCGTATGGGCGGTCCACTGGGCCTGTAATGGGTCGTTACATCTATAGTAGCCGAAGTTACAATACACACAAACTAGAATGAGAAAATATTACAATTTATTTGAAAGAAAATGAAGATGTTGAGTGATGCCTTCATACCACAATGTTTTTCCCGTATCTCCGATTAATATTTTTATCATCTTAATCCATTTACATAAGATTAAGATCCTTTTAGAAAAGTCTATTATAGCAATATGAGGTAATTTAACTTCCAATTCCTTTGGAAAAACTCTTCTTTTTGTTGTACAGATTTCAGCTCCTAAATTAATATAGGCAGCAAAATATTATGTCTTACATTGTTTTTATAACATCCCTACAGATATGTATATTGACAATGAGCTTATGACCATTGGATTTTCCACATTCTATCATCAGCCATGTACTTCATTCCATGCTCTAGTCGTTTGCAAGGTTTATGTTCATCGATAAACTCTAGCTCAAGAACCAATTGACCTGGTTCTTTTCCTGATATTCATTTGATATGAATTTCCAATTCTCCGATATGAATCATTTATTAGCAAGTTCTTATCATAAGTTATTCTAACAAGTATGTAATATTACAAGGAAATTGATTAATTTGTTTTGTAATATCAAATAATATTTCAAATTCTTTCCAACCTTTTGGACAACTAAGCTTTCCTATTGACGACAAGTATTTTAGCGTATGTTTGGTTTCTTGGACATATGTTTTTCCCCATATGTAGTTTTTAATTCTATCTCCCTTAAAAGATACTCTTCTTACTTCTAATTTAAGACTTTGATTTCTTTGTAGAATCAGTTTATCTTGAATTTGGATATTTGTTTCCTGTACTAATAGAAACTCAATTCTTTTTGGATAAATTGACTGAACACACTAAACATATATCATGTAATTCAAGACTATGCAGAGCTTAAGTGTATTTCATCTTCTTCTATGTATCTTAACTGTTAAAATAATTTACCCCGATAAATTGTTCTTTAAATAGGATAGACATTCTTCTGGCTATCTCGCTAAGAGATTCTCCGGTTAGGACCAATTTTTTGGTTTATACCGAAGTCATGTTCCAAGTAATTTTAACTCACTCTATAAAACTCATTTCTAAAAGTTTAATAAATCATTCTTTGTTGAGATCAAATGTGCTGCGATTCTCATAGCATATGTCCAATCATCCATGAGATCTTCTGTAGTAGCCCGAATTCCAAATTGGGTAATTAACGGATTAGTAGGTGATTCTGGAACGGGTCACTACATTTATGGTATCAGAGCATGCGTACGATTTTGGGATATAGATTTCTGTTTTGGGATTTCCGTTGACCAATTTACTAGTTTCCCCATTCTATTGTTGTAGCGATGGCTGACCACTTTGGTGATGAGAGTAGTCAGGGAAGTGTAGGTCGTTGGGGTGACCAGGACGATTTGTTAAGCGTCATAAGTTACCGCATGTTTCTCTAGACGTCATTCTTTCCGTTTCTACTCCGATGGGTCATTCGGTTTTAGCCAAGCGTCTAGTGATGGGTTGTCCCTTAGATTTTGAGGATAACGATGTTGTTATTTTCGTTTTGTTCATTCTCTAAACTTGATTTCGAGGACGAAATCGTTTTAAGGGGGGGGAGAATGTAGTAGCCCGAATTCCAAATTGGGTAATTAACGGATTAGTAGGTGATTCTGGAACGGGTCACTACATCTTCTCTATGTTTTAAGTCCAGTACATCTAGGTTAAGCATAACCCCATACGGATGTATATGTTCTAAAACAAATTTCTCATAGGGAATTTGGCTTCTCCTTGACCTTGTTCTCGCTGGATGTGATTATCCACCAGTATGAAAGTCTGGTTGGGATTTTCTAATATTTATATTCTGAGATCCCACATTATCTCTTGGTGGTTCCTGAGAAAATGACCAGATTATGGTGGGTTGTTCACCCCCAGTTGTGTTCATCTTTAGATCTATGACCTTGAGATTTGCAAAAGATTTAGCAAGGTCGTGGAGATTCTCGAGACCAATCCTTTCTAAATTTGTCACCAGATTAATTCTTTTCTCAGACTGTTTTAATCAGATTGATCATATTTCTTCTCCAGTTAAAGGTTTTCCCATCACTTTGGCCTTCTCTCTTTGGTGTAACAAGGGTTAAGTACCAAAAGATGATGGTAAACTTTCTTCTGAAGTCTTTTTACTAGAACTTGGTTGTTCTAGGTTTTGAATTATTGTTTGAATGTCCTTTAATATCCCAATAATTTCTTCTTGATTTTCCAGTATTTTCTCCACATTTAATTGTACATAATACATCATATTGTCATAATTCTGTACTGTCTTTTTAATTTCTCTAAGATCTCCGGAAAGTTTAGAGGAATCCGGTACTATTTCTAAGAACCTATTAGTCTCAATTTGGATTTAGAGATTTATCTTCAATTTATAATTAATATATATTTAAAATTATGTTAATTAATATTAATAATATTTGGAAGACGAGTTAGTCTCATATGAGACCATCTCGCGAATCATAATCTGTGAGATGGGTCAACCCTACTCATATTCACAATAAAAAGTAATACTCTTAGCATAAAAAGTAATACTTTTTAATGGATGACTCAAATAAGAGATCCGTCTCACAAATACGATCCGTGAGACCATTTCACACAAATTTTTGTCTTAGAAGACAACAGTGCACCAATAATTGAGGAAACTTAAAAGGCAGCTTACTTCACGAGCACCTTCTCTCTCTATACCTGTATACCCTCAATCCCACACATAAAGTATAGATAAATCCTCGAAGCAATGCCACTTTTACTCATTTTTTATGCAATAAAGTGACGCACTTTAATTGTAAACCGGGCTATATCTGCTCGATAAATTACGTGAAATGTGAACGGCGACGTGTGTTTTCTTGTGTTTGGTGGGGTAAGTGAGCTCATCACGGGCTTGATCGCTAGCCATCTCTGTCTTCCTCGTCGATTTCTTGCCACTTGAATGTCAGAATTGTGCTGAATTTTTGTGGGTGTCCAAGGATTTGGAGTGGGTTCGGTTCTTTTGTTTTTTGGTGGGGGGATTTTGGGTTCTTCGGGGGAGGGTGGAAAGCCGGAGATGGATCGGCCGACGGCGGGGATGGGCCCTGGTTTGGACATACCGATAATGCATGACAGTGATCGCTATGAGCTGGTTAAGGATATCGGGTCGGGTAATTTTGGGGTGGCTCGGCTTATGAGGGATCGGCAAACCAACGAGCTTGCTGCTGTCAAGTACATCGAGAGGGGTGAGAAGGTGAGGTCCTATTTACCCAGCTTTGCGACTTCCTTTTGATGTTCTGAATTATTTTCTAGAGAATTACATGGTTAATACTGAAGTTATTGAGGTGCAAAAGATTTATTTAAGTTTAAAATAAAAGTCGAATTTCACCATCGAAACAACACTAGATTCTCCTCGATTGCATTCCTGATCACTCGGAATTGGTTTGACTAACTGTGAAGTTGGATGGTTGTGTTCGTTTTTAGAGTTTTGCTTTCTTTCACCATTTGATATCAACTTCGTTTTACTTTGTTCTTCTTGCTTGCTTGTTGTAGATTGATGATAATGTGCAGCGGGAAATCATTAATCACAGGTCTCTAAGGCATCCCAATATCGTTAGATTTAAGGAGGTACATATATATATCTAATCTGCCCTGGTTGCCAAGATTTTGGGGTTTTCTTAGTTAGTGTTTATGATATCAAAACTTTTCCAGGTCATATTGACGCCGACCCATTTGGCTATTGTGATGGAATATGCTTCCGGAGGAGAGCTATTCGAGCGTATATGCAATGCGGGTCGATTCGGTGAGGATGAGGTACAGGCTTTCGCGAAATTGATTTTCTTGATCTCGGTTTATATATTTATATTAAGATCATCACTTTTGCTGTAGGCAAGGTTTTTCTTCCAGCAACTTGTATCAGGAGTCAGCTATTGTCATGCTATGGTACTTGGCCTCTTTTCCAATTGTTCATATGTAAACTCTTCATTCAAATTTTTCGTACATTTAACTCAAATATACTTATTTTTTATGAAGCAAATCTGCCATCGTGATTTGAAATTAGAGAATACATTACTGGATGGTAGTCCTGTTCCACGGTTGAAAATCTGTGATTTTGGGTATTCCAAGGTACATCGTAATGTCTCTCAACCTATTTAAGCTTTCTAGATGATAAATATATAACACTTTGATATAACTCAAGTTTTTCGAGCCATGATTACGATTAGTAGTCCAAATAGTATTTTCTAAAAAATTACCTTTGCCCCGGCAATTACATACGATGGCAAAGTGAATTATCCTGTCATTACGTCGTTAATTCTTATCTTAACTTGCCCTTTCTTTGGGCATTTTCATAACAGCTGTGTTGGCCTTATTTCAGTCCTCAGTGCTGCATTCTCAACCGAAATCAACAGTCGGTACCCCTGCTTATATTGCTCCTGAAGTGTTGCTCAAAAAAGAATATGATGGAAAGGTACTGTGTAGTATTTTCATTGGATTCCACTGAGTTGGTTGTTTGTTTTGCAATTCGGGCGGCACACTGAATTGTTGCCTTAAGCTTTTACTTATTAGTTTTAATTATATTCTTTCGTAGTCTATTTGCTTGTGGGTTGGTGTCATATATCAAATATACAATTTTCCGAAGGTTTTTTTTTTACTCATGTAGGATATATATTTTAGAGTAGAATTATCATAATAAGTGAAATGGGTCAGCAGTAAGTAACTCCCTTGAGCTCCATAAATGGAATATGCCAAGAAAAAGAAATATAAGGTATGCAAGATAAAACACATCACCACATCCCCATACGGTGCATGGCTTAAATCTCTCTTGATTATGGTAGAACCTCGCAATTCTACTAAATAAACAAAGAATTAAAATGTATAAAGTGGCAGAATGGAGCCAATGCACCTCAGATACGCTCTAGGTTGACCTTAATTAACCTTTTGATTTATTTCTGAAATTACCAAGCTAGAGGAAGGGTTCTCTGTTCAGGCTTGACCAAAACTTTAGGATCTTTGAGTCGGCCTTGCTAAACTTGAATTTGTTGTCTGAAAGCTTAGCCAAGCTAGAGCTATACTATTTAGATAAGAAGCTTGGGTGGTTTTAAAAGTTCACTAAAGATTTTCATAGTATTCGGCAGTAACTCGACGTAGCAGTCACACTTGTTCATACTTGAACAAGATGTATCGGATAATGTATGCTACCTAAGAGACAAGCGTACCCGTCGACGCAATAATTTTTAGGCCCTTCCACTGTTGAAACATGTTTTTGCTTGGCAGAAACCCCCATCATTTCCCTTTTACTATTTTTCCACGTTAAAAATGTTTCTGCTTCACCCTAAAATAGTTCAATTAAAAGAGCACTAAATCCACATTATTATACATGATTACTGAATATCTACTATTGCTTGTCCAGATTGCAGATGTTTGGTCTTGTGGAGTGACTTTATATGTCATGTTGGTTGGTGCATACCCGTTCGAGGATCCCGATGAACCCAAAAACTTCAGAAAAACCATACAGGTACTCACAGTATAATTCATTTATTAATATCTTTGTTACATGTTACTTATTACTTATTCAAGGATTGGCACATTGGCAGCGAATTTTGAATGTCCAGTATTCAATTCCTGATTATGTTCATATATCTCAGAATGCCATCATTTGATCTCAAGGATATTTGTGGCAGACCCTGCCAAGGTAAGTTATTACGGGTGGTTATCTCAGTTTCCTCATGCTCCATATGCAATGATCATTTGCTACTTGCCCTACTTCTTGTTTAATTTCCAACTGTTTCAAAGACGTGTTATCTGTAAATGTGTGTTTGGCGGTTATATCTGATAACGTAGTGCATATTTGGTTTCAGTCTCTGAATAATGCATATGTATTTTATTATGGACGAATATCGTATAAAGATATGTTGAGTGAATGATATTACATCAAAAACAAATATTCAATATCCTGTAGGGTGATGAAAAGTTGTACCGAGAGTAATTATTATAATGATAGATGTAAAAACAAGATGACATATGTTTCTGGGATATTTGATTTCATTTTTGGGATGGAAAACGTTTTCAGAAAATGAAAACAAATATCTTGTGTATTCTTTTCTCTCTCTTTTTTTTTAACTGGGGGAGTGTATTTTTGGCTCCAAGTCATCGGCAACATCTCGTGTATTCTAACTCCTCCTAAACTTTGATAGAGAATTACGATGCTCGAGATAAGAACTCATGAATGGTTTCTCAAGAACCTTCCTTCTGATCTCATGGACGACAACATGAACAACCGTCAATTCGAGGAACCAGACCAGCCTATGCAAAACGACGATGAAATAATGCAAATAATAACTGAGGCGACCATTCCAGCCGCTGGAACTAACAGCCTGAATCACTATCTTACAGGAAGCCTAGACATCGATGATGACATGGATGAAGATCTGGAGAGTGACCCAGATCTCGACATCGATAGCAGTGGAGAGATCATCTATGCACTGTGATTCGTGCTCAGAAGGGACCTTTGAAGCTTCCAGAAGATAAAAATTGTCTCGTATCATATAACACGGTGTAATTTCATCACATTTGAATTGTTGTTGTTTGTTTTTCTTATGTTATGTCTCGTTGTTGTAATATTAGTCAACCCATATATAAAGCAATATTTGCCCTTTACATGGGATATGCAGTGTTAGCACTCTCAAGTCTTGACTAATATGGCATTTTGTTTCTATGTATATATGGTCTTGGATAGGTGGTGGAAATATGTTATTTTTGTTTATTTGTTTCTTTCAAAAAATAGAATTAATTTTTTTTATTTTTGGGTTTTTTTTTTGTTTTTATTCATGATTTCTAAAATCTCATTTTTCTTTTTTTGTGACGTTTTATTTATTATAATGATAAAAACAAAAACTTGTGTGAGACGGTCTTACGTGTGTGAGAAGGATCTCTTATTTGGGTCGTCCATGAAAAAAGTATTATTTTTTATGCTAAGAGTATTATTTTTGTTGTGAATATGGGTAAGGTTGATTTATCTGACAGATTAAGATCCGTGAGACGATCTTATATGAGACTCATTCAATCATAAAATATCTTATATATATGACCGAGTCACAATATATAAAACCAGAAATTCTAAAAATGGAAACTACTTAATTGTAGTGACCCGTTCCAGAATCACCTACTAATCAAGATTTAAGCATGCAATTAACTTAATTAATTACAATCAGAGATAATGGCGGAAAAGGTCAACAAACGATAGATATACAACCCAATCGAAATCCAGAACAGCTCAAACTAAAATGAAAATATGCGGTACAACCATATCGAAACAAATCAGTACTGAAGAATTAACTCAACCGGCTACTCAACGTCCTTCTCATCCTCCTCCTGAGCCATCCAACCTGAGGCCTGCCCCGTGGGAATGGGGTGTCCAAGATAAACAAAACCGAGGACGTGAGCGATAAGAACGCCCAGTACAAAAGCATGAGTATACAAGCCTATATGAAATGCACATGCTATGATATGATACCAGGGTAGTCAAGAAACAGGAGTCACAAAAGATCTCAATATGCTCAGTCTAAAGGCGCCAAGTGGATAGTGCCGCGCGGTACTCCTCTGGATCACTGCATCCACTACAAGATCAGACGTGGACCTAAAATGTCCCGGATCACCGAAGCCCTCCGGACCCGTCGGCCACTGTGTACTCTCGGTGTCCATGCGTCCACAAGACAGGGCTGAGCGGTCCCACAAGATATAGCTTATCTCGAAAGAGATACAGCTCAACAATAAAGGCTATCTCGAAAGAGATACGGCTCAAGATGAAATGTAACATGCAGCAATAAGCGTGACATAATAGCATGCATCATATGACATATATCAATGCAGCAAATAATCATGCAACACATATAAGAATGTATACTCGACCAGGATATCTCGGATAGCACTTTCGTACCTCTAGTAAAGCAATCCTAGTCCACAGGAAATCCTATCAATCGGGTCTAGTCCGTCGTCTGTCCTGACGATACTGAGCTCCCTGACTGCCCTTCTCGGACCGTCGGCTATGCCCGGCTGCTCTGTCCGGGCTGCTCTGTCCTTCCCGGGTTGCTCTTCCCTTCCTGGGCTGATCTTCCCTTTCTGGCTGCTCTTCCCTTCCCGGGCTGATCTTCCCTTCCCGGGCTGCTCTTCCCTTCCCGGGTTGCTCTTCCCTTCCTGGCTGATCTTCCCTTCCTGGGCTGCTCTTCCCTTCCTGGCTGATCTTCCCTTCCCGGGCTGCTCTTCCCTTCCTGGCTGATCTTCCCTTCCCGGGCTGCTCTTCCCTTCCCGGGCTGCTCTTCCCTTCCTGTCTGCTCTTCTCTTCCCGGGCTGATCTAGAGAGCTAAAACTTGCATTTAAAGACACAATACCCTCTCCACAATGAGAAATCACATGGCCTATTTATAGACCTCAGCCTGCATGAACGTGTCAACCAAATCCCATGCATCCGGGCATCTGTCGCTAGGCAGCATGCACAAAGACACCTCACCTTACATGCATGAACGTGTCAATCAAATCCCATGCATCCGGACACCTGTCGCTAGGCAACATGCACAAAGACACCTCACCTTACCTGCATGAACGTGTCCAACAGTTACCATGCACTTGACACCTGCCCGGCAGGCGTGTCAACCAAATACTATTCCCGGGCTGCTCTTCCCTTCCTGGGCTGCTCTTCCCTTCCCGGGCTGATCTTCCCTTCCCGGGCTGCTCTTCCCTTCCCTTCCTGGCTACACCTCGGCTTACTCACACGAACTCTAAAGCCAAAATACACATGATTTACTTAATTAAAGATACTTAATCATGTTTATTTAAATAAATAGGATTCGGGCTACTACATTCTCCCCCACTTAAAAAGATTTCGTCCTCGAAATCAGGCTAGAAGAAGAACGAAACGAAATCACAGCATCGATAAAAACTGTTGAATACAACCGAGGTTTGGTTTACAACGGAAAAACACACATACATCCATATTACAACTACAGTACAACTCAAAAGAGCTCTGGATGCTCTGAACGCATACGGCTCTCTAATTCCCAAGTGGCTTCTTCAGTGCCTCTGCGCTGCCACTGAATTAAGACAAGAGGAATGATCTTATTCCGCAACACCTTGTCTTTGCGATCGAGAATCCGAACTGGTCGTTCCACGTAAGACAAATCCGAATCAAGTTGAACTTCAGAGGGATGTAAGATGTGAGACTCATCTGTTACATATCGTCTCAACAAAGATACGTGGAACACATCATGAATACTTGATAGGTACGGCGGCAATGCAAGTCTGTAAGCCAAATCTCCCACGCTTTCCAATATTTCAAATGGACCAATAAATCTCGGAGACAGCTTACCCTTGAGACCAAATCTCAAAATCCTGCGAAAAGGCGAAACTCGGAGAAACACTTTCTCACCTGGCTGAAATTGAAGAGGTCGACGCTTGATGTTCGCATAACTAGCCTGTCGATCCTGAGCAGTCTTAATCCGCTTCTTGATTACTGCAACCTTATCAATAGCTTGCTGGACTAACTCTGGTCCCTCAACATGTCGTTCCCCAACTTCGTCCCAGAATAATGGAGTACGACAACGTCGCCCATACAACGCCTCAAATGGTGCCATACCAATACTACGATGATAGCTGTTGTTGTACGCGAACTCCATCAAAGGCAAATGATCCTGCCAAGCGGTTCCGAAATCCATAACACAAGCTCGCAACATATCCTCAAGTGTACGGATAGTCCTCTCTGACTGACCGTCGGTCTCTGGATGATAAGCCGTACTCAAACTTAGTGAAGTACCCAACGTTGACTGGAAACTACCCCAAAATCGTGAGGTAAAACGAGGATCTCTGTCACTAACAATACTGACTGGCACTCATGCAAACGTAAAATCTCTTGAATATACAATCGAGCCATACGATCGAAAGTGAAATCACGATTATATGGCAGAAAATGAGCAGACTTGGTGAGTCGATCCACCACTACCCAAATAGCATCACTGTTCCTCGAAGACAATGGCAAGTGAGTAATAAAGTCCATCGTGATATGCTCCCACTTCCACTCAGGAATAGGTAAATTCAACAATAATCCTCCAGGTCGACGGTGCTCTGCCTTAACCTGCTGACAAACTAGACACTTGGAGACAAACTGATAAATGCTGCGCTTCATCCCTTTCCACCAAAATCGTGTCCTCAAATCTTTATACATCTTATTGCTTCCCGGATGAACACTCAACTTGCTTCGATGAGCCTGAGACAAGATCTCTTCCCTCAAAGTATCATCCTCTGGTACTACAACCCGATTAGACAAACACAGAAGACCATTAGTCTGATAATGGAAATTGCTATCTCCACCAACCAACCGAGCTAATCTCTGAGTCTTGAGATCAGACATCTGAGCATCTCGAATCCGAGTGAACAAAGTTGGCTCAGATAAAATGGTAGCAACACGAATGCTCTCCATACCTTTCCGATGTTTGAACTTAAACCCCAACGAACAACAATCATGGACAGCACTAGACATAGCATTGGTCTGAAGTGCAGAGGCTCTCATCTTGCGACTAAGAGCATCGGCTGTGAGATTCGCAGAACCTGGATGGTACTTGATCACACAGTCATAATCCTTAAGTAGATCCATCCAACGACGTTGTCTCATGTTCAACTCAGCCTGAGCGAACAGATACTTAAGACTCTTATGGTCAGTAAAGATTTCAAACTGAACACCGTACAAATAATGACGCCAGATCTTTAGCGCAAACACAATAGCAGCTAATTCTAGATCATGAATAGGGTACTTCTCCTCGTGAGATTTTAACTGTCTAGAAGCATAAGCGATCACATGACCATTCTGCGTCAACACACACCCTAAGCCTTGAAAGGAGGCATCGGTGTAAACATGGAAACCATTAGATCCTGACGGTAACGCCAAAACAGGTGCAGAAGTCAGAAGTCGACGAAGCT
Source organism: Primulina eburnea (assembly GCF_022965805.1). Taxonomy (NCBI): domain Eukaryota; kingdom Viridiplantae; phylum Streptophyta; class Magnoliopsida; order Lamiales; family Gesneriaceae; genus Primulina; species Primulina eburnea. The sequence goes on from NC_133113.1 coordinate 958,710, forward strand.
CTCTGAAACTATCTTCGCACTCAGATGACCACTCAAATGGAACATCCTTCCGAGTAAGCTGCGTCAATGGTCTAGCTACCTGAGAGAAATTCACGATGAAGCGACGATAATACCCTGCCAGACCTAGAAAACTACGGATTTCGGCCACTGTCGTCGGACGTGACCAATTCAGCACTGCCTCAATCTTGCTAGGATCCACAGAAACTCCTTCCTTGGAAATCACATGACCAAGGAATACTACACGATTAATCCAAAACTCGCACTTACTCAGCTTAGCATACAATTGCTTCTCGCGAAGAATCTGCAACACCATCCTCAAGTGATGAGTATGCTCTTCCACACTGTGAGAATAAATCAAGATATCGTCGATGAAAACCACAACAAACTGATCTAGAAAATCCCGAAAGACTCGGTTCATCAGATCCATGAACACTGCTGGCGCATTTGTCAATCCGAATGGCATAACTAGAAACTCGTAATGCCCATATCGAGTACGAAATGCAGTCTTGGAAATATCATGTAGTAGCCCGAATTCCAAATTGGGTAATTAACGGAGTAATGGTGATTAAGAAGGTTTAATGTGTAATTTTGACCGAGTCATGATCGGACGGACCGAAGATGGTTCGGAAGCACCGAAGAGTTCGGAAGGTCCGAAGTGGGTTCGGTGGATCCGATCATGAGGTGTCAAGAGCAGCTGGACACGTGCATGTTCGGACGGTCCGAAGTGTATGATCGGAGGATCCGATCATGAGCTGTCAAGAGCCAATGGACACGTAGCGTTCGGACGTTCCGAAGTGTTGTTCGGAGGATCCGAACATGGCCTATAAATAGTGCTCGGATTTCCTCATTTTGACTTGCCAATTTCTTGAGTTTTCTCTCATTTTGGAGAGTTTGGAAGGTTTCTAGGGTTAGTTGTTGGTCGAGCGATAGCCAAGAGCTGCCAGGAGTAGTAGCGTAGCGGCGCCTGAGTTTCGAGGCAATCGACATCAAAGGGCTGTCGACGGACGAAGGTAAACCCTAAACCTTTGGTAGTACTAGGGAGTACTGGTTTTGCTAGTCGAGCATGGTAGTATTGATTGAGTATGCTTTTGATACGTAGGCTTGTGCTAGACCTGATTAGCGGTGTTGCGTAAGGCTAGGCTTGCTGTGATAGAGGTACGAAAGTACTATCCGAGATATCCTGGTTGAGTATACATTCATATATGTGTTGCATGAGTATTTGCTGCATTGTTATATGTCATATGACGCATGCTATTATGTCACGAGTTATGATGCATATTGCATATCATGTTGAGCCGTATCTCCTTCGAGATAGCCTTTACTGTTGAGCTGTATCTCTTTCGAGATAAGCTATATCTTGGGGCCGCTCAGCCCTGTCTTGTGGACGCATGGACACCGAGAGTACACAGTGGCCGACGGGTCGGGAGGGCTTCGGTGGTCCGGGACATTTTAGGTCCACGTCTGTCTTGTAGTGGATGCAGTGACCCAGAGGTGTACCGCGCGGCACTATCCACTTGGCGCCTCTAGACTGAGCATTGTTGAGATCCTTTTGTGACTCCTGTTTCTTGACTACCCCGGTATCATGATCATAGCATGTGCATTTCATATAGGTCTGTATACTCATACTTTTGTACTGGGCGTTCTTATCGCTCACGTCCTCGGTTTTGTTTATTCTTGGACACCCCATTCCCACGGGGCAGACCTCAGGTTGGACAGCTCAGGAGGAGCAGGAGGAGGACGTTGAGTAGCTGGTTGGTTTAGTTTATCGGTATTGTTTTGATTCGATATGGTTGTATTGGATATTTTATTTTGAGTTATTCTAGACTTCGATTGGGTTGTATAACCATTAATTTGTTGACTATTTCCGCTGTTATCTCTGATTATTGTTAATTAGGTTAATTGCATGCGTAGTTCTTGCCTAGTAGGTGATTCTGGAACGGGTCACTACATTTATGGTATCAGAGCATGCATACGATTTTGGGATATAGATTTCTGTTTTGGGATTTCCGTTGACCAATTTACTAGTTTCCCCATTCTATGTTGTAGCGATGGCTGACCACTTTGGTGACGGGAGTAGTCAGGGGAGTGTAGGTCGATGGGGTGATCAGGACGATAGTAGGCGTCATCGTGACCGTGAACATCGTCATCGTCGGGATGGTCCTAGGCGTTTTGATTTGCATCGTTTCATTCAGATGGGGCCTAAGCCTCTAGTTGGTGGAGAGACTCCCAATGATGCTGAGGATTGGTTAGAGCGCATGGAGAGTTGTTTTGTTTTGTTCATCCTCTAAGCTTGATTTCGAGGACGAAATCTTTTTAAGGGGGGGAGAATGTAGTAGCCCGAATTCCAAATTGGGTAATTAACGGAGTAATGGTGATTAAGAAGGTTTAATGTGTAATTTTGACCGAGTCATGATCGGACGGACCGAAGATGGTTCGGAAGCACCGAAGAGTTCGGAAGGTCCGAAGTGGGTTCGGTGGATCCGATCATGAGGTGTCAAGAGCAGCTGGACACGTGCATGTTCGGACGGTCCGAAGTGTATGATCGGAGGATCCGATCATGAGCTGTCAAGAGCCAATGGACACGTAGCGTTCGGACGTTCCGAAGTGTTGTTCGGAGGATCCGAACATGGCCTATAAATAGTGCTCGGATTTCCTCATTTTGACTTGCCAATTTCTTGAGTTTTCTCTCATTTTGGAGAGTTTGGAAGGTTTCTAGGGTTAGTTGTTGGTCGAGCGATAGCCAAGAGCTGCCAGGAGTAGTAGCGTAGCGGCGCCTGAGTTTCGAGGCAATCGACATCAAAGGGCTGTCGACGGACGAAGGTAAACCCTAAACCTTTGGTAGTACTAGGGAGTACTGGTTTTGCTAGTCGAGCATGGTAGTATTGATTGAGTATGCTTTTGATGCGTAGGCTTGTGCTAGACCTGATTAGCGGTGTTGCGTAAGGCTAGGCTTGCTGTGATAGAGGTACGAAAGTACTATCCGAGATATCCTGGTTGAGTATACATTCATATATGTGTTGCATGAGTATTTGCTGCATTGTTATATGTCATATGACGCATGCTATTATGTCACGAGTTATGATGCATATTGCATATCATGTTGAGCCGTATCTCCTTCGAGATAGCCTTTACTGTTGAGCTGTATCTCTTTCGAGATAAGCTATATCTTGGGGCCGCTCAGCCCTGTCTTGTGGACGCATGGACACCGAGAGTACACAGTGGCCGACGGGTCGGGAGGGCTTCGGTGGTCCGGGACATTTTAGGTCCACGTCTGTCTTGTAGTGGATGCAGTGACCCAGAGGTGTACCGCGCGGCACTATCCACTTGGCGCCTCTAGACTGAGCATTGTTGAGATCCTTTTGTGACTCCTGTTTCTTGACTACCCCGGTATCATGATCATAGCATGTGCATTTCATATAGGTCTGTATACTCATACTTTTGTACTGGGCGTTCTTATCGCTCACGTCCTCGGTTTTGTTTATTCTTGGACACCCCATTCCCACGGGGCAGACCTCAGGTTGGACAGCTCAGGAGGAGCAGGAGGAGGACGTTGAGTAGCTGGTTGGTTTAGTTTATCGGTATTGTTTTGATTCGATATGGTTGTATTGGATATTTTATTTTGAGTTATTCTAGACTTCGATTGGGTTGTATAACCATTAATTTGTTGACTATTTCCGCTGTTATCTCTGATTATTGTTAATTAGGTTAATTGCATGCGTAGTTCTTGCCTAGTAGGTGATTCTGGAACGGGTCACTACATATCATCATCTCTGACTCTCATCTGATGATAACCCGATCGCAAGTCAATCTTGGAGTAAACAGAGGTACCCTGAAGCTGATCGAACAAGTCATCAATACGAGGTAATGGATACTTGTTTTTGATCGTCACACGATTCAGCTGGCGATAATCAATACACAATCGCATCGATCCATCCTTTTTCTTGACAAACAAGACTGGAGCTCCCCAAGGTGAAACACTCGGACGAATATAACCTTTATCAAGAAGATCCTGCAATTGCTGCTTCAATTCCCTCATCTCTGACGGAGCAAGACGATAGGGGGCACGAGAAATCGGTGTAGTCCCTGGTATTAACTCGATGCCAAATTCCACCTCTCTAATCGGAGGAAAACCAGGAATCTCATCTGGGAAAACATCAGGAAACTCACAAACCACTGGAATATCATCTGTACCAACACTACTTGTGGATGAATCAATCGCATAGATGAGGTAGCCTTCCCCGCCCGACTCTAAAGCACGACAGGCTTTCAGAGCAGATACCACTGGCATCGGAGGTCGCGCTCCCTCACCATAGAAAAACCAACTAGAGTTCTCAGTCGTACGAAACTGAACAAGCTTCTGGTAACAATCCACAGTAGCTCGGTAGGTAGTCAACAGATCTATACCCAGAATACAATCAAAATCTTCCATCTCTAGGATCATAAGATTCGCAGTCAACTCGTTGCCCTCAAAATCTAAATGACAACCCATCACTAGACGTTTTGCTAACACCGAATGACCCATCGGAATAAAACGGAAAGAATGACGTCTAGAGAAACATACGGTAACTTATGACGCTTAACAAATCGTGCAGAAATGAATGAATGTGATGCTCCGGTATCAATAAGAACAAAAGCAGGAATACCGCATAAACAAAAAATACCTGCTATGACTCTCCCTGTCTCATCTGCAGCCTGATCCTGGTTCAGTGCAAATACTTGACCTTGGGCACGAGGTCGAAGATTTGAACCGCCCACTGCCTGACCTTGTGTCCTCTGCTGAACAGTCGTCTGAGATCCGAAACCAGATCCTGCTCCACCTCGCAACTGAGGACAATTCTTCTTAAGATGACCCATCTCTCCGCACTGAAAACAAGCTCCCGCGGCTGATCGGCACTGCTCCGATGGATGGTTCTTCCCACAATGCATACAAGAAACCTTCTTCTTACCAAAGAGAAAAACACCGCTAGACCGAGATCCAGATCCAGAAGAAGAAGAACCTGACTTCTTGAAAGACTGAGATCGAGGGCTCAAAGTATTCGGAGGTCTAGAAGAAATAATAGACCTACCACGCTGGAGACTGATCTCTGCCTGGCGACACCGGTTCACTAACCCATCATAAGAAGTAGGATTATCGCAGACAGTGACTCGATCAAAGATCTCCTGGTTAAGACCCTGAAGGAAATGGTCATACTTGGCCTCAGAACTGCCACTAATATGAGGAGCAAAGGGTAACAACTCGAAGAACTTCTGCTGATATGCATCAACAGACATACTACCCTGCTTAAGATTCAGAAGTTCAATCGTCTTTGCCTGGCGAAGGGCTGGAGGAAAATATAGCTGCATGAAAGCTGCACGGAATTCGGCCCAAGTCACCCTACCCTGAGACTGGACTATCGGCGCAGAAGTCGATCGCCACCACTTGCGCGCACGGCCCTCGAGAAGAAAACCAAGGGTCTCCATCTGCTGCTCTTCGGTGCATTGGAATGCACGGAAACAACTCTCCATGCGCTCTAACCAATCCTCAGCAACATCGGGAGTCTCGCCACCGACTAAAGGCTTAGGCCCCATCTGAATGAAACGGTGCATCTCAAAACGCCTAGGGCCATCACGACGATGACGATGTTCACGATGACGCCTACGATCGCCCTGGTCACCCCAACGACCTACACTCCCCTGACTACTCTCATCACCAAGGTGGTCAGCCATCGCTACAAGATAGAATGGAGAAAAAATGGTAAAATGATCAACGGAAATCCTAAAACAGAATCTATATCCCAAAATCATAAGCATGCTCTGATACCATAAATGTAGTGACCCGTTCCAGAATCACCTACTAATCAAGATTTAAGCATGCAATTAACTTAATTAATTACAATCAGAGATAATGGCGGAAAAGGTCAACAAACGATAGATATACAACCCAATCGAAATCCAGAACAGCTCAAACTAAAATGAAAATATGCGGTACAACCATATCGAAACAAATCAGTACTGAAGAATTAACTCAACCGGCTACTCAACGTCCTTCTCATCCTCCTCCTGAGCCATCCAACCTGAGGCCTGCCCCGTGGGAATGGGGTGTCCAAGATAAACAAAACCGAGGACGTGAGCGATAAGAACGCCCAGTACAAAAGCATGAGTATACAAGCCTATATGAAATGCACATGCTATGATATGATACCAGGGTAGTCAAGAAACAGGAGTCACAAAAGATCTCAATATGCTCAGTCTAAAGGCGCCAAGTGGATAGTGCCGCGCGGTACTCCTCTGGGTCACTGCATCCACTACAAGATCAGACGTGGACCTAAAATGTCCCGGATCACCGAAGCCCTCCGGACCCGTCGGCCACTGTGTACTCTCGGTGTCCATGCGTCCACAAGACAGGGCTGAGCGGCCCCACAAGATATAGCTTATCTCGAAAGAGATACAGCTCAACAATAAAGGCTATCTCGAAAGAGATACGGCTCAAGATGAAATGTAACATGCAGCAATAAGCGTGACATAATAGCATGCATCATATGACATATATCAATGCAGCAAATAATCATGCAACACATATAAGAATGTATACTCGACCAGGATATCTCGGATAGCACTTTCGTACCTCTAGTAAAGCAATCCTAGTCCACAGGAAATCCTATCAATCGGGTCTAGTCCGTCGTCTGTCCTGACGATACTGAGCTCCCTGACTGCCCTTCTCGGACCGTCGGCTATGCCCGGCTGCTCTATCCGGGCTGCTCTGTCCTTCCCGGGTTGCTCTTCCCTTCCTGGGCTGATCTTCCCTTTCTGGCTGCTCTTCCCTTCCCGGGCTGATCTTCCCTTCCCGGGCTGCTCTTCCCTTCCCGGGTTGCTCTTCCCTTCCTGGCTGATCTTCCCTTCCTGGGCTGCTCTTCCCTTCCTGGCTGATCTTCCCTTCCCGGGCTGCTCTTCCCTTCCTGGCTGATCTTCCCTTCCCGGGCTGCTCTTCCCTTCCCGGGCTGCTCTTCCCTTTCTGGGCTGCTCTTCCCTTCCTGTCTGCTCTTCTCTTCCCGGGCTGATCTAGAGAGCTAAAACTTGCATTTAAAGACACAGTACCCTCTCCACAATGAGAAATCACATGGCCTATTTATAGACCTCAGCCTGCATGAACGTGTCAACCAAATCCCATGCATCCGGGCATCTGTCGCTAGGCAGCATGCACAAAGACACCTCACCTTACATGCATGAACGTGTCAATCAAATCCCATGCATCCGGACACCTGTCGCTAGGCAACATGCACAAAGACACCTCACCTTACCTGCATGAACGTGTCCAACAGTTACCATGCACTTGACACCTGCCCAGCAGGCGTGTCAACCAAATACTATTCCCGGGCTGCTCTTCCCTTCCTGGGCTGCTCTTACCTTCCCGGGCTGATCTTCCCTTCCCGGGCTGCTCTTCCCTTCCCGGGCTGCTCTTCCCTTCCCTTCCTGGCTACACCTCGGCTTACTCACACGAACTCTAAAGCCAAAATACACATGATTTACTTAATTAAAGATACTTAATCATGTTTATTTAAATAAATAGGATTCGGGCTACTACATTAATTAACAAAATTAAAAGAAATTATCATGTGGCCTGAGCAATAAAGAAATTGTCGGAATAATGATGGTGATGAGGATCTCTTGCATCGGTTTATTTACGATAAAAATAGTTTTTTTTTTCCAAACTCGATATTGGCCCACTAATTTTAAAATGGCACATATATTAGACTTTTAACAAAAATGTGTGTGAGACGGTCTCACTGGTCATATTTTGTGAGACGAATCTCTTGTTTGGGTCATTCATGAAAAAAAATATTATTTTTTATGTTAAAAATATTACTTTTTATTGTGAATATCAGTAGGGTTGCCCGTCTCACAGATAAAGATTCGTGAGACCGTATCACAAAAAACCTACTCTAGACTTATATATATATATATATATATATATATATATATATATATATATATATATATATATATATATATATATATATATATATATATATATATATATTAATACACCGATGCACGCATTGAATGTTTGTACAATATTTTTTATAATTAATTTGGTTATATTTAAATGATGATCAAAATGTAATCATAAGAAATAATGAGACACTACACTGCAATTTTGATATATGAATTAAAAAAATAAAAAAAAGACTCAAATTGAAATTAAACATATAATTCCATGATTGGAAAAACAAAACTCTGACCACCTAGCTACATGTGACTTACATTAAAATTTTAACACTTTATTAATATATATAACTATTATAACAGACAATGACACTAAAAATCAGATATTGTGTATATAACGTATATATATTATAGATTATTATATATATTACCTGTTTAAATTTTTTAAGGATTTGAACAAATTTCATCAATATTGTTTCCTTTTTTTGAATTTTTTTTTCTTTATATTTATATTTGGGCCAGACGACCTGGTACTTTACCCGGAACCGTTAATCCGCCACCAATCAAATTTCCGCCGTCGTCTACTGGCGCCTTTCTCCATTCTCCTGTGTTTCCCTTCTAATTATTCTCTAATCCGCCATTAGCTTGAGTTGGATTTACTACTTTCTTTCACTTAATTGTGAAAATTAAGGCCACAGTGCGACGAAATCAAGAATCGTTAAATTAAGTTTTTCGATGTGTAATTCTTGATAAACCCTAACTGACTCATGAGCAACGGGACCGCAGAATCAAAATCTACAACTCTCTCTGGTAATATATTTTTCCACAGAATTTTGATCACTGTCTTTGTTGAACTGTTTCTTTAATTCAATCTTGCTTACTTTCTGTTAATTGGTGTATCTCTGTTATCTGGAATCAATAAAAATTTCTTGTTCTTTCCCAATTTCGTCGTCAAATGGAGTAAAACTGATACTTTATTGCACTTAATTGCTGAAATAACACCAAACTAGAAGAATGGGGTAGTTGTATTAAAGGCTCTCAAATGTGATTCTTGGTACTCCTCAATTGGGTGATGAGACTCATGACGACCGAGACTGTTTATCAATTTTTATCTCTGTTTCTTGTAAGTTTTGTTCTAGCAGAATCTTGAAGACCACCCTTGTTTAAATTGTATCTTTAATGCACCTCATTAATCGGAATATTTCGTTCTCAAAACAAATAATAAATTGGAATGTATCGATTGACGGGAATTTTTCTTATCGCTTCCTGATTACTCATAAAATGTCGTAAGATTTTAACTGTTTCTCTTATCGTTAAAACTCAAAACAACCCCAACTTTAGAAGAACAGGGATTGTAATTCTTGATAAACCCTAATCTGGTCGGTTCAGACCGTAATGTGGATCATATACGTGTTTCTGGTGCTCGTGTACCGAATCTTCAGAACCATTCCTTTTGTTTCCATTATTTACCTCATGCTTGTGTAGTTCAATAAACTGGAAACTTTTGTTTACTGGAATTAGAAATTATTCTTGTTGCATTCAAAATTGATAGTTGTTTGGTCTGTTGATCTTACAAGGCTGGAAGTTGAAGGATAACGAGACACAAGACAACATTATGTCTGATAAGTACAACGCTGAAGCCGCTGAAGCTCTTGGAAATGAGGCATTGGTAAGATTGTTTGGTTTGTTTTTTCGTGGGTGCATGGATGTGTGTTTTTCCTCCCACTTGAGTTTGTTTATGATATATGGTATGTGACTTATTGTGTTATTAATTTTTCTTCAGCGTTTGCCAATCTCAGAAGCGGTGCCCATATATGAGCAACTCTTGACCACATTCCCCACAGCGGTAACCCCTTTCTCCATAATCTCATCCTCAAAGCTATATAACATCAATTGCATGGTGAATGTTATAAAATAATACCAGCATTATAATGTAAAATAAGTTTTAGGTGTGATATATATATTTTTTATAAGAAACGATATTTTATTAATAATAACATAAGAAAGAGTACATAAGTGGACTAGTGGTCCACTGTCATCATGAAGATCACAATATCAAATTTATCTTAATCATACACATATTCCCAATCTCTCAATAAATCTAAAATCGAAACATTCTTAAATTCTTGATGAGTTTCAATCCACATTGCAATGTTGATCTTGATTTTTTCCCAGAACTTTTCTGTAGTTTCTTCTTTGTCATAAAAAATTCTTCGATTTCTTTCCAACCACACCGTCCAGCATATGAAATGAACCACCACTTGCCAAAAAATTCTTCCCTTGGTACCAGTAAGCTGCCCCAAATCCATATAGAATAATTCCTTTGTTGACTTAGGCATCACCCAACCAATCGAAGCTCTTGCAAAGCTCTAGCCCACAATTTCTTTGTGAATAAACAGTGGATGAGCATATGATCCTGAGTGTCTGTTTCATTTCTACACAACACACACCAGTTTGGGCACAAAGCAATTGAGGGCCATCTTTTTTGAATCTTCTCCGAGGTCGGTAGCTTACCCTGAGTTGCTGTCCAAGAAAATAGCTGGATCTTTTTTGGGATTGGAACTTTCCAAATAACATGAAAAAGAGGAAAAACGGGAAAGCGAGTATGTGGAAAAAAAGAGTCATAGAAGGATCTAATAGAGAAAATACCCGAAGAATCCCCTCTCAACTCAAGAAAATCATCTACCCCTTCAACTAACCTAAAAGAATCTGAAACCCCTAATAACTTGGACAACTGAACAATCTCCTCATCTCTCACAGCCCTTCTAAAATGAAAATCCCAGGAATGAGTAGACGTGACATTATCAAAAAAGACAAAATGAACTATAGGTAGATTGTGAATTGTTGATAGTTGAAATAAAGCTGGAAAAATATCTTTAAAAGAAGAATCCCCAACCATCTATCTTCCCAAAATCTAACCTTGTTACCTCCTCTGACTCTAACTGAAGCTCTAAGCTTAAAAGTCAGGTATAATCGGGAAATAAACTTCCATGGGCACCTGAACGTGATGTTTCTTGCCAACTCCGCATCCCACCCATTTTCTTGTAACCCGTATTTACTTACGATTATTTTCTTCCACAATGTCCCTCCTTCTTCATAAAATCTCCACCACCACTTTCCCAGCAATGCCTTGTTTCTCAATATAATATTCCCAACACCAAATCCCCCTTTTCCCTTCGGTTTACACACATGGTTCCACGCGACCAAGTGGCTATGAACATCTCCATCCACTCCATCCCATAAAAAATTTCTTGAAATCTTCTCCATCGATTCCGCTATACCTTTAGGTGTGATATATGTTATATATCGTGCAGAAAATATAAAATGTGGATATGTGTATGCCTGATGTTTTCTGATGAATTTTTTGGTGAATATATAATTGAAAGTTCTATTCCATGAATAGCTAGAGGAAAGACGTAAAGAGTTGCACACATTCGATAGAGACTTTACTGTGTACATGTTATGCACTCCAACGTTAATACAGGACCTACTATATTGGGCCTAGACAAAAACAAGCCCGAGAATCATAAAAACAGGTCTACCAGAAGGCAAGCAATGTCTGTTGCAATTTCACAAAAAGTTCCTGTTTCCACAGTTACTGGTCATGGCTGTTTAATGCTTGATATCTTAGTTTTCTTTTTTCAATTCTCTATTATTATTGATGTACAACCTGTAGTCCCCTATTTCTACTGTGAATATCATCTATTTGTTTCTCTAATTAGAAATAGCTATTATGTATCTGGAAGTTTAAATGCTTTTAACCTTGTCGATATACTTTCTTCGTGTTGCATTATTTATTTCAAACTATTGAGATTCTTCCTAGCACACATTTGTTTTTGCTAGATAACACAGTAGGTGACCAAGTTTCCTACACTTACTTGCAGGCAAAATTTTGGAAGCAGTTTGTAGAAGCACACATGGCTGTGAATGATGATGAAGCAACCAGACAAGTATTTAGTCGTTGCCTTCTGAATTGTTTGCAAGTTCCTCTTTGGTATATATATGTTCTACTTTCTCTCTAGTTGATTGCTGTGTTGGCTTTGGGAGGGATCAATCGATAATAATTTTTGAGGATCTTGCTGTTATTCACTGATTTTGTACTCATTATAGTTGTAGCATTATACAATGTGCATCTTATTATTACTGTCTCCTAATTTGCTGCTTAGATTTTATTTACCTGTTTTTAAACTGACTTGATGATGATTACCATGCTTTCACGATGTCAATTTCAGGCGCTGCTACATCCGCTTCATTAGGAAAGTTAATGACAAGAGAGGAATAGACGGCCAGGAAGAGACAAAAAATGCATTTGATTTCATGCTTAATTATGTCGGTATGTTAAATTCCCAAAATCTTCCTGTGGTAATATTACAGTGAATCCACAAAGTAAAGTTCATCTAACTGCTCTAGTCCTGAGTCAATCTTTATCTGAACTGCCTGAAGGCCATTTCTTAAACTTCGTGATGGAATCAACTGATGTGTCCATACTTCTTGTTGTAGTGAGAATTCCTGGGTCTTGTCTAATTTTTTTCAAGGATAAAAATTGCCTGAAATTTCAGCAAGTTTGTTTGATATGACCTTGATGAATTGATTTCGTAAAACTTAGGCTGGACTTGTTTATGCTGTTATTTGATTGCAATTACATGTTGAATATTTTGGTAAAAAAATTGTAAAAAAAAGGTTTGTTTGATATTAGTGATTACAAAAGTTTGTTGACCTCTCAACCTGTTAAAAATGTTCTCTATTCCTATGTTTATTTCAGCGAAATTAAGCTCATTCTATTTGTTTCAGGGGCTGACATTGCATCTGGTCCTGTGTGGTTGGAATATATTGCATATTTAAAATCCTTGCCGGTACAATTATTATATGTCCATGCTCAAAAGTCAAAGTACTTAATTTGCTGTCTCTTCATGCAATAAATTCACTATTTTGTGTGCCCAATTGTATGATAATGGAGCAGGCACAAAGAACTCTAGAGGAATCGCAGAGGATGACTTTGATACGCAAGACATACCAAAGGGCTATCGTTTTGCCTACTCATCATGTTGAACAGCTCTGGAGGGACTATGAGAGTTTTGAAAATTCAGTTAGCCGTGCTCTGGTAGAATTAGTTTCTGACTTCAGCGTAAATGGTAGACTTACAACATGTGATAGTTTTCTTTGTAAAAGCTCCGATCAGAAGTCAGCAACAGGAAATAAGTTGTTTGCTGCTCTTCTGGGTACTCTGCTTGTTAAAAAGCTTACATATCACTATAAGATGATTATAGCATATTGAACTTTTTTTTATCATTCTGATATCATGTAATCATATTGACAGTGACCAGATGTGCACTTTGAGTCAATTTAATGTAATATATCGTGTTAATATTTTTAAAGATCTAATTTAATGTGTTAGTTTGGCAAGCGGTATTTTTTAATTGAAACATACAGAGAGATTACTAACAATTAGGCTTGTATTCGTGGATATAATTTACTTGTAATGCCTTTAATAATTATTTGAGGGTGATATTATCAAAAAAATACGAACACACATGAGTTGTCTCAATCCAAAGTCTTTATTATTGGAGATGATAAGACTACCTTAATGATCGCCATATATGTTTAGTTATAATCATTAAAAAGGAGTACATAGCAAAGAGATCAAGACAGTTAGTATGACAACTTATCCCGCAAATTATCATATCTTTTGGATGAGATTTCTTAGCAAGTTCATATTTTCGTTTTAGCAAACTCTAGGCATAATTATTGAAGAAAAAAGACTGCAAGGGATGTATATTAAAACAGAGTTTTACACACATGAGTATTTGGCAAACCTCTAGCTTTCAGAATCAGAAAATATTCTTAAGATTTTCTTCATTTTTCAGTGGAATCTGTTTAATTTTTTTTTATCTTGAGGTGCACAATGGTGTAAGAGGATCCATATAGCCAACCTGACTTAGTGGGATAAAGGATTATGTGTGTTGTTGTTGCTGTAATGGTATGTCATGCTTTTGAAAGTAATTGTGAAGGGAAGTTGTTACATCTCATGATTAATATATCTTGTAGGCAAAAGGGTTGTTGTCTGAATATCAACCAAAATATAACAGTGCAAAGGCTGTTTACAGGGAGCGGAAGAAGTATGTAGATGAAATTGATTGGAATATGCTAGCTGTTCCTCCTTCAGGTTCTCCTAAGGTATTATTTTACCCCAAATATATATCATGGATGGTTTTCCACCTTTCTTTCTTCTTATTAGAAAGATGGTCTTAGTTACTTGAGTGGTTCTTGGTCAGCGGGCTGAGAAAAATGTCGTCAAAAGGTTCAAACACTTCAACGTGTTGGGAATAGTAATGCATGTATTTATAACTATGTATTTGTGCACGAACCAGCTGATTACATATACATATGTAGAATTTGGTAATGTTTTGGATTGTGGTGTTCAGATTTTCATTCTCGTCAGTTTATTGTTTTTAAATTAAAAATTGGTGAAACTATACACTTTTCAGGAGGAAATGCAATGGATGGCATGGAATAAGTTATTAAGCTTTGAGAAGTAAGCCGACGCCTCTACTGTTGTTATGTTTGTCCTCGTAAATTGGAATTATTAGTAATTATATTGCAGTGTAAATGTGAGGGATTCAAATCTATGTACATTCATCCAATAAATTTAGAGGTTTTATATACATGCAGGGTGCTCAGATTTCACGTTTCCGATTATTTATTTTTTGGCATTGGCGATTGGTTTGTTTGTATCGTTGCCTCGATAGAGGATTATCTTCCCTGAATTTCTTGAACTTAGTATTTTTAAGATGATAATTCTGCAATCTGGCTGTACCAATGGTGTAAATGCTACTAAATACTTTACCCAATTACAGAGTCGTTCATGCTTGGTGACATTTGCGCCTTAGTATTGGATGGGTAGCTTCCTGATACCTTTAGTCAGGCAAAATTTATAGTTAATGGCTTGATTCCTTTGTTCTTGAGCATTTTGGCGTGGAAGAGGTTGAGTCTTTGATGTTTATGATTTATTGCTGTATCTTCTGTATATTTAGACACATGACATAATATTTTTCAGACTTTTATCATTGATTTCATGTTGAACCAGAATGTGCTTTTTGAATCTTTCATCTTTGTCAGTCGTCCTTTTCATCGTTATTAGTGTTTTTCTTTGCAGAAATTAGTTTTTGCTTGTTTTATGTCATTTACTTTCTTTTGTTGCTTGGGATCATTATACGTCTGGACAAATCAGGGTACTAACATCATGAAAGCTAAGTTTAGTTAAATTTGTGTGACTTTGTTTACAGAGGCAACCCCCAGAGGATTGATAATGCTTCTGCAAATAAAAGAATTGCATTTGCTTTTGAGCAGGTATCATGCTTAACCTCATTAAAGGAGGTGCTCATGCCTTCTAGCATTTTCTTTCTTTGTTAGAAATTTCGCATGCTCCATACTGAAAAAAAAAGAAAACAAAGAAGAAATTTCACATACTCTATGTTTGAGATAAATCTCACACTGAAACCTGCTAAATGTTTAGACTTTCTAACTTTTATTTGTTTACTACACAATGACACGTGTTTTAATATGTGCTTTGTTAGAACATCTCCCCAGCTCAAATATTCTATCAGACTACGATTCTGCTGTAATGATGCATGCTGATAAATGAAGAGTGTTTTTGGCTCGAGTCTTTTCATATTTGAATTTCATGATGACTCATGAATTGTTTCATAATTTTGTGTTCTTAACATGGATCTTGTATCACCTTCAAGCATATGAAATAGCATGGCTGTTCTTAATGTTTCGATATTTTCCTGATTTACTTTTACATGCCACTTAAGTGGACTGTGCTTTACACTATCTGTGTTGAGATCCAGTGATTAGCGTGCTTTCCGATTATGGTTTTTCAGTTTCGATTTATGTGTGCTTTTAAAAAAATTATAATTGTTTTTTTTTAAAATAATTTGTAAGTTATGGGCATAGCGAAAAGGGAAGACTACTAACTCGTTTGATTTCTAGTGCCTCATGTATTTATATCATTACCCTGATATATGGTACGACTATGCCCAATGGCATGCAAAAAGTGGTTCCACAGACTCTGCAGTTAAAGTTTTCCAGCGAGCACTGAAGGCTCTTCCTGGTATTTCTCTCAGTTTTAAAAAAAAATGCAATTGTGACTTTAATTTTGTACACGAGTCCAAGAATTTTTTTTTGTTTGGCTGTACGCATCTTGCAAAATTGTTTACATGTACATCTCTAGCTTGTCTCTCTTTCTTATCAAGACCACTTTATGCTATTTCTTATTCGGTATTTTCATTATTGTTTTCATTTTCAGATTCAGAAATGCTAAAGTATGCTTATGCTGAGCTAGAAGAATCTCATGGAGCAATTCAGGTTTGATATATGAGACATGCATTCGCTTGTTTGAAGACATTCAACTACATAATAAATTATAATTGGCATTCCATTTATTTCTTACCGTGGCGCTGCCTTGCAGGCTGCAAAGAAGGTTTATGAGCTCCTCCTTGGGGATGGTTTGAATGCAACAGCTTTATCACATATCCAGGCATGAGCATATCTTATTTCTTTTACTTTCCATTATGTGAAAATGGTGGAGGAAAGAGTCTTCTCCTACCTGTATGTCACTGAGATATGGGCTGATAACAAAACAAGACTCAAAAAGAACTGTCATTTGTTTGTGATTTGGAATCATTGATCAGGTCATATCTTATCTGGTTGACTTCAGTATATGATAGATACTAAGATCATGGATTTAAAAGTTTATATTGTATCTATATTTTAGAATACAGTGATTAACTTTATGTTCCCTTGCTATCGAAAGCCTTGAATCTTGATATGAGCAGAGGTAGGCCATTACATTTCAAACACCTATTAGTTGCCGACTGGTTCTATTTTCACAACTGACGCAAAAAAAAAGTCAGATTCCATATAATTGATTAGGTTGGACTCTGGACATTATTTTAGCTTCCTTGTGGTGAACTAGGTATCATTTTACTGTTACTGATTGTTTGCCAACTCCTAAGTACCCGAGCACGGCTTATCATCTATCAGTGTTTTGTATTTAGTAGCTAGTGCTAAAATGTCGACAGATTGAACTTCCTGAATTGGTTACAACTGACAATGTTTTACTTTGCAGTTCATACGATTTCTTAGAAGAACCGAAGGAGTGGAGGCAGCTCGCAAATACTTTCTGGAGGCTCGGAAATCTCCAAGTTGCAGTTACCATGTGTATGTTGCATATGCAATGATGGCCTTTTGTCTTGATAAGGACTCCAAGGTATACTTGATTTTAGCTTTAACATTTTTAAAATCAGCATTTTACCTTTATTAATTCCTTCGCCTGCATATGCTAGCGTATTTATTTCCTGTTAACTTCTTATTTCAAAGCTGGAGAAAATATTATCACTGAATAAGTTGCAATACATGCATTCAAATTGCCTGCTAGTTTTAGTCAGTTATCTACATTTTTTGCAGGTTGCACACAATATTTTTGAAGCAGGTTTAAAACGGTTTATGCATGAGCCTGGCTATATTCTTGAGTGAGTTCTTTTACAATTTACTCAGTAAGAAGTTAGTTTAACGGAGAACATGCTCTGTTTCAAAGAATGAATGATGTTTCTGCCCGAGTAAAATATGAACATTATACCCCTTTTCAAGTTTAAAGGAACATTATATATGTCGAGTTCTCTAGATAAGGATCGTGTAACGGGTCTCTTGGTAGCGGAAACCTGGAAATCCAGATTCCAATTAGTCTTGTTGGACTTCCGTCCTTGTCGACCTATTGTATGAACACGGGTGAGGCTCGATAGAGAGAACCTCGCGATCTCGGAATATTTGTTTATGCTGGAAAAAAAACGATGATCCTTTTATTCAACTTTGAATGAATATATATACAAAAGAGTCCTAGCTCCACCAAAACCCTAAAGATGATAACCAAATCCTATCCTAAAAATGAAAAGCTAACAAACCCGATCCTATCGAAAACAAATCAAACAGCTAAGGAAAAGATTCTAATCCCTGGGCTTAAATCGGCCGTGCGTGAATCTCTTGTAAATAAAATCTTTCGGCCTATCCTGTGGTGTTTGGCCTGCGGAAATGTTTGTGACATCACCCACCCCCTGAGATTGGTGTTTGTCCTCAAACACAAAAGCTGGAAAACGTCCGGTGAATAATGACACATCTTCCCATGAAGCTTCAGCTGGGGATAACCGATAACCCTTGCCAATGAATTAACAACTCCGTTCTGCCCTTGTGAACTCTCTGATCGAGGATAGCTTGAGGCGTAGGTAGTTGTTCTCCCGAAGGAAGGGCCGGAAGTGTGGACTCACATGTTTCTGCGCCCCGAAATGGTTTTAAAAATGATATATGGAAAACGGGATGCATTTTTGCGGAATTTGGGAGCTCGAGTTTGTATGCCACTGACCCAATACGCTCCAACACCTTAAAAGGTCCATAAAATCGCGGGGATAACTTCCGATTGGCTCGTGCTGATAGGCTTAAGTGGCGATACGGTTGGAGTTTTAACAATACCATATCGTTGATATTGAACTGTAATTCACGGTGGTTGTTGTCATATTGCACCTTCATCCGATTTTGTGCATGTAGTAGTCGTTCCCTGACGTTTTGGAGTACCCTGTCGCGAGACATCAGTGCCTGCTCTACAGCCTCGAGGCGAGCTACCCCTTGACAGTAAGATAAGAGTCTAGGCGGCTGCCGCCCATAAATGACTTCAAACGGAGTGGCACGCAATGACGAATGGAAGCTTGTATTGTAGCAATATTCAGCCCAGGCGAGCCATTCGCCCCACTTCTTCGGGTAGTCGCTTGTAAAACAACGTAAATACATCTCCAAAACTCGATTAACAGCCTCCGTTTGTCCATCCGATTGAGGGTGGTAAGAAGAACTGAAACAAAGTTTGGTCCCTTGTAAGCGAAACAACTCTTTCCAAAATGAACTCGTGAAGGTGACATCCCGATCACTGACAAATGGATTCGGGTAGGCCATGTAGTTTAAACACATGGTCAAAGAATATGCAGGCCACTGATACAGCAGTATAAGGATGAGCGATTGGAATAAAATGAGCGTACTTTGAGAAACGGTCTACCACCACGAATATCACACTTTTTCCATGCGAAGAGAGGAGTCCCTCCACAAAATCCATCGAGATATCTGCCCAGACCTGGTGAGGTATCGGTAGGGGTTGAAGGAGGCCTGCCGGTTGAAGATGTTCAACTTTATTCCGTTGGCAAACCAAGCAAGAGGCCACGAACTCCTTCACTTGGTGTCGCATGCCTGCCCAATAGAAGTCGCGATGCACTCGCTGGAAAGTCTTTTGATACCCTTCATGGTAAGAATTGTGCAGTGCCCCAATAATCCGAGAGATCAATGGGGAAGTCTGGGGTAAAAATATACGTGCCCTATACAGCAACAGCCCTTCCGCATAAGTCCAATTGGCCCGTGGAGTAGCGCCTGTATTGGATGTAATGAGTTGCTGAATTTCATCTGAGTGTGCGTGTTCGGCTTTAATATCGTCTAGAAAATCCCAAGATGGCATGGAGACAGCGGTAGCGCATATCGTCGTTGATTCCCGGCGTGACAAGGCGTCTGCTACGATATTAGAATTTCCCGACTTGTATTCGATGGTGAAATCAAACCCCAATAACTTGCAAAGCCAGCGTTGTTGGGATGGCGTTGCAATCCGTTGTTCTAGAAGATACTTGATGCTGTAGTGGTCGGTGCGAACGACAAAAGGTTGGCCCCAAAAATACGAGCGCCAATGAAGAATTGCACGTGTTAAACCCATGAGCTCTTTCTCGTAGGCTGGCAATTTTCGGTGGTGTTGGGCGAATGAATGGCTGAAGAAAGCAATAGGGCATCCGTCTTGCTGGAGTACGGCCCCAATACCCAAGTCCGACGCATCACACTCCACAACAAAGGTTTTGGAAAAATTCGGAAGGGTGAGAACCGGTGTTGTAGTGAGGGCGTTTTTGAGTTTCTCAAATGCCGTGGTGGACTCCGGGGACCATTTGAAGGAATTTTTCCGAAGTAGAGCGGTTAGCGGTGCAGCAATCAATCCATAGTCCCGGACAAAACGGCGATAATATCCTGTTAAACCAAGGAACCCACGTAAAGCTGTTGGTGAGGTTGGCTGTGGCCAATCTGCGATGGCCTCGATTTTGGACATATCAACTTTAGCCCCTGATTGTGAGATCACATGGCCCAAGTATGCAACTTCCGGTTGAGCAAAGAAACACTTGGAGAGTTTTAAGAACAACTGGTGTTGCTTGTAGCATAGTGAGAACTATGTGTAAATGATGTAGATGACTTTCCCATGTAGGGCTATAAATCAAAATATCGTCAAAAAATACGAGAACAAATTTCCGTAGATAGGCTTGGAACACATAGTTCATGAGAGCCTGGAATGTAGCTGGCGCGTTGGTGAGACCGAATGGCATAACCACAAATTCGTAGTGCCCATGATGTGTTCGGAATGCTGTTAAGGGAATGCTGCCGGCATCCATGCGAATTTGGTGATACCCTGCTCGTAAATCGAGTTTTGTAAAGAAAGAAGCGCCAAATAATTCGTCCAATAGTTCCTCGATGATGGGTATAGGAAACTTGTCTTTGACTGTCTTAGCGTTTAGAGCTCGGTAATCCACACAAAACCTCCAAGTTTTATCTGCCTTGGGAACTAGGATGACTGGTGAGGAAAACGACGAACTACTGTGGCGAATAAATCCCTTGGAAAGCATGTTGGTACATTGCCTTTCTATTTCATCCTTCTGGGAATGTGCATAACGATACGGGCGGACAGCAATGGGGCTCGTCCCGTGTTCGAGAATGATTTTGTGACCGAAGATACGGATGGGCGGTAGGTCCGAAGGTTCTTCAAAGACTGCTGAAAATCCTAGGAGAAGACCGTGGAGATCATGATCCAAATCCTTCTGCACTTGTATGGTGGTGAGCTGGCCACTTGATCTAGGCTGGTTCTTGGCATTTCCCTGAAGAGTAACTTGCTGTCCCTGGGACAAAAATTGCATACACTTTTTGCTGAAGTCCCATTGAATGGGTCCCAACAGTTGGAGCCAATTGACCCCTAGAATCGCCCCAAAACCACCCAAGGGAATAATAACGAAATCGATGCAAAATTTATGTTCTCCCAATCTTAAAACCACGTTATGACATATTTCTGCACATGGGATTCGTCGCCCATTTGCCACCAAGTCCCGGAGAGTGGATTTGGTTTCCATTGAGAGTCCCAGACTCTGAGCCAATGGTTTATCCAGGAAGCAATGCGTGCTGCCCGAATCAATTAAGACAAGGAGTGATTTGCGTGAGATTGATCCCTTGATTTGCATGGTTTGCGCCCCCTGTGGTCCTGTTAAAGCATGAATCGAAACCACTGGCTCTTCTTCATCAAAAGGAGGGTTCTGGTCATCCTTGTGTGTTTCATCCTCTACTGTTTCTATCCAAAATAACCTTTTACAGCGGTGCCCTAGGAGATATAATTCATCGCAATTATAACACAGCCCTTTTGCTTTGTGTTCCTCCATCTCGGAGCGATTTAATCGCCGGATAAATGGACCCGTTGGTGGTTGGGCAGTAGGACGTCGGGTAGTGGCTGTAGTGTTGGAAAAACGCGCACCAAAGCGCACATCATATAACCGCGCAAGGCGCATTGCCCTTGGTAAGTCCAGCGGCAGATGGATGAGGACCTCCGCTGCAATGCCCTCATGTAGTCCGCTAATAAAGAGTTCCACCAGCTGCTCTTGTGATAGGTTGGTCGTTCTCGCCATTAAGTGTTCGAACTTCTTCTGATAGTCTTCCACGGAACTCGTTTGTCTTAATTTAGATAGTTCTCCCAATTTGGTGCAGCGTAGGATTGGGCCGAAACGTAAGTGGCATTGCTCTTTGAATTCATTCCATGTCATGTTGGGGCTTGTTTTCTTCCACCTTCAGGAACCATAATTGCGCATCACCCTCCAAATGAAATGCTGCGATCCCTACTCGATCGTGGACCGGCGGGTTCTGATGTCTGAAGAGAAATTCACAGTGGGTGAGCCACCCGAGAGGATCGGCCAGCCCATCATATCGAGGGAGGTCCAGCCGTGTATAGTGCTGCCCTCCGAAAAAATTTTCTCCCCTCTCTGGTCCGCCGCGTCGAGAATCGCTTGAGCCCCTCGCGTTGCTGTCTATATCATTATTTTGCATGGATTCTGTTCGAACAGCTGCCAAGGAAAGGGATAGCTCTTCTAGTTGTGCTCGAAACCCTTGCTGAATCAGATCCTGTGCTTTCTTGTCCTCTATATACATTTTCATGAATGCATCCAATTGTTTTGAGATGGCCGAGTCACCCATTACAACCTGGCTCTGATACCACTTTGTCAAGTTCTCTAGATAAGGATCGTGTAACGGGTCTCTTGCTAGCGGAAACCTGGAAATCCAGATTCCAATTAGTCTTGTTGGACTTTCGTCCTTGTCGACCTATTGTATGAACACGGGTGAGGCTCGATAGAGAGAACCTCGCGATCTCGGAATATTTGTTTATGCTGGAAAAAAAACGATGATCCTTTTATTCAACTTTGAATGAATATATATACAAAAGAGTCCTAGCTCCACCAAATCCCTGAAGATGATAACCAAATCCTATCCTAAAAATGAAAAGCTAACAAACCCGATCCTAAGAACCAAATCCTATCGAAAACAAATCAAACAGCTAAGGAAAAGATTCTAATCCCTGGGCTTAAATCGGCCGTGCGTGAATCTCTTGTAAATAAAATCTTTCGGCCTATCCTGTGGTGTTTGGCCTGCGGAAATGTTTGTGACAATATCCTTGTTAAATTTAAGAAATCAAGCAAATAATTTTTATCAGCTCTGTTCATGGGCTGGTCTGATGTAGATCTGGCTACACCCAGTTATGTTCGGTCTATCTAGTCCAGGTTGACTTGCCTTCTTGGTAATCTTTGTCTCGGTGTTAAATAACGTTTGTTACTCATGTTATGTTGTTGATGGCACATTTGCCAACATGTCAAGTTGTGGTCATTTAGTTGTATATTAGAAGACACAACCAAGGTTCTAAAATTTGCTAAGAGTTAGTCAGACGCTAGATCAGCGCCTGCCGCCTTGGCGGAGACTAGGCGCCGCTAGGCGGATTCCACGGTATTGACTTGATAAGATGAATATTGGTGTGTTAGGGCAAGTCAACAAATCACATTATTTGTTGTACTTTTGGTTCAAGACCTATAAAAAAATTTCTTTTCATTTTTAAATTGAATTTTTAATTTAAATTAAAAGCCCAATTTTTTCTTTTAAAAAAAGTAATTTTTGGCCGCCTATGCCGATTTTTAGAACACTGTATGCAGCAGATTCAACACAATTAGAGCACTGAAAGTACTTAAAGAAATGTCAAATTTTCATGCTATTTAAACTGTTTGAACAAAATACAGGACAAGAAAAACGAAATATTTTGTATTCAACTGTTTTCTGAGCCCTTTAGGCTATTAGACCATTTTTACGTTATTTGTCATATATAATGATTGAGGCTTTATTTTGATGGTTTTATATTGCAGATATGCTGATTTCTTGTGCCGTTTGAATGATGATAGAAATATTCGTGCTTTGTTTGAAAGAGCTTTGAGCTCGCTCCCACCAGATGAAACTGTTGAGGTTCTGCTGCAGTTTCTATGATTTTCTGTTTTGTAATTTGATACTTTATTGTTGATTTTGAAAATATTCTCTCTAGCAATTTTGAATTAGTTTTAGGGCTGATTAACAAGCTGCTCAAATGTTAATCACAAAGTTGTTATTATAAAAATCTAACCTTCGGCTACAGCAATATGATCTCCACAGCCCAGATTTTCTTTAGTTCCCCACTCTTTTAAAACCAATAATACTGTCTTAAAGCAACCACAGTTCATATTGGATACCTTGCCATGATTTTTTTTTCTTTCTTTTTTTTTTTTTGGTTTTATACTACCGCCTTCAAAATGGATCACCATTGAGGAATTAGATGAAAAGAAATAATTGTTGATCATATTGTGTCAATAAAAGGATGTTATTTTGTTTTAGGTTTGGAAACGATTTAGCCAGTTTGAGCAAACGTATGGAGATCTTGCCAGCATGTTAAAGGTAATTTTATTCTTGTGCATCCTACATGTGAAGTTCTTGTTTCATTATTTCATATATTTATTTTTGTTTATTGGTGGGATGATTTAGCTTTGCATGGCTCAGTGCCATGTTTCGATTCACAAAATATAATCAGGTTTTTTTAGACTAAAGCAAAAAATGATCATTGTTGACTACTTTTATAAGACTGATAAAAAAATGTGAGTTATTATGTAGCCACATATATTTTTATCTGATCCGAGCTTTCATATAAACTGTTATAGGTTGAACAAAGAAGGAAAGAAGCATTGTCTCGTATGGGAGAGGATGGAGAATCCGTTTTGGAGAGTTCTCTGCAAGATGTTTTATCTCGTTATAGTTTTATGGATCTGTGGCCATGCTCAGCCAAAGACTTGGATCATTTAACTCGGCAAGAGGTACTTTGTGTAATCTCAATGATTTTAATATTTACCCTCGCTCCTGTCTCAAAAATACGGTGGAACAAATGAATTTTAATATTCACTTGCATTGGTTGAGAAAATAAGTCTTATCACCTTTTTTGTTCACATGTAAAGAATGATTAGAGTTGCATTCCTTTTCTTTTAGTGGCTCTCTAAGAATATCAAGAAGAAGATTGAAATTCATCTTCCTCCTAATGGAGCTAGTTCTTCAGGTGATGTAATTATTATACTCGTCTTGCTATTCATGGACTATCATTGCACACCTGATCTTGCATTCTTGCTACTGCAAATGCAGATAGGAGCATTTCGGGAACTCCAAATGTTTCAAACTACCTTGGGAAAATTGTGTATCCAGATACATCAAGAATGGTGATTTATGGTCCGACTCAAAGGCCTGGTAGATCATTTTCTTATCATTTTTAGGTCAACCATTTGTAGATCTGTTTGGTACAAAAGCTAGAAGTTTAAAGTGGCGATTTCCTGTTTCTATGATTCAAGTGATTCTGTGAAATCCTTTGTACTTTTCTGTAACAACCTTTACGTTCAGATAAGTGATTGAGTTCCTGACACCGAGTCCGTATTTTTTTCCTCCTTTACCAAAATTTTGGGTAATCTTCCCTTTGCTTTAAAATTGTATTAAAAAAATATGTATAAATATAATGTACATGTAAGATTCATCTTCTCTTAGATGGGGTTAAATTCCAAAATGATTACCAATATCGTGCCTCATTTTTTTAGAAGAATGACTTGTAACCGTGGAAAACTTTACTTTTGTGGATGTCCATGTTGGTAAACTTACTGTTTTAGATTTTAAATTTGATTGTAATCTTTGTTTCATTTTTCAAAAGTTAGTGGATTTCTCAGGAACTGCTGCCCCTGTGCTTCCTGGAGTCCCAAGCACGTTACTTGGTAATACGTTGAGTAATGGAGGAGCATTAAATCCGTTGAATGGCAGTATTAAAGTTTTGCCTCCGGCATTATTGAACTTTGCTGCAAATTTGCCAGCTGTTGATGGTATCTACTGAACTTATCCCTTGCAACTAATGTCACCGAAGGTTATCATCTATTGTTGATTAATCATGAATTGTTGGTGCTTCAATTCTAGGCCCATCTCCTGATGTTGACTTTGTGATATCCATATGTTTGCAAAGCGATCTAACTTCAGCAACTGCGGTATCTGTGGCGCGTCCACAGTTGCAAGTTGGATCTGCTCCAAGTACCAGCAACATATCTGGTTCGAACAATTATAAGCAGGGGGGCAGACTTTCTGGAAAAAGAAAAGATTCTGAGAGTGCGCTAACGATTTACTTCATTTGCTTTCATTCTTGAGGAGAAAAATGACGCAAAAGAATTGATCACAAATATTTCTTATGTTCACAGGGCAAGAAGATGATGACACTTCTACTACACAAAGCCAACCGTTGCCTAGAGATGCTTTCAAGATTCGGCAATTGCAGAAAGCTCGGGTAACCAGTTCACGAGGAGGTGGCGGATCTGTATCATATGGTGGTTCTGCTTCATATGGGAGTGGTTTTTCCGGTGACCTTTCTGCAAGCTCCGGTTAATGGATACTGTATTTTGTTTTACGAAATTGTTGTCTGTAATTTATAGTTAGCATGATTTCCTTTGTATCTGTATCCATGTAAAACATCTTTGGTCGATCAATAAAATAAAATCTTTTTTTTCCTTAATTACACGTTCTCGTTAAATGTCGAGGGATTGTCGAAATGGCCTTAAATTATTTAATTTATCAAATTATTCTGTGACTCACGTCAAATTCCAAATTCATCCTTTAAAATGGTATTTTCCTCTTGATTTGTAATTTGAATGCTCATTTCAATTCGCCTTTAAATCAATGACTTCCCATTATTTATCTCTGTCCACAAAATTTATTGCTCGTCTAACGTAATAGCAGTTGGGGTTGTGTTCATTTTGATGGCAGATTTTCGACAAACATAAAGTATCAATTTCAATTGAAAACTTTTAACCAAAAGAACTTGAAATAATTTGTTACTATCAAAGTTTTTTGAACAAGCGTGCGATGTATGATGTATAATTCATCTATGCTTTTTTTTTTAAGTATACTCATCTATGTTTTTTTTCCACCCTTGAATACTGTGAGCTGTGCAGAGAAAACTAGCAGTATTTGCAAAGTTTATTCAATAAAAAGAAAATGGTTTTCAAGATGAAACTCAAATTACAACAAAATGCAGCACTATAAATAGAAACTTAAAACTTCAGCCTCTCATAATAAAACTTCAACGGGGAGAACGGCATATTCGAACCAAATAAATTGGGCTTAAATTCAACCTTTAATGTGAGTAATATTAAGGCTCAAAGAGTCTCAATTGGCATAATTTGGTCAACCATCTTCTATCCTTAGATTAATGGCTTAAAGCATAATTTAATGATCAAATTATACTCACGAATGCGGCGCGGCGGGTGCAAGGATTAATGGAAATATCATTCTAAGGAAACAAAGGAACAGAAAGAAGTCCGGTATTCTCTGGAATTCCCATCATCAAGTTAAGATTTTGCAAGGCCTGACCAGATGCTCCTTTCACAAGATTATCAATCTGCAAATGGCATCGCACAGTTGAGCCAAAATAGAAGTTCCTAGCAGATCCAGGCTCAGCGATTATTTGACAAAGCTAATTGGAGAAACAAACTCAGAGACAAGATAACTTACAACAGAGATAATTATTGCTCTTCCAGGGATTCGATCAGGAAACACATTCATCAAGCAATAATTTGATCCTCTGACATGTCGAGTTTGAGGAACTTCATTCTTGTTTAACAAAATAACAAATTCTTCCTTCTGCAAAATAAAAACCCATGAAATTAATTTAAGGTGTCAGTCAGTTCAAACAGAGTAAAGGCACATTCTCACACTATATTGTAAGAGAAGAAAAAAGGCGGTTACAATCATCTAGGTATCTCATAAAAAAATTAATAATATTCAACGATTAGATGTTTAGAGGTGTCAAAACTCTTACCTCCTTCCAATTTTAATTTACTTTTCAATTGAAAGCTTGTTTCATATTATCATTCCCTAAAGGAGTCTTGGACTCTTGCAGCATCAGATGCAATCAGTCAAGAAAAGAAATTTTAGAGATGTATGTATGCAATTAATTTGTCATTATACACCTGATAAAGAGTTGGCCCGAGTTACAGTATAGGCATTTACCTCATAAAAGAGATTCAAATGCTCATATAAATCGTCCGTTGATACTCCAGATGCCATCTCCACGTATATAGTTGATTGCATACCACGACTCTTGAAGATAATACAAGTGAGAAATGAGGTCGATAACTCAATGCATCAAACTTTACTAATCAAGGGCAGTTAGTACCATGGAAATTAAATGAGGGGTAAAGCTGACTGTAACTTTGGATTTTGCAGCATCTGATAATCCTTGTTCGATTTCGGGCACTGGAAATCAAAATACGACCAAGTTTAATCTTTTCCGTATACGTGGGATAACAATTACCATGTTCAGCTGCTAAGTACAAATTTTTGTCACAATTGTTACTTGCGTTTTCAGTTACATGGTAGCAAGAGAATGTACAGTGTTTTTAATTTATATTTATCACCCAAAAAACAAAATTTATAAAATATAATGAATTGTGAAGGATTGACAATGCCCGACAATCTGCTGGCAGAACGTGCGGCCTTTGGCGGATTGGGTTACGGGTTGAGACGGGTTTTTACTAAAAAAGGTAAAATTTTATTAACTATTAAACAATTGATTTTCTTCTCCATTCCCAATTTTTGTTAATTATTTAAAATTAATTTTATTTACAAACTATAAAGTTATATTATTAATAGGACACTCAATATGTGAGTCTCTGCCTACTTTAATAATCCCAAGGCATCAGAATTACGACACTGCATACTAAGATAAACTACTTACCATGACGATGTCTTGTTAGACCATAAGAATGCATTCCGTCTGCTATTTCAGTGTACAAATTTGCCTCTTTCGCTCCTCGACCTGCGGCAATCAGGAGGGCATAAGTTAACTAACAACGCAAGTAACAACTTTTTAATGGCAAAGGCTGCAGAGAGCTCGTGATGAAATTCAAACCTGCTCCACTAGCACCAGATTTTGAGTCGATAATAATATTTTTAACTTCGATGAGATTAGCCTGCAGACGCATAAAGTGCAAGGTATGACTGTGGCTGTCTGTCGGAAAAATATAACGACATACAGTGGCATTTTGTAAAGTTAAATAATATCATGAAAGTAAAAACATAGTAAAACTAAAAACGGAACTGGGATTCAGTGGCATTTTTATGAAAAAACGACAAGATACTCTATTTTAATATTTTATTGATCTATAAACATAGTTTCTACCACTTGTTAAAAACATTGACCAGGTTAACAAACCATACCTTTATCAAGGGAATAAGTGGAAGCTGAATTGAAGTTGGATAGCAGCCAGGATTCGCAATTAGGCGTGCACTTTGGATATTGGACCTAGATATCTCAGTCAAGCCATATACGGCCTCTCTCTGTATTTTTCAGCACAAAAGATGTTGGTGAGCACAAAATATAGTATTATAAATCAACTTCTGAGCAGAAACATGAATATTTACACATGTTCAAAATGGAGCCTCGTCAGATAGCTTCACAATGGATGTCTATCCATTATTCATCACAAAAAAACAAACTTAACCTGCAATTCATGCGCCCTGTGAGGCTGACCGTACCATTCCTCATATTCACAAACATCTTGAAGTCGAAAGTCCTACACGACCACCGAATGTCTCTCATAAATGTAAATCAATGAAAAAATCACTAAATGATTATAACATAGGACAAGGTTTGTTATTCTTGAAATACAGATTCAGGAAATACCGCAGATAGGTCAACTATCTTTAAACTACTTGGGAGACCATTGATAATTTCCTGCCAAAAGAACAATTCATTCCACAAATGGCTGTGAACATAGATATCCACCTCAATTACAAAACATGGGGGGAAAGAGAGCTAAAAGTTGCCGCAAAATTGTGTTAAATTTTCATGTTCAGAAATCAGAAGATAGGAGGACACAAAGTGATCGACCTGTGTCGTCCCATGAGGCAAACAACAAAACACAGCATCCACATTGGAAAAATCTGCATCCTTAACAGCAACCATGTTGGGCAATTCCTTCAGAATCACATGAAAGAAAACCTTTAAGATGTAACTTAAGTATAACATAATAAAAAATACGACCATGATCTTTCCGAGTAATATTATGGTGAGAAATTTTTTCATAGAAGAATAATCTACATACTTGCTTGACCAAATGAGGAAAAACAGATCCAATTGATTGGCCAGCTTTTCTATCTGCTGTCATCAGAGTTATTTGGAAGTTTGGGTGATTCGAAAGTAGCCGAATTATCTGAAATCCGCGAAACCACACTCATGCAACAATCCAAGAAATGAGGAGAATCAAATTAGAACAGAAAATCTACAAAGTAAAATATAATCTCTCAATAAGTTAACAGAAATATTCCAAAATACAAAGATGAAAAATATTAAAAAGAACAAATCAATGATACCTCAGACCCAGTGTAGCCACTAGCCCCAAGCACACCAATTCGGAATTTTTCTAATTTCTGGGCCTCCGTTTCTTCGAACTGTGAGTTCCGTGGCGCCGCCGTGCAAACAGAAGCTGTAACACAAAGCTTCCTAACCTTTAAACATGAAATTTGTATTCCAATCAGAATAAATTTACAACCCGCAAACTGGAAACTCAAAACTACCTAGTTGTGAAATGCATAATGTAAAAAACAATACCAGAATGCTCAAAATACTGTCAACCTGAGCAAAATAGCAACATACTCTGTTCTCAAGCAGAAAGAATCAGACATTTGGGTATTTACCTGGTATTTAACAAAGTGGCCTCGATCCACATAAATGGAGTTTAAAGAGGATAAAGAACCCATCTTTACACTATTCTCTTATTCACAAAAAAAACCTGAGAGAAAACACGAAATCAAAACAGAACAGCTGAAATTTTAAATTTTACTACCGATTGACTACCGATTCCATAGTTTATTTTACTGTTCATTTTTGTTTTTTCCAGCGAACAGTTTTGTTTTTCCAGCGATTGAAAGAACTTAGTGCCTTGGGGTTTCATGTCATTATACGAACAGAAATCTGCAAATTTGAGACGAAAGCAGCCTACTTACCAACCAACGGCCCAATTTCGCGATTTGGTGTGCTGTGTCCTAGGTTCTTCAATTCGGGAGAAATGAGAAGGAGACAGCGTATCAGGAGATTAAGAAGAATTGAGTCGTCTGTTAATTTTTAATGGAGAGATGACAAAATAGATAACCTTACAGATCAATTAGGCGGTCCGAAAAGAAGATGGAAGATTTCGGGAAAAACAACAAACAAATGAGACCTAAATGGATATTAACCATATCATCAAACATAGAACATATCACGTGAATCATTGTCCTTGATAGTTGCTTGTCCGCTACTGATTGATACATTTATTCGTGAAATCGTCTCACATTAATTTTTATAGTAAAAAAAACTATAATTGATATAAAAAAATCATTACAAAACTATAATTGATTTAATTAAATATATAAAACTAAAAAATATCACAGATCAATACACGGAACACTAAATTACTCACTCATTAAAACTGGGTCGACCAAAGGATCTTTTATCAGATTATGACAATTTTTATTCTCCATTAACAATCTACGGTAATTTTCAAAAACTTATTAAAATATTGTAAAAAAAATAAAAAAAAAAAAAGTAAAACTTTTACTCCTCCGCCCTTCCAAATGGGGGGAGTAATTGTTTCTCCTCCTCTAGGATAGAAATTAATTTTAAATTCTCCCCCGCTTGTCGTAATGGGGGGAGTAATTGTTTCACCTTAAATTCTCCCCCGCCTGTCGTACAGGCAGGGGGAGAGTTAAAATATTGCCCGCCTCTGCAGGAGGTGGGACAGAAAAATTAATTTTAAATTTTACCCGATTGAGTCCTGATTGAGGTATGTAGCATTGCATTATTTTATAATCGTCAACTACATTTTTCACTATTACAATTTAGTGAATTATTTTTGACAAAAAACATTTGACCCATTTTATTCCCTAAAATTTCTCGAATAATAATTGAAATAAATATATTATATTACGTGATCTTTAATTTAACACTCAAAAATAATAAATATATAAAAGTTTATCTCGATGATTAAATTCATGTCTAATAAATTTTTTAGATTTTATTTTATTATTTATGTTTAATATTTTAATTAAATGATACTACTAAATCATAATTTTTTCTTATACATTTTACAAATTATTAATATTACAAAATATTAGATCTAATCTTAAAAAAAATGCTACTACGTACAAAGTAATAAATTTATTACGAAATATTACAAAATATTAGATCTAAATTTTAAATTCTTTAAGAATAGTTTGAATAGAATTGTGAAAATGATTATTTATATTAACAACGTATGTATTCATAAATCATAAAAACAATGTAAAAAGTTAATTAACATATTTAGCAATTAACATAATTAATATGTTAGTTTGATTAGTTATTTAATCTAATACCAAATTTAATTATGATGATAATAGGAAATAATCCCTCTTATTTGACTTAATTTAACGTGTTTTGTGTCATTATGAAAATGATTCAAAGGATATAATTGAAATTTAATTTAATTAAGTGCTAGTTTTAAAAATAACTTAAAGTTAAATTTGATCACAAACATACAAGTGTAGAAGGTCATTTTAAAATCCCTCTAAACAAATATATCATTTTACGTAAACATAATAAATAAAAACACTTCAATAATATTTATGATAACAAATTAAAAAATAAATATATCATAACAAAAATTAGGATAATAATTTTAACGAATTAAGATTAAAAATTTCTAAACATAGATTAAAACTAATATAATACAACCAACAAAAAAATTAATAGAATACAAATAATTTTAACAACACTTAGAAATATTACTTACCTTTTAATAAGATAGGCACGATTATAAAATAATGCAACGTTATATACCTAATCAGGACTCAATCGGATAAAATTTAAAATTAATTTTTCTGCCCCGCCTCCTGCAGAGGCGGGCAATATTTTAACTCTCTCCCGCCTGTACAGGCGGGGGAGAATTTAAAATTAATTTCTACCCTCCCCAGCCTCCCCTACAGGCGGGGGAGGTGAACAATTACTCCCCCGCATTTGGAAGGGCGGGGGAGTAAAAGTTTTACTTTTTTTAATTATTTTTTTACAATATTTTAATAAGTTTTTGAAAAATACCGTAGATTGTTAATGGAGAATAAAAATTACTATAATCTAGTAAAAGACCCGTCGACCAATCGTGAAGCATACTCCAAAAAGATGATGAGAGCCTAATGCAGCATATAATTTTGAAACTTTTCCACTTTCTAAAGTGTTCCATGCACACACTTTCAACCATTTAGTGGGAGACTGAGAATTTGCAAAACATTATCTTTTTTCAAAATTTAAATTTAAATGACTTAAATAAACATGATTTAAGTAACGTTTAAGCCCACGCCACCGGAAGTAATCTATTGTGTTATTTGAACTTTTGATTTAAGAATAACTATTGCCATTTCATTTGCATACCAAATAAATAATTTTGATTTTTAAAATTATTAATTATTGAGATTTTAAACTTTGTCATTTTTCGATTAGCAATATTTTGCACACTAGATAGATATGTTTAGTCAAACTCTCCATCGATCCGACTAAGATGTTGTACGCGTCTTGCAAAATTGTTTAGACAAAAACTTAGGTAAGACGGTCTCACGAGCTGAGTCGTATTTTGTTAGACGGTCTCACGAGTCGTATTTTGTGAGGCGAATCTCTTATTTGAGTCATCCATCAAAAATTATTATTTTTTATGCTAACAGTATTGCTTTTTATTGTGAATATCGATAGGATTGACCTGTCTCACAGATAAAGATTCGTGAGACCGTCTCACAATATACATACTCAATTGTTTATATGTACATCTCTAGCTTGTCTCTCTTTCTTATCAAGACCACTTTATGCTATTTCTTATTCGGTATTTTCATTAGTTCATGTTTTCATTTTCAGATTCAGAAATGCTAAAGTATGCTTATGGTGAGCTAGAAGAATCTCATGGAGCAATTCAGGTTTGATATATGAGACTTGCATTCGCTCGTTTGAAGACATTCAACTACATATAATTGGCATTCCATATATCCCGACCTTTGACCAGTCCGCCCGTGGCCGATTACAATCCAGGTCATGGAACTGGAGATCTGAGTTCGAATACGGTTAACCGCCGGTTCCAGATCCGGTTCGACTTTTTTATTTTAAACAAAATTAAAGAATAAAAAAATAAATTTAAAAGGAAGGCTTGCACAATTGAACTTATAAAAACTCATCAAATATTTCATCATCTAATAAAAATATATATTATATTATAAATATCATATAAATGAGTTTTATAATTAAACAAAATCAATTAGATATTAAGAATCGTTTGCGTAACACGGTCTAAAAATTCATAATATAATGTTAATATTTCTTTTAAATCATCTAATTTAAGTTTAGGGTCTAAAACAAAAGCACGTAAAAATATTTCAGCAATTTGTAAAAAATATATTTTCATTTTTCTATCAGGATATAAATACATTGAACTAAAGCATCATCATTATATTTAATATGTTCATTAAAAATTCATGTAATAATGCAACTATTTTAGTATGGTACCTGCTATTTTTGTACCTAACGACTTTTGATTCATAAACTATATAAATTTCTTTCTCTATAAAGGTGGACGATATTATAGGTGTGTGTTAAAATAAATGAGAAATATGATAGTAAACACATGATAATTGGTGACTAGCTAGCATCATTAAAAAAATTTAAAATTTCGCAAATACCATTGTATATGTTTCATTGATTTGAAAACTAATAAATATCATAAACTTGAACATGTTGAAAAAATATGCAAAATAAATCACGAAAATGAAACATGTGTGTTAATAGAAAAAAGAGTATTTTAAGATTTTTTTATTATATAAGACATAATGCAAAATGTGTAATAAAGAAGGTCATTTTGACAGTTATGACTTTAAAATAGACTAAAATAATCAATTTTCTTTTAAAATATTACATGTGCACCTAATATAAAAAAAATTATCATCTAGTGATGGTTTACATATTTCAATGAGCTCACTAATATTAGAAGTAAAACATCTATATACAAGTAATATTTTTTAAATGTTCCAAGAATTATCAATTTAACAACATGTAAATCCCATATATGAACAATTTTATCGATAATCGTTCCAAATATCGAAACACGAGAAACTTTATTATTTAACCTAGCAAAATCTTTAATTAATTTTTTTAATCAACGACAAATTTTTAAAATGTATGTCTGAGAGTATTTCGTGAGATACGTCAAATAGAAGGATTTGCAATTATATAAAGTTACTTTTCAAAAGATGATTTATCATTAAAACTAAAGAAAGTTGTTCAAAAGCACAAACTTTATTTGTTTCTTCTCTAAATTTAGATTCGTCGAATTTTAAAAGTTAAGAATCATTACCCGATTGAAAAGAAAATGTCGGAATTTGAGTTTAAAAACGATCAATACCAATTTTTACCGGATGACTTTTCTCCACGTGTCGCGTCAAAGTTCCATAACCACCTCCTTGTTGAACTTTATAAGTTTTTTAACAATATTTGCATTTGACTTGCATATCATTGAAGGGAAGCGTCATTTTTTCGAAATTTTTGGTGAAGATATATGATGTCGGGCGAGGCACCACTTAAGTTTTAATTTTAGGCGTCATCGGATTGTTCATACTTTATTGACTTTGATGATGACGTGTTTGTGGAACTACTCGTTCCACGTTCTTTAGGGGTGTCAAAATGCGACACGACCCGTCAACCCGACACGACCCAACGCGAAAAAAATCAGGTTCGGGTTGGGGTTTTTCGGGTTCGGGTTGGGTGGATACGGGTTAGTGTCACCCGCGAACTTTTTTTTTTGAAAATATTAACTATATTTCTATATAGTATGTTTGAACAAAATTTATTGTATATTTATATGATAAATTTTCATCATTGAATATTTATTTTGCATATTTTTATTTTTTTAACAACTTTTTATTTGATTTAGTAAATATACTTTTAATTTTCTACGATTAAACTTTCAAATCTAAATCGAAAATTTTGTTATTATATGTTTAAATTAAAACATTATTATTATTTTTTATTTTTTTGATTTTTTTCATTAATTTTTTTAAAAAAATAAATTGATAAAATTCGGATTAGACGGGTTGAGTCGGGTTATACGGATTCGTGTTCGGGTTGGGGGTTTTCAGGTTGCTTCGGGTTCGGGTTGGGTTCGGATTGAAAAAAAATAAAAAAAATTACGCGGGTTGACCCGAAACCCGACCCAACCCGCTCGATTGACACCCCAAACGTTCTTGATGTTCTGCATCGAAAGAATCAAGATCATAGTCATAGATATTGAATTAAGGAAAATCGCGATGCTCGAACTCGGGTGACATGATGTCATTTCCCTTGTCTTTGCCACCCCTACAACTTGATATATCTGGCATCGGCCATTGTATAAATATGAAATTGAAGTAACTATGAAAATAAACTAATAATCGAGACTTGATATTTTGATAATCAAGAAACAACTGAGAATTATAAATTGGGAGAAAATTATGAAGGGGAGGTGAGTTACTTATAGAAAAAAAAAAACCTGAACAATAAAAATTGTGCAACGGTCGACCGTCGGTCCGGATCCGAGCCACCCATTGCTCTACGGACACATCATCGTGGTTGTTGATCATCAACGATCGCAAAATCGTGGCAGCTGATTTCAAACGGATTTATGTACATATTAGTGAAACATCGACCCATTACTAGTCTTTGGGAACCATTACCAAAAGGATAACTCATTGCGCAATAAAAAAATTTCTTTACATAAAATTTGTATATATCGCTTGCTTGTGCTCAAAGGCATGCATGCCATGACTGGTAATCAAACAATAGCAAAATTTACGTACTAAAATTGTATACATAAAGTTTCGATATCAAACAAAACTCACAATCCAACTATATGATGTTCAGCTAAAGGAGTCAGACTTCTCAAAGTAGGCGGAATCATGTTACTTGGTGACGTCTGTCGCATGTTACATTGCATTCTAACGCAGGAAAGACAAGAATTTTAAGTCACTACTGCAGGTTAATAAAATTTTGTAAAGCAGCAGTACCACAACGAAGATATGTGCTTCTCACGACCCAACTTCTTCATGTATGGTAAACACGGAGGACTCTCCTCAAACTCGGAATAAATATGTTGAGATGGACGACGTTACACGGGCTAAACTGCTGCTACCGACCCTGCCAACCAGAAATTGATGATCCTACTGTGCTTGAATTTGAATGTCTTTCCAACCTGCAAAACATATGTGGTCAACATCAATTTTAGACAATCTATATTGATATTTACTTGTGTGTGTAACAGACACACACACACACAGAGCGGAAAAGAGACTTTAAAATTTCTTCAACTGCCTTCACAATTTCTGAAGAATTTGTCTCGAGAACTTGGCCGCCCAAAATAATTTCATCTAAAATTGTATGCATCTGCAAAACAGATCAAACAAAAAATATCAATCATGGTCACTAGCATGACTTCTCAGCTAGATAATAATCGATGAAGCTGAGCAAGTTCATATTTTAATAAGCCTCAGCTAAGGTGACATAGGTTTGATCAGCAATCACATATTCGACGTGATAGGCATGGTGTAAAGCGAACAAGTGCCAATTGCTTAGGCAGGCAGATATAATGAAGCAGGCCAGTTGGATAAATGCTTACAACTAGCTTAGAACTGAGATCGGGTATCCCCTTTCCCCTTCTCAACACTCAAGCCGCCAATTGTGATTTCCACCGTAATAAGCCCATTATAGCAATAAACAACAATCTATAACAATGTATTCCTACCAAATGACAATCAGTTCCCAATCTCATGGATAAATACAACTGCATTCTCAACCCAGGCAGTAGTCTTTTCATTCCTTGATGCTAAATATGATTCACTTTAGACATGAGACTTTCACGAGGTATTCAGAAACAAAGGTCGACAGAGCCACTTACGATAAAGGGGTTCAATCAAATTCCCTCAACTTTGAGTAATATAAATTTTAGCCCAAACATGTAGAATCCCACCAATCCAACCCAAAAAAAAAATTGAAGAATCTAACAGAATAAGCCTGACATAATATTTTTAAAACAAACTCTGAAACTTTAAGCCAAAAATCATAAATGTATAAATCTTATTATTGGGTTATAAAAGAAAGAATATCACAGGAGAGAATGTTAAATTCTTCTGACCAACTAATCATGTCAAACTTTTTGAAAAAAAATTAATAAACGCTTCACACAACATACTAGAATACAAAGATTTATGTACATATAATTAGACAACAAAAATTCAATAAATTAATTATAATAAGAACATAAACGTGTTCTTTTTAAATGCATATTCTTAAAATTTTGTTCTAACATAATCATTGCCTATTGTATTAAATAGATAATATTATATCATGATTTAATATTAGTGTTTAATTCTGAAGCACGATTACATGAAACTTTAAATGTGCAAATGATTACTTAATGTTTGTCATTGGGGATCAAATGAGCCTTCTCTCACTCATATCTTCATAAAAAAAACTATTGTCCTTGATAGAATAATATTTTTAACAGCATAAAACAATCGGTTTATTTTCAATGTTTATATAATATTACTGCATAACTGTTGTGAATTAAATGTATTGTTTACATTCTTCTAATGTTAATATCAATCGCAATTTTGCATCACCAAACTCCAAGGCTCTGGTTACACCAGGATCACCCCTTACAGATTACATGCATCTTGTGGTTAACTGGAGCAGTGGACAGTAGTTTGCTATATCATACGATAAAGTTTCTACATCAACTAACAAGTTGCTCTTAAAAGACCATTTTGATGTACAGACTACTATGATGATAAGCATAAAAGAGGTCTGACCTTGTTAAAATTGAAGACCACATCAAGCTCACACACATTGCTAAAACATCTGTCCATTGTCTCCACAAAAACTGTTAAAATAAATGAAGTAATCAAACAAAGCAAAAGGAATAGAGAAATTCCAAAAAATGTTTAGGTAAACTACAGTAATATATCAGAGTAATAGAAATAGAGAAAATCCTATTAAAACCAGCATCATAGGAACAGTTTTTAAAATGTAGGAGATAACATAGAGCAATTTATTAACCATCCTGTCGGTGGAAAATAAAAGTAGTTCCATCATTGAGTAAAAATGACAAAGATGAATTATAGACTGCATATTGAACCAATGAGAACAAACGAGAACTTGAAAAAGACGTTATTAATACCTAAAACTTAAGCATACATCTTATGCCATCCCAACAATCTCTTTTTATCAACTTGATAACATATTACCAAGGAATTATAAAGGTCGATGCCAAATACTATCAAGATTAAACCATCCAAGACTATGACATATGTTACCATTCAAGAGACAAATAAATAATGTTTAAATCCAAAATATGCTTCAGAAGCAATTGTCTGTATGAAACTCAAAAGAAATGTTAAGCATTAGCCCATTTAATACAATTGGCAGCAAAACAAAATTTTCAAATGAATAGCCAAGGATCAAGCTACTGATATTTCCCCTTCCACCACTTACAACGAAAATCTGCAAATGAAATATAGAAAATATTAATTTTTTGAAAACATTAATTTTTTTTGTTTTTTCAAAACAGTCGAGGGGCAAAGGAATAAAAGGGACCACACACCAACTCGTGTGTGTGTGTGTGTATAACATAGTAAACGGTATACATTGAACATTATCTCTGAGATAGTAGCACTACGAGTCTCAAAATATAAAAGAAAAACCATTGCACATGATCAAGAAAATCTATTTCAATAACCTCTAGATTCAAATCCAAAAAATTAAATCATCCAATGATCAATTAAAGATACCTTGCATGAGATCTAGCATAGCGAGCTCATTCTCAGAATTATCAAAAATGAAGACAACGTACAACGTAGCATATGTTTTATACACAAGCCGCACACCCTGCAAATCAAAAACTTAAAAATCACACACAGACCGACCATATGATATAAAACACAAATCCTCGTTGTAAACACTAAATAGACAGCATACCTTTCCAAAAAGAGAATCCACGTTAACAAAATTACTGACATTCTCAGCTCTACTGCACAAAACTGCAAGGAGAAGCTCAATAAATGAACTACTAGTCTACTACACAATTCAGACATCATTAAACCATGAAAAAACTGAACTGACTTCTGTAGATGCTCCGAATAAGCTCCTGCTGCTTCTCCACAGGCTAATCTTACAAATCAAATCAGAATCAAACAATCTTAATGAAAAAAATCAGACAAAAAGGGGGGTAAAAGAACACTAAATAACGAAAGCCCTTCGAGTTTAATTATCAATATTTTTTGTAAAGAATCTGATAACCTGGAATTCGTATAATTTGACGAGGCGTGGCTTGCCCTGATCGTTCATTATTATTACTCCTCGTATCATTTTTCTTCACCGATTCCTCAGAGAATCTCGTAGCTCCTTTCTGTTCTTAATTTTCTCTGGCGCTTTTGTTAAAATCGCGTTTGAACAAGAAGGCGATGTTAAAATCGCGTTTGGACGTCGATCGCATTGAGGAAGGCATTTTAACCGTGCGGTTCAACCCGGAATCGAACCAGCACCGCCCCGTTAAGAACCAGTTCAGAACCGGTTTTCAAAATCTAAAATCAGTCCGAACCAAAGTGGTTCGGTTGATTAAAAGAAATGGCACCGATTTAATTTAATCTGAAAAATTAAAAATATATACAGACAATCGTTTCCCCGTACAGTAGTTGGGCCCAACTGTGGTAATAAGTCTCTAACGACACTTTAATAAATAATTCTACATTTATTTTAATTGAATATTAGTCTAATTTTTTTTTTATTATTAATAGATTTTCATTTGTGACAAATTCTATCATTTTTTCAACTTCGATTATTCTCATGTTTTCTCATCAATTATCAATGTTATGGCTGTGCGCAATTTGTATTCAAACTTTATGACACATTATTTTTAGCTGTCGATTAATCATTGTTCTTTTTCTCGCTTTATTAATTATAATATATTGTTTCCTATACTGAACTAAGATCTTGGCTCCGCCTGTGTATCTAGCCATGTAAAATGAAGAAGATATTGGGTTCGAAATCCAATAAAAACAAAGTATCAATGATTTTTTCCCCATTTGTAAACTACGCAAAACATCTTTATACATGTAAACAGATGGTTTCAGTGGTAATCTCACATGTGCATTGTATATCGATTTTATTAGACCGGAGTCAAAGGAATGGATCACTAAAAATACTTTTTGGATATCATGGTAAATTTCTAAAGAAGAGTGTTGACGATCAGAATACGTCATCGATGCAATCTCTTCATAAAATATTTCAATTGTATTCTAGTGAACATGGATCGGAGGAGGAGCCAGAGTTGGAAGATATCTCGGTTGAGAAATCATCCGTCATTATCTTTCTACGGACTTTAAGACGACAGAAATATAATGCAAGAGTAACATCCACAAACTCGTCAAATGAACTACAATTATTATTGAATCAGGATTTTCAAATTACTTATTATTTCGATGTTTTTCAATTACGAAAAAAATTCAAGACAATATATGATCATGTCGTCAACTGCAAGAGACGTATCTGCAATTCAATGCTAAACTGTGGAGTCGGCATTTTCAATATGCGGCCGAGTAATTAGATATCTTAGATACGATCTTTGTTGAGAGTCGTTTGACATGCTTATATTACTATAAGAATGGTTTAGCGCTTGAAAAAATAGAACAACGGATGCTATCGATGAATTGCGAGTCAATAATGTGAAGTAGAAAAGAATATTCTAGAACTGATTTTATTGATTATGATGAAAATTGAAATATAATTTTTTTAACTAAAAGTTGAAATGTTATTTTAAGTTGAAAGTTCAATAAATGAATATTAAATTTTTTCGATATTGTTTGCAATTTTAAATATAATATTCTTTAATGTTCGAATAATCTATTAAAAAAATAACTAAATGTGAAGCAAAGGGACTCAAACGCCTACCTTTGGGCGCCTAAGTGTCTATTCTTTAATATCCAGAGATTAAATTTGAAGCATAGGCGCCCCACGCCTACCTTTGTGTAAAGATATAAACGATCTAAACCAAACCAAACAGTATCAGGCTTGAGCTGGGTTTGTTTAAGATTGTTTGCTTGAGCTCGATTCGAGCTTCTATTATCAGGCTCGAGCTTAGTTTGTATTGAAATTACTGAGCTCGAGAAAAGCTCGAGCTCGGCTCGTTAAAAGCTCGTTTAGCATGTTAATCAAGCCAGGCTCGAGCTTGATTCATTAATAGCTCGTTTAGCATGTTTAACAAGCATGTCTTGAGCTCGTCTCGTTTTCGAGCTCGATAAGGATAGAATGGAGCTCGAGTTTAAGTTTGAATCGAGCTTGTTAAAAATTAAATATATCTATAAACTAATTTTAAATGAGACATAAAAATGTAAATTCATTCATAAATAACCAAAACGACACAAATAAGAGCTAAACAAAATATAAATCAGTATATTATTTAACATTCCAAAATCATGTTTGCGAGGCACCTAAACGAGCCGAGCTCGAGCTCGAGCTCGCGAGCCTATTATCAAACATGTTTGGGAGCTAACGAGCCGAATATCCTTAGGCTTGAGCTTGGTTTGATTAAATTTTTGAGCTCAAATCGAGCTTGAGTTTGGTTTGTTATGATTAACAAACAAACTCAAACGAGCTTTTTATCGAGCCGAGCTTCGAATAGCTCGCAAACGGTTTGGTTCATTTACATCACTACCTTTGGGCGCCTAAAAACATGTGCATCAAGAGGAGAGGCGCCTCGCATCGGCGCTTAAGCCGCACATTCAATAAAAACGAGGGCTCATAACCGGCCTTATAATCTATACTATTTTATTAAGTTTGAGACACTTAACCTAACTAACTTTTGTTTTATGGTCTATTTTAATAATTATATATATTAATAAAATATTAAAATTTTAATGCAAGTTATATGTAGTTCAGCAGATAGAGTCATTGTTTCTTGAAGTTTAGGTTATATATTCAATTATCACTGATGTCATTTTTTTTATTTTTTTATTTATATATCAAAATTATAGGGTAGTCCCTCATTATTTCTTATAATTGTATTTTGATCCTCATTTAATAACAAACCAAATAATAAACTATAAAAAATATTATACGTTGCGTGCGTCGGTGCACTAGTACTGAATTAAACTTCCGGTTCAATTTTGTTCCAAGGTAAAAGAACCAGAATCAGACCGATTTTCAAACGGTTCTGTCGGGTTTTTAGACTTCCGGCAATAGAACGATAGGAATCAGACCAGAATCGAAACCTAAGAACCCTCAAGCATGCCTACTTTGGACTAAGCCGAAGTATAAGCAAAATTTGGTTTAAAAATTTACAAAAACATTGATTTTTTTTAAGTCACTAAATACTGCACACACTTTCTAAATCCACAAATAATACGAATGTTCTTACGAATTGGATAAAACATTTTTATGACAAAAATGAATAATAAACATTAATTTAAATAATAAAAAATATTGAACTTAAGCTAAGATAATTTAAATTAGAAACTAGTGAAAACGTTGCAAATTATTTTCTAACTTCCCTTAAATTTAAATTAAGATTAAACGAATCGAATCGAATCGAATACAAAAATAATATATTAAGGTTTGAATTAGAACTCAAATAATTAAATATATTTTGCTTGAATTAACTCAATTAGAATATTCGAACATATTTATGTGTTGTTTGAAGAATGAAAATAAATCCTAAAATGACTCAAAAACATTTATTTAATATATAGAATTATATTGTACTAATAAAATAAAATATCGAAAAAATAATTTAGATTTAAAT
This sequence comes from Primulina eburnea, assembly GCF_022965805.1. Taxonomy (NCBI): domain Eukaryota; kingdom Viridiplantae; phylum Streptophyta; class Magnoliopsida; order Lamiales; family Gesneriaceae; genus Primulina; species Primulina eburnea. The sequence continues at coordinate 1,002,242 of NC_133113.1, forward strand.
TTGACTTGAATATTTTCAATTCGATAATGGTTTCGACTCTTCCAGACTATTAGATCTTGAGTAATAAAAAGTCATACTGCAATTTTAAACAATTATATATTGTTATTTGAATTAAATATATTTAAAATGAGGTAATATAAATATATATATATATATATATATATTTATATATCGGAGCCTATTACGTTTGATTCATATTGAATGCAAGCCTACCAACATGGTGACTCGGAGATGCATCGAAACTTGTGCTCACAATATCCTTTGTGCTGTTTTTAGTATAATTTATAATAGAATATGTATATTGTGAGACGGACTCACGAATCTTTATATGTGAGACGGATCAACTCTATCGATATTTAAAATAAAATTTAATACTGTTAGCATAAAAAATAATATTTTTTCATGGATGACCCGAATAAGAGATATATTTCACGAAATACGACCCGTGAGACCGTGTCACACAAATTTTTTGTCTTTATACTAATATAATAGAGAGTGGGTTTTCATTTAAAATATTTGTTTTATATAATGAATATTACATACCAATTTTTTTTTAAAAGTGTTTTTATTTATTCAAATTGAATAAATTGTGTTTTAGATTTATTAATAAACTTCATTTTTGGGTTTTTAAGTGCATGTCACGCCGTCGCGTGTTCGGATCGTATAAACGCGATTACACTAAATGGTTATAGCAACTACTTCAATACCTTGTGATCTTTACACTTACAAAAAAAATGATTACCTCAATTACTACGTGAACCTATTCTAGCCCGTTTTATATTAACCAACTGAAATATATTTTTCTAATTAATGTATGATATGTCACATTTATTTCTGTTTTGTTCCTATTGTTTAGATTATTACATTGAAAATATGCATATAATTAATTTTTTATATTATTTGTTGAATAATTCAATGCCTTTGATTTTGTAAATTCATTTTGGCTTTTTTATATAAAAATTTATGATTTTTCTCGTCAAAAAAGTATGATTTTTTAAATTATATTCAATATTCTGAGTGCATTAGACTCTAAAATTTCAACAAAAATTACATTTTTCGATTTTCATAACTCAGTTTTTTTAAACTTTACAATATATCAATTACGAAATTACAAAATTATCAAATTAATTAGCTAACAGCCTTTGTTTAATTAATAAGATGATAGGCATGAAAAATTTGGTAAAAATCTTTCACACTTGTTTAATTACCTAAAAATAAACATAAATATTATTTAAATTTGTTAAAATACATAATTTAATTTGTTGTAAAAAAAATGAGACCTTTATTTAATATTTAACGATGAGAACACATTAATGTGATCTACAAGTTACACGGTTCGAGTTGGTATGCACAATGCAGTTTATATTATCTATACTAGTTTAGTTTATGGTATTGTGTTATTTTGATAGTTTACCCCGTGCGCATCGAGAGACAAATGTTACGGTTACATCGTCATTTAAAAAACCTTTAAAAAATTATATATATAATAAGAACAGATTCTATATCAATCTAATATATTGATCGATGAGAGACAATATCGGAGTGCTAAATCCCGGTTCATTTCACCCTACCTTGTGAGGCACTGTCCCCATGAGATGATCAAAGGTCCAGATTTACACACACATACACCCCATGAAGTGATCAAAGGCCTAAATTTAATCACCATGTAAAATCAATGGCTGAGATCCTGTGGGGGCACTACCCCCATAAGTAGCATCGACATTACCCTAAATCCCGTACCCGAATCTAGTGGCAGAGCCACCACGTAGATATATACTCTTAAAAAAAATTATATGTAAATTTTGTATAATTTTAGAATAATATGATATTAGTCCGGATTAATCAATTTAAAATATTAAAAAAATTTAAAAATTTAAAATTTTAATCTGAGCAGAACTATATTTCTGGTTCCATCACTGCCCCGATCCATTGCAAGTTGTAATACCTGGGAAAATTCGACCCTGCCCCTGAAGGCAGTGCCTGCAGGGGCAGATCCAAGGGCCAGAATTTTTCTGGCCCTTGGTTCTAATACCTGATAGCGTGGGCGAAATTTGCATGTTTGTGTCAGCATTCCACGCGTTTGATGCCTGCATGTTGTGATGGCATGAAGAGGCCTAAGTGTCGTGCTTGTTCACGTGCTGTTTCCTTTAATCGCATTTTCCCAATAAAACATTAATATTTTTTTGTCACTTTTTTATTATTTTATATACTATAATATTATTATTATTATTATTATTATTATTATTATTATTATTATTATTATTATATAAGAATAAATTGACATTAATTAATTTCAAGGCCTCGACCCCACATCTTGCGTTGTGTTCTTTTGTCGTGCAGTAAATATAATTTTTTTAAGGTCATATAATTTTTAAATAATGATTTAACCACAACCGTTATTTTTGATTTATATTGAGTAGGCCTTCAAACTAATGCATTATCGCATATATTAAACTAGTAAGATAAACTACATTATGTATATTTTGTGCGACAGATATATCTGATATAAAGTTTTGTCGATAAGTGAAATCGAGCTCATGAATATTAGTTAAATATTCACTTACTCCACAAATTCGAATATCTTATTAACGAGATTTGGTGAAATTTGCAGGAGGGAGTCAAGTACCATATGTTTAATTTTGATGTTTTTATGGGATTTGGTTCATTTATTATTGAGTTGGTCTCATGTAAGATCGTCTCACGGGTCATAATATGTGAAACGGGTCAATCCAAGAAATTCTGAGGTTTTTACGCCAAGCGGCGCCATGCATGTGCTCGAAGCAATTCAAGAATTCACGATTTGTCTCGATATAATTCGGGAGAAATTTGGTATCGAACGCATAAATGTGGTTTTATTTGTTTTGATTCCGAATACAACAGTAAGCATGAAGCACACAGTTCACGTCTTGGGGGTGGGGGGTGGGCTCTGTGTGCTAGCGTGTCGTTGAATGAGAAGGGGTGGTGTCGCGTAGTGATGGCTATTTTGTTGGAGTCTGTGTTTTCTGATTTTCTTATCACATTTGTTTATGGCGCAGTAATGGGCTTTTATTTCATTCTTTCGTCATATTAAATTATGGTTCATGGTACTTTTTTTCAAGGTGGGGAATTTTTTCTTTGCACATAAAGCATCTGGGATTCTTGGTTCTGCATTTATTAGTGCTGGGTATTTTGTTGGAGTTTGTTTTCAATCATGTTTTCTGATATATAAATCACATTTTGTGGCGATTTCCGGGTTCTACATTTGTCATTAACGTCTTCATTCATCATGCGGCTCACGCGATTGTGCTCTAGTTTCTTCTTTACATCTCTAAATTCTAAGGAGCTTGATCGAAAAGATTTGGAGAATTTATACCTTGGCTTATAGGTCATCAATTTTGTTGGTTTTCTACTGTGCTTTTTGGAGTTTTCTTTTATTAAGAATTGCCACTGTTTCATATATATCTCTCGCTGATAGTAATACCTACTTTATATCCTTATTTTCGGGTTCTTTTTATCAGGCAAGTTGGTTGCTGATTCTTGGTTTGTTCTATGCTTAATAGATTTTTCTTACTTTCTGTTTAATGCAACAGTAAAAGCAAATTTTTTGCATCAGGCAACCATTTTTTCCATACTCAAACTCTAAACCTTTCAGTTTTTTTCTAGTTTCGAGTAGCGTTTATCACCTCTTTTGTTAAAGGGTTTTCCTTATGGTTCTCATGTCTGTGTTTCTTTCGTGCAAATTTGCGTATTTTTGTCTATCTAGACTCCTCCGTTAGTTTCTTGTAGGAGGAATTCGCTCATTTCCCACTTCATTCCTGTCCACAATTCTGTTCTTTCCACTGTCTTTCTTCGTTGTTTCTTGGAAAGTGTCTTCTTCTGTGTTTCCTTGTTTCTTGAAATGCGTAGAACACTTGTTTTATCTCTCTTTCATATTGCTCTATTGGCATTTTTACAGGTCATATTTATAGACACAAAAATCTTGGATCCCACTTCCATCAGTACTTCTCTCCATCCATTACATCGAGTGAGCTAAATGGATTTCAACGAAGAAGAGGAAATGTTATTTTCTTTGAGAGAAATGGAGGATTCTGATGAGGAACACCACGAAAACGGGGTTGTTGAAAATGGTAACACTATCACTAAGCATCCTTCTCACCAGCAAAGCAACATCAAGGCATCTCTAGCATGGCTTGATGTGAGGGTTTTTTATGTTGGATTCAGCAAATGTGTGATTCAAGATGATTCGACTCCTGAATGTCTTACACTAAACTACGTTCCGTTGAACCGGGATATTCTTTTAGAGATCAATGGAATTAGGACAAGCATATATGCTGATGGCGTGTCATCCCTTTTGAAAAGGGACAGATTAGATAAACGATCGGAGGAGGTTACATTCGTGAGTACAGATAGTATCAGGATGGCAGGGAGTGTCAAATTTGAGGTTTTTTGTAAAGATGTGCTGGTTCTATCTGGGATATTAGAGTTCTGTCCTAGCAATGGATTAATCGTTGATTCGAAAAACCATTGGCAGGGTTGGAGTATGAATTGTGAGTCAGATGTACATGTTGGGGCTGGATTTTTGGAGGGGAATCAAAATCGTCACACGAGTTTGGATTCAATTTCGCCGGCCATAGAGGTCTATGTTGCTGGTTGCTATTCAAGTAGTCCTATCATATTGACTAAAACTTTGCAGATTGGTCACGGGAAGAAGCAAAAGAGGACAGGGAAGTTGGATTCTATACCAGAATATGAGGAAATTTTAAGTAAGAAAGATAATTCATCGATCTCCTTCGGAATCCAGGTACCTGTCATCAGATTAATGGATTCATAAAAATTGTTGCTTTAATGGAATTTGGTTTACCCTTTTGATTTGTTTGCTTGTTAGAATGTGGGATTTTCTTGTTTAGCAATTCATGGCCTTTGCATGGTTGCTGAACAAAAATGAACAATTCTCGAAGAAAATCTTCTCGGTACCACAAATCTTGGTACATATTTAAAAGCATGTTCTGGAATTTTCAGGATAGTGAAATTGTTGATGGCACATGTTTCAAGGCAGAATAATCATAATTATTGCCTTTATATTTTTGTCACGTGGTTTGCAATTTTCAACAGGTCTCCTAGTGCAGATGATAGATAACATATATGTAAACATAAGTATCACCTTGCAGTAGCACTTGAGTCGAAATGAGATTTTTAAAGAAATTACGTATAAATTAGTAAAAAAAATTAATTGAGGGAACTTGGGGATGCTCCCTCTTTGGACATTGACACGGGGCTTGCGTTTATGGTGACTTACATGATTCGAGTCGATGCAACCTCTGCTTGTGTTCGCTTTTGCATAACAGGATATATGGCTTCCGAGTAGTTAACGTCGTTGCTTTCTCCATGCATGTGTCCATCTATCATTAACTGTTTCCACATCCTAATGGCATGATGAACTGATGCGGTTCTTGGTTTCGCTTGGTTATAAACTACTTTAACTCGAAGAAGCAAAACAAAAAGTGAACGTGACCAAGTTTTATCGACCTGTTTGCTTTAATGAACTAATTCATGTTTTCTGAATGTTTTTCCTATTATGATTTGTTCAAAAACAAAAAGATAACAAAACTAGAAGTTCCGACTGACTTCTTTTCTTGCATCGTGAATTTTGCAGTCCCGGAATTGCCTTGAGTACAAACTGGAAGAGGAAGGTAACTGCAGTCCATGTTCAGGAATGGTGTATTTCGAAGGTGAAGATGGAGAATTATCGTGGTTCAATGCTGGACTAAGAGTAGGTGTGGGCATTGGCCTTAGTGTATGCCTTGGCGTCGGTATAGGAGTTGGATTGCTAGCTCGAACTTACCAAGGAACCGCCAGAAACTTCGTGAGGCGCCTAATGTGATTTCTTTCTTTGTCTCAACTCCCAACATTTTGGTTTGGTCGTTCTCCTGTAGGATTCTGTGCCCTCAGCTGAGATAAAGGAAAAAGATCACTGATCCTGTTAACCTAATGTAGGTGTAGAAAGCTGACAATAAAAACTCTAATTTCGTAACGATGGAGAGTTCGCCATATATCATAAAAACTTGACGTCCTAAGTCCAACCTGTCTAGCTTTATGTTTTTGTTGATGAGTCGTTCTTTCTGATGAAGCTTGTGGAGTCTGATGAAACTATATTTCCTCTAATGCCTAGTTAATGTTCTGTGGAATAAGATTTTGGAACTTTTTGATGATTCACCAATCTAGAAACCTTCCATCGTTTAGCTTTCTTGTTGCATCTTTTATGGTCGCTTCTTGTAATAGTCGCTACATGTTCCATTACATTGACAGAATCAGGTCAGATTGGCCGAAAACATTATATTTGTTGCCCAAGTATTGTCACACCGAGCTTATGGATTCATGTTAAGCCAGTTTTTTCGATAGGTAGCGTCGACAGCCAGAATCTGAGCATATGTGTCAAATCACTATATGGTCAGTTCTAGCCCCTCCATACTAGGAGGAGGTCGGTCTATGCTAGCATCGAAGTAGTTTGTTGAGCCAGTTTATGCATAGTGGCCTGAAGTAGCAACAAATATTCCTCGCACCAACTTATGAAGCTATTCCTCCCAATCTACTAATCGGTCTTGTAGTATTCACATAGATGGCAAAAAAGTCTCTGAACCATACAACCAAAGCACAGCTCTAGAATACGACATGGAACGATTGCTACATTATTCACATACATAGATGCTATGAAACATCAACCTAAACAAAGCACTGGAATCCAAAATGGAACGGGTATTACAGTATTCACATAGGCTCCAAAAGCACAAAATACTATACATTCATGATTAAAACAAAAAGCTATCTGAACTCTACAACTCAAATTTCTAGAACAGAAACAACACGCGAGTTGGCAACCAGTCAATAATCATGAAATGGTTGCCTTCGAGTTGATATATAGGTGGTCATTATTGCAGAAAATATACAAACTGCTCGCTTTGCAGAAGATTTATGCACCATACAAGCAGGAACAAGCTTTTATATACACATTGCAGCATCACTCACATAATTCAAACTGTTGGGGTCTGTTTGCACGATGAAACCAAGTAGTAAAAGCAGCAACCAAATGAGGGCAGTCATCACCGACACGAGTTGAAAAGCGAAGACACTGCTGTAGCAAGTCTTGAGAATCTGACATAGGAAGAGTTGATATAATTCTCAAGAATGTTTCTTCCAGCTCGAGGTAGAGTGTTTTGTGATTCGGCCCCAAAGGCGATGACACACTTTCTCTGTCTTTGTCTTTGCATATTATCAACACTGGGAGCCAATCTCTTACAAGATTCATTCTCACCTGTTGTACGCACTTTAGGTGTAAATTTACAGGTTCTATAAAAAGTCCAGGAACAGCATGCTATGATGGATTTTCTAGCACATAAAGAACATGAAACCAAACTAGGAAAAAAGTACAACACAATGTATAATTGCATTGGGACTTCTACCCCAATCAATGTACAGTTCCCAGAAACCGAATAGACAATATGAGTATTGATTGAGGATATCCTGTAAAACATTGATAAATACCTGAAGATTAAACGCAACTATATTTGGGAGCAAACCTGTCTAGTGGCCAACACACTGCCCATTGCAACAGCGTTAGCAAGCTTGCTAGTGCACCGAAGCACGACAGAAGGAAGTCCCGGAAGCATACTTCTCCAAGGACCTTCATTAAACGCCTTGTGCAAGTCTGCAGTAAAGGAAGCAAGCTCGCTCCAAGACTTCACAGCCGAGTCCGCAACTTTCAGCTCAAGCATCCTCTCCACCAACCACAACAAGTGTTTCCCATAATTCATTGCAGTGTACAAATTCACCTTCTGAATCGCCTCCGGTGCAAGACGATTTGCTCTAAAGTCGGGACTCGAGTACTCCTCCATGGCCTGCTTCACAATCCTCAAATTCTTCTCAAACTCCTCATATAAAACCCGTCTTGCTAACTCCTTAGAGGAAAAATCCTTCAACAGCTTCACAACAAACGCTTTGCCGGATGCCATGCTAGGGCTATTGTAGATTGCAGTACGTACTAACCCGTGAAGCATTTCCTCTGATGAATCACTCTTCGCCGGAGAAACCCTAGCAAGAAGCTCTTTGGATTCTTGATTACTCAGTAAAGGAATCAAATCCAATATTTTTTCTTCCTCGTCTTCATTCCACGGGACTGCCTCCAGGAATTTAACACATGCCTTAATGCAATCCTCGAATAGTAATTCAAGCGCAATCGGAAGTATACTAAGCACAGTGGATACGCTACCAATAGAGGACAACAAATCATCAGAGTAAAGCAGCTGGAGAACTTTCAGGTAATTGTCGATGGAATCAGCGGTTTTCGGAACGGAGAGACTAAATCGATAATGCTTTCGCAAATTTTCCGAATTATCAGAACAAAAATCATCATGGTGCTGCCACCGTTCCGACAGGAACGCAGCGAAATACTTCGAGCGGCGAAGAACGAGCGAATGAAGGTGTACCAGAATCTCGGCTCGATCGGCTGTCGCGGCGGCGCCGTGCTCGGTGTCGGATGAGGCGTCGACGCGATCGGGGTGAAGGCGGAGGATGACGTCAGCGGTTGCTGCGTCGTTGAATCCGCCACCGCAGGCGGAAGCGACGGGGAGGAGAGAATGGGTAGACGATTCGATGGTGGAGGAGAAGCAGGGGTTGGCATCCACGCGCTGCCTCTTCTTGGGCACGTCGGAGATGGCTCCGTCGCAATTGTTGCCACGTCCAACACTGGACATCAGAAGCTTCAAGAGAGTGAAATGAAATGGGGGAGGTTTTGGAAGGGAGATGATTACTTAATAAGTTTAAAACTTTTACCTGTGTGTCATGTGAGTCCGTTTCACGGATCTTAATCTGTAAGATGAGTCAACCTTACACATATTCACAATAAAAAGTAATACTCTTAGCATAAAAATAATATTTTTCATGAATGATCCAAATAAGAGATGCGTCTCACGAAAACGATCCGTGATATCGTGTTACACGAGTTTTTGCCAATTTTTATTTCCCTAAAAAAAATTAATAATATTTTATTTACAAAATATCTAATTATTTTGGATGTCGATTATTTTTCTTTGTTAACTATTTTGTAATTTGATTTATTCAAATTAAAGCATTAAGATAGTATTTGTAAATATTTAAAAAAATTATTATAATTTTTTTTCCATAAAATTGTGCAATTTTATAAAAGAAAAGCCTATAATAACATTACCTAAGGTCATCTCCAACCCATATCATCTATTTTTCATCCTCTATCCTCTAAAATAGAGATTCATTGATCTCTATTTTCAAAAACCTTCTCCAACCCATATCCTCTAAATATTACCAAATACTGTATTTCTTTAATTTATTTCATTTTCAACCCGTTTCTTTTAAATATTAAGAAATACTCTATTTTTTTAATTTATTTCATTTTCAACCGATATATTTTAAATCTTACCAAATATTTCATTTCTCTAATTTATTTCATTTCAAATACACACACATATATATAATTACTTAATTTCATAATGTATTATTTAACTAAACTTAATTAATTCGCTAAACATAACACAACTACATGTGTATTCGACTCGTTTATTTAAAACAATACATTTATTTTGTCATCAAATTGCAAACAAAAGACAACATTCATCAAACAGACATAAAATATAAATCAAGACAAACATAAACGACACATGATTTAAAGAACAACACACAAATTGACCATTAAAAATATTAATATTCCGAATTACTGTACTCCTCCCACAAATGGTCAATAAGAGCATCTCGGAGTGCATAGTGAGCCGATTTATCTTTTATTTTACGATGGCGTGCAAGAAACTCTTGAAATCAGACATGTTCATCACGTGTCATTTCAACATCTGGGATGAGTGACTCGCGATAATCTGTGACTGACACATTCAATTCTCTTTCGTCTTCAATAATCATATTATGCATTATAATGCATGTTGTCATGATATCATACAACACTTGTTTGCTCCAAACTCGTGCAGGTCCAGTGATTATCGCTCACTTTGATTGCAATACTCCAAATGCTCGTTCAACATCTTTTCTACAACTTTCTTGTCGTGCTGCAAAATATTTCTTCTTTGGACCTCGTGGACTGTGGATTGTTTGCACTAGAGTAGCCCACTTTGGATATATACCATCTGCTAGGTAGTATCCCATGGTGTATTCTTTTCCTTGTATGACATAGTTAGCAGGGGGAGCTACACCATTGGCCAAATTAACAAAAAAATGAGATTTTGATAACACATTAATGTCATTGTTTGAACCTGGCAAACCAAAGTATGCATGCCATATCCACAACTCGTAATCTGCGACGGTCTCCAAAATGATGGTTGGTTTTCCGCTACGACCAGTATATTGTCTAGCCCAACCTGTTGGAGAGTTTTTCCACTTCCAATGCATACAATCTAGGCTTCCTAGCATCCCCGGGAATCCACGTTGTTTTCCAATAAGGAGAATCCTTTCAATGTCCTCAGCATTTGGAGACCGAAGATACCAGACACCAAAAACCTCCACCACAGCCCGACAAAATCTTTTTAAACTTTCAATCGCAGTAGACTCCCCGATTTTAATATACTCATCCGTTGAATCTGCCGCCATACCGTATGCTAAGATACGCATTGCAGCTGTTATCTTCTGGTATGGGGACAACCCGGGCCTCCCCAACGCATCTACTTTCTGTACGAAGTAATTGTCATGTTGTTGAACTGATTCCATAATTCTCAAGAATAACCGACGAGACATTCGAAAACGTCTCTTGAACATTGATTCATTGTACATTGGAGACTCAGAAAAATAGTCATTGTACAAGCGTTGTTCGGCAGCTAATCTGTCTCGATTAATCACAATATGGCCAGTGATCGAGCCTCGACGGTGCAAATTATCACTTTCTTCGTAGTAATTGGAGACAACGGTAGCACTGTTTATGAGCTGGCTTAAAACCATTTGTTGTTCGTCAATGCGATTCAACTCATTCTGTATGTTGGCACTAGGTTGATCTTCGTCGTCAGATGACGACGAGGACGCATAGAAAGAAAAACTTGAAGGACCTCCTTCATGAAAATTCATTTTTGAGCAAGTTGAGTAAATTATCAAGAAGTCACTGGTCTTTAAATAAGTGGTGACACTTATTAGTTTAGTTATGTTAGATATTTTAATTTAATTTTAATATTATATGGAATAAAAGCCAACTCATTTTTTTTTGTCACGGATTGTGTATTTCAATAAAGCCAACTGAGATACATTTCAAATAAAAGCCATGTGATGGGTTGTCTAGTGGTGTCTAGTCACAATCAGAGACAACTCAATAGCCCACTCTTGTCTATATACTAGCTGTCATGGGTTGTGCATTTCAAATCAAAGTCATGTGATGGGTTGTCTAGTTGCTGTCATCTAATAAAGAAACTCTATAATATGTCAGAGATGCATTGTACATTTAAAATAAAGTTCTTTCAATACACACCTTTAGATCAGATTTAATTTTAATTGAGACCGTTGATCCAGATTTTTTATCAAAATGTTTTGGCTATAAATTGAAGCATCATACGAATCATTGAGACCACTCCTACAAATTGAATAATTATTTACAATCAAATGACTTCATCTAAATGTGGTGCTGCCTTCTCAATCGAGGAGGACAAATTACTTGTGATGGCTTATCTTGATGTCTCCCAAAATCCAATAATTGGTATAAACCAATCACGCGATAGATTATGGTCACGAGTGGCAGCTACATACAACGAACAACTCGTTGGTAACTCAACAGAGCCTCGAAGTACTAAGGCCCTCCAATGTCGCTGGTTCAACATAAACAAGATTGTCCAAAACTTTAGTTCATGTGTTAGCCAGGTAGAACTTAGCCGTCCAAGTGGTGCTTCTGAGAAAGACATTGTGATAATTAATTTTTTTGATCATATTTCTGTGAAACTATATTTTTTTACTTTATGTGACTAAGATACAATTCATACCTTATTATAGTTGGATCAAGCAAAAGCCTTATTTAAGCAATCAGCTGGGTCGACTTGGCGGTTGGATCGTGTATGGTCTTTGTTTAAGGACCAAGAGAAGTTTAGGTCATCAAACGCTATTTTACCTAATTTCATACCAAACCACGGGAGTATCGACTCATCCCAGTTTGACTATTCTCCCAACACCGAATCACCGACACCTGATTCTCCAGGGCTATCTGGGTTTGCTATAAACCTGGAAGAAGATAATCCGTCAGGAGAGAGTTCTCAGTGTCCAATTGGCATAAAAAAAGGCCAAGGCCAAAAGAAAAGCTACTGAAGAACACTTGAAGGACATCTCCACCATGGCCAAATGTACTGAGAAAATGGTGGCTGTGATGGAGAATGCTGAGGTACATCGACAACAGCTCATTGATATTGAGAAACAAAGGAATGCGATAATGGCTTTTAAAGAAGAAAATAAAATACTAAGGATGAACCCTATGTGCGTTGATGAATCAGTCCGTGCATACTTGATAAAAGAACAACAAAAAATTTGGCAGAAAAGAATGGAGACGGCGGATGGCTCTGACGGGAATTCTACACCGTTTGGGGAGTTCCTCGGAGGAACTTCACCATCCGAGTCCGACCTTCCACCGCACTAATTTACTCTCATGATTGCAATGAACTAAAAATATGTTTATCTTTATTGTTGTTGTGTGTGTGCTTTTTTTTTTATTGTTGGTGATACGTCACTTTTAGTATTGTCTACGTTTTTATGTCTAAAAATATCACATGTTTATCAATTTAAATTAAGTCGATAATAAGTGTTTGTACTAAATTGTGTTATGTATTTCTTTGTCATTAAATTGTTCACTAGTTCCATTTGATAAGTATTATAAATAATAAATTATAATTAATTCATTAAAAAATTAAAACAACATTTGATCAACAAAACCGACTCACTTCCAAGCTTTATCTTGGTCGACCAAAGCAAGATACTTTGTATCTTGCTAAAGTATCTTGCTTTGGTCGACCATAGTATGCTTTGGTCGACCAAAACACACATGTGTGTGCTTTGGTCGACCATGCATGTGCTTTGGTGACCGAAGCACATCGTGTGCTTTGGTCGACCAAAGCATGTCACATGCTTTGGTCCACCAAAGCACACATGTGTTGTGTTTTGGTTGGTGTTTTGGTCGACTTAACTGTGGGTGTATGAGTCGACCAAGTTTGTGTGTTGGTCGATCTTTTATTTTTCAAGTCATCAGTCGATCAAGAACAATGATACTTTCTTATTTTTTTTTCCAAAAGTACTATATTGCAATTGTTATGATGACATTTCAGTGATTTGGTGGAATCTCTATATTGATCTTCAAATGAATAGTGATCCTCCAAAAATAGAGGATCACTGTTGCAGTCTCTAAAATAGAGATTGCATTTGGAGTTGGGTTGGATCACCAACCCATACTCTATTTTGGAGATTTCATCCAAAATAGAGATGGGTTGGAGATGCCCTAAATACATAGATCAATCAATCACTTGTTGCGATGGACACCGAAGAACTAAAGTTAAAGTGGCTGAGATTATGTTAAATTGGATGTAATTAGTGTATCTCTTCTGGAGAATTGGGAAAACCCGCGGACGATGATCTTTGATTTTTCAGGTTTCAGTTCGGTGATTTATTAAAATATTTTAAGTAGTTCGAGACAGGTGTGTGGATATTATTCTCATCCTCGAACCCACCCAAAAATAATATTAATGATAAAAATAATAATATTTATTAATATTAATAATAATAGATAATAATAAATTTTGGTTCGTATAATCTACATACTCGTCTCCGTACTGTCCCATTAATATTTGGAAAAAACTTGTGTGAGACGGTCTCATGGGTCGTATTTGTGAGACTGATCTTTTATTTGGGTCACTCATGGAAAATTATTACTTTTTATGCTAAGAGTATTACTTTTTATTGTAAATATGGATATGATTGACCCGTCTCATAAATTATAATCTGTGAGACAATCTCACATGACACCCACTCTTAATATTTTTGAAATAGAGATGAGAACGAGGATCTGAACATCGCGATTTCGTGATCGGTGATTTCTCGAACTCAAAAAAATGAGGATTGAGATGAGTATATGGATAAAGATTGAATTCGAGAAGGAAGATTAGGATGAGAAATCGGCCCAGTTGTCCCTCCATTGTCATCTTCATTTTAAATATAATATAATATAAATTAATGATTAGACAAGTTGGTGAAGTTGTTTTCGTATTTTATATTAAGGGCACCCACAGTAGTGGGTATTGTGGATGTCATGTCATCCAAATATTTGACACCACCGAATATTCATAATTGTGACCTCTTGATTTGTGTGCAAAGTGAATAACCGGTTACAAATTTGTAACCGGTTATTCATATTTTTTTTTTCATTTTTTAATATTTTTAATTAAACTTTCTAATTTTAATAATCATTTAAATATTTTTTTAAATATTCAAAAATATTTTTAATATTCAAAAATATTCAAAAATATTTTTAATATTTTTTATAAAATTGTAAGTTATTTTATTTAAATGAAAATAAACTATTAATTAAAGTGGCAATGAGACCCATAAATATTTGATTGGTTAAATATTTGATTGTGAAATGTAAGATATTTGAATAGTGAAATATTTGATTGATGATGTGGACTATGAGACCCACAAATATTTGGAGAAAATACATCTACTACTGTGGATGGCCTAATATTGTCAAGCTTGCATTGGCAACGTGGAATTTGTTTCGAAAAACAAAAAAATTTGTATGAGACGATCTTACGTATCGTATTTTACGAGACAGATTTTTTATTTGGGTCATCCATTAAAAATATTATTTTTTATGCTAAGAGTATTATTTTTTATTGTAAATATAGATATGATTGACTCGTCTCACAGATAAATATTCATGAGACCGTCTCACCAGAGACCTACTTATTTTGAAAAGCTCCTCCCTATGCATTAAATTCTTTTTGGAAGAACTTTAAATATACAAATTATTTCTTTGATTATTGTGATACGATAATGATATTTTTCAATTGCGTAATGCACTAAATGAATATATTGACTTTGATTTATAGGAAAATTAATTTTTTTTCATTTTTAATTATGTGAGTTTCCAAGTTGCATTTTTATATTGTAAGTTGATTATCAATTTTCACTTTTAGCCATTTAATCAGAATGCTAATATAATATAGAGTGCTCTCATAAGTTAATGATGTGCTCTCGAAAATTATTGATAGGACGTATTAAGTTGTTGATGAGTATAATAATGTTCTGTTAAATCTAAAAGTGAAAATAAATAATGATTTATATGATTAAAATTACGACTTAAAACTTACATAACTAAAAATAAAATAATACCAAGTTATAAGATTTTGTCCATAATTTATAGTCTATTTTGTTTTCCATACAATTTAGAATGTTATCAAGAAAATAAATCAATGAAATTGAATACAATTATACACATTAGATATGAGTATTAGTAAAAAAAAATATTAAATATCAATAGTGGACTATATACTTAAGATAAACCAACAGGAAAATGCATAATCTATTATTATTTATTAAGTTTTCCCATAATATAGCTAAAATATTTACTTTTTAGTGTACTTGTTTGTTTTTTTATTTATATATAAAATGAAGTTGTGAATTTTGTGTTAAAAAATACCTGTAGCCCAGTGGACACAGATTAAAGTTTGTGTACTAACAAGTGTTGAGATAATTAAGACATAGGTGTGTAGATAATAAATATTATAAAAGATACAAACATGATGTAGCTTTATATTTTAATTTGATCAAATAATAATAAATAATTAATATGAAATTATTTTCAATTTATAAGAGGACAAATACTTATGTGAGACGGTCTCACGGATCGTATTTGTTAGACATATATTTTATTTGAGTTATCTATGAAAAAATATTATTTTTTATGCTAAAAATATTATTTTTTATTGTGAATATCGCTAGAGTTGACCGATTTCACATATAAAGATTCGTGAAACCGTCACAACTCACAAGAGACCTACTCTTAGAAAAATTGTTCGATTTTAAAAAAAAATTGTTAATTTTTTTAATATAAAATATGGAGTGATTTGAATAAATTTTTAATAGATTAAAAAAAATAATTATGTAATTAAATATTTTAATGTCATGTATATTTGGAAGAAATGAGAAATCCATGTGATATTTATGTACATAAAACATATGACACGTGTACTCCGTCTATTCATCCGACACGTGTAACCGTACGTTACCTTCTTTTTAATTAATTAATTAAAGGGGAAAAAAGGAATAACTGTGCTCAGCACACATCAAATCACAGTTGTATCTTTCACCTTTCTGCCTAAAGGAAATTGCTTAAATGTACGAACAGTGATTCGCGACCACTGATTCCAGATCTATCCTCTTTCAAATTGTTACTAAATTTTTTCGAAGACTGAAATTCGGGCAAGTATGGATGAAAATCTGATAAAAAGGTTGGAATCCGCGGTTTCACGGTTGGAGGCGCTGTCCGCCACCGGATTTAGATCGGGCGGTGTGGCGGAGGGAGCTGGGGATGCGGCGACGGATCCGTCGATCGTGGCGTATGGCGATCTGGAGTCGCAATATCTGAGTAGAGTTGTGAGCGCTGGGGAGAAGATTGAGGGACAGGTTTTGGATATTTCGAAGGTTATAGAGGAGGCATTTTCTGTGCAGAAGGAGCTTTTGGTTAGAATCAAGTTTACGCAGGTTAGTGAATTTTAATCGTCTCGATTTTGATTTGGTTTGTTTGGTTTTAGTTTGTTTCTTATCGGAGCATGTAATGTGATGAAATGTTGAACAAAGTGAAACAATTTGCGTTATTATCGGGACTAATTCATCCTTGTGTTGTAAAGTGGTATGGCTACGGTCTGGATAATGGTGGAAGATTAAAGTCGTGATGGTTAAATGTAAGGCGTTCATTGGACAATTTTAGTCGATAATGATTGTTCTGCTGGGGTCTTTTGTTATGTTACACTGCTATACTTGGCCAATTTTGTTCGATAACTTTTGTTATGGTGTTCTGTGTCCTGCTATAACATCGCTTTCTGATATTTCGCTGCTAGATGCTGTAGCTTCCACCTGTGAATGGATCCCTAATACCTTCTTTTGATCATTCTTAATTTTGTACTCTTTTTTCTATTTTGTACTGTGATGCTAAGCCTGATCATGGCACTTCCAGAAACCTGACACAGCAGGATTGATGGAATTCATAAAGCCGTTGAATGAGGTGATGGCAAAAGCTCACGCATTGACAGAGGGAAGGAGATCTGAATTTTTCCATCACTTAAAAACTGGTTCTGACAGTCTCGGAGCTCTGGCATGGATTGCATATACAGGAAAAGACTGTGGTAAGAGGAATTTAGAAATAGATGTACCATTGATTGTTTATTTAGCTCAAAGCATTCTCTTTTTCATTTCTAGTTGATCTATTTTCGTCATCTTAGGAATGAGCATGCCTATTGCACATGTTGAAGAGAGCTGGCAAACGGCTGAGTTTTACTGTAACAAGGTAATATTTCTGACTCTTTGCATTAGAACTCCAAAGGGTTCACACACCACCAGTGAGAGAAACAAAAAGAAAGCAGAAAAAAGGACAAGAAATTAGGCAAACTTTGGTTCCCCTCATCCTTGAATATGTACCGTATTTATATTGGTATCCCTCCGATGTTTTTATTGGAGCTGAATGATTATGTGGTGATGATTGAATATACTTTTGCCACATCACTGAAGGATTGAGAAAATGTATGTGTGCTAGTAAGATGTGTTTTTTGAATAGGGGCTGATTTTTGCTCTTAAGAAGGTGATTCTGTACTATACATGTTGTCAATTTTCTTGCATAAACGGATAGGGAAATGGGGTCCGTATCAATCGTGGAGTGCAAAAATGGTAGACCAATATTGGAGTGCAAATATCAACCATCTAATCGCCATTACGGGTTTTCAAATTTGCAGAACATGTTGATATTTCATGGTACATAGTATATCTTTAGTACAACCAGAACTTGAAGAGTTTATTCACATGCTGATATTTAAGTTAGTAAAGAAAGCCAGTTGATCTGAGTATAAATGTCTTGGGTTGAGTCCTGAATACTCGTGTCTTTGAGACCTTAAAATTTCATCATCATCCAATTGTCTGAGTTATTTCTTAAAAAAATTCTTCTTGTTGCCATCTTTTATGTGGGAAGGATTCTTCAAGTTTTAAAGTTTGATGTGTACCCAATGATTGCACAGATTCTTATGGAGTACCGAAACAAAGATGCCAATCATGTTGAGTGGGCAAAGGCTTTAAAGGAGCTCTATGTACCTGGGTTAAGGGATTATGTCAAGTCTCACTACCCATTGGGCCCTGTTTGGAGTGCCACTGGAAAAACTGCAGCACCTGCCCAGACAAAAGCTCCAGCTCCTGGTGCACCTGCTCCTCCCTGTCCCCCCCCTGCTTCACTATTCAGTTCTGAGAAGACCCAGCCTTCATCGTCAGGTCCCAAACAAGGCATGTCTGCAGTTTTCCAGGAAATTAATTCTGGAAAGTCAGTTACTGCTGGTGATTAACTCTTTATGATTTATTTATGTTTTTTAACTTTCCATGGATTTATTATGTTCTCATCTCTGGCTTTTTGTTATTTTCTTAAAGGTTTGAAGAAGGTCACTGCTGATATGAAAACCAAGAACCGTGCAGATAAAGCTGGTGTCGTTACTGTTGCTGAAAAAGAAGGCCGTACTGGCTCACCATCATTTTCAAAGTCAGGACCTCCGAAGTTAGAGCTTCAAATGGGTCGCAAGTAAGTAAAAATGTTTATTTTCGTAAGCATAATGATAGGTTTGATTCCTTTGTCAACCAAGTTAAACATGGCTTACAGATGGGTGGTTGAGAATCAAATTGGACGAAACAATTTAGTAATTGATGATTGTGATGCAAGGCAGTCTGTTTATGTCTTCGGGTGCAAGAATTCCGTTCTTCAGATACAAGGTATATCTTCTTTGGTAGTAAACTAAATCAGAATCCAACTATACTTCATCATTTTTTGTTGGCTTCTCTCGTTAGGAGTTCTGAAAAGCTTTGTACGGGCATATCTATTTACAGGTAAAGTGAACAACATTACAGTGGACAAGTGCACTAAGATGGGGGTGGTATTCAAGGTCAGTTTAAGAACTTGTGTTAACCGGCTTTCTGTATATTAGAAGCCATCAGGCTGTAGATTAACTAACTCATTTTCTTTTTGATACTTGGGGAACTAGGATGTTGTAGCAGCTTGCGAGATTGTTAATTGCAATGGTGTGGAAGTGCAATGTCAGGTAATGATTCTTTATGATGTTGGAGTAAGGCTTTCCTTCTCCCTTTGTGCCTATAAAAATAGGCTTCAACTTAGTGGTGACTCTTGGGAACTATTCATAGCAGCTGCCTTGGTTTAAATAAGAATCAGATTTTATTAAATATTTTATGATATAAATTGTTACCTTTCAAAAATAATCCGACCCGCTATCTTCATTAAATGTCTAGCATGCCCGTACCTTAAGAATCACGAAAGAGAATCAGCTGGAGCAGCATTGTGGTTTAAGATACCTTCTGTTCTTTGTAAATCTTTCTTTACAGGGCTCTGCTCCAACAATTTCAGTCGATAATACATCAGGATGCCAATTATACTTGAGTAAAGATTCTTTGGAGGCTTCTATTACGACTGCAAAGTCGAGTGAAATCAATGTGCTGGTACCCGCATCTGAATCGGATGGTGATTGGGTATGTATCCCTTCCTATATACAGAATGCTTATAGCCCTTACCTTCCTAGTCTATGCTGATTTATAAAATCCCTTTTAACACGTGTAGTTTATTCGGTAAAATTCATTTTCATTGCCAATTTTCGAGCATAACTTAAAATCTTCTGGGCTTTCTCATAATATTCAGTTTTGTCAAATCCCAGATTATCATTATGATTTTTCAACGATAAACAAGCTAAGTATTTTAGATAAGGTTGATCCCTTTTATTTCAGGGAGAGCATGCTTTACCCCAACAATACATTCACGTTTACAAGGATGGCCAATTCGTGACAACCCCCGTGTCCCACTCCGGAAACTAACTTGCCGGATGGAAAATCATCAGATTTCATCGGTCCTTTTTTGACACTTCTCTTTTTTGATGATGAAAGGCTTAAGATCGCCTATTTTTTGATTTATTATGGTTATAACTCTTTTGTGTTTCTTTATTCATTGTACGGTTTGTGTTTGGCTCTTTGCTCCGTTTTTTGTATCCATTTGTAACGGAAACTGTCCGCCGTCACCGTCTAATTTGGCAAAAATGTATGGCTTTTGTTTTTGAATGGAATCTCAACATTATTTATTTATGCCTATTAGTGGGTTTTACTTGTGGAGGTGGATGACAAATCGAGAACTCAATTCTTCAATGGGTTTAAACGAATTTTGAATTATGCCCATAAGCAGGGATCATAATCTATAATCATTTTTCGGATTAGAAAAGGACCATGAGATAAAATAATGGACGTTATTGAGTATTTTAATAAGACAAAAATTTGTGTGAGACAGTCTCACGAGTTGTATTTTGTGAGACAAATCTCTTATTCTATTCGGGTCATCTATGAAAAAATATTATTTTTTATGTTAAGAGCATTACTTTTTATTGTGAATATATATGTAAGGTTGACCCGTCTCGCAGATAAAGACTTATTTTTTTTAATAATTGGTTAGTTTGTTAATTATGTTTATAACTGGTAATAATGAATAAAATTAACCCTGTGAGTGCCTATTGATGCATTAAAACATATTTCGATATCCGATTAGAATACAAGCGAGACATGGGAATTTATCTAAAGTTGAACGCTCTAGAGGTATGGTTTTCATGTGGACGGACATCTCTTTTTCTATTTCTCAGGAAAAAAGTAAGATATTTTAATAAATTTATCATTCCTTTTTTTATTTCCTCTCTTGCTCATCTTATTTCCTCATAATCTCATATGGAGATGTAAACGATCCAAATTAAATCAAACCAAACAATATCAGGTTTGAATTTGGTTCGTTTAAAATTGTTTGAAGAGCTCGAGCTCGATTCGAACTTCTATTACCAGGCTCGAGTTCAGTTTGCTCAGTTTGTCTTGAAATTACAAAACTCGCGGCTCCTTAAAATCTCGTTTATTATGTTAATCAAGTCGAGCTCGAGTTTGATTCATTAATAGCTCGTTTATCATGTTTAACAAGTATATCTTGAGCTCGGCTCGTTTTTTAGCTCGTAAAGCATAGAATTGAGCTCGAGTTTGAGCTTGATTCGAGCTTATTAAAAATTAAAAATATCAAATATCTAATTTCAAATCAAACATAAAAATGTAAATTCATTCATAAATAACCGAAACAACAAAAAAACAACTAAAAAAACATAAACTCAGTATACTATTGAACGTCCCAAAATAATACATTTAGCATCCAGATAACAAATATTCGTCATACACTGATATCACAATATAAATAACATTGCAATAATTTCACTCATTTAATACTTCAATTCCTTCCATTAATATTAATACTAATATTTTTATTTGTAACTCAACAAATAAGCCAAGTTCGAGCTTACGAGCCACCTAAACAAGTCGAGCGCGAGCCCGCAAGCATATTATTGAACATGTTTGTGAGCTCATGAGAAGAATATCCTTAAACTTGAGCTTGATTTGATTAATTTTTCGAGTTTGAAATCGAACTTCGGCTTGATTTGATATGAATAACAAACAAACTCCTTTGCACTAATATATATATAGTACTAAATAACTATTTTTCTAAAAAACTAATAATCGTTATCATGCTTCATTTTATACTTTATTTATAATTAGCTAGTTAAACTTTAAATATAACTGAATTAGTATCTAATATATATTTAATGACATATATTTTCTTGAAGTATTGATATGTTTAAATAAAGATGATCATGAGTTGTTATATATATGTTGTGTGTGCGCGTGCGCGCCCGTGCGTGTGTATATATATTCCCGTGCGTGTGTATATATATTCACATCTATATAAATAATGTCATTTTAACAAATAAATTGAGAAAACCAATAATCTTACACAATGAAAATTGTATAAAAACATTAATTAAGAAGTACAAATATTTCAAGTTCTTCCCGTATTAATTAGCAACTGATCTTTAGTTAGTTGTGGATGCTTGTAGAATATATCAGGGGCTGCGAGAGTGGCTACCTGGGTTAGACCTGATTTCTTGCGACTGCGCAAGCTCTCCGGTGTAGCCGTGCTCGCTGCTGGAGAATTCCTGGCTCGACGTCCCCGCCCCGCCTTTCCTGAACCTCTTCAAATCTGGGTATGAGCCCGAGTCCGATTCCGAGGTGCCGCCTGAACTGAACAGCGCATTGTGGCCTGGCTTGACTCCCTCGTTTAGGTCATCTAACGAAACATCTCCTTCCAATGCACGCACAATCTGCACAAATGCATGCATGATACCAATGATTAACCACTAAAGATGTGTTCTAGAACATATATAAGGTTGCATTTAGATGGATGAATTTAAAATTCATGGACTGAAGAGCTAAACCTGGCTCATTTTGGGGCGTCTCCTGGCAGAATGCCTAATGCAAGCTGCAGCACAAGCCACCATGCAAAGCATCTCCTGCGGATCATAGTTGTTTTCCAGCTTTGGATCCACCAGCTCCTCGTACCCTCCTCCTTCCGACACCTTCGAAAGAATCGGCCTAGCCTGCATATATGCCATACAACATTCCAGCCATCACCATACTAAATCCGAGTATTATTAACAAACTCGAATTCGACGTACCCAATCAACTAAGCCGTCGTCATCACTGGTGATGTCGATAGGGCGACGTCCAGTTATTAGCTCCAGAAGCATGATCCCGAACGAGTACACATCTGATTTCTCTGTGAGCTTTCCACTTGAGGCGTATTCAGGTGCCAGATACCTGTGTTTTTCGAACTGATTAACTCGTTTTCTCGAATCTATAGAGTTCGAGTCACACCGAATACATGAAAAGTAAAATAAAAATCGAGTTTACGTTGAGTTGTTTCGACACTATGGGATGAGATATTCGTACCCGAATGTTCCCATGATCCTAGTCGAAACATGAGTGTAGTTGTCTGAAGAAAGCTTCGCCAACCCGAAGTCAGCCACCTAAATAATTTCATACAAAAACGACTGAACATCGAAAAATATTACATATGCGAATTATTTTATAAGCACGCAACGAGTGCCACGGATCACTGGTATAGCAGTACCTTGGCCTCAAAGTTGTTGTCCAGCAAAATGTTTGCTGCTTTAATGTCTCGATGGATAATGCGAGGATGACCTGTATAAATATATTAGATAATTAATGTTGTTATTATTATATAAAAGTGGACAAATTTTAATAATTAAGAAAACAATTAAACAAAAGAAGAAAATTGGAGAAAGTTACAGTCTTCATGAAGGTAAGAAAAGCCTTTTGCTGAGCCCAAAGCAATCTTAAGTCTCGTACTCCAATTCATTGTTGGCTGTCCATTTCCTACACAAAGGATATATATGTACATCTTTTGCATCAAAACCTTAAACTTGTAAGTTGTTTTTCAAAAAAAACTTTCTGATTCGTTTTTTTCCTCTTGCAACACATGGTAATAGTGTACAGATTGACAAAAATCCAGTCTTGGGAATGATTTTTTGAATTTTTTTTTCCCGTGAAATTTGATGCAAAATAAGTGTTATATATAGCTATAGAACATGAGGGGGAAGCATACCATGGAGGTGATGTTCAAGGGTTCCATTAGAGACAAATTCATAAACCAACATCCTCTGAGAACCTGAGATGCAATATCCAACCAAAGACACCAAGTGCCGATGATGCACTCGGCTGATTATATCCACTTCCGCCTGGAATTCGCGTTCGCCCTGCCCGCTGTTGGCTTTCAGGCTCTTCACCGCGATCTCCTTCCCGTTGGGCAGCACACCCTTGTGCACGAATCCGAATCCGCCTTGCCCCAGCAGGTTCGACTGCGTGAAGCCGCCTGTAGCTACTGCCAAGTCGTTGTAAGTGAAGTTACTCTGGTTGAAGCCGAGGGCCACGGCTGGGTGCGGAGGCGGCAATGCAGCCTGGTGCGGTCCGGAAAAGCCGGCCGAGCTTAGCTCGCTGCTGCTCATCATTGGTGGAGGGGGTGGTGGCGCCAAAGGCCAGCCGTGTTCGGAGCTTATGCCGGGGCTGGTGTAGGGTTGCGGGATCTTCATTACGTGGTCTGTGGAAGGGCGACCGCCCTTTGCATGCCAGTTTCCGCCACTGTTGAAGTAGTCACTACCTGCGATCAAAACATTGATTCAACGGATCTTGGTGAGATAATTACGTGAAAAATGAGTAGAAATTGTGCTGACATACTCCTGTTTCCATGAGAATTATCTCTGTAGTAGTTCATATTGTCATGCGGCTTTCGTTTCTTCCTTCTAGCACAAGATATCAAGAAAACAACCATCATAAGGAGCAGTAATCCTGCGCCCGCCGCTGCTCCTGCTATGATTGCCTTCTCATTAGAGGCTGAATCATTTGACTGGGAGTCGATCGATGGTGCCGAGTTGTTCCTCGAAGGAGAAAGTGTTCCCGAGCGAGGCGGGGGCGGTGGAGGCGGAGGTGGAGGCGGAGGTGGTGGGGGTGGGGATGGTGAATTCCCATTCTCATTCCCATTCCCACCTGAATTTGATTTCGGTGGTGGTGGAGATTTGTTTTTATCGTTAGACGGCGGAGAGTCTTCGTTGTTATTGTTGTCGTTGGAAGGCGGGGAACCGTTGTCTCCAGAAGGAGAGCCTTTTTCGGGCGGCGGCGGCGGCGGTGGCGAGCTATTCGGCGGAGGAGGAGACTTGGAATCTGAATTGTCCGAAGGTGGTGGAGGTGAAGATGAAGAGTCGTCGTCCGGTGACGACGATGACGATGAGGAGGAGGATGAAGGCGGTGTTGGAGAGTCTGACGATTTAGAATCCGGCGGAGGAGATTTCTCCGACGACATTGTCACAGATTCTTATACAACTATGTAATCCGTCAAAATATAAGCATTCCCCGCCGCTCTCCAAGTAACGACCCTGATCAAGATTCATGAAACCACGTACTTTGAAGAAATTATCAACGAAAAATCCATCATTTGAAAAATTAACCATCAAGATCAAACATGCACCTACATTTACTCATGTTTATTTTCTTTGAAATTTTGAAGTCCACCAACTTCATTTGAATTAAAACACAATATAAATATCATTTCTTTGACAGATTGTGATCCAAGAAATGCAAATGAACAAACCAACATTCACATAATATAAATTAATTATGTTCAAGAAAATAATATCTATAGCTATTCAGAAAATCTTGAGAAGAAAAGGTGAAAGGGAGAGAAGTGTGGGGGAGAATCTACCTTTAGGAGAAGGGGCAGGGAGGATTCTCAAAGCAAGGATGCAAAAGAGATGGTGCATCATTATAGTTTCCAAAAAAACAAAACCATGTGTGCCTCTTCATTTCTCTCCCCCTAAATCTCCTATAAATTAGGAAATTGAACTAAATTTCTATTTTTAGATTTTAAATTAAATTAAATATTTTTTTAATGGAGATTATTCTTGCTTCAAATGTAGTTATTTCCCATTTTGATACAACATATTTTAATCATGATGATTTCATAGTTCAATTTTGTAAGATTGATTTTCGGTTCGACCCGATTTATGACAAAATGTTATTTTTTATATTGAAAGTATTACTTTTTATTACAAATATGGATCGGTTAGACCCATATCACATATATACATTTGTGAGATCGTATATTCTCCGTATTAATTTATTCCAAAGGTTTTATGTTATTAAAGTTAGAACCATTACTAGAGATTCAAAGTTATCAACATTAGAGCCACTACTAGAGATACATACCTTGATTATGACTAATTTAGGATTAGAAGTTGTACAAATATCATATGTATTACAAAAGTTTTAAGGTTTGATGTATAAAAACTAAAGAATACATTAACTTAACGTTTGGCTCCTTAGATATGATGACAAATGAAGTATGATATCTAAATGATATATTAATGTTTATAAATAATATAATCATTTATAACAAATTTAATTTTTTCTGTAAAAGTTGAGGGAAAAGTTAAATAAAACGAATATATGTAATGAGTTAATATCTCATTTTTCGCACCAAACAATGTTTAATTCATCGTTTAGTTCGTGAGATGAGATTATGTAATATATATATGAATGATATATCATTATGTAGTATAATGATTTATAATTCCGATCGATTGTAAAACTTGATCCAAACATTTATTGATCACCTAGTACCTCGTCGTTTCTCACCAACGGATGCCAAATTGTTTGTGAACTAAAAACATAATTGCATTGATCTAGATAAAGTTCTTTAAATGCAAAAAAAAACAAAAATTTGCGTTAGACGATATCACGGATTATATTTTATGATTCAAATATCTTATTTGAGTCATTTCATGACCGTCTCAGAGACCGTCTCAGAATATACCTACACAATTCTAGAATTTGGAACTCTCTGTGTAATGCGTGTATATATAGTTGTGGTTAATAGGAAAAGTTGGTTGTCGACTGTGGTGTTTTCCATAGAGAGGAGAATTTAGGGGACAAAAAAACAATCGTCCAACCAAATCCCTAAATTGAATCTCTCTCTCGACAATCACACCTCAGAGAACAAAGCCCGTTCGCTGTTGCGATACAGATCGGTTCAAACGATGCCGTCTCGCAGAAGAGCGCTCCTCAAGGTCATCATCCTCGGTGACAGCGGGTAAGGCGTTTTTTTTGCTGTTGCGCTTAATTTGGCTCGATTCTTTGAGGAAATTGTTGATTTGTTGTTGTTAGGGGTTCATTTTCGATGTTTTTCATTTGATTGTGGTGCCGGCGGGATTTGGGGCTTCGTATCTTTCATTCTCTTACTCTATCGTTCGAATAAGGGTCTATTTTATTTTATTTCGTTTTTTCTAATGTAGTTGAGTAGATGACATAGGTAACTTAATTAATATATTTGATGTTACTGTTTTTCTTCTTCAATTCCATGTTTTGGCCTGAGATTTTAATAAAGAAAATGTGATGGAAAAAATTTTGGTTATCAAGAGTTGCACCACAAATCATTTTGAACATTGAAATGGAGGGTGGAGCCAAAGAAATGACAACATTTTAAGTTTTAATCTTTGTTGTTATGTCACTGAAATATAATGTCCAAATGATTTCTATGCCATCACTTTAGATTGATTTGAGTGTAGGTTGTAAGATTTGTATCACCCTATTTGTATGTGTTGATACTTATGGTAACTGTTCTCTTTCTGCGATTTTCAGGGTGGGAAAGACCTCATTGATGAATCAGTATCCTTGATAGTTGTTCATGTTCATTAAGACAATACTCAGGCATATCTGAGAATTTTTTCTGTACATAATTTACTACTATGAGAAAAGATTCTTGTTTAGTTATTTGTATAATGTTTCCATCATCTGTTGATTAAAGATATGTAAACAAGAAATTCAGCAACCAATACAAGGCGACAATTGGGGCCGATTTCTTGACTAAGGAAGTGCAATTTGAGGATAGACTCTTCACTTTGCAGGTATGTCCGGGATAGATTTGTTTTTTCACGGTTTATGAGAGAAAATGCAGGGTTCATTGGCCAAAAAAACTCATGTTTACATAAAAAAAACCCTCCTCATCTCAAACTTTTCCTGGGTCAGATAAGTCATATCCAAGGACACACTTTTTTTAATACTTGATATAGGATATCAAGTAATATGTCTGGTTCATTGTATTATCAGAAAGTAGAATGCTGACATATTACTGTTTACAGTGATACTCATTAGGTGCCTTTGAAAACGCAATGGAAAAATGAAATTTATGTGATATTTTGTCTTTTCATCGACCCTTGTTATTTTTAGTAGTGTCTCTCGACCTTGGATGTTATGTTGAGTTTTTATGCCTTAAGATTGATTTTTGTTCTAGTAGATATGGGATACAGCTGGCCAAGAGAGGTTTCAAAGTCTTGGGGTTGCTTTTTACCGCGGTGCTGATTGCTGTGTGCTTGTCTACGATGTCAATGTGATGAAATCATTTGATAATCTTAACAACTGGAGAGAAGAATTCCTAATTCAGGTATCTATTTCAGGTTTCTTTTCTTAGTTATCTTCTTCCATCAAACTGAATTAAGCACAACCGTCTCGCAGTGCCTTTCAATTTACCTATTTATTTCTCACACTTCAGACTTTTGATATGATTTATCCAGTATATTATATTTCCTTCTAATGTATATATAATTTAAATAAATCTGCCAAGTCCCCCTTTTCCATGAATTGTAAGAGCTCAGGTCCTCCATGGGCCCAACCCTTGCAGATGTGAAATATGAAGTAATAAGTTTAATTCTTAGCATTGTCATCCTCCGGCTGGGGTATTTGCTGTTTTAGCAAAATAGTAGTTTGTATTTTTCAAGTGCTTTTATTATTATTTTTAATCGATTTTGTATGCAATTCATTTGGTTAATAGTAGCTATGATGCATTTGATAAAGAAAGATTCTTCATCCTGATGATATTTCTGTTCTCGTTCACTTAACTGAAGAGATGGAAAATACTAACAAAACTGGAAAATGTCTACAGGCAAGTCCGTCAGACCCAGAAAATTTTCCATTTGTTGTGATCGGTAACAAGATCGATGTGGATGGAGGAAATAGTAGAGTGGTATTCATCTCTCTCTCTCTCTCTCCTTAAATTAACTGTATTGTTTTACAAGAATTCTTGCTCTTTCATGTTTATATATGTGCATCTATCTTATTCGTTTTATTCTTTTGAGGATGACTGGGAGTTTGCATTTGTGGGGTGATGGGTAGGGTTGGAGATGAGAGGTAGCAAGCCTGATAAACCAATATAGTTGTACTATACTGATGCTTATCACTATTTTATTGTTGAAGCTGTAAACGTTTATTTTGGATTGAAAATGTTTGTGCTGTCTTATTTGAATCCCCACAGGTATCTGAGAAAAAAGCTCGGGCTTGGTGTGCCTCGAAAGGGAATATTCCCTACTTTGAGACTTCTGCCAAGGAAGGCACCAATATTGAAGAAGCTTTTCAGGTTATTGCAAAGAATGCTCTGAAGACTGGAGAAGAAGAAGAAATGTAAGTGCATTAAATTTCATGTGAAATCTGGTTATTTTTTCAAACATGACCGTTCACCGAGAGGGAGTTATGTGTATTAGTTAATGTTCTTGCACGTAGTCATTCATCTGTTGTTCCAGAAAAGTACTTGAACCATGTGGTGCACATAATGATCCTTTAAGTTTGACACTCACGCACGTTAGCTTCTTTCTCTTGATTGTATTAATCTTTTGAAAATTTGTTCATGCTGGTGAAGATATTTGCCGGACACAATAGACGTTGGAAGCAACAGTCAGCAAAGGTCGAGCGGATGCGAGTGTTGAATGGATTTATATTATTGAAAAAAGTTTCCAGAACTTCAAAGATGAATTGGTGATTCTTGTGTCTTTCCGTAGTGACAATGTTTCGTTGTGGAGGGAACTGGTCTCAAGTGTTTATCTTGTCCAATATCTATCTATGTTCTATTTTCAATTTGGCAAGAACCGGATAGGGCTCTCTGCAAAGATTGTGTAAAATTATTGTTTCTCAACACCATTTTTTCAAGTTGCTCTTCCCCTTTTTTTTGCATTGCAATATAAACCGACCAAATTCTGATGATATATAGCTGTTTATTTTGTTCTCTTGTGTTCGTTTTTGAGTTTTGTTTGAATAAAATCTTTTTTCATTTGGGTTACATTTGTATTCTCTCTACATAGCCAATTGAGCCTTCTTGAATGAACATCTCTTCTAGGGGAGTATTTATTCTATACTTTCAAAGACTTTTGATGATTTTTTTTAAAATGATGGACTTTTGTGGAGTTGAAGGATTTTTATCGACTTTTATGGAATCTCATAGAATTGTAAAACAAATTTCATAGACTCTTATAGAATTTTTTTCAAGATTTTTGTAAATTTTTGTAAACTTTTTCATAGAATTATGTGAATTTTGTAGTTTATAATTGTGATTTATTTTTAATTAATTTTTTTAAAATAATTATTAGACATAAATAACTTCTTCAATTTTAAATTATTATTTTTATTTATGAATGTAAATGAATTTTACTTATTTAAAAGTTAAATCAATTTAATTTGTGAAAAACGACAAATGAACTGTCCAATTTATTGAAATCAAAAAATTTCAATTTTTTATGTAAATTCAACATATTAATGAATAATATTTTTATAAGTTCATAATAAAATTTTATTAAAAGAACACTCAAAATAATGAGTAGTCTTTTATAAAAAAAATCTAATCATTACTGACAATTTGATCAACATCGTTCTACATTCCATTGGCTATGATATCCCTCCATGCATTAGTATTTGTTCGTTGTTGTTTTTGAGTATTAAATAACTGATCAAAGTCGTCATCTTCATAAACTTGTGTTGATGAAGACAATTGAGTTTCATTATCTAATTCAATTTGAAATTCATCAAATTGACACTTCTTTCAAAGAAAATTGTGTAATATAGCATATGCCAATATAAGCCCTGTTAGGGGTGGGAAAAAATACCGAATGTTCGGTATACCGAGATTACCGTAACAAAAAAAAATATCGAATTTACCGAATTTTAAGTATACCGAAGATTTCGATACGGTACGATAACAATATCGAATTTTTCGGTACGGTAACGATATCCAATTTGAAAATTTTGATATATACCGAAATACCGAAAAATATTCAAAAATTTTAAAATATATAATATTTTAAAACAATAAATTATAATTTTTTTTAAAATGTAAGGTTTTTTTGTTCAATATACCAAAATTTTGATATATCGATATGAATTTGCTTATACAATAATCTAAGATATAGATTAACTAAAATTAAAGAAAATAATTAAAAATAAAATGCTATATAATAATTAATAAAAAAATTAAATTTTAATTATGTTTTTAAAAAGTACAAATAAAAGGAAAAATAAATAGATGATAAAAGAATGAAAGTTTGTATTGAATTTGGGAGATTTATCAATTAAATGTACATCCAAATCTTTAGGTTGAATCAAAGACTTTTGTTGACATTTTATTGTTGTACCTTAAGCTATAATTCTTGTACTTAATAGAATTCATAGAGTCATTAAAAATCTATTGACATTTTGAATTCCTATAGACTTTTGTAGAGTTTTTAAAAGTCAAGTTTGAATACCACATGACTTTTTAAAATTCCACAAAAGTTTACATTGAATACCACTAAACTTTTATGGAGTATATAAAAGTCTAGTTTGAATACCTCTAGACTTTTAAACTCCATAAAAGTCATTAAAAGTCTATAACCAATACACCCCCTTTTAGAATATTATGTGACACCTTTAGTGGAAAAAAAAAACACAGTACTCGCAGTAAGCACTAGGTTCGTGTATTTCATTCACTTTTTATTATATTAAATTGTTTTTAAAAAATTGCGAGTAACCTCAAGCTCTTGCATCTTACAGACCAGACGAAAAACAAATTCATTGCATAAACTAATCAATTAACAAAAAGAAAACAGAACATTCCATGTTTCTGTCCCATCCAACATGGCTCTGCTGTAAAAACTTAAGAACTCGAACCACATCAAATACCACCAGATGATTCACTAACAGATTGATTTTTCTTTGATCTTTTACGTTTTCTGCTCCTGTTTCTTACACTGTTATCTACCGTTTTGCTTTCCTGCAATCAAAATTGGAGTCTCAGCAACAGATACTACAAAGGAAACACCACAAATTATAACCGCTTAGTACACTCCAAAAAAAGGCTCAGTTACATGAGGATATCAAAAGATGGATAGAGACTACAACCAGTAATTTTAAGCTAAATTGCTATTTTACTCTCAAATTTAATTATATTTATTTGATTTAATCCATTTAAATCATTCAGGTATGGAGCCTCAGAGAAGTTCTTACGTCGATCAAAACCACTAACTATTTGTTTTAGGGCACTGGAACATGTTTTTCAGGCTCCAAAATCTATTCTTTACGCATAGAAAAATAAAATTCTGGTAATTTCAAGGTTCACCGGAATTAAACTTAAAATAATCTGAGTTCATGTCAGTATCTATACACCAATTATATATTAATTTATCATTAATCATGGCTGAACACACTTTCCATAAAGGTATATGATAAGCATGGATGGAATAAAATTATTGGAAATACTACAAAAATCCACACCTTTCCTGCCGCAGAATTTTCATTCATCTTTGTCTTTTTCTTCTTGCATGACAGTGGGTTTGGACCCTGCAATCAAAACAAGCATATCCTTGGTAACATTAAAAAAAATCCTGATTGAACAAGACTGTGTTGCGTAATTCTGCTATAATTTGTGTTTCAAGATGGTGGACAGAAGCAATATTAACTTTCATACAATGAATGTCACATCTTCAGCAACCAAATGTCCGCAAAATTATGAAATAAGAGAAAATCTTGTGACTTCCCATGTGAGAGCAAACTATTTGGACATTGGGCTACAATCACATCGAAAGAAGTGATTTCTCCACAATATATTTAAATATTGAAAACAATTGAGAAAGTAAAAGCTACGTGAAGGGATTCCACAGGAATGGCGAAAAGAAAAAAGATGACATGAAATTGATGTTAACCTTTGCTCTCTTTCGCTTGAACTGAGCTTTATCATTCAGCACTATCCTACTTGGTTTATCATTTTTGTTGGGATCCTGATGATTTTCGTTATCGCCATTCACATCCAAAGTGTTGCACGCTTCTTCACTGTCTGCTCTGTTTTTCTTTCCTAACATCTTGTATTCCAACTCAGTCATATGTGAGCGCCCTTCTTCAGCAGTCTTGGCAAACTCATGCTGAACTGCTGATGGACGTTCGAGAAACAGAGCATTTCGAAGGGCATATACGATTGGCACTCCTGGTATCTGCAAATGGCAGCCTTAAAAAGTTGAATGTCTAACAAAAATGTGGTTTTTGCTACTCAACATACAAACAGCATGAAAATTTGATTTTGCACATAAAAAAAGCAGGAACCTCTTGGAACTTCTTCCTCAGCTCAGCATCCTGTGTTGCAACAAAAAAGTGCTCGGAGTTGTTTTCACCAATAATTTCCGTCATGCACGCTGCAGCAGTTTTTCTCTTCTCATGGTCACATCTAGAAATCCGCTTATTGAAAGTTAAACTCACATTTGAATATCCATAGGCCAACCTAACTAACAACATGAGCGAGAGTATTGCAATGAAAAATCACAGCATGATCAAAGCAGGTTGTTCAATCTTGTTTACATTGATCCTCAAATTTCGAAACTCTATCTCCTATAGAGACATTCGGCGCAGACTAAAGCATATAGCAGCATAGTTCCACCACCAAAATAAAAAATTTATCCAAACCACAAACCATTTTCAGAGTCTAGAATGAAGCAAACATCAAATACAATGATGAAGCGAACATGCCCAATAATACATAAAAATCAAAATGACTAACCTTGCAGTTATCAGGTTTCGGGCAGCATTAAGAGAATCAGAAAACGATTCACCAAGGCTTCTCAACTCTGCAATAACACATCTGTCGCCAAATATTTCCTAACCCAATTAACAATCAATTAACTATGATTTACCCAAAAAGTTCAGAATAAATCGAAAATCATCAAACCTGGTAGTGAAGATTTTGACAGCAACGCCAAGAATATTGGCCAATGCAGTATCAGCGGGAGTGATTCCATTCGACAGAACATGGTGCACAAAGGTCCCATCACATAGGATTTTGAACGGCTCTCGGAATCCATAGCAAGCCGTGTAGAATCTCACAGCTCTTCGATGCCGCTTCTGCTTTTTCACCCTCATTTATCTAATTCAACCAAAAAAACATTTCAATTATAAGGTAAGAAACCAAATCTTGAAAACGAAGATCTAAATTCATCTACATCAATAACAGCAATTTCAGAAGAATATAAAATTACTTGAAAACCGAATCGACAGCAGCGAGGCGAGGACGGGTGAATTGTGCAGCCGAGCTAGGGTTTATGATTTTTTTTGAAACAGGGGTTTATGAAATTTTTTTAGTATGATATATTAAATTTTAAATTGAGTAATATATTTATTCAATAAATAATAAAAATTGAATTTTAAATCAATAGTATTATTGTTTCAATTAGTTGTTTAAATAAATTATAAAACAAAAAAAAAAATCACAATCCACTTTTAGGTATGAACCAATTGTAATTTTTTAAAGAAAAACACAGGCCGATCGAGCTTAAGCAAGAAAGGAGATGGATCCATGTGTTTTATATATCGTTTCTGTTTAAATATGTTCGAGTTTGAATTCAAGTTGATTTGTAATGAATATATGAATTGTTTGAATGCATTTGAATTTATGGGACTTCATTTTGTGTTTAAGTCGTATAAAAGACATTGTCGAAGATATTTTTCTCAATATGGATGACATCCAAGTTATGTCTTATAAAGTTCGTACTCCCACTTGAACAAGATCACCACAAGGATTGAAGCTCGGCAATTAACGACGGAAGGAATACGTCCAGTTTGTCTTTTGGGTTACTCGGTCCAGGTCTAATCACAGACAAGAATATGTATTCGTCTTTCATACACATCTAAGGTGGTAAATTGTATGGAATAACAATGATAGGCCATGACGAATACTGCTAGCCACTTTGTCCAAATGGTTGGAATTCATCTGTTAATAGTCTTAGGGGTGTATTCAATGTATGAGATTTATTGACTTTAATCACTTTTGTAGATTTTAAAGTCTAGAGGTATTCAATCAAAGATGATACAAAACGTCAAAATGACGCAACGCTGCACAATCAGAAGGGTTATCATAATGTCACCGTCAAAATGGTGGTCATTATGCCAATGCATATGTGACGTTGTAGCTTTCAAAGCATACAACCTAAGCAAACGTGGAGTGATCGGAAAATAATATATCAACTTGTATGGAATTCTCTTCTTCTCAGGATTTTGAGATCGATTTCTACTACGTTTGTACCGAGGATGTTCACATATCTTACACTCTACCAAAACATCGTCAACACCCCAGTATATCATACAATTATTCTTACATGCATCAATCTTCTCAACCGGAAGCCCTAGATCTTTGATAATTTTTTTGGTCGCGCAAAAACTCTCGGGGACGTAGTTATCAGACGGACATAACTCTGACATGAGTTGACACATGTCATTGTAATTGCGCTCGGACATGTTGTGTTCATGTTTCATCTTCAGTAACCGAGCGAGCACAGACAACATAGAATGATCGTGTAGATTTTCATCCCAAATTTCTTAGTCGACTGATTTAATACATTCATACAATGATTTAATATAACTGTTTGGACTTTCAGGATCTTCGGGAACATTATTTATTGTAGGATTTTCTTCACCAAAATTCTCATTATCATTTTCAAGATTTTCTTCAAAGTTAATATTTTCTTCAATAGTATCAAAAAAATCCGGAAATGTAGTTTGAGCAATTCGTGGTGCAATACGATACGAAGATGACGAATGAGCTTCCATATTAAGATTAGAATAGAACGGATGAATGTATTCCTCTCAATCAAAAAAACAATTGTAGTAATTCGGTACAAATCCATAACGATCGAGATATATCTTAACGGTATTTTCACCAAAATATATTTTGTTCTGACATTTTTTTCGATTGCAAAGACAACATATATTTCTATTTAATAAACACTCAGGATGACTAAGTGCAAATATTACAAACAACTCTATACCAACACAATATTCATTCGTTAGAAATTCATTCTCCAACCGCCGTTACATTCAATTTCTATCGTTATTCAATTTATCCTACAAGAAAATAAATAAGATGTATTCTATTTAATATATATCATTTCCTTATTGATTAAAAAAATTAATATATGTAATAATTTTAATGTTGACAATTTATATAAATTAAATTCAACCACATAAGTGGACAGATTTAATAATTTCAATGTTGACCATTTATATAAATTAAATTATATAATATTTTAATAACAAATTAAACATGCAATTATATTATTTAATTTCTAAATAACATGCCATAAAAACAAATTAAACTACATATAAATCTACAACAAACTTACAATATGATCGTAAAAGACGTCGGAGCACTGTGCACGCGCAAAAAAATCAGCTGGAAGACGACCTACAAGCTAACAAAATTCATGCTCTTAATCAACACTAAGAAATTTACAACGAATTGAATCCAAAAAACTTACCCCAACTCGAAAATGGACCGAAGAGAAAATTTTATCGCAGAAGGGAAGTGGTGCGGAAAAAATGGACCGAGCAGGGGCATATTTGTAGAAAAATGAGAACCGTCGCTAATAGCGACGGTTTATTAGAAAACGGTTGCTATTGGCGACGGTTTTATTTAAACCGTTGCCATTTTGCGACGGTTTACAAACGTCGCCGATCTGTATCGGCGATGCTTTAAAACGTCGCTGATAGCGACGGTTTTAAATGCGTCGCTAATTTTATAATTGGCGACGGTTTCTTTATTAGCGAACAGTTTGGCTTAATTAGCTATGATTTTGCGCAGCAATTTTCCAAATACCAAACCGTCGGCTAGTCGTCAAAGAACAATTTAGCATCGTTTTATATAAAACTTGATGCCACATAATTACTCAGAGTGAAAGTTCAGTATCGTTGTGTATCTTAGTCATTTCATTGGAGTTGATTTTTCATATACTAATAAGCGATTTTTAATAAGATTGTGACTTTATCTATTGAATTTATAATTTAAGAGAATAAACACATCCTCCACTTTGATTAATTTCATATAACACAAGAGCATTGATTAGTTAACATCCTTCTAATAAAAAACTAGTCTACGTGATAATGAACCGCACTCAAGCATGTTATAACACAATTTGATCTAGTTCGCCTGCTAACCTCGACATAGTTTGTTGATATATAATTGATCTTATATGATAAGTATGTTGGTCAAACGTGAAGCACACTCCAAAAAGATAATGAGAGCCTTATGCAACATATAATTTTGAAACTTTTCCACTTTCTAGAAATGTTCCATGCATACAATTTCGGTCATTTAGTGGGAGACTGAGAACTTGCGAAACAATTATCTTCTTTCAAAATTTAAATTTAAATATTTCTTCAATCTCCTATGTCTATTGAGTAATATAATAAAGCCAAAATGTCTGCCCAATTAATTTCAAGTATTTACACCACTAATTTACATTACTTTTTGCCATTATCCACTTTTCATCGAGAAAACCCGAACCCGCCGCTGTGGGTCGGGGGACGAACTCGGAACAGATCATCAAACCCGCAGGAAAAGCTCGGAGTGAAGGGACTCGGGTTTCCAGGAAATAATCTGTAATTTGTATACTTTCGTATATTGTTCGAGAGTTCAACTCTTGCATCGACTATCTTTTTTCCTATTTAC
Organism: Primulina eburnea; assembly: GCF_022965805.1. Lineage (NCBI taxonomy): Eukaryota > Viridiplantae > Streptophyta > Magnoliopsida > Lamiales > Gesneriaceae > Primulina > Primulina eburnea. Next base: position 1,039,716 of record NC_133113.1, read on the forward strand.
AAGTCACATTTGTTACCCCAAAAAAATACATACATCTACTCAGATACAAAATTTTAAAGACGCATATTACGACGTATATTGCACAAAACACTTCCAAGAATCCATGATCATACAACTTTATGCGATCTAAACACGCACGAAACGAAGTTCCACAAATTCAAATCCGTTCCAACAATTCATTACAAATCAACTTAAACTCGAACTCGAACATATTTAAACAGAAACGACAAAACACATGGATCCATCTCCCTTCTTGCTTCTACTTGGTATTATTTCAACTATTCACAATAGTAGGCTATGGTTCTTCAGGATGAAGCTGATCCTGACTGTGATATACTATAAAAGTTCGCTTGGCTTCGAAATTTCGAGCAAACCGGTCGGTTTTCATTCCGGAGGAAGGGTTCTGATTGAAGAGGTCTTGGATTGCCTTAGGCATCGGCTCACCATTCATCTTACTCTTCCAATAGTTTCCTCCATCTTTTCTTCCATTAGCAATATAAGCAAACTGAAATATGAATCATCAAGGAATAATTAAAAAATAATTAATCATATTTTAAATAAAAATTGATTCATATGGAATCAATAAATATTTGATTGCAGAAAAAATATAGATGTGTATGTATTTTTTGACCACCCCAGAAAACTTGAAGATGAAAGAATTGAAATCCACTAAAATTTTCACAATTACTCGAGCATGGAAATAATATATATACACGAAATCCTGAAAATTTTAAGAAATAAATCAGAAAAAAACCTTCTGATTTAAATTTAAATTTTTACAAACAAGATCACACCATGATCATAAATTAGAAATTAATAAAAAAAATCACAACACTGTAATTTTTTAAAGAAAAACACAGGCCGATCGAGCAATTGTTCGAAGGAAAGAAAACATACTTACGAATATTCTGAATTTTGGTAAGCATATATAAAACATATAAGCGTAAGATTATACCAATAGAATCGAGAGGAGGAAGAAGACTGAAAAATCTCTCGTTCTCATCTTCAAAACTTGGTGTACTTTTTTTTTATCGTAAAGTTTATAGCCTCTGACTTTAGTATATTATATAGAGATTAGGCATACACCTAAAAAAAGATTTGATTCAAATTTCTATATATTTTTCAACAAGGAAATAATTATTTTCATAGTCAACTCCCCACGTTATGAGATTGGGAGCCATCACTTTTTTACTATGGACAAAATCGAGCAATCAAAAAGGTTAGTGCTACCTATGTATTACATATGCATGCATGACTATTGTTTTGGTACGGTGGATTTGATTGATTGGTTGATTGATTACCATTAATTGCACAATTCTTGTGATGATATATATATAATCAGTGTGTTGTATGTGATACGGTGTCATGAATCTTTATCTGTGAGATGCGTCCATCATATTGATATTCACAATAAAAAAGTAATACTCTTAGCATAAAAAATAATAATTTTCCATGGATCACTCAAATAAGATACATGTCTCACAAAATATGACTCGTGAGATCGTCGCACAAAAGTTTGTACCATATATAATAAGTATATATAGTTTTGATAAATTGTATATGTATCGTGCTCATTTATATCAGCATTGATGAAATATTATTCAAATATTGAATGCGATTAAATATAGAAAAATTACACATTCAATATGTGAGTGACACTTTATCGGTGTTCATACAAATTTGATATCGATGATATTTACGTTCAAACTTTGACCAAATGATTCAGAATTAAAAAGTATTTATTGGATTTATTAAATGCAAATTATTACTAATTAAAACCTCCATTCGATACCATATTTCGATTTTTTCCGAAAGTGAACAAATTATATGCCCTTTTCACCTTTTTCTAGATGAGATTGTGCTACTTTGACTTCCATTTAATTTTATATCTAAAGTAATAATAATCTTTTTGAGCTAAAAAAGTAATAATATTTTCATGTATCAATCACGTGTAATAAATATATATTAAACGTCGGACCCATTATTATTTTATGAATAAAATTTCCTAATCACTAAAATAATCAACTAAATTGGCCAATAGTTTCCAAAATCTTGTAATTATTAGCCATTAATCTTGGCCACATGTGAAGCAAATAGTCAACCAAGGCAAAAACATTAAAATGTCCTTTGATTTTTCTCAACTTGCAAATGTACATTATATCAAATTTCAAGTTGATGAAAAATCTACTAATTGAATATTGCATGCAACCAATTTGCAGCCAAAAAAATAAAATGACAAATAGTGCCTAATTATTTTGTTTGTTTAAGAGTTAATTGGTTGAAAATGAGTCAAATTGGATCAAATGTAAGAGAATTGAATTTTTCACCATTTCTAGAAATAATTGGGGTGAAAAATGTTGGAAATACATGGATACTAATTTTGATAGCTAGCCAAAAAAATGGTCTAGAAATAGAATGATAGTGAAGTTGGAGCTCGAAATCTTTGTCGTTAAAACAAATTACCAAACTATGTTGGTCGGATTTAATAAGATTCTGGCTTTATCTATTTAATTTATAATTTAAGAGAATAAACACATCCTCCACTTTGATTAATTTCATATAACACAAGAGAATTGGTTAGTTAACATCCTTGTAATCAAATACTAGTCTCCGTGAGAACGATCCGAACTCAAGCATGTTATAACTTATAACACAATTTGATCTAGTTCATCTGCTAATCTCGACATAGTTTATTGATATATAAATGATCTTACATGGTAAGTAGGTTGACCAAACGTGAAGCATACTCCAAAAATATGATGAGAGCCTTGTGCATCATATAATTTTGAAACTTTTCCACTTTCTAAAAGTGTTTCATGCATACACTTTCGGCCATTTAGTGAGAGACTGAGAATTAACATAACATTTTAATCTTCTTTCAAAATTTAATTTTAAATTTTATTCTAAAATTTTGTACATAACCTTGATAAAATAATTGGGTATAAGGTATTAAAAAGCAGGTCCAAGTACTATAAGTTGGCCGTTGGAGCTTCTTACCCGACTCACCCATTTCAGCGAGATCACACGGTTCGTATTCAATTCATAATTTTTCAAACTCTTGATTAAATAATGACAATATGCAATCAATATTTGTTTAAATTTGGTGACGAGATTTCGTGCATATAGAAGCTTTCTAATGCTTATATTATGATGCTAAAGTATTGATTGCGATATACGGACTTTTGGAGAAGAAAACGTCGTATTGTTCATTGCAGCAACAAGGTTCTGATGGTGTACCACTATATCATTATGATTTTGAGAGCTTCACATACTCAAAGCTTTGTGATTCATTTATCGTGAGAGGAAAGTGGCATTCTCGGGAGATAACAATCAGCGGTTTCGAAAGGAGTTCGAGTTGGCGGATATTGAAGACGAGTAGTGTTCGTCAAGTGAAGTCTACCGAATGTGTTCGTCCAAGAGGCATCATTAGAAAAGAATGAGTCTTTTATTTATATAAGTTCTTATATGATCATAACATTTTATATTTATTGGATTCACTGGATAGCATTGTGTGGCCGCATAGATGTTAGTCAGTTGACCGAACCACATTAAAATCCCGGTGTTCTCGTGTTCTTTATTTTATTATTAACTCACTTAATAAACAACAATAAGAACAAATCGCTAATATTTCAAGATAATACAATTTTCAATATATATCGGTTTTGATATATTGCCCATCCACCTACTCATTTCCGTGCACATTATTGTGATGACATTCATTTACTAGATATAATAAAATATATACAAATTATATATCCAATAAGTGAGTAGGGATGGCAATTTCCTCCGAACCTGTTGGAGGATCCGATACCCGACCCGAATAGAAGAGGGTATGGAGGGATTTGTAGACCCGATTAAATAATCGGGTAATCGGGTATGGGGATTTTCGGGTTTGGGTATTGAGACGGGTTTGATGTAATCCGACCCACACCCGACCCGAATACTCGTTTAAATTAAATATAAATATATATATATATATATATGTATATATATAGTAATTATATTTATTTATATTAAATATTAATTTTCTATAATCCAAGTAAATCATACATATATAATAATTATATTTATTTATATTAAATATTCATTTTCTCAAACTCAAGTAAATCGATACTTTTTTTTCTCTCTTCCCTTTCGCTTTCACTTTTACGTTTCAAGGTTTTACCGCTCTTTTATTTTTCATTCAATTTTTCATCTTCTCCATTGGTAAGTTTATTCCATGTTTGACTTCAAAAATTGAAAAATATTTTATTTTTGTTGAATTGCGTACTTTTATTCAACTAATATAAACTATTTTTAATATTTTGTTATTTTTTCTATAAAATTTATTTTGCAAATTTTTATCATTAATAATTTTTCATATTGTTCATTTAAATAATTTTTTAAATATTCATAACTTCATTGAAACAATTTAAATTTGAAAAAATTCAATTGTATATGATAATAGGGTATTTGGGTAGGGTATGGGTATCCGATAATCCGATGAGTATGAGGATGCGGATGAAATTCAATACCGGATGGGTATGAGGATGAATTTAATAAATGGGTATGGGGATGAATGTATGAAATCCGACTCATACCCTACTCATTGTCATCCCTATAAGTGAGTGTGATTGATGAATATAATAGATGAACATAATATCAAAACTATGATGCGTTTTCTACTTGATAGAGAAAACTTGAAAGTTGACTGAGAAGCCAACATGACATATAAAATTAGGTTCTATGTTTTTCTGAACAGTTTCACCCTTTTTTTAATGGTGGGGTGGGGGAGTCACACCCTTTTCAAACACTATAAAAATGTATTAATTAAATATGTGTCTCAATCTATGGTGGCATCACATACACGCAAAGTCAAACGAATACTAAATTTGCAAAAACTATATCTTTTAATGTGGTCAGGAATATTGGCCTGCAGTGCAGTATATCTCAAACATATTTTTTCCCAAACTTTTTTATATAATTTTTTGACAGATTCAATGTGGCCTAGGTATGGTTTTTCAATTTTTTAATTTAATATTGCTTATGAATTTAATCTTTTATTTTGAGTTATTATCTTGAAAATAGAGTGATTTTTTAAGAAAATTATTTTTTCATTGATTTACAACAATATCGAGCCAAATAATGGATGAGGCAAATACGTTGAGTAAAAACTTGTGTGAGACAGTCTCATGGATGAGTCGTATTTTGTGAGACAGATCTCTTATTTGAGTCATCCATGAAAAATATTATTTTTTATGCTAAAATATTATTTTTTATCGTGAATATCGGTAGGGTTACTGTCTCACAAATAAAGATTCGTGAGACCGTCTCACAAGAGACCTACTCAAGACATAAAATCTCTTCTTTCGTAAAAAAAAAAAAAAATTGATTCGAATAAAAAATTATAAATATAATATCCATTATATATATTTTCTGGGATATTTGATTGTTGTAAAAAAAAAAGGGGGGTATATATGATTAATTTGGGGGTAAATTAGAGAAAAATACATCTGTGCATGATTTGTTTAAGATTCAATACCCAACAGAATTTTTTTGTATTTTAGTACCTGACAAAAGACCACCTTAGTTTTTACTACATGTTTAATGTATTTTGACATTTTTACCCTTTTAATTAATAAAAAATATATAAATACTTATTTTTGTTGGACATATTCTCTTTCCACTCATCAATCCCGATGCATTTGGATGACATATATATTAAATTTAAATATTTTTTTATTAAAAAAACAAATTCACAACTAATTGAATTTTTTGAAATACTTAGTTTTGCTTGTAAAATACTTAATTTCAATTTTAAAATACTTGATTCAGTAAATGAAATACTCAGAATGTTTATTAAAAACTGGATATTCGAATATGCATTTAAAAAAAAAACAAATTCGCAACTAATTGAATTTTTTGAAATACTTAGTTTTACTTGTGAAATACTTAATTTCAATTTTAAAATACTTGATTTAGTAAATGAAATACTCAGAATGTGTATTTAAAAACTGGATATTCGAGTATGCATTTAAAAAAAAATAAGTTCGCAACTAATTGATTTTTTTGAAATACTTAGTTTTACTTCTGAAATACTTGATTTAAATATTAAAATACTTGATTTAGTAAATGAAATACTCGAAATGTGTATTAAAAAGCTGGATATTCGAACATGCATTTAAAAAAAACAAATTCGCAACTAATTGAATTTTTTGAAATACTTAGTTTTACTTGTGAAATACCTAATTTCAATTTTAAAATACTTGATTTAGTAAATGAAATACTCAGAATGTGTATTAAAAAACTGGATATTCGAGTATGCATATAAAAAAAAACAAGTTCGCAACTAATTGAATTTTTTGAAATACTTAGTTTTACCTCAGAATGTGTATTAAAAAGCTAGATATTCGAATATGCATTTAAAAAAAAAAACAAATTCGTAACTAATTAAATTTTTTGAAATACTTAGTTTTACTTATGAAATACTTACTTTTAATTTTAAAATATTTGATTTAGTAAATAAAATACTCAGAATGTGTATTAAAAATTGAATATTCGAATATTCATTTTAAAAAAAACAAATTCGCAACTAATTGAATTTTTTGAAATACTTAGTTTTACTTGTGAAATAATTAATTTTAATTTTAAAATACTTGATTTAGTAAATGAAATACTCAGAACGTGTATTAAAAAAACTGGATATTCGAATATGCATTTAAAAAAAATCTCAACTAATTGAATTTTTTGAAATACTTAGTTTTACTTATGAAATACTTAATTTTAATTTTAAAATACTTGATTTAGTAAATGAAATAATTAGAATGTGTATTAAAAAACTGGATATTCGAATATGCATTTAAAAAAAATCGCAACTAATTGATTTTTTTGAAATACTTAGTTTTTCTTATGAAATACTTAATTTTAATTTTAAAATACTTGATTTAGTAAATGAAATACTCAGAATGTGTATTAAAAAACTGGATATTGGAATATCCAACGCAAGTTCACCAAATGCTCGCATTTCCATCCAAGATCCATTTGGATGACATGTTCATTTCATTTAATTATTTTTTTATTGTTAAAAAACAATTTCGCAACTAAGCATTGAACTTTTTCAAGTACTTAGTTTTACTTGCGAAATACCTAATTTCGATTTTAAAATAGTTGATTTGGTAAATGAGATACTCAGAATGGGTATTAAAATACTGGAAATTCGAATATGCAACATAAGTTCACCAAATGCTCGCATTCTATCCAAGATGCATTTGGATGACATGTTCATTTTATTTAGAAATTTTCTTTATTTTTTTTGAAAAAAATCGCAACTAAGCAATTAACATTTTGAAATACTTACTTTTATTTGCGAAATACCTAATTTCAATTTTAAATACTTGATTTGGTAATTGAGATACTAATAAAAGTTAATAAAATACTGGATATTCTAGTAGGCAATGTAAGTTCACCAAGGGCTCTCATTTCTATCCAAGATGCATTTAGATTACATGTACATTTCATTTAAATAATTTTTTTTAATTTTTAACAGAAAAACAAATTCGCAACCAAGCATTGAACTTTTTGAAGCACTTAGTTTTACTTGCCAAATACCTAATTTCAATTTTAAAATACTTGATTTGGTAAATGAAATACTTAGAATGTTGTATTAAAATACTGGATATCGAATATGTAACGTAAGTTCACCAAATGCTCACATTTCCTTCCAAGATGCATTTGGATGACATGTTCATTTCATTTTAAAATACTTGATTTGGTAAATGAGATACTCAGAATATGTGTTAAAATACTGGATATTCTAGTAGGCAATGTAAGTTCACCAAGTACTCGCATTTCCATCCAAGATCCATTTGGATGACATGTACATTTCATTTAAATATTTTTTTTATTTTTAAAAGAAAAACAAATTCGCAACTAAGCATTGAACTTTTTCAAGTACTTAGTTTTACTTGCGAAATAATTAATTTCAGTTTTAAAATACTTGATTTGGTAAATGAGATACTCATAATGAGTATTAAAATACTGGATATTTGAATATGTAACGTAAGTTCACCAAGTACTCACGTTTCCATCCAAGATGCATTTGGATGACATGTTCAAGGACTTTTCAGCAGCCAAAAAGCTTTGAAAAAGAAAAAAGGCTTAGAGCGAAGATTTAAAGATTTCCGGACAATGTTCTTCGAGAGAATATCTCGTGATAGGAACGAGTAACTTAATCCGTGGATTTACAATTTACAGAGAAATATGAAGTCGGATATACGTCGATAGTCATAGTTCAGTAGGTCGAAAGCTAGTGGATTTAATAAAACGACATGCAATTCATCCTTGATAAATAATTAAAGAGATTTAATTACTTCACTGAGTTGAATTAGTTTGACATAGCTTGAGAGGCGTGTTCAATTGGATATGAAATCTCGTCGAAAGCATAGATCATTGTCGAACGAATTAAGTAGATTAGCGAGAGGTATGTGAACCGAGATTCTCAATAAATTCATTTCTCAATTGAACTTTAATCAATCATTCTAGCTTATTTATTTCATCATTTAATCCTTGAACCATTTCATTGAGTTTTTATTTAATAATCGTAGTAGTAAACAATCATCTGAAGTATCGCTGCTAAAAATTGAATAACTGAGAATAATAATTGAGAAATACAGTCCTTAGAGGAACGATAATCGTACTCTTTTACGCTATATTATTACTTGACATCGTACACTTATGATTAATTCGAGCTTGAATATTATTAATTTTTACTAAGAATTTTACAATGAAAGTTTTGCTCGATCACAAAGCATGAAACATTTTGAAGTACTTACTTTTACTTGCGAAATACCTAATTTTAATTTTAAAATACTTGATTTGGTAAATGAGATACTCATAATATGTGATAGAATATTGGATATTCGAATATGCAACGTAAATTTAGTCATGATTGGTTTTTTCAACTAAGATTCATTAGAATACTTATTAATGTCATTTAAAGAAATGAAACAGTTCATTACTGATCGTGGAGTAAGAGTAAGTTGTTTGTAGATCAAAATAAGCACTTACTTTTAACAAAAATATAGTAGCATACTTGTCCCGGAGTAAAACTAAGTTTTTTATTTGTATACCGAAATAAATTGTTATTTTTATTTCATGAGAAGTGATGAGCAATGTATTTGTTAAAATTTCATTTGCATTGAAATTGCATCATAATGCATATTCGAATATCCAGTATTTTATTATCTATTTTAAGTATCTCATTTATAAAATCAAGTATTTTGAAACTAAAATTAGGTACTTATCAAGTAAACTAAGTATTTTAAAAGTTTCATGCTTAGTTGGGAATTTGATATTTTTTTTTTACAAAATAGATATCACATGAGAAGAATATGTCATCCAAATGTATCTTCTGAGGAAAGACTAACACTTGGTGAACTTACGTCGAATATTCGAATATCCAGTATTTTAATACTCATTCTGAGTATGTCATTTACCAAATCAAGTATTTTAAAATTGAAATTAGATATTTCGCAAGTAAAACTAAGTACTTCAAAAAGTTCAATGCTTAGTTACAAATTTATTTTTTTAACAATAAAAAAATAATTAAATGAAATGAACATGTCATCCAAATGCATCTTGGATAGAAATGCGAGCATTTGGTGAACTTACGTTGCATATTCGAATATCCAGTATTTTAATACAACATTCTAAGTATTTTATTTACCAAATCAAGTATTTTAAATTGAAATGAACATTTCATCCAAATGCATTTTGGATGGAAATGCGAGAATTTGGTGAACTTACGTTACATATTCGAATATTCAGTATTTTAATACAACATTCTAAATATTTCATTTACCAAATCAAGTATTTTAAAATTGAAATTAAGTATTTGGCAAGTAAAATTAAGTACTTCAAAAAATTCAATGCTTAGTTGCAAATTTCTTTTTCTTTTAAAAAATAAAAAAATATATTTAAATGAAAAGTACATGTAATCTAAATGCATCTTGGATAGAAATGCGAGCACTTGGTGAACTTACATTGCTTACTAGAATATCCATTATTTTATTAACTTTTATGAGTATCTCAATTAGCAAATCAAGTATTTAAAATTGAAATTTGGTATTTCGCAAATAAAAGTAAGTACTTCAAAATGTTCAATGCTTGGTTGCAATTTTTTTAAAAAAAAATAAAGAAAATATCTAAATAAAACGAACATGTCATCCAAATGCATCTTGGATAGAATGCGAGCATTTGGTGAACTTACGTTGCATATTCGAATTTTCAGTATTTTAATACCCATTCTGAGTATCTTATTTACCAAATCAACTATTTTAAAATCGAAATTAGGTATTTCGCAAGTAAACTAAGTACTTGAAAAAGTTCAATACTTAGTTGCGAATTTGTTTTTTAAACAATAAAAAAAATAATTAAATGAAATGAACATGTCATACAAATGGATCTTGGATGGAAATGCGAACATTTAGAGAACTTGCGTTGGATATTCCAATATCCAGTTTTTTAATACACATTCTGAGTATTTCATTTACTAAATCAAGTATTTTAAAATTAAAATTAAGTATTTCATAAGAAAAACTAAGTATTTCAAAAAAAGTCAATTAGTTGGGATTTTTTTTAATGCATATTCGAATATCTAGTTTTTTAATACACATTTTGATTATTTCATTTACTAAATCAAGTATTTTAAAATTAAAATTAAGTATTTCATAAGTAAAACTAAGTATTTCAAAAAATTCAATTAGTTGCGATTTTTTTTAAATGCATATTCGAATATCCAGTTTTTTAATACACATTCTGAGTATTTCATTTACTAAATCAAGTATTTTAAAATTAAAAGTAATTATTTCACAAGTAAAACTAAGTATTTCAAAAAATTCAATTAGTTGCGAATTTGTTTTTTTTTTAAAATGAATATTCGAATATCCAGTTTTTAATACATATTCTGAGTATTTCATTTACTAAATCAAGTATTTTAAAATTAAAAGTAAGTATTTCACAAGTAAAACTAAGTATTTCAAAAAATTCAATTAGTTGCGAATTTATTTTTTTAAATGCATATTCGAATATCCAGTTTTTAATACACATTCTGAGGTAAAAACTAAGTATTTCAAAAAATTCAATTAGTTGCGAACTTGTTTTTTTTTAAATGCATACTCGAATATCCAGTTTTTTAATACACATTCTGAGTATTTCATTTACTAAATCAAGTATTTCAGAAGTAAAACTAAATATTTCAAAAAAATCAATTAGTTGTGAACTTGTTTTTTTTTTTTTAAATGCATACTCGAATATCCAGTTTTTTAATACACATTCTGAGTATTTTATTTACTAAATCAAGTATTTTAATATTTAAATTAAGTATTTCATAAGTAAAACAAAGTATTTCAAAAAATTCAATTAGTTGCGAACTTGTTTTTTTTTAAATGCATACTCGAATATCCAGTTTTTTAATACACATTCTGAGTATTTCATTTACTAAATCAAGTATTTTAAAATTGAAATTAAGTATTTCACAAGTAAAACTAAGTATTTCAAAAAATTCAATTAGTTCCGAATTTGTTTTTTTTTTAAATGCATATTCGAATATCCAGTTTTTAATAAACATTCTGAGTATTTCATTTACTGAATCAAGTATTTTAAAATTGAAACTAAGTATTTCACAAGCAAAACTAAGTATTTCAAAAAATTCAATTAGTTGTGAATTTGTTTTTTTAATAAAAAAATATTTAAATTAAATATACATGTCATCCAAATGCATCGGGATTGATGAGTGGAAAGAGAAAATGTCCAACAAAAATAAGTATTTATATATTTTTTATTAATTAAAAGGGTAAAAATGTAAAAATACATTAAACATGTAGTAAAAACTAAGGTGGTCTTTTGTCAGGTACTAAAATACAAAAAAATTCTGTTGGGTACTGAATCTTAAACAAATCATGCACAGATGTATTTTTCTCTAATTTACCGTTGTTTTAACTGTATAATAATTCAAACGTTATAGTTTGATTGATATCCTAAAAAAATGATTATTGCATAAAAAATAATAATATAGATAAAAATTAATGTTTTTATTAAAAAAATGTAAACTTAATTTAATAGTACTTTTTGGCACTATATTTTGGAGCTAAAAAATATGATCCAAGTAAATAAAACAAAAGCAATCAAATTGTTTGAATTATTTTTGTCAATATTGTCACATCCAAATTCAAAATATAGATTAAAATTTGAATTTCATACTGATTTATTATGTCAAAACTTGATATTGATTACTACCAAGTAAAATATCGAATTATAATTTTTCAAAAAATATATCGAATTATAATTGTAGTTCAAAAGTTAAGAGTATTGCATCATTAAGAAAATAGTTAAAAAAAATACTAAATTATTAAATAATATATTATATATTATTCGTAGTAAAATTATGGGTAAATTTAAAAAAAATACATATGTCAATGTTTAAATTAAAATTCAGTACCTAGCTATATTTTTTTAGAAATCAGTACCTGACACATTTATACATTTAGTTTTAACTACCCATAAAGTAAACTTTACATTTTTACCCTCTTTTATTTAAATAAATATATTATTTTATCCACAAAAATTATATCATTTTTCTTCATTTAAAATATAATTTTAACAAAATATTCTTTCTCAATTATCATGGAATAAAAATAAATACTTATTTTGACATACAAAATACCTATTATGGGGTTTAGATACTTGATTTCGCTCTTTGAATACTCCAAATATATAAGAAAATACTATATTTTCGAGCATTCATCATAAATCAAGTCATTGTTGGTCTTTTCATGAAAAATGCATTATGATGACTTATTCATGTCATTTTATTTTTTTAAAAAAAACATAGGTCATCATTCATCATGAAATCAGATTAAGTATTTATTTTGACCAACAAAATACCTATTTTGGAGTTCCAAATGCTTGATTTTACTCTTTGAATACTCCAAATTTGTAAGAAAATACTGAATCTTCAAGCTATCACAATAAATTCAATAATTGTTGTCATCTAATTTTTGAAAAAACACAGCTTCTCACTCATTGTTGAATTAGAAAAATTACTCATTTTGATCGATAAAATACCTATTTTCGGGTTCCAAATATTTGATTTGACTATTTAAATACTTCAAATGTGTAAAAAAATACTAAAGTTTCAAGTAATATTAATTGACTTTTGATTGTGTTATTTGTGAAGTTAAAATGTGATACTCAAATTGGTACACAGAGTAACTAATTAGAGTATATAAATAAATGATTTTACCCCCTAAATACTCATATCCAATTATTTGATGATGCCAAAATATAATTTGAAGTTAATATTAAGTGACACCGATGATGATATTCGTGAAGCAAAAATGTGATACTTAAATTAATACAAATAATACATAATTCGAGTTCACAAACACCTGATTTTACTTTTTAAATACTCAAATTCGATTGAGTGTCAAAATATATAATTTGAAGATAATATTAAATATTTTTATGATTGGATTTGTGAATAAAAAACGTGCTACTTAAATTGGTACAAATAGTACCTAATTTGATTTCACATATACTTGATTTACCCACTCAATTTTGATTATTTTGGGATATAAAAAATATAGTTTCAAATAATATTGAGTGACTTTTGATGTGTCATTTGTGAAGTTAAAATGTGATACTTAAATTAGTGCAAAAAATATCTAAGTCGAGTCTACCGATACTTTATTTTACTCCCTAGATGAGAAGTATTTTAATTTGAGTTTGCAAATACTTGATTTCGTAAATGAGATATTCACAATATGTATTAAAATACTGGATATTCGAATAAGCAACGTAAGTTCACCAAATGTTGGTATTTTTATAAAAGATACATTTGGATGACATATTCATCTCATTTAATAATTAAAAACAAAAAAAATTCTCAACTAAGCATGAAAATTTTAAAGTATTTAGTTTTACTTGAGAAGTACTTAATTTGAGTTTGCAAATACTTAATTTCGTAAATAGATGGTCATAATATGTATTAAAATACTAGGTATTCGAATAGACAACGTAAGTTCACCAAGTATTGATATTTCCATGGAATAATCATTTAGATGACATATATCATTTAATATTTTTTCTGTAAAAGAAAAAACAGATTCCCAACTAAGCATAAAAATTTTAAAGTATTTGTTTTTATTTGAGAAGTACCTAATTTGAGATTGTAAATATTTAATTTGGTACATGAGATACTCATAATATGTAATAAAATACTGTATATTCGAGTATGCAACGTAAGCTCACCAAGTGTTTATATTTCTTTGATAGATGCATTTGGATAACATATTCATCTCATTTAATATATTTTTTTGTAAAAAAAAAAACAAATTCTCAACTAAGTATTGAATTTTTAAAATACTTATTTTTACTTGAGAAGTATCTAATGTGATACCTAAATTAATACTAATAATGCCTAATACGAGTCCACAAATATTTGATTTTACCATTTAAATACTCAAATTCGATTATTTGATGGTGTCAAAATATATAATTTGAAGTCAATATTGAGTTGCCTTTGATGATGAGATCCGTGAAATAAAAATGTGATACATAAATTGTTACAAGTATTATATAATTAGATTCTGCTGATAATTGATTTTAGCCTTTAAAAACTCAAATTTGATAATAAGTATAATGAAAGAATATTGATGCATTACCAATAAATATTATGAAAGAATACTAATGAGGATGATATCAAATAAAATATTGCATTGTCATTTAATGAATACCAACAAGTATTGTGAATGAATATTAATGATATTACAAATTAATACTCATAAGTATACAAAAAAATACTAATAAGTATAATGAATAATTACCAATAAGTATTATGTCAAATAAGTATAATTGTCAAATAAGTCATTCAATGAATATAAAAAATTATTGTCATGATATTTATGAGTATTTTATAAATCATTGATCCAAGAATCGATATATATGCTTAAAGTGCAAACTTCAAGCTCATTTACGAACTATGTTCATAATGCATCTTTCAATTACTCCATGATGAATAATGAACTATTTTTATTTATTTAAATGATATGAATAAGTATCATAATGAATTTTCCATGAAAATATTGTATATTCGAATATCCAATATTTTAATGCATATTGTAAGTATCTCATTTACGAAATCAAATATTTGCAAACTCAAATTAGGTACTTCTCAAGTAAAATTAAGTACTTTAAAATTTTCATGCTTATTTGAGAATTTTTTTACTAAAAAATATTAAATAAGATTAATATGTAATCCATGCTCACTGATCGAGCAAAATTTTCATTGTAAAATATTCAAGCTCGAAATAAGCGTAAGTGCACAATGTCAAGTAATAATATAGTCATGGACCTTCAATAATCGCAAGTGCACCATGTCAAAATGTTCCATGCTTAGTGATTGAGCAAAACTTTCATTGTCTAACGATTGTATTTCTCAATTATTATTCTCAATTATTCAATTTAAAGCAGCGATACTTCAGATGATTGTTTATTACTACGATTATTAAATAAAAACTCAATGAAATGGTTCAAGGATTAAATGATGAAATAAATAAGTTATAATGATTGATTAAAGTTCAATGAGAAATGAATTTGTTGGGAATCTCGGTTCACATACCCCTCGCTAATCTACTTAATTCGTTCGACAATTATCTATGCTTTCGATGAGATTTCTTATCCAATTGAACACGCCATCTCAAACTATGTCAAACTAATTCAACTCAGTGAAGTAATTAAATCTCTTTAATTATTTATCAATGGTGAATTGCATGTCGTTTTATTAAATCTCATAGCTTTCGACCTACTGAACTATGACTATCGACGTGTATCCGACTTCATATTTCTCTGTAAATTGTAAATCCACAGATTATGTTACTCGTTCCTAATACAGGCTATTCTCTCAAACAACATTGTCCGAAAATCTTCAAATCTTCCCTCTAAGCTTTTTTTCTCTTTCAAAGCTTTGTGGTTGCTGAAAAGTCTTTGAACATGTCATCCAATTGCATCTTGGATGGAAATGCGAGCACTTTGTTAACTTACGTTACATATTCGAATATCCAGTAATTTAATACTCATTATGAGTATCTCATTTACCAAATCAAGTATTTTAAAACTGAAATTAGGTATTTTGCAATTAAAACTAAGTACTTGAAAAAGTTCAATACTTATTTGCGAATTTGTTTTTTTTAACAATTTTAAAAACTCTTAAATGAAATGAACATGTCATCCAAATGTATCTTGGATGGAAATACGAGCACTTGGTAAACTTATATTGCATATTCGAATATCCAGTATTTTAATAATCATTCTAAGTATCTCATTTACCAAATCAAGTATTTTAAAATAGAAATTAGCTATTTCACAAGTAAAACTAAGTACTTGAAAAAGTTCAATGCTTAGTTGCGAATTTGTTTTTTTTAACAATAAAAAAATAATTTAAATAAAATGAACATGTCGTTCAAATATATCTTGGATGGAAATGCGAGCACTTGGTGAACTTGCGTGCATATTCGAATATCCAGTATTTTAATACTCATTATGAGCATTTCATTTACTAAATCAAGTATTTTAAAATTGAAATTAGGTATTTTGCAAGTAAAACTAAGTATTTAAAAAAGTTCAATGCTTTGTTACAATTTTTTTTTTTTACAACAAAAAATAATTAAATGAAATGAACATGTCATCCAAATGCATCTTGGATGGAAATGCGATCACTTTGTGAAGTTACGTTGCATATTCGAATATCCAGTAATTTAATACTCATTCTGAGTATCTCATTTACCAAATCAAGTATTTTAAAATTGAAATTAGGTATTTCACATGTAAAACTAAGTACTTGAAAAAGTTCAATAATTAGTTATGAATTTGTTTTTTTTAACAATTAAAAAATAATAATGAAATGAACATGTCATCTAAATGCATCTTGGATACAAATGTGAGAATTTGGTGAACTTACGTTAATATTCTAATATCCAGTATTTTAATACTCATTCTGAGTATTTCATTTACCAAATAAAGTATTTTAAAATTGAAATTAAATATTTCGCAAGTAAAACTAATTACTTTAAAAAGTTCAATGCTTAGTTGCGAATTTATTTTTAAATTAAAAAAATATTTAAATGAAATATACATGTCATCTAAATGCATCTTGGATAGAAACGCGAGCACTTGGTGAATTCGCATTGCCTACTAGAATATCCAGTATTTTATTAACTTTTATGAATATTTCATTTACCAAATCAAGTATGTAAAATTTAAATTAGGTATTTCGGAAATAAAAGTAAGTACTTCAAAATGTTCAATGCTTAGTTGCGATTTTTTGTAAAAAAAATAAAAAAAATAATTAAATGAAATGAACATGTCATCCAAATGCATCTTGGATGGAATGCGAGCATTTGGTGAACTTACATTGCATATTAGAATATCCAATATTTTAATACCTATTATGAGTATCTCATTTACCAAATTAAGTATTTTAAAATTGAAATTGGTTATTTCACAAGTAAAACTAAGTATTTGAAAAAATTCAATGTTTAGTTGCGAATTTGTTTTTTTAACAATAAAAAAAATAATTAAATGAAACGAGCATTTAGGGGTGGGAAAAAATACCGAAATACCGAAAAACCGTACCGAAAAAATACTGAACTTACCGAAAAAATCGGTATACCGAAAATTTCACATTGTACCGAAAATTTTCGGTATCATACCGTACCGAAATTTTCGGTATCGGTATCAGTACCGAATATTTTTTTTCCGGTATTTCGGTATATACCGAAATACCGAAATACTTTTTTATTATTACTTTTTTTAAAATTTAAGTTCGGTATACCGAAAAAAATTTTGGTGTCGGTACGATACCAGTATGAACTTTTTTCATATCGAAAATTCGGTATACCGAATGTGCGGTATACCGCGGTATCGGTATCGGTATAGTAAAATTCCATACCGATATTTTTGGTACGGTATACGGTACCGTAGTTCGGTACGGTATACCGTACCGTACCCACCCCTATGAACATGTTATCCAAATGGATCTTGGATAGAAATGCAAGCTTTTGGTGAACTTGTGTTTGATATTCGAATATTCAGTATTTTAATACACATTCTGAGTATTTTATTTACTAAATCAAGTATTTTAAAATTGAAATTAAGTATTCTCAAGTAAAACTAAGTGTTTCAAAAAGTTCAATTAATTGATAATTTGTTTTTTTTAATAAAAAATATTTAAATTCAATTATATGTCATCCAAATGTACCGAGAATGATGATTGGAAAGAGAAGATGACAAAAAAAAGGTATTTATATATTTTTTTTATTAATTAAAAGGGTAAAAAAGTAAAAAAGCATGAAACATGTACTAAAAACTAAGTTAGTCTTTTGTCAGGTACTAAAATACAAAAAAAAACTTATGGATACTGAATCTTAAATAAATTATGGACAGAGGTATTTTTCTTCAAATTACCCTTAATTTGGGAAGCAGATCATGAAAATAAAGAGAAATAAATATATTCTGGAAATCAGTTTAATTAATTTCTCTGATAGAGTTGAAAAGAATACCATATATGATGCCATCTTTTGAAAGGCAAACAAAATCCTTATTAAAAGCGTGTGGGTATCAGAAAATTTTTTATGATAAAATAATAAAATAAATAATCTTTAAAAAAATTAAATTCTATATTGGTGTCATCTCTCATGTCCTCTTTCCACTTGCCATATATTTTTTAGTTGACTTTCACGAGAAAACATCTCTCTCTCAAAATCCAGAACCTAAAGTAAAGACTACTCAGAATTGCAAAAGAGCTTCAGGAAATTACAGAAGACATGGCTTCCCTGTTCGGTTCGCTCATCTTCCTCCTCTGTTCCCTGCTTTCGCTTCAGGTAATATAAATATAAAATCATGATTATTTCATGGCTGATTCTCAGATTCCAGGCCTAATTCTTACCTGTTTCATGAATTTTACTGGAACTCTTTTGCAGCGCTGTCTCCAATTATCCGAAGCACACGTGAAAGATTTGCACAAACATGTACCTTTTGATCACATGAGAGCTGCGACGGATCATGGAGATAACCATCTTCAATCACGGGTCGAAAACGGAGACGAAAATCAAGGCGTGGATCCTGAGATGAACGTGTTTTTTCACCACGATGATCTCGTGATCGGGAAAAGGATTCCCATCTATTTTCCAAGAAAAGACCCCCCGTCAGCTTCTCCCCGTTTTCTTTCCAGGGAGGAATCCGACTCCATTCCTTTCTCCACAGCCCAATTCCCCGAAATTCTCGAATTTTTCTCGTTCCCATCGGATTCCAAACAAGCGAAAGCCATGAAGATGACTCTTCACCACTGTGAAGCTAAACCGATCAGAGGCGAGACTAAAATCTGCGCCACTTCTCTAGAATCCATGTTGGATTTCGTTAACTCCGTGTTCGGGCCCGGTTCGAAGTTCAAGGTATTGAATACCGAGTACCTGAATGAATCGATCTCCACTTTGCAGAACTACACAGTCCATGACGACCCGTCGGAGATTCCGGCTTCGGAACTGGTTTCGTGCCACAGATTGCCGTACCCTTACGCGGTTTTCTACTGCCATGCTCAGGTCGGAGACAACGTGCTTTACAAGGTCCTGGTGGAAGGGGACGACGGTGGAAAAGTGGAAGCTGGGGCGATCTGCCATATGGATACCTCGCAGTGGGATCCGAAGCATGCCGGCTTTCGGGTTCTGAAAACTCGGCCGGGTGCGGCGCCTGTGTGCCATTTCTTCCCGATCGATAGTCTTGTATTTATTCCTAAGTCAAGTTGATCTTGGACCAGTTATTACATGACAATGTCCCCCCAAATATGTGCAAACTTTTGCAAGTGAATAATGAGAAAATGCCAAACCATTAATTATTGAAGCTTTGATTTCTAAATTATGGAAGCTTTGATTTCTATGTATTCATCATGCTTGTACGTGAAGTTGTAGTAGATTATAAAAGTTGATGCCTCCCTTGTTGATAAACCAGTGTGCGGGATTGTTGGAAATATGATATATTGGATCGTTCAAATTTTTAAATTTTTTTTTTTATCATTTTTCGTAACATTCTTAATCAATGAGTTGTAACTTAACAAAGAATTAATATTGCTTTTGATTTCGATAGAAACTCGAAAAATAGATTTTAAATAACATAGTGAAGGAGATATGCATTTTTCAAATTCATCAAAATCACCTTATATTTATGTTTATGAGTAGGACTCTTGTGAGACGGTCTCATGAATCTTTATCTGTAAGACGAGTCAATTTTACCGATGACCCAAATAAGAGACATGTCTCACAAAATACGACTCGTGAGACCGTCTCACACAAGTTTTTGTCTATGTTTATATATATACTAACAAATAAATGAATTTGAACTTAACCTAATATCCAAGAAAATGGTTGACATTTATAGAACCTCTTGAGCTTAAGAACGATTTCACATTTCTTTCGAATTTAAACAGCTTTTTACTATAATTTTGAACCTTTTCCCAAAAATGCAGATACTTTCTTCTTGTAGTAGTATTGTTACAAATCACAAGATGTTTAAATTAAAAAAAAATGTGTTATGAATAAAAAACAGTAGTAAGTTTTAGATACACAGGGAAACTCATATGAGTCGGTTTTATGGGTTAATTTTGTGAGAGGAATCTCCAATCCGATTGATTTGATTCATGAAAAATATTATATTTATGCTAAAATTAATTTTCACTTTTAAATATGAACATGTTGTCTCACGGACGAAAAAGGATGATATGTCAGACCGTCTCACAAAAGTTGGTTTTATATAAAATAATGTGAATTTTGGTCTTATGTGTTTCCTATATTTTGTGAAATTGATCAGGTTATATTAAATTAAAATTTTGAGTAATTAATATCGTAGATAATTTTGTTTAGAACGTATGTTATAATAATAATTGCAAATATAAAAGTTCGATGGATTTGATCCACGATTTATTTTATGGTAAAAATTAAGAGAAAATGGATGTAAATGATTTTCAGTTCATATAGTATAGAAAGAAGGCAAAAACTTGTGTGAGACGGTCTCACGGTTCGTATTTGTGAGACGGATCTCTTATTTGGATCATCCATTAAAAAGTATTACTTTTTGTTGTGAATATAGGTAGAGTTGACCCGTCTCACGAATTAAAATCCGTGAGACGGTCTCACATGAGACTCACTCAAATAGGCAAAAACTTGTGTGAGACGGTCTGACGGGTCATATTTGTGAGACGGATCTCTTATTTGGGTTATCCATGAAAAAGTATTATTTTTTATGCTAAAAGTATTACTTTTTATTGTGAATATAGGTATGGTTGACCCGTCTCACGGATTAAGATCCGTGACACGGTCTCACATGAGACCTACTCCCATAAATAAGATCAATCATAGTAATTTTAGATCAAAACGAGTATAAATGTAAACAAAAAAAAAATTAGATTTTGATCACACTCAATTTTTTTTTTTTTTTTTTTTTCCGGTTTTTAACTTTTCATAATTATATTGTGACAATGTTATCTCACATCAATAATTTTGATACTTTCTTTTTTTATTTAATCCTATTTTTTGTCATAGAACTAATATGATATTAAAAAATGAGAAATGTTATATGTATAATGAAGGTTATATACGGCTTGATAGACGCTATCTATATGAGTAATGCTCTCGACCACTCAACACATGTGTTATGTGTTGAGTGATAAATCATGGTCACTAATCTATAAGTCATGTTTGAATGAATAATCATGGTTTATCCAATCGTTCAACACACACATGTGATGAGTGAAACGTGTTGAGTGATAAATCATGGTCAGTGATGTATAGGTCATGTTTGAAAGTAATAATCATGGTTTATCCACTCATCACATGTGTGGCTCATTCAATGCACACATGTGATGAGTGGATAAAGACGTCACTCATGTTAATAAAATGAATAAAATCGATACCCAGAGTTAATTTTTTATAATCTAAAAAACAAAGTATAATCATATATAATTCTCATTGTACATGTAACACAACTCTTATAAAATATTGATGTAATAACACCTAAAATTGTTTGAATTGAAATGAAAAAGGGACATATTGTTCTTTTAAATTAAAATTTATGCAAAATCTATCAAAAGAAACCAAAAAGCCGGTATTCGCTTTGCGTTCGGATCCTCCGATCCCCTCAGAAACCTCGCGACGTGGAGGTATCGGCAATTGCGACGCCATTAAATTTAGCTGTAGCTTCTGTTCGTCATAGAAGTTCGTCCTCGCCATCATGTTATCAGAGGTATTCATGTCTTGGCAAGTTCACTTAAAAGTTAAGACACCCACAAATACATGAATATAGATTATATACGTATCTAAATAAATCATGCTGGTTTTTTGTGGGTGTATTTTCATAATCCTATGGATACATATTTTGCTGTTTACATAACAAAATCGGTACATCCTTAGCGGGTAAAAAGAGTTTATAAACAATAACTCTAGCACCATGTTCATGGGTATTAATTGTCTGTCGATTTTTAGTTAAACCCGAACCGTGTCTTATGAATTTGATATCCACGACATTACTTACACTGTTTTTTATTAGATAAAAGTTTAAAATAAGCATTTTTTTATTCAGTAATGGGGTTATAGAAGCCAAAAAGGGGAACCCACCCATCATGCCCGTGGTAATAAACCCCAGGTGGACCTTTGGATCTTTATACAGTATTGTTCAGAAATCGTATAATCTTCATTGGGCAGCCAGTTAACTCGCAGGTGGCTCAACGAGTTATATCACAACTAGTAACTTTGGCGACAATCGATGAACTATCAGATATTTTGGTGCGTGCATATTTTCTCACATTTTAGAACCTTTAATCATTTTCTGAGTAAATATTTATGTGCCTTGTTTCTGACTGTTGTTCACATTCATTGAAATTTCTTCTTGTTAGATTTATCTGAATTGCCCGGGTGGCAGCACCTACTCTATCTTAGCAATATATGACTGCATGTCCTGGGTAAGATTCATTTGATTTAGTAATTTGTTTGCAGTTTCTGTTTAAATCTATGTGAGATTTTTTTGCCTCCATGAGCCTAAATGCTTCAGTTTCCCGAACGGAATGCTGAATAGGTTTCCTCTTTAAGTAGGAGCATACATTTTTCCACTTGTTGCTTGATTTTTCTGAAACTATGTCTGGCTCTAATTGTTGCTTTAGATTAAGCCCAAGGTTGGTACAGTATGTTTTGGAGTAGCTGCAAGTACAGGTGCGCTTCTTCTTGCTGGTGGAGAAAAGGGAATGCGGTATGCGATGCCAAATGCCCGTATTATGGTACATCAACCCCAAAGTGGGTGTGGGGTATGGACTAACTCTCTTATGCATACAATTTTAAAGCAAAATATTAGATCATAGAGTGGGATTGCGACACTCCATTCCACGATCAAAATTCCTTTTTCTCTCCGTCCGGACCGTATCTACTGTCCTACTGTTCTGCTCTTCTCGATGCTTTGTTTGGCCCAACATTCATTTGCATTAATAGTTTCAAGAATGTTGCTTTGTGAAACTTATAAACCTTAGATTAAGTTATATGAAACACGATGAGATTTTCATTTGGTATGTAGTTGAAATGATGTTGTTCAACTTCAGGACACCGGTAATTAAAGGTCCCTAATGTTGCTTCAGATTGAGCTGGCATCCCTCCCTGCCATCATCATTTGCATAAATGAACCCTGGTAAACACACAACTTGCCTACATTATTTTTTTTGGGATTAACTCTAATTATTCTCTGTAGTGTCATGTGGAAGATGCACGTCGCCAAGTAAATGAAGCAGTTCAATCCCGCCTTGTCAGTTTCCTCATTGTTTGTGTACATAGCTACTCTTTTCTGAATAATTATTACGCGTGACTTGATTTTTAAAACTATAAATATTTCAAATGTGATCACTGTTTTGGTCTGTTTTATGGGGCTACTAATTTCTTATGATAGTAAGTGAAAAACCTTTGGGTCTATTTAGAGGGGCTACTCATATATCCGGTGATAGTAAGTGAAAAACCTTACTCTGATCCATAAATTTTTTATTTTAGGAACAACAAGAGATGTTTTAGTTTATATGGGACTCGACTCTTGAATTCACTAAACTTGGTGGTTAAATCTTCTCTTTCTTATTTTAGTGGATGTATATTTCTTGCTTATCATCACTTGATTATAAGGTTTAATTAGTTGAGATTAGTTGAATCTTAAGTTTAATCCTTTCTGTTGGGGCTTAGTGGATGCGGTGATGTTAAAGGTTTGCATTTATTTGATGCAGAAACTTGACAAAGTGTATGCTGCATTTACTGGGCGAACTCTTGATCTTATTTTTATCGCTTTAATTCATTTGTTGTTTCATATATTTAGATAAGCAGCAGATGACTATTAGACCATCAGCTTATTCGACGCCGACGCGTCACTCATCTATGTAATTGGAACCTGGGATAGAACATCCATTTCTCAAAAAATATTTGATTCTCATTTAGAACAATGATGATGTGAAATGGCATCAATGTCCTCGCCCGACCTCTGTTCTTCCTTACAGGCTTCGGAGTTTGGGCTAATTGACGGGGTGCTGGAAACTGTAATACTAAATTTACGGGCATCCTGAAAGCTGCTAACCACTCGTGACTTAAAGTTTACATGGCAATGACACCAAAATTGAGAAAGTGATTTCTACATTTCTTTATGCGGCCGGGTTGGTTTTGTTGTAAGAATGTGGCTATTCTTCTGAGATACGTCTGGATATTATTATCACAGAGAGCCAAAATAGAATGGCATTCCGATGTTGGTGAAATGGTTCAAGGGTCTTGTTTTTCAAAATTCTGGATAAATGTATATTTTGAAATTTGAATCATAAATACTTTTTTAGGGAGTTGTGTGTCGAATGTGTTAATAGTCTTCTTCAAAGCAACTGAATTGCCGAACTTTCTCATAACTACGTAGATAAGGTAATTGAGCAGCAGCAGATTGGTTTGCTAGTCATGTAATTTTGAATACAGCAAATGACCATCCATCCACTAACTATTTCCGGTAGACATATCAGTAGTTTCAAAATATAAGTTACGTTTTCGAGGTAAATATCTGAGACTTTTTTATACAGTAACAAGTCTGTTTACAGCTGGTTAACTTCATCAGCTCACAACACAGAATAAATCAACAACACTGGATTATTTGAAGCATTCCCCACCCAAAGGTATCTCCACAGCAAATGTATAATTCTTGCCTGTGTTGGGACACCATTCATTTACCTGGAGAGCAAAAGATGAAAATGAACAGGCGAGAAGAAAAAAATCACTCTATTTCATTATCATTTCCAAGTAAGAATGGGGCATCGTATCAACTAAAAAAGATGTTTCCTTTACCGATTGACTTTAACGATGCATGCTTTTCGCGTATACGCTTATATATTTGAGACTGAGTTTTATACAATTTGGAACAAGAGATCAATATGGTATATGATATAACCATAATATGAGATGCTTATAAATCATCTTTTGTATAAAGCGAAAGACTATACGCAAATGGGATGCAGTGGGTAAATTAACCAAACCCCATCAAATACCCACCACGAATCATGTCTTTACAGTTAATTTTTTGTCATGACTGTGATAACACTACGTAATCTTTATTAAATGCATAAATCGTGTTGCTAACTTCATTTACGGTGTGAGTGTCAAAATATGTAAGAATAATAACTTCAAAAGATATACTCTTTCACCTCTCAAATTATAAAAACCAGAAAACAAAGTTCGTAAATGTATTCCAGAATCCATAAAGCTCACGGAAGTTGGTCCAATAATTGATTATCTATGATCTGTCATTAAACATCTAGTTACTACCCGGAGTGGAGTAATCACAGGTATAACAATGTTAATTAAAATTCGCAGAATTAAAATGCATATGCGTGCATACCGTAGTTTTGACGGACCCTTGTGAACCTATAAATGGCTTTTATGAGGGAACCGAATTTCATAGACTTCAATGGTCCCATGTACCTGCAATCAAAAAATAAAGTACAACATCCAGTGTTCAAGAACTGAATGAGTGCGATATTTGTCAAGATTAAAAGGAGAGACTCAACAAAACAAATAGATTGTCCAGGTTTAGCAGAGGTTCACTTTGGCTGCTGCAAGAGATGGTAAAAACGTGTATATAATATGGCAGATGGACTTCTGATTTTCCTCAAGCTTTAGCAAAAGGGTGAAAAAACAGGTTGAAGCGCAATTCTATTACTCACACCATCTCAGCATAACGAATTCTCCAAGCTGGAAATCCCAGGTGACATCTTGCGGGCCCATAAATCAACATGAGATCAGGTTCTGGTTCCCCATAACCTGATTTCACCAAAAGATTGACATGTTATAAATCAGAAACATAAAATTGGAGGAACAAGCAAACAAACAAACCTATCGCTCCAAGAGCAACGGTCATATCAGATTCCGTCAATTTTGGCTTCTCAGTACCGGGACTCGAATAATACTTCTCTAGAAGAAAATTAGCAGCTTTGGCAACTGCATGTTTCCCATCTGAAAAAGAAATGACTTCCAAACTCATATATTTCTGCTCAAGAAGTGGGTCACTCGTAGTTTCCTGTGCAAGGATGGTTCAGTTTTCATTAAAGGGCTATGTGTGGTGGGATTTAAGAGACAGAAAAACTACAAACTATCTTCGTGTAAGGCAGTACAGTACCTTGGAGATCTTTTCACTTTTCAACCACAGAGTGAGGGCTTCTTTAGATTCCTTCAGCACTCCTACAGCATGAAAGGATTTGTAATCACAATGCTCTAAGGTCAACAAAATGTTAGCAATAGACCATCATGGATTAATTTACAGCAGGGATTTTACCTTCTGTATCATATAGACAAACTTTCTTTATTCCAATAGCTTCAAGCCACCTCAATAGGTGCAGAACTTTTGTAGTGTGAGCGGCTTCTTCACTATCTATTACAATTGCCAGGTACTGAACTTTACTGATGTCAAGATCTCTATAACTCTTCAGGAAGCCACTGGAGATAAGAAAACTCTCGAGTGCGTTGACCAGACTCAACAAGAAGTACCATATACTCACGATCTGATGCATAACGAGCCAGAGAAAACGTAGCCCGATAATGTGACACTGAGAGAATTTTAGATCTGATAAATACCACAATTATTTTTCGAAAAAATGGAGATTTTTAACATCCTGAAACATTAAAGTTGATTGCATTCAGGGGCTTGTTTCCCTTGTGTACGACAACCGTTTTTACATCACATTGACGGCATAGTTCCACCAGCGACCAGAACTTAAATCAAATACACAATCGGTTTCTCATTAAAGAATATGCTGCATTAGGTCTCTCAACAAAGTGACTTATGAAGACCTAACCAATATCAGTCTCAAAAGAATGTACTATTAGAACAAATTTTTTATTATTCAGTAAATGCAATGTGTGAAGTTACGGAGCAACCCCACATAAAAATGTAACGAAAATTAAAAAACGAAAACCCCCATCGAGCAACAATTATGCCAGCCATAACATTCGAAAAGAACCAAGATATGCAGTTACTCACCGAGCCAATCCGGAAGCATACCTTCTGCATTTCATCCCCTAAGTCCAAGATTCTGCAAATACCCCAACCTGCAAGTTAGTCGACAACAAATTCCTTGAATTTTAAACACACAATATGCAAAGCACTCGCAGAAAACAGAATGATGCTAATAAGTCAAAACTACAACCAGAAACATTACACACTAAATCAATAATCAACTACAGATCAAATCAAATACGCAGAAATAGAAAAAAAATCACTGACGCCGATTCAATCCACCGAAGGAACACGACCAAACGAACGAAGTCAACCTTCAGCATATCTGTTCAGAGGGACAAAAAAGAGACACTTGAAATCGGTCGATTCTAAGTGACAGATACCATTTTTCATCGACAAATTTCACTAAAACAATCAATAAATTCGCCGAAATTGCACAGAGCAACCATCAACTACAGATGATTATGTAAAAAAACCAGAGCTCACCTGTGATTTCCTCTTGCTTGAATCCGAAGTAGAGTACACTTCCTGGAGAATTCGAAGGGAGACTAGTGAAAATCCACCGACCAATCCTCGCTTAATTCAAGAACATCAGCATTGGATGACTTCAGTTGCGACCAGTTTTAAACGTCTTCTCGTGTGTTCCTAAGCGTTGGCACCGCGTGTGCGAGAGAGAGAGAGAAGTTATAGCTGATAGCCAATCCGCACTTGACACGTCATTTTTAGCAACAGAATACGCTTTCTATTTTGACACGTGAATCTGTTTTGGGCCATTGAAATGCTGGGCCCGGTTTTATCTGGTTCCTCTCTCATCTCTGCCCCAAACAGACCCATCAAGATTTGGGCCACAAATGGCCCAGTACACTTCAATAACTGGTAGCCAATCAGCACTGAACACGTCATTGATAGTCGTCTACATTTTTCGTGTTATTATGCAATTCCTGTGGACGGGGGAGCATGGATAACAATGTGGGCGAATTTTAACGAATATTTTTAGAAGGTGTTTCGAATTCCATACGATGCTGATAATGATAAGGGAGTGCGGATAAGTCGGGTTTTCGAAATTTTAAGATCGACTACTTACGAGATATTTTAGATCAGAGTCGGGTCATCCTTACTTATTTTCACGACATTTTTATTTTAATATGCTTAATATATACGATAAATTTATGATATGACAATTATAGAATCTTAAAATACAATTACACAAATCCTATTTTATACTTCGGGAATGAGCCCATCAAAACTAGGTTAAAACAAGACTTTGGACCTCGGGCCTATTCCTAACCTAGTTAAATGGCCCATGTTGGATTTCTTATACGCTCCTATAAATACCAGGTTTGAGTGCTTAATTCATTCATTCAATATATCGATTCTCAGCAGTGTCTCCAATTGCTCTATCAT
The DNA here is from genome assembly GCF_022965805.1 of Primulina eburnea. Taxonomy (NCBI): domain Eukaryota; kingdom Viridiplantae; phylum Streptophyta; class Magnoliopsida; order Lamiales; family Gesneriaceae; genus Primulina; species Primulina eburnea. The sequence goes on from NC_133113.1 coordinate 1,068,699, forward strand.
TTTATTCTCATTACTTAACTTGAGCGTCGGAGGGACTACGTCGGGACAACCTCCCGGCCTCATTCTAACGGTCTTCTTTGTGATTTTAAGTCTAGAATAAATTCGAGGTATGCATTCGGACTAGTCTTACCTACTGGACCTGAACCCTATATATCTAGTGAGTATCACTTAGCGCCCTTCGTTGGAAACTTCAGCTAAGACGTAGAGATGGTAGACCGGAGAGGGAGCAGAAGAACTAACTCAGTATCGTCACGTCCTCAGATGAGACCCGAACAACCTCGTCCTGAGACGAGACCTGGACAACCTCGTCCGAATGAGAATGTGGAGAACTTAACCCTGGAATAGTTAAGCTAATTCATTAGCAAGACAGTAGAGGAAACCATGAAAAAAAACCAAGAATCCCTGTTTACCGAGCTCTTCGCTAGGAACAAGAGGAGAAGAGTTGGGGAGAAGAAAAGTTAAATTTTACCTACTTGTGCTATGCCTAATAGGAGAGAAGAGTTGAAGAGAAGAAAAATTAAATTTTACCTACTTGGGCTGTGCCTAGTAGAGGAGAAGAGTTAGGAAAAAGAAAAATTAAATTTTACATACTTGGGTTGCGCCTAGTAGATGAGAAGATTTGGGGAGAAGAAAAATTAAATTTTACCAACTTGGGCTATTCCTAGTCGAGGAGAAAAGTTGAAGAGAAGAAAATTTTAATTTTATCTACTTGGGCTACGCCTAGAGGAGAAGAAAAATTAAATTTTACCTACTTGAGTTAGACCTAATAGAGGAGAAGAGTTGATGAGAAGAAAAATTAAATTTTACCAACTTGGGCTAGGTCTAGTAGAGGAGAAGAGTTGTTTACCTACTTGGACTACGCCTAGTAGAGGAGAAGAGTTGGGGAGAATAAAAATAAAATTTTACCAACTTGAGCTATGCCTAGTAAAAGAGAAGAGGTGGTAGAAACAAAAGTTAGATTATACTTATTAAAGTTGAGCATGGCAGAAGAAAAGATGTTAGGAGAAGAAGGGAGCTTGGTTAAGCTCGCACCTTAGTTGATGAGCTTCGGCAAGCTCGTACCCTAGTGGTTCCAAAAGGTCGAAGAAAAACTCAGAAGAAACAATATATTCAAATGCAAGATACTCGATATAGCATAAAAGTGGGTTTCATACATACCAAAAGTGCGCAAAAGTAGATAACCGAATATAAGCGTCAATAATCGCATAATATTACGGAAAGTAAAACAATGCAGTAAGTGACAAGATACGGCCCGAAGGCATACATCGTCTGCGTCAATGATAAAATAGCATAAGTAAAGGAACGTGGTCTAAAGGTCAGGATGGAGAGTCGCTACGAAGTCCCCAAGGCTGATGAAGTCAGTGGAAGCGCCTGTCGGAGGGTAGCCATGAGCCTTGAAGAGGTCGACTGCACCCTCGAAACCCACCTCCAAGTGATTGAAAGCTTTCAGACCACAAATCTCGTTAAATTCTTCAGACTAGAGGAATTCTTCCTTGAATGAGGAGGCTTCCTTCACATGTTGCTCATTGGCGTCTTTAAGGTCTCTGCGAGCTTGTGCTGATTCAGCTCGAGAAATCTTCGACTCATCCTTCAATTTATGGATCTCCTTCGTGTGATCTTCTATCAGCCGCTGAAGCTCCTCCTCTTTCTCCTCTTTCTTCTTCAGAAGCTTATCGTATCGATCTTGAGACTCTGAAAGCTCTTTAGCATGTGTCGCCTTCGCCTCGTCGATAGTCGCCTGGAGCTGGTCGCGAAGAGCCCTACCCTCACATGAATCGTGGCAGGCGTTCGACCTTATAATGTCGGCTCGCTCGACCAACTCTCCTAGATACATGATGTCTTGAATAAATAAGACGAGAATGAAAAAACGAGAAGAAAATCAATCGTATATTGAACAACAAGTTAAGGTTTAAAAGGAGAAATATACCTCAGTGAGACTGCTGCATGTCCGGCGGGAAAGATCACACCATCCCAGTGAATTCAAGAACGCTGCATATGCGTTGGAAGAGAGCTGAAATAATAGTTTCTGTGCTATGTGAGTAGGACCTCGTCAAACAATATCTGATTTCGGGGTATATAAAGGATGTATCCCCGACCTAGAAAGATACTCATCATCTGATCCAGACACCTCTTGAGAAAAAGCCGATGTGATCGAGATCTAGGACAGTTTTCGCATTCCCTTCTGTTGGATTGATGGGCTGGGATCAGTAGACGTCTTCTTCTTGACAGAGTGAGAAGGAGACTCTGACTGAGGAGGCGAGGAGAAGACTCGTCTCTGGGTAGAGGAGGACGAGCCAGATGAGAATATCATCAAAGAGCAGAATAAGTAGAAACAAAACAAGAAGTGTAAAAAGATGAGAATATCTATCAGCATCCTCTTTCAATTTAATTTTTGATGGACTTAACCAGACATTGCACAAGAGATCTTCAGATATATGAGACCTTAATATTTTATGGTAGGAATCATTTGCTCCACTTTGTGATATATTGTTTGCAAAAAATTGTACTATATGTTTAATATAGCATGAAAATGTGGCGAAAACTTTAGCAAAGGATCTCATTCTTATTTTATGAGGCTCATCTTATATGTAGGGAATTCAAAACCAACAAAAAGTGTTTAAACACAAGGAAGGGGTTGGGTGAGGGTATCTATCAATTAAGGGGAGAGCCACTCACAATAACCATTTTTTTAATGGTGAAATCTTTCTTCTTCTTCTTTTTTTCCCTAAAACACTCATTTTTTGTCAACAATCTTTTGGTTTAATGGTAAGAGTATGCCCCAAAAACTAAACAATCTTGAGTTATCTCACTTGTATGAGTTTAGGTAGATTTTAAAAAAAAAAAAACCATTATTTTTAAGTTATCTCTCCTATATTAGAATAAAAACTAATAATTATTTTCAAATCTATTTAAAATAATCCGATATTAATATTTTTTTACTTATTTCTAACATATATATTTTTAGATAATCAATTTTTTTAATGAGTTTAGATTACTAAAAACAAAAAATATGAATTAAGATATATAATTGTTAGATCTTCTAATCTTGGTGATGACAAAAAATAACTTATTGTATTATATTAATCTACCGTTTGCTCTGTATATAGGCACTAAACTGTTTCAATATAATCCTTTCAACCGATCTCGCAATATTAAGCTACTCGATAGTCTCTTGCGTATTAGTATAGGATAAACTACTCGACCGTTCATTGTATACAAAAATATTTATAAACGTTTAAGTCAACACATCTTACAAGGATTTTACTTAATTTTTCATAAGCGTTGATAGACTGATCATACCCAAGAAACAAGGTGTGAGAAGATCAGAATGTTTTTCACAAAAATCTACGTGTAGAGCTAGTTAATTTATATTGTCAGTGGTCGTTTCTATCACGTTTGGTAAATATCAATATGCTTATTAAATAAAAGGTTATGATAAAGCAAGAAATGACAGAAACATCAATTCCTTTGCATTAATGCTCATTTAATGAGTTACAATCGAACATTAATCAGAAAAATATATAAGGTAATATAAATAAAGAATGAAAATAAGAGCAATCTGACGGACAATTCAAACTTTCATTCTTAAAAAAACTTCTGAGCACTTATCACTGATTATCAGCCCTCGTTCCAAAGAATATTTATTCAGATCATCAAAGATCTTCAAGGGTTTTTATCAAACTACTCGACCGTTTCTTGCGAAGATCGATTGAGAAGTTTCTCGAAAGTTTGAGTCAGATGATTCATCATATTACTTTTATATTGGTTGTTAGACAGCGTGTCTCAACCGTGGTAAGAAAGTTACTAAGAGTTTCAATTTAGATGGCGGATAATTTCAAAAGTTGAAGCGGGTTGTTATAAGTTTTGTAACACCAAAGTCTTCTAGTAAAATCCTTCCATAAGTGGAAGAAGATGTGACATAGGAGCTTGAGACTCCGAACATCCATAAAAAAATAATTGTGTTATTTTTTTACTGTATTTATTGATCTTATTTAAATTTCCTTATTTCATTATAAATTAGTCATAATCGTTTCTGCGCAATCTGTGGTCCGTGTAAGGAATTGTTGTTGTGCAGGAAATAAATATAAAAACATTATTATAATATGTGTATCAGAAGTTAGTGTTGTGTCCGGTGTTGTCAACACTGTACGCAACACAGCAGCGGAAGTTAAGTATTTAACACACAAATATAACTTTAATAAATTAACACCAGATTTAAATTATGCACAAGTACGAATACTTGTGCGATGCCTCATGGCAAAAAATTCATTAGAAAAATTATGTAAATCGTTTACACCAAAACAATACTAGTGAGAAAACAAAACCAAATTCCTTGACACTCCAAGGATTAAAAATGCATCAAAACAAACCACATAAAGACTAGATGCATTAAATAAAAAAAGTATGTTGCTTAAACCAAACGAAACCACTCTTTGATCAACACTCTGCGTCAGTGTTGTTCTTGAGTGTTGGCAACACCAATCGACAACACTGTATATGCGAATCAATCACACAAAATCTTCAACACGAAAATCTTCAATATCTGAACTCTGTGTGTGTTCAAAAAATGCTCCAGCAGCTTTCTGCGTTGCAAAGTGATCAATCGATCACACGAAAACTTCTCATCAAAAATAGGCTCGGCTTTCGTATATTCTTCTATGTAAGAACTCCTCTGCCGACCTTCCCGAAGACTCCCAAAAACTCCAGCAGCTTCTCTTCACAACAAAGTGATCCACAATCACACAAAACTTCAGCACCTACACAATAAAGTGACAACCCGATCACATAAAAATGTAGAGCAAATATATGTTGAACTTTTATAATTTCTTCTATGTGAAAAGCTTCCTAGTCCAACTCTCTCCTCTCCAAAAACCCCACTGTACGGCTGCAAGGGTATCCATATTTATATCAATAGTTTGACCTAAAATTTATTCCATAAAAATGTCCTACAAAATATGGAAACAAGATTTTCATTAGATAAAAAACACTTTCAAATAAAGATAAAATATCTTGGAGATACAAATCATATTAAAAACAAATACTATAATATCTATAGATAAATAAAGCAAGATCTCATAGTCTACAAATAAGTAAACCAAGATATTATCATTTAAATTAAATCAAGCAAGATTTAATAATCTAGAAAGGCAAAATCATAAATTGATAATATCAATTTAGCAAAATAATAAAGGAATAAAATATTCCTTTCAGTCCGACTGTTTATCAAGAAATTAAGAAATGTGTTATTGATATTTAACACCATCAAGACTGGTCGCACTATTTGACATAGTTTAGAAGAAAATTTTAAAATAGTTTATTTACCCTCTTTCTAAACTCTAACCTGATCATAACACATAACATATGTGCAAAATAAGGCATGGTAGGTGCTACCTTTATAGATAGTGTCCTCCTCATCCACTCAGCACATCACACTTGTGCTAGCACATCACACTTGTGCTAAGTGATGAATCATGATCATTCATTCATACATCATAGTTGAATGAGTGGTCATGACCATGATTTATCTACTCAGTACACGTATAATGTGATGAGTAGGTAAGGACACTGCTCATGTAGATTGCATGAACAAAACCGCAAAATACTAGTATATATCAAACACAGAGTTTGTATCAGGTTCCAATATATATTAGTGTAAAAAATATGATATTTTAAATTTAGCAAACAATATTATCTTAGTGCATGGTAACACGTAATCTGAAGTTACGCGGATTAAAATTCTTACCCTCGGTTTGTATTTTTATATATTTTTGGTTTAAAACTATATTTATTTTGAAAAATATATGAATTTCATAATTTTTATTTGGATTGTCGCCTGCCCAACTCGTATCACAATAGAGTTATCTAGTTAATGATAAATAAATACATAATCTAAGTCACAAAAAATTATAAAATAAGAAGAAACCATATAAAAAAATAGAGCTCATAAAATGAAGAAGAAGAAGAAGGAAAAAAATTACCTTGAGAAAATGGGAATGGCGCGAATGGGTTGCGCACTGCTGCAGTGTTGAATTAGGGTTTCCTTTAAGGATAACAAGAAATTAAAATATAAAATGAAAAAGATAAAAAAAAAAATTACATACTTTTAAAGCCCAATTAAACATCCCATTAATTTTCATTTTTCTAAACTCCTTTTTGACAAATTTGTATAATCCACTATCAAATTTCGTTTAATTTAGATATTTTATTCGTAAATAATTGTACACTTTTGATAAAACTGAAAATCCTACTAAAATTCTTCCTGTCTTTAAAAACCAATTATGTGAAATATTCATACAAAAAATTATATCCTTACATTTTTTTAAAAAAAAATTACTTTTGATTCTTGTGTTAAAGATTTATTTGATTATTGTCGAGTAACAATAATTGGTCATATATGTTAATTCGACCAATATACGGTTTAAAATTTTAAGTTACATAACTGACATCAGTGTAGTACTGTTCGATATAATTCCATTTTAAAGCTTGATTACAATATCATGAAAGCCTTCATCAACTTCTTAGAGGAAATAAAACATCTTTTTTACTAAACAAACATACATATATACTCCTATTTCTGATAACTATTCTCCATCTGAATTTGTCCGTTAGCCTCGTCTTTCTTTTGATTTAATGCCCTCCTCGTCGTCCTCCACCGGAAGAAAGTCCCGAACAACGACTCCATTTCCTCCAGTGTTTTCCCTCGAGTCTCGGGGAGTAAGGTGTAAAAGAACACCCATGCCAGGCATGCGATCCCCGCATACAAAAAGAATGCCCCTCCAATAGTCACAGCGTGGCTCAAGGATAAAAATGTCATTGAAATCACACCACTGGTGACCCGATTCACTGCTACCCCCATACTGCACCCTTGGGCCCTCAACTTTAAAGGGAAAATCTCCGAGCTGTAAACCCATGTGATTGGGCCCATCCCGATCGAGAAAAGGGCCACATAAGCTAAAACCGAGCCTATACACAAAGCTATGGCCCAAATCATTCTATGGTCCGAGTTCGAAATAATAGTCAGCCCAGTGGCGAGGCCCACCAGGCTCAAAATCATTCCCGCCACACTCGATAGAAGCAACGGTCGACGCCCTATCTTGTCCAACATAAACGTTGCCACCAAGATGAACATCGTTTTGGTGAATCCGACAGCCATCGTCGCGAGTAGCTTATCCGTATCTTTCTTAATCCCCGCCTTCTCGAATATATCCGGGCTGTAAAGCACCACGGAGTCGATCCCGCTCGCCTGCTGGAAGAAGTGTATCCCCACGCCGCACATCAGGATGTGGCGAACGGCGGGCGTGGGGTGGAGGAGGAGCTCGCGCCAAACACCTTCTCCATGGTGCTTTTTGGGGACTGAAACGATGTCGTCGTTGCAGTTCTCAGGTATTCCAGCTGCTTGTTTGATGTCATCTAGTCTTAATTTGGATTCTTCCGGCGAATCGGAGGTTTTGTCGAGCACTCGTTTAGCGTCGCTGAGTCGGCCTTGCATTACGAGCCAACGCGGCGACTCGGCATGGCGAGGACGGCTGCGGCAATGAATACAGAGGGGATCGCGCCGACTCCAAGCATGAATCGCCACCCTATGTTCGTTGGGAGCTTTGAGAATCCATAATTAGAGACGTAGCCAAGAAGTATACCTGTGAAACATGAAACGAGTCATCATGTAATTCAAATCTACTTAAAGCAAGCATACTAATATAAAAACTCATGCATTTCATATCTAAGAAAATATAAAATTATAATTTAAAAAATAATTCTATAAAATTATCATGAAGAAATATATATATTTGCTTGAGTTTATTATAACTAAAATGTGTGTTTTCAAGCTAAAAACGAAGATTAGATCGGTACATTTTAATGATTTAGAGGACTTTTAATTAAGTTTATTACAAACAACTTCTAAGCTGGTTGGCCGCTCATAACTTGTTTGACCAAATTAGTATCAAACAACAAGAGTAGGTATCTTGTGAGACGGTCTCGAAAATCTTTATCTGTGAGACATGTCAACCCTACTGAGATTCACAATAAAAAGAAGGCAAAAACTTGTGTGAGACGGTCTAACGGGTCGTATTTGTGAGACGAATCTTTTATTTGGGTCACCCATGAAAAAGTATTACTTTTTATGCTAAGAGTATTACTTTTTATTGTGAATATGGGTAGGGTTGACCCGTCTCACAAATTATGATCCGTGATACGGTCTCACATGAGACCCACTCTAAAAAGAAATATTTTAGCATAAAAAATAATATTTTTTCATTGATGACCCAAATAAGAGACTTATCTCACAAAATACAACTCGTGAGACCGTTTCACATAAGTTTTTGTCATCAAAACAAAGTTAAAGAGTTTAGAAAACGTTTTGTAAAACTTCAACCAACATCTCTCAGAAAATAAATGGACGTTTTCGACAACCTTATCATATGACTTTTATTTAAATTATTTTACTACAAAATAATGTAAAAATAATTTTATTATATTTCCATAATTTACTTTATATTATCAAATCGTGAACAACTTTATTTGACGTAACGTCAAGTTATGTAAGTTTCAGCACGAAAACATAACATTTTGTTAAGTCACGATCAGTGTATGGGTACGAAAAAGGGGAACCATTCATTTAAACAAGTTGTGGGCACACATTTTGTAACCAATCAATAAAATTCAAATATTAAAAAATAATTATTGTTTTTTATAAAATATTTATATGTATGTCACATAAAAAAATTAAAATAAAATAAGAGGATATTGACAAAAACTTATGTGATACGTTCTCACGAATCGTATTTTGTGACACCGATATCATATTTGGGTCATCCATAAAAAAATATTACTTTTTATGCTAATAATATTACCTTTTATTGTGAATATCGGTAGGGTTGACTCGTCTCACAGATAAAAATTCGTGAGACTGTCTCAAAAGAGATCTTCTCAAGGGTAACATACAGTCCAAATAATAGTGTGTCTAATTAATTTTAGAGATTTTTTAAATTAATATTGTGGTTTTTTTATTTTAGATTAATCTATTTCTCTTACTCTAAATGTAAAATTTAGCTCATTTAATAAAATAATTATATTTAAATTCAGACTTTGAATAATTTGATTCTTTATTATATGCACGCAGGTACACACAATCTTTATTATATTATATTGTAAAAATTATTCTTATTATTTCTGACAGCAAAGCTCAAAATTTTCCACACCTACCAATCATATATGTCCTTCACGCCTCTTGGACAAGCTCTCACTTATTTTTTTTTCACGGGGACTACAAGTATTTGGCTTCTTCCTAAAAAAGAAAAAAATTATTTTGCCCCCTCTATTTTTAATTAAATGCCAAAATATTTTCTATTTATAAATATAAATTTTAAATAAATTGTGTCTCCTATTTTAATTCATCGTTGAAAGCTAAAATAAATTGGATTAGACATAATCAGACTAAAAGTAATAGTTGTTAAGAGTTGTATATCAAGGTTTGTGTTATTAGACTCGTGAGTTCGGACAAGTGTTTGTCAATATGTTAACAAGTCTTACCATTTCTTAATTGTTGGTTCTGTTCCCGAAGAGACAGTATTATATGTGTAACGAAACTCTTTTACGAGACACGTAATCAACAAGATCAAATGACACAACGTCAACAAAACTTTTCAATAAGTCCTATATTTGAGTACTACTATTACTTATATACGATTAACCCAACAAAATTAATCTTAATTTTAAATAATATATAGGATATTTTTAGCATATCATGAATAATAATCAAAATTAAGATGAATTATATTTATATATATATATATATATATATATATATATATATATATATATATATATATATATATATATATATATATTCAAAAAAAGAGAGAACAAAAACCACGTAAAACACGAGTGAAGCACAGAAAACTAAGACGGAAGGTAGAAAATTATAGCATACCAAAATTGATGAACACTTCCGGGAAAGAAGTGAGGAAGCCCCGGGAGGATGCCGGCGCAACCTCCGCCGTGTACACCGGTGCAATCATCAAGGCGTAGCCGACACCTATGCCAGCCACAAACCGACCCACCATGAGGAAGGCGTAGTTGGTGGCAAATCCCATGAGCAGGGCGCCGGCGAAGAATATTGCTCCGGCGAATATTATGGTGTAGCGACGGCCGATCCAGTCGGAAGTGCGGCCGGCTGCGGCAGAGCCGAGGAGAGAGTACAGGTTCAGAATCCCCATTATCACTTCTTTTTGCACGTCACTCATGGGAATGGTCTTCCGGATGTAGAGTATGGCTCCACTCATCACTCCTATATCTGAAATATATATATACACACAGAAATATGAATACATACACAACAAAAGTTGAATATATTTTCGGGTAGCAATCTACCAAAATTTCCCGCAAAAACTTTAATTTTTAGGTAAGTTTTTTTATATATAATAATATCAGTAATATATTCCCAAAACTTGGGGTGTAAAAATGAGAGAGACAAGAATCATATGTACCATATCCAAGTAAGATGGAGGTCATGGAGGCTAAGAAAGAGCATGCCAAAGCATACTTGTTTCTCTTCGGTTTCGCTGGTGGGTCGAAAGCCGGGATGGGTTGAACATGGCCGGAGGAGACACCATGTTTACCGTCGGCCATCATGTTGGTGGCGACGGCGACGGCGACGGCGGTTGTTTGGACTGGGAGAACGAGTTACTTGAATAGAACTAGTTAGTTAAAATGCACGCATGGAGTTGAGTGAATTGGGTATAAATAGAAGAATGACGTTGCCTTGGGATAAAATCAATATTTTGACCCGGACCGAACCTGTCGATTTTAAAATAGTATTTTACAGATTGAAATATGGTTATATCATAACTACTACCTGAACTACGTTGATGAAAGATAAATAAAATAATTAAACTTATATAAAAATATTTATACATAATCCATAAAATATATTAAAAATTGAATTACAAGCTAGGACACGTGCTTGTTTGTATTTGTTTGAAAAGTGACTACGACAAGAACGTTTCGAATAATAATACGTAAGGTAGCATCAAAGTGTATACATCGTATTTATTTATAGTTATAATTATTGGAAAAATTTGGACTTGTGAATGAAAATTGTGACTTGAACTAAAAAGAGAGATAAAGGGAATAATGCATAAATTAAAGGTTCGATTTGAAATTAAAGGAGACCATTCACCATTTACCTCCTCGTGAACATCGTTTTAATGGTGTGTTTAGTGATGATCATCAATATATGGTAACGGAGTAGTGAGCTTTAAGTGTGGCGGAGCCAGGAATATGGCGCTATCCGGGTTAAAATTTTAAACTCTAACTTCCTTTAATATTTTAAATTGATCTACCGGCTAATATCAAATTTAACCAAAATTATACAAAAAAAAAATTTAAAAAATGGACCGCCCGGGCTAAAGCCCGGGTACAAGAGGCTGTAGCTCCGCCTCTGCCTTGAATGTTAGTTAATTGAGGTGTTGATGTCTCACTTTCAAACTATAAATAACGAGTCTATTTTCACAATCTAAATGCTTGATTTTTTCTAATCAATCGACTTATATTCTCTCAAAATTTGTTATAATGTTTCTATGCTTTTAATTGTTATTGATTTTGAACCGTTGAATCCTATCGCGAGTGATAATTTATTTTGATTCGAGTTTTTGTTTTTGTTTTTTTTATTAAAGTGCTGGTTCATGTCGTTGGACTGATAATTGGAACTAAACTTCTGCCTTTGTTGTATAGTGAATCAGGTTAGATGTTTCGGAGTTTCTTGACTAGAAATACAAAAGTGTCGTAGGTGTCACAGATCTTTATCTGTAAAAAAAGATCTGCGAGTTCGGTCAACTGTACTAATATTTATAATAATAAATAATATTTTTTGCAACAAAATATTCATAAATTACACAAATAAAATATCTGTATCACAAAATTAACTCGTGATATCGTCTCACACAACATTTTGTGACAACAATGAGGTATAGGTTCCAGAAAATTTCTGGTAGGAGATTTTTTTGGATTCAGATATGATCGTTCATACAAATCGTATAGAGCTCTCTTCGACTTAAATTAATTATATGTATTTTTCCTTTATTACTTTTTTTTTAAAAAAAATGTTCCATTAATTAAATTTTTTTGGGACGAACCTTATCCTAATTATATCCCATTTCTCATTTCCAAAAATATGAGAAATATTTAAAATCTTAATAGGTCTCTTGTGATACGGTCTTACGGATCTTTATCCGTGAGACTGATTAATAATGTCTATATATATAATAATAAGTCATAGTTTTGGCATATAAAATAATATTTTTAATGGTTGACACAAAATTGACACGTAAGACAGTCTCACGTAATTTTTTAACATTAGATTCTCCAATTCAGTCAATATAATGCTTAATTTTCAACATCCAACTTCACATTTTGGTATGATTAGATTAAATAATCATGTACGCATGTGCACTTAGTACGTACGTGTACAGATATGAGATTTCAAATTTGTTCTGGTATGACTATATTAAATAATATTAATTTTTTAAGAAATATGTAATTTATTTAAATAAATGAAACGATGTGGAATATACCGTCGTAATGTGTGCACAAATATTAAATTAATTAATTAAGCTGCAACGTAGGATGATTCTTCTTTACAAAATTAATATTCAACTTGTCTCAAATACATATAATATATTGACAAAAACTTGTGTGAGACAGTTTTACGGATCGTATTTTTCGAGACAGATCCCTTAATTAGATCATCCATGAAAAAATATTACTTTTTACACTAAGAGTAATATTTTTTATTGTGAATATCAGTGGAGTTGAACCGTCTCACAGATAAAGATTCATGAGACCGTCTCACAATAAACTTACTCTCGTTAGAAATAACAACAATAAGTTACCAAACAAAATATTCATTTAACTTACTCAATTCCCAACAAATAGAACGGATCTGGATCCTATCCAAACCTAATCGTCCACGACTCAACTCAAATGTTCGCAAGCTTGTTTAATAGGCCGAAACATGTCTCATGCGCACCTTGACAATAGTTCGAGAATTCGGGTGCTCGGGAATTCCGAACTAATACTCGAGACTCTGCTGTTCGATATCAATCATTTTTTTTACTATTAAAATATTATATCTCCATTGTATCCGAAGAAACAATCACAATTGGTGATTTTGTGAACGTTTTCATAAAAAAAAAAATAAGTTGATCATAGTTATTTTAAAAAAATCCCGGATTTTCAGAAGTTAAAAGTGACCAAACATATTAAAGTCAATGTATGATAAATTAAATAGAGAGAGGTCAACAACGATGGGCTGAGAATTGAAATTGATGGATTGGTACAATGAAGCCCCACGCCTCACTGTTTTCTACGTTTGTTATTTTGTGCAGCTGTAATAATGCGATGGACACCCACTTCTCCTATAGCAATTTTAATTTAAAATTATAATTTTTCTTCTTTTTTTAAATATTATTTTTATTATATTTATTTAAAAAATAGTTTGTTTTAGACACGTCTTCCATTTATCTGTTTGTAGAAAAGTGTTTGGCTCGTCTCATTCGTTGACTTAAGGAGGAGTCCTGTTCTCACATTAGTCGACCGGCTAAATCAAGAAATTGTGGTTGCAATAATTAATAATTATTAACCTCATATGCTCGTGTGTGATTCAGTCGGTTAGTATTAATAATTATTAATTATTGCAACCACAATTTCTTGATTTAGCCGGTCGACTAATGTGTTATATGTGTATATATATATATATATATATATATATATATATATATATATATATATAATGTGTTAAAAGATCAATTAATTATTACTAGATAAAAAACTATAACTTATGATATTGGTGTAATTCAAATATTTGTGAGACGGTCTCACGAATTTATGAATGAGACGGATCAACACTACCGATATTCACGATAAAAAGTAATATTTTTTAATGGATTACCCAAATAAGAGATCTGTCTCACAAAATACGACCTGTGAGACCGTTTAACACAAGTTTTTGTCATCTTTTAAATTGTATAACATCTTAAACATTTAAATTGATATTGTAACGCCCCAGAATTCGACGACTGTCCTCAATGTATCAAGGCGGGTCTTTCCAGCGTGTTTATGTACTCACTCACACGCACCTTGGGAAACTTCCCAGGAGGTCAATCATCCCAAAATTGCCCCAAGTCAAGCATGCTTAACTTTGGAGTTCTTATGTGATGAGCTACCGAAAAGAAGATGCACCTTCTTGATATGAGTAGTACCAATCAAATCTTTTAAGCCTCCTCAACTATACGTCCATTACATTGAACAATCTCGGAATCCTCTCATTCCGGTGTGAGATCGGTTCATTCATGTTCCCTCCACCTAGAAGCCTGTCAGGAGCCGCTCATTGTCCGTGCAACCTCATGGCACCGACGATCACCCCCCGTCCTCTTCGGCCCCGGGCCTCACAAATATCCTGCAAGGATAATTATTACGACTCAACAATCTTCATCCCAATAATTAAATTACTTCCAATCAATGATAATCGAACATGTAACATTGGCTTTGATATCAATCGTTATGATCAAACACTTAACACTAATTCGAAATATATAGTTTGTGATTACGGTATAACTCAAATATTTTAAATTGTATAAGAAATGAAACATCACGTTTTGCTGCCTCTCTTGCAAAATCAATTATTGCACTCCAACCGAGTGAACAAATTTCAATAATTTAATTGATTCAATCATTAATTTTAAAAATTTAGCAACTGCCGTGAATTCACAAACAAAAGAAAACAAAAAAAGAGGTATAGTGTTTGTTATTGGTAACGAGTTGTGAATAAAGTTACGAGGCGATTGTTTTGTGAGGGAAGCAGACAAGGAGATATAATTTTTACCGTTGAGAGAAAATTGTTGATAAGATGGAGGTTATTTTAGGCAAATCCAAAATTATTCAGTGATTCTATTCAGTCAATATATTGTATTATATAATATTTGGGTACAAATCATCATATAAATAATATTATAACGTTTGTTAGAATACAAAAATTTGTGTGAGACAGTTTCACATGTCGTATTTTATTAGACGAGTCTCTTATTTGGGCCATAATGAAAAATATTATTTTTTATGCTAAAAGTATTATTTTTTATTGTGAATATCGATATGGTTGATCTGTCCAACAGATAAAGATTCGTGAGATCGTCTTACAAGAGACCTACTCTTATTAGAGATGCTCACGATGTGGTTTGGGCGATATTTTTTCTTAAACGCAAACTGAATTCACATGTTGGGATCGGTTTAATTTTTTTTTCTTCCCTAAATTAAGGTTTTTTAAGTAAAATTTAAGGCAAAAACTTGTGTGAGACGGTCTCACTGGTCGTATTCGTGAGACGGATCTCTTATTTGGGTTATCCATGAAAAAGTATTACTATTTATGCTAAGAGTATTACTTTTTATTGTGATTATGGGTAGGGTTGACCCGTCTCACAGATTAAGATCCGTGAGACGGTCTCACATGAGACTAACTCAAAATTTAATGTGCGGTTTCGAAAGGTGTCAGACAATTATACGATTTTAATTTTTTATAGTTATATAATGTATTAACTAAAAAAAAATCATAATCGATTGACATAAGAACCAGTTAAACGCCACGTTTTCCATTCTTTGTTTAAAGAAAAATGTTTGGATTGTCTCATTCATTGACTTGACGACTCCCATTCGGCGGGCTAGATCAGAAATTGTGATCCCGATATTTGACAATTACTAACATAATTTTGGTATTATATTAATTTTATAAGATAAATTTACACTTGGTTCGAGACATGAAAATGTTTTATTTTTAATTAAAAATATTAATTTTGACTCTAATTATAGATCAGATCAACCCGTATAATCGTATGACGAATATAAATTTGTGAGGTTGTCTTATAACAGATCTGCCCGTTTTATTTAAATAATATTATTGTTTCCGCTATAATAAATCATCATATTCTATGGAATATAATCCTTTAAAATAAGTTTCATCTTTATTTTTATTTTTTTTTATAAAAAGTATAGTACAATTTTTTTAAAGTAAAATAAGTTTCATCTTTTTAGTTTTTACAAATCGTTCGCGCTTCTAAATCCAAATCCGTATTTTATACCATATATTATATTATATAATAAATAATGGGTATAAAATAACCACATAATAATAATAGTAATAATAAAAATATAATAATAATAATTTATGTGCAGAGAAAAAAGAAAATTGGGATATATAATATATGTCGACGAGATCTCTTCCGTGTCAACTTAAAAGTGGCAAAACTGCTAAGGTTAATAAGGGATCAAGATGCCACCAACCCAATGGAATTTGTTAAAAATTAGGACTAAAAAACCTCAAAATTCAACATGGGCTCACAAATTTTTAATAAAGTAAGATCAACAGAATAATAAATTTAACAAAGAAATAGAGAATCTGGTATTTTCATAATAAATAAACATTTCTCTACGATTTTGATCTTTATGTTTCAAAAATGAGTTTTAAGTGACAAATTTGGTTTATTGTTGCATTTTTAGTTTTTTTTATGATTGTTTATGTGATATTGGACACATCGGTGCAATACTGAAGTAGAACTGGAATTGCTCAAAAAGCAAAGATTACATGGTAGATTTAGTTATCATATCAAAATTTTAAATTTCAGTTTTATATATATTATCGAAATATTAAAAAAAACTAATCTATAAAATCTCAACTTCCGTGAAGCTCGACTGGTCATTGGTTGAATCCCTTATTCGATCGGAAGGCTGCTTTTTTTTTTTTTTAAGAAAAGATCCATGAAAACTCACAACTTTTGTCAAACTTTTTGTCAAATAGCACCATCAAGCTTCTAAGCGTCGCTTAACGGGGCATAGACGTCTCTCTCACGGCCCTTGAAATATGTAAGGCACATGAGCATCCTCTGCACAAGGAGGATAAAGAAGAAGTTCACAAGTTAGATCATATCAAAGTTGTTGTTATGTTGTTTCTCGTTGTGTTATTTCATTCAGATTGATTGATATTTAAATCACAAATCTCGAAAATGTGATCGAGAGATACTTTTTACCGGTACAAATCCATGAAAACTCGCAACTCAAATCAAACAACGATGGCTCTGGAAAAATCTAGGGCTCAGAAGAGGGGCCTCAACACCTCTGGGAGCCGTCTAAGTGCTTCCCCTACAGCCTAGATTGTTCTAATATATCTTCTAAGCGCCTCAGTGCCTCTCCTAAGCCCATGAAACAATCCGTTTTGAGTTTCATATACTTCTTATCTTAATTTCCATTCATTAAATTTTAAATATATGAACAACACTAGATGGATCTGTCACACCCCGAAACTCGGAATTGACATCGGCGTTGTTTAACAATCACACAATCGAAACAACAAGCCTTTCGTAGCAAAGTATAAACCGAACCAGTTTATATATCATAATTTCAACCCAAAGGAAACATTGTCTTTTACAACAAAAATCACTAATCGACAGAAATAAGTGCGGAAGCGTCTTACACAATAATAAGCAATAAATTCGAAATATAACTACTAATGATCTCACGAATCACTAGCCCCAAGACTGCTCAGGCTCTTCATCCTCAACCTGTTCTTAGGACTTATCTGGGAGGGGAGAGTAAGGGTGATGAGTATTTTGGGAAATACTCAGCCAATGGGGGACATTGAACACAACATAACAATTTTATAACATTTTGCAAACATACATATAAATACAACATGCTTTTCATAAACGTAACATCGTATCCGAAACATAACAATACTGCGATTTTTCACCTTTAATGGTTTACTGACATCAGTCCCTAAGTTTTAATCCTCTAAGGGGGCGAGACCATAAAACGGTTATATCCCACCGTTGAAGGTCATATGTTGGAATTCCACCCATTTTCAAGGAGTCCTCACAGTGCCAAATATAACGTACCAAAATTTCGTAAAAAAAAAACGTATAGACGGGACACGGAGCTCGACCGAATCTTTAAAAACGGAACATGCAAAAACCGAAATTTTCATACACATAAAACCGAAAGTTTAAGCATTTAAAACAGCCCACTTACAGTATTTTTAATTGCTAGAAAACGTGGAGTGCACGATGCTAGACTTGGATCCCTTCTTGTTCTTCGATTGGGCAGCTAGCACTTCGGCTTGAATTCTTGGACGACTCTAGAACGATTTTTGTGCAGAGTCTGGCTACGGAGAAGCTGCTGAATTTCGTGGCTTTCAGCAAGAAATTTCGAAATTTAGGGTGTAGGGAATGCTAGGCTTGATGTGGTATTTATAGGGGAGGAAAAGAGAGTTAATTATGACAATCAAATCCTACCAAAATATGCTTTAATTCTCTCAATATTGACTCTAATTCCCTTGCTGATTTTCGAAAATTCAGCTACCAAATTGGTGAGATTCATTGCCCCTCAATATTTTTCGAAAATTAGGTTTCTAGGTGGGAAGGGTTTGAGCAATCTTTGATGATTTGCTTCCAAGTAGCTAAATATCTATCCAATACAATAATAAGTCCTATATCCTAGTGCAAAATTTCGAAATCTTGGGTTGTATCCCACCAAATCATGCATTATTCAATTTCTTTAAGTCTTTGCCTTGCGCAATCTCCCATGATCTTAAATTATTTCTCCTAAATATAAAACTTACATGCACAAGTGCAAATATCATTGACTTGAATCTTTCCAACAATTAATTCCGAAGGTGCATATCTTATTAATATACAAAAATCAAATCCTATAATTTCTTTACAATTATAATTGCATGGCTAAAAAAAATCGGGTCTTACAGGATCCATGACAAAAATGGATAATTCTAAACCTCAACAAAGTGTATGGGACGTGGGAACTCGAAAATATTAGGGATAAATTGTGATACATAAAAATTGGTCACCAAATCAACATATTAGCCTAGGACTTAGGAGTTGAACATAAATGAATCAATATATTTATATACATCAGAATCTCACAATAAATATTTATAAAAATAATGATAATTCTTTACTTGTCACTTCAACAATAGAAAGAGATCTATGTACCCCCACAATTTTCTGGCCAAAAATCAAAGGACGGTTGTTCGATTCAATTTTTTTTTACGAATTAAACTTATAATCGTAAGAGTATCACATGCTCAAGTCATCTTTTCTTCACATATCAGACAATATATCACTCTAGCTAATTAAACATACATTTGCTTGTTATACGAGTCGAGTTATGTAAGAGATTATCAATTTTAGATAAACAATTTAATAAAACTTCAGATGAAAAATGATCAGAACACAAAAAACAAAAACAAAATTATCGGATGAAAACCAAACCGTGACAAGTTACATGACTAAAACTCAAAAACAAAACAAACTTATTAGACCAAAATTACAATTTTTCGTTGTTAAAATCTAATTAATTTTCACAATTATTAAATGATACTCATTTTAAATAAATCAAATTAATTATAAAAAATATTCAACAAACTCGTGCTAGTAATAAAAAAAAACACGACCATGAATACTTAAACCGACTTGGGTATGTGGTATGGTTTTTTTTTTTGATAGTCGTAGGAGTAAAATTGTATATATATTGCAGGCAAAAACTTGTGTGAGACGGTCTCAGGGGTCGTATCTGTGAGACGGATCTCTTATTTGTGTCATCCATATAAAAGTATTACTTTTTATGCTAAGAGTATTACTTTTTATTGTGAATATGGGTAGGGTTGACCCGTCTCACGGATTAAGATCCGTGAGACGGTCTCACATGAGACTCACTCTATATTGCAATGGGACATGGCAGTAGTCCACCCATGCTGCCAACGGTTACATGGCAATAAATCCAATTTCAATGTTGACCTTTTGACTAATTCAACTTCATCGTCTCCCGACAACGTATGCTAATATCAAGAGAAAAAAAAAAAGAAAATGCTGATTAATACACAAACACACAGTTTATATGTAAATTATGAAAGATTAATTGGAAAAAAAATGATTTTTTGGTCTATTAACATTTTCATTTTTGGGTTTTGATCTATTAACTTGTCAAAGTTTGGTTTTGGTACAATAACTTTTAATTTTCGGTTATTTTGGTGTAATCGTTGACGTGATGTATGACAAAGTAATAAATGTTCGATGTCACGTCGGCAATTTTCGACGTCACATAAGTATTTTTTAGTTCTGCATCAGCGATTGGACTAAAATAACATAAAATTAAGAGTTATTATGCTATTACCAAATTTTGAAAAATTAGTATAGCAAAACAAAAAAAAAATTACAAGTTAATGGACGAACAGACTATTTTTCATAAAAAAAAAAAATGTTTAGTTTACTCTTATTGATTTTTCCCATATAAATAAAGAAATCAAAGCGTAATTTTATGTATGTGTTTGTAAAATTACCAAAAACAAATATCCCAACGGATTTTCAACTATATTAGTTACTTGACTTAGGCGTTGTATATATAGTTTTAATGATATATTTTATTATAAACAAATTGCATAATTAAGGATATCATTCATTTAAAATGGACAATATTAAAATGAAATGGATAATTTAAGAATGGTTTATATAAACGAAGAGTAAGTCTCATGCGAGACCGTCTCACGGATCATAATCTGTGAGACGGGTCAACCCTACCCATATTCACAATAAAAAGTAATAATCTTAGCATAAAAAGTAATACTTTTTCATGGGTGGCTCAAATAAGAGATCTGTCTCACAAATACGACCCGTGAAATCGTCTTACACAAGTTTTTTCCATAAATGATTACATAGGAGCTTAACTTGAGAAAAATAAAACAGAAAACTAGGTTCAACATGGTCTCAGAAGTCTTTATCTATGAGATGGGTCAATCCTACTAATATTTACAATAAAAAGTAATGCTCTTAACACAAAAAGTAATATTTTTTCATGGATGACCCAAATAAAATATCCGTCTCACAAAATACGACATGTGAGACTGTCTCACGTAAATTTTTGTCTTTTGTTTTTAAATTGTTTAATACGTTGACTACGTCAAATCATGAGCTGGAATACAAAAAATAAAAATACATTTAAACAAATAAATATTTATTAAAAATTAAGAGGTTGCCACGTTGGTTATCATAAAATTTAAAAATTTGAAAGAATCACGTATCACATGCTACGAATATTTCTGACACATCCTTTTTTTTTTAAAATTTTTTAATGAGACGTTTTTGACCAGAAGTCATGCAATTTTCAAATGTATTCGATTTATTCTTTTTAAACGAACCATTTTAAAACATTAACAAAATGTATGGGAATTGGGATCTATCTAGCCGGGAATATAATTTCAAATCCAAAATTTTAATTTAACAAACTTGTTTGCGCTTACTTGAACTCGTCAATTGCTATCGCTTTTCTTTTCTTTTAACGTCCTCGCCGTCGTCCTCGACTTGAAAAAAGTCCCGAACGACGACTCCATATCCTCCGACGTTTTCCCTTGAGTCTCACCATGACACACAAGCAATACCAGCATACAAAAAGAATGTCCCTCCAATACTCAAGGATCGAAATCACGCCACTGGTGGCACGATTGGGTGCGACTCCCGTACTGCACCATTGGGTTCCGGGCCTTAGGGGAAAAACCCGATTGAGGAAAAGGCTACACAAAGATACGGCCCAAAATAGTTTATGATCTGTGTTAGAAATAATTTTCAGCCCAGTAGCGAGGCCCATTAGACTCAGCCATGCCAGACAGAAGCAACGGTCGCCTTCTCGAAGATCTCTAGGCTATACAACACCACATAGTCGATACCACTTACATGTTGGAAGAAGTGTATCCCAAGACTGCACATTAGGTGTGGTCAGTGACAGAACCAGGAATCCGATTCGACTCGGACTAGAATTTTAAATTCTAAAATCATTTAATATTTCAAATTGATCTACCTTAACTAATATCAAATTTATCCAAAATTATACAAAAATGTACATATAAATTTTTTAGGACCACCTGGGCTTGACAAAGACTGTGGCTCCGCCCTGTTAGAGTAGGTGCACGTCGAGCCAAGTGTTGGCCGACTGTTCACAATGAAACTCTTTGTATAAACGATCTTTATTTTAATAATATTTCAATTTATTAATTTGGGGCATCTTTATCTTTATACCCATGCTTGTTGCATAGATAAAGTCCTTGAATATACAAATAGTAGAAAGAATATGAGATGCTCATATGATGAGTATCATGAAACTCATATTTGGAATACTGTATATTCTAAACCGTTCCTAGTCGATTCAGCCGCCACTAAGAAGGATAAAGGCCGCTCGAGTTAGAGACTAGTATCTGCGATGTGAGTACCATGTTTCATTGGTAGGGGACATTGTGATGTCCGAGCATGCAGATAGGTGCTCCTGGTAGAGTGCACTGAACAACCCTCTAGAAAGGACTTTCCAAGTGGTTCTCACTTATCGAGTGGAAAAGTCCTAGTTTATGGTTGTACACCATTAGTCCTTATGACCCGGGACAACATTGAGACTCTATATGCTAGCGTTTCACTTTGACTTGTTTACCGACTCTTATGGGGTCATCAGGTGGCAAGGTTGGGTGTTACGGCGAAACATATAGGAGTCGATGCATTGTAGCCGGGGATTCACCGCTTACCTACGGGTGTGGATATCCTATGTGTTTTTCATGTATGTGTGGGTTGAAATCTCTGATCAGAGTATGGTGGTAATTATGAAAGGGGTTTCATAGATTACACCATCGATGCAACCACGACATGACACATAATATCGATTCATTGACAACTCTCGATAGACCAATAGTTGTCGAATCGGTCGGGATATATGAGTTGAAGGGACCGTACTGTACGCTAACCATAATTGAATGGTTCTTGCAGGCACTATCATGTGATACCTAGGGAATCACGTAAGCGATGCTGCTAGGCGTTTAACGTGATTGGTTGGGTACTATCAGACTTGAGTTCTGACGTTCTTACTATCAAGGAGTTGATAAGTAAGAATGGAGCAATTGGGGTATGCTCGAATAAGGACATGTTTAGTCCGAATCACATAGAGATGTGAACCCACGGCTAGTTGTATCAATGAATCATTGAGGGCCACACAAGTACTTGCTTGGTAAATCCCGATGAGAAGTAAAATAGTTCAATGTGTTGAACGGCTTATAAATGTGTTTATAAGCGTTAAGAAAAATAGAAGTATGACTTCTAAGAGAGAAATATAAATTTTAATTTATGGAAGTGTTCCTAAGATTAAAATTTGGCCAAGTGAATAATGTAGTTGAAAATTGTGATTTTCATAAACATTATTGGAGACTAAATTAAATTAATTCAAGTGTTGAATTAATTAAACACTAGTGGACCTAGTAGAGTCCAAATAATTAAAAATAATTCAAGTGTTGAATTAATAATATTGAGTCTTGTAGAGCTCAATTAAAATAATTATTTAACTAGTGGGACTTGAATAAATTCAAGTAGTATTTAATTAATCTCAAAAATGTTTGAGATAATTAAAATTTAGTCTATGGTTTTTAATATGTTAAAAACCATATAATATATGTGAGACATGCTAGGGTTTGCATGCTTGGGAGGTGAAGAGGTGTGGAATATTTTTGATTAAAAAATTGCAAAGGCATGCAACTTTTCTCCCAACTTTTCCCACACCCAAGACTAGACTTCACTCCTCACTCTTCCCTCCTCACTTGGCCGAAACTTCAAGGCTTTTCTCTCCATATTTTTCTCTCATCTTGTGTTCTTCATTTTCTTGGAGAATACTCACTTCTTTTTGATAAATCTTCAAATATTTCTAGTGCAATATTTGAAGGGGTTTACAAAGCTAAGTGGTGGGCCTAATTCTTGGAGGATTGGAGGTGGAAGCTTGTAGATTTTTCAACCAAGAAGAGCTAAAGTATTTATACTTTAGTTGGTGCCATTCATCAACTCTAAGGGGTTGATAGGTAAATCACTTGAACACCCTATGTATGTATTATGGTGTTTGAATGTAAATATTGCACAAATAAGGGGTGGCCGAAATTTTGCTCTAAAAATTTAAAATTTTTGCTTCCGTTGCGTTTCCGGCCACCGTAACCGGTCCGCTTTCAAGTGGTATCAGAGCTAAGGTTACGTTTTTGTGTGATATTTGCATAATATTGTGTTGAGATCGATTTCTAACCGCTTGAGAATTTTTGTGCATAGAATATGCAAGGACCGAAATTTTGAAACAACAAAAAAAAAAAAAATTTTCGGGGCTGCCCGAGGGGCTGCCCGAAAATTTCGGGCAGCCGAGGGGCAGCCCAAGGGGCTGCCCGAAACTTCCAGTTTTTAAATAATAAAAAAAAATTTTTTGTTGCCGGAATCCGGCGACGGAGCTCCGGCGACGGCGATGACGACTAGGGTTTCCAAAAGTGTTTTGGTGAATCTTAGTGTCATGGGCCTTGAGATGTTGGGCCATTGGATGGACAACATAATTTGTGAAATTTAAATGAGCCAAAATATTTTGGTGAAAAATGTCTTTTGGGCCCTTAAGTTTAAATTTACAATTGTTGCACATATTTTCTCATAAAATAAATAATTGAAGTGAGACTTTAATTATTTATAGTAAATTGTGATTTACAAGAAATTCGATTATAAATAAATTAATTTGAAAGTAGACAAAGTTGTTTGTATACTTTGTTAATTTAATTTATAATTGTGGCGGTTAGTGATTGGATCAAGATATATAATATTGGATCAATTAATTATGGTGATAATTAATTGATGGTGTATGATATATGATATTGTGCATGAAGGATGATCAAAAGCCCAAGCCCAATTTGCTAGGTGTATGCTAGGATATTTGTGTTGTATGATTGTAATAATTATCAATTTATAAAGTGGGCTTGGTTTATGGCCCGTTCCCACCCCCCATGAGATGTATCCCTATGTGCCATGGATATTTAAATGTAAATATTAGAATAGTGGAAGATCAAGATTGGAAGATAGTGGCCTTGGTGATTATGAAGATCGAAGACATGTAATATTGGATGCTAATGTAATAATTTAGTTGCATTGCATCCCTGCATTTACCCTAGGATTGGACCTAGGCCCGTGTTTGGCTCACACGGGCCATTAGTTTTGGGGCGATTGATCATCCTTGTACTGTTTTCTATTTATAATATATGCATGATATGTTATAAATAATGAGTATGTGCGTTATTATTATTATAATAACAAAGTTGCATGAATCCGGCAAACATACGATCAAACATGACGAGCTTTTAAAATAAAATTAATGATGAGACCTTTCAAAATTAAAAACCCTCATTTTGAATAAGATTCAAAATTAATATCAAGTCCGAAAAGGGGAATTATAAATTTGTTTATAATTTCCTTGTCTTCCATCGACAATGGATGCATGATGAACGCTACCCGTACTCGGGGCTCGGCTCATATTATTGAGGGGGCCCTGGGTGCCAGAAAGCTGTGACATCCATTGACATGGTGATGTGAACTACGTGGAACTCCCATGATTTCGGCTCATATTATTGAGGGAACTCATGGCGACCGTCCATTAAGGTTCAATATCGATGGGTTAGGCTTGACACGTAAAGATGAACGACGTCATATTATTGGGTCCTAATCAAACGTGAGACAAAAGAATACGTAGAGGGTTGCATGGCGATGCAATTGGAAACTACCTTTTAGGAGTTGTGATGGCCGATATTATTCGGGATCACAATTCGCTAATTGGACCTTACGTACCTACTGAGGAAAGTGTTTCCCGTTTTCACTAGAGGGTAGTGAAAATGTCAAAACAGTGGGAGCGATAATTTATAAAGTAAAAGTCCAAACTTTATATCTTATTAAATATTTTAAAATAGTCATTAACATTTATCTGTTTTACTTTTCAGTACAAATCTTTGACAATGTCATCAATTCGCAACCCGTTTTCCGTAATTCTCGAAAAACACATTCTAACCGGACCAAACTATATCACTTGGCTAAGAAATTTAAAGATTGTCCTAAACTCGGAGAAGATCGCATATACACTGACTGAGGCGCCCCCTGCTGAGGCTCCTATAGGCTGCACTCCTGAGGAATTGCAGACCTACAAGGAATGGTGTGACCATGATTTGAAGGCGAAGTGTTATATGCAGGCTTCAATGAACGATGAGCTGCAAAGGCGATTCGAGGATGCAAAGAATGCTGCTGACATTCATATGCACCTCAAGGAGCTCTTCGGAGAGCAGACTCGGTCTTTGAGGCATGCCACAGTAAAGGAGCTCATCACTTTACGCATGCGAGATGGGACTTCGGTCCATGAGCATGGCCTAAAGTTGATTGGGCTCGTGGACAAGCTCGTAGGCATGGATTTGGTGTTGCCTTCGGAGTTGACCACTGATGTGTTGCTGCTGTCGCTGCCTAGCTCTTTCGATCCTTTCGTTGTGAACTTCAATATGAACAAGCTCGAGCCCAGCCTTGAAGAGTTGGTGAACATGCTTGTGACCTTTGAGTCCACAATCAAAAAGGAGAAGCAGGTTCTTTATGTGGGCTCTTCATCTGGCACGAAGACCGGTCCACATGGGAAGGGAAAGAAGCGTTCTTTCCAGCGCCCCAAGAAGAGCGAGCCCTTGAAGAGGCAGACTCCGAGTCCCTTAGTGGCAGCCGCGCCAGCAAAGGCTGAGAAGACTGTTGACATCTGTCACCACTGCAAGAAGCCTGGACATTGGAGGCGTAACTGCAGGGAATATCTTGCGCAGAAGGGTTCTGGCAAAGGTATGTTCTTTATTGAAGTAAATATCTCGATTAACTCTACTTCTTGGGTATTGGATACCGGCTGTGGCTCACATCTCTGTAATGACTTGCAGGCGATGGGAAGAAGTAGGAGGCTCCGAGAGGGTGAGACCTTCTTAAGGATGGGCAATGGAGCAAGAGTTGCTGCCAAAGCCGTAGGAGATATTTGTTTAATTTTGAACAATGATTTTAAGTTTGTATTAAGAGATGTTTTGTTCGTACCAGACTTGATTAAAAACATTATTTCCATTCCTATGCTTGATATTGATGGATATTCTTGTTTATTTGGCAAAGGTGTTTGCAATATTTACAAGAATGAATGTTTAGTTGGTACCGGTGAACTTGAAAACAATCTCTACACCTTAAAATTAAAAGATATTCCACTTAACAATGTCCAAACGATAACAACAACAAATAAGCGCAAACAAGATACTCTTAATTCGACACAATTATGGCATGCTCGATTAGGTCATATATCCCTAAGAAGGATGAACAAGTTAGTGGGAGTTGGCATGTTTGATATGTCCGATATTAATGCTCTCACGACTTGTGAATCCTGTCTAAAAGGAAAGATGACCAAAATTCCCTTTAAGGGCCATGCGGAGCGAGCCAAAGGGTTATTGGATTTGATCCATACCGATGTGTGCGGTCCGCTTAGCATCACCACTAAGCATGGACATGCCTACTTCATCACCTTTACCGATGACCATTCGAGGTATGGGTATGTGTATTTGATGAAATACAAGCCTGAAGCCTTTGAAAGGTTCAAAGAATTCAGAAGTGAAGTAGAGAAGCAATTGGGACGAAGCATCAAGACACTTCGATCGGATCGAGGTGGTGAGTACTTGAGTGCCGAGTTCCAAGAGTATCTTAGAGAGAATGGGATTCTCTCGCAGTGGACTCCGCCCGCTACACCACAGTTAAATGGTGTTTCGGAGCGTCGTAACCGGACTTTGATGGACATGGTTCGGTCTATGATGGGGTTCACGGAGTTGCCGCCATCCTTTTGGGGATATGTGCTTGAAACAGCGGCACTGTTGTTGAACAATGTCCATACAAAGACAGTTGACAAGACTCCATATGAGATATGGATGGGTAAGCCTCCCAAGTATTCTTATCTTAGAATATGGGGGTGTCCTGCTTATGTGAAGCAGACAGTGGGAGATAAATTGGATAGTCGATCCATTTTATGCTACTTTGTGGGATATCCAAGAAATTCCATTGGATATTATTTCTATCATCCCCAAGAAACAAAGGTGTTTGTTTCTAGGAACGCAACCTTTTTGGAAAAGGAATTTCTATTAGATAGAAAAGGCGAGATGATAGAACTCGAAGAGGTTCGAGAGGCACCCACAGTTGTAGAACCCACACCCAATGAGCTAAGTGAGGAGATACAAGCTCCTAGGAGATCCGAGAGGATCTCGAGACCACCTATGAGGTATGGTCTACTTCTTGAAGAGGGCCATGATGAGCCTAATCTTGGATGTGATCCAAGGACCTTCAAAGAAGCGTTATCGGATGCTGATTCATCCAAGTGGCTTGAAGCAATGGAATCTGAGATGAATTCCATGCATTCGAACCAAGTGTGGAATCTTGTGGATCCACCTGAGGGAACTGTTCCCATAGGGTGTAAATGGATTTACAAGAGGAAACTTGGGGCGGATGGGAAGGTATTGACCTTCAAGGCGCGATTGGTAGCAAAAGGGTATACTCAAAGACAAGGTGTTGACTATGAGGAAACCTTTTCTCCAGTTGCGATGTTCAAGTCCATTAGGATATTGCTAGCCATAGCTGCATGGTATGACTATGAGATATGGCAGATGGATGTGAAGACAGCCTTCCTTAATGGGGATATTAAGGAAGAAATTTACATGTCTCAACCTGAAGGGTTCACATCCATCGGAAGTGAGCATATGGTATGCAAACTTCAAAGATCTATTTATGGTCTTAAGCAGGCATCGAGGAGTTGGAACCTCAGATTCGATAGTACAATCAAAGAGTTTGGTTTTACTAAGAATCCTGAGGAACCCTGTGTGTATAAGAAGGTCAGTGGGAGTGCTGTGACATTCCTTGTTCTTTATGTTGATGACATTCTACTCATTGGGAATGATGTAGGAATGTTGCAATCAACAAAGATATGGTTAGCAAGTAAGTTCTCAATGCAGGACTTGGGTGAAGCATCTTTTGTATTGGGAATACAGATCTATAGAGATAGATCAAGAAGATTGCTTGGTCTCACCCAGTCCACATACATTGATACCATCGTGAAGCGGTTCTCGATGGATGAGTCCAAGAGAGGACATCTACCAATGTGTCATGGCGTGTCCCTATCCAAGTCTATGTCTCCCAAGACTGATGCAGAGATAGCGGCGATGACACGAATTCCGTATGCTTCGGCTATTGGTAGTATCATGTATGGGATGATATCTACACGTCCTGACGTGGCATTTGCACTAAGTGTAGTGAGTAGATATCAATCCAACCCTGGTCTTCCACACTGGAAAGCTGTGAAAGACATCCTCAAGTATTTGAGAAGGACCAATAAGTTGTTTTTGGTCTATGGGGGTGGAGAACTAAAATTGGAAGGCTATACCGACTCTAGCTTCCAAAGCGATGTTGATGACTCGAAGTCAACCTCCGGATTCATATTCATGCTCAATGGTGGTGCTGTCTCTTGGAAGAGTTCCAAGCAAGACAGTACTGCGGATTCCACCACTGAGGCAGAATACATTGCTGCATCGGCTGCAGCAAAGGAGGCTGTTTGGATTAGGAATTTCGTCCAAGAGTTGGGCGTCATTCCAAATGGAGTTGCTCCTATCCCGGTGATGTGCGACAACACGGGAGCCATAGCTCAGGCGAAGGAGCCAAGGTCTCATCAGAAGTCCAAACACGTACTGAGAAAGTACCACATCCTCAGAGAGATCGTGGAAAGAGGAGATGTCACGATTGACAAAGTCGGCTCCGCAGATAATGTTGCTGATCCACTAACTAAGCCTTTACCAGGACCATCATTCGAGAAGCATCGCGAATCAATGGGTCTAAAGCATATAGTTAGTTGGCTCTAGTGCAAGTGGGAGATTGTTAGAGTAGGTGCACGTCGAGCCAAGTGTTGGCCGACTGTTCACAATGAAACTCTTTGTATAAACGATCTTTATTTTAATAATATTTCAATTTATTAATTTGGGGCATCTTTATCTTTATACCCATGCTTGTTGCATAGATAAAGTCCTTGAATATACAAATAGTAGAAAGAATATGAGATGCTCATATGATGAGTATCATGAAACTCATATTTGGAATACTGTATATTCTAAACCGTTCCTAGTCGATTCAGCCGCCACTAAGAAGGATAAAGGCCGCTCGAGTTAGAGACTAGTATCTGCGATGTGAGTACCATGTTTCATTGGTAGGGGACATTGTGATGTCCGAGCATGCAGATAGGTGCTCCTGGTAGAGTGCACTGAACAACCCTCTAGAAAGGACTTTCCAAGTGGTTCTCACTTATCGAGTGGAAAAGTCCTAGTTTATGGTTGTACACCATTAGTCCTTATGACCCGGGACAACATTGAGACTCTATATGCTAGCGTTTCACTTTGACTTGTTTACCGACTCTTATGGGGTCATCAGGTGGCAAGGTTGGGTGTTACGGCGAAACATATAGGAGTCGATGCATTGTAGCCGGGGATTCACCGCTTACCTACGGGTATGGATATCCTATGTGTTTTTCATGTATGTGTGGGTTGAAATCTCTGATCAGAGTATGGTGGTAATTATGAAAGGGGTTTCATAGATTACACCATCGATGCAACCACGACATGACACATAGTATCGATTCATTGACAACTCTCGATAGACCAATAGTTGTCGAATCGGTCGGGATATATGAGTTGAAGGGACCGTACTGTACGCTAACCATAATTGAATGGTTCTTGCAGGCACTATCATGTGATACCTAGGGAATCACGTAAGCGATGCTGCTAGGCGTTTAACGTGATTGGTTGGGTACTATCAGACTTGAGTTCTGACGTTCTTACTATCAAGGAGTTGATAAGTAAGAATGGAGCAATTGGGGTATGCTCGAATAAGGACATGTTTAGTCCGAATCACATAGAGATGTGAACCCACGGCTAGTTGTATCAATGAATCATTGAGGGCCACACAAGTACTTGCTTGGTAAATCCCGATGAGAAGTAAAATAGTTCAATGTGTTGAACGGCTTATAAATGTGTTTATAAGCGTTAAGAAAAATAGAAGTATGACTTCTAAGAGAGAAATATAAATTTTAATTTATGGAAGTGTTCCTAAGATTAAAATTTGGCCAAGTGAATAATGTAGTTGAAAATTGTGATTTTCATAAACATTATTGGAGACTAAATTAAATTAATTCAAGTGTTGAATTAATTAAACACTAGTGGACCTAGTAGAGTCCAAATAATTAAAAATAATTCAAGTGTTGAATTAATAATATTGAGTCTTGTAGAGCTCAATTAAAATAATTATTTAACTAGTGGGACTTGAATAAATTCAAGTAGTATTTAATTAATCTCAAAAATGTTTGAGATAATTAAAATTTAGTCTATGGTTTTTAATGTGTTAAAAACCATATAATATATGTGAGACATGCTAGGGTTTGCATGCTTGGGAGGTGAAGAGGTGTGGAATATTTTTGATTAAAAAATTGCAAAGGCATGCAACTTTTCTCCCAACTTTTCCCACACCCAAGACTAGACTTCACTCCTCACTCTTCCCTCCTCACTTGGCCGAAACTTCAAGGCTTTTCTCTCCATATTTTTCTCTCATCTTGTGTTCTTCATTTTCTTGGAGAATACTCACTTCTTTTTGATAAATCTTCAAATATTTCTAGTGCAATATTTGAAGGGGTTTACAAAGCTAAGTGGTGGGCCTAATTCTTGGAGGATTGGAGGTGGAAGCTTGTAGATTTTTCAACCAAGAAGAGCTAAAGTATTTATACTTTAGTTGGTGACATTCATCAACTCTAAGGGGTTGATAGGTAAATCACTTGAACACCCTATGTATGTATTATGGTGTTTGAATGTAAATATTGCACAAATAAGGGGTGGCCGAAATTTTGCTCTAAAAATTTAAAATTTTTGCTTCCGTTGCGTTTCCGGCCACCGTAACCGGTCCGCTTTCACGCCCGTGGATGTGGTGCACGACGGGTGGGGAGGAAATTAAACCCGGATTTGCCGAAAAGACAGGAGGTTTTGTCGAGCACTCCTTTGGCTTAGTCGAGCTTGCATTACAAGCCAATGCGGGATTCCGGCATGGCTAGGACGGCGAGAGCTATAAGTAGAGAGTGAATTGCACCGAGTCCAAGCATGAATCTACAGCCTAGATATGTTGGGAGCTTTGAGAATGCATAATTAGAGACACAACCTAGCAGTATATAAACATGCTAAGCTGCAGTGACAAGTTATTAACTTAAATTGGCGTCGCTTGTAAATTTGTCATATTACGATTTCGATTATTTGATTATCAAATTTCAATCTTAATATGTTAATTATTAAAAAAAGGGGCAAACTTATCCAGAGTCGCACCAATCAAATAATTTATTTTTAAAATTTAGATTTCTTGCCTGAAATTTGAATTTTAAACTCCAAGAAATCTTTGGTTGATTTGAATATTCTTATTATATTCTCGTAAACTTAATGTCTCTCCCAATTATTTTCGGACAGCTAGCTAAGCTAAAAACTGACCTATGAAATATTTTCCATGATGACCAATTATGTCACTTTCTTTACGAGAAAAACTAATTAGTAACAACATAGTAAAGTAAATTAAGATTAAGATGCTAATGTCATTGTATTACAAGCCTGCCATGTTCTTTAAACTAAGTCCCATATTCTAATTCTGGTCAAGAAATTATAGGGGCTTTTTAATTTATAACACGACTATTTAAAAATTGTCTCCGTTGATTTTAAATTAATTATGTTAGGAAAATTATTTGTTCATATAAAAAACAATATTTAGAAACCAGAACTCACAAATAAAAAATATAAGAAATAAACCATTCATTGTTTCTGTTAGTCAAATTTTTTTTTTTAAAAAAAATGAATTTAAAAAAATATTTTACTTCAACTCAAACAACCCTTTGACCTTTACTATATCTTTTAGGGAAAAAACAAAATAAATCTGATTCTTGCATGCACCCTTTGAGTTTAATATTATAACACGGCCTGCCTAAATGTGCTGTTATTTGGATGAAAATCAAATCTTTTTATCTGCCATAAACATGGAATTTAGCAAGTCAAACAATAAAATTTAAATCACCAGTCACCTTTTTCTCCCTTTTTTAACTTCTTCATGTCAAATGAACAAAAGGGGCACTTGTGGGCTCTGAATTTGTGCTTCTCCGTTTCTCAGCCTTGCCCTTTATCCTTAAAAAGATAAAAAGAATAAAAAAATGTGCATGTTTCAGGCACATGTATGATGATTCTCCACCCTTTATTTTGAAAAAAATTGGCCTTTTTGTGTCGTGGAACATCCATTTCTGGTTTGAGAATGTGTACCACCTTTCTGTAAGGTAATAAGTGTTGCTTTGTTCACTTTCTTGTATTATCTCTTTCTTTGACAGTACTCTTTTTATTGATTTCTACTAAGGCAGGTTTGGAGTGAGTATGCTCCTGTTTTTTTTTTTTAACTTTTTATGATTGCCCGGCTGACAAGTTTTAAGATTTCAATTCGGGTTTAGAAGTTCACATTCTTTTGTTCTAAATTTAAACAATCTGATGTTTTTGTGTTTCTTGATTCCATTATAATTTTTGAGGTTCATGAACTATAGATGATAGAATATGGGATTCTTTTGCCACAATGGAAAAGTTGAAATTTCGTGTAGTTCTATGATTTATGCAAATGCAAGATGACAGCTCACCTCTCACCCCATCCCTGTTGCTCTGTTAAATTCCGAGTCCACCCCGAACCTGCTCGGATTTAGGTGTTATGCTGGTAATGGTGAAAAGTTATGTCTCTCAGGTATGGCCTAAAGGGTATGTGCTTGTTTTAGTAAATTTGTCCCTTTCTTGTGGGAAATGGTGATTTATCTTAGTAAAATGACCAAGAAAAATGGGTAGGTATCAGTGATCTAAGACATGGCTCGAGTCATTCATGCGTAACAAGATGAATATACTTTGTATTTGAGCAGACTGAAATGATTGCTTCATGTGTAGTTATTGATATCTTAGACTTTATCACAGGTTCTAACGGGTTAGTCAACCATTTCTAACTCCACAGCCAAATATGAAGTCGAAATTCAAAGTTGGGTGGCGATCTATCATTCCTCTGAATATGCAACGCGAGTCTGCCTCGAGCTTTTGCGTGTTCCCTCGTGTGGAGTTTGAAAACTGCAATTCTGGCCAAGCTCCAGTGTATCTAAACGTATACGACTTAACGCCCTTGAACGCATATTTCTGTTGGGCTGGCATTGGCGTCTTTCACTCTGGCTTAGAAGGTAGGCCGGCTTAAATTTACGCACATTTTCATGATTCTTGCCATATATACTGATCATTTTGCAGTTGGCACTTTAACTGCTCGCTTGCTGTATGTAACAGTGCACGGGGTCGAATATGCATTTGGAGCACTTGACTATCCCACAAGTGGTATCTTTGAAGTTGAGCCTAGGCATTGTCCTGGATTTAGATTTCGGAAGTCGATTTACATGGGAACAACGTACTTGAATCCGCATCAAGTCAGGGAATTCTTGAAATACCAATCAAGAAAATACTATGGTGATACTTATCACTTGATTGTGAAGAACTGCAACCATTTCTCCGAGGACATATGCCACCAGCTGACAAGAAACCGGATCCCGAAATGGGTTAATCGCCTTGCAAGAATGGGTTGTTTATCTTATTTTACATTATATCCCATTTTGTCAAAAACTTCAATTATCTTACTTGATGATTAAAGTTTCCTGTAGCTTATATCTGCACTTTGCTATTGCAGGTTCATTATGCAACTGTATACTTCCGGGGTCGCGTAAAACGACTATGTCGCCTGATGATGGGAATGATCAAGGCTCGGAGTGGGAGAATAAGAGTTTAAGAAGAAGCTCTGTGAACTGCATCTCTTCAATTTCCATGCACCAGGCAGAAAGAGAAGTAACAATATCATCAATCTTCTTGCATTTACATTACAAAGATTGCCTGCCTCCTTTAGATTTGAAGAAAGAAACCTCTTTTAAGGTTTAGGAAAATAGAATTCCATGTTCCAAATGAGTTATCTTTGTTTTGATTTCTTACTCATAGATTCCATTTTTGTCACAATATTGTGATTTTAGCCATCCCTAAAGTGTGTCCT
This sequence comes from Primulina eburnea, assembly GCF_022965805.1. NCBI lineage: Eukaryota > Viridiplantae > Streptophyta > Magnoliopsida > Lamiales > Gesneriaceae > Primulina > Primulina eburnea. Next base: position 1,103,759 of record NC_133113.1, read on the forward strand.
GTGTTGATATACTTTCATGTTGATTTAAAGATATTTTAGTTTGATAGAATTGCCATTTTGGTCTCATAATTTATACATTTTTTTTATTTTTAATCATATAACTCGTATTATTAGTCAGCACACATTCTTAGTATGTTAAATTATATTTTTCATATTTAATTATCTTTTCAATGTTGAGGTGTCTGAAAATATTGACCTAATATGTAAAGTCATCATCATCTAGTGAAAAATGACTAAAATTGAAAAAAAAAATTCAAATTATTGGACTAAAATAATGAATTAATCGATAACAAGATTAAAAATAAAAAAAATGTACAAATCAAGGGACAAAAATGTAACTTTTCCTTTTATTTCTAACACCAAAAAGGGAAGTATTACTTGATGATTCTTCAAAAAATTTCAAGCATGCAAAGGTCCACAAAATTTTGATTAAATCAAAAAATTCAATTTAATTTTCGGTCATTTGTATAGAATATCGCAAAAATTTATTTAAAAAAATCCTTGAACCACATAATCAGAAATATAAAAAAATTTGAAAAATTAAATATTAATTACATCCATCATCATCATCATCATCATCATCATCATCATTATTATTATTATTTTGAAACAATTTCGATTATTTTATTTAAAATTTCTGTTAAATAGTCCAAAGTTTTTAGGTTACCTGAAAAAAAAATTGATTTTGCACGATTTGATTCGATCGGTAATCGAGCTCGAAGCACACTCGGTTAATGCTTCGCAATAACGAATACAAGCATTGTAAACTAGGTTCGAAATTACCAACTTCCATAACCAGTAAAAATTCGAGGTCATTCAGAATTCATGCTTGAGAAAAATACGGTTCCGACAGACAAAAAACCAATGAATTTAGTATATAACACCAATAACGCACACAAAAAAAAGGTCATATTTGTTCAGGCGAGATCAACCAACTCCTAGACTTGTTTTACCTAATTTACACAGTTTGCTATCTTAATACTTCTGGATTAACATACTATATTCTGTCACAACTACACATCTAACCTGATACTAACTGATCAGTAATAAATGCACAATGCTGATAGTCAGCAGGAACGTTATCCGTTCCAATTTCCAGCTACGACTGGTTATGCACGCACGAGAATGAACCTACCTAAAGAACAACCGCCACAAGTTACAGTTACCTTTCATGATCCTCGTGCCTTATCTGGAAGCCGAGAGAGTTCCTTATCAGCAAAATGAAGAAGCCTTCGAAGTCTTAAAACCATGTCACAATGGAAAGGCAGGGCAGTTCGTCTCTCCAAGTAGGCAGGGCTAACTGTCATCCACGATAAAGCATGAAGTTCTGCTGCTAAAGTTTCGAGAATCAAGTGCTTCTCAGCTTCAAAATCTTTGGCATCAGAGTTTACTCCCTTTCCTGATACCTTGGTGACACCCTTGGCTGATTTTTCTTGATTTAAGTTGCCACTTCCATAGTAGTCGATTAAATTGACAGAAAGGACCGAAGGCCATTCATCTTTTGAAAGGGTTCTGGAATCTTTCCTCATGGAAGGTACAGCTTTTGAAACGACAAAACCAGTGGATAAGGGAATTGCAGACCCTTTGCTGTGCAAGAGGTGAGCGAGAGGAGGGGACTCTGCAGTGAGACATGTAGGGAGCTGAAGAACTGCAGGAGGCAGAGAACGTATGCTTGGTGATGGGATTAAAATGTAAGATGCAGAAGTAGAGCCAAGGGATTTCACAGGAGTATATCCTTCGAGATAGCCTGACTGGCTTGACATGACACTGCCTTGATTTGACCCTGCAACGATGCAATGATTACATCAAAAGGTACAGTAAAAGCAATAGTTAACAATCATAATATGACAAAATAATTGGGGACCAAATGAAAGTTCAATCAAGGAGCAGAGTGTTAGCTGCTCTAGACACTAGATAACTCCTAATTTCTGTAAACAATAAAAATGAAAAGATATGGGCCTAAAAGCAAAATATGACCAAATAATGGAATGAATTTGTCTGAAGATGAAAGCAGAACGTGCAGCAGAAAATGCAATCAAAGTACCAGGATATGTAGAATCTGCTTGATACACTAGTTGTAGGGAGTGATCAATCGAGACTGAAACAAAGCTAATGTTCTGCACCCACTGCAGTATGCCCTTCGAATTGTCCAACACTGCGTGCCCGCCCATTAGCTGTTTTCTGGAGGAAGCTTGCCCCATACCACCTTTCATGAAGGACGAAGACTTGGGATGAGGACTAGACAATGAACTTGGTGAAGAAGGTAACGTTCTGTCTTGAATTAAACTCATCTCCTGCTGCTGCAAAGAAGTTCCATTGCTACTAGGAGGAATCCCATCCGGGAACGACCGTCGAAGCTGCACAGACCACTTCTTAACGTCGGATCCCCCAGCTGAATACAAAGCTTTCTGCCACTCTACAGGAAGACGAGTTTGGTTGAGATCAGAGATTCGATAGGGAATGGCTAACGATGTCGACATTAGGTTGGTTTAATCAATGGAATTGCTAATGATGTCAGAAGTTTAGTAGCATTGAAACCAATAATCTTGCTTAAAATTTCGTTTTACTTAAAACGCCAAAAAGAAGATGATATCATCACCAGCAGGTTCTCACTATGCCTATGAGTTACTTGTTTAAGGATCGCAGAAAAGAAAGAAAAATGCAAAATGATTATCAAGCCTAATAACCAGAAAGGAAGAGAGGATTCAAGCCAAAATTTGAGTCGGTAAAACACAAAATGGAAAAAAAGCAAATTCATTACCCTGGCACTCCAGCTCAAAATAACATCCAACTCGCGTGATAACAAGATCTCTAGGCTTAGCAATACAAATATCAGGAGAACAAGCCTGAAGAATCAGGCATCCTTGTTGCAGTATTTGAATAAAAAGGGACTGCAGACCCTTGGTGTCTTGCCGACTGCTGATACCTCCAAACGGGTAGACGTAACTATCGAGCAGTTCTCCTCTCGAATCAGTCCATATGGACACCATCCAACGCCAATCCTCAGTCCACCCATAACAACAATGCAGACTGGGGAGTGCTTTTTGATGAACAGATGCAAAACCATCTGAATCCAGGGCATCAGGCTGACTATTACGAGCATTATCTCCACTACCTGATGATGCAGAACTCTGCACAAAGCTAGTACTTGCACAATCATCTGATAATGGCTTCGATAAATCAAAAGAAGGATTCCCCAAAAAGGGAGAAACCCCACGGTCAAGGGAACCAGGTTCTGCGAGGATAAAAAGTGGCTCAAATAAACAACGAATATCGTCCAGGGAAAAGACATCTCCTGTTCTGTTGGGATCACATCCAAGTCCCCCACCCCTTGCTGTGTGCCAAGAGTTATCCCACGTACCTGGTCTCAAGCTTGCATCAAGTTCATTTTCTCTCTGGAGAGGTGGTCCCACAATCCGAGGACCGACACAGTCCTTCCACATACCTGGTGAAGCCATTTGCATTAGGGCTGAATGAGACCTTCCTGGTAGAGATAAACTAGGCAAAGTCTCTGTGGAGACTCCACGTGATATTCGGCGAGCTTTATTGTAAACTGTGAAAGCAGTTTCCTTCAAAATGATGAGCTCATTAAGTGACGGACTAGTTACCCTAAAAATGGCATCAACTGTCACAATTTGCAGTACCAACTTAGGGATGCTAAATCCTGTGAGAGTTAATACATTAGAAAATGACTCATCCACAGCCGCTGAGTAACTCAATGCTTTTGCAACTTGATTGTTCATCAAGGATCTCCTCTCTTTATCAGAAGACCGAACGATTGATCCAATAGCAATGGAGGATTCAACCACAGTTTGTAGAACTGCAAGAGGCTCAGGAAAGGGGCATATCACATAAACTACCTGATCCAAGGACCAAAACAGACAAAAACAATTATCAGCAGGTACTTTGTGGTCCATTTTAGGGCATGAAAGACAAAATGCTCAAGCATTGAGAACTTAAAATAAGATTGATCGTAAAGGGTTATGAGCATTCCAATTCGAGAGCTAAAAAACGAACTTAAGAACCCAATAAAAAGAATATAGTAATGTTACGAGGCTCAACCAAAAAATGAAGGTTTTAACACAAGATCGGTTAAATATAAGTCAATAGTATGATAAAGATATATTGAAGAGTATAAAATTCAGATTTCAGGCATCTATTACATATATACTCTAATTTTTAAATAAGACAACGTCGCAAATAAAAGGTTTCTATTATTTATATGCTTCACAAGCTCAGTAAAATTTGCCATTAGCAAATAAAAGACAGATCCTAATGCTCGAAATAATAATATGAGGTTAATGTTAGTCAAGGTTTGAACTCTTTAATTAGGTATTCCTCATAGTTCTAAGCACTTGAGAAAAATAAGGCTTGGGGTACTTTATTCAAGAACATGAAGGAATCAGATACACAGATGTGAAGTTGAGCACAATTCAAGAGAATGGCAAGAAATACAAACTGAGGCAGAGGTACAGCTGCAAGACAACTTTACCTAACGATCCTATTAATTAAATGGCGATATACTTACAATTTTAAAAGATAAATGCCAGCTGATTTGGACAGTTGAAGTTACACGTCCTACTTTTAGAGATCAGGTACTTGGTAATTTATAAAAAAATTATTTTAGAAAGAGAGCATTTGCTACGACAAATAAGACAAGGACATTAACAACTTACAGTGCATGGTCCGCCATTTCTTTCCTTGGTATTCGTGATTGTAGATGAACCAAGTTTCAAGGTTTTGAGAACCTTGGAAAGAGTCTTTAGAAAGCAAGTCAGATCCCAGCCATTGGACAGAGAGAGAAAATAATCACTAATCGAACCCAGCATAGATGCATTATTTGTATCTATCTTCATCGATTGGGGACAATCAAGCAAGACAAAACCAGGAGTAGTAATTTTTCCAGAATCTATTTCCATCTCATTCCCAAGACTTTGGGGCGCATGTGTTCCCAGCTTGCAAGTTTCATAAACTAGGAGAAAAGGCCATATCAAGTCATGAAACACACATTTAATGTCAGAGATACATGTTCGCTCACCAAAAAAAAAAAAGACAAACCAAAATATACATTTATAGAAGATTCCAAGCTTTAAACATAGGATGCCTTTAAGATGTAATCCATGACAAGTCAATCAAGCTGACATAAAGACACTACTCTGGGTGGAATCAAATTAAAAGAAACACGCGGCTTCTCCTGAAAGCCAGTGCAAACATATATACAATTTTCAGACAAAAATGTTAATTTAACATGCAAAAACCTGGCAAATAAAAACCTGCGAAAAAAGTATAGGCGTCCAACACCACCAAAAGAAATCCTAAATCCATCAGACGCATTTGGAAATGTATAGTCATGACTGCTAATCAGGACAATATTTCTGGTGGTTCCAGTTGACTTTTGCAAATATTCAACAAATATTTTTTGGAATCATTGTATTAGGGTATACATCAGTCCACAACTCAAAATGCAGGGGGCAATCTGTTTCCCAAGCAATGCAAATTGAGCTACTTGAACTTTACCCACACAACCCATAAAAGAAGATGCTAAAAAGCCTATTCATCCCCAAAGAAAAGCCTTGTACATCCACAAAAACTACTTTAACATAATGATGGGCATAAATTACCTTCATTCGATAGTTCAAACTTACTGAGGAATGAGGAAGTTACGCATTTAATTCATATTAAAACATATTAAAAAAAGAAATTAAACAATAATTTGAAACTGCCATAGAAAAATCAGGCCATCTATAAATCATCAATGTGAAAGAAACTCAAGTCATGCACCATTGTGCAAATAAAATAATTAGAGACATTAAAAAGAGAAGAATAAGAAGACAATTCACCAGCACTAACCAGTTCCAAGCTGCAGGAAAAAGTCTGTGGCTGCTGTAATGAGTGGATCAATATTTGGACATACAACATAGTAGTTCATCTACCAGAGGAAAAAGGTGTAATTCAGCAATACCATCACAGTAAAATTAGAAAGACACAAGAGCGATCCACGAGTCTTGACAACACTGATATATACATCAAACAAGGTAGCAGAAAAGCTTGCCCTGTGAAAGGTAATAAATCTCACATGTTTTGGAGTTGCATATGGTTCAAGGGGAGCCTTTTCCCAGATTTGTAAGGAGCTAACTGATGTCTTAAGCCAATCATCTTGGTACCTATAAGGATAAAATATCTTATATGGTCATTCTGAATAACAATACGAAAAACAATAATACTCATAATTTATAGCAATAAAATAAAATATAAATGTACAAAAAAATACCCATATTCCATGTCATGCAATTATTTACTTTTTACATGAATTACAGCTAAACAAGTTATGGTGCACAAGACAAGAAACAATCTGTTTGAAATCCCACATCCTATTATGTTGTATCGGCCAAACTGTGCGGCATCCTAACAACGATGAGACGATGACATAGCACAATTTTATACCCATTTAAGAAATAAATCGATTTACTTTTACAAGTAAATTAAATAAACACAATACAGTTCTTCAGATTCAACATGTTATACAGATCAAGAAATATTATGCATTCAAGGAAAATGATTGCCGTAAAAAAGTAAATAACAGGTGTACCCAACAAGTATGGAAGGAAATGGAACTACAGAAACTGTGGGGCGAAACCGTGCATCCGACTCCAATAAAGAAGTGTCCTGGTTTAAATTCCTTTCACTTGCCTCATCCCCTCTGGTTCCATCTAATGAAACAAAAACTGGATAACATTCCAACAAGTAATGTAAGGCCACAAATCATTTGTCAAGCATAATCAAACCTTTTTGGGAAGATGCTCCACCAACAGATGACATAGATGGGCTCATGGGTTCTCCAACTGAGAGTGTTATTGTACTAGAAGAATCCCGACAATCACTAACACTTGCAGTAGATTCTGAAGAAAATCCATTGCATGTTATTCCTAATTCATTGGGTTGGTTGCGGCCCCTGCACCAATCAATAACAGATAGAGGACCATCGACACAGCTAAATGCAGATTTTAGAGCTGCTTTCATGTCTGATTGCAACAAACTAATAGTTAGAGATGCCTGAACCTGAAAACGATTATGCAATTTGATAAAAATCAGACAATGATAAAAAACTGATAACAATAATATTGTATTCAAATGGCAGTGACAGAAGTTTGCACTGAACAAGTCACTGCAGTATTTTAGTATAGCTTAAGGAAACAAAATATATGTGAACTACATTGGTATTGAGCTCATCTTTATCTCAAAAGTACACCATGATAAAACAATTCACAGAAACCTTAATCCACTAAATCACAAGTGAAACACAATAAAGGAAATATCTATTTTATAACCATTTGCATCCACTTAAAAAAAATAATGAAACAATCAAATTCTGAAACCAATAAACGATTTGCCTCTGTCATTAACAATCCAATTTCACTTTTTTTTAACAAACTAAAATTTCCAAGATATAAAGACAATTTTCAAAAAGTCAGTGATATTGATAGTTATTAGGGACATCTGCAATACTTGAAAGTCATTTCGACCCCTCCATCTCATAGATAGGAATGCAAGAAGGATGAATCCAGAACTCTGATCCAAAATTATCTTGACTTGTTCCCTCACAACACCCATATTCACATTATTACTTGGAAAATTCATCCTTCTTATTAATTAAAATTCAACTCATCATCATTCAATAAATCAGACCCTAGAGAAAAGGAAACCAAACTCCATAACAATAGGATTCTTACATCAACAGAGAGTGGATCAAGGAGCTCCACACCAGCAATATCCAAGGAATGACAAGAAGCCAAAACTCCTCCACAACCAGCATGGACCATAGAGGGTCCACAAGAAAACCCACGCCTACACTGCTCTTGAAGTGCAAGCAAACCATAAGGCCCATCACCACAATCAGCATCCAGAGACACATCAACAAATGAAGTAGCTTGTTGCACAAGCAACGCTATGCCATCAAGAAATTCCTGAAGTGGTTGCCGAAGTCCATAAGAAAGCATGGTTTCTTCGATGAATGAATTGTGCGGCATGGATGGACAAACTTCCACAGTTGGAGTACTTGTTTTTGTAACTTTAGAAATTCCAACAGAACGCCAAACACCAACGGGTGCACTCAATGGCCCATCAAGTATTCCTCCATCCATATCACCAGCTATCCTAACAGGTATAGTTTCTTTCTTTCTAAACTCAGATTTACTTGAAATATTGTCCACCATGATGCCTGGATCAACATGGACCTGATTGGACATGCCACTTGCAGGCAACCCGTTCAAGACTGCAGAGGAAAATTTGCTAGGAGACAACAATGCATGCCGCAGCCTGCACATGGTAGCCTGGCACAAGAGGCATTCAGTTTCTGTTGCAAGGACGGTCCTAGAAGATAGAAGAAAATTATCTTCCCTCAACGAGCCATCGCTTATTTCGGAATTTGTCTGAGTGAGAACAGAAAATTGTGATGATCCAAGTCTATCGTCACCTTCATAAAAGTGATTGTCACGGTTAGGGAGCTTTCCAATTATTTGCCTGTTTCCTTTGTCAACGTGTGTGTAGTATTTCTTTAATTTTAAAGTGGAATTAGAATCATTCTTTTCAGTGCACGCTTTCATGCTTGAATGCATCATAGACTTCTCATCAGATCCATCATAGAAAGGAGAAGGTGGAGTTGCAGAGTACACATAATTGTTCGAGCTTGAAGCTGAATCCACTTTGCAAGATTTAGGAACATATGGACTTTGTAGTATCACAGAGGATATCTCACTCTGAGCGGTTTCCACAGCCCCATATTCTGGAGCAAATGTCATCAGAGCTTCCGCCTTTAAAACATGATCAAACTCGCCTCTAAATGGTGGCATAGTGCAGGTGTCCAGAGCAGTAGCAGAACCCTTTATAGCCTCCTGATATTTGGTTGAGTCTTCCACAGGAGCAGGAACTGTTGGGTGATTAAAGCTATCAAAGGTTGGAAAACCTACTGGCAAAACCAATTGATCAGAGACATCCATCAGTGAGTTGCAGGGGCTGCCACCTAGCTCTCCACCATCAGATGCATGAAACGGGAGTTCATGAGACTCTGCAGTTCCTGGAGGCTTCACCATGTAACAATCAAAACATAATTTAAACTCGGATACTCTCGAGAAGGGGGACAAAAAAAGTGGATTCACAGAGTAAAACAATGAAATAATTAAAATCACAATCACTATTAGAATAATTACGACAACGGAATGAACAGAAACGATTTGAAATGTCAGTAAGAGGAATAAAATTGGGGGAGCACAAATTCTTTCTTAACACAAAATTGATCAATAAAGCTTGATAATATTCTTGATTGTGATTTTGTCCAGGAAGCTGCTGAACTGTTAATAAGATAATGTTACTGCCCTACGAAATGATAAATAAGTTAAGGTGCTGAAACAAGTTCAGTAAAGGTCCAAGCAAGTTAAAAGTAGATATTACCAAGTTACCAACTAATAAGAAAAATATATTCAGCAACATCCACATTGACAAATCAGTGCAATAGTAGTCACCATATTATTACTCTTCCTCCACCATTTCGGTTTTCTGCATGCTGAGATCTCTAGTTTAGCTCAACTTACATAAAAATTATTGGATTTTCCTCTTCTATGGGATTATCTAAAGCTGATATGATTCGCATCTGGACTTTCCACGTAATACATTAAAGAAATCTTCATATCCAACAATCTATTATCCTTACGTGATGCAACAAAGAAAAGTCAAAATTAACCAATTCATGGTATGGAAGTTTTCCAAGTCAACAGTAAACTTGACAGTGGATTCTGATGGAAAGTTCCACAGCAGAAGTTCATGCATTGGGTGAGGCATGCAAAGAAATAAAGGCTCTATAATCACACAAAATCAATTAGGATGCATCTCGTTTCATCCTCTTAATTTGATAACTTTTGTGGTTTGGGAGTCTTCCAAGTCTGAAGGTAACCACTTTTCAGAACCCCCCGAGGTACTTAGACATCTATCCCTATTTCATTTTCATTTGCAATACAATTTTATGAAGTAGTTTTTCTTAATCTAAAAAAGCATTATTACACTTTTGACAAACGGGTAGGATAGAAGGATTATCATAACTAAAACAATTTCTAAAGTTCAAAAGAGCTAAACAATCATTACCTAAAGACAAGACTAAATCATTCACACTATACACTAAAGGACCGGGATCGAATTACCTCCCCGAATGATAAAGTGTCATTCTCAAAAAAGTCACCAAAACCACCAAACTCTGACAGCAATGCTTGAATATCCATTCCCATGCCTCTATCATCGTCATCCCAACCCCAATAAGACCCAACTTGATCATTTGAAACCCTCACAATGGACGTGTTGTTGACTTCCATGGTACCATAATCACTCGTGGAAGGATTTAAAACCCCACCAGCTTGACCGAATGATTCTGATGTCCCTGTTCGTGGCCGCTTAGAACCCTGCGACTAATAAAAATGAGTATATCTAATTCTCGTAAATAACTATATTCATAAAATTTAACAGGTTAATCAAAGATAATAAAATTAGGCCTAATAGAAGCTAAGGCAAACAGCCAAAATCAACTTCGAAGAAATCATTAAAAGAAAAGCGGATGTCAGTGTCATACTGTTTTAAATGAACCGAACTGAATAAGATTAGAAAAGACAATGACAGAACAAAACTTTGGTCATCAATTTGATTTTGTAGCCATTTTTAGCTGGCATTTACATATTATGATCTTTCGGAACTATGACGACAACATAACTAGAGAGAGTACTCTTAATTAATGCAATACACACATAGATCGTCTCATCTATGACACGCTACAGATATCAGGCTTTCCAAAATAAAACGGATGATTAAACAAGGATCCAATTCCACACTGGCATAATAGCACTAAGAATCTCGATGCTCCAGTTAACTCACATAATTTGGGCATCTTCCACATTTTCTTCCACGTGCTCAACATTCAGAAATAAAATTCCCAATGCAATTTTAGGAACCCGTCTAAAATCTGCTCGTAAGAAAGATTCAGACTACTAGGAAAACTCCAACACCATATAATTTGCTATTCATGTTTTTAATCAGAATATAAAATAAAGTTGGGAAAAAAAAAATCAAAACTGTTCCATTCAAGATCAACAAATAAGCAGTTTCTCTCTCACTACTATAATAATAAAATAAATAGGAGGACAAGAAAAAATGGAAGAACCTCAAATGGTGTTAACAAACTTAAATCAACTAAAACACTCTTAGTTTTTTCTCCAGTTGCTCGCAAATTACACGGAGCATTACCATTTTGAGGTTTGCATTCTGAGATTGGCCCAACGAAGACAAACCAGACTCTCTGGACATTAAAGAATCTGCATCTGCCTCGAGATCACCAGCTCCCAGAGCCTTTCGATCACTCTCACTGGAGGAACTACTGATGCTGCAATTGCTACTACAATTACTGTTGCTACTGCTGTGATAGCCATGCTGAGAGCGAGTTCCACTTGGTTCAAGCAAAGATCCGCCCCTCGTATCCACCCACTCATCACTATCAAAACCAAAACAAAAGTGAATGAAGAAACTCAGGGATAGGATTAAAGCAGAATAACAATAAATATACGAGAAACTTGTCTCACCAATGCATAAAAATAGAACCAGACACTGATGGACCAGCCCAATTTTGCAGCCAGAATCTGAAGTTTAAGAATATGATGTTAGCTGGCCGCACAAAATATTGAAACGATCATATACAAGAAAAGAAACTTCATGTCAGAGATGAAAATATCAAGTCCGAACTTATTAAGGAACATTTTCAGACAATGCACTTTATGCCTTTTAAAGTACATTTGCTTAATGCAAAAAATAGAGGTACCATTGAAGATCGTGTAATTTGGCTATGAGGCAGGGAGAATTTATATCTGGACAAAAGGGTCACTATGTGATAGCTAGAAACCAATAACACGTGTGTGTTACATCCAGTGCAAGTTACAGTACGTCCCAGTACTTGGCTACTTGCACATAAAATATCCACATAAATATATTGCTACACTTGTTAAAATCTCTAAACCTGATCCTCCACCGTCAGAATTGAGTTCACAGGGGTGACCAGAGGGGAAAAGTTAAAGTGGGTTAGGAGAAGGGTAATTAGGTTCCAGCAAGAAAACATGAGATTCACAGCCTCCTAAAGAGTTCCTATATATCACATTATAAGGTAATTTGAATTACTAAAGAGTCCAGTACACAAATCAACAAGAACCAAACTTCAAAAACAATTTCTCCTTCACTCAACCCTGTCCCAAGCCCCATCCACATTTCTCTGAACAGTGAGTAGACCTTTCTCATCCCCCTCTTGTCATAGAAGCACAGATCAAATTTTTCGTTTACAAAAAATTATGTAGCTAATGACCAAGTGATAAGAATAAAAATAGAATTATGAAAGTAACCAAGCCACGACATGGCTTAATATGGCATATACAAACAAATAGTCCATTCAATCCTAATGGGTCAGAATTCATCAACGATAGTGATACCTCTTCAGAGCTGATCTAGCAAAAGATGTCTGCTTCACTGGAACGAGAACTGCCTCGGCAGGATATACAAAGACTTTTTCACAAACTGAAAGATTTTCTGATGACCCAATCTGAGTACCTCTCATTATAGCTGGTTCTTCAATACCAGGAGGCTGAGAGTTCTTGTGTGAGTGCACCGTCTTGTCAAGGCAGCCAACTGTAACTTCAACATAGCAGTTTTGTCCCATCAGTTGACTTGGCGGTCCAGACCCTTGAGAAGCATGGTAAGGTAGACCTACAATCCCATTTGAACCTCTAAACTTCCCAGGGCTGTAAAGATATATCAAAAGGAAGAATAAAGAAAAACCCGAGACAACATTTTAGATTTAAAAAGATAAAGATAATTACAGACGCATTCAGCAAATGCAATGTAAATAATTGGAAAAGGTTATTTGGTGACCTGCAAATTAAAATGTATAAGAACAGCAGCAAGTAGTTTAGTATGACCTCATATATACTTGCTTCACAAGATTACTTGGACAGCATCCAGTAAGCTTTCCACGCATCCCATGAGGGGAGACAACAACTGCAAGAGCATGTGTTGTACCAAATATCAGGAAGCGAATGGAAGTGAAACCAAAAAATAGGAGTTTAGGTCAGCTGAATCAATTGAAAGATGGTAGAAACTAAACAAACAATGTTCTAATATTAGAAGCTGAAAATTACTGACATACTAAAATATAAAGAGATATATATTTTTTAAGAAATTACTTTGTCAACTAAGCTTCCTCACCGGTCAACTTGACCGACACGTCTTATGTCACAATGATAGCAACAAAACATGTACTGATGACAAATTTAATACAATAAGTACCAACATAATTCTCATTTTATTCTAACTTTGAAACATCACATACAGTTTAACGACCTAAAAGTGCAAGTAGAAAAATTCAAGTCACAATTGTTATATTTTTTTCATCATCAAGAATATTACAAGCGTAATTTATCTCATGAATATGGCACATATTTGAAGAGTCATCAAAAAATTAAACATTTGATGGCCTTTCTAATTTATATTCACCAATCCACATGCAAGAAAGACGAAAAAACTTGACAATTCGTGTTGTGATGTATGAAGATGTCTGCACCAAGCAACAGACCTGATATTCTTTCATTGGCGTGCCTACTAGAACGGCTAATGAATGACTCAATGTCGCCACTTGAAAGAGCTCGAACATGCCTAAAAGGGTGAAACAATCATTTTTCACTGATGTAATATGTAGTATAGGAGTGTTGACTACATGTCTGTAACAAAATTTAATACCATTGTAACACATGAAGAAAATTAAAAGCACAAATTGTGCTGCAGTTAGTTAAAGGAGAGACTAACTTAGCAGATATAATAACATGAACAAAAATTGCTTCTTCTGTCGCAGCAAAGATGAACTCAGCAACAGGTTGACCGCGCCTACAAAGCACCAATACAACCTAATGAGAAGGGAAATTCATAAAACGTAACAGTTTCAAAACTTCAGAAAGGATAATACCAAAGTTGCAGAAATGCAATGGGTGTATATTACAGGGAGAATTGAATGGGACCAACTACACGAGTCTTATTTTTCATATTGGTTACAGCTTAAAATTTAAAGTGATCTTGCAGAATGCCAACGTGAAATTCATTTAACTAAGTATTTCGTTATGCCACAATTTTCGCTTTGAAGTAATAAACAGTTTTGTGTTAAAATCAAGACATTTGCACCTGAATATGCAAAACCTCTGTTTATAAATCACTCTTTACCACTTCCTCATTCCTTAGATGATGATAACATTCCTTATTAAAAAACTATAGAAAAAAATAATTCTAGAACAAGAGTAAAAGAGAGAACGAAATAGCTGTGGACTCTCGACTATTCAAATCAGCTCAGACATTAGAATGAGCCAAGTAATTCCACGCAGAAAATGCTCGGTTGAACCAAAACACTAGCTTGTGGAACTTGAAAACAAAATCATGCCTTTTTTCCGATGTTGGTCTTGGGCAAAATTTTGAGCGTAATAGGTCAAGATGCTCCTAATATCTCAAAATGATTACAAAAACATGATTATATGAGATTATGAACCACATCCAGACGAGGGGGGAAATATAGAACGGAACGGATACACTTTGAGTTCACTATTTCACTCTCGGATTGGATAATGATTTATTTCCATGAATGAGGTAGATAACAATGAAATAACTACCAGAATGAATATAGATTTTTTATTAAAATAACAAGTGTGTACGTGCAAATTTGCAAACACTATGGATGAGGTTTTATCTAGATTCATGCTCAGCTGGAATGCAACAAGTGTGAGAATGTCATCACTCAGCTGCATGTCTGACATGGATGTAAATAACCAATCATATGTCAGCTCCAAAAATATTAGTGGAATATGATAATGCAGCAATTTTAATTTAAATCACGATCTTCAACATTCAGACATCCAGTCTTGTAAACTATTTCTCAATACCAACATGAACTCCATCAACAAACCTGAACTGTTCTTCATTCTGTATAAATGGATGATGCTTTGAAAATACATCTCCGAATCGTACGTAAGAAAGCTCTCTAAGAGCTCTGTCAAATGAAATAAAATCATGTTAGCTAATGCTCACGTTCTTCAACCATTAAATTAACAAAAAAGGACAACACATCACCTTTCTATACAGTTCCTTAAAGCCTGGGACAAGGCAGCAGCTACTTCTTCCGAATCACCAGGAGCCACCCAAAGTCCAGATGCAAGGACTTCATGACAGAACAAAATGTAGGCATAAGCATAAAGTTGAACTAAGCAATCAAATCCAAATTACATGATCCAACGAGTTTGAAAATGGTATTAGATAGTGCTAAAATGGAAATACGGTAACTAATTGATAACATTAACACTACCGAGTAATAAATATACCTCTCAACCTAGAAACAGAAAGTTGTGCCTTCTCAGAAACAGATGAATGTTGCCCAGGGAGGAAAAGCCAGAGCTTGATCTTTTCATCTGCATCATAAGATGACAGATAACATTGAAAAAGACATTAGTGAAAAATCTATTTCATAAAACCACTTACGATCTTTACCAGGATTATGTAAACCCTGCGAAGGGTCCCAAGGACCCACAAAAGAATTGGTCCATGTACTGAGAAATCCTTCATTCTGCAGTTGGTGGTGTGCAGAAAGCACCAGGCGGGGCAAGGCATCTTTCTGGTCCAATTTCACACTTCGCAAATATCAAGCACAAAAGAAATCAGCAGAGATATATAACTCAGTCCATGATATTCAAACTGAGCCCCGAAACACTCAAAAAACAAATGTCTAACAATAAATAAAAATAGTCAAGAAAGATACTAATGGAATTAATAAAATGTAATAAACGATAACCAATTCAAGAAGTATCTATTGTCCTCAATCCACTGTTTCATTTAGGTTTAGGCATTCAATCCAACACGAAAAAACTATATACACAAGCTATGAAGAGCAGTCGGGTGATTTGTGACATAGGCCATCGATTAATCAAGTCGTCTTCTTTACTCGCATTCTTTTCAAATAATTCCAAATCCACCCACAATTAATGGTTTGTGAACACACCTCTTATCAGGAAGAATGCTAAAATCAAATTCATGGGGAAGAAACTGAAACCAAGAAACCTGGTTCAAGCCACCCTGCAGAAAAGTATAATCAAACCTATGTAAACGAGACATTCGATGAGAATGAGACTCGAAGCACCAATAAGGAAATATGACAAATGCAATCGACCACGAATAAGGCAATGTGACAAATGGCATAGAAAACGCAACACTAAAACGCGAGAACTTACAATTTTGAAAACATTGGTCCACATCATTAATTGGCCACCCTTTTGAGGCAAAATTTCTTCAACCACCACCAAAGCTCGTGGCTTTAAAACCACGTATCATGCACCTCCTCAAAAGACCTCACCCAAAGCAATTCATGGAGAACTAACTGTACACAAAATTTGTCTTCAATTAACAAGAATTCATAAAAACCAACACCAAATTAACAAAAGATCAATAACACGCAGCTAAATATTTACTTTAAAGACCAAAGATCAATCCAGCAAGCTAAAGGAAAATCAAACTACATACTGAAAATTGTCATAACTTAAAACCAATTACAGATACGCGTAGTTCTACGAAAGGATTTTTGCTGAAACTTCAACCATACAGACTCCAGTTACGATAGGGCACAAAAACATAAGTTCTGCAGTTCGCACACGTGAAAAACCAATAAACAAATCATGAAAAACGATTTTGCGTATTAAATTAACATGGGGAGATGGAGAAGCAATCACCGTTGTGCAGCAGTCGAAGATTCTTGAGATTCGAAGTACAAAATTGTGAGAGAATTTATGAGCTTTTCACTGACAGTCCTGAATGAAATCGATCAAGGGCTTTGGCAGGTGAAAGGGGACCTAAATCCAGGCATCACCTGGAATCAAAGGTTTGCGAAGGCGAAAACATCTCCATTCTCGTAGCAGACAAATATAAATTTATTTCAATTTTTATTACATGGATAAAAATATAATTATTTTCCAAATTAATGTTTCTTACTTAAATATATTTTATTTTATGAATTGAAATATAATAAATTTTTTCCCTGAAAATATAATTATTTTGTAGGAAAATCGGAGTTTGTTATTTTTTTGGACCATTTGATTTACAAACGATACATTTATACTATTTAGACATCGTTTTTATTCAATTTCCACAACAGTTCAGTGAAGTAACATTTTTTTTCTGTAACATGTAGACTTTGAAATATAGATTTTGTCACATCACACGTAATATGTAATACATATCAACTTTTATTGGAAGAAAAGTGAGCACTTGTTCCTTTCCATATACATCGACATTTACGTTGAGGGAGAAACAAGTATATATTTTTCTCTAAAAAATCTTTGATTTTCTGAGATAAGAAAAGTTATTTTTCAAAAAATGCGGATTCGAGCTACGTCTAATTTTCATTTGAGAAACAATAATCCAAATGAAAAAAAAAATGAAAATTAGTCATGATCCAGCAAATAATAACTTTAAATTTTTATTCTCTTATTCAAATTCTCTCTTGTAAACTTCGAGCACAACCAACTTCTATTTCAAATCAAGAATTAATTATAGTCACCGAGCTACAACGCTGATGGTGGATATTCTCATGCGAAAACATCACATCTACCACTCTGCCATAGAAAGAGGTTTCACCAAATAAATTATACAAGACTATAACAATCAAAGCGCAAGAAAGCTGTAAAATCAAATAATCGAAAAACAAGAAACTCACTCTCCAATTTTGGAAGTCATAGAACATTCTACTTGAATTATCACTTGTCCAAGAAGCCCTCAATTACGCTCTTTTCCATATTTACGTAACAATTTTTCTCATTCAGAAACATATGACATCGTAATCTTGTGTAAAATCATTTTTATTCTTCTTATAAATTTAGGACATTTGTTGAAAGAAAATTTGACATTTGATTCCTTTTAAATAAAAGCCGATGCCGATGTATATGAGAGGAAAAATGCGATATTTTTCCCGATTCGAAATCAGAATCAGATTGGTTGTTAAATTTCACATTATGTGTAAAGTAACAAAACTTACGATTTAAATTTTACATCTCACAAAGAAAAAATATCAATTCAGCAACTGTGGTGAAAATTTGATTAAAAAAAATGACCAAATGTCTAAATAATGGAAATATATTGAACATAGATATAAAAAAATGATAAAAGATACCGGACTAAAAACCTAAAGTGACAAACTTATACGACTAATATATCAGTTTTCCCTTATTTTGTTGGGCATAACTCATAAGAATGGATTATTGCGGGGTTTAAACTATCAGGCTACGTTTGTTTAGAGGATAAAATTATGAAATGATTAAGAGATAAATGATAAAGAAAATGATTGAAGTAGAAATATAATATATAAAGATAAAATAATATTATATTTGGTATGATGGTTAAGAATGAGATAATTTAGAATCTTTTGATGAATTGACTAAATTGCTCTTCCACTATTGCGATGGCGGTCAGCCGGCGGTGTGGTGACTGTTCGGAGGCGGCGGGCGGCGGGGATGGCGGTGGTGAGTTTGTATATAGAATAAGGATAAAATTGGAAAAATATGATAGATTAAGAGTTAGATAAATAATCCTATGGAAAGAGAAGTGATTATTTTATCTCAGTTAATATAACCTAATCATTTATAGGATGGATTGACTTGGTTAAATAAAAATCCTACCAAACATGAGATTAGATGTGTTAAAATAAAATAAACCCACCTAATCAAGAGTATCAAACACATCCTCAAAGTTATATTTTTACCACCCATTATAATTTTGAGCAGATCTCTTGTGAGACGGTCTCACGAATTTTTATCTGTGAGATGTGTCAACCTTACCGATATTCACAATAAAAAGTAGTACTTTTTCATGAATGACCCAAATAAGAGACATGTCTCACAAAATACGACCCGTGTGATCGTCTCACACAAGTTTTTGCCTATAATTTTTGATACAATAACAAATGTTTACTTATATATTTTATAATAGTTTTCTGTATTTCCACCTAAAATTATAGTCCATTCAATTTTATTTTTTTCTAAGCCAATTTGATGTACCGATACCATTTTTAAGCACAATCAAATTTATGTAGGCTAGCAGTAGTTACTTTTGCAACAAGTAATTTTGAAGGTTGGAAAATGAGTATAAATAGGGCATTGTTGCGTGAAAATATTGAACCAAAATTATGACAAAATGGGCTGCATTTGAGGAATCAGGGTTTCAACTCTCAACAGACAATCATGCAAAGGTTTGGTCTTGTCTCCTTTTCAATTCTTGAAGTTTTCATTGAAATGTGCTACATTTTCTTTTTAATAGTTATCGGCCTACATTCCGACGAGCGTTGAGACGAAACAACCACCATCCTCGAATTTTTTAATATTTGATATTTTTAGAATATTAATATGGTGATGATTTCAATATTTGATACATCGTGTTTTATATTTAAAAAACGATTTTTTTAAAAAAAAAATTGTTGGTGATACTTTATTTATATATAGTGTGTGCGTTTCGTTTTGAGCTTAAAATCTCAGGGTACTTGAACGTTTACGTTTTGCACTTTTAATTACGATGAGTAAAGTCATAAAATGTACAAATTCGAAATATGTTAATTTTTTGATTTGTATATCAAGGTTTTTTTTTTTTTTGGTCAACCGAAGATGTATAAAAGTTGGTATTAAAATGGTGTTTATCAATTCAAACCATGTTAGAATTGTTCAAATTAATTGCTCAAATTAATGGCTTTGACAAAAGAGAATTATATTTTTTTCCTTTATAGGTAAAACATGTAAATGAATTTCAAAAAATTACTATAAACTATTTGTTTGGTGGCTAGAAATTAAAATCCTCATGTCCATCGAGGGTTTTTTTTGTTTTGTTTAAAACGGTCCATCGAGGATTTAGATTTAACCCAAACATTGCTGGAGTTTCTCTTTCTTGCCATGAATCAGTTTCATTATTAATGATATTTTATTATTTGTTGGGAAAATTGGAAATTTGGTTCTACTTTTTTTTTTCAATTTAGGTTTTTTATGTTCTCATATTTCAGTTTTAATATGTTATCTTTATTTTTTTAAAAAATTTTGTTCTTTTCTGACACATCGTTGATACGACACCGACATTACGTCGACATGATGTTCACGTGTCTAGTATCACATCACCACTTACAATGAAAATAACTAAAATTATCAAAAATAAATTAAAATATTAGCATAAACTGGTCCATCCTGCTAAGTAATCAAGCCACCTAAATTTGAATTCAAAGCCACCTAAATTTGAATTCAAATAACACCATTTTTGAATTATAAACACACGTCTTGATTAGTCAAAAAATGTTATGTTTGATTATGTAAGCAACGAGGTTTTAATTTTTGTTTTTTCCCTAAACTTCACCTATAAATATCCAACCATTCTTCATTTCAAAAACACACCAAAACACAAAATCCTCTCATCTACAATCATAAGTGTAGAAGTGAGAAAAATGATTTAGTGTAAGATTTCTTAAGGAGTATTTATCTTTGGAAAGAATATGACTAGTGGAGAGAAAGTGAGTGTTAAAATCAGAGTGTTCTGAGTGAAATACTTTGTATTCTCAATTCTTTTATCTTCTTTGTTATTAATAAAGACTTGAGAGGTTTAGAGTGGACGTAGCTCAATCTTGGGGTGAACTACTATAAATATTGGTGTTCGTCTTAATCATTGTTGATATTGTTTACTATATTCCGCTGCGATATTATCTCGTTTATTTCCCTGATATCTCAACAACTGGTATCAGAGCAAGATTCTCAAATACTATAGGATGTCCTCGTATGCTCTAAGGTTGCAACATAGTCTGAACTTCCACATCAAAAAAGGCTTTCTAGAGAGTATTATGGAAGTGGTTCTTTTGTGTTTAGGCTTTGACGATTATTTGTTGGTAGCATTCACAAAAGATGGAGGTACGCACAAGCAAGATGATTAGCCTTAATGGCTCTAATTATCAACTTTGGAAAAGTAAGATGAAAATTCTTCTATTCGTCACCAAGATGCACCTACCGGTATTCAGCGAGTCTAAACCAGATGATAAATCAGATGCTGAATGGAACTTTGAGCACGAGCAAGTCTGCGGGTACATTCGACAATTTGTCGATGACAACATCTATAATCACATCTCTAATGAGACACATGCTCGTACGCTTTGGACAAAGTTGGAAAGTGGCAACAACAAATTGTTCTATTTGAGCAAGCTTGTCCAGGTTCGATACAAAGAAGAAACTCTGGTCACAGATCATTTGAACGAGATTCAAGGATTCGTGAAACAGTTATCAAGTAGGAGCACAAAACGAGATTGTGCTAGCTTCATTGCCAGAGTCTTGGGAGACTCTGAAGGTATCACTCACGAACACAAAACTGAGAGGAGTCGTGAGTATGGACTTCATCAAGAGTGGTATCTTGAATGAAGAGATGAGGCAGAGATCTCAAGGATCCTCTACCTCACAGTCAGATTTTTTGGCTACTGAGTCAAGGGGGAGAAGCAAGATCAGGAAAAATACAAATCAGAAGCCAAGAATAAGCAAGTCCTCAGGGAGATATGCTAACATAAAGTGTTATCGCTGTGAAGAAAACGGACATATTAAAAAATATTATCGGCAACCAAAAAACAAACATGAAACCGACGATGAGCAAACATACGCCATTGATGAATTCGATGTTGTGCACGAGCTAGAACATTAGTCCGTAAATTTGGCAACTCAAGTAACTAGTTGGGTGATCGATAGTGGAGCAACAGTCCATGTCACATCTCGAAGAGGTTGTTTTACATCCTACACACAAGGGGACTTTGGTGCCGTGAGGATGGGGAGTAACGACTTATCCATAATCGTGGGAAAGGGAGATGTGAGCTTGACTACCGTGGATGGCTCTACACTGATCTGAAAGACATCAGACATGTGCCAGATATGCGCTTGAGTCTCATATCGGTCGAAAGACTCAATGAAGAAGGTATCTGCACAACCTTCCGAAATGAGATATGTAAGATTCAAAAAGATCACTTGTGGTGGCAAAATGATTAAAGATGTCAAAGCTGTATGTAGTTCAGGAAAATCATTCTGGAGGTGTGAACTACGCAGGGGAAGAAAACTCAACAGAGTTGTGGCACCGACGTCTTGGTCACATAAGTGAAAAGAATCTTACACGCCTTGTGAGCAAGCAAGTTCTGCTCGGTATAAAGCAGGTTCATATGAAACAATGCACAAACTGCTTAGCCGGAAAGCAAAACAGGATATCATTCAAAAGTTCACCTCTTAGCAGAGGCGATAAAATACTAGATCTGGTGCACTCAGATCTATGTGGTCTAATGTCATTGTCGCTCGGAGGAGCGAGGTACTGGGTAACTTTTATCGACGATCATTCTCGGAAAATTTGGGTGTGAACACTCAAAACCAAGGACCAAGTTGCGGAAACATTCAACAATGTTCTAAACTTGGTTGAACGACAAACATCCATTAAACTCAAATGTATTCGAACGGATAATGGAGGAGAATACATTGGAACCTTTGATGAGATATGCAAAAGGAACGGAATCAGACATCAAACAACACCACCAAAGACACCACAACTCAACGGATTAGCTGAGAGGATGAATATAACTTTGGCAGAAAGAGTCAGAAGCATGCTCTCACATGCAAAGCTGATTAAGGAATTTTGTGGTGAGGCCGTGGTTGCTGCTGCATATATATTGAATCACTCATCTTGTGTCCCTCTCAATTATGATGTCTCGGAGCAGGTGTGGCAAGGCAAATAAGTTTCCTATAATCATTTGCGAGTATTTGGTTGTGTTGCTTATGTTCATATACCAAAGGATGAAAGACAGAAGTTGGATGTCAAAACAAGAAAGTGCATATTTATATGCTATGGCGAGAATCAACTTGGTTACAAGAAAGCCTATAAGAAGTCATGATGCCATATTTCAGGAGAATGAATTCTTAGAGACTGCGGAAAAGGAGAATTCTGGATCTGAACAAAATCTGGAATGGTGGCCTTCAATGGTAAATCCACAACCGGTTGAAGATGAAAAATTGCATAAAGATCATGAGGATGATGATGAAATCCGTGTTCACAACGAACCACTAGCAGAAAGTTCTCGTGGTACAATGACCACACGTTCTGGAAGAGAAGTGCGACCCTCAACCAGATATTCCTCAAATGAATATATCCTTCTAACTGACGGGGGAGAACCAGAGAGCTTCGAGGAAGCTATTACCAGTGAACACAAAGATAAGTGGATGGAGGGTATGCAAGAAGAAATGCAATCATTGTATGAGAATGAGATATTTGAGCTGGTGAAATTGCCGAAAGACAAGAAAGCTTTGAAGAATAAGTGGGTGTTTAGATTGAAGCACGGAGAACACAGTAGTCAACCAAGATTCAAAGCTAGGATTGTCGTCAAATGTTTCGGACAGAAACACGAGGTCGACTTTGACGAAATATTTTCACCTGTGGTGAAGATGACATCCATCCGGATTGTACTAGGGTTAGCAGCTGAGCTTGATCTGGAGGTGGAACAAATTGATGTCAAGACCGCATTCTTTCATGGGGATTTGGAGGAAGAAATCTACATGGAGCAACCAGAGGGGTTTGCAGAGAAGGGGAAAGAGTACCTCATGTGCAGATTAAAGAAGAGTTTGTACGGTCTCAAGCAAGCACCAAGACAATGGTACAAGAAGTTTGAATCAGTGATAACTCAATAGGGATTCAATAAAACCACTGCAGACCATTGTGTGTTTGTCAAAGATACCTCTGATGATGATTTTATGGTGCTTCTGCTCTATGTAGATGATATGTTGATTGTTGGCGAAGATGCTTCTGAAATCAAAGGCCTAAAGAAGAAATTAAGTAAGACTTTTTTTTATGAAAGACTTGGGGCCAACAAAAAGAATTATTGGCATGGAAATCCATCGAGACAGGTATGTCAAAAAGACCTGGTTGTCGCAGGAGAAGTATATTGAGAAGGTACTTCAGAGATTCAACATGGACCAAGCCAAAGCGGTTGGATGTACTCTTGCCAACCACTTCAAGTTGAACTCAAAGCAGAGTCCTATTACAGAGGATGAGGAAGAAGAAATGAAAAGTGTTCCATATGCTTCAGCGGTTGGAAGTCTGATATATGCCATGATATGTACTCGGTCGGATTTAGCTCATTCAGTAGGTGTAATGAGTATATTCCTTTCAAAACCGAGAAAGGAACATTGGGCTGCAGTAAAATGGATATTCAGATATTTACGGGGAACTTCTAAACATAGATTGAGTTTTGGAGGATCCAAACTTGATCTTGTAGGCCACACAGATGCAGATATGACAGGAGATGTTGACTCCCGAAAATCCACATCAGGATACCTGATTACATTTGCAGGGGCAGCTGTGTCATGGCAGTCAAAAATACAAAAATGTGTAGTATTGTCAACCACTGAAGCGGAGTTCATTGCAGCAACTGAGACATGCAAGGAAATGTTATGGATGAAAGGATTTTTGGAGGAGTTATGTTTTGTGCAAGATCAATACAAGTTATTATGTGATAGTCAGAGTGCAATTCATCTTGGAAAGAATCCTTCAATGCATTCAAGATCAAAGAATATTGATGTTCGTTATCATTGGATACGAGATGTATGGGAGAAGAAGTTGTTGAAACTTGAGAAGATTCACACTTGTGAAAAATGGATCTGATATAATGACCAAGACATTGCCGAAATGGAAGTTGGAATACTGTAAAACTGTTGCAGGTTTGATCGAATACACAAAATGGGCTCGAGGGGGAGAATTGCTAAGTAATCAAGCTACCTAAATTTGAATTCAAAGAACACCATTTTTTAATTATAAGCACATGTCTTGATTAGTCAAAAAATGTTAGGTTTGATTATGTAAGCAATGAGGTTTTGATTTTTGTTTTTTTCCCTGAACTTTACCTATATATACCCAACCATTCTTTATCTCAAAAACACACCAAAACACAAAATCCTCTCATCTACAATCATAATTTTAGAATTGAGAAAAATGATTTAGTATGAGATTTCTTAAGTAGTGTTTATCCTTGGAAGGAATATGATTAGTGGGGAGAAAATGAGTGTTAAAATCAGAGTGTTCTAAGTGAAATACTTTGTATTCTCAATTCTCTCGTCTTCTTTGTTATTAATAAAGAACTAAAGAAGTGATCTCTTTGAGAGGTTTAGAGTGAACGTAACCCAATATTGGGGTGAACCACTATAAATATTGGTGTTCGTGTTATTCATTTCTTGATATTATTTACGATATTCCGCTGCGATGCTACCTCGTTTATTTCCCTGATATCCCAACACATCCCGATAATGGTCAGAATGTCGAAGAATACCACAAGAAATTGAGGAGATTAACGACAGATATTTCTTCTAGGCTATTTTTTAAAAAAAAATTGATTTTTTTTTTTGAATATTAGTATTATCTTGGCGTACTGTACAATAATATTTGCTCATAGATAAATACAAAAATGATATTTTCATAATTAATCGGAAATATGGTGGTTCAATGGTTAGCAATCATGACACATTTTTTATTACTGTAGTCTCTAATTATTTTCTGTCCGAAGATCAGTTTAATAAAAATAATATCAAGAGTAATTCGCCCGAGACTAACATTTGTAATTGTAATATAAGGAGATGTATCTCACTACTCATAATTTTATGACAAAAACTTGGGTGAGACGGTCTTACGAATCGTATTTGTGAGACTGATCTCTTATTTAATTTATCAATGAAAAAATATTACTCTCGATAACTCATACTTGTTAGGCTTAATCAAATCAATACAAATTCCCATTTCTTCTTTTTTTTTTTCTTCCACATCAATACTTAATATTCCATAGCTGTAAAATTTATTAGAGGGGAAGTCATTGCTTCCCGCGTTTCCCGTGCGAAGATTTATGAATTAACTCATGCGTGCAAGCTAAAATTTCTTCATAATTTCAACCACCACTTTAAATAATTTTTTCCTGGGCTACTTGAGCAAGTTAATCTTCTTAATTCAATCTGTTCTTCATTCTTAATCAACCTGAATCTTTATCTGCCGCTTCACATTTCCCAGAATCTTAAATCTGTATACGTGTTAATATAATATTATTTCCCTTTCTCTTTCCTACCCGTTAAATACCCATCAGATTATCGATCATAAATTATTGTGTTTTCCCATTATTTTCTTGCTGACTCGACGAGAAATCCATGAGGTACTGGTATTTCTTTGAGTTTTAATTGTTTTTTAATGTTTGTATTTATGGGTTCTCTTAATTTTCATGTGGAGTTTGTGGAAAGTGGAAAACTTGTATGATTACGACTCTTATTTGTGGAGCTGATTTGTTCTTGGGTTTCTGTGTTTGAATTTGTACGCTGATTGGTTTTGATTTTTTTGAGGTTGTTGATGGGAAATTCCTGCCTTAGGATTATAGGAGTCTTGCAGAATTGTGATTCAGAGGATTGACCCAAAGAAATTCGAGCATATTTGCTTATGTTTTTAGTACTTTGGGAAGTATTTTTTGAAATTGCATTTTCGGAATTTAATCTGACAATATAATATAATGTCATAGAATAGAATTTAGTAAGATAATTATTTTGGAAGTGGTGAAAAGTTGAATATAAAAGTTGATTGGAAGGCGTTTTGTGGAAATATTTGTAAAATAATGTATGTTGTGTGTGTTTTCGGGAAATAAATACATTTCTTGGTTTTTTGTGTAGCTTTTAATTTGATCTTATTGTAGCTTTGAAGCAACAATTATTGCTTCAATCCGTGTAAAGAAACGTGCAAACTTGGGAAATTGGATGTTGTTTTGATGTTTTGTTTTTCAGAGCTATTGAAAATTTGGGACACGATGGGAAGCCATATGAGCAAGAAGGCTACTGAGGCTTCAGGTGCAAATCCTATCAACAATCTTCAATACTCAACCGAGCTGAACTCCTATGTGGCAGCCTGTCGGGTCGATGCGGATATACAGTCATTTGATGCCGCGCTCCAAACGCGTACCAACAATGTGATAACTTCCCTCGCCAGCGGGGTAGAAGTTCGGGCTTTGTCCTTTGATTCACTCCGGGAAGTCACCGAATGCCTTCTGGAGATGAATCAAGAGGTGGTGAAAGTGATTCTTGACTGCAAGAAAGATATCTGGAACAATCAAGAATTGTTTGATCTTGTCGAGGAGTATTTCGAGAACAGCCTTAAGACTATGGACTTCTATGCCGTGTTGGAGAAATGCTTGAAACGAGCCCGAGATAACCAGTTGCTGCTTCTCGTTGCGCTACATCACTTTGACGACGAAGAAGGAGAAGATGGAGTGGAAGGGAAGGAGAAATATGCAAAAACCTTGAAGGAGTTGAAGGCGTTTCGGGAGGCAGGGGATCCATTCACCGAGGAATTTTTTCAAAGCTTTCAGGCTGTGCATCAGCAGCAAATGGTAATGCTGGAGAGATTGCAGATTAAGAAGAGCAAATTGGACAAGAAGTTAAAGTCCATCCATACCTGGAGGAAGATATCTAGCATAATCTTTGCTGCCACTTTCGCCGCTGTGCTGATTTTCTCGGTGGTGGCTGCAGCCATAGCAGCACCACCTGTTGCAGCCGCCTTGGCTGCTGCAACGTCCATCCCTCTTGGCTCGATGGGGAAGTGGATTGATTCACTTCTCAAGAACTATGAAAATGCAGTAAAGGGACAGAAGGAGATCATCAACAGCATGACTGTGGGAACTTATGTGACCATCAAAGATTTGGACAGTATCCATGTTTTGATTGACAAGTTAGTGCTTCAGATCGAATCCCTTTTGGAAACCGCTGATTTCGCTATCAGTGAAGAGGCTTTAAGATTTGGAGTCGAAGAAATTAAGAAGAAAACGGATTCTTTCACGAAGGATGCCGAGGAATTGGGAATACAAGCTGATAGCTGCTGTCGCGATATTCGCAAGGCTAGAACTGTCATTTTGCAGAGGATCATCAAACACCCTGACCATTGAAACATTGTGTTGATATATACTCGGATACTATGGTGTTTCGCGTACGAACAAGGATGAACAGGACAGACATGATGGAGGTAGATTGTTAACTTCATGCGACTATTAGTAATCGGGCTGTTGATCTTATTCCTAGTTTTATGACCAAAAACATTAGGTAGCGTTGGTTTAATACTTTCCTCTTGTTGAAATTTTTTCTTGGACTTGTATTACTATCTGAATGCTTTGTTAGATGTAATGCTAGTGGATTCCTGTGCTTGGTGATGTCATTTCTTAGCCAGGATCATTTTATGCCTATTGTGATAATGTATGCTATCTCTATCCTCTCTCTATATATATATCCATTGCTTTGATGATGTGTGTGTGTTTATATATATATATATATATATATATATATATATATATATATATATATATATATATATATATTTAGATAAAGATATTTGAGTTAAAAATGTTTTGATGATGTATTTGAAATCTACAATTATTACTATTAAAATTGTATAACTCGACATGTAATGGATTTGAATTTCATTTCAATTTTGTAGTTGCAAAATCATCCATCAGAATTCTTAATTTTAGTATATAAATTCTTAATCTTGTTATACAATAAATTGATTCCACTTTAAAAAATAATAAAAAACTTAAAACGGAGAAACATTTGTTTAAGCATTCAATGTATCATGTAAAGATATAATCGAGTTGAGCCGAACTGAACTTTTGAATGTTTAATTTTGATTCGTTTATAATTGAACCAAGCTCATACTTTACTTAACGAATATATTCATGATTCACAAGTTTTTTTTATAAAAAAATACAGAAGCATAATAAATACTAGTTACTCTGCACACGCGATGCGTGTGTGTACAGTCTTTTTTATTATTATCGATGGACTAAAGTGAAATTTGACAAATTATAGAAGGACTAAATTGATATTTGAATTGTTGAAATAAAAAAATAAAAACAAAAGTGTGTGTTAAAATTTTTTTAAAAAATAAAAGTGTAATATTAGTATCATATAATGGTAAAGTTAGAAAAAAAAATCGGTGTCCTTCCCAGATAGTTATTATCATACCGTCGACTTTAATAAAATAGAATAGATAAACTATAAATTTAAATAATCATTAAATTCATTAAAAACAAAATTATATCTAATAATAAATTTAATATATTTTTCATAAATAAAATTTAAAATTTATAAATCAATTGTAAAAAATATTAATTTTTTTTTAATTTATGAGGTGATTCATGAACCTTACTATGAACATGTTCACAAACTAATGAATCATTATCATATTTGAGTTTAATTCGTTTATCTTAATAAATCCCATTAAAAAAGCTCAAAAGATCTTTTACTCCTATAGAATAATAATTAGTAAAAGGTGAATTAAACTCAAGTCTCTTGGCCTGAATAAAAAGATGGAGGAATACAAGCGTACGCTGATGGTAGTGAAATACAATTTTATCTTCCTTTTTAAAAAAATCTTTATCCACTAAATAATAAAATTTTAAACTTTATATGGATCTTTTTTAGATATAAAATTTGTTCTGTTTATGAAAATGTCATCTTACGTAAATATGTAATCATACGAAAGGGAGTCGAATTCCTTGCGTGTTAATAAACCATAAATTGAAAGAATTGATGAAAAAAATGTAAGAACACAAATTCTCATCCAAGCAACATGGTCTGGATACACTACACATTAAAAGAGAGAAATCTTGTTGCACATAATTTTATTTCATTACATGATGGAAGAACTCAAACCGGAAAATGGGCGTCGGGCCGAAGATTAAAACATGTAGCAGAAGCCATATAAGCACAGAGTAATGAAACATAGATGCTAAACTGAACATAAACATCACATAGAAGCTCCAATTATATAACATCTTTAACATTCAATATATAAAAGTCTTGGAAAAACTAAAGGGCCGCGGATGTACCAAAAATTAAAGCTAGCAATTACGGATAAGTCAACCATTTTAAGAAGTATAACAACTCAAATGTCACATTTATATGAACGTACCACAGGGAAAACCACACGAAGTGGAAGCCACAATTTTTAGTTCCTAAATGACAACCATTTAAATGTCAACATGAAAAAGTGCCGCTTTCTTGTGTGCAAGCAAGCAACACATTGAGGTGACATGAAAGAAACATTTATTTTAAGAGACGGAGGCAATAGTGAAATTGTTAAATCTATGCCCTCTGGGGAAACAGCAAGCCAGAGAAGATCACAAGGATCTGTGAATTTTCCACTGTACATGTAACTCTTTCTCTAATATATTTAATCATAGTTTCTGATCAAAAAAAAAAACAAGGATCTGTGAATTTCGAAAGCATCTGATGCACAGTCGATGCACCAACATCCCATTTCCTCTCCATGGGAATAAACTCCATAATATGAAATACCCAACCAAATACAGGTAGTTTCATCAAACTATGCATGATCCCAATAATACATCCAGTCCACCTCGGTTCTACGGTTCGCGATAAGCAATACTCGTTCCTTCGCCGTAACTTGGTCTCCAGATAATACAAATTCAGTTTTGATTATATTCTTGAAAAAGAAAGGCCATAGTGCAATCCAGCTCCCCAGGAAGAATGCTGATGCTTTTCTACAGTGGTGTACACTGAAAAATATCAAGATAACAGCTACCAAAAACCACAACACACTAATGACATAAAGACGGTAAAGATTGTTGGTCCCATGTACGGCAACTTATTATAATAATATGAAAATAAAGTATAAAAATGGACACCGAGATTTATGTGGAAAACTTCTAAAAATGATTAGGATAAAAATCACTTTCATTATAATATTTTATAATGTACAATCACTCATTGTGTTTCCAAAAAGAACAAATACTCTCTTAATACAAGAAAACAAAACACCTTACAAATATTATATAACTAAGCACTCAAATATTACAAGATAAGAGAAATACTCGAGAATAAAATGAAATATGAATGAAGGGAGGGAGCTAGCTCTATTTATAGAGCTCACCCTCTATGTGAAACAGCGTATCGACGGTTTCTTTCCATCTGCAATTTTCAACAAGCTTGTCCCAACCACCACCATTAATCCTTGTCTGCCACCAACCAATCAAGTTGCCGACATTTGTCCCACTTGAAGATTGATTGACAATCAAACACATCTCCACACATCCTTTCAATCTTGACATTTCCTGTTGCTTACGTTTCTTCTGCGCCACTTGAGGATCTACATAATTCAAACTTATCTGTATTCACTGGCTTGGTCAGAAAATCAGATACATTGTTCTGTGTATGAATTTTTTGCATATCCACACTTCCTTCTTCTACTACTTATAAAATTGAACTCCAATGTGTTTAGACCTTGAATGAAAAACTAGATTCCTTGCGTTGTGCAAAGCACACTGACTATCACAAAACAAATTAACTTTTTATAGTTTGTGTCAAATTTTTTCCAATTATCTTTTAATCCACATTACCTCCTCGCAAGCTTGAGTAGATGCCATATATTCTATCTCTGTACAACTGTTTGTATTTTTGAAACCCAGCTTACTGTTCCCTATGCAAATGTAAACACATAACTAGTAGTATATTTTTTCTTATCAAGATCACCTGCATAATCTAAACCGACATAAAGTCCTAATTGTAAAATTTGATTCTCCATAACATAATGCACCATTTAAGGTACCCTTAATATATCTAAGGATCCTCTTAACAGTGCTTCGATGCTCTCGTCCAGGATTCGCCATATACCGACTAACTGTTCCCACTGCTTGAGCAATGTCTGGTCTTGTACAGATCAAGGCGAACATCAAACTTCCCACTGTTGATACATATGGTACTCGAGACATCTCCATCATCTCTATTTCACTGCCAAAACACATCTCGCAAGATAACTTGAAGTTAACAAGAAAAAAGGTCGAGATTGGCTTACTATCTTGCATGTTGAAGTGTTGCAAGACTTACTTCCAAAATTATTCTGGGAAAGCCAAATCTTTTTATTACTTCTGTCACTGTCAACCTGCATCCCTAGAATCTTGTTTGCTGGTCCCAAGTCCTTCATATCAAATTCCCTAGCCAAATGTGCCTTTAATTCTTGGACCTGATCTTTGTTGAAGCCTGCTACCAACATGTCATCCGCATACAACAACAAAATGATATAAAAATCACCAGACCTCTTAAAATATGTACAAGGGTCTGCACTTAAATGTCGGCAACTTGATTGGTTGGTGGCAGACAAAGATTTATGGTGGTAGTTGGGGCAGACTTTGTTGAAAATTGCAGATGGAAGGAAACCGCCGAGACGCGGTTTCACATGGACGAGGAGCTCTATTATAAAGCTCTCTCCCCTTCATTCAGATATCATTCCATTCTCGAGTGTTTCTTTTATCCTATAGCATTTGAGTGTTTAGTTCTATAATATTTGCGATGGAGTTTTATTCTCTTGTATTAAGAGAGTATGTGTTCTCTTTGAAAACACAATGAGTGATTGTATACCTTAAAATATTATAGTATAATTCTTTGTCTTGTACGTGGTTTTTCCCCTAATAATTTTTAGAGGTTTTCCACATAAATCTCGGTGTCCAGTTTTATATTTTATTTTCATATTATTATCTCAAGTTGTTGTACGTAGGACCAACAAGTGGTATCGAAACATTGGTTTAAAATTTCTTAAAATTCTGAGTATGCTCTGTGGTTGCAGCATAGATTGATCTTCCACGTCATAAAAGAGTTTTTTGAGATTTTTTTTATTAAAGCATGATTATTTTTGTCCAGTCTACTAAATTGTTGTAAACATAACGGTGGGTGAGTACGAAATGACAAAATTCAATAGAAGCAATTTTATGTTGTTGAAAATAAATATACAATCAGTTTTAAGAAAGGAGAATTGCTTGGCAGCTAATGGAGATAGATCGGTGGAAATAACGGACGATAGAAAGTGAAATGAGATGAATGATAATGTTGTTGCCAATTTACGTTTGACTATACCAAACGAAATACTGTCAAGTATCTATGAGATAAAAATATCAAAAGTTATCTGGGATAATCTGAGAAAGATGTACGAGGATAAGTGGACATGGATAAACAGTGTCATGACACATTGACATAGAAAGCTCGGTCATGACAATGCTTATCCCCGTCCGCCTCTTTGGGAGAAACACACAAAGAGGCAGAACTAGTTATTGCATCAATTGGTTCAAGAGAACAATTAACAGTGTTATGACATAAAAAGCTCTGTAATATCAGAACGATGGTTGAAAATTCTCTCAGAACGAAAGCTGCTGCCGAGACTTACAAAAGCGTCACTACCTTTTTGTGAACATCGTGTTACCAATAAACAACACATATTAAACTTTGACACTTCCATGCCAAAAGCAAAAGCATATTAGGGTCGATTCATTCAAATGTTTGGCAAGCACTGGTTGTATCCCTAAGAAAAGCGAAATACTTTGTTTTGTTAATTTATGATATCTCTAGAAGATGGTGGATGTATCCAATCAAGAAGAAATCAGATGTTTTCTAGATCTTCGAAGATTCAAAGCACGGGTTGAACTTGATTTTGAAAGTAAAATCAAGTGTTTGAGGACTAACAACAGAGGAAAATATACCAATAACGAATTTGATGCATTTTGTCTACATGAAGGCATCAAAAGACAGTTTACGACGTCTTACACACCTCAACAGAATGGACTGGCAGAGCGGATGAACAGGAGATCTTGTTGGACAGAACAGGAGCCATGTTGAGGACCGATCCAGATAAGTCATTTTGGACGGAAGCAGTTAAAACCGCTTGCTATATTATCAATCGTTCTCCTTCAGTGGCGACTGATCTGAAGACTCTGATGGTTATGTGGATTATGAAGCCGACTGATTATTCTCATTTGCATACATTTGGAAGTTCTGTGTATGTTCTGTATGATGATCAAGAAAGATCGAAGTTGGATTCGAAATCCAGAAAATGTATGTTCTTGGGTTATGTTGATGAAGTAAAGAGGTTTCACTTGTGGGATCCTACTGTTCACAAACTTGTCATCAGCAGCAATCTTTAAGGAAGATAAAATAAATAGAGACAAATGCACGTTGCATTCAGAAACTACTATATTTCAGGTGGAAAATAAGACAGATGAAGGTCAAATTTCTTGTGAAACAGTCGAGCACGAAGAACAAGAATAAGAACAAGTTGAGTCTGAGGTTCCAATGTGAGGTCGTTAATTCGAGACTGAAGACCACCAGGTTGGTTTTAAGATTTTGTTACTGAAAATAATATTGCATATTGTCTATTATCAGAGGATGGTGAGTCATCGAGTTTCCATGAGACTACTCAAAGCTCAGATGTATCCTTGTGGATGATAGCAATGCAAGAAGAGTTGAAGGCATTACATAAGAATAAAACTTGGGATCATTTTACACTACCACGAGGAAGCAAATCCATTGGTAATTGATGGTTTATAAGATCAAGCATGATGACAATAACCAAGTAGAGTGGTATCGTGCTAGATTGATGGTAAAAAGTTATGCCAGAAAGAAACATCGACTTCAATGAGATATTTTCTCTTGTGGTTCGACCATAGTTGTCAAAGGCGCGCCTAGGCGGAGCTTCAGCGCCTTATGGACAACCAGGCGATGTGCATGGCTGGGCGAGCGCCTTTAGCGCCTTGAAGCCGCCTTTCTCCAGGCGATGGGCGTTCCAGGCGTTCCGCCTCTTTGCAGCAGCCTGTGCGCATCGCATAAGCAGGCTTCTCCTTTATTTTTTAATGACCCAAAACCCAACTAAATAAGCCCATAACTAATTTCAGCCCATAACTAATTTATTTTTTAAAAAAGCCTAGTATCGCATGTCGATACGTATTCTCATTTCTCCCCTGCCGATTGAAGCTTCTGCCGTGCCGTTCTGCGCACACCATTCTCCCCTGCAGTTCTGCGCACATCATTCTCCCCTGCCGATTGAAGATTGAAGCTCTGGACCTGTTCTTCTCGGCCGCATGCTTCTGTTTTCAGGCTTCTCTTTCAACTATTCTTCTCTGCCGCAGGCTTCTTCTCTTTCAGGCTTCTGTTTTGCATTTATTTTAAAAAAATAGCCTAGTATGGCTTCTCATCCTCAATCAGAAAACACACAACCAGATGGGGATAATAAGAAAGACCCCGGTTGGAAGCATTGTTATTTGAAAAATCCAACTGATACTAATAGTGTGACGTGTAGGTTTTGTGGCTTCACGTCCAATGGAGGAATTTTTCGAGCCAAACAACATATTGCTGGGAATTCAAAAAATGTCAGAAAATGCAAAGAGTGTCCTCAAAGTATCCGTGATAAGCTGTTGAATTATATGAATGAAAAGAAGAAGCAAACATTGAGAGCTTGCGGTGGAATGAAGCAAGATTTTTGCTTTCTTGATATCGATGAAGATGAAGACGATGAAAAAGATGTACAACCAAGCAAAAAGAGAAGTTTGACTTCCATACACGAGGCTGGAACTGGAAGTGTTAAAGGGCCGATGGATCTCTTTATCACGAAGAAGAAAACCAAAGGGGGGAAATTGAGGCAAACAAACATAAACGATGCTTGTGATTAAGAGCTTAGAGATCGAACAGTTCAAAAGATAGCTCGTTTCATCTATCAAGCTGCGATTTCTTTCAATGCTGCCCAGTTAGATAGCTTCAAGGAAATGATTGAAGCCATAGGTCAGTACGAGCCGAATTTGAAACCACCAAGTTATCATGAATTGAGGGTACCACTTTTACAGAAAGAAATTTCCTACACAAATGAGTTGTTGAAACAAAACAGAGATGAATGTGAGAAATATGGTTGCTGAATTATGTCTGATGGGTGGACTGATAGGAAGCATAGAACATTGATCAACTTTTTGGTTAATTCACCCAAAGGAACAATGTTCTTGGAATATGTGGATGCATCCGCCCATGTCAAGACTGGAACTCTGTTATATGAGTTGCTTGATAGATTTGTAGAGCGTGTGGGAGAGCAAAATGTCGTGCAAGTGATTA
The DNA here is from genome assembly GCF_022965805.1 of Primulina eburnea. Classification (NCBI taxonomy): domain Eukaryota; kingdom Viridiplantae; phylum Streptophyta; class Magnoliopsida; order Lamiales; family Gesneriaceae; genus Primulina; species Primulina eburnea. The sequence goes on from NC_133113.1 coordinate 1,139,833, forward strand.
CAGACAATGGCAACAATTATGTTTTAGCCGGTAAGTGAAGTATTGAAATTTTATTTCCTTGGATATTATATTACATATAACATAAATTGATTCTTTTTTGTTTTGTACTCTTTTTTTTGTAGGTAAACTTCTACAAGAAAAAAGACCGAATTTGTTTTGGACTCCATGTGCTGCTTATTGCATTGATTTGATGCTAGAGGATATTGGCAAAATTGAGGTGGTTCGGAAGACTATTTCTAGAGCAATTGCTCTCGTTGGTTACGTTTACAATCATGGAGGTGTTTTGCACATGATGACAGAATTTACTGGAAAAAAAGAGCTGGCAAGACATGGAGTCACCCCCGTTTTGCTACTACATTTCTCACTTTGCAAAGCCTCCACAAAAGACAAAAGGCTTTGAAGAAAATGTTCATATCAACACAGTGGATAGAAAGTAAATGGTCAAATGATATAAAGGGTAAGAAGGCAAATGATACTGTTTTCAAGCCTTCATTTTGGAATAATGTGACATACACCCTTAAAATGATGTGTCCTCTAGTGATGGTTCTTTGCATTGCCGATAATGAAACAAGGCCAGCGATGGGTTATATCTATGAAGCTATGGACAGAGCAAAAGAAAAAATTCTCAAGTCCTTTGATAACAACAGAGAGAAATGTAAAAAAGTGTTAGAATTTATTGATGCTAGATGGGATAATCAGCTTCATCATCCTTTGCACGCGGCAGGATACTACTTAAACCCATATTTTTACTATCACAATCCGAAAGTTGAGACGGATACAGAAGTCACAAATGGGTTGTTTGCATGCATACAAAGATTGATTCCAAGCCATGACGTGAGGGATAAGATTATTATGGAGGACTTGCCGGTATATAAGAACTCGGAGTCATTGTTCGGCAACGAATTTGCCATTAGAGCAAGGAATAATAAAGACCAACCAATGGCGCCTGGTATGTGTTTTTTTTGCAAGAAGTTAAATAGTTAAATACTAAATATCAAATGAAAATGATGAGATACATTTTTTTTTCAGCGGATTGGTGGAAAATGTTTGGCAATGGTACTCCAAATTTGAAAGAATTTGCTATCAAAGTTCTTAGCCTCACATGTAGTGCTTCGGGTTGTGAAAGGAATTGGAGCATATTTGAGCATGTGAGTAAATACTATTACGGTATTACATGACTTCTTTCACTTTTCTTTTCAATTTATAGTTTATGATGGTTTCGTCATTCGTGTCACAGATACATTCAAAGAAAAGGAATAGACTAGATCACAAGAAACTAAGAGATTTGGTATATGTTAAGTACAATCAAACACTCAAGGCTCGTGCGGCTAAGAAGGATAAAAGAGATCCTATAGTTTTGAGGAATATTGATGATTGTAATAATGAGTGGTTGATTGGAATGATGGAAGCTGGAGAGGAACCTGTTTTTGATGATGATGATGATACTTTGACATGGAACGTTGTAGCAGAGGCTGCTGGAGTAGAAGAAGAAACCAGACATGCTAGACAACAACGGACCTCGAACCCTATTAATAGGGGAGCTTCAACTTCTACAGGCAAAGGTAGGAGAGGACGAAGAGGTCGGGTGACAGGCCAAACTACTCATGCTCTACAATCACCAATGGATGTAGATGAAGAATCTACTGACGAGGGAGAGTTTGATGATGATGTGTGGAAAGATGATTATTCAGACATTGATGAAAATGTGGAGGATGGTGATGTGGATGAAATGATTGAATTAGAAAGTGATTGATCTGAGTCTAGATTGTTTTGGAAAAATTAAATTGTCTCGCATAAGATTTGAATGTGTTGATTTATCGACAATATTGAGATATTTTTGTTTTTTGTTTTTTGAAGCTTTATATATTTAGTTTTTCATACAGTTCATTATTATTAATAGTTGATTTTTAGTAGAACATAAATATATAATACATTCTCTCTATATTATCGCCTCGTGGCTAGGCGATCGCCTTTTGTCGCCTAGGCGTTCGGGCGCTAGGCAGTGGCTCGTCGCCTTGACGTCGCCTAGCGCCTTGACAACTATGGGTTCGACTTATAACAGTCAGAGTAGTGTTGGCATTATGTGCGGTGTTTGACTAACATCTAGAACAGATGTGAAAAGTGCATTTTTTCATGGAGATCTTGAATAAGAAATCTATATGCTTCAACCAGAAGGTTTTGCGGAAAAAGACAAAGAATGGTTTGCAGGTTGGACAAATATCTGTACAATCTCAAACAGACGCCGAGGTGTTGGTACAATATCCCAAGTTTTATACTTTATTTTTATATTATTATCTCAAGTTGTCGCACATGAGACCAACAAGGACTAACACCAATAAACAAAGAACACACTGTATCACTTGCAATGTAGTTAGCAGGTAGTGCCTCTAGCTTTCTCTCGATCGAACAACCAAGTCAGAGTCCATCGGCTGCAACTCGAAATTCAGTTCGACATCAAATAATTAAAGATGAACAAAATAAATAATATGTCGAAACTGTTACACTCTTTAACAAAGAACAAACAATTTCAAGTCTCAACCATCAAAATGACAACTGATAAGCTAGGGATAAATTTTATGATCGAATCCTCACATTTTGGTCAGAAAGTACAAACAAACCTCAAGTATAACAAGTGTTCATCATCTGCACTATATTCACGATTAATCTGCCGTAGACAATCTGCAAAAACCCACGAGTCCTAAGCACAAGTCCCACCATATACATCAAAATTGAAGGAAAATGACCTCAAATGTGGATTAAACTGAATCGTGCAAATTCCAGAATTCAGTCACATAAATTCAAGAAAAAGAAACACAAAGAGCGGCAGAAGCAAACATAGAGTAGTGGGAAAAAAATCCGAAACGTGTTTTTTTACTTCAAGAATAATCAAATGAACTTTACCTTTGGTGCGCAGAAAATATTCAATCTTTTGTTTTTTTTCTTTAATGCACTTTTAATCTGAAGCAAAGAAGATTCCGGTGGAATTTAGGGTACAAGAATGAAGCTGACTTCCTCGGAAATAATTTAGGAGTAGAAAATCAGAGACTAGCTAGACCTTATGCTACGTCGTGTACAAGGAGCTCCCTCTCATTGGAGGGAATTTAACTCCCACACTGCCGCTTGCGAGACTCGATCTTTGGTCATTGCTCCAAGATTTACTGCTGCTGACCAACTGAGCTAAGCCCATGCGGGCAATAGTACTTAAATCATTATTCAGCTGTGTTCTTGAATCTTGCCAAGTTTTATATTTATTTATATACTTATCTGCATTTTATGTTTTTTGGCGAGTGAGTCTTATGTGAGACGGGTCAATCCTACCCATATTCATAATAAAAAGTAATACTCTTAGCATAAAAAACAATACTTTTTCATGAATGACTCAAATAAGAGATCCGTATCACAAATACGATCCGTGAGACTGTCACACACAAGTTTTTGCCTTTTTTTGGCAACGAATTCTCCACGACAAAACTTGTTTTTTAAAATAATTGTGCTCTTGTTTTTCTACTTCTATTCATAATTCGATTCTTTGTATTTAATAATTTTCAGACGAGTTTGTCACACATTATTTACATAATATAATTTACAAACTATTATATTAGTCTACAATTTTTCACCGAAAGATAATAACTACGGATTATATTGAGCTCTTCTAATCAGATTCAAATATGCAATATTATATTTAATTTCTTTCAATTCCAAGATATTTTAACATCTATATTATATTACTAGGTTTGAGATATTTAGAGTAACTTATTTTTTGTGTAATAGTCTTATTTAAAAATTATATATTTTAATAAAATGTTAAACTTTTAATCCAAGCTACGTAAAGTTCAGCTGATATAGTTTTTGTTTCTTAGACATCAAATTGTAAGTTCAATTCTTACTTGATCTTTCTAATTATTTCTTATAATTATATTTTTTAATCCTCATTTAAATATAGATCAAATAAATTATTAAAAATATTGTACAATCACACAACGCGTGAAAAAATTTGTAAAATAACTTTGATCAACTATTTATTTAAAAAAATAACATCTCAAATACATTAGTTATTCCGATCAAATCCTTTCTTAATTTCAAATCGGACCCTGAAAGTCCAAAAAATAACCATATATTCACTGTATATTAATTTCAACTATCTACAAAAATTCGGAGAAAATATGTAAAATAATTTTTGTCAATTATTTAATTAGGAAAATGAATAATTAAAAAAAGAGGTCTCATTTTGTTTAATTAAATAATTGACTGAAATTAAATAACAAAATGCCCAGCAAATTCACGTCGCGTTTCTTCCTACATTAATCTACCAACTTTCTTCCCTACAATTCCCATTCCAATTCCACAAGGCAAGTATTTCTATTTGTTTTTTTTTTTAAATTATTTATCGATGAATTTACGGTGCATTGTGCCTTAAATTAGCTGGTTTTTTCCCTCATAATTGGATCAATTGCTGTTTTCTTGAAAGTATGATTATTTTTTACTGGAGAAGTAGCTGTTTTTCTTTCTTTCTTTTTTTTCCTGATTTTTTTCGTTATGGGTAGCCAGAGATTTAGGGTTTTGTGGTGTTAAGCATTTTGTTATGTTAGGGTTAATAGGAGTTAGTTTTTCTTTCTCTTTTTGGTGGGTTCGCTGTTTGGTGCTTGGAGATTAGATAATGATATGTAGTTGATTGCTTGCTGTTCTGAGTTTTATTTTTCGTATCTTTTAGGAATAAATTGTGTAAAAGTTATCTGATTTCGAGGAGTTCTGCTTCCCTTAGTGAATTCACTTCTTGATTCAATATTGAGTTGGATAATCCTTTAATCTGGAAGAAATATGCATGAATTCCATACATTAAAGATCTAGCTATAGTTTTTTAGCCATAAGGATTATCGATTTTCTCGAAGGATGAAGTAATGAGACTGATAGCTTTTCAAGAAAAAAGCATTATAGATTTGGTTGTTGAATTTGCTGCAGGGGAATTTATAATTTTCCATTGTTTGATAATTTGAATTTCCTACTAATGCGATTTTCACGCTTGTAAGGGGTATTAGGGAATTCTGACGAGGGGGTAGTGAGTAAAATATTAGGTAGGAAACATACTTATTTTTAAAAAAGTAAACATGAAATTCAGCATTTTCGTTTGAGTTGGGTGAATGGTGATTGATGTGCTTACCCCATTTGAATCCTGCCCCACCTTGATTATATATAGGCATGGTTGTTCTTGTTGAATGAATTAAGAGATGTTTTCACTTTTCAGGTCTGCATCCAGATTGTAAATATGGACTTCGGGATTGCTCAATCAACAGACGCCTCTAGCTTATCCGATATATTGTCTGACACTGGGAACTTCGAGTGCAACATCTGTTTCGAGTTAGCACAGGATCCGATTGTGACACTCTGTGGTCACCTTTACTGTTGGTCTTGCCTCTACCAATGGCTTCAAATCCACTCACATTCTCACGAGTGCCCGGTTTGCAAAGCTCTTGTTGAAGAAGATAAATTAGTTCCAATATATGGGAGGGGTAAATCAAGTTTCGACCCAAGAACCCGTCTCATATCAGGAGTTTCTATTCCAAACCGACCAATGGGGCAGAGGCCACAAACTGCCCGACGTGTAGGTATAAATTTTGTCCGCCAAAATGACCTGGATCCCATATCCGGATTGATGCCAATGGGGGTTGCGAGGTTCGGTCACCAGGTCTTATCTAATATTTTTGGTGCATTGCCAGCCATTTTTAACCTTCAGCTACATGATTTTCATGATGCTACTGTTTATGGAACAACTTCTGGTACACCGAATTTGTTCTCGAGTTCCTTTCATGGAGGGTATGTTCATGGTTTTCATCATTATCATTTGGGTCCAATCGAATGGAAACCAATAGCTTGGAAGCTGATTTTCGTCGTTCTTGGTATTCTCGTGCTCCTGCATCTGATCGTTGCTTGAAGTATATCCGTTTATGGAGTTAGAATTAGAATTCTTGATATGAAACTGTATATTATAGTTCAGTTGTGTTCCACTTGTGCATTATACCAATTGAGCACATTTCAATGTGACGTGCTCGTATTTTATCTTTTTAAGCACGTTTCAAATTGGAAATGTTCAAGTAATATGCTCTTAGTTTGTCCCGTGATCCTCGGCTTAAGCAACATTTAGATTAAACCAAAATAACCTATCAAATATAATTTATTTAACTCGCAAATTCAGTTAGGTTAATTTAGATTTTTGGTCGTTATTATGTTTAAATGACTAAAATTTGTATGTTTTAAAAACTTGTCATATTTTTGTCTCGTATATGAATAAAATAGAATTAAAAAGAAAAAATCGTACTTTATTCTTAAAATGTAATATGATACATATCTTGTACTTTTTAAAAATAGTGTTCTTGCTTGAAACCTCGGAGAATGAGAGTGGTGTGAGGGGTGCAAATAAGAAGCTGCAGGTGCCCATTAAAACGAACATTGTGGCACCTGAGCCGGGCGGAGCTCCAGTGGTTTCCGAAAAGGGAGGAGGTGGAAGTGGTGGTGCTCCGCTGAAGGTGCCACGGAGTAAGAAAGATAGTTCTTGGTTGCTTAAAGGGTTCTCAAGAAAGGCGTTGGCAGCGCTCTCGAATTTGCCTTTGGCTATTGCTGAAATGTTTGCTCTTGCTGCCCTAATGGCAGTAGGTAAAGATGCATATTCTTGTCGTCATTGTTGTATGGGAAAAAGGTAAATTTTTGTGTATCAATTTTTGTATTAATGGTGCACAGATGATGTTACACTTTTGGGTAAGATGCATATTCTTGTCGTCATTGTTGTATGGGAAAAAGTCAAATTTTTGTGTATCAATTTTGTATTAATGGTGCACAGATGATGTTACACTCTTGGGTTTTACATAACTTCAGTGGTGTGTGAAAAACATTGGGCAGTGATGAATGTGTGTAATTGAGAAGCCACAGGATGATTTTTATCATCATTTTGTTCTTTTTGCCATAAAGGCCTTATTCTTTTGGCATTCTACCTGTTTTTTAGATATATTAATCTTGTGATCTTTGTGTAAGTTTGTTTTACTGTAATAAATGTTGTGTATCATGCTACATTATCCTACATTAGTGATTAGACCAGCAGAATCAGCATATTCGTGTTAGGTTTGGGACAGTTTGAGACTTTGAGTGATTTACACCATCTCTAATTTTTCTGATATGGAAGAAAAATTTGTCACATGCTTTTTCACGTTTTAAAAAATCAGGATTCTTGATATGATGTAAATTTGATCATATGACTTTTGTTGCTGTAGAGTGACAAATCCCATTTGGCATTTCATATGATCTCTTTAAGATCTATCAGAGTATTCATTCTGTCCACTACTCCAGCTTCAGATGTACAAATTGGAATTGCTTGTTTTCATTTCTTGCAGGAACTGTAATCGAGCAACGTGAGGCGCCGGATTTCTATTTTCAAAAGCACTCTCTGTCTTGGGATTCTTTACATGGAGGTGGATTTTCACCCTTGGTTTTGACCATATGTTTTCATCTCCGGTAATTCCTTGGAACCTTCATTCTTTTAGGAGCATCGCTTATGACTTGTACATATGCAACACAGATCCCCATAGTGAAGGTAGCAAAAATGTCTGATTTTGATGACTATTGGTTTTTGCCATCTGGATAGCCTTTAATATTTTGGTAATGCTATACGTGGTTTGCAGGTGGTCTTTCGTACATTCACCTGAGGCAATTCATAAGCAGGACTATTCAGACACTTTACCTAGAGCTTCGATTCAAGATTTGGGGATCATTCTGTGCTGGTTATGAAGTATAATGCCATGTCCTTTTTTTGAAGGCTTATAATGGTACGTCCTTGTGTTTAGCTTTTGCTGATATTTTTATTCATCGATATTTGGGAGCTTGAGTATCTTAAAGAGTTTTGCTTCTAGGTGAAATTGAAGGACTTTTCTATGTATTTTCTACACTTGGTTGAACCAGAATACATACCTTACGGTTTTTTTGGGAATATAGTGTTTGGATGCAATAATTGCCCTGAACTAACATGTGGCGGTGTCTGTTTGGCATTACAATGTACAATTCAAAATATTTGAGTTCCAAGACTATTATCAACTGTAGCTTCTACTACCGTAGTGGATTCTTGGTTCTATGTTTCGACTGTTATTTTTTAGTGATCTCCTTATTTCAAAACCATAATAGTAGAATCTTTTTTAGGTATTCTTGAAGGGTCCCTCTTTGTATGCATTCAAAGGACTAGCAGCGGGTAGGTTTGCACCCGTTGGAGTCCATTTAGCATTGCTCCTGATAATGGTTGGTGGAACTATAAGTGCTACTGGCAGCTTCAGGGGGTCGGTTACTGTTCCACAGAGTTTGAATTTTGTCATGGGAGACATACTTGAACCTAGTGGATTTTTATCGACTCCAGAAACTTTCAATACCGAGGTTCATGTTAACAGATTCTAGATGGATGACTGTGATATTGGAGAGGTAATAAGCTCAATCAATGAGTCTAAAATGTATCGTCTTCCTTTTTCTTGATGTCATCACCGCCAATTTAGCATTTTTTCTAACCTTTTTATGGTTTCAGGTTTCACAGTTCCATAGTGATCTTTCACTTTTTGACATTAATGGCAAAGAGATTATGAGGAAGACGATAAGTGTGAACAACCCTCTGAGGTACAGTGGGATCACCATATACCAGACAGATTGGAGCTTGTCGGCTTTACAAGTTATGAAAAACGAAGAAGGGACATTTCATTTGGCTATGGCGCCTCTAAAAGTCGATGCTGACAAGAAGCTTTATGGAACTTTCCTTCCTGTTGGAGACCGATTCTACTAATATCAAGGGATTGTATGCTTTTTGTGCGTTGTTTGATGAAATAAACTAAAGTTCCTATCACCTTTTCTGCGTATAGTGCCAACAGCGTTGCTTGTAGATGAATGCTAGCTTGTGATACGCAATCGGTTGTTTATACAACAGAAGGAAAATTTGCTGGAGTCAGGCGGCCCAACTCGAATCTCCCAATCGACATTGATGGTGTGAAAATCATTGTATTATAGTCGATTGGTAGTACCGGCCTTGAACTAAAGGTGAGATCGAAGAAACGGATAAATATATCTGTTTAACTTGGTTTTTCCTTCTTTCTTTTCTTAATTTCAATGGTGATGGTAAATTTGTTTTCATTCAGACTTGATCCCGGGGTGCCAGTTGTTTATGCTGGTTTCGGTTTTCTAATGGTCACTACTTGCATAAGTTTCTCATCTCACACAGGTAAAACAAATATGTTGGCTGTTGATTAATTTATCACAGGAATTCAATAATATCTGGTTTTCATGTACATGTTCGAATCGTTTAAAAGATTTGGCCATTCCAAGACGGAACAACAGTCCTTGTCGAAGGTAAAACGAATCGAGCCAAGGCCGAATTTTCAGATGACATGAATTTCGTGCTCGATCAAGTACCAGAAATAGTCAAGCCATCTTCTTCTACATGAACCGACCGTGTAAATGGCTTGTTTAATTTCTTTTTATTACAAAAGAATCATATTGGTGTAATTGAAGTTTGATGAAAATAGTAATAAATCATCGAACAGTTGAGTAATCGGGATACCAGTGACTCGAGTGAGATATATAGATGTGATGAAGTCGAAGTTTGATGAAGATATCATCGCGTATATGTATTTTCTTGCTCGTACTTTGCTCTGTATCGCTTTCTTAGTATGTTGCACATACATTGTATATTTTAGCAGTTAATATACCAGATATGAACAAGAGGATATATACTTTGTGTACATATTGCTTCATGTTACATGTGTTATTCCTTGTATAAGTTGAATGATTTAATTTCATCGAGTATTTTTTCTTGAGTAGCGTTTTTGTGAGACGGGCGAACTGGTCCATATTTACATTAAAAAGTAATATTTTTAGCACAAAAAATAACTTAGGACCAAAATTTAGTTTCTTTTCGTTGAGTCATATTGTAGCACACAATTCAAGATACATTCATATTCGATCATCGGAGTGTTAGTGAATCGTATTTTTGCACCCACAACGTATCGGAAGTTTAAAAATTTTTGTTTCGACAATCGAAATGCAGCTTGAGTATCGTGTGTTTAACAAATCATTCATAAGACATTTAGAATTATAATTTTGCTATATTACGTTGGACTCTAAGCTATTTTGGTTTTTATGCGGAGATAGTCATTCTTATAATTCTTCTCCCAAGAGTCCTTTTGTTATTAGAACTCTATGTATTTCATTAGTTATATATTATCATATAATTAATATATAAGTATTTATTAACTTTTAATACACAAGATATAGTAATATCATGTATGTATACATATATTTTATACCACCATATAAAATACATACATATATAAATACATTGATTAAATTAATTTGTAAAATTAACTCATTGGATAATTTAATTCTAGAGGAGGTATAAAATACATACATATATAAATACATTAACTAAATTAATTTGTAAAATTAATTCATTGGATAATTTAATTCTAGATTCCTCTAGAACATTTATGAGAATTTTTTATGTCAGTATTCAGCACCACCAATAATTTAATTAGTAATTTCTCAATTCACTTAATAAATGATTTCGAACTCATTATAACACCGATTGACGATCCGATAGCGTCGATGTATCAAGGATACAATTCTCGTTCATATAATGAAAAATGAAAATTTCGAAAATCAAAATTTTCACTTACCATATTGGGCGACTGCTATTTTAGTGAACTCCTTCACAAAACAGTCAGTTTCACTCTCTTCGCTGAACAAAGGAAAATAATACAGAATCCAGCAGCAAGCTAAGCCTTCTAAATTCAAGAAGACAGAATCCAACATCAAACCTCCTGAATTCAAGAATTCATCAGAAACAAGCAAGCCGACTGATCCCAAGACAGATCAGAAGAAGGGATAGATCTTATTGATTATTATTTCCTATATTTTTGTTTTAATATGTATTCATATCTTTTTAGTAAGTATTCAGTAGGGGTGAGTATAGTTTGGTTAAAACCGAAATAACCGACCGAACCGAAAAATTCGGTTTAAATGGTTCGGTTTTATCGATTTTTCGGCCGGTTACGGTTTCAAAATTAAAGAAATTCGGTTTTTTCGGTTCGGTTTACGGTTTTGATTCCCAGAAAACCGAAATAACCGAACCGGCCATATTATATTTAAGTATAGGGCTTTTTTGTATAATGAGCTAATAAATGAGCTTTAGTCATGTGACAAGCCCAATATTGACAATTGGAATTTCAAATTGTTATTGAAGCTCATATTATTAAATGTATTGAGATTTGAGATGCAAAATCTATGTGCATTTTGGAGTTGAAAATTGAAATTTAATGACTATGTATCATTTTATTGAAGAGCTACGGTTTGAAATTGTATTTCAAATTGTTATTGAAACTTAGATTGTTAAGTCATAAGTGTATTGTAATCGTATATGTTTTACTCATCTACTATCATTGTTTCTTTTATATGTGTTAAGCATCAAGTGATGCATAATTTATTTCTTAACAAAATATTATAAAACCTTATATAACAGACCATATAACCGAACCGTATTACAAAAAAAACGGACCGAACCGTAATAAAATGGTTTGATTTTGGACCAGATATATTCAAAACCGAAAAACCGAACCGTTATAGAGAAAAACCGGATCGAACCGACTCCCACCCCTAGTATTCAGATACAATAAATTTTTTTTTCCAATGAAGGAAATTCAGTTATCTTGAATAACTTGCTTATTTTTTGTCCACCAAAAAAGGGAAATTGATGATCAATTAAGGTTTTGGTGATTCTAAAATTAATCTAAGGATGTCCAATAAAGCCTAGTCGAACCGAATTCCCGAAGAAAGCTGATCATCGAAGGAAACTGATGAATATCTAAAGTCTATATCAGTTACGCACTTCAGTCTCACTGATCATATATTATTCATGCACAATTCGCATCAATCTCTGAGTTAGTAAAAATTGTTCTCCTAAATGATCATAGTAATATTCTGCAGTCAGACATGAAAAATCAGAAGAATATTCTTCGTTCATAACAACTTTTAAGATTGTTAAATATCAGAGTCCATGCACACTAGAATGATATTACTATTTACAAAAAGGACGATGATGTTACACAACGATTACCAGATTTGAAAACGATTATCAGATTCAAAAATTGGGTAGTTGGTTCTTTGCTTATAGATTGATCAGATGCATGGAGTTTCAGACTCTAAATTCTTTACACACGATTTGTAAATCTTGCATATTTTTTTTATCTAATTTTTCAGAGCCTAACTGATCAAGAATATTTTGGATCACCTACTCGGTGTTTACATAAGATCATTCAAAATCAATTGTGCTAATGATATTTTGTTCAAAAATACATGTAACTGGTGATCAGATTATAAAAACCTTGAGTCAGTTAGGAGTTTCAATATGACAATATTAAGCTCTACTGAAGAGCGTTGTTGAAAAGTGTTTGTAATCGTCAATACCTTCTAATGATATCTTTTTGGAAACGGAAAAAGGACAGCATATGCGTTATTCAATCTTCGAACATCCATAAACAATTTATGTTATACATTTACTTTAAGTGTACCTACACTAAATGTTTATATTGTTCAAACCAATTCAATGAGCCAATTTCCACGCAGGTACCTTATTACTGGTTTATTGAAGCCTTGCTGACAAGAATTATAATTCAAGCTTTGCCAAACTAATTGAATTATTTGATAGTTGCATTGAGATTATTTAACTCCTCTAACCAATCTCTCGACCTTAACAATATCCATATCTTTTAATTTTTCATTGTACCTTAAAAAATTTCAATTTTTTTGTTTAAGTGAATTAATGAATAAATAATAACACAATCACTGTCATATTCCATGGCGTGTACTTGAGATTGTTGGCAGCCCTTCAAATAATATGTCTATTTTTTCATTAAAAATAGCTTTTCATAATATAACCACATCATTTTTATTTGGACCATTTTTAATTGAGTGGGTCTCATGTGAACGGATCATAATCTGTGATACGGGTCAACCCTACCCATATTCACAATAAAAAGTAATACTTTTTCATGGGTGACCCAAATAAGATATCCGTCTCATAAATACGACCCGTGAGACTGTCTCGCGCAAGTTTTTGCCTTTTTAATTAAGGATTCTTTTTTTTTTTTAATCAATTATTTTCTCAATTCTCTCTGTCATGAACACTAATGAGTGGGTCTCATGTGAGACCGTCTCACGGATCTTAATCTGTGAGACAGGTCAACTCTATCCATATTCACAATAAAAAGTAATACTCTAAACATAAAAAATAATACTTTTACATGGATGATCCAAATAAGAGATACGTCTCACAAATACGACCCGTGAAACTGTCTCACACAAGTTTTTGCCAACACTAATTAGGGGCAAAACAACTTTTTAATTTTATTACTATTTTCATCTGAAAAATTATTATTTTAAAAAAATAAAGTCTACAATGGTAATGGAAATATATTTAAAAAATTCATAATTTTTTTTTTAAAAAAAATTAATTTTCGACACTTGTCCTAATTCGAATTCTTCCTTCATGGCTTCTGTATTTATGAAAATCTCTAACTATATTATATAGACTTTGTTTGGAAAAGTATTTATAAAACATTTTTACAAAAGCGCTTTTTACAACAAAAAAAATATATTTTGATTTTTAAAAAAAATATGTGTTAAGACAAATATTCTAATAAAACATTTTTAGAGTTGAAAAGGTTTTTGGACAATTATTTTAAAAAATGATTTTAAAGTTAAAAATAACTATAAAGGTGTTTGATTACAATTTAATAAAAATCTTTTAATTCTCTTTAACCCGCGTTTTTTATTATAAAAACATAAAAAAAAAACACTTCTCAATTGTTATTTAAAAACTATAATTTGATAACACTTTTTAATAATTTGATAACACTTTTTAAAAAATAGTTTTCAAAAACATTTTACTATCTTATACAAATACATAATTTAAGTTTTTTCACTTATAAAACAATAAAAATGTTTTAAAGTACTTGTTCAAACAGAAGTCATAATTTCCAGTGCCCCACTTTCCTTCTTTATATTCTTCCTAAAAGACAATAGAAGCTTTAACTAAAATTGACTGCATATCCCTTAAAAAATGGTGTGGATAGTGATAAGCTTTTTTTTATATGATGAGTGAACCTGCTGCCCCTATCTTTCGGTACATACCGAAAAAACCTCAGATTTAGTGCAACAGTATGCAAATCACATTAGTCAAATAAAACATACTGGGAAAACTTTGTGTGACAAGCTCGTCCGAGAAAGTGTTGATAGTGATAATCAAACTCCTGACTATTGGTTAAACACTCACATACTCTATCAGCTCGAACACTTCTTTGAAGACAGTGAATAATCCTTTTTGATATACTTAAAATATCCACATTTTTTAAACCTCCTTTCCTATTTTAAAGGAGTAAAATTCAAATACATTTTTAAAATTTTCCATCCTGTATAATTATATTTTATTGTTCTAATATATATTATTGTTAGTAATTTTTTTTGTAAATTTAGTTTAGATGGTAAAATTATAAATATGAATTAAAATATATAATTATATATTGTAGACACTATTTTATATACATGAAAAATTAAAATTTTGGTAATGTAACTTATATGTTTTTCATTTTTTACTATGTTATTGGTTAATTTATAATTTTTGTCCACTAATTTACATTTTTTTCAATTTTATTTTTTTAAATTGGAGTGTTGACTTATGGGAAAATGATGACATGTCCCCTGAATATGTCATTGAAAATTAATGACATGACGATGGTACATTGTAGACATGTATGATCTAACATTATCATTCTGAATAAAAATAATTAAAATTGAAAAATATGTGCAAGCTAGAGGATTGCAAATGTGAATTTTTTACGGATAACATAATTGAGTATGAAAAAATTCAAGTTACATGACCAAAATATAATTTATCTTTTTTTATTTTTTGAAATTATAATTTTCCATTATACACATACAACGTATGTGCAAAAAAATCTGATGTGCTTGATGAAACCTTTTTTGTTTTTACCTAAATTACTCTCATTTTTAAATTGCATCCCAATTTTGGAGTAGTAAAGATTAATAATTATTTAAAAAAATCTACATTTTTAATTATATTTTATTTCTTTCTAATATATACTTTTTTCAGTAATACTTTTTTCAAAATCAGTTTATATTAAAAAAAATAAAATTTTAGATTAAAGTATATAAATTTAAATTTTATCTATTATTTTTACACATAAAGTGTATCGATATTCTAATATTATAATAAATAATTATTGACTCACTTGTATAAAAAATAGTCCCCAAAAAGTGTGGGGACCCGGACGCTAATCAAGTTCTTAATCATCATTGGGACAAATTAATCAATTATAAAACATAGTCTAAATTTTTTTTTTTAAAATGCGGAAGGTAATGGAATCAAACTCCTATACATATCAGTATAAAAGTATCAATCTCAAACATCATACAATAATTTACATCTCAGGTTCAACACCTAACTATCAAGTGTTTAAACACTATCTCTAGTCCAAGTCCGGCATCACCACTCTAATCTCGGTCTGTCTTCATCTCTGTGACCCTGTACCTGTCCCACCTGTTGTCATGCACACATACAAACAAGACAACAGCCGGATAACTCCGGTGAGATATAAATATCCCAGTATAAACAATGTATTAAATGCAATCATATAAAACATATATAAAAGCATAAACAAACATCAAAACATGTATCTAGTCTGACTACATGAATCAATGACTCGTGATCTAATCTTATCTTATCTCAAATCTAGGGATCCCAGTCCAATGTAGACTCTGGCATTCTGTATCGAGTGTCTGAGATAGACGTCGATCTACATCTAAGGCTCTTCGATACACCGTAAGTCTAGAGTCTTATCGGTTCTGAGAAAGACTCGGCGGTTCTGCTCTAGCTAGGCTGATCTGCCCTAGACTCGAACTCTGACTCTGTTCTAAGTCAATAGATTAACATATCAATCTGATAATCTGCAAATATCAATGCAATAAAATAAAGTATGTGATTTAGGGAAACTCAAGTCAAACCTAACTCGAGTTGTGCAATCCCGAATCAACATTTATTTATACATTTCTTGCTGTCGCTCTGATACAATCAAAGTCTTGATTCAAAATCTGTCACTGTTCAATCTGGCAATGGCAATACCAATATTCTAATCAAATCACAACATCTCTGTTTTATCAAATTCTGACAGTACAACAGTACAATCTTGCGATACTGATAATACTATATCAGTCTATATCAATTCTAATCATTTACAATCAACCCCTGTTCAAATCTGATATTGATTCTAGTCAATTTCATTCTGAAATTCATAACAATTCCATATTCAGTCCGTTTCTTAATCTGACTTCGATTCTACGCTGTCTAACATGTCAAGAACATCATATATGAATTCCATTCAATTCTGACAATATCATAATTTCAAGACATGTCAAAACGTAGTAAAACTTACGTCCTGTAGTAGCCTGCGTTGATAGGAACACAGTACCGAAGTCGGATTTAAAATCTAACGGACGGATTGAAATATAAAGGCGTAAGGATTTTCAACACAATCCCAGAAACCTTTCTCAATTTCTTTCGTTTGTTTTCCTTCTGAAATCGATTGTTATATATATATATATATAGATATATATATATATATATATATATATATATATATATATATATATCTCGTGCATGCATCAAGCCAAATGTCTTAATCTCTATACCACACGTCTCGCGCTCGGGCGGTGGTAAATTACCGCTCGAGCGCGGCCTTCTCTACCCAAGCATTTTCAAAGTGCACCCTTGGCGCTCGGGCGGTCAAAAACTACCGCCCGGGCGCCAACTCTTCTGCCCGCGACACTTACTTGATGAACACTGGCGCTCGGGCGGTCACTTTTTACCGCTCGGGCGTCAGACTCTCTGTCCCCAAGTTGTATAAATCATATGCTTGGTCCACTTTGGGTCTCGTAATAGCCCGTCTAACGGACGGATTGAAATATAAAGGCGTAAGGATTTTCAACACAATCCCAGAAACCTTTCTCAATTTCTTTCGTTTGTTTTCCTTCTGAAATCGATTGTTATATATATATATATATATATATATATATATATATATATATATATCTCGCGCATGCATCAAGCCAAATGTCTTAATCTCTATACCACACGTCTCGCGCTCGGGCGGTGGTAAATTACCGCTCGAGCGCGGCCTTCTCTACCCAAGCATTTTCAAAGTGCACCCTTGGCGCTCGGGCGGTCAAAAACTACCGCCCGGGCGCCAACTCTTCTGCCCGCGACACTTACTTGATGAACACTGGCGCTCGGGCGGTCACTTTCTACCGCTCGGGCGTCAGACTCTCTGTCCCCAAGTTGTATAAATCATATGCTTGGTCCACTTTGGGTCTCGTAATAGCCCGTCTATAATTATATCAATTTAACTTCAATAATCTTTGCTTAACATGATATAAAATCTAGGGCATTACAAAAAGTGTATACATAATGACAATATTATTGTAATCTTAAAGTATATATATTACATACATCTGGAGTAGAAAGTAAGTCAACCAACCAAAAAGTTGAGGGCAAATATGTCAAATGACACAATTGCAAAGTAGTTGCTGTGCTATATAAATTACACAGCATCACTGCCTATTTCCACACAAAGAAGAAAGAAACCAACACAAATCATTCTTCACAGCAAAAGAAAAAATGCAGCTCAAATCTTGCCCTCTTCTCTCAGCGATCCTCTTGATATTGGTGGCTTCACTTCATTACCAAGCCTTGGCCATTTCGCCTAGTGCCATCGTTGGCAACTGGCGGCCGATTCCGAACGTGGATGTGCTAAAAGTGTTGGAAATCGCTAGATTCGCGGTGTCGGAGCACAACAAGAAGTCTAACGTGCACTTGGAGTTTTTAAAGGTGGTGAAGGGTGAAACCCAAATAGTCGAAGGTACGAATTACAGATTGGTCATCATCGCGAATGATAAAGCTGCCGGCAATGCGCCGGGAAATTACGAGGCCGTGGTCTGGGACATGCCTTGGAAGCATTTCAGGGAACTAAGCTCTTTTGTGAAAGTTTAAGAGTGATATCGTATATGTAACGCTAGTGTCTTGAATAAAAATGTCTTTGTATCTGATATGAAAAAATATTTTTGGACATAAATTGAGATCTCCTTCATTGAATTTTGGGATGTTATATTATTATAGGTTTTACAAATACCAAATAAGCTCTTCGAAAAAATAACTTTGAGTGATCCAACTGTTTTTAAACCACATATAAGCTATTAAACAACATATTTAAACATCTTGTAATGTCTTTTATATTTTTTAGCAGACATCTTTTCTAGCTTAGGAACTCCCAAAAAATTTGTAATCTTTTCGAAGATCGATCTTTCATTTGTATTGAGATAAGTACAAAAGTGGACCGGGTTAAATTGTAATTAAATCATTTTTGAGTATAACAGTATAACTATTTTACACAGACTATTATTTAATAAAAAAAACAAAGATAACATATTAAAATGACTTTTGACAACATATATGACCAAAATTGCAAATAAATAAACATATAAAAACTATTTTTCATAATATAACCACGTCATTTTTATTTGGACTATTTTTAATTAAGGATTGTTTTAATCAATTTTTTTTCTCAATTCTCTCTGTCATGAACACTAATTAGGGGCAAAACAACTTTTAAAATTTATATTTTAATTTTATTACTATTTTCATCTGAAAAATTATTATTTTTAAAAAATAAAGTCTACAATGGCCGGTGGGTAATTGAAATATAGTAAAAAAATTCATAATTTTTTTTTTAAAAAAAGTAATCTTCAACACTGGATAAGTATTTATAAAACATTTTTATAAAAGCGGTTTTTACAAAAAAATATTTAAATTTTTTAAAAAAATAAATATGTGTTAAGACAAATATTCTACAAAAACATTTTTAATGTTGAAAAGGTTTTTGGACAATTATTTTAAAAAATGATTTTAAAGCTAAAAATAATTATAAAGGTGTTTGACAACAATTTAATAAAAATCTTTTAATTCTCTTTGACCCGCGTTTTTTATTATAAAAACATAAAAAAAAACACCTCTCAATTGTTATTTAAAAACTATATATTGAGGATCGAAGTTGAGTTTAGAGGGGGGGGGGGGGGGAGGTGAATAAACTGTACTCGTTTTTCGTTCTGATGAGGTACTACAATCCTGTTAAGGATAGTAGTTGATCTTGTGCGAATACTTTCACCTGATTACAGTAAAACGTGCGGAAACAATCTGATGAAGTAGTTGAAAACAATAAAGCAGTAGACAGCAGTTGTTTATGGAAGTTCGAAGATAAACTCTTCTACGTCTCCCCTTCTTCTGTTTCCAGAAGGTATAACTAAAAGACTTTGGATATTACAGTACAATCTTTGTACACACCCACTTCAGAAGGACTTACGCCTCAGCCTACTGAAACTCTTAGTTTTTCAACTTACAAAAATGCAAAACACAAAGTTCTGAAAAAACTCTTTTCAGATTACAGACTCTTCTGATAAAGTATAAGTGAAGTAAAGATCGTGAAGAGTGTAAGAATTAGTAGCACAAGATGATCTACAAAAGATCAGATATAAGCTATGAAGCGTGTGCTACTTTTCTTTGTGTTGAACTTTTTAAATGCTCAAGGAATTCTGATATTCGTCTGATAAAAGAGAAGCTTTGTTCCTTGAAAATGATAATAAGCGAAGTGTCGTGTCGAACAAGGATTTGATCCAAGTATATATAATCGACTGAGTTCAACGTTCACAATCAGAGAAGTCTTCAGATAACTGATATAATCAGCTTTATTACCGAAACAAGTTCCTGCAGAAAAGCTATAAAACAATCAGTCTTGTTTTATACTTAATTGAGTAATATGCATTAAATGACTCCGTATAGTATTTAATGCTGCAATTAATACTAGTACTAGGAACTCTTTAACGGTAACAATTAAGATACCAACGTTAGAAAACGTTCTCTACTGGTTTTGTATTGTTATCCCTTTTCTACTGGTTTAGTTTTACTAGAGCAGCAGCTACTGATAAGTTATTCTGTTGTACTGGTCTGCTGGTCTACTGGTTTTAGTTATCATCGCCACAATAAAATTCATGTCTAACAATTTCCCCCTTTGTGGTGATGCCAAAACCTAAACAGTAGAAAGTCGTTAAGTAAAACAGATAATCATTTAAACAAACGGATAATGTTAATAACGCATTAAAGTAAACAAATCAATCGGTTCCAATGTCCCTGTAAATGATTTCTTCATTTTGAGGTTCTTGATCTCTTCTGTTAGAAGGTTCAGCCTCATCTTCTGTTTGCCTAGCTCCTGCTTGATCTCCTCTATCTCCTCTATCTTCCCCTTTTTTGGCATCAGCGGCCACCACTTGGGTAAAGAGATCATTCAGTCTGCCGGAAATATTTTGAATGCCATCGGTCAGCATCTCCAGATACGGGGTCTGAGAAGAGATGCGATTATCTAATGCAGTGATAGATTGATTTTGAGAGTCAATCTTGGCATCCAAAAGTTCCACAGAAGTAGACAGTGATCGAAAGAGATCATCATGCTCAGTGATTCGAGTGAGTATATCATCTTGAGCAAGCATGATGGCGCCGTGAGTTCTTGATATAGCTTGTCTGAAAACGGAGGTTTCAGCATACATCTTGTCAGTGGTCTCCTTAGTGAGATAGATGTATTTCCCCATTCGCTCTCGGAAAGATTTAGCACCACTGAATTCCGCAAGGTTTTCACAAGATATACGTTTCACTAAATCAGAGACGTTGTTGTGGTCAGTTTGTAGACACTGAATCTGATGTTCCAGGTCAAATGTATCTGATTCCGGGGAGGGAGTTCGCGCCAGTTCGCGCCAGAATGCTTCGTGACCAAAAATAGGTGGTTCTTCAACCATTTTCCCTTTGCCTTTGTCAGAAGATGAAATAGGCACGATGGGTCGAAAAGCAGAAGACCCGCTTGCTGGTTCTCGAATAACTATTCCAGATGTTGACTTAAAAACAGTAGCAGTAGAAGGTGCTGAAACAGACGCAGTAGCGTGTGCAGTCGAAGAAGCAGTTGATCGAGCAGAAGGAACCGCTTCTGGAAATACCTGATGAATAGGTACTTTCTCAATTTCAGACAGTGCTGCTGTCTTTTTAATCTTAAGAATGGTTTCTTCTTGGCTGGGGTTGGCACTGCTGGTCGAACAGCAGAAGCAGACTCTTCTGATGCTGTTTTATCGGAATCCGTCGAAATAATCACTCGTTTCTTTGAAATTTTCTTTTGAGGTTTTGGAGCCTCAGAAGCAGTTTCCCCAATTTCCTTCTTCATCGCAACAAACTCCGCCACTGTTGGCTTAGGCCTTAGAGCCAATACATTTGCAGCATCAATCATGGTGACTGAAGTAGCATCTAGATCACTGGTAGATGCGAAACCAGCATCCTTGAGCATAGCGCTGATCTGAACAGCGAAACCAGAACTCTTCCGAATAACCATATCCTTCATAATTCTGAAAATAAAATGACTCCAGTCCACCTTAATCCCCTTAGAGATGGCAGTCATTACTTGAACTTTCTCCTTCGTTAACTTGTCGAAGGTGCCAGCCTTGATCAAAATAGATTTAGCCACAATATCGGCCAGAATCTGATACTCGATTTTGAGCAGTTTCTTGTGACAGGAAGGAGACACTTCTTCTCCAGATGCTGAGAAAGAGCTGAGAGCAACAGACATATCTGTCTTGGAAATATCAGAGAGTTCAGACGTACCCGAAAGTGGAAGGAGGAAGGTTGCTCCTAGATGTGCGGCATCAATGGAGATAGAAGCATCTCCTTGAGTATGAACAATCCTTCCTTCATGCACTGTTGCTTTAGCGTAAAATTCCAGGAGAGCATTTTTGTAGATAACTGCTGGTGCTTCCAGGAATTTCCGGAGTCCCGATTTCTCAATATCCTGAAACATTTTCACGAGATTCTCATCCTTGATGTTGAGAACGGAAGCAAAGTTAACTTGATAAGCGTTAAGAGTGTATGCTCCAGCCATTTCTGTATGCAGATGAGATCAGAAAAATTTTGCAGTAATTAGTTGAAGATATAGAGAAAGCAGTAGCTGAGTAGCGATAGTTATGAAACAGTAAAGATGAAAAAGGTGAAATTTGAAATAGATATACAGCCGTCAAATAAACATAAGGACACGTGTCAGTATGTTCTTGGTTGAGTGTTTGAAAAGTTTTGCAGAAACTGTCAGAGAGACGAATGATTTTGAAAATTTTGAAAAAGAGCGGGCTGTCCAGACGCCTACTAAAAGAAATCAGAAAAGGATTTGTCATTTTATGATAACGTCTGCTGGAAGTTTCAGGGTGCTGAAATAAGCGAGCACTTTGTCAGAACCAGCAGACTTGTAGTTTTATCGAAAAGACAAACATCCTATCTGTTTTCTGAAAAGGTGTCAAACTCTTAGTCTGACTAAGATATTGTTCCCCCTCGGTAAATGCAATTAATAAGTGGTCATAATTGCGACAAGTGACTCTTGGCCATCTCTCAATCTGAGCCGTTGAAAATGAACAGTCGCAATCTTGCGATTCACAAGAGTCTTTGTTCCTTTATAAATACCTGCATATCTTGAACGAGGTTAAACAAAACAAAAAAAATGAAGACTCAAGTAAAAGGAGAGTTAGAGTTTGATCCTGGAGTCGAAGCAAAGGTGTTCATAGAGATGTTTGAGAATATCATTATTTACGTAATGATCCTTGAAATACACTCCTGGGGTTGTAGTTTCCACAGTCAAGCAGATCTATTGCTTCGATTGAGTTTGAAATGTAGCATCGATTTCTTCCAGAAGCATGCTAATGCAATAAGAGAGTGCTGGTGGATTGATGATGCTGAAATCCTCTCTGATGCCCTGTAAGGCATCTAAAAATTACATTAGTGCTGGCAAGACCTAAGCTTGCTAGATTCTTTCTAGGCCTTTCTCTTCGAAGAAGACCATCTTTTTCCTGTTGAAGTACTTTACAAGCAAATATCAGAGAGCTCCTATTACAGAAGATAAACGCTACATGTAACGCTACTGGTTAAATAGCACAGAAGATCTACTGTTTTTACTTTTGCATCGTGTAATGTCTTGAAATGGTTTCTAATAAAATTCCAGTTTATGTATTTGACTTTTCTCTTCTGCTTTTCTGCAAATATCTTACTGTTAGTTCAATGCGATAGCAATCAAGTAAGAATAAAATTTAACTAAGTTAACAGAAAATAATCAAGTTAAATATATCAGACCAAGAGAATTACGAAAGTAAGAAAACTTATTTTCTGGTAAGGGTTTCGTGAAGATATCTGCTGTTTGTTGATCAGTAGAAACATATTCCAGACGAATGTTCTTCTTCTGCACATGATCTCTAATAAAGTGATGTCTGATGTCTATGTGCTTCGTTCTGGAATGAAGTACTGGATTTTGTGTGATTGCAATTGCACTGGTATTGTCACAGAATATAGGTGATTCGGAGGCTTGAATCCCATAGTCTCTTAACTGTTGTTGAATCCACAGTATCTGAGAGCAGCAGCTTCCAGCAGCCAGATATTCTGCTTCTGCAGTAGATGTGGCTATGGAAGTCTGCTTCTTGCTAAACCAGGATCTCAGCCTATCACCAAGAAATTGACAAAAACCACTAGTGCTTTTTCGGTCTAGTTTGCAACCTGCATAATCAGCATCTGAATATCCAATAAGATTTAACGATGAATCATTGGGATACCATAAGCCGACATTTTGAGTTCCTTTCAAGTACTTCAAAATACGTTTAGCAGCAATATAATGAGATTGTTTGGGGTTAGATTGAAATCTAGCACAAATACAAACAGCAAACATGATATCTGGTCTACTGGCAGTTAGATATAATAATGAACCAATAAGACCGCGATATTGAGTTACCTCTACTGGAATACCACTTTCATCTTTATCAAGTTTGATAGATGAGCTCATTGGAGTAGAAGCAGCAGAGCATGCTTCCATTCCGAACTTTTTCAGAAGCTCCTTGGTGTACTTGGCTTGATTTATAAAGATTCCAGTCTCTGATTGCTTAATCTGTAATCCTAGGAAGAATGTTAATTCTCCCATCATACTCATTTCGAATTTATCCTGCATCAATTTTCCAAACTTTGCACATAATTTGGGGTTAGTTGACCCAAAAATAATATCATCAACATAGATCTGTACTAAAAGAATGTGCTTATCTTCGACTAAAGTAAATAAAGTTTTATCTACTGCTCCGATAGTAAAATCATGATCAATAAGAAATTGTGATAGAGTGTCATACCAAGCTCTAGGTGCCTGTTTTAGACCATATAATGCTTTGTGTAATTTAAATACATGATGCGGAGAGAAATGATCGATAAAACCTGGAGGTTGTTCGACTTATACTTCTTATTGTAAAAGACCATTTAGAAAAGCACTTTTCACATCCATTTGATATACTTTGAAATTCTTGAAAGCAGCAAAGGCTAAGAATATTCTGATTGCTTCGAGCCTTGCTACTGGTGCATAAGTCTCATCAAAGTCTATGCCTTCTTCTTGTCTGAAGCCTTGAGCTACCAATCTAGCTTTATTTCTCACCACTGTGCCTTCTTCATTGAGTTTGTTTCTGAATACCCACCGAGTTCCAATGACAGCTTGATGAGATGGTCTAGGTACTAGAAACCAAACTTCATTACGTTTGAATTGATTCAGCTCTTCTTGCATGGCTTCAATCCAACTAGGATCTAGAAGAGCTTCTTCAATATTCTTTGGTTCATCCTGAGATATAAAAGCAGCATGCATGTATTCATTAAGCATTTGCCTTCTGGTTCTCAACGGCGCTGCTGGATTACCAATAACCAATGATGGAGGATGAGATTTTCTCCAGATAAACGGATTTGAATGGGCATCTTCCTGATTTGTTATGTTAAGATTGTCTTCTACAGAACCAGTAGTAGATTATTGAACATCTTCTGCTGGTATTGGTAGATCCAAGTTCTGTACTTCTGGTTCCACTATTGGTGTGTCTGGTTCTGGATTTTGAAGATCCTTGGTATTTGCTTCTACATCATCTTCACTGTCGATTTCCAAGTGAATCCTGTCTAACCTGTTACTTAAATCAGATATGTTAGAAATTTCAGCACTGCTGTCTTCATCGAAGACAACATGAATCGATTCTTCAACATTAAGAGTTCTATTGTTGAAGATTCTAAAAGCTCTGCTTACAGCAGAGTAACCAAGAAATATTCCAGCATCTGATTTTGAGTCAAATGCCGTCAAATGATTTTTGCCATTATTTAGTACAAAACATTTGCAACCAAACACATGAAAATAAGATACATTGGGCTTCTTCCCTTTCCATATTTCATACGGAGTTTGGTTGTGTCTCTTGTTGACCATATATCTATTTTGTGTGTAACAAGCAGTATTGATAGCTTCAGCCCAGAAGCGCTGAGAAATGTCTGCATCTGCTAGCATTGTTCTAGCTGCTTCTTTTAGAGTTCTATTTCTCCTCTCAGCTACTCCGTTTTGTTGAGGAGTTCTGGCAGCTGAAAATTCATGATGAATCCCCTGCTCATTCAAATATAACTCAAGATACTTGTTAGTGAATTCAGTGCCCCGATCACTTCTGATTTTAATGATGGTAGTAGATTTTTCATTTTGAATCCTTTTCAGAAGCTTGATCAAGAGACTACTGGTTTGATCTTTTCCTGCGAGAAAGATTACCCAAGTGAATATAGAAAAATCATCAATAACAACAAGAGTATATTTCATTCCCCCTAAGCTCATGATGGGAATAGGACCAAATAGATCCATATGCAGTAGTTCCAGACATCTTGAAGTTGATTTGCTATCTTTGGTCTTGAAACTGGATCTTATCTGTTTCCCAAGCTGACAAGCAGAACAAACATGATTTTTAAAGAAATTAATGTCAGGTAATCCATCAACTATATTCTGCTTCTTGAGATAATTGATTGACTTGAAATTCAGATGATTCAGTTTCTTGTGCCATAGCCAGTAGTTTATTGCTAAGAGAAGCAACTAAGCATGTAGGAGTATTGACATGATTTGAGTTCCAAGAGAATCTGTAAGTATTGCCTTCTCTCTTTCCGGTTAACACACAGTAGTTTCAGTAGAATCTCTAACTATACATGAATGCTTTTGAAAAGTCACAGAATACCCATTATCACATAGTTGACTAATGCTGATTAGATTGTAACAAAGATTGTCAACTAATAACACATCGTTAATAGTTATATTACCATGGATAATCTTACCCTTACCCATGGTTTTACCTTTTGAGTTGTCTCCAAAATTTATCTTTGGTCCAGTACAGCTCACTATCTCGGAAAGTAGGTTTCTTTGTCCAGTCATGTGTCTGGAACATCCACTGTCCAGATACCATGTAGAGTTACTGATTTCTGCTTCCTTATGCTGTTCCTGCAAACACAAATTTTAGTCTCTGGTACCCAAATCTATTTGGGTTCAAGCCTTATCAGTCCTTTGGGAACCCACATTTGTACAATTCTTGGTGACTTTGTACTTCGGGTATCCAAAGATGTGTGTGCAACAGAAGGTCTGTTATTTCTAACAGTATGCATACCAAAATGTTGTTCTTCCCTTCTGTTTCTGTTTTCCAGTCTGTATCTCTTCTGAACAGGTTTAGAGTTGTAGTACTGGTAGTTTTTAACCTTCATAGGATGTTGTCTTCCAGAGTTGAATTCTTTTCTGAATCTAGAACTCTGGTCAACTTTTTCCTTAGGTTTAACGTAACCCAGACCATAGTGCATTCTTCTGTTCGTCAGATTTACATTCCTTTCAACTGAAGCAGTAGGTACTTCTAGGTTCCTGTACCACACTAGGATTTCACAAAGTGAATGTATTTCCCTTTGCACATATCCAGTGTTGGCTTAGTATTCGTTTCAGAAGTGCCTTCATTAGTACAAAAACCGAGACCACTCCTATCTCCTGACTTTTTTTGTAATTCTTGCATCTTTTCCAATGAAACAGAAGACTTGTTCCAAGCATTTACCAGTAGCGACAACTTCTGGTTTTCAGAAAGCACCTTCTGATAATCTGCTTTGGCTCTTTCATTCTCAGTTATTAATTTACTCATCTTAACTTGTAAATCATTGCAGCTGTCTACTTGCAAGCAAGTTAACTTACTGTTCTGATTCTTTAAGTTCTGATTTTCAATCTTAACTTCTTCAAACGATTGAGAAAGTCTGGAATACTCTTTTACCATTTCATGCAGTGCATCAATCAAGTCATTTCGTGTAAATTCATTAGAGTCAAAATCAAATACCTCTCCAGATGTCGAGGTTGAGTCATTGTCTGCCATTAGACATTTGACTTCTTCTGCATCACTATCACTGGAATGACTTTCTGAGTCAGATGACTCAGAGCTAGAGTCCGCCCACTTAGATTTGCTTTCTTCGGCAATCATCGCTTTTCGATCTCTTCTGGACTTTTTGTCATTCCTCTTGTGATCCTTTCTCTTTTGGTCATCCTTCTTTGGTTTAGGACAATCAGCAATGAAGTGACCTATCTTTCCACAGTTAAAGCATCCCATATCACCAGATGGTGAATCTTTCTTGAAGTTGCGATTGGGACCCTGATAGGTTCGATGGTTCTTCTTCATGAACCTGGAGAATTTCTTTACAAATAAGGACATAGCATCACTACTGATTTGTTCAGCAGTCTTTTCCATTGTATTGTCAATGATCACAGCAGGTAATGCCTGAGGTACAACTACAACAGCAGTAGAAGAGGTAGAGGCAGTAGCAGTAAAAGCAGTAAGCAGTAAAAGCAGTAGTAGTAGCAGCAAGAGCCTTGGTGGGTAGGCTTGAAGGCTCTTCTCCACTTCTCACTTCCAATTCGAACTCGTAGGCCTTTAGATCTGCAAATAAGTCGTGCAGTTCCAATTTGTTCAAGTCTTTGGATACTCTCATAGCCATTGTTTTAACATCCCATTCTCTGGGTAAGGCTCTCATCACCTTGAGGGCTATTTCTCTGTTGCTATGCTCTTTACCCAGAGCAGCTAGCTCATTGACCAAGCTACTGAATCTTTCATCAAACTCATTTAGAGTTTCACCAGCTCTCATTTTCAGATTTTCAAACTTCTGCATTGCTACAGACAGTTTATTTTCTTTCGTTTACTCATTTCCTTCACATATCTGGATGAGCTTTTCCCAAATATCCTTTGCAGTAGAACACATTTTAATCTTACTGAAAGTGTTCTTGTCGAGAGTTTTATACAATATATCCTTCACCACATTATCAAGATTGGCCTTTTTCTTATCTTCACTAGGTCCATTCACTTCTTGATTTTTCGACCATCTGTGGTGCACCGTCAGTAACAGCAACAGCTGTGTTAGGCTTTAAGATTTTCAGTGGACCATCTGTGATGACATACCACATGTCATCATCTTGTGCTGCAAGATGAGCTTGCATTCTTATCTTCCAGTCGTCAAAATCTTCCTTAGAGAACATAGGGATCTTGCTGAAGTGTGCCATTTGTTGTAGTTTTTCACAAACAAGAATAACCTGCTCTAATACCAATTGTTGAGGATCGAAGTTGAGTTTAGAGGGGGGGTGAATAAACTCTACTCGTTTTTCGTTCTGATGAGGTACTACAATCTGTTAAGGATAGTAGTTGATCTTGTGCGAATACTTTCACCTGATTACAGTAAAACGTGCGGAAACAATCTGATGAAGTAGTTGAAAAACAATAAAGCAGTAGACAGCAGTTGTTTATGGAAGTTCGAAGATAAACTCTTCTACGTCTCCCCTTCTTCTGTTTCCAGAAGGTATAACTAAAAGACTTTGGATATTACAGTACAATCTTTGTACACACCCACTTCAGAAGGACTTACGCCTCAGCCTACTGAAACTCTTAGTTTCTCAACTTACAAAAATGCGAAACACAAAGTTCTGAAAAGACTCTTTTCAGATTACAGACTCTTCTGATAAAGTATAAGTGAAGTAAAGATCGTGAAGAGTGTAAGAATTAGTAGCACAAGATGATCTACAAAAGATCAGATATAAGCTATGAAGCGTGTGCTACTTTTCTTTGTGTTGAACTTTTTAAATGCTCAAGGAATTCTGATATTCGTCTGATAAAAGAGAAGCTTTGTTCCTTGAAAATGATAACAAGCGAAGTGTCGTGTCGAACAAGGATTTGATCCAAGTATATATAATCGACTGAGTTCAACGTTCACAATCAGAGAAGTCTTCAGATAACTGATATAATCAGCTTTATTACCGAAACAAGTTCCTGCAGAAAAGCTATAAAACAATCAGTCTTGTTTTATACTTAATTGGGTAATATGCATTAAATGACTCCGTATAGTATTTAATGCTGCAATTAATACTAGTACTAGGAACTCTTTAACGGTAAGAATTAAGATACCAACGTTAGAAAACGTTCTCTACTGGTTTTGTATTGTTATCCCTTTTCTACTGGTTTAGTTTTACTAGAGCAGCAGCTACTGATAAGTTATTCTGTTGTACTGGTCTACTGGTCTACTGGTTTTAAAAAAAGTTTTCAAAAGCATTTTGCTATCTTATACAAATAAATAATTTAAGTTTTTTTACTTATAAAACATTAAAAATGTTTTGAAGTACTTGTTCAAACAAAAGTCATACTTTTTCGGTTCCCCACTTTCCTTCATTATAATCTTCCTAAAAGACAATAGAAGCTTTAACTAAAATTGACTGCATGTCCCTTAAAAAATGGTGTGGATAGTTATAAGCTTTTTTATATGATGGGGGAACCTGCAACCCCAATTTTTCGGCACATACTGAAAAGACCCCGGATTAGCGCAACAGTATGCAAATCACGTTAATCATGTAAACATACTGAGAAAACTTTGTGTGACAAGCTCGTCCGAGAAAGTGTTGATAGTGAGAATCGAATTACTGACTATTGATTAAACATTCAATTACTATATCAACTTGGACACTATTTTTGAAGACGATGAAGAAGACTTTTTGCTATACTTAAAATATCCACAATTTTTAAACATCTTCTCATGTTTTGAAGGAGTAAAATTAAAATACATTTTTAAAATTATCCATCATTTATAATTATATTTTATTTTTTATAATATAAAATTGTTAGTAAAAAAAATTTAAATTTAGTTTAGATTGTAAAATAAAAAATATGAATTAAAATATATAATTATATATTGTAGACAATATTTTATATATGTGGAAAATTAAAATTTTGGTGTCATATAACTTGCATGTTTTTCATTTTATGTCATGTAATTCATCAATTGATAATTTTTGACCCCTAATTTACACATTTTTCAATTTTAATATTTTTTTCAATTAATGTTGAATTATCAGGGGAAAATGAAAATATGTCACCTGAATCTGATGGTGTGTCATCGAAAATTAATGACGTGACGATGATAAATTGTAGAAATTTATGATGCAACGTAAACAAATGTTTAAAATTGAAAAATATGTGCAGGCTAGAGGATTGCAAATATGAATTGACCGATACCATGATTGAGTATGAAAACATTCAAGTTACATGATCAAAAATATACTTTTATCCTTTTTATTTTTTGAAATAATATTTTCCATTGTACATAACAATGTATGTGCAAAACAATTTGATGTGCTTGGTGAAGCCTTTTTTGTTTTTACCTAAAATACTCTCAATTTGAAATTGCATCACCTATTTTGGAGTAGTAAAGATTAATTATTATTTAACATAATCTACCATTTGTAATTGTATTTTATTTATTTTTAATATATACCTTTTTCAGTAATAGTTTTTTTTCAATTCATTTTATATTATAAAAAAATTTGAATTAAATTATAGAAATTTAAATTTTATCTATTATTTTACACACAAAGTGTATCGATATGCTAATATTATAATAAATAATTATTCACTCACTTGTACAAAAAATAGTTCCCAAAAAGTGTATGCATAATGACAATATTATTGTAATCTTAAAGTATATATATATTACATACATCTGGAGTAGAAAGTAAGTCAACCAACTAAAAAGCTAAGGGCAAATATGTCAAATGACACAATTGCAAAGTAGTTGCAGTGCTATATAAATCACACAGCATCACTGCCTATTTCCACACAAAGAAGAAAGAAACTAAAACAAAGCATTCTTCACAGCAAAAAAATAAAATAAAAATGCAACTGAAATCTTGCCCTCTTCTCTCAGCGATCCTCTTGATATTGGTGGCTTCATTTCATTACCAAGCCTTGGCCTATTTCGCCTAGTGCCATCGTTGGCAACTGGCGGCCGATTTCGAACGTGGACGTTCTAAAAGTGTTGGAAATCGCTAGATTCGCGGTGTCGGAGCACAACAAGAAAGCTAACGCGCAGTTGGAGTTAGTAAAAGTGGTGAAGGGTGAAACCCAAATAGTCGAAGGTACGAATTACAGATTGGTCATCATCGCGAATGATAAGGATGCCGGCAATGCGCCAGGAAATTATGAGGCCGTGGTCTGGGACATGCCGTGGAATCATTTTAGGGAACTAAGCTCTTTTGTGAAAGTTTAAGGATGATATTATATATGTAATGCTAGTATCCTGAATAAAAATATCTTTGTATCTGATATGAAAAAATATTTTTGGACATAAATTGAGATCTCCTTCATTGAATTTTGGGATGTTATATTATTATAGGTTTTAGAAATAGCAAATAAGCTCTTCGAAAAAATAACTTTGAGTGATCCAACTTTTTTTAAACCACATATAAGCTATTAAACAACATATTTAAACATCTTGTAATGTCTTTTATATTTTTTAGCAAACATCTTTTCTAGCTTATGAACTCCCAAAAAATTTGTAATTTTTTCGAAGATCGATCTTTCATTTGTATTGAGATAAGTACAAAAGTGGACCGGGTTTAATTGTAATTAAATCATTTTTGAGTATAACTATTTTACACAGACTATTATTTAATTAAAAAAACAAAGATAACATATTAAAATGAATTTTGACAACATATATGACCAAAATTGCAAATAAATAAACATATAAAAACTATTTTTCATAATTTAACCACGTCCATTTTTATTTGGACTATTTTTAATTCTTCTCAATTCTCTGTGTCATGAACACTAATTAGGGGCAAAACAACTTTTAAAATTTATATTTTAATTTTATTACTATTTTCATCTGAAAAATTATTATTTTAAAAAAATAAAGTCTACAATGGCCGGTGGATAATGCAAATATATTAAAAAAATTCATAATTTGTTTTTTAAAAAAAGTAATCTTCAACACTTGTCCTAATTCGAATTCTTCTGTCATGACTTCTGTATCTATGAAAATCTCTACAATATATAGACTTTGTTCTGGATAAGTATTTATAAAACATTTTTATAAAAGCGGTTTTTACAAAAAATATTTATAAAATATTTAATTTTTTTTAAAAAAATAAATATGTGTCAATGACAAATATTCTACAAAAACATTTTTAAAGTTGAAAAGTTTTTGGAAAATCATTTTAAAAAATGATTTTAAAGTTAAAAATAATTATGAAGGTGTTTGACAACAATTTAATAAAAATATTTTAATTCTCTTTAACCCTGCGTTGTTTTATTATAAAAACATTAAAAAAAACACCTCTCAATTGTTATTTAAAAACTATAATTTGATAACACTTTTTAAAAAAATGTTTTCAAAAACATTTTACTATCTTATACAAATAAATAATTTAAGTTTTTTCAATTATAAAACATTAAAAATGTTTTAAAGTACTAGTTCAAACAGAAGTCATACTTTTTCGGTTCCCCACTTTCCTTCATCATAATCTTCCTAAAAGACAATAGAAGCTTTAACTAAAATTGACTGCATGTCCCTTAAAAAATGGTGAGGATAGTTACAAGCTTTTTTTATATGATGTGGGAACCTGCAACCCAGATTTTTCGGTACATACTGAAAAAATCTCGGATTAGCGCAACAATATGCAAACCACGTTAGTCATGTAAACATACTGGGAAAACTTTGTGTGACAAGCTCGTTCGAGAATGTGTTGATAGTGAGAATCGAACTACTGACTATTGGTTAAACATTCACTTACTATATCAACTTGGACACTATCTTTGAAGACTGTGAAGAAGCCTTTTTGCTATACTTAAAATATCCACATTTTTTAAACCTCTTCTAATGTTTTGAAGGAGTAAAATTAAAATACATTTTTAAAATTATCCATCATTTATAATTATATTTTATTTTTTATAATATAATATTGTTATTAAAAAAATTTATATTTAGTTTAGATTGTAAAATAAAAAATATGAATTAAAATATATAATTATATATTGTAGACAATATTTTATACATATGGAAAATTAAAATTTTATTGTCGTATAACTTGCATGTTTTTCATTTTTTGTCATGTAATTCATCAATTTATAATTTTTGACCCCTAATTTACACATTTTTCAATTTTAATATTTTTTTCAATTGAATGTTGAATTATCAGGGGAAAATGAAAATATGTCACCTGAATCTGATGGTGTGTCATCGAAAATTAATGACGTGACGATGATACATTGTAGAAATTTATGATGCAACGTAAAAAAATGATTAAAATTGAAAAATATGTGCAAGCTAGTGGATTGCAAATATGAATTGACCGATACAATAATTGAGTATGAAAAACATTCAAGTTACATGAACAAAAATATAATTTTATCCTTCAAAAGTAAGTCAACCAACCAAAAGCTGAGGGCAAATATGTCAAATGACACAATTGCAAAGTAGTTGCAGTGCTATATAATTACACAGCATCACTGCCTATTTCCACACAAAGAAGAAAGAAACTAATACAAAGCATTCTTCACAGCAAAAATAAAAATAAAAAATGCAACTCAAATCTTGCCCTCTTCTCTCAGCGATCCTCTTGATATTGGTGGCATTCATTTCATTACCAAGCCTTGGCCATTTCGCCTAGTGTCATCGTTGGCAACTGGCAGCCGATTCCGAATGTGAATGTTCTAAAAGTATTGGAAATCGCTAGATTCGCGGTGTCGGAGCACAACAAGAAGGCTAACGTGCAGTTGGAGTTTGTAAAGGTGGTGAAGGGTGAAACCCAAGTAGTCGAAGGTACGAATTACAGATTGGTCATCATCGCGAATGATAAGGATGCCGGCAATGCGCCGGGAAATTACGAGGCCGTGGTCTGGGACATGCCTTGGAAGCATTTCAGGGAACTAAGCTCTTTTGTGAAAGTTTAAGGATGATATCATATATGTAACGCTAGCGTCCTAAATAAAAACGTCTTTGTATCTGATATGAAAAAATAATTTTGGACATAAATTGAGATCTCCTTCGTTGAATTTTGGGATGTTATATTATTATAGGTTTTAGAAATACTAAATAAGCTCTTCGAAAAAATAACTTTGAGTGATCCAACTTTTTTAAAACCACATATAAGCTATTAAACAACATATTTTAACATCTTATAATGTCTTTTATATTTTTTTGGCAAACATCTTTTCTAGCTCATGAACTCCCAAAAAGTTTGTAATCTTTTCGAAGATCGATCTTTCATTTGTATTGAGATAACTACGAAAGTGGACCAGGTTAAATTGTAATAAAATCATTTTTGAGTCTAAACTATTTTACACAGATTATTGTTTAATAAAAAAAACAAAGATAACGTATTAAAATCAATTTTGACAATATAGATGACCGAAATCGTAAATAAGTAAATATATAAAATATAAAATGCAATTTTTTTTATTCTTAGCATAAAAAGTAATATTTTTGATGGATTACCCAAATAAGATATTATCTCAGAAAATACGACCCGTGACCGTTTAAATTTGCCTAACAGAAATTAACATTATTGGTTTACTAACTTTTCCTATTATGAGTTTTAATGTACTAAGTTTTCACATTTTGATTTTGTCTGTTTGTTTTTGGGAGCTTGACTCGAACTTCAAAAAATTCAGTCCCCTCAAATAATAGATCTTACTTTTTTTTTTCAAACATAGCGATATAAATATTAGTTCCATTTGAACGAACCCTTTACAACTAAAATTCCCTAATATATTCATCAATTTTTTTTTCTCAATTCTCTATATCATGAACACTTAGAGGTAAAACAATTCTCTTAATTTATATTTTCGAGTTATTATTATTTCGTATGGAATTTTTTTTTCCTTTTTTAAAGAATAAAGTCTACAATGGTCGTGGATCTTGGAAATATATAAATTTTACAAAAGTTAAAAAGGGAAATCTCCCACACACATCCTAATTCAATTTCTTCACCTAATTTTCATATTTCTAAAATCTCTCGTAACATATAATTTCTCAGTTCCCCACTTTCTTCATTTTAGTCTTCCTAAAAGACAATAAAAGCTTTAACTAAAGTTTGATTGCACATCCCTTAAAAAAATTGGTGTGAATGGTGAAGCCTTTTTTGTTTTACCTAAAATATTGTTGTTTTAAACTTCCTATCTTATTTTTAAAGGAATAAAATATTAATAATGTTGAATTAAAAATATCTCAGTTTTGGTGATATCAAACAACATCGAGTTGTTTATAGTTCCAACTGCTATTTATTTGTATTTACAAGATTCTAGTTGTGTTGGGCTGCAGAAATGCTAAAAAGTATTGATTATAATGATAACAAAACTTGTTATTATGTTGCTAACATAATTCATTAAATTTGTAGTTGGTAGATGTCAAGTTGGAAGTAATAAGTTGATGAAATATAATTTTATCACAACTTAGTTTATGGCAAGATAAAATTTTTTGATGATATCTCATTGCTCGATGATTAAAATGACAAGAAACGAACACGACTGAACAAAAAACTCGAATTGCTATAAGTCAAATTTCTGATCAGCTCAACCGATTCAAATGTTATATATGCAAAATAGTGGTTGCAAGATCGAGCTGGACGAAGCGGAAACAAAAACCCGATACTAGCTTGTTCATCTAAATGGAACAATTTAGCATGCGTTACAAAGCTAAGACCGTGATTTACAAATCATCTTCACAAATTGAAATCTGAATCGGTTCTTAAGATGGTGAAAAATGACGATGAAATTGTTGATTTTGCATTGAATAAGAAAGAGTTCCAACTTGTATATAGTATAATATTTTGAGCATCTATATCTCATAAAAACTCTAATGAGTGATTTTTTATTCTATGGAAAGCTAAAACTATACAAAATTCATGTTCATCACTTTATTCGGAGATCGATGAATCAAGATAAACAATCATCTCGACTTGGACCAGCTCAACTCAGACCAAGTTGATCAAACCAACGACAAGCTGATCAACCAGCTCGATGTGGAACAGCCAACAGACCAAGCAGATCAAGCTTCTCGATTTGGAACAACCTGGTCGAAAATAAAATTAGCTCGATCTCAAAATATGTACAACAACATGAATATGATTGTTTCAATATCAGAAATCATATAAAACCTTTATAAACGATCATATCCTATTTCAAAAATTCATATCATTCTTGGGGGCCATAAATACAAATATTTGAATATCATATCACAAGTAAATGAAGGGAGAGAATGAGGAAGAACAACTCAACCCAAAAACAAATACCTCGAAGCATTTATTAAAGGGCTGGAGTATGTAAGGGAGTCTAAATAGAGTTATCACCATAGTGAGAAATTTTTCCTTATGTGCGATGATACATTTGAGAAAAATACATTGTAATGATATGCATTGTTGAAGCATTTTATGTGTTCTTTGAAATACTATAATGTTTCATACTAAGTCTTGATAAAGGCTTCAACCAAACTATTTTCATACATCCAACTTGTATTTTCAAATCATTTACAAAATGTTTAATTGGTTTTTTAGAGGGTTATGTTGAGTTTATTCCACTCATTTTAGAATATAATTTTTTGATACTCAGTTCACTTTGAACATTTCAAGAACGAGCTATTGTAGCTCTCTAGAAGAAAAATATTTTTAAAAGTTTTTATTCACCCCCTCTAAACATATTTTTTATTTTAACAACTTGGATGCTAAGTCAATCCAGATAGCCAATTCTTGAATATCATGCTGGGGTGAATAAACAGTTAGTCAGGTCCTATCTATCTATCAAGATCAAGTTGCTTCCAACACTTAAACCAGATTTCATAATTTAATTCAAGTTGTAGTTGGTACGCCTACAAAACAATTCAATCTGTACACATACCATGCCGACATTTCAGAAGATCACTTGACCAATCAATGTACATTATCCGACATCATTAGTTGTCCACGAATGTCTCCTAATAAGACAAAGATAAGCAGAGACATTTCTCTCTCATATATCGATTTTTCATAAGCTGATTATTGCTATATTTGGATACATGTCAAGATGCATTAACTGATGTGTACTATGAAAGGGAAAAAAGACAAGACAATTTGTTTTGTGTCAGAAATCAGTACAAGTATTCATTTATTGAAGATTGACTGTTGAAGGAGTTCATCTTTATATGCCTGATTAAAGATTGAAGAAGACTATTGAAGCTCTCAAAATCCACTTTATCAAAGATTTCGAACAATCTTTAGTGATCTATCTTTAAACTGCTCTTTAGCCACGCATATTGTTCATATTGATCATTTGGGATCAACTTGTGCTACCTAATCAACTTTAGCTGCTCAAGCTACTTAATTGAAGAGTTGTACTTAAATCTGTATGTACCTAGGGTTCAATAAACATTTTGAGTTAGTGTGGTATAGAAGATATTAAGAATTTCAATTTAGGCATTGAATAAGTCCTAAATGAAATGGGTTTGTACAAAGAGTTTATAAATCAAAGTTTTTTAGTGGATTCATTCCTTGAATGGAAAAAAGGAAGACGCAGAAGAATATTGTCTTCAAACTTCCATATACTTTGTGTTATTTATTTTCAGTAATTTAGCTTCCATTTGTTTCCATATATTTGTTTGGTATCTGTGTTAAAAGTCTGTTAAAATGAATATGTATCATATCACTAGTCCAGTCGGATTTTTTCGCACTTGAAAAAACATTTTCAGTGTCTAGTTTCATCTAGCCGGTCTAGAAACAAGCATTAACAATTATTAAAATCAACTCAAGTTTCAAAGAAATAATTAAAGAGTTTATGCATTCCATCTACTCTATATTCGATCCTAACAAATAATGTAAGGCCTAGAGTATATTATCGGGTAATTTGCCATAATTAGAATAATTATTGAGTTGTAAATTGAAATGATTATCTATGCAAAATATTTTTTTTGAAAGATGTGTTAAAAAATATGTATTTTAGAATATTGGAGAAGTATATACGATATTAAAATACATATAGAGTATAAATAACACACGAGAGCAAAATATATTCAAAATCGGGATTAATGGGCTTGAGTTACTATTTTTAGTAACCAATTAATATTAAAATACATATATTACACACACCCATCAAAAGAGAAGTAAGAAGAAAGAAGACCCAAGCCCTTCCCTGTTTTCCCATCACCCTTGTAGCGGCTGTCGTAGAATTGTTGTATCTCTTCCGTCCGAATTCAAAACCCAAAAATTCTTGAAGGGTTGTCTTCTTAACATCCTAAGCTTCGATTCAATCTATAAATTAGTCATTTTGAGCAAGGATTCAGTTAGATCAAAGCTGTTGTTTTGGTGCTCTGTTTCTATGTGATTTCTTGACCATTTTGGTAAGTTGTTCTTCTTGTTGCTACGATTTTTACAGCTTGAGTTTTTAGAAATGACATAAATAAATATTATAGATATTTGTGTTGGCTATCATTGAGCAATGGAATTATCAAATTTCAGTTAGAAACGATTTTGATATGATTTTTCTACCAAAATGTGTCAAAATCGAATTCGCAATTGAACTGTGTAGAAAGGATACTGTAATTCGAGGTTATGACCTTTGTACACTTGGATTCTGAAATTGTGGTTCAAATAAAAAGTGTATATATACGTGTTATCTTCGAAATGAGACTTGAATAGTTAAAATCTATCAAGAATTGAGAGAGTTATGCACTTTTTTCGAAACTGCTCAACTGCCATGTTATGTCCGAGAACAGATTGGATATATTGTATTCAATGAAATGTTGGG
The DNA here is from genome assembly GCF_022965805.1 of Primulina eburnea. Classification (NCBI taxonomy): domain Eukaryota; kingdom Viridiplantae; phylum Streptophyta; class Magnoliopsida; order Lamiales; family Gesneriaceae; genus Primulina; species Primulina eburnea. Next base: position 1,178,950 of record NC_133113.1, read on the forward strand.
CTCAATCGGTTGGGAATTTGAATATGGTTTCAATTTGACAAAATTAGATAATTGAGTTTTTTTTTTTAATTTCCAATTGGCGGATATTGATTTGAGTCAATATTGAGGGAGATGAATTTTATGCTATGAAGTGTCGAATTTGGAACTATAACATAATATAGTTTTCATGATTTCTATTTTTGGGTGTTTTAATCGTGTCGAGATGATTGAATTTCTTATTGATTTTTTCCGGGGAAATGGGTTATTATTCGGCTTATTCTTATGTCTTTCAGGCTGAGGATGTCGAAGTAAAATTGATCGTTGGAATTGTCAAGTTGGTATAGGTATGTTACAATTCGGTAACATACAATGGTAATACATAAATTTAGTTTTGAACATAAATATGTGTTGTTATTTTTGTTTATGTGTTTATGTGGGTTATGTGTGTTGCTAAATGCATCATTGTTTTATATGATCATTATGTGACATATTCTATGGTATTTAGTATAGGTCATGATATTATGACATTCATGTTGAGCCCTATCGTTCTTGTCAGCCCGTTGTCGATATTCATTGTTATCTAGTACTGTTGTTTATCTTGGGATAATGGTCTGGCTGATAGGCCTATATACATTGATACACATGAGATCGTAGATATGATTGAATAATCACATGGTTAGTGCAGCCTTTTGAGGTGAGCGTTGGTTTTGTGTCATCCGGTTGTTTTGTGTCATCCTGTTATATATTGTAACAGCTGTATGGAGGCCGATTTGGGGGTGATAATTTGCATAGCCTGGCATACCTCGTATACTTGACAGAGAGGTTTAACTGGATGTCGATGTAGCTCCCCTGTGTGTCGCTCGAGTATTATTCTTGTTAATTGTATCGTTCGTTTGGCTACGTTTACCCCGTTGATATTGATCCAGGTTCACGCATTTCACATTTGTTTACTGGAGGGGCTGTTGTTGTTGCTTTTGGTCATCATGGTAGATCTCCCGAGTGGTTTTGCAGCACTAGGCAGAGGTTCCGCTAGCAGAGCTTGTGATTGAGGTGGGATTGCTTGGTTTTGTCCATTGAAGTCTCCCATCTAGTCTTTATGGTTGTCTTGTAGTTTGCATCAGTTCTATGTCGTATTTTATTTGCCGGGGAGATGCCACGAATATCTGTATGAGTGTTTGACTTGTTATTATTTAGTTTGGATCAGTTTTAATATGTTTTAAAGTCTTGTCAGCTTAGTTGAACTGATGCTTGAGAATTGTTGATGTGTACCTGATCGGCACTTGCATGTGATTGTTTATATTATCGCAGCGTCAGTCTTGAGTCATTTTACTATTTTCTGATTCTTGAGTTTTTTGAGATGTTCTACTTATGGGGAGGTCATGCCGAAAATTTTTCTATGCCCTGAGGTCCTTTTTAAAGTATTTAAACTATTTTTCCGCTGCAGAATAAAATCAAATCATTATTATTTGATCATTAATTATCATTAGAATAAATGAACATCACAAATAATTGTTTTCATATTATTTATAAAGATTCATCATTTATAATTTTATTTTATTCTTTATAATATACATGTATTTTAGTAATAATTTTTTTAATTTAGGTTAGATAGTAAAAAATAAAAATGAATAAAAACGTATAATTATATATTGTGTACACTATTTGTACACATGCAAAAACTTGTATGAGACGGTCTCACGGGTCGTATTTGTGAGATGAATCTCTTATTTGGGTCACCCATGAAAAAATATTACTTTTTATGCTAAGATTATTACTTTTTATTGTGAATATGAGTAGGGTTGATGTCACGACCTGGGACGGGGGTTGGTTGACACCGGCGTTGCTCTCCAATTTACATTCGAAAACAACCAGCCTCAGAGTACAGAATTCAGAAACCAGTCTTTTATTCATAATACGAAATAAATCAATTGTCTGTTACAACTCGAATATTGATGTTTTACAGCGGAAATGTAAAACCAGACATAACAGTGTCTTAACAGGTACAAGCGGAATTAACATAAACATAAACTAAGAACAATAATCTTCTTCACCAGTCCCAGAATTGGATCTGCTCTTCTTCTTCTAGTATTTCTTCCTCGTTCTTATCTAAGATGGGTTTGGTGAGTGAGTGATATGATTGTCACTCAGTAAGCAGGAGCGGGAATAAATCCCAGTTTTCGAAATCGTTTTCAACAGAAACAATAATACGAATAATATACAGTAATTCTCATTTTCATAACAGAAATCAATATTCAGTATTCAGAAATCAGAATCATTATTCAGTAATCAGGAATCAGAAGTTTAACAAGTAAGCACTGAGCACGTTCGTGAATTTCATGGTTAAACTGATATCAGTCCCCTATATGTTCTCTCCTCTAAGGAGTGAGGCCAGTAATCAGTAATCAGTAATGTTCAGAATATATATTCCTATCATTAGTTTACTAAGTTTCAGTGCTTCAAAATTCAGATATCAGAAATCGATCATACAGAAAATTTGCTTTAAAACATAAATCATCAAACTGGATTTCAAGATACTATACATAAGCCCACTTACCGTAACTTGCTAAAAGTGTTTCTGTTAAAGTCTGAAATCTGCTTGTTCTTGCTACTGGTTTCTGCTGGTCGAAAATCAGCACTCCCTTATCTCAAATATTTCAAGTGATAACTCAAGATTTGTGTAACACCAATTCAGAGATTGATGGTGTTATTTATAGGCCAAAATCTGACTGTTAGCCTCACAAATAAATGGCCATAATATGTCATTAACGGCCTTTATTCCATGTTAAATACTTCAGTTACAACTCAATAGCTGAATCAGTAACTGTCTGCTAGAATTCGCTCTTCTGCTGCTGGATTTTGTCTGCTGGATTCTGTCTGCTGGATTTTGTCTGCTGGAAAATATCATCTTCTGAAATATGAGTTGCTGCTGGAATTGTTAGCTTCTGCTGAAATTGACCAGCTGTTGCTACTGCTGGAATTTCTGGTTCTCACAGTTGATCCGTATCACGGATTATGACCCGTGAGACGGTCTCACATAAGACTCATTCTTGTACACAAAACATTCGCACAAAAATACTAATTAAAGGATTAGATGACCATATTTTTTTTGTCAGTTTTGTGGAATACTCTCATTTAACTTTTTTGACAAATACTCTCATTTTTAAACTTCATCCCGTATTTTAAAAGTAAATATTAATAATTATTTTTAAAGTTATTTAATATAACCTATCCTTTATAATTTTATTCTATATCTTTCTAATATATTTGTTTTTAATAATTTTTCAATTTAGTTCGTGTTATAAAAAATAATTTTTTTTGAATAAAATATAAATTTATATTTTATCCATTATTTTACGCACAAAGTGTATATATATATATATATATATATATATTACATATATCTGGAGTAAAAAGTAAGTCAACCAACCAAAAAGCTGAGGGCAAATATGTCAAATGACACAATTACAAAGTAGTTGCAGTGCTATATAAATTACACAGCATCACTGCCTATTTCCACACAAATAAGAAAGAAACTAAAACAAAGCATTCTTCACAGCAAAAAAAAAAAATGCAACTGAAATCTTGCCCTCTTCTCTCAGCGATCCTCTTGATATTGGTGGCTTCGTTTTATTACCAAGCCTTGGCCATTTTGCCTAGTGCCATCGTTGGCAACTGGCGGCCGATTCCGAACGTGGACGTTCTAAAAGTGTTGGAAATCGCTAGATTCGTGGTATCGGAGCACAACAAGAAGGCTAACGTGAAGTTGGAGTTTGTAAAGGTGGTGAAGGGTGAAACCCAAATAGTCGAAGGTACGAATTACAGATTGGTCATCATCGCGAATGATAAGGCTGCCGGCAATGCGCCGGGAAATTACGAGGCTAGGTCTGGGACATGCCTTGGAAGCATTTCAGGGAACTAAGCTCTTTTGTGAAAGTTTAAGGATGATATCATATATGTAATGCTAGTGTCCTGAATAGGAATGTCTTTATATTTAATATGAACAAATATTTGACATAATGTGATATATCTGTCATTGAATTTTTGGATGTTATATTATTCTTGATTTTAGAAATACTAAATAAGATGTTTAAAAAATAATTTTAAGTGATCGGACTATTTTTTAAACCACATATAAGTCGTAAAAGAACAATATATTTAAACATCTCATAATAATATTTTTACCACGCTTATAAACTCCCAAAAAGTTTATAAGTTTTTCGAAGATTGACCTTTCATTTCGATTTTGATAACTAAGCAAGTTGACTACATCAAATTGTAATTAAATCCTATTTGAGCATGAATTATTTGTATACAAATTTTTTTTTAAAAAAGAACAAGATAACAAACTAAAACTGAAATTTGATAATATATTATGACTAGTATTTAAAAAAAAATAGTTGTTCATATCATAACGACATCATTTCTGTTTGAACCATTTTCAACTAAAGATTTCCTAATTTTTTTTAATCAAATTCTGTTTCAGTTCTCTCTATTATGAACATTGATTAGGGGCACAACAACTTTCTTAATTTATATTTTAATTTTATTATTATTTTCGTATGAAAAAATTATTATTTTTAAAAAATAAATTCTACAACTGTCGGTGGATAATGGAATATATTTTAAAAATTCATAAAAGTAAAAGAAAAAAAAGTATTCTTCAACACTTGTCCTAATTCAAATGCGAAACACAAAAGCTTTAACTAAAGTTTGGCACTTGACTCCTTCTTTGTTTGATTGAGAAGAAGTGGTTCCTTTGGATGGAGCACTTAATTTGGTTGCTTGAAACCTAGGCCTCTTGAATTGCTGGCCCGATTGGTACTGGCTTGGTTGAGGACGTTTGAGTTTGTTCTCGCCTTCACGCCTCTTAATATCATTTTCAGCCCTGATGGCGGCTCCCATCAATTCATCAAAACTATTGGGCTCGATAACGGCGAGGGCAGATTGAATCCGGCTGTTCAATCCCTTCTTTAAGCGATGTATCTTCAAGACTTCGTCTCCCATGATGGTTGGGGAGTAAGTTCCCAACGAGTGGAACTTGGACGAATACTCCACCACTGTCATGTTTGGTTCTTGAACCAAGCTTTCAAATTCTGACAGCTTCTGCACTCGAACTGCTGTTGGAAAGTACTATCTCAGAAATGCCTCTCGGAACCTTTGCCAAGTGATAGGTCCTGCCTCTATCATAGCTGGTGAGACTCCTTCCCACCATTTGGCAGCTTTATCCACAAGAAAAGTGTAATCACCTCTACTCTGATCCTTTGGGGAACCTCAAGTAGTCGAAGATGATTTTCCACCTCTTTCATCCAATTTTGTCCGACCTCAGGATCGGTGCTTCCATCAAAGTTTGGAACTCTTGCTCTTCGGAGAGCCTCATAGTGCTGCTTCGTTCCATTCTGAGCTGGAGGTGGTGGTGGTGGTGGCTGATTAGCATTTGGGTTGACAAACCCTTGAAGCATAGTTGCCACGATTGTGGCTATGGCCATCAAATCGGCCTGACTGAGTCCAACCGCTGGTGGTGGTTGTGGGGGTTGTTGCTGTGCCTCCTCATTGTTACGGTCGTCATTGCGATTGTTGCGGTTTCCATAACGGGGGTTGCGATTGTTTCTTACTGGTCTTCTGTCCATTTCCTACAAGTACGAAAGTTCTAAGGTTGATGACAAAATATGGACTCAAGAAAAGAAACAAAATGATTGAGTAATTGCTCGTAATTTAAATATGAAACCAATGGATAAAAATAACTTTTATTGATTTCCCAAGAAAGTGCAATTACAACTGAATTTCGAAATGAAAACAGAAATGCAAGTGGGACAAGTGTTATTACAAAGAAAACAACTACTGATAGGCTAATCTACTAATTCTCCTAATCCCAAATCCATAGGATCCTCTTCAACTTCTTCTTCTTCTGGATCCTCCTCAGGTTCTTCTTCATAGTTGGCTATTACTGCTTGTAGATGTTCAATATGACCATGCAGAACTGCATTCTGGTCGCTAAGAACTTCAACATTACTCTGCAACTCATGAATTTGAGCATCGGTTTGCTCACTATACTGATTGTGCTGGTGTACGAGTTGATGATTATGATCCTTAAGAATTTGGATCTTGTCAACTAGTGTGTCATGTAGCTCGATGAATTCTGCCACCGTCTCTTGGGATATTTCAAACTCCTCTTGAGTCTTTCTATTCCTCTCTTCTGCTTCACGCAGATAGTGAGCATAACGTTGAACATCACCCTCTAAGTGCTCTGCTCGACGCTCTAACTCATCTTTGTCCAACTTTAGGCAGTAGTTATTCTCCTTGAGTTTTTCTAGCTTCCTCTCTAAGCTCTTAATGTAGCTAATTTGATCAGCCTATATCCTACATTCAAAAACATAAGGGTAAAGGTTCAGGAACGATATCAAGAATACAAGTCGAACTATAGACAATTACTGGAATGAACAGAATCAGTATGCCTATACAATTAACAGAAGAAATAGCCCAAAAATTTTCGGTCTCAGAATTACGTGAAAAATTTACTAAAAATCTTTGACATCAAGACCATGAATGGTGCCAAGTTTGGTGTAAAAATACTAAGCCAATTGGAAATGAAAATTCCTCAAAGTTGCAAAATTTTGGAAAATTTTACAGAAATGATGATATCACTATCTAAACGATGGATTTTGGGGTTCGTCGGCGGTGCTAGTTAGATAGGTGGTTCTAGGTTAGATTCTCCTCGTCGAGAGCTTTCCAACGCCTACTTTTAATAGTAAAAATTCCTCCTGGATCAAAAGTTATGGCCGTTTGAAGTTTGCGCGAAAAACACCTCAACTTCCATGCCATTTTGCGAAGTCTACTGCATGCGCCTACTGGAATTCACTTGCTACTGCAATTCTGATGCTACTGCATTCAGTCTGCTACTTTTCCAGCATTGTCTGCTGCATTCCGAGTCTACTGACCCAGTCTTATGCATTCAGATCTACTGGTTTCCTTCTACTGGTTCTGGTTTCAGACTACTGGTCTTATCCTACTGTTTTTCGTCTACTGGTTTTGGCCTACTGAATTTTTTTTTTAAACTCGTTTCAGTAGTCTATTACAGTAGCTTATTTTCAGTAGTCTATTTCAGTAACCTTCAGACTTATTCTCAGAAGTCTAAGACTTATTATTTCTAGTTCCTCCTCCCAGATTATGAAACCCGGTTTCGCTCTGATACCACTTCAATGTCACGCCCCGGGACGGGGGTTGGTTGACATCGGCGTTGCTCTCAAATATTACATTCGAAAACAACAAGCCTCAGAAGCACATAATTTCAGAAACCAGTCTTTTATTCATAATAATCATTGTCTGTTACAACTCAATGACAAATGTTTTACAGCGGAAATGTAAAACCAAATATTACAGTATCTTAACAGATGCAGCGGAATCAAAAGAAACATAAATCAGAACTAAGAACAACGATCTTCATCACCAGCCCCAAAACTGACGTTGCTCCTATTCTTCTATCAACTCTTCCGCGTTCTTATCTGAGATGGGTTTGGTGGGTAAGTGATATGATTGTCACTCAGTAAGCAGGGGCGGGAATAACTCCCAGTTTTCGAAGTCGTTTTCAACAGAAACAGTAATACAATAATATACAGAAAACTCGTATTTTCATAACAGAAATCAGAATTCAGAATTTACAGGCTTCAGAACAGAAATCAGAATTAGTAAGCACTGAACACGTTAGTGAATTTCATGGATAAACTGATATCAGTCCCCTATATGTTCTCTCCTCTAAGGGGTGAGGCCAGAATCAGAATCAGAATCAGAATTCAGAAATGTTCAGAATATATATTCCTACCATTAGTTCACTAGGGAGTTTCAGTGCTTCAAAACCATATATCAGAAATCAACATATATAAACTGATCTTTAAAACAGAATTATCAAACAGATTTCAAGATATTTATATGTAAGCCCACTTACCGTAATTTGCTTAGAGGTTTCGGTTGAAGTCTGGAAATATGCTTTCTCTCGCTACTGATTTCTACTGCTCGAAATTCAGCACCCTCTTAACTCGAAAATTCAAGAGATAACTCAGGATTTGTGTAACACCAATTTCAGAGACTTGAGGTGTTATTTATAGGCCATAATCTGACTGTTAGGCTCCCTATTAATGGCCATAATCTGCCATTAACAATCTTTATTCCGTGTTAAATGTTTCAGTTACGAGTCATGGCTGAATTGGTAACTGTCTGCTGGAATTTCGTTCTACTGCTGCTGGATTCTAATCTGCTGGAAAAGTACCAGCTTCTGAAATATTAGCTTCTGCTGCAATTTTTAGTTTCTGCTGAAATTTGCTAGCTGCTGCTACTGCTGGAATTTCAAATTCTCACATACCACGCTTATAAACTCCCAAAAAGTTTATAAGTTTGTCGAAGATTCACGTTTCATTTCGATTATGATAACTAAGCAAGTTGACTACATCAAATTACAATTAAATCCTATTTGAGCATGAATTATTCGTAAACAATTTTTTTTAAAAAAACAAAGATAACAAACTAAAACTGAAATTTGATAATATATTATGTCTAGTATTTCATTAAAAATAGTTTTTCATATCACAACGACATCATTTCTGTTTGGACCATTTTCAACTAAAGATTTCCTATTTTTTTTTTTTTATCAAATTCTGTATCAATTCTCTGTATTATTTTCATTGATTAGGGGCAAAACAACTTTCTTAATTTATATTTTAATTTTATTATTATTTTCGTATGAAAAAATTGTTATTTTTAAAAAATAAAGTCTACTACTGTCGGTGGATAATGGAAATATATTTAAAAAATTTATAAAAGTAAAAGAAAAAAAAAGTATTCTTCAACACTTGTCCTAATTCAAATTCTTCAGACATGACTTTTGTATTTATGAAAATCTCTCACAATTATACAGACTTTGTTCGGATAAGTATTTATAAAACATTTTATAAAAGCGTTTTTTTACAAAAAAAAAATTAAAAACTATTTTAAAAGTTGGTTTAAAAATAAATATGTGTTTGAACAATTATTTTTTTAAAAAAAAATCGATTTTAAAGTTAAAAATAATTATAAAGGTGTTTGACAACAATTGATAAAAAATAAAAATGTTTTAATTCTCTTTAACCCACGTTTTTTTAATTATAAAAACATAAAAAACCTCTCAATTGTTATTTCAAAAATATACTTTGATAACACTTTTTTAAAAATATTTTTCACAAAAAGTTTTACTAAACTATTATAGAAACACATAATTTAATTTTTTCACTTATAAAACAATAAAAATATTTTAAAGTACTTGTCCAAACAGAAGTTATAATTTTTCAGTTCCCCACTTTCCTTCATCATAATCTTCCTAAAAGACAATAAAAGCTTTAACTAAAATTCACTGCATATCCCTTAAAAAAATGGTGTGGTTTGAGAAGAAGCTTTTTTTATATGATGTGGTAACCCGCAGCCATTACGTTTCGGTGCATATTGAAAAAATTTCGGAGTAATATAACAGTATGCAAACCACGTTAGCCATGTAAATCATGCACACAAAGCTCGTCCGAGAAGGTTTTGATAGTAATAATCGAACTCTTGACTATTGGTTAAACATTCACCTACTCTATCCACTCGGACACTATACTTGAAGACTGTGAAGAAACTTTTTGCTATACATAAAATATTCACATTGTTAAACAATTAAAATACATTTTAAAAATTATCCATCATTTATAATTATATTTAATTTTTTATAAAATATATTATTGTTAGTAAAATTAAATTAAATTTAGTTTAGTTGGTAAAATAAAAATATGAATTAAATATGTAATTATATATTGTAGACACTATTTTGTACACATGGAAAATTAAAATTTTGGTAGTATAACTTGCATGTTTTTCATTTTTGTCATGTTATTAGTCAATTTATAATTTTTGTCCACTAATTTACACATTTTTTCAACTAAGAGTTGAATTATCAGGGAAAATGAAGACATGTCACCTGAATATGATGGTGTGTCATCGAAAAATTAATGACGTGACGATGATACTTATTGTAGACATGTATGATGCAACGTAAAAAATGATTAAAATTGAAAAATATATGCAAGCTAGAGGATCACAAATATGAATTGACCGATACCATAGTTAAATATGAAAAACATTTAAGTTATATAACCAAAAATATAATTTTATCCTTTTTATTTTTTGAAATAATAATTTTCCATTATACATACAATGTATGTGCAAAACAATTTGATGTGCTTGGTGAAGCCTTTTTTGTTTTTACCTAAAATACTCTCAATTTGAAATTGCATCCCCTATTTTGGAGTAGTAAAGATTAATAATTATTTAACATAATCTATCATTTGTAATTGTATTTTATTTATTTCTAATATATACATTTTTCAGTAAAAAAAATTCAATTCATTTTATATTATAAAAAATAAATTTTGAATTAAATTATATAAATTTAAATTTATCTATTATTTTACACAAAAAGTGTCTAATATTATAATAAATAATTATTGACTCACTTGTATAAAAAATAGTTCCCAAAATGTGTGTGCATAATGACATTATTATTGTAATCTTAAAAGTATATATATTACATACATCTGGAGTTAAAAACAGGCAACTAACCAAAAGCTGAGGGCAAATATGTCAAATGACACAATTGCAAAGTAGTTGCAGTGCTATATAAATTACACAACATCACTGCCTATTTCCACACAAAATAAGAAAGAAACCAACACAAAGCATTCTTCACAGCAAAAAGAAAAAAAATGCAACTGAAATCTTGCCCTCTTCTCTCAGCGATCCTCTTGATATTGGTGGCATCATTTCATTACCAAGCCTTGGCCATTTCGCCTAGTGTCATCGTTGGCAACTGGCAGCCGATTCCGAACGTAAATGTTCTAAAAGTGTTGGAAATCGCTAGATTCGCGGTGTCGGAGCACAACAAGAAGGCTAACGCGCAGTTGGAGTTTGTAAAGGTGGTGAAGGGTGAAACCCAAGTAGTCGAAGGTACGAATTACAGATTGGTCATCATCGCGAATGATAAGGCTGCCGGCAATGCGCCGGGAAATTACGAGGCCGTGGTCTGGGACATGCCTTGGAAGCATTTCAGGGAACTAAGCTCTTTTGTGAAAGTTTAAGGATGATATCATATATGTAACGCTAGTGTCCTAAATAAAAAAGTCTTTAATATCATCTCAATAAATAATATAAATAAAAATAACATTATTAATTTAATTAATTTCGGTTTTTTCGGTCGGTTCTGTTTTGACATTTATAATCCGAAACCGAACCAAATTAATTTCGGTTTTAACATTTATATCCGAATTATAAAATTCGGTTTTCGGTTCGGTTTGGTGTTCGGTTTTTTCGGTTTGGATTTTCGGTTTTTTCGGTTTTATCCGAAGTTTGAACACCCCTAGTATCTGATATGAAAAAATAATTTTGGACATAAATTGAGATCTCCTTCATTGAATTTTGGGATGTTAAATTATTATAGGTTTTAGAAATACTAAATAAGCTCTTCGAAAATTAACTTTGAGTGATCCAACTTTTTTAAAACCACATATAAGCTATTAAACAACATATTTTAACATCTTATAATGTCTTTTATATTTTTTTAGCAAACATCTTTCTAGCTCATTGTCTCCAAAAAGTTTGTAATCTTTTCGAAGATCGACCTTTCATTTGTATTGAGATAACTACGAAAGTGGACCATGTTAAATTGTAATAAAATCATTTTTTAGTCTAAACTATTTTACACAGACTATTGTTTAATAAAAAAAAACAAAGATAACGTATTAAAAAGAATTTTGACAACATAGATGACCGAAATCGTAAATAAGTAAATATATAAAATGTATTTTTTTATTCTTAGCATGAAAAGTAATATTTTTTATGGATGACTCAAATAAGATATATGTCTCACAAAATACGACCCGTGAGACCGTTTCACACAAAGTTTTGCCGGACAAAAATTAACATTATTGGTTTACTAACTTTTCCTATGATGAGTTTTACTGTACTAAGTTTTCACATTTTGATTTTATCTGTTTGTTTTTGGGAGCTTGACTCGAACTTCAAAAAATTCAGTCCCCTCAAATAATAGATCTTACTTTTTTTTTTCAAACATAGCGATATTATTTACATATGAACCCTTTACCACTAAAATTACCTAATATATTCATCAATTTTTTTTTCTCAATTCTCTATTTTTCTAGTTATTATTATTTCGTATGGAATTTTTTTCCCTTTTTTAAAGAATAAAGTCTACAATGGTCGTGGATCTTGGAAATATATAAATTTTACAAAAGTTAATGTTGAGGATCGAAGTTGAGTTTAGATGGGGGGTGAATAAACTCTACTCGTTTTTCGTTCTGATGAGGTACTAAAATCCTGTTAACGCTAGTAGTTGATCTTGTGCAAATACTTTCACCTGATTACAGTAGAACGTGCGGAAACAATCTGATGAAGTAGTTGGAAAAACAATAAAGCAGTAGACAGCAGTTGTTTATGGAAGTTCGAAGATAAACTCTTCTACGTCTCCCCTTCGTCTGTTTCCAGAAGGTATAACTAAAAGACTTTGGATATTACAGTACAACATTTGTACACACCCACTTCAGAAGGACTTACATCTCAGCCTACTGAAACTCTTAGTTTCTCAACTCACAAAAAATGCGAAACACAAAGTTCTGAAAAGACTCTTTTCAGATTACAGACTCTTCTGATAAAATATTAGTGCAGTAAAGATCGTGAAGAGTGTAAGAATTAGTAGCACAAGATGATCTACAAAAGATCAGATATAAGCTATGAAGCGTGTGCTACTTTTCTTTGTGTTGAACTTTTAAAGTGCTCAAGGAAAACTGATATTCGTTTGATAAGAGAGTAGCTTTGTTCCTTGAAAATGATATTATGCGAAGTGTCGTATCGAACAAGGATTTGATCCAAGTATATATAATCGACTGAGTTCAACGTTCACAATCAGAGAAGTCTTCAGATAACTGATACAATCAGCTTTATTACCGAAATAGGTTCCTGCAGAAAAGCTATAAAACAATCAGTCTTGTTTTATACTTAATTGGGTAATATGCATTAAATGACTCCGTATAGTATTTAATGCTGCAATTAATACTAGTACTAGGAACTCTTTAACGGTAACAATTAAGATAGCAACTTTAGAAAGCGTTCTCTACTGGTTTGTATTGTTATCTCTTTTCTACTGGTTTAGTTTTACTAGAGCCAGCAGCTACTGATAAGCTATCATGTTGTTCTGGTCTGCTGGTCTACTGGTTTTAGTTATCATCGTCACAAAAAAATTCATGTCTAACAATTTCCCCTTTGTGGTGATGCCAAAACCTAAACAGTAGAAAGTCGTTAAGTAAAACGGATAATCATTTAAACAAACGGATAATGTTAATAACACATTAAAGTAAACAAATCAATCGGTTCCAATGTCCCTGTAAATGATTTCTTCATTTTGAGGGTTTTGATCTCTTCTGTTAGAAGGTTCAGCCTCATCTTCTTTTTGCCTAACTCCTGCTTGATCCTATCTCCTCTATCTTCCCCCTTTTTGGCATCAGCGGCCACCACATGGGTAAAGAGATCATTCAGTCTGCCGGAAATATTTTGAATGCCATCGGTTAGCATTTCCAGATACGGGGTCTGAGAAGAGATGCGATTATCTAAGGCAGTGATAGATTGATTTTGAGAGTCAATCTTGGCATCCAAAAGTTCCACAGAAGTAGACAGTGATCGAAAGATATCATCATGCTCAGTAATTCGAGTGAGTATATCATTTTGAGCAAGCATGATGGCGTTGTGAGTCCTTGATACAGCTGATCTGAAAACGGAGGCTTCAGCATACATCTTGTCCGAGGTCTCTTAGTGAGATAGATGTATTTCCTCATTCGCTCTCGGAAAGATTTAGCACCACTGAATTCTGCAAGGTTTTCACAAGACATACGTTTTACTAAATCAGATATGTTGTTGAGGTCAGTTTGTAGACACTGAATCTGATGTTCGAGGTTGAATGCATCTGATTCCGGGGAAGGGGTTCGTTCAAGAATGCGTTGTTTGATCTCAGAAAGACGAGAATTCGTCGCAGTCAAAACAGGGAGGGAGACAGTCAACGCAGTAGAAACAGGAGGAGCATCTATTAATGCAGTAGAAGGAGCAGGGTCTGCTGTGCTTTCTGCTGGAAGTGCAGAAACAGTAGGATCAACAGCAACCAGAGGAAGAGTAGTATCTTCAGTAGGAATGGCCAAGTCAGAGGCCAAAGCTTCTTCCATAGGTACAGTAGCAGCCCGTGAAACTGAAGATGCTTCAATAGAAGGTGCAGAAGGCTGTTCCAGAAGAACGTTCATTTCTGCTTGATGTGCAGCAGAAAACAACTCTAGGTTCGGCAGTAAAGAAGTAGTATCTGGTTCTGCTACTTGTTGCCCTGGGGTAGGAGACCCAGAAGCCGGCAATTCCAAAGTGGTAGAGACAGTAGGGACAATCGATTCAATGACTTCCTCAACTGAAGCCAGTTCATGCACAGACAATAGTGATGAGGACTGAATGAGCCTAGTCGGAGATGCAGAAGTACTAAGAACAGCAGCCTTTGAGGAGGCTATAGTCCTTTCCTCAACTGTCTGATTCTGCTAAAAGATCGGGACAAGGCCAACATGATAAACAGTAGGCTCTCCAAAGCCTTGTTCTTGAGCAAGAAGTTGCTCACTCATCTGCTTTAATCTGTCAGATAGAATCAAAATAACATTTTGATCCTGAACAGCAGTAGGAACGGCAGGATCAAAATGCAATTGAAGAACTTTCAGAACTGATTCTAATTTCTGACATTTTAGCTGATCGAGGATGAAGTTCCTTCTGCGCAAGGCCTCGATGAAATTCTCTGTTTTTGCCAGCTGAAAAGTCCTCCTTTCTGCATTAATCATCTTGCTGTAATTCCCTTTTGTTTTGAAGTAGTCAAAAGAATGGAACAGTCGGACATTATGCCATTCATCAAAGAATTTTATGTCATCGTTTGCAGAGGTCTCAATCTCTGCTAGATGAAGATCAACGCCGGTAGTGACAGTGGTCTTGTGACCAAAAGTAGGTGGTTCTTCAACCATTTTCCCTTTGCCTTTGTCAGTAGAACACATTTTTATCTTGCTGAAAGTGTTCTTGTCGAGAGTTTTATACAATATATCCTTCGCCACATTATCAAGATTGGCCTTTTTCTTATCTTCACTGGTCCATTCACTTCTTGATTTTTCGACCATCTGTGGTGCACCGTCAGTAACAGCAACAGCTGTGTTAGGCTTTAAGATTTTCAGTGGACCATCTGTGATGACATACCATATGTCATCATCTTGTGCTGCAAGATGAGCTTGCATTCTTATCTTCCAGTCGTCAAAATCTTCCTTAGAGAACATAGGGATCTTGCTGAAGTGTGCCATTTGTTGTAGTTTTTCACAAACAAGAATAACCTGCTCTGATACCAATTGTTGGGGATCAAAGTTGAGTTTAGAGGGGGGGTGAATAACCTCTACTCGTTTTTCGTTCTGATGAGGTACTAAAATCCTGTTAAGGATAGTAGTTGATCTTGTGCAAATACTTTCACCTGATTACAGTAGAACAGTGCGGAAACAATCTGATGAAGTAGTTGGAAAAACAATAAAGCAGTAGACAGCAGTTGTTTATGGAAGTTCGAAGATAAACTCTTCTACGTCTCCCCTTCTTCTGTTTCCAGAAGGTATAACTAAAAGAGTTTGGATATTACAGTACAACACTTGTACACACCCACTTCAGAAGGAACTTACACATCAGCCTACTGAAACTCTTAGTTTCTCAACTCACAAAAAATGCGAAACACAAAACTCTTAGTTTCTAAAATCTCTTGTAACATATAATTTCTCAGTTCCCCACTTTCTTCATTTTAGTCTTCTTAAAAGACAATAAAAGCTTTAACTAAAGTTTGATTGCACATCCCTTAAAAAAATTGGTGTGAATGGTGAAGTCTTTTTTGTTTTACCTAAAATATTGTTGTTTTAAACTTCCTATCTTATTTTTAAAGGAATAAAATATTAATAATGTTGGATTAAAAATATCGCAGTTTTGGTGATAGCAAACAACATCGAGTTGTTTATAGTTCCAACTGCTATTTATTTGTATTTACAAGATTCTAGTTGTGTTGGGCTGCAGAAATGCTAAAAAGTATTGATTATAATGATAACAAAACTTGTTATTATGTTTAGGGGTGTTCATCGGTCGGTTCGGTTCGGTTTTCTGTTTTTTATTTCGGTTTTTTCGGTTTTCGGTTTTACAAATATATAATCCGATATCCGAACCATTTTTCTTCAGTTCGGTTCGGTTTTCTACCGAAATGGTTCGGTTATTTCGGTCGGTTATTTCGGTTTTGATACAATTATTTAACTTAATAATATAAATATATTATAAAATATAATATGTTATTTTTTTAAATGATTTCTTAGTAAAATATTTAAATATAAAGTACAAATGAATTACATAAACAACAATCAACTAAGTATTATTCAAAATAATTCTTCATTCACTAATATCATCTCAATAAATAATATAAAATAAAAATAACATTATTAATTTAATTAAATTTCGATTTTTTCGGTCGGTTCGGTTTTGACATTTATAATCCGAAACCGAACCAAATTCATTTCGATTTTAACATTTATATCCGAATTATAAAATTCGGTTTTCGGTTCGGTTTAGTGTTCGGTTTTTTCGGTTTGTTTTTTCGGTTTTATCCGAACTTTGAACACCCCTAATTATGTTGCTAACATAATTCATTAAATATGTAGTTGGTAGATGTCAAGTTGGAAGTAATAAGTTGCTGAAATATAATTTTATCACAACTTAGTTTATGGCAAGATAAAATTTTTTGATGATATCTCATTGCTCGATGATTAAAATGACAAGAAACGAACACGACTGAACAAAAAACTCAAATTGCTACTAGTCAAATTTCTGATCAGCTCAACCGATTCAAATGTTATATATGCAAAATAGTGGTTGCAAGATCGAGCTGGACGAAGCGGAAACAAAAACCCGATACTAGCTTGTTCATCTAAATGGAACAATTTAGCATGCGTTACAAAGCTAAGACCGTGATTTACAAATCATCTTCACAAATTGAAATCTGAATTGGTTCTTAAGATGGTGAAAAATGACGATGAAATTGTTGATTTTGCATTGAATAAGAAAGAGTTCCAACTTGTATATAGTATAGTATTTTGAGCATCTATATCTCATAAAAACTCTAATTGAGTGATTTTTTATTCTATGGAAAGCTAAAACTATACAAAATTCATGTTCATCACTTTATTCGGAGATCGATGAATCAAGATAAACAATCATCTCGACTTGGACCAGCTCAACTCAGACCAAGTTGATCAAATCAACGACAAGCTGATCAACCAGCTCGATGTGGAACAGCCAACAGACCAAGCAGATCAACCTTCTCGATTTGGAACAACCTGGTCGAAAATAAAATTAGCTCGATCTCAAAATATGTACAGCAACATGAATATGATTGTTTCAATATCATAAATCATATAAAACCTTTATAAACGATCATATCATATTTCAAAAATTCATATCATTCTTGGGGGCCATAAATACAAATATTTGAATATCATATCACAAGTAAATGAAGGGAGAGAATGAGGAAGAACAACTCAACCCAAAAAGAAATACCTCGAAGCATTTATTGAAAGGCTGGAGTATGTAAGGGAGTCTAAATAGAGTTATCACCATAGTGAGAAAATTTTCCTTATGTGCGATGATACATTTGAGAAAAATACATTGTAATGATATGCATTGTTGAAGCATTTTATGTGTTCTTTGAAATACTATAATGTTTCATACTAGGTCTTGATAAAGGCTTCAACCAAACTATTTTCATACATTCAACTTGTATTTTCAAATCATTTACAAAATGTTTAATTGGTTTTTTAGATGGTTATGTTGAGTTTATTCCACTCATTTTAGAATATAATTTTTTGATACTCAGTTCACTTTGAACATTTCAAGAACGAGCTATTGTAGCTCTCTAGAAGCAAAATATTTTTAAAAGTTTTTATTCAACCCCTCTAAACATATTTTTTATTTTAGCAACTTGGATGCTAAGTCAATCCAGATAGCCAACTCTTGAATATCATGCTGGGGTGAATAAACAGTTAGTCAGGTCCTATCTATCTATCAAGATCAAGTTGCTTCCAACACTTAAACCAGATTTCATAATTTAATTCAAGTTGTAGCTGGTACGCCTACAAAACAATTCAATCTGTACACATACCATGCCGACATTTCAGAAGATCACTTGACCAATCAATGTACATTATCCGACATCATTAGTTGTCCACGAATGTCTCCTAATAAGACAAAGATAAGCAGAGACATTTCTCTCTCATATATCGATTTTTCATAAGCTGATTATTGCTATATTTGGATACATGTCAAGATGCATTAACTGATGTGTACTATGAAAGGGGAAAAAAGATAAGACAATTTGTTTTGTGTCAGAAATCAGTACAAGTATTCATTTATTGAAGATTGACTGTTGAAGGAGTTCATCTTTATATGCCTGATTAAAGATTGAAGAAGACTATTGAAGCTCTCACAATCCACCTTATCAAAGATTTCGAACAATCTTTAGTGATCTATCTTTAAACTGCTCTTTTGCCACGCATATTGTTCATATTGATCATTTGGGATCAACTTGTGCTACCTAATCAACTTTAGCTGCTCAAGCTACTTAATTGAAGAGTTGTACTTATATCTGTATGTACCTAGGGTTCAATAAATATTTTGAGTTAGTGTGGTATAGAAGATATTAAGAATTTCAATTTAGGCATTGAATAAGTCCTAACTAAAATAGGTTTGTACAAAGAGTTTATAAATCAAAGCCTTTTAGTGGATTCATTCCTTGAATGGAAAAAAGGAAGACGCAGAAGAATATTGTCTTCGAACTTCCATATACTTTGTGTTATTTATTTTCAGTAATTTAGCTTCCATTTGTTTCTATATATTTGTTTGGTATCTGTGTTAAAAGTCTGTTAAAATGAATATGTATCATATCACTAGTCCAGCCGGATTTTTTCGCACTTGAAAAACCATTTTCAGTGTCTAGTTTCATCTAGCCGGTCTAGAAACAAGCATTAACAATTATTAAAATCAACTCAAGTTTCAAAGAAAAATTTAAAGAGTTTATGCATTCCCTCTACTCTATATTCGATCCTAACAAATAATGTAAGGCCTAGAGTATATTATCGGGTAATTTGCCATAATTAGAATAATTATTGAGTTGTAAATTAAAATAATTATCTATGCAAAATATTTTTTTGAAAGGTGTGTTAAAAAATATGTATTTTAGAATATTGGAGAAGTATATACGATATTAAAATACATATAGAGTATAAATAACACACGAGAGCAAAATATATTCAAAATCGGGATTAATGGGCTTGAGTTACTATTTTTAGTAACCAATTAATATTAAAATACATATATTACACACACCCATCAAAAGAGAAGTAAGAAGAAAGAAGACCCAAGCCCTTCCCTGTTTTCCCGTCACCCTTGTAGCAGCTGTCGTAGAATTGTTGTATCTCTTCCGTCCGAATTCAAAACCCAAAAATTCTTGAAGGGTTGTCTTCTTAACATCCTAAGCTTCGATTCAATATATAAATTAGTCATTTTGAGCAAGGATTCAGTTAGATCAAAGCTGTTGTTTTGGTGCTCTGTTTCTATGTGATTTCTTGACCATTTTGGTGAGTTGTTCTTCTTGTTGCTACGATTTTTACAGCTTGAGTTTTTAGAAATGACATAAATAAATATTATAGATATTTGTGTTGGCTATCATTGAGCAATGGAATTATCAAATTTCAGTTAGAAACGATTTTGATATGATTTTTCTACCAAAATGTGTCAAAATCGAATTCGCAATTGAACTGTGTAGAAAAGATACTGTAATTCGAGGTTATGACCTTTGTACACTTGGATTCTGAAATTGTGGTTCAAATAAAAAGTGTATATATATGTGTGTTATCTTCGAAATGAGACTTGAATAGTTAAAATCTATCAAGAATTGAGAGAGTTATGCACTTTTTTCGAAACTGCTCAACTGCCATGTTATGTCCGAGAACAGATTGGAATATAGTGTATTCAATGAAATGTTGGGCTCAATCGGTTGGGAATTTGAATACGGTTTCAATTGGACAAAATTAGATAATTGAGTTTTTTTTTTAATTTCCAATTGGCGGATATTGATTTGAGTCAATATTGAGGGAGATATGAATTTTATGCTATGAAGTGTCGAATTTGGAACTATAACATAATATAGTTTTCATGATTTCTGTTTTTGGGTGTTTTAATCGTGTCGAGATGATTGAATTTCTTATTGAGTTTTTCCGGGGAAATGGGTTATTATTCGGCTTATTCTTATGTCTTTCAGGCTGAGGATGTCGAAGTAAAATTGATCGTTGGAATTGTCAAGTTGGTATAGGTATGTTACAATTCGGTAACATACAATGGTAATACATAAATTTAGTTTTGAACATAAATACGTGTTGTTATTTTGTTATGTGTTTATGTGGGTTATGTGTGTTGCTAAATGCATCGTTGTTTTATTTGATCATTATGTGACATATTCTATGGTATTTAGTATAGGTTATGATATTATGACATTCATGTTGAGCCCTATCGTTCTTGTCAGCCCGTTGTCGATATTCATTGTTATCTAGTACTGTTGTTTATCTTGGGATCATGGTCTGGCTGATAGGCCTATATACATTGATACACATGAGATCGTAGATATGATTGAATAATCACATGGTTAGTGCAGCCTTTTGAGGTGAGCGTTGGTTTTGTGTCATCCGGTTGTTTTGTGTCATCCTGTTATATATTGTAACAGCTGTATGGAGGCCGATTTGGGGGTGTTAATTTGCATAGCCTGGCATACCTCGTATACTTGACAGAGGAGGTTTAACTGCATGTCGATGTAGCTCCCCTGTGTGTCGCTCGAGTATTATTCTTGTTGATCGTATCGTTCATTTGGCTACGTTTACCCCGTTGATATTGATCCATGTTCACGCATTTCACATTTGTTTACTGGAGGGGCTGTTGTTGTCGCTTTTGGTCATCATGGTAGATCTCCCGAGTGGTTTTGCAGCACTAGGCAGAGGTTCCGCTAGCAGAGCTTGTGATTGAGGTGGGATTGCTTGGTTTTGTCCATTGAAGTCTCCCATCTAGTCTTTATGGTTGTCTTGGAGTTTGCATAAGTTCTATGTCGTATTTTATTTGCCGGGGAGATGCCCCGAATATCTGTATGAGTGTTTGACTTGTTATTATTAGTTTGGATCAGTTTTAATATGTTTTAAAGTCTTGCCGGCTTAGTTGAACTGATGCTTGAGAATTGTTGACGTGTACCTGATCGGCACTTGCATGTGATTGTTTATATTATCGCAGCGTCAGTCTTGAGTCATTTTACTATTTTCTGATTCTTGAGTTTTTTGAGATGTTCTACTTACGGGGAGGTCATGCCGAAAATTTTCTATGCTCTGAGGTCCTTTTTAAAGTATTTAAACTATTTTTCCGCTGCAGAATAAAATCAAATCATTATTATTTGATCATTAATTATCATTAGAATAAATGAACATCACAAATAATTGTTTTCATATTATTTATAAAGATTCATCATTTATAATTTTATTTTATTCTTTATAATATACATGTTTTTTAGTAATAATTTTTTTAATTTAGGTTAGATAATAAAAAATAAAAATGAATAAAAACGTATAATTATATATTGTGTACACTATTTGTACACAGGCAAAAACTTGTATGAGACGGTCTCACGGGTCGTATTTGTGAGACGGATCTCTTATTTGGGTCACCAATGAAAAAGTATTACTTTTTATGCTAAGAGTATTACCTTTTATTGTGAATATGAGTAGGGTTGATGTCACGACCCGGGACGGGGGTTGGTTGACACCGGCATTGCTCTCAAATTTACATTCGAAAACAACCAGCCTCAGAGTACAGAATTCAGAAACCAGTCTTTTATTCATAATGCGAAATAAATCAATTGTCTGTTACAACTCGAATATTGATGTTTTACAGCGGAAATGTAAAACCAGACATAACAGTGTCTTAACAGGTACAGCGGAATTAACATAAACATAAACTAAGAACAATAATCTTCTTCACCAGCCCCAGAATTGGATCTGCTCTTCTTCTTCTAGTATTTCTTCCTCGTTCTTATCTAAGATGGGTTTGGTGAGTGAGTGATATGATTGTCACTCAGTAAGCAGGGGCGGGAATAAATCCCAGTTTTCGAAATCGTTTTGAACAGAAACAATAATACGAATAATATACAGTAATTCTCATTTTCATAACAGAAATCAATATTCAGTATTCAGATATCAGAATCAGTATTCAGTAATCAGAAATCAGAAGTTTAACAAGTAAGCACTGAGCACGTTCGTGAATTTCATGGTTAAACTGATATCAGTCCCCTATATGTTCTCTCCTCTAAGGGGTGAGGCCAGTAATCAGTAATCAGTAATCAATAATGTTCAGAATATATATTCCTACCATTAGTTTACTAAATTTCAGTACTTCAAAATTCAGATATCAGAAATCGATCATACAGAAACTTTGCTTTAAAACATAAATCATCAAACTGGATTTCAAGTTACTATACATAAGCCCACTTACCGTAACTTGCTAAAAGTGTTTCGGTTGAAGTCTGCAATCTGCTTTTTCTTGCTACTGGTTTCTGCTGGTCGAAAATCAGCACTCCCTTATCTCAAATATTTCAAGTGATAACTCAAGATTTGTGTAACACCAATTCAGAGGTTGAGGGTGTTATTTATAGGACAAAATCTGACTGTTAGCCTCCCAAATAAATGGCCATAATATGCCATTAACGGCCTTTATTCTATGTTAAATACTTCAGTTACAACTCGATAGCTGAATCAGTAACTGTCTGCTGGAATTCGCTCTTCTGCTGCTGGATTTTGTCTGCTGGAATCTGTCTGCTGGATTTTGTCTGCTGGAAAATATCATCTTCTGAAATATGAGTTGCTGCTGGAATTGTTAGCTTCTGCTGAAATTGGCCAGCTGCTGCTACTGCTGGAATTTCAGGTTCTCACAGTTGACCCGTCTCATGGATTATGACCCGTGAGACGGTCTCACATGAGACTCACTCTTGTACACAAAACATTCGCACAAAATACTAATTAAAGGATTAGATGACCATATTTTTTTTTGTCAGTTTTGTGGAATACTCTCATTTAACTTTTTTGACAAATACTCTCATTTTTAAACTTCATCCCATATTTTAAAGGAGTAAATATTAATAATTATTTTTAAAGTTATTTAACATAACCTATCCTTTATAATTTTATTCTATTTCTTTCTAATATATTTCTTTTTAATAATTTTTCAATTTAGTTCGTGTTATAAAAAATAATTTTTTTTGAATAAAATATAAATTTATATTTTATCCATTATTTTACGCACGAAGTGTATCAAATTACTAGTATTATAATTTTCAAAAAAAAAACTAGTATTATATTATTTATATATTACTAAATCACTTGTATAAAAAATAGTTCTAAAAAAGTGAATACATGACAATATTATTGTAATCTTAAAGTATATATTACATACATCTGGAGTAGAAAGTAAGTCAACCAACCAAAAGCTGAGGGCAAATATGTCAAATGACACAATTGCAAAGTAGTTGCAGTGCTATATAAATTACACAGCATCACTGCCTATTTCCACACAAATAAGAAAGAAACTAAAACCAAGCATTCTTCACAGCAAAAAATAAAAATGCAACTGAAATCTTGCCCTCTTCTCTCAGCGATCCTCTTGATATTGGTGGCTTCATTTCATTACCAAGCCTTGGCCATTTCGCCTAGTGCCATCGTTGGCAACTGGCGGCCGATTCCGAACGTGGACGTTCTAAAAGTGTTGGAAATCGCTAGATTCGCGGTGTCGGAGCACAACAAGAAGGCTAACGTGCAGTTGGAGTTTGTAAAGGTGGTGAAGGGTGAAACCCAAATAGTCGAAGGTACGAATTACAGATTGGTCATCATCGCGAATGATAAGGCTGCCGGCAATGCGCCGGGAAATTACGAGGCCGTGGTCTGGGACAGGCCTTGGAAGCATTTCAGGGAACTAAGCTCTTTTGTGAAAGTTTAATGATGATATCATATATGTAATGCTAGTGTCCTGAATAAGAATGTCTTTATATTTAATATGAACAAATATTTGACATAATTTGATATATCTGTCATTGAATTTTTGGATGTTATATTATTCTTGTTTTTAGAAATACTAAATAAGATGTATAAAAAATAATTTTAAGTGATCCGACTATTTTTTAAACCACATATAAGTCGTAAAAGAACAATATATTTAAACATCTCATAATAATATTTTTACCACGCTTATAAACTCCCAAAAAGTTTATAAGTTTTTCGAAGATTGACCTTTCATTTGATTATGATAACTAAGCAAGTTGACTACATCAAATTGTAATTAAATCCTATTTGAGCATGAATTATTTGTATACAAATTTTTTTTTTTAAAAAAAACAAATATAACAAACTAAAACTGAAATTTGATAATATATTACGACTAGTATTTCAAAAAAAAATAGTTGTTCATATCATAACGACATCATTTCTATTTGAACCATTTTCAACTAAAGATTTCCTAATTTTTTTTAATCAAATTCTGTTTCAGTTCTCTCTATTATGAACATTGATTAGGGGCACACCAACTTTCTTAATTTATATTTTAATTTTATTATATTTTCGTATGAAAAAATTATTATTTATAAAAAATAAAGTCTACAACTGTCGGTGGATAATGGAAATATATTTTAAAAATTCATAGAAGTAAAAGAAAAAAAAGTATTCTTCAACACTGGTCCTAATTCAAATTCTTCCGACATGACTGTTGTATTTATGAAAATCTCTCACAATGTATAGACTTTGTTTGGATAAGTATTTATAAAACATTTATAAAAGCGTTTTTCACCAAAAAAAAATTAAAATTTATTTTATAAGTTGTTTTAAAAATAAATATGTGTTTGAATAAATATTCTACAAAAACATTTTGAGAGTTGAAAATGTGTTTGGACGATTATTTAAAAAAAAAAATCGATTTTAAAGTTAAAAATAATTATAAAGGTGTTTGAAAACAACTGATAAAAATCTTTTAATTCTCTTTAACCCACGTTTTTTTAATTATAAAAACGTTAAAAAAACACCTCTCAATTGTTATTTAAAACTATACTTTAATAACACTTTTTTTAAAAATATTTTTCAAAAAAGTTTTAGTAAAATATTATAGAAACACATAATTTAATTTTTTCACTTATAAAACAATAAAAATATTTTAAAGTACTTGTCCTAAAAGACAATAAAAGCTTTAACTAAAATTCACTGCATATCCCTTAAAAAAATAGTGTGGTCGGTGAAGAAGCTTTTTTTTATATGATGTGGTAACACGCAGCCGCTACATTTCGGTGCATATCGAAGAAATCTCGGATTTATGTAACAGTATGCAAACCTCGTTAGCCCTGTAAATCATACACACAAAGCTAGTTCGAGAAGGTTTTCATAGTGAGAATCGAACTCTTGACTATTGATTAAACATTCACATACTCTATTCACTCAGACACTATATTTGAAGACGGTGAAGAAACGTTTTGCTATACTTAAAATATTCATATTTTTTAAACCTCTTCTCCTATTTTGAAGGAGTAAAATTAAAATACATTTTTAAAATCATCCATCATTTATAATTATATTTTATTTTTTATAATATATATTATTGTTAGTAAAAAAATTAAATTTAGTTTAACTTGGTAAAATAAAAAATATGAATTAAATATATAATTATATATTGTAGACACTATTTTATACACATGGAAAATTAAAAATTTGGTCGTATAACTTGCATATTTTTCATTTTTGTCATGTTATTAGTCAATTTATAATTTTTATCCACTAATTTACACATTTTTTCATTGAGTGTTGAATTATCTGGGGAAAATGAAGACATGTCACCTGAATATGATGGTGTGTCATCGAAAATTAATGACGTGACGATGATACATTGTAGACATGTATGCTGCAACGTAAAATAATGACTAAAATTGAAAAATATGTGCAAGCTAGAGGATTACAAATATGAATTGACCGATACCATAGTTGAATATGAAAAACATTCAAGTTACATAACCGAAAATATAATTTTATCTTTTTATTTTTTGAAATAATAATTTTCCATTATACATACAACGTATGTGCAAAACAATTTGATGTACTGTGCTTGGTGAAGCCTTTTTTGTTTTTACCTAAAATACTCTCAATTTGAAATTGCATCCCATATTTTGTAGTAGTAAAGATTAATAATTATTTAACATAATCTACCATTTGTAATTGTATTTTATTTATTTCTAATATATACCTTTTTCAGTAAAAAAAATTTCAATTCATTTTATATTATAAAAAATAAATTTTGAATTAAATCATATAAATTTAATTTATCTATTATTTGACACACAAAGTGTATCAATATGCTAAAATTATATAAATAATTATTGACTCACTTGTATAAAAAAAGTTCTCAAAATGTGTATACATAATGAAGATATTATTGTAATCTTAAAGTATATATATTACATACATCTCAAGTTAAAAACAGTCAACCAACCAAAAGCTCAGGGAAAATATGATGCGGCTGCCAGCAATGCGCCGGGAAATTAAGAGGCTATGGTATGGGACATGCCTTGGAAACATTTCAGGGAACTAAGATCTTTTGTGAAAATTCAAGGGTGATATTATATATGTAATGATAGTCTCCTGAATAAGAATGTCTTTATATTTGATATAAACAAATATTTTTGGACATAATTTGAGATCTCTCTCATTGAATTTTTAGATGTTATATTATTGCAGTTTTTAGAAATACTAAATAAGATCTTTAAAAAATAATTTTAAGTGATCCAACTATTTTTCAAACCACATATAAGCCGTAAAAAAACATATTTAAACATCTCATAATAATATTTTTACCATGCTTCTAAATTCTCAAAAAGTTTATAAGTTTTTCGAAGATTGCCCTTTCATTTTGATTATGATAACCAAGCAAGTGGATTATGTAAAATTGTAATTAAATCATATTTGAATATGAATTATTTGTATAAAAAACAAAAAAAAAAACAAAGATAACAAACTAAAATTTAAATTTTATAACATATTATGTCTAGTTTTTCATAAAGGGTGGGTCTCATGTGAGACCGTCTCACAGATTATAATCTGTGAGACGGGTCAACCCTACCCATATTCACAATAAAAAGTAATAATTTTTTATTGGTGACCCAAATATGAGATCCGTCTCACAGATACGACCCGTGAGACCGTCTCACACAAATTTTTGTCTTTCGTAAAAAATAGTTTTTCATATCATAACGACATTATTTCTATTTGGACCATTTTCAACTAAAGATTTCCTTTTTTTAAATCTAATTTTGTTTCAATTCTCTCTATCATGAACATTAATTAGGAGCAAAACGACTTTCTTAATTTATATTTTAATTTTATTATAATTTTCGTCTGAAAAATTATTATTTTTTAAAAATAAAGTGTACAATGGTCCGTGGATAATGTAAATATATATAAAATATTCATAAAACAAAACAAAAAAAAAGGTATTCTTCAACACTTGTCCTAATTCAAATTCTTCGACATGACTTCCGTATTTATGAAATTCTCTCACAATGTATAGACTTTGTTTGGATAAGTATTTATAAAACGTTTTATAAAAGTGTTTTTACAAAACAAAATTTATAAATTATTTTAAAAGTTGTTTTAAAACTAAATATGTGCCTGGACAAATATTCTATAAAAATATTTTTAGAGTTGAAAAGGTGTTTGGACAATTATTTAAAAAAAAAACGATTTTAAAGTTAACAATAATTATAAAGGTGTTTGACAACAATTGAATAAAAAAAAAATTCATTCTCTTTAACCCGTGTTTTTTTATTACAAAACATAAAAAAAAAAAAATACATCTCAATTATTATTTAAAAACGATACTTTTGATAACACTTTTTCAAAAAATATTTTTCAAAAATGTTTTACTAAAATCTTATAGAAACACATATTTAAGTTTTTCACTTATAAAAACACTAAAAATATTTTAACCTACTTGTTCAAAAAGTCATTATTCTTTAGTTCCCCACTTTCCTTCATTATAATCTTCCTAAAAGACAATAAAGGCTTTAACTAACATTGAATGCATATCCCTTAAAAAAAAAAGCAAAAACTTGTGTGAGACGATCTCACAGATCGTATTTGTAAGACAGATCTCTTTATTGTGAATATCGGTAGTGAAAGGAATCGTATTCCTTGTCATCTTTTCTTTTTTAATTTTCCTTTTTATATCTTTTGGTTTTGCCTTTCTAGACATTTAGTATATGATCTCATATAGATTCTATATTTGATATGAGATTATGATATATATGACCGATAATATCCTCAAGATATGATATGATCTTTAAGATATGCTATCCTTGATTCAAAAGAGTTTGTTTCCTTATAAAATTGTTTTTCGATATTTTTATAGAAAAATGAAGACAAGGTAGCATAAAAAGGGAGAAGGAGATACAGAGCGTGGTGTACACGAGTGAAGAGAATTTCTAACGAAGAGACGTTTTCTGAGTTAAGGAGTCTCGTGACATCAATAAGAGTGTTGCTGTGAAGTGCTGACCACATCCGTCGACAACACCTAATCACTGTTTTGATTAGTGTGTTGAGTTTTGAATATTTGACACTTCTCAGTTGATGCATCCTATATAGTTTTGTTATACGGTTTGTTAGAGGGTTAGGATGCAATTTGTTACTCACCTTTATAAGGGAGTTGTTTTATTCTTTCACTAGTATTGGTTTTTTGTAAACTTACAAGTTTTTCTAGTGAATTATTTTGCCCTGAGGCACCGCACAAGTATTTGATACTTGTGCATAATTTATATCTCGTCTCTCTTATTTTTAGTATAATTCAAGTTGTGTGTTAACTTCGTAAACTGAAACTTCCGCTGCATGTTGTAAGTGGGTGTTACAACACCTACGCACAACAGCTACTTTCTGATACACACAACACTTACCCTATTTACACACACACTGTGGAAACAAAACTTTCAATTGGTATCAGAGCCACCACTTGACGCTACTAAGTGAGATCTTGTTTTGTTTTGTTTTCAGAGTGAAAAAGGAATTATGGAAGGATCAACAAATACAGTTTTTAGGCCTCCCGTGTTGGATGGATCAAACTATGCATTGTGGAAAGTAAAGATGAGGGTTTTTATTAAATCCATTGATGAAAGAGCTTGGCAACGTGTACTTGATGGTTGGAATCCACCAAAACTTGAAGATGCTGATGGAGACACACGGCTCAAACCTGAAAGTACATGGACTGTCGATGAAGTGCAAACTTCAAACTTTAATTCCAAGGCTCTCAATGCTATATTTTCATCTGTTAACACAATGATGTTTAATTTAATCACCAATTGTGTATGCGCCAAAGATGCTTGGGAGATACTCCAGAAGCACTGTGAAGGATCAGCAAGTGTGCGTAAAACTAGGCTAAGGATGGTGACATCAAAGTTCGAAAGCTTGAGAATGGAGGACAAGGAGTCTATTCTTGAGTATGACTGCCGGTTGAGACAACTCGCAAATGAATCACATGGTCTAGGAGATCCCATACTAAATGAAAGATTGGTGAACAAGGTTCTAAGATCTCTTCCTGAGAGATTCAATGTCAAAGTTTGCGCTATTGAAGAATCTAAAGACACTTCAACGATCAACCTGGATGAACTAATGAGTTCCCTCAAAACTTTTGTGATGAATCTTGATTTACAAAGGAAGGATAAAGGGAAGACAATAGCCTTTGAAGCCTCAACCGAATCTTACGATGAAATCCTTCAAATATCTAAAGAGGTGGATAAGTCTGATTTAGGTGAAGAATCGATCTCCCTGTTTACTAAGAAATTTGGCGATTACTTGAAGACTATGAGAGAAAAGAAGAAAATTGGACAAAAATCTGAGCTGCCCAATAACTCCACTTTTGCAAAAGCTCAAAAGTTTACTCCTATGAAAGGGCAGTTTCGACCAAAAACCGAAGTGCAAATCCAATCTAATGTCAGAAACCTGGACTCAGTGCAATGTAGAGAGTGTTCGGGATATGGACACTATGCCAATGAGTGTGCCAATCGACTTAGGAAAAACAAAGGCATGACTGTCACCCTGAGTGATGAAGAATCTGATGATGATCAAGGATCGGGTGAATCTGAAAATCACACATCGTTATCTTCTGTGATCAAGGAAAAACGCTCAATGCAAATCAATGCTTTGGGTGTTTCCACAGGTGTTGCAATACCTGGCCGCAACACCTCTTCGAATTCAGTATGTCTTAAATCTACAACCCTTGCGGAGGCAAGTCAGTCTGAAACTCAAGAGGTAGATGATAATGAAGTCACTCTAGAAAGTGTGCAGACGATGTACGAAGAATTATATGAAGACTGGATCAAAAGAACTAAAGGAAATGCAATTCTCTCCAAAGAGAATGCTGAGCTAAAGTCACAAATTTCACGACTTGAAGTAATCTTAAGCAAGAAAGATTTGGAATTATGTAAAGTCAAAGAGGAACTTGGAGAAGCAACTCAGATTCTTGCTAAGATGAATTCAAGTTCATCCAAACTGGATTCACTTTTGATGATTGGACAGAATGACAAAGCTGGACTTGGTTATCCGAATAGTCTGTTCGAAATTGGAGAATCTTCCAATACTGAGAGAAAACCAACTGTTTTTGTTAAAGGAAGTGTTGAAACCTCTAATGCTACACAAACTGAAAAATGTGCTCCATCTAAAAGGCAAATATCTACCAAGAAGTCCAAATCCAGAAAACGCCACTTTATCTGCCACTATTGTTTTAGACATGGTCATATCAAACCCTACTGCTTTAAACTGAGAGATGATTACAAGAGATGGGAATCAGAACAGATGTTGCCACAGGTGTTGTATAACACCCGGCGCAACACTGCCAACAAAAAACCGACGGTAAAAAGAGTTTGGGTACCAAAGACTAAGATTCAATGTTCCGTTATTTATACTTCATTAAAAACTAACATTGCAGGAATATGGTACTTTGACAGTGGTTATTCGCGCCACATGACAGGTTCTAAAGACCATTTGATTGACTATATTGAACTGAGGAGTGGTCATGTAACGTATGGTAGGTGGTGCTAAATGAAGAATTGCTAGCAAAGGAACCTTGAATGTTGATGGACTGCCTAATCTACACAATGTGCTCTATGTCGAAGGGCTTAACTCAAACTTAATAAGCATAAGTCAACTTTGTGATGACGGTTTGCATGTTAAGTTTGATAAAGACAATTGTGAAGTGTTTGATAATTCTAATACTCGTATTTTGACAGGTACAAGGTCTGCTGATAACTGCTATCAACTTGGAGAAGACTTAGTATGCAATCATTCAAAGGTGAGTGAATTAAACTTGTGGCATCAAAAATTGGGACATGCAAACTTCAAGACATTAAAGAATCTTGGTAAATACGATGCTGTGAGAGGTATGCCTAACTTATCCTCTCGAATTCCGTATGTTTGTGGTGCATGTCAAAAGGTAAACAAACACGTGTTCCCCATCAAGTGTTGCAACACTTTGGGACAACACGGTGTCTTGAACTCTTGCACATGGATCTTATGGGTCCAATGGAAGTGGAAAGTCTTGGAGGTAAGAAGTATTCATGCGTTTGTGTGGATGATTTCTCTCGCTTTACTTGGGTAAGATTTCTTAGAGAAAAATCCGATACATTTGATGTTTTCAAGAAATTACATGCTAAGATTACTAATCTACATAATCTGAGGGTTGGGAAGATAAGGACTGACCATGGTAAAGAATTTGAAAACTCACACT
This sequence comes from Primulina eburnea, assembly GCF_022965805.1. Taxonomy (NCBI): domain Eukaryota; kingdom Viridiplantae; phylum Streptophyta; class Magnoliopsida; order Lamiales; family Gesneriaceae; genus Primulina; species Primulina eburnea. The sequence continues at coordinate 1,210,951 of NC_133113.1, forward strand.
TTATATCATTTTGTGAAAAGAGAGGGATAACTCATGAATTTTCGGCCCCTAAGACTCCTCAACAGAATGGTGTAGCCGAGAGGAAGAATCGAACACTGCAAGAAATGGCTAGGGTCATGTTGAGTTCAAAGAATATTTCAAAGAGATTTTGGGCCGAGGCCTTGAACACAGCATGTCATATTTCAAATCGTGTGTACTTAAGGAGTGGTTCAACTATGACATCTTATGAGATTATCATGGGAAAGAGGCCGAACCTTAAGTATTTTCATGTTTTTGGGTGTGTATGCTATGTTTTGAATGACCGAGACCATCTTACAAAGTTTGACTCTAAAAGTGACAAATGTTTATTCCTTGGTTATTCATCTAATAGTCGTGCATATCGCATGTATAATCTGAGAACAAGAACGACTATGGAATCTATTAACGTTGTGTTTGACGATCTTGCAGATCTAGCAGGAAAAACAATCGAGGATGATGTTGATGGGATCCTGAATACAAGTGAGACACTGCCTAACACAGATGTTGCACCCGGTGTTGTAACACCGGAGACAACACCTGCACTGGCAGAATCAAATGATGAAATAGGAAAGTATACTGAGAATGATGATAGTGTAACCAATGAAGAGATTGATATTCCCATCAAGGTTCAGAAAAATCATCCATCATCTCAGATCATTGGAGAAACATTTGGAGGAATGCAAACTAGAAGAAAGGAGAAGGTAGACTATCGGAAAATGATGGGACTAGTATGCATGACTTCCGTATACTCTCAAGTAAGCCACTCTTGTTTTGTTTCACTCATTGAACCCAAAAATATAAGTGAAGCCTTAAAAGATGAATTTTGGGTTGATGCCATGCATGAGGAACTTGAACAATTCGTTAGGAATGATGTGTGGGATCTGGTTCCCAGACCTGATAATATGAATGTTATTGGAACCAAATGGATCTTTAAAAACAAAACAGATGAATCTGGAATTGTTGTGAGAAATAAAGCTAGGCTAGTGGCTCAAGGGTATACTCAAATTGAAGGAATTGATTTTGATGAAACGTTTGCCCCTGTTGCCCGGATTGAATTGGTTAGACTTTTACTTGATATTGCGTGTCACATGGACATAAAATTATATCAAATGGATGTGAAAAGTGTCTTTTTGAATGGCATCTTGAAAGAAGAAGCTTATGTAAGCCAACCGAAAGGATTTGAAGATCCACACCACCCGAACCATGTCTACAAGTTGAAGAAGGCACTGTATGGGCTTAAACAGGCTCCACGGGCATGGTATGGTAAGCTTACAGAATATCTGCTTGACTTGGGCTTCAAACGAGGTGAGGTTGATAAAACCCATTTTATTAAAAAGTCAAAGCATGATATACTTGTGTGTCAAATTTATGTGGATGACATAATTTTTGGTGCTTCTTCTCAAAAGCATGTTACTGATTTTGTTAATTGTATGTCTACCACATTTGAAATGAGCATGGTAGGGGAATTGAGTTTCTTTCTTGGCTTACAAATTAAACAAATGCATGATGGTATCTTTCTATGTCAATCTAAGTATGCCAAGAATGTGGTAAAGAAATTCGCTGCCGAGAACACTAAACACTTGAAAACTCCAATGGGGTCGACTGAAAAATTGTCCAAAGACGATGTTGTCACCGGTGTTGACAACACCCAGTATCGCAGCATCATAGGAAGTCTCCTTTACTTGAGTGCGAGTCGTCCCGACATTATGTTTAGTGTATGTTTGTGTGCCAGGTACCAGGCTGATCCTAAAGTCACTCATTTGAAAGCTGTTAAAAGAATTTTGCGATATATATCTGGAACAGTTGACTTAGGCTTGTGGTATACCAAAGAAACAAACATCAATTTAGTGGGATTTAGCGATGCTGACTGGGCTGGAAATTTAGATGATAGAAAAAGTACCACTGGGGGATGTTTCTATCTTGGTAACAATTTGGTGTCATGGTATAGTAGAAAGCAAAATTGTGTATCTCTGTCCACTGCTGAATCTGAATATGTTGCAGCCGCGAGCTGCTGTTCGCAACTTTTGTGGATGAATCAAATGATTAAAGATTATGGATTCAACAGTGACACCTTAATTGTATACTGTGACAACTCAAGTGCAATTGATATTTCAAAAAACCCAGTACAACACTCTCGAACGAAACACATAGACATTATACATCATTTTATTCGAGATTTGGTTGAAAAGGGTATAATTCGAATGGAATTTATTAGAACTAAGAACCAACTGGCTGATATCTTTACAAAACCATTGGACTTTGAGAGATTTTCCAATCTTAGGAAGTCTCTCAGCTGTGTGCACAATGATCACTCACGGATGTTGTCCTCGGTGTTACAACACCCGCGGACAACACCCAGCATGCATGCGCATTTTATTTTTAGGATGCTAGACATATGGCATACATCCTGCTTTGTGTGAAGCCTATACAAGTGTAGGATACTAAATGGCGTGCTCTCGGTTGTGAATCAAACTTTCCATCAAAATTCTCCAAAGTATGGTGTGTGCTCTATCTAAGTCATAAAGCTGTTGAGGATGATCGTGTACCACATGATCATGTCCAATGTAGATAATGACTTAGAAAATTCTTGAGCAATATGGTGAAAAATAGAAAAGAGGATAAAATAGAACAAAAAAAATGTTTAGAAGAAAATGGAAAAGGCTACCTAGAGGAGTCCAATGAAGACCGTTCCTCTAGTGTGGGAGCTACCACTTCTAAATCAAAACACATATGGAAAAAGCTACCTAGAGGAGTCCTATGAAGACCGTTCTTCTAGAGTGGGAGCTACCATGTCTGAATTAAATATATTCAAGAAAGTTTGAGTCCAATCTGTGAGTGTTGCCAAAAGGTGTTGCCAACACCTAAGTATAGACTGATCACTGTTTAGTCACATGTGTGTATTTCATTTCTTTGATCATATTTTAGGCATAAACTTAGGTCATTCATACTGCTGTTTTGTGAATACATCATGTCCAGTGGGCTCAGTTTTTGATTCATGAAATTCGAAGAACACCCTAACCAACGTAATTTTGAAATATCTTGATTGCTAATTGTTTGTGGGGTTAATTTGATCTATTGCTGACTGGTTACTTGAAGTAATAATTACACTGGTTCAGAAAAGTTACCGTTGGGTGAGAGGAAAAACTGATTCGGAAAGGTACTGTAGTCGCGGCTTAACAAAATATTACCGTTGGAGAGTAGTGCTTAAATACTTACGGGGGAATCAGGAATAGCTTTATTGTTTACTCTTTCCCTCACATTCTAAAATTACTGTCTACCCTTACTGTTCAGATTTCGCGCAAATCATCTGTGTTCTTCGTAAATTTTTTTTTTCCTCGAACTTCCCTACTTTGTTGTTCTCTATTTCGCAGATGGCTGGCTTTGATCCTCAAGACATTAGGAGTGAAATGGCTGCGAGCATGGGCAACAAATCACCTGACACAACACCCACAGCCGCACCCGATGTTGTGGGCATGGAAATTGTGGGCGTACCAGAAGAACCAATCCCGCTGGAAATGCTCGCTCCTGGTGAACCTGGGAACGAAATCAATGTCGAGGATCCCCCAAATTTTGAGGCCGTGAATAGAGCCTTTCCCCCTATTCCTATGCGCCGTAGGTCAAAGAGACAAGCAGGGTTCGATCCTGACTTTGTCCCTACCAAGAAACCAAGGGCATCCACCGTCCCATTTATTCTGGACCCTGATTTCTCATCTGGAGACGACTCCAATGATGATGATTTTGAGTTGGTGGCTTGCCCCAAACCAACTGTTGCTGCTAAGGAATCTGGTTCTACTTCTGGTAGTCAAAAGCCAAAACCCTTCACGGATTCTCATGAAGCTGTAAAAGAACAATCTCCTGGTGAACCTGAAGATGATGAACAATCTTTGGCAGAGTTTCTTGCTCAACTCAAAGAAGAAAAGGCCGCCCGAAAACAACTGCCTAAAGAGGATGAGCCTGATTCAGAAATGATGAAGGAATTTGAGCAAAACCAGCCTAGAGCGTCTGATGAGTCCTCTTCATCATCTGTCTCCGATTTTGAGTCTGAAGCACAAAATGATGATGATTCTGATGATATTGGCTCCGATGAAAGTGAAACTTTCGAAGAAGCTCTTGATCCTGCTGCCGGTGTTGAGGAGGATGTGGACAACACCGAGCACCACACTGACACTGATGACTACGATGTAAGTAAGTCATTTTCATCCAGATTTTATTCAGAGGATGCCTTGGCACTGTGGCCAATGTTTGTTCAGCGAGAGCTGATTGAGGAGAAGAACATTGATCTTGATGCGTATGGGAGACACAACTTGATTGAGTTCTTAAAAACTCGGAGGCTGTTCTCCACTGTAACTACTGTGATGCCCTACTGTCGCCGAGTTGTCTTGGAATTCTACTGCAATCTTCTGCACAGTGTGGGAAATGAAGAATCAGTGAAGTATGGGAGAGCCTTTGTTCGTGACCGAATCTACAATTTCTCATCTTCCGTAATCAACGCATTCTTCAACACCCCAGATGTTGAGGAAGGGGAAGAAGACCCTGACATCCATGCTGTAACCTCCGTGCTGACTGGAGGTGTGATTACAGTATTCCCCGACTATCCCAAGAAACTGAGCGCTGCGAATCTTACGTCCTTTTACTCTGTCCTACATAAGACCTCCATTTGGAATTGGACCCCCTCGACAAATTCCACCACAGTGACCAGATCTCAAGCCATGGTACTATTTAATATTGGCACTGGAAGGCCCTTCAATTTTGGCAAGTTGGTATTCAGGACAGCTTTACAATATGCTGAAGGAGACTACAAGAAGACAAAGCTGCCATATCCCTCACTGATCTATGGAATCCTGGAGTCTCAAGGGTTCATTCGGGATATTGATGAAGATCTCTGCCCTGTTAAAGATTCTCTGAAGATTTCTCCTGTGTATTTTAAAGGCCATAGACAGATTGATCTGCCTTGGGTGAGTTCCAGTGTTGCTCCAGATGTTGACAACACTGCTGATGCAACATCGGAGCCTCTGCCTGACTTGACCAGCCTGCCCCCGACACCTCCTGCTGGTTATGTTACACTATCTCTCTCCTACATTCGCGAGCAGATTGCCTATGGTCGGCAACAGATTGCCAATGCCAAAGAGACCATTGATCATTACGAACATCATGTGGCAGATTATGAGCTTCTACTTGCTGCTAGTATCCATTCTGGACAAAAAGAGGGAGATGATACAGCTGGCATAAGTGGAGCCAAAATGGACGAGGAGGATGATGGCAGTAATAATGAAGAATGATAGTTTGAGTGTGTATTGGTTGAGCATGTATTCTCTTTTTGATGGTTTAGTCTCTATTAATATTTCTACCATTTCCTACTCCTGTTGTATCTTTATTCTCTCTGATATGTGTCTCTCCAGATTACAAAAAGGATTCCGGTGTTAAGATCTGAATGTTGTAACATCTAACATACAACACATACAACACCTGATGAAATTCAGGGGGAGTCACTGAGTCACTAATCCAGGGGGAGTACAGCCGAATACCATTTTGAAGTGGTTTTGTCCAGAAAGGCAAAAAAGGGGAGATTGAAAGGAATCGTATTCCTTGTCATCTTTCCTTTTTTAATTTTCCTTTTTATATCTTTTGGTTTTGCCTTTCTAGACATTTAGTATATGATCTCATATAGATTCTATATTTGATATGAGATTATGATATATATGACCGATAATATCCTCAAGATATGATATGATCTTTAAGATATGCTATCCTTGATTCAAAAGAGTTTGTTTCCTTATAAAATTGTTTTTCGATATTTTTATAGAAAAATGAAGACAAGGTAGCATAAAAAGGGAGAAGGAGATACAGAGCGTGGTGTACACGAGTGAAGAGAATTTCTAACGAAGAGACATTTTCTGAGTTAAGGAGTCTCGTGTCATCAATAAGAGTGTTGCTGTGAAGTGCTGACCACATCCGTCGACAACACCTAATCACTGTTTTGATTAGTGTGTTGAGTTTTGAAGATTTGACACTTCTCAGTTGATGCATCCTATATAGTTTTGTTATACGGTTTGTTAGAGGGTTAGGATGCAATTTGTTACTCACCTTTATAAGGGAGTTGTTTGATTCTTTCACTAGTATTGGTTTTTTTGTAAACTTACAAGTTTTTCTAGTGAATTATTTTGCCCTGAGGCACCGCACAAGTATTTGATACTTGTGCATAATTTATATCTCGTCTCTCTTATTTTTAGTATAATTCAAGTTGTGTGTTAACTTCGTAAACTGAAACTTCCGCTGCATGTTGTATACAACACCTACGCACAACACCTACTTTCTGATACACACAACACTCACCCTATTTACACACACACTGTGGAAACAGAACTTTCAGGTAGAGTTGACATGTCTCACAGATTAAGATCCGTGAGAAGTCTCACATAAGACTACTACAAAAAAAATGGTGTGGATGGTGAAGACGCTTTTTTTATACGATTTGGGAACCCGCAACCGCTACGTTTCAATGCATATTGAAAAAATCTCGGATTTTTTATGTAACAATAAGCAAACCACGTTAGCCCTGTAAATCATACTCGACAAGCTTTACGCAAGCTCGTCCGAAAAGGTTTTGATAGTGAGAATCAAACTCCCGACTATTGGTTAAACAATCACTTACTCTATCAACTCAGACACTATCTTTGAAGACTGTGAAGAAGCCTTTTTGCTATGCTTAAAATATCCACATTTTTTAAACCTCTTCTGTTTTGAAAGAGTAAAATTTAAATACATTTTTAAAAAAATCCATCATTTATAATTATATTTTATGTTTATAATATATTATTGTTAGTTAAAAAAACTAAATTTAGTTTTGATTGTAAAATAAAAAATATGAATTAAAATATAGAATTATATATTGTAGACAATATTTTATACACATGGAAAATTAAAATTTTGGTCGTGTAACTTGCATGTTTTTCATTTTTTATCATGTAATTAATCAATTTATAATTTTTGACCCCTAATTTACACTTTTTTTTCAATTGAATGTTGACTTGTCAGAGGAAAATGAAGACATGTCACCTGAATCTGATGGTGTGTCATCGAAAAATACTGACATGACGATGATATACATTGTAGGCATTTATTATGCAACGTAAAAAAAATGAATAAAATTGAAAAATATGTGCAAGCTAGAGGATTACAGATATGAATTGACTGATACCATAATTGAGTATGAAAAGCGTTCAAGTTACATGACCAAAAATATAATTTTATCCTTTTTATTTTTTGAAATAATAAGTTTCCATTATACATACAATGTATGTGCCAAACAATTTGATGTGCTTGGTGAAGCCTTTTTGTTTTGACAAAAACTTATATGAGACGGTCTCACGAGTCGTATTTTATGATACAGATATCTTATTTGGGTCATCAATGAAATTTTTTTACTTTTTATACTAAGAGTATTACTTTTTATTGTGAATATTGGTAGGGTTGACCCGTCTCACTGATAAAGATTCATTAGACCGTCTCACAAGAGACCTATTCTTTTGTTTTTACCTAAAATACTCTCAATTTGAAATTGCATCACCTATTTTGGAGTAGTAAAGATTAATTATTATTTAACATAATCTACCATTTGTAATTGTATTTTATTTATTTTTAATATATTATTCCTGTTTTTTGAAATACTAAATAAGATGTTTAAAAAATAATTTTAAGTGATCCGACTATTTTTTAAACTACATATAAGTCGTAAAAGAACAATATATTTAAACATCTCATAATAATATTTTTACCACGCTTATAAACTCCCAAAAAGTTTATAAGTTTGTCGAAGATTCACGTTTCAATTCGATTATGATAACTAAACAAGTTGACTACATCAAATTACAATTAAATCCTATTTGAGCATGAATTATTCGTAAACAAATTTTTTTTTCAAAAAAAAAAAAAAAAAACAAAGATAACAAACTAAAAAAGATAACAAACTAAAACTGAAATTTGATAATATATTATGTCTAGTATTTCATTAAAAATAGTTTTTCATATCACAACGACATCATTTCTGTTTGGACCATTTTCAACTAAAGATTTCCTAATTTTTTTTTTTTATCAAATTCTGTATCAATTCTCTGTATTATTTTCATTGATTAGGGGCAAAACAACTTTCTTAATTTATATTTTAATTTTATTATTATTTTCGTATGAAAAAATTATTATTTTTAAAAAATAAAGTCTACTACTGTCGGTGGATAATGGAAATATATTTAAAAAATTCATAAAAGTAAAAGAAAAAAAAGTATTCTTCAACACTTGTCCTAATTCAAATTCTTCAGACATGACTTTTGTATTTATGAAAATCTCTCACAATTATACAGACTTTGTTTGGATAAGTATTTATAAAACATTTTATAAAAGCGTTTTTTTACAAAAAAAAAAAATTAAAAACTATTTTAAAAGTTGGTTTAAAAATAAATATGTGTTTGAACAATTATTTTTTTAAAAAAAATCGATTTTAAAGTTAAAAATAATTATAAAGGTGTTTGACAACAATTGATAAAAAATAAAAATGTTCTAATTCTCTTTAACCCACGTTTTTTTAATTATAAAAACATAATGTTGGAACTTTTCAAGTTCGCAATCTTTGCTTAATTTTGATGCTAACAAAACTTGTTATTTTGTTTCTAATAATCTACCTTAGTGTGCAGTAAGCTGGAACTGAAATAATCAGTTACGAGCCAAAACTAAAGCTGTCGAGGAATGCTAACTGAAGACGTCCAACTGATCGCGTAAACTGAAAACAGTAGAACTGAAGTGCCAACTGAAAGACTAGTTCAACTGAATGTCCAGCTGATGAGCAGTTCAGCAAAAGACCTTCAGAAGCCCGGCCAGCTGATGAAGTGTTCAACTGATGAAGAGCCCAGCTGACCAGTTCAACTGAAAGAGTGAAATCAGTTCAACTGATTTCACCAGCCCAACAGAAGACCAGTTCAACTGACCAGTTGAAAGCATCAGTCAGAGTCAATCAGTTGCAGATCAAGACAAGCTTAATAATGGAATCCAGCTAAGCACGAAGGTACAAAAGCTATTGTACTACCACAGTACAATAAGAGACGTTGCATCAGAGCTTAAAGCCAAAAGTTCCGGAAAGATGTCGAGGAACAAATTCAAAATGCAACGGACACATTAGTCTACTGTACGGTCAGCCAAACGCCTATAAATAGAAGCTGAAGTTCAGTGAAGACTAACACTGAGAAAAACTAGAACAGAGAACAAGGGCACGCTTATTACATATCAGCTTGTTAGAAGCAATCAGCCCAGAGGGAACACTTCATTGTATTATCAGCTTAGATTAGAAGCCTTTTTCCCTCAGTGTGTGAGAACACTTTCGGGTAGTGTTCATTGATCAGTTCTCACACACACACACACACACACTCACTCATCATCTCAGATTCCGTCTTGCACACAGACGTAAAACATGTGTATGTAGTCTTTCTCACATAGACGTTAAAGAAGTGTTGACTAGAAGGTGATGCCTTCAGTTTAGAACTAGGAGTTCAGTTAGGCAGTGGGTAAGTCCTAAGCTGGGTGGGTTTGTACAAAGGTTTGTATAAATCAAAGTCTTCTAGTGTATCCTACCCGAGGAGGTAGAAGGGGTGACGTAGGAGCAGTTGAAGTCTCCGAACATCCATAAACATATCTTGTGTTTTGTTTTCAGTCTAACTGTTTAACTGTGTTGTTCTTAATTGTTTCATCAGTCCAGCTGATATCAGTTCAGTTCTGTCCATAACCGAACTGATATAAGCTCTAACTGACTTCTTTTCTTCAGTTAACCAGTTGCACAAGATATATAAAATTGATCAGTTTGTTTTCTTAACGAAGGATTATTTTGAGTGTCTTCCGCTTAGTTGTTTAACCAAACTCGATCTAATTCATCGGTGTATTTATTCTTAGAACACGAGCTATTGCAGCTCATTGGTAGATTAGTCAGAAGGGTCAACGACTGATGCACAGCTTCGTAACTGATGTTCAGTCGGGGCCCCCATAACCGATCCTGACAACTGGTATCAGAGCTTGATGTTCTAAGAAAGACATTTGAAAAACTGATCTAAAATGTTTTTGAAATATTTGTAAAATGTTTTAAAGTATTTTAAATTTGTTTTAAAATGGTATTTAAAATGGTTTTCAAAACCCTTTTAAAAATTTTATATCTCACGCGTTTTTCTGAGAAGAGAGGATTGGTTCTGCAATTAATATTGTAGCCACTTCGCTCGAATCCGATTTTCTTATTTTAGCAGCTTGCAGGTTTTGAGGTCAACTGACAGGAGAACAGCAAAACTGATATGCGAACAAGATTTCAGTTGCAAGCCTACCAGTTAAACTGATCAACAGACGAAACCCAACTACCAGCTGAAACTGATGAGTTAACTGGAGCCTAATCATCAGAAGTGCCGCCGCTTAACTGCCATATCAGATCAGGAGAAATGATCAATGCGGTTCAGCAATCAGTTGAGTCCAGTTTGCATCAGCTAAACCAGTTGGCTAGCACAGGACCTCAAGTTCAAAGCAGTTAGCTGTTCATCTATCAAAAGGAAATTAAGACTTTGCAGTCTTTCAAGGATTCAAGGCAACCGATAGTTGGTACATTTAGTTCTATTATGTGTAAACTGATTGATAACTGATGTTGTTTAAAATCCAGCTAAATGTAGTAGCAGTTTTCCCTTACATAACTGGTGTGCTTAATTGTAATACAAGGGAAGTTTATTTGTTTAAATGAACATCATGTTATTCAGTTTGTTTAAATGTATCTGAACTGATAATCCCAGTTTTGTGTAGCCTTAACTGCTTGCATGATTATTGCTGCTTTAAAATAATTTTAAAATCGTGTGACTATTTATATTTTTAAGGGGGAGTTTTCCTTTAAATTCATATTTTAAAATGATTTTTTCAATTCAGTTGTTGAGGGGGAGTTTTTTTTTTTAAAAAAAAATATATATATTTTTCAAATTTGTTATCCCTCAAACTGAATTATCTTAGTTTCTTTTTAAATTGTTTTTCTTATTAATTCAGTTAGTAAGGGGGAGCATTCACTCCTGGAACTGAATTTTTGTTTTGATTGCTTAAATGTTTTTGATTCTCACAAAGGGGGATAATCATATCACTTTAACTGTTCAAGTTTTGTGATCATCAAAAAGGGGGAGATTGTTGGAACTTTTCAAGTTCGCAATCTTTGCTTAATTTTGATGCTAACAAAACTTGTTATTTTGTTTCTAATAATCTACCTTAGTGTGCAGTAAGCTGGAACTGAAATAATCAGTTACGAGCCAAAACTAAAGCTGTCGAGGAATGCTAACTGAAGACGTCCAACTGATCGCGTAAACTGAAAACAGTAGAACTGAAGTGCCAACTGAAAGACTAGTTCAACTGAATGTCCAGCTGATGAGCAGTTCAGCAGAAGACCTTCAGAAGCCCGGCCAGCTGATGAAGTGTTCAACTGATGAAGAGCCCAGCTGACCAGTTCAACTGAAAGAGTGAAATCAGTTCAACTGATTTCACCAGCCCAACAGAAGACCAGTTCAACTGACCAGTTGAAAGCATCAGTCAGAGTCAATCAGTTGCAGATCAAGACAAGCTTAATAATGGAATCCAGCTAAGCACGAAGGTACAAAAGCTATTGTACTACCACAGTACAATAAGAGACGTTGCATCAGAGCTTAAAGCCAAAAGTTCCGGAAAGATGTCGAGGAACAAATTCAAAATGCAACGGACACATTATTGAGTCTTACTGTACGGTCAGCCAAACGCCTATAAATAGAAGCTGGAGTTCAGTGAAGACTAACACTGAGAAAAACTAGAACAGAGAACAAGGGCACGCTTATTACATATCAGCTTGTTAGAAGCAATCAGCCCAGAGGGAACACTTCATTGTATTATCAGCTTAGATTAGAAGCCTTTTTCCCTCAGTGTGTGAGAACACTTTCGGGTAGTGTTCATTGATCAGTTCTCACACACACACACACACACACTCACTCATCATCTCAGATTCCGTCTTGCACACAGACGTAAAACATGTGTATGTAGTCTTTCTCACATAGACGTTAAAGAAGTGTTGACTGGAAGGTGATGCCTTCAGTTTAGAACTAGGAGTTCAGTTAGGCAGTGGGTAAGTCCTAAGCTGGGTGGGTTTGTACAAAGGTTTGTATAAATCAAAGTCTTCTAGTGTATCCTACCCGAGGAGGTAGAAGGGGTGACGTAGGAGCAGTTGAAGTCTCCGAACATCCATAAACATATCTTGTGTTTTGTTTTCAGTCTAACTGTTTAACTGTGTTGTTCTTAATTGTTTCATCAGTCCAGCTGATATCAGTTCAGTTCTGTCCATAACCGAACTGATATAAGCTCTAACTGACTTCTTTTCTTCAGTTAACCAGTTGCACAAGATATATAAAATTGATCAGTTTGTTTTCTTAACGAAGGATTATTTTGAGTGTCTTCCGCTTAGTTGTTTAACCAAACTCGATCTAATTCATCGGTGTATTTATTCTTAGAACACGAGCTATTGCAGCTCATTGGTAGATTAGTCAGAAGGGTCAACGACTGATGCACAGCTTCGTAACTGATGTTCAGTCGGGGCCCCCATAACCGATCCTGACACATAAAAAACCTCTCAATTGTTATTTAAAAATTATACTTTGATAACACTTTTTTAAAAATATTTTTCACAAAAATTTTTACTAAACTATTATAGAAACACATAATTTAATTTTTTCACTTATAAAACAATAAAAATATTTTAAAGTACTTGTCCAAACAGAAGTTGTAATTTTTCAGTTCCCCACTTTCCTTCATCATAATCTTCCTAAAAGACAATAAAAGCTTTAACTAAAATTCACTGCATATCCCTTAAAAAAATGGTGTGGTTGGAGAAGAAGCTTTTTTTTATATGATGTGGTAACCCGCAGCCGTTACGTTTCGGTGCATATTGAAAAAATTTCGGAGTAATATAACAGTATGCAAACCACGTTAGCCATGTAAATCATGCATACAAAGCTCGTCCGAGAAGGTTTTGATAGTAATAATCGAATTCTTGACTATTGGTTAAACATTCACTTACTCTATCCACTCGGACTCTATACTTGAAGACGGTGAAGAAACTTTTTGTTATACATAAAATATTCACATTGTTAAACAATTAAAATACATTTTAAAAATTATCCATCATTTATAATTATATTTTATTTTTTTATAAAATATATTATTGTTAGTAAAATTAAATTAAATTTAGTTTAGTTGGTAAAATAAAAATATGAATTAAATATATAATTATATATTGTAGACACTATTTTATACACATGGAAAATTAAAATTTTGGTAGTATAACTTGCATGTTTTTCATTTTTGTCATGTTATTAGTCAATTTATAATTTTTGTCCACTAATTTACACATTTTTTCAACTAAGAGTTGAATTATCAGGGGAAAATGAAGACATGTCACCTGAATATGATGGTGTGTCATCGAAAAATTAATGACGTGACGATGATACTTATTGTAGACATGTATGATGCAACGTAAAAAATGATTAAAATTGAAAAATATGTGCAAGCTAGAGGATCACAAATATGAATTGACCGATACCATAGTTGAATATGAAAAACATTTAAGTTAGATAACCAAAAATATAATTTTATCCTTTTTATTTTTTGAAATAATAATTTTCCATTATACATACAATGTATGTGCAAAACAATTTGATGTGCTTGGTGAAGCCTTTTTTGTTTTTACCTAAAATACTCTCAATTTGAAATTGCATCCCCTATTTTGGAGTAGTAAAGATTAATAATTATTTAACATAATCTATCATTTGTAATTGTATTTTATTTATTTCTAATATATACATTTTTCAGTAAAAAAAATTCAATTCATTTTATATTATAAAAAATAAATTTTGAATTAAATTATATAAATTTAAATTTATCTATTATTTTACACAAAAAGTGTCTAATATTATAATAAATAATTATTGACTCACTTGTATAAAAAATAGTTCCCAAAATGTGTGTGCATAATGACAATATTATTGTAATCTTAAAAGTATATATATTACATACATCTGGGGTGTGTTTGGTTGAGTGGATTAAATAAGGATAGATTAATAGTCCAATATTTATCGTTAAAATTTTAAGTTGTTTTAATAATCATTTTGACCCGGTTTAAGATCCAATTTTATTTATCAAATAGTTATCCATAAAATTGGATCTTAAACCGGATCAAAATGATTATTAAAACAACTTAAAATTTTAACGATAAATATTGGACTATTAATCTATCCTTATTTAATCCACTAAACCAAACACACCTGGAGTTAAAAACAGGCAACTAACCAAAAGCTGAGGGCAAATATGTCAAATGACACAATTGCAAAGTTGTTGCAGTGCTATATAAATCACACAGCATCACTGCCTATTTCCACACAAAGAAGAAAGAAACTAAAACAAAGCATTCTTCACAGCAAAAAATAAAAATAAAAATGCAACTGAAATCTTGCCCTCTTCTCTCAGCGATCCTCTTGATATTGGTGGCATCATTTCATTACCAAGCCTTGGCCATTTCGCCTAGTGTCATCGTTGGCAACTGGCAGCCGATTCCGAACGTAAATGTTCTAAAAGTGTTGGAAATCGCTAGATTCGCGGTGTCGGAGCACAACAAGAAGGCTAACGCGCAGTTGGAGTTTGTAAAGGTGGTGAAGGGTGAAACCCAAGTAGTCGAAGGTACGAATTACAGATTGGTCATCATCGCGAATGATAAGGCTGCCGGCAATGCGCCGGGAAATTACGAGGCCGTGGTCTGGGACATGCCTTGGAAGCATTTCAGGGAACTAAGCTCTTTTGTGAAAGTTTAAGGATGATATCATATATGTAACGCTAGCGTCCTAAATAAAAAAGTCTTTGTCTCTGATATGAAAAAATAATTTTGGACATAAATTGAGATCTCCTTCATTGAATTTTGGGATGTTAAATTATTATAGGTTTTAGAAATACTAAATAAGCTCTTCGAAAAAATAACTTTGAGTGATCCAACTTTTTTAAAACCACATATAAGCTATTAGAGTAGGTCTCATGTGAGATCGTCTCACGGATCACAATCTGTGAGACGGGTCAACCCTACTCATATTCACAATAAAAAGTAATACTCTTAGCATAAAAAGTAATACTTTTTCATTGATTATCCAAATAAAGATCAGTCTCACAAAATACGACCCGTGAGACCGTCTCGCACAAGTTTTTGCCAAGCTATTAAACAACATATTTTAACATCTTATAATGTCTTTTATATTTTTTTAGCAAACATCTTTTCTAGCTCATGAACTCCCAAAAAGTTTGTAATCTTTTCGAAGATCTACCTTTCATTTGTATTGAGATAACTATGAAAGTGGACCATGTTAAATTGTAATAAAATCATTTTTGAGTCTAAACTATTTTACACAGACTATTGTTTAATAAAAAAAAACAAAGATAACGTATTAAAAAGAATTTTGACAACATAGATGACCGAAATCGCAAATAAGTAAATATATAAAATATAAAATGCATTTTTTTTATTCTTAGCATGAAATGTAATATTTTTTATGGATGACCCAAATAAGATATATGTCTCACAAAATACGACCCGTGAGATCGTTTCACATAAATTTTTGCCTGACAAAAATTAACATTATTGGTTTACTAACTTTTCCTATGATGAGTTTTACTGTACTAAGTTTTCACATTTTGATTTTATCTGTTTGTTTTTGGGAGCTTGACTCGAACTTCAAAAAATTCAGTCCCCTCAAATAATAGATCTTACTTTTTTTTTTCAAACATAGCGATATTATTTACATATGAACCCTTTACAACTAAAATTCCCTAATATATTCATCAATTTTTTTTTTCTCAATTCTCTATTTTTCGAGTTATTATTATTTCGTATGGAATTTTTTTCCTTTTTTAAAGAATAAAGTCTACAATGGTCGTGGATCTTGGAAATATATAAATTTTACAAAAGTTAAAAAGGGAAATCTCCCACACACATCCTAATTCAATTTCTTCCGACCCTTATTTTCATATTTCTAAAATCTCTCGTAACATATAATTCTCAGTTCCCCACTTTCTTCATTTTAGTCTTCTTAAAAGACAATAAAAGCTTTAACTAAAGTTTGATTGCACATCCCTTAAAAAAATTGGTGTGAATGGTGAAGCCTTTTTTGTTTTACCTAAAATATTGTTGTTTTAAACTTCCTATCTTATTTTTAAAGGAATAAAATATTAATAATGTTAGATTAAAAATATCTCAGTTTTGGTGATAGCAAACATCATCGAGTTGTTTATAGTTCCAACTGCTATTTATTTATATTTACAAGATTCTAGTTGTGTTGGGTTGCAGAAATGCTAAAAAATATTGATTATAATGATAACGAAACTTGTTATTATGTTGCTAACATAATTCATTAAATATGAAGTTGGTAGATGTCAAGTTGGAAGTAATAAGTTGCTGAAGTATAATTTTATCACAACTTAGTTTATGGCAAGATAAAATTTTTCTATGATATCTCATTGCTCGATGATTAAAATGACAAGAAACGAACACGGCTGAACAAAAAACTCAATTGCTACAAGTCAAACTTCTGATCATCTCAACCGATTCAAATGTTATATATGCAAAACAGTGGTTGCAAGATCGAGCTGGACGAAGCAGAAACAAAAACCAGATACTAGCTTGTTCATCTAAATGGAACAATTTAGCATGCGTTACAAAGCTAAGACCGTGATTTACAAATCATCTTCGCAAATTGAAATCTGAATCGGTTCTTAAGACGGTGAAAAATGACGATGAAATTGTTGATTTTGCATTGAATAAGAAAGAGTTCCAACTTGTATATAGTATAGTATTTTGAGCATCTATATCTCATAAAAACTCTAAATTGAGTGATTTTTTATTCTATGGAAAGCTAAGATAAAACTATACAAAATTCATGTTCATCACTTTCCTCGGAGATCGATGAATCAAGATAAACAATCATCTTGACTTGGACCAACTCAACTCAGACCAAGTTGATCAAATCAACGACAAGCTGAACAACCAGCGCGATGTGGAACAGCCAACATACCAAGCTGATCAACCTTCTCGATCTAGAACAACCTGGTCGAAAATAAAATTAGCTCGATCTCAAAATATGTACAGCAACATGAATATGATTGTTTCAATATCAGAAATCATATAGAACCTTTATAAACGATCATATTCCTATTTCAAAGATTCATATCATTCTTGGGGGCCATAAATACAAATATTTGAATATCATATCACAAGTAAATGAAGGGAGAGAATGAGGAAGAACAACTCAACCCAAAAAGAAATACCTCGAAGCATTTATTAAAGGGCTGGAGTATGTAAGGGAGTCTAAATAGAGTTATCACCATAGTTAGAAATTTTTCCTTATGTGCGATGATACATTTGAGAAAAATACATTGTAATGATATGTATTGTTGAAGGATTTTATGTGTTCTTTGAAATAATATAATGTTTCATACTAAGTCTTGATAAAGGCTTCAACTAGGGGTGTTCAAACTTCGGATAAAATCGAAAAAACCGAAAATCCAAACCGAAAAAACCGAACACTAAACCGAACCGAAAACCGAATTTTATAATTCGGATATAAATGTTAAAACCGAAATTAATTTGGTTCGGTTTCGGATTATAAATGTCAAAACCGAACCGACCGAAAAAACCGAAATTTAATTAAATTAATAATATTATTTTTATTTTATATTATTTATTGAGATGATATTAGTGAATGAAGAATTATTTTGAATAATACTTAGTTGATTATTGTTTATGTAATTCATTTGTACTTTATATTTAAATATTTTACTAAGAAATCATTTAAAAAGATAACATATTATATTTTATAATATCTTTATATTGTTAATAATTGTATCAAAACCGAAATAACCGAACTATTTCGGTAGAAAACCTAACCGAACCGAAGAAAAATGGTTCGGATATCGGATCATATATTTGTAAAACCGAAAACCGAAAAAACCGAAATAAAAAACCAAAAACCAAACCGAACCGACCGATGAACGCCCCTAGCTTCAACCAAACTGTTTTCATACATTCAACTTGTATTTTCCAATCATTTACAAAATGTTTAATTGGTTTTTTAGAGGGTTATGTTGAGTTTATTCCACTCATTTTAGAACTGTAATTTTTTGATACTCAGTTCACTTTGAACATTTCAAAAACGAGCTATTGTAGCTCTCTAGAAGCAAAATATTTTTAAAAGTTTTTATTCACCCCTCTTTAAACATATTTTTTTATTTTAACAACTTGGATGCTAAGTCAATCCAGAATCTTGAATATCATGCTGGGGTGAATAAACAGTTAGTCAGGTCCCATCTATCTATGAAGATCAAGCTGCTTCCAACACTTAAACCAGATTTCGTAATTTAATTCAAGTTGTAGCTGGTACGCCTACAAAACAAGTCAATCTGTACACATACCATGCCGACATTTCAAAAGATCACTTGACCAATCAATGTACATTAACCGACATCGTTAGTTGTCCACGAATGTCTCCTAATAAAACAAAGATAAACAGAGACATTTCTCTCTCATATATCGATTTTTCATAAGCTGATTATTGCTATATTTGGATACATGTCAAGATGCATTAACTGATGTGTACTATGAAAGGGAAAAAAGATAAGACAATTTGTTTTGTGTCAGAAATCAGTACAATTATTCATTTATTGAAGATTGACTGTTGAAGGAGTTCATCTTTATATGCATGATTAAAGATTGAAGAAGACTATTATAGCTCTCACAATCCACCTTATCAAAGATTTCGAACAATCTTTAGTGACCTATCTTTAAACTGCTCTTTAGCCACGCATATTGTTCATATTGATCATTTGGGATCAACTTGTGCTACCTAATCAACTTTAGCTGCTCAAGCTACTTAATTGAAGAGTTGTACTTATATATGTATGTACCTAGGGTTCAATAAACACATGCATTTTGAGTTTGTGTGGTATAGAAGATACTACGAGTTTCAATTTAGACATTGGATAAGTCCTAAATGAAATGAGTTTGTACAAAGAGTATATAAATCAAAGTCTTTTAGTGGATTCATTTCTTAAATGGAAAAAAGGAGACGCAGAAGAATATTGTCTTCGAACTTCCATATACTTTGTGTTATTTATTTTCAGTAATTTAGCTTCCATTTGTTTCCATATATTTGTTTGGTATCTGTGTTAAAAGTCTGTTAAAATGAATATGTATAATATCACTAGTCCAGCCGGATTTTTTCGCACTTGAAAAACCATTTTCAGTGTCTAGTTTCATCTAGCCGGTCTAGAAACAAGCATTAACAATTATTAAAATCAACTCAAGTTTCAAAGAAAAATTTAAAGAGTTTATGCATTCCCTCTACTCTATATTCGATCCTTACAAATAATGTAAGGCCTAGAGTATATTATCGGGTAATTTGCCATAATTAGAATAATTATTGAGTTGTAAATTAAAATAATTATCTATGCAAAATATTTTTTTTGAAAGGTGTGTTAAAAAATATGTATTTTAGAATATTGGAGAAGTATATACGATATTAAATAAAGTTTAAAATATTATAATTCAAAAATTTATAATATTATAATTTTTAATTTGACTAATAGTATAAATAATTTAATTATTATTGATCATCTTTTTAATTATTATATTATTTTAATTATAATATTATAATTTTTATTAATCATTTTTATTATTCGAATTTGTATTAATATTTAATTATCACAATAAATGCATATTTATATTATTATCAAATTTAATTATTTTTATAATATTAATCGGTTTTTTAGTTTTTTTTTTTCGAAAATTGGAATTGATGAAAATTTAATAATTAATATAATATTTAAATTTTATTTATAATTTTTTAATAAATTAATTCTAGATATTTTATTTATTTATTCAATCATTTTAAGAATATATTACTAACTAATATATGATGAGGGCATTTTAGTAAATAATTAACAAAAATAATCAAGCAAGTTAAACTCATGTCAAACATCATATAATTTATCATGATGTATTGTGTATCCTTACTTTTTATTTTATAATCACTATTAATTACTATCTATCACGAACAACGTGCATAGTATAATAACACACGAGAGCAAAATATATTCAAAATCGAGATTAATGGGCTTGAGTTACTATTTTTAGTAACCAACTAATATTAAAATACATATATTACACACACCCATCAAAAGAGAAGTAAGAAGAAAGAAGACCCAAGCCCTTCCCTGTTTTCCCGTCACCCTTGTAGCGGCTGTCGTAGAATTGCTGTATCTCTTCCGTCCGAATTCAAAACCCAAAAATTCTTGAAGGGTTGTCTTCTTAACATCCTAAGCTTCGATTCAATCTATAAATTAGTCATTTTGAGCAAGGATTCAGTTAGATCAAAGCTGTTGTTTTGGTGCTCTGTTTCTATGTGATTTCTTGACCATTTTGGTGAGTTGTTCTTCCTGTTGCTACGATTTTTACAGCTTGAGTTTTTAGAAATGACATAAATAAATATTATAGATATTTGTGTTGGCTATCATTGAGCAATGGAATTATCAAATTTCAGTTAGAAACGATTTTGATATGATTTTTCTACCAAAATGTGTCAAAATTGAATTCGCAATTGAACTGTGTAGAAAAGATACTGTAATTCGAGGTTATGACCTTTGTACACTTGGATTCTGAAATTGTGGTTCAAATAAAAAGTGTATATATATGTGTTATCTTCGAAATGAGACTTGAATAGTTAAAATCTATCAAGAATTGAGAGAGTTTTGCACTTTTTTCAAAACTGCTCAACTGCCATGTTATGTCCGAGAACAGATTGGATATAGTGTATTCAATGAAATGTTGGGCTCAATCGGTTGGGAATTTGAATACGGTTTCAATTGGACAAAATTAGATAATTGAGTTTTTTTTTAAATTTCCAATTGGCGGATATTGATTTGACTCAATATTGAGGGAGATATGAATTTTATGCTATGAAGTGTCAAATTTGGAACTATAACATAAGATAGTTTTCATGATTTCTGTTTTTGGGTGTTTTAATCGTGTCGAGATGATTGAATTTCTTATTGATTTTTTCCGGGGAAATGGGTTATTATTCAGCTTATTCTTATGTCTTTCAGGCTAAGGATGTTGAAGTAAAATTGATCGTTGGAATTGTCAAGTTGGTATAGGTATGTTACAATTCGGTAACATACAATGATAATACATAAATTTAGTTTTGAACATAAATACGTGTTGTTATTTTTGTTTATGTGTTTATGTGGGTTATGTGTGTTGCTAAATGCATCGTTGTTTTATATGATCATTATGTGACATATTCTATGGTATTTAGTATAGGTTATGATATTATGACATTCATGTTGAGCCCTATCGTTCTTGTCAGCCCGTTGTCGATATTCATTGTTATCTAGTACTGTTGTTTATCTTGGGATAATGGTCTGGCTGATAGGCCTATATACATTGATACACATGAGATCGTAGATATGATTGAATAATCACATGGTTAGTGCAGCCTTTTGAGGTGACCGTTGGTTTTGTGTCATCCGGTTGTTTTGTGTCATCCTGTTATATATTGTAACAGCTGTATGGAGGCCGATTTGGGGGTGTTAATTTGCATAGCCTGGCATACCTCGTATACTTGACAGGGAGGTTTAACTGCATGTCGATGTAGCTCCCCTGTGTGTCGCACGAGTATTATTCTTGTTGATCGTATCGTTCATTTGGCTACGTTTACCCCGTTGATTTTGATCCATGTTCACGCATTTCACATTTGTTTACTGGAGGGGCTGTTGTTGTTGCTTTTGGTCATCATGGTAGATCTCCCGAGTGGTTTTGCAGCACTAGGCAGAGGTTCCGCTAGCAGAGCTTGTGATTGAGGTGGGATTGCTTGGTTTTGCCATTGAAGTCTCCCATCTAGTCTTTATGGTTGTCTTGGAGTTTGCATAAGTTCTATGTCGTATTTTATTTGCCGGGGAGATGCCCCGAATATCTGTATGAGTGTTTGACTTGTTATTATTTAGTTTGGATCCGTTTTAATATGTTTTAAAGTCTTGCCGGCTTAGTTGAACTGATGCTTGAGAATTGTTGACGTGTACCTGATCGGCACTTGCATGTGATTGTTTATATTATCACAGCGTCAGTCTTGAGTCATTTTACTATTTTCTGATTCTTGAGTTTTTTGAGATGTTCTACTTACGGGAGGTCATGCCGAAAATTTTTCTATGCTCTGAGGTCCTTTTTAAAGTATTTAAACTATTTTTCCGCTGCAGAATAAAATCAAATCATTATTATTTGATCATTAATTATCATTAGAATAAATGAACATCACAAATAATTGTTTTCATATTATTTATAAAGATTCATCATTTATAATTTTATTTTATTCTTTATAATATACATGTTTTTTAGTAATAATTTTTTTAATTTAGGTTAGATAGTAAAAAATAAAAATGAATAAAAACCTATAATTATATATTGTGTACACTATTTGTACAAAGGCAAAAACTTGTATGAGACGGTCTCACGGGTCGTATTTGTGAGACGGATCTCTTATTTGGGTCACCCATGAAAAAGTATTACTTTTTATGCTAAGAGTATTACTTTTTATTGTGAATATGAGTAGGGTTGATGTCACGACCCGGGACGGGGGTTGGTTGACATCGGCGTTGCTCTCAAATTTACATTCGAAAACAACCAGCCTCAGAGTACAGAATTCAGAAACCAGTCTTTTATTCATAATACGAAATAAATCAATTGTTTGTTACAACTCGAATATTGATGTTTTACAGCGGAAATGTAAAACCAGACATAACAGTGTCTTAACAGGTACAGCGGAATTAACATAAACATAAACTAAGAACAATAATCTTCTTCACCAGCCCCAGAATTGGATCTGCTCTTCTTCTTCTAGTATTTCTTCCTCGTTCTTATCTAAGATGGGTTTGGTGAGTGAGTGATATGATTGTCACTCAGTAAGCAGGGGCGGGAATAAATCCCAGTTTTCGAAATCGTTTTCAACAGAAACAATAATACGAATAATATACAGTAATTCTCATTTTCATAACAGAAATCAATATTCAGTATTCAGATATCAGAATCAGTATTCATTAATCATGAATCAGAAGTTTAATAAGTAAGCACTGAGCACGTTCGTGAATTTCATGGTTAAACTGATATCAGTCCCCTATATGTTCTCTCCTCTAAGGGGTGAGGTCAGTAATCAGTAATCAGTAATCAGTAATGTTCAGAATATATATTCCTACCATTAGTTCACCAAGTTTCAGTGCTTCAAAATTCAGATATCAGAAATCGATCATACAGAAACTTTGCTTTAAAACATAAATCATCAAACTGGATTTCAAGATACTATACATAAGCCCACTTACCGTAACTTGCTAAAAGTGTTTCGGTTGAAGTCTGAAATCTGCTTGTTCTTGCTACTGGTTTCTGCTGGTCGAAAATCAGCACTCCCTTATCTCAAATATTTCAAGTGATAACTCAAGATTTGTGTAACACCAATTCAGAGGTTGAGAGTGTTATTTATAGGCCAAAATCTGACTGTTACCCTCCCAAATAAATGGTCATAATATGCCATTAACGGCCTTTATTCCATGTTAAATACTTCAGTTACAACTCGATAGCTGAATCAGTAATTGTCTGCTGGAATTCGCTCTTCTGCTGCTGGATTTTGTCTGCTGGATTCTGTATGCTGGATTTTGTCTGCTGGAAAATATCATCTTCTGAAATATGAGTTGCTGCTGGAATTGTTAGCTTCTGCTGAAATTGGCCAGCTGCTGCTACTGCTAGAATTTCAGGTTCTCACGGTTGACCCGTCTCATGGATTATGACCCGTGAGACGGTCTTACATGAGACTCACTCTTGTACACAAAACATTCGCACAAAAATACTAATTAAAGGATAAGATGACCATATTTTTTTTTGTCAGTTTTGTGGAATACTCTCATTTAACTTTTTTGACAAATACTCTCATTTTTAAACTTCATCCCATATTTTAAAGGAGTAAATATTAATAATTATTTTTAAAGTTATTTAACATAACCTATCCTTTATAATTTTATTCTATTTCTTTCTAATATATTTCTTTTTAATAATTTTTCAATTTAGTTCGTGTTATAAAAAATAATTTTTTTTGAATAAAATATAAATTTATATTTTATCCATTATTTTACGCACAAAGTGTATCAAATTACTAGTATTATAATTTTCAAAAAAAAAAAAACTAGTATTATATTATTTATATATTACTAAATCACTTGTATAAAAAATAGTTCCCAAAAAGTGTATACATAATGACAATATTATTGTAATCTTAAAGTATATATATTACATACATCTGGAGTAGAAAGTAAGTCAACCAACCAAAAGCTGAGGGCAAATATGTCAAATGACACAATTGCAAAGTAGTTGCAGTGCTATATAAATTACACAGCATCACTGCCTATTTCCACACAAATAAGAAAGAAACTAAAACAAAGCATTCTTCACAGCAAAAAAAAAAATGCAACTGAAATCTTGCCCTCTTCTCTCAGCGATCCTCTTGATATTGGTGGCTTCATTTCATTACCAAGCCTTGGCCATTTCGCCTAGTGCCATCGTTGGCAACTGGCGGCCGATTCCGAACGTGGACGTTCTAAAAGTGTTGGAAATCGCTAGATTCGCGGTGTCGGAGCACAACAAGAAGGCTAACGTGCAGTTGGAGTTTGTAAAGGTGGTGAAGGGTGAAACCCAAATAGTCGAAGGTACGAATTACAGATTGGTCATCATCGCGAATGATAAGGCTGCCGGCAATGCGCCGGGAAATTACGAGGCCGTGGTCTGGGACAGGCCTTGGAAGCATTTCAGGGAACTAAGCTCTTTTGTGAAAGTTTAATGATGATATCATATATGTAATGCTAGTGTCCTGAATAAGAATGTCTTTATATTTAATATGAACAAATATTTGACATAATTTGATATATCTGTCATTGAATTTTTGGATGTTATATTATTCTTGTTTTTAGAAATACTAAATAAGATGTATAAAAAATAATTTTAAGTGATCCGACTATTTTTTAAACCACATATAAGTCGTAAAAGAACAATATATTTAAACATCTCATAATAATATTTTTACCACGCTTATAAACTCCCAAAAAGTTTATAAGTTTTTCGAAGATTGACCTTTCATTTGATTATGATAACTAAGCAAGTTGACTACATCAAATTGTAATTAAATCCTATTTGAGCATGAATTATTTGTATACAAATTTTTTTTAAAAAAAAAAACAAATATAACAAACTAAAACTGAAATTTGATAATATATTACGACTAGTATTTCAAAAAAAAATAGTTGTTCATATCATAACGACATCATTTCTGTTTGAACCATTTTCAACTAAAGATTTCCTAATTTTTTTTAATCAAATTCTGTTTCAGTTCTCTCTATTATGAACATTGATTAGGGGCACACCAACTTTCTTAATTTATATTTTAATTTTATTATAATTTTCGTATGAAAAAATTATTATTTTTAAAAAATAAAGTCTACAACTGTCGGTGGATAATGGAAATATATTTTAAAAATTCATAGAAGTAAAAGAAAAAAAAGTATTCTTCAACACTGGTCCTAATTCAAATTCTTCCGACATGACTGTTGTATTTATGAAAATCTCTCATAATGTATAGACTTTGTTTGGATAAGTATTTATAAAACATTTATAAAAGCGTTTTTCACCAAAAAAAAAATTAAAATTTATTTTATAAGTTGTTTTAAAAATAAATATGTGTTTGAATAAATATTCTACAAAAACATTTTGAGAGTTGAAAATGTGTTTGGACGATTATTTAAAAAAAAAATCGATTTTAAAGTTAAAAATAATTATAAAGGTGTTTGAAAACAATTGATAAAAATCTTTTAATTCTCTTTAACCCACGTTTTTTTAATTATAAAAACGTTATAAAAACACCTCTCAATTGTTATTAAAAACTATACTTTAATAACACTTTTTTTAAAAATATTTTTCAAAAAAGTTTTAGTAAAATATTATAGAAACACATAATTTAATTTTTTCACTTATAAAACAATAAAAATATTTTAAAGTACTTGTCCTAAAAGACAATAAAAGCTTTAACGAAAATTCACTGCATATCCCTTAAAAAAATAGTGTGGTCGGTGAAGAAGCTTTTTTTTATATGATGTGGTAACACGCAGCCGCTACGTTTCGGTGCATATCGAAAAAATCTCGGATTTATGTAACAGTATGCAAACCTCGTTAGCCCTGTAAATCATACACACAAAGCTAGTTCGAGAAGGTTTTCATAGTGAGAATCGAACTCTTGACTATTGATTAAACATTCACATACTCTATTCACTCAGACACTATATTTGAAGACGGTGAAGAAACGTTTTGCTATACTTAAAATATTCATATTTTTTAAACCTCTTCTCCTATTTTGGAGTAAAATTAAAATACATTTTTAAAATCATCCATCATTTATAATTATATTTTATTTTTTATAATATATATTATTGTTAGTAAAAAAATTAAATTTAGTTTAACTTGGTAAAATAAAAAATATGAATTAAATATATAATCATATAAGTTTTTCGAAGATTGCCCTTTCATTTTGATTATGATAACCAAGCAAGTGGATTATGTAAAATTGTAATTAAATCATATTTGAATATGAATTATTTGTATAAAAAACAAAAAAAAAAAAACAAAGATAACAAACTAAAATTTAAATTTTATAACATATTATGTCTAGTTTTTCATAAAGGGTGAGTCTCATGTGAAACCGTCTCACAGATTATAATCTGTGAGACGGGTCAACCCTACCCATATTCACAATAAAAAGTAATATTTTTTCATGGGTGACCCAAATATGAGATCCGTCTCACAGATACGACCCGTGAGACCGTCTCACACAAGTTTTTGTCTTTCGTAAAAAATAGTTTTTCATATCATAACGACATTATTTCTATTTGGACCATTTTCAACAAAAGATTTCCTTTTTTTAAATCTAATTTTGTTTCAATTCTCTCTATCATGAACATTAATTAGGAGCAAAACGACTTTCTTAATTTATATTTTAATTTTATTATTATTTTCGTCTAAAAAATTATTATTTTTTAAAAATAAAGTGTACAATGGTCGGTGGATAATGTAAATATATATAAAATATTCATAAAACAAAACAAAAAAAAAAGGTATTCTTCAACACTTGTCCTAATTCAAATTCTTCGACGTGACTTCCGTATTTATGAAATTCTCTCACAATGTATAGACTTTGTTTGGATAAGTATTTATAAAACGTTTTATAAAAGTGTTTTTACAAAACAAAATTTATAAATTATTTTAAAAGTTGTTTTAAAAATAAATATGTGTCTGGACAAATATTCTATAAAAATATTTTTAGAGTTGAAAAGGTGTTTGGACAATTATTTAAAAAAAAAACGATTTTAAAGTTAACAATAATTATAAAGGTGTTTGACAACAATTGAATAAAAAAAAAATTCATTCTCTTTAACCCGTGTTTTTTTATTACAAAACATAAAAAAAAAAAATACATCTCAATTATTATTTAAAAACGATACTTTTGATAACACTTTTTCAAAAAATATTTTTCAAAAATGTTTTACTAAAATCTTATAGAAACACATATTTAAGTTTTTCACTTATAAAAACACTAAAAATATTTTAACCTACTTGTTCAAAAAGTCATTATTCTTTAGTTCCCACTTTCCTTCATTATAATCTTCCTAAAAGACAATAAAGGCTTTAACTAACATTGAATGCATATCCCTTAAAAAAAAGCAAAAACTTGTGTGAGACGGTCTCACAGATCGTATTTGTAAGACAGATCTCTTTATTGTGAATATCGGTAGTGAAAGGAATCGTATTCCTTGTCATCTTTCCTTTTTTAATTTTCCTTTTTATATCTTTTGGTTTTGCCTTTCTAGACATTTAGTATATGATCTCATATAGATTCTATATTTGATATGAGATTATGATATATATGACCGATAATATCCTCAAGATATGATATGATCTTTAAGATATGCTATCCTTGATTCAAAAGAGTTTGTTTCCTTATAAAATTGTTTTTCGATATTTTTATAGAAAAATGAAGACAAGGTAGCATAAAAAGGGAGAAGGAGATACAGAGCGTGGTGTACACGAGTGAAGAGAATTTCTAACGAAGAGACGTTTTCTGAGTTAAGGAGTCTCGTGTCATCAATAAGAGTGTTGCTGTGAAGTGCTAACCACATCCGTCGACAACACCTAATCATTGTTTTGATTAGTGTGTTGAGTTTTGAATATTTGACACTTCTCAGTTGATGCATCCTATATAGTTTTGTTATACGGTTTGTTAGAGGGTTAGGATGCAATTTGTTACTCACCTTTATAAGGGAGTTGTTTGATTCTTTCACTAGTATTGGTTTTTTGTAAACTTACAAGTTTTTCTAGTGAATTATTTTGCCCTGAGGCACCGCACAAGTATTTGATACTTGTACATAATTTATATCTCGTCTCTCTTATTTTTAGTATAATTCAAGTTGTGTGTTAACTTCGTAAACTGAAACTTCCGCTGCATGTTGTAAGTGGATGTTACAACACCTACGCACAACACCTACTTTCTGATACACACAACACTTACCCTATTTACACACACACTGTGGAAACAGAACTTTCAATTGGTATCAGAGCCACCACTTGACGCTACTAAGTGAGATCTTGTTTTGTTTTGTTTTCAGAGTGAAAAAGGAATTATGGAAGGATCAACAAATACAGTTTTTAGGCCTCCCGTGTTGGATGGATCAAACTATGCATTGTGGAAAGTAAAGATGAGGGTTTTTATTAAATCCATTGATGAAAGAGCTTGGTAACGTGTACTTGATGGTTGGAATCCACCAAAACTTGAAGATGCTGATGGAGACACACGGCTCAAACCTGAAAGTACATGGACTGTCGATGAAGTGCAAACTTCAAACTTTAATTCCAAGGCTCTCAATGCTATATTTTCATCTGTTGACACAAGGATGTTTAATTTAATCACCAATTGTGTATGTGCCAAAGATGCTTGGGAGATACTCCAGAAGCACTGTGAAGGATCAGCAAGTGTGCGTAAAACTAGGCTAAGGATGGTGACATCAAAGTTCGAAAGCTTGAGAATGGAGGACAAGGAGTCTATTCTTGAGTATGACTGCCCGTTGAGACAACTCGCAAATTAATCACATGGTCTAGGAGATCCCATACCAAATGAAAGATTGGTGAACAAGGTTCTAAGATCTCTTCCTGAGAGATTCAATGTCAAAGTTTTCGCTATTGAAGAATCTAAAGACACTTCAACGATCAACCTGGATGAACTAATGAGTTCCCTCAGAACTTTTGAGATGAATCTTGATTTACAAAGGAAGGGTAAAGGGAAGACAATAGCCTTTGAAGCCTCAACCGAATCTTACGATGAAATCCTTCAAATATCTAAAGAGGTGGATAAGTCTGATTTAGGTGAAGAATCGATCTCCCTGTTTACTAAGAAATTTGGCGATTACTTGAAGACTATGAGAGAAAAGAAGAAAATTGGACAAAAATCTGAGCTGCCCAATAACTCCACTTTTGCAAAAGCTCAAAAGTTTACTCCTATGAAAGGGCAGTTTCGACCAAAAACCGAAGTGCAAATCCAATCTAATGTCAGAAACCTGGACTCAGTGCAATGTAGAGAGTGTTCGGGATATGGACACTATGCCAATGATTGTGCCAATCGACTTAGGAAAAACAAAGGCATGACTGTCACCCTGAGTGATGAAGAATCTGATGATGATCAAGGATCGGGTGAATCTGAAAATCACACATCGTTATCTTCTGTGATCAAGGAAAAACGCTCAATGCAAATCAATGCTTTGCGTGTTGCCACAGGTGTTGCAATACCTGGCCGCAACACCTCTTCGAATTCAGTATGTCTTAAATCTACAACCCTTGCGGAGGCAAGTCAGTCTGAAACTCAAGAGGTAGATGATAATGAAGTCACTCTAGAAAGTGTGCAGACGATGTACGAAGAATTATATGAAGACTGGATCAAAAGAACTAAAGGAAATGCAATTCTCTCCAAAGAGAATGCTGAGCTAAAGTCACAAATTTCACGACTTGAAGTAATCTTAAGCAAGAAAGATTTGGAATTATGTAAAGTCAAAGAGGAACTTTGAGAAGCAACTCAGATTTTTGCTAAGATGAATTCAAGTTCATCCAAACTGGATTCACTTTTGATGATTGGACAGAATGACAAAGCTGGACTTGGTTATCCGAACAGTCTGTTCGAAATTGGAGAATCTTCCAACACTGAGAGAAAACCAACTGTTTTTGTCAAAGGAAGTGTTGAAACCTCTAATGCTACACAAACTGAAAAATGTGCTCCATCTAAAAGGCAAATATCTACCAAGAAGTCCAAATCCAGAAAACGCCACTTTATCTGCCACTATTGTTTTAGACCTGGTCATATCAAACCCTACTGCTTTAAACTGAGAGATGATTACAAGAGATGGGAATCAGAACAGATGTTGCCACAGGTGTTGTATAACACCCGACGCAACACTGCCAACAAAAAACCGACGGTAAAAAGGGTTTGGGTACCAAAGACTAAGATTCAATGTTCCGTTATTTATACTTCATTAAAAACTAACATTGCAGGAATATGGTACTTTGACAGTGGCTGTTCGCGCCACATGGCAGGTTCTAAAGACCATTTGATTGACTATATTGAACTGAGGAGTGGTCATGTAACGTATGGTGGTGGTGCTAAAGGAAGAATTGCTGGCAAAGGAACCTTGAATGTTGATGGACTGCCTAATCTACACAATGTGCTCTATGTCGAAGGGCTTAACTCAAACTTAATAAGCATAAGTCAACTTTGTGATGACGGTTTGCATGTTAAGTTTGATAAAGACAATTGTGAAGTGTTTGATAATTCTAATACTCGTATTTTGACAGGTACAAGGTCTGCTGATAACTGCTATCAACTTGGAGAAGACTTAGTATGCAATCATTCAAAGGTGAGTGAATTAAACTTGTGGCATCAAAAATTGGGACATGCAAACTTCAAGACATTAAAGAATCTTGATAAGTACGATGCTGTGAGAGGTATGCCTAACTTATCCTCTGGAATTCCGTATGTTTGTGGTGCATGTCAAAAGGTAAACAAACACGTGTTCCCCATCAAGTGTTGCAACACTTTGGGACAACACGGTGTCTTGAACTCTTGCACATGGATCTTATGGGTCCAATGGAAGTGGAAAGTCTTGGAGGTAAGAAGTATTCATGCGTTTGTGTGGATGATTTCTCTCGCTTTACTTGGGTAAGATTTCTTAGAGAAAAATCCGATACATTTGATGTTTTCAAGAAATTACATGCTAAGATTACTAATCTACATAATCTGAGGGTTGGGAAGATAAGGACTGACCATGGTAAAGAATTTGAAAACTCACACTTTATATCATTTTGTGAAAAGAGAGGGATAACTCATGAATTTTCGGCCCCTAAGACTCCTCAACAGAATGGTGTAGCCGAGAGGAAGAATCGAACACTGCAAGAAATGGCTAGGGTCATGTTGAGTTCAAAGAATATTTCAAAGAGATTTTGGGCCGAGGCCTTGAACACAGCATGTCATATTTCAAATTGTGTGTACTTAAGGAGTGGTTCAACTATGACATCTTATGAGATTATCATGGGAAAGAGGCCGAACCTTAAGTATTTTCATGTTTTTGGGTGTGTATGCTATGTTTTGAATGACCGAGACCATCTTACAAAGTTTGACTCTAAAAGTGACATTTGTTTATTCCTTGGTTATTCATCTAATAGTCGTGCATATCGCATGTATAATCTGAGAACAAGAACGACTATGGAATCTATTAACGTTGTGTTTGACGATCTTGCAGATCTAGCAGGAAAAACAATCGAGGATGATGTTGATGGGCTCCTGAATACAAGTGAGACACTGCCTAACACAGATGTTGCACCCGGTGTTGTAACACCGTAGACAACACCTGCACTGGCAGAATCAAATGATGAAATAGGAAAGTATACTGAGAATGATGATAGTGTAACCAATGAAGAGATTGATATTCCCAGCAAGGTTCAGAAAAATCATCCATCATATCAGATCATTGGAGAAACATTTGTAGGAATGCAAACTAGAAGAAAGGAGAAGGTAGACTATCGGAAAATGATGGGACTAGTATGCATGACTTCCGTATACTCTCAAGTAAGCCACTCTTGTTTTGTTTCACTCATTGAACCCAAAATATAAGTGAAGCCTTAAAAGATGAATTTTGGGTTGATGCCATGCATGAGGAACTTGAACAATTCGTTAGGAATGATGTGTGAGATCTGGTTCCCAGACCTGATAATATGAATGTTATTGGAACCAAATGGATCTTTAAAAACAAAACTGATGAATCTGGAATTGTTGTGAGAAATAAAGCTAGGCTAGTGGCTCAAGGGTATACTCAAATTGAAGGAATTGATTTTGATGAAACGTTTGCCCCTGTTGCCCGGATTGAATCGGTTAGACTTTTACTTGCTATTGCGTGTCACATGGACATAAAATTATATCAAATGGATGTGAAAAGTGCCTTTTTGAATGGCATCTTGAAAGAAGAAGCTTATGTAAGCCAACCGAAAGGATTTGAAGATCCACACCACCCGAACCATGTCTACAAGTTGAAGAAGGCACTGTATGGGCTTAAACAGGCTCCACGGGCATGGTATGGTAAGCTTACAGAATATCTGCTTGACTTGGGCTTCAAACGAGGTGAGGTTGATAAAACCCATATTATTAAAAAGTCAAAGCATGATATACTTGTGTGTCAAATTTATGTGGATGACATAATTTTTGGTGCTTCTTCTCAAAAGCATGTTACTGATTTTGTTAATTGTATGTCTACCACATTTGAAATGAGCATGGTAGGGGAATTGAGTTTTTTTCTTGGCTTACAAATTAAACAAATGCATGATGGTATCTTTCTATGTCAATCTAAGTATGCCAAGAATGTGGTAAAGAAATTCGCTGCCGAGAACACTAAACACTTGAAAACTCCAATGGGGTCGACTGAAAAATTGTCCAAAGACGATGTTGCCACCGGTGTTGACAACACCCAGTATCGCAGCATCATAGGAAGTCTCCTTTACTTGAGTGCGAATCGTCCCGACATTATGTTTAGTGTATGTTTGTGTGCCAGGTACCAGGCTGATCCTAAAGTCACTCATTTGAAAGCTGTTAAAAGAATTTTGCGATATATATCTGGAACAGTTGACTTAGGCTTGTGGTATACCAAAGAAACAAACACCAATTTAGTGGGATTTAGCGATGCTGACTGGGCTGGAAATTTAGATGATAGAAAAAGTACCACTGGGGGATGTTTCTATCTTGGTAACAATTTGGTGTCATGGTATAATAGAAAGCAAAATTGTGTATCTCTGTCCAATGCTGAATCTGAATATGTTGCAGCCGCGAGCTGCTGTTCGCAACTTTTGTGGATGAATCAAATGATTAAAGATTATGGATTCAACAGTGACACCTTAATTGTATACTGTGACAACTCAAGTGCAATTGATATTTCAAAAAACTCAGTACAACACTCTCGAACGAAACACATAGACATTATACATCATTTTATTCGAGATTTGGTTGAAAAGGGTATAATTCGAATGGAATTTATTAGAACTGAGAACCAACTGGCTGATATCTTTACAAAACCATTGGACTTTGAGAGATTTTCCAATCTTAGGAAGTCTCTCAGCTTGTGTGCACAATGATCACTCACGGATGTTGTCCTCGGTGTTACAACACCCGCGGACAACACCCAGCATGCATGTGCATTTTATTTTTAGGATGCTAGACATATGGCATACATCCTGCTTTGTGTGAAGCCTGTACAAGTGTAGGATACTAAATGGCGTGCTCTCGGTTGTGAATCAAACTTTCCATCAAAATTCTCCAAAGTATGGTGTGTGCTCTATCTAAGTCATAAAGCTGTTGAGGATGATCGTGTACCACATGATCATGTCCAATGTAGATAATGACTTAGAAAATTCTTGAGCAATATGGTGAAAAATAGAAAAGAGGATAAAATAGAACAAAAAAAATGATTAGAAGAAAATGGAAAAGGCTACCTAGAGTAGTCCAATGAAGACCGTTCCTCTAGTGTGGGAGCTACCACTTCTAAGTCAAAACACAGATGGAAAAAGCTACCTAGAGGAGTCCTATGAAGACCGTTCTTCTAGAGTGGGAGCTACCATGTCTGAAT
This sequence comes from Primulina eburnea, assembly GCF_022965805.1. Classification (NCBI taxonomy): domain Eukaryota; kingdom Viridiplantae; phylum Streptophyta; class Magnoliopsida; order Lamiales; family Gesneriaceae; genus Primulina; species Primulina eburnea. The sequence goes on from NC_133113.1 coordinate 1,245,355, forward strand.
TAAATATGTTCAAGAAAGTTTGAGTCCAATCTGTGAGTGTTGCCAAAAGGTGTTGCCAACACCTAAGTACAGACTGATCACTGTTTAGTCACATGTGTGTGTATTTCATTTCTTTGATCATATTTTAGGCATAAACTTAGGTCATTCATACTGTTGTTTTGTGAATACATCATGTCCAGTGGGCTCAGTTTTTGATTCATGAAATTCGAAGAACACCCTAACCAACGTAATTTTGAAATATCTTGATTGCTAATTGTTTGTGGGGTTAATTTGATCTATTGCTGACTGGTTACTTGAAGTAATAATTACACTGGTTCAGAAAAGTTACCGTTGGGTGAGAGGAAAAACTGATTCGGAAAGGTACTGTAGTCGCGGCTTAACAAAATATTACCGTTGGAGAGTAGTGCTTAAATACTTACGGGGGAATCAGGAATAGCTTTACTGTTTACTCTTTCCCTCACATTCTAAAATTACTGTCTACCCTTGCTGTTCAGATTTCGTGCAAATCATCTGTGTTCTTCGTAAATTTTTGTTTTCTTCGAACTTCCCTACTTTGTTGTTCTCTATTTCGCAGATGGCTGGCTTTGATCCTCAAGACATTAGGAGTGAAATGGCTGCGAGCATGGGCAACAAATCACCTGACACAACACCCACAGCCGCACCCGATGTTGTGGGCATGGAAATTGTGGGCGTACCAGAAGAACCAATCCCGCTGGAAATGCTCGCTCCTGGTGAACCTGGGAACGAAATCAATGTCGAGGATCCCCCAAATTTTGAGGCCGTGAATAGAGCCTTTCCCCCTGTTCCTATGCGTCGTAGGTCAAAGAGACAAGCAGGGTTCGATCCTGACTTTATCCCTACCAAGAAACCAAGGGCATCCACCGTCCCATTTATTCTGGACCCTGATTTCTCATCTGGAGACGACTCCAATGACGATGATTTTGAGTTGGTGGCTCACCCCAAACCAACTGTTGCTGCTAGGAATCTGGTTCTACTTCTGGTAGTCAAAAGCCAAAACCCTTCACAGGATTCTCATGAAGCTGTAAAAGAACAATCTCCTGGTGAACCTGAAGATGATGAACAATCTTTGGCAGAGTTTCTTGCTCAACTCAAAGAAGAAAAGGCCGTCCGAAAACAACTGCCTAAAGAGGATGAGCCTGATTCAGAAATGATGAAGGAATTTGAGCAAAACCAGCCTAGAGCGTCTGATGAGTCCTCTTCATCATCTGTCTCCGATTTTGAGTCTGAAGCACAAAATGATGATGATTCTGATGATATTGGCTCCGATGAAAGTGAAACTTTCGAAAAAGCTCTTGATCCTGCTGCCGGTGTTGAGGAGGATGTGGACAACACCGAGCACCACACTGACACTGATGACTACGATGTAAGTAAGTCTTTTTCACCCAGATTTTATTCAGAGGATGCCTTGGCACTGTGGCCAATGTTTGTTCAGCGAGAGCTGATTGAGGAGAAGAACATTGATCTTGATGCGTATGGGAGACACAACTTGATTGAGTTCTTAAAAACTCGGAGGCTGTTCTCCACTGTAACTACTGTGATGTCCTACTGTCGCCGAGTTGTCTTGGAATTCTACTGCAATCTTCTGCACAGTGTGGGAAATGAAGAATCAGTGAATTATGGGAGAGCCTTTGTTCGTGACCGAATCTACAATTTCTCATCTTCCGTAATCAACGCATTCTTCAACACCCCAGATGTTGAGGAAGGGGAAGAAGACCCGGACATCCATGCTGTAACCTCCGTGCTGACTGGAGGTGTGATGACAGTATTCCCCGACTATCTCAAGAAACTGAGCGCTGCGAATCTTACGTCCTTTTACTCTGTCCTACATAAGACCTCCATTTGGAATTGGACCCCCTCGACAAATTCCACCACAGTGACCAGATCTCAAGCCATGGTACTATTTAATATTGGCACTGGAAGGCCCTTCAATTTTGGCAAGTTGGTATTCAGGACAGCTTTACAATATGCTGAAGGAGACTACAAGAAGACAAAGCTGCCATATCCCTCACTGATCTATGGAATCCTGGAGTCTCAAGGGTTCATTCGGGATATTGATGAAGATCTCTGCCCTGTTAAAGATTCTCTGAAGATTTCTCCTGTGTATTTTAAAGGCCATAGACAGATTGATCTGCCTTGGGTGAGTTCCAGTGTTGCTCCAGATGTTGACAACACTGCTGATGCAACATCGGAGCCTCTGCCTGACTTGACCAGCCTGCCCCCGACACCTCCTGCTGGTTATGTTACACTATCTCTCTCCTACATTCGCGAGCAGATTGCCTATGGTCGGCAACAGATTGCCAATGCCAAAGAGACCATTGATCATTACGAACATCATGTGGCAGATTATGAGCTTCTACTTGCTGCTAGTATCCATTCTGGACAAAAAGGTGGAGATGATACAGCTGGCATAAGTGGAGCCAAAATGGACGAGGAGGATGATGGTAGTAATAATGAAGAATGAGAGTTTGAGTGTGTATTGGTTGAGCATGTATTCTCTTTTTGATGGTTTAGTCTCTATTAATATTTCTACCATTTCCTACTCCTGTTGTATCTTTATTCTCTCTGATATGTGTCTCTCCAGATTACAAAAAGGATTCCGGTGTTAAGATCTGAATGTTGTAACATCTAACATACAACACATACAACACCTGATGAAATTCAGGGGGAGTCACTGAGTCACTAATCCAGGGGGAGTACAGCCGAATACCATTTTGAAGTGGTTTTGTCCAGAAAGGCAAAAAGGGGGAGATTGAAAGGAATCGTATTCCTTGTCATCTTTCTTTTTTAATTTTCCTTTTTATATCTTTTGGTTTTGCCTTTCTAGACATTTAGTATATGATCTCATATAGATTCTATATTTGATATGAGATTATGATATATATGACCGATAATATCCTCAAGATATGATATGATCTTTAAGATATGCTATCCTTGATTCAAAAGAGTTTGTTTCCTTATAAAATTGTTTTTCGATATTTTTATAGAAAAATGAAGACAATGTAGCATAAAAAGGGAGAAGGAGATACAGAGCGTGGTGTACACGAGTGAAGAGAATTTCTAACGAAGAGACATTTTCTGAGTTAAGGAGTCTCGTGTCATCAATAAGAGTGTTGCTGTGAAGTGCTGACCACATCCGTCGACAACACCTAATCACTGTTTTGATTAGTGTGTTGATTTTTGAAGATTTGACACTTCTCAGTTGATGCATCCTATATAGTTTTGTTATACGGTTTGTTAGAGGGTTAGGATGCAATTTGTTACTCACCTTTATAAGGGAGTTGTTTGATTCTTTCACTAGTATTGGTTTTTTGTAAACTTACAAGTTTTTCTAGTGAATTATTTTGCCCTGAGGCACCGCACAAGTATTTGATACTTGTGCATAATTTATATCTCGTCTCTCTTATTTTTAGTATAATTCAAGTTGTGTGTTAACTTCGTAAACTGAAACTTCAGCTGCATGTTGTATACAATACCTACGCACAACACCTACTTTCTGATACACACAACACTCACCCTATTTACACACACACTGTGGAAACAGAACTTTCAGGTAGAGTTGACATGTCTCACAAATTAAGATCCGTGAGAAGTCTCACATAAGACTCACTACAAAAAAAATGGTGTGGATGGTGAAGACGCTTTTTTTATACGATTTGGGAACCCGCAGCCGCTACGTTTCAATGCATATTGAAAAAATCTCGGATTTTTGATGTAACAATAAGCAAACCACGTTAGCCCTGTAAATCATACTCGACAAGCTTTACGCAAGCTCGTCCGAAAAGGTTTTGATAGTGAGAATCAAACTCCCGACTATTGGTTAAACAATCACTTACTCTATCAACTCAGACACTATCTTTGAAGACTGTGAAGAAGCCTTTTTGCTATGCTTAAAATATCCACATTTTTTAAACCTCTTCTGTTTTGAAAGAGTAAAATTTAAATACATTTTTAAAAAAATCCATCATTTATAATTATATTTTATGTTTATAATATATTATTGTTAGTTAAAAACACTAAATTTAGTTTTGATTGTAAAATTAAAAATATGAATTAAAATATAGAATTATATATTGTAGACAATATTTTATACACATGGAAAATTAAAATTTTGGTCGTGTAACTTGCATGTTTTTCATTTTTTATCATGTAATTAATCAATTTATAATTTTTGACCCCTAATTTACACTTTTTTTTCAATTGAATGTTGACTTGTCAGAGGAAAATAAAGAAATGTCACCTGAATCTGATGGTGTGTCATCGAAAAATAATGACATGACGATGATATACATTGTAGGCATTTATTATGCAACGTAAAAAAAATGAATAAAATTGAAAAATATGTGCAAGCTAGAGGATTACAGATATGAATTGACTGATACCATAATTGAGTATGAAAAGCGTTCAAGTTACATGACCAAAAATATAATTTTATCCTTTTTATTTTTTGAAATAATAAGTTTCCATTATACATACAATATATGTGCAAAACAATTTGATGTACTTGGTGAAGCCTTTTTGTTTTGACAAAAACTTATATGAGACGGTCTCACGAGTCGTATTTTATGATACAGATATCTTATTTGGGTCATCAATGAATTTTTTTTACTTTTTATACTAAGAGTATTACTTTTTATTGTGAATATTGGTAGGGTTGACCCGTCTCACTGATAAAGATTCATTAGACCGTCTCACAAGAGACCTATTCTTTTGTTTTTACCTAAAATACTCTCAATTTGAAATTGCATCACCTATTTTGGAGTAGTAAAGATTAATTATTATTTAACATAATCTACCATTTGTAATTGTATTTTATTTATTTTTAATATATTATTCCTGTTTTTTGAAATACTAAATAAGATGTTTAAAAAATAATTTTAAGTGATCCGACTATTTTTTAAACTACATATAAGTCGTAAAAGAACAATATATTTAAACATCTCATAATAATATTTTTACCACGCTTATAAACTCCCAAAAAGTTTATAAGTTTGTCGAAGATTCACGTTTCATTTCGATTATGATAACTAAGCAAGTTGACTACATCAAATTACAATTAAATCCTATTTGAGCATGAATTATTCGTAAACAAATTTTTTTTTTAAAAAAAAACAAAGATAACAAACTAAAAAAGATAACAAACTAAAACTGAAATTTGATAATATATTATGTCTAGTATTTCATTAAAAATAGTTTTTCATATCACAACGACATCATTTCTGTTTGGACCATTTTCAACTAAAGATTTCCTAATTTTTTTTTATCAAATTCTGTATCAATTCTCTGTATTATTTTCATTGATTAGGGGCAAAACAACTTTCTTAATTTATATTTTAATTTTATTATTATTTTCGTAGGAAAAAATTATTATTTTTAAAAAATAAAGTCTACTACTGTCGGTGGATAATGGAAATATATTTAAAAAATTCATAAAAGTAAAAGAAAAAAAAAAGTATTCTTCAACACTTGTCCTAATTCAAATTCTTCAGACATGACTTTTGTATTTATGAAAATCTCTCACAATTATACAGACTTTGTTTGGATAAGTATTTATAAAACATTTTATAAAAGCGTTTTTTTACAAAAAAAAAATTAAAAACTATTTTAAAAGTTGGTTTAAAAATAAATATGTGTTTGAACAATTATTTTTTAAAAAAAATCGATTTTAAAGTTAAAAATAACTATAAAGGTGTTTGACAACAATTGATAAAAAATAAAAATGTTTTAATTCTCTTTAACCCACGTTTTTTTAATTATAAAAACATAAAAAACCTCTCAATTGTTATTTAAAAATTATACTTTGATAACACTTTTTTAAAAATATTTTTCACAAAAAGTTTTACTAAACTATTATAGAAACACATAATTTAATTTTTTCACTTATAAAAAAATAAAAATATTTTAAAGTACTTGTCCAAACAGAAGTTGTAATTTTTCAGTTCCCCACTTTCCTTCATCATAATCTTCCTAAAAGACAATAAAAGCTTTAACTAAAATTCACTGCATATCCCTTAAAAAAATGGTGTGGTTGGAGAAGAAGCTTTTTTTATATGATGTGGTAACCCGCAGCCGTTACGTTTCGGTGCATATTGAAAAAATTTCGGAGTAATATAACAGTATGCAAGCCACGTTAGCCATGTAAATCATGCATACAAAGCTCGTCCGAGAAGGTTTTGATAGTAATAATCGAACTCTTGACTATTGGTTAAACATTCACTTACTATATCCACTCGGACACTATACTTGAAGACGGTGAAGAAACTTTTTGCTATACATAAAATATTCACATTGTTAAACAATTAAAATACATTTTAAAAATTATCCATCATTTATAATTATATTTTATTTTTTTATAAAATATATTATTGTTAGTAAAATTAAATTAAATTTAGTTTAGTTGGTGAAATAAAAATATGAATTAAATATATAATTATATATTGTAGACACTATTTTATACACATGGAAAATTAAAATTTTGGTAGTATAACTTGCATGTTTTTCATTTTTGTCATGTTATTAGTCAATTTATAATTTTTGTCCACTAATTTACACATTTTTTCAACTAAGAGTTGAATTATCAGGGGAAATGAAGACATGTCACCTGAATATGATGGTGTGTCATCGAAAAATTAATGACGTGACGATGATACTTATTGTAGACATGTATGATGCAACGTAAAAAATGATTAAAATTGAAAAATATGTGCAAGCTAGAGGATCACAAATATGAATTGACCGATTCCATAGTTGAATATGAAAAACATTTAAGTTAGATAACCAAAAATATAATTTTATCCTTTTTATTTTTTGAAATAATAATTTTCCATTATACATACAATGTATGTGCAAAACAATTTGATGTGCTTGGTGAAGCCTTTTTTGTTTTTACCTAAAATACTCTCAATTTGAAATTGCATCCCCTATTTTGGAGTAGTAAAGATTAATAATTATTTAACATAATCTATCATTTGTAATTGTATTTTATTTATTTCTAATATATACATTTTTCAGTAAAAAAAATTCAATTCATTTTATATTATAAAAAATAAATTTTGAATTAAATTATATAAATTTAAATTTATCTATTATTTTACACAAAAAGTGTCTAATATTATAATAAATAATTATTGACTCACTTGTATAAAAAATAGTTCCCAAAATGTGTGTGTATAATGACAATATTATTGTAATCTTAAAAGTATATATATTACATACATCTGGAGTTAAAAACAGGCAACTAACCAAAAGCTGAGGGCAAATATGTCAAATGACACAATTGCAAAGTAGTTGCAGTGCTATATAAATCACACAGCATCACTGCCTATTTCCACACAAAGAAGAAAGAAACTAAAACAAAGCATTCTTCACAGCAAAAAAAAAAAAAAAAAATGCAACTGAAATCTTGCCCTCTTCTCTCAGCGATCCTCTTGATATTGGTGGCATCATTTCATTACCAAGCGTTGGCCATTTCGCCTAGTGTCATCGTTGGCAACTGGCAGCCGATTCCGAACGTAAATGTTCTAAAAGTGTTGGAAATCGCTAGATTCGCGGTGTCGGAGCACAACAAGAAGGCTAACGCGCAGTTGGAGTTTGTAAAGGTGGTGAAGGGTGAAACCCAAGTAGTCGAAGGTACGAATTACAGATTGGTCATCATCGCGAATGATAAGGCTGCCGGCAATGCGCCGGGAAATTACGAGGCCGTGGTCTGGGACATACCTTGGAAGCATTTCAGGGAACTAAGCTCTTTTGTGAAAGTTTAAGGATGATATCATATATGTAACGCTAGTGTCCTAAATAAAAAAGTCTTTGTATCTGATATGAAAAAATAATTTTGGACATAAATTGAGATCTCCTTCATGAATTTTGGGATGTTAAATTATTATAGGTTTTAGAAATACTAAATAAGCTCTTCGAAAAAATAACTTTGAGTGATCCAACTTTTTTAAAACCACATATAAGCCGTAAAAAAAAAACATATTTTAACATCTCATAATAATATTTTTACCATGCTTCTAAAATCCCAAAAAGTTTATAAGTTTTTCGAAGATTGACCTTCATTTCGATTATGATAACTAAGCAAGTGGACTAGGTCAAATTCTTATTAAATCATATTTGAATATGAATTGTATACATAATAAAAAAAAAAACAAAGATAATATATTAAAACTGAAATTTGATAACATATTATGCGTAATTTTTAATAAAAAATTAGTTTTTCATATCATAACGACATCATTTTTGGACCATTTTCAACTAATTCCTTTCTTTTTTAAAATTTAATTTTGTTTCAATTCTCTGTGTCATGAACATTAATTAGGGGCAAAACAATTTCCTTAATTTTTATTTAATTTTATTAATATTATCGCACAATGGTCGGTGGATAATGGAATTATATTTAAAAAATTCATAAAAGTGAAAAAAAAAGGTATTCTTCAACACTTGTCCTAACTCAAATTCTTCGATATGACTTTCGTATTATGAAAATCTCTCACAATGTATAGACTTTGTTTAAATATTTATAAAACGTTTTATAAAAGCATTTTTTAAAAAAATATTATAAATTATTTTAAAAGTTGTTTTTAAAAAAAATATGTGTTTAGACAAATATTCTACAAAAAACATTTTTAGAGTTGAAAAGGTGTTTGGACAATTATTCTTTTTTAAGAAAAAAGTGATTTTAAAGTTAAAAATAATTATAATGGTGTTCGACAACAATTGAATAAAATTCTTTTCATTCTGTTTAACCCGGCCATTTGAATAAAATTCTTTTCATTCTCAATAGACAAAATTGAATAAAATAATGATAAAGGTGTTTGGCCATTTCGCCTAGTGCCATCGTTGGCAATTGGCAGCCGATTCCGAACTTGAACTTCTAGATGTGTTGGAAATCGCTAGATTCGTGGTGTCAGAGCACAACAAAAAAGTTGACTTACGGTTGGATTTTGTAAAGGTGGTGAAGGGTGAAGCCCAAGTAGTCAATGGTTCGAATTACAGATTGGTCATCATCGCGATGATGCAGCTGCCAGGAACACGCCGGGAAATTACGAGCTAGGATATGGTACGAGACATGCCTTGGAAGCATTTCAGGCTCTTTCGTGAAAGTTTAAGGGTTATATTATATATTTAATGCTAGTCTCCTGAATAAGAATGTCTTTATATTTAATATAAACAAATATTTTTGGACATAATTTGAGATCTCTGTAATTGAATTTTTAGATGGTATTTTACTGCAATTTTTAGAAATACTAAATAAGATCTTTAAAAATTAATTTAAGCGATCCAACTATTTTTCAAACCACACATAACTAAACATGTTTAACATCTCATAATACCATTTTTACCACCCTTCTAATCTCCCAAAAAGTTTATAGGTTTTTCAAAGATTGACCTTTCATTTCGATTGCGAGAAGCAAGCAACTGTACTTAAAATGTAATTATTATGATATTTTGGACTTTTCTTGCAAGTACACATATTCACACATAATATGATATGAACGAAAAGATTAAGGTGTGACTTTACATGTTTCACGCATGAAATTCAATTCTTGAGACGAAGAACGTTGGCGGAGATACGGGGGAGCCTTGCCACGTTTTTATCCTCAAAATCACATGAATTACTTCCTTGAACGTAAAGTGTGTGGCGTGAGGGGTGGGGAGAGGAAACCTTAGGTTTCTTGTGTGATATGAAGTGTTTTGTGGTTTAGAAACTCCGTAATTTGATATAAATAATTGGGTTGAAAGTTAAGCCCAATAACCTTGGTTTAAAAGGCTCATTATAATGTAGCAAAAATATTTTGTTTAGGAAAGTTTTTGAAAATAATAACCGAGCCTCCAAAAAGTCGTTATTTTCTTTCAAAATCGATTACCGGTTTAAAATACGACTCGGCATGTAAAAACATCTCAAAAACACCATTTTTCGAAAATCACACCTTAAATATACCATATATTAAATAATTAAAAATAATCATTTAATAAAAATATTTTCCCTTTACAGTCTCTAGTCTCCGTTTCTCGGTGGCATCTCGAATAATCTTTGAAAACATAGTTTTATGTATTCTAATAGAAAACCATATTTTTAACATGTAAACATGTCTACCACATATAAATAATGCAATTAAAATGATTTAATTACACATTTTTCATTTTCCTAGATTTGCGTCCAGTTGGATTATGTTATCGCATTTTGGACCTTATATAATGTGTCGGGTTGTTAAGTCCATGAGTCCGGAAAAGTGTGTGTCTATCGTGGCTGTGCAGAGTGCACTTACAAGGGTGCTAATATGTAATATTGTCTATGCGTGTCTATCGTTTCTATCTGCCGCTGCTGCCTCATATCCTTAGATATCAGTCTTATCATTTCATATCGTCGGTCATGTCTCCAGCAGAGACAATATTATCCATTAAGATCTGGTGTCACTCTTTACCACCCACCTAGCCAACCACATCAAGCGGAGCAACATTTGCAACTTGACGCACTAGAACTTCCCAAGAAGTCATTCATCTCAGTACTACTCTCACTCATGCACACTTAACCCAGATTCCCAATAAGAAGTATAGAAATATGTTTCTTGAGAGACTTGAACTCATGACTTCGCTCTGATACTAATTATTAGGTTCAAGCTTTTACAACTAGGCCAAAAGTTATAGTTTTCAGCCAAGGCGCAACTTTATTTTCTTATACTTGTGGCAGCGCATAGTGCACCTACTTGGATGCTAATAGGTCGGGCCCATGAGTCAGGAAAGGTGTGTATCTATCTGTTGGTGTTGTTTCATATCCTTTAGAAATCAGTCTTACTATTTCCCTACCGTCGGTCATGTCCATATTACCCGGTAAGTTCTAGTGTCACTATTTTACGGTTCACCTAACCAACAAGATAAAGCAGAGCAACGCAAGGAGCTTAATGCACAAGAACATCCCAAGATAAGATGTCACTCATCTTAATATTACTATCACTCATTCATACTTAATCCAAACTTTTAAATATGATATTTATAACAATTCTTTTTATGATAATGATGGAACACTTTAAACATAGAAAAAATTAGATAAATCTCGCAGTTAATTTTGAATAAGCTTAAGATTTTTTTATATATAAGTTAATAGTTATTCTATTTCAATATTATGTATCTAGTGTAAGGTCTAGCAAATTCGAATCACATAATCTGACTGCATGCAATATAGGATTTTACTAAAACATGTGTTTAATTATTTTATTGCATGATTATTGCATGATATGTGGCTTGGTTCATGATTTATTTAAAGTTACATGCTTAGGGCTTTAAGTTGTATTTCGAGTTCGAACGAGGAACGGAGACCGGAAATAATCAAGAAAAATGTTTTCATTAAATACTTTTAATTTTTAATATATGGTGTAATTAAGTGTGATTTTTGAAAATGGGCCTTGGTTGGGTATTTTACTCGTCGGGCCATATTTTTAACTGATACACAAATTTTAGAGAGTCGGAGGACATTTTGAGGGCTCGAGCAATATTTTCAAAAATGTACCTAAACGAAATATTTTTTGGGAGTGTTATTGGTCTTGACGGATTTATTTTATTGCTTAATGGGCCTAAAACTCTTTTTAACTCCTTTAATTATTATTAAGGACCTATTAGTGTAATATATTATTGACTTAAACTCAGAAACTAAATCCTAACCCTACTTCCAGGCTCTCGGCCACCCCTTACCTTGCTGCATCACCATTTCGAAAGTTTCATCAGCAGCCACTTTGATTTTCTCTCAAGGTTTTCAAGAAAACTTCTTCCCCGTCTCTCCCGTGCTCGTCCTATGTGTAGATATCCAAGGTTTTGAGCGTTTTTTCACAAAGGCACGCAATAAATCCTTTTTTTTCTCATCATTCACTCTAGTATACGCTGATATGTGTGTTTGCATGAGGATTGTTTAAATCTTTTTTGTTGTATCGTTTATGCATCGGTTGTCATGAAATATGCACATTCTTGCTTGTAACTCACGGTTTTTTTCCACTTGTGTAAGGGGCTGCCGAAATGTGGTGTTAGGAGACTGATTAGGTCGAGAGTGAAGGGGACACGGTGCTGGAGTCGAGTCTTGGTCGGTTTGGTTGAGGGACGATCGATTTTTGTTTTGAGATACCTAGGGTTTCTGTGGCTAGACCGAGGGAAAGGTTTGGGTAAGCCATGCATGGCATGATTCCAACCATGGATCAGACCCTATTGGGTCTGTGACAGGGCTGGGAAAGGGATGTGAGCAGCTGGAGGTAAGGGTGTAGAGGACGGGAAGGTTTAAGGGCTAGGCGTGTCATTCCTTGGCAAGACCGATCCTTGTGCGAGCTTGGGGCTATAATCGTGGTTAAGGCTTGTCCAGTAGGGTGTCCACAGTCTGATATTGGTCCTAGTTGGTGTTGGTTCAAGGGTGGTTCGAGTTGGTTAGGCCTAGGATCAGGGACGTAGCCAAGAAATATTTTGATCCTGGGCTAAATGAATCGATAAACAACCAAGATCTCCCATATGTTCTCACTCCCCTCACTATCCATTTGTTGGAGACGAAGCTTTTTGTGTAGAGAGAAGTCCATGTGAGACGCTATGAAATATGCTCAAAGAGATGGGCTAAAAAATGGGCTGAAAATTTTACTAAGTTTAAAATATAAGTCTAAGATTTAATGTATAAAAACCCAATACATATTATTAGGTTGGCCCCAAAAAAATAGACTGTTGCCTAGGATAGAAAAATGGAAGCCTAAGGTAAATTAGGGTTCGGCTCTCCTTGTGCATAAATTGTTCAGCAGTTGTCCGGTCGTGTTCGAGGGCCTTAGGTGGTCTGATTTAGGTTGTTTAGGGGCTGGTATGGTGTATATAAGTGGTGGCTAATATTTGGGAAAGTTTGGTTAAGTTTCAGGATGATTCGGGTAAAAACCGAGATCTCGGTCCAAGTCTTAAAACGAATCGAATAAGTTATGAAATGGTGTTGGGGATCGAAGTTGAGTTTAGAGGGGGGGTGAATAAACTCTACTCGTTTTTCTTTCTTTTCTGATGAGGTACTAAAATCCTGTTAGGGATAGTAGTTTATCTTGTGCGAATACTTTCACCTGATTACAATAAAACGTGCGGAAACAATCTGATGAAATAGTTGAAAGACAATAAAACAGTAGGCATCAGTTGTTTATGGAAGTTCGAAGATAAACTCTTCTACGTCTCCCCTTCTTCTGTTTCCAGAAGGTATAACTAAAAGATTTTGGTTATTACAGTACAACTCTTGTACACACCCACTTCAGAAGGACTTACACTTCGGCCTACTGAAACTTTTAGTTTCTCAACTCACAAGAATGCGAAACACAAAGTTCTGAAAAGACTCTTTTCAGATTACAGACTCTTCTTGATAAAGTATAAATGATGTAAAGATTGTGAAGAGTGTAAGAATCAGTAGCACAAGATGATCTTCGAAAGATCAGATATTTGCTATGAAGCGTGTGCTACTTTTCTTTGTGTTGAACTTTTAAGTACTCAAGGAATTTCGAGATAAGTCTGAAAAGATGAGAATGGCTTTGTTCCTTGAAAGATAATATTATATGAAGCGAGCTGTCGTAAAAGGATTTGATCCAAGTATATATAAACGACTGAGTTCAACGTTCACAATCAGAGGATGTCTTCAGATAACTGATACAATCAGCTTTATTACCAAAAGAAGTTCCTGCAGAAAAGCTATAAAACAACCAGTCTTGTTTCATACTTATTTGGGTAAAATGCATTAAATGACTCCGTATAGTAATTAATGCTACAATTAATACTAGTACTAGGAACTCTTTAACGGTAACATTTAAGGTAGCAACGTTAGGAAACGTCCTCTACTGGTTTTGTATTACTGTCCTTTCTACTGGTTTAGTTTTATCAGACCAGTAGCTCCTGATAAATTAGTCAACCGTTCTGGTCTGCTGATTTTAGTTTATCATCGCCACAATAAAATTCATGTCTAACAATTTCCCCCTTTGTGGTGATGCCAAAACCAAACAGTAGAAGGACGTTAAATAAAGCAGATAATCATTTCATCAAAAAGATAATGTCAATAGAGTATCAAAGAAAATGATCAATCAGTTTCAATATCCCTGAATATGACTTCCTCATTCTGAGGTTCTTGAAGTCTTCTGTTTGATGGTTCAGCTTCATCTTCTGGTTGTCTGGCTCCAGCTGGATCTCCTCTATCTTCCCCTTTTTTGGCATCAGCCGCAACTACATGGGCGAAGAGGTCATTCAGTCTTCCGGATATGTTTTGAATGCCATCGGTTAGCATCTCCAGATACGGAGTTTGAGAAGAGATGCGATTATCCAATGAAGCGAGAGATTGATTTTGAGAATCAATCTTGGCATCCATAAGTTCCACGGAAGTAGAAAGTGATCGGAAGAGATCATCATGCTCAGTGATTCGGTTGAGTATATCATTTTGAGCAAGCATGATGGTACCATGAGTTCTCGATATAGCTTGTCTGAAAACGACGGTTTCAGCATACATCTTTTCCATGGTTTCCGCCGTGTTATAGATGTGTTTGCCCATTCGTTCTCTGAAGGATTGAGCACCACTGAATTCCGAAATGTTTTCACAAGACATACGTTTCACTAAATCAGATATGTTGTTGAGTTCTCGTTGTAGAGACTCAATCTAATATTCCAGGTTAAATGCATCTGATTCCGGGGAGGGAGTTCGCGCAAGAATGCGTTGCTTAATCTCAGAAAGACGAGAGTTCGTCTCAGTCAGAACAGGATGAGAGACAGTCAACGCAGTAGAAACAAGATTAGCATTTATCAAGGCAGTAGAAGGACCAGGGTCTGCTGTGCGTTCTTCTGGAAGTGTAGAAACAGTAGGTTCAGCAGCAATCAGGGGAAGAACAATTTCTTCAGCGGGAACGGCCAAGTCAGAGGCCAAAATTTCTTCCGTTGGTGCAATAACAGCCTGTGAGACTGATGGTTCTTCAGTAGAAGGTGCAGAAGGCTGATCCAGAAGAATGTGCATTTCTGCTTGATGAGCAACAGAAAAAATCTCTAAATTTGGCAATAAAGAGGAGGCATCTGGTTCTGCTAAATGTTGAACTAGGATCTGAGGAGCAGAAGGTGATACTGAAGTAGCCGGTGCGACTTCCAGAGGAGTAGAGACTGTAGGGACAATCGATTCAATGACTTCCTCGACCGAAGCCAGTTCATGTACAGATAGTAGGGATGAGGACTGAATGGGCCTTGTCGGAGATGCAGGAGTACTGAGAGCAGAAGCCTTTGGGGAGGCTATGGTCCTTTCCTCAACTGTCTGAATCTGTTGAAAGTTTGGGACAAGGCCAATGTGATAAACAGTAGACTCGCCAAAGCTTTGTTCTTGAGCAAGAAGTTGCTCACGCATCTGTTTGAGCTTGTCAGATAGAATCACAATAACATTTTGATCCTGAACAGCAGTAGGAGCACTAGGATCAAAATTTGATTCAAGAACTTTCAAAACTGATTCTAGCTTCTGACATTTCAGCTGCTCGAGGATGAAATTCCTTCTTCGCAAGGCCTCGATAACATTTTCCGTTTTTGCAAGCTGAAAAATTTTCTTCTCTGCAATCATCATTTTGGCATAGTTCCCTTTAGTCTTAAAATAAGCAAAAGAATGGAAAAGACGAACTGAGTGCCACTCATCAAAAAAATTCATATCATCATTTGCAGAAGTTTCAATTTCTGCTATATGAAGATCAACGCCGGTGGTTACAGTTGATTTGAGTCCAAAAATTGGTGGTTCTTCGACCATTTTCCCTTTGCCTTTATCAGATGAAGAAATAGGCACGATAGGTCGAAAAGCAGAAGACCCACTAGTTGATTCTCGAATCACTATTCCAGAAGATGGCTTGAAAACAGAAGCAGTATACGGTGCTGGAATAGATGTAGTAGCTTGTGCAGTCGCAGATGTAATGGGTCGAACAGTAGAAACCACTTCTGGAAATACCTGTCTGATAGGTATTTTCTCAATCTCAGACAGTGCTGCTGTCTTCTTGATTTTAAGAATGGTGCGAGGTTTCTTCTTGGCTGGAGTTGGCACTGCTGGTTGAACAGCAGCAGCAGACTCTTCTGATGCTGTTTTGTCCGAGTCAGTCGAAATGATCACTCTTTTCCTCTTAATTGTCCTTTGAGGTTTTGGAGCCTCAGAAGCAGTTTCTCCAATTTCCTTTTTCAAGGCCACAAACTCCGCCACGGTTGGCTTAGGCCTTAAAGCAAGTACGTTCGCAGCATCAATCATGGTTACTGAAACAGCATCCTGATCACTGGTTGAGGCGAAACCAGCATCCTTGAGCATTGCGCTGATTTGAACAGCGAATCCAGAACTTTTCCTGACAACCATATCCTTCATAACTCTAAAGAGAAAATGACTCCAGTCCACTTTGGTTCCCTTAGTGATGGCAATCATCACTTGAACCTTCTCCTTCGTCAACTTGTCGAAGGTGCCAGCTTTGATCAAAATAGCTTTTGCCACAATATCGGCCAGAATTTGATATTCCATTTTGAGTAGTTTCTTTTGACAAGACGGAGACACCTCTTCTCCAGAGGCTGAGAACGAGCTAAGCGCAATAGACATATTTGTTTTAGAAATATCAGATAGTTCAGAAATACCTGAGAATGGAAGAAGGAAAGTCGCTCCTAGAAGTGCGGCATCAATAGAGATGGATGCATCTCCTTGAGAGTGAACAATCTTTCCTTCATGTACTGTCGCTTTAGCGTAAAAATCCAGAAGTGCATTTTTGTAAATAACTGCTGGTGCTTCCAGGAATTGTCTGAATCCCGATTTTTCAATATCTTGAAACATTTTAACAAGATTCTCATCCTTGATGTTGAGAACAGAGGCAAAATTGACTTGATAAGCGTTAAGAGTGTATGCTCCAGCCATTTCTGTATAAGGATAGAAGCAGATATAATTTGCAGTAGTTAGAGGTGATAGAGAGAAATCAGTAGCTGAATAACGATAGATATGAAACAGTAAAGGTGAAAAGGTGAAATTTGAAATAGATATACAGCCGTCAAATAAACATAAAGACACGTGTCAGTATGTTTAAGGTTGAGTGTTTGAAAAGTTTTGCAGAAACTGTCAGATATACGAATGATTTTGAAAATTTGAAAAAGGCGGGCTGTCCAGACGGTTACTAAAAAATCAGAAGAGGATTTGTCATTTTATGATAACGTCTGCTGGAAGTTTCAGGGTGCTGAAATAAGCGAGCACTTTGTCAGAACCAGCAGACTTGTAGTTTTATCGAAAAGACAAACATTCTCTCTGTTTTTTGAAAAGGTGTCAAACTCTTAGTCTGACTAAAATACTGTTTCCCCTCAGTAAATGCAATTAATAAGTGGTCATAATTGCGACAAGTGACTCTTGGCCATCTCTCAATCTGAGCCGTTGAAAATGAACAGTCGCAACTTGCGATTCGCAAGAGTCTTTGTTTCCTCTATAAATACCTGCATATCTTGAACGAAGTTAAACATATAAACTTCAAAAATGAAAACTCAAGTAAAAAAAGAGTTAGAGTTTGATTCAGGAGTCGAAGCAAAACTGTTCAGAGAGAAGTTTGAGGATATCATTATTTTCGTAATGATCCTTGAAACACACTCCTGGAGATGTAGTTTCCACAGTCAAGCAAATATGTTGCTTCGATTGAGTTTGAAATGTAGCATCGATTTCTTCCAGAAGCACGCTAATGCAATAAGAGAGTGCTGGTGGATTGATGATGCTGAAATCCTCTATGATGCCCTGTAAGGCATCTAAAAAATACATTAGTGCTGACAAGACCCAAGCTTGCTAGATTCTTTCTAGGCCTTGAGCTTGCTGGATTCTCTTGTTCCTGTTGAAGTACTTTGCAAGCAAATTACAGAGAACTCCTATTACTGAAGACAAAAGCTAAATGTAACGCTACTGGTTAAATAGCATAGAAGATCTACTGTTTTTACTTTTTGCATCGTGTAATGTACTGAAATGGTTTCTAATAACATTCCAGTTTACGTATCTGACTTTTCCTTCTGTTTTTCTGCAAATATCTTACTATTAGTTCAATATGATAAATAAGCGAGTAAAATTAAAATTAACAAAGATAACAGAAAATAATCAAGTTAAATCTATCAAACCAAGAGAATTACGAAAGTAAGAAAACTTATTTTCTGGTAAGGGTTTAGTGAAGATATCTGCTGTTTGTTGATCAGTAGAAACGTATTCCAGACGAATGTTCTTCTTCTGCACATGATCTCTAATGAAGTGATGTCCGATGTCAATGTGCTTCATTCTGGAATGAAGTACTGGATTTTGTGTGATTGCAATTGCACTGGTATTATCACAGAATATAGGTGATTCGGAGGCTTGAATCCCATAGTCTCTTAACTGTTGTTGAATCCACAATATCTGAGAGCAGCAGCTTCCAGCAGCCAGATATTCTGCTTCTGCAGTAGATGTGGCTATGGAAGTCTGCTTCTTGCTAAACCAGGATCTCAGCCTATCACCAAGAAATTGACAAAAACCACTAGTACTTTTTCGGTCTAGTTTGCAACCTGCATAATCAGCATCTGAATATCCAATAAGATTTAACGATGAATCATTGGGATACCATAAGCCGACATTTTGAGTTCCTTTCAAGTACTTCAAAATACGTTTAGCAGCAATATAATGAGATTGTTTGGGGTTAGATTGAAATCTAGCACAAATACAAACAGCAAACATGATATCTGGTCTACTGGCAGTTAGATATAATAATGAACCAATAAGACCGCGATATTGAGTTACCTCTACTGGAATACCACTTTCATCTTTATCAAGTTTGATAGATGAGCTCATTGGAGTAGAAGCAGCAGAGCATGCTTCCATTCCAAACTTTTTCAGAAGCTCCTTGGTGTACTTGGCTTGATTTATAAAGATTCCAATCTCTGATTGCTTAATCTGTAATCCTAGGAAGAATGTTAATTCTCCCATCATACTCATTTCGAATTTATCCTGCATCAATTTTCCAAATTTTGCACATAATTTGGGGTTAGTTGACCCAAAAATAATATCATCAACATAGATCTGTACTAAAAGAATGTGCTTATTCTTGACTAAAGTAAATAAAGTTTTATCTACTGCTCCAATGGTAAAATCATGATCAATAAGAAATTGTGATAGAGTGTCATACCATGCTCTAGGTGCCTGTTTTAGACAATATAATGCTTTGTGTAATTTAAATACATGATGAGGTGAAAAATGATCGATGAAACCTGGAGGTTGTTCGACGTAAACTTCTTCTTGTAAGAGACCATTCAGAAAAGCACTTTTCACATCCATTTGATACACTTTGAAATTCTTGAAAGCAGCAAAGGCTAAGAATATTCTTATTGCTTCGAGCCTTGCTACTGGTGCCTAGGTCTCATCAAAGTCTATTCCTTCTTCCTGTCTGAAACTCTATTCCTTCTTCCTGTCTGAAACCTTGAGCAACCAATCTTGCTTTATTTCTCACTACTGTGCATTCTTCATTGAGTTTGTTTCTAAATA
Organism: Primulina eburnea; assembly: GCF_022965805.1. NCBI lineage: Eukaryota > Viridiplantae > Streptophyta > Magnoliopsida > Lamiales > Gesneriaceae > Primulina > Primulina eburnea. The sequence goes on from NC_133113.1 coordinate 1,264,865, forward strand.
CCCACCGAGTTCCAATGACAGCTTGGTGAGATGGTCTAGGTACTAGAAACCAAACTTCATTTCGTTTGAATTGATTCAGCTCTTCTTGCATGGCTTCAATCCAGCTAGGATCCAGAAGAGCTTCTTCAATTTTCTTTGGTTCATCCTGAGATATAAAAGCAGCATGCATGTATTCATTAAGAATTTGCCTTCTGGTTCTCAAAGGCGCTGCTGGATTACCAATAACTAATGATGGAGGATGAGATTTTCTCCAGATAAAAGGATTTAAAAGGATATCTTCCTGATTTGATATGTTGAGATTGTTCTCGATGGAACCAGTAGTGGGTTCCTGAGTGTCTTCTGTTGGTATTGGTAGATCCAAAGTCTGTACTTCTGGTTACACTAATGGAATGTCTGGTTCTGGATTTTGAAGATCCTTGATGTTTGCTTCTACATCATCTTCACTGTCAATTTCCAAGTGAATCCTCTCTAGCCTGTTACTTAAATCAGATATGTTAGATATTTCAGGAGCACTGTTGTCTTCATCGAAGACAACATGGATCGATTCTTCAACATTAAGAGTTCTATTATTGAAGATTCTAAAAGCTTTGCTTACAGCAGAGTAACCAAGAAATAGTCCAGCATCTGATTTTGAGTCAAATGCAGTCAAATGATTTTTGACATTATTTAGCACAAAGCATTTGCAACCAAACACATGAAAATATGATACGTTAGGCTTCTTCCCTTTCCATATTTCATAGGGGGTCTGATTGTGCCTTTTTTTGACCATAGATCTGTTTTGCGTGTAACAAGCAGTATTGATGGCTTCAGCCCAGAAGCGCTGAGAGATGTCTGCATCTGCTAGCATTGTTCTAGCAGCTTCTTTTAGAGTTCTATTTCTCCTCTCAGCTACTCTGTTTTGTTGAGGTGTTCTGGCAGCTGAATATTCATGATGAATCCCCTGTTCATTCAAATATAACTCAAGATACTTGTTAGTGAACTCAGTACCCCGATCACTTCTGATTTTAATGATGGTAGTAGATTTTTCATTTTGAATCCTTTTCGGAAGCTTGATCAAGAGGCTACTGGTTTGATCTTTTCCTGCGAGAAATATTACCCAAGTGAATCTAGAAAAATCATCAATAACAACAAGAGTATATTTCATTCCCCCTAAGCTCATGATGGGGATAGGACCAAAAATATCCATGTGCAGTAGTTCCAGACATCTTGAAGTTGATTTGTTATCTTTGTTCTTGAAACTGGATCTTATCTGTTTTCCAAGCTGACAAGCAGAACAAACATGATTTTTAACAAAATTAATATCAGGTAATCCATCAACTATATTCTGCTTCTTGAGATAATTGATTGACTTGAAATTCAGATGATTCAATTTCTTGTGCCATAGCCAGTGTTTATTGCTAAAAGAAGCAACTAAGCATGTAGGAGTATTGACATGATTCGAGTTCCAAGAGACTCTGTAAGTATTGCCTTCTCTTTTTCCGGTTAACACAGTAGTTTCAGCAGAATCTCTAACTATACATGAATGCTTCTGAAAGGCTACAGAATAACCATTATCACATAGTTGACTAATGCTGATTAGATTGTAACAAAGATTGTCAACTAATAACACATCATTGATAGTTATGTTACCATAGATAATCTTACCCTTACCCATGGTTTTACCTTTTGAGTTGTCTCCAAAAGTTATCTTTGGTCCAGTATAACTCACTATCTCGGAAAGTAGGTTTTTCGGTCCAGTCATGTGTCTGGAACATCCACTGTCCAGATACCATGTAGAGTTACTGATTTCTGCTTTCTTCTTCTGTTCCTGCAAACACAAATTTCAATATCTGGTACCCAAATCTATTTGGATCCAAGCCTTATCAGTCCTTTGGGGACCCACATTTGTACAATTCTTGGTGATCTTGTACTTCGGGTATCCAAAGATGTGTGTGCAATAGAAGGTCTGTTATTTCTAACAGTATGCATATTAAAATGTTCTTCCTCCCTTCTGTTTCTGTTTTCCAGTCTGTATCTCCTCTGAACAGGTTTAGAGTTGTAGTACTGGTGGTTTTTAACCTTCATAGAATGTTGTCTTCCAGAGTTGAATTCTTTTCTGAATCTAGAACTCTGATCAACTTTTTCCTTAGGTTTAACGTAACCCAAACCATAGTGCATTCTTCTGTTCATCTGATTTACATTCCTTTCAACTGAAACAGTAGGTACCTCTGGTTCCTGTACCACACTGGATTTCACAAAGTGAATATATTTCCCTTTGCACATATCCAGTGTTGGCTTTGTATTCGTTTCGGAAGTGCCTTCATTATTACAAAAACCGAGACCACTTCTATCTCCTGACTGTTTTTGTAATTCTTGCATCTTTTCCAATGAAACAGAGGACTTGTTCCAAGCATTTACCAGTAGCGACAACTTCTGGTTTTCAGAAAGCACCTTCTGGTAATCTGCTTTGGCTCTTTCATTCTCAGTTATTAATTTACTCATCTTAACTTGTAAATCATTACAGCTGTCTACTTGCAAGCAAGTTAACTTACTGTTCTGATTTTTTAAGTTCTGATTTTCGATCTTAACTTCTTCAAATGATTGAGAAAGTCTAGAATACTCTTCTACCATGTCATGTAGTGCATTAATCAAATCAGTTCGTGTAAATTCGTTAGAGTCAAAATCAAATACCTCTCCAAATGTTGAGGTTGAATCATTGTCAGCCATGAGACATTTGACTTCTTCAGCATCACTGTCACTGGAATGACTTTCTGAATCAGATGACTCAGAACTAGAGTCCGCCCATTTGGATTTGCTTTCTTCAGCAATCATTGTTTTTCGATCTCTTCTGGACTTTTTGTCATTCCTCTTGTGATCCTTTCTCTTCTGGTCATCCTTATTTGGTTTAGGACAATCAGCAATGAAGTGACCTATCTTTCCACAGTTAAAGCATCCCATATCACTAGATGGTGAATCTTTCTTGAAGTTGCGATTGGGACCCTGATAGGTTCGATGGTTCTTCTTTATGAACCTGGAGAATTTCTTTACAAATAAGGACATAGCATCACTACTGATTTGTTCAGCAGTCTTCTCCAATGTATTGTCAATGATCACAGCAGATAATGCCTGAGGTGCAACTGCAGCAGCAGTAGAAGAGGTAGTGGCAGTAGCAGTAAAAGCAGTAGCAGTAGCAGCAAGAGCCTTGGTAGGTAGGCTTGAAGGCTCTTCTCCACTTCTTACTTCTAATTCGAACTCGTAAGCTTTCAGATCTGCAAATAAATCGTGCAGTTCCAATTTGTTCAAGTCTTTGGACACTCTCATAGCCATTATTTTAACATCCCATTCTCTGGGTAAGGCTCTCATCACCTTGAGGGCTATCTCTCTGTTGCTATGCTCTTTACCCAGAGCAGCTAGCTCATTGACCAGGCTACTGAATCTTTCATCAAACTCGTTTAGAGTTTCACCAGCTCTCATTTTTAGATTTTCGAACTTCTGCATTGCTACAGACAGTTTGTTTTCTTTCGTTTGCTCATTTCCTTCACATATCTGAATGAGCTTCTCCCAAATATCCTTTGCAGTAGAACACATTTTGATTTTGCTAAAAGTGTTCTTGTCGAGAGTTTTATACAATATATCATTCGCCACATTATCAAGGTTGGCCTTCTTCTTATCTTCACTGGTCCATTCACTTCTTGATTTTTCAACCATCTGTGGTGCACCCTCAGTAACAGCAATAGCTGTATTAGGCTTTAATATTTTCAGTGGACCATCTGTGATGACATACCACATGTCATCATCTTGTGCTGCAAGATGGGCTTGCATTCTGATCTTCCAGTCATCGAAGTCTTTCTTAGAGAACATAGGGATCTTGCTGAAGTGTGCCATTTGTTGTAGTTTTTCACGAACAAGAATAACCCGCTCTGATACCAATTGTTGGGGATCGAAGTTGAGTTTAGAGGGGGGGTGAATAAACTCTACTCGTTTTTCTTTCTTTTCTGATGAGGTACTAAAATCCTGTTAGGGATAGTAGTTTATCTTGTGCGAATACTTTCACCTGATTACAATAAAACGTGCGGAAACAATCTGATGAAATAGTTGAAAGACAATAAAACAGTAGGCATCAGTTGTTTATGGAAGTTTGAAAATAAACTCTTCTACGTCTCCCCTTCTTCTGTTTCCAGAAGGTATAACTAAAAGACTTTGGATATTACAGTACAACTCTTGTACACACCCACTTCAGAAGGACTTACACTTCGGCCTACTGAAACTCTTAGTTTCTCAACTCACAAGAATGTGAAACACAAAGTTCTGAAAAGACTCTTTTCAGATTACAGACTCTTCTTGATAAAGTATAAATGATGTAAAGATTGTGAAGAGTGTAAGAATCAGTAGCACAAGATGATCTTCGAAAGATCAGATATTTGCTATGAAGCGTGTGCTATTTTTCTTTGTGTTGAACTTTTAAGTACTCAAGGAATTTCGAGATAAGTCTGAAAAGATGAGAATGGCTTTGTTCTTTGAAAGATAATATTATATGAAGCGAGCTGTCGTAAAAGGATTTGATCCAAGTATATATAAACGACTGAGTTCAACGTTCACAATCAGAGGATGTCTTCAGATAACTGATACAATCAGCTTTATTACCAAAAGAAGTTCCTGCAGAAAAGCTATAAAACAACCAGTCTTGTTTCATACATATTTGGGTAAAATGCATTAAATGACTCCGTATAGTAATTAATGCTACAATTAATACTAGTACTAGGAACTCTTTAACGGTAACATTTAAGGTAGCAACGTTAGGAAACGTCCTCTACTGGTTTTGTATTACTGTCATTTCTACTGGTTTAGTTTTATCAGACCAGTAGCTACTGATAAATTAGTCAACTGTTCTGGTCTGCTGGTTTTAGTTTATCATCGCCACAATAAAATTCATGTCTAACAAATGGGCTCGAGGTTACTTCTAGGGAATGATTATATTATGTTTTGAGGTGTTTTTAGGAGTTTGGTTGGCTTCGGATCGAAATTTTAAGGTCCAGGGATAAAATAGTCAATTAAGGTTTCCAAGGGCAAAATAGTCATTATGCAATTGGGTCGAGTTAGCAGTCTTGGCAATGCCATGATCACAAAATTACATGTTTTTAATGCATATGATATCATGAACTTGATTCTTTTACGGAATTATGAAAAATACATTTCATGCTTGATGATAAGAAAAATTTACGTATATGCATGATTTTTTTTAAGTGATGAATATGATGTCATTTTTGAAATATGAGAGTTGGTTGTGACTAATACAAATATGATAATACGATGACATGTAAAGCCAAGGCTCAGTGGATAGATAATATTGTAGCTGATGTCCCTGCAGCTAGATATCACAGTTATACGTAGATAGATCCATCGAATAGAGCCGATACAAAAGTCACAACTAATGAATAGAATTCAAATAAAGAAGATGAACACGTATATAATGATATACTGAGACATGTTTTGACACGTTAGCTTTGTTACGATATGTTTACCTTCATGTTTTTAAGACCATGAAATGTATATTGATTACAGTACTTTTCAATGTTGCATGTTATGTATATGTACTTGTTATAACGTTTATGGTGTATTGAGTCTTTAGACTCACTAAGTATGAATGATGCAGGTGATCATATTGATAAGGACACTAGAGGCGCCGAAGGCTGAGTAGGCGGGACTGAATGTGCGAACGCTAACCCGAAGGCCATATTTTCCGCATAATATGTTTATGAGTTATGAGTGATCTTGGATATTTTCATACACGTACTTTTATATGTTTATGGTTGCCAGGGTTTTCGCAGGTTTCATTTGTGAATTATTTTAAACGACGGTTTAGGGTTTGACGGTTGTCTCAATTTTTTTAACTGCGGTGTTTTTACTGTTAGTTGAATACTTTTATTTTAAAATGTATAATTTTCGATTGTTAATGCATGCATGTATAAAAATGTAATTTTCGAAAATTAGCTAGCAAAAAAAAAAAATAGTAGACATTTCATATAGAATCTAGATTGCTTCCGAGACTAATACGATATCTTTATAATACACACATAAATTTCATTAGTTTAGAATAACTTTTTTTTTTTCCACGGTATATTTTTTGATAAACTAAAAATATTTTTCCTCTCATAATACAAAAATATTCCATTTTTATTAAAAAAAAGAATCACAAAAACTTATTTCAACAAATTTTTTATACTCATCTATAACAATCATATTTTAATAATATACAATTTTGAATATTTAACTGTTCATATAACCCATAATATTGTGATTGTGCCATAATCCAAGTTTTGTTTTGAAAAGTAATTGGAGTTCTCAATTATTGCTAAAAATTGGTAGTCTCTGGAATATAGGAAATGGAACCAACATAAATGTTTGGCAGGATCCTTGGTTGCGAGATGATGAAGATTTCAGAATTCAAATATCTATGGTGCCTGAAATGGAATTACTGAAAGTGTCCAAATTTATGATTTCAGGGCTTCAACAATGGCATACTAGCTTAATAAATTTTTGTTTAATGAAAGAGATGCACACACAACATTGCAAATTCCGCTGTTGGAAACTTCTTCTCCAGATACTTGAGTATGGAATTACGGCAGAAATGGAAAGTATACTGTAAGATCAGGATATTGGGTTATTTCTGAGATCATGTCCTCGAGATTGGACGGTGGGATCTCGAGAAACTGGAAAATGCTTTGGAATTTATATGTCCCAGCCAAAGTTAAAAACTGTTTATGCAGAGCGACTCGAAATGTCTCCCAGGCCGAGCAACTCTTCAACGTAAAAGCATCCCAGTTCCTCTTACATGCGTCCAATGTAATGGTGATAGTGAAAACACGTGGCATATCTTTCTTATCTGCCCTTTTGCCCAACTCTGCTTGCAATGATCTCAGAGTGATTAGATGATGTCGCTGTTAAAGTTTGCTTTGTCGACTTCCATGAAATAGCAGTGCCCCCTCGTGTAAACACATAACCTGTTTGGAATTTGGCTTTATGTGGATCTGAAAGATAGCCTGCATCTGCATATCCTATTAAAGATAAATCTGATTTTTTCGAATAAAACAGTCCCATGTTAGTTGTACCACGAAGGTAACGAAATATGTGTTTCACACCATTCCAATGTCTTCGGGGTTGGAGAAGAACTATATCTTGCTAGGAGATTAACAGAAAATGCTATATCTGGTCGAGTGCAATTTGAAAGATATGACAATGCACCAATTGCACTAAGATATGGTACTTCAGGACCAATGATTTTTTCTCCATGTTCAAGTGGACGGAAAGGATCTTTATTAGTGTCGAGTGATCGGACGACCATTGGTGATGCTAATGATTGTGCTTTGTCCATGTGAAAGCGTTTTAATATCTTTTCTGTGTATGAAGATTGATGAACAAACATTCCTTCGGATAAATATTCAATTTGCAATCCAAGACAGAACTTTGTCTTTCCCAAGTTTTTCATCTAAAATTCACTTTTTAAATGATTGGCAGTTTTTGTGAGCTCTTCGGGAGTTCCTATAAGATTTAAATCATCGACATATACTGCCACTATTGCAAAACCCTCATCCGTTCTTTTTGTAAAAATACATGGGCAAATAACATCATTTGTATAACCTTCTTGTAGTAGAAACTTGCTAAGACGATTGTACCACATGCGTCCGGATTGTTTTAATCCATATAATGATTTTTGCAATTTTATTGAGAACATGGTCTTGGGGGTTGTATCACTTTCTTCTGGTGGTTTAAATCCTTCAAGGATTTTCATGTATATGTCGTTATCAAGTGAATCATATAAATATGCAATGACCACATCCATTAGTCGCATGTCCAAATTTTCTGATACAGCCAAGCTAATCAAAAATCGAAAAGTGGTGGCATCCATCACAGGTGAGTATGTTTCCTCATAGTCGATTCCAGGTCTTTGAGAAAAACCTTGAGCTACAAGTCTGGCTTTGTATCTTACAATTTCATCATTTTCATTCCTTTTTCGTACAAACACCCATTTGTATCCTACAGGGACTACATTTTTAGGTGTTTGAACTACGGGTCCAAACACTTTACGTTTTTCTAGAGAATCTAATTCAGCTTGTATAGCTTCCTTCCATTTCGGCCAGTCATTTCTTTGTTGACAATCTTTAGCATATTGTGGTTCGGGGTCATTAACACCTTGCGTGATATCAAGGGCCACATTAAGAGTGAAAACATTGTCAATGTTTGTTTTTCTCTGATCCCATATTTTACGAGATATCAAATAATTTGTTGAAGTCTCGGTATTTTCATGTGATTCTGGTTCTCCCTGAATCACGTTATCCACATCTGTTTCATTTATTTTTCTTGTTGTATCATGTAAGGTTGCTTCTTCTGGAGCCTTAAATTCTTGCTTTTCTTGCACCTTTCTTTTCCTAGGTATTGTATCCTTCGAACCAATCGGTCGACCACGTTTCTGACGTATTTTAGATTTATTTGCGGGTGAAGTATTAGATGGTCTTGTAGGAACATCGATCTTCATTGGAGTATTCTCCACTGGTATGTGTGACTTTGTTACATTTTTTGTATTAACAAAAGCATCGGGCAATTCATTAGCAATTCTTTGCAAGTGAATGATCCTTCCAACTTCTTGATCACATTGATTGTTTTGGGGATCATAATGTGATAATGTTTTCTCATTCCAACAAATTTTTCGTTGTTCTTCTTGATACAATTTCGCTCTTCCCAGTGTTGGAAAATCACTTTCATCAAAATGACAGTCTGCAAATCTTGCGGTAAACAAGTCGCCTGTTAATGGCTACAAATATCTAATGATAGAAGGTAAGTCATATCCCATATAAATTCCAAGTCTACGTTGTGGACCCATTTTGGTCCGTTGTGTAGGTGGGATGGGTACTTGTACCGCACAACCAAATACTCTAATGTGAGAAACTTCAGGTTCTCGACCATACGCAAGCTGCAAAGGTGAGTATTGGTGGTAATTAGTTGGTCTTACAGGAATCAGTGATGCAGCGTGTATGATAGCATGACCCCAGGCTGAAGATGGTAGTTTTGTTTTCATGAGTAGTGGTCTTGCAATTAATTGCAATCTTTTAATAAATGATTCTGCAAGACCATTTTGTGTATGAACATGAGCAACTGAATGCTCAACTGAGATCCCAATTGATATACAAAAATCATCAAATGCTTGTGATTTGAATTCAGCATCATTATTAAGACGAATTGTCTTGATTGGGTGATCAGGGAATTGAGCTCGTAATTTAATAATTTGACCAAGTAGCTTTGAAAAAGCTATATTTCGAGTTGCAAGCAAACTAACATGTGACCACCTAGTTGAGGCATCAATTAATACCATGAAGTATCGAAATAGTCCACATGATGGGTGTATAGGCCCACAAATATCCCCATGGATTCTTTCCAAGAATGTTGGAATTTCAATATCAACCTTCGTTGGGAAAGGTCTTATAATGAGTTTGCCTTGTGAACAGGCCACACATGAAAAGTCATCATTTAAAATAATCTTTTGGTTCTTTAGGGGATGTCCACGAGTATTATTTATTATTCTTTGCATCATTGAACTCCCAGGGTGACCAAGTCGGTCGTGCCATAATATGAAATTTTTCTTGTCAACAAACTTCGTGTTTGTGACTGTATTTGCCTCAATTGCTTTAATTATTGTGCAATACATTCCAGAGGAGAGTCCACGTAATCTTTCTTTTATTTGCTTCTAGACGCATATAATAGATGTAATACAAAGGTATTCAACATTGTTTGCATTCAATGTTTCAATATGATATCCATTTCGGCAGATATCTTTAAAGCTAAGCAAATTTCTATTGTATTTGCTAGCATATAGAGCATTTTCAATATATAGGCTTGTCTCATTTGGTAAAATGAATTTTGTCTTTCCATGGCCTTCAATAATTTTTGATGCACCCGATATTGTTATAACATTATTTTCAGCTAATGTTAATTATAAAAAATACCTTTTGCTTTTAAGGATGGTGTGTGTTGTACCACTATCAGCTAGACAAACGTCTTGATATTCCCTCATTAATCTAAAAATAAATGCATAATAAAGTAAGTTATAACTCTAAGATACATAAAATAAAATTGTAGTAAAACAATGTTCTCAAAGTAGTTATCACTTATTACAACTCAAGAAAAACCTTAAACCAAGATATAATAATGTAGACATTCTAGAAAAAACATAGATAATTAAAAACATCGAGCTAAGACAAGAAAAAATACTAGAATCAGAATTTGATCAATCTATATTTTCTAGCACACCACCCCCAATCAAATGATCAATATTCACATCCGGTTGTGCAAAGAAACCAGAGACATCTAAATGAGTTATGTCGACAGGGCCATCATCATCAGCAGCAAAATTTGTCTCTATTTTTCCTTTTCCTTTGATTGAATTTTGGTAGAGATCCACAAGATGCTTTGCCGTACGACAGGTACGAGACCAATGCCCCTTTGTTCCACATTTGAAACACTTATCTTCATATTCTTTTGGTTTTCCAACTGATTCTTCATTATTCGGTTTCCACGGCTGGTGGTTCGTTTTCTATCTCTTTCCATCATGTTGCTGATAATTTTTCCTTTGACCATTGCCACGTCCGCGTCCACGCCCTCTTCCATAATGAGGGATTTGGGTTGAGTTGACATTCACTTCAGGGAATGCTGTTTCATTTTCTTCATGAAATGGTGTAGAGCCGGTTGGGCGCATTTGATGATTTTTCATCAGTAGTTTATTGTTTTGTTCAGCAACTAGTAGACATGAAATAAGCTCAGAGTATTTGTTAAATCCACGCTCACGATATTGCTGCTGCAGGAGCACATTTGATGCGTGGAAAGTAGAGAATGTTTTTTCAAGTAGATCTTGATCAGAAATATTTTCTCCACAAAGTTTGAGCTTGGAACAAATCTTGAATAATGCAGAATTATAGTCGCTTACAGATTTGAAATTTTGCAGGCGAAGGTGGATCCATTCATAACGGGCTCTTGGGAGAACTATAGTTCTCTGATGGTCAAACCTTTCTTTAAGATCTTTCCAAAGTTCTTGCGGGTTTTTCACAGTGAGATACTCGGCTTTCAATCCATCATCGAGATGGTGACGAAGGAAAATGAGTGATTTTGCAAGATCCTGCAAGGATTCGTTGTTTGCTTCTTTTATCGTATCTCCAAGATTTTTAGAAATAAGATGAACCTCAGCATCCAAAATCCATGACAAATAGTTTTTTCCACTGATATCCAGTGCTTCGAATTCGAGTTTGGTAATATTTGCCATAGCAACTGTTAAATGAAAAAAAAATAAGAAAATTAATAACGAATGAAATCACCAACAGGTTTTAGGTGTAATATATTTGCAATTCCACTATTGAGACCAAAGCGGAAAAAAGGGAAAAAGACTTTTCGAAACATTCCATTTCTACGAGCATTTTATTCAATTATTTAAAAAAAATTTGTCTCATTTAAAATTTTATGTGTTAAATTATGTCCAGATGTCACTAAGAAAAGAAGTTTTCAAAATCAATTATATTTGGGTCCGATAGTAAATATAGTATTTCTGCTTCTTGTTTCCGTATCTTGTTTCTACTAATCTAGAACTTTTTTGTTTTTTTAAATCTAGTTTCGTCAAAATCATGTAATTATAGTTATTGTTATATAATATCACGAAATTTAATCATGACCAAGTTTAGAAACAGATTTGATAGATATATTAACACCTTCAATTATAGTAAAAGCATTTATCAAGGAAACACTTAATCAATAGTTTTCAAAATCATGAAAAATCCTAACTAATACTAATATTGCAATATAAAATCCAACAATAATTAACATATTAAGTACAATAAGTCACTAATCAATTAGTATATACGTAGAGCTGAGAAAAGAAATAATAATAATTAAGAATCAATCACGTTAATGGTCAAAATGTAAAAGCATATAAAGTAAATGTATTTCTAATTTGTATTTAGTCAATATTCTTCAGGAATATAAATTGAAGATATTGGATAATATTCTTTAGGAATATTGATTGATAGAAGATCTTGAATAATATTCTTCAGGAATATTGGTAAATTCAAGATCTTGTATCCTTAGATCTATCACAATTATCAACATAAAAATATGTAGTGCTGCTTTAAGAACACCAACATAACATAAGAATTTGTGCTTCTTCAAGAGCATCGATATAAAAATAAAATATTGTGCTACTTGTGGAGCATTAATATAAAACTAAAATTATCATCATAAGATCATATTTGCTATTTCGAGAGCACCAGTATGAAATTTACATAGTGTGCTTCATCGAGAGCATACATACGAAAGAAAATAATTAATGAGTTTACCTTTGAAGAACACTCGTGCTGATAAGGTGTTATAAATTTAGTAGAGAGAAAACAAGTACTCTTTATTACAGCTAAATACTTCTATTTATAATGTAGAGAGGTTAGTCTATAAAAAGAACATTACAATCATATCAATTACCTAAATATCATATATATATATATATATATATATATATATATATATATATATATATATATATAACAAATTGAATCTTGAAAATGTGATCTTTGAGCTTGACGCAAAAACTGTTGTTGTGCTATAAAATCTCTGGCACATGACGATACTGAATTTAGAACTATCGTGAACGCAAATATCTTTTGCATTAAGGAACCTCGTTCTCAGTTCAGTTTGTTTATAGACAAGTAAATGTAGCATCTCATCCTCTTGTCCATGCTGCTCGTTTCTATGATAGTCCGTCTATTTGTTTTGATATTTCGTATTGTTTGATGGAACATTTGGATTTTTGTCAATTTTCACATGATTAATGAAATTTCTTTCGAAAAAAATTCATACAAAAATCATTTAATAGGAAAAAAATGTATATGTATATATATATATATATACATATCGTGCCGATAAGCACTAGCACTAAATATGGATAAAGTTGACCACCTGAAATTGAATCGATCATGATACCAAATTTAATCAGTTTGAATTCGTTAACTTTAATAATATAGTAAGTATATATTCATGTTTTTTTGTATCAACGAATATATCATAAAATTAATTTAGAATTTTAATAATATAAAAAATTGAGCCAATGTAGAGTAATAGTAGAAATAATAATATTTTGTATTGATTTAAATAAATAAATAATCATAAAAACTCATGTTATTTGTTATTTAATATTTTTATATATGTGTTGTTTTTTTAAAAATGGAATGATGATAATTAATTATTTATTGACAAAATGTCTTTCAAATTCAAACCTTCCAGCACACACAACCAGCAAACGACGCCGTAAAGACTACTCCACACACATATATCTGCTTCTCACCCCTACGTCTTACGTACATACAACGAACCCCTTCGTAAATTTCGCCGCCGAAGTTCCCGGTGAATTCGTTCCGCAGCCGATCACGGTCGTGTGAATCTTAGGGATCATCCTTTGGGTAAAATTTGTGTGCGCGCTTGCTCCTATCTAGACGAGAGATATAAAAAAAATTGATTGATTGGAGTGTTGGATTATGGAGGAGGATTTTTGTATGAGCGGCGACAGCGAGGAGGAAGAGGAATCGGATTACTACTCTCCCGATCGAGACGAAGAATCTCTCGATGGACTTGAGAATGACGATACCCGTGCTCAGTGGAACTCTTCCAAAGCCTCTTCTTCCAAGGTGTATATTCAACGATTTTTATGTTTTTATAAATTCGTTGAGTTTTTTTGTCCCAGTCAGGGTAGTTCCTGTGGGCTGATTGCTGTTATTTGAACTGGCATATGTGTTTGCTGAGAAAATCTGGGTATTTCTATGCTAAATTTTTATGATTTCGGGGTTTTGATGCGTACGTCATTTAATGCAATCGTTTTTTGTTACAATGCTGGTGTTTAGATTGTGTTTTCAATTCTGACGTTTTCTCGTGCCTTTTGCAAGGTTATTACAAAAGAGTCTCTGTTGGCTGCTCAGGTATGTTCAGCATGCATATTTGTTTTTCCTCTGCTATACACTTGCAGTCAAGCTGACTTATACTTCGGTTTCTATTAAGTTTTTTGATTTCAAATTTTACAGTCAAAGGCATTGATAATTCTCCCAAAAAATGGTGGCATGCTGGAAGTCTGATTTTGAAACATTACATGCCCATGCATTTGTTTTGGTTTATCACCTTCATAGAAATTCAAAACCTAAAGAGCAAAATGATATGGGTTTTTTATTTTGATTATGTGTTCTGTGCAGAGGGAAGATTTGAGAAGAGTAATGGACTTACTCTCAGTGAGAGAACACCATGCCAGAACCCTTCTTATTCATTACCGATGGGATGTTGAAAAATTGATTGCAGTTTATGTTGAAAAGGGGAAATCTTGCTTGTTTTCAGCAGCAGGTGTTACTTTGGTTGAACTTTCAGACCCTGAATCTTCATTTACTGTGATGTGCATCATATGTATGGATGATATACCTGCAAAAGATGTGACCAAAATGGACTGTGGTCATTCCTTTTGCAACAATTGTAAGCACTTTTACCTTTACTCTTCTGTTCTATAACATGCAATTTATCATTGATATAACTGTGGTTGGTTCTGCCTTTTTTTCATCTGAATGTTGTCATAAGTTTGTAGAAATTGGCATTCTGGTTTATTTTACAGTTTTCCATGCCTATTTGGAAGAAGTACATGTTTCAATCATGCTCTTTTTCCTTTTTACAATTATATTTATTTTTATTTATTCAGAGGTCCGGTAGATATAATTATTCAACTTTTGGTTTGGTTATGGCAAAAATTTCAGGTTGGACGGAACATTTCGTTGTCAAAATAAACGAGGGGCAAAGCAAGCGCATCAGGTGTATGGCCCACAAGTGTAATGCTATCTGTGATGAGGCTATTATTAGAAAATTGGTTAGCGTAAGACACCCTGATTTGGCAGAGAAATTTGATCGATTTCTTCTAGAGTCATACATTGAAGACAACAAAATGGTTAAGTGGTGTCCCAGCGTGCCCCACTGTGGCAACGCAATACGGGTAGAAAATGATGAATATTGTGAGGTCGAATGTTCTTGTGGCTTACAGTTCTGTTTCAGTTGCTTATCTGAAACACATTCCCCCTGTTCCTGCTTGATGTGGGAGCTATGGACGAAGAAATGCCGAGATGAATCTGAGACAGTCAATTGGATGACTGTACACACAAAACCTTGTCCGAAATGTCACAAACCAGTTGAGAAGAATGGTGGTTGTAATCTTGTTGCTTGCATATGTGGGCAACCATTTTGGTGAGAGTCTTTTTTTCTGTTCAATTTTTTTATTTCTGATACGAGGTCATTAATTCATTGTATTTAATCGTCTTTATTGGATTATGTGATCCTTATCTTGCATGCTTCTTAAACCAATATTTTCTTTTTTCTATTTATTTATTTTCCTTGTATCTTCCTTTTATGTTTAGTTCGGTATTGGACTTCTAGGTTTCTTTTAATTTCTTTTTTTCCTTGCATTTTTTAGGAGATCGACGACGATATATGCCATATTTTTTTGTTAATCAAATTTATTTAATAGTGAGGAAGTGCGATGAAAATGCATGTTCTTGCTTCTTATTTATAATTCTGACAACATTGGGCCCTTTGAAATAAAAAATCATAATTCTCTACTCTACGATATTATACATTCAAATTTCTACTGTCCTTGATTTTTTTTTAATATCTTCAAATGCACATCAACAGTATTATCCTGCAATAAGAAAATTGATTTACCTGATAATTTTTTGCATCTCTCTTTTTATGCACTGATTTTAGTTTGCTATTTTCAATATTATTCTTCAAGCCATGCCCAATACTCTTAGCAGTTATATCACATTCAGTGCCATAAGAATGAATTGGATTGTTACCTTTCGTTTTCTGTATTAGGCCTTCGTATTAAAGGCACTCAAATTTCATGGCTTAGTATGTTCTCACTGTTCTATTTCTTGGTGTAGTTGGCTGTGTGGTGAAGCTACTGGCCGAGACCATACTTGGTCCCGTATTGCTAATCACAGCTGTGGTCGCTATAAAGAAGACAGTGAGAAGAATGCTGAACGTGCTAAGCGAGATCTTTATAGATATATGCATTATCATAATCGTTATAAAGCTCATACAGACTCCTTTAAGCAGGAATCTCGCCTGAAGGAGACCATAAAGGAAAAGGTGTCGAGTTTGGAGGCAAGGGACTCAAACTTAAGAGATTTCACCTGGGTCACAAATGGGCTTTACCGACTATTCAGATCTAGACGAGCTCTTTCATATTCTTATCCATTTGCATTCTATATGTTTAGTGATGAGTTATTTAAGGATGAAATGACAAATGGCAAAAGGGAAATAAAACAGCATTTGTTCGAGGACCAGCAGCAACAACTAGAGTCAAATGTCGAAAAGCTATCCAAGTTTCTTGAGGAACCGTTTGACGAATATGCTGAGGAACAAGTGATGCAAATAAGGATGCAAGTCATCAATCTGTCTGTGATCACTGATAACCTCTGCAAAAAAATGTGAGACACATTATCCAGGGGGGCTTAAAATTTATTGGAAGATGGAAATTGTTTATGTTTTTATTCTTTTGCAGGTATGAATGTATTGAGAATGATTTACTGGGTTCACTTCAGTTTAGTATCCATACTATAGCACCATACCAGTCAAAAGGCATTGAGAAGGCGGAGGAGCTGTCAGTTGGATGGAGTTCCCATGATAAATGTCAAAAGGCAGCCGATCAGTTTAATGGTAGAGTCATCCGAACTTATCTCTAACAATGATTTTTATCAATATTGGGATAATACTCATTTACTTATGTGCTGTGTTGTGGATAATAAAAGATTTACTGATGTTGATCCTCTGAGAGTGAATTTCTTATTGCTTGGGATCTCCAAGACATGAATTTCTCTCTGCTGCGTAGATCAATGCTGTGGTCATGCTGCTATGTTAAATATTTTATAACTATTTGAAAAATTTCAAGGACATTGATCCTTGTGGCTGCTTAATTGAAACAGAATATGTGACAAACTGGCTGGCTAAAATTGTGGTAGTGGTGTTGACAATGATAAATTGTAAAATTAACAACTTATGTGGAATTTTGAAGGATCAAATAAATCTTTGTTCTAGCAACAAGCATTTCTCATGTTTAAATTGCTAATGATCTAAACAAAATTTTTGAATCTAATCTTGGTAGAAAAACAAGAAAAAATCATGCACTGGTGTAATCTGTGGATCAGTAGTGGCTAAATTCACCTTTTTATCTATAGATTATAATATTTTAGAATGACCAAATCTATTCACATTTTAAAAAAAAAAAAATCAAGGATTTTAATGCTCTACTGATGCTACTAGCTCAGGATTTTATAATTGAACTAATTTTTGTGTTTTAGACGGGGTTACATCATTTGAAGCAATTATGGGGAGTCCATGTTCATTTTCATCATAATTAGTTTCTGCCTTCTGTTATGTCTTTGGTTTGTGATGCAAGGCGATTTTGCATTAGACAAATTTGTCTTGCAGAGGGCTACTTACTGTGTGCTTTCTGAAGCCCTTCTAATGCTTATTCAACTCGTTAAGCTCTAATTGTTATCTGTATTTCTCCTATTCTCAACTGTCTGGTGGCTGGCACAGAGAAATTCTGGAGAATATCATTTAGTATGTACATATCTTAGTCCTTGTCTGGGAAGACTTGATTTAAGGTATCAATGTTGACTTCAAAATGTGAATCGAGAAATGGTAAATCCGAAAGTTGTGAATGACCCCAATCTTTTGGCATGGCCTAGTAAAACTATGTTTTTCATTTTTTGTGTATGTTTGTGGAGCAGACGGTGCTCCGCTGACGCTTTCAGATAACAGTTGCTGTTCATTTTGTAGGAGATGTTATAGATATATCCCAAGCATCAGCATCTGGGACTTCAGAGGAGAGTCCACAGGTATCACGGAAACGTCCTAGAAAAGGTAGTTCCACTGGCAGTCTCTTCGATCTCAACTTGCCTGCAGAGGTTCATCACCGAATTGATTCTTGAAGTAAAATGCCCTTTAAAAGCTACGAAGTTACGCCTTAAACTAACTCAGGAATGTCACTTAGGACTTCATGATTCTGTGCATTCTGTGGAGTAAAAAAGCCTTGGTACGTCTAGCCCATAATTTCTACTGAACCGATAATGACCTTTATGTATATTCCGTCAGTCGGACCCAAACTCTGGTGATTAGCCGTGTACATATCCCATATATTTATATATTTTATGAAGAAGTAGAAGGTGATGCAAAGGGGTGGGGAAATTTATGGGAGGATGGAATAATGGGATTCTATATGTTGATTCGAATATGGTAGTAGCCTAGCCAATCTGATCTCTTTTCTTGGTATGGGGTTATATATTTTATATCTATTAAGCAGAGTTGAATGTGTTTTTGATTTTTTGACATATAACATTTGCAAGCACTGTTTAATTTTGGTTGAAATATATTTGAAAGCACGTGATTTGATTGTCTACTGGTTGTTCAGCACTCAAGCACACAGTAGAACCATATATTATGTGTCATTTTTCTATAATGAACCTCCAAAAATAATTTCGAAAAAGAACACAACAAAGCCTAATGTTGCTTTCACTGCTCAATTTCGAAGGCTGTAGTTTCACAAAGTTTCCATTGTAATTGGAAACTCATTTAATTTTTTTCTCTCAGATTGTTCCAATAAATTATTATGTTGCTTTATATTTTGAAAGAGTGCTCATTTGCTTGAAGATAAAGTAGAAAGTAGATGCTTTTCTTTTGAAATAGAAAATAAATATAGCAAATGTTACAAGGTAACTCTTTATATAGTATTACAAGACACGCATTACAATTTTGGCAGACATTCTTGGAGTTAAAATAAGTATTATAAAGATGGGTGCCACAAAAGTTATCGACTTTATTTTGTCAAATATTATGTTTTTTAAAATGTTTTTATGCCTGCGTTATTGGTAAAACAAAAAAATCAGTATGATAAAAAAAAAAAAAAAACCGGCCCTTCAAAAGTTAAAAATTATCTTGAATTGAAGAAGTCTATATACTCAATTCTTTTAAATTAAGAGTTTTTTTTAAAAAAATATTCTTTATCAATACACTTGGATGTATATGCTATAATTTAATTTGATTCTATGAATCAAATCAAAATTTATACATCACCTCTTTTTTATTCCCATTTTTTAGACGAGTTTATTTTATCCTACCATAGAAAAGATAGTGTGAAGTAGCCAAAAATTGTGATTATCCGGATTACTCTGTAGGTTCATAAATAGATCCAAGTAATAGTAGACGGGTATGCTAGCTAGCTCATAAACGGGTCCAAATAGCAGGTGGAGAGAAAACTTTGTATGTTATCACCTACACCACAATCAAACGTCAGAGGTACGGGAGACCCGGTGTAAAAAAATTTAAAGATGTTATTTGAAAACTAAAGTGTTTAAACATAAAATCATGAAAGTTTAAATAATGAGAACATCCCCTATTATAGATTTTTTGAAGTGTATAACGAGCTTGAGCTTTATAATTAATTTTGACCTCAATAATTAATTGAATAATTAAATTGAGTCGTTACCATGAAAACTTGTACACACATATCTATTTAAAGCTATTTATTTATTAAATAAAATCTCACATAATATATTTCTAACATATCTCATTTCTTTGGCTCCAATATGATTCACAACTTAATTTTATTTATGTTATCTAATGTAATGATTTTAATTTACTTATATTACAAAATATTAAAAATTTCAATTTTATATACAATTCAAACATATTTCAAAAAATATAATAATATTTATCTTTGTTTTTACGATGAATTATATTAAAATAGATTCAACTAAAAATAATTAATTGAGTAGGTCTCTTGTGAGACGGTATCATGAATTTTTATATGTGAGACGGGTCAAGCCTATCGATATTCACAATAAAAAGTAACAATCTTAGCATAAAAAATAATATTTTTTCATGGATGACTCAAATAAGATATTAATCTCACAAAATAGGACCCGTGAAACTGTCTCATACAAGTTTTTGTCCAATTAATAACAGAGACTTCATAATGAAATTCAAGAAATTCTTGGTAAAATTGATATTTAACTTATACGCATATAATTTATTTTTAAAAAAAATCATATAAATTATCTATAATGGAGAATATTCTTTTGATTAATAAACTATTGAAATATTTGATGAACGCATTTGATACATAATCTTGATTTCACTTGGACATCAAGGAGGCCACGACCCCAGCAATGAGGGTGGTGGGATCCCCTAACACGGCGGAGATAACGAACTGCAGAGCCAACGCTGCCACCTCGCAGCATTTCTCCGCCTTCCCTCTGCTCTTCTTCCTGTGATTATGAGTCTCCAATGTATCTTTCAGGCTCGGAATCCTCGTTTCCAGTTTCCCGCAGCCTCCGGAGTATTTGGTCCCCCATGCGCCACCGCGGCACGCCCCGGTGTAGATCTCGTGCCAGCTATCTACCAGCATTTCTTTTACGCACGCAACATGGAGATTGTACTTCTTGCATGAAGATCTATAGCTCCAGCTCCTCCCCTTTCTCCCACACCTGCTCATACACATCTCCACTGATTCATGTTTCTGGGGTTCGAGTCGAATTTTAAAAGTTGAATGTCTCAACTCTCAAACAGTAGCGTGCGTTCTATTTTTCAAAACTATGGCAATTATATATTCAAAACCTGTACCTGTGGCACGGCGAGGAGACTTTCCTGTATAAATACAGTTTGATCTCACCGTCGTCGAGCACCATCGGAAGCTTAGCACAGCAGGGATGGAGATCGAACCCACAAGACTTGCAGTGGTACACGAACCCTGACACGTCCTTCTCGCATGCATTGCAGTAACGTGCCACCGTCCCCGGCGGGCGGGAGAGGAACTGGAACGAGCACTTGGTGTAGAAAGGGTGGGAAATGGAAGTGGAAGGGATGGCGCAGTGGGTGTGGAGGTCGAAGTTACAGGCGGCCGCGGCGCACTTGTAGCGAGAGCCGATGCCGACTTCGTTGCAGCCGTCGCACTTGAACGGCGACTCGCTGTACTCGAACTTCAGGTTGTGCTGCGGGTGGCTGAAGTGGGAGATTTCATTGTATCTCATGGTGGTGGAAAATCGCAGAGCATATGAATAGAATTTGTGGGGGTGGCATGCAAATTTATAATTATTTGATCTTTTTGCCCTTTTTCAAGTATTTTTATATATATATAATTTTTTATTTAAAAAAAGGTATTATAATGCAACATATATTTGACTTTTATTTTAATTTCACAACTTATAAATTCCTCTCATAAAATATATTTAAGAATTTATAAATTATTTAAAATAAATTTAACCAAATATTCGATTTCATGAAAAATGGGTAATCTTGCACGTATTGGTGTATGCTTTATTATATATGATGGCTCAAAAATTGTTAATTTCGATTTTAATTGAAGATGAATATTGGATAACTATGGATAATAATGAAAATTAAGGTTGTTATTAGCTTGAAGTTGAAGCAATGTAGGATTTATACTTAGAATTGAAGAGATGGTTGTGTAGTTGTCAACAATTGTTCATCTTGAATTAATTAAAGTGGAGCATAAGGCACATTAGAATATTGAGAATTTTTCTCACTTTATATGATGTATTAAATTAAAATACTCAAAGTTTAATTCCTATTATATGTATGGTTGAAACACACCAAGAGTTCCTTGGCTTTGGATATAATGTGGGTTTTGAGAAAGAACTTCTTTCAAGAATACAAGAATATGACAACTTGAACCTTTGATATGTGTGTGTATATATATATATATAATTTTTATATATTGTCTACTCACTGTGCCCGTCTATGTGTCCACTGATTATGTGACATTCATCTATTGAATGTGATGAAGTATATTCAAATTGTACATTCAATAAATGATAGATGAGTAACACCTCATTGATGAATACAGAAGTGAGTACAGTGGTTAGCAGCATATCAAAACTATTACAAAAATATTAGTCTTTTCAATATTTTATCCAATTGGATATATGTCAAAGTAATTATGGTAGAATATTTTGATTAGACCCCACCTTTATTTTTTATGGATTAAATATCTTAAATTCTTAATGCTTTAGCGTCACATTCTTGGAACTTATTCTTAACTAAGAGTAGGGGGAAAAAAAGAGTTTCTTTACTTAGAAAATGAGCCTAGATTGATGACTCGATATATGTCAAAGCTAAACAATAGCAAATAAGCCCTAAGTAATATTCCACAATCACTTGAAATAGTCAAAATTCAACAAATTTGAATAGAATTTTCGACCCCCTCTAATTAATCAAAATTTGATTTTAGTGCCGTAAATGGACTATTTCTTTGCATTTTTAACATGAATTTTGTTAGAACGTTGATGTGACGTCAAATCTATTTTGAAAAAAAATTATTGTATTAGAACAAAAAATTCTGACTCAGAAGTATATATAGACAACTTATAGTACCAATTATTTGGAGCAAAAAAAACTTAGAAATTTGCATTTTGGAGTATAATTCAACTTTAACAAATCTGTCTTTCTAAACAAGATTGCCACGAACCTTACTCATATGGTCAAAAAATGTTGGAACACAAGGCATCAAATAATTAGAAGAGTATGAAGAACACCAATGGGGGTTTCTTCCCCCCTTTAGACAAATGGAACTTTCTACTTTGAGAAGAATAACCAACATGAATATGATTCTTTAATCCATTTTTACACCATTCATTCATTTCTCTCTTTGTTCTTTAGTGCTTCTTCATCGTTTTAAAATTCCCTTGTTCTAATTCTTTAGTAGCGATTGAATGTATACTTTTGAAAATATTTAAAATATAAATGCGATTTTAAAAAAATTATGTATAATCTTCTTGATTTGGTGTCTGGAGTGACTTGACGTCAGATATATCTGTGATTTCCGACCATACACTAACTACCTATATCATTTTATGATTGGTGGTTCTGATTTCAATTAAAAGTGAAATTAAAATAAACAATTAGAGCTTAAGTTGATACTTATTATTTCCGACTAGACACGGACTACTTCTATAATTTTATGAATATTTAGGCAAAAATTTATATGAGACGGTCTGATATATCGTATTTTGTGAGACGAACTTCTTATTTAGGTGATCCGTGATTATTTCGTATACTAAAAATATTGCGAGATCGTCTCACTGCTCGTAATGTTGAATTATGGTTCTGTCCATACGGGTTCGGTCTGGGTTCCCATTTTGATTTTGGAATCAAACCCGAATAAATGATTTTGATTTCTCGGTTCATTGGAATGATTTTCTACAATTCTCTTGAGTAATGTTACTTCGGTCTTGTTCTGTTAATTTTCTTGAGTACGAAGTCAAATCATAGTTCTCAGTTAGTTTGAATCCCTGTATATTATATTTTTGGTTGTGGTTCGTCTTCAGTGCAGAGGCAATCGATCTGTTTGATGATATTACTGAAAGGCATAAATGGCGTTCTTTGAAACGGCTTCGTGTAAATTCGTCCCGTTTTCTTCGCAATTTACCAAAAAGATCTCATCTTGTTCGTCAGGATCATTATCAAATTCTGAAGATATCGTGTTAGCTGCTGTTTCGATCCTGAAACACCACCGCTCAAAATCCCGGTGGTCCAATCTCCGGTCTCTGCTAGGTGGGAAAAACTGCCGCCTCACGGCTGATCAGTTCTCGGAAATAGTCCTCCAACTTCGGAACACTCCCCACCTTTCATTAGGGTTCTTTAATTTCACTCGCAATCACTCCCTCTGCTCCCACACTCTGTTTTCTTATTCTACTGTTATCCACATCCTTTCTCGCTCCCGGCTTAAATCCCAGGCTCAAGCTCTGATAAAATCGTCAATGGTTGTGTTTTCTGAAGCTCATCACCAAGAATCTTCAACCCCAGTTGCCCTTTTTGAGGCTCTGATAAAAACTTACAGAGTTTGCGATTCTGCGCCTTTTGTTTTCGATTTGTTAGTCAAGGCTTGTATAGATGCTAAGAAGATTGATGCAGCTATTGAAATCTATAAAATGCTGAGGTCCAAGAATTTGTTATTGAGAACTAGTACTTGTAATTCTTTGATTGAATTAGTCTCAAAAGGTCGAGGTTGTTTTCGGATGTACTATTTGTATAAGGATATTTTTGGTCTCAATGATGATGAGGGTGGAAAAGGGAGTAATGGGAAGAGTGTTGTACCGAATGCAGCCACATTTAATGCTGTTATGGTTGGATTTTATAGAGAAGGGCTGCTTGAGAAGGTGATGGAGGTGTGGCAGGAAATGGAGAGTTGTGGTTGTGTGCCCAATGCGTATGGATATTCAATGTTAATGGTAGTGTATAGTGAATATGGAAACATGGAGGATGCAATGAAGGTAAGGAAGGAGATGGAGAATAAATGCATAAAGTGTGATGCTGTGGTATACAATACAATTATTGGAGGATATTGTCGGATTGGAGAGGTAGGGAAGGCTGAGGAAATATACAGGGAAATGGTGACGAATGGTACTGAGAGTACATGTACAACTTTTGAGCATCTTATAAATGGGTATTGTAAAACAGGAGATGCTGATTCTGCCATGTTGTTGTACAAGGATATGTGTAGGAAAGGTTTTATTCCAGAGAACTTAACTGTTAATGGAATTGTCAGAACGCTTTGTGACAAGGATAGAGTTTCTACAGCAATGACGTTTTTGAGGTTGCTAGGAAACAAACATGGAGTTGTTCTAGAGGATGAGAATCATGTGCGGTTGATAAAGGCAACTTGTCAGGCGGGAATGATGGATGAGGCTTTGAGGCTTCAGGCAGAGATGGCTGTGAAAGGGTTCGAACCTGATTCAGAGATATATGGTGCATTCATTGATGGGTATAAGAAAATAGGAAATGACACGATGGCCTGTAAGCTGAGAAATGAAATGCTCGGGCAGCAAACATCATAGGAGAAGTTGCCAGTAGTAGCAACTTTTTATTGGTGTTGCTATAACAGTAAAACAAAAAAAAGGAGCAAGTTTGAGCTAAATGTACTTTTAGGTACAAATTTCATATCACAAGCATAATATGTGAAGTTCATTCTCGAGCTTCAATAGCCTTTGAGAGAATCGTAGCTTACACCTTTTCATTGTGTCATTTTGACATATTCTTTAGTTATTAATTAAAAAATGACATATATGTGTATATATACATATATGAAACTCTCATTTGTGCTCATTTTATTTACATGCTACTTTTGATTGTACAGATTCCACTAATATTAGTGTTTTTTCACGGTGTGCAAAGTCTAGAATCCCTTGATCATCTTCTTTGCCTGAAGCTGAGGATGATTTAATCTTTGCTACATCTGCTGTAAAAAGCCTTTTGTACGGCTATGGAATAGTCATTTTTATTTACTTTTCTGCCCTCTTGTTGCTTACTCGTACGTTTCTCTACTTTAGGCAGCCAAGGGAAAATCAATCAGGTGATGATGGTTCCTCAGAAATATATAGGACAATTTTGATTAATAGCTCTTGTGAATACTCATTTTAACATGATTGAACAAAATCAGGATCACAACGAGGGGAGTAACCAAAGATTGGACAGACATGAAATTAGCGAAAGAATCCACGACAAGAAAGCTGTTGCAGAAGAAATCTGGTATCTTGTGCATAGCCTTGGAGGACAAAACGAGGCACCAGCTTTGAGCAAAAGATCAACTATGCTGGCTGTTGAACTTGCTGCCGCTAACACAAGCATTGATAAAACCTATGAATGTGGATTAACTTTGTTACTCAAAACAACTAAAATATCTTATTCTTGCATCAAACTTAGAGGTTAAGGAATTACCAAGTCGCCGAGAATGACGACTAACAATACTCTTGACTGTTGTATTGGGCACTTAGCCAGGATTGAATATCCATCCAGTAGTGCCAAAGTAAAGCTCCATGGTATTGCCAAGCCCATGACAGTTACCAAGAAGCTGCAAGATGAGAACGTGACAATGGAAAAGTATGTTACGACACTAATCACTGAAGCATCTTATGCAGCATTTAGAAGGCCTCTGGCCTTTACCATTCAGTTTAACAGAGGTAATAAAACCACTTCCCCAACGACCTACTAAAATTTCGATTTGTTCTATTTTGATGTATGCATAAAACATGATGACTTCAAGGCTTTCATGCATATCATTTTGAATTTTTTCATACCTCAAAAAGCTTTGTCTCTTTTATATTGAATGATCAAACGCAAGTTTATGATATATTATTCATTATGGGGCCAGAATTAATACCCTACACACTGAAACTATAATTGCTGTTGTGTGCCAAAATGCAGTTCATTGTTGAAATACAGGACGTGTTGGTGGATTTTGTCCCGCAGTAGCACTATGAATAAATAACTGAATTTACCTTCGATTATTATTTACTGCATGTATCATAATCATAGATGGGATGTCAGAGAACTTACCAGAAGGCTGTAAAGCTATAAAACCCAACTCCTAAAGACATGAAGAGAAGAGACGACAAAGATAAGATTGTCTGGCCAATTCTCAAAGCTAGGCTAACACAGGTTCCGATCGACCCCTTGAACATCTTTCATTGGTAGATGTACCGATAACTCGAATTTTACTTATCAAACTCTTGTTCAAACTAATCATGGAAGTTTTGAAAGAATTTTTGTAGATTTTTCCACCCTTTTTAACTATTTATCATGATTTGAGATCAGTTGGAGCTTCAATGATGTATCTTTGTAAGGGTGAGGCTCAAATGAGAAAAATGGCTTATGGTGGATGCTTAAGCATGAAGAAAGGAGGTTAATTCGACAAAGAAAATTTGTATATAAACGAAACATTTATGGCAGAATGTTGGGATCACTTTATAGAGGTGTATGTTAGTATATATTACATCGACATTTGGATTTGTCTACTGAGTTTCCAAGAGGGATGAATTTCTTGTTCAAGAAATTTGTTGATTGCACATGTTTTGTAGCATATGGAAGTTATTTTAGATTTGATGAATGAGTACTTGTCCACATTTCTACATAGGTGTCATTACTTTGTTCTTTTCTGTGCAAATGTATCTGTCAAGTGCAAAGATGGCACCATTTCAACATATTGCCTTTCTCATTCTGTCGACAAATGACTAACTATTATCTTGCATGCACATGTATTAGTAAGGGTCGGCATTTGGTTGGGGTGGGTTTTTCAAATTCGGAAAGTTCGGATCGGGTACCCATCGAGCCCGATAGCAAATCCGACTTCCCGATCCTTAATCCAACATTTTTGGGTACCCACCATTATGGCCCTCTTCATTCTGTGGTATTTTTCCCGAAATCCTCCACCTTTTTTTTTTTACAAACCAAATGTTAATTATTTTAATACTTCAACTAGTTAACTTCTAAAGAAACATAATTAGAAGTTGAAGAATAATTGAGATGAAAGTCAATACAAATTACATGTGTCGATACTCATTTCACTTATCCATACATGTCGAACCCGCACTCATTGTCATCCCTAGGAAAAATTGAATTTTAACCATGACCAATAACTTGCCATTTCTTGCACAAATAAACCGAGAACAAATAGTTACTTAGAAATTTTATGTTTCCAAAATTGATTTTTCTTTCTTTACTCTTTAATTTAACATCAATGATCGCAATGAGGTGGAGATAGAGGGGTAGAGGAGATAGAGCTTTCAAAAAGATTGATTGAATTTTAAAACTAAACGTGTATACACACGTTCATTTTTTTAAAATTACCAAGTATTTTTAACTTTGATTTAATACATTAATTCTAATTCTTTTACTCTTAATCATATTTTGCCGAAGTGTTGATGTGACAATAAAATTCGTTGACTTGTCAAATTTCACATTAACAATTGGATCAAAATAGCTGGAATTTAAAAGTTAATGACAAAACCAAAGTTTAAAAAATTAATTGATCAATACTCGAAATTGGACAAGTTTGTAGACCAAAAAAATTATTTTCCAAAAAAATTAAAGAGATATTTTATGTGAATACAATTAAACTAACTTAAGATGAAACTATATTTTTTAAATCTCTCTTGTTATACTTCATCTTATCAATTTTTGTTGTGGTTTAATTTGATTCGCGAGAATTGCATTTCAGGGTCTTCTTGTTTCCTGGTTCTGTTTACGTTGTTTCTTTTTGATGTATTATATCGCTGTTCGAATAATAATTATTACCATAAGTTCAAATCATTGTGTTAGAGAAAATTTGTTGAGGTTTTCGTCACATTTTTTTCAATTAACTTTTCTGATTTTGGTTTTAGTCTCTTAATTTATCAAATTTTGATATTAATGTTTTAACTTTTAAAATTTCTTATTTGTTCAAATTGTTGATATGGCAACGAACACAGCAGAATTTTCTGGACCGTCGGCAATTGTCGACGTCATATCACCATTTTCTTAGGTCATATCAGCATTTTTTTTTTGTGTCGCGTCAGTAATTCTACAAACAAATAAGGATTAAAAACAAAAAATAATCAAAGTTATTGCGTCAAAATCGAACTTAGAATATTTAATAGATCAAAACTCAAACTAAAATAAATCAAGGAACCAAAAAAATTATCGGGAAATTTGGCTTCAGTCCCCAGCCGTCTTTTTTCTTTGTTTTCAGTCCCTAGGTACTTTTTTAGTACCACATTTCCACATGAAGTGTACCACATTTCCACATGAAGTGTACCACATTTTATATGAAATAGTACCACAATTTTGTGGGTAGGGAGTGAATGCAAAGAAATATTATGATTGGGGATTTTTAAATAACTTCCCCAAAAATTATTTTCCCTTTCAAATATTGCAAAAATTTGCGTGCAGCACAGTGTGTCCATGCTTGCTAGGAACAAGGTCTAGCTGCTGCTGGTTGACTGAGTCACCATGATTTACCTCCTCTCACATTCCTGTCGAGCCGGGGGGTGAGAGGCGCCTAAGGTGAGCGATTTCACCTTTTGGAGCAATGCTTGCTAGGAACCATCGCATTTTCAACAATAACATAGCCACCTGCATATTGCGTGACCGCCCGCAGTATCCATACCCGCACGAAATCAAAATAAATAGGTAATCTTAGAATTAGTACACCACAACAAACGGATGCGGTTTCTTTGAAACCGTTGTTAGAATTAGTACACCACAACAAACGGATGCCGTTTTTGATAAATTTAGCAAATGTGCTTGATAAAATTCATATACAAATATATATTTATCATCTATATATTATACATCATTCATTATCTCATGCTTCGAACACCTAGTAAAATTGATATTCAATTATGTAGTAATAAAATAATTCGACTTTCAAAAGACACAAATGATTAAAAAAGGTGCTAGAAATTTTTTCATGCGGTGAAATAATTTTTTCAGAAGAATTAATCATTAAAAAATTAACAATATAAATATTGTGTTTAACATTTACTCACCAAATATTAATTATCGTAATTACATTTACTATATTGATTAAATATAAGACGAAAATTGGGAAGGATTTTTAATATTGACTCAATTACGGATAAGTTTTTAACTATGGAGAAGTTGTGTACAACTAAAAAGTCTTGATATAACAAATAGATAAATAGTCATGCTATGATTAAGTACTATTTTTGTATTTTTTTCTTGCAGTACTTAATTGCTAGGTCATTTTCAACCACAAAATCTATTTTGGTGCAAATTTTACATTAAAATAATGTGATTTTTGCACCAAATACAACATTCATCTCCAACTCATTTAATTCGAATCTTACACTCAAACAGAATATTCTCAAAATATTTTTTTATTTTACATATATTAATTATTATATTTTATATAATATATTTTTAATTATGAATTAATTTTTATATTATATAATCAATATTATATTATTAATAATATTTATAGTTTTTAATATAACTATTTGTAATAAAAAATTAAAAAATAAAAAAGCAAATTTATAATTTAAAAAAACGAAAAATAAAAAATAAAAAAAATGAAAACCTCTGCGCCAAATTGGTCCTTTGCGCCAATCAGCCTCCATGGGAAGACAAAATGTTGCACCATTGGAAATGCCCTAAGGAAATTTGTCGTGCAACAAGTAATAGAAACTTTTAACATTCTAGTTGGATTCTAAGATAAATTAATTTAATGAATAGTTTTAGAATTTTTTAAAATTTTACAACTGATTACTTTTTTTTGAAAACAATTTTCTTATAATAACGGATATTATTAAACACAATTTTTATGCAAATTCTTGTTTAAATAAGAGATTGACCTGAATTTAGAACCTCCCATTCGAATAAGAAATTTTCGAATATTCATAAGCAACAATTTTCCACATTCTTTTTTTGTGGATTGAAATATACTAAATCGTCACTTCACATTAAACTTTATATATTTCCAAAATTCCAGGCAGTTTTTTTTTTTTATTTCAAAGAAAACAGAGAAAATTGCAGCACTTTTTTTATTTCAAACACATCCAATATTCCACTAGCATGAAAAAGTTCATGCAAAAAGGTCCAAAAACCTACAGAAACATCACTAAAAACCTGAAAACTTGAAAATAAAATCGAACTGCAATTCTACATCTAAAATACCTGCTGAGCTATCGCGTTGCCTTAGGGTTCAAAAGCCAAGGGATTTCCGAAAACGCAAGAAAACTACTACTCACAACTCTTGGATCCCTGTTCCAGCGTGCTTATTCACATCAACTGCATGAAGACTAGACAAGATGGTAAAAATCAGTAAACTCGGTGGTTACGAGGAATTTGGAACCTAATATAAAATCTTGCTATGTTTGTTTCATCAAACAAAGTAGTACAGGAAAAATATTAGATTCCTACATGCTACACCGATCTGGAAAATAGGATAAATGGGTCGGGTTCAATGCTTAATAAGTTCCCATTTTTAAATAATATCTTCTTTTTTTTTTTGTTTTTGATAAGAGACTGGGAAAAAATAAAAAAATCGAACACTAGGTAATGAAATACTTTTCCATTAAAATTGTGTTTACTCATTCTTTTCCCGCTTACCCTCACTTCCAGCATTTTCCATGAAACTAACAAGGCCTTTAAAATGACTTGGGTCAACATTCACCTTAGCAGTCGAGAAATGGAACGTCCTTACTTGAAAAGATTTTTGCGACACACGGGTGGGGTTGGGGGTCGGGGGTCGGGGTGGGGTTTAAGATTTTCACGAATTCGCTATAGGTCCCGCATGATTTCATATTTACTGAGGTTCATGCCATCTTACGTGCACAATAACTTACCAGCAAATTGATCCATTTTATATCGTGTTGACAAGAAATTGTAGGTTATAAACCTCAATACACAGCACACTGTAAAAGTATAGCTCGCACTCAGAGGAAGACACAATATTCATGGGGAGACGGGGGCAAAACTTGATTCTTCATTAAAATGAGGCATAAAGTTATAATTTTTTGTATATGGTCACTACAGTGCTTTAATGTCTCTCCGGGGTAATGACTGATGAAGTTTGTAAATCAGCAAATGGTTACGTTAACAAAAGTTTAGTACCATCACCAACAAAATAGAAGCTCATACACGAATGAATTGATGTATCCACTACTTTTAGCCACACTCGAGTAATCTGTAAAATTTAGGTGCAAATAATAGAGAACTTTCGGGGTCTCCGTAAGCTATCAAATTTTCTCAATTAAAGTTCATCATCGTACCACCTCTGAAAGTAATCATTATATACATACTTTTATCTGTTCAAGTGTCACTAAAGCATTCATTTTATTTTAGTTACCATAGCCACACGTGTAGCTCGTACTTTCACTTACACCAGACAGTTAAATCGAAGGTTTTGAAGATCGAAAGCAAACTAATCACCGACAAACAAAAACACGTATGAACCAAAACATAGCTATTCGGATCCTACTTCAGAAGAGTGGAACATTAAATTCGATCTCAGAGAGTATTAATCCAAAAGAACAATAAAGTTCTGCGTAATTTAACAAAAAAATCAATCTCAATAACTTAGGTACCTCGGAAAAGCTAGAGATCGAGCGTGAGTTCTTCCTTCTGATCGGAGAAGTAGTGTAGAACGTAAGGAGTGACGCGAATGAGGGCGACCCAAACCCCGAACATTGCCACGTGACTCTTCAGCTGCTTCATCGCCGCCGCCTTGTCCGGCTTTCGTATGAACAATCCTGGAAACATTTTCGCCGCTCCGATTGATTGATATGTGTGGCTAGTGTTGACCGATGTAAATGTAAATACCTACGCCCTCGTTTCTATTTTTCCTAGCTTTTGGCCTTTGGGTGCCGAGTGTTTTTTTTTTTTTGTGCGCTGTATAAGTTGATAAAGGCCCATTACTTGATATTGGGCCTCGGCCCATATGGATTGTGAATATCTTTCCAGAAATTGAGCTACTTTTATTTCATATGAGTAGTGGTTGGGTTAAAAAATAATTAATTAATTAGTCATAAATAATTTTTTACGAATTAAAAATTGGGTTGACTCTGACTTTCTTAATTCGAGTAATTTTTTATTTTAAATATATATGAAATAAATTGTAAGTTTTTAATAACGAAGTGGTCATGTCAACCAATTAAAGATAGTTTATTATAAAGCTATATTCATATTTTTAAATAATGTATAGTAACATATATTTAGACTAGATTTTCTCTTTTATCCCTTGGGTCAACCCACTCCCATAGTCAAAAGACTCAAAACGAAATCATAATGGTCTTACTCTTCCATAATGGTCTTACTCTTGTTATGCAACAACAGCATCCAATTGTTGGGTTTGATTTTGTTGATGTTGTTTATATGAGTAGTGTATTCATTTACTTAACACACGACAAATATGTTAAGTGATGAATCATAAGATGAATGAGCACTCATGATTTATTCATTGAGTACATTTATCATATGTTGACGACTGAGTAAAGACATTATCCATGTGAGTAATATGAACGAGATCGTACCCAACCAAATATATTTCAGTGTCAAGATAGCGTAAAACCACCACCTTTTTTCTTGCTTTAATTTAATTAATATTTTCTGGAACAAAAAGGAATTACATGCATTTAGTGCACAAATCCCAAAGTTGGCTTATAAATATTACGAAAGATAAAACTATTAAAAAAACTTTGACGTCTTATTGACATATCAAAGTTATAAAATATGATGTGTTCAAGTTTAATAATATAATATAAATTTTATGAACAAATATAAAATTACACAAACTGATTAGCTCGAGTCGAGCCTTAAATCGAATTCTCAGCTCATCACCTCACCAAAATCGCTCCACTTCTCAGAACGGAATACTGAGGGTGACCGGAAAACTAGGTCTCCTCCGATTTAAATTCATCATCGCGTTACACATTCTCTATCAAATCGGTCGTCAAATGTTTTGATGAAAAATTGTATAAATAAATAAATAAACAAAGCATGATTGATATAAATATATAAATTATAATAAAATAGATTGAAATAAATATTAATTCATAAAATTAAAATATTATAAAAATGTAGTGGAGATCGTAGAAACAAGGGTGGAGATGGCATTCAATTCAGTAAAATGACGTGTCGAATGCCAACCAAACCCAAAACTTTCTACTGAAAACAAAATCAGCTAGCCAGCTTCCACATTCAGAATACCTCCGCCATGCTCCGCCCCCGTATAGCACCCGCGCCGTCACCCCATCACCACCATTCCGCCTTAGATCGACGTCCACAGCGTCCCGAACCGCCGCCTTCGAGTACCTCTCCTAAAGAATCATCTTCCCCGCCGTCCTCAAAACTACCGGTTGACTTCAGTCCGCCGCTGATTGCCATGGTCGTCATAATCGCGACGGCATTCTTCATCATAACATACTCTCGCCTCCTCTCCCGCCACTTCCTCCACAACTACCGCCGCTACAGGCGCTGGCGCCGCCATCGCCGGCGATACGTCGCGTCCTCTTCCGCCGGAGATATCGAGTCGCAGCCTTACTCCTTCGACCACACGGACGCCTTCCATGTCCTCTCGCCTTACGGACTCGACGAAGCGATAATCAAAACCATTCCTCTCTCCGCTTACATGCGCAAAAGCGGATTCCACGATTGCGCGGTGTGCTTGATCGAGTTCGAAGAGAACGATTACGTTCGCACACTTCCCATGTGCTCGCATGCCTTCCACGTCGACTGTATAGACATATGGCTCCGCTCGCATGCGAATTGCCCCCTCTGCCGCGCAGGAATACTCCGTCAGGAGTCTCCGTTTATGCCATTAATGGCAGCTAGGATTAGGCCGAGCTTAGACGACCTGATACTCGAGAGCACAATGCTCGAACCGCTAACCGAAACCGCAATCGAAACAGAAGCTGCAATGATGGAAGAAATCACGCAGGAACCTTCTCCTCTGCGGAGCAATCATCAATCCGAAGACAGGCTCAACCGCCGCGACTTCTTGCTCAAACGATCATACTCATTCGGCTTCGAAAGAAACCTAGGATCAGAAAGATTAATCCTAGAGCCAGTAACAGCCTCCCCATGGCGATACCGGCGAGGCTTCTGGAGCAAGCGTCCTTCCCCCTTCACCTCACTCGCAAAACCTAGGGTTTTCTCGTTCCGCTACTACAGAGGCATGAAATCCCCATTCTTCCGCCGTCGAAGCATCGGCGGATTATTTCCCCCATCCGAGTCCAGCGTCCGGCTGGGATCCTCGCGTCGGAGCAAGTCCTTCGCGAGCCCGATGTTCATGAGATCCTCCTCCCCGAGCCGGCTGAGGAGCGGCGATCCCGAGGCGCTGCTCTCGCCGGAGAGGCTGAGCAGACGGTGATGATGGGGACACGTGGACGGCTGGCAATCAATGATGGCGTCTGAAGCTTCGGATGGGGAGCATTAAATGGAGCGAGGCGCATTAAAAGATTTAGCGAGTGGTTGTCTTGTAGAATTTGTGTAAGTAATGTATTTATCCTATTTTTTTTGGACGGTTGAGATGAGATAAAGGAACGGTGGAGATGAGATTATAATTAATGCAAAGAGCTGGCTCGGTTTTATTTTACTGTCACGCTATCTTTGCAGGGGAATTTAATGAAACTGGCACGAGCTTTGGTGACCGTAAAGGCAAAAGTTTTTCCAACCTATTTTTAAATTTGAATTTGAGTGAATCTAATGTTAAATCGTTTCACGGATTTTAATCTGTGAGACGGGTCAATCTTATCTATATTCAAAACAAAAAGTAATATTATTAGTATAAAAAGTAATATTTTCTCATGAATGACCAAAATAAAAGATTCGTCTCACAAATATGATCGTGAGATCGTTTTACACAAGTTTTTGTCTTTGAATTTAACCCATTCGAAAATTATATTTGATATTAATTTAATTAAAATATAATCTTTTGGTGTTTTATAAATCAACAAACATATTATATAAATTTTTTTAAAATATTTTTTTATGTCACGACTCTTTAAAAAAATATTAATTAAATCCGACACAACGAGTTGGCTATTTAATATGGAATGAATTCTCATAACCCCCACCAACTAGGATTGCAAGTGGGTGCTTTTCATATTTTAAATTTTATTGTCATTATGTCAAATAGTATATTAATCTTTTGAGTAAGTCTTATGTGAGTCCGTTTTAATTTCTGAGACGGGTCAACCCTACGGGTATTCATAATAAAAGGTAATATTCTTAGGCATAGTTTGGTACATGGGATAAGAGAGGGATTGATAAATTATCCTCCTTATCCCATGTTTGGTACCTTTTTAAAAAGCTCATGATAATATCATGGGCCCTTAATAAATAATTTTTTAGAAGGATAAAATATCTCTAATAGTAGGTGTGATAATTTTAATTTAATGATAAAATACACTACAAATGACTTAATTACCTTCCATTTATAAATGATTTTTTAATAAATCTATGCTAATAGGTTGAAATTAAAATCAAATGAATATTTTATTTATTTTTATATATTATATAATATGATAATTATATAAATGATTTCGAGATAATTATATAAATAATTTTATAAATCTCAATAAAATTATTATTATCATTCGATTAACCTTAAAAATTGATATTTGACTTGACTCAAAAAATCAAGGGCTCAATTATCATATTATATAATATATAAAATTAGGTAAAAATAAATAAATCATGCAAGTACTATCGATACATGTACATATAAAAAATATGAACTCAAGCAACAACTTTGAAATTATAAAATTTATTATGATAAGGTTAATTTTGTGATTACAATCTAATATATAAATTTAATCGCTCTTATTAAAATCATACCAAATATTAAATATAATATCATACATCTTATTTATCCTAACTTATCCTTATATTATATATCACATGTTTATCCTATCATGTGTATCAAACTATGTCTTAGCATAAAAAGTAATATTTTTTCATGGATAACCCAAATAAGAGATTCGTCTCACAAATACGACCCGTGAGACCGTCTCACACAAGTTTTTGCCTAATCTTTTTGTTTACACAATAACTAATGTGAAATGATTTTATGAATCAATTATATGAGATTATTACTTCATTTAGATCGGTTATTAAAAAAATATTATTTTTATATTATAAATATTCAATTTATGACTTATCTCTTGTCTAATTGAAACTAAAAGCACAATCTCGATTGTAGACTGCGGCCTCACAATCCGCAAATGTTTAATGTCTCTTACGACAAGATTATAATCACAATCTCTAATGGATTTGTATGAAAATTCACTCAACTAAATTTTGAACATCAACTCTCATATATTTGTTAGAGGAGTGAGTCTCATGTGAGACCGTCTCACGGATCATAATCTGTGAGACGGGTCAACAATACCCATATTCACAATAAAAAATAGTACTCTTAGCATAAAAAGTAATACTCTTTTATGGGTGACCCAAATAAGAGACCCGTCTCACAAATAATACCCGTGAAACCGTCTCACATAAGTTTTTGCCTTGTTAGAGCCTAGAGGATATTTAGAGTGTATATATGTCTTAAATATATCATCACAATTTGATTTGCTCTCATTTTAGCTAATTTCTTCATATAAATTGTCCATGCTTTGAATCATCTTTCCAAAAACTTGTATTTGATATTCAAAATATTGTATTTACAGTATCCGACAATTATATGAACATTTGAAACAAGAAAATGACCGTTGAGAAAGTTTTTATACTATTTCTAATATTGAAACGATCATTTCCTCCTTACTAACCACTTTTCTCGAGCCTAACTGATTTCAAAGTATGTCGTCTGCTAGATTGAATTAAACTGATGAGGTCTGCTGAAATTAGTTTTGTTGATTTTAACATTTGTAGAACTAGTATTTTCATATTCATTTATCAATATCTTAAACGCTGCTTCAAATTTTGACTTGTAAAGATGATTTGTAGATCATTTTTTAGCTTCGTAACGCATGTTAAATAATTTCATTTGGATAATTGAACTGATCAAGCTGACCAAAATACCAAAACTGTTCATGCCCAATTTATCCTTGATGATAAACCAAACTGGTGAGCTTTACTGTCATCAGTTTGCCTAGATAAAATTCGATTTAGTCCAACTGACATAAAATACGACTTCTTCTAAATTGGGTTTTCTGTCTTGTAGTTTTGACTAATTGTCATTTACATTAATGATGTGTGAGATATCATTAAAACACTTAAAACTTGCTAGATTTCCAGTTTAACTAAATTCGGGTTTTAGTTTTTAACAACTTCACACATAAGTAAATATGTTATAAACACAATAACAAGTTTTGTTATTACAAAAATCATTTTTTTTAGAGTTTCTAAGCCCAACAAAAAATTAGTGAAAGGAAGTTTTTAGCTAAATCTTTTATTTTACGGGTTTTTTATTCATGATCATCAATAGAAAAACA
The DNA here is from genome assembly GCF_022965805.1 of Primulina eburnea. Classification (NCBI taxonomy): domain Eukaryota; kingdom Viridiplantae; phylum Streptophyta; class Magnoliopsida; order Lamiales; family Gesneriaceae; genus Primulina; species Primulina eburnea. The sequence goes on from NC_133113.1 coordinate 1,302,685, forward strand.
TCAATTATACATTATCATTTATTTCATACTCATTTTCTTTTATGGGTATTTGTCATATATATGAGCCTAATTATATTCCAAAATTTTTACTTGGATGGTTATAATTTGGTGGCTTTTTTTCAGTTTTCTTACTCGTACAATTATGTTAAAAATGATCCTATAATATGCGTTTTATGCATTTACTTATTATTGAATTTCATTATTAATTAACATGATCTCTCATATCAATTTTGTAATATATATATCTTACTTGACTTGATTCTTAAAAATTATTATTTATGTTAAAAATATTAATTTTCACTTTAAATTTGAGCCGTGTTGATTGTCTTACAGAAATATATTAGTAAGATTGAACTGAATCTGAATGGAGAAGCATCCCAAACAAATGGAACTAAAATTGGGCTGGATCTAATCCGGTATGTCAATTTGGGCAAAGAATTGACATATTGACATTTGAAATAGTACATTTTTGTTATGAAAAATTATTAAAATATTAATTATTATCGTAAATATATAATTTTATTATAAATATTAAAAACTTTTAAGAGCAATTTTTTTTTTACAATCAATCTATATTGGTATTTGCTTAATTATAATAATTATAGCTATTTCAGAAATTCTAAATTATATTAAAAGAGAGTCAAATTATTCTATCCTAAAAAAATGTAATTTAAAATCTAACAAAATTTTAGGTTTGACTTGGGTTAATTTTCAATCACTAGTGGTTTAATGTGCTATTTACTAAAATCGATTTAACTTGGTTTGATTCGAATGAGTTTTTGTAAAAACACATGTATATTTGTCATGTATATTTAAAATTCATAGATTAATCGAATTTGAACGATATTGTTATTTAAAAATATAATTCTTGTTAATCATTCTAACAAATCTTTATTTGTGAGACATATCAACCATACTAATATTCATAATATCACGTAATACTTTTATGTTACTTTTAACATAAAAATAATATTTTTTTATAAAATACGACAGTGTACCATCTCACAATAATTTTTATCTTTTTAAAATTATAAAATCACATTTGAATATATTTAAAATCCAAATATTTGAAAACCTGAGATTTGTCAATGTTAACAGGCAACAGAAAAAGCATGAAAATTTGAATCTTAACGAGGTCTGCTCTCAGAATAGAGATGAAAATGGCTGTCCTTTATTCACCCACATTAACAAAGAGATTGTCAAACAAAAGCAAATGGATCCACGGTAGTTTTCTTTCAACCCAAGTAAATCACACCCGAAATCGGTGAAGCTCGCTGATATTTCATCTAGATAATCCAAAGAACGAGGGCCCAAACAGGGTATATGAAGAGTAGGAGTATCCCAATAGAGTTGGAAATGCCGTTGCCCCTTGTGAAGGAATTCCTGAACCCACCGGATGCTCGAATGTGTTCCTGCAGCAAGTAGCATCCGATGATGAGGCAGATAACGAGTCCGACCCAGTGTCCTTTTACAACATCAGCGAATAAGCTCGGTGCCACCACGATGATAAGAATCAATGATGCCGGCAGTTCCAGCCAATCTGCATTCACAAATTATTTTACTTAGTGATATGTATTTGAGCTGAGGGAGAACGTAGGATTAGACATGCCGTTGGGATCTTAAACAGGGGAAGAATTAGAGCAAATTCATTGTGTGAGACAGATATGAATCACTGGTACTGGTCTTGCATTGCACGTAATTCGGTTTATGGCTTGAAAGCTAGCTGTGATATACCTGGAAAACGTCGAGGAAAGAACAGGCGTAGGATGACAGCAATGAAAGCAATCCATTTTCCAACTTCTCCCCTGTATTTTTGTCCGTATAAGTTATTACCGAAGCTGCTAAGGTAAAAATGTGTTCTTGGACAAGAGAAGTGAAGGGTTGTTTTATAGTTACCTTAGCAAGTGGAATAACCAATTCGGAAGACTGAGGAAAATGTAAGGGATTAGAAGGGCTGTAAGTATGTTGGTCTTCCAGTTTGTTCGATCCAAGATCAACAGGTAACTGCAGATACAAAAACATTCTCAAAACTCAAACTACAAAACAGCATATGACAGAAAGCAACAGCACGACTTTGGCTTGGCTTTCAGAGTACGCATGGATTCCCACGAACCCGAAGCAAGATCTCTACAGGTTTTATTGATTATTACCCCGACAAACACACTATTCAACACCCTACATGTAGAATTGTCTGGTTTTAGTATAACACAAACTGTTTTCTTGATAGTTTTTGTTTTTCTGGATAGTACTAAAACAAGAACAAAAAAACTATTTCAAGAAGAAATTCAATATACAGCACAGAATATGTCACAGGGCCAACAGTACCCTATTGCAATCTAGAACTATAATCTGTAAAGGAATGTAATTTTATTCTAAGAATCGAGTAAATACGTTGCATAGGCTTGAAATATCTTGACACAAACTCGAGGAGGAATTTCAAAGAAATGACATTTATTCGACCAAGATTTCGAAACATAATGTCTCAAGTTTTTAACCTTTGTCCGGTCTTTGTTTCAGTACCCCACTAGAGCCTACAATGGCGCTTTCCATCTTCAAACTCCAAATCGAACTCCATAAAAAACATAAGCTCACACCTAATTTTTCGGAAACAGAAGCAAAAATCTACGCAAGAACTGAAGGGGAAACTTACACAGCAGCACAGAAAGCGACCCATTTGAGGAACGAGGTCCCGAACCCAAGCCCGCCACCCAGTAACGCGTGATTGGCCAGAAGCTGCAAAGAATTCCCCAGCTCCTTCAGATCGGAGCTTATCAGCGCGTTCTCCGCCTCGTAATCAGTCTTCATTTTCAGATAAGTCATCTTCCCACCCACCATTTTCAGATCGCACAGCTGGAGTATGCTGATATATAATATATATAACAATATATAAAAACGACTTTGTATGGATTTCTGGGAAACGATAATGCTAGAAAAAGGGCCGAGAGAGGATGGGATTTCGTGTAAGACGACGCCATTTCGTGGCACGTGGCAGAGTCAACGTGTACGAAACGAGAAGGTCCTCGAGGAGCCTCGCCACGCGGCCTGCAATAATTTGGTAACAGCCCTCATGTACGAACAACAGCTGTGAGCAGTTGTCCGTTGATACGTGTCATGTAGTCTCCATTGGATAATTCGTTTATGAAGTTGGTGTAATGGTGACGTGGGTGGGTACTTTGATTAGTCAAATTCTTTTCTCTTTCTGGAAAACTATTTTCACAAATAAAAAATTTGTGTGAGACGGTCTCACGGGTTGAATTTGTGAGCAGATCTCTTATTTGGATCATCCATGAAAAAGTATTATTTTTTATGCTAAAAGTATTACTTTTTATTGTGAATAGGATAGAGTTGACCCGTCTCACAGATTAGTATCCGTGAGACGGTCTCACATGAGACTCAATTTTCTTACCATGGCTCTACTCGATTATTTTATATATATATATATATATATATATATATATATATATATATATATATATTAACATATTGATATTTTTTATAATTTATTTAATTTATATTTAAATAAAAATTTAAAAATTAAAAAAATAATGAAAGATTATAGTGTAATATATTTAATTTAAAAAAAAAACATAAGTAGAAATCGCTTAGAAAATAAAGATTATTTTCGCTGAGTTACATGTGACTTACATTAAAATTTAAAAATTTATTAATGTATGTAATTATTAAAATAGATCATGATAACAAAAATTAGTTACTATAATTATCTCAAACTTAATAATATAGTATTGAAGTATTTATAATACATATATATTTATTTAAAATTAAAATAAAATCGGAATCGAATTATACAATATCAAGGTCGAGTTCAAATATTTCAAATTTTTTTGAGTCGAGCTCGAATAGTATTATATTCGAACTCAACTCGACTGTATTATCTTATCTATTTCACTTAATTATCCCAAAAATTTCAACCGAGCTCATATTCATCATTATATGAATTTGGTTCAAGCTTTTCCCAGTCTCTTTTCATCAATGGACTCCTGACATATACGAAGGAGTGCGGCTAGAATAGATAGTAATCAGATCACTGTTTTAGTGAATGATGGAAAAAGAGGTCTATCGGATACTGTCCCTTGACCTTCACGTCCTGACACAAGATTAGAATTCTCTTACTCACGAATAACCCCACAAAATATTTAAGTCTAAGTATAAAACAATTATAGCCTTCCGCACGAGTTGCAAGCGCAATGTTTTGTAAAGACAACACACAATTAAAGATTCTAATTGCCACACCAAATTCATTGATGCGACATTTCAATCTAAACTGGAACGTATTAGATCTTTTGTATTGGATTGATACAAACATAGATAAACAACGTCATCTATACGTACATTTTGTCCGATATATAGGACGATATAGTGCTGTTTTGTTTCAAATGAAGAGCAGTGCGTATGTGCACATGTTGTCACTACAACATATGATATCTTTTATATGATGTCAGGCAAAAATAAAATTGATGTGAGACGATTTTGCGAGTCAATTTTGGTATATATATTTTTTATTTTGGTCGCTAAATAAAAATATTACATTTTTATGATAAAAGTATTACTTATTATTGTAAATAATTGATGATATGTCATAAAGATATGTGAGACAAATAAAATACTGTTCTTGAAGTCCAAGAGCTTAGCAGTAGCATCGGAGCTAGCTTGACCACTTCTTCGATTCGGATGTAGATGTTTGGGTACCAAACTAACCCAGCTGGCTTGTAAATCTCAAAGATCTTATCGGCCGGCAAACCAGAGACATACGACCATGGTGTTTTGTTTGGGTACAAAACTTGAAAGGAATGCCTCTCTTTTCTCCCCGAGAACTAGACTCGGGAATTAAGCCCAAGCCAAATGATAGGTTTCAAATCTTTCTCCCTTCGCTGTCTATATGTAATTCTGCTTCTCAGATAAATTCTTTGATTTGTTCGAGCGACGTATCATCCCATTTCGAGGATTCACAGAAATAGCACAGATAATGTCACAATCTGTTTGACGTACAACAATATGTTGAACTACTTCAACAAATTTTTGTGTTAGATATCCAGCATCGAGAGACCGTCTCAAAAAAAACTAACAAATATCTTTTAAATACTTTTGTTAAAAAATAATAATAAATATATGTAGTGATATTTTTAGGCATTTTTTTAAAAAATAACATAATTTTAAAAAGTATGTATTATGATATTGCAAATTTTAAAAAGTTGTAAATGTATGACAATCCGTGATTCAAAAATCCGGATTCAATTTTTTTTTTTTTAAAGTTGAATCCATGATTTGTGCTTATAAATTGAACTGAGTGAAGTTTGTGAATGCTGCACCGAGTGAAGTCCGAATGCAAAATTCTGGATTCATTTGCGCAACATTTTTTTCCTCGCTTTGATTTTTCCACGGTATTTTTTGTTCGCTTTAATTTTTCTCACGTTGATATTATTTTTTATTATCAAGATTTGTCAGGTATTAATATTTTAATTATAAATGAAATAAATTTTTTTGTAATGTTTTTTTATAAGAATGTTTAACATTGATAGATAATAATATTGTTCGTTGATTTTATCATTTATTTTATACGAGAGAATCTCAAGATAACATTATTATTTTTGTTCATAATATTTATTATTGTTTGTTGATTGACTGAATTAAATTTGATTGACTGAATTTTATTATTGAAAAAAATTAATATTATTAATATTTACTTAATGTAATAATAATAACAAAACTAAATGTTTTTTAGTATTTATTTATGATTGACTGAATTAAATTTGATTGACTGAATTTTATTATTGAAAAAAATTAATATTATTAATATTTACTTAATGTAATAATAATAACAAAACTAAATGTTTTTTAGTATTTATTTATTATTCGTTAAATAATATTATGTAATATTATTATCATATAATATCATTCCATTACAAAAATACTATATAGTACTATTATTTATTAAAGACAACTTATCCTTTAAAGTAATTAGTTTATTTATATATTATGAATTATTATTTATTTTTAAAATAAATTATAACCTTCATCACATTTACCAATTATCATCAGCATATATGCTTTATTATTTACAGCCGAGAATCAAAATAATTTTGTTTAATATAAAATATGTAACATTTTGTTGATAAAAAATTTAATATTTTTTATATCCTGATTTATTGTTTGCAAGATGGCTGAAATACGGATAATGTGTTATATTTGAGGGGTAGACACATATTAAATAATATCAACGATGAAAACATGGTTGCACTAATTCCTCCACGTCGGTCTGACAAATGTCTTTGGAGATTGCATAATGCTGAGATTCATCTCTGTGTCTGTCTATGTCTAGCACACATGGGTTTCTATGCTGTTATTCAGTATGGTCATATTAAAAATTATGACAATCATTTGCTTACAGCCATTGTTGAGAGATGGCGTCGCGAGATACACACATTTCATCTTACAGTTGGCGAGACAATAATCACCTTACAGGACGTTGCACTTATTTGGGGGTTGAACATGCCCATCACTGGTGTAGATACCCCGTACGACAAACATACACTACAACAGCCCTGCGTAACTTGGTTGTGTTTTCGCCTACATCTTCTCAGATTAAGGGTGCACACCTTTATCTGACCACTTTGCGAGATCATTGTCTAAATAATATGATTAATGATCACAACACTGAAAAGGACGTGACACAATATTCCCGTTGTATGGCATTAATGATCATTGGTGGTTGTATGTTTTCGGACTCGGAAGGTGCTGCTGTGAAACTTATGTATTTTCATTTTCTTGAGGACATAGAAATTGTGAATACGTTTAGCTGGGGTTCTGCTATGTCTGAATATCTTTATAGAGAGCTGTGCGACACATCAGTGGGTTTAAAAGTCGATTTTTGTGGGCTTGTTCAGATAGTGCATGTATTTTTACACTTTTACTGTCATTATATTTGTTGTACGTAATTTTTCTTAAGATGTGACAATTTCTGTTGTATGTTATTTTAGATTTGGGTATGGTCTAGAATTAATCTTCGTTGCCCTGATAGAGCGCAACGAGTATCTATGTCAGCAGAGCATGTTGGAGATGTGCTTCAAGGTTTACCATTTCCACCATACGATGCACAGTACTGATCAGAAATAATTAACTTGTAATATTATTTTGTTATGTAATTTTAATGACTATATTGTATACTTCTTTAAATTGCAGGTGGAGACGTAAATTCTCTTGGACACAAACGGCCAATCATTCGGTTTGTATCATGAGAGACATGCTTGACATGATGGTAGAAGGGTAGGTAGATAAAACAATTAGTTATTTAAATTTTTGAATATTTTTAAAATTTAATCTGAATGTTAAATTTTCAACTTAATAATCTTTTTATTTTATTTGCTACAGTTTCTTGGATCATTTATGATATGGAGTCCCCCCGAAATTGCTAGAATTCTTGATGGAAATATAATTAATCTATTTCGGTCGGCATACGCATTGATCAATTTTCATATAGTTGAGATGTATAGACCAGAGCGGTGTCTTTGACAATTTGGAATGCTTCAGGTATCCCGCCACCAGCTACTAACTTCGATAATTTCCATAAATTGGCGCGACAAGGGCAGAACAATTGTGATTGGGCGACGTATCACAAAAATTTTGAAGATACATGGAACGACAGATATAATTTTGTGATTGGTGGAGATTATATCATATCTGGTTCACTCGGCATCACAGTTGACTATATTGGTTAGTATCATCGCATTTCACATATATTTTCCTCTCCAACAGTGGTACCTACTAACGTCATTAACTATCATCATGTAGATGCAAACTACCGACAATTTATCGTAAGACATGTTCAATTTATCTACATATATATGTATATTTATTTTTTGTATTAAATATAGCTAATATAATATATGCATCTATGTCACAGACACACCCAGCTTATATGCAAACTCTACCAATGTAGACACAAAATGAGCGTGACCCCGGACCATCAACTTCAAATACTGCATACACTACTCCGCATGTGGTTTTAAGCTTTCCATCATATGATTATAGTTACCACACTTCATTTGCCGTTAGTTTTATACAGTTTTTACAAAGTGATTTTCGACCGTTTATAAATGAGAGTCGCCTTATATTATACACGTCGCCCATACCATTTCAAGAATATTCAGAAACAGAAGGATATGAGGTTGGTGGGAACATTGCTGATACCAAGTACATCTGCAGCACAAACACGTACACATGGAGATGCTGAAGAGATGTTAGGTCGTGGACATAGAGTCATTAGAAGACCTTCGTGTGGCACTGAGGGGCATCGTTACCATCATCATTAACCATTTGTTTCAAGATACAAAATTACTTACGTCGTATTATTGTATCTTTTTTTATTTTTTATTTTAATTTGATGTTTCTGATTCAACGTTTGATTAGATATTGCTCGTATCATTAATAATTTTCTTACTCGTGGTGATAATTGAAATTAAATGTCTGCAATTTTTAAAATGCTACTGTAACTTTATATGAACAGTGTATGTACTTTATTATTCATTTTGCAAAAAAAAAAAAAAAAAAAACTATATTTTCTTACCATTTTCAATTATTTTAATTTGTATATATAAACAGAGAGTTTTTTAAACATAAATAAAACTTATATTCAAATAGTGTATGTGATTTATTAGTCCTTTATTAATAAATTTAAGGAAATTTATAGTAATGAAAAATCTAAGTATAATTAATAAATTAATTCAAAACACTCAATCTCCTAACAAATTTAAAATAATACAAAACTTAATCAAGCAAATAAGTCAACGCACTTGATATTCATACATATTTAAACAATACAACACTGAATAAAATTTTAGTTACTACTTCTATTAAAATGTAACACATGCGTTACAAATATACATATTTGCCATCAAAACTCGATCTTCTCACGTGCACCTACATGCAATGGACAAAATTTACTAATAAAATTATAAACAATTTTTAATTACATTAATCACTTCACATGTTATCAAGTAAAAATAATATATAATACTTTATTGTAGATCTTATACCTCCCACGTTGTCTCTCATTCGGTGATGGTTGATCCATTTAATTTCTTATGTGTGTATTGCGATCTCTACCAGCCTGCCTCTTTTTTCGACGAATGGTATTGTGTTGTAACTGGAATATAGGTTCATCCCAGTATTGTTAATTATGAACATGGTAGAATCTTCCATCGTATGTGTTCACGTATTCGCTCAGTGTAAACCATGGTCGTACAAGTTAGTGCGGGATTTAAACCAAAACATTTTTCTACACATATAACATGTGAACAAAGAATTCCAAATATTGTCAATTTACCACATGAGCAATCACGCGTAGAAATGTTAACAGCTTGTATGTGATGTTGACGATCTGGTCTTGCTCCTATCGTGACGGATGTTGTTTTATCCTTTTGGTCAAATTTTACTACTCGATGTTCAATTGACTTTTTTGATCACATATAAAATTTAGAGTATGCAAAATCAGTCAATGGTTGATTTTTTTCCATCATCTTATCACTATGTGTTCGGTGTTGAATGAAATAGTGTACGCATCACTGTAAGGTCAACTCCACTATTGCAGTTATTGAGAGACGTCGAACCTCTTTCAACACACCATTAATACACTCAGACATGTTCGTCATCACTATCCCTCGTCTCCATCCACCATCATGAGCCAATGACCATTTTTTCTTTGAGATGTTTGACAAATAAGTGAAAGCTGCTGCATTATTTGTTCTAATTGCTTCCATTGTCGAATTAAATTTTCCTATTTGGTGTTGTATCACTGCTTCCCAATATAAGTATTTCAAATGAATGTTTTTGAACGTACTGTTTAAATTAGAGCAAACATGCCTCAAACAAAAACGATGAACTACCACGAGAAGGCTTGAAGTCAGGGAGATCTTGTAATGCACTTGTTATACATGTATGTCTATCAGATATTAAGCACACACCTCTGCTCCCTCTTGTAACTTGTCGTGCAACATTACTTAAGAACCAATGCAAGACTCATAACTTTCTCCATCAACATGCACAAATGCTAAAGGCAAACCCTGATTATTGGCATCCAAAGTTACTGCTATGAGTAGTTTTTGCTTATACTTAGTGTACATATGGGTATTGTAACGTTACGAAAATTTGAAAGTCCACGTGAAACCCAGGACATGCAAGTTATCAAACTTCTTTTGTATTTTATTAAATTGTTTTAATGTAAATACGTGTTTATTGCATGAATATATGTTTTAATTCATGTGTTATTTAAAATTTCATGCATAAGGGCTTTAATAGTTTTTGCGCTCGAACGAGAAACGAAGATTGGGATAATTAAGGAAAAATGTTTTTATTAAATAATTAGTTATTATTTAATTTATGGTGTAATTAAGTGTGTTTTTTAAATTGGGCCTTGGTTAGGTATTTTTACTTGGCGGGTAATATTTTAAACCGGTACCCAAATTTTAGAGAGTCGAGAGACTTTTTGAGGGGCTTTTTTTTAAAATATTATTATTTTAAAAATAAATCATTAAAATATTGCAAAATGGAGGAGTTTTATTTGTATTTTTCAAAATATAGGCTTTTTTGGATATTTTCACCGGCTAGAGCATATTTTTCAGCGATACACAAAATTTATCGAATCGGGAGACTTTTTGAGGGTTCAACTAATATTTTCAAGAACTTACCAAAACGAAATATTTTTCGGGTGTGTGTTTGGGCTTGTAGGACATATTTTTAAATTAATGACCCAAAACTCTTTGGAAACTCTTTAAACAAAAATTAATGGTCCATTAGAGTTCATTATATTATTTAATTATTCCCCTAAACTCCATTAATCTACAACCAACCCCATCATCAGCCGACACCCCCTCCCCTCTTCGTATCTCGATTTCAGCAGCCACACTCCAAGGTAGCATCGACCCTCTCGTTTTTTCTTGCAAAATAAATTCTCCGGCCCGCTCCCGACATCGATCTTCGATCTCCTTGAGTGAAACATCATCAAGGCACGCTTGTTACATTGTTACTCTAAGGTAGCATCAGCCATCTATCAAAAAAATTAATATTATTATTTTATTAAAATATATATTATCAAATCAATTTAAGTACAGAATATATTTAATAAAACCGATGTTTTATATTTATAATAATTAAAATATATTATGACTTATATTAAAAAATTATGATTTTAAACATGTGTAATTATAATTTTTACAGATATTAATTTTTAATATTCATAATTTTAACAATTAAGAGTATCAATGAATTTTTAAACAAAATACAACATAGTAAGACAAAAAAAAAATTCTAATTTACAATATAAAGTTATGTTTATTAAAATTGTTTTCTACATAACCACATGATAAAATTTGACATTAAAATTTAATTTAATTAATTAAATAAAAGTTTTAAGTAAGTTAATTCAAACCCTATCATTGGATAAAAATATATTAATTACAATTATTAATTCTTATATTAATTTGCATTAACATCAACATAATTATAATATTATAGATTATGTTAATGTGACATAAGTTACAGCGTAATTATACACTATTTCATAGTAAAACACATATAAATTTAGTTAACAAAATGTAATAAAATACTTTATAATTTTATCAATATTGAATACACTAATATTAACTTATTCTCATATTTCAATAATATAATTATATTTAAAATAATAATCTGGAAAAATATTTTCAAATATCAAAAATTTATATTTATTATTACTTTCTTATTAGTATTCTTATTATTATTTTTATAATGTGATTAATATTAAAAATATAATATTTAACAAAATTATATTTATTCGTATAATGCAAGTGAACAAAATTATAATTATGTTAATACAATATAAAAAATACAATTAAAATATAATAAAATACTTAAATTTTCTTTTCAAATGTGGTATTTAGAGGTGTTCAAACTTCGGATAAAACCGAAAAAATCGAAAATTCAAACCGAAAAAACCGAACCGAACCGAAAGCCGAATTTCGTAATTCGGATATAAATGTTAAAACCGAAGCTTATTTGGTTCGGTTTAGGATTATATACGTCAAAACCGAAAAAACCGAAATTTCATTAAATTAATAATTTTTTTATATTTTTATTTATATTATATATTTTGATATGATATTTAGTGAATGAAAAATCATTTTGAACAATTTTTAGTTGATTGTTGTTTGTTTAATTAATTTAGACATTATATTTAAATATTTTACTAAGAAAATATATAGAAAGTTAACATATTATATTTTACAATATATTTATATTATTAATTTAAATAATTTTACCAAAATCGAAATAATCGAACCGTTTTGGTAGAAAATCGAATCGAATCGAACCGAAACGAAGAAAAATGGTTCGGATATCGGATTATATATTATTAAAAAACGAAAACCGAAAAAATCAAAATAAAAAATCGAAAAATCGAGCCGAACCGACCGAAGAACACCCCTAGTGGTAGCATAAAATTTGTAATAAAATCAACGAACAATGTTAATACCTGCAATAAATGACAAACATTATCAAAGTATCACATAAAACAAAATATTTTCAATATAGAAAGAAAAAATAAAAATAATTTACACGTAATAACATTATCTCTTAAATATACTTATAATATTATCAACAAAATAAAATCATCACCTCTTAAAATCTCTTTGAATAACATTATCAACTATGTTACGTTCGAACATTCATGACACTATACTCCCAAATTTCGAATTCTGATACTCGGCACAATTCTCTTGAATTCTGAATTCATACCGAAACTCGACGCAATTTATAGAGCAGAGAGAGTCACAAATTCTTGGAATCCGTTGTCATGAATTCTGAATCCATGATAGTAGGTACCGGATTCTAAGAATCCGTGATTTTTTTTAAAAAAAATTGAATCCAGAATTTTGAATTACGAATTGCTTTACTTTTACCACTTCTTTAAATTTGTAATATTTAAATACATTCTTTTTAATATTATATTATTTTTTTTTGAAAAAACTCGACATTTTTACCATATTATCATAATATAGTTATTTTTTTAAAACTTTTTATTGTTCCCTTCAGTCTTCTCCTATTTTAACAAATTCCCTTCATCTTTGTCCCCTCGATCTTTTTCCCACTCAGTCACTGTCCCCCTCTCCAATTCCCCAAATTGTTATTTTCCCAATGTTCCCCGAAATCGATCATAGTAAAAAAAGATCCCAAGTCGATCGAGAATAGCTATTTTGCGTTCTCTTTAGTTGTTCGATAGCGGTAGAGATTTTTGCTGTTGCGATTGTATTTCAGCTGCAAGAAATTCACTATAAGAATTCTGACATATTGCGGGCCGATATTTATGTAAGGCTCCATCTGTTTCTGTATTTTCTTTTTGATGAAACTCGCGATACTGTGTTTTCATTTTCTGAAGGATATCAATTTCTTCCCATTTTTTGGTTTGTAGTTGGCATTTCTTCTGTTTGACGGAACACTAAAGGTAAATTTTTGTCATATTTTGTTGCTTTTTCTTTAGATGGATGATTTTTGCGCCGGTTTGTATGTTTGTTGGCATGGATGGTGATTCTTTTCTAAGCTTTTGTAGATGTAGATACCCTTCATTTGTTTCTTGATTTTCTTAAATGGACTCGTTTTACTTTTCTTCACTGATGAGCAAGTTATGTGGTGGCATGAGCTGATGATTGTTTATGCTGCTGCTACAAGAATACAGCTGATTATTTCATTTATTACAAATGTCACGAAGGCTAAGTCGACAGTAGAATATAAGATTTTCCAGATAGATTGAAGCAGAGAGGGGGCGAGATGTGGGCATGGAGATAATTAGGAGGCGGAAATGAGGATGGCGAACCGCCCCGCCCCATCGCCGTGATCCCTAACTTTTAGTTTCTGTTTTGTACATGTTTTATATATTTATGGATATTGACCATCTAACTATAATTTTCCGAGTCATCGATTATGAACATTCAAGAATTAAAGGGCTACTATTTATCCTCGTGTTATATATACAATTATTGAAAGATTTAATTCTATTTATTGCACTCTACTTCTTAAGACTAGTGGGCGGAGAAAACCTAGTAGCGAAGAGAAAACAAGAACCAAAATGGCAGCGGATGGAACTAGAAAGCCTCGTGTTCTAGTCCTCCTTTACCCGGCACAAGGTCACATGAGCCCCGTCGCCGTGTTCTCCAAGTTCTTAGCCTCAAAGGGTCTGCACATCACCGTTATAACTACCACACAACTAAACAAATCATCAAAGTTTTCCTCCAGCAGCAGCAGCTCAATCAACATACAAACCATATCCGACGGTTCCGAGGACAATCAGAATCAAACTGAGACATTCGAGGAGTACTTGACACGTTTCAAGCGATGCGTTTCACAGAGTTTGGCTAAGTTTCTTGACGAACAGATCGAATCTGGTTGTATTGCTAAAGCTATCGTGTATGATTCTTTATTGCATTGGGTCTCGGGCATTGCTCGAGGCCGAGGTTTGCTCACGGTGCCGTTTTTCACGCAGTCTTGTTCTGTTTCTGCTGTATACTACCATTTGAAAAAAGGGTTGTTGAAGCTTCCTTACAAAGATCCTGTCGTGCCAATGCCAGCATTGCCTCGTCGTCTCGAGGTCGAAGACTTGCCCTCTTTTCCCAAGATTATGGATCCTAACAACACGATTATGAACCTTCTTGCTGATCAGTTCTCTAATCTTGAGGAAGTGGATTTGATCTTTTTCAACACATTTGACAAGCTTGAGAATGAGGTAATAATAAAGTTTGATCTTTTCTCTTATAATAACAAGGTAACCGTATGATAGGGATTTTGGGATCGATCAAAATTTGAGGTAGCTAGATCAGCTAAACCCAAATAGGAAAAAAGTGTGAGTTTGGTTCCACATCTTACAACTACCCATTTAATTTAAGAGAAAATAAATTTTTTTCCACAAACTTTTTCAATTTTGTGATTTGGTCCATTGGGTTTCCAAATTTTTGGTTTAATGTATTGATTTTTAATTTTCGGTTTTTTTTTTTTTGGTCCAGTTGTTGACGTGACGTCGGATAATTCAGTAATTTTCAATGTTATATTAGCATTTTTCGATGTCATATTAGAATTTTTCGGTTTCACGTTAACATTCAAAGGAAATAGGATTGAAAACAAAACAAAAATCAAAATATAAAAATTTATTTTCACTTAATGTAATTCTTTGGATCTGCAGATAATTGAGTGGATGTCTAGTACATTGCCCATAAAGGCCATTGGTCCGACGATCTCATTACTACAAGCAAGCGAGGAAAGTTACGACCAAAAAGATCACATGATTAGTGTCTTTGAACCAACTTGTGAAGCATGCATAGAATGGCTAGACTCGAAAGAAACAAACTCGGTTCTTTATGTTTCATTTGGAAGTGCGGTTTCCCTTCAAAAAGAACAAATGGAGGAGCTTGCATTTGGCCTAGCATTGAGCAATTGCAATTTCTTGTGGGTTGTAAGATCATCTGAAGAAAACAAGCTTCCTCCAGCTTTTGTTTCGAATTTATCGGATATAGGTTTCGTCGTAGAATGGTGCTCGCAGCCGCGTGTCCTGGCTCATCCCTCTGTCTCGTGTTTTATGACGCACTGTGGATGGAATTCTTTTCTCGAGGCGTTGAGCGTGGGCGTGCCGATCATAGGAATGGGGCAATGGGCCGACCAGAAGATGAATGCTAAGTTTATCGAGGATGTTTGGAATGTAGGTACTCGGGTTGAATCCGGTGAATTTAAGAGAGAGGAGATTGCTGAGTGTGTTGCAGAAATGGTGTATGGAGATAAAGGGAAGGAGCTTAAAAGAAATGCTCGTGAGTGGAAGGAATTGGTCGGAGAAGCTGTGGAGAAAGGAGGGAGTTCTGCTAGAAATGTTGATGATTTTGTGACACAAATATTTTGTAGTTAATTAATTTGATTTTATAGGATTTTAAATATGTTATTTTAAGAATAAAATCAACATTTTCTATGGTCACCTTAGCTATCGGAGCAAAATATTCGAAAATTAAAAGTTAATATACTAAATCATTGGACAAAAACCAAGATTGGACAAGGTATTGGATCAAAATAATCATTTTTCCCATCATCAATATATGGAAAAAATTGTGATCAGTTTAGTCTCGTAAGTTGATATGTTTGGGTTTTAGTTCTTTAATTTGTCAAAATTTGATTTTTATATCGGAACATAAGTTTTATTATTATTTTTTAGTTCGAAATCACTAAATCTAACTGATATTACGTTTATTTGACCCAACTCTCTTACATGGTTAATGTGACGAGAATAAAGATTATATGAAACACATTAATATTTATCTATATCTATATAAATATATGAATGTGAATTGTGAATTTACATAAATGTCCTTACTTTTATTTAATAATAATCATTAAATGCATGTTTAATTTTTTGTGAATTTACACACTCAATTTTTTATTTTTTCCCCATGTTTTTCATCTATTAATTAATCTATCTATATCTATATAAATATATGAATGTGAATTGTGAATTTACATAAATGTCCTTACTTTTATTTAATAATAATCATTAAATACATGTTTAATTTTTTGTGAATTTACACACTCCATTTTTTATTTTTTCCCCATGTTTTTCATCTATTAATTAATTAATGAAATTTAAAATAAATTGAAGATAAATGAATTTTAGTCTTTTCCAATCTATTAATTAATGAAATTTAAAACATAAATGTCATTATCTTCATTTAATAATTTATTTTTTTTTGTGAATTTACACACTCCATTTTTTTTTTTTTTGTTTTCCATGTTTTCCATCTATTAATCTATATCTATATAAATATATGAATGTGAATTGTGAATTTACATAAATGTCCTTACTTTGATTTAATAATAATCATTAAATACATGTTTAATTTTTTGTGAATTTACACACTCCATTTTTATTTTTTCCCCATTTTTTTCATCTATTAATTAATCTATCTATATCTATATCTATATATGAATGTGAATTGTGAATTTACATAAATGTCCTTACTTTTATTTAATAATAATCATTAAATACATGTTTAATTTTTTGTGAATTTACACACTCCATTTTTTATTTTTTCCCCATGTTTTTCATCTATTAATTAATTAATGAAATTTAAAATAAATTGAAGATAAATGAATTTTAGTCTTTTCCAATCTATTAATTAATGAAATTTAAAACATAAATGTCATTACCTTCATTTAATAATTTATTTATTTTTGTGAATTTACACACTCCATTTTTTATTTTTTCCCCATGTTTTTCATCTATTAATTAATTAATGAAATTTAAAATAAATTGAAGATAAATGAATTTTAGTCTTTTCCAATCTATTAATTAATGAAATTTAAAACATAAATGTCATTACCTTCATTTAATAATTTATTTTTTTTTTTTGTGAATTTACACACTCCATTTTTTTTTTCCATGTTTTCCATCTATTAATTAATGAAATTTAGCCTTATTTTTTGTTGTAATGAAATTTACACTCTATTTTTTAAATTTTATGATAGAGCAAATACGATATAGCTAATACAAAAGTCACAACTAACGAGCTGAATTCGATTAAAGAAAATGAACAAATATATGATGTTATGATGTGATGTTATGACACGTTATGCAATTTTACGACATGTTTACGCTTATGCTAAGATCATGAAATGTATGTTGAATACAATACTTTTCATTGTTGCATGTTATGTATATGTATTTGTTATTAAGTTATAGGTGTTGAGTCTTTAGATTCACTAGGTGTGATTGATGCAGGTGATCATATTGATCAGGAGATCGGAGCTGCCGAAAACTGAGTAGGCGGGGCTGGATGTGTGCACACTAACCCGAGGACCTTATTTTTTCCACACGTTTTCATCTATTAATTAATGGAATCTAAACTAAATGGAAGAAAAATAAAATTTAGCATTTATTTTTTGTGATGAAATTAACAATCCATTTTTTTAAAAAAAACAACTTATATCTATAATGAAATTTAATATATTATCTATCTATCTGTTATTATTATTACTACTATAATTATTATTATTAATACTACTATAAATATATGATTTTGAATTGTGAATTTACATCTATGTCTTTATCTTCATTAAATAATATTTATTAATACGTATCGCTTTGTTTGTTTTGTTTTCATTTATTAATTAATGGAATCTAAACTAAATTGAAGAAAAATAAAATTTAGCATCAACCTTCATTCTTCAGTAATACATGTTTCTTCTGTGTTTTTTTTTCATATATTAATTATAAAATTTAAAATAAATTGAAGAAAAATAAATTTAACCTTTTTTTTGTGATGAAATTTGTATTCCATTTTTTTTTAAAAAAAACATATCTTTAATGAAATGCGAAACAATAATATTAATAAATATTTTTTATTTATTTTCTATCAGCTATTTATGACTTCTAAAATAAATTGAAGAAAAATGAAATTTAGCCACCATTTTTTGGAATAAAATTTAAATTTATCTTTCATTTTTTGAAATGAAATTTATACTCTATTTTTTTTGTAAAAAACTATATATATTTTTAATGAAATTTAAATTAAATGTATTTTTGTTTGATTTCTATTTTTATTAATTAAGGAATTTTAAATAAATCGAATAAAATAAAGTTTGCACTATTGTTCAAAATTTTATAGTTCTCCAATTTTTAGTAGGTTTTATGTGAAACAGTTTCATTGTTATATAGTCTTCAGAGGGCTGACCCAGTTATTTCAGGAGTAAAAAAAATAATTTTTTTTCACGATTCAAGTCGGATATGAGACATGTTTCACAAAATTCACTCGTAAAACAACCTCATAAAAGTTTTTGTGTCAATTTTATTTTTAACTTAAATAAATTAACATCTGTGAATAACGTAAATAATAATAATTAATGTATTTCTCTTCGCTTGTTTGTATTTTTCCATCTATTATTTAATATATTCTAAAATAAATTGGAAAAAAATAAAAATTAAGCTACAGTTTTTTAGAATGAAATTTAAATTAAGCGTTCATTTTTCGGAATGAAATTTACATATCATTTTTTAAAAAAATTAATATCTTTAATAAAATTTAAAATAATAATAATAATAAATACATATTCTATTGTTTGTTTTTTTCTCACCTATCAATTAATTCAAAATAAAATTGAACAAAATGAAATTTAGCACCATTTTTTGAAATAGAATTTATAATTTATTTGTTTTAAAAAAATATATCTTTAATATAATTTAAAATAATAGAAGAATAATAAAATTTACAATATATTTTCATAAAATGAATTATATCCTTATTTTAATTTTTTTTTTGTTTGACTTCTTTTATTTTATTTATGAATTTTTATAATTCTCCAATTTTTGAATTGAAATTATGTGAGCCGGTCTCATAGATATATCCTTCAGATGGGCCAACCGGTCAATAGAAGAATAATAAAATTTACAATGTATTTTCACAGAATGAATTATATCTTTATTTTAAAAATAATTATTTTTGTTTGACTTCTCTTTTTTTTTTTTTTGATTTTTGATTTTTTATAGTTATCCAATTTTTGAATTGGTCTTATGTGAGCTGGTCTCATGGATATATCCTTCAGATGGGCCAACCAATCAATTTTCAGAGTGAAAAACAATGATTTTCATGATTATGGTAGGAGAGGAGACATGTTCCCGTGAAACAGTCTCGTAGGAGTTTTTATGCAATTTTTATTTTAAACTTGAGTAAATTAACATTCATTAATAACCTAAATAATACACAACTAATATATTTGAAAACTCTAATAAAATTGTGTGAATTTACATATATGTCCTTATTTTCATTAAATAATATTAATAAATACATGTCTTTTTTTTGTTCGTTTTCAGGTATTAATGAATTTTATAATAATTGAAGAAAAATGAATTTTTTTTTGTAATGAAATTTACAGCTTTTTTTTAAAAAAAAATTATATCTTTAATGAAATTTAAAATAAGCGACACAATGTCAGCAGCTTAACTCACGAAAACTTCATAGGTGTTCGTTCACTCATCCCAATACTACCCTCATTCTTGCACGCTTAACCTAACAAAACTGAATGATAGTGAAAGATTTATCTTTTAGTTCGAATGTTGCTTAATTTTTATGTCAAAAGTTATATTTATTACCCACGACGCCATATTTATTTCTTATAATTGTGATTTACCGTGCAAAGCCCTATACTAAGCAAATAGTGAACATAATGAGGATTGCATTGACGTGGCTGTCAATTTGCCAAATTGTAAAACCCTATGCATAACAAACACAAATAATTATTTTGTACAATTAGAAAACACTTCTAAAGAATCAAAATGAGTTTAAATTAGTTTTATATGTAATAATTACTCTTATATACATCAAATGGATAGAAAAATAGAAATAAAAATGAATTCAAATCATTTTTATGTAAAACAAATTACCAATACATAACTCAAGTTTTAGATCACACTAAAAAAAGTGATCATTACTTTACTTCTTTATGTTACAGGTATAGGACAACAATTAAAATTGAATATGAGAATGAGATGGCAATAATAACATTATTTAGAAAAGTTGCATCGTCTTTTGTTGGATGTTCTATTGAAGATTTCATTCAAATTCATGACCAAATATAAGATAAAACAAACAAATGATTTTATATCTACATAAATATTGCATCTAACAATAAAGATTTTCAATGCAGAATCTACCAAATAACACATATAAAGATTCGTTAAATTAACCAAGCTCCAAGCTCCATACATTCTTGTTCAAGTTGGATAATTCAGTAGAAAAATGTGATGAAGTGTTAAAAATTGTGACAGAAGCTATTGAGATACATGACAATTATCCAACAACAAATATCAATATCAAGAAACGGAGATCTCGGAAGATTATCAAGCCAACTAAACAAAGCAGTGTACCACCTAAGATAGAAAAATCAAATGAAATAAATATCAACAAAAACATGAAGATCCATTAAGACGAAGATGAAATAAAGATTCAAGATGAAGAACAAATTGGCGAGTACAAAAAAATAGATAAGAAGATAAAAACCGACGGGCACAAAAAGATTCCAAGAGGTCTTCAAATCAAAGACAAGAAAATGTGATGATTTCATTTGTAACCAAATAATTAATTATTTATCTATTAAAGTTATTCTTATTTCAAAAATAATTTAAACATATTTAAATAAAACTATCATATATAAATTATCTCTATTTCTCAACGTGCAACGCACGTACATTTATCTAGTAAATAAAAATAAAGCGAAATGACTAAATTTTTCCTCTTATTTTGAAATATTGAGTATCATATTGTTTTATTTTTTTATTAGATATATTTTAATTTGAGTAATATGAAATTTATTCTCTCCACATATTCCACGTAGGATAGACTCAGAGTCAATAAATCATATTCAATGGATTTAGTAGTTTTGAAACAAAGAAAAGAAGACAACAACCAAAATAAAATCCAAGTTCTTTTATGAAAATCAGATTTTGATAACTTATATGATTAAAACCATACTAATTTACGGAACTAAAATTACAATTTTCACTCGATATATGTGATCTACGGACTATCTGGTACACATGTCGAAAGTATATTTCTAACTCCAATTAAATGGCATTATACAATTTTATACACAACAAAAAAATGGAAAAAAATTCACGTGGCTTTGGTTACGGATTTGATCGTGACAGATGATCCTAGCAGAAGCCTCCCAACTTCCACACTAAATGTATCATATCTAAGGAAAAACTCAACAAGCATCAATCTTGATAGCAACACTACCATATCCTTTGCCGGGCACTGCTTGTCGCCTGCCGTGGGATTCTCGCTTTCTCTCCCGTTCGACCAATAGACGTACTCGATCAACTTCTCCCCGTCTCCGACGAACCTATCAGCTACGAACTTGTCGGGGTCGACGAATATCTTGGGGTCCTTGGTAGCAATGGGTTGATATCCAAACATAATCTCCCCCTTTTTTATGACGTACGACGCGTCGTGGCTCGTGATCGTTATGTCCTCTTTAGCCTTGGCATATTGAGATGTAACAGGAGGCTCAATCCTCAAGGCCTCCCACACCACTGATTTGGCCAAGCTCATCTTGTTTAGCCCTGCTAGTGTTATCCCACCTTCCTCATTCACCACGGTGCGGATCTCCTCCGCTAGCCGTCTGTGTAGATCCGATCCACCGGTTCCGACGTACTTTAGCAAAGCTGGGAATAAAATCTTGGTGCCACCATATGCATTAAACCCTGTAAGGAAAAGTAAGTTATGAGAAGCCTCGTCTCTGCTGATCCCTTCTTTCTCCGCCTCATCGAGTAACTCCTTGGCCGCCTTATCGAAGTCCTTTCGAACTTTTTCATAACCCGAATTCACAAGGAAAGAAGGCAAAGGGAATGTGTGGAGCAAGAGATCCTCCACACATTTTGGGAGATACTTCAACCCTAATGTTATCAAAGGTGCAAGCTGCAAAAACAACCACTTATCAAGTTTGGCATTACCATCTCCCCCAACACTAGTATCATACGAGCTCTTATTAGCAAACAAACGGAATAAGAAATCGAATGACATCTTATCACTAATGGGGTTGAAGTTTGCTTCCCCTTTATCAGATAACTCGGTCTCAAGATCGGTAAACAGCCTCGAAACCGAGCTCCGGAAAGTGGGGATGATTTCTTTGTGCAACCTCCCTAGTAATGACAAAAAGAATCCCTTGAGGATTTCATGCTTGGATTCCGAAGGATCAAGATAGGCACAAACGCGATATCCACCAGTAAAATGAGTTGAAGCCATGTAAGTGCCAATAAAAACGTCTCTCTTTTCGACTTTCGACGTGTCGAAAAGGATAGGGAAGCTAACAGCATCAAGAAGAACGACGACTCTAGATTCTTTGGCATTGAAAGGGCCTGGAGGGCTGTTAACCCTAAAGACCGTGGAGTTGTATTTCTTGATTCGGGCCCGGAAGAACTCTTCCGCTCCCTGATTATAATAGTAATCGAAACGGTCCTTTATCGCCCCGAAAAAGGGCAAACCATAACTTCCTGGGATTTCTTTTAATGGAAGATCTGATGCAGAAGGGTTTGCAGAAGAATAACAAGACATTTTGCTTTGATGGCTTGAATCGATATATATGGATATAACTGCGTGTGTGTGTGTGTCTATATATATATATATATATATATATATATATATATATATAATGTTTTCATTTCAAACCCATTTTTTTGAAAAGATATGACCAATTGAAGAAGTCCATCGTGGCTAGCTATTTTATGACATGCATGTTTTAAAATTATTACCACTCATTCAAACTAGAGCCATAATTGTTTGAAAATTATTTCTAGCCAAATAATTATTTTCCAAACTTAAATAACCATTAATTTAAGTGGTTAGAAATCTTCCTCATTTTATGACAAATCAACTTCAAAGTTTTGAATTCGATCGTTTTCATTTCCTTTCGTTCTTAGCATCGATCCATTTATTTTTGTCAATTATAACCTTTCATTTTCATTTATTAAAATATTTTTGATTTAATATTTGTATTTTCGTCCTATAAATACAAGCATAGTTTCACTCGATCCAATTATATATGTAACTAAAGATGGATATTAATGGTCCATTTGATTTTGAGTGAACCCCACATTATTGATAAATATTCACAAAATTGGGGTGATGTCGTAAAGACATTACAACAAAAACGCTAAAAGACAACGAATAAAATCCGTCGTCCCTAGTAGGTCATTTAAAACTGTTGTAATTGACAATATTGTTGAAAGTGTGTTCAACGACAACGGTTATCGTTGTCGTAACCATCATATAACCGTCGTTAATTAGCGACGGTTTTTGACTAACTCGTCGCTTCAAATCGGCTCGAGAATATGAAATTTAAATATTTCTGCTTCAAACCTACTTTTGATTTTGGATTTGTCAAAAGTTAAGCTTAGCCCCTATGGGACAATTAGACCCTATTTTCATGAGTTTGTTTCGAATTTGGATTTGATATATTTGACTTCAAAAAAGCAGGTAAAAAGGGATAACTGAATATTATTATTAGCAAAAACTTTGAATCCTAATTTCATATCGACTCTTGAAATCAAATAATACCTTCCACAAATTTCAATTACAACTAAACTACGATAAATAAATAAAAAATCAAATAAATACACTTTGGATTTTAATGCTTTTGACTATGAAAAAGAAAACCCAGACGATATTTTCCGCTAATAATTCTCTTACTCGATTCTACACATTATAAAAAGGCAAAAACTTATGTAAGACGGTCTCACGAGTCATATTTGTGATACGAGTCTTTTATTTGGGTCATCCATAAAAAAATATTACTTTTTATGCTAAGAGTATTATTTTTTATTGTGAATATGGGTAGAGTTGACCCGTCTCACACATTATGATCCGTGAGACGGTCTCAGACCCACTCTTATAAAAATTAATGCAGAATATAAAATCAATCGATATTTCAAGTTTTCAACTTTAATTTAATTTCTAAATTTTTACACAATATGTCAAACAATCGTAATAATACTATTAAATTTCGGATGTAAGTGGGAACAGAATGGATATGCCAGATTAGGTAAATTTTTAGATAAATAGTACGTCTCTTGTGACGAGGTTTCACAGATTTTTTCTTCGAAATGAGTTAGTGATGCCTATATTTACAATAATAAGCAATGCTTTTGACATAAAAAATATTACTTTTTTACGGGTGATTCAAATAAAAGATTCGTCTCACAAGTTTCTAGAAAACCTACCCAAATAAAACCTAACCCGGTCCTAGATCTTTATAGTTAATTGGGTTAATCAAATAAGGTAACTTCCAATATTGTGGCAAATAATAATCATAATAATAATAATTATTATTATTATAGTTATTATTATTATTATTATTATTATTATTATTATGGTCCGACTCAAATTTAGTAATCTTCCAATTCTGTGGTCCGAGTAAATTTTTTTAAAATAAAACTGGAATGTATTTGAAAAAAATCAGTTCATCATGTTTAAACCATTTTTTTTAAAAAAGGGAACCGAATTAAATAAATTGTTTTAATTAATTTGGTTTTTAAATAGAAATACGTCATTTTATTAATTCAAATAAATAAATATGAAATTAAATATTAGAATATAAATTAATTAAGTTAGTAAGTGCTAATAGTTACGTACGAAATTGTTTTTTTTTATTTTTAAAAAAAGACAATGTAAATAAAAGTGAAGCTTTACAAAATAAAATTGTGCCCGAGACCCCGCTCATGAAGCCGATAGTCGACTAATTTGTACATTTTCTATTTTAGGTTATGTAGATCAATTTGCAATCTTAATTCACTAATTTCTATCTTTTTAATTTTAATCATTTTTCACATGACATATTGCTGATGTATCTGATGCAACGTCAACACTCGGGTGAAAGAGACTAATTTTTTTTTAAAAATACAAATTAGTCGATTAAAATAGTAAATTGAGTGAGAACCACTAGTTTAAAAGTCAATTTTATTTTTGGTTAAAAGAAAAAAAAATCTATGTTTGAAAAAGTAGACAAAAAAAATTTCAAATTAAAATGAATGATAATTGATAATCTCCTTATCAGTACCTTAGAATTTTTTTTAGATGTATATATGGTGTTTTTAAATGAAAAAAATTAAAATTTAAAGGGTAAAATCTAAATTTGAAATATAATATAAAATAGTTAATTTTTTTAAAAAAACAATCAACAATACACGCGCACAAAACAGACATCACAAAACTCCTGTGAGACGGTGTCAAGGGTCAGTTTTGTGAAACATATATTTTATATGGGTCACTCACGAAAAAATATTATCTTTTATGTCAAATATATTACTTTTTATTGTAAATATGAATATGATTAATTTGTCTCACGAATAAAGATTCGTGAAACCATCTTATGAAAGACCTACTCAATAGATATTTATGAAACTTTTCAAAACATTATAATTTCCTAGTATATCGCTTTAAAAAATTTATAATACATATGGATCATTAAATTAAACTGATTAAGTATTGTTATGATAAAAAAATAACGTGAATAGATTAGATGACGTGGCTACACAAATGGGATATATTAGTCAAATAATTTTTAATAAAATTTCTTATGAGACGTTCTCAAATATTTATTTTGTGTGATATTTTAACATATAATCTAATATTTTTTCATTAATCGGATCAGATTGGAGACCCGTTCAACAAAATTGATCTGTGAAACTGTTTCATGATAATTTTTGTGTTTTTACTTAACAAAACAACCCAAATAAAAATCATTCGAAAACAAAAACAATGGAAGCTCAATTAGACTGTTTCTCTAAAGATAGATGCTCCAAATTCAGCTTTCTCAAAGGGTGTCAATTCGAGTGAGTTGGATGGGTCAAATGAAATAAATTAACATCTGTGAATAACGTAAATAATAATAATTAATGTATTTCTCTTCGCTTGTTTGTATTTTTCCATCTATTATTTAATATATTCTAAAATAAATTGGAAAAAAATAAAAATTAAGCTACAGTTTTTTAGAATGAAATTTAAATTAAGCGTTCATTTTTCGGAATGAAATTTACATATCATTTTTTAAAAAAATTAATATCTTTAATAAAATTTAAAATAATAATAATAATAAATACATATTCTATTGTTTGTTTTTTTCTCACCTATCAATTAATTCAAAATAAAATTGAACAAAATGAAATTTAGCACCATTTTTTGAAATAGAATTTATAATTTATTTGTTTTAAAAAAATATATCTTTAATATAATTTAAAATAATAGAAGAATAATAAAATTTACAATATATTTTCATAAAATGAATTATATCCTTATTTTAATTTTTTTTTTGTTTGACTTCTTTTATTTTATTTATGAATTTTTATAATTCTCCAATTTTTGAATTGAAATTATGTGAGCCGGTCTCATAGATATATCCTTCAGATGGGCCAACCGGTCAATAGAAGAATAATAAAATTTACAATGTATTTTCACAGAATGAATTATATCTTTATTTTAAAAATAATTATTTTTGTTTGACTTCTCTTTTTTTTTTTTTTTTTTGATTTTTGATTTTTTATAGTTATCCAATTTTTGAATTGGTCTTATGTGAGCTGGTCTCATGGATATATCCTTCAGATGGGCCAACCAATCAATTTTCAGAGTGAAAAACAATGATTTTCATGATTATGGTAGGAGAGGAGACATGTTCCCGTGAAACAGTCTCGTAGGAGTTTTTATGCAATTTTTATTTTAAACTTGAGTAAATTAACATTCATTAATAACCTAAATAATACACAACTAATATATTTGAAAACTCTAATAAAATTGTGTGAATTTACATATATGTCCTTATTTTCATTAAATAATATTAATAAATACATGTCTTTTTTTTGTTCGTTTTCAGGTATTAATGAATTTTATAATAATTGAAGAAAAATGAATTTTTTTTTGTAATGAAATTTACAGCTTTTTTTTAAAAAAAAAATTATATCTTTAATGAAATTTAAAATAAGCGACACAATGTCAGCAGCTTAACTCACGAAAACTTCATAGGTGTTCGTTCACTCATCCCAATACTACCCTCATTCTTGCACGCTTAACCTAACAAAACTGAATGATAGTGAAAGATTTATCTTTTAGTTCGAATGTTGCTTAATTTTTATGTCAAAAGTTATATTTATTACCCACGACGCCATATTTATTTCTTATAATTGTGATTTACCGTGCAAAGCCCTATACTAAGCAAATAGTGAACATAATGAGGATTGCATTGACGTGGCTGTCAATTTGCCAAATTGTAAAACCCTATGCATAACAAACACAAATAATTATTTTGTACAATTAGAAAACACTTCTAAAGAATCAAAATGAGTTTAAATTAGTTTTATGTGTAATAATTACTCTTATATACATCAAATGGATAGAAAAATAGAAATAAAAATGAATTCAAATCATTTTTATGTAAAACAAATTACCAATACATAACTCAAGTTTTAGATCACACTAAAATAAATGATCATTACTTTACTTCTTTATGTTACAGGTATAGGACAACAATTAAAATTGAATATGAGAATGAGATGGCAATAATAACATTATTTAGAAAAGTTGCATCGTCTTTTGTTGGATGTTCTATTGAAGATTTCATTCAAATTTATGACCAAATATAAGATAAAACAAACAAATGATTTTATATCTACATAAATATTGCATCTAACAATAAAGATTTTCAATGCAGAATCTACCAAATAACACATATAAAGATTCGTTAAATTAACCAAGCTCCAAGCTCCATACATTCTTGTTCAAGTTGGATAATTCAGTAGAAAAATGTGATGAAGTGTTAAAAATTGTGACAGAAGCTATTGAGATACATGACAATTATCCAACAACAAATATCAATATCAAGAAACGGAGATCTCGGAAGATTATCAAGCCAACTAAACAAAGCAGTGTACCACCTAAGATAGAAAAATCAAATGAAATAAATATCAACAAAAACATGAAGATCCATTAAGACGAAGATGAAATAAAGATTCAAGATGAAGAACAAATTGGCGAGTACAAAAAAATAGATAAGAAGATAAAAACCGACGGGCACAAAAAGATTCCAAGAGGTCTTCAAATCAAAGACAAGAAAATGTGATGATTTCATTTGTAACCAAATAATTAATTATTTATCTATTAAAGTTATTCTTATTTCAAAAATAATTTAAACATATTTAAATAAAACTATCATATATAAATTATCTCTATTTCTCAACGTGCAACGCACGTACATTTATCTAGTAAATAAAAATAAAGCGAAATGACTAAATTTTTCCTCTTATTTTGAAATATTGAGTATCATATTGTTTTATTTTTTTATTAGATATATTTTAATTTGAGTAATATGAAATTTATTCTCTCCACATATTCCACGTAGGATAGACTCAGAGTCAATAAATCATATTCAATGGATTTAGTAGTTTTGAAACAAAGAAAAGAAGACAACAACCAAAATAAAATCCAAGTTCTTTTATGAAAATCAGATTTTGATAACTTATATGATTAAAACCATACTAATTTACGGAACTAAAATTACAATTTTCACTCGATATATGTGATCTACGGACTATCTGGTACACATGTCGAAAGTATATTTCTAACTCCAATTAAATGGCATTATACAATTTTATACACAACAAAAAAATGGAAAAAAATTCACGTGGCTTTGGTTACGGATTTGATCGTGACAGATGATCCTAGCAGAAGCCTCCCAACTTCCACACTAAATGTATCATATCTAAGGAAAAACTCAACAAGCATCAATCTTGATAGCAACACTACCATATCCTTTGCCGGGCACTGCTTGTCGCCTGCCGTGGGATTCTCGCTTTCTCTCCCGTTCGACCAATAGACGTACTCGATCAACTTCTCCCCGTCTCCGACGAACCTATCAGCTACGAACTTGTCGGGGTCGACGAATATCTTGGGGTCCTTGGTAGCAATGGGTTGATATCCAAACATAATCTCCCCCTTTTTTATGACGTACGACGCGTCGTGGCTCGTGATCGTTATGTCCTCTTTAGCCTTGGCATATTGAGATGTAACAGGAGGCTCAATCCTCAAGGCCTCCCACACCACTGATTTGGCCAAGCTCATCTTGTTTAGCCCTGCTAGTGTTATCCCACCTTCCTCATTCACCACGGTGCGGATCTCCTCCGCTAGCCGTCTGTGTAGATCCGATCCACCGGTTCCGACGTACTTTAGCAAAGCTGGGAATAAAATCTTGGTGCCACCATATGCATTAAACCCTGTAAGGAAAAGTAAGTTATGAGAAGCCTCGTCTCTGCTGATCCCTTCTTTCTCCGCCTCATCGAGTAACTCCTTGGCCGCCTTATCGAAGTCCTTTCGAACTTTTTCATAACCCGAATTCACAAGGAAAGAAGGCAAAGGGAATGTGTGGAGCAAGAGATCCTCCACACATTTTGGGAGATACTTCAACCCTAATGTTATCAAAGGTGCAAGCTGCAAAAACAACCACTTATCAAGTTTGGCATTACCATCTCCCCCAACACTAGTATCATACGAGCTCTTATTAGCAAACAAACGGAATAAGAAATCGAATGACATCTTATCACTAATGGGGTTGAAGTTTGCTTCCCCTTTATCAGATAACTCGGTCTCAAGATCGGTAAACAGCCTCGAAACCGAGCTCCGGAAAGTGGGGATGATTTCTTTGTGCAACCTCCCTAGTAATGACAAAAAGAATCCCTTGAGGATTTCATGCTTGGATTCCGAAGGATCAAGATAGGCACAAACGCGATATCCACCAGTAAAATGAGTTGAAGCCATGTAAGTGCCAATAAAAACGTCTCTCTTTTCGACTTTCGACGTGTCGAAAAGGATAGGGAAGCTAACAGCATCAAGAAGAACGACGACTCTAGATTCTTTGGCATTGAAAGGGCCTGGAGGGCTGTTAACCCTAAAGACCGTGGAGTTGTATTTCTTGATTCGGGCCCGGAAGAACTCTTCCGCTCCCTGATTATAATAGTAATCGAAACGGTCCTTTATCGCCCCGAAAAAGGGCAAACCATAACTTCCTGGGATTTCTTTTAATGGAAGATCTGATGCAGAAGGGTTTGCAGAAGAATAACAAGACATTTTGCTTTGATGGCTTGAATCGATATATATGGATATAACTGCGTGTGTGTGTGTCTATATATATATATATATATATATATATATATATATATATATATAATGTTTTCATTTCAAACCCATTTTTTTGAAAAGATATGACCAATTGAAGAAGTCCATCGTGGCTAGCTATTTTATGACATGCATGTTTTAAAATTATTACCACTCATTCAAACTAGAGCCATAATTGTTTGAAAATTATTTCTAGCCAAATAATTATTTTCCAAACTTAAATAACCATTAATTTAAGTGGTTAGAAATCTTCCTCATTTTATGACAAATCAACTTCAAAGTTTTGAATTCGATCGTTTTCATTTCCTTTCGTTCTTAGCATCGATCCATTTATTTTTGTCAATTATAACCTTTCATTTTCATTTATTAAAATATTTTTGATTTAATATTTGTATTTTCGTCCTATAAATACAAGCATAGTTTCACTCGATCCAATTATATATGTAACTAAAGATGGATATTAATGGTCCATTTGATTTTGAGTGAACCCCACATTTATTGATAAATATTCACAAAATTGGGGTGATGTCGTAAAGACATTACAACAAAAACGCTAAAAGACAACGAATAAAATCCGTCGTCCCTAGTAGGTCATTTAAAACTGTTGTAATTGACAATATTGTTGAAAGTGTGTTCAACGACAACGGTTATCGTTGTCGTAACCATCATATAACCGTCGTTAATTAGCGACGGTTTTTGACTAACTCGTCGCTTCAAATCGGCTCGAGAATATGAAATTTAAATATTTCTGCTTCAAACCTACTTTTGATTTTGGATTTGTCAAAAGTTAAGCTTAGCCCCTATGGGACAATTAGACCCTATTTTCATGAGTTTGTTTCGAATTTGGATTTGATATATTTGACTTCAAAAAAGCAGGTAAAAAGGGATAACTGAATATTATTATTAGCAAAAACTTTGAATCCTAATTTCATATCGACTCTTGAAATCAAATAATACCTTCCACAAATTTCAATTACAACTAAACTACGATAAATAAATAAAAAATCAAATAAATACACTTTGGATTTTAATGCTTTTGACTATGAAAAAGAAAACCCAGACGATATTTTCCGCTAATAATTCTCTTACTCGATTCTACACATTATAAAAAGGCAAAAACTTATGTAAGACGGTCTCACGAGTCATATTTGTGATACGAGTCTTTTATTTGGGTCATCCATAAAAAAATATTACTTTTTATGCTAAGAGTATTATTTTTTATTGTGAATATGGGTAGAGTTGACCCGTCTCACACATTATGATCCGTGAGACGGTCTCAGACCCACTCTTATAAAAATTAATGCAGAATATAAAATCAATCGATATTTCAAGTTTTCAACTTTAATTTAATTTCTAAATTTTTACACAATATGTCAAACAATCGTAATAATACTATTAAATTTCGGATGTAAGTGGGAACAGAATGGATATGCCAGATTAGGTAAATTTTTAGATAAATAGTACGTCTCTTGTGACGAGGTTTCACAGATTTTTTCTTCGAAATGAGTTAGTGATGCCTATATTTACAATAATAAGCAATGCTTTTGACATAAAAAATATTACTTTTTTACGGGTGATTCAAATAAAAGATTCGTCTCACAAGTTTCTAGAAAACCTACCCAAATAAAACCTAACCCGGTCCTAGATCTTTATAGTTAATTGGGTTAATCAAATAAGGTAACTTCCAATATTGTGGCAAATAATAATCATAATAATAATAATTATTATTATTATAGTTATTATTATTATTATTATTATTATTATTATTATGGTCCGACTCAAATTTAGTAATCTTCCCATTCTGTGGTCCGAGTAAATTTTTTTAAAATAAAACTGGAATGTATTTGAAAAAAATCAGTTCATCATGTTTAAACCATTTTTTTTTAAAAAAGGGAACCGAATTAAATAAATTGTTTTAATTAATTTGGTTTTTAAATAGAAATACGTCATTTTATTAATTCAAATAAATAAATATGAAATTAAATATTAGAATATAAATTAATTAAGTTAGTAAGTGCTAATAGTTACGTACGAAATTGTTTTTTTTTATTTTTAAAAAAAGACAATGTAAATAAAAGTGAAGCTTTACAAAATAAAATTGTGCCCGAGACCCCGCTCATGAAGCCGATAGTCGACTAATTTGTACATTTTCTATTTTAGGTTATGTAGATCAATTTGCAATCTTAATTCACTAATTTCTATCTTTTTAATTTTAATCATTTTTCACATGACATATTGCTGATGTATCTGATGCAACGTCAACACTCGGGTGAAAGAGACTAATTTTTTTTTAAAAATACAAATTAGTCGATTAAAATAGTAAATTGAGTGAGAACCACTAGTTTAAAAGTCAATTTTATTTTTGGTTAAAAGAAAAAAAAATCTATGTTTGAAAAAGTAGACAAAAAAAATTTCAAATTAAAATGAATGATAATTGATAATCTCCTTATCAGTACCTTAGAATTTTTTTTAGATGTATATATGGTGTTTTTAAATGAAAAAAATTAAAATTTAAAGGGTAAAATCTAAATTTGAAATATAATATAAAATAGTTAATTTTTTTAAAAAAACAATCAACAATACACGCGCACAAAACAGACATCACAAAACTCCTGTGAGACGGTGTCAAGGGTCAGTTTTGTGAAACATATATTTTATATGGGTCACTCACGAAAAAATATTATCTTTTATGTCAAATATATTACTTTTTATTGTAAATATGAATATGATTAATTTGTCTCACGAATAAAGATTCGTGAAACCATCTTATGAAAGACCTACTCAATAGATATTTATGAAACTTTTCAAAACATTATAATTTCCTAGTATATCGCTTTAAAAAATTTATAATACATATGGATCATTAAATTAAACTGATTAAGTATTGTTATGATAAAAAAATAACGTGAATAGATTAGATGACGTGGCTACACAAATGGGATATATTAGTCAAATAATTTTTAATAAAATTTCTTATGAGACGTTCTCAAATATTTATTTTGTGTGATATTTTAACATATAATCTAATATTTTTTCATTAATCGGATCAGATTGGAGACCCGTTCAACAAAATTGATCTGTGAAACTGTTTCATGATAATTTTTGTGTTTTTACTTAACAAAACAACCCAAATAAAAATCATTCGAAAACAAAAACAATGGAAGCTCAATTAGACTGTTTCTCTAAAGATAGATGCTCCAAATTCAGCTTTCTCAAAGGGTGTCAATTCGAGTGAGTTGGATGGGTTGAATCGGGTTAAGGAATAATTCTATTCAAAAATTGCTCAACCCGAACCCAACCCTAACCCGAGCCACCCGAAAACTCTCAACCCGAATCTAAACCCGAATCAACCCGATCAACCAATCAACCCGTGTAACCCGATTTTGAATTTTTTACAGAAAGTTAAATAAAATTTTAAAAAAATAATATTTTAATTTAAACACATAATAACAAAAGCTCCCTCATATATATGATTTAAATTTGAAAGTCTAATAATAGAAAAATAAAGTATATTTATTAAATTAAATAAAGAATTATTAAAAAACTAAAAAATGTTCAAAATAAATTATGAAAATTTATGATATAAATATACAATAAATAAATTTTCAGACATAAAAATATATAAAAAAATTTAGGCAATATTTATTAATTATATATATTTTAAAAAATTAATTTTCGGCTAAACCCAACCCAACCCGACCTGATCATTTTTTTCGAGTCAGCTATCGAGTCCAACCCGATCTGATCCGAACCCGAAAACCCCAAACCCAAGTCTTATTTTTTTCAGGTTGAACCGTGTCGAGTTGGTGGGTCGTGTCGGATTTTGACACCCCTAGCTTTCTTAGTTTTTAATCATTTAAGGCAAAAAAAACATTTTTTTTTTCCGTTATCCAAACAAATCTGAAGTTTTACTCTTTAATTGATATATAATTTTAGGTTAAATATCATTTTTAAATATACATCTAAACATTAATTTAGAAAAAAAAAATTTATCGAAGTACTCAATAATTTTTTGTACTTCCAGGGGTTTTGAAAAACACACAAACTTGTGTAAAACGGTCTCACGGGTCGTATTTTGTGAGACAGAAAAAGTATTATTTTTTATGCTAAAATTATTACTTTTTATTGTGAATATCCGTAAGATTAACCCGTCTTACAAATAAAAATTCATAAAATCGTCTCACAAGAGAGTTATTCGAAAAATACAACCACTATTACCTGCAGTACCAACTAATACATAGTAAAATATTTTGAACTTCGAAGTTCACCAAGCGTCACACGCAGCTGCAATTTCAAACATGGCAGTAGATGTTATGTATTGATATCGCTATGGTAAATTAATTTATTTTTTTATTGTAACTTGTCTTTTTTTTTTTATTACAACTTGTAAACTTCAAATATTGTGAATATCGATATGATAAATTAAATTTTTTTTATTGCAACTTGTATTTATTCGATCTCGTGCTGACATGGCAGTAGATGTTATGTATTGATATATGTGTCATGTCAACAATCGAGAAATGTTACGACGAGACATGTTTTAATTATGCCACTTGACACATATTTTCGAAAAAACTTTTCAGAAAATATTAATTTTTTTTTTCAGGTGACAGAGTGATGGTTCTTATTTTCGATTTTAGCCATTTTTCGTAAATTACTGACGTAACACTGAAAAACGATATAGAACCGCTAAACAAATTAAACGAGATACCTAAAAGTTTACATTAAGCAGCTTTTGTCAAGGATTTGAAGGTGACCGATGACCCTAGAAGGAGCTTCCCAATTTCAACCTTAAACGTATCATACCGAAGGAAAAACTCAACAAGCATCAATCTTGAGAACAAAACCACCATGTCCTTGCCGGGGCATTGCTTGTTGCTAGTCGTTGGGTCGTCGGTTTCTCTCCCGTTCGACCAATAGACGTACTTGATCAACTTCTCCCCGTCTCCGACGAACCTATCAGCTACGAACTTGTCGGGGTCGACAAATATCTTGGGGTCCTTAGTCGCAAGGGGTTGATACCCGAAAATAATCTCTCCTTTTTTGATGATATACGACGCGTCGTGACTCGTGATTGTTATGTCCTCTTTAGCCTCACCATATTGAGATGCAACAGGAGGCTCAATCCTCAAAGCCTCCCATACCACTGATTTTACCAAGCTCATCTTGTTTATCCCCGCTAGGGTTATCCCACCATCCTCCGCTGCGACGGTCCGTATCTCATAGGCTAGACGCCTATGCAAGTCTGATCCACCGGTTCCGACGTACTTCAGCAAAGCTGGGAATAAAATCTTGGTGCCACCATATGCATTAAACCCTGAAAGAAAAAGTAAGTTATGAGAAGCCTCGTCCCTGCTGATCCCGTCTTTCTCGGCCTCGTCGAGTAACTCCTTGGCCGCCTTATTGAAGGCCTCTCGAACTTTTTCGTACCCCGATTTCACGATGAAAGAAGGCAAAGGGAATGCGTGGAGCAGGAGATCCTCCAAAACTTTTGGCAAAAACTTCAAGTTTAATGGCACCAAAGGTGCAAGCTGGAAAAACAGCCATTTATCAAGATTTGTGTTACCATCTCCAGCAACACTTGTATCGTACGGAACAAGAGATCGAACGACATCTTATCACTAATGGGATTGAAGTTTGCTCCCCCTTTATCAGACAACTCGGTCTCAAGGTCGGTGAACAGCCTCGAAACCGAGCTCCGGAATGTAGGGATAATCTGCTTGTGCAACCTCCCTACTCCCTAGTAATGATAAAATGAATCCCTTGAGGATTTCATGTTTTCTTTCCGAAGGATCAAGATATGAGCAAACGCGATATCCGCCATTGAAATTAGTAGATGGCATGTAAGTGCCCGTAAAAATGTTTCTCTTTTCGACTTTCGACGTGTCGAAAAGGACAGGGAAGCTAACAGCATCAAGAAGAACGACGACTTTAGAATTATGGGCATTGAAAGGGCCTGGAGGGCTGTTCATCCTGAACACCGTGGAGTTGTATTTCTTGATTCGGGCCCTGAAGAACTCATCCGAGCCCTGCTTGTAGTAGTAGTCTAGACGGTCCTGAATCGGCCCGAAGAAGGGTAAGCCATAGCTACCTGGGATTTCTTTGAATGGAAGAATTGATTCAGAAGGATTCTCAGAAGCGTAAGAAGACATCTTTCTTCGGGCTTCGACTAATTTTCGGGCTTCAATTGGTATAATTGTCTATGAAACATTGCTAAATTAGTGCATGTATATATAGCGCTTCTATTTCTAGCTTGAGTCATTTCAATAATATATACATCCGCAATTATTTCATGCGGATAAGGATCAAAGGAGCATCAACGTTGGATTTGAACAATCTTTCTCTCTTGAACTAGTTTTTGAGGTTGAATTAGATACGAGTCTCAATCTTAACAAATAATACATTATTGTGACTGATCATATCATTTTTTGTAAGGCAACAAATAATCTCTAGGAAAATAAATTATTTACAAATAAATTCCACGTTTTTATCATAAATTTAATATTTTATTTATAGTTTTAACTTAAAAAAGTAATAGCTAATCGGACCAATTAAAACGAGGTGTTCTAATTAAAATAATCTGTCAAAAACAATTTGCTCTGTCTGGTTTACACATATGACCTCTCGTTCGTTGCAAGTGGCAACCCACCTGTATCACATGTTTGTTAAAAGTATTATGCATTTTAAAATTTATTAAAATAAAATTTAAATCATAGCACAATATTGGACAATAATTCTATAAAACTTGATGGGCCCGATAAATATGTTGATGATATAGATCTAGAAAAATATCCAATCCAATTAATTCAAAAAAAAAAAGAAAAAAATATCCAATCAGTTTTTATTTGAAAAATATCATTGCTTTCACGTGTTGTGTTGGTGGAACTATTGAATTATAACTTATATTATAGTGGGAAAAGAAAAGTGGCTAAATTTTTCGGATGGAATGGATAAATTTGGAGGATGGTTATATGAATAAATAGTTATATATATATATATATCAGTGTTTTAAAAAGCGCGCTTAAGCTTGAAGCTCGATAAAAACGTTCCGTTTCGGAGAAAAGCGAACAAAAGCGGTCAAACTGTAGTTTGACTGAATTAAATGTAATTAAGACGTTTAATTAAACGTGCTTAAGTACAATTAATCGCATATGTTTATATTTATTTTTTTTTAATTTTGAAGGTATGTCTTTTTATTTTAAAATAATAAATTAGTTTTATAATTTAGATGTTTATTTTTTAGTTTTAATTATATTAAACGTGTTTGACAATGATTTGATAAATATTTAGCAATTTTTAATGTAGTCTAATTGCAAAAACAAATAAAGATTGTAATTTTGAGATTTTTATGTTTTTATAAATATGTGAATTAATGTAACAGACTTAAATTTATCATATTAATATATTATTTTATTAATTTATTGGTTTGAGATAAGTACAATTACACTAAAGATAAAAAATGTTTTTTCACGCTCGTGCTAATCTTGCTTAAGCTTGAAAAGTTTGAAGCTCGACATCTACACTTCGGGATGCTTCACGCTTTTATATATATATATATATATATGTGTGTGTGTGTGTGTGTGTTTGTGTGTATGTGTGCGCGCGGGGGGAGATGGACACAATATTTTTTAGTTATAAAAATATAAATATGATAATTGACATGAATGGACAAAGTGATAACCATTATTTGTATGCTAAAAAAACCCATTATTTATACATAATTCTTATTCCAAGGGAATATTGCGTTTTTTTAGCACGAAATAAACTGTAAATCACATAAATAAAATACAAGCAACAATGAAATTTGTCGTGCTTACAAAAATTAAATTGGTATGTTTGTTTTTACTTCAACTGTGCCTGATTCAGCAGAGTACCAAACAAAAAATTTTTAGGAACCAACACATTATATTATATGTATAAAAAATTTCATAATTTACTCAAAATATCGATAGTAACTGAGATGAATTAAAAAAATTCGCATATCGACAGAGTGAACCAGTGGTTGAAGTGAAGTTGGTGCAACCACCTTGACTCACTCCGTCTCTAAATAAATATATATATATATATTTCATTTTATATATTCAACAACATAAACGTGCCTTTGGATGTAACACGTGACAACGCTAAAACGCTAAAAGATTCCGATCATCAAAATTTTAAATTATCCAATATATATATATATATATAAACTCATGTAAAAAGTATTATTTTTTACTATTAATATAGGTCGTTCAACTCATATAACGAATATAAATCCGTAAGATCGTTTCACAAATTATTTATTGTATATCAATTAGATATATTTTGTATAAATCTTGTAATTTTGTTACACCGAGGCCTGATTTTTTTTAAGACCACACTAGACGCGGTTTTATATGAGAATGGTAAACTGATGCAAGGGAGGAAGACGATGCCAAAACCTCTCTAGAACAAGTAAACAACAATAAAGTTACAACAAATTCGAATCTACGTAACAATAATCGAGCAATGGCGTCTGGTTTCACAAACCAACTCTTCCTGTTAAACATTTCATGATATCTTACGTTCCATGAATAAGGCATAAACCAGGAAGGGATTGGAATCTTCACCAACCATGTCAACGTTTTTAAAACTTTAACCTATGTGATCAGCTGGTTCAACCACGGGTTCAGCTAGCATGACGAGTGCCGATTCATATTTTACTCGAGTATAAACTTCTGACTTGAAATAAACAGATCAACAGCGTTTTTATGTTGGCATAACTCAGAGTAAAGGAACCATGAGGACACAAGAAGAAACCATAGATACCTTGAATCACATTGGCATCCTAGAATAAAGTCATGTCTGCTGGAGGTCCATACACACTCTGCCATGAAAATGGTATGGTCCATTTACCAGCTCCACTGCCTGAACAAGATGAAATAGTTGAAGTGGAAAGGAATTTCAATCCTGAACAAAGTAATCTACACGGAACAGTGCCACATAAAGAAGGGCAGAAAGAAATGGTCGATTGCATGTTAAGATTAGCTCACCATCAATTTCATTCTGGCTCAGTCCCACAAGTTTGCTGGTTGCCTCCGCCAAATAAAAAGCTTCAGGTATATTATCTCCTTCGGAACAGTAACAAAGTAAGCAAGTGACTTTGATACCTTTAGCCTACCAAAATACAAGAATTGTTCAATAAATGATTTATTGTGTCAACATAGTTAAAAAATTGTTACAGAAATGAAGAACTTTACAATTAAAGCATCAATAAAAAATGGAAGTTCAATGCCCATTCTAACAATCCTATAAACTCAATTATCAGCACTCAATTATGTCAGTCTTGACTAATAATTTGCATGAAAGAAAAGTCCAACAAAAAAAACAAACAAAGATCTGTACGCCACTCCTTCGTATGTTTGGATATTTCACAAGATAAAAAAATCCCTTTTTTTCTTAAGCCTGAATAAAGGATTCTTCTGAAATATAAGAGACGTTTCATTCGAAATTAGGAGTTTTGAGTTATAAAATGAATCAATGGAAAGGCTGGTTCTCAGATCAGATGGTCTAGATTAATATCAGAAAAGTTGAGAAACATGGTTTGTCATTGTCCTATGAAAAAAGGAAAATTGACAATGAACTGATTCTCACTCGAAAAGATATTAAACAGAAACTGAGGCAGATAGCCAACCAAGTGTTGAAACAATGTAGGACAAATTGATCGTGCTTATTAGTAAAGCAAGCTAGAAGATTATTCAATGTCCAATAAAGTACATAAATCATTACCTTAAAGATGGAAAAAAGTGCAGCAAAAGGCAAACTTGGGTAGTAATCATCATCTCCTAGATCCTCAAGAAAAAAATCTTCATCAGGCATTGACCCCTCTTCAGCTAATTCATTCAGATACTTCCATGTGCTTTGATCAGGACTATAATCTTGCAGTCTATTCCACCCAAACATTTCACAGTCATTGTCACTTCCATCCGTATTGGAACTAGATAAATAATGAATCTGCAAACCACTGATATAAATCACCATTGAATCAGTTAATTGGTTATAACATAAACGGAGAAAAGTAAATTAGTAGGTCACGAGTTAAGGAAGTGAATCCTTTATATTTCTCACTACTAACTAATTAACTATGTTCTCATGATCAAATGCGAAATTTCGAAGGTTCATGAATCTAATTAATATTCAAAATTTTGTAGACCATAGTTTTGTTAAGCAACACAACATATTTCTACAATTCTAGTCTCACTTAGTTTCAATCAGAAACAGTACATGCGGAACTTTTTAGCGAAAAAATCAAGATTTCATAGACATGATATAAAATTCAATTACAAAGGGAAAAGCTGAAACTGAAACAAATAATGGAAATAATGTAATCTACAGATCTATCATAGCAAGGTTGTATGAAGGGCTTATGAATCAGTAAAATCATCCATGACTTCATTAGTTCATTTGCAGTAAATTATTAAAAGATGGGTCCTCCTGAAAGTTTAACTTTCAAATGAAGCTGACCTTATTCCAACTAGGGAGCTTTCAAATTCATAATATTGCATCATTTAATAAATTAAACCTGAACCCAACTTTTAGCTAAAAACCTTAAATACTATACATTTGGGTAAGTAGTTTCATTAGTTTTTCACTTTCTCTGTCCTCTGTGCAGCTTTGATCATCATGTTTATACAAGAGCAAAATATCATAGCTACATAATACAGCAAAATGTCCACATAAACTTTACCTAAGCTACACAAACATATAAAAGTAGTATGAACTTCATAAAACTTATATCCTCTACGTTTTCTATGGCTTCTCAAAACATTTACCTTCACCATGCAATTGCCATTCACATTTGTTAAATAGCTTTTTCAAGGTCATTCTCTCAGAAGAAAAAACATAGTTAACATGATACAAAATAATCAAGACAAAAAAAAAACAGCAAACAGACCAGACATAAGGACTGTAAAATTAACTTTACCAAGGATTCGCCAACATGTTAAAGCAACAATGAATCACAATCTATACCTTGACATGTCAACCCTTTTCCATCTCCCAAAGTCCAAGCTGGAGAGTATGATAACATGCTTCTTTCCATTAGAAGCAGCGAAGTTTGCCATGTTCTTCGCGTAATCGATCATCATACCCTGTTGCACAAGTCATTGGATATACAGTTACATCCGACAAAAAAAATCCAGAATTAATGCACCAGATCAATCTTATTCGACAACCCATATGCATAGATCAATCAACTAAATTTTAATGATTAAATAAATCAAATAGTATCAATATTAGTTCATAACTAAAACAAAAAGTCTCTACCTTGATAACAGGAGACCGTTGCTGCACAAGTGTTAACCCACTAGATGATGATTCATAAGCTGCCAAATTCAGGCAAGAACGAAAAATTTTACAACATTCAGTATTTCCACTAAACAAGACAAATTCAGCAAAATACATAAAAACTAAGATAGAATTAACACGTGTTGACAGAGCAATAAACCCATAAAGAAAACAATATAAAATTTGGAAAAAAGAATACCTTCGAGAGGGAGAGCGAGGTCTCCACCAGGCGAAGCAGCATAAGCATCATTGCCAACACAAGGCAGCACATTGGGGTCGTCCAAGTAGCCGATTCTATCCGCTTTCAGCGACGAGATAAGCAAATCCACAGCCAGCTGCCCCACGTTTCCAATCGATAGCGCCGGCTGCAAAGTTCAGAAAAGACAAAACCTTCAAGTAAATTTAGAAAAAATTAATAAATAAATAAATAAACGAATTCTTGAATCGTACATCGTACCAGAATTAAAGTGGAGCAATTAGGATTCGCTTGCTTCCCTTCTTCGAGACAGAACTCCATTTTCATAAGCTTGGGGGTGCTTGTGCACGAATTTGCGGCCAGTCGAACTGTTTTCAGTATAAGAAATCTTGAAGAAGAAGCCAGGGGAGATTTAGGGAAAATAGACTCAGTCCTGAGTTATTTAAAAAAAAAAGATTCACAACTCAATTTACAAAAATATCCTTTGTTTAAGCGTAAATTAACTATTAACTTAAATTTTTAATA
Source organism: Primulina eburnea (assembly GCF_022965805.1). Taxonomy (NCBI): domain Eukaryota; kingdom Viridiplantae; phylum Streptophyta; class Magnoliopsida; order Lamiales; family Gesneriaceae; genus Primulina; species Primulina eburnea. Next base: position 1,345,429 of record NC_133113.1, read on the forward strand.
TTAAATTCATTTAATCGACTCTAAATTAAATTATTTTTCCGCAAAAAAAATTGGTCCACCGAAGCGTTTCTGAACTTTACGTGGGTGGACCAAAGCTTGGTCGACCCAACTTTCTGGTCGAGCCAAATTAGCGACGGTTTTCCAATCTAAGCCGTCACTATTTCAATATTTGCGACAGTTTTATTAAACCGTCGCTAAAATCAGATCTGCGACCGTTATCTAACCGTCGCATTTGGCGAGAGTTTAAGAAAAACCGTCGCAAATAGATTGTGTACACCAAAATTTTGCTTGGTCGACCCAAACATTTTGGGTAGACCATACGATCCAGCAAAATGTTGGGTCGATTAAAGCTTGGTCACAAGAGAATGTTGTTTGGTCGACCCAACATTCTGGTTTGGTCGACCCAAAAAAGAGGTAAAGATTTGGTCGACCCAAATTAGCGACGGTTTTCCATTCCAAACCGTCGCTATTTCAATATTTGCGACGGTTTTATTGAACCGTCGCAAAACTTCATCTTGCGACGGTTTAGTATTACCCCGTCGCTAATTAGCGACGATTGTGATTGTCCAGACCAAATTTCTACTTGGTCGACCCAAACATTTTGGGTAGACCAAGCTCAATCCAGCAAAATGTTGGGTCGACCAAGCAACATACATTGCTTGGTCGACCCAATATTTTGGGTCGACCCAGAAATGTTGGGTCGACCAAGCAACATACATTGCTTGGTCGACCCACTATTTTGGGTCGATCTGGGTCGACCCATGTTGATTTTGGGTCGACTCTTTTTCTGACACACGAATCCATAGATTTGACAAATATTACCGATAATTACTTAATTTTGACGGATAATTAAACAATTTTGACCAATGTTGCATGTTTTTAACATATGAATCACATAATTTCACAAATATGTTCCATAATGTTACATGTTATGACATATGAGTCACAATTTCACAATTATGTTATATGTTTTGACATATGAATCACAATTTCACAACTATGTTATATGTTTTCACATATGAATCAGAATTTCACAACTATGTTAAATGTTTTAATATATAAATCATAATTTCACAATTATGTTATATGTTTTAACATAATTTCACAATTATGTTATATGTTTTTTAACTTATGAATCACAATTTCACAACTATGTTACATGTTTTTACATATGAATCATAATTACACAATTTTGACCAATGTTGCTCGACAATCGTAGATGTTTAATCCATTAATTGATTAATATATGAATCAAATAATTTCACATGTATGTTTTATAATGTTACATGTTTTGATATATGAATCACAATTTCACAAGTATGTTACATATTTTAACATATGAATCACAATTATGCTACATGTTTGAATATATAAATCACCATTACATAATCACATGTATAGTATGTTCTATAATGTTATATGTTTTAACTTATTATGTTACATGTTTTGACATATAAATCACAATTTCACAATTATGTTACATGTTTTAACATATGAATCACAATTTCAATTGAATTACATGTTTTAACATAAAAATCACAATTATATGTTATCACAATTTCAATTGAATTACATGTTTTAACATAAAAATCACAATTACATGTTTTAACATATGAATCACAATTATATTACATGTTTGAATATATAAATCACAATTACATAATCACAAGTATAGTATGTTCTATAATGTTATATGTTTTAACTTATTATGTTATATGTTTTAACATATGAATCACTTCTGCAAAAAAAAAAAAAAAACATATGAATCACAATTTCAATTGAATTACATGTTTTAACACAAAAATCACGATTATATGTTATCACAATTTCAATTGAATTACATGTTTTAACATAAAAATCACGATTATATGTTATCACAATTTCAATTGAATTACATGTTTTAAAATATGGATCATAATTTCACAACTATATTGCATGCTTTAACATATTAATCACAATTTCATTACATAATATTACAAGATTTAACATATGAAACATATATTTAACTTGGGTCGACAAAGTAACATTTATGTACCAACTTGGGTCGACCCAAAGTTTCAGCCTTTTGAGTAGACTCAAAATTCCAGTCTTTTGGGTCGCAACATGTAACATTATAAAACATACATGTGAAAATATGTTATTCATATATTAATCAATTAATGGATTAAACATCTACGATTGTTGAGCAACATTGGTCAAAATTGTGTAATTATGATTCTTATGTTAAAAAACATATAAATTAATTGTGAAAATTAATTGTGAAATTATGATTCACATGTTAAAACATGTGATTTAATTATGAAATTATGTTTGGTCGACCCAACACTTTGCTTGATCGACCAAAGCTTGGGGTAGGGAAAATGGTATACACATATGTGCGACGGTTATGAGTTAACCGTCGCTAAATGCGACAGTTACAAAACCGTCGCCGATCTGTTTTTAGCGACCGTTTTGTTAGAACCGTCGCAAACATTACGCTTTTCACCAAATTGGTCCACTTTCTTGGTCGACCGAGAAAAAAATTCGGTCGACCAATTTCCACCACGAAAAATTTTTTTTGGTCGACCGAGAAAAAAATTTCTTCTTGGTCGACCGAGAAAAAAATTTGATCGACCAATTTCCTCCACGAAAAATTTCTTCTTGGTCGACCGAGAAAAAATTTGGTCGACCAATTTTTCTGGGTGGAAGAATAGATAGGCGGAGAAGAAAGAGAAAATAATAATTAATTTATTAAGTTAAAAATTTAATTAAAGTTTAATTTTATAATCAAGAGTCAACTCCTTCTTTTTTTTTAAAAAAAGTCAGAGTCCTTCTTTTTTAAAAATTTATGTCTCAATCCCATTTTTTTAAATGTAGCGATGTATGATAGACCAAGTAAATCGAAGTCTAGACCGAAGTTATAATATGCTGCTAGTACAACGACGCACGCGTTGCGTGTTTGTACGATATGTTTTTATAATTTATTTGATTTATATTTAAATGAGGATCAAAATATATTTATAAGAAATAATGAGTGACTACATTATAATTTTGATATATGAACTAAAAAATAAATTAAAAAAGAATAAAAAAGACCCAAACAAAAATTGAACCTACAACCTCATGATTAATTAAGAAACATAGGCTTTATCCACTAAACTACATGTGACTTGCTTTTTTTTTAACACTTTATTAATATATATAATTAGTAATGTAGAGGGTGGGGGTGAAGGGTATTTTAGGTATTTTAAAAAACAGACCAAGGAAGTTAGTCTAACCTATTCAGCCTTAATAAATAGTAAGAGATTATGAGATGACCTAACAATCAAAACAAAAATAAAAAAGAAAAATAAGTTAAAAATATTTACGAATTAAACTATCAAGAAACTCGTTCTTAAATTAAAAATATTATCTTTTTATTTTATAAAAAATATCATAAAAACAATTATGATAAATTTGTAAGTCATAGTGTTTTATCCACTTTTCGAAAATCTCAAAATATCTAATATCATTTTTGAAGGCAAAAACTTGTGTGAGACGGTCTCACAGATCGTATTTTGTGAGACAGATATTTTATTTGGGTCATCCATGAAAAAAATATTATTTTTTATGCTAAGAATATTGTTTTTTATTGTGAATATCGGTAGGGTGGACCCGTCTCACAGATAAAGATTTGTGAGACCGTCTCACAAAAGACCTACTCATTTTTTAATTTTACACGACCATATAACTCGTACACAAAAAAAAAATTCATTATTAAATTTAAAAGTAACGAAAAAGTATTTTTTTTTTCTCGGTGAAAGAGGAAATTGTTTCACCATTTTGGGCCATCGGACACATTAATGTCTTGGTAAACTAACAAGCAGGTGAAGACATGGAGTTGTGGAGTACATTGGGACACACTAGCCCAAGTGATTGCAGTCCCAAATTGAAGAATGCAAGATGCTTCCAAGCATTCTAGAGATTACTTAGTACAATTATCTAGAAATTACTAGTATATTCTTTCTAAGTACTTACTTTGTAGAACACTTTAGAATAAGATAAAGTAGTTTTTTTTTTTCTAGAATTTTCCATTATAAATTTCTTATACGATATCCAAAGAATATGTTATGGATGGTTCTAGAGAAATAATAGGATTAGACCGATCTTAACTTTAGCTATACAGTGAGTAATATAAATAGTTCTCATCTCATGGGTTACCATCCAAGTTTCAAGTGTTCAACTATACAAGTCTTTCTAAATCTCTCTTGTATTATTATTGCCTCAATTTAGTACCTTTCGACTCGCATTGATATATTTAACCTCAATTTCAAGCTTCAATTCATAGGAAAACACACTCTGGATACACGACGAGTTTGGAGATAGAGGTTGTATATTAAAAAAATTATACATCAATTTCAAGCTATACCTCAAATAAACTCTCAACAGTTATATTATCGGAATATTCATTCAATCTGTACAAAACTAGTGTCACATCCACCATTTCAAGGTTCTAATTCCAAACTTCAAGATCTTTAAATAATGAAACTGTAGGTTAGAGAGAGTGCTGAACATTCCGTACTTCAAGATTTTAAATAAAACACATGTTTTGGTCGAAAGATGGCAGTGCAACATAGACACATTGTAAACCATTGTTTATTATTTTTCCCTATAAAATTTAAATTTGGGAACTATGCCCAATAGTCCTTCAAACAGAGCATTCGCCATTATCGTCATGCCGGCCTCACAATATTTTCCTTCTTCACAAAAGTTTTGCACAACTGAATCATTTGAAACATCATTTAATCTTACCAAATAAAAGTCCACATCCTTCAGTACATATTCTGATAATGGCACACATTCACATTGTGAGCCTTATAAAATTTTATTCAACTCTGACATCCTCTGATAGCGACTTCCATCTCATGATATCAATGCGGTCTCCATCCACAACCATACACCCTTGCATCCTAGAATCTACTACTGTAACTTCCTACATATTTGGAAGAGCCGTAACAATCATTCTTATATAACATACATCAACATATAATGAAAATGATCCAATCCAATCAAAGGACATTTTGTAAATTTGTTATTACTACAAAATGTTGCCCGCATGTGGTAGCTTCCAAGTTATTCAAGGTCAGGCGACATTTCATATAGGTAGCAAATTTACGAAAATGTTATTTGATTGGGTTGGGTCATTTATCATGATATGTTGGTATACGTTAAAGTATTAATAATATAAAAATAAATGACTCGTAATTAAGAAACTGCATTTGTATATGAAAAACAAGTAATGATGGAAGACTTTTTTTTACAATGAATGACACAAAAATTGATATGGGAATTATTCACAAGGGCTGTAAAAGATGTTTTTGCTAACATTCACCAAGTGACGATCATTATTGCCATTAGTGTTGTTGCTTGTCTAATTTCTTCATTGTAAAACTTGGTTAACTTAGTTGGATCAGAAAGAGTAGCAGAAACTCAGGTTGGTGGAGTTCGTTTGAGGGAAGGAGAACACATTAACAACAGCCTAATGGTTCTCGGTTATGTTATCAACAAACTAAGCGGGGATGGAAAGCAAAGAGAGTTGAAGATGTGTGTCAATGTAAACATAATGGAAAATATATATAAATCAACCTCTCTAATTCCTTATGCAGAGTTCACATTGGAGCGTGTGACATCCAGCATTGTTTAATAATTTAACATTGAAAACAATAAGTCTTGTTGTACAATATCCAATCAAACCAGTTTTTTTTATAAAAGAAACATTGTGTCTACTATATAGAAGTAAAAAATAGATAAAGTGCGGAAGTGATTACAATCAAACCGAAATAGTAAAAATAAAACAAAATTTGGGGATTGATTATCAGCCCCAGGACCTCTCTTGTTCATCATCATCTAGTTGTTCTTCGTTCTTATTTGGGGGGAGAGTAAGTGCGAGTACTTTGTAAAATACTCAAAAAATACGGGGCCGATTGATCATAATGAACAACAAACTTACATATATATATTTATATGATTCGAAATATAAGCATGTAAAATATGAATCAGAACAAAACGAGACAAATGACACTGAAAATCATATTATTTTCTATGGTTAACAGATCATTCCTAATTTTTAATCCTCTAAGGGGCAAGATCATGCTAACAATTATTATATCTCCTTGCTTCATGTGCATAACAAAACTTATCAAATATCGGAAATTCTCTTACCATTTCAAATGTAAATCATAACATTGTATTCAACTAATTTCAAACATGTTTTCTAATGCAATGATCATATCGAAACAAATATCAAATTGAAAGAATATATCACGTCGATCAAATGTTCAAACAAATACATATATATTTTGAAATCATAAGCACACTTGCACTAAAATGTTTAAAACGAGAAAGGAACTTGATGTTGGTTGCTCAAATTCTTTGTTTAGATATTCCTGAAACTGCTTCAAAGCAGTCAACTTTTGCTACTCGAATATGACACTTTCTTCTTGCTCGAAAATGGCTGGAACTTGGAAAAAATCCTTGCTTAAAATGGACAACACTTGGACAATGATTTGCTCAAAAAAATGCTGTTAAATGGACAACTCAAAAATATAGAGAGATGGATTGCTTTGGTGTGACTTTTCTCTCTTGATCTAAGCCACTATTTATAAAGGAGCTTGAGCAGCTGAAACACCGCCTCTTTATGGTCATTACAAGCCTCTTTTGCATTAAACAACCATAATAGTGATGTTACAAGTCTGAAAAAAGATGATAAAATCTGTCATTTATTCCTGTTTAAGATTTCAAAATTTAAAGGTTAGAACGAGGTTATTTCCATAGTTCAAATTTTCGAATTTCACGACAACAAGATGATTGAAACATTTTGAATTCTTTGGACTTTGGTCATGATAAATTCGAATGGTGCAATTGTTGTAGTTCGGTTTCCACAAGCTTACTCATATACTTCAATCTACGCTAGGTGGTAACCCTTTGCACTAGAAAATGTATTTAACTGCATGTTTTCTTTATTCATGTTTGTTATTACATCTAGTTATTATCAATTTTACTTGTGGAAAAATGATTATTGTACGTCTCACATTGAAGAGACAAAAATAACTTAACAGTTTACCAACAAATCCACATTTGTGTTAAAATTTTGAATCTATATTAAAAATAATATTTTGTATGGCATTTTATTCCTTCTTTGATTAAGACACAAGATACTAGAATCAATTTTAACCTTTCAAAGGTTTCAGTTGTGCCAATTTATATGATTAGACGTATGTGTGATACCCTTGTCCACATCTTAAAAATGAAAGATTTAAAATGAGTTTATAGTAGCTTACAATGGACTTCTATAGCAACTTGGGTTAATTATTTTCGTAAAGCGAGGACGAATACAAAGTAGTTGCTATAGGGGCCTATTGTGCAGTCACAGAGGCGCGGGCCCAAGCTCGGGGCGTGACAGAATGTTATCAGAGCCAGTCACCAGCATGGAACACCGGAAAATAAGTGCTATGCGGGGCAAATTAAGTGCTACGTGCATGGGAGCCACCTCTTGAACCTGCGGGGCAAAATGCTACATGACAGGATCCACCTCTTAAACATGTAGGAGCCACCTCTAGATTCTCGGGACTAGTGGATCGAGGGTTCAGGCCGCGACGAGGACGTCGCGTTCTGAAGGAAGGGTGATTGTGATACTCTTGTCCCACATTTTAAAAATGAAAGATTTAAAATGAGTTTATAATGGCTTACAATGGACTTCTATACCAACTTGGGTTAATCATTTTCGTAAAGCAAGTACGAATACGAAGTAGTTGCTATATGGGCCCATTGTGCAGTCACACAAGTGCGGGCCCGGGCTCGGGGCGTGACAATATGTCTATTTGTTTGTTACTTTTTGTACGACTGAATCAAATTTCATCAATAAAGGATTTGCTTAATTTAAATATACCAATAGCAAGAGAAAAATTTCAAGATTTTAATAGCACATAAATGTAGAGGAAAAACTCAATGAAAAAAAATATACAAATGCATCATGCCATAAGGAAGAGGAAGAAGATCACGAGGAAAGTGACAAGAAGCGCGACGAAGAGCAATATGATAGGCAAAAGCAAACATGGATACGTTGATGAATTTTTACAATGATTTGGAAATGTTATGCTTTGTCTATTTCAAGTAAGATGAACTGCATAAGGCAATTCATGTACCAGTGAAGAAGAAAACACGACATCTGCAGGTAAGCTATCTTTATTATGACTGCATCTTGATCAGTCTTGTTACTTTTTAAGCCTCAATGGCAGTACTTGGCTAAATAACTTAGAGATTGAAGAAGTTTAAAGTTATGCCGTTATTGATGTATGAATCAACGTGTCTGGAGCTAAAATATTTATACAGGTTCTTTTCGTTTTTCTGTGAAAGCAAAGAAAACAAATGTTTCATTTGCATTTAATTCTAATGTCCCAGCATAACATTAGTTATCACAGAATTTTAATCTGAAATGATACTGATGGATAAGTTTCTACATATCGAATTTGTTACATAAAATCCAACTTAGCTTGAATGGAAAAAACTGGTGAATCCTGAATAAAAGATTTTTTGACAATGCTTTTTTGGTATAGATGGAGCAGTCAAATTTTTTTTCCGAAATTTGCTTCAAATAATAAAAAGTATAGAGTGTATCAACAACCTATTGAAAAGGATTTGTGAAGGCAGATATATTATTCAAAAGTCAACCCAAAGTCTGCAAGGCACAAGATCCTCAGGCAATCTTGATTACGACAACTACTTGGGTTAGTGAAGTGTTCTTATGTTTTAGTTTTTCATTGGTTTATTGGTATGTCCTTAGTGATATGGCTTGACTAACTTACATCTGCTCCATTATTGATTTCTAAATTTTTGATTAAATATAATTTGCACTTATTTTGAAGCGGCATGTGGCAATAATACTTGCATGTTTAACAAAATCGAATCAATATTATAATAATCGATGTGTTTTCATTTGTCTAACAGGCCAGGTCCTTCTCAAACTAAATAAGTTATCCATAATATCGCCAAACGAAGGGGGGAAAACTTGGTGGTCTTTGAACATGATTTGTGACTAATGTTGGATTGTCTTTCTGGATACCTACCAAAACTCAAAGTTTTCACAGTCGTTGGGATGGGTGGGATCGGCAAGATAACTTTCACTGAAAGTTTATATGATGATCCACTTGTCTGGTATCATTTCTATATTCGTGCATGGTTCACTATATCTTAGCAATATATACCAGGTGAAAGAAGTGTTGATAGGCCTTTTATGTTGTCTTACCGATCTTACGACGGAGATTTCTGGAAAAAGCAATGAAGACTTGTAAAAACAGTCACTTTACCAAAGTTTATTCCTGCTAATATATATTTGGGGTTTTGGAGAAACAATAACCAGAAATGGCTTGAGTAGTTTCTGCTAATTGTACAACACTTTTAGCTATGTTGTGGAAATGGATAAATGAGCAAAGTTGGCTGGTAATGTGTCCTTTGCACATGCCTTGCACTGTGCCATATTCCAATATATGTATTTTTTCAAGTACATATTACTATCTCATGTTTGAACTAATTTCAATGGACTGTGTAATTTCACATGTTTGATGAAAACTATTCTAGTTGGTTAGTATCTTATGCGTTAATGGTGGTCAATGGTCATACAGACAATTGTGTATAAAGAAAGATTTTAGTAAGATTAGCTACAATTGGTTCAATATCTAGTTGCCCACTAAATTTTTAAAAAATGAAGCTCATGAGCTTTATTTAAAAATGACAAAAACTCGTGTGAGACGGTCTCACGGGTCGTATTTTGTGAGACAGATATCTGATTTGGGTCATCCGTTAAAAAGTATTACTTTTTATGCTAAGAGTATTACTTTTTATTGTGAATATCGGTAGGATTGACCCGTCTCACAGAAAAAAATACGTGAGACCGTGTCATAAGAGACCTACTCTTTAAAAATAGTACAGCTATTAAATAATGTAGGGAAATGACATTACATTGAAACAACTTAATCTTTAAAATTATTAATAAAATTATTATTATTACTTTCAACTCTCTGTCATAATAATATATTATTAAAAAATGGAATTTTGAAATACTAGCCCAAGTGATTTCAGTTCCAAATTGAAGAATGCAAGAGGCTTCCAAGCGTTCTAGAGAATATTTAGTGTAATTATCTAGAAATTACTAGTATATTCTTTCTAAGTATTTACTTTGTATAACACTTTAGAATAAGATAAAATAGTTTATATCTAGAATTTTCCTTTATAGATTTCTTATAAAATATCCAAAGAATATTCTATGGATGGTTCTAGAGACATAATATGCATCATAAGATTAGACTGATCTTAACTTTATCTTTACTTTTGAGTAATATAAATAGGTTTAACTTCAAGTGTTCCCATCCAAGTTTCAAGTGTTCAAACTATACCAGTCTTTCTAAATCTCTCTTGTATTATTGCCTCAGTTTATTACCTTTCAGAGACATGACGAGTTTGGAGGTAGAAGTTGTATAATAAAAATTTTATATCTCAATTTCAAGCTCTACCTCAAATAAACTCTCGATACTTATATAATCGGAAACTTCATTCAATATGTACAATACTATTGTATGTTCCTCATTTCAAAGTTCAAATTCCATACTTCAAGATCTTTAAATAATGGAACTGCACGTTAGACAAGAGTGTTGAAAATGTCATACTTTAAAATCTTTAATTAAGACACATGTTTTAGTCCAAAGATGGCAGTGCAACATTAGACACATTGCAAACCATTGTTTATCAATTTCCCTATAAAATTTATATTTGGGAACTACGTCTGATACTCCTTCAGAGAGAGAGCCTCCGCCATTATCGTCATGACGGCCTGGCAATATTTTCTTTCTTCACAAAAGTTTTGTACCGCTAAATCATTTGAAACATCATTTAATCTTACCAAATAAAAGGCCACATCCTTTGATACATATTCTGATAATGGCACCTTCACATGGTGTGCCATATAAAATTTTATTGAACTCTGACATCCTCCAAAAGCGACTTCCATCTCATAAAATCAGTGTGGTCTCCATCCACACCATACACCCCTGCATCCTAGAATCCACTACGTTAACTTCCTATACAATATGTTAACTTCCTATACATTTGGAAAAACCGTAACGATCCTTCTTATATAACATATATCAACACATAATGACAAATGACTCAATCCTATACATGAACATAGCCCTACTATCCCCTGCGGATGGCCTTTATCTAAAGGTTGGTGCAATCTTTAGAGAAGATGGCAACAGTTTGGCTTCCAGCTTCACTCTCCCTACTATCTGATTTTATTTAACCACATTTTTTATTGTTGGAGTGTTCTATTATTTTATTTGAAATTCCATGATCAGGATATTGTTAGGGTCTCTGAAGAATTCTATAGAGAGGAAAACTATTTCGATCGTTTACCAAAATACCTAAAAGATCTCGTTGATGCTCTTCAAAATCTAAAAAATATTTCGGTTGTGGAGGAGGGGAAACATTGCTAGTATGAAAAAGGAAAAGCTAGCATGTGGATTGCACCCACTGAAGAATGTGGCCCTTGTTTTGACCAAAGATATATAATTGTTATAGTTAGAAGCATCAATTTCAAAACATATTACATGTCAATTTTTATTGTCTTAAATTTACTTGATGTTTTCATTTCTTGATCATATTCAATTTATCTTAATCTCCATTTTTTTTTATGATTGTGTTTATATTTAGTCCATAATTGAGTGTGTCATGCTTGATCTAACGAAGTAAAGTAAATGAAATCTAAGACAAATAAATACTATTTCTAAATTCTATGCATGGTTAAATGAAACCAAAGAACGAAAGCATAAAAATAAACAAAGTCAAGTAACTATTTTGTTCGGTGGTTTATCTACTTTCTTTCTTTTTCTCATATTGTAAGAAACACACGTATTGTACTTCTTTACTGCAATCTTCTTGTGAAAATAAAATGAGTAGTAATGTTTAAAATTTGAAATTACTAGTTTCTAAAAGTTGTGATAAAGTTAAAATTTTATTAATTATGCAAATACACAAAATTATATATTTATATTCCCGATCTAGGAGGCTCAGAAACATGCTGTTTATGTTTATTTGTTTTTCCAAAAATAATAGAGGCAGACAGGGTCACAGGGATGAAGCTTATTAAGGCCCGGTGTGGGCAGCAAAAAAAAATTAGTAGTATTTATGAATGTGGGCAAAAAAAATTAATAGTATTTATAAATATAAGTGGGCCAATTTTTTTTTAAAAAAAGCCCTTTAAACAATTAATTCAAAACATACAGTTCCTTCCGCTAGAAACCTAGAATTACACTGCCGAGAAAACTGAAAAAGTCTTGGATTTGGGTCAAAGCATATGGCAAGAGACAACGACTAGTGGCGAAGATGGCTTCGATAATTGATTAGCTTTAATTACGTGGAGTTAGGTATAAATTCAGAACTTTTAATTTTATGCTTTAATTTTCATTTTATTGTTTTATAATTTCAAAAGTGGTGTTTGTTATCTTAATGTTTGTTTGATGTTGTTTTTCCCCTATTTAGTGCGTTCAATTTGTTCCTAATTTGCGCCTCTAATACTTTTATGTAATCTATTGATTGTTATTTAATACCGTGGTGATAGATATTGATTATGATTTATATGTTGATAGCTTTGTAATTGTTTCAACATTGTATTTTCTCATCAACTTGGCACATTTTTTGAAGTATCAAACTAGAAATACATTATATAAAAAATATAACGAATTTTAAAAAAATCAATGCGAGTTGTTATATATATATATATATATATATATATATATATATATATATATATGTGTGTGTGTGTGTGTGTGTGTGTGTATATATATATAGCTAAACATATTATAATTTTTTTTTATTTTATCAGGAAATCAATATTTACAATGCATAGATTTTTTAAAAAAAGATCCCGAACCAGAAGTACAAAGCATTCGAGATGTTAGAGTTGAAGAATTTGATTTCTCACAACTACAGGCAGATCCTGGACGTATGACTCCAATTTGTGAATATAATGTTAATATTAGGGATCAAGTTCGAAGGACATATTTGCAAAAATGTCCATGTCAACCTTCAGGCTATGAATTTCCAAAAAGAAATTTTGGAGTAAGCCAATGTAGATGGTTCAATCCTTCATGGTTTAATGAATTTGGCGATTGGTTGGAGTATAGTGTAGAAAAGGATGCTGCATATTGTTTGTATTGTTATCTCTTCAAGACAACTAATGAAAAACAAGTGGGAGGGGAGGCTTTTGTTAATGAAGGATCACACATTGAAAGTGTAAAGATATGTTAAATATTCATGTTGGCCGGCATGACAGCGAACATCATAAAGCTCGAATGAATTGTGAAACTTTGATGAATCAAGATGAGCACATTCAATCAGTTTTGCACAAACAGTCAAAGCAAATGCGGAATGATTATCTTATCTGTCTCAATGCTTCAATTGATTGTATTAGAGTTTTGTTGGGACAAGGGCATTCATTTCGAGGTCACGATGAAACTGAAAGTTCTCTTAATCCAGGTAAATTTTTTATCCAATTGGAATTTTTAGGTGCTCATAATAAAGAGATTAATGATGTGATATTGAAAAATGCACCTAAAAATTGCAAGTTGACATCACCTGATATTCAGAATGACATAGTGAGTGCTTGTGCCACTGAAACGATTAATGTTATTATCAGAGATGTTGGTGATTCATTGTTCTCTATTTTAGTTGATGAATCTCGTGATGTTTCAAAAAAGTCCCAAATGTCAGTTGTTATCCGTTATGTGGATAGTATTGGACATGTAAATGAACGCTTTATCAGGATTGAACATCTTACCAATACTACATAACTCTCACTTAAAGTTGCTACTGATAAGATGTTTTCTAGATATAATTTGAGCATGTCTAAGTTGAGAGGACAAGGTTTTGATGGAGCGAGTAATATGCATGGTAAATTTAATGGTTTAAAAGCACTCATTTTAAAGGAGAACTCATGTGCATTTTACATATATACATTGTTTTGTCCATCAGCTTCAACTAGCTCTTATAGCTGTGGTCAAGAAAAATCTTCCGATTTCTAATTTCTTTCATGTTGTTGGTGATGTGTTAAATGTTGTTGGAACATCTTGCAAACGTTCTGATCTTCTTCGAGAGAGAAACATTCAGATTTTATTGTCGAGGCATTGGAGAGGGGTTTGATTTCAAGTGGCCGGGGACTTAAACAAGAAATTACCCTTCAACGTGTTGGGGATACACGTTGGGGGTCACATTACAGTTCTTTGATAAAATTGATTTCCATGTTCTCTGCTGTCATTGATGTGCTTGAAATAATTTCAGAAGATAATTCCAGTTCTCCTGATAAAAAAACTGAAGCATTTAATTTGTTGGAGTTAGTACTTTTATTTGATTTTGCATTCAATCTACAATTGATGAAACATGTCTTAGGAATTTTGAGTGAATTGTCGACAACATTGCAAAAAAGAGATGAGGATATTGTGAATGCAATGGATTTGGTACAAATATGCAAACACCGACTCCAAAAAATGAGAGATGATGGTTGGGATTCATTTTTAGAAAATGTTCACCGGTTTTGTGAGCAACATTACATTGATGTTCTCAAAATGGATGATATGTTCGCACGTTGGGCACCACGTGGTTGTCCCCATCGTAATCCACTAGAGGTGACAAATTTGCATCATTATTGTGTGGGTTTATTCTATGGTGTTATCGATACGCAACTTCAAGAGTTAAAGCTACACAAAGGAGCAACTCTGTACATGCCTCTGAGAAACGATCATTTATACTATGCTGTTATCGAGATGCAACTTCAAGAGTTAAATGATCGTTTCTCAGAGGCATGTACAGAGTTGCTCCTTTGTGTAGCTTGTTTGTGTCCACAAAACTTGTTTTATGATTTTGACAAGAAAAAATTGATGCAACTAGCTGAATTTTATCCACAATATTTTTCAAGATTTGATCTCCTCACATTTGATGATCAACTATATGTGATATGCGTAATAACAAAGCATTTCAAGGACTGAAAGGACTCGGTGATCTTTCAGAGAAGTTGGTTATGTAAAAGAAAAATATGGTGTACCCATTGGTTTATAAGCTTTTGACATTGGCATTAATTCTACCGGTTGCAACGGCGACAGTAGGGAGGGTGTTTTCTGTCATGAGAATTGTGAAATACAGGTTGCGCAATCGAATGAGTGATGATTGGATGAATGATAGTCTCATTGTCTATGTAGAGAAAGATATATTTATGACCATTGATAATGAATCTGTTGTTCAAAGGTTTCAAAATATGAAGACTCGAAAAGAACAATTGTAAGGTAGTTATTTTGTAATGTTTTATAATTAACAGATTTTTTTTTTTGTTTTATTACTTATAGCCTACAATGAATCAAGATTCTAGCCCCGCAACTGGAGGCAGATGGTCTTGTTTGGCAGCATCTCTTTCTGTAAAAAAAAAAAAACTAAAAAAATATAGAAATGGTTTGATTTCTGCTGTTAAGACATGCACAATAAGCAACCATTTGATCTGGTTCCGGGGATTGGTATTGGCTCGTCTCAACTACTCACTCGACGGAGAGATTTGGTTCCTCCTTAAAGTTGGTCCCGATTAATCTCCGTAAGCATGGAGAGAACACTTAGATAACCTAATTCGGGTGCCTCAGATGTGTAATTTCTGTAATTTGTTTTCGTCCCATCGGAGGCGAAACCACTATTTTGTACCAGAGATTGGTGTTCCTTTCTCAATATCTCAAGATCTGTAATATTGGAAACCTATTTTTAATCCATTGAACTTGTAATACATATGCTTCAACATCATATGAATCTAAACAAGCATTATTAGTTCATATCTCCTAAACATATACAAACCTTTAACTATTCATATATAATATATATAAACATATATATACCCTCCTCCATTCCCTTTACATATCCGAGATTCTTGATTTCAACAAGGAGCAAACCGGTCCATGAGCAGAAAAGTCACGGAATCAGACATGGCATCCTCATTTCTGCTACCTCTTGCTGCAGATTTCGGGCTTTCGGATAAAGAAGCGGAAGAACCTTGTTTCAAATCTTTGCATTCTTCTACTTCCTCTATGGAATCCCTTTTCTTGGATTTCGCAAAGAACATCGGATTTCTTGCCCTGAGAACCTTTGACCCGAGCTTTGTTATCTCCTCCATGCACATATCAGCCACAGCCGCCATTTCTTGTTTCTTGATGAAGTAGTGCTTCAATAATTTACAGATTTGTAATAATTGAGATGAGAGTACTGGATCAAAACATGAATATATATATATATATATATATATATATATATATATATATATATATATATATAATAAAAGGAGGAAATAATTGTGAAAGAAATAAAGGGTGTGGTTGCCCATACTTTACATGGTCCCATGGCTCGCTGGACGCGGATATGTTTACAGGATATTCCGGGAAATTGTATTCAGCATGTACAAATCAATCAGAGTGGTCTTATGTGAGATCGTCTCACGGATATTAATATATTCATAATAAAAAGTAATACTCTTTAACATAAAAAATAATATTTTTTCATTGATAACTCAAATAAGAGATTCGTCTCACGAATACGACCCATGAAACCGTCTCACATAAATTTTTGTCAATCAAGATTTTAAGGAAACACGGTGAAATATAGATATACAGTTGACACTCTAACTTACAAAATTGTCATCAAAATAAGCTACGTACATATTTATATATAGTTTTATCTAGAGAAAAAAGTCACTTTAGTCATCTAATTTTACATGTTTTTTTTTCCCTTAAACTTGAGTATTGGTTCGCTAACTTTTATTTTGATCATTTTGGTCCCATTTTATCCAATTTTAGTTGAAATTTTTTTATTAAGGTATAAAATCTGATAACACGTTAACAAATTTGGAGGATTTTTTAATTTGGAGAAAAATAATCTAGTTGGAATGTCATCTAAAAATTCTACCACATGAAACAAAAAATTTAAAATTAAAATATCACACTTGAAAAATGGATTTGTTGTCATTTTATCAGATTTTACAACCTAATAAAAAACACAAAAACTCATGTTAGACAGTCTCACGAGTCAATTTTGTGAAACATATATTTTATATAGGGTCATCCACGAAAAAAGTATTACTTTTTATGTCAAATATATTAGTTTTTATTATAAATATGGACAGAATTGATATGTCTTACGAATAAAAATCTGTGAGACCGTATTGTGAAAGACCTACTCATAAAAAAATTCAGGCTAAAACTGGACACTCATGTAAAAGTCGGATTAGATATACAAAAAATTCAATTTATTATACTAAGACTAAATTTTATATAATTAGAGAATCATGTTGAAAATAAATGATTTGAATATTGAAAAGTAATAGTTGAATATTTGAATGTTGAAAATAAGAGTTGTAAAATTAGAAATTTGTGTGTGATGATGTAGGTAATGATGTATTTTATTTTTTGGATTATGTGTAATGAAACTCTATAAATAGATCTCTCATTTGTGAAGAAAATCACAATTGAGTAGAGAGAAAAATATTATAAAGTGTGTAGTTTGGTAAATTTTGAGAGTTTGAGATTTTTACTTTTACCATAAATTTTTACTTTTTCACAACACGTAATCAGCACGAAACTCTAAAAGTCCTACATACTTTTCCAAGCTCCAAACAGAAGAAAAAAGTAACAAAAGTAATAATATTTATTTTACTGTTATTTATTTATTGTGTATTTATTTAATATATAATATAATGTTATTATTAGAAATAATAAAAATAAATTTTTCATAAACTTGTTATAAATCCTGGGAGGATGTTAAGACGACATCCCACACTCCCGGTAAGGGATACGACAAGTATAAAAGCCTATAAGGTTTTTAAACAAAATAAATTATGATACTCATTATAATATTATGATATGATATACATAATTATCTAAACATGTCTAATATTATATATACCATATTATTACCATAAAATTATACAAATACATACCTTTATTTTTTTGTACACCAACGGTCATAAATGGTAAAAAAAACGTCTAGTTTTTGCCCTATAAATATGATCTCACAAACACATTCAATCACTCCAACTTTCTCTTCTTCTCTAAAAATTATTCCTCATCAAATTTTTCGAAGAAAAAAAGAAGATGGCTTTCTCAAGGATATTTTTAATTATTTTGTTTATCATACTCACGAGTCTTGTATTTATCGGAGAATATCCTCCTCGTGCGTTTTCTTTATTTTTACAAATACTTGTACTTGTTGTTTATCTGTGTAATGCCCGATAATTAGTCACTGTAATTAATGATGATTGATTTGTAATTTCACGTGATTAGGAAGGGATTAATCGGGACACCGAGAAACGTATTTGAAAACAGAATTATCAAAAAATATTGGATGCAGGACCGCACCCGCGGTAGGAGAATCACCGCACCCGCGGTCGTGCTACTGGAATTTTGGGAATTGATACAGTAGGGTGACCGCACCCGCGGTAAGAAACAAGACCGCACCCGCGGTCATAGTTTCTGGAAAATGGATGTGGATCAGTATGCTGAGCGCACCCGCGGTCAGGAATGTAGCGCACCCGCGGTGAGACGTGTTTTGCAAAGATGAGGACACATCGTCGTACGTATGCAATGATATATATATATATATATATATATATATATATATATATATATATATATATATAACATGAATTCCTTCAAAAATCAGTAGGGAAATCGAGAAAAGCTCTGGGGAAAAGAGTGAAAAATCCTTACGTCTTTTGTGAGGAATCCGTCCGTCTGATTTCGAATCCGACTTCGGTATTGAGTTCCTATCGACGTAAGCTACAACTGGACGTAAGTTTTACTACGTTGTGACATGTTTTGGAATTATGATATTGTCAGAATTGAATGGAACTCATATATGTTGTTCTTGACATATTAGACATCATAGAATCGAAGTCAGATTAAGAAACGGACTGATTATGGAATTGTTATGAATTTTTAGGGTATATTGATTTATACCAGACAGATTTGAATTGTGATTGGATTACGGATTGTATTGGATATGGGTTATGGATTGTAACTGTGATTTGAGGATATTGTATTGACGTGGATATTGAAATTGTACCGTTATGCCGTTGATTTTGAATTAAATCCAAATTGATCAGATTGTTATTGATTTGAAAAGTATATTGACATGAGATTATTGATATTGTCATTGCCAGACAGACTGTGAATTCAGGACTTCGACTGAGCCAGAAACCGACAAACGGAAGGTATAAGTCAATGTGGTATTGGGAAATCGACTGAGTCGGTTTAGACTTGAGTTTCCCTAAATCACATACTTTACTTTATTGCATTGATATTTGCATTGATTTGACTGATGTACTTGTTCTCTGGAATTATAGATAGCAGGTATCAGACGAGTAATCTTGTGACAGAAGTGCCTGATAGTGGCGGGATCGCCACGGGCACATTGCACGATGTCTCAAGATAGGATATTAGCGATAGAGCTACAGTCCATGACGGTTAGGTCAGGACACCGGATGTTTGGTTATATCGAGTAAATATGATTGGAATTTTTCTATTACGGAATTCGATATAGGAACACCATATTTGGTTATATCGAGTAATGGAGTTACTGTTCCTTCTATTACGGAATTCGATATAGGAACATCACATCTGGAAACCTGGATCCCTAGACTAGGATTGAGTCTAGTCTGAATGATAGAGTTATGAGCATTGTCGACAGCCTATGATTGTTTATGTTTCAGATTTTGATACATATATCTGTTACCTGATTACATGCTTTATGTTTGTTTATATGATTGCATGTTTCGTTGATTTATACTGGGATTTATTCTCACCGGAGTTATCCGGCTGTTGTCTTGTCTGTATGTGTACATGACAACAGGTGGGACAGGAGATGAGGAAAGATCGTGATTAGAGTGGAGGCTCCGGACTTGGATTAGAGATAGGGTTGAACACTTGACATTAGCTGTTTAAACCTTAGTTGAATAAATGTATGTGGTACATGATTTGTACTTTTATATACTGAGAAGTATATATGTATGTTTTATGTCACTACATTCCGCATTTAAAAGAAAAAAATTTAGACCATGTTTTATAATTGATTAATTAGTCCCAATGATGATTAAGAACTTGATTAGCGTCCGGGTCCCCACAATCCGTTACTTTGTATTGCAATATTTATTAACTAATAAAATGCATCGTAATTTTTTTAGTACCACCATGTCAAATTTAACAAAGCTCGAATTTGTTGCACTCGACATCACGGGAAAGAATTATATGCCATGGACTCTAGATGTAGAAATGTATCTTGAGTCATTGGGTCTAAGCGAGACCATTAAAGAAAATGGCATATGCACGTCACAAGAAAAGGCAAGAGCCATGATATTTTTGCGTCGACATCTCGACGATGGATTGAAATGTAAATATCTGACTGAAAAAAATCCCATGGCTTTGTGGAAGGGATTAAAAGAAAGATTCGAACATATAAGAGAAGTTATACTTCCGATCGCCCGGAATGAATGGAATACATTGAGATTCCAAGACTTTAAAAAAGTCAGTGATTACAATTCGGCGATGTATAGAATAATCTCGCAATTAAAATTTTGTGGACACGAGGTCACAGAATCTGAGATGCTTGAAAAAACATTTTTCCACGTTTCATGCATCAAATATTACTCTACAGCAACAATATAGAGTACGTGGATTCACGAGATATTCTGAACTCATCGCCTGTCTTATTGTGGCGGAAAAAAACAACGAGCTATTAATGAGAAATCATCAGTTCCGACCCACTGAATCAACAGCATTTCCAGAAGTAAATGCTGTAAGTAAAAATGAATTTAAACCTGGAAACCAAAATCAATTTCAAAGACAAGGTTTTGGTCGAGGTCGTGGACGTGGACGTGGACGTGGACGTGGAATTGGTCGTGGTCGTGGACGAGGCCGTGGTTTTGAAAATAATAGAGATAGTTATTTTTATAACTCATCTCAAAAGAGCGTCTCAAACCATCCACTGAAAAGACATCATGAGAATACAAGTGTTAATGAGAATCACTCAAAAAGATATGAAAGTTCTTGTTACAGATGTGGTACTTCAGGACATTAGTCCAAAGTTTGTCGAGCCCCTGAGCACCTTTTTAAACTTTATAAAGAATCATTAAAGGGGAAAGAAAAGGAGACCAACTTCACTAAACGCAGTGACCGTTTGAGTGATTCAACTCATTTTGATGCTGGTGATTTTATGAATGAGTTCTCTAGAAATGATCAATATGTTGGTGGGATATAAATGAACAATATTGATGCTGTAGATTTTCTCAACGATTTCTCTAAAAATTAACAATATAATGGTAGAATATAAATGTACAATAATTTATTTTTCATGTATTTATAGAATAATGTTTTATTGTATAATTATGATATGTATATTGCCATTAATTTATTTCATTGCATATTTTTTTGAAGTTCAAATACGAAAAATGCTATGAGCAAAGCTGAAGTTTACATACCCGATAGTGGTACAACGCACACTATCCTCCGAGATAAAAGATATTTCTTGGAACTAAAACCAACAAAAACAACGGTGAATACAATATCAGGTCATGTAGACTTGATTAAAGGATATGGTAAAGCACAATTTTTGTTACCTAATGGTACAAAATTTTTGATCAAAGATGCTTTATATTCACCACAATCGAAAAGAAATTTGTTGAGTTTTAATAATATATATTCCCATGGGTATGATACTCAAACAATGAATGAAGGGAATGAGAAATATATGTGTCTTATCATATATAAATCAGGAAAGAAATATGTGATTGAAAAACTACCAATGCTCCCTACTGAATTGCATTATACACATATAAGTCTCATTGAATCAAACATGGTAGTTGATAATTCTTCGATATTAACCAATTGGCATGATCGATTGGGACATCCTGGTTCAACAATGATGCGAAGAATTATAGAAAATACACATGGTCATCTACTGAAAGACCAGAAGATCTTTCAGAATAATAAGTTTCAATGTAAAGCATGTTCTCTTGGAAAACTTATTATAAGACCATCACCAGTCAAAATCCAAATTGAATCACCAATGTTTCTTGAACGTATTCAGGGTGATATTTGTGGACCAATCCATCCACCATATGGACCATTCAGATACTTTATGGTATTGATTGATGCCTCCAGCAGATGGTCACATGTATGTTTATTGTCAATTCGAAATGTTGCATTTGCAAGATTACTTGCTCAAATAATAAAATTGAGGAATCAGTTTCCCGATTATACAATCTAGAAAATTAGACTTGATAATGCTGGTGAATTTACTTCCCAGACTTTCAATGATTATTGTATGTCTGTGGGAATTATTGTTGAGCATCATGTTGCTCATGTACATACACAGAATGGATTGGCTGAATCATTGATTAAACGTCTGCAAATGATTGCTAGACCAATGATTATGAAAACAAAGCTCCCTATTTCTATATGGGGACATGCAATTTTACATGCTGCTTCATTAATTCGCATCAGACCAAGTGCATATCATAAATACTCCCCATTACAACTTGCATTTGGTAAAGAACCAGACATTTCTCATCTGAGAATTTTTGGATGTATGGTGTATGTGCCTATTGCACCACCACAACGAAAGAAAATAGGACCTCAAAGAAAGGTTGGAATTTATATCGGTTATGATAGTCCATCAATCATTCGATATCTTGAACCTCAGACAGGCGACGTGTTCACAGCACGTTTTGCTGATTGTCATTTTAATGAGGAAATCTTCCCAATGTTAGGGGGAGAACAAAAACATACCGAAAAAGAAATTACATGGTATGTATCATCATTGTTACATCTGGATCCAAGAACAAAACAATGTGAAAAAGATGTACAACAAATTGTACACTTGCAAAGAGTAGCAAATCAAATGCCAGATGCATTTGCAGACACAAAAGGGGTAACTAAATCATATATACATGCTGCAAATGCCCCTGCTCGAATTGAAATTCCAAAGAAACAAATGGAAGATACTCATGATGTCATTAAACGCCTGAAGCGTGGAAGGACAGTCGGTTCCAAGGATAAAAATCCTCGAAAAAGAAAATTCATAGAGAAACACGATGATCACAAAATAAAGAATGATGTTTCTGAAGAAACACATGTTGATCACAAAATAGAGAATGGTGTTCCTGAAGAAACACGTGATGATGAAAATGTTCTGTCAAAACCACAAACTGACGAGAATCATGAAATCTCTATCAATTACATTAATACTGGAAAAATATGGAACCGAAAAGATATAGATGAAATTGATGATATATTTTCTTATAATGTGGCAATCGACATCATAAATGATAACGAAGATCATGAACCAAAATCTTTTGGTGAATGTAAAAATCGACAGGATTGGATAAAATGGAAAGATGCCATCCAGGTTGAATTAGATTTGCTAAATAAACGTAATGTTTTTGGACCTATAGTCCTTACACCTGAAGGTGTAAAACCTGTTGGATACAAATGGGTTTTTATTCGAAAGCGAAATGAGAAAAATGAAATAGTAAGATATAAAGCTCGACTTGTTGCACAAGGTTTTTCTCAAAGGCCTGGAATTGATTATGAAGAAACGTATTCTGCTGTGATGGATGCAATTACGTTTCGGTATTTGATTAGCTTGGCGGTATCTGAAAATTTAGAAATGCGTCTTATGGATGTTGTTACAGCTTACTTATATGGATCACTTGATAGTAATATATATATGAAAATCCCTGAAGGATTTAAGATGCCTGAAGCACAAAGTTCAAAACCCATTGGTTAAAGCAATCAGGTCGAATGTGGTATAATCGACTAAGTGATCACTTGATGAAAAAAGGATATGTAAATAATTCAATATGCTCTTGTGTTTTCATTAAGAAAACAACATCCGGATGCGTAATTATTTTTGTATATGTTGATGATTTAAACATCATTGGAACGAATAAGGAAATTCAAGAAGTTGTGTCATACTTGAAGGAAGAATTTGAAATGAAGGATCTTGGAAAAACCAAGTATTGTCTGGGTTTACAAATTGAACAAAAAGAATGTGGAATGTTTGTTCACCAGACAAATTATACAGAAAAGATCCTTAAACGTTTTAATATGGATAAAGCAAATCTTTTAAGTACTCCAATGGTTGTTAGATCATTAAACATAGAAAAGGATCCATTCCGTCCATGTGAAGATGATGAAGATATTCTTGGTCCAGAAGTACCATATCTAAGTGCCATCGGTGCCCTTATGTACCTTACAAATTGTACAAGGCCTGATATATCTTTTGCCGTGAATCTGTTGGCAAGATTTAGCACATATCCAACAAAGAGACACTGGAACGGAATTAAACATATATTCCGTTATCTACGAGGAACGACAGACTTGGGACTTTTGTATTCAAAAGATGCTAATCCAAGTATAATTGGTTATGCTGATGCTGGATACTTATCTGATCCACACAAGGCACGTTCCCAAACTGGATATGTATTTACTCGTGGAGGCACTGCAATATCTTGGCTTTCACATAAACAAACGCTCGTAACAACTTTATGAAATCATGCCGAGATTATTGCACTACATGAAGCAAGTCGTGAATGTGTGTGGTTAAAATCAATGACCCAACATATCCAAATTTCATGCGGATTATCATTCGATGAGAAGCATGTGATACTATATGAAGATAATGATGCATGTGTTGCTCAAATGAAAGAATGATACATAAAAAGCGACAGAACTAAACATATTCCTCCTAAGTTCTTCGCATTCACCAAGGAGCTTGAGAAGAATAAATGTATTGATGTTCGTCACATTCAATCAAGTGAAAACTCATCAAATCTCTTCACAAAGGCACTTCCTACGTCAATATTCAGAAAGCACATATATAATATTGGGATGCGCAATCTACGAAATTTGTGAAGAATTGTTCATGTCAACATCAGGGGGAGTTTACGTGACTGCACTCTTTTTCCCTTACTATGGTTTTTATCCCAATGGGTTTTTCCAAGATTTTTAACGAGGCAGTACAAAACACGTAATGAAGACATCATCGTATCATGATCATCATCACAAGGGGGAGTGTTGAAAATAAATGATTTGAATATTGAAAAGTAATAGTTGAATATTTGAATGTTGAAAATAAGAGTTGTAAAATTAGAAATTTGTGTGTGATGATATATGTAATGATGTATTTTATTTTTTGGATTATGTGTAATGAAACTCTATAAATAGATCTCTCATTTGTGAAGAAAATCACAATTGAGTAGAGAGAAAAATATTATAAAGTGTGTAGTTTGGTAAATTTTGAGAGTTTGAGATTTTTACTTTTTACCATAAATTTTTACTTTTCACAGCAAATCAAAGTTTTTTGGCTCAATCAATTCTAGAATTTTATCTATATATACGTAGATATTATCTGAATATCAAATTTTGTTAGGTTCACGCTTGTTTCATTTGAATTTGGTGAAACTTTGCAAAAAAGTAGAATTAAAAATGATTTGTAATTGAACACTTTTGGCTTTTGTAATTATACAAGCAAAGGGACCACTACGCATGTTCCCGTGCCTAAGCTTAGCCATTCACTATTCTTTTTTGGTTCAAAAAGACAAATGCCAACACTGCAGGATGATATTATTGCGTGATATTTTGGCTTATGTGGAAAAAAGAAAAATATTAGATCAAATAAATAGATAATATATATTCACATACATACAGGGCCGTGCCTATTAGGAGGCAAATGAGTCCAATGACTCAGGCCCATATCTTTTTTGGGGCCCAAAATTTTTTTAAAAAATTATTATATATAATACTAGTTATTAGATAGCCCAAAACCAAGTATTTATTAAATTGAACTTGCTTAGCATGTTATCGATTTATTCCCCAATCTTCAATATTCATCTGCAGACAAACCTTAATCGACTCCAGTCGTTGCGTCGTCTCTACGTTTTTTTGAAAGAGCCGTGAGGAACTGTAAGTCTATTTTCTCGTATTTGCTTTGTTCGGGCTTCTGATTTTTTATTTTAGTTTTTTACTTTCTTCGGGGCTTTATGTGGTATCTTTAATCTACGCTGTTTGACTGAAATTTTGGTGGATGTAATGCTTATCCGGCTTTCAAATGCTCATATTGCTTATAAAATCTTGTTGACTGTTCCGGTCACAATATCAAGTGTAGAGAGAAGTTTCTCAAAGATAAAGCTCATCAAAACTTTTCTCCGATCAACAATTTCACGAGAAAGATTGAATGGATTGGCTATGTTATCGATTGAGAAAGAAATTACTGAACAACTTGATTATACAGACTTGATTAGTATTTTTAGCTCTAAAACTGTTAGGCGGGTTGTTTTTTAGTAATCATTTTGGACATGTTTGATATTTTTATTCCTTTAGTTTTTTATATTGTCTTTGACGTATTGATTTAATTTGAAAAATTGCTATGGAACGAAAAAAAATATGAACACACATTATGATTCGGAGGCTTTTTTTTAAAAGTTAGACTCAGGCCCAAATATTATTAGGATCGGCCCTGCATACATATATACACAATAATTTCTTATCCTTAGTAATAAGAGATTTATTTTCCACTATTTTTCAATAATTATCCGTTCAATAATTTTTCAACCATAATAATTTATCCACGATAGTTTTGTATCCAGAATTTTCAATAATAATTTTCCACACACTGTTGAGTTCATTCAACTTTTTGCATCATTTAAATTTTAGATTGAGTGTTGGGTTAAATGTGCATGAATGAGAGTTGTACTGAGATGAATGATATACTGAGAAGTTCTCGTACGTCAAGTAGAAAATATTGCACTGCTTGATCTGATTGGTTAGGTAAACTGTAAAATAATGACGTCAGACATTAACATGTAATATTGTCTCTGCTAGGGACATGATCGACGGTAGAGAAACGATAAGACTGATATCTAAGGTATATGAGAAAACACCAGCAGATAGATACACTCTAGAGTATGTGCCTAACAACGCGACTCATTAGCACTCAAGTATGTGGACTCTGTTCTGTCACGTGTATAAGGAAATAAAATTGAGCCTTGACTAACAGCTATATCTTGGGCCTAGTGATAAGCACTTGATCCTAACAATTAGTATCAGAGCAAGGTCATGAGTTCAAGTCTCCCACGAAAAATATTTTTATACTTCTTGGGGGTGTTGGGTTAAATGTGCATGAATGAGAATAGTAATGAGATAAGTGACCTCCTGATAAGTTCTCGTGCGTTAAGTTGCTGATGTACTGCTTGATCTGGTTGACTAGGTGAGTCGTAAAATAGTGACGTCATATCTAAACGGAGAATGCTGACTCTGTTAGGGATAGGGTCGGTGGTGCTGAGGACAATACCGGGGGTAAGGAAATAATAAGACTGATCTCTAAGATATAGGAGACAACACCAACAGATAAATATGCACCAGACTCATGAGCCTAATAGTTTGACACATTAGCACCCAAGTAGGTGAACTATGCTCTATCATAGGTATAAAGAAATAAAGTTGAGCCTTGACTAACAGCTATATCTTTTGTCCTAGTGATAAGTGTTTGATCATAACAATTGGCAACAGAGCAATATCATGAGTTCAAGTCTCCCCAGAAGAATACTTTTATACTTATTGGGGGATGTTGGTGTTAAGTGTGCATAAGTGAGAGTAGTATTGAGATAAGTGACCTCTTGCTAAGTTTTCGTGCTTCAAGTTGCTGATGTTGTGACGCATGATCTGATTGGCTATGTGTGTCGTAAAAAATGACATCATATAGAAACGAGTAATATTGACCATGTTGGGGACAGGACTGGCGGTGCTGGGACATGGTCGATGGTAGAAAATAGTAATACTGGTCTCTAATGGATAAGAGATAGCACCAACAGAAGACACACACCTCCCCATACTCATGAGCTTAACAGTTTTATCCAGTAGCACCTAATTAGGTGCACTCTGTGTTGCTACAAATATAAAAAAATAAAGTTTTGTCTTATCTAACATCTATATCTTTTGGCCTACTGGTAAGAATTTGATCCTAATAATTAGTATCAGCTCAAGATAATCGGTTCAAATCTCCCAATAAGTATTGAATATTATTGGGAGAGATATTAGGTTAAGTGTATATGAGTGAGAGCAGTACTGATATAAGTGAACTCTTGGGAAGTATCGTGTGTCAAATTATTGATGTTACGCCGCTTGATCTTGTTGGCTATGTAGACCATAAAAGAGTAATGTCATATCTTAACGAGTAATATTGTCTCTGTTGGAGACAAAACCGACGGTATTGGGGACATGACTGATGGTAGGAAAAGAGTAAGATTGATCTCTAAAAAATATGAGACAACACCAGTAGATATACATACATCTCTCCGAACTCATGAGCCTAACATCCTGATCCATTAACATATGAGTATGTGCACTTTGTGTTGCCACAATTATGAGAAAATAAAATTTCATATTGGCTAACATCTATAACTTTTAGCCTATTGGTAAGTATTTGATCCTAACAATTAGTATCAGAGCGAGGTCATGTGTTCAAGTCTCCCAAGAAATATATTTTTATACTTCTTTGGGAGATATCGAGTTAATTGTGCATGAGTGAGAGTAGTACTGAGATGAATGACTTCTTGAGATAAGTCAAAATGCTGACATTATGTCGCTTGATCTAGTTGGCTAGGTGGGCTGTAAAAGAGTAACCCCATATTTTAATTGGGTAATAAAGTCTATGTTAGGGGACATGGTCGGTTGTGATGGGGACATAGTAAGACTGACAACTGAGAGATAGATAGATACATACCTGCCAGACTCTTGGGTCTAGCCCGATCCATTAGCACCTAAATAAATGGGCTCTCCATTACTACAAATATAAGAATAAAGTTGTATTTTGACTAATATCTATAATTTTCGGCTTATAGTAAGCACGTGATCCCATTATTAAATTTTTATGCCGTATTTTTTATTGGTTATTTGAAATACTCCCAGAATATTATATTATAGTTGTTTACGTCACTGATTTTATTTTTCTTGCACAAATTTATATTTTTTTAATAAAAAATATAGTTTTGGTAAATTAATATAATTTTCACGAATTAACTTTAGTCCATCCATTTACGTGTGAAGTTCTAATCTCATATACAATTTTCTGAACTGATTTGACTTTAATTGGGAATTTTTTTTTATATAATCCTCAATTTAGTTGCAATTCCAAATTTCTTTAATATCAAGAATCGAGAAAAGGGGAGGTTATAAATTAAACATTATATTTGATTATGATAATATAATATAGCTCAACCTGTCCCCAAAACTTAAATAATATTTCCGGCTGAAATATATTATTTTCAAAATTTTAAAGATTTTACGAGAAAAAATAATATTATTTTAAAATTTTAGCGGTAAAGCAAAAAAGCTCCCGGTATCTAATCAGGAAATCAAAATTTATTTATTTATTTATTTTTGTAATTTATAAATCGACAAAATAGTTTTAATAAATATTTTATTATAAGTTCAGTCAATTCCTAGCTTGCGCTTTCGGTATCTAAGCAGGAAATCTTAGTAACATCAATGATATTTGTACTTTTGGTGATATTTTCATGAGATATTTAATTTCCCCATCGTTCAATATATGATGTACATGTGTGGATGTGTTTAACCTACAAATGATAAGATATTTAAAAATATCATCACCCAAGTCTTGAAATATTTTGAAAAAAATTCTCGACATTTAATTTTTTATTTGGAAAATTCGAATTAACTTTTCAAGAAGAAAAGAAAGAAGAAAAAACTGGAAGTAATTGGAGATGTCCGGATAAATTAGGTGAGTTTAGTGGACAATCTACCAGACAGAGATGTGTTTTTTCTCTGTGAAGATTTTTGACATGATGAGATAAGTCTGGGTGGCCTGACCTGATGGGTTAAACCTGACCTAGCCTGATGGGATGAGCCTGGACAGGTGGTCTCTCATGGTTGGATGAGTTTGGTCTGGCCTGGCTTGATGGGATTAGCTTGGATGGCCTGACATCATAGGATGAGTCTGGCCTGGTCTAATGGGATGAGTCCGGGTGGCCTGGCCTAATAGGATGAACATGAATGGCCTGGCATGATGAGATGAATCTTGATGACCTGACCTAATGGGATAAGCTCGGGTAACCTGACTTGACTAGCTGCGACGAACCTCGGTGGCCTAGCTTGGTCTTTGAGCACCCTTGATCGAGTATGATGATCTCAGGTCAGACGATCTGCACACATTCAAAAAGAAAATGTCAGTGGGGAGCCAGAAGGGTTTTTAACGTAGCCATTACAACGCTCAAGTCATTAAATGCATACTAAGTAGAGAGAATTTATTGAATACAGTATAATGTAATATCTCATGTCCCAAATGAATGAACAAACCTGAATATTTATAGGGGAGAAAATGACTATCAATTATACTGCCTATACAATATTCCCAACTAAACATCTACCTATGTCCTGTCCTCTGACAACTGCCCATGCCCTGTTCTTTGCCAGTAGGCATGGTGACCCATACTGGTGGATCTATCTCCTTGCGATCGGCTAAAGTGGGAACAACCCCATCTGGAAATATCTTTGCTGGTGATTTAAGTGAGATGAACCATAGTCGGACGAGATAAACTTTGGTCGGGAGCGATGACCTTGTTTGGTGACCTGAACCTTGGTCGGGCGAGATCACCCTGGTTGGGGGAGATGATCCTGGACGAGTGACCTGGGCCCAAGTCGGGTGAGATAAATTCTGGTCTGGTGAACTAAACCATGTTCATGCGCGGGATGATCTCTGGTCGGGCGAGATGACCTTGCTTGGGGGAAATAAACTCTGGTCAAGCGAGATAACCCTTTACTTACCCTGGCTAACTTTTACCCGGGCTTTACTCGGTTTTCCGAGAGCAATTTGGAATCTGTTCCAATTAAGTTTTTCCCTTTCCGCCCTAATCTAAAAATGACCCAAACTTTTTCCAAGACATCAATGACCATAAAATGTGGAAATGATGTATAACAATCCATTGATTTTTCTTCGAACATATCAACATTCAAATAAAAAATGAATAAAATCGAAGGAAATGAATTTGAATAAGGCTCGACTTTAAAATTTCTCGGAACTCCATTTAATTTTTAATGAGTCGATATCAAACTTTGGGAAAGCCAAAGACGAAAAAAAATAGAGCCTGTTTATATATACACTCTAATCATACAAAAATATAAATATAATCCAATAAAAATGCCCAACAAAAATACAAGGCAATGATCCTCCTCTCTGATTTTTTTAACAAAACAAAGAAAATAAAAATAAAAAAATATTGGACTTTCTGGCAAAAATCAACAAACGTTCAGAAAAAAATTATCTACTAAATCTCCGAGCTTCGACCTCAACATCATCCTCCGAATGTTCCCCTACACGTCAAGTACTGCAAGATTTTCTGTAGTTTTTTGGGTCCAATTCTTGTTTTTCTTCCAACCAAAATCTGTCCTCGCATTTTTTGCACCAACATTTTTCATGGAAAATTAGAATAGTTACGTCGAATGAAATATGATTGCTAACATGTTTAATGACTCAGACTCATCTCTTTTTTTGAGCCCAAATTTTTTTTTAAAAAAATTATTATATATAATACTAGTTATTAGATAGCCCAAAACCAAGTATTTATTAAATGGAACTTGCTTAGCATGTTATCAATTTATTCCCCAATCTTCCCCAATATTCGTCTGCAGACAAGCCTTAATCGACTCCAGTCGTTGCGTCGTCTCTAGGTTTGATTGAAAGACCCCGCAAGGAGCTGTAAGTCTATTTTCTTGTATTTGTTTTGTTCGAGCTTCTAATTTTTTATTGTAGTTTTTTACTTTCTTCGGAGTTTTATGTGGTATCTATAATCTACGCTTTTTGACTGAAATTTTGGTGGATGTAATGATTATCCGGCTTTCAAATGCTCATATTGCTTATAAAATCTTGTTGACTGTCCCGGTCACAATAGCAAGTGCAGAGCGAAGTTTCTCAAAGATAAAGCTCATCAAAACTTTTCTCCGATCAACCATGTATCGATTGAGAAAGAAATTAGTGAACAACTTGATTATACAGACTTGATTAGTTTTTTTGCTCTAAAATTGTTAAGCAGATTGTTTTTTAGTATCATTTTGGACATGTTTGATATTTTTATTTCTTTAGTTTTTTATATTGTCTTTGACGTATTGATTTAATTTGAAAAATTGCTATGTAACGACAAAAATATATGAACACAAATTATGATTCGGAGACCTCTTTTTAAAAATTAGACTCAGGCTCAAATATTGTTAGTATCGGCCCTGACAATCATGGCCTTATATTCTTCTTTTTAGAATGTTTCAGTGTGTGACCATAGCCCGGACATTTGTGGCACCAAGTTATTTTGGTTTCCATTTGCGCTTCTCATTTTTTCGTCACATGAATTCCCAACGATTTTGTGTTTTCTTAAATTATTAGAATTTAATGTTGGTCCCACATGCTCCATCTAAACATTTCGTGTATCTTTCATCAAAAAAAGTCAGCATGTATATTAATTGTGTGCCATCATTTTACCCTCGTTATTGCTTCATGCTGTCATTCATTTATTTTGCTTGACTTCTAAGAACTTCGAATACTTATCTTTCGTTTTCGAATTCTATACAATTTTGCCAAGAATTTATTGAGACGAGCCGATGGTTTATTTGGTTCATCATGGTTGCCAGTTCTATTTAATCAATTCTTTTCACATTTCTTTGTCGTGGCCAGTTTTTCTCATTCACTTCAACAAATTGAGTGAGACCGTCTCACGGATACTAATATGTGAGATGGGTCAACCCTACCCATATTCACAATAAAAAGTAATACACTTAGCATAAAAAATTATATTTTTTCATGGATGGCCCAAATAAGAGACTTGTCTCACAAATTCGATTCGTGAGATCGTCTCACACAAGTTTTTGCCCAACAAATTTTGCATGTATATAAAGTTAATGTTACCAAGTCGGAGTCGTCCACATATTTTTTTATTTTTATTTTTTTTTGTGGGAACAATGACTTATATCCAAAGCAACGAAGAAATCCTCAAGATATTTAAGTTGCCAACTACAGCTTTGGTAGAGACAAAATATATATATATAATTTTTTTGGGTTTTTATAGATTTATTTTCCAAATTTTAATTTGATCTGGCACAAAGCACCCATATTTTTTCATTCAAATGGTTGAATAAAAAATAATTTTATTCATATTATAAATCATCAATAATATTAATCTTATATATTTTTAAATGACTGTAATTTTATATTACTTCATTATTTTAAGAAAAAAAGTATATTTTTGTGGGTTTTTATATTGTATTAGCAAGAAGAACATGCGTAGTGAATGCTCACTATTTATTTATGAGTAGTCTCTTGTGAGACGGTCTTATAAATTTTTATCTGTGAGACGGGTTAACCCTACCGATATTTACAATAAAAAGTAATACTCTTAGCATAAAAAGTAATACATTTTTATGGATCACCCAAATAAGATATTCGTCTCACAAAATATGACACGTGAGACAGTATTACACAAGTTTTTGCTATTATTTATTTATATATAATTGGTTGATAATACTCGAATTTAAATTTTTTTAAGTCAACTCCTCCTGAATCTATTTCCCAAATTATAATCTAATCTAAAATCAAATCAAAATTCGTCTTTGAACCATATAAGACAAAAATTATGATAAACATAACTTAAATGTATAGTAGATAAATCATAATTTAAAAATTATAAAAATCATATAAAAAGTAGGGATGTTGTAATGCCCAAGAATTAATCACTGTAATTAACGATGATTGAATTATCAGTTCATGTGATTATGAATGGACCAATCGGGATACCGAGAGGAGTATTTAGCATGAAATGGTGAAGGTGAGGCCGAGGGGACACCGCACCCGCGGCCTAGGAAGCACCGCACCCGCGGTTGTGCTTCGGGAAATATTGTGCATCGAAACCGTAGGGTGACCGCACCCGCGGTGCAAGACCGCACCCGCGGTGCAGCAACGACCGTACCCGCGGTGTTGCGTGTTGTGCGGAAAATGAGCCACTTGCCATGATGCATGCGCGAGTTGTCTAGATATATATATATATAGACAAGCAAGTCGGTTTTCAAAACATAAAAATCGAGAAAGGGTCGAGGGAGATTTGTGAAAAATCCTAAATATCGAGAAAGGGTCGAGGGAGATTTGTGAAAAATCCTTACGCCTTTATCTTTCAATCCGTCCGTCCGAATTTGAATCCGACTTCGGTATCGAGTTCCTAGCGACGTAGGCTACAACTTGACGTAAGTTTTACTACGTTTTGACATGTTTTAGAATTATGATATTGTCAGAACTGAATGGAACTCATATATGTTGTTCTTGACATATGAGACATTATAGAATCGAAGTCAGACTAAGAAACGGACTGATTATGGAATTGTTATGAATTTTTAGGGTATATTGAGTTATACCGGACAGATTTGGATTATGAATGAATTACAGATTGTAATGGATATGAGTTATGAATTGTAACTGTTATCTGGTGACATGGTATTGACGGGGATACTGAGTTTGTACCGTTATGCCGTTGATTTGAATTAAATCAAGATTCATCAGCTTGTTATTGAATTGGAAGGTATACTGATATGAGATTATTGGGATTGTCATTGCCAGACAGATTGTGAGTTCAGGACTTCGACTGAGCCAGAAATCGACGAAAGAAAGGTATAAGTCAATGTGGTATTGGGAGATGGACTTGAGTCGGTTTGGACTTGAGTTTCCCTAAATCACATACTTTACTTTATTGCATTGATATTTGCATTGAATTGATGATATACTTGTTCTCTTGATTTTAGATGACAGGTATTAGACGAGTTATCTTGTGACAGAAGTGCTGGATAGTGGTGGTATCGCCACGGCACATTGCACGATGTCTCAAGATAGGATTTTAGCGATTGAGTTACAGTCCATGACGGATAGGTCAGGACACCGGATGTTTGGTTATATCGAGTAATAGGAAATGGGAATTCGTCTATTACGGAATTCGATATAGGAATACCAGGATATTGGTTATATCGAGTAATAGGAATACGGTTCCTTCTATTACGGAATTCGATATAGGAATACCACATCTGGAAACCGGGATCCCTAGACTAGGATTGAGTCTAGTCTGAATTATGAGTAATGTCGACAGTTTGATTTGATATTGTTTATGTTTCAGATTTTGATACATATTCATGTTACCTGATTACATGCTTTACATTTGTTTATATGATTGCATGTTTCATTGATTTATACTGGGGATTATATTCTCACCGGAATTATCCGGCTGTTGTCTTGTTTGTATGTGTACTTGACAACGGGTGGGACAGGTTCAGGGTCGAGGAGATGAGGAGAGATCGTGATTAGAGTGGAGGCTCCGGACTTGGATTAGAGATAGGGTTTGGACACTTGATATTAGTTGTTAAACTCTAGTTTGAATAAATGTTTATGATACAGGACTTGTATTTTATATACTGATATGTATATATGTCTTGATTTCACTACGTTCCGCATTTTAAAATGAAAAATTTTTAGACCCTGTTTTATAATCGATTAATTAGTCCCAATGATTATTAAGAACTTGATTAGCGTCCGGGTCCCCACAGATGTAAATGAGCCGAGCCGAGCAGTGGCTGGCTCGGACTCGGCTCGTTCGGAATTTATGAAGCTCGGGCTCGGCTCGTTTATGGCTCGTTTAACTTGTTTAATGGACCTGGCTTCGGTTCGCTAATAGCGACGGGTTTCGAGTAAAAACGTCGCTAAGAGCGACGGGTATTGACAAAACTATCGCTAATAGCGACGGGTATTTTAAAAACGTCGCCGATCTGGATCGGCGACGTTTTTTTAAAGCGTCGCCAATAGCGACGGTTACGATAACGGTCGCCGATAATCGGCGACGTTTTTCTACAACTGTCGCTAATGTCGCGACGATTTGAATAAAAAACCGTCGCTAATTGTTTTTTTTAAAATGTTATAATTATTTAAATCTGAAATAAAAATATATTATGTTGTATAATAGAAAAAAATTAACAAAGTTTGAGAAATGTAATCATATTATTAATCTGCAAATAATAATACAAGTGTTTCATACAAAATGAATCAGCCATGTAGCGCTACATCTCCTCCTGTGATGTTGATTTAAAATGAATCAAATTGAATTTTCTTAATGTAACGTTGATGAGAATAACGAAATATAATAAACTTACGTGGAGCAGGCGAATCGCGTGTCAACGAAAGATCCATCTGCATGTCGATGTGTGTGAACGTATAGCTCTCATGACGTTAGATCTCTGCCATGTCGTGCTCGCTAAAATAAATTCAATAATTGTAAAACATTAACATTTATAATAAATGAAATATATATTTTTTCCAAAGTACAATTCAATAAATGTCACGAACATCGTCGCTCGAATATTGAACCTCTTCTATTTCACTTTCAGTTCAAATCAATTTCGTTGTCGTACATAACATTAACATCGACTAGATTTTGAGACGATAAAAGAAATTGAGTTGAGATGTCATGAGGTCCACTTTCGTTGTTTTGAAATGCATCGTTCACATCAATTTGATTATGCTCAGTATTTGGCTCAACATCAGTGACATAAGCTCGCCTACGTAGAGTACTCACATGCTTCCAATCTGATTCTGCTCTCTTCGTTGTTGGATAAGTCAAATACACAACTTGCGAGGCTTGCGTAGGAAACACAAATGGTTCGTAGTATCCATGACTCTTTTTTCGATTGACATCCACAATTTTGTAATTTTTATTAGAAAACACAAATGGTTTGTAATTTCGTCTAAATATGGTATGTTTCTGACTTTTTTCGATTTTAAGGACAACGCTGAACCCTAAACCCTAAACCCCTAAACCCCAAAACTGTGGCTATGAGCGACGGTTTTAGAAAAACGTCGCTGATATTAATCGACGACGGTTTATTCATAACAGTCGCTATTATAGCGACGGTTTGATGTAAACCGTCGCTATAATAGCGACGGGTTTTAAGAAACCGTCGCTTAATTTAATATGCGACGGTTTTAATGAAAACCGTCGCTATATATAGCGACGCTTTAGTAAAAACCGTCGCTGATATTCCTTTTTTTTTATACTACTCCCGTGAACCACTTAAACGAGCCGAGCTCGAGCTCGAGCTCACGAGCCAGCATAACGAGCCGAGCTCGAGCTCGAGCTCACGAGCCAGTTATCGAACATGTTCACGAGCTAACGAGCCGAACATCATTAATCTCAAGCTCGGCTCAACAAAATTGTCGAGCCCAAAATAAGGCTCGGGCTCGGCTCGATAAGCTTAACGAACGAGCCCGAACGAGCTTTTTAACGAGCCGAGATCCGAAAAACTCGCGAACAGTTCGGCTCATTTACATCCCTAATAAAAAGTGGATGTTTCTTCCAATCTCGAAATTTGAAAAGAAATAAAAAGATAGGTAAATTATTGACTTTGTTTATGTAAAATCCGAGATCTCGATTTTATCGTGATAGTAGTTGTAAATTTTTTATATTGGATAATTCTACCGTGTACAATATTTTTCTCAAGAATTTAAATAATATCGTGTGTATTTTTTGTTATGCAGAATTTTACCGGATATAGATCTAAGATTTGATACACCTGGATCAAGATTTAAGCAAGAAGATAATTCAATCTTGGAACTAAAAATCTTGAGGATTTTACCATGGAATTTTCGAAAATATGAGAAGATTTGTTAAGGATTTTCGAAAATAGTAGGGAGAGTCTACGCGATAAATGCAGTCTTGGGGAATATTTAAAAGTTCAACTACCAGGATTTTAGGAAAAATAATCCAAATATTATTTGTGGAAAAATACCACTAAATTTCGGATTTAAGTAAGCAAATTTATGGGATTTAAGAAATATAATTTTTATTATTTTAGGAAGTCAAAAATCTACCGAATATTGGGAATTGGACACAAAAGTCGAAATTTTGCAGATTGGGCAAGGCATAATTTCGAAAATTTCCTTGGGATATACATAAATTTCGAAATTTAGGATAAAGAATAAATGTAGATTTGATCACGATTTTAGATGAAGATTTGATTCAGAATTCAAACGCGATTTGATACACGATCAGGATAGCAGCCAACCCCTATAAATAAGAGGGCTCAGTGTCTCGAAAATCACACCATTTTTACTCTCAAATTTTCGAGCCCCTCCCCTAGTCCTTATGATTTTCGAGCACAGCGAAGCGCTGCCGCAGTCCAGCCACCGGAGTTTTCACGATTTTTCTTCAAGAAGTCTAAGGTAAGTGGGCTTGTTTTAAATGTTGAATTTTCGTGTGATGCATTTTCGGTTTTATAAAAATTCGGTCGGGTACAATTCTTCTTCTACACCCTTCTGGTTACGATGTTTTTGGCATGATGTAAATGTTTTGACACAGTGAGAATTCAACTTGATATGGGTGAGAATCCCAACCATACGTACCCTTACGCGGTGGGGGAGATAACCGCTATACGGCCTCGTCCCCTTAGAGGAGTAAAAATTAGGGACTGATATCAGTAAACCATTGAAAGTAGAGGAATCTCAGTGTCAGGTCAAGAATACGAACGTGGAATGAGTCAAAATATGCATGGTGTGTGTGTGTATGTATTCCGAATTTTATGCATGTTGTTATGTACTCGAACGGCCCCCACTTGCTGAGTATTTCCCCAAATACTCACCCCTTACAACCCTTCCCAGATAAATCTGAAGATAAATCAGAGGAACAGATCGAGGAAGAAGAGTCGGACCAGTTTTGGGGCTGGTAAAATTAATTATATTTCGAATTATGCTGCAAAGATTTAAGAAGTTTAGTAAGTTTATTTTTGTAAATGCTTCCGCAATTTATTCAATTTATTCAGTTGTAAAGACAATGGTTGTTTTTGCGAATTTATGAAATAAACTGGTTTCGGTTTATACTGTGCTACGAGGCTGGTCGTTTTTCGATTTTGTGATTGATAAGCGACGCCGGTGTCAATCCCGAGTTTCGGGGCGTGACAGTTTATACTAAGAACAATATTGATTTCAAGATATAAATATAACCAAATAAAAGGTAGAAATAATTATCATATTAAAGTACTCATAAACAATTTCATAAATGACTAAAACTAGAAGTTATAATCAAATTAAATGAAATTAATTTTTCATAATAATCATTGTTTGGAATAAATATGAAAGTTGCGAACATTTCAAACTTTAAAAGTTTTTATTTATTGAAATCCCAAATTTTATTCCAAGATATATTTTATGTATATGTAATATTTCAGCCATGAATAAATGAATCGATGTCAAAATACTCCGACAAATGAGTTGCCATCTCTATTTTTAGCACTTTCTAAGCGTTAAAAGAAATTGTTAGCCAAAATGCTTTAATTGAAATATGAAGACCATGGTTAAAGAACATTGAACGACAACAATCTCGTGTACGTAAAGACAAATCACTAAATGGGATATGTATATTATTGAAAGTACGAAAATTTTGTACATTAGAACAACGAGAAAACAATAAACCAAATTGAGACATGTAACAAGTACATTTTCCAGCACCCTAATGCCTCCACAAAATCCAGGAGTGGCGTAAATGTTAGCCAAAATATTTAAATTGAAAAAATGAAGACCACGTGTAAAGAACAGCGAACGACATCAATCTTGTGTAAGTAAAGACAAAACACTAAACGAAACAAATATACTTTTGAAAGTATAAATATAAGAAGTACAAGAAAACAATAAATCAAACTGAGGCATGTAACAAGTACAATTTCTTTAAAACGGATATGTACACTCCACGTATTTTCTTCGAGGATTAAGACGGACAAATTTTTTCCAGGATACAACACAAGCCTTTTTCAATGCAAATAGGGCCCTTGATTTGCATCCTACTGTGCAGCCACGAAATAAAGTCTCTTGACCAATCATAAAGTAAAACTCAATATAAGCTTAGTTATACCTCGTTTATTATCCTATATAGAACAAACTCATTATTCTCCAATTCTCGTTCCGTTCTGTAAAGCCATAATGGATGTAGAAGCAGCTTACATTGCACGTCGGCAACTTTTGACTCTGTCGAAAGGCAGTGGTATTTCTTTTGCATATGAATTTCAAATCGATTATGGCGTGGTTTTCACCAATTCCAGGCTCAAACGAGCTTATATCGCTTTTGAAGAAGACTCGTTCAACTTCACCAGTAATTGGGATTGGTCGGATGTTTGTTCTTACAACGGTGTTTTATGCGAATTGGCTGGCGCTTGATGATGAAAATGTTATTGTAGTTGCTGGTGTCAACTTTAACCATGTAGATACTGTCGCACAGCCAGTTGAGTTGGGGTATTTGGCAAGTATCAGTTTTTTGCATCTTAACTCCAATAGGTTATGTGGGATTATCCCCCTTACGATCAAGCAGTTGTCGCTTCTGCATGAGATCGATTTGAGACAGAGTCGATTTTGTGGGACCTTTCCCAAATGTTGTGTTGGACCTTCCTGATCTCAAGTATCTTGATATGATGTTCAACGATTTTGAAGGCGTTTTGCCCACACGACTGTTTGATAAGCAACTTGATGCAATTTTCTTGAACAACAACTGGTTCCATTCTAGTATCTAGGAAAATATAGGAAACTCCTTGGCCTCAGTCTTGGTGATCTAGAATAATAAGTTGAAGGGATGCTGTGAAGATCCGATTTTTTTTTCCTTTACCATACAATTAAATAATTGTAAGGAAATTATAGGATTTGATTTTTGTACATTAATAAGATATGCACCTTGGGAAATTTATTAAGTGGGATATATGCCTAATGGTTTGGATGGTTAGATACTTGATTCATTGGAAGCAAATCATCCAAGTTGACTCAAATCCTACCCACCTAGCAACCTAATTTTCGAAAATATTTAGGGGCAATGATTAAGGAATGAATCTCACAATTTGGTAGCAAAATAAACTCATCATGGAATGGTTTTCTTAAGCAAAAATAGTGTGAATCTTGAGTGCATAGATGAGGGATTTTGGTGCCTTATTTAACTCCACTCCCCTCAACTATAAATAGGCCATCACCCTCACTCCACAAGACACCAAAATTTCGAAACCCCCTTTGCTGAAATCTCGAAGTTTTCAGCAACTCCCTAGCCGAAATACTGCCCGAAATTCGTCCAAGAATTTAAGCCGAAGTTCCGCCGAGTGAGGAGCAAGGATACGACTCACCTCCCGAATCCAAGCATCCACGTTTTTAGCGATTAAAAATACTGTAAGTGGGCTGTTTTAAATACTTTTAAATTTCGGTTTTATGCATATGAAGCTTTCGGTTTTAGGTTTAAAAAAAATAAGGTCGAGTACCGTCGTTTTATCTATACGTTTTTACGAACTTTTGGTACGTTTATGTTTGACACTGTGAGGATTCCCTGAAAATGGGTGGAATTCCAACATATGGCCCTTAACAGTGGGATAGACTGTTTTATGGCCTCGCCCCCTTAGAGGATTAAAACTTAGGGACTGACGTCATTAAACCGCTGAAAGGTGAAAAATCGCAGTGTTATTATGTTATGGAATTTACGTTACGATTATGAAAAGCATGCTTTACGTTTATGTTGTGATTCGAAAATGTTATAAAACTTTTATGTTGTGTTCAAAGTCCCCCATTTACTGAGTATTCCCAAAATACTCATCCCCTTACTCTCCCCTCCCCAGAAAAGTCAGAAGAACAGGTTGAAGAAGAGGAGTCCGAGCACTTTTGGGGTTGGTGATATGCACGACTAATAAGAATAGAATTATATTTTGAATTTATGATTAAATAAATTGTAAGACGCTTCCGCATTATTTACTATTTCTTTGAATTTCGTTATTGTAAAGACATTGCTATTTCGTGGAAATTATTATATATAAACTGGATTCGGTTTATACTGTGCTACGAAAGG
This sequence comes from Primulina eburnea, assembly GCF_022965805.1. Lineage (NCBI taxonomy): Eukaryota > Viridiplantae > Streptophyta > Magnoliopsida > Lamiales > Gesneriaceae > Primulina > Primulina eburnea. The sequence goes on from NC_133113.1 coordinate 1,387,454, forward strand.
CTTGTTGTTTCAATTGTGTGATTGTTAAACAACGCCGGTGTCAACTAACCCCGGTCTCGGGGCGTGACAGATGCATTGCAAAAAACAATAGCGAGATGGCTAGAAAATCAGACGAATTCATTGCATTGAAAACGATCTTTATGGTTGTTTGCCAGAAGAAATCACGATGTTGATGAACACTACCATTTTCTGTTGGTCTCATGTGTGGTAATTTGAGATAATAAATATGAAAATAAAGACTAAATTAGACACCGATATTTACGTGAAAAACTCCTAAAAATTATTAAAGTAAAAAACACGAACAAGATGAAATGAATTCCACTATAATATTTTACAGTGTACAACCACTCACTGTGTTCCCAAAGAAAACACTCTCTTAATACATGAGAACAAACACCTTACAAATATTATAGAACTAAGCACTCTATAGGATGAGAAAAAACTCGAAGAAGTGATGATTTCAGAATGAGAGGATAGCTCTATTTATAGAACTCCTTGTCAGTGTGAAGACACGTATAAAAACGTGTTATTTCCGTCTGAATTTTCCCGCGGCTTATTTTGACAATCATATGCCCACTAAATGAATGCATTTATGTTGGAAACTTAATTTCAGAGTTTGACAAATTGAGCGTGAAGAGATGGAACAACTGATCAAGAGGACTAAAAGTAACTGAAATATAAAATATATAAAAGTAACACACAACTTAAAATCATAATCAAAATTAAATATAATGGTATAATAATGCAAATACTTAAATGTAGTTTATATTTTCAATGAATATCAAATTTAAATTTGAATTTTTATAAAATATTTTAAAAAGAATTAACATTTAATACATATTTACTTTCTATGGAGGTATGTAATATTGAGCGCTCGTCACTTTACCAAAAACTATAGCTTGTGGTAATTGTGCAACTCAACTGTTTTAAACCGCACAGCAGCAACTCAAGCATCACGGTTCGATCTCGCTACCAATAAGGGACAATTATTGTACTCCCTTCCAATAATTGTACTCCTTGCAATAAATGATAATCGAACCCGTGACTTTGGCTCTGATACCATTTGTAGGACAAGCGTTTTACCAAAAGCTATAGTTGGTGGTAATAATGCATCTTAAATCTTTTAAATCGCAAAGTAGCTCAAGCACACGGTTCGATCTCGCTACAAGACAATTATTGCATCCAACAGGGTAGATACTATCAACGATTAATTAGAGTTTAATCATCAAATGTATTTTTCAATGATTTACTTCACATGTGATATTGAACATTACACTCTCTTTTTTGGTTTTGACTGAAAATTGATTCTTTGAACGTGATGCAGAAATCAGATTGAATTATTCATACAATTTAAAATAACATCTAGATATATTATAGTTATACAAAACTATATCCCAAATTAAATAAATTGTTATAATAATGCAAAATTTTTAAAGTATTTTATATTTAAATAGAATTCAGTTTCAATTTGAATTAAGAAACTAAAAAATATATAATTTATAAATTTATATTTGAGTTGATATAAAAGTGAATCAAATTCAAATTGAATGAAATGATATAATCAATATAAATAATAATTGAAATTTATATTTTCGAATATCTTTAATTCACGTTTGAATTTTTTAAAAAGAAAATAGAGAAGTCTTTGTAAAAATATATCAATAAAAATGGCATAAAATTAAATTGTTGTTGCAAAAACTCTATATATAAAGATGCACACGCATTGCATGTGTTATTATTATTATTTTTAATTTGATCATATAATATAAATAATTAACACGAAATTATTTTTTCAATTTAGAAGAGTTGTTCGATTAAAAAAAGAAGTTTTGTTTATATTTTTTTCTAAGTAAAATATGAAGGGTCTTGAAAAAGTTTTTAGTGGGTAAGAAGGATAATTATGACACCAAAACAATTTGTACATAAATCATGAAAAACAATAAATTACAAAGATTAAATAAATCTGACAAACTTAATTTGTTACGTTACATGATTCAGATTTTGAGCATAAAAAAATATTCTTTTAAAACCCGTAACGTCATGTCTCGTGTGAAATAATGATAAACCGGTAGAACAAAACGGTGCCGTTCAGTCGCGCTTCATCGCCTTCAAGAGCATGTTGAAGCAACTTATCAGGGAAGGTATTTTATTTTTTTTAATATATAAATATCTGAAATATTAGAAACCCTATATTTCGGATCTTACTGCAGAGAACTCGAATCATTTTCCAGAGAATCGAGGTACAACGATGGCGGACAGTTCGGCGAAGCCTTCCCAGGCGGAAATAAAGCCCGAAGTTGAAGACACTGCCGCCGACGTACAGTCTAAACCTGCTGGCGGCAGCGGCGGAGGATGGGGCGGTTGGGGGTTTTCTACGTTTTCTTATCTCTCGGATCTTCAGAAAGCTGCTACCGTCGCCGCCGGAGAGATCTCTCGCAATGTATGTCTCCTTCCTTGCCAACCAATCATGTGCATGAAATGTACCGCGGTCTTCTACATCTTTATTTGCATTACTAACTGAGTAATTAGGTTGATTTAGTTTGTAAAATTAGATGTTTGAAGTGAATGAGTTCAATCTGTAGTCTGCAGCTGAAGCATTAGGTGGTAATCGGTCATCTTTTTGGTAATGTATTTGGTGTTGAAGGTTATTCTTTTCTTTTTTGATATGGTCAGTTGACAGCAATAAATGTGGCAAGATGCTTTTGCAAACCCTGTGTAATTTTCATTTTATGATTTTAATTGGAAAAATTTATGTTAGCATTATGATGGCTTTGGTATCCATTCGCTAGAGTGGAGAGAAAATGGAAGAAACATACTGCCTTGATGTTGGTTCAAATTTTATGAAAATGTTGACATGGTTCAGTAAGTCCATCATTAAAGAATTTCTCACTGTGATCATTAGTAGTGCTGATTTGGATAACAGAAATGGCATCGAATTGTCCGTTTCTTTCTTGGCCTAGTTCTCTCAGTTATGAATTATGAAACATATTTTGTAGAACATGCAGGTTTTTTTTATTACCTGGATCAAATCTCTGAGTTTCTTTGGTGTATCATTTTGCTAAATGTTTGAGTCGAATGGTACCTCAAATACAGGCTGTTGAGGTTGCTAGGACAGCAGCACAGAGCATTACTGATACTATGGCTGAAGAACCTAAATCAGCTAACGAGTATGGTACAGAATCATCCTTGGTCGTAGATGAAAGTGATGAGGTGGACGAGCTGCGCAAAATAGCATTGGATAAACTAGAGAAAGCCAGTGAAGAAACTTTCCTTAGCCAGGTATGTCATGTGAAATAAAGGTGAGAAATTTATTAACTATCTTCACTTCAATACCTACATGTCTCCCTTCCCTTTTCACATTCGCATCTTTCTTTTGACATTTGTCCGTCATTCCTAAACGTCAAATTGTGATGAACAAGAGTGTGTGCTTAGCCCAGATCCAACATCCAAAGGAGCATGTCTGAAAACTTTATACTCTCGGCTGTTTCAAGCACAAGAATAAGGGCCTGCCTTGGTTTATAATTACTTTATTTCCTTTATGTGTTGTAATTAGTATTCGAATAAACCGTGTGATATAGACATGGATTAAGTTTAAACAGTTTATATGTATAGGATTAGACAGTTATTTCTTAGTAGTTTGTTATGGAGAACTTTTTGTATATTTTGGATGGTTGTGGTATGACCGACGATTTCGGTTGGGATTAATTCTAGCAAGCGGACTAGGTCAAGTTATAGTAATTGGACAGACGTCCAAGTATCGATCCCACAGAGACTATTATTTAATTACTAAGATTCGATTATTTTATTTAATCTAGGCAAACAATAAAGAGTGATTTGATTTTTAATTCAACTACGTAAATTTTAAACTAAGTTATGCAAATTTAATGGCTAAATCGAATATCAGAGAGGCTTAGAACTTGGGATTTTCAAATTTAAATAGGATGACCGGGAACACACGACGGTAACAAACTTTGATTAAAATCATGCACTGGAATTATTTAACCACAAATTATTCAACATCACGATGCAATTCCCTGATTTAATCATAAATCTATTTCTAGAATTTATAATCCTATTTTTATTTAACAGTTCAATTATTTCTAATTGAATTTAATTAAACAAAAACGCATTTAACAATGAATGAATTACAGCTGTCGCCTAAAATCGCACACTGAAACCGAATACTATTTCTAGTCGGTTTAACCGTGTGTTGATCAATATTTTCGAAGCTAAACTCAATCTGTTCTCTTTCGAGTCAAGATTGAACGACAAACATGCAAATAATTGGCCAGATTAAAAGCACGAAATTTATACGAATATTAATCAATAACAGGGAACAAGTTTATAAATCAAATACTTCAATGAATAAATAGAAATCAAACGTTTGTCCCGTATCGTGGTCCCGATCACAAAAGAAAACTACTCCATAAATTCAAGACTAAAATCAAATTTAAATGTTGAATTCATGTCTGAAAATAAGAAATTAAAAAGAAGAGAGATTCTCAATGATGGCGCGCGGATCTTGCGTGTAAATTGCGTTGTCTTTCGCCCACGTTGTCGCCGTCTTTTCCGGGTCGCAAATCTTCCCTTCTTCTCCAAAAGTCGGCCGCCTCTTCGAATATTCAACCCCCCTTTTGTTTTGTCTTTTTCCTTTTTATTCTTCTTCCAAATCTCGAGCAAATCTTCGCCAAATTCATCATCCGATATCATGGACACGGACCCCGTGCTTGCATCCGGGCAAGGGTCCGTGTAGACTCTGCCTCAAAATTCTTCCGGAATGGTGGACACGGACCCCGTGCCTGGGTCCGTCCAGGGGTCCGTGTAGACTCTGGATTTTTCTTCTCTGGATGATGACAAGCACGGACCCCGGATATAGGTCTGGCAAGGGGTCCGTGTAGACTCTGTTATTTGTCTTCCTTTGGCGTATGAGGCACGGACCCCGTGCAGGGGTCCGTTTACAGGTCCGTCTACACTCTGCTTTTCTCTTCTTTGGAGATTGCTGCACACTGACCCTTACACGGGGTCCGTGTAAGGGTCTGTGTCTGGACTTCATATCTTCTTCCTATTTTTCCGGGTATTTCTGATGTGGCATTGCGGAGTTTGACTTTTCTCTCATTTCGTTGGCTTTCGCCCTCTCTTGGTCAAACCTACAAATAGCCAAAATTAATCGAATTAAGCGCGAAACTCGGAATAAAATTGCCAGATAAGCACGAATGCGACAAAATATAATCCCAAAAACGCTATATAATTCGTGCTTATCAACTCCCCCACACTTAACCTTTGTTCGTCCTCGAACAAATCAGAGAAAAATAAAGATGAGAAATATTTCAGATTCAGAACTCTAGAGACACAATCAAAACTTCTCAATTTGTCAAATTCTTTCACCCCCGGTCAGAAGATCATGCTTCGCATATCACAAGACTCGCTTTCGTTGCAATTTAAGATTCAAACATTTACCCAGTAAGGATCAACAGAACAAGATGTGTGTAGTGTGTAGGTCAGACTCGTACTCATCTTCAGCTACTTGGTTTCATGATCACTTATTTTTTTTTTTTATTTGTTATCGAGACGCCCCATATGCTTGACTTTCATACCCCTCTCTACTAAATGTTGAACGACAGTGACTTGGTTAATAGGTCTTTTTAAGCTTATAACGTAAGGCCAAGGCTCACGGCTACAATAAAAGATAGGGAATCAAAAGTGAGATACAATAAACATTATTCCTGTATCACATTCATTCAACTTTCGACTCGTCAACAGTTATTGTCTTTTCATCAATTCCAGAGCTCTAGCGTCTCCTTTTCTTTCTCATTGTCCATCAACTTTCACCCATAGAATTTTGTTTCGGGTGCTTTCAACACTATACATTTTCCTCCTCTTTTTTTTTTTTTTTTTTTTTTTTTTTTTTTTCATGAATAAAAATTCATCGATTCCTTCACACATAATTTTTCAATCCATTGGAGTAAAACATTTCAATGTGCACAGGAGTTTTATTTTTCTCACATGTAGGTAGGAAAAAGTGTATAGGCTATGATTCAGGTAGTTGATGTGGGATATTGAATAACCGACGAATGGGGGCTAACTGTGTGTCATACCATTCGATTTTTTCAGGCTCAAAAGGGGTTACTAGGGGCAATGAATGATGTATCGGTCAGGCTTGAAAGGCTCAAACGGTTCAAAGATCGCCTAAATCATCCCTAAGTCACCATCGTTCGTATTTTCGCTTCGAGGGCTAATCAGACAAGTTCTAGGGATCGTTGTTCGATTTCTCTTTTTCTTTTTTTTTTTTTTTTTTTGATTTTTTTTTTTTTTTTTTTTTTTTTTTTTTTCATTTCACCAATTCACTATCAACGAGTAAAAGTTTGACCTCGTGCATTGAACAAAATGTTGATACAAAACTGGTTCATGTCTGGCCCTCTCCTTGAAACTACGACTCATCTCATTCAATACTAGGCACAAAACCATTTTCCGGGTGATCCAAAATCTAACAAATTAATCCGATTATTAAGTGAAACAAGAGTTCTTTGTCTAAAAATAGTCTCCTCCTACGTTAAAAGTGATGTTCAGTGTTGTGCAACGATGTGTAACAAGACTGACCCACCCCCACACTTTGAACTTGACACTGCCCTCAGTGTAAAACAATATAAAATGAACTATCTAATATGTGAAAACAGAAACACTTCCCTGGTCAGATGTCGAGTACGTGGTGAAAAGAGGTAGAGATCGGCAAGTCCTGGTCTGTTCGAGATTTTGAGATCGGTCGCCCTGCTAAATTTTCCCACACCTGATAAATTCCACCGCCAGTAGATAAATTACCTGCACCACCAATCACTGAGATTAACTCATCAACTAAATACATAAAACAAAAATAAAGAAAACGAAAATAAAACAGGAAACGAAAACTAAAAATAAACACTGGGTTGCCTCCCAGTAAGCGCTAAATTCATTGTCTATAGCTTGACTACGGAGAAGCATCCCTCAAATAGCGGCTTCCGCCCATAGTAAATATCATACAATATTACATATGGGTCTTGGTTATATGTGCCCTCAAGCTTGGCATGATATTGACATTGTAGGCTCGTCACTCCAACAACACTCATGTATGAGTTCAGCTCCTTCGACTTGAGTTCTTCTACATCCTCCAACTTCTCTTCTGCCTTATCATCGCATAGGAATTCCTCGAAGAATTTTTCTTTCGTCTTTGAGATCGGTCTGCCTGCTTCCAGGTACTGCATGTATTCCTTAACATCCTCAGTTTCCAACTTTCCTGGACATGAATTAGTCAAGCAAATTCCTAAAGGATCTTCACCTATCAATTCCTGCGAACCACACTCAACAAGTTCGTCAGTAGCATCAATTCTAAAACAGTTAGATGTATCATTAGGATATTTGATGGACTGAAAAACATTAAACACCACACTCTCATCATTCAATCTCAACACCAACTCACCCTTTTGTACATCTATCAGAGCTTTTCCCGTGGCTAAAAACGGTCTTCCTAAAATAAGAGGAATCTCACGATCCTCTTCCATATCTAACACCACAAAGTCCACTGGGAAAATAAACTTATCAACCTTCACCAACACATCCTCCACAACTCCCCTAGGATATTTAATTGACCTATCAGCTAACTGTAGGGAAATTGTAGTTGGTTTCACCTCACCTATTTTCAACTTCTCAAAACATGAATATGGCATCAAGTTAATGCTTGCGCCTAAGTCACACAACGCTTTATTAAAATTCGAAGTTCCAATAGTACAAGGGATAGAGAAACTACCTGGATCCTTAAGCTTCGGAGGGAGTTTATTTTGTAAAATTGCAGAACATTCCTCCGAAAGCTTAACTGTCTCAAAATCTACCAATTTCCTCTTGTTTGATAAAATTTCTTTAAGAAACTTTGCATAGGAAGGCATTTGAGCTAAAGCTTCTGCAAACGGGATATTTATGTGCAGCTTTTTGAAAATCTCAAGAAATTTTGAAAATTGAGTATCCAGTTGCAGTTGCTTTGCTCTTTGGGGAAACGGGAGTGAATTAATATCAATATGAGAGTTCGAGTTTAGAGACTTACCTTTCTCCCTTGCGTTCTCGGACCTTTGCTTTGATGACTCCTTCTCCTTCGCATAGTTATCGACATCAACCACCTCTTGCTTTATGGGAGACGTCACCGTGACTGCATGGACACCTTTAGGATTCTTTTCCGTGTCACTAGGTAGTGAACCCGGAGCTCGTGTGGCCATCTGTGTCGCTAGCTGTCCTAGTTGAGTCTCCACTCTTTGCATCATGGCATCATGGTTTTGCCATCTCATCTCGTTCCCGGCTATGTATTTGGCAAGCATATCCTCGAGATTCGACTTGCTCTCTTGTGGCTTGAAACTGGGTGGCATTGAAGGTCCAGCACCTTGCGGTGGTTGAGGTGGCTGTTGAGGAGGTCTTTGCTGTGTAGGATGTTGTGGCGGATTAAAAACTAGTGGCTCAACAGCAGTTTCAGGTTGCCTCCATCCAAAATTCGGATGATTTCTCCAGCCCGGATTATACGAGAAACTGTATGGGTTATATTGTGGAGGACCTTGGTTTCCCACATAATTCACCGAGTCCCCCCCAAAGCACTGTATTCCCTCACAAGACATATCCGGCATGAATGGCATGTCACAAGATGGACCACCAACTAATTCAGCATTTCCTTGGATCTGATTCACTGACTTGACTGGTATTGACTTCTGCGCTTGTAACTGTGCCATCTGATGTGTCAATCCATCAAGTTTCGCTGTAATTGCTGCCAGAGCATCCATTTCCAAGAATCCTACTTTCTTCTCCCTGCGGTTTTCTTGCCAACCCACATTGCTCTCGGCCATATTGGATATGATTTCAAGTGCTGCAGTCGGCGTTTTTCGATATAAGCTCCCATTTGCTGCCGCATCGAGCATAGATCTCACAGAAGGATCCACCCCATAATAGAATGTCTCCACTTGCTGGCCAGTTGAAAAACCATGTCTCGGGCACATTCTCAACATCTTTTTAAATCTTGCCCATGCTGAATTCAGTGACTCCCCATCTCTCTGCCTGAAGGATGTGATCTCATTCCGCAATTGTGTAATTTTAGTTGGGGGAAAGTACCTATGCAAGAATACCTCAACCAATCCATCCCAAGTAGTGATGGAACCAGCTGGCAGATCACGAAGCCATTCCATAGCGTCTCCCTGCAGGGAGAATGGAAATAATCTGAGTCGAATGGCGTCGGTACTCACCCCATTGCACTTAATCGTATCACAAATCGACAGAAAATTCTCCAGATGTGCATTGGGATCTTCAGAAGGTGCTCCTCCAAATTTGACTTGAAGTTGGATCATCTGGATGATGCCTGGCTTAAGTTCGAATGTATTCGCCTGAATTGTAGGGCAGATGATACTAGAACCATAACCTCCAAATGCTGGTCGATGAAGCTCCATCAATGTACGGTTATCCTCTTCTCCGGCCATTTCCTCAACTTCTGGTTTACGGTCTATTTCGGATTCTGCTTCAGATTCGAATTCCAGAGTCAAGTTGTTGTTCCTTCGGGCTCTGCGGATACTGCGGAGAGTGCTTTCAATCTCAAGATCAAGTGGCACTAGATTCCTGACGTCTTGAGCACGGCTCATATAACACGAGCTAGCCCCTGAAATCAAAAGTTTAAGTGCACGATTTAAGCTCCAAGAGAGAATATAATAAGAAAAACTGAAACAAAATTAATTAAAATACTAAAGAATAGAATAACTGAAAAATTTAAAACTAAGAATAAAAGCCTAGTCTCAAACAAATAATTTATCCTAATATTAAATAAATAGTCCCCGGCAACGGCGCCAAAAACTTGACCGACGATTTCGGTTGGGATTAATTCTAGCAAGCGGACTAGGTCAAGTTATAGTAATTGGACAGACGTCCAAGTATCGATCCCACAGAGACTATTATTTAATTACTAAGATTCGATTATTTTATTTAATCTAGGCAAACAATAAAGAGTGATTTGATTTTTAATTCAACTACGTAAATTTTAAACTAAGTTATGCAAATTTAATGGCTAAATCGAATATCAGAGAGGCTTAGAACTTGGGATTTTCAAATTTAAATAGGATGACCGGGAACACACGACGGTAACAAACTTTGATTAAAATCATGCACTGGAATTATTTAACCACAAATTATTCAACATCACGATGCAATTCCCTGATTTAATCATAAATCTATTTCTAGAATTTATAATCCTATTTTTATTTAACAGTTCAATTATTTCTAATTGAATTTAATTAAACAAAAACGCATTTAACAATGAATGAATTACAGCTGTCGCCTAAAATCGCACACTGAAACCGAATACTATTTCTAGTCGGTTTAACCGTGTGTTGATCAATATTTTCGAAGCTAAACTCAATCTGTTCTCTTTCGAGTCAAGATTGAACGACAAACATGCAAATAATTGGCCAGATTAAAAGCACGAAATTTATACGAATATTAATCAATAACAGGGAACAAGTTTATAAATCAAATACTTCAATGAATAAATAGAAATCAAACGTTTGTCCCGTATCGTGGTCCCGATCACAAAAGAAAACTACTCCATAAATTCAAGACTAAAATCAAATTTAAATGTTGAATTCATGTCTGAAAATAAGAAATTAAAAAGAAGAGAGATTCTCAATGATGGCGCGCGGATCTTGCGTGTAAATTGCGTTGTCTTTCGCCCACGTTGTCGCCGTCTTTTCCGGGTCGCAAATCTTCCCTTCTTCTCCAAAAGTCGGCCGCCTCTTCGAATATTCAACCCCCCTTTTGTTTTGTCTTTTTCCTTTTTATTCTTCTTCCAAATCTCGAGCAAATCTTCGCCAAATTCATCATCCGATATCATGGACACGGACCCCGTGCTTGCATCCGGGCAAGGGTCCGTGTAGACTCTGCCTCAAAATTCTTCCGGAATGGTGGACACGGACCCCGTGCCTGGGTCCGTCCAGGGGTCCGTGTAGACTCTGGATTTTTCTTCTCTGGATGATGACAAGCACGGACCCCGGATATAGGTCTGGCAAGGGGTCCGTGTAGACTCTGTTATTTGTCTTCCTTTGGCGTATGAGGCACGGACCCCGTGCAGGGGTCCGTTTACAGGTCCGTCTACACTCTGCTTTTCTCTTCTTTGGAGATTGCTGCACACTGACCCTTACACGGGGTCCGTGTAAGGGTCTGTGTCTGGACTTCATATCTTCTTCCTATTTTTCCGGGTATTTCTGATGTGGCATTGCGGAGTTTGACTTTTCTCTCATTTCGTTGGCTTTCGCCCTCTCTTGGTCAAACCTACAAATAGCCAAAATTAATCGAATTAAGCGCGAAACTCGGAATAAAATTGCCAGATAAGCACGAATGCGACAAAATATAATCCCAAAAACGCTATATAATTCGTGCTTATCATGGTATATAAAAATCTATCAGATTATTTCTTTAAAAAAGGTTTGAAGAAACTGCAAGTTTCTCTCTTTTTCGAGCCTTACTTCGATATTTACAGGAGTTTTCTTGGAAGAACGAGGAAAAATGCATGCTGGAAATTAATTATCCTAATGCAAATAGGCCCGTTACACGATCCATTTCACAATCACGTGACATAAATACTATCAATTATATTCAGAGGTTTTATTTCCTCGTCTCATTTCATTTTCCAATTCATACATAAATATGATAATGCCAATGCAGGGCTTGAAGGCACTCGATACTTCAGTGGAATCTCTTACGACAGGAGCTTGGCAAGCTTTAGGAACAGCATGGAAAGGAGGAGCGAATTTAGTTAACAAGTATGTCAGTACAGTTTCTTATTTTGGAACATAAACACATATTTAGTAGTTACTGTAAAAACTTGAAAAACAAATAAAATGTAGTTTTTATAGTGATTAACTGAGTTTGCGAGCTAGAGGATCATGGATCTTGAGAAGCTTGGCGGTTTAAAAGTTACCGCATTCAAATTTCAAGCTGAAGCATGTATCATGTTTCACTTCTCTCTATGCAGATTTGTTATGTTTTTTCAGTACGCATTAAAAATATATGTAAGGAATAGTAACATTAGTCTCAGTTTTGGAGGAAATCTCCAGTAGAAGATGGATGTGATCTCAGTATGGTTGCAGTGCTGTCAATATTTGATGGATGATATGCATACATTGAAAATTGAAAATTGAAAATGTTATATTCCTGTTATTGGTGTTACATGATGAAGCTGATGGGTGTAGTGAGACACACATCATGTTTTATGTGACAAACAACCGAAACATTTACTTTTGTGATCCTTAATTTTTGCTGTCTACTTTTCTAGGATTGAAAATTCAGCTTCCAACATTTCAGAGTCAATTCAACATGGTGGAGTTGTCGGACCAACTGGTACTGTTGCGCCATCTCTGTTGGAGGTTTGCACCAGGTTCTCTGTTCTTTTTCACTTTTTCCAGAATTCTAACCCAATTTCTTGTCTTTCTTATTTCATAGACTGGAAAAGTTTTGACAGCAAAGGGAATGCAGGTGCTTGAGCTAGTTGGAAAAGAAGCTATGGATCTTTTAATTTCAGAATCTGGGATCGAAGTGGATAAACGGACCAAATTATCTGAGGGAAAGATAGATGAAGATCAACTGTTTGAAGAAGTTACTTTTGACAGATGCTTTTATATTTATGGAGGTCCAGAGCAATTGGAGGTATATAATTTGAAAATGTTGAATCCATTCATGTTTTAATTGCTTGTTCCTAACTTCAAAGTTTATTGTCTTGTAGGAGTTAGAAGCATTATCCAATCATTATGCACTATTATATAACCGAAGAAAGGGTAAGCTGTCCTCTGAACAAAAATCTATATATGATGGAAAGATTAAAGACATCCAGCACATTTTTGACATGGGTGTTGGACTTGATGGAGACCGTAATGAGTTTGAAAAAGGGAAGAAAATAGAGGATGGAAATATTGACAGTATTGACGAATTAAAGAATTTACATGAATCCAGTGTTCACAAGGCTGCTGAATTAGCTGCAGGGTAAATTTTCCTTCATTATTCTTTTTATTTCTGTTATTCTTCTAATATTTAGCTTGTGGCAGGTGCACTCATCTACGATAACCTGCTAAATTTTGTTGTTTTTCCTTGAGAAAAGAATCTTGTGATCTGCTATGATTTGTATTCAACGACTTTAATTTAGTTGAACCACAAAGATTTCATTTTCATGTATATTATCTCTTTGCCTATGGGCCTTCTTGCAATCTATTTTCATGATGCAAATTCTCATAGGGTTGCTGAACTGGTGTTATTCCAGCAATTGTTATTTAAAGTTTGGCATATTATAGTGTAAATTGATATCTTTCTTTTGCTTCCGTTTGTTCTTTTCCCTGGCTCTTATATTCATCCTGCATACCTTGTTTCAGAATCTTGTGAACAGGATCCCGATCTATGGAATTTAAACTGCTTCTATATTTTATAATCTATTGTAGCTTCACAAGTGCTTTGGCTGGCCTGGCTCCAAATGACATAATTCAAAGAACTTCTGGGAGACTTGATTCTCTTCATTCAGAGGGTGTTCATGTACGTAGAGGAGTTGAATTAGTAAGCAAGTTCTTTGGTTTTTTAAACACGTCAAGTGTGATTGATGCAGCTTTTTCGTATCAGAGACTTTCTGAGATGTGCTGTTTTGCTGTAACTCAACTGCTGATGCTTGGGAAGTCTATTATATCTAATGCAAACAAAGTGCAAGATCAAGAGATTAGTGAGGAAACAGTGAAGATAGATTGGCCCGAAGATTCTTTTGAAAGAGCCAAGATAATCCGAGTGAGGACAGAATCTATGACAGGAAATATTGAAGCAGTTTTCCACAGTTTTGTTACTGGTAAATTTTATCCTAGATTTCTTCATGCTTCTTGTGTTCTGTAGCATTACAAAGAAATCATATGTCCGCGGCCCTCGTAACCAAACAAAAAACACTCTAATCATTTTGATATGAACTTCATTGCTCAGGCATATCAGACGTAGCAGAAGCATATTTAGCAGCTATTAAAAGTGCCACTGCTAATTCACAAGAAATTGTTCCTAAGAACTCTATCCAGCAGAAGGCCAGTGCATTTACCGAACATCTCCGGACTGATCATAGCACGGCTGTGGGGAAAATGCAGGATGGTCTACAATACTTGGCTTATGTCGTTCTCTCATCATCTATGCCTCCTGCTTGAAACGTGAAAATTTTAATTTGTGAATATTTCTTTCCGTTTAGTGCTTAGCTGACCCATCTCCCTTTTTTACATAAAATGCTATAACTTTCTCTCTTTTCTGTTTTCTTTTTTTGTACATTTTCCCGATGTTTTATACAAGGGAAGAACTCACATTTGTGGATAGTTTATTATGATAAAAAAAGAAAAAGATAATACCGTTTATTTCTTGAGAAGTATATTTCAGTTGGAATTTGGGGAGAATTGTTCTGATAAAAGTTACTTCAATATTGTTGGTTCATTTAAAATATTTCACGTTAGTATATCACAACGGATATCATTACGACTCAAAACCACAAACTGCGAACGAGTCAACGGAGGAAACATGTCACCAGGTATTGGTCCTGATAAAGAATCGGTCCCAATCAGAATTCGATTCAAACTTCTCAACCCTCTAAAATCCACAGGAACCGGCCCTGATAGCATATTGGAGCCAAGATCAAGGTCAACTAGGCTTGTTAGATATTATATTACTGTATTATATTTTAATCCCAATATATCTTATTTAAATATTTTAAAATGCGTTATATATCGTTATATATATATTTTTCCAAAAGTTATTTTTTTAGGCTAATGCTGTTCTTGCAAACTAAGTTCTAATCGAGCGATAAATTTATTATCTGAAGCATTTGTTCTTGATTTCCAGCTAATATGAGTCGGTTTGGTTCGAGTCATAAATTATTTGCCACATGTTAGGATCCTTTTGAATATGTTTCGAACAATCTAAATTAAATAAGTGTTTTTAAAGTGGTGAAATTTTGATTTTGATATTATGTTTGTGAGACGGTTTCACGAATTTATATCTATGAGACGGATCAAGCCGATCTATAATTACAATAAAAAGTAATTTTTTTGGTTGCTGAATGATAATGGAGTAGTGGCTTGAGACATGAGATGATGACATGTAGTTAGGTGTTTTACCAATTCTCTATAAAAGGCCAACAATTACTACACATAAATCACATTTCACACGCTTGAAATCTCTTATATTCCGAAAGCAATTCAACAACAAAAAATTCAAACAACACTCTACTTATTTTCAAACAAAATTTTCGCCCAAGAAACAAGTCAAACAGCACCGAATTCTGAACAACACTCGACTCTTAAGATCGGAGAGTTTATCCTTCACATATCTTCAAAAAGACAATTTTTTTCGTTCACTTTTTAAAAATTGAGTTTGTCCTTCACATTTTCCCTAAAACAAAAAATGTTACTATATCCTTTGAAATCAAACATTTTTATATTATAAATTATGAATTTTTATTAACGTAATTAAAACATCTTACCTGAATTTAATTATTGGGAAACAACAATTCTACAAGTGACATGACGATTGGAATCAGATACTTAGATGATGTATATTTTAAAATATTTGAAGTATATTACTGATCTCCGTAATATAATTTTTGATAAAATGATAAATACTGATAAAACAATTAAAATAAATATTAGTATTGCAATCTAATTCTAATATTAGTATTAAATTATTTGTTTCTATACTAATAGTTATTATTTGTTATTGCTTTAGAAAAATACATATATTTTCAACAATTCTATACAAAATTTTGAATAATAATGGAAACAATAGAAATGATTTTTCTTTAGTTGTTTGTTCTATCATTTTGGGTTGAGCTTTTTCGTTTTGTTAACTTGCTAACGGCCCAAATGCTGCATAGCTTTGTTATCACGCTCAGGCCCGGGCCCAGGTCCAGGTCCAGTGTCACTTATTTCACCACGTAATTATTAAGAGTCATGTTATAAGTACAACGAGATTTGTATAACAATTTTCATAATACAAAAATTCATTTATATTTTTAGTTATCCAATTAGTCAAGTTTTAGTTTCAGTATAATAAACTAATTCTTTTTGCACATTTAGTCCGATTTTTATTTGAGTGTTGATATATCACTGATGATTGCTGACGTGAACTCAATGTGATATTGGTTATTGCTAACTTGTCTGATATCATTTCAGCAGTTCAATGAAAAATACAAAGAAAAGCCAACTTATTGAATTTAGATCGAAATTTGATTAATTTTTTGAATATAAAAAAATTAATTCCATCGTTGAAAAGATTCATGCGAATGTGGTATGATGAAGAATAAAATATAGGGGTACAAAAACTAAGGACCAGTCTACTGATTGTGAGTGTATGTAGTTGATAAAATGAAGCCATACAATGAGCACAAGTAAAAGAAAAAGAAAAAGTAAAGTAAGAATTTAAAATCCGTAATAATATATGGCAAAAATTTGTGTGAGACAGTCTCACGGGTCATATTTGTTAGACGGATCTCTTATTTGGGTCATCCATGAAAAAGTATTACTTTCTATGCTAAGAGTATTACTTTTTATTGTAAATATGGGTAGGGTTGACCCGTCTCACAGATTAAGATCCGTAAGACGGTCTCACATGAGACCAACTCATAATATATATATATATATATATATATATATATATATATATATATATATATATATGTGTGTGTGTGTGTGTGTGTGTGTGTGTGTGTGTGTAATATATAAATTATAGCTATAAAAAGATTAAGAGAGAAAGCACGTTCAATTGTGTCGATTGGACTTTTTGTGAAACAAATCTCCTATTTGAGTCGCTCATAAAAAAAATTTCTTTTTATACAAAAATATTTGTTATTATTGTCAATATGGACAGAGTCAACTCATCTCACGGATAAATATCTATGAGACCGTCTCACACGATACCTAATAATAAACAAGTCACTTGATCGTTAAAAGAAAATAATAAATTCCTCCAAATTAATTAATTGAACTAAGAAAAAAAGAGATATCTTATCTTGCATGATATTTTTACCAATATTCGATCCATATATCCCAAGAACAAATGGAGTCAAGTGTAGATTGAATCCGAACTTCAAAAATCCAATCTTCTTGTAATCTAGAAAGCATATATTAAAAGTTCTGGCACAAAATTGTTTTCAATAACCGATGTTTTCAACAAGAATATCATATCATCGTATACCATGGACCATGAAAAAAGGAGAAACATATTATTTCACTAAAGACACTCAAATAATTTATATTTTTTTTCTGGGCATATGATGCCTGATAAAACAATGGTGAAATGAAATTTTCTTTTAAGATATTCTATAATATATATTATAGTTTTTGTAGGACTGAACACTTATCGTTTTACAAAAAATTTTACCTTATGGTAACAGAGAAAGTCTAAACAACATGTTTCGGTTTGTTTTGGTACATGATTTGCACCCCCGCTGGCGCAAAAAAAAATATCTTGACCAATCATTCTTTCATTTTCATAAAGTGTAACACAATATAAGTTCATCTATACCATTTTATTTTTCCTACGTCGAACAAATTTATCATTCCTCGATTTCCATTCACAAACACAGAAAGCTCATTAGCACACACAACCCAACATAATTAACACCCTTCATCCTTTATGCGAACACTTACAAGCAAATCTTCTACTTCGATTGGGTCCAGTTTTCCAGTGGTGCGAGTAGATATTTTCCCCATAGGCATGCATCTTTGTCCTACTAGAAACTCATCTCGGTAATTTATAAATATAATAGGAAAATAACCAAGATTATCGTATAAGTTTACATATTTTGGTTTTGGTAATAAGCAGCAAAAATTTGGTTTTAGTACATAAATTTTTTTCCTTGTACATTTAGTTCTTATATTGATAGGAGTCTTGACGTAGTGTTGGACATATAAAAAGTGGAGTGGGTCTCATGTGAGACCGTCTCACGGATATTAATCTGTGAGACGGGTCAACCCTACTCATATTCACAATAAAAAGTAATACTCTTAGCATAAAAAATAATATTTTTTCATAGATGACCCAAATAAGAGATCAGTCTCACCTCGTGAGACCGTTTCACACAGGTTTTTGCTTAATCAGTGTTCATCAGGTTATCGAACTTCATGTAAGCATAATCTTGTACCACATCAATACTCTAAAAAAAGACAAAGTGTACAAAAATCAATTTAATGCTATAAGACCAAATTTTGATGATAAATAATATTCAATGCGTACAATTAGTTATTTATTCCTAGAGATGGTGACTCATGAATAAGAATATGTGCAAATCAACCATAATTAGAGAACCAAAAGTCTGTATAAGCCAACTTACACCATAAATTTTAAAATTTTATTGTTCCCTTATTTACTTCCCTACGATTTTATTGCTCCAAAAGGTGAAGTCGCTCACCTTAAGCGCCCCTCACCCCCGACCCGACAAGAATGTGAGAAGAAGTAAATCATGGTGACTCAGCCAACTAGCAGCAGCTAGACATTATGCTACGCCGCGCACAAGGAGCTCCCCATCATTGGAGGGAATTTAACTCTCACACTGCCGCTTGCGAGACTCGATTCCTGGTCATTGCTCCAAATTTCACTGCTGCTAACCAACTGAGCTAAGCTCATGCAGGGCCCCTACGATTTTATTGAATATATAGGATATAGCTAGGATTTCTCCTTGTAGAAACAATCCAAACTACAAGAAACTCGAACGAAAATCTCTCTCGGTATACTCAGGAGATTGGCAAAAACTTGTGTGAGACGGTCTCACGGGTCATATTTTGTGAGACATATGTCTTATTTGGGACATTCAAGAAAAATTATTATTTTTTATGCTAAAAGTATTACTTTTTATTGTGAATATCGGTAGGTTGACCCGTCTCACAGATAAATATTCGTGAGACCGTCTCATAAGAGACTTATTCCCGGAGATTCTTCAGTATTTTAATGTCTTTCGTCCCCGTTTACTCAATTTTGGTTCTTAACGAGACAAATCTCTCAAAATTCTCCATATTTTACAAGTTTATAAAGGTCAAATATATATACAAGGAAAACATAGAATTTGAAAATTTTAGGATGACGTCAACACTAAGACAGCTTATAAATATGCAATAATTCCCAACTCTTTCACACATCCAAACTTCTCAAGTTTTACTTCATTCTCAACCAACTCAGAAGGGAGTCTAGCTTCCCTCTTTTTTACTAACAGTTCCATCTTCATTCCCCTGATCTCGCTCTCCAGTATTCTTGATTTATCGATGGCATCAACCTCGATGACCCGTCCCTCAGGCAGCTCTTGGACTGCCAAAGAGAACAAGGCCTTCGAGAAGGCGTTGGCCGTGTTCGACAAGGACACACCAGATCGTTGGGCGAACGTGGCGAAGACCGTCGGAGGGCGAACCCCAGATGAAGTGAAGAGGCATTACGAAATCCTTGTGGAAGATGTCAAGTATATTGAGAGTGGTAGAGTGCCTTTTCCTAACTACAGGACCACCAACGGGGAAACACAAAGGTAATTGGATTACATATGATTTCTCCGCTCAAAACATTTTGACATCCTCGGTATTTAAGGCAAAAACTTGTGTAAGACGATCTCACGAATCGTATTTGTGAGACGGATCTATTATTTGGGTCATCCATGATAAAGTATTACGTTTTATGCTAAGAGTATTATAGTTATTTCCTTATTTCAAAAGAGTAAGCACCAAACTAATCAAAAATATCAAGAACAAAGATATGTTATTTTTATTGTGAATATGTGTATGATTGACATGTCTCACATATTTAGATCTGTGAGACGGTCTCACATGAGACTCACTCAATATTTAAAAGTCATATTTACGATTTTGATAAATTTCATCGTATTCATTACATGAGTGTTACTTCATAGGTGAACACATATGTAAGCACAGTTGGTGCAGAACTTATCAAAACATATATATATATATATATATATATATATATATATATATATATATATATATATATATATATATATATATATATCATGCTCGCATTTGTGACCACCAATGAGTTGATACTCACCTGTTAAATGTGATGAATCATATAATAATTATAAATCTAATAGATGAGTGTCATCTTGTTAGTGTGCAGGCACAAAGATGAGCACGATTGATAGACATAATAGCAAAACTATATATATAATTCATATCAAAATAATACGCCTAAATTATCAATAATGCAAAATATAAAATTACTATAATTCATTTCGAAAATTCTCAATTGAAATTATCATATTTTTTATGGATAATTAATTACAAATATATTCTTGTGCAGGACGATGAGGATCGTGAACATGCGGTGAATCGCGAAACTAAGCAATATCGAAGATTCCTCTTTGATTCAATTAAGGAGTCTATTAAGTATTAATTAAATTATATATTTTATCTATATTGTACAGAAGAATCATAAATTATAAAAATGACGATTCTTCCATAATTATATTTATTTTATCCAAAGTCTATCAATTTATTCCCGTTCTGTAATATTTTATACTCCATAAATAAAACATTTCTGACATGTATTACGTTAGAATTTGTTTGATTTTCATTTTCGATCATGCTAGCTGTCAATTTATGATATTAGTATACTAATTTATACTTTTTTATTTCAGTCCTTATTAATCAGAGTGTTGATTTGACATCAACGTGTCGATCAACGTTGCTGACTTATCCGATGTTATATGACAACTCTGATGAAAAATTATTAAAATTGAAAAAACTGCCAAAGTAGAGGGTCCTCACATCATAAAAAAATTGAAAGTGTAAAAGTTACGGTACCAAAAATATAATTTCCACATCAAACTATTTTTGTAATATCATTTAATACTTTTCGTTTGTGTATTTAATAAAATATGAAGTTTGTATTCATCGTAAAACATGAGGTATAAACAATATATAAATTACTTCACTTTTTAAAAATCTCAAGTCTTATAATTATTGAACCATAGAGGACCCTTAATTATTAGTTTCTGAAAGCTCATTAATTTGCATTTGTTTCCCAAGATAAATTTGATATTGTTTACACGTTTTTTTTTTGTCGCGAAATCTTTGAGTCGTTAACACTCAAAAGAGCAGGTCTCTTGTGAGACGGTTTCACAAATCTTTATCTGTAGGACGGGCAACCCTAACGATATTCATAATAAAAAATAATATTCTAGCATAAAAAATAATATTTTTTCATGGATGACTTAAATAAGATATTCGTCTCACAAAATACGACTCATGAAACCGTCTCACACAAGTTTTTGTCCACTCAAAATTGGTCAATGTAGAGAATCCCGCATATTAATAAAATCCCCGATTTCATCCGGAATTCTCTTATTTGACCGGTTGCTGATTTGAGTGTTACATGGTTTACGTTGGGCACTTTCCGCGCCTCTAATGCTTTGTTTTTACGCGAGTGACGATCCAAAAATTTCATCTTTGGATTCATCAAGCGACAGCTGCACGCCCGGACTCGACTATCAACATTTTCTTGAATATTCCTAATTCAGGGTATTGCTTTTTGTTCGGAAGTGCAATTCAAAACTTTTAAACCGTATATGGAGCTATCTATGTCTTGTTCACTCTCCGAACAAGGGATTATTGCTTCAAAGCAATCTTCCCGGTGATTGCGTCAGCTTACAACTTTTTCTTATAATCCAACATATGACATGATATTATTACCAATTGTAATATCGAGTGATAAAATCAGATATTTTGAATCATGTAACAGTTCGGATATCATGCTTTGATTATTGTTTCAATTGGACAATTATTGCTCCCTTTTTAAAAAAATATATATATTATTTGAAAAATAATTAGGATCTACTTGACTACTTCCACTTGTTTTGAGTACTCCAAATCATTAGTTGAACGTCAAAAGGATTTTCCGGTAAAATAATCAATAGTTTTATTATTATTTTATCTTTTTAAACAAAAGTCCATTCTTATATTAAATTTTAATAAAAATAAAGTATTTAAGATAAGTTTTGTCTAATAGTTTTTATCATAAATATGTAAAAATAATTATATTTCCCGAAACTCATTGAAACAAAACCGTTGTATCCTTTAATTTGAATAATATCTCATCTTCTTTTTTCGCTAAGGCACACGCAAAATATATCGTTTTTGAATCTATTTGCGACGGTTTTAATAAACTGTGATTATAAACCAAACTACGCTTTTATTAATCGGTGATCATACAATTTACACCAATTTTCGAGTTAGAAATTGATACATACTTTGCTTAATATTGCTTTTAATTAATTAGGAAGATGCATACAAAAAATATATTTGAAGGAAGATTAAAACATAGATTCTTAAGTGAAATTCGAAATTATTCGATATATTAAAACAAAACAGAACAAAACAAAAGGTGTTTTGAAGTCATCGATAGGCTCCTCTAATATGAGCAAACAGTTGATGTTTCTTGAAATACACTTCCATCTTCCGATCTTTTGGATTCCTGTCCATTAACCGACAAATATATATTATCAGAATGAAGAGTAGGTCTTTTGTGAGACGGTCTCACGAATCTTTATCTCTGAGACGTGTCAACCCTACCGATATTCATAATAAAAAGTAATATTCTAAACATAAAAAGTAATATTCTTTCATAGATGACCCAAATAAGAGATATGTCTCACAAAATATGACCTGTGAGATCAGTCTCACACAAGTTTTTGCCCAAAATTAAAGCAATAGTCATACATATATAATTTGAGTTAGATAAATTTGACACCATATAATATTTTTTTGTTTTTAATTTTTCTTGAATTTTTTTTAAAAAATTACGATCTTCTTATTTGAAAAAAAAAAAACACAGTTTAAAGACGAGACGATATTTGTAACTGAAGAGGCCATCTAAGCACATAGTCCTACCTGTAAAAAAAATATTTTAAAATGATATTTAAGAGATTTTTTTAAAATTAAAATTTACGTAATCTACCAATTTTTTTCTTAATCCTCATTTGTTTTTTTAATTTAAAAAAATTTTGTTCAAACGATTGCATTAAAGTTTTTAAAAAAATCAAAACATGCATGCATGTCTCAAAAAAATATGAAAGATTCTGGAATATTTATCATTTAGTAGAGCAAACTGAGAAAATATAATATATAATTAAAGAATTTTTCAACTTACATATTAATCCATAATTATGTACTTCATCATTATATATAATATATTAAATGTAGAGGAATATTATATATATTGACTCGATTTTGTGGGATATTTTGATAATAGAGACATTATTGGATATTCCCTTGCATGCAACAGTGAACCCTAAAACTCCAAAAAAAAAAAAAAAAAAGAATGATGGACCAGAAAATAAAGTCAATAAATAATATCGAAACATAAAGAGAATCCATCAAAAAAAATAAAGCTAAAAAAAATATATCAACAATAATAATACGAACCTTTTTAATATTTTTTCATCTGTAACTAGGAAACGGGACGTAGCCGGACTCGATTCGCCGGAGATCCTCCATCAGAATCTCGAAATGCCTTTTCACCTCGTCGGCCGACTTGCCGCCGCCCATGGCCCGAGCTATGTTCTGCCAGCGGTCGGGGGTGTCCTTGTCGAAGCGAGCCAATGCCTTCTCGAATAGTTTGTTTTCTTGGGGCGTCCACCGGGTTGAACTCAGTGAACTTGAAGCCATGATATCCAAGAGAATAAAACTGATCGATATGCGTCTTGAATTGGGATGATCGTAAAAATGTTTGCATGGGGTGCCTTTTATTTACTGTGGAAGGAGAGGGCCGGGAATCTCTCTACAATATTGGCTAAAAGTAATTGGAATGAGTGACTCGTCTGCACTACAGCCACAAGCTGAGAATGTGGACAAAGAGAGTACTTAATTGCAAGAGACCTTAGCTAGCAAATTAATTAACTTAGTGGATCGAATGATTTTGTTACATTTTGAAGAGGGCAAAAACTTGTACGAGACAGTCTCACGGGTCATATTTTGTGAGACGAATCTCTTATTTGGATCATCCATGAAAAAATATTATTTTTTACGCTAAGAGTATTACTTTTTATTGTGAATATCGGTAGGGTTGACCCGTCTCGCAGATAATGATTCATGAGACCCGTCTCACAATAGACTTACTTTTTGAAGAGAACATATATTTTGTTTTCAAGGAAAAATAAATTTTTTTCCATATAACTCGCATGCTTTTCAATTTTGATAAATTTATTTTTTTGTCAATTCACGATCTTAGTCCAGAAATTGAATTTTTTGGTTCATTCAATTGTTCAATTTCGGTTTTTGGTCAATTAAGTTTTCAAAATTTTTTTTGGTATATATATTAACTTTTATTTTCGACTATTCTGATTTAATATATTGCCGACGTGATATATGACAAGTTAGGAATTTTCAATATCACGTCAACATTTTTCAATGTCATATCAATATTTTCGTGTCACAACAGTATGTTATAATGTCACAGAATAACCAAAAATTAAAAGTTAGTGTACAAAAACCAAAATTTTAAAACTTATTTGATGAAATCATAAAAGTTAATGCACAAATAAAAAATTATTTTCCATTTTATTATCCATACTATCTTTTAAATTTTAAGTGGTCCAATTAAATCAGTGATAAAGCTTCATATAGTTGATAAAGATCAAATTAAATAGTGAACAAAGTTGGTCCAAATTCATATGGCTTTCAAAGTCTCTTCTTGTCTACACAAACTAACATATATATATATGTTTATGAGGTTCATGTAATTCTTGTAGTCAAATTAAATGACATAGTGATTTTCTTTTCTTTTCTTTTTTTCTTTCCATCTTTCATTTTTTCCATTAGTTTTCGTTTCTTTGTTTGTTTTTTTTTTAATGAACATCAAACTTTAAATAAATTTAATTATGGACATTAACTATTTACATATTTTTTGGGTCAAAACTTTTTAAATTTGTAATTTAAAACAGATTTTTAAGAAATTATTGATTTTCTGAAACATCTGTTGTTATTTTTTTCCGAGCAGGATTTCGGATGCAATTTACCCTCAGTTCAATTATTTTAAATCATATAACAAGTTGAGCATGATGTTTCAATTGCTCTCCCAACTCCTAATTATACAATCAGTTTTCACCCCCAATTTTTTTTCAAAAAAAAAATATTTTAGAAAACATATGGATTACTTCTACTTGTTTTGTGTACTTCAAATTGTTAGTTGAATGTCGAAAGGATTCTCCTAATATAGAAGGTCTCCTGTACAATGATCAAACAGGTCATATCCGTCAGACGGATCGACTCGATCGATATTTTTCACTCAAATCTATATATATTACATAATATACTTTTGACATAAAAACTAATATTTTTCATTAAAAGTAACATATATTACAAAATATTTCTTCATGACATCATTAACAAAAAAATGATAATTTACAGTAAAAAATAAAAATTTAGACATAACAAGTAATATTTTTCACGAATCCGGTCATATAAAAACCCGCTATCGATATTTTATTTCTAAAATATAAATGGCTTCGGTGAAATTTAAGGTTGTCAATCCAGTCTTTATATGTAATAACAGGAATCACTTGATAATATATATGATGATAATGTTTCTTTTTCAAAGAATCAAGCCCGAAGATTTTTGAATCGCTTGATAGCTTATAATTGGGTAATAACTCGAGATTCGGACCTTTTGGAATCCGACCCGCAAGAGGGTCCACCATCTCGTATTTGGATTTGGTACCTCCCAATTTTGGGTCATTTAAAAGAACAAATTCGTCGGATTATTCGAATTAATTAATGTGAACAAAATGGGGGAAAAACGAATGTCGCACGTTTGATAATAAGTCGATATACGTAAGAGTTTTCCAAGCCATGCAAAGGGAATCCTCTTCCCAATCATTGGCTTTAGGGTTTTATCCCATTTTATAATGACATTCAACTTAAATTTAAAAATACAGATTCAATGTGGTTTTATGGATGTTGAAGCTGTACCCATGGTTCTTTGATTTTTTTATTTTATTTTTATTTTTTACGTTTATAAGGACTTCTATTTTAGTGATTTTTTTTTTGTCTGAGTGCTGATATGATAGGATATATAAGCAATGTTAGATACCGTATCAGAAATAGTTGACGCTACATCAACAATGTTCAGCGTCATATCGGTTTTTCTGTGCAAAAAAAAAAAAGCTTAAAATTGAAAAAAAGTCAAGGTATTGTATTAGGACAAAAATTTGATTAACTAAAGGTTTGAGAATAGGTCTTTTGTGAGACGGTCTCACGAATCTTTATCTGTGAGACGGGTCAACCCTGTCGATATTCACAATAAAAAAATAATATTTTTCATAGATGACTCAAATAAAATATCTGTCTCATAAAATATGACATGTGAGGCCGTCTCACACAAGTTTTTGTCAAAGTTTGAAACCCCATTTAGACCAACTTATAGAATTTTCCCAATATTGACTGATTTTTGTCTCCAAAACACAATCAATTATATTTCCCAAAATATCACATCCCATAATACCTTGATATTATTATTTACAATATTAAGCAAAATAAAACTTAAACATAAAATAAAAAGATTAATTGGCTCGAATTATGTTTCTAATCGACGGAATATTAATTTCTCCAACTCTTTTCAAGTAAAAAAAGATGGCCTATTTTCCTTTTATCCGTACCATTTATGGTAATGTCGTTTTTAATCTCTAGGCCCAACTTACCTGAGGAAGGTCGGCCCACATATTATTTAGGTGTTTTACTAGCCCATTTTGTCAGCCCAATAACAAAGTAGATTGGTCATGAAATTTAAAAAAAAAAAATTGTAATAATCCATTTAATTCCAATACCACCTTCTTGATTGTATGATTCTCTTCAAAGCAAATGATTGTAAAAAAATGGAGTGTAAATAACAATATTCTCTTGTTTAATTTTTATTTTGGATAGCTAATTAGTCATAATTGAGTATATTGGTGTGCTAACTTTGTTTCTTTTACAATTTTTATTTTCGATTATTTTCGGAATATCAACTTAACATCAAATAATATCAACATGACACCAAATATTACTATTATTTCGCACATTGTATCAGTATTCCAAAAAAAAAAACTAAAGTTGCAAAATATATATACATCCATTTATATATATATATATATATATATATATATATATATATATATATATATATATATAATGGCAAAAACTTGTGTGAGACAGTCTCACGGGTCGTATTTTGTAAGACAGATCTCTTATTTGGATCATCAATGAAAAAATATTAATTTTTATGCTAAGAGTATTAATTTTATTGTAAATATCGTTAGGGTTAAATCGTCTCACAGATAAAGATTCGTAAGACTATCTCACAATAGACTTATATATATATATATATATATATATATATATATATATATATATATATATATATATATATATATATATATATATATATATAATTATATAATTATATAATTGTAATATAATATACTCCAGCTTGTGAAAGTTCCTCTAAGTTTCCGCCCGTAGGCTAAAGCATTCAAAATCGTGTGGACTTTTTGTATATGTAATATAATATATAGTAATGAAGCCGCGTGAAAATATATATATTTTTGGTTATGTTTGTCCATTTGTTATGTCAATTTATAACAATTTCGATGTTAAAAAATGACACGACACTCATATTTTAGATATACAATTTAAAGATATTTTATCATATTTAATATATCAATAAACAAAGATAAACACTCGTCGACGAGTGAACACAGTAAAAAAAATCTATACACACAAAGAGACGACTTGAGAATGAAACGAAGTCACCCAAATAAGACGAATAACCAATATGATCATGGGAGTTAAATTCTTTCCATTTTGTGAATCCATGTTCATGAACATGAAAGTCTGCTGCTGTTGTTTGATTTATCTGCTGGTGTTTACACACTATTTTATCGCTTCCACGGAGTACTGTATCGATGATCATGCGGATTACACGATCAAGGGTGATGTCTCGATAAACTGTGGGTCCAATGGCGTTTCCGCGGCCCGTAATGGCAGGAAATGGGTCGGAGATAAGCATCCGAAGTTAAGATCCTCGCTGCAGTTGAATGGCACATCGACCACCTCGAGTGTCTCAATTTCTGATGACGGCCAGATTCCTTATAAAACAGCAAGAATTTCCCGTTCAGCTTTCTCCTACACGTTTCTTCTCAATCCAGGTCAGAAGTTTATCCGCCTTCACTTCAATCCTACTGTATACAAAGGGTTCGAAACACGGACGGACTTGTTCGATGTTGTAGCCGGACCCTTCGTCTTACTTGGTAACTTCAGTGCTTCCCTGACGAGCGATGCGCTTGGTTCGAGTTACTTTACTAAGGAATATTGTTTAAATGTAGAAGAAAACCAACTACTGAACATTAGTTTCTCCCCTGCAACGAGTTGGTTGCGAGATGCTTATGCTTTCATTAATGGGATTGAGATCATCCCAGTGACTCCGGGGCATTCTCACTTTCATGGTGAGGATATTGGAGTACGAGTGATTGGGTATGAGTCTCAGTTGTTCTACATTGATAATGGAACTGCTTTAGAAATGGTTCACAGAGAAAAGGTTAGCTGGGATTCTGCCTCGCCGGATGACGATTTCAGCGACATATTTGGAACGGTTCCGAAAGAAAAGGCGAGAGTTATGAACTGGAAAATATCGGTAGATGTGGGATTCAGGTATTTGGTCAGGCTTCAATTCTCCAATCCAGGACTAAAGATGATTGAGAAAGGCAAACTGATTTTCAAAGTCCTCATCAATGAAATAGTTGCTTGCACGAATATTGACATATTCCAAGTAACGGACAGCATTCTCTTGCTCAAGCATAACCACAGGGACTTTATAGTTACAACCAGAGGGCGAAAAGAAGATGGTAGGCGTGATATCTCCCTTCAATCATATTATGAATTAATAGATGGGAATGGACCCTTTACGGGTTTTGAAATATTCAAACTGAGCAACCTTGACAATAGTTTTGGTTGCCCAAATTCCTTGCCTTCTAAAGGGGACTCACCATCCTGGACTTTCCAATCTTTGCTGTCCATTGTCGTGAATAGAAATGTCATTCAGACTGTTGTGATAGCTTTATCTTTTCTGGCAAACGTCAACCTTCCTGAGCTGAGAAGAATTTTGGAATCTAACAATACAGAGGAGAAAAACAAGCCATCAGATATAGCCGGACGATTCTGTCGTTCTTTTTCACTAAACGAGATACAGTTGGGTACCAGCAATTTCAGCGATGCACTTGTAATTGGAAAGGGTGGATATGGAAAAGTTTACAAATGTCTAATCGACTGGTGGGAGAGAAACTGTGGCCATAAAGCGATTAAAATTAAACTCTAAGCAAGGGGCACCTGAGTTTCTTGCAGAGGTCGAAACACTTTCTGAGCTTCGACATGTTAATCTGGTCTCTTTGATTGGCTACTGCAATGATCATGGGGAAATGATTCTAGTTTACAGCTATATGCCCAATGGAACTTTGGCAGACCATCTCTACAAGCTTGAAAGAAATGGTAATGATTGTTCTTCTCTCACCTGGAAGCAACGTCTTGACATATGCATTGGAGCTGGTCGAGGACTAGATTATCTTCACACAGGACACGCAGTCATACATCGTGATGTCAAGGTTTCAAACATTTTGCTGGCTGAAAATTTCACGGCTAAGATTTCAGATCTGGGTTTGGTCAAACATGAAAACAAAAGCGATGCAAAGAGCCCTGCTAGCACAAAAGTTAAGGGCACATTTGGATATCTTGACCCGAGTTACTTAAGCACGGGTAAGCTTACAAGGAAAAGTGACGTATATGCCTTTGGTGTAGTGTTACTGGAAGTATTGTGTGGGAGACCGGCATTAGACCAAAGAGTTTTAATGGATGAGCATATTCTAACAAAGTGGGCTCGAGACAAAATCAGTAAAGGAGAAGTTGATCTTATACTAGCTTCAAGTTTGAAAGGGGAAATTTTACCAGATAGCTTGAAAACATTTGTACAGGTTGTTGAAAGATGCTTGGATGATGAGCCAAAGAAGCGGCCAACAATAGCTCAAGTTGTGGTGCAACTAGAGTTAGCACTTGAGCAGCAGGAGACCCCGAGATCTTTGACACCAAATGAGATAACAAGTGTTGCTCCTCATCATGATGAAGCCAACATTTTAGTCAGTGGGCAACGAACATCGTCCTCCTCTAATGGGCAAACTATAACCTCTCATCCTAGAGAACAATCTCGGAACAATGATAGAGCCAATGTATTAGTACATGGGTCACTATCATTGACTTCCCCTAGTGATCAAACTATTAGTCCTCATTCAAGAAAACAAACTAGCCGCAATAGCAAAGCAATTGTACTTTCCAGTAGGCAACTAGCATCGTCCTCCACTGGTGAGCGAACTATGACCTCTCGTGGAAGAGTACGAACTGGCCACAGTGATGAAGCGAATGTTTTCCGCAGTTTGCAACTAACATTGTCCTCCCCTGGTACAGTATCCTCACCTCCTCCTAGAGCACGATCTAGCAGTAACATGGATACTGGTTACCCTTCATCTGAAGGAAACCAGAGGAACACCCCAGCATATAGGCCATCATTCCGGCGGTCGTGGAAGGCATTTGTGAACAGATTTAAGTCCCCCAAGAAAAAGAAATTGCCAATACCAGGTATACTTTGATACGAAGCAGTAAATTTAGAAAAGAATAAAAAATGCTCATGATTTATTTCTTGTTTTGCTAACATTCTGATAAACAAAAGCTTTTATTCTTAATGTGTAAAATATTTGAGAATCGTTTTAAAGGAAGTCAAGGTTGAGCCAGACTCAATGGATCAGCCAAACTATAATAAAAAATGTCACTGGTGAATGTGCTCGTACTAAATAGATTTACTTAATGAAAGCCGGAGCCGGATTGCACATGTTTGATTGGAACACCCTCGCATCTGCAACCAATCAGTTCGCCCAATCACATAAGGTTGGACAAGGTGGATTCGGTCCAGTTTACAAGGTGAATTTTTCTAGTCAGACCATCTAATTTTTTGTTGCTCCATTTTGCGAGATAGATTGGTGAAGTAAAATTTTTGAATATTTCTACTGAGCTTCATAGTTATTGCCATGTGTAGGCTGTACTGCCTTCAGGAGAGACGGTCGCAGTTAAAAGGCTTTCAACACATTCTGCAATGGGACACACTGAATTCGAAAATGAGATTCGTTTACTTCATAATCTCAATCACCGTAACATCATTAAACTACTTGGATATTGCCATGATGGTGAAGAAAGGATTCTGGTATACGAGTTCATGGAAAATGGCGGGCTGGGTGATTTTATTTTTGGTCGGTGATCTCATGTTCTGTTTTCCATTTCGTACTCTACTTTTGTATTTGAGAAACACTGATCCACTATGTTTTGAAATGATTTCTACACATACATAGATGAAGCACGACGAATCCAACTTCAGTGGAATCACAGGTTCAAGATTATCATGGGAATTGCTCGAGGACTTCGGTATCTTCATGAAGATTTAGGATCACAGATAATCCATAGAGATCCCAAGCCATCCAATATTTTGCTAGACAGCCAGATGAAACCTAAAATTTCTGACTTTGGACTGGCGAGATGTTTGGGAGAAGATCAATCACATTTGACAACGGCAATAGCCGGGACATAGTAATATAAATACTTTATCCAACACCCCCTCCCCTCCTTTCAATCATGGTTTACCGTTGTGGCCGTCGAATGTGGCCATTCAAGAATGGACTCAGCAGCTACCGAAAAAAGTTCTAGGTTGTAAAGAATAAAATGCTGTCACAGCGTGTTTTAAACAGAAATCGTCCGGCAACTACAAAGCAGATGACCGCTGCAGAATATATATTTTGAACTTTTTTCCAAAAGTTTTAAATAATGATTTTGTAAGAAAATCCAGGACGATCATCAGTAACATTCTGTGAAATATCTATGGAACAGGAACAGTAGCCTCTGCAACGACGGCCTCCTCGGTGAACCATGGTGTCAATATTAAATTTGGTTTGGAGTACAACCACATTTTTTTGTGATGTGTGTTATAAATGTGCAGTGGCTACATCGCCCCAGAATCCATGATGGATGGTAGATTTGCAACTACAACAGATGTCTACACCTTTGGAATTGCTGTCTTGGAGATTGTGAGTGGCAAGCGAAATGTTGATCTTCGTCGTGAAGATCAAGAGGACGCACCTTTGTTTGGCTTTGTAAGTATTAGATTAGTTAACAAAATAACATCAGTCAAATTGTTACTTTTTTAAAAAAAAAACTGACATTCTCAAGCGTATTTAGGATTAGCATGCAGGGGTTTAGTTAGGTATTGGTTATTTTACAACTTTTGGTTCAGATCATAGTCAAACTCAGGCTGCTTAAAACCAGTTTTTGATTAAGATATCTTACCACAAAAGCCTAGAAAATGGACATTTTTTGTCATGTTCTTTTCAGGGATGGAGGCCGTGGGAAGACGGCAAAATATTAAATTTGGCAGATAACTCGATTCAGTTCGATGTGGACGAAGCACTACGTTGCATCCAAGTTGGTATTCTATGTACACGAGAAGCACATGAACGACCAACCATGTCCGATGTGGTCGACATGTTGGAGGGAAAAAAATTCCTCACATGACCACAATGGTTGGCGTCGGCGTTTTTATTCGAATTTTCGATATATATGTTGAGTTGTAAATAATTTAGTTAGAAATGGGTTGTGCTTCTTTCATTGTAAGTTTGTGTTACCATGTTCAGGTAGGGAACATAACAAAAATGGTTATACAAATTGGTCTATTTTAGCGTTTGGTCTGATAATATGTTTGGTTTTAATCCTATTACTTGTCTCTTTTTTTGAAGTCTTCCATTTAATTTATCAATATAATTTTTAATATTTTTTTTAAAAAAAATATTGAATGAAAAGGCAAGGAAAATATGCTAAATGTCAAATTCTGATTCTTCGCCTCGACTTAAATCAAGATTGTGACATGGAATTAAGTCATAATATGTAACTTTATACATTTCCAACTCAAAAAGAGTGCCTATTTAATACTAGTAATTAAATACATTAAAAAAATACTAGTATGAATTCTTCATGCTAAATTAAATATAATATATTATAATATTGTACAAATGTGGATGAATTTGGATTAAGGTATTTAAAATTAATAATTGAAATAGATTTAAAATGAATATAATTAAGATGATTATCGTTTATCATTTAAAATCCAAATGTCAAATACATTCTCAAATCAAATCATTAAGTCAGATTCTTCCATCCAAACACAGCCAAGGGTTATGCTCGGATTTAATAGTTTGATTGGAGTGATACTTTTGAAAATGTCGATTTCAAAAAACTGAGTTAAAACAATTTGAAATTTGTCTTTAGAAATGGAAAAACAACTAAAAATCAAAGCAAATGAAATTCGAGTCGATATATTTAATCATCAGCCAAACAAGTTGCCCAGATCAAAATATTTAATATAATAATATTTAAATTTATCATAACAACAGTGATATTGGGAAAAAACTATGATATTAAATAGAATATTATCAGTAAATAATTCAACAATAATAAAAAAAATACTTACTTATAATAGTAGATAAATATATAAAAAATGTCAAATTCGGGTTCCAAAAAATATTACCAAAATAATCATTTGATAAACCGAAACTATTAACTTTGGATATGGGCCAAAGAAAATCTAGTCTTCGTAAACTTACCTATTTGGATCTAGCAAACACCACCAATGGAAACGGCACAATTCAAAGTGATCATAATTTTTTATAAAACCATACATGTTGGCAAAAATAGGGAGGTAATTCTATTAAATCCACCATTCTTTGACATGAATCAACAGTAAAAGCAAAATTTTAACTCAACTCACATCTAGTTCAAAGAACTTAGGGGGTTCACTTCAAGAAATGCATCATCCCATTCAGTCACAACGAATTGTTGAGATGTCCATACTTCTGCCTTTGCCATTTCTATCATAATGCAGATTCGTCCCCTGCCTCTGCTATCCGATAAATTCAATGAAGTTTTACATTTATGACTTTATAGACTAATCAAAAAATGGTTTGCCGGATTTTACCTTTCCCAGGCACAATAATGATTGGCGCTATTTTACAATTATGGAAGCAATATTCACTTGTGCTACCCTGCAGAAGGCTGTAAAGAACAGGATGAAAGAAACGATGAGAACTCGATCAAGCATGTATATATATATATATGATGAAGCATGTGATTGTGCAAGCGATAAAAAGTAACGGATGAGAAAGACCTTTGAATCAAACTTCGGCCTCTGGTGCCTATCACCACGGCAGCAGGCTTCAACCTTTCTGCTTCCTTGCATATAATCTTTCCTGCATCTCCTTCCACGATCCTAGCTTTCGTCTTGACCTATTCACCCAAAAATTTAATACTATTGGCTTGTCACAGATATAAACAAATATGTAAATGTCATTCTTGTCAGAAAAAATTCAAGGTGTTTCTTATTTAAATTTCAATTTTCAGCAAGTCACCATTATACAGAATCAATATGTTATATTCTTTAGTGATTTCTCAAATAAAAAGAGCACACACATTTAGATGCAATAAGCGAACGCGAGTTTCATCCGATCACAAGAATACTACGTGAAGTGGTTAGGGAAGACAATGATGAAAAATATCATATGATACAAATAAAATTTTCAATTCATTAATATATGCTTCTATCTAAATTTTCATGGCCCAATCTTTCTTAGCTAAACCATCTATTCCCACGAAACAAACACAGAAATCTTGCCTAGAATCATCACCCACATCCATATGTCTCTCAAACATCAAGATATCAAAACATTGAGAACCTGAATAAAAAACTCACCATAGCCACCTCAAGGGCCTCCACCGCAAGTTTCTCCATTAGGTTATGTGTCATCTCATATACGATCTGGTTCTTAAAACCTTGCCGAAAAATATGAGTTGAGAATAAAAAAAGTCATGAAACCACAGAAAATACATGCAAACTAGTAAGTTGGGGACCAAAACCAACAGAAGATCACCGAAATCAGCCCAACACAACATTGAAAATCAAACAATTTCCAAGAAAAACAAGAACCGAAGCATACTGGAGATTGCATGCACGAGGTGAATCGTATCGGCGAGGCGGCATAAATGGGTGACTGCCCAATCAAACGCGTGCTTGCTATTTGGACCATGATCCACAGCGATGATTATATCTCTCCCCCTTCTCCTCTCCCCGCTTTCCCTCTCCAACTCCGGCTCAGGCACAATCGGTATCAACGATGGCAGAACCACTTCTCTCCAGTTGTACTCTTCCTGTTCCTTCAGTGTCTCCATACCTTCCTCCCTTCCCTCCGGATCACAGCTTCTGGGATCTTTGGTATACGTCAAATCAACGGCCAGTGGGTGCAAAGATTGGATATTTTTTCAAAGCCCCTTTGGACAATGGCGTGTCGATATGAGATTACTTTTCCTTGTTTTACCCTTTTGGTAATCTGGATCCGAAAGGTGGACACCACTACACCGCACCGATTTTCCAATTTGCGAACTTTTTATTTACACAAGAGCCCCCACAGGCCTTATCCGGCCCCACCACTAATAGTCTGTCGCCTGAAAACTGTGAATCCAACGACCAACCAAACTCAAAATTCGAAGACCTTCTTCCATAATTTACCTCACATTCTTCAAACCGAATTGAACCCATTAAAACTTTTTATTAAGCTCATCTTAGCTGCTCAAATTCTAAATAAAAAATTGAATCCGATTCAATTCGAGTCAAAATCGTTACTTTCCGTTCAATTTAACTGAACTCCTAGAGTCCTGATTAAACTAATGGAACATTTTCGAAAATTCCAGTAAACAAGGAAGAGCATTTCACACACAACCACCTCCCAAAAAATATAAAAAAAAATAATCGAGAAATTCAAAATAGAAACCAGTGGGAAAAAATTAAAATCAACGAAGAGATCGAATGGAGAGAAGGTGCTCAGGTAACAAGAATGGATTAGATAGTTTATCCTCAGTAATCATCAGATTAACGAGATTATATTCA
Organism: Primulina eburnea; assembly: GCF_022965805.1. NCBI lineage: Eukaryota > Viridiplantae > Streptophyta > Magnoliopsida > Lamiales > Gesneriaceae > Primulina > Primulina eburnea. The sequence continues at coordinate 1,423,535 of NC_133113.1, forward strand.
AAACCTCATCATTGCACCTACTCTTCTCACTCATGAGTCCTCCATTAACATAAATCAAAGTGCATGTTTTCTGTGTGCGCCGCAGAATTCCGGTGGCTGATAACGAAAAAAGAAGAAATCTTGAAGCCGCTAGGGTTTGATGCCATGGATTTGGTCTGAATTTATATAACGAGTGAGCTCTGGAGGGAAACCTCTTTTCATTAACGAAGCCCTAATCTATTTGAGAAAGGGCCCAAATAGTTTTATTATACATCGGCCTCTTTGGTGGAAATGCCCATTATTATGATTTAAGATATTAATTTAATTTAATTTAATTTGACCGTGAATCTATGCTACATCTGAAGTAGTTCTTTAAACATCCCGACACCACCCTCAATGTGACGGTGAATATTACCTACACCCATCGTCGATAATAAGATTTGATATCTGGATGGCAACAATGGTTTAGTAAATTGATCCGCTCGACGATTTTACTCGTGCATCCTCCATTAACATAAAATTTTGGAGATATTTGTAAGTAATTATTAAGTATGAAAAAATTTATCACTTTCTAGCACAAACGGAGCTTAGACCACAACTTTTGTCTCTAGCTATTATTTTTTTGGTTTGAAGCCATCCGACCCTCAAATTTTTTTAAAAAATAAATTATATTTATAAAAAAATTAAATATACTTTTTACCCCTCCCCCTCGATTTTTCTTCATTCCCAAAGTTTTTAAATTAGAATAACAAATTTTCAATACCAAATTTTAAATTAAAATTGAAAAAAATCTCAAATCTAAAACTAAATATTTTATTGTATCTCGCATTTGATTCTTTAACCAGATATAATATTCTAGAAATTTTGGGTTTGTTTTGTTATAATAAATAAGAAGTTCAATTTGATTTTTTATATTTAATTTTTTTATAAGTACTATTCAAAAATTAAAGGTAAAAACTGGTGTGAAACAGTCATACGAGTCGTATTTTGTGAGACAGATCTAGGGATGGCAATTTCCTCCGAACCCGTTGGAGGATCCGATACCCGACCCGAATAGAAGAGGGTATGGAGGGATTTTTAGACCCGATTAAATGATTGGGTAATTGGGTATGGGGATTTTCGGGTTCGGGTATGGAGGCGGATTTGATATAATCCGACCCACACCCGACCCGATTACCCGTTTAAATTAATATATATTTATATATATGTATGTATGTATGTATGTATGTATATATATAGTAATTATATTTATTTATATTAAAGATGCATCTTCTCAAATCCAAGTAAATCGATACCTTTTCTTTTCTGTTCCCTTTCACTTTCACTTTTACGTTTCAAGGTTTTACCACTTTTTTATTTTTCATTCAATTTCTCATCTTCTCCGCTGGTAAGTTTATTACATATTTGATTTCAAAAATTGAAAAAATGGTTTATTTCTTGATTATGGTTCATCATATTCCTTAGTTCGGAAACATGTATGATTAGTTCGGAGATGAAGACATGTGCCTTAGTTCATTGTTGGAACTTTTCAAGTTCTCAATCTTGATTTTGATGTTAACAAAACTTGTTATTGTGTTTCCAACATATTTACTCAAGTGTGAAGTTGCAAACACAAGAAGGAAGCTGAAACAGAATTATGCACAAACTGAATTTCTGGCAATCTTCGGTGTTTTGATGATATCTCCCAGCTGGATGATTCAAATGACAATCCGCCAATTGGACTGATTCGAAAACTCAATTTGAAACAATTCGTATTTCAAGTCAGTTGGGCAAAATCGGATGTTATCATGGTCTAACTGATCGCTCAATTACCGAACTGATCACACGAAAACAGCAATCAGTTGTATTTGAGCAGTTGCCGTATTTTAGTCATATCTCTCAGCTCGTTTATTGAAACGAAGCGATTAAGTATGCGTTGGAAAGATAAGACAAAGATCTACAAATCATTCTTATAAGTCAAAGTCTGAATCGAAGCTTATAATGCTGATAAATGACGATGAAGCTACTGGTTCTGCACAAACTGAAATCAGCTAGGCTGATTTCAGCACACCAGCTGAAACTGAATCAGCTGAAGACCAGTTGAACCAGTCCAACTGAACCAGTGGAACTGAACCATACCAACTGAACCAGTTCGACTGAATGACCAGTTGAGTTGACCATAGTTGACCAATTGACCAGTCGGGAAAATGCCCAGAAAGCTGAATTTGACCGTTGCAATCTCGGAAACAGTACAGAAACTTTTCAAACGGTCATATTCTTGTGTCTAACGTATATATCAGTGTTGGAGCCTATAAATACAACATCTTGAAGATCAAACAAAAGCTTTGGAAGAGGATTCAAAGCATGAGCAGTTAGCATGAAGAAATCAGCTAGTTGAGAGCACAAGTCCTTGTGTGAGGATACATTTGAGATGTACACTGTAGCTGATAAATTCCTCACACACGATCACTCACACATATACAAGAGAGTTGAAGTTCAAAGTTTAGTTGAGTGAGTCTTGCACAAAGACGTAAAACTTGTGTATGTAGTCTTTGCATATGAGACATTAAATAATATGTTGATTGTGAGGTGTTGCCTACAATCTTGAGTGCTAGGAGTTCAGTTTAGGCAGTGGAGTAAGTCCTAGCTGAATGGGTTTGTACAAGTAGTTGTATAAATCAAAGTCTTCTAGTAGATCCTTCCCAAGGGGAAGAAGGGGTGACGTAGGAGTGTTTGAAATCTCCGAACATCCATAAACAAATTTGTGTCTATTTGTTTATTGCATTTACTTATCATTTCCATAGTTTTAAAGAAACATTGTTGCAGCATTTTATGTGTTCTTCAAATACCAAAATATTGTATACCAAGTGTTTGATAAAATGCTTCAACCGAAAATATTTTTACTCATTCAACTTGCATATATTTTAAATGGTTTACAAAATATTTAGTCAGTTTGTACGAATGATTATTTCGAGTATTTTCCGCTTGGTTTTTAACCAAACTCGATTTAATTCATCGGTGTTCAATATTTCAAGAACCGAGCTATTGTAGCTCAACTACTACTCCCCCAATCGATCCTAACATTCATTGTATTCCTTCTACAATGTCAAGTGAAGAAGACATGTACGATTAGTTCAGAGATAAACCGATCTAGTTTTATTTTGGGTTGATAATGTTTACATATGATTAAACTAGGGGTAGCCCATATATTATTAATCAATTGAATTATAATTTTTTGGATATGATGTAAATTCTACTATATTTTTGTTGAATTGCATACTTTTGTTCAACTAATATAAATTGAATTGCATACTTTTGTTCAACTAATATAAACTATTTTTAATAATTTGTTATTTTTTGTATAAAGTTTATTTTGTAAATTTTTATCATTAATAATTTTTTTAATTGTTCATTTAAATAATTTTTTAAATATTCATAATTTCATTGAAACAATTTAAATTTGAAAACAATTCAATTGTATATGATGTGTATTTGGGCAGGGTATAGGTATCCGATAATCCGATGGGTATGGGGATGGGTATTGAAATTCAATACCCGATGGGTATGGGGATGAATTTAATAAATGAGTATGGAGATGGATGTATGAAATCTGACCCATATCCTACACATTGCCATCCCTAGACAGATCTCTTATTTGGGTCGTCAATGAAAAAATATTACTTTTTATGCTAAAAGTATTACTTATTATTGTGAATATCGGTAGGGTTGACCCGTCTCACAGATAAAGATTAGTGAGACCATCTCACAAAAACCCTACTCAAAATTAAATATCATCTCAAGCACGTTAATTTTGGGTTTAGTCGTTTAGAGCAGAGCGATTTGAGTTTAAGTTTAAACAAGTCGGACAGGTACAAATCTTTCTTAACCGATGTACCGCCATGCCTAACCAACCAACACACAAAAATTTGCCAAGTAGAGAGAAAACCTTGTAGCATTTAACCAAAGGATCCATGAAATTAAGGCATAACTGGCGGAACAAGTTAAAATATATATATATATATATATATATATATATATATATATATATATATATATATATATATGTGTGTGTGTGTCGCAAATTTTTATTCGTGAGCCGAATAAATTATGTTCATATTATGATAATAAATAATATTTTTAACATAAAAAATAATATTTTTTCTTTAGTGTCTCAAATAGAAGTTATGTCTCACAAAATTTTACTAATGAGATCGTCTCCCAAGAGTTTTCTGTGGGAACATAATCAAATAATAGACAACAAATCTAGAAACAAAAGCATAATGGATTTAATTACACAACCATTCTTGCACAAGATTTTGTACCTTTTTCTTAACGATAAAGGCCTATAAATCTCACGGTTGGCACGTACCTCTCGTACACAAATTTAGCATTACTTTCTACTTAAAATACCCAGATTTCCCCTCAAATTTCCAAGAGTTTTCATCCCACGCAGTCTCTTTCAATATATTGCTTGTAAGTCTACTCTTTTTATAACAAACTGATGGCTTATTTTAACCAGTAACCTCCCATCAATTCTTATAAAAATCATGTCCAAAACATGTAAGAATCATCAATTTACGCCAAACTCGGACAAAAAAAATGGGTTCGGGAAAAGTTTGTCGTTGGACTCTATGTTTCTTGTTCGCGTGTGTCGTGGGATTCAGGTCAGTGGCTCAAGTCGAAGCTGCGCTGAAAACATATCTGTTCGATGTGAGAAAATAAACGTTTATCGGATGTTATAAATGTATATATTCATTTTTTTTACTTTTGTTATTGTATCAATGTGTATATTTTTTTCAGATTCAAGTGAAGAATGTGAGCAGATTGTGTCATGCCAAGCCAATTGTGACTGTGAATGGAATGTTTCCAGGGCCAACAATCTATGTTAGAGAAGGAGACCGAGTCCAAATTAATGTCACAAATCATGCACAATATAACATGTCAATTCATTGGTACTAAAATTTCGATACTATTCATGAAAAAATATATGACCCTTGAATTATCCCCTCCAACTGTTCTTGATTCAAATACGTCGTGATTTTGGGTCGAATAACGAGTTTTATAGAACCCGAACCATTTAGTTTAAAGGTTTGTGATTCTATAATAGAATGCTAACATTTGAAGTTCACCCTTTCGTGACGACAATTTAAAAAAGAAAACATTGCATTTTTTTCATTGTTTTGTAGGCATGGAATAAAGCAAAATCGAAACGGTTGGGCGGATGGACCGGCGTATATAACGCAATGTCCGGTTCAGACCGGGCAGAGCTATACCTACGACTTCAATGTAACAGAGCAAAGAGGAACATTATGGTGGCATGCACATATTTTTTGGCTCAGAGCCACTGTATATGGTGCCTTTGTCATAATGCCCAAACCGGGTTTCCCTTATCCTTTCCCTCAACCTCATTTTGAATTTAATTTAGTCCTAGGTAATTATTTATTTATTTATCGTCATCGTCGTAAACTATATACGTATATAGATGTATATTAGATGTTACGCGAGTATTAATTTTTAATCTCGAGTTTGTGATTCATAATTCCATGAATCTCACGAGCTCGACTCGTTTTCTTATCGAAATGCATAACGTGTTTATGAGAAGAAAAAAAAAACAGGGGAGTGGTGGAATGATGATGTTGAAGAGGTTGTAAAACAAGGAAACCAACTGGGATTGCCTCCAAGAATGTCGGATGCACATACTATAAATGGCAAGCCGGGGCCTCTTTTCCCATGTTCCGATAAACGTAAGGGGAAATTTAGCTGTTTAATCCTTTCGTTTGGTTCAAGTTTTGATATATGAACTCCTCGATTTTCAAATACTGTAGTAGGACTGTTTATTTATTACAAATTTGGGAAGGTTAAAGAAAAAGGTTAATCTAAACACTCCAAAAACAGACACGTTTGTGATACAAGTTGAGCAAGGAAACACGTACCTCTTGAGAATCATCAATGCTGCACTCAACGACGAGCTTTTCTTCGCCATCGCCGGCCACAGCATGACGGTAGTGGAAATCGACGCGGTCTATACCAAACCATTCGCAACAGATGCTGTCCTAATAGCACCCGGTCAGACAACAAACGTCCTTGTTCGAGCCGACCAACAACCAGGCAGATACTTCATGGCCGCAAGGCCGTTCATGGATGCGCAGATTCCGGTAGACAACAAAACTGTGACAGCTATACTGCAATACCGAGACGTCCCGAACACCATAATCCCAAGAATGCCTCATCTGCCAGCACAAAACGACACTGCCTTTGCTTTGAGTTACAATGACAAGCTTAGAAGCCTGAACTCGCCACAGTTTCCGGTGACCGTACCGCTTAAAGTCGACCGTCATCTGTTCTACACTATTGGATTTGGAGTTAACCCATGTCCATCTTGTCAGAACGGAACGGCTGTCACTGCTTCCTTAAACAACATAACCTTTGTTATGCCTCGGACCGGCCTCTTACAAGCTCACTACTTCAACCTTAAAGGGGTGTTCACCATGGACTTCCCCGACCGTCCTCTGGCACCGTTTAACTACACCGGTGCACCACTCACGACTAATCTCAGAACCATGCAAAGCGCCATGCCACGGCTCAGTAAGGTAGCATACAATTCGACGGTGGAGTTGGTACTTCAAGACACCAACCTTCTATCAGTGGAGTCTCATCCATTCCATCTTCACGGTTACAACTTCTTCGTTGTCGGATCCGGGATCGGGAACTTTGATCCAAAGAACGACCCTGCGAAGTTCAACTTGGTGGATCCACCCGAAAGAAACACGGTAGGAGTCCCCACGGGGGGCTGGACTGCCATAAGGTTCAGAGCCGATAATCCGGGTAAGTGAATTCCCCTCCTTAGTCACACTTTCTTGACCCGAAAAAGCGTACCTTTTCATGCTTTTTGATGATCATTTAGGGGTTTGGTTCATGCATTGCCACTTGGAACTGCACACTGGCTGGGGATTGAAGACAGCATTTGTAGTGGAGGATGGACCAAGTCCAGATCTTTCAGTACTGCCTCCACCAAAGGATCTTCCACCTTGTTAAACTCATCATATTTATTGGATTTTTCATGTCATAACATGCGAAGTTTGAGGTTGTTTTACATATTTCTTGAGGCAGAAAATAGGCATTATTTTCCATTTTATCCACATGATGTGAAGTTGTTTGGCAAAGTTTTCATAAATATATTTTTAAAGTTTTTTGACTTCTAAAATACTATAATTACTGATATGTTGGAATGTATTACTTCAAATAAATGAAATGAGTTGGAGAAAAGAAAAATTAGTGAGGAAATAAGCTTGAAGTATAATTCTGGAAATAAGGGTAAACATCCGGGTTATTTTTATCATTTTCAAGTTTTAATTAATAAAATTTTATAAATTTCAACCCCCAATTTCGAACACTACCCAATCTTTTTTTTTTATTTTAAAAAAGCAAGTATCTATAAACATTATAAAATCAATGATAAATGTCCATGCAGTCCTCCACGTTAAGAATTTTTTTAGTTCGATCCATATTCTATTGTGTGCATCAAATTCATCCCTCGTGTTACTTTTTTCCCACCTTTAGTCCTCCTCTTACGTCAATGACGACCTTTCATTTGAAAAAGCCCAAGTTTTCTGATTCATTTCCGATTCAGTCTGTCCATGTTCGGGTGTTTTCACATGAGCATCACTGTGCCCAAATTTGGCCTATTTTGGCCATCAACATAACAAGATAAATAAATTTCATGTGGAACCGAAACCTATTCATGAATCCCGAGCTCAAAACCACGTTCGATGTTGAGACGCTGCAACCATAGTCCCTATAATTTTGAGTATCCAATAGTTATATATGTTTCTCGACGCATGGCTCGTGTTGGAATAGATCCAACGGCCATCATTAGCACTAGTCACCCCAGTGCAACATTGAAGTAATTCTCGTGTTGTCATGGAGAATATTTATCTCAAATATGATGGGGTGAAAAATACGTATAACACCTACTTAGTATTCACACATTATTCTACATTTTTTTGTCGTGCTAGCGCGCGGTAGTAAATGAATTCTGCTGCCATGATCAAATCACTGCACACTTCGGAACCATATATCATATGCTTGTAATTTCCACATTCAAGTGCACGTGAATCATAAAAAATGAAGAAAAAATACCCATATACTATATATAAATCTTTAAACCCTTCTCCTCATTCCGTCTTCAGATTCTTCTCGAATCATAAATCAGTCCACATTCAGTCAGCTCGGGGGTCGTGGGACCTAGCAGCAGGCTTTTTCCCTCGGTATGTCTGATAAAACAAGAACCCATAAATATAACATCGATTACTAATGAAAAGATTCAAAAGGATGATGACTAGTTTTTTGCAAGGGCATAAGAAAACACATATATAATAATCGATCTCGTCCCAAGATTACCTGCTTTCCAACATTGAATGGTATATATTTATACTTGATCATGTGCATGATTTGGCGCTTCATTGTCAGTACAAAAAGAACGATCCAGTAGAACAACAAGATAGGCCAGAACACAGGGACATCGAACATGGAGAAGAAGGTCATCAGAAATGCTATACAGAAAGCTTTGGTGATTGCATACCTGAAACCATTAGATGCAGAAAATGTGATATATAGTATAATTCAATTGGATATCCCAATTGACACATTAATTAAAACCAGTCACTAAATTATTAAACAATAAAGACTAACAATGGAGAACGATTATTTCATCCACAGATGAATAACGAAAACTATTTATGCAGGAAAAGTAGAGGATGATTCAATGATACCATCAGTTGACACTGTCTCTCACATAGTATTATTTATGCATAAAAGCATACATACATACCATTCACGCTTGTCATCACCTAGTAGCAGCAACCATGTTCGTTGCTCGAAGATTACTAGTAAACTGATAACAGTTCCATATCATTTTCCAGGTGACTTGCACTTATTTAAAACATTAACATGTTTATAAATCAAAATCAGTAGCAATTTATCAGGTAATGGCAGCATGCTAAATGTTCTAAGTGTTCTCAATTGTATCATCAGCTCGGAAATTAGTCAACCTTGGAAATATATTAACGATCAGCAGTCAAATATACAAAAATAATTACCAAAATTTGAACTCGGGAAGGCGGCGAATGAATGGTTTGAATTCATCAGAACCTTTTGTAGGCAGCCGAGGTCCATCAGACTGTTCAAGTTCCGGGTCAACAAGAGGTGACAAAAATCCAATAAGAAGATTTAGAATGTAGATCCCCAAACCATAGGAAACAACGTAAAACCCTTGAAGATAGTAAACTCGCAGAGCATAAACCAAAGCTAGAGCAAAAGTTCCAGTCCACCGGTAATGTGCGTGCAGAGTAGATTTATCTAAGTAGTACTGGAAAAGCCGAGATAGTTCATGCCTCTGTTGGTTCAGTGCCGCAGCTGCCGTTGAGGGCCCGTCACCTCCACCCCCCTCCATCAATAACACTCTCAAAAAAACTACAATTTTGATATAGCACTTCAACCAGGCCAACAACCTACAGTTGACAAGGATCAGCATGCTTCAAGAATCGTAAGGCAACACATTATCCCTATGCCGACTGGTAAAAATGCAATTGAGCAAAACAAAACAGCTGGAAATCTTTTATATGCTTTCCACTCAAGAGACAAAATAAGGAAAATTTTGAGACGCTAGAAAACAACACCCAGATTTGCAAAGAATAAAAAAGCTTCTCCCAGATCCCAAAAGAATACTCCATTAACAAACAATGGTGGCGTCAATGTTTCTTAAGGGAAACCCGAACAGCAAGACAGTTTCAAAATCCACAGACCCACCCGTATTAAAAAAAAAAAAAAAAAAATCAGCTGAGAGCTCCGAATAGAAAGATTAAATACATGATTCTTGCAATATATTGGACTGCTAAAGACATTTAGCACAAAATAAACAAATATTAAGAACACAGGCCAGTTTTTTCCATTTCTTTAAGCCCAATAACACACTTTGACTTGAAATGCAACTTCAGCTAACAACTGCATTTCAATCCAAATACCCCAAACAAAAACATCAATCTTAGTATTGTGTCCATTGTCAATGACTCCTTCGTTTAATCCTAATGGCAACAAAAAGCTAAAGAAATATTTGTTCAATTTCAAATCAACCCTAATTTCAAAACAAGTAGATCTCACAAAAACCGATCCCCAATCAGAACACTCAATCTTGGAGAGCAGAAACTATCCGCATTCCACCAGATATCAAATCAAGCATTTTCAATAAACAGTTTGCATTTCTTTTCTCTCAATAAACTAAGAAATTAGGTTTACCTCCCAACCCGGTGAAAGAAGATTTAATTTTCGGAAAAAATTTCGTCGGTGAAGATATATGGAAAAGTGTGTTTGAAATGCAGGTGGACAAGATACACACACCTGAGCTTAAAATACCAATTTCCAAAACAAATTTCACCGATATTTCACGATAAAAATAATATTTTTTTATAGATGACGCAAATAAGATATTCGTCTCACAAAATACGATCTGTGAGACTGTATCAAACAAGTTTTTGTCTTGAAAATAAATATTTTTTAAAAAATCTCATTCGGTAATTTCCGAAACAAATTTAAATTGGATTTTTTTTTCACTTTTTTCTTTAAAAAAAGCAATTGAATTGAAATAAAATTTTTAAAAAAATCTCATTCCCCATTTGTTATAGTCCAATTAATATAGATATCAAGTTAAAAACTTCGTGAAAAAAAGATTTTGATCATTTGCATTCGCATTAAACTCTCTTATAATTTTATGTGACATTTAATAATATCAACAATAATTGGTGGCATGCTTGCATCTATAGGAAAAAGAAAAGGAAAGAAAAAATAACAAGAGTGCTTTAAAGCGGCAGCACGATTGATTTAGAACGTGATACAAAATTGGGTGGATATTCTCTCCACCATTGTAATTGTTCAGAGTACTCTGAAACGATTTACAAAAATATATCGGGGTACATGTAAAATTATGAAGTTGGATATATTATTGCATAAAATTACAATAATAATAAATCACAGTTAAGATAAAATATAAATTTGATTAAATAACATTAATAAATATTTGAATACTAATGAACTTATTTGCTAAGTATAGAAATGGCGTGTCCAACCAAAATATCTAAACCCAAATAGAAACTTGAGTGTTGAACCAACACAATAATAATTCTTATAGAATATTAGTAGATATTCTATAGAGGCAGAACTTCATCTTATATCAATTATCATTTGAGCGATATAGACTTACACTTTAGTCAACAAAAAACATATACTCAAAGCAAAATAAATTATCAATATCAAGGTCGGTGAAACTCGTTGTTTCTTTGAAACATATTTGTTCTCTCACACGAGTCGCTTGAAAATCAATTAGAGTTTGTTTCCCATGATACAATGGTTCAAAATCTAATGACAATCAGGCACCAATTATTACGCTAAGCGAACTAAAAAACGTACCTGAATTTTATCACATTGAACAAAAAGAATCGAATAAACTACATAGCATATTTTAAGATGATAAGACAAGTGAATTTCTTAGAAAATCAAGTGTGCGGATTTTGAAAAGTACTCTCTATTTATAGCTTGTATGTTAAACATCAACACCCCAAATAATTCATATTCAAGGGCACTTAAAGCCCACTCTCCCACTACCATATATCGATGGTCATCACTTAATCACGTCATTAAAATTATGATCAAGAGGATGCGAAGGGGGTTGATTACATATGTAGGGGCACTATCCCATGATAGAATCAATGACCCAAATTTAACCACAAATACATGGGGTCCACTAATTTTTTTAAAATCACATATATGTGTGAATCTTGTCCATCCAAACCATGTGAGGGCAGTGCCCCCACATGAAGCATCGACTTAACATGCGAATGGTTGATTACATCCTACATGTAGGGGCACTACCCCATGATAGAATCAATGACCCAAATTTAACCACACATACATGTGGTCAACTAATTTTTTTAAAATCACATATATGTGTGAATCATGTCCATCCAAGCCATGTGAGGGCAGTGCCCCACATGTAGCATCGACTTAACCTGCGAAGGGTTGATTACATCAGACATGTAAGAGCACCACCCCGATGATAGAATCAATGACCCAAATTTAACCACACATACATGAGGTCCCCTAATTTTTTTTAAAATCACATATATATGTGAATCTTGTCCATCCAAACCATGTGAGGGCAGTGCTCCCACATGTAGCATCGACTTAACCTGCGAAAGGTTGATTACATCCTACATGTAGGAGCACTATCTCTATGATAAAATCAATGACCCAAATTTAACCACACATACATGAGGTCCACTAATTTTTATAAAATCACATATATGTGTGAATCTTGTCCATCCAAACCATGTGAGGGCAGTGCCCCTACATGTAGCATCGACTTAACCTGCGAAAGGTTGATTACATCCTACATGTAGGGGCACTACCCCCATGATAGAATCAATGACCCAAATTTAACCACACATACATGGGGTCCACTAATTTTTTTTTAAAATCACATATATATGTGAATCTTGTCCATCCAAACCATGTGAGGACAGTGCCCCCACAAGTAGCATCGACTTAACCTGCGAAGGGTTGATTACATCCATGGGCGGAGCTTATTAAGGCCCAGTGTGGGCAGACCACACTGGGCCAAAAAAAAATATTTATAAAAATGGGCCCAAAAAATTAATAGGGTTTATAAATATAAGTGGGCCAATTTTCTTTTAAAAAGCCCACTACACCTTGGAAAACAAATTAATAGGGTTTATAAATACTATTCTGTTGAAAATTATTGGAGCTACATGTCAAATTTCTTGAGTTGATCGCACGAAATTATTCGGGCTACCTGTCAAATTTCGCCGCTAAAAAACTGGTACAATTCTACTTTAATTGATTCTCTTTACATTTTCCTCTCAATTATTCGATTCTTTTTTGCTCCGAATTGTCTTAAATGGGCTCTCACTTGTCCCGCTAATTTACTATCCAATATTCAATTTACGTTAAACCCCAAATCCTTTTATTAGTTTTATGATGATTTCTGATGATTTTTTAGGATTTTCTTATAATTTCAAAAGTGGTGTTTGTTATTTTAATATGTGTTCGATGTTGTTTTCCCCTATGTAGTGTGTTCCATTTGTTCTTAATTTGAGCCTCTAATACTTTTATGTAATCTATTGTTGTTATTTAAAACCGTGTTGGTAGATATTGATTATGATTTATATGCTGATAGCTTTGTCATTTTTATTTTATTAGGAAATCAATATTTACAATGCATAGATTTTTTAAAAGAAAAGATCCAGAACCAGAAGTACAAAGCATTGGAGACGTTAGGGTTGAAGAATTTGATTTCTCACAACTACCGGCAGATCCTGGACTTAGGACTCCAATTTGTGAATATAATGTTAATATTAGAGATCAAGTTCGAAGGGCATATTTGCAAAAAGGTCCATGTTTCATGGTTTAATGAATTTGGTGATTGGTTAGAGTATAGTGTAGAAAAAGATGCCGCATATTGTTTGTATTGTTATCTCTTCAAGACAACTGAGGGAAAACAAGCAGGAGGGGAGGCTTTTGTTAATGAAGGATTCACAAATTGGAAGTGTAAAGATAGGTTAAATATTCATGTTGGCCAGCATGACAGCGAACATCATAAAGCTCGAATGAATTGTGAGACTTTGATGAATCAAGATGAGCACATTCAGTCAGTTTTGCACAAACAGTCAAAGCAAATGCGGAATGATTATCGTATCCATCTCAATGCTTCAATTGATTGTATTAGAGTTTTGTTGCGACAAGGGCATTCATTTCGAGGTCACGATGAAACTGAAAGTTCTCATAATCCAGGTAACTTTCTTATCCAATTGGAATTTTTAGGTGCTCATAATAAAGAGATTAATGATGTGATATTGAAAAATGCTCCTAAAAATTGCAAGTTGACATCACCTGATATTCAGAAGGACATAGTGAGTGCTTGTGCCACTGAAACGATTAATATTATTATCAGAGATGTTGGTGATTCCTTGTTCTCTATTTTAGTTGATGAATCTCGTGATGTGTCAACAAAAGAGCAAATGTCAGTTGTTATCCGTTATGTGGATAGTAGTGGACATGTAAATGAACGCTTTATCGGGATTGAACATGTTACCAGTACTACATCAACCTCACTTAAAGCTGCTATTGATAAGATGTTTTCTAGATAAAATTTGAGCATGTCTAAGTTGAGAGGACAAGGTTTTGATGGAGCAAGTAATATGCAGGGTAAATTTAATGGTTTAAAAGCACTCATCTTAAAGGAGAACCCATGTGCATTTTACATACATTGTTTTGCCCATCAGCTTCAACTAGCTCTTATAGCTGTGGCCAAGAAAAATCTTCCGATTTCTAATTTCTTTCGTGTTGTTGGTGATGTGTTAAATGTTGTTGGAGCATCTTGCAAACGTTCTGATCTTCTTCGAGAGAAACATTCGGATTTTATTGTCGAGGCATTAGAGAGGGGTGAGATTTCAAGTGGCCGGGGACTTAATCAAGAAACTACCCTTCAACGTGCTGGGGATACACGTTGGGGATCACATTACAATTCTTTGATAAGCTTGATTTCCATGTTCTCTGCTGTCATTGATGTGCTTGAAATAATTTCAGAAGATGATTCCAGTTCTCCTGATCAAAAAACCGAAGCATTTAATTTATTGGAATCAATACTTTCATTTGATTTTGCATTCAATCTACACTTGATGAAACACGTCTTAGGAATTTCGAGTGAATTGTCGACAACATTGCAAAAAAAAAGATCAGGATATTGTGAATGCAATGGATTTGGTACAAATATGCAAACACCGACTCCAAAAAATGAGAGATGATGGTTGGGATTCATTTTTAGAAAAGGTTAACAGATTTTGTGAGCAACATTACATTGATGTTCTCAAAATGGATTATATGTTCACACGTTGGGCACCACGTGGTCGTCCCCATCGTAATCCACCAGAAGTGACAAATTTGCATCATTATCGTGTGGATTTATTCTATGCTGTTATCGACATGCAACTTCAAGAGTTAAATGATCGTTTCTCAGAGGCAGGTACAAAGTTACTCCTTTGTGTAGCTTGTTTGTGTCCACAAAACTTGTTTTATGCTTTTGACAAGAAAAAATTGATGCAACTAGCTGAATTTTATCCACAAGATTTTTCAAGATTTGATCTCCTCACACTTGATGATCAACTTGAAACTTATATATGTGATATGCGTTTTAACAAAGCATTTCAAGGATTGAAAGGACTTGGTGATCTTTCAGAGAAGTTAGTAATGTCAAAGAAAAATATGGTGTACCCATTGGTTTATAAGCTTTTGACATTGACATTAATTCTACCGGTTGCAACGGCGACAGTAGAGAGAGTGTTTTCTGCCATGAGAATTGTGAAAGACAGATTGCGCAATCGAATGAGTGATGATTGGATGAATGATAGTCTCATTGTCTATGTAGAGAAAGATATATTTCTGACCGTTGATAATGAATCTATTGTACAAAGGTTTCAAAATATGAAGACTCGAAAAGAACAATTGTAAGGTAGTTATTTTGCGATGTTTTATGATTAAAAGATTTTTGTTGTTTTATTAATTATAGCATATCATAGACTACACTGAATAAAAATTCTAGCTCCGCCCCTGATTACATCCTACATGTAGGGGCACTACCCCCATGATAGAATCAATGACCCAAATTTAACCACACATACATGAGGTCCACTAATTTTTTTAAAATCACATATATGTGCGAAGGGTATCCTCAATGGCAAAAACATGTGTGAGACAGTCTCATGTGTCGTATTTTGTGAGACGGATATCTTATTTGGGACATCCATGAAAAATTATTACTTTTTATGCTAAGATTATTACTTTTTATTGTGAATATCGCTATGGTTGACTCGTCTCACAGATAAAGATTCGTGAGATCGTCTCACAAGAGACATACTCCTCATCAATTTTATGAAAAGTTCATGTATTAATTTTTTTTTACTATTTTCTAATTTTACTAATTGTTAATTGTCCCACATCGGTTTGATAAATAACCTTTGAGTGACATATATTGGCTTGGACAATCCTACCCCCTTGAGCTAGCTTTTGGGGTTGAGTTAGGTTCAAGTTCCAATCTTAACATGGTATCAGAGCCCGGGTTTCACCGTTATGTGTTGGACTGCCTATAATTAGGCCACCATTCTGCCTATAATTGGGTTATTTGTAAACTCCACGCTCCAGATGTTCATTCCTGGGCGTGAGAGGGGTGTGTTAATTGTCCCACATCGGTTTGATAAATAACCTTTGAGTGGCATATATTGGCTTGGACAATCCTTCCCCTCCTTGAGCTAGCTTTTGGGGTTGAGTTAGGTCCAAGTTCCAATCTTAACACTAATATTCATTTTTAGGACAAATAACTTTTAGTGGTACCTTATTTAACTCATATATATGCTATGTCTCTTTTGTTTGTTAGTAATGAAATCAGAATGTTTCACGATTTTGGCCATGACATAAAATATGTATAATATAGTGATAATTAAATTTAAAATAGATAATACAATATTTTTTTACTCCAATATTTAAGTAAAATTTGGTAAATATCTTGTAAATGTGGTAAATAATTATACCATTAAGTCTCTAAAACTTTCAAAATGACATTTAATTACGACTCAATTTCCACGTGGCACAGTATCAGCCGTCGATATTGAAAAAGTTGCTCGCTTTTTAACAGTTTGAAATTATACTACCCTCATATTTGAATTCTGTGACCGTTTATTTAATTTCTGTTTTGTTCTCTCCAGAAACACACAGTTCACACACCAGTATTCGTTCAAAGCACACAGCGTGCAGCAATTTCCTCTCTCAATTCGACATTGGATTTGCGGAGGTGTGTGTAGCGCATCGTGATCTTGGATCTGCATATGCTGTTCGAGAAGCGCATCTATTTCGAGTTTCTAAGTTGTTCGATTGTGATTCGTCGAGCTAGGTTTGGTGAGATTGAATTCTGATTGGAGCTTTTGTTTTCGATAAAAGGTATGAAATTTGGATTTCCTGAGTTTGATTGCGATTCAGACACACGGCACACGTAGTATCACAGCAAGTAATCTGAAAAGAGTATCGAAATGCTAAAAATGGATAAATTTTGTCCCATTTTTAGCCATTTCTCCGGCATTTGAGGGCCGTCGGTCACAGGTATATTTAAGGTGAAGTTCTATTCCTTCCTCCCGGATGATTTCAGTCGATTTTTGTTGGTTTTATTGCACTTTCGGTTTTTCGATCTGCGACCTTGGGGAAAAATTAAAGCTCCCAAACCGATATTTTGTAACCATCTAGTATTTGTACGTATAGTATACATATCGGGAACTTTTTTGTTGAATTGATTTCAAAATTTTGAGTTTCATACTGCCGTCCATTTGAGTATTTTGGCTTCTTGAATTTTAATCGTTCCATTTGTGGGTCTCCCCTGCACCACATAACGCGATAGAGAATATAAATTTATTCATAAAACTTAAAATGGGCATGGAATAGTATCTTTGAGGTGGGTTTTGATAAAGTATATTTTGATGTTGATATTCTGGAGCCAGCACAAGACATTGTATTTTCTCAATTTGTTCGATAGATTGCAAAGCATGGGTAGATAGCAAAGATGCTGGTTATAAATCTTTGAAAAGCGTATTGAAAATTGTACTTTGAAGTCCGAAATTCCAATTATATGATAGGAAACAGTGTTTGGAAAAGAAACTACTACACAGTTTTTGGAGAAGAAACTGTTGTGTCAGTTGTTTCGCACATTCAGATGTTGTCAATAGAGTTATTAAGAGGCTAATTTTTTATTTTTTTGATTTTTCGACATACCAATGGGGACCATACAGTTATTAAGAGGCTCTCATTCTTAATATATATATATATATATATATATATATATAGTAATATTAAAAGATGGTAAAAGATGAATGAATAGTAAAGGCATAAATCTTGTGACCCATAACCTTTTCATTAATATGAGAACTTGCTTTTCCTGAAGTAGGATGCCTGGATTAAGTATGAAAAAGAGAATAATGCCTACTGATTTCTTCCAAATCATTATGGTATCTACTGCATTTGCATTTTGGTGTTAACATTCTGATTTCTCTCTTTCGTAATTTTCGTCTTTCATGAAGCCACTGACTTCATCCTTGATTGTTATATCCCTAACTCATTGCTGGGTAGCATATAATGATCTGGGAGAGACAATTCGGAGAAAATTGCCTTCTTGTGGAAAGTGGCGTGTATAAATCTGCGTATCTGTGAAGCGAACATGGAAAGTGATATGACAAGCACCGCAACTCCAGATGGTTCTAGAGATGGTCTGCAAAGATCTCGACCTTTACATGGGTACAAAGAGTTCTTTTGTTTGTTTTAAATCTTTTTACAATTGATATGTGTTTCTGAGTTCGTCAGATGCATTTTAATCGTATCAGTTTTGAGCATTTTCTTGGTTGATGTTGTCATTATTTTAAAAAACTCTCGATTCTTTTTGGGTTTGACTTATGAGTCACTAACACACACAAAATTATATTGCATTCAGCTGTTTTGACATTTGCATAATTTTTAGCAGGAGGACGAGTGGTCCTACAAGGCGTTCCACAAAGGGACAGTGGACTGCAGAAGAGGTCAATTAGAGTCTTTATTGTTAAATGTGAATGTATCCATCCATATCAGCTACCAGTCTTTCCAGGATTTATTTTGTGTTCATATACTTTGAAGAATGGAACTTGTGTAAAGTTATATCGGATGCCCTGTTTTTTGTTGTGTTGATGTATTTATTTATTGTAAAAATGATTTATTTTTTTTGTAAATTGCAAGTCCTCCAGTGCATTGCTTTTTGAATTTTATCTGATAAAAAACCAAGCAACTTTATGAAGGTTGTGCCCAATACGTGTTATCTCAATCCTTTTCTTTGTTCTTTTTTTCCTGGAATAGAACGTTGATCCCCATTTGTGGAAGAGTTGCACAATTTCACAATAACTTGCACCATTCAGAGAAAACATATGAATACTATCCTTGTAGAGATTTTGGCTGTCGTAGTTATGAATCCCTAGTTATGAATGCCTACATTTAAGAGCTGAGTTTAAGCATGGATTTTTTGGTTTGTTTCTAATTAATTGACTCCATAGCATTTGACAAAGTTCATCTTTATGTTCTGTTTGCATTCAGTTGTAACAATACTCACTGATATAATTTTAAATAGTGTGTGGGGTCCTTTTTAAAATATGCACTTTTGTCTTTGTTAAAAATTCAGTGATCCTATATATCTTTTTTTCCCTTTATATTTACAGGATGAAGTATTACGCATTGCCGTTCAACGTTTCAAAGGCAAAAACTGGAAAAAAATAGGTAGCAAAAAAAAATTGCAATTGGTGCCTTTCGTCATTTATTACTAATCTGACTTGAAATTTGTTTGAATAATCTGTGGTTTTCTGGAGTCCCAAATCCTTGCTTAACTTGCGATTCTAATAGTTTATAAATATTTTAGCATAGTCTGCCTCTAAATTGGAACTTTCCGACAAAATGCAACTAAAAAATATGTATTCAATATAAGTATATCCCCATAACAGTAATGCTTATCCCCGAAAGTAGTTTATGTCAGCAGATCAAAATATAATTAACATTATTAGTAAGAGTATTTGTACTTACATCGTGGCTTATACGACTTCCTAATTTAAACACCTACACTTCTAACTTGACTCTGTGCCTGTTCTACTGCCTAGACCTCTCTCAACCGGTCCTTTCACCTGTTTCAACATAAACATCCTCACGTGAATGAACAAACTCATATACAAATATAACATCATCAAACATAATAAGATAGACAAGAAATAAAGAGTAAGTACGCAAATGTTTAAATGTTACTTCCTGAAAAAATGATGATGGAGTAATAATTCCCTTGGCTAATCTTGAACATATAGGAAATTATTTTGTTTGGTCTAATTTGTTATTTCAATTACATGGAAAAGTTAAGTGTATGCTAATTAAGGCTTTTTCATATGGGTTTGACTTGATTGCATATTTATTCTTTAATTTTAAGAGTAAGTAGGGCAGTCATTAGCTAACTTGTTGGTTGGCATAGTTGAGGTTTTGAAAATATGTCACATAAACTGTATGCAGCGGAATGTTTCAAGGATCGGACAGATGTACAGTGCTTACATAGGTGGCAGAAGGTTCTTAATCCAGAACTTGTCAAAGGTCCATGGTCAAAAGAGGTGAGGCAGTTTTTCTCTTCTTCGTTCTGGATTTGGCTCCCTGCTCGCACCCTCAGTTGATTGTATCTTTTTTCTCATTTGTGTTAGCTACTTATGTATTTCACGAGAGCACATCTAATACTCCTTTTAATATCTGATAGGAGGATGAAATTATGATTGAGTTAGTGAATACATACGGTCCAAAAAAGTGGTCTACCATTGCACAACATCTCCCTGGACGGATTGGGAAACAGTGTCGGGAAAGGTAAACTCGTGGGAGTTTCTCTTGATCTCTAGAGCTTCCCCTTGATATTCATATAAAGATTTTGTTGTTAAAAGCATTTTCCTTTTATATGCTTTCAAAAGTTTATGAACAAAGCAGGTATAAAAGTTTGTGCTTCGTTTCTGAATTGAATATTCAATACATCAAGGTGCAAATTTTGAATCTTGTCCGTAAGCTTCACTAGGAAAATTCATTTCTTCTATCTTTTGTGTAAGGTGTAAGCTGCAGTTTACGATTTAATTCCTTATATCTTGTCGCTGCACTGTGCTTTATCTGTTAATAATGTTTGTTTTGCAGGTGGCACAATCATCTTAATCCTAACATAAACAAGGAAGCTTGGACACAAGACGAGGAATTGGCTTTGATTCATGCACACCAAATTTATGGAAATAAGTGGGCAGAGTTGACTAAGTTTTTACCTGGGAGGTACTTGAATGCATGCTAATTACAAGAAAAATAATGTTATCCTGTTAAGTAATATGAGCTTCCATATGTAAATTACCTATATATAACTTATATATTATATTTATTACTCCTCAAGAGAGTTCTGTGTGTGCCATCAGGACTGACAATGCAATTAAAAATCATTGGAATAGCTCTGTCAAGAAAAAGATAGACATGTATATGGCCTCGGGGTTACTTTCACAGTTCCAAGGCCCACCTCTTGTTACCAATGCATGCAAATCAGCGGCATCGTCTTCGTCTAAAGCACAACCGAGTAGTGAAGATGGTAGTTTTAGAGATGGAGTAGAACCGGAAGAAATTTCAGAGTGCAGTCAAGGTTCAATTATGACTGGTTTGTCTCAATGCACAAAGCATGTGGTTAATTCGAGAATAGAACTCGATAGAGGGAATTGCAGAGTTACTGAAGAATCCAGCGCAGTGCCGTGTTCTGAAGATTGTCGTCCTGCAATTCATGAAGTTTCATATCCCATACCAGAAGTTCCTCATGAATTTGGTAGTACTTCTAAGTTTCTTGAACATGTTTTCGCTTTAGATTGGGAGCTACTTGACATGTCTTTGCTGGATCTGGGGCCAGAATCATCTGGGCAATTCCTGTCATCTTTGAGTGTCATGAATAACCATGAAACAGTGCCCTTTCCGCCAGAGACCCCTATGGGTGCGTCCACTTCGATGGAAAACACAATGGTGAATTCTGATTTTCCTAATTTTGTAGCTGGTTCAGATTGTGGAATGATTTACCCTGATGTGGGCCATGATGGATACTGTCCCTCGGAAAATGTAATTTCCCATATGGATGCAGCTGCAGAACCATTGGTTCACCACTCTTTGAATTTTCAGATTCCTGAAGATGGAAGTTTTACTTCACAGCGTTGCTATATGTCATCTGATATGCTTGGAATCCCATATAGTCAGCCTCTCCCTGTTCCTACTCAACTTCCTTGTGATAATGGTTCACTTATGTTTGATGTGAAGTCAAAGCAGCATAATTATTTTTCGATCAGTAATTCAGCACAGGAATATCTTTTACCTTGCACGGATGATGGTTTTATAAATGCCAGATATTCTAATTCCTCTCCCAGTGAACATACATCCGATCAGACAATGGGATTGTCAACACTAGTTCCAGCCAATGATTTTATTTTGGCACAATCAAATGATTCTCAAAATCATTCTGCCGGGGACAAAGATCCAGCTGCAACCAATGAACATAAGGACTCGGGAGCTTTATTTTATGAGCCTCCTCGTTTTCCAAGCCTAGATATACCTTTCTTTAGTTGTGATCTTTTACAGCCTGGAAGTGACATGCATCAAGAATACAGTCCACTTGGCATTCGTCAACTAATGATATCTTCTATAACTCCATTCAAACTATGGGATTCCCCAACAAGGGATGATAGTCCACATGCTGTTCTGAAAAGTGCTGCCAAATCTTTTACCACAACACCATCAATACTGAAAAAAAGACACCGGGATTTGGTTTCTCCTTTGTCTGAACAGAGAGGTGAAAAGAAGCTTGGAGGTGATTCAAACCAAGAGACATTTTCCAACCTGACCAATGATTTTTCCCGGTTAGAGGTTATGTTTGATTCGTGTGTAAACCATAAACGACCATTTCCAAATATATCTTCAAACAACAGCAAAAACTTCGAAACATCAGATGTAGGAAAAGAAAACGTTGCTCCAGCTTGCGAAAAGGTGAAAAAAGAAATAAATGAAAGGAATGACATTTCAGATAGCAAAATGCCGCAGAAAGAATTACATAGCATTGACGTTAAAAAGGCAACTGAACAGACTTCTATCACAGATGTCAAAACCAAGGCTGGAAGCAAAGAAACGGTGGAATTGGTTAGTGCCTCATCCCCCCCCCCCCCCCCCCCCCTCTAAATGTATAAGGAGGGGTATTTTGGGGTGTCTGAATCTTGCAAATCCATATAGTTGCTGAATTCTTAGATAATTTGAGCTCTTGATTTGATACTGTTATGTATAATTTGTCACGAGTGGATGTTTCTGAGATCATGTAGTTTTTTATTCTATGTAACACAGCATATGTGGTCGTACCCTGCGTATGTACCGCACATGAATGTCAAGTCAACTTAAAATCTTATGTAGGGGGTTCCGAGTTGTTTTACTTTTGTAAAGTTTCTAATGTTTTGATTTTAAAGTTAACTTAAATCACGATCACTTTTCCATTTTGACAGAAAAGAGAGTTCTCTGGAATCCTTGTTGAACATGGTATGAATGACATGCGCCTCTTTTCTCCTGACCGCTTTGTCTGTAAGAGTGACGGATCAATTGGTCCAGGTGCTATATCTCTAGGAAATCAGTATCCTAGAAGACTAGATGCTGTACCAAAACACGGAGCTATTATATCTTCTTCTGAAACTCCGTGTTTGTCTGTAGTTTGTTCTCCTCGTCTGCTTGCAAAAAATGACGGGACTACTGTGGTCATAACTACGGCTCTCCAATCCACGAGTCCTTCAGAGAAGAAAGTTGAAAGTTCTGGCAAAGGTGTACTTGTTGAAAACAATAACCTGTAAGACGAGTTCCGTTTCCTGTTTTTTCCGTTCTACTTATCTTCACTGTATACCATTTGCTTTTGTATTGGCCATGGTGTCATAGAGTGTTTTTATTTCCTTTAGATATGTTGACAACCCGTTCAAGAGGAGTATAGAATCCCCTTCGGCATGGAAATCCCCTTGGTTTATCAACAGTTTTATGCCAGGGCCCATAGTTGACACAGATATAACAATTGAGGTAAGAAGTATCTTTCCCGTCAAATCTTTAATATGAATTTTTTAAAATTATTTAAGCTCTCTCATATTTGGAAGTTTTGTAGGACATGGGGTACTTTTTAAGCCCAGGTGACAGAAGTTACGATGCCATTGGATTAATGAAGCAATTAGGAGAGCATACAGCTAGTGCGTTCGCTGATGCTCAGGAGGTGTTGGGAAGTGAAACTCCAGAAACAATATTGAAAGCAAAATGCGCAGAGAAGGAGAACAACCAAAATCTTAACTGTCAGGCAGAGCATCAATCCCTTTCAGCTTCATCTTTTCTGGTACACTTGCTAAGAGTGTTTTGAGAAACTGCCTTTTTCTCCTTGTTTTGTCTTCGAGAACTTGGTGTTTGTATTATCAGTGGGCAGTAAGCCATCATTTTTTTTTTGCCTGGTCAAAGACCTAACACATGCACACCCGGTCTGAAGCTCAATTAATTTGCATTAAATAGATATTAAATCATAATTTTCTTTTTGGAAGTTAAATATTATACCCAGTGAGTGTTCCAAGAGTTTTTTGACAGGTAATGTTCAAGCCATCATGTTACGTTTATGTAGGCCAAAGGGCGGAGCAAGGGAACTCAAGGGATGGTTCCCCCTCAAATTATAGGTGTCAATCCTGTTTTATCCCTTCAAAGTTCCCCTGTGAGTGTTACAAGTGTTTCTACTTAGGAAATATTAATTTTCGTCAAAATCTTGAAATTTTTAAGCCCAAGAATAAGCCTTTCCCAATATGTACGAGGGTTTGGAAGTTTAACTCAATTCACCGTATGTCTAAAGCCTAGAAACATGTAATCCTTGGTGTTATTATATGGCTTAGTGGTTATGATAGTTATAGCAGAAATCGGTTACCGAACATATATTCTGGTAGGAAAGGATTTGAGAGTGGATTTACTAGTGTGGTCAAAAAATTATTTTGCACTGTATACCAAAGCCAACCACTCAATATAAGCATTATCGATTATCTTGTGCTTGTGTTTGTAATTGTTTCGTTCTGTTTTGTGCATTATCTTCGTAAACCGCTGACTCTTCTCCAAATTGTCAAGTAACTATTTTTCTTCGAAAATTGCTTCACAGACGGAGAGACGAATACTTGATTTTAGTGAATGTGGCACACCTGGAAGATAAACTGGCAAAAATCTTGCGCAGGTGATGGTTGTACAAGTTCCTGTTCTTATTTGGTGAAGACTAGGACGGTAACGTGCGTGTTATAAGAGTTCAAGTGTAAAGCATGAATACTACAATATATGTATTATTACTTGACAATGATACATAATGTGTGACATTTGATTTTAATTTATTATATGATTATTTTATTGATATTTTACTGTATCAGACAGAACATAGCCCAGAAAGGTAGGAGGACAAAATTTTCCCAAATGTTTGGTGGTTGATTGTTGATTTGTATGAATTTGATTCAATTTATAAACGTAATTTAACTGATCAAAATGTGTAATAAAGAGAAGTAGGTTGATTACTTTTTACTCTTTATTTCTTGGGGGTATATAAGATGAAGAGTACAAATCAAGTGAGGTTATCGTGATAGAATAGGTCTCTTGTGAGACGGTCTCACAAATCTTTATCTGTTTGATGGATTAACCCTACCGATATTAACAATAAAAAGTAATATTCTTAGCATAAAAAGTAATATTTTTTCATGGATGTTTCAGATAAGAAATCCGTCTCATAAAATACAACCCGTGAGATCGTCTCACACAAATTTGTCCTTGTGATATACGGAAGTAGCTAAAAATTTAAAAGAAAATGGAGTAACTGTAAAAGGCAAAAGCTTGTTGAATTAATCGTTTGATACTTTGATTGGTAGGGTCATAATTGGATAACAGTAATTGTTCAGAAAATGAACCCAAAAACCCAATAGAAATATTATAATAACCAATTTCCTCTACAAATCTCATTCTTTTTTTCTATGCTCTTGATTAATTTGATTTAATAACAAGAGTTCGATAAAAATATAGTTGTAAGGATAATATATGTTTAAACTATATAATTATAAAATATTTCAAAATTAATTATATATATGAATAACATGTTTTAAACATATTAAACGGAAATAAATTTAAATATACATGTTTTACTGCAAATTTCAAAAAAATTAAATGGAATTCTTTATTAATAAGTGAATTTCTATGGAATAAAAAATTATTATTTGATATTGACATGTGATAATGTTTTTTTAATCAATTTCATGTATTGTATCATTTATAATCATAAAAAAGTTCTATTTATGCTGTTTTTACTGTTATGTTTAGATATACTTCATTTTACTTTTAAATATTATTCACACACGTTCTACGATTATATTTGTGATATCGAATTTTTTTTAATTCATTTTAAAGATGTAGCATATGATTTTAATATTGACCAGTAGTTGGGCCAATGTTAATCGATTTTAAAAATATAATTAATTTTACCTTTTTATTATATTTTTTAAAAGAACAATATTTTAATTTTAATAGATAAAAAAAACTGACAAAAAATTCACCTACTAATAATAAATTTATCTGTGAACGAGATGTTGGGAGCGTTCCTCATTTTGAACCAACTTGATTGACCACATCTGGACATATTATGCATACAATCAATGAAAGATTAATTTATTAATTATGAAGAATTTAATTATCTTATGTTTTTTTTATATAAATTATTTGTATTAATTGTTTTCTTAATGTTGTATTTTTATTTTATGTTTTTTATTTTTTTTATAATTAAAATTATTTTAAAATTTATTTTAATTTTTAATTGTTTGTAATTTATATTTTAAATAAGGAAAATTTTATTGAGGTATTTGAATTGGGTGTGAGGTTCATAAAAAAGTTGTCTACGGTTTTTCGGACTGTGGATAGATGAACAAATTTTATTTTATTTTCGATGTGACTATGATATGACAAATTGTTTTAGGAATAATGATATTACTTTTATTAATAACAGTTATAAAAAGAGTCGTTTTTCTTTTTTTTTGAACTAATTTGATTAACATTAATTCTAAAATTAGAAATTTTGGAATTCATTACTTTATAAAAAATTCTATATAACAGAGCAATCATATAAATCCCTCACCCCCTACCCCCTTCTTTATATTTAAAGTGAGTGCTTACATGATATTTGGAGCATAAAGTGAAACAGGAAAATTAGGAAAACAACTAAAATGTATAGGTCCTTCACATAATGAGAACCCTATTATTCAATTTATTCCTAATAAAGAATCTTCAAATTTATTATTCCTTTGATCTCTGATAATTAAGGCTGAAGTATTTAAACTTAATCTTATAAAATGTTTTAAACATACTTGGATCATTCCTAAATGAATAAATTTATATGATTGCTTGTGAATATTAACAAGCTTTTGTCGTAACAAATTAAATGAATCATATTCTCTTTTTAGAGGGATTGCTTCTTCAATAGTTTTTATGATATAATCAGATCTAAAATTAAAACTATCAGATCTATAATTTTCATATCTGATAATTTCTAGTCTTGAATGTTTTTCTCAAAATTTTCAGAAATTATTAATTCTTTATTTTTGGTATTACCACTAGTAGAAGATTTCTTCTTAGTAAATGATCTTATTATCTTGTCCATTAGAAATTCGAGTAGATACTGTCAAGGATTTATTCCTACCTTACCCTCTAAGCTTTACAGGTTTTATGGATATCTGACTTAAGGATTACTCCCGGGTCGAGCTACCTTTTTTTCCTATTGAACAAGAGAATATAATCTCTTTTACTTAGAAGAATTTCTTCAGTAAATGGCTATGATACCATCTTTAAGCAGCAAGTTGTGAACTTTGTTTCTCGAAAGCGTTTAAGGCAAGCTTAGATCTTTCTAAACTTGGATTAGAAAGATCACTGCTTATAAACAGGATTAATAACTGGGTCTTTTAATTGAATCTCAAGAAAACTGATACGATTTTTTACGAATATAATTTTAAAAGATAGTTAGCGGTATGCATGATATAATCAAAAGGAAGATTAAATATATAATGGAATTCATAAGACATAAACTTACATAATTCTGAATCGGAGAGATGCTTTTCCAACTCCAGAGATGTTGCACAAAGTCGACTATTATTGAAAGAGAGAAGAGTTTTTCGTGTGTAGAGCACAAAGAGCATACATTTCTTAAATAGACAAGAAAATGAAACAGTACTTCCACTATCTACAGTACTAATAAGAAACTGACACATAAATAATAACAGATAAGGTTACAAACACAATAATTCAAGCCTTAATACACAGACAAAATTATTACAAAAGACTTTTAGTCACAACTTCATCTGATTTATGAATTCAATAGTGCAAAAAGATCATCTCCCTCTTCATAGGGGTCCTGGACATCTTGCTCTTGATTTGTCATTTCCGTATTTTCAAAAAATTTATCTTTTCCTTTTGAAGATGTTGATGCTTGTGTAGGTAATGGTAATTGAGATTTCTCACCAAAGACTTCTCCATACATATTAGTAATAGTATCTTTGTCCATATGCTCAAATATTTCTTTAAGCAATGTGGCATGGGTTAGAGTATCTTTGTTTAGATTCTTCATAGCTTCTTTAGTTGGTCCGATAGCTATGACTCCTTGTCTATCATAAACATTTCCTTCAGCAAATAAATCTTCTTTGTCTCACCATTTTGTTAAAATCTTCCTAACTAAGATAGTAGAAGAAAATTCTATTTCCAATTTTTCTTTATTCTGGTCTTATAGTCCGTATTCCCATCTTATGATCCATGGAACATTGTAATTGATAGCAAATTGGAGAATGGCTCTTAATCCATCTAATCGGGTATTAGCTTATTGAAACTTATTCCATATGCTTTTAACATTTCTGGGAAGTATGGATGGCATTACACCCATGAGAGGAAGAAGTTTTTAAACCATGTAGGTAAAAACTGACTACTATCCTCAAGTTGGAACTTTATCCACAATGAATATTTTCTTTGAGAATTATCATAGATGAGAATAATATCCTATGCTTTGATATAATCATGATAATTAGACATATTTGGCATTGCATGGAATGTGTTTAATTGTCTTGCTTGTCCTAGAAGTAAACCCCAATTGGCAGCTGGGATAGTTTTCTTAACGATCATTTTAGAAAATGCAAAATCACGATTTCGATGCATGTGTTGAATTTCAACGGATCCGGTTTCAAGCAGGATTGTTTCAAAATAATATCTGGTCTTTCTTCTCAAGATGTGTTGTAAATCTTTGATCAAATAGCTTTGAGCTATATGGATAGGAGATAAACCTTTAGGGAGTGTTTGGTTTGCTTGATTAGGTGGGTTTATTTTTTTTAAACTCACCTAATCACTCGTTTGGTTCGATTTTTATTAAACCAAGTCAATCCCTCCTATGAATGATTAGGTTATATTAGGTAGGTTAAAATAATACCTCCTCACCCCCTAGGATTATTTATCTCACTCTTAATACCTCCTATTTTTCCAATTTTACTCTTCTCTTATATTCAAACTCACCACCACTTCCCGTCACCGATTGCCGCCGCCGCCGCCGCCGCCACGACCGCCACCGGCCGACCACCGGCCGACCGCCGACCCACCGCCGACGCCGACCATTTCCGGCGCTGGCCGATTTTTCCGGCCGGCCGTTTCAGGCCGCCGCCCCCGTCAGCCGTTTCCAGCCGACCATTTCCGGCCGCCGCCGCCGCCGCAGCCGACGCGAAGGGAAAGGGCAATTTTGTCTTTTCATCAAAAAATTCAAAATTATCTTACACTTAAAAATCGTACCAAACATAATATTATTTTACACCATATATTACAATCCTACCACAATCATTTTCTTTATCATTTACATACTAATCATTAGTTTATCCTATACTTCCAACCAAACGTAGCCTTAAGGTCTTTATCTACAGGACAACAATTAATGTATCTTGAGAGTAAATATAGATATTTGAGTTCTTCTTTAGAACCCTTTAATAAAAATATTGCATTATTGTAATATTGAATATCGTATGCAGTAAGATCATCTGCAAATTCTTTAATTGGATCAAAATTTTCTTCTACTGGATCTGGGAATTATGGATGTCATTACCCCCCATGAGAAGAAGTTTTTGAAACATGTAGGTAAAAACTAATTATTTTCATCAAGTTGAAATTTCATCCACCATGAATGTTTTCTTTGAGAATTCTCATAGATGACAAGGTGTGCGGACTCAAGAAGTCGTTATATGGACTCAAACAATCTCCAAGACCTTGGTTCGAGAGATTCTCAAAGGTACTGAAGAACATCATTATGTTCAGAGTCATGCTGATCATACCCTATTCACTAAGCATTCAACATGTGGTAAATGCACGATCTTGAGCTTGTACGTGGATGACATTGTCATCAGTGGAGATAACGAAAGTGAGATTGTTGCATTGAAGAACACACTCGCTTTTGAGTTCGAAGTAAAAGATCTTGTGAACATGAGGTATATCTTGGGAATGGAAATTGCTCGCTCAAAGAAAGGGATCACTGTGTCACAACAGAAATATACTCTGGATTTGCTCAGAGATACAAGGATGCTAGATTGCAAACCAGCTTCTATCTCAATAGATCCCACTATCAAATTAAGTGTAAGAACGTACGATGAGTCAGTAGACACGGGAGATAGCAGCGCTTAGTGGGCAAATTGATATATCTTGCTCATACAAGGCCCGACATCGCATTCTCAGTGTCTATGGTGAGTAGGTTCATGAGTAATCCGTCAGTCACACACATGGATGCAGTATTGACGATTCTCTGATACTTTAAAGGCTCCCCTGGGTTGGGATTGTTCTTCCAGAAGACAAAGAAACGAGATATAGTAGTGTTCACGGATGCCGAGTGGGCAGGTTCAATCTCTGATCGAAAATATACATAAGGGATGTGCTCATACGTTTGGGGTAATTTAGTTACATGGCGGAGTAAAAAGCAGACAGTGGTAGCTCGTAGTAGTGCTGAGGCTGAAGTGCGATCACTAACGACTGGAGTATGTGAGGGTTTTTGGCTGAGACATCCGCTAATTGATCTTTGAGTTCTTGTAATCAGTCCCATCACCACGTACTGTGACAATCAAGCCGCCATCAGTATCTCAAAAAACCCCGTCTAACATGAGCGCACCAAACACATAGAGATTGATCGCCACTTTATCAATGAGAAGGTCGCGAATAAAGTTATTTCTATGTGTTACATTCCTTCCCAAATGTAAGCTGCTGATATTTTTACTATGCCTCTTCATCAACCTAACTTTTATGGCATG
Organism: Primulina eburnea; assembly: GCF_022965805.1. NCBI lineage: Eukaryota > Viridiplantae > Streptophyta > Magnoliopsida > Lamiales > Gesneriaceae > Primulina > Primulina eburnea. The sequence goes on from NC_133113.1 coordinate 1,454,518, forward strand.
CGAAGCAAGCTTGAGTTGTTAGATATTTACAATCAAGTTTGAGGGGAAATGTGAAATATATAGAGTTAGGTTCTTAGCATTCTTGGATGCTACATAACAAGAGTGTGTTGTAATTAGTTGTTGTATCCTTTACTGTTCTTATGGTCTTTCCCTATTATTAGGAGTCATTTGTGATTCCTCTTAGTTTTGTGGTCTGTTACGTTTATTAGCCTTGTACATGTATGGTTTCACAATGAATGAATAACACAAATTATTATTCACAAAATAAGTGTTCTTCTACCGTCCCTACCAAATAAGAAGATTTTTGATATACTGGAGTTTGTGCAACAAATATTAGAGAATGTATAATGAAACTAGTTACCTCAAAGCTTATTCATCTTCGAAGGTCGGCGAGCCAAGTTTATCATAGTATTGTCATTTTGTTTTTTTTTTCCTCATTCATCTTTTGTTTGAGTGAACGTAGAATTTTTATCTTGATTGGATAAAAATCACGAGTTATTGTCTTAACAAAAACCATTTGTAAGATGATACTGATTAATTAATTAATTACTTTAGATAATAATAATATTTTTCTTTGCATAAACAAAATTTCGTTAAAACTCCATAATTTCGACAATTTATAATTAAAAAATGTAATAGGATAATACTAATAAATTTAAGAATATACCTATTCGTATACAGACGTCTAGGGATGTAAACGATCCAAACCAAGCCGAACAGTATCAGGCTTGAGCTTGGCTCGTTTAAGAATAATTCAAGCTCAAGCTCGAGCTCGAGCTTGATTCGAGCTTTTATAATCTGGCTTGAGTTTGGCTCGTTTAAGATTGATAGAGCTCGAGCTCGAGCTCGAGCTTTATTCGAGCTTTTATCATCAGGCTAGAATTCGACTTGTCTTGAAATTACTAAGTTTGTGAAAAGCTCGAGTTCGACTCGTTAAAAGCTCGTTTATCATGTTAATCAAGCCGGGCTCGAGCTTGGTTTATTAATAGCTCGTTTATCATATTTAACAAGTCTGACTTGAGCTCGGCTCGTTTTCGAGCTCGTAAAACATACAATTGAGCTCGAATTTGAGCTTGATTCGAGCTTGTTAAAATTAAATATATCTATGAACTAATTTTATATTAGACATAAAAATTTAACTTTTATTAGTACTAATATTTTTATTTGTCAAATCAACAAATGAGTCAAGCTCGAGCTTACGAGCCACCTAAACGAGCCGAGTTCGAGCTCGCGAGCCTATTAACGAACATGTTTGCGAGCTCACGAGCCGAATACGCTTAGGCTTGAGCTTGGTTTGATTAAGTTGTCGATCTCAAAATCGAGCTTGAGCTTGGTTTGATATGAATAACAAACGAACTCAAACAAGCTTTTTATCGAGCCGAGCTCCGAATAGCTTGCGAACGGTTTGGTTTGTTTACATCCTGCAGACGTCCGTCCCACTTGGGTCTATCTCATCTTCTCCATTGCAGGTCCTATCTCTGTGTATTTATCCCAGCCTCAGGAACCCATTCTTTCATTGCAAACGGGGTTTTTGAAGTTGGATTTGTGCTGAAGAAAAGTAATTTAATTCGAGGAATAAGTACACCGGCAGGTGAGTTGGCGAAGCGCCGCGTTCTTGGAGTTGATTAGCTGCTGAATTCTGCTTGTTTATGGATTTTTTGTTTGATTTTCTAGTGTACTGCTGTTCTGTGTGATTTCCTCAAATTTCCCCTTGATTAAAGTCTGGATCTTTTAAATGAGAGGTGGGATTTGTTTTGATTGATGAAATAGACTTATCTGGTTTTGATTTTGGTTTTCCTTTTTACTGTGATTTAAGGCAGTGGTTTTGCTTTTGAATTGTAGCAAAAATATGTTTTTCTTCTTCCAGCTATAAAATTGGCGTTTTTGATTTTATGCTGACATGCTAAACTTGATTCTTTGGTGAAAATTTGAGGTAGAGTTGCCATTCCTTGAGAGCTAAAGCTATCATGTCTGATCGAGTCGTCCAATCTGTTAATGAAACCAGTGGTGTACAGCCTATGCAAACGTATCAGTCTGTGTGGATGTCACATTGGTTGCGAGCGAGATGCGAGGCCATAGCAGAAACACTGAATCTCGCGTCTAGTGTGTCTGGAAATGAGGAACTCAGCTATGGTATTAAGGGGGGTAATTTAAGGCATGAGTTTGGCGTGTTGACGTCTGGCAAAGAACCTGCGGTGACTGAAACTAAAACTTCTGAGATGATAAATTATAGTACCAAAATGGGCACTGAAAGATTCGGATTCGGCAGTTCTATTTTCGAGCACAATCGAAAGACCGCCGATGTGCAAGTGCAAAGAGCTGTGATTGATTGCAGCTTTGAGCTAGGTAAAGATGTTGACGTCAACAGGGGGACTCAGTTTCCCTCCATGCTTCGTGGGTTTCCATATGCCAGTGATACTTCATCCAGAAGATTTCATCCTCCAGATGAAGGTACTTCAAAGAATCCTCTCGAATTGATGAAAAATCATTCTTCTGCAGAAGAGAGCTCCTTCGTGGCGTTGAAGCCTTTGCAGGAAACTTTTGCTGAACCATCATCACTTGGTGTTCTGTATAAACATGATCTAGGAAAATATGGATCACACAGAGGAAAATCTGAAATCTCTTCTTTGATAGGTGGAGATGACATGGTTTGCAAAAATCAGTTTCAGAACACTCATCGGAGAGTGCGAGAGAATATAAGCTGCAATAAGCACAGCCAATCAGCAGATTTGGTTTGTCAGGGAAAACATGACAGCCTACCACAATTAGAGAATTTCATGAATGAATGTTTTAGGGAGAATAATGCATCCCTTTTTCTTGATGTTCCTTCCACGAGTGCTAATCGCCTACCGACATTTAATCAAGGGTGGTTCCAGAAGATGCAGAAGTGTTCAGGTCTCAGACCGTACCCTGATCATTTCATGGTTTCAGCGGAAACAGAGGCAAAGAAATCATATTATAATTGTTACTCTTTGCATAAGTTACCAAATCGTCTTCATAATGTGGAAACAATGAGAATATGCACCATCATGGAAGAAGAAAATCTCGAAGGTTTTCCCAGGTTCTCTCAGACATCTCGCAGTCTTTTAATCACAAAAACAACCGTTTTCAATCTGTCAAGTGAATTTGATATTTTTGATGCTACGAGAGTAATTACTGAAGTGAATGGAAATACAGCCGGTCAAAGTAAGCGAGAAGTAATACTTCAACCATTGAGTAATTCTACTGAGAGTGAAAGAAAAGGATATGTTGGAGATGTCGAGACTCATAGAGCAACACTAAACAATGAATCAACAGCCGAGACTGACACCATGGACATGGATCACTTTAAGGAGAATAACCCGTATTCAGGTATTGTGTTTTTTTTCCTATTTTTTGTATGGATTATTGCAGACAGATGTCAGACTTTTAAATAGTTCCTTTTTTAAAAAAAAAATTGAAGCTGATGTGCCATCGTCGTATGATGCTCGAAAGTAACTGTAATAAACTATATTCTCTTATCTCACCCGAGTTAGTTTTTGTAGTAGCTACTTTACTGATCCTAAGCTTCTCTATTTTGTCTATTGTAGGTGCAAATTCTACTCCATCAGATAAGGTACTCTACTTATGCCTGTCATTGTAAATTAAGTATTCTCATATGTTTATACAGATTTAAATCTCCATCTGCATGTTCCTTTTACAGTATGACCTACAGAACCTCATGCTTTTGCCTAGTATCTGTTAATTCTAGGGTGATGAGCTCACAGATCAAATTATTGATGATAATAAAGGTCTACTTGGGTGTTATTTCTGCTGGCCAAGTCAAGACTACTTATTGAATATTTTCCATATGCATGTTGTACATTCTAGGCATGTTAATTATGAGGTAGTATAATATGCCCATTGGCTGAGTATTGTCTTGTCTGTACGTCCAAGATTTTTCTGGTTTAATATAGGATGTTTGCATGACCTTCTGTTCTCTATGGTGTTTATCATACTATATTCTGCAGTTCTTACACTTCAGTATGACAATTGGTTATGTGTAGGCTTTTAATATGAACTCGTTTCTATCATATCCAATTGATGTTTTCTCCTCAAGAGAGACTAAAACACGAGGCCCAAAAACCAAACTGCCGGATATCAACTTGGAGCTCCCTGCATTCGCAGCTGCAAAAGCAGCGTCATCAGAGAATTCAGGTCCTAGCTCCTCAAAGACTCAAAGTTTGGAGATGGACATGCTCATGGCGCATGCTGAGCCATCTAAACCAAATTCTAATCTCAGCCTGGAAGATTCTCGAGAAGCAGATCCAGGCAACAGATGGGTTAAGCGTCTCAAGTTGAGCTCTTCACAATCCTCTTCTTATGGCATGAATAGTTCCAATCCGACTGAAAACTCACATGATAAGAAAATGAAAAAGCATTTTGGTAGAATTCTTATGAATGGCATCCCTAGCTCGGAACCATATTCGAGGAAGCATCATGGCAAAGAATCAATGGCGTTGGATAATAAAAGGACCTTATCTAAGCAAAAGACTGAAATTACGGTGAGCCCAACAAAAAAGAATTCGGAGTTGTTGCTTTCACAACCCTGGATACAGAGGTGGCGGCACGGTGAATCACGTGGTTCCCGGGAGTATACCGAAACAATGGCAGTTTGTGCACTACAAAGTTCGAAATTGGCACTGCAGGACCATCATAAGAAGCAGTTTCCCAGTATCGGAGCTATGGCACTGATGGGAAAGGCTATGAGAGGTTTTCAACCATGTGATCTCCAAAACAGGGGTTCTTTCACTGTTTGGAACACGAAGACCATATGAAAAATACCCTGTTCCGCTGGTGTTACTTTCACTTTCTGAGCCCCCCTCCCCGTCTTCTCAATCAGGGCCACTGGCGTCACAATCTCTCAAGTTGCTCTGTCTGCACTGAATTTCCATCTGTAAGTGATCTATTTAATCAATATATTCACTTCACTGTAATTCGTGAGGCAATTATATTTTCATTACACAAGGCCGATGTCTCGAGCTACACCGGAAAAATTACCCCGAAAGCGTGAGACACATGAACTCGAATAGGATACTGAGACTTTTGGTCTTTATGTAGCATATGAGCAACTTTTCCAGCCCAATATATGGGGAAAGATTCAACATAGAACAACAGCCCTTCTGTCAAGGCCACTAGTGGACTTAAAGAACACGACATGTGAAACATTTAGTGTTGTGGATTGTATGAAATTATCATATGATATACGTAGATAGGTTACGACGAACATATGTATTCGATCGCTAGTTCGAGTCGAAATCAGCTGCGTGAAACTTCTTGTGTGGTTCTCTCAACTTCAGCTGTTGAGATGTCATCACTTGTCTATTCTATCTTCATTGAAAAATGGCAACAAAGAACAAAGAATTTGAAGGGCATTTTGACAACTTGAAGTTAGTGATATTTTGCAATGAACCAATAAGAAACTGGTTTAGGCAAAGGATGTTACATCCTTATTTTTCTTCATCAGTTTAATCAGTTTTCCTGTTAATAAATTGCTCAAGTTTTTCCATAGTCAACAATCCATCCAACCATTGCTTGGGCCTATGAATTTAAATCCAAATTCGTTGAATTTGATTCCAATTTTAAGGTTGTGTCTGAATTTCATTAGAGGGAATTCTCTTCCTAAAATCTTTTTCACAAATTGAATTCATCATTCAATGACACTGGAGATTAATTTAGAGTTGTATTCTTTTTTCCCTTTTTTTAGATTGAATAATGATATTTTAATAAACATCACAATATAAAAATAAGATGAACTTATAATTGTTAGAAAAAAGTTAGGTATTTGTAGCATCTATGTATCATTCAAGTCAATTAAGTTAAAATTTGTAACGTCTATTTATAATTCAACTCAATTAACTTGCATAAAATAATTATTTGATTTCAATTATTAATTTAAGAAAATGAATCTTCGTTTAGTAAAATTATAGAAAATGAAGTTTTCTTAAGCAAATATATTTTGGATATAAAATGGGTGAATGAAGTATTTTTTTTTTAGTTTTTTTTTTCAATTCTTGTGTCTAAATATATTATTGGTTTTTTGTTTTTCAAAATACAATTTATGTTCGTAGGCTTTCTTTACTTAATATAATGTTTTATTATTTTTTTTATATAACTCATTGGTTAACAAAATATAGGTTTTTGAAAGATTTCAAATTTACAAATTCGTGTGATTATAGTTTAGAATATAACTTAAAATAAATAATTGTTGTCACATGTTCTTAGAAATTCCAAGAATTATAATTAAATACTATTTTAGATTTTCAAGATGTATTTTTTAATTTTAGGAGAATATTTATCAATTAATTGATGTAACATGTAGAAAATATTGTCATTATATATCAAAATATTTTCTTACACTCTTATATTGTTAAATTAATAAAAATATGTTCATATAATTTACACTGTTATATTTCTGAATCAATTTAAAACCATTGTTATCATTATATTTGTATTGTTCTGTAAATTAAATTTAGTACTTAATCAAGTAAATCATTATTTTCATTTCTTATCATTTGTTTTGATCGATCTTTTTTGGAACAAAATGTTGTTTGATTGAATAGCTCACGTTATTCAAGGAGTAAAAAATATTTTTATTATTGTGGGGATTCGGACGCTAATCAAGTTCTTAATTATCATTGGGACTAATTAATCAATTATAAAACATGGTCTAAATTTTTTTTTTAAAATGCGGAACGTAGTGAAATGAAACTCATATACATATCAGTATAAAATACAATACAAGTCATGTACTGCATGCATTCAACTAAACTAAGGTTTAACAACTAATGTCAAGTGTTACAACCCTATTATACATCATAATCAAAGTCCGGAGCCTCCACTCTAATCACGATCTCTCTTCATCTCCTGGACCCTGATCCTGTCCCACCTGTTGTCATGTACACATACAGACAAGACAACAGTCGGATAACTCCGGTGAGAATAAATCCCAGTATAAATCAACGAAACATGCAATCATATAAACAAATATAAAGCATGTAATCATGTAACAGTAATATGTATCAAAATCTGAAACATAATCAATCATAAAACTGTCTAACATATACGTGACTCCACGTCTCAGACTAGACTCAATCCTAGTCTAGGGATCCCGGTTTCCAAATGTGGTGTTCCTATATCGAATTCCGTAATAGAAGGAACTCTGATCCTATTACTCGATATAACCAAATATGGTGTTCCTATATCGAATTCCGTAATAGAAGAATTTCAATTCTATTTACTCGATATAACCAACATCCGGTGTCCTGACCTAACCGTCATGGACTGTAGCTCTATTGCTAATATCCTTATCTTGAGACATTGTGCAATGTGCCCGTGGCGATCCCGCCACTATCAGGCACTTCCGTCCCAAGATTTCTATACTATTTTGTGACATCGTGCAATGTTCCCGTGACGATCCCACCACTATCAGGAACTTCTGTCACAAGATTACTCATCTACTACCTGTTATCTATAATTCAAGAGAACAAGTACATCAATCAAATCAATGCAAATATCAATGCAATAAAGTAAAGTATGTGATTTAGGGAAACTCAAGTCTAAACCGACTCAAGTCGATCTCCCAATACCACATTGACTTATACCTTTCTTTCGTCGGTTTCTGGCTCAGTCGAAGTCCTGAATTCACAGTCTGTCTGGCAATGACAATATCAATAATCTCATCTCAATATACCTTTCAAGTGAATAACAATCTGATCAATCGGGATTTAATTCAAAATCAACGGCATAACGGTGCATAATGGTACAATTTCAATATCCCCGTCAATACAATATCCTCAGATCACAGTTACAATCCATAACCCATATCCAATACAATCCGTAATCCAATCACAATTCAAATCTGTCTGGTATAAATCAATATACCCTAAAAATTCATAACAATTCCATAATCAGTCCGTTTTTCAATCTGACTTCGATTCTATGATGTCTAATATGTCCAGAACATCATATATGAATTATATCAAATTTCTACAACATCATATTTTCAAATGATACCAGAAATCAATAAAAATTACGTCCAGTAGTAGCTGTCAACGAGAGGAACACAGCACCGGGTTCGTATTCAAATTCAGACGGATAAATCTCACACAATATCAATTTATATCCACGAAATGAAAGCTCTTTCTAACCTTTCTCGGCCGTTTCCTTTTTCAGAATGGGGGACATTTGTTGTTTAATATATATATATATATATATATATATATATATATATATATATATATATATATATATATATATATATATATATTAGCATGCATGAATGTGACAAGTGTCACATTCAAGTCCTAATTGCACTTTAGTCCCTCAACTTTTCACTATTTGCAAATCGGCCCCCGTTCAATCTTTTAATTCAATTTCAATCCTAATTAATTACAAAAACCGTGGAGTCTAATTCATCATTCCAAAATTCGTAAATTAACAAATCTCGGGTTAAAGTGATATAATCTCGGGCTTTACAATTCTCCCCCTCTGATACATGATTTCGTCCTCGAAATCTCATGCATCTCATTCGTATCAATAAGGAGTATATATACAAAACTGTATAAGAAATTTACATCAGTGAAATAATGCTGGGAATTCTTGTCTCATATCCGATTCAGTTTCCCAAGTGGCTTCCTCAGTGCCATGACGAGTCCATTGAACTTTCACAAGGGGAATCGTCTTTGTTCTGAGCTGTTTTTCTTTACGATCGATAATCCAGATCGGTTTTTCGACATAACTCAATGTCTCATCCAGCTCGGTCTCGTCTGGTTGAATCACATGAGAATCATCAGGAAGATATTTCCGCAGCATTGATACATGGAAAACATCATGTATCCCGGATAATGAAGGCGGTAATGCAAGTCGATAGGCACGATCTCCTATCTTTTCGAGAATTTCATACGGACCAACGTAACGTGGAGACAATTTCCCTTTCTTGCCAAATCTGACAACACCTCTAAAAGGAGAAATCTTCAGGAATACTCGGTCTCCTACCTCAAATACCAACGGTCGTCGTCTGAGGTTAGCATATTTGTCTTGTCGGCCCTGGGCTGCCTTCATTTTCTTTTGAATCAATTTCACTTTCTCAGTCATATCTCTGATCATATCAGGTCCAGTCTCAGGAACTTCAGAGATATCATCCCAGTAAAGAGGGGATCTGCATTTCTTTCCGTACAATGCTTCGAAAGGAGCCATCTCAATACTCGTCTGATAGCTGTTTTTGTACGAAAACTCGCAAAGAGGCAATGCATCTTGCCAATTAGTACTAACATCAAGCACTACAGCTCTCAGCATAGCCTCCAATGTCTGAATCGTCCGTTCTGACTGTCCATTAGTCTGAGGATGATATGCGGTACTCAGATGTAACTTCGTACCTAGAGCTTGCTGCAAACTCTGCCAGAAGTACGAAGTAAACCGAGGATCTCGGTATGAAACAATCGACTTCGGCACTCCGTGCAGTCTAACCACTTCCTGAATATAAATATCGGCCATCTGGTCATACATGTAGGTCATTTTGTATGGAATAAAACATGCAGATTTGGTCAATCGATCAATCACGACCCAAATCGCATCACAACCTCTGGAGGATCTCGGTAACTGTGTCACAAAGTCCATGGAAATGTGATCCCATTTCCATTCAGGAATGGACAAACTCTGCAATAATCCTCCGGGTTTCTTTCTTTCAGCTTTCACCTGTTGGAAATTCAGACACTTAACTACAAATTCAGTAACATCAGATTTCATTTGCTTCCACCAATATTGTGTCTTCAAATCATTATACATTTTCCTGCCCCCAGGATGAATGCTAAAACGACTGTTGTGCGCCTCTGTCAGTATTTGCTGTCTCAATTCTGAAACATTTGGCACAACAAGACGATTATTCACATACAAAACGCCATTTCTCACCTGATATTCCGATCGATGTCCCGCTTTAACCATATCAATTGACTCCCGTATATTCTGATCACCTTTCTGAGCTGCTTTAATTCTCAAAATCAGCTCTGGTTCAGCTTGAATAGTACATAATCTCAGAGGCTGACAATCTGTTTCCAAAGCTAATCCAGACAAACAACAGTCTTCTATCAATTCGAAACACCTATCGTCGATAAGGATAGTGCACATACCTTTCGACTCAGCGCATCTGCTGCTGCGTTGGATTTCCCTGGATAATATTTTATTTCACAATCAAAGTCTTTCAGTAAATCTAGCCATCTCCGCTGTCTCATATTCAGCTCTGATTTCGAAAACAGATATTTCAAGCTTTTATGATCAGAATATATATCAAATTTCTCACCGTACAAATAATGCCGCCATATCTTCAATGCAAAGACTATGGCTGCCAATTCAAGATCATGAATTGGGTAACGAGATTCATGGGGTTTCAGCTGTCTCGAGGCATAAGCAATCACATGCCCCCGCTGCATCAAAACACAACCCAATCCTCGGTGAGATGCATCACAATAAATGACAAAATCACCAGTACCTGAAGGAATCGTTAACACATGCGCACTGGTCAATCTCTTTTTCAATTCCAGAAAACTGGATTCACAGTCTTCTGACCAAATAAACGGAGCATTCTTCTGAGTTAACTGCGTAATCGGTTTGGCAATAATCGAAAAATCTTTAATGAATCGGCGATAATATCCTGCTAAACCCATAAAACTGCGAATTTTCGGCACAGATGTAGGTCTCGGCCAACTAATCACGGTTTCAACCTTACTGGGATCAACTGATATACCGTTTCCCGATATAATGTGACCCAAAAACACAACCTGTTTCAGCCAAAACTCGCATTTCGACAATTTAGCATATAATTTCTCCACCCTCAAAATTCTCAACACAGTCCTCAGATGATTAGCATGCTCAATCATATTCTTTGAATAAATCAATATATCATCAATGAATATGATAACAAAATCATCCAAATATTTCTGAAAGACGCGGTTCATCAATCCCATAAATACCGCCGGTGCATTCGTCAAACCGAATGGCATGACAATAAATTCATAGTGTCCATACCTGGTTCTGAATGCTGTCTTAGAGATATCAGAGTCCCTGACTCTCAGTTGATGGTATCCAGATCTCAGATCGATCTTGGAATATACAGATGAACCCTGCAACTGATCAAACAAATCATCAATACGAGACAATGGATATTTATTCTTTACCGTTGCCTTGTTCAGCTGCCGATAGTCGATACAAAGTCTCATCGACCCGTCTTTCTTCCTCACGAACAGTACTGGAGCACCCCAAGGAGATACACTCGGTCTGATATACCCCTTGGCCAGTAAATCCTCCAACTGTTCTTTCAGTTCTTTCAATTCGATCGGTGCCATCCTGTATGGAGCCCTCGAAATCAGAACTGTTCCTGGCATTAACTCAATGCTGAAGTCTATCTCTCGAATCGGAGGCAATCCAGAAATCTCATCTGGAAAGACATCAGCAAATTCACACACCACTGGCAAATCCGCCAATGATGGGCTCGATTTCAGTAAATCAACTGAATATACCAGGAATCCATCCGCTCCCTTCTGCAATAACCGAGTCATATTCATTGCAGATATCAAAGGAATTATAGCACGAGAACCCTTACCATAAATTTCCACTACTCAGCCATCTCAGGTCTGAATCGAACTATCTTATGGAAGCAATCGACTGTAGCTCGGTACTTGGTCAACATATCGATACCGACAATACAATCAAAATCAGATAAACCAAGCACAATACAGTCTAGCTCAATCGTATGCCCATCATACTGCAGTATACACGATTTAACAGATTTTACTGATATCAAACATGTTCCTAACGGAGACGTGACAGATACTACAGTGGCTAATGACTCAACAGGCAATGTGTGCATTAATGCAAATCTCTCCGAAATAAAGGTATGAGATGCACCAGTATCAATTAATACATATGCAGGATAACCAGAAATAAAACAGTTACCTGCAACTACATCGTCAGGTGCGTCCTGTGCCTGCTCCTCGGTCAAAGCAAAAACTCTGGCCTGCTGTCTCGGAGGCTGGCTCAATGTCTAGCCCCCTCCTGGCCTCTGCTGTGACTGAGTAGACGGTGCTGGCTGAAAAGTATGAACGGCAGATGGTCGTCTACCTGCCTGAGCCACTGATCCCGATGACTCAGCTGCCTGCGATCCCTGGACACTCCTCTGTGGACACACTCACGCAAAGTGTCCTTGCTGTCTACAGATACGACAGCTACCAACCACTCCTCGGCACTGCTCTGTGGAATGCCTCCTTCCACAAGAGCTACAGTACGGTCCTGTATAAATCTGGCTCTGACTAATCTGTCTCGAGCCGCTTGAGCTGGACGAACTAGTTCCCGATTTCTTGAATTGCTTCCCTCTAGCCTTCAAGAAATCCTTCTTCCTGCTACCACTACCACTCTCGAATCTGGGAGGTGGTTGCTGTGATGCCATTACTGGAGGCACAAATAGAGCTTCCCTCGGTCTCAATAAACCGACTTCAGCTCCTTTAGCTCGGTTCAGTGCGTCGGTAAAATTGTTCGGTCTTCCAGTGTTTACCAACGTAAAGATTTCAGGATTTAGGCCATTTATGAACTGGTCCGCAACGGCCTCATCATGTTCAGCTACATGAGGAGCAAATCGGAGCAGTGTAGAGAACTTAGCCACATATTCATCAATGTTTAACTGGCCCTGTCTCAAGTTCGCAAACTCGGCTCCTTTGTCCTTCCTATAAGATACTGGAAAGAACCGTAGATAAAATTCAGACTTAAACACATTCCAGGTAATGGCCGTACCTCGTTGTTCCAATGTCCGTTTCGTCGTGATCCACCAGTGTTTAGCAACATCATGCAACTGGTGTCCGATCAGTTTCACCCTCTTTTCCTCAGTATATTCCAAAGATTCGAACATCGCTTCAATATCGTCCAACCAACTTTCACATTCCACGGAATTCTCCGTACCTTTTAGAGTCGGTGGATGAAATGACTGAAACCTTTTCAACAGTTTCTCCATCGCTGTAGGAGTCACATCCATGGGAGGATTCGATGTACTCCCCTGTTCTGGTATTCTTCTCGGAGGCATATCTGAAATCAAAAGGATTAGTAACCCCAAACCAGAATTCTATTTCAGTCCTCCTCCAATCATCTTACTGCTGATCCAGAATCGGCTCTGATTCGTTCTCAATAACACATGTCTTCAAATCAAATCAGATACCAAATAAACATGTACTATAAAGCAGTAAATCATGCTAGCATTCAAAAGCAGGAAAGAAAACACATTCTACCCCGCTCACTAGCTCCTATCTCAATCTCAAGGATCTATCGCTCTGATACCACCTGTTATGGGGACCCGGACGTTAATCAAGTTCTTAATCATCATTGAGACTAATTAATCAATTATAAAACAAGGTCTAAATTTTTTTTTTAAAATGCGGAACGTAGTGAAATCAAACTCATATACATATCAGTATAAAATACAATACAAGTCCTGTACTGCATGCATTCAACTAAACTAAGGTTTAACAACTAATGTCAAGTGTTATAACCCTATTATACATCATAATCAAAGTCCGGAGCCTCCACTCTAATCACGATCTCCTCATCTCCTGGACCCTGATCCTGTCCCACCTGTTGTCATGTACACATACAGACAAGACAACAGCCGGATAACTCCGGTGAGAATAAATCCCAGTATAAATCAACGAAACATGCAATCATATAAACAAATATAAAGCATGTAATCAGGTAACAGTAATATGTATCAAAATCTGAAACATAATCAATCATAAAACTGTCTAACATATACGTGACTCCACGTCTCAGACTAGACTCAATCCTAGTCTAGGGATCCCGGTTTCCAAATGTGGTGTTCCTATATCGAATTCCGTAATAGAAGGAACTCTGATCATATTACTCGATATAACCAAATATGCTGTTCCTATATCGAATTCCGTAATAGAAGAATTCCAATTCTATTTACTCGATATAACCAACATCCGGTGTCCTGACCTAACCGTCATGGACTGTAGCTCTATTGCTAATATCCTTATCTTGAGACATTGTGCAATGTGCCTGTGGCGATCCCGCCACTATCAGGCACTTCCGTCCCAAGATTTCTATACTATTTTGTGACATCGTGCAATGTTCCCGTGACGATCCCACCACTATCAGGAACTTCTGTCACAAGATTACTCATCTACTACCTGTTATCTATAATTCAAGAGAACAAGTACATCAATCAAATCAATGCAAATATCAATGCAATAAAGTAAAGTATGTGATTTAGGGAAACTCAAGTCTAAACCGACTCAAGTCGATCTCCCAATACCACATTGACTTATACCTTTCTTTCGTCGGTTTCTGGCTCAGTCGAAGTCCTGAATTCACAGTCTATCTGGCAATGACAATATCAATAATCTCATGTCAATATACCTTTCAAGTCAATAACAATCTGATCAATCTGGATTTAATTCAAAATCAACGGCATAACGGTACAATTTCAATATCCCCGTCAATACAATATCATCAGATCACAGTTACAATCCATAACCCATATCCAATGCAATCCGTAATCCAATCACAATTCAAATCTGTCTTGTATAAATCAATATACCCTAAAAATTCATAACAATTCCATAATCAGTCCGTTTCTCAATCTGACTTCGATTCTATGATGTCTAATATGTCCAGAACATCATATATGAATTATATCAAATTTCTACAACATCATATTTTCAAATGATACCAGAAATCAATAAAACTTACGTTCAGTAGTAGCTGTCAACGAGAGGAAGACAGCACCGAGTTCGTATTCAAATTCAGATGGATAAATCTCACACAATATCAATTTATATCCATGAAATGAAAGCTCTTTCCCTGGAACCTTTCTCGGCCGTTTCCTTTTTCAGAATGGGGGACATTTGTTGTTTATTATATATATATATATATATATATATATATATATATATATATATATATTAGCATGCATGAATGTGACAAGTGTCACATTCAAGTCCTACTTGCACTTTAGTCCCTCAACTTTTCACTATTTGCAAATCGACCCCCGCTCAATCTTTTAATTCAATTTCAATCCTAATTAATTACAAAAACCGTGGAGTCTAATTCATCATTCCAAAATTCGTAAATTAACAAATCTCGGGTTAAAGTGATATAATCTCGAGCTTTACAATTATAAATTTTATATTTTGTTATATAGAATGTGTTATGGATTCATGTGCCTCATAAGAGCTTTCATGCTAGTATGTATGTATCTATATACATATGTGTGTCTACATATATATATATATATATATATATATATATATATATATATATATATATATATATATATATATACTAGAACAGTGCACGTGCGTTGCACGTGGAAACGATTTTATTTGAGATAAAAGTAGTTGATATAATAAATAAAATTGAAAATTATATTTTTTATAAATTCATATTAATTACATATATGAAATTTACATGTTTTCACATGTTTATTTTAAATAATTTACTTTTCGTTATGTAATTTTGTTGGTTATTTCTGTGTACATGTCAAGTTTTAATAACAAGAACAGATATCGTCCGAAAAAACTTGATATATTACAAATCTACATTAAAAACAATTCTTTAATTAACTTGAACAAAAACTTGAATAAATTAATAAACTAAATTGAAATTAAAATAAAAGGATAAAACAAACACAATTTAAATAATTTAAATTAAAATAATTAATAAACGACTGTTCAAATATCGATTAATGCACATATCAATTCTTAAGCAATGATTTTGAAGGAATTCATTATTTTATCAATATGTTATGTCAAATTATATTTAACTAATTCAACAACATACAATAACCAAGTGTCCTTTTGTTATTTAATAATTGCAATTGCAACAATGAATGATGGATTTCTCTAGCTTTCGTTTTTTAGGCTATGACTATCAGCATGTACTCAATCTCATATGTTGTTAGGACCGGCTAGATGTTTAGAGGGGGTGAATGAATACCTATTAAAACTTTCGGTATTATTGGTTTGAGCTAACAAAATACAATCGCTTTATCTCAACTCAGTTGAGTTACAAGTCAACAAGGTAAAATATATGCGCAGAAAAAGAATTGTGTTCAAAGTTGAACCAAATAGATACTAACACGATAATCGGTAGATCCAATTATCCCAATGTCAAAAATATTCATGATGTTCAGTAGTTTTTCGTTGATGAAAATATTGTTAAACAACCAATTCAAGCTGATTTTGATGGAGAAAATGGAGAAGAAATGCATCAACCTTTGGAGAATGCATAATATGTAGAGTACAAGCAACAATCAATAATCAATCAACATATTTTAGTCAACGAGACAAAAAATGAACAAAGATCTCAACGATTTAGAAGAAGAGCAACATGGATGACAAATTATGAGGTAACTGGTAATAACCAAATTGAAGATTAATTTGTTCATTTTGCTCTATTTTCATATTGTGATCCAGTAGCTTTTGAAGAAGGTGTCAAAGAATCAAAATAGCAAAAGGCAATGGATACTGAAATCACATCCATCGATAAAAATAAAACTTGGGAACTCATCGAGCTTCGAAAAGGTCAAAAAACGATGTGTGAAGTAGATTTACATGAGTAAATTGAAAGAAAATGGAAAGTCGACATTCTTACATGGAGACTTGGAAGAACATATATGTATCCATCAACCTCCTTGTTATATTAAGTTGGAAATGAGCATAAAGTGTATAAATTGAAAAAAAAACTTTGTATGAGTTAAAGCAAGCCCCACGAGCTTAGTATAGTCAAATTAAGACTTATTTTTTAAGGTATGTTTTCAAAAAAGTTCATATGAGTATAAACTTTGTACAAAATTGAAGATGATGGAAAAATCTCATTGTTTGTTTATATGTTAATGATCTTATATTCTCTGAAAATGATAGTGTCATGTTTGGAAAATTTAAGAAGTCCATGATGGTTGAGTTTGATATGTAGGATCTTGGCAAGATGCATCATTTTCTTGGTATGAAGTAGTTCAATCTACTTATGAGATTTTTATTTCACAAAAGAAACGTGTTCAAAAAATTTTGTGCAGATTTAATATGAAGAAATGTAATTATGCAAGTACTCCCGTAGACTATGGTTTGAAGATAACAAAAATTTGTTAAGGAAATAAGATTGACAACACATTTTACAAGCAAATTGTTAGAAGCTTAATGTATTTGACAGCAACAATGTCGGATATTATGTATTCTTTCAGTCTCATAAGCAGATACATTGAGAATCCTACAGAAATACATTTTTAAGTTGTTAAGAAGATTTTATGATGCCGACAACGAACACAAGAACTTGGTCTCTACTATAAGAAAGGAGAACAATCAGATTTGAAGGAGATCGAGATGATAGAAAAAGAACTTAAGGATATGATTTTTTTTCTTAGATCAAGCGGTTGTTCCATGCACTTCGAAGAAACAATCAATTGTTACTTTATCAACCATTGAAGCTAAATTTGTTGCATCAACTTCACGTGCATGTAAAGCTATTTGGTTGAGAAAAATTCTTGAAGAGCTTAAATTCACGAATCATGATCTTTTTGCAATTTATTATGATAATAGTTCAGCCATAAAACTATCAAAGAATCTAGTCCTCCATGAAAGAAGCAAGCTCATTGATGTGAAATATCAATTTTAAGTGACTGCACAAAGAATGAAACAATTGATCTCATATATTGCAAAAGTGAAAACCAAGTAGCTGACATGTTTACCAAGTCCCTGAAACTACCTGTATTTCATAAACTAAGGGAGCTACTTGGTATTAGCATACTACAAAACAAATTTGAAGGATGATGTTCTTATTAAGCCGATGTTTACCTTATCGGTTTAAGGGAGATATTATTGAATTGTTAAAGGTTTGTCGAAGTACTTAGTTATCTGTCTTGTCAAATAAAATCTGTTAGTCATTGTTTACTATTAACAAAGTATTACAGAAAATAATTATCTTAGCATATTTGTTATTTAGTGGTCAAATATTGTTGCTATTTTTATGGTTTTTTTCATATGTATATTTGCCTATAAAAGGCTCATTGCTGAATAAAAAATATATATAATAGAAAACAAAATTCTTCTCTTTGTTTGATTTATATTTTATTCTCTGAATCACTAACCACAAATCTATATGTTCATTTAACTTGAAGTTTAAAAAATACAATTCGAACCATTTTTGCTTATAAAACGTATATGTTTATTTGATTTGAAGTTTAAAAAATCAAGTTTGAACTATTTTTTGTTATGAAACATAGAAAATATATCTTTAAAAAATATTAATAATAGCCTACTTTTTCATGTGAAAGAATGCATAATAAAAAAATATGTAAGAAATATTAATAGCATTCAAATTTTTATTTGAAATAATGCATAGTTATGTATCAATTAAATAAATAAATAAACTAAATTAAATTAAAATTATATCAATTATTAACTAATAATAGGGAAAATAATGCATAATGATGTATCAATCTATCAATTAAATAAATTAACTTTATTTAACTTGAAGTTTAAAAAATTAAGTCTGAACCTCTAACTAAAAATTAATATGTTCATTTAGCTTAAATTTTAAAAAATTAAAAAGATACATTAATCGTATATAAATCAATCAAATCAACAAACGTTAGAGCAATATTATATGAGTATGTTCATTTTAATAAGTCGGTGAAATCACAATACATTATTATTATTATTACAAAAAATAAAAAACTAAAATTATTCACATCGTGATGTCCTCACAATTATTTCAAAAACAATAAAGCACCAACATCTACAAATATTTATTTATGCTAAATTTATATATCGAAACATATGCAAATCAAATATTAGATCACTAAAAATTTATGGATGAGTGTTATAGATAAATATAAATGAGATAATGACATATTTATATATTGATTTAACTTTAAGTTAAAAAAGTTAAGTATGAAACATTTTTTGTTAAAAAAAATAGAAAATATATTATAGGTTTAAAAAATACTAACCACAAATTTATATGTTTATTTAACTTGAAGTTTAATAAATACATTTTAAATTATTTTTGGTTATAAAACATATATGTTTATTTAATTTGAAGTTTGAAAAATTAAGTCTGAACAGCTAACAAAAAATCTAACAAAAAATTTATATGTTCATGTAATTTGATGTTTAAAAAATTAAGTCCTTACCATTTTTGGTTATAAAACATAGAAAATATATTTAAAAATAGAAAAATTTATTATAGGTTTAAAAAATACTAACAATAAATTTATATATATGTTCATTTAACTTGAAGTTTAAAAAATAAAGTTTGAACTATTTTTAAGTATAAAACATATATGTTTTTTTAACTTGAAGTTTTAAAAATTAAATCCGAACCACTAACAAAAAATTTATATGTTTATGCATTTGAAGTTTAAAAAAACATAGAAAATATATTTAAAAATAAAAAATATATTGTAGGTCAAAAAAATACTAACCATATATTTATATGTTCATTTAAATTGAAGTTTAAAAAATAAAGTTTGAACTATTTTTAGTTATCAAACATATATATTTTTTTAATTTGAAGTTTAAAAAATTAAGTCTGAACCATTTTTGGTTATAAAACATAGAAAATATATTAGAAAATAGAAAATATATTTTAGGTTTAAAAAATACTAACCATAAATTTATATGTTCATTTCAGTTGAAGTTTAAAAAATAAAGTTTGAACTATTTTTAGTTATAAAACATATATGATTTTTTTTTAAATTTGAAGTTTTAAAAAATTAAGTTCGAACCGCTAACCAAAAATTTATATGTACATGTAACTTGAAGTTTACTAATCATAAATTTATGCGTTCATTTAAATTGAAATTAAAAAAATAAAGTTTGAACTTTTTTTATTTATAAAACATACATGTTTTTTTTAACTTAAAGTTTAAAAAATTAAGTCCGAACCGCTAACCATAAATTTATATGTTCATTTAAATCGAAGTTTAAAAAATAAAGTTTGAACTATTTTTATTTATAAAACATTTAACAAAAAATTTATAGATATATGTTAATTTAACTTGAAGTTTAAAAAATAAAGTTTGAACTATTTTTAGGTATAAAACATATATGTTTTTTTAAATTGAAGTTTTAAAAATTAAATCTGAACAGCTAACAAAAAATTTATATATTAATGTAACTTGAAGTTTAAAAAAATTAAGTTGAAACCATTTTTTATTATAAAGCTTAGAAAATATATTGATGTGAAATAATGCATAGTAAAATAAAATGTATCAATTAAACAAATTAGGTAATTAGATAAGAAAATTGAAAAGTCACCTAAATAAATAAATAAGACATTAATTAAGTAATAGTTGGAAAAGGGTAACCAAGTAAATTCACAATTCAAACTTATATATTTATAATAAATATATATTGATGTGAAATAATGCATAGTAAAATAAAATGTATCAAAAAAGTGAAAAGTCACCTAAATAAATAAATAAGACATTAATTAAGTAATAGTTGGAAAAGGGTAACCAAGTAAATTCACAATTCAAACTCATATATTTATAATAGTATAGATATAGATAGATATAGATAGATAGATATAGATATAGATATTGATATAGATATAGATATAGATATAGATATAGATATAGATATGATACAATAAATTTGAATTTTTTGAAATTCTTTTTGATCTATTTGGTGTGATTTATTTACTTTGTTAAGAATGTCACTCCACACCATATTTGATTACTGCTAATTTATTTTTATTTTCATTTTTAATAATTGTATGAAATATAAATCATGGTAATGCGACATATAATACTAAACCGAGTGAGCCAATCACCACCTTTAAACATTTCTATCAAATCTGCGTCATACTTCATTATTTCTTCTCCCATAGATGCAGAAAAAAAGGAGCATACAAAATCTCACCTTAATTACATTCTTTTCGACAAATACTGCCTTACAAAAGAAAAGGAACGACGGTGTCGATTTGTAAAACCGGTTACCCCGACTCCAAGTTGTCTCAAAGCTTGCATTCCTGACTTCGAACGACTCCATTTTGTATGCATTATATGACTGTTCCATCGTTGATCGTTGCCTTCTCGAGTATGACGGTGATCCCTGAACGAATACAGAATCCTTCTTCCTGTCTGTTACCTTCTTGAACACCCTGTTAAAGCCACAGAGAACTATTAAAGAAAAAACTTTGTTTTTGGTGAAAAAGCTATTGCATTATATGTGATAAAATCTTACATCTTTGTTCATGATGATCACGTTTTTCCCTATTCTTGCATTCTTGTCAATAATACAGTTCCTACATGTCAAAAGTTACGCGAATCTCTTAAATACGAGCTCGTAAGAAACCATAGTATGTTCATTTCTTGGCTAAAACGAATCTCAACCTGTATATGTATGTACGTGCGTTTGTGTATCCAAGAAAAGGGTGTATGTTTGTTAACCTGATTTTTGTATCTCTACCTATCCCCATGGGAACTTTCCCTTGTGCGAGGAGGGAGGCGATTTCAGGTTCTGTTTGGTAATTATCGGCCCCCATCATTAATGTATCCTGTTATCCAGAAATATGATATAAAACATGCATATTCCGAATATAAAGCCTGTGTTTTAGTAAATGGAAGCACGACTCTTACCTTCAGTTCCACACCGCTGTCTAAACGAGAGCGCTCGCCCACAATCGAGTGTTCGACTATGCATTCTCGTAAGAAACACCCGTGTGAGATTATTGCATCCTTAATCTGAAAGATGGACTTGTTATATTAACCATATGAGGAATATGTTATGAAGCAACTTTTTTTTAGCTTACCTTGCATTTGTCGATTTTGGTTGGTGGTAAGAAACGAGGAGACGTATAGAAAGGAGTCTTTGGATCGTAAAACTCAAACTTAGGAAACTGCGCATAAAATTATCGACGTCTCACTTTCGAAGAATCGAACATAAAATGAACTTATCAAACGAAAGAAAATGAGAGGAACCTCATCGGTAAGAGCTAGATTAGCTTCGTAGAACGATTTTATCGTTCCAATATCCTCCCAATAGTCTCTGAATACATATGCCTGCAAAAAAGGCACATATAGATTTTCTTGGATGTAAAATCTTTCTACGAAAAATCAACTGCGTAAACATACTTGCACGTTGTATTCTTTTATAGCAGCGGGTATTATTTCCGATCCAAAGTCATTTGAATTTGGATATCTCCACCTCAGGAGATTTAATAAAATGTCTGTCCTAAATGCATAGACACCCATTGAAGCGATGTATGGAGATTTTGCTGCTTGGAGAGGCGACAGTCCTATGATAGACGTATCCACTTGCTGCAGGAATGTGAATTTAACAAATTAGGACAAAATGTGACATAATTTATGTGAAGTTTGTTTTGCATAGAATATGACATTGTGGGACGATTTAGAAAGCTCCAAAGAACTAAGTTTAGAAGATTAGATTAGAATACCATTGCTTTCTTATCAGCTCCCCAAGGTTTTTCGGCAAATTGGGTTATTCTTCCTCGGTTATCAATCTTCACCAGTCCAAAATCCGATGCTCGGCTACATAATTAAGGAGATTTTCAATCAGATACAACATGAACACAAAAATTAAAAAATTAAATCAATCTTGGAACTTAGAACTAATTTTGACAATTAAATCATAAACTAGAACTAACAAGCAGGTTTAGAACAGCAACAAGAAACAGTTCGACTAACCTGTCATCCACAGCTGCGCATGAAAGAGTGAGATCCGCATTTCGGTCAATATGGTTCTGCTCGGGTATAGAAAAGGCTGAGAGAAACACCATGGAAAGTTTCCATAAAAATGGTTGGTTTTTATGAGCGAACATACCTGAACAAAGTCCATATAATCCATCCTATAAAGGTGATCCCCTGATAGTATCAATATGTTGTCGACGTCTTTTGCCTTTGCGTCCTGCAAGATTCATTTAAGGATTCTAATGTCATAAGAATAATTATCCAAACAAATCAAGATGATATTGCAAAAGCCAAATCTACAAACTCACCTCAAATACCCATATAAATTGCCTGACAGCATCTGCGGTTCCTTGGAACCACTGTTTTCCCGTATCTCCGGCCGTTTGAGTAGCAGCCAAAACCTGTTTTACATTAACAATAAGTAAAATGCTTTTGAAGAACTGATGCATCTTTATAATTCTTAGCAGTGGAGGGAGATCCAAGAATCCGGGAAAAGGGGACTAGATGGGGCAACTCAATAGATGTGGGGTGGTGTTAAAACTTAGTTGTACAAAAGTCACATATAAAATCCTAAAAAAGGAATTGCATCACCCCTTCCCCCGGCCTTTTGCTAGATCTACACTTCTTCACTGAGTATAACAAGAAAAATACTAATTTCCAATGAGGAGGTTCTTTTTCATGCGAACATATGTGGAGATATGAAAATATTCGTATACAAATCACAACCTCAACGAATCCATCACCAAAGTTGAGACCGTTTCCAGTATAGGTTCGAAAGATGTGACGATTGAGGGAAGCAGAATTGAACTGTGTCAGAACAAAGATCTTGTTGATGCCACTGTTGATACAGTTGCTCATCGGTATATCGATCAGCCTATAACATCCTCCTACTGGAACCTGCAAACAGCATCACAAAAGTCGTGAGATCTCGAAGAATCAAACTCAAAAACAGAAAGTAGTTTGATAGTTCATGTCAAGGCCATTGTAGTTTGATAGTTCATGTCAAGGCCATTTGCTATTCAACATCAAGGACAAAGACAATTGAAAAATCATCAAGATCACACTCTTTTTCTTGAAATGGTATTTCCAGTTGTATACTGCGATGCTTATTTGTAATTCGTGATCACGAAAATATTATCTTACAGCCGGTGTTGCGGCTTTGCTTGTAAGAGGGAAAAGCTGCGTGCCTGCACCTCCTCCAAGAATTATTGCTGCCACATTCTTCGGATTCGCATTGCGCCTCTCGAATTTTGGTGCCTGGACAGTCTAGAAACACACAGTTCAATCAATATAAGTATTCCCATGATTTGAAAACACACAACGAGCGAGGGGGTTCCAATAAAAAAGCAGCATATTTCATCCCAAAATCGTATTAAAAAATGGCTTTGTTTTCGAAACAATGAAATATATTATCGTGCATTCAAAATTTACTACAACTACAAACAATATATAGAACTTCAACTAAAATGAATCAACATAAACTGTGGGGCAAAAAAACAAACCAGAGTTTCTTGGATGTTTTCTCTGGTGAGTACAGAATAAGCAACCCCAGGTTTGATCTTCCTTTCCTTCTTCTCAAGATTCAAACCGTTTCCCCATTGATTCATCCAACAATTATTCAAACTCCCTCTAATCTTCTCTCCCCAAAATCCATTACCTCCATTAACAAATCCACCTCTGCTCAAAGTTCCAAAATGGCAGCAAGCATCCATCATAACTCACTCACTAATCCAAAAAAAAAAAAAAAACACATACAAATTCAAGAATCATCACCATTATGAGAAAAATCCAAAAATCCCATAAATTAAAGGAATGATCAAGCCTAATTCACAAGATTCAACATTACACACAAGTAGAAAGGTTTCAGTAGTGTATCAAAGAAGTGCAATATGTAATCCAAGCAACCAAGTAAAGTATAGATTTTCACCAAAAGGTTGGAACCCATTAAAAAATTCACTCTGAACAGTGATTCATAAGCAAAGTTACTTATATTAATTTTTTAAAAAAACCCTTTAATATTTAGGAAAAAGTACAGGGTACAACTTAAAAATTGCACCTTCGGAAGGTGTAAAATAAGATCACCGAGAACTCAAGAGTCGAGATTTCAACCATTACATCGTGCAAAATGGCTGGCAGTCCAAGATTTTTTGGTTAAACGGAAAATTTCTCGTCCTTAAATCGAGATTCTTGAATCGAGAATCTTGAACATAGAAAACGAAACAGAAACACACAAAAAATGAATATCATACCACAGAAAGGTGGTGGAGGGAATGCAGATTGCAGTGCAGAATTATCGATTATGGTTACGAAGAACTGATTGATTTAGCCGGAAATGAATAAGAAATCAGCGAAGTGAAGGTGGCAGCTTTACTGGTTCGTGGGATATCACGAGATTCTTGAAACCTTGCATTTGGTTATGGCAAATACTGTATATATAGAAAAATGAAAGTGTAAACTTTATTATTTCTAGCAAAATCTTGATTTTACCATGTTAGGCACTTATTGATAGTACATTACAAATTCATGTAACTTTTTTATTTTTTTTACATATTTCGATAGTTCTATTTTATTTTTCAAAAAATATAATTAAAAAAAAAAGGAAATTGCTTAATCTGAACTTGACATATTCATATTATATCTATATATATAAGTATTATTTGCATTTAGCACTCTGAATTTTGTTAACCACATTCACCCTTACAATTCTCTTCAAGAATGTGACAACAACGCCCTCCCTTGCACTTATTAATTTTAATTAGAGATTAATATGTTTTAGAAATATAATAAATAATTTTCATCTATTCATACAATCTCACAACAACATGATTTATTGTTTTAATTTGTTGTCATATAATTTTGATAATCTAAATATTTTTATGTTTATATTACATTGATGTTGGGTCAAATATGAATAAGTGAGAATATTACCAAGATGATTGATATTTTGGAAGTTCTCGTGCGTCAAAGTGCTGACGTTGCGTCATTTGATCTGTTTTGCTATGTGAGCTGTAAAAGAGTGATGTCATATCTTAATGTATAATACTACCTCTGGTGGTGACATGAATGACGGTAGGGAAATTGTAAGACTAATCTCTAAAAGATATGAGACAATACCAGCAGATAGACACACACTTCCCTGGACTCATGGACCTAACAGCTCGACATATTAGCATCGAAGTATGTGCACTATGCACTGCCACGAGTATAAAACAATAAAGTTGCGCATTGGCTTTTGACATAGCGGTAAACTTTTGATCCTAATAATTTGTATGAAAGCAAGGTCATGAGTTCAAGTCTCCCATAAGCATATTTCTATACTTCTTGGGAGAGAAAATGTTGGGCTAAATATATATGAGTGAAAATAGTACTGGAATGATTGACCTCATGAGAAGTTCACATGCGTCAAGGTGGCGTTGCGCCACTTTATCTGGTTGGCTAGGTGGATCTTTGTAGAGACAGGACCGACGGTAGAAATAAGGTGAGACTGATCTCTTAGAGGTATGCGACAATACTAACAGATAAACACGCATCTCGCTAAACTCATGTGCTTAACAGCCCGACCAATTAATACTCAAGTAGGATCACTCTGCGCTGCCACAAATATGAGGAAATAAAGTTGTCACTTATCTGTATGTTATAGCTTTTAGTCTAATAAATGTTTGACGCTAACATATGATATATGTAAATTTGATTTCAATATTTATATTTTCTGAAAATATATTTCGTATTTTTATTTAAATTATTTTTCCACATATTATTATCTTATATACAATTAAAAGTGAAAAATATTAAAAAATAAAAATATGGTTATATATATTCTAAAATTAAGTATTGATTGGAAGTTAAACATTTTTTTTTCAAATAAAAAGATTAAATAAATATGATATGATTGAATTAGCTTATATTTCTAAAAAAAATAGTGTCCATAAAAAATATCATATCATTCAAATTAATTAATAACCTTTCCATGGAACATTTTCTAGTAAGAAAATATAATAAAATAATAAAATAATTTATTGATGGCTCAAGGAAATATATGAAGTGGAAAGAACAATACATAGCAGTTAAAAAGTTAATTCAAAATCCATACAAATATATTATTTATAATTTTATTTTGTTAAATATATTGTACAAAATAAATTAAATTTAAAAAAAATTGAACAACCTAGTGCTTTTTAAAAAAAATATTAATTAGTTTAAATTAAAATTGCAAACAAGAAGTTTTGAAAATCGAGAATATATATTATGCAAAAGATAAAATATGGACCGAACTTTCATAATTCCTATTTGTGTCTTGAATGTTGCCAGCTTAATAAGTTTTGAAATTGTTTAACATTTTTACTTTTTCAATATAATGTCATTTTTAAAATGTTAATCTATCAAAAATAAATCTTGAATATATTATTGTACTATCCAAAAATCAAACTTATTATATGAAATTATAAGACTATAAAGTTTTAAAAAGGTAATGGTATTAATGATATGAAATAAGTTAAAGAAACTAAAGTATCGATGTTATATGAATAAAATGAAAAAAATATTTATTAGAGTCCTAATGAAATGTGATTAACAAAATTTGAAGTAAACCGGATCTTATTATTTTATGAGTTAGTTTCATGTGAGACCGTCTCACAGATTTTAATCTTTGAGACGAGTCAACCCTAACTATATTCACAATAAAAAGTAATAATTTTAGCATAAAAAAATAATATTTTTTTATGGATAACCCAAATAAGATATCCGTCTCACAAATACAACCCGTGAGACCGTCTCACACAAATTTTTGCCTTATTTTATTTATTTCAAGAGGCATTAATTTCCTAAATTTTCCAAACCAATAGAGGAAAAGATTTTTCGATATCGTCCATGTCTCCATCACATAACCAAATAAAAATGTCAATTTCATGATGTATTGCCATTGAATTATTCATGGGAGATGGATTAAATATTATCATATAAATAATAGGTGTAATAATAAATTTTTATTTTATTTTTAAATTAAGATTTATTTTCGACATCAGTACTACATAATTTTATATTTGAAAGTTCGGTGGTGATAAATGGACGAAGGGAACTTGATAGTGTACCGTTAGATCAATAAAATATTGTCGAAGTATCGTTTTTCTCATTCATGACACAGTGGAAGTTTAAAATTTTTCGTTTTGACATTCGAAATGGTCATTGGGTAAGTATGTTTAAAACATTCATAGAGTGTAAGAATTTTATACCCATGCATGTATCATGTTTGGCCTCCAAACTATTCCATGTTTAAAGCGAAGATAGTCTTTTTTGTAAATCTGTGCGAACAGAAATCGCCTTTGAATATCTAATTAGGTCCATGATCAGAAACTGTTATCCTCGCTTGGATTGCACTAGAAATCGCAAGAGATTTATGCGTTGAAACTATAACCTCCGAATTTCCAAAATTCGGAGACGGTGCAGCAACGCCGGCGTGGCGGTGGAGAATACGGAAGGATTTAAATTTTGTTCTCCAAATTTTCAAGGATGGCCAAGAGCTTTTTCACGAAGTTGGAAGGATTTGTGTTGAATTTTGTGTGCCAAAATTTTGTTATGTTTCATAACCCCTCATGGCGTATGTATAGAGCGCGACTCCTGATCTAATCAAGAATCTCTCTCCCACACGGACTCATCTAGAACATTCATGAGAATTTTAGATGTTATTAGTCATCATTACTAGCACAATCATTTAATTTCTAAATTCTTAAGTCACTAAAGAAATGATTTTGAACTTATTATAACTCTGATCGATGATCCGAGAGCGTCAATGTGTCAAGTATACAAGTCTTGTTTATATAATGAAAAAAACAAAAATTTCGAATATAAAAAATTTCGTTCACCATATAAGGCAGTTATTAGTTTAGTGAACTCCTTCACTAAAACATGAAATTCCATTCTCTTTCTTTATTTAACAATTAATCAAACTTTCATTTCTTTCATCCTATGTAATCAGTTCGTAAACTCCTTATATAAGATTCAATTTTGATCTCCATTAAATTGTCGTAAAATTCAACTCTTTGAATTTTGAATTTCTCCACAAGGACACATAGTCCGATATTTGTGTGACCCTCAATAGTTCAGGGATACAACTAACTCTGGGTTCACATCTCCATGTGATTCAGAATAATATTTATTCTTATTCAGGTTTACACTAATTAGGCCCATTTTTTCATCAATTCATTGATCAAAAATGTCAAAACTCATTTATGATTGAACCAATCGGATCATGGTAAGAGAGTCTACTAGCATCGCTCTATGATTCCCTAGGTATCATTGATAGTACCTGCAAAAACTTTAAGTAATGGTTAGCGTACAGTACGGTCCCTTCAACACATATATCCCGATCAAATATGCAATTATTGGTATATCGAGAATTGCCTATGAATTCGATAACGATGTGATTCATCTTTTAGTAATAATAGTGGCATTATATGTGCAACTAAGAAAACACGTTTCCCTAAAGTACATTTCTTATTCTGACAAAAGACTCATTGCACTATTAACTCGTCAAATCACATATGATATCTTTACCCGTTGGTAAACGATGAATCTCTAACTACAATGCATTTGCTCTTACGTATTTCGGAACTACACCCAATCTCGCCACTTGGTGACCTTCAATGGAGTCGGTAAACGAATCAATATACATGTTTGTACGTATAGCCCCTACATTGTCCCGGGTCAAAAGATTAATAATGTACAACCATAACCACATATTATTCCACCCGATAAGTGAGATCAACTTGGATAGCCCGAGGGAGGATTGTTCAGTGCATCATCATATGACCACTCATTTGTATAAATAGACATCTACATGCCCTTGCCAATGAAACATTGTGTTTACGTCACATATGCTAGTCTCATATTCAAGCGACCTTTATCCTTATTTTAAGCCGCTGATTCGACTAAGTACCTGTTTAGAATATATGGTACACTTCCCAATGAGTTTTATACTTTTACGTTGAGAGGCATGCCTCATGGTACATATTGTATATTCAAAGACTTTATATATGCAGCTTGCATGAGTATAAAGATAAAACATAATACAGAAGCATAATGCCATAATTGAATAAAATAATAAAATATTATTAAAATAAAGATAATTTTACATTAGAGTCAGTAAAAACATAGTCACGTGTTGGTTTGCTGGGCAACTACTCTCCAGCTTCAAACAAACTAGTCGAGATGAATTGCCATAGAATTTGGAAGAAAATTGAGAATTGTAGATCAGATTATATCTATTTTGGTGTTAATTGATCAGGTTGTTATGAATCCGAGAAGGTACGCGTCCATCTATTGTATTGTCTCATATCCCTTAAAAATCAGTCTTAAAATTTTCTTATATCTACTCATGGCCTCATCAAAGACAATATTACCTATTAAGATTTGGCGTCACTCTTCTACGGTTTATTTAGTCAACCAGATCAAACGACATAATATCAACAGATTGACGTACGAGTACTTTCCAAGAGGACATTCATATAGTATTACTCTCACTCATACATGCTTAAGTCAACAGAGATATTTGTTGGACATGATAAATAAAATAAAATTCATGGCTCAAAAAAATATATGAAGTGGAAGTCCAATAGAAGGAAATATTTACAACCTTTAGTTAAAATCCAATGAGTCAGAAAAATAGAGGTTTGAACACTTGGTGCGCGCATGATTGAGGTTGACCCATGGTCTATGACTGATGAAAATGGCAGATCAGTTAAATCGCTTGGAGGAATGAACAAAAGCATAAAAAATCATCAGAAAAAGCCTATACACAACTCATCGATCAAAAACTCAAAGCAAGATACTATCCGTAAATTTCATCAATTCTAGTTAATTTTAGTTCCCTTATTTCCCGTTTATGATCTTAATTCCCTTATTTTTTAGCATATTTCTTCAGCTTTTATTTTAAGTTCTAGTTAAAAGATGATTATCTCAATTCATAATAATACAATTAATTTGGTTGTTTTTCATGAATTTTTTCCTTCAATTCTTAAATTAAATTCCTAGTTATTGTGAAGTTAGAATTAACAACCAATTCAACATTTACATTGCTTGTTTTTTAGAAGTCAGATTTCACATTTGACATGATTTCGTATCTGATATAGCCTTCGTAATAAACAACACCAAAACACAAAACTTATATTCAACTCATCTACTTTAAATTTTAATCTAAAAATAATATTACCATAATATTCTATTCCACAAAATGTATAGATACAAATAAATATATTCCCCACTTCCCATCGTTGGTGTTTGTTCATCCAATAATAATTTCATAAATTAATAAGTTTATTTGATTAATAATAATTAATATAATTAACATTATGATAAATAATAAATTTATTTAATATATTAAAACAATTAAAAAAATAAATATTATTATTTTTAAAATCCTATTGAAATTATTTAAATATCATATTTTCATAGTAAGTTGAACTAAACCGCAATATCATCTTATTCGTTTAAAAAGACATTAATTTTCTAAATTTTCCAAACCAAAGGAGGAAATTTCTCGACATCGTCCATTTCTCCATAACACGACCAAATAAAAATGTCAATTTCATGATTTATTGCTCTACAATTATATTCATGGGAGATGAATTTTTTTATTTATTATTAGATTTATATTGTATAATTCTATAATTCTATAGAACTTGTGTTAAAAAAAAGTATCAATTAATTTATTAAATAAAATTTCATGATGTTGCCTCTTCAATTTGGAGCCATTACGTAGAGAAGCATGAGCCGTTAATGAACCCCAAGTGGACCATTGTACATCAAATCTTCCTATGTTGTGCATCATTGACGTCTATCCTCGAGTGGCAAGTCTTATCCGTAGCCCATGGATACGGGCTAACACTCGTCGCTCGGGATGATAATAAGACGAGGACGGATTTATCATCTCTATCTTAGTCTTCGAATTTCATCATCACCCTCATATCCATCTCGATTCTCGTTTTTCGGGTTCGGGAAATCCCCAAACTCGAAACCGTGGAGATTAAATCCACATCCTCGCCTCATCTCAATTTAAAAAATTATAATTGGACAGGACGAAGGCGGGTTCGAGGATTCCCCGAACCAAAACTTATTATTAATGATAATATTATTATTTGTTAAAATAATAAAAAAAATTCTTCTCCATATTACTATATCTCTAGAGTCAATAATTTGATATAAGGAACTACTGAACTCAATCACTTGTTGTCGCTACTCTTCAGTTTTCTGTTGAGGTCTATCCTGTAGAGGTACTCAAATTGGATCAGTGGTCGATTTTTAGGTTTCGTCGTAGACCTAATTGGTTATTTTCAATTACGTAAATCAATAGTTCAAACCGCACTAAAAAATAGGGCATTTCTCAATTTTATAGAAACTTCTTTACCAGATGAGTAAGGATGCAGCTCCGTGGACCGCAAATAATATTAATAAAATAATTATTGTGGTAGGTATGGGTCCGCATGATTTCAAATATTCAAAAATCTTCGAACTCGAGAAAATCGAGGATCTCTGTTCCCGACTCTATCGGGTTTACCTTACATGGCTGCGAACTCGTGAAAAAAATTGTCAATCCCTAATTGTCACTTGATGCCAGACATCAATGTAGGGAGATTTGATGTACAATAGTCCACTTGGGGTTCATTAACGGCTCATGCTTCTCTACATAATGGCTCCAAATTGAAGAGGCATTATTAATCTATTTTTTATTATATATATATATATATATATATATATATATATATATATATAATTTGATAGTGAACCCGTAGGAACAATTTTCTTATTTCTTTTTATCTATTTTTTATTTAAAATTATTTCATAACATTATACATTTAGCGTTTTACCAAAAATTATAGTAGACATATGTATCGAAAATCAAATACCATATAATGTAATACTTTAGAACTTATAATAATTAATTATATATCTTGAATATGATGACCATCTGCTAGTAATAATATTGATATAAGTAAGAAGTCGTAATTGTCTTATTAGTTCCATCCCTTGATGTAAAAATTTAAGAAGATTGGTTATTTTTAAGATTAAAAATGCATGTAATCAATATATATGCAATTTTTTCAAGTAACACAATTTTTTTCCTGGAGAAGAAGCAATGACAGTATCTGGGGAATAAACATCGACTAACTCTGTGCCAGCAGCTGCGGTAAGACAGAGGATGCATAAGAGATCGAATTTTAATATTTTGAATAGAAAAAAATGGATGTTTTAAGAGTTTCATGCCATAATAATTAAATGGACCCGTGATAGAATCTATTTTGAGAAAATAAAAGGGGCAATAATGAAGGTGATTATAGTTGAATTGACAAGAGGGAAAATCCCCCAAAGATTTTATTTATTTACAAGAGTGAGACAGCAAGAAAATTGCCAAATAAAGTTTAACAACTCCACCAAACATCCCCATTGTTGGCAACAAGCATGTGAACCTTCACGTGATCTGCTGCTAACTTTATTTATTTACACCATCACGAATTGATTGTACTCTGTCCTATGAGTTTTGTCAAGTACAAAATCATCTGCTCTATATTATTTATTATTCTATATTTGTATGTATTATATGATTGAACTTTTGATTTTTCGGTATTTGATAAATAAATACACTTATGCAACATATAGATGTAGCATAGAGTGTAGTTGAGGATTTCGTTCTTGGAAAACTACTTAGTATATCCTTAAAAAGGATACTGGTGTTAGAGTATATGTCTGGTAAGTCGATGATTGGTTAGGGAA
Organism: Primulina eburnea; assembly: GCF_022965805.1. Taxonomy (NCBI): domain Eukaryota; kingdom Viridiplantae; phylum Streptophyta; class Magnoliopsida; order Lamiales; family Gesneriaceae; genus Primulina; species Primulina eburnea. Next base: position 1,488,005 of record NC_133113.1, read on the forward strand.
TTTATCGACTTAAGTGTAACAAACAATCTTTATTTTAATATAATTTAACTTTTTATGATTTCATTTTACTTTATATGTATATCTATGCAATCAGCATAGATAAAGTCCTTGATTATACTTTAATACAAACCAAACGTAATTCGATCTCGAAACTCATTTGTGAACTCTGTATATTCTAAACTCGTTTCTAGTAGATTCAGTTATCTAAAACAAAGATAAAGGTCGTTTGAGATTGAGACTAGCATATGTGATGTTGTGTACCGTGTTTCATGGTAAGGACATAGAGATGTCCAATCATGCAGATGTGTAATCATATGATGATTGTACCGAGCAACCCTCCCTCAGACATTCCAAGTGGTTATCATTCATCGAGAGGAAAAGTATGTGATTGTGATTGTACATGATTAGTCATTACGACTCGGGACAACACTGAGCCTCTACATACTAGGATTGTACTTTGACTCGTTTACCGACTCCGCGAGGGTCACAAGGTGGCGAGGTTGGGTACACTTGCGAAATGTGTAGGAGACAGTGCATGTTAGTCGGTAATTCACCGCTCACCTACGGGTGTGAATATTCTATGTGATCTAACAAAATAGTAGTGCTAAAAATATCTGGCCAGAGTGTGAGATGTGTACATTAGGGAAAGAATTCCCTAGTTGTGCATGCGATGACACTATGAATATTTCATGATTGTATCACATAGCTATCGGATTAATATGCAACCCTCAATGAACCAATGGTTGCAGATTCGATCGAGATATATGATATAAAAGGACTGTATTGTACGTTAATAATAACTGATTGGTTCTTGCAGGCTGTATCAGTGATACCTAGGGAATCATGAGCCGATACTACTAGTCGCTCTTACCATGATTCGATGGGTTTAATCAGAAAATCATTTCTGACATTCTCATGATAAAATGTTGGTGCATGTCCGAATAAATGAAATTGTACTGAATCACAAAGAGTTGTGAACTATGGCTAGCTGTATCCCTGAACCATTGAGGGTCACACAAGCACTGGTTTACTAGTTCCTGTTGAGATAATAAATTCAATGAGTTGAATTTATAAGAAATAATTTTGGTATGATCAATCGATAAGCTTATAAATAAAGTTTATAAAAAATTATACACATTTTAAAAACATGACTGCTAAAACAATCAAAAGAAGTACACATGCCTTATTTAGACATTGGTGATCTCAAAACTAAAGTGTGATCATAATAACAAATAAGTTGAAATTGTCACATCGATGAGGTTATATCGTCGATCGGGATTATGATGATATTAATGTAATGTGAGCATGGATCAAGTGATTGTAAGAGTATAAGCTCATCATGCTAATTTATTAAAGTTCAAATGAGTTTTAATAATTAAATTATATTTTAATGAATTAAAATATAGCTAATTAAGTTTTTATTAAATATGGTTTTGATTTATGTAATATGAAAATATTCATGATACTATTATTTTAAAACTTGCACACAAAGAAAATAAATGCATAATATTCTCAAAATTTTTGTATTGATTCGAGATTGACCATGAATGGAATGCAATAAGAATCTTTCATTAATTTAATTAATTGGATTAATTAAGTAAAAGAAATATTAGTATTAAAATATGATTTTCTTATTCTTAATAAAAAAAATGTAGCATTCAAGACGTTTAAGGAATGATAAGAAAAATTTATTGCTCTCAAAAAATCTCATTTTTTGCAAGAAAAATTCGGCTTATAATATTGAGTCGATTTCTTCTTCTTCTTCTGTCTATATGCAAAATATCTTCTAATTTTCTAGTGCAAGTGAGAAGAGGAACAAGTAATCCGGTCGTGGACTTGATTCGGAGATCGAAGAAGGAGATTTGAAGAACGTACGTAGAGATTTATAACAAGAGCTATGTCCGCTAATACACGAGTAGTTAGAGTCAAGTGAAAATTTCACTAAAGATAAAATTTTCTAACTCCTATGAATGTTTATTTAATTTAAATCATACGAGTGTCCAAATAAAATTTTGAACGTCAAAATAACATTTTAAACTTCCGCTGTGTTTTGGACATGAGAAAAACGATGAACCAACAACTGGATCATGTAAGTAATATATTTAATGAAAAGTCAACCACATATTTAAGGATTCAACCACTTTGGTTTAACATTTGTTATCCTTGCTTGGAGAATTGTATTTTATTCTTTATTTTTAAGTTATTGGATCATGTAATCTCATGTCTGTTATTGGACCATGTAAACTCATGTCTAGATTGATATTTGATCAGAACACCAAACCATATCTGGCTAACATAATAACCAATGGGAGATTTATTTGATAATTTATTCAATTTTGTTAGTTTAATCATGAACTCTTCACCAGTGTTAACTTGAACTTGTTTGAGCACTCTTTGTAACCAAGATTGCATGACCATCCGCAAGAACTATATAGAGACTTCGACCAAGAACGTGCACAACCAACTTACTCACGCACACAAGCTCAATCACAGTACACAACAAGATTACGTGGTTCGTCCTCTTTCAAGGCCTATTGGTTATCCCAATAGACGACCACTTTATCCTGCCCAATTTCAAGTTCTCTGATGAATCCTTTCAACCATAAAACTTCTTTGATGGCTTTGATGATAGCTATAAACTTTGCTTCAATGGTTGATAATGCCACCACTGATTGGAGTGTAGCTTTCCAAGTAATGGCAGTTCCAAACATAGTGAATATATAGCTTGTTAATGACTTTCACGTGCCCAAATTTTCAGCAAGTCTGAATCCACAAATCCCACTAGTGGACTTTCTTCTTCTTTGTTGTGTTTAAATTCCAGCCCAACATTTGCTGCCCCCTTCAAATATCTAATCACCCACTTTAGTCCCTCCCAATGAGAAGGACCAGGATTTGCCATGAACCTCGATACCACATTTATTGAAAATGCTAAGTCTAATATGCTACAAACCATTCCATACATAAGACTCCCAACACCACTTTCATATGGAACATTTTTAATCCTCTCATTCTCCTATCTATCATGTGGAGCTTGGCCTTTTGAGACCTTCAAAACGTGGTCCAAGTGGAGTGGTTACTGCCTTGGCCTTCTGAATGTTATATCTGGTCAAGACCTTCCTTAGATATTGTTCTTGACTTAGGAACAAGTTCTTGTCTACTCTCTGTCTTTGTATGTCTATACCCAGAATCTTTCTCGCTTTCCCTAAGTCTTTCATTTCAAATTGGGAGTTTATTTGTTGTTTCAGAGTTTTAATCTCTGACATGCTGCTACGAGCAATAAAGATGTCATCCACATATAAGAGAAGATATAGGGTAACCTTCTCCTTCTTTAAATAGACAGCTGTCATATCCATTTATATACATCCCAATTTCTCTCATGTAATCAAATTTCTTATTCCACTGTCTAGGGTTTTGTTTTAGGTCATAAAGAGATTTCTTTAGAAGACATACATTGCCATGATTTTCTGTAGTGACATACCCTTTGGTTCCTCCGTAAAGATTGTTTCCTCAAGCTCTCCATGCAAGAATGCAGTTTTAGCATCAGATGTAATTCTAAATCAAATTGAGCGACCAAAGCAAGTATTAATCTTATTGAACTACGTTTTACCACTAGGGAATAGATTCCATCTATTCCTTCGAGTTGTGAATAGCCCTTGGCAACCAATCCTTTGGCAACGAATCTTGCCATGTATTTTTGCTTCTCAGTTCCTGGATTTGAGTCCTTGAGTTTGTAAATCCACTTGCAGTCCAATATTCTTTGATCCTTAGGTTTATCAACTAATTTCCAGATCTCGTTTTTCTTTAATGAATCCATCTCCTCATCCATTGCATTAATCCATTTCTGTCTTTGTTGGCTCACCACAGTTTCCTTATAAGATGTAGGTTCCACGGTCGCCACCTTTTCAGCTATATACAATGCATACCATGTTAGATCCACCCGTCCATGCTTCTTTGTTGGCTTAACTTGGTTCCTTTGTCTGTCTCTGACCAGCATGTATGTTCTCATGTCTTTATTTGGTTCCGCTCCTGTTGATGATCTTGTTGTGCCAACCTCTGAATCTGTTTGAGTTTCATAATCATTCACACGGGTATTCTTTTCAGGCTCGACCTCGACTTGTGATTCCTCACACTCCATAGCTTCACTTTCTGGTTTAGTTTCCTTCAAAGCATACCCCATTTTTTACTAATCAAACTAGTGTTCTAAATGGCGGCTAGGCACCACCTAGGCGGTTGCGACCACCTGCCTATGCATGAGGTGGATGTTTTAGGGGTCCCAAGCTATACGGCATTGGGGAGGCGGGTCGAGGTGGCGGGCTAGGCAGGCAATCAAGATTTTTAAGTTGCAGTCAACAATTTTAAAAACATAGTCAACAATTTAAAAACTTAGTCAACCATTTTAAGAATCTAGTCAAAATAAACTAATTTTAAATATCAAAACCCTAGCACATCTCACTTTCTTTACTTTGTTTTGGTTTTCACTCTCTCAACTTGCAAGTCTCAACCACCAGGCATTGCATATTTATTATTTATCATATTTTTTTTATAATATTTCAGATTTTATGATTTCAAAAATCAATTTTTTTCCTATTATTAATTTTTTATTTTATTGTTGATTTATTGTTGAAGATTAATGGAGGAAAAAAATAAACAACCGGAATTCGAATTTAAGCCTAAGTCTAATGATATTGTTTGGGAATATGGGATGTTGCATAATAAAGAGAAAATAGATTGGATCACATGCATGTTGTGTAAGAGGTTTATTAAAGGAGGAGTTTATAGGATGAAGTATCATATTGCGAGTATTGTGAGGACAAAAACAGAGTGAGAGACTATCTTGAAATTAGCAAGAATAAAAAGCGTCAAATGGTGGAAGAACTAAAAGAAAAAAAGGCGGAGATAAACATATGTGTTGATTAAGATGATGGTGATTGTCAAGTGGTGGAAGATATTTGATGAGAAGCGTAAGGGTAGACTTGATAGTCCTTTGCATCATGCCGCGCACTTATTGAATCTGTTTTTTTACTTCAAAGATTCAAGCATATCAAATGACACCAATGTCATGAATGAGTTTTTGATCAATTGCGTTGAGATAATTTTTGCCACTGACGAGGACATGTAATCTACCATTGCTAATGATGAATTGCTGAAGTATAAGAGTAAATGTGAACAATTTAGAAGAAAAATGACAGTCGCGGCATATGAGAAGGTGGATGTGTACCATGACTTTGACCTGGTTAAATCTTTTTTCCTTTATTTTTATTCATGTCAGTATATGTATTTTTTATACCCAACTTTGGTTTAATTATTTTTTTTTCCTCTTTGCTTTTTTAAGTTGGATGGTGGTCCAATTATGGTGGTGACACTCCAAACTTACAAAAAATGACAATGAGATTGATTTCTTTGACAAGTATTTCATCGGGGTATGAAAGAAATTGGAGTTAATTTGGAGGAATAAATATTGAGAACTAATTCATAATATATCTTATCTATCATTTTTTTATTAATAACAATGGTTTTAATTTTTTAGATACACACTAAAAAGATGAATAAGCTACGGACATCAAGATTGAATGATCTTGTATATGTCAAATTCAATGCCAATCTTATGAAAAAGAAGAGTAAAAGAGAAATGGGTGGAGATTTGCTTCTACCCTCTCAAGCTAGTGAAGCTCAAGGTTGGCTTGTTATGATGGTGATGAAGATGAGGTCGAGCCACGTTCAAGACTTGCTTGGAAAATGGTAGTGGAGGCCTCGGGAGCGGATGAAGTGCTACATCCCAGGAGGAGTGCAATGAAAAACCCATTAGAGAACCTGAAGAAGATTTAGATACATCGGATGAGGAGAATGAAAAAAAAATGTTGACTTTGAGTCCAACGATGAGAGGATCATGAATGTAATAGATAATACATATGTAGATGATTTGGAAGATTAATTATGTTTAGTCTACTACTTGTTCTAATTATGGATAATTGATTGAAACTTTGAAATTTAAACTTAATATTTTGGTAAATATTATTTTGTTAGCATAATAGCATTAAAATGATGATTAATATAATAGCATTAAAATGATGATGAATATTTTTAATTGCACATTATCTAGATTATATTATATTGTATGAAGCTTCTTTATGCTTAAACATTATTTAATTGCACATTTTACATAAAAATGATGACTATTTGTGATTACATTGCATGATTATTTATGAATCTCTATAAAAAAAAATTACTTAAAAAAATTCAACCGCCTACCGCCACTGCCTCCGCCATTTACAACCTTGAATCAAACACAACATTCCTTGAGTTAAAGCATCTCGGTCCTATTTTTTCCAGGTTCCACACCTTATAACCTTTAGTACCTTCTGGATAACCATGAATATACACCTCAAGGCTCGAGCATCCATCTTATATTGCTTTACATGTACATAAGAAAGACATCCAAAAACTTTTAAACCTTCATAATCTGCTGGTCTGCCACTCCATGCCTCCATAAGTGTCTTAAAACCTATGGAACTTGATGGACACCTGTTGATTAGATAATAGGCAGTAGAAAGTGTCTTAGGTAACTTTGAACTTAGAATCATGCACCTAACCTTTTCTAGTAAAATTCTATTCATTCTATCTGCAATCCCATTCTGTTGGGGTGTTCCTGCCACTGTGTTATGTCTGGTGATGCCGCTCTCTTTGCACAACTTGTTAAACTGATCGACAGATACTCAAGTCAATCATCAGTCCTAATGTGTTTCACTCTTTGACCAGTTTTGTTCCCCTGTCAATAGCCATTCTTTAAATCTTGCAGCAGCCTCATCTTTGGTTTTCAATATAAATGTCCATAACCTCCTTGTGAAATCATCTATGATTGTCATAAAATATCTTCCTCCCCCATGTGTGGCAGTCCTTGAAGGACCCCATGTGTCCGAGTGTATATACTCTAGAGGTCTTTTGATGGTATGTTTTACCTCTGCAAAACTAACTTGTTTTGATTTTCCCACATAATATTCACAAAGCTCCATATTCTGGATTTCGCCATCACCTGGCAGCCTCTGTTTGGACGACTTTTGGAGCACTTTCTCACTTAAATGTTCAAGTCTTTGATGCCAAAAGTTTGTCTCGTCTTCTGATTTGTGTGCTACTGCCGTTCCGCCAATAACTGTATTTCCTAATAAGAGATACAAGGAGTTTTCGATCACTACTTTCATTACTACCGGTGACCCTTTCACTACTTTCACAATTCCTTTCTAGGATTTGAATGTGTAACCTGTTGAATCCAATGTACCTAATTATATCATATTCATCTTAAACTCTGTTACAAATCTTACATTATTTAAGAGCCTATCCACCCCATCACGCGTTCTTATCCTAACAGGGTCCTCTCTTTTAATCCTACAAGCTTTGTTGTTTCCTAGTAGGACTAGTCCCTCGTCAATATCTATTAGTTCTTCAAACCATGAACGAACACCCTGAATCTATTATTTGAGTCTTCCTTTGTTATCACAAGAGCTTTAGCTAACTCATTACCATCAATACCACTGATGCTTCACCATTAACTGAAGACCTTTCTTATTTCCATCTATTCCGTTCGGGGCAATTTCTTTTGAAATTACCTTCTTTGTGACAGATGAAGCATTTGAGTTTCATTTGGCTCTTGGATCTTGATCTTCCTCTTTTAAATTTTGATGTTTCTTTTCCGGCCTTCCCCTTGTCATTATAACTTCTCCTGAGGATTCAGTGCCTAATGCAATCTTCTGTAATTGCTTGGTTCTTATTGTGGATTGAACTTCCTCAAGTGTAATTGTTTGTTCTCTGCCATATAAGATCGCATCCTTGAAGTGTTCATGGGTTCTCGGCAAGTGCATTCAGGAGTATAAGAGCTAGTTTGATCTCTATATTTTCAAGATAATCTAGAATCTTGATAAATTCTTCAATTTGATCTTCAAGACCCTGATCTTCCTTGATCTTGAAGGAGTAGAGTCCCTGTTTCAGATACAACCTGTTTGCTAAGGACTCGGTAATATATAGAGATTCTAATTTACTCCACACAGCAGCTGCATCCATTTCCCTTGCTACCTCCCATAAAGGTTTATACCTCCCGTAAAGGTTTATCACCAAGCAGAGAATGATGGCATTGTGTGCCTTCTCTATGGCTTCCTCCTCATCTTTTATTGTACTAGACATGTCGCGCTTTAAGGAAGCCTTGTTGAATTAGTATGGCTCTCATTTTGATTTTCCACGGGGAGAAAGTTCTTTCTCGTGAATTTTTCAATATCACACTCCATCGTTCTCATTGATGTCTTTTCCCACATACAATGCCACTTGTCATTTTAATGGACTCTTCACCAGAATGAAAGCCAGTAATTGATCTTGTTTGAGCACTCTTTGTAACCAAGATCTCTTCTATTTGCTTTTCCCTGTTTTATTGTGATGTGTGTTCTGTGTGCTTCTGTCTTTTGATCGTATCCCTCGGTTTTTCTTCTGGTTGGTATCTCTGGGAGCCTTTTTCTTGAGGATGAAGATCTTTTTAGGAAAGTCTCTACCCTAACCGTTATATCCAATTTCCGATTTTTGGGCTTCTTGTTTCTTTATGCCACTTCGTTTATCAAAACCTCCTCACTCAATCTTATTGGGTTTTCCGTTCATAAGCCCAATACCCTCCAAGTTCAATATTGGAGAAACCCATACTACAAATTCAAACTCAGGTAAAGAAGTATTACATTATATATTATGAAAAATTAATCACTTTTTAGAAAAATTAAATAAATATAAAGATTCTTCGTATATACAATATTCAATAAATTATAAATAAATCTGTAAACAAGTGATAGCTGTGGCACATGATTCGTTATATATTCAATATCCAATAAAAAAACAAGTGATAGAGAACAAATGATTTGGCACCTCAGTACATTTCCTCAGATTGCAGATAAAAGAACACCAACTGGAATAAACAAACAAAGAGATTTCTATGAGCAATACTATTACCACCCCCATTAGAGCACGGAATTCACCGAGTACCACAAGATGCTATAAACATGAAAACAAGTGTGAACTAATCTAGTGATATGCAAAATTGGAAACGCGATGACAGCCATTAAGTAAACTGGATACTGGAAACAAATAGTAATATAGGAATAACAGAAGAATCATGCTTCACATCTTTCAAAACAACATAAACAAAAATACAAAAGAGAGTCCAAAAAAGGTAAAAATCCACTCGAAGGTCTCTTAAGTAGTAAAAAGACAAAACACCTAAGTGTTGGTGGCTCTAGTGTAAATCTGCTGGCTTGAATGAACTGACACCATTCTGATCAAACCTTTAGCCATCAATTCTCTAATGGCCCTCCTTGCCAGTGATCCATTGATCTGTGAATACATATTTGGTTGGATCAGATGTAATTAGTGCAGTCTATATAGCTAAACAAATTTTTATCAAGAAATTAAACTGTAGCAAAATGGGTAATCAGAACACAAGGTTTCACATTGACACAAGAGCTGCCAATCATTAAATCAAGAGCCTGCAAGACATAAGAATATCATGCCTTTACACACTAGGAAAATGGGTGACCAAATCACAAATTTTCATTTTGAGACGAGGGCTGGATAAAACTATTTTCTATACACGTACTTGAGCTAGACAAGTTTATTAACTAATATAAATCTAGAAAACTTCCATCCCAACTGATGTTGAACTTTGTATTCGCCAGGAAGAATTCAATAAGACTCCCAAACATACCACAAAACCATCTATCAAAACAATTACATGGTCAAGAGAGTTTCAGTTAACTACAAATCCTACAGGAGTATGCATAAAAAAACAAAGGAAGCATCTATAAAAGGAGAAAATAATCCAACTTATGAATCCAATCCCTACTCTGTCAAAGCAGAAACTGTTCAATTAAAGAGCTAATCATAAAGAAATATTCGAAGGTAGCATTCATGCAGGAATTTGAAATATTGCAACCACAAACCAAGAGAATAGGTTCCCAACAGTCCCCATCTCCACATCCACGTGAACACTAATTAAACCATGAAAAACCACATGGCCAGGATCGCCACAATTAGTACATAGCCAGCAGCACATTCCAGGAAGCACAAAAATTAAACACAACCGAATCCAGAAAGATTTTTAGAGAAAACAAATGGTAACAGAAAATTCATGATGCTAAAAAGAAACTGAAAACAACTCATAAATCAAGCACGCAAGTTATCGCGCAATCCATCTATCCAAGAATGAATAAACTCACTCTGAGACGGTCGGAAAGAACGGAAGGAGTGATGAGCTTGTACTTAGGAGCCTCGGACAGCAGTTTGTCGTAGGTCGCCTTATCAAACATCACCATGTTGTTCACCTTCTCCTTTTGCTTACCCTTGCTCCATTTCTGCAAATGCAACATATCCCCAAATCAAAGTTTATTCTTGGGGCCACGTACGGCCAATAACACACGCACACCGCGCAGAAAAGCAAGAATAAGCAGTAACCTTCTTCTTCTGTTTTCCGCCACCGGACTTCGCTGGCTTGGATGCTGGCGGAGGAGCTTTTTCCTTCTTCGGCGCCTGAAAAAGAAAATAGAAACATGATTAACCAGAAATCACAAATGGGATTTCAGCCTGTGCAATTCATATCACCGCCTTACCATCGGAAAATGAAGCGTAGGAGTCGGTGGAGAGGCGGCGGATAATCGTAGCCAAAGGCGGAATGAAGAGAGTACGATTAGTGATCGAAAACCTAGTTGGGGGTTTTATCTTCTCTTCTCCCATTTGGGCCATAAGGTAAGCCCAATGAGAAGCCCAAATTGCGCTAAATGTGGTTCTCTGAAAATGAAATGTGTATATAATAAATTAAAAACTAATTTATTTTGGACAAACACTTATGTGAGACGATCTCATGGATCGTATTTTGTGAGACGGATCTCTTATTTGGATCAACTATAAAAAAATATTAATTTTTATGCTAATAATGTTATTTTTTTTGTGAATATCGATAGGATTACCCGTCTCACACATAAAAATTCGTGAGATCGTCTCACAAGATATTTATTCTTTATTTTGTAATGAATTATATCACGAATACATTCTTTTAACAGTATATTGTATCGAATTAAATAAATATAAAGTATAATTATAATATAAAATATTTATCATTGTAATTTTATATTTTTACTGCTTTATTAGCAAATAATATTTAGTAGTTAATTTAAGCAGGATAGTTTCAAAACAATATATTTTATGTGTCAAATAAATTAAACATACCTATATGTTAAATGCTTTTTTTAACATATAGTGTGTAGACTTCTCCTAGGAAACGAAATTTATTTAATTTGATTAAAAATAATTATAATTTTAGTTCTAAATTTAATTTTAAAATTGAAAATTTACCTGTTTATGCAGCTCGATTTCTCCATATGAGTTGTTTTTGATAGAGTGTTTCTTGTTTATTTACTGGTATTTTGATCGTGTGAGAAGATTGACTCGTTTTATATTTACAAAAATAATATTTTTCTGGTATAAAAAGTTATATTTTTTTATGAACCGGGTCGGATTAGAGATCTGTCTCACAAAATAGACACGCAGCTGTATTTGGTTGGTATGTTCCATAGCAGTATTTTTGGGGTTTTTTTTAAAAAAAAAAAACAACAAAAATTTTAAATCTTATGATTTGAAACTCCCATTTTTAAGAGACCAAAAAAATTACGTGAGACGGTCTCATAGGTCTATTTTGTGAGACGGATCTCTTATTTGGGTCAACCATGAAAAAATATTACTTTTAATGCTAAAAATATTACTTTTTATTGTGAATATCGATAGAGTTGAGCCGTCTTACAGATAAAAATTCGTGAAACCATGACCTACTCTCTCTAAGAATTGAATGGGGAGCACCCTCTTAACTCAACCTCTTTATTTTCTAAATTAAGCATAACGATAAAAAGGATAAGGGACATAATCAAAATGTAATCCGACTCTAAATTCCCTTAATCCAGCGTGTTTATACCGTGTGCTTGTATCGAAGGATTTTCGAATCCTACCAATTATTCTTAAACACAACGAATCAATTTTAAATAAGTGAAGGATCAAGAATATTGTGCACTAATCTTTGCCTTTACACATGTAATAATAATAATAATAATAATAATAATGATAATAATAATAATGGGTTTAATCTCTTACTATTTATTAAGGCTGAGTAGGTTAGAGTAACTTCCTTGGTCTGTTTTTTAAAATACCTAAAATACCCTTCACCCCACTCTCTACATTACTAATTATATATATTAATAAAGTGTTAAAAAATAAAAGCAAGTTACATGTAGTTTAGTGGATAAAGCCTATGTTTCTTCATCATGAGGTTGTAGGTTCAATTTTTACTTGGGCCTTTTTTATTCTTTTTTAATTTATTTTTTAGTCCATATATCAAAATTATAATGTAGTCACTCATTATTTCTTATAAATATATTTTGATCCTTATTTAAATATAAATCAAATAAATTATAAAAACATATCGTACAAGCACGCAACGCGGGCGTCGTTGTACTAGTTAATTAATTAAGACAATGGGGTTTTGAGTTTGATTTGTGCATCTTTTTGTCTTCTTTGAATTGGATTTTTTAGAACCATAAAAAAGTGATTTAAGATGCCCTATTATCCATTGTTGGAATCCTTATATTTGATAGTGACTCTAAATAGTAGAAGCAAAGAAAAATTATTTTTTCTTTCTCATTTTTTTTGTTTTTTTAAAAAAATGTTATGGAAAAAATGTGAATTTTGTTTAAAGTATCTTGTGAGATATTCTCACGAATCTTTATATGTGAGACGAGTCAACCCTATCGATATTCACAATAAAAAATAATATTCTTAGCATAAAAAGTAAGACTTTTTAATGGATGACTCAAATAAGATATCCGTCTCACAAAATACGACCCGTGAGACCGTCTCGTATAAGTTTTTGTCATACTTAAAATATGATTATGGTGTCTAGCTTTTGAATCCTTAGCATTAGGATGTATTATTTATGTTTGGGAAAAAGGAAAATATATTTCCTATTTGGATAACTCATATAAAAATATTATTTTTTATTGTAAATATAGACATAGTTGATCCGTCTCACGAATAAAGATCCGTAAGACTCTCTCACAAAAGACGTGCTCTTCTTTTTGACTTCTTATTGATTTTTTTTCCTAAAAGATGAGACAAAATACTTAGTAAGAATATTTCAAGAATACTTAGTAGGAAAATTCTTAAATTTATTTCAAGAATATTTATATTTTTAAATAATTTGAGTGTTCTAAATTTGATTTACTTGTGTCTCAATCACTATAATTACATGCAACAATTTAAAATTATTTCTTTATAAACTATAGGACTTGGAGAAGCAATGCTTTTGGAAAGGCATGTCTCCCACTACCACTTGTGATTCCATTAGTTGGATAAATGTTGCCAAAGTGGCCAATGGAGCCCAGATAACTGGCTCGCTTGGGGTTAAAAAGCCGCCTCCACAAAGCCCAATTATTGCTAATGGGCTGTAAAAGTGGGCCCACGACTTTTAATTATTCAACGGTTGGATTCTGCAAATTTTGGGGTGCTTTTGCAGTTGGATTTAATTAAATGCAAATTTGCAATTAATTTAATTCAAATGATTTTCCCGAATTATAAGTGTATATATCACTAATAAATTGGTGTTTAGGGAGACATTGATGAATTTAGTTATTGACCATAATTTTACAGTTCACACACACATATATATAGTTTTGATATGTTGTTCATCTATCATGCCCACTTCTGTACTCACCAATGAAATGAAACATATCTAAACTGTACATTCAGATTAAACAGAAACAATAAAAATTATGGAGACAATATTCGAATTTGTCAAAGAAATTATATCCAACTAACGAATTGGTGTGATATATTTATATCCAACTAGGCCCATAGTTTCGGAATTGTATGTGAATTAAGCTCGAGAAAATGAGGTTTTGCAATCACTGACTCAAACCCATTGTCGAATCGTACTCATCATAATATAGAGGTACTTAATGGCAAAACGGGCCAATCTGGTTTTTCACAATAAATGTGATATATGGAACTGTTATGAAACGACTTATTAGTAGATTAATAGATCACTTCGCAATGTCATATATATCACACATCTTGGATCAATCCTATAGATATGTAAAATACAAGATTTCCATGTTGGCGATATTGCTCGTGTATATATATATATATATATACATATATATGTATGTATATATTTCTCCACTCAATTTGTTGGAGTCATAATTAAAAGTGCGTGTTGTGTTGGTTTTCTTTACCAAAAGGAGATAATAGGTTGTCTAGATAATAATGGCATTAAAAAAAACCCAAGCGTGGTGCTAAAAATCAAACGTTAAAAGATTAGGAAGGGCCGATTTTGTAACACACTTTTTCCTTGCCACTTAGAAATCATTCAACCACTATTTAAAGAAAGGCAAAAACTTGTGTGAGACGATCTCACATGTCGTATTTTGTGAGACGGATCTTTATTTGGGTCATCCATGGAAAAATATTATTTTTTATGCTAAGAGTATAACTTTTTATTGTTAATATGGATAGGATCGACCTGTCTCACAAATTAAGATCCGTGAGACGATCTCACATGAGACCCACTCAGAAAGAAAAGAAAATAAATAATTTCAAACTAACTCTTTATTTTTCTCAATGAAAAAAATAAAATTATTTCAGAAATCTCACCATGGCCATCATATACATTCTACTTATAAAATTACTCTTATTTTTAATAGTAGAAATGGAATATAATAGTAGAAAATGGTAGGGGTGGGCAACGGTCGGTTTGGTCCGGTTTTACTCTACAATGGTTCGGTTTTTCGATTTTCGGTTTTGAATATCTCTAGTCCAAAACCGAACCATTTTATTACAGTTCGGTTCGGTTTTTTTGTAGTACGGTTCGGTTTATACGGCCGGTTATATACAGTTAGTTAAAATTTGTTACAAAATAAAGTTATACGCCACTTTATGTCATTAAAATCTAAATCATAGTATTTTTCAAACATTTAATTTGTGAGATTTAATTTTTTATATAAAAAATTAAAGAAATATATACATAAAAGAAAAAAAAAATCGATTGGTGAGTGGTGAGAAAAAAGAAAAAACGATCAGATTGAAAATTGAGAGTTAATGATACTAAGTTCTTAAATCTTAATAGGCCCATTATACATAAAAAAAATCGTATACTTAACAATAATATGACCCATTATACATAAAAACCTTATACTTAACAATAATATGGCCGGTTCGGTTTTTCGGTTTTTTCAGGAGTTAAAACCGAACCGAAAAAACCGAATTTCATAAATTTTAAAACAATTACCGACCGAAAAACCGATAAAACTGAACCATTTAAACCGAATTATTCGGTTCGTTCGGTTTTTTTGGTTTTTCGGGTTTTATGCCCACCCCTAGAAAATGGAGTTTAAATAACCTTAATTAGTCATCAAAAGATCAATGATTGAATATGTATCATTTATAGTTTCTTTGTTAGTAAGGTATAAAAAGTTGACCCCCACAAGAAACAAAAATAATAATTCCCATCACAAAAAGAAAAGGTCAAGAAAAAGATTAAAGCCGAATGAAGAAAAAGAAAACAAGTTGGAAAAAAGGTGTGACTTGTAAGTTTGATAATCCAATTAAAATAGAAATATATTATATTTATGTCAAAATAGTAGCTATTTTGCGATTTTAATAATTTTTGTCGTCAAGTTTCAAATTTAGTCATTTATCTTTAAAAATTTGACAATTCAAGTTTGAAGTGCTGGTGTCAGCCACATATCGACATTACATCTACGTCATATCAATGACTGGAACTGTAACTTGACACTATTGATAAAAAAAAAAAAAAAAACAAAATATATGATAAAATTGCAATTTTCACATATAAGTTCATATTTAAATATTTTAGTAATATATGGATTATGTATTTTACAATCTAAATAATGGTTAATAATAATTTTTTATAAAAACCGTCTCCCATGATTTTTCAACCAAGTACAACTGATGAAAGTAAGGGAAACAAAAAAAAGGTAGACAGTATCTATTATGTTTATGGAGTCTATAAATACCATCATCCTCTCCAAACATTGTCGCTCCAAGAGCCTAAACAATATGTGTAGAAATAAAAGAAAATCGAGGGTTCAGGCCAAAATCTTCTCGTTCAAGTGAAATCCCTCGAAATTTTTTGAAAAAAATTAACAAAGAAATCAAACCCTCAAGTTGTTGGATCCAAAAATGGACATGTTCAAGTTTAACGACGTAAGAATTGAGAAAGCGAACATCTCGAGGTATCGAAGACTTGAGAGGATGGCCACTTTGTTCAGATTTGTGGAGCTGTGCTTTTTCTTGATCATCATCTCCAAGTTCTCCAGTAAGTTCCCGTTGTCTTTCCAATCATCCAGCGAATATTTCAGGGGTATCTCAGTCAAGTTGATAAGCCCGCGATTCGTTTTCGTGGTGGGAAACGTTATTATACTCGTGTTGTTCTTGAAATCCGGGGAATTCGCAGCCAAAAATGGCGGAAAACCCTCAGATCTTTACGAGGAGTACGTGGAAAAATGTCGAAGGGATCAGGAAACATGCGTTACAGAAGAGAAGATAGCTGCAATAGCAGATCATGGTAATAAATATGGTGTTTGTTCTGATGAAAGGAAGATACACCGGAGTTGTTCTGATCAGAATCTCGCGAAAGCAGCCACGCATGTCAACCAGCTGAGGCGGACCATGACGGAGGAGTACAGGAAAAGTGCTGCGAATCGCCGTGGTTCTTCCAAGCTGGAGGATGATATGAGCGGTGAAGAGTTCCGGAGAACCGTGGAGGCGTTTATAGCAAGGCAGCAGAGGTTTCTGAGGGAAGAAGAGGAGGAAAGTACTTAGAATTTTTCTTCTCTTCTTTTAATGTTAATTGTAACATACTGTACAAGCTTGTAAGAGTGATAGCTCTAGTATACCTTAAAAAGTTGTAATAACTTGTATCGTGTAAATAGGAGTATATCTTTATATCATAATTTGGATGTTATATTCTATAACGTCTAGTCGAGACTGCGAATTTTGATCGAGAGATGAAATTATTATTTTCGAAACTTATTTTTTCGTGTAACGACGACGACGATGATCACGCTCCCACATGCCTTCCGAGTTCCAAATCCTTCTTGGCTGAAATAAAGCCGAAGGTCTGATGGTTGTCGGGACCGACAATTACAGGTAAAAAGACAATCTTTGACGAGTTATATCGTAAAAGAATTTTATAGTTTAAAATATTTGAGTTCGTGAGTCCACTTTGATGTTTTAATTGGATAATCTTAAACTCCCAGTAGCTTCATGGTGATGAATCTAATGATCCACGAGATTTATGCCATGAAAAGAGTGGAAAAGTCAGCAAATTACTGGTACGATAAATTAAGACCAAGATTGGTCATTCGTGAAGGATTTCTAATACCACTGAAACAAGATAAATTCACGAAAAAAGGATGGGGAATACGATTCTAAATCTTGTTCTACAAGCATATTGTTCTTTATGACGCGGTGTTTACAGTATGGATTTTGGAATTTCAGACTGTCAAAGGAGAAATTTATTCGAACTAGATGCTCGCCTTGCTACTCTGGATTCCGAGTCTTTAGCATGACGAAAAAGAGTCACCTTAAGAGCTACGCCCCGGCAGCGAGTCGCATACACGACCATTCAGTTGTTTCGTGGTGCTCCACCCCAGTCAAAATCCCAAGAGAGGCTCGCCCGGTGCGATCAGCTAGGATCAGAATGTTCTTATATTTCATTTAAGAACTTGGCTAGTGGAAATGATAATTGAAAATCGATATTCCATATTCTTTTTTCCCAGAATTTATCTTGGTAATCACTCTGAGTCTTCATCCGAATTGAAAGTTTAATCATGGGAACTGGAACTTTAAGTAAACAACACTGGATTTCTCTCCACAGGAGAATAAATTTTAGCAAACGTGTTCCAAAAATGCAATTCAGACAACCAGAAAAAATTTTAAAATACAGCGTCGAGAGCAGAATGCCGCCAAGAAATCAATCAGGATCCGAGATTGTTTTCCACTTGAATGCTGTGAAAAATGACAACACACGCACGTTTTAAAGGCCTTCAAAAAATCTTAAATGGTCTTCAAACGTCTCCCCGTGCCGGATCTTGGACACTGATCCATCATCTTCAACCTAGTAAATGAATCCGGTTTCAGCATGTAAAGAGTGAAAATATTTTTAGAGGATTCACCAATGACTAAGAGCGTAATGAGATGAATTTAAGAAAGTGTGACACTAGCTTACGAACCCAGTATTCGGGTGGACGCATCTTGAGATTGTAAGTCGAAGCCATGCTCATGCAGTAAGCACCAGCATCATGTACGACCAATCCAGTTCCCTAAAAGCAAGAGAAGAGTACAGTGAGACGCAAAAGACAAAGGCATGCTTTATCGCATGAAAAGGGCTAACTAGTTACCCTATCAGGCGTTGGTAATTCCCTATCCTTCCCCAAGAAATCTGCAGACTCGCAAACGGGGCCAACCACATCAAAAGTCGAAACCTCGGCACTTGGAGATGGAGGGGACACCAGTTCTATGTGCTGCAATTAAAAATCAAGTGAAAAACAACAGCTTAGTAAAATTTTGTGGGACATGTTGTGCTGCTAATTCAACACAACGATAAAAAACATGAAGCTTGCATTGTTGCACGGTTTAAAAGATTTGACTTGCAATATTATCATTCAGCTATTGCTTTTGGTACATCTGCAAGTGCTTGATTCTACAAGTTTTATTTTATTGTTTCAAGTTACAGAGCAGGAATCTACGGCAATATCCAGATGGGCAAAAGAAAAAAGTGGATAATTATAAAAAGATGCAAGGATGGGACAAAGAACTCTAGACTAGACCTCATGAAACTCTATATGAACCATAATGAAGGAATGAACGACATTGGATATGGAGTAATTTACCCTAGTAAAACCTAAAGGGGTCGGGTATTATAAAACCTGTTACCTGACCCATACCCGTCCTGAAAAAAACTGAATACCCATTACCCGACCCATACACATGTAACATTACCCAAATCCGACCCAAATGGGTTGGGTACAGGTTGGATGCCCATTCTAATTTCTACCCGTACCCATTGCCATCCCTACCAAGTAATGCATAAGAATTGTGTGATTGGCAAAGAGAACATTAAAAACTCACCTGGTAAGCTCCATACAAACTTGGGCGGATAAGTTCTGCCATGCTGCCATCAATCACTATAAAATTTTTAGTCCCGTTGGTTTTGACCCCGGTTACACGATTGACCAAGCAGCAAGAGTTGGCAATAAGTGATCTTCCAGGTTCAATAATTAGATTGAGATTTCGTGAAAGAACCAACTCCCGAACCTACAAAAGATAGCCCACAAATGGTCATGACACTGAATCCTCACCAACGTTCAGGGATGGATGATGATAAAGAAAATAAAATAGGATCTGAAAAAGAAATTTAGCTGCATTGATATTCTCATGTATAAATTGTGTGAAAATGGTGAAGGAGATTTCATGAGTATTTGTCTTAAAATGATGGAAGAGTCTCTAAATGTATTTGGAACATAAAAGCTGTAACTGAACTTACGGTATCAATAAGGTCTCGAGGAGTCGGAAGAACTGCTCCAGTATGATAATAATCAATCCCCAGACCGCCTCCAATGTTTAAGTAGTTTATTTCAAAACCTTGAGAACGAATCTCGTCTATATAGTTTACCATCAAGACAGCAGCATCTCTAAAAATATCTACCTGAAAAATCAATAAAACCATGAAATGAGAACTGTGAAGCAAATATTAACAGAGATCTGAGAGCTATCAAGAAAATGATGAATAGAAGTTCCCCATAAAACACCGTATAAGCAAAAAGGTACCATGTGAAAATACCTTTGTAATAGTAGACCCGAGATGACAGTGGGCCCCAACAAGCTTGAGTTCATTAGGGTGTGCCTTCACAGCATCTAAGAACCACTGTAGCTTCTCATTTCTAATGCCAAATTTGGAATTCTTATTTCCTGTTGCAACGTAAGCATGGACCTAATAAATGCAAGCACTAGATGTTAACTGGCAAGTCACAAAATTCGTCATTTCAGCTATCACCAAGATTCATAATAACATTAATTGGAAACATATTTAACCAAGTAACTAGGAGGAAAAACTCGAAGTAGAAACCGAGCACTTAGAGGCAGGTCCACACATAGTGACAAATTGGAAATATCCAAGGACAAAAAATTATTGACAGGTCTGGTTTCAAGCAGTCAAACAACCAGATTTGCTTCAGGAATCAGTTCTTTGTACCTGAGGATCAACATCTGGATTGATGCGTAAAAGCACATTAACTTTCTTTCCAGAAATTCTTGAAGCAGCCACAATGTTTTCCAAATCAAATTCACTGTCGATGTTGACAAAAACTCCTTCTTGGGCAGCCAAGACAAGGTCCTCCAAGATTTTCCCATTCCCATTAAAGACACACCTGAAATACATAATAATAAGACACTATTCGGCATTCGCGTGCTTAGCACAATTTCGTTCAAAGCAAGAGTCAAGTGTAGGATAACCAAAAGCGCAACAATCATTCTGCATGTCTATTATGCATTCCGGACTTATTTCATTCTAATTCTACTTTACCCAAGGGAGTTAGAACCAGATGAATGGAGTAACCACAACTATACTAATGAAAACCGAAACAACGCTGGCAATTTTCAAAGGGTTTCATTTTCAAGCAATCGTTAAAGGTTTAATAAGCATTCAAACCAAGATTTCTTAAGCTTCATAGCACTGTTGCATCTTTTTAAGCAATGCAAATAGCAACAGAAAAGAATTAAGTATCCAGATTCAACTGGTCAACCAAAAAACTAGACACACGTGCACATTAATAAAATTAGACACCTTCAAGTGCAATTTATAAGCAAAATGACATCATACACCCAAAATAACTTCACAAGCTACATTGCACAAAAAATCTTTAATCCCTCTAAATAGTAAATAACAATACAATAAAATTTTCCAATTTCTTAATCCATCTTATAATACTAATAGATTCAAAAGAAGTTCTAGTCATGCAGTTTGCAATACAGTTTCACAATCTAGATGGAACAAAATACAATATCATGAAGAAACAAACAATCAAATAGAGAAAAACCTACAATTGCTCACAATAAACCAAAACAAAAAAGAACGAAAAACAATAAACCTTGTAGGATCAAAACCAGCACGGAGAGCCAACTTCAGCTCGTTCCCACTAACCAAAACAGCCCCACATCCCAAACTTCGTAAATGCTCCAGAATCTTGAGATTGTTATTCGCCTTAATTGCATACCCAATAACCGAAGTCAACCCCTCCAAAGCTTCTCTATACGCCTCAACATTCCGAGTAATCTGAGGCTTGCTGTACAAATAAAAGGGTCTTCTTTCCA
Organism: Primulina eburnea; assembly: GCF_022965805.1. Taxonomy (NCBI): domain Eukaryota; kingdom Viridiplantae; phylum Streptophyta; class Magnoliopsida; order Lamiales; family Gesneriaceae; genus Primulina; species Primulina eburnea. The sequence continues at coordinate 1,509,458 of NC_133113.1, forward strand.
CAACTTCCATGATTTCCTCAACTTTGACTCCCTCACAACACAAGAACCCATCCTCTGATTTCGTGAAACAGTGCTGAAATTTCTGGGTTTTGGGTTCTGCCGGGGACAGAACTGCCTTCGGAGAACGGGCTTGTAGCGAACCTGCGGGTCCTGAAATGGGCCTGGGTTTGAATGGTAGACTTGAGTGTGTGAAAAATAAGTTTGAATGGCGTGGTTTTGGGCAGAGGGTTTTAGGGGTTTGAGAGAGGAGATTTGAAGCCGCCATTGTTGGAAGTGGAGCAAGAACCAATGAAGTGGGGCAGCAAAGACTTGACAGTGTAAATAAAAATTTCCTTTACATCATATTATTTTTAAAACTATTATTAGAGTGTTTATCTGGTTATATAAATCAGACCGGGCTTCTAGCCCAATGGTCTCACCCGCCGGATTAGCTGGCCTCCCACTCTGGGTTCGATCCCCCTCCCCTGCGTGAGTTGTAATAAAAAAAAAATCTGGTTATATAAATAGGCAGTTACTCGTCGTATGGATTTCTTATACAATCTCCAACTCATATCTTTTATTTTTCATCATTTATCTTCTAAAATAAAGATCATCTCTATTTTCAAAAACCTTCTTCAACTCATATCCTCCAAATATTACCAAATACTCTGTTTCTTTAATTTATTTAATTTCATTTCAACTCATATCCTCTAAATATTACCAAATACTATATTTCTTTAATTTATTTCATTTTCGAACACACATACACATACATATAATTGATTGCAGTACTTCAAATGCTCGTTCAACGTCTTTTCTGTTTTTTCTTTGAACCTTGTGGATTATGAATTTTTTGCACTATAGTAGCCCACTTTGGATATATACCATCTGCTAGATAGTATTCCATGGTGTATTCTTTTCTTTGTATGACATAGTTAGCGGTGGGCGCTGCCACATTGGCCAAATTAACAAAGAGATGATATTTTGACAACACATTATGGTCATTGTTTGAACACGGCAAACCAAAGTATGCATGCCATATCCACAATTCGTAATCTGCTACGACCTCCAAAATGATTGTTGGTTTTCCGCTAGACCAGCATATTGTCCAGCCCAACTTGTTGGACAATTTTTTCACTTCCAATGCATAAAATACAGGCTTCCCAACATCCCTGAGAATCCACGTTATTTTCCAATAAGGAAAATCATTGCAATGTCCTCAGCATTGGGAGACCGAAGATAGCAGTCACCAAACACCTCCACCACAGCCCGACAAAATCTTTTTAAATTTTCAATCGCAGTAGACTCCACAATTTTAATATACTCATCTGTTGAATCTGTCGCCACACGGTATGCTAAGATATGCATTGTAGCTGTTATCTTCTGGTATGGGGACAACCCAAGCCTCCCCAACACATCTACTTTCTATACGAAGTAATTATCATGTTGTTAAACGGATTCCATAATTAGCAAGAATAGCCGACGAGACATTCGAAAACGTCGCTTGAACATTGATTCATTGTACATTGGAGACTCAGAAAAATAGTCATTGTCCAAGCGTTGTTCAGCGGCTAATATGTCTCGATTAATCACAACATGGCCCGAGATCGAGCCTCGACGGTGCAAATTATCACATTCTTGGAAGTAATTGGAGACAAAAATAGCATTGTTTATGAGTTGGCTTAAATTGTTTGTTATTCGTCAATGCGATATAAATCATTCTTTACGTTGACACTAGGTTGATCTTCGCCGTCAGATGACTACGAGGATGCGTAGAAAGAAAAACTCGAAGGACTCTCTCATGAAAATTCATTTTTGAGCGATATGAGTAAATTATCAAGAAGCCACTGGTCTTTAAATAAGTGATGACTTGGTTTTTACGTCGAAGCCATGAAAATTATTTTGTTCTGCAACTACTGATTGGACTTCTTTTGTTTTCGCATCGACTTGGTTTTGTTTATTGTGTTGAAAAATATTTGTCGCGGGCTATGCATTTCTACTAAAAGCCAACAAAGGGTTGTCTAGTTGCAATCAGCTATCACGTTTTGTCTAGTCGCCATCAGAGACAACTCATATGTCAACTCTTGTGTATTTACTATCTATCTCGGGCTATGCATTTCCACTAAAATCGAACTGAAGGGTTGTCACGTTGCAGTCAGCTATCAAGGGTTGTCTATTTGCTAGCAAAGAAAAGTCATCTGGCACGAGTTTTCACCCACCAATAAAGAAACTTTGTAATATGTCAGAGATGTATTGTACATTAAAAATAAAGTTCTTTCAATTTCGTATCCCAAAACAAATCAATCTAATTAATTTTAATCTGTGCCATCAGATCAGATATTGTTTAATTGAGACGATGATCAAGATTTCTTATCCAAAATGTTTTGGCTATAAATTGAAGTATCATTCAAAGTAATGACACCGCTCCTACAAATTGAATAATTATTTACAATCAAATGAGTTCATCTAAACGTGGTGCTGCATTCTCAATCGAGGAGGACAAACTACTCATGATGGTTTATCTTGATGTCTCCCAAAATCCAATAATTGGTATAAACCATTCACGCGATAGGTTATGGTAACGAGTGGCCGCTACATAAAACAAACAACTCATCGGTAAATAAACAAAGCCTCGAACTATTAAGGCCCTCCAATGTCGCTGGTTTAACATAAACAAAATTGTCCAAAACTTTAGTTCATGTGTTAGCCAGGTGGAACTTAGTCCAAGTAGTGCTTCTTAGAAAGACATTGTGAGTAATTAATTTTTTTTATCATATTTATATGAAACTATATTTTATACTTTCTGTAACTAAGATACAATTCATACCTTGTTATAGTTGGATCAAGCAAAAGCCTTATTTAATCAATCAGCTGGGTCGACTTGGCGGTTGGATCATGTGTGATCTTTACTTAAGGACCAAGAGAATTTTAGGTCATCAAACGCCATTTTACCTAATTTCATACCAAACCACGAGATTATCGACTAATCTCAGTCCGACTATTCTCCTAACACAGAATCACCAACACACGATTCTCCAGGACTATCGGGTTTGCGATAAACCTGGATAAAGATAATCCATCAAGATGGAGTTCTCAGCGTCTAATTGACATAAAAAAAGGCCAGAAAAGCTATTGAAGAACACTTGAAGGACATTTCCACCATTGCTAAATATACTGAGAGAATGGTTGTTGTGATGGAGAATGCTGATGTGGGGACTCGGACGCTAATCAAGTTCTTAATCATCATTGGGACTAATTAATCAATTATAAAACATGGTCTAAAATTTTTTTTAAAATGCGGAACGTAGTGAAATCAAACTCATATACATATCAGTATAAAATACAATACAAGTCCTGTACTGCATGCATTCAAACTAAACTAAGGTTTAACAACTAATGTCAAGTGTTTAAACCCTATTATACATCAAAATCAAAGTCCGGAATCTCCACTCTAATCACGATCTTTCTTCATCTCCTCAACCATGAACCTGTCCCACCTGTTGTCATGTACACATACAGACAAGACAACAGCCGGATAATTCCGGTGAGAATATAATCCCAGTATAAATCAACGAAACATGCAATCATATAAACAAATATAAAGCATGTAATCAGGTAACAAAGATATGTATCAATATCTGAAACATAATCAATATCAAACCGTCGACAATGCTCGTGACTCCACGACTCAGACTAGATTCAATCCTAGCCTAGGGATCCCGGTTTCCAGACATTGGCATTCCATATCGACCAACAGTAATAGAAAAGACTCCAGTTCTATCCACGTCGATATAGTATCGATCACTAGTAATAGAAGAAGCTCTGTTTCTATCCACATCAGTATAGTATCGATCACCAGTAATAGAAGAAACTCCGATTCTATCCACATCGATATAACATCGATCAACAATAATAGAAGAAGTTATAATTCTATCCACATCGATACAATACTGATCACCAGTAATAGAATGAGTTATAATTCTATCCACATCGATAGCCAATTATCAAGTAGCAGACTATGGCACTTCCGCCAATACAATATCTCATGACATCGTGCAATGTGCCCGTGGTGATCCCACCACTATCAGGCATTTCTGTCATAAGACTACTCGTCTAATACCTGCTATCTATAATCAAGAGAACAAGTATATCAATCAAATCAATGCAATATCAATGCAATAAAGTAAAGTATGTGATTTAGGGAAACTCAAGTCTAACCGACTCAAGTCGATCTCCCAATACCACATTGACTTATACCTTTTTTTCGTTTGTTCCTGGTTCAGTCGAAGTCCTGAACTCACAGCCTGTCTGGCATGACAATACCAATAATCTCATGTCAATATACCATTCAAATCCACAATAATAATCTGATCAATCTTGATTTAATTCAAAATCAACGGCATAACGGTACAATCTCAGTTTCCTCATCAATACCAAATCAACAGACATCAATTACAAATCATAACTCATATCCACTACAATCTGTAATTCATTCGTAATCCAAATCTGTCCGGTATAAATCAATATACCCTAAAAATTCATAACAATTCCATAATCAGTCCGTTTCTTAATCTGACTTCGATTCTATGATGTCTAATATGTCAAGAACAACATATATGAGTTCCATTCAATTCTGACAATATCATAATTCCAAAGCATGTCAAAACGTAGCAAAACTTACGTCCAGTTGTAGCCTACGTTGCTAGGAACACAATACCGAAGTCGGATTACAAATCAGACGGACGGATTTTACACGGTTGAGATTTGAATTGCAAGAATCAACAATTCCCTCAGTTTTTCGATTTCCTTTCCTTTATACTTCTGAGGAAACGATTGTGTGTGTATATGTAGTAGCCCGAATTCCAAATTGGGTAATTAACGGAGTAATGGTGATTAAGAAGGTTTAAGGTGTAATTTTGGCTATGGTCATGATCGGACGGACCGAAGAGGGTTCGGAAGCACCGAAGAATTCGGACGATCCGAAGTGTAGTTCGGTGAATCCGATCATAGGTGTCAAGTGTTGATCGACACGTCATTTTCCATGCATGTTCGGACGGTCCGAAGTGTATGATCGGAGGATCCGATCATGAGCTGTCAAGAGCCAATGGACACGTAGCGTTCGGACGTTCCGAAGTGTTGTTCGGAGGATCCGAACATGGCCTATAAATAGTGCTCGGATTTCCTCATTTTGACTTGCCAATTTCTTGAGTTTTCTCTCATTTTGGAGAGTTTGGAAGGTTTCTAGGGTTAGTTGTTGGTCGAGCGATAGCCAAGAGCTGCCAGGAGTAGTAGCGTAGCGGCGCCTGAGTTTCAAGGCAATCGACATCAAAGGGCTGTCGACGGACGAAGGTAAACCCTAAACCTTTGGTAGTACTAGGGAGTACTGGTTTTGCTAGTCGAGCATGGTAGTATTGATTGAGTATGCTTTTGATGCGTAGGCTTGTGCTAAACCTGATTAGCGGTGTTGCGTAAGGCTAGGCTTGCTGTGATAGAGGTACGAAAGTACTATCCGAGATATCCTGGTTGAGTATACATTCATATATGTGTTGCATGAGTATTTGCTGCATTGTTATATGTCATATGATGCATGCTATTATGTCACGAGTTATGATGCATATTGCATATCATGTTGAGCCGTATCTCCTTCGAGATAGCCTTTACTGTTGAGCTGTATCTCTTTCGAGATAAGCTATATCTTGGGGCCGCTCAGCCCTGTCTTGTGGACGCATGGACACCGAGAGTACACAGTGGCCGACGGGTCGGGAGGGCTTCGGTGGTCCGGGACATTTTAGGTCCACGTCTGTCTTGTAGTGGATGCAGTGACCCAGAGGTTGGACCGCGCGGCACTATCCACTTGGCGCCTCTAGACTGAGCATTTTGAGATCCTTTGTGATTCCTGTTTCTTGACTACCCTGGTATCATATCATAGCATGTGCATTTCATATAGGTTTGTATACTCATATTTTTGTACTGGGCGTTCTTATCGCTCACGTCCTCGGTTTTATTTATTCTTGGACACCCCATTCCCACGGGGCAGGCCTCAGGTTGGATGGCTCAGGAGGAGCAGGAGGAGGACGTTGAGTAGCTGGTTGGTTTAGTTTTCAGTGTTTTCCATTTGATTCGATATGGTTGTACTGGATATTTCATTTTGAGTTAGTCTAGACTTCGATTTCGATTGGGTTGTATAACTATTGTTGTTGGCCATATTTCCGCTGTTATCTCTGATTATAATTAATTAAGTTAGTTGCATGCTTAGTTCTTGACTAGTAGGTGATTCTGGAACGGGTCACTACATTTATGGTATCAGAGCATGCGTATGATTTTGGGATATAGATTCTGTTTTGGGATTTCCGTTGACCATTTTACCATTTTCCCTATTCTATCTTGTAGCGATGGCTGACCATTTTGATGACGGGAGTAGTCAGGGGAGTGTAGGTCGATGGGGTGACCAGGACGATCATAGACGTCATCGTGAGCATCGTCATCGTCGGGATGGTCCTAGGCGTTTCGATATGCATCGTTTCATGCAGATGGGGCCTAAGCCTTTAGTTGGCGGTGAGACTCCCGATGATGCGGAGGATTGGTTAGAGCGCATGGAGAGTTGTTTCCGCGCATTCCAGTGCACCGATGAGCAGAAGATGGAGACCCTTAGTTTTCTTCTCGAGGGTCGTGCTCGCAGGTGGTGGCGATCGACTTCTGCGCCGATAGTTCAGTCGCAGGGTAGAGCGACTTGGGTCGATTTCCGTGCAGCGTTCATGCAGCTGTACTTTCCTCCAGCCCTTCGCCAGGCCAAGACGATTGAGCTCCTGAACCTTAAGCAGGGGAGTATGTCTGTTGATGAGTATCAGCAGAAATTCTTTGAGTTGTTACCCTTCGCTCCTCATATCAGTGGCAGTTCTGAGGCCAAGTATGATCATTTCCTCCAGGGCCTTAATCAGGAGATCTTTGATCGAGTCACTGTCTGTGATAATCCTACTTCTTATGATGGGTTAGTGAACCGGTGTCGCCAGGCAGAGATCAGTCTCCAGCGTGGTAGGGCTATTCTTTCTTCTTCTAGACCTCCGAGTACTTTGAGGCCTCGATCTCAGTCATTCAAGAAATCTGGTTCATCTTCTTCTGGATCTGGATCTCGATCTAGTGGTGTTTTCCGCTTTGGTAAGAAGAAGGAGTCTTGTGCGCATTGTGGGAAGAACCATCCATCGGAGCAATGCCGAGTAGCCGCAGGAGCTTGTTATCAGTGCGGAGAGATGGGGCATATTAAGAAGAATTGTCCTCAGTTGCGAGGTGGAGCAGGATCCGGTTCTGGATCTCAGACGACTGTTCAGCAGAGGAGGCAGGGTCAGGCAGTGGGTAGTTCGAATCTTCGACCTCGTGCCCAAGGTCAGGTTTTTGCGCTGAACCAGGATCAGGCTGCAGATGAGACGGAGAGAGTCATAGCAGGTACTTTTCATTTATGCGGTATTCCTGCTTTTGTTCTTATTGATACAGGAGCCTCTCATTCCTTCATTTCTGCACGATTTGTTAAGCGTCATAGGTTACCCTATGTTTCTCTAGACGTCATTCTTTCTGTTTCTACTCCGATGGGTCATTCGGTGTTAGCGAAGCGTCTAGTGATGGGTTGTCCCTTAGATTTTGAGGGTAACGAGTTGACTGCGAATCTTATGATCCTAGAGATGGAAGATTTTGATTGTATCTTGGGTATAGACTTATTGACTACCTACCGAGCTACTGTGGATTGTTACCAGAAGCTTGTTCAGTTTCGTACGACTGAAAGCTCTAGTTGGTTTTTCTATGGTGAGGGAGCGCGACCTCCGATGCCAGTGGTATCTGCTCTGAAAGCCTGTCGTGCTTTAGAGTCGGGCGGGGAAGGCTACCTCATCTATGCGATTGATTCATCCACAGGTAGTGTTGGTCTAGAGGATATTCCAGTGGTTTGTGAATTTCCTGATGTTTTCCCAGATGAGATTCCTGGTTTTCCTCCGGTTAGAGAGGTGGAATTTGGCATAGATTTAATGCCAGGGACTGCACCGATTTCTCGTGCCCCCTATCGTCTTGCTCCGTCAGAGATGAGAGAGCTGAAGCAGCAATTGCAGGATCTTCTTGATAAGGGTTATATTCGCCCGAGTGTTTCGCCTTGGGGAGCTCCAGTCTTGTTTGTCAAGAAGAAGGATGGATCGATGCGGTTGTGCATTGATTATCGCCAGCTGAATCGGGTGACGATCAAAAACAAGTACCCTTTACCCCGTATTGATGACTTGTTCGATCAGCTTCAGGGTACTTCTGTTTACTCCAAGATCGACTTGCGATCGGGTTATCATCAGATGAGAGTCAGAGATGATGATATTTCCAAGACTGCATTTCGTACTCGTTATGGGCATTACGAGTTTCTAGTTATGCCATTCGGATTGACGAATGCGCCAGCGGTGTTCATGGATCTGATGAACCGAGTCTTCCGAGATTTTCTGGATCAGTTTGTGGTGGTTTTCATTGACGATATCTTGATCTATTCCCACAGTGTGGAAGAGCATGCCCAACACTTGAGGATTGTGTTGCAGATTCTTCGCGAGAAGCAATTGTATGCTAAGCTGAGTAAGTGCGAGTTCTGGATTGATCATGTGGTATTCCTTGGTCATGTGATTTCCAAGGAAGGAGTTTCTGTGGATCCCAGCAAGATTGAAGCAGTGCTGAATTGGTCACGTCCGACGACGGTGGCTGAGATCCGTAGTTTTCTAGGTCTGGCAGGGTATTATCGTCGCTTCATCGTGAATTTCTCTCAGATAGCCAGACCATTTACGCAACTTACTCGGAAGGATGTTCCATTTGAGTGGTCATCCGAGTGCGAAGATAGTTTCAGAGAGCTTCGTCGACTTCTGACTTCCGCACCTGTTTTGGCGTTACCGTCAGGATCTGATGGTTTCAGTGTTTACACCGATGCCTCCACTCAAGGCTTAGGGTGTGTGTTGACGCAAAACGGTCATGTGATTGCTTATGCTTCCAGACAGCTGAAATCTCACGAGGAGAAGTATCCCACTCATGATCTGGAATTGGCAGCTATTGTGTTTGCGCTGAAGATTTGGCGTCATTATTTGTACGGTGTTCAGTTTGAAATCTTTACTGATCATAAGAGTCTGAAATATCTGTTCACTCAGGCTGAGTTGAACATGAGGCAACGTCGTTGGATGGATTTGCTGAAGGATTATGATTGCGAGATCAAGTACCATCCAGGTTCTGCGAATCTCACAGCTGATGCGCTTAGTCGCAAGGTGAGAGCCTCTGCACTTCAGACTTGTGCTATGACTAGTGCCATCCAGGATAGTTGCTCGTTGGGGTTTAACTTCAAGCATCGGAAAGGTATGGAGAGCATTCGTGTTGCTACCATTTTATCTGAGCCCAATTTGTTCACTCGGATTCGAGAAGCTCAGATGTCTGATCTCAAGACTCAGAGATTAGCTCGGTTAGTTGGTGGTGATAGTAATTTCCATTATCAGTCCAATGGTCTTCTGTGCTTATCTAATCGGGTTGTAGTACCAGAGGATGACACTTTGAGGGACGAGATATTGTCTCAGGCGCATCGAAGCAAGTTAAGTGTTCATCCAGGAAGCAACAAGATGTATAGAGACTTGAGGCTGCGGTTTTGGTGGAAAGGGATGAAGCGCAGCGTGTATCAGTTTGTCTCCAAGTGTCTAGTTTGCCAGCAGGTTAAGGCAGAGCACCGTCGACCGGGAGGATTGTTGTTGAACTTACCTATTCCAGAATGGAAGTGGGAGCATATTACGATGGATTTCATTACTCACTTGCCATTATCTTCGAGGAACAGCGATGCTATCTGGGTAGTGGTGGATCGACTCACCAAGTCTGCTCATTTTCTGCCGTATAATCGTGATTTCACTTTCGATCGTATGGCTCGATTGTACATTCAGGAGATTGTACGTTTGCATGGAGTGCCTGTCAGTATTGTTAGTGACAGAGATCCTCGTTTTACCTCACGGTTTTGGGGTAGTTTCCAGTCAGCTTTGGGTACTACACTGAGTCTGAGTACTGCTTATCATCCGGAGACTGACGGTCAATCAGAGAGGACTATCCGTACGCTTGAGGATATGTTGCGAGCCTGTGTTATGGATTTCGGACCCGCTTGGCAGGATCATTTGCCTTTGATTGAGTTCGCGTACAACAACAGCTATCATCGTAGTATTGGTATGGCACCATTTGAGGCGTTGTACGGGCGACGTTGTCGTACTCCATTATTCTGGGATGAAGTCGGGGAACGACAGGTAGAGGGACCGGAGTTAGTCCAGCAGGCTATAGATAAGGTTGCAGTAATCAAGAAGCGGATTAAGACTGCTCAGGATCGACAGGCTAGTTATGCGAACACAAAGCGTCGACCTCTTCATTTTCAACCAGGTGAGAAGGTGTTTCTCCGAGTTTCGCCTTTTCGCAGGATTTTGAGATTTGGTCTCAAGGGTAAGCTGTCTCCGAGATTTATTGGTCCATTCGAGATACTGGAATGTGTGGGAGATTTAGCTTACAGACTTGCGTTGCCGCCGTACCTATCAAGTATTCATGATGTGTTCCACGTATCCTTGTTGAGACGTTATGTAGCAGATGAGTTGCACATCTTACATCCATCTGAAGTTCAACTTGATACGGATTTGTCTTACGTGGAGCGACCAGTTCAGATTCTAGATCGCAAAGATAAGGTGTTGCGGAATAAGATCATTCCTCTTGTCTTAGTGCAGTGGCAGCGTCGAGGCACTGAAGAAGCCACTTGGGAGTTAGAGAGTCGTATGCGTTCGGAGCATCCAGAGCTCTTTTGAGTTGTGCTTTGTATAAGTTTGTGTTTTCAGTTGTAATCATAGTATCAGTTGTATTCAACAACAATTGAGATGTATTAATGATGTTGTTATTTCGTTTTGTTCATTCTCTAAGCCTGATTTCGAGGACGAAATCTTTTAAGGGGGGGAGAATGTAGTAGCCCGAATTCCAAATTGGGTAATTAACGGAGTAATGGTGATTAAGAAGGTTTAAGGTGTAATTTTGGCTATGGTCATGATCGGACGGACCGAAGAGGGTTCGGAAGCACCGAAGAATTCGGACGATCCGAAGTGTAGTTCGGTGAATCCGATCATAGGTGTCAAGTGTTGATCGACACGTCATTTTCCATGCATGTTCGGACGGTCCGAAGTGTATGATCGGAGGATCCGATCATGAGCTGTCAAGAGCCAATGGACACGTAGCGTTCGGACGTTCCGAAGTGTTGTTCGGAGGATCCGAACATGGCCTATAAATAGTGCTCGGATTTCCTCATTTTGACTTGCCAATTTCTTGAGTTTTCTCTCATTTTGGAGAGTTTGGAAGGTTTCTAGGGTTAGTTGTTGGTCGAGCGATAGCCAAGAGCTGCCAGGAGTAGTAGCGTAGCGGCGCCTGAGTTTCAAGGCAATCGACATCAAAGGGCTGTCGACGGACGAAGGTAAACCCTAAACCTTTGGTAGTACTAGGGAGTACTGGTTTTGCTAGTCGAGCATGGTAGTATTGATTGAGTATGCTTTTGATGCGTAGGCTTGTGCTAAACCTGATTAGCGGTGTTGCGTAAGGCTAGGCTTGCTGTGATAGAGGTACGAAAGTACTATCCGAGATATCCTGGTTGAGTATACATTCATATATGTGTTGCATGAGTATTTGCTGCATTGTTATATGTCATATGATGCATGCTATTATGTCACGAGTTATGATGCATATTGCATATCATGTTGAGCCGTATCTCCTTCGAGATAGCCTTTACTGTTGAGCTGTATCTCTTTCGAGATAAGCTATATCTTGGGGCCGCTCAGCCCTGTCTTGTGGACGCATGGACACCGAGAGTACACAGTGGCCGACGGGTCGGGAGGGCTTCGGTGGTCCGGGACATTTTAGGTCCACGTCTGTCTTGTAGTGGATGCAGTGACCCAGAGGTTGGACCGCGCGGCACTATCCACTTGGCGCCTCTAGACTGAGCATTTTGAGATCCTTTGTGATTCCTGTTTCTTGACTACCCTGGTATCATATCATAGCATGTGCATTTCATATAGGTTTGTATACTCATATTTTTGTACTGGGCGTTCTTATCGCTCACGTCCTCGGTTTTATTTATTCTTGGACACCCCATTCCCACGGGGCAGGCCTCAGGTTGGATGGCTCAGGAGGAGCAGGAGGAGGACGTTGAGTAGCTGGTTGGTTTAGTTTTCAGTGTTTTCCATTTGATTCGATATGGTTGTACTGGATATTTCATTTTGAGTTAGTCTAGACTTCGATTTCGATTGGGTTGTATAACTATTGTTGTTGGCCATATTTCCGCTGTTATCTCTGATTATAATTAATTAAGTTAGTTGCATGCTTAGTTCTTGACTAGTAGGTGATTCTGGAACGGGTCACTACAGTATATATATATATATATATATATATATATATATATATATATATATATATATATATATATATATATTGCATGCACATGATACGTGTCTCCTCAAAATTCATGCACAGCCTCTCGCGCATATGCGTGAGTGCTGCTGTCCGTGCACTTACATTTTCACATGTTACTTCAAATCGTGTCTCGGTTAATCCTTTCATAATCATATCAAATTATAACTCAATAATTATAGATTACTAGGATTAAATTTCCGGGCATTACATTTCTGCCCCCCTAAGATACGATTTCGTCCTCGAAATCACAGGCAATCAATCATATCACTAAGGAGTATATATATATATAACTGTATAAGAAATTTACATCAGTGAAACAATGCTGGGAATTCTTGTCTCATATCAGATTCAGTCTCCCAAGTTGCTTCTTCAATGCCATGACGAGTCCATTGAACTTTCACAAGAGGAATCGTCTTTGTTCTGAGCTGTTTTTCTTTCCGATCAATAATCCGAATCGGTTTCTCGACATAACTCAATGTCTCATCCAGCTCGGTCTCGTCTGGCTGAATCACATGAGAATCATCGGGGAGATACTTCCGCAGCATAGATACATGAAAGACATCATGTATTCCTGACAATGAAGGCGGCAAGGCGAGTCGATAGGCACGATCTCCTATTTTTTCAAGAATCTCATAAGGACCTACATATCTTGGAGATAATTTTCCTTTCTTGCCAAATCTGACAACACCTCTGAAAGGAGAAATCTTCAGGAATACTCGGTCTCCAGCCTCAAATACCAACGGTCGTCGTCTGAGGTTGGCATATTTGGCTTGTCGGTCTTGAGCTGCCTTCATTTTCTTCTGAATTAATTTCACTTTTTCAGTCATATCTCTGATCATATCAGGTCCAGTTTCAGGAACTTCAGAGATATCATCCCAATAAAGAGGGGATCTGCATTTCTTTCCATACAACGCTTCGAATGGAGCCATCTCAATACTCGTTTGATAACTATTGTTGTACGAAAACTCGCAAAGAGGCAATGCATCTTGCCAGTTAGTACTAAAATCAAGTACTACAGCTCTCAGCATATCTTCCAAAGTCTGAATCGTCCGCTCTGACTGTCCGTCAGTCTGTGGATGATATGCGGTACTCAAATGTAATTTCGTACCAAGAGCTTGCTGAAAACTCTGCCAGAAGTGCGAAGTAAACCGAGGATCACGATCTGAAACAATCGACTTCGGCACTCCGTGCAGTCTAACCACTTCTCGAACATAAATATCGGCCATCTGGTCATATCTATAGGTCATTTTGTATGGAATAAAACATGCAGATTTGGTCGATCGATCAATCACGACCCAAATCGCATCACAACCTCGGGAGGATCTCGGTAACTGCGTCACAAAATCCATGGAAATGTGATCCCATTTCCATTCAGGAATGGACAAACTCTGCAACAATCCTCCTGGTTTCTTTCTTTCAGCTTTCACATGTTGGCAATTCAGACACTTTGATACAAATGTAGAAATGTCCGCTTTCATTTGTTTCCACCAATATTGTGCCTTCAAATCATTGTACATTTTCCTTCCACCAGGATGAATGCTAAAACGAGTGTTGTGCGCCTCTGTCAGGATTCGCTGTCTCAATTCTGAAACATTTGGCACAACAAGACGATTATTCACATACAAAACACCATTTCTCACCTGATATTCCGATCGATGTCCCGCTCTGACCATAGCAATCGAATTCTGTATGTTCTGATCACTTTTCTGTGCCTCTTTGATTTTCAATATCAATTCTGGTTCAACTTGAATTGTATACAATCTTAGAGGCTGACAATCTATTTCAAAAGCTAATCCAGACAAACAGCAGTCTTCTATCAAATTCGAGACACCTATCGTCGATAAGGATAGTGAACATACCTTTCGACTCAGCGCATCTGCTGCTGCATTGGACTTCCCTGGATAGTATTTGATTCCACAATCAAAGTCTTTCAGTAAATCCAGCCATCTCCGCTGTCTCATATTCAGCTCTGATTGCGAAAACAGATATTTCAAGCTTTTATGATCAGAATAGATTTCGAATTTCTCACCGTAGAGGTAATGTCGCCATATCTTCAAAGCAAAGACTATGGCTGCCAATTCAAGATCATGAATTGGGTAACGAGTTTCATGGGGTTTCAGCTGTCTTGAGGCATAAGCAATCACATGCCCCCGCTGCATCAAAACACAACCCAATCCTCGGTGAGATGCATCACAATAAACAACAAAATCACCAGTACCTGAAGGAATCGTTAACACAGGCGCATTGGTCAATCTCTTTTTCAATTCCAGAAAACTGGATTCACAGTCTTCTGACCAAACAAACGGAGCATTCTTCTGAGTTAACTGCGTAATTGGTTTGGCAATACTCGAAAAATTTTTAATGAATCGGCGATAATATCCTGTCAAACCCATAAAACTGCGAATTTCTGGCACATATGTAGGTCTCGGCCAACTAATCACGGCTTCAACCTTACTGGGATCAACTGATATACCGTCTCCCGATATAATGTGACCCAAAAACACAACCTGTTTCAGCCAAAAATCGCATTTCGACAATTTAGCATACAGTTTCTCTGCCCTCAAGATGCTCAACACAGTCCTCAGATGATTAGCATGCTCAATCATATTCTTTGAATATATCAGTATATCATCAATGAATATGATAACAAAATCATCCAAATATTTCTGAAAGACGCGGTTCATCAATCCCATAAATACCGCCGGTGCATTTGTCAAACCAAAAGGCATGACAATAAACTCATAGTGTCCATACCTGGTTCTGAATGCTGTCTTAGAGATATCAGAATCCCTGACTCTCAGTTGATGGTATCCAGATCTCAAATCGATCTTGGAATACACCGAAGAACCCTGCAACTGATCAAATAGATCATCAATACGAGGCAAGGGATATTTATTCTTTACCGTTGCCTTGTTCAGTTGCCGGTAGTCGATACAAAGTCTCATCGACCCGTCTTTCTTCCTCACGAACAGTACTGGAGCACCCCAAGGAGATACACTTGGTCTAATATATCCCTTGGCCAGTAAATCCTCCAACTGTTCTTTCAACTCTTTCAACTCGATCGGTGCCATCCTGTAAAGAGCCCTCGAGATCGGAACTGTTCCTGCCATCAACTCGATGCTGAAGTCTATTTCTCAAATCGGAGGTAATCCAGGAATCTCATCTGGAAAGACATCAGCAAACTCACTCACCACTGGCAAGTCCGCCAATGATGGGCTCGATTTCAGTAAATCAACTGAATATACCAGGAATCCATCCGCTCCCTTCTGCAATAATCGAGCCATATTCATTGCAGATATCAAAGGAATTCTAGCACGAGAACCCTTACCATAAAATTTCCTCTCCTCATCCATCTCAGGTCTGAATCGAACTATCTTGTGGAAACAATCGACTGTAGCCCTGTACTTGGTTAACGTATCGATACCGATAATACAGTCAAAATCAGATATCCCAAGTACAATACAGTCTAACTCAATCGTATGCCCATCGTACTGCAGTATACATGATTTAACAGATTTTACTGACATCCAACCTGTCCCTAACGCCGAAGAGACAGACACTACTGCAGACAATGACTCAATAGGCAACGCATGACTCAATGCAAACCTTTCAGAAATAAAAGTATGCGATGCACCAGTGTCAATCAGTACATATGCAAGATAACCAGAAATAAAACAGTTACCTGCCACAACATCATCAGGTGCATCCTGTGCTTGCTCCTCAGTCAAAGCGAATAGTCGGGCCTGCTGTCGAGGAGGTTGGCTCGCTGTCTGGCTCCCTCCTAGCCTCTGATGTGACTGAGTAGGCGGTGCTGGCTGAAAGGAATGAACGGCAGAAGATCGTCTTCCTATCTGAGCCGCTGATCCAGATGACTCTGCATCCTGAGATCCCTGGGCACCACGATGTGGACACACTCGGGCAAAGTGTCCATGCTGCTTACAAATGCGGCAGTTGCCGAACACTCCTCGGCACTGCTCGGTGGAATGCTTCCCTCCACAAGTGCTACAGTAGGGTCCTGTATAACTCTGGCCCTGACCAGTCTGTCTAGAGCCACTCGAACTGGATGAACTACTTCCAGCTTTCTTGAATTTCTTCCCCTTAGCTTTTAGGAAATCTTTCTTCCCACTACCACTACCGCTCTCAAATCGGGGAGCTAGTGGAGGCAGCTGTGATCTCGGTGCTGAAGGCACAAACGAGGCCTCTCTCTGTCTCATTAAACCGGCTTCGGCTCCCTTGGCTCGGTTCAAGGCATCGGTGAAATTATTTGGCCTCCCGGTATTCACCAGGGTGAAGATTTCAGGATTCGGGCCATTTATAAACTGATCCGCAACGGCCCCATCATGTTCAGCCACATGAGGAGCAAATCGGAGCAATGTAGGAACTTAGCCACATAGTCCTCAATGTTTAACTGGTCCTGTCTCAAGTTGGCGAACTCGGCTCCTTTGTTCTTCCTATATGAAACTGGAAAGAACCGTTGATAAAATTCAGTTCTAAACACATTCCAGGTAATGGCCGTACCTCGTTGTTCCAATGCCCGTCTAGTCGTGATCCACCAGTGTTTAGCAACGTCATGCAGTTGGTGTCCTATCAGTTTCACCCTCTTTTCCTCCGTATATTCCAAAGATTCAAACATCGATTCAATATCGTCCAACCAACTTTCACATTCCACGGAATTCTCCGTACCTTTCAAAGTCGGTGGATGGAATGACTGAAATCTTTTCAACAATTGCTCCATTGGAGTAGGGGTCACATCCATAGGAGGATTTGAAGTACTACCCTGTTCAGGTACTCTCCTCGGAGGCATATCTGATAATCGAAGAGGTTAGTAATTCCAAATACCACTTACCAGTTTCAATCCTCCTCGGATCATCTTACAGATGATCCATTCCAAATAATACACAATACCATATCAAAATCAGATATTCAGGCAAATATGTATTAAAACAGGAATTCATGCTAGCAATCAAAAGTAGGAAAGAAAAACACATTCTACCCCGCTCACTAGCTCCTATCTCAATCTCAAGAATCTATAGCTCTGATACCACCTGTTGTGGGGACCCGGACGCTAATCAAGTTCTTAATCATCATTGGGACTAATTAATCAATTATAAAACAGGGTCTAAATTTTTTTTTAAAATGCGCAACATAGTGAAATCAAACTCATATACATATCAGTATAAAATACAATACAAGTCCTGTACTGCATGCATTCAAACTAAACTAAGGTTTAAAAACTAATGTCAAGTGTTTAAACCCTATTATACATCAAAATCAAAGTCCGGAATCTCCACTCTAATCACGATCTTTCTTCATCTCCTCAACCATGAACCTGTCCCACCTGTTGTCATGTACACATACAGACAAGACAACAGCCGGATAATTCCGGTGAGAATATAATCCCAGTATAAATCAACGAAACATGCAATCATATAAACAAATATAAAGCATGTAATCAGGTAACAAAGATATGTACCAATATCTGAAACATAATCAATATCAAACTGTCGACAATGCTCGTGACTCCACGACTCAGACTAGATTCAATCCTAGCCTAGGGATCCCGGTTTCCAGACATTGGCATTCCATATCGACCAACAGTAATAGAAAAGACTCCAGTTCTATCCACGTCGATATAGTATCGATCACCAGTAATAGAAGAAGCTCTGTTTCTATCCACATCAGTATAGTATCGATCACCAGTAATAGAAGAAACTCCGATTCTATCCACATCGATATAACATCGATCAACAGTAATAGAAGAAGTTATAATTCTATCCACATCGATACAATACTGATCACCAGTAATAGAATGAGCTATAATTCTATCCACATCGATAGCCAATTATCCAGTAGCAGACTATGGCACTTCCGCCAATACAATATCTCATGACATCGTGCAATGTGCCCGTGACGTTCCCACCACTATCAGGCACTTCTGTCATAAGACTACTCGTCTAATACCTGCTATCTATAATCAAGAGAACAAGTATATCAATCAAATCAATGCAATATCAATGCAATAAAGTAAAGTATGTGATTTAGGGAAACTCAAGTCTAACCGACTCAAGTCGATCTCCCAATACCACATTGACTTATACCTTTTTTTTCGTTTGTTCTTGGTTCAGACGAAGTCCTGAACTCACAGCCTGTCTGGCATGACAATACCAATAATCTCATGTCAATATACCATTCAAATCCACAATAATAATCTGATCAATCTTGATTTAATTCAAAATCAACGGCATAACGGTACAATCTCAGTATCCACGTCAATACCAAATCAACAGACATCAATTACAAATCATAACTCATATCCACTACAATCTCTAATTCATTCGTAATCCAAATCTGTCAGGTATAAATCAATATACCCTAAAAATTCATAACAATTCCATAATCAGTATGTTTCTTAATCTGACTTAGATTCTATGATGTCTAATATGTCAAGAACAACATATATGAGTTCCATTCAATTCTGTCAATATCATAATTCCAAAGCATGTCAAAACGTAGCAAAACTTACGTCCAGTTGTAGCCTACGTTGCTAGGAACACAATACCGAAGTCGGATTACAAATCAGACGGACGGATTTTACACGGTTGAGATTTGAATTGCAAGAATCAACAATTCCCTCAGTTTTTCGATTTCCTTTCCTTTATTCTTCTGAGGAAACGATTGTATATATATATATATATATATATATATATATATATATATATATATATATTGCATGCACATGATACGTGTCTCCTCAAAATTCATGCACAGCCTCTCGCGCATATGCGTGAGTGCTGCTGTCCGTGCACTTACATTTTCACACGTTACCTCAAATCGTGTCTCGGTTAATCCTTTCATAATCATATCAAATTATAACTCAATAATTATAGATTACTATGATTAAATTTCCGGGCATTACAGCTGAGGTACATCGACGACATCTCATTGATGTTGAGAAACAAAGAAATGTTGTAATGTCTTTTAAGTAAGAAAATAAAATACTAAGGATGAATCATATGTATGTTGATGAATCAGCCCGTGCATACTTGATCAAAGAACAACAAAAAATTTGGTAGAAAAAAATGGAGACCAGGGATGGCTCTAACAGGACTTCTACACCGTTTAGACAGTTCCTCGTAGGAACTTCACCATCTGGGTTCTACCTTCCACCATACTAGTTTGCTCTCATGATTACAATGAACTAAAAATGTGTTTATCTTTGTTGTTGTGTGTGTGGGTTTTTTTATTATTGATGATATGTCACTTAGTATTGTCTACTTTTTTATGTCTAAAAATATTTCATGTTTATCAATTTAAATTATGTGGGTACTAAGTGTTAACAATAAATTGTGTTATGTATTTCTTTGTCATTAAATTGTTCATTAGTTTCATTTGGTAAACATTATAAATAGTAAAGTATAGTTAATTCGTAAAAAACTAAAACAATTAAAATAAGTTTTTCAGAAGTAAATAATTCAAAATAAAAAATCAAAAATGGACCAAAAAATTATTTAGCATTAAAAATAATTAAAAAAATTCGAAATAAAAAAAATTGGCCTAAAAATTTAATTAAACTACAAAAAGACTATATTGAAATTTTTAGAATATAAATTTTACAATTATTTTCATCTCCTACTCAATCTTCTATATGAATAGTGGCACTCCATAAATGAAGGATCACTATTGCATGCTCTAAATTGGAGGAGGGAAATAGAACATGGTTGGAGAAGATTTCCTCCTCTATAATGTAGGAATAATGGAAAGGTTGGAGATGCCTTTTGTAAGGCCTTGTAATTAATTATCCGATAATTTTGGCATAATTAGAATAATTATTGAAGTTGTAAATTAAAATTGTTATTTATGCCAAATAATTTTGTAGGTGTGTAAAAAATATGTATTTTAGAATATCAGAGAATTTAAGGATATAAAAAATACATATAGAGTTTAAATAACACAGGAGAGCAAAATAATTACAGACCGGGATTTTATTGGGCATGTGTTACAATTTTTTTAGTAACAAATATACATATACATATACACCATTTACCTTGATGAGAGAGAAGGAAGTAAAGATAAAAGAAGAAAGAAGCTTTCCCCCAAACTCCATTCCCGTCACTTGTGTAGCGGCTGCGGTAAAATCGCGATAACTCCTCCGTCCGGCATCCAAATCTCAAACGGTTTGAGGGTTTTGCTTCCTTACTTCAGTAGCTTTGTTTTGAACCATGAATCGCCACTTTTGATGCTCGTTTCAGCCCCAATCAAACCCTGTTTCGGGACTGCTCCTGTTCGAGTTTCTTGTTCGATTTTTAGGTGAGCTATTGTTTGGTTTTTCTTGGTTCTTTGGAGTATATTGAGCAAGGATTTGAAGCTTAAATCTTACCTTGATGTTCCTGCGTTTTCCAGCTAGTTTTCAGTTCGGTTTTTGGCCATGAATAATGTTTTCCGACGTCTTTTCCGATGAGTAGCAACATTGGACCGCTAGCGACTAGTTTATACTTCGATCTTTGTAATTTAAGATCCAATTCCAGATTTTTCGGTGAATAAGTAGGCTGCCCCGAAGTGTAATTTTACTCGCTTCGATTTAATTTCGCTTTGTCGGTTTTAATACATTATATTGACGTATATATTTGGTTTATATTATAGGTTCGACCGTTGAAGAGCTTTGAGGTATAAATCGAAGAGTTTGTGAATTAGTATCGAGTTAATCGTGTGATTATTTTGGAGAATCACGGTTATTTAGTTGAAATTTCAGAATTGTTGAAATTGATTTGGGAATTAAGTTTTGATAATTAAAAATCAATAAGTTGGATTAATTTAGTTTTATTGGCGAATTGTGAATTATCCAACCTATTTTTATCATTGTTTAGGTCGAGGAGATTAAAGTTGAGCTTGTTCTGATTTTAGAGTTGGTTTAGGTATGTTACAGTTCAGTAACATACGACGGTAAAACATAAATTATGTTTAATTGTCATTCTGTGTTACATGGATTGTGTTTATGATTTGTTGACTGTTGTAAATTGTTAAATGCCTTCGTTGTGATATGTGTTTATTATTGTGACATATTATTGGCATTTAGCATAGGGCATACTGTTATGACATTCATGTTGAGCCCTATCTTTCTTGTTAGCCATTGTTGATATCCGTTGTTATCTGGAACTGTTGTTTATCTCGGGATCATTGTGTGGCTGATAGGCCTATACACATGAGACCGTAGATGTGATTGAACAATCCCGTGGTTAGTGCAGCCTTTTGAGGTGAGCGCTGGGATTGTGTCATCTAGTTCGTTTTGGTTGTGACATCCTGTTATAGCGTATCAGCTGTATGGAGGCCGAGTCAGGGGTGTTATTCAGCACAGCTTGGCAAACCTCGCATACTTGACAGGGCGGTTTAGCTGCATGACGATGTAGCTCCCCTATGTTGTTGCTCGAGCATTATTCCAGTTGTTATCGTATCGTTTGTTGGCTCATGTTATTCCGGTTATTCGTTAAGCCTTTCATGCATTGCATATTACATTTCATTATATGATTATGCATGATTTATGTTATTGTTGTTATTGTTGTTATTGTTGAACTGTTTCATACCAGAATCTTAACCTCAGTTGTTTACTGGGGGGCTGCTGTGGTTGCTTTTGGGCATCATGGTAGATCTCCCGAGTCGTTTTGCAGCATCAGACCGAGGTTCCGCCAGTGGAGCTCGGGATTGAGGTTGGATTGCTTGGTTCTGTTCAGTGGAGTCTCCCAGTTAGTCTATATGTATGTCTTGAGTTGTTTCAGTCTTGTATTGTAGTTTATTTGTCGGGGAGATGCCCCGTGTAGCTGTAGTAGTATTTGGTTGTTTTGTGATATTCTGAGTCGACTCTGTGATATTTATGCTCTGGTGAGTATTGGGTAAGTTTTAATTTCTACTTAGTCTTGGCCAGTGCAGCTATAGGTTGTTTAACTTTGGTTTTTGTTTTATTGACTCTAGTTGGAGTATATTTTGATATAAACTGCTGTTTGAGTTTTCGGGATGTCCTACTTACGGAGAGGTCATGCCGAAATTTTTCTTGGCCCTGAGGTCCGTTTTAAAGTATTTATACCTTTTTCCACTGCAGCTTTACGTCAAACCATTATTGTTTGATCATTAATTGTCATTAGAGTAAATGGGCCTCACATCTTGGTATCAAAAAGGTAAACTGGGATACGCTCGAACTAGAGTCTAGGACACTCGAGTCTTGACACTAAAATGGTTGTTGCGCCTGTGTATGATAATTGATAAAATGCTTATGTGATTATATGATTTGTTTGCTTCAATTCTAATGGTTTTGATGTTTTATTGTATAGAACGGAGGGAGATGGAGAAATTCCTGTTGATGAGATTCCTTTAGCTCGAGGTCGAGGTCGTGGACGTGGTAGACCTCGTGTCCATGTTTTTGATGATACTTTGTTGAGCAAGCTGCTGATCATCTAGACCAGCTTAGGATGGATGAGTTAGTTGCGCGTTTCTATTCTATGCATCCTCCTCGATTCAGTGGTTCGGAGGGAGCTGAGAAAGCTGAGTTATGGATTTCTGAAATTGAGGAATTGTTTGATTTGATTGAGTATCCTCCAGAGTGTCGATTGAGATTAGCTGTGCATCAGTTGAAAGATCGTGCTAAAATGTGGTGGTCTACTACATTGATGACTTTAGATGCTCAGAAGATTGTTCATTCGTGGGATATATTCAAGCTGAAGTTTAAGGAGAGTTACTGTCCTCCATCATTTTACAGTTCTAAGGCTTCGGAGTTTCATAACCTAAAACAAGGCGATATGTCAGTTGCGGAGTATGTAGATTCTTTTTATGCTATGCTAAGATATGCTCCTCATGTCGCTGTGAGTCAAGTTGCTGTCGTCGAAAGTTTTATTGAAGGATTGAACGATCATCTGCACCTTTTTGTTTCTACCGGTAAGCCACTGAATTATCTTGAAGCAGTGGAAATAGCAAAAGGGGCAGAAGCTAGTCTTAAGAGGAGTGGCAATCGAGTTTCTACCCAACATCATCATTCGAGAAGATAACAGTTCAATCAATCTGGTTCTGCATCTCTTCGTCCACGTGGGAAGCAATTTAAGAAGCACGGTTCTAGTTCTTCGAGTTCACGGAGTTCAGGGAACCGTGCTGGATATCGTTATAGTGGACTTTATTGTGATCACTGTGGGGGCAAGCATTCCAGTAATCAGTGTGTTGGAGTTCAAGGGGTTTGTAATAATTGTGGTCGGCCGGGTCATTTTGCTCGAGTCTGTCCTAGTAAGACGGGGAAATAAGCTCACGCAGGTAGTGGAGCTCAAAGTAATAGAATACCAGCAGCGTCCTAGTCTTCCCATCAGCCTAGTCACCCTTCGCATCAGAGCAGAGGGCAAAGTGGTCAACAGAATCAGTCATCTGTTCATGTATTTGCCTTGACTGAGGATGAGGCTCAGGCAGCTCCAGGTACTGTCATTACTGGTAACTGTACTCTACGTGGTTTTATAGCACGAGTGTTATTTGATACTGGAGCATCTCATTCCTTTGTTTCTCATGCATTCGTTGTTTCGCATGATCTTTGCACCACTGGTATGAATTCCAATCTATCTGTTGCTACTCCGATGGGCAAAATGATTATCACTGATAATGTGGTGTTCAACGCGGTTTTGTTTCACGATGAAAATGTTCTATATCTGAATCTCATAGTTCTACCTATGCATGACTTTGATTGTATCATTGGTATGGATGTTTTGACTGCAAATCGTGCCACTGTTGACTGTTATCGAGGAATAGTTCGTTTCAGGCCTAACTTTGCCCCTAAATTGAATTTCTATGGCCGTGGTTCTCAAGCCAAGATTCCTCTAGTTTCTGCCATTGAGATGAATCGATTGTTATATTCTGGTCATGAAGGTTTTCTTGTTTATGCTGTTGATCTATCGCAAGATGAGCGACGAATTTCTGGTATTCCTGTAGTCTGTGAGTTTCCTGATGTGTTTCCAGAAGAGATTCCTGGTTTTCCACCAGAACGAGAAGTTGAGTTCAGTATTGAATTAATGTCAGGAACTGAACCCATATCTCGAGCACCATATCGTTTAGCCCCTGTTGAGCTGAAAGAACAATTACAGGATTTGTTGAGTAAATGTTATATTCGTCCGAGTTCTTCACCGTGGGGTGCACCGATTCTATTTGTCAAGAAGAAAGATGGTACGATGCAAATGTGTATTGATTATCGGCAACTGAATAAGTCTACTGTCAAGAATAAATATCCACTCCCTAGGATTGATGACTTATTTGATCAGTTGCAAGGTACTTCGGTGTACTCTAAGATTGATCTCTGTTCTGGGTACCATCAAGTGCGAGTTAGACAAGAAGATGTGTCGAAAACAGCTTTTCGCACGAGATACAGACACTTTGAATTTCTGGTTATGCCTTTTGGTTTGACCAATGCTCCTGCTGTGTCATGGACTTGATGAATTGAGTATTTCGTAAATATCTCGATCGTTTTGTGATTGTATTCATCGATGATATTCTTGTTTATTCAAAGTCCGAGGAAGAGATGCCAAACACTTGAGGATAGTTCTTCGAATTCTTCAAAAGAAGCGGTTGTACGCCAAGCTATCCAAGTGTGAGTTTTGGTTAGATAGAGTTGTGTTTCTGGGCCATGTCATATCTCAACATGGTATTTCTGTCGATCCAAGTAAAGTGGAAGCAGTTCTCAACTGGGCACGACCTACCAATGTGCCAGAGATTTGTAGTTTCATGGGTTTATCTGGTTATCACCGGAGATTTATTGAAAATTTCTCAAAGATTGCTAAACCTATCACTCAACTGACTCAGAAAAATCAGAGATTCATTTGGTCTGATGAATGTGAGTCAAGTTTTGTTGAGTTGAAGAAGAGATTGACTTCTGCACCAGTTCTTACCATTCCAAGCGGTTCTGGAGGATTCGTTGTTTGTACCGACGCATCAAATAGAGGATTAGGTTGTTATCTGATGCAGCATGGCAGAGTTGTGGTCTATGGTTCTCGTCAGTTGAAACCGCATGAGTCTAAATACCTTGTTCATGACTTGGAATTGGCTGCGATCGTTTTTGCTCTCAAGATTTGGAGACATTATTTGTTTGGGGAGCAATTTGTAATCTATTCTGATCACAAAAGCTTGAAGTATTTGTTCTCTCAGTCAGATCTGAATATGAGACAAAGAAGTTGGATGGATCTTTTGAAAGATTATGATTGTGAGATCCAGTGTCATCCGGGAAAAGTGAATGTCATACCGATGCTTTGAGTCGTAAGGTTGTTGATGTTAATTTATCCTCAATTCATTTTTCTAAGTTACGAGAGGGTATTTGCAATTTTGGGTTGGATTTTCAAATCCAAGGTAATGTTGTTTGTGTATCTCAGATTTCTGTTGAGCCAGAGTTGATTCATATTGTAAAGTCAGCTCAGAAAACTGATGATTGAGTTCTGAAATCTTATGAGTTAGTATCTCAAGGACACCAATCTAGTTTCTCAATTCACTCATATGATTCTCTTCGGTTGAATTGTAGTTTGGTTGTCCCAAATATTCCTGAATTGCGGTTTAGCTGCATGACAATGTAGCTCCCTTGTGTTGTTGCTCGAGCATTATTCCAGTTGTTATCGTACCGTTTGTTGGCTCATGTTATTCCGGTTATTCGTTGAGCCTTTCATGCATTGCATATTACATTTCATTATATGATTATGCATGATTTATGTTATTGTTGTTATTGTTGAACTGTTTCATACCAGAATCCTAACCTCAGTTGTTTACTGGGGGGCTGCTGTGGTTGCTTTTGGGCATCATGGTAGATCTCCCGAGTCGTTTTGCAGCATCAGACCGAGGTTCCGCCAGTGGAGCTCGGGATTGAGGTTGGATTGCTTGGTTCTGTTCAGTGGAGTCTCCCAGTTAGTCTATATGTATGTCTTGAGTTGTTTTAGTCTTGTATTGTAGTTTATTTGCCGAGGAGATGCCCCGTGTAGCTGTAGTAGTATTTGGTTGTTTTGTGATGTTCTGAGTCGACTCTGTGATATTTATGCTCTGGCGAGTATTGGGTAAGTTTTAATTTCTGCTTAGTCCTGGACAGTGCGGCTATAGGTTGTTTAACTTTGATTTTTGTTTTATTGACTCTAGTTGGAATATATTTTGATATAAACTGATGTTTGAGTTTTCGGGATGTCTTACTTACGGGGAGGTCATGCCGAAATTTTTCTAGGCCCTGAGATCCGTTTTAAAGTATTTTAAACCTTTTTCCGCTGCAGCTTTAAGTCAAACCATTATTGTTTGATCATTAATTGTCATTAGAGTAAATTAGCCTCATACCTCTAGAGATTAAAAGAATTAGCATTTTACTTGAAGTTCACATCATTGCCTAATTATCAATCGATCGGGAATTTGTCCGTATGACTAAATCGCGCATCTTACGAAGCAGGAATGCAACCAATTTGCAGTAATCAAGATTAGGAACTCGTAATTGAGTCGAGTAATATCGAGTAACATCATCAATCCTTTAAAAATTCTCAAAGTCCATCATTTTGCTCCAAATTTCAGATATCTTAGGTCAATTCAATCTGCGCAATTACGTAAAGCAGCAACCAAAAAGATGAGACCAATTACCTGTCGAAAGCTGTTGCACCCACTTTCTTCCTCTTTGGTAGAGGCTTGAACCACCTATCAGCTGGACAATCAGTTAAACTGATATTTGATATATAAGTTGAACTGGTCTTTGATATATAAGTTGAACTGGTTCAGTTTGGGCGATCAGTTTGCGCTTTCAGTTTTCGTCTCGATAGCTTCGGTTTTGGCTCGATAACTGATCAATTCGAATCCTGATCAGTTCTAGTTTTTGCGTACTTGGGTAAAATAATTAGAACAAAATAACAAGTTTTGTTAACATCAAAATCAAGATTACGAACATGAAATGATCCAACATATATGATTGTGATTTTTTTCTTTGAACTAGCATTTGAGAGTAAATAACTTATATTTATTAAAAATATTTTTACCTAAAAAATATTTTTACCTATAAATATAAATAATATTTATTTACTTATCGATTTGATTTACGAAAGACTATAAGCGAGTCAATACTAACTTTATTGCAATTAAACTGCAAATATCCAAGTCAATTCAACATGATCTGGAATCCACATGGCTTTGGATATTGTCGAACATGGTTGTGACATAGTGAATAATTCTGTACTTTTGTAAAGTTTTTAAAAATTAAGTTTGACCACTACATTGCTTTTTAAAACTTGCATAGTTTATTTTGAATACCAATATACTTTTATATAGAATCTATAGAAGTCTAGATTGAGTGTCTCAAGACTTTAAAGCTCATAAAAAGTCATTAAATATAAAACTAATGCATCCCAGTAAATTAACTGAAAAATGTTTTTTTGTAATTTTGGAGAGCTCGTACCCAAGAGACTAATGTACTTACTCTAGCATACTATTTCTATAATATAGTACAGATAATATTATTACTTGTTAAATAAGTATGTTTCGAGCATCTCGAGCAATAGTTTGAATAACTCATATGTTTAAATATTTTGATCCGAGCTCGAGCTCTAATTTCAATTGAATTCGAGCAAAAAAAAATTATTTTTTAAACAATTTGAGTTTTGAATAAAACTTGAGCTCCAATATACTTATTTGAACTTGATTCGAAGCATAAATATTTCTTAATATATAGCTCCATTCTACTAATTTATACCCTAATTGCAAATGACATTCTAATAGATGAACATTTATTGGTATGGGTGTCAAGAAATATAAAATTTACCTAGTCCAACAAGAATTTATTAAATAAAATATACTATTTATATTTCATTAAAATTAATATATGACAATTTGAAAATTGAAGAGGTTATTTGGCTAAATTTATTTTAATTAGTCTATAAACTTTAGTAGCTTGTTCTAAGAGGATGTTTGACAGAGCTTATAAAATCTAAAAACAACTCATACTTATCTTAGAACTTATAAATTCTCATAATTTGTTTAATAAAAAAAGTTGCAAACAACTTATAAATTTTAAAAATAAGTTATTTTTTAAAAAAGTGAAAAATATATTATTTTTGTAAATAAAAATAATAGACTTGACAGTGTAAATAAAAATTTCCTTTACATCATATTATTTTTAAAACTATTATTAGAGTGTTTCTCTGGTTATACAAATAGGCAGTTACATTCGTATGGATTTCTTATACAATCTCCAAATCATATCTTTTATTTTTCATCATTTATCTTCTAAAATAGAGATCATCTCTATTTTCAAAAACATTCTTCAACTCATATCCTCCAAATATTACCAAATACTCTGTTTCTTTAATTCATTTCATTTCATTTCAACTCATATCCTCTAAATATTACCAAATACTATATTTCTTTAATTTATTTCATTTTCGAACACACATACACATACATTTAATTGATTGCAGTGCTCAAATGCTCGTTCAACGTCTTTTCTATTTTTTCTTTGAACCTTGTGGATTATGAATTTTTTGCACTATAGTAGCCCACTTTGGATATATACCATCTGCTAGATAGTATTCCATGTTGTATTCTTTTCTTTGTATGACATAGTTAGCGGTGGGCGCTGCCACATTGGCCAAATTAACAAAGAGATGATATTTTGACAACACATTAAGGTCATTGTTTGAACACGACAAACCAAAGTATGCATGCCATATCCACAATTCGTAATCTGCTACGACCTCCAAAATGATTGTTGGTTTTCCGCTAGACCAGCATATTGTCCAGCCCAACTTGTTGGACAATTTTTCCACTTCCAATACATAAAATACAGGCTTCCCAACATCCCTGAGAATCCACGTTATTTTCCAATAAGGAAAATCATTGCAATGTCCTCAGCATTGGGAGACCGAAGATAGCAGTCACCAAACACCTCCACCACAGCCCGACAAAATCTTTTTAAATTTTCAATCGCAGTAGACTCCACAATTTTAATATACTCATCTGTTGAATCTGTCGCCACACGGTATGCTAAGATATGCATTGTAGCTGTTATCTTCTGGTATGGGACAACCCAAGCCTCCCCAACACATCTACTTTCTATACGAAGTAATTATCATGTTGTTAAACGGATTCCATAATTAGCAAGAATAGCCGACGAGACATTCGAAAACGTCGCTTGAACATTGATTCATTGTACATTGGAGACTCAGAAAAATAGTCATTGTACAAGCGTTGTTCAGCGGCTAATATGTCTCGATTAATCACAACATGGCCCGAGATCGAGCCTCGACGGTGCAAATTATCACATTCTTGGAAGTAATTGGAGACAAAAATAGCATTGTTTATGAGTTGGCTTAAATTGTTTGTTATTCGTCAATGCGATATAAATCATTCTTTACGTTGACACTAGGTTGATCTTCGCCGTCAGATGACTACGAGGATGCGTAGAAAGAAAAACTCGAAGGACTCTCTCATGAAAATTCATTTTTTAGCGAGATGAGTAAATTATCAAGAAGCCACTGGTCTTTAAATAAGTGATGACTTGGTTTTTGCATCGAAGCCATGAAAATTATTTTGTTCTGCAACTACTGATTGGGCTTCTTTTGTTTTCGCATCGACTTGGTTTTGTTTACTGTGTTGAAAAATATTTGTCGCGGGCTATGCATTTCTACTAAAAGCCAACAAAGGGTTGTCTAGTTGCAATCAGCTGTAACGTTTTGTCTAGTCGCAATCAGAAACAACTCATATGTCAACTCTTGTGTATTTACTATCTATCTCGGGCTATGCATTTCCACTAACATCCAATTGAAGGGTTGTCACGTTGCAGTCAGCTATCAAGGGTTGTCTATTTGCTAGCAAAGAAAAGTCATCTGGCACGAGTTTTCAACCACTAATAAAGAAACTTTGTAATATGTCAGAGATGTATTGTACATTAAAAATAAAGTTCTTTCAATTTCGTATCCCAAAACAAATCAATCTAATTAATTTTAATCTGTGCCATCAGATCAGATATTGTTTAATTGAGACGATGATCAAGATTTCTTATCCAAAATGTTTTGGCTATAAATTTAAGTATCATTCAAAGTATTGACACCGCTCCTACAAATTGAATAATTATTTACAATCAAATGAGTTCATCTAAACGTGGTGCTGCATTCTCAATCGAGGAGGACAAACTACTCATGATGGTTTATCTTGATGTCTCCCAAAATCCAATAATTGGTATAAACCATTCACGCGATAGGTTATGGTAACGAGTGGCCGCTACATAAAACAAACAACTCATCGGTAAATAAACAAAGCCTCGAACTATTAAGGCCCTCCAATGTCGCTGGTTTAACATAAACAAAATTGTCCAAAACTTTAGTTCATGTGTTAGCCAGGTGGAATTTAGTCTAAGTTGTGCTTCTTAAAAAGACATTGTGAGTAATTAATTTTTTTTTATCATATTTATATAAAACTATATTTTATACTTTCTGTAACTAAGATACAATTCATACCTTGTTATAGTTGGATCAAGCAAAAGCCTTATTTAATCAATCAGCTGGGTCGACTTGGCGGTTGGATCATGTGTGATCTTTACTTGAGGACCAAGAGAATTTTAGGTCATCAAACGCTATTTTACCTAATTTCATACCAAACCACGAGATTATCGACTAATCTCAGTCCGACTATTCTCCTAACACAGAATCACCAACACACGATTCTCCAGGACTATCCGGGTTTGCTATAAACCTGGATAAAGATAATCAATCAAGATGGAGTTCTCAGCGTCTAATTGACATAAAAAAGGCCAGAAAAGCTATTGAAGAACACTTGAAGGACATTTCCACCATTGCTAAATATATTGAGAGAATGGTTGTTGTGATGGAGAATGTTGAGGTACATCGACGACATCTCATTGATGTTGAGAAACAAAGAAATGTGGTAATTTCTTTTAAGTAAGAAAATAAAATACTAAGGATGAATCATATGTATGTTGATGAATCAGTCCGTGCATACTTGATCAAAGAACAACAAAAAATTTGGTAGAAAAGAATGGAGACCGGGGATGGCTCTAACAGGACTTCTACACCGTTTAGACAGTTCCTCGTAGGAACTTCACCATCTGGGTTCTACCTTCCACCATACTAGTTTGCTCTCATGATTACAATGAACTAAAAATGTGTTTATCTTTGTTGTTGTGTGTGTGGGTTTTTTATTATTGATGGTATGTCACTTAGTATTGTCTACTTTTTTATGTCTAAAAATATTTCATGTTTATCAATTTAAATTATGTCGGTACTAAGTGTTTACAATAAATTGTGTTATGTATTTCTTTGTCATTAAATTGTTCATTAGTTCCATTTGGTAACTATTATAAATAGTAAATTATAATTAATTCATAAAAAACTAAAACAATTAAAATAAGTTTTTCAGAATTAAATAATTCAAAATAAAAAATCAAAAATGGACCAAAAAATTATTTAGCATTAAAAATAATTAAAAAAATTCGAAATAAAAAAAATTGGCCAAAAAATTTAATTAAACTACAAAAAGACTATATTGAAATTTTTAGAATATCAATTTTACAATTATTTTCATCTCCTACTCAATCTTCTATATGAATAGTGGCACTCCATAAATGAAGGATCACTATTGCATGTTCTAAATTGGAAGAGGGAAATAGAACATGGTTGGAGAAGATTTCCTCCTCTATAATGTAGGAATAATGGAAAGGTAGGAGATGCCTTTTGTAAGGGCTTGTAATTAATTATCCGATAATTTTGGCATAATTAGAATAATTATTGATATAAACTGATGTTTGAGTTTTCGGGATGTCCTACTTACGGGGAGGTCATGCCGAAATTTTTCTAGGCCCTGAGATCCGTTTTAAAGTATTTTAAATCTTTTTCCGTTGCAGCTTTAAGTCAAACCATTATTGTTTGATCATTAATTGTCATTAGAGTAAATTAGCCTCATACATTTAGAGATTAAAAGATTTAGCATTTTACTTGAAGTTCACATCATTGCCTAATTATCAATCGATCGGGAATTTGTCCGTATGACTAAATCGTGCATCTTACGAAGCAGGAATGTAACCAATTTGCAGTAATCAAGATTAGGAACTCGTAATTGAGTCGAGTAATATCGAGTAACATCATCGATCCTTTAAAAATTCTCAAAGTCCATCATTTTGCTCCAAATTTCAGATATCTTAGGTCAATTCAATTTGCGCAATTACGTAAAGCAGCAACCAAAAAGATGAGACCAATTACCTGTCGAAAGCTGTTGCACCCACTTTCTTCCTCTTTGGTAGAGGCTTGAACCATCTATCAGCTGGACAATCAGTTAAACTATTATTTGATATATAAGTTGAACTGGTCTTTGATATATAAGTTGAACTGGTTCAGTTTGGGAGATCGGTTAGCGCTTTCAGTTTTCGTCTCGATAGCTTCGGTTTTGGCTCGATAACTGATCAATTCGAATCCTGATCAGTTCCAGTTTGTGCGTACTTGGGTAAAATCATTAGAACAAAATAACAAGTTTTGTTAACATCAAAATCAAGATTGCGAACATGAAATGTTCCAACATATATGATTGTGATTTTTTTCTTTGAACTAGCGTTTGAGAGTAAATAACTTCTATTTAGTATTGACTCGCTTATTGTCTTTCGTAAATCAAATTGATAAGTAAATAAATATTATTTATATTTATAGGCAAACATGGTTGTGACATAGTGAATAATTCTGTACTTTTGTAAAGTTTTTAAAAATTAAGTTTGACCACTACATTGCTTTTTAAAACTTGCATAGTTTATTTTGAATACCAATATACTTTTATATAGAATCTATAGAAGTCTAGATTGAGTATCTCAAGACTTTTAAGCTCATAAAAAGTCATTAAATATAAAACTAATGCATCCCAGTAAATTAGCCGAAAAATGTTTTTTTTTTTTTTTTGTAATTTTGGAGAGCTCGTACCAAAGAGACTAATGTACTTACTCTAGCATACTATTTCTATAATATAGTACAGATAATATTATTACTTGTTAAATAAGTATGTTTCCAGTTTCTCGAACAATAGTTTGAATAACTCATATGTTTAAATATTTTGATCCGAGCTCGAGCTCTAATTTCAATTGAATTCGAGCAAAAAAAAATTATTTTTTAAACTATTTGAGTTTTGAATAAAACTTGAGCTCCAATATACTTATTTGAACTTGATTCGAAGCATAAATATTTCTTAATATATAGCTCCATTCTACTAATTTATACCCTAATTGCAAATGACATTCTAATAGATGAACATTTATTGGTATGGGTGTCAAGAAATATAAAATTTACCTAGTCCAACAAGAATTTATTAAATAAAATATACTATTTATATTTCATTAAAATTAATATATGACAATTTGAAAATTGAAGAGGTTATTTGGCTAAATTTATTTTAATTAATCTATAAACTTTTAGTAGCTTGTTCTAAGAGGGTGTTTGACAGAGTTTATAAAATCTAAAAAACAACTTATAATCAATTTAGAAATTATAAACTCTCACAATTTGTTTGGTAAAAAAATTGTAAACAAATTATAAGTTTTTAAAATAAGTTATTTTTTAAAAAAGTGAAAAATATATTATTTTTGTATTTCACTTATCCAAAATATCTTTATATATATCTTCTTAAATCTTATTTTATCATTACTTCTTAAATCACTGTTTTATCTTTTTTTTTTTCTTGAAGTATTCTATACGCTGTCAAACAAGTTATGAACTATTATTTATGTTCGATGCAAATTCAGGTTTATATTTCTTCCTATAAAAGTAAAAATTAAATAAAAAATAAAGCCAATATTAATTAAACAAATATAGAAACAAATTTATGTTGGGTGCAATAATTGTCTTTGTTTGGTAGAGCGATCGAATCGTGATACTTGAGCTGCTGTGCGGTATAAAAGATTTGAGTTGCACTGTTACCATCAGTTATAGCTTTTGATAAAACGTCAAGCACTCGGTCCTACAATTGGTATCAGAGCAAAGATCACGGATTCGATTCTCATTGATTGTAAGGAATGCAATTATTGGGAGGGAGATTGTTGGGTGCAATAATTGTCCTTGCTTGGTAGAGAGATCGAACCGTGCTATTTGAGATATTGTACGGTTTAAAAGATTTTAGTTGTCCAGTTATCGTCAGCTATAACTTTTGATAAAACGACAAACTTCATGTCGTACAATTTATTATCTATCCTAAATCCATGGACCAAAAAACCTTATTTTAATGCGTCATGCCATTAATATTTTAAGTCTATATAATTAATATTAATTAAAAAATAATAATTGGGCTGACGATCAATTAGTGGAGCTCCACTCTGCATATTTCGAAACGGCTTACCTTTTCAATACTAATAATTAAATAATAAATGGATTTGGTCACTTTACTCGACATTGGTCTTTCCAAATCATTTATTTGTTTGTACGCTTACAAAATATATTAATTAGCTTGAATTTCTTTAAAAAAAAATACAAATATTTTTATTTGTATGTTCATTTCACTTCCAATTCAACATCAATTTTTTATTTTTATTTTTAAATTTTAATCTAAATTTCCATGTTAATAAATATTTCAGCATCGTTTTTAATAAATAAGCTTAAAACAACAATGACACTCAATAATAATGCTGTCCACTTAAATCGAAAACTTTTTATGTAAAAATCAACTATATATATACACACAAGATCATTTACATTAATTTTTTTAAAATGGATTATAATTCGATTTCGATTTAAGTAATAGATAAAGAATCATAAATAACGAATCGAAGCGACGAAGAACTCACTGTTATTATCTTAAACATAACAAAGTGGGAAAGCACTAGGACTTTTCAATATAGTGGCTTGCATTATTAATGGAAAAGATTCAGCCGTTGGGGACAGTCAAATATAAGAATCAAAAACATATTTACAAAAATATTTAATTTTTATTTTTATTTTTTAAAAACCTCTCCAACAAATTCTATAGCAATTGTATTGATGGTGTTTTTCCATTTTCAAGAAACAATGGGAGTCATCCTATAATGGGCAGCCATTGAATTTTGCCAATAATTCGGACCACACAGGCATTTCTTTCACTGGTAATTTTTTTTAAAATTTTTGGTTTCTATGAATCTCTCTACCCTCAATAGCCCTCTGGCTGTTAATTAATCCCCAGAAATTGTTCAAAGTTGAGCTCTTAAATTTGCGCAGATCATTTTTTTCTATGCTAGTATTATGTGTTTCTTGATTTATAAAATTTATTTCTGTGTTTGAACATAGAATGTTGAATGTGTTTTGATCCCTCCATTACTATCATCATCATCAATGGGGTTTGACCCATTTTGTCATGAACTTTGCTGTTGTCTTCTTTCTTGAATCATAGAATGTTTAATATTTTTCTGCATTAAAATAAATGAAACCATTCTTCTATGAAATTTGAAAAACGATTCTTCGCGGCTTTAACAAGTCTTATAAACTGTACAGTCGTCAAACACCACGTTTGGATTGTTCTATCCGCATGGTTGATTGTTGCTCCACGATAACAATCGAAAATCCAATATTTGTGGATGATAAGTTTTGTGCCAGTTTCGTGTTTAACAGTAAAAACTGTAAATATTCTGACTCCATTTTAAAAAGTTGTAGGCCATCTGCAAGTTTGTGGTTTTTGGGACTGTAAATATTGCTCTGCAAACTTGCCAACTGTGTGATCATGAGTGACACAATGTCAGGACCTCTCGAACTCCCTGTTAGGCAGAGTAAGCATGTTTTTTGCATGTATCCTACGTTTCTTCTTCGAAACAGATCAAAAACTTTAGTTGTGGATATGAGTCAATGCCATTTTTGTGTAAAATTCTTTGCAGGTCTTGAGAAGATCGATGTTGAAAACTTGGAGGATGAGAGGAAAAAGAGGCTTGGATCCCTCAAGAAGAAGGCAATCAACGCCTCGACCAAGTTCAGGAACTCCTTGACCAAAAAAGGGAGGCGTAACAGCAGAATTATGTCCGTTGTGTTCGAGGATGAGCATGATGCCGAGGAAGTTCAGGTCGTGGATGCTTTGCGTCAGGTGCTGATCCTGGAAGAATTGCTCCCTTCCAAACATGATGACTATCATATGCTATTGAGGTATCTTCCTTTTTCATCCCATGTATCAGACAAAAGATTACAAGATTTCTGTTTCCAGCACGGTATATTTTTTATGATTATGTTCACTTATCCGTGGTCAGTGGTTGATTCAAAAGGTTGTCCGATTGGGTTGAATCTCAGGCCTCTCAAATTACTGAGCTGGCCTCGTTTTAACAAAAGTCATAGCCGATGTTAATGATACATTTCAGATGTTTCACATCATGCACCAACTTTAGTGCAATTTCTCGATCACTCTGTCACATGGACAGCAAAACAGAATGACAAGAATAATTAGTACTCCCCGGACTTCATCACCACAAATAGAAATGAGTTCCGGCTTACAGTGATCATCCCCAGATAAGAGCTTTTCGATGAAAATAATGAACGAGAACTTTCGAGAAACGAGCGTAAAATTAAGAATGTGACTTTAAACACAAAAACAGAAGGTGGTTCACATTATATTTCTCGGACTATGCAGGTTTCTGAAGGCCAGGAAATTTGACATTGAGAAAACAAAGCAAATGTGGGTTGATATGCTTCAGTGGAGGAACGGCTTCGGCGTTGACACTCTTATGGAGGTACTTATAATCATAGTACACTGCAGACAATCATCTCTATTGATCGAATAATCAAATATTTAAAATATACTTTGAACTTATGTGCGGTTTAAAATATTTCAGACACAAATTTTTTGCTAGGACTTCGATTTCAAGGAGAAAAGCGAGGTCTTAAAATACTATCCCCAAGGGAATCATGGTGTCGACAAGGATGGCAGGCCAGTTTATATTGAAAGGCTCGGGCAAGTGGATGCAACCAAGTTGTTGCAAGTCACGACCATTGATCGTTATCTGAAATATCACGTTCAAGAATTCGAGAGGACGTTTAACGATAAGTTTCCAGCCTGCTCCATTGCTGCCCAAAAGCACATTGATCAGAGCACCACTATTCTGGATGTACAAGGAGTGGTACGTATCGTAGGGCGTCTTGAAGGTTTCTTCACCTCAAAATCAGACTTCTTTTAACAACTTAGGTTTTTATCTAAGAATGTAAATGAATCCAGCTTGACTCAGCGAGTTTCTTAGCCGGCTCTAAAAATCCATAGTCTAGATTATCGAATTCGAGTCAAACTCGAACATGCTCAAAATTTTATCAAAGTAAATTTGAGCCCAAATAATTATGCTCAAGCTTTTGTCAAACTGAATTTGAGCTCAAATAATTTTGTTCATCAATCTCTGACGAGTTCCAATGTTTTATTAATGTAATATAATTTATATTAAACAAATATATTTCGAGACATGAGATCAATAGTTCAAACAACTAGCAAACATTTTCAAATATTTCGAGCTGACCTCGAATTTAAGCTTTTATTCAAGCCAACGATATTAATTTTTTTGAGCTTCTAACCAATCTCGAGCTCGATTTTAATAAAAAAAATACAAAATAGTTGATAGATGGGTCGACTGTGCCGAGTCTCGTTTGTGGTATTAAAACTTTATATTATCTAATTATGATTTAGGGACTGAAAAACTTCAACAAGTCTGCCAGGGAACTGATTCAACGTCTTCAGAAAATAGATGGAGATAATTACCCTGAGGTATATACTTTCCTTTCCAGATTAAATACGGGTTGTTTTGGTTTTTAATTTTAGAATTATATTGATTATTGACTTCTAATGAATACCATATAATTGGTTTTTTTTTAAAAAAAAAAATTTGAATTTCAGACGCTATGCCGCATGTACATTATCAATGCAGGATCAGGATTTAGGCTACTGTGGAACACTGTCAAGTCATTCCTTGACCCTAAAACCACTGCCAAGATTCATGTAAGCCTCATTTTAGCTCTTCTAAATGACACTGTGCATTCTTGTACCGATCCAACCTCCACATACTCTCATTCCTTCTGAGTAGCCGGTTTTCTAAAAATGGTGATATCCACACGAAGGGAGGGCGTACATGATAGGTCTCATATTGGTTAAGAGATCGTTCTTAGTCCCCAATTATATGGTGGGCAACTGGCTTTATGGGAACTGATTAGGACAAAACATTTTGCTTGAATTTCATGAAAATCAAGATTCAAGCTGCTTTCTTCTTACCAGGTTTTGGGTAACAAATACCAGAGCAAGCTGCTTGAGATCATCGATGCGAGGTAAATATTCTCCAGACATTCAAATACTTAACATTATAAACGAACCTTTTCTTGTTAAGGTTCCGTCATTGAATCTATTATTTTGCTCTTGCACAAATCAGTGAGTTACCAGAGTTTTTGGGTGGAACTTGCACCTGTTCTGATAAGGGAGGCTGCATGGTTTCTGATAAGGGCCCCTGGAATGACACTGAAATTATGAAGGTTATTATTTTTTGCATCAAATCTCTACTGTGCTTAAGTCTTCACATCAAGAATTATCTAATTTTGTAATTATTGTGACTTCAAGATGGTTGGCAATGGTGAACACAAATGCTCAAACAAGATCGATGTTTCAGCCAATGTGGATGAGAAAACTATTTCAGAAGATGACTGTGCTATGTCCAAGGTATGCAGTCTTGAAGAGATTTTCACAACTGTCATTCTTGAAATTGAAACCGGCGGCTACTTATGAAATATGCAGAATGTGAAGAAAAACTATTCGTTTAACTCAATGACAAATTCTCCAAGAGACTACTTTGCACATCCACAACTTTCCCCTGTTCGTGAAGAAGTAAGTTCTCACAACGATTAAACATGGTAGTATTACATTCGCTTGCTGCATCCATTGTATAATCATGCTTAGGTCTTGTATAATCTAACTGAGATCAAGGCAATCGATAGATATCACTTTGCATATAACAAAATTAGATTTCTCAAGGCATAAAGCAACAACCAAGCCAGAATTCTTGTTCAAGAGGAGCCAAATTATTAAATCATAAAAAAGTTCAGGGCCGTGAAAATACATATGATCCAGATTGAAAAAGGCAATCATACAAATGTAAAAAAAATGAAAACAGATTGGAGTTGATTGCCACTGCTGGCCCCCTCTCTCAATTTTTGTTTTTCCTTACCATATCATCTCTTTCACTTCATAAATGTACCTCCACCTCAAAGAACTAATCTTGAGGCACGGACGTTCGACTTTCCCTACTTGAACACCTATCATTTGTTGTATTCTGAACGAACCACCTTTCTATAGATAATTGGATTATCAGTAACTGATAAGAATTTCTCCTTAGGTGACCAATAACCGTGTCAA
Organism: Primulina eburnea; assembly: GCF_022965805.1. NCBI lineage: Eukaryota > Viridiplantae > Streptophyta > Magnoliopsida > Lamiales > Gesneriaceae > Primulina > Primulina eburnea. The sequence goes on from NC_133113.1 coordinate 1,549,220, forward strand.
TGCATATGAATCTGATACATATGCTCAAACGGTTGACAAGACTGTTACTGCAACATGGATAAGGGGAGGATCAAAACATGATAACTTTGCTGTTTCTAAAGGTACAAAGTCATCATTTGTTCAACATTTTTCCTTGGATTTTGACTAGGAACAACTTTTTACACATAATCGGGTGGTTTACCCATATCTTCTTCCTACATCAACAGATAATTTCCCTGTGCATGATATCTGTAAGCCTTCAAAAGGACTTAGCAACTATCTCTTTGCTGGAGTGATGACCTTACTAATGGGCGCTGTTACTATGGTTCGTATGAGTCGTAACATGCCTAAGAAGCTCACAGATGCTACACTCTATTCTAGTTCTATGTGTGATGTTGACACGATGATAAAAGGTTCCAAAAATGCATGTGAGTTACCTGGAACTGCCATTTCAAGTGAAGATTACTATATGATGATGAAACGCATGAGTGAACTAGAAGAGAGGGTAATGGTTCTCAACAAAAAGCCAGCAGTAATGCCTCCTGACAAAGAGGAGATGCTAGATAATGCTTTGAACCGCGTAGATACTTTGGAGCAAGAGCTGTCAGCAACCAAGAAGGTATTGACTAGATTTTTCACTTTTTTCTTTCACATTTACGCATCCAATGTAGATCAGAGCCGCTCGTGATCTTGCCATGAAAAATCAAAGTATTTTACCACTTAATTCAGAGTAGGTTGGTTACTGAAGGTATATCTTCAGTGAGGCATTATCTTGTCACTGAAGTTGGTGATAAATCTTATTAACACTTGCTACCATTTGCCATGTCTCGCATGACACTATGTTCTAGTAAGCTTTGAAGTCATGAGGTGTGACTTCCGATCAGTACAGCAAATAATGCAACTCCAACCGTAGCAAAACATAAGAATAGATCTACAGCTCTATTTTTTTTCTACTTACAGCTCTTTTTTTTTCTGCTTACAGCTCTTTTAAGTGTATTGATTCTTGTTGAATAATCTGAAACTCATGGGAGACACAGATGATATTGATAGATTTAATTAACCCTTTTAAAATATTAAATTTACAGGCTCTCGAGGATGCTCTCTTTCGACAAGAGGAGGTCCTTGCCTACATAGAGAAGAAAAAGAAGAAGAAGAAGAAGAAGAAGTTTTTTGCTTTCTAAGTGGAGAAACCTAAACAAAACTGAGTTAGAAAGTGTTACGATTCTTTTAGAGATGGTGATTTTAGACTCAAGAAACACCATTCTTTGAACTCCCCACATATTTTATGCTCGCTCCTGTTTTGCTAATTTTAAGGCCTTTGTAAATCACAAGGTTTGCTACTTGTGTCTTGTGCTAGGTTTCTTTGGGGCGTTTTAGGATAGCATCCCTCCGTTGGCATGCCATGCATCTTCTTTCATGCCAGCAACTTCTTGGAAAGGCCAATTGAATACTTTTGGTTTTGTGTTAACCTAAAAAAATATGTTTGATTTTGTTGATTAAAGATTCTATTATCTGCTTTTGCTTATGCTTGCGAGTTTGAATGGTAATCACAAATCTTCAAATTTCAGATTGATTTTTTTAATAGAACAAAATAACTTGCATCCTAATGATAGAGCTCTTCAACACAAGAATAATTTCTCCAAGACAAACAACCATAACTTCAAATAATATTCCATGTATCTCCCATAACATCATTCAAGAACACACCGTACAAGATGTTTGCAGAAAAAAGATGCATACATGTATGCATTCAATAAAATTTCTCACGTAAGATAAGTCTCGTCAATGAAGTTCACAAAGCCAATTTTTCTCAAAATTATGCTGTGCTTAAGACATGAAACCGAGATGAAGATAACCTCAACCCTCGAAGCTCCAACGATGAACCATCTCACCAGCAAAACTTTTTCTTCTGGAACATGAAGCAGGAGGCAAGTCAGCACCAAACCTTACCAAAGTCCCACGATAAAATTAAAAATTTTAAGAAATAAATTCATCTTGACTCACCCGATACTTGGCTTCTTGACCGTCTAGATAAGCAAGCAGATCATCTTGCATCATTAAAGCCTCGTGCAGAGCCTGCTCAAATACAAATTTAACTCTCATTTCAAAAGCTTCTGAAATATGAAGGTTACGTAGATAGGTAGATTGCAGAATAATATATCTTGAACAATGGAAAGACAAAATACATACATAACACACCAATGCAGAGGGCAAGAAGTGTGCAACAATTACCAGAACTGTGCGAATAGTTAACATGAATTTTGTCATTTATTATTAGCTACATAGTTATTTGGGTTGCAAGATGCAAAGCGAGTGCACGCTTTATCGAAATAAAGCGCGTTTGACACAATTTCAAAATTCAACATATAAAAAGTAATTTATATTATTTAAATTAAATATTTTCTAAAAAATAACAAACAATATAAATAAAAATTCATTAATATATCGTAGACGTAGAGACAAACAAGCGCAGACGCAGAAAGAATTTGAGACAAAGACGCACAGAGCCGCAGAGAATTTGAGCGAGGCCCAAGGGAGATGAAACGAATGCATGCATATAGCAAGGCTTTTTTGAACATTAAATAGGGACGGGCTTTGTTATCGGGCATTAAAATTTGTGGGCTTGATTTATGTTATATATGTATTATGTACGTCACAAGCGCACGGGCACACATCTTTAAGCAGCACCGCTCCTGGGCAGAGTCGCGCCTTAATGCGCTTGGTAATAACCCAGGAACTCGCGCGATAGGTGCAGGCTGATGCTCGCCTTTTATAACTATGATTAGCTCCTGTTATCTGATTATGATTTTCCTTTTTATGTATAGTCTAGTTTTAGTGTTCACATATACTTCAGATTTAACATAGCATCAGACGTGAATATTTCTCTCTTTATAAGCATTATTATAAATCCGAGGTAGTGACCACACACTTAAGTCCTTCCAAACAAAGAGGCTTGTGTGCTATAATTCTTCACAAAGTGTATCCGATGAGACAGTAAATCCTCAGTTACGTAGATTAAAATTGTATATTTTTCCATTATGTGCACAGTTTTCACAGTAATAACATCATACAGGATATACTGGGGATTTACCTTTTTGGTTGCAATCAACTCTGCTTCTAGGGCATCCACCCGGCAAACAGCAGCATTCAGAAGCTCTTCTTTCTCGTAGGGCATCTCAGATGGTTTTGCCTGAAGAGAACTGACCTTGTCTTCAAGCTCGCCCAACCTCTTGAGGACAGAAGATAGGAGATCTGTCTCTGTAAAAACCGGTGTTGGCGATGGTGGCCGGAACTCCTCTTTTAACATTGTGTCAAAGGCAAATCCTTGAACGGTTAGTTCATGCTGTGATGAAGCATCACAAAGTTTCTTGGAAGCACGGAATGATATTGAACGGAAGAACATGAAAAGGGTCATGAAGAAAGCCATAAGAGCTGCCAAAAACCGAGCCTGCGACCCTTTTGGTGTGATTTGAGAATCCGGCAGTGGAAATATCTCTAAATTAAAATTTACATTAACATCCTAAATAAATATAATTTTACATGGAAATAGAAGTAGGGACATCGTGAAAGTATTCCAGGTATTGCACATGGAGAAAAAGTCTACCTTTAGAAACATAAGACTTTGTGGGGCTTGTTTGCTTTTTCCATCCAGAATCAACAGCCTTGTCAACCATGGGAACATACTCATCATATCCTGGGAAGTTGCCGACATAACTAGCCATTCCAGTAACCTTGCCCTGGAATAAGAGAAATATTTTCACAATAACTCGATAAAAGATAAAACAACTTCAATTTTTTAGGGTTTAAGATAAAAGTAGAAATAAGTTAAAATCATCACGTATTTCTTTATTCCATATTTTCCAAACTTACTATGATGGAAAAGGGACTGTGAAACATGATGGTTCCAGAATTTATGAAAAACTAGAGATTATCTACCACAGCAAACAATTAAATTGTATGGCCAACAATAAATGAAATTTACATTCATCCACCTAAATAGAAGGGAAAAAAGGAGAAACACAGAAAGGACGCAGTGTTCGTCAAGCAATACAGGACAAATCAGACTCAGAAAGCCATCTCATTCACAAAAACTGTATTATAGCCATGAATATTTAGGATTAACATTACCTCCTCACGAACTGGAGTCAACCGAAGATGTGCATAACTCCTAACGGCTTTCGGTGAAGCAACGTCTTCAGCATCAGAACCAGATTCTGCTGTAGAAGTATCACTGCCTTTCAGCTGCTCCAACCCCAATAAGCGTATACTAATATCAGTCAACTCAAGAAAGTGTGTTCCAAGAAAGTAAAACCAATGCAGAATCCTTACCCTTGCGTAATGAGGCTTAGCATAGACTACCTTCCCCTCACTATTGATAATTTTAACCACCTGTCTGGCTCGTCGTGTTTCACCATTAAGCACCATCTGAAGAGCAATGTCGATCAATCATTTTTCTTTAAAATGAAGCTAAATAGTTCCTAGAAAATCTCATTCATGTATCACAACAATCTATCATAGTTGTCAGTCGCGCATAGCGCCCCGTAGCGCAAAGGTTAAACATGGCTAAAGCGCATAACGAATAGCGTAGCGAGGATTATTTGAAAGTAAAGCGCCACAAGTATATAAATATATAATATATAGCATATAGTAACATCAATTCAAAAACCTTAATTTCCAACATAATATTCCATCAACTTTAATTGTAAAATAATAAAACCTGAAATTATTTTAAGTTTTTTCATTGAAATATCATAGAAGGCACAAAAATAAAGTAAGAAATGCAGAAAAATATAATTTCCAGCAAAAAACTAACTAACTACATGTAAAACAAAAAAAATTAGAAAAAAAGGACAGAAAATAAGCATTTAGCTTCGCTTTGCAATAGCGCTGCTATTTCAGCTATCGTGATTGCCGCTATAGTGCCAATAACGAGGATAGCGAGCGCTACTGCAAAGTCCATGGCGCGAAGCGATTTGGTGTCGCTTCGCCACGCTATTCGCTATAGCGAGGGCTATGGATGCTATTGACAACTATGCAATCTATGACTTTAAATATCCAGGCAAGTCAAGACCTTCAGTATCTCTGGATTCTTCCATGGCCCTTTATCAGAGCGAAGGCAACCCCCTTGGTCGGCGCAAGTGCACATTCCTCCCAGAAATTCAGGCAGTTCACTGCACAGGCCCAGATCAAATTTTTAGAACTGTTCTGAAGGCATCTCTGTAATAGTTTTCTTTTTATGATATCTAAAATGATAAAATGGGTATCTCATAAAAAATAATTTTCTTAATTTTCACCTTGCATCTATAATTTCAAGCAACTTGTTTTGATATTTGTTTCCAAGAACCTGTAAAAGCGATCGTAAGACTAAGATACCGGTTATCACACAACTCAAATAAAAGTTTCCGAATGACAAGAAGATAAGAATCGGCCTACGTGAATCTTAGTGGCAGTCCTGGGATCTACAAAATTTTTAACAGTATTCCACAATAGCCTAAATCCCGGACCAGCATTGATGATAAACATTTGATGAAGTGTCTGCAGAAAGGTATAACGTTGTGACAACAATAAATTAAACATAATGCAGTAACTAAGCTAGAAATATGAAGGTTACTTCAGGATAGTTATCGCCATCTATCTTCTGAAGCCTTGTAATGAGGTCTCGAGCGTTCTTGTTAAAGTTTTTCAAACCCTAAAAAACAGAATAAAGATACAACTCTTCAAAAAGACAAAAGACAATGGATTTTTGAATCAATATAATTAATAGACATGCCAAAAGGTGTGAAACATACCACACCATGAACATCCAAAATTGTTGTACTTGAATCAATGTGTCGCTTCGCAGCAATTGTACAGGCTGGAAACTTGATAGCAAAGCTTTTCTCAAATTCTCTCACATGGTATTTTATATAACGGTCAATAGTGGTAACTTGCATAAGTTTGTTTGGCTCAACTTTCCCTAATCTTTCAATGTACAATGGCCTTCCCTCTTTATCAACGCCATGATAGCCATGGGGGTAATACTTTAAAACTTCATTCAACTCAGCGAATTCAAAGTCCTGATGGGAAACACAATTGATCGATCAAATATTTATTAGAACATTTTGAACACCAGTACAACAGGAAATATACTGATCGACAATTAAAAACAAGGAAAATTATGTATCAAGTCCGGCTACCTCTGCAATTGTGTCAGTCCCAAATTCTTTCCTCCACTGAATCATATCAGCCCACATGAGCTTTGACTTCTCAAGATCAAATTTCCTTGCTTTCAAAAACCTGTAGCAGATGTCTCAAAGATGTTACTAAAAATTTTCACAGCAGGTAGGAAGCAGGTTTCAATTGTTAACCCATGAGTGCAAATGTCATCTGTTAGTTATCTCCAGAGAATCTTCGGACAAGTAAACATGCATATAACCACCTCTACTAAGTAAGAAATAGAGTTTTGTCCTAAATGTCTTTGTGCCATAATTGTTTTAAAGTAAGGATGTGCAATGCAAGGTGAGCCAGCCAAGCTCGGGGTAAGATCACGATTGCAAATTTTTTGAGCTCGAGCTTTTCTCAAGGTCCAAGAGCCCTAATCTAAATTTACAATGTCATGACTAATTGATAAACATGTGCATACAACTAACATAAAGCCGTCAAGAATACTAACCTCAACATCATATGATAATCATCAAACTTTTCTGGCAACAGCTCATCTAATATCAAGGCTTGTCGAAATGACTCAACAGCTTGCAATTCTTCAGCATCGCGAATATCTTCAATAGAAACAGAACTGACTCGGCCATCACTCTTTCTTCTTCCACTTTTCTTCTTGAGAGAATGCTTGAATTTAGATGATGCATTGAGAGCTTTCTTTTTCAAAGAACCAATCCTCGTCCTCCTTTCATCCTCTGAATTCTCAAAATCAGATTTCCTTTCTCTTCTCTCATCATGTGCAGATGACCCTTCAAAGCCTGTTTACAAAGAAAATACATATGCAGGAAGAGGAAAAAATTTATGGACTGGATAAAGAAAAGGAAAGCATGATCTACACAGTACGCATTGTTTCGTAATAAATTTGTGTTCTCTTAGAAGCTCTGCATCAACTAATTTCACAAGTGTAAGTTGAACAATGTATCACTGATAAATCCCATTCACAAAATACCAAGTAAGAGTGGTTCACCAATCAACCACAGTCTCCGCTATGACAAGAACATACATGCATATCAAAACAGAACATGCAAACTTTAACCAAGTTTTAAAACAGGCCCAACCGTTTAAAGACTATAGAACTCCATTATTAGCTTTGAATTTCAAGGAAAAATAATGATTTCAAAGAAGTATCGAAAAAAAACACAAGCAGACAATTTTTTACTGTTGCAGAAGAATATTTAACTAATAGACAAAGTAGCCACGACTTCAAGAACTAAGGTCTTCTACAACAAGAGATTTGGTCGGGAAAAAAAAGTAAATAATGTTGCTCCTCGAGAAGGGATATCACAATTCTAATCAAGAATACACCATTCAAAACCAAGTAAAATCATTTAAATCAACACACAGAATGACATCAAGATACCCCAACACAAAACTCAGAATTTCACAAGCCGAATCATACACATCATAAACACAACTCAGTAAAGATGAAACCCATAAACCTCGAAGTCAACGAACTCCAAAAAACAAAAAAGCCACTTACAAGGCCTCGCAAACCGATCCAAGGGTCCCGACATCCCGATTTCTTTATCACCAAAGCAATTCCCAAGTTCTCGATGATCGAACAATCAACCGCACGATCCAAGCATCGAGCCAAATCTGAAAAGCTCAAGAACCACACCACAATTCAATTAAATTCAACAAAACCCTAGAAAGAAAAACCCATGATCGAAAACTCCAGCAAGACTCTTTTTTTTTTCACCAGAGGAAAAAAAACCCACCTCAAAAACTATCGGCACGGATCACGAGATCGAGTTAATGCATAGTCATTCGTAACGGTAGTCGATTCAATTAAGAGGAAGAGGATAATAAATCCAAAAAAACGAACACGTCTCAATTTCTTTATATCAATTTACGATTATAAACAAGCAAACATACGAGTAAGAATCGCCGTTTAATTGAGCGACGGCGATTTCCAAGTGGAGAGACGGAAAGGGGAGGACGGATTCAATGCGAGAGGCGGTTGTTGTGGTTTAACGGGATCGTGGAGTGGTGGCCCAGTACACGTGGCAGGAGGAGCGCGGTGGGATGAACAATCTGCTGGCGGTGGTTGGAGTAAATGGCCAAAAGGACTTTGAACAGTGATTATTGAGTAATGATTCCGTGACCGGTCTGTCATTTTGTACGTTGCAGTCGTTGGATCAGTGGTCCCACATATTTTAATTTTTGATATATTTATTCTATATTTTTTATTTTTATTATTTTACTAATTTAGTATGTAATTAAAAATTCAGTTGTATAACAAATTAATTTTTAAAAAAAATCTCTATTTTAACCTTTTTTTTTATCATAAGTGTAATAGTCTACATAATTTCAATTTAGTAATTATACAAGTTTGTGTTCAATATAACATTGACAAAAATACTTGAGTTTGCAAAATTAAAATTTAATTTTGTAAAAATAACCAAATGGACATTTAAGTTAAAAAAAAATCAATTAATTATCTAAAAAAATGATGAGGGATGACATTGAAACAAAAGTAAGTATCTTGTGAGACGATTTCACAAATCTTTATCTGTGAGACGGGTTAACCTTACAGGTATTCACAATAAAAAAGTAATACTCTTCGCATAAAAAGTAATATTTTATCATGATAACTCAAATAAGATATATGTCTCACAAAATACGACATGTGAGACCGTCTCACACAAATTTTTGCTTTGAAACAATTTGAAATGTTGGCATGTGGAAGTTTTGGAATTGATTTGTGTGATTTTAATCCGTTGATGTAATAAATAAATGTAATAACATCATTAAAGTGAACATCTTCCATAGCCCAATTGATATTTCATCATCTTTTCCTTATAATGATTCGAGATCTCTTTTTTTTTTTTTTTTTTCTTTTTGTAATATTCAATTATAATGAAAAATGATCCAAGAAGCTACAGGCCAATTGATTCTTAAATACTTTAATATAAAAATTAAGACATCAAACTATATTTTATAAATGAAGAAAATTTAAGAGTTATGCTATAATCGATTTAAAAAAAATGGATATTGCACTCACTCTAAATCCAATTATTATCATTGGTTTAAATATACGGGTTCATGTTTTACCTCGCATAAAATTATTTGTTAATACAATGACATTCATTAGATTTATCATGAAGATAATATTCTTCAGGTTGGTTGAATTAAACTATTTTTTTTTATGTTTGCACTAATATCACTTTATTAAAGGAGATCTTACTATGCAAGCATTGTTATGATAAAATTTGAGCATAGTTTTGATAATTAAACTGATCCGATTTTATAAATTTTTAAATGCAGATCGCTCGAGAAATTGTCTACAATGGATCATCTGAACTGATAAGCTTACAATGGAGATCAATTGATGTTCTTACAATGGAAATTTGTTGATATGTAGACATTATCTAAAGGTATGCTTGGTAAGAAAGAATGAGCATTTCTATCTCATTCCATATACTCATAATTTGTAATACATTATTGGAATGAGAATGCTCATTTCAATAGGAATGGTCATCTCATTCATTTTGGATGTGAATGATCATTCTCAATCTCAATTCTTACCTATTTTACAAAAAAATTATCTTATTTAGTTTAACTAATTAAGATCTATATCTTCATTATAACGATAATATTCTTTTAGATATTTTATTTTTAATCTTGATAATAAAAAAAAGGTAAATTGGAGGTAAATCACAAACCAAAACATAAATTGACTCTAACTCCCTACATCGAAAAAAAAAAATATTGTTTAAACTCCCTAAAAATATATAAATGAAAAAATTGCTCTTATATTTGATGAATTTAATTGATTGATTTACTGATGCCAGAAATGGTATTAGAGCTTATAAAGAGCCACAAGCCTCTATCGTGTGATCTAACACGAAGCACGACTCGTCGTAGGGGACAACCTAGGCTTTGATAAAGAGTTACAGGTTAGCATCTTGATAGGTACTGTGGGGACCCGGACGCTAATCAAGTTCTTAATAATCATTGGGACTAATTAATCAATTATAAAACAGGGTCTAAAAATTTTTCTTTTTAAATTGCGGAACGTAGTGAAATAAAACATATATACATCTCAGTATATAAAATACAAATCCTGTATTACAAAACATTTATTCAAACTAGAGTTTAACATCTAATATCAATTGTTCAAACCCTATCTCAGATCAAAGTCCGAAGTCTCCACTCTAACTCGATCTCTCCTCATCTCCTCGACCCTGAACCTGTCCCACATGTTGTCAAGTACACATACAGACAAGACAACAACCGGATAAACCGGTGAGAATAACTCCCAGTATAAATCAATGAAACATGCAATCATATAACAAATATAAAGCATGTAATCAGGTATCAACAATATGTAACGAATCTGAAACATAATCAATAACACACTGTCAACTATACTTGTAGCTACAAAATTCAGACTAGACTCAATCCTAGTCTAGGGATCCCGGTTCCAGACGTCGGTCTGCATATATCGACTAACAGTAATAGAAAAGACTCCAGTTCTATCCACGTCGATATAGTATCGATTAACAGTAATAGAAAAGACTCCAGTTCTATCCACACCGATACAGTATCGATTAACAGTAATAGACGAAGCCCTGATTCTATTCACATTGATATATTATCGATTACCAGTAATAGAGCAAGCCCTGATTCTATTCACATTGATAGGACATCGATTACCAGTAATAGAACAAAGTCCGATTCTATCCACATCGATATAACATCGATTAACAGTAATAGAAGGAACGATGAATCTATCCACATCGATATAATATCAATCAACAGTAATAGAAAAAGCTATACATCTATCCACATCGATATAATATCAACCAACAGTAATAGAAGAAGCTATCAGTCTACCCACATCGATAATCAATCATCCAGTGACAGTCTTTGGCACAACCGCCAATACACCATCTTATGACATCGTGCAATGTGCCCGTGGCGATCCCACCACTAACGGCACTTCTGTCATAAGATTACTCTTCTAATGCCTGTAATCTATAACTCAAGAAAACAAGTATAACAATCAATCAATGTAAATATCAATGCAATAAAGTAAAGTATGTGATTTAGGAAAACTCAAATCTAAACCGACTCAAGTCCATCTCCCAATACCACATTGACTTATACCTTTATCTTCTCGTTCAGAAGATGAAGAAAAATTCCCGACTCTATCTCGGTCCATTCCCAAATCTGGTAATCACAATATTGAACAGTCACAATATCAATAAATAACCCAATCCGGAACATGCTCTGATCAATATTTAAATCAAAATATACTCTGATCAATATTTAAATCAAAATATACTCTGATCAATGTCCATCGACATACAGTATCATAATACAATCTAAATCAATACCGACTCTGATCAATATCAATCAACTGATGTTTTCGACGGTATAATAATATTGTCTCGATAATCCCGTCAATCCAAACATCACAGATATAATACCAAAACTCATAATCAATACTGACATAACTCCTAATCTCAACGATAACACAAATCTGATATCGAATCTCTGTCAATATCTTTCGAAAATCATAATAAATACAGAAACAATCTGTTCTTCAATCTGACTTCAATTATATAATATCTACTGTAGCAGGAAAACCATATCTGAATCATATTTAATTCTGACAATATCATAAATTCAAATCTTGTCTAAACGTAACAAAACTTACGTCCAGTTGTAGCCTGCGTTGATAGGAACACAGTACTATAATCGGATTCAAAAACAGACGGACGGATTTCTCACAAAAGGCGTAAGGATTTTCGGATGAAATTCTCTTTTCTTTCTTACCTCTGAAGCAAGAATCGTACATGTATATATATATATATATATATATATATATATATATATATATATATATATACAAACTTGCATGTAAAAGAAACGTGGCATCTTTTCTTACATCTTGGTCGGCGCTCGGGCGGTAATAATTTACCGCTCGGGCGCGACCCTTTCTGCCCAAGCCTTTCGAAATGTACCCTTGGCGCTCGGGCGGTCAAAAACTACCGCCCGGGCGCCACCTCTCTGCCCGAACTTGTTCTTGTTGAACATTGGCGCTCGGGCGGTCGTCATCTACCGCTCGGGCGCCACTACTTCTGTCCAACACTCGTGTAATTAGTATACTTTGCCCCAATCTGGTCTCGCAATGGCCCGGCTACATCATTCACTTTCGTATAATCTCAATCATATCAATTAATCAACGTCTGATTACATGAATTAATTCTCGGGCATTACATTTCTCCCCCTCTTAGATCTGAGTTCGTCCTCGAACTCACAAGCAATCAATTCTGATATACCAGAAAAAATGTATAATAGAGTTTAACATCCAAACTCATCTCACTAACATCATTCTGAGGTATTTTTCTTTGATCAATCTCTGATTCTATTCTGAAATAAGAATTCAAGAATTCTAATATCATAATACTTCTCAAAATCATTCTGACAGAATCCATCTCGCATTACTGGCTATATAACATCCGTCTATGCCCATTTATTCCTTCGTAACAAAGCAATAGCAGCAATTGTTATGTCATATGTTTATCCCAATCAAATATCTATTCTATCTTCGACTTCAAGTACCAATCATCACCATCCGACGTTGGTTTATTAATTCTATCCATTCTGAACTATCTTAATAGCTATTGTCATGCAGTAAGTCATGCAGTGACAATAAATCATAACAACTAGTGCTAACATCCAGCACCAAAATTCTACCAATATCTTCCAATATCTGGATAACACCCTCTGACTATCTGTCAATCTGTGAAAAATCTGCGAAAGAGCTCATGATATCTTCTATCACAAGTAAAAACTCAATCAAAATCACAATCTGATATAATCTACTTAAATTTTCTGTTCCATCTGAACATTTCTTTGACATCGATCTACGTCATCTAGTTCTGTTTGTACGTAGTCTGGTACAAACTGATAGATATGGATTGAGTAATCTGTCAATCATAATCATATCATATCTCAATCTGGAGAAAATGACGGTACTTTCATTACGAAAGCCATAGAAATGTACTCTCATTTCTATTCAGAAATATACAAAATCTGTAATAATCTTCTGATTTCTATCTTTTTGTCTTCTTCTGTTAGCGATTCAGACATATCTGTACAATTTCTGCTAACATTGCGGTACAATTTCTGTCATAACTGATTTAATCTGTTTATATTACAACTATCTGTTCGAATATTATACCTTATCAAACATCAAGATGAAAACTGAATCCACTACTGTGCATTTCTGACACTATCTGTGCTTTCAGATTCGAACTATTCTGTATAACCAATCAGTTAATAATAAAAAAATAAAGAAGAAATACCTACCTGGTATTCGGCTCTGACTACAGATATCAAATTCTGTTATACAATTCTGAAACATTCTGATATAACATTTCTGAACTGTTGCAACTCTCAACTGTTTACAATATTCTGTATCAAACATACATGCAAACCACAGTAATAACAGTCATATTCGAAATAAAGACAACCTATACAGATCTAGTGAGTTTAAGAAAACTCATAAAACAACGATTGCTGGCAATACTGATAATTCTGACTACTGATCAATCTTCACAGTGCCTAAATCATCTGCCATATCTCATGTGCAAATAGAATATGCTCCCAAACAATATAAGATGTCTCAAATACTGATTTAGAGCAATCACAATACGCAAGCAGATATAACATAATAAGGGATCTGTAAAACTCAGCAATTCTGACTTTCTGACATTTTTGCTAATTCTGATATATCTGTTACCTGTGTCGTTTACAGTCGCTGATTTCTGTCTCAACTGTGCAAATAAATCGGTATACAAACTGCAGATATCACATATTCTGAATACAATCTGTTTCAATTATGATTCATACCTGACTAATTTCTGTATACAATAATCACGGTTCTCTGAATATTCAATAAAATCTTCAAATATTCCATTTAATCAATCAGATGCTGTTAACATATCAAATATCATAGATATAACAAGCATAAAATCATCAGAATATCCCTGAATCTAAGAGTTAGCAATCTGTACCCTTCTATTAATCTTCCATATCATTCTGTACTGAATTTAAGTATATAACCATTACCTGGTATCGATTCAATTCTGAAATCTACCTTTCTGATATCAACACATCTGAAATCTTATCTAGGCAAATATCAATCAATCCTTACGTAACTATCAAATCTGTAGTTGCTAAACTCGATTTCAGTAGGTCTACTGAATACATAAGGATACTATATGTTCCTTTCTGTAATAATCGAGTTATAAACAATGCATATATCACAGAAATTCTGAATCTAGAGTCCTTACCGGAAAATCTCCGTTTATCAGCCAGATCTGGTCTGAATCTTACCATTTCTGTAATAATTTCTACAATATCTCTGTACTTGTTCATCATTACAATTTCAGTAATGCAATTAAATCAGATCATCATACACAAGTACAGCCCAGTCTAACTCCATCTCATTCTTATCTTACTGCAGTATATATATATCATCATAAAAATCTTAGATATCATCATTTTCCTCAACAATCAAGGACATTAATACCACAGTATAAACAAACTCCATAGATACAGCATATCTCCATGCTACTCAATCACAAATAATCATAAAAATGCCTTAGTACATATCAATACATATGCAATATAATCATAAAGAAATAGTACCTATGATGTTCTGGGTCTGTTCTTCTGTCATTATCACCAATGACTCTGCTCTCTAGAATCTTCGAGGACCCTTCTGGGGACAGACTCTAGCAAAGTGTCCCTGTTGTCTGCAGATATGACAAGTACCAGTCACTCCCTGGCATTGCTCTGTGGGATGTCTTCCCCCACAAGTTCTGCAATACACCCCAGTATAGCTCGGGCTAGAACCGCTGGAACTAGAGGAACCACCTCCTAATTTCTTGAACGGTTTCTTTCGAGCTTTAAGCAACTCTTGCTTTCCACTCGTGCTGCCACGTTCAAATCGGAGAGGGGATTGCTGTGTCTGGGATTGCTTCACGCTCAATCTTCCCAATTGTCTAATCAGACTCGCCTCCGCCCTCCTTGCTTTACTCAAAGCATCAGCAAAATGATAAGGTTGCTGCATGTTCATCAATGCAACTATTTCTGAATTCAATCCTCTGACGAACTGATTCACTACAGTTTCGTCATTTCCAGCCAAATGAGGAGCAAAATGCAGTAGCGTAGAGAATTTCGCAACATATTCTTCAACATTAAGTTGACCTTGTCTCAAATTCTCAAATTCCGCTCTTTTGTCCTCCTGATATAAAACTGAGAAAAATCTTTGATAGAATTCAGCTTTGAAGACTTCCCACGTGATCACAATACCACGTAGTTCTAAGATGCCTCTGATCGTAATCCACCAATTTCTGGCAGCCTCCCGTAACTGATAAACTACCAATTTAACTTTCTGTTCATCGGTACAATCCAGTAAATCGACCAGTATTTCTATGTCATCCAACCAGTTCTGACAATCTTCCGATGTCTCAATACCACTCAGAATCGGTGGCTGAAGTAACTGAAATTCCCTCAACTTCGTTTCCATTGGAGTTTCTGACACATCTATCTGAGATTTTGATCTATCTATCTGATCATACGAAGTACTGCCTTTTTCAGGAATCCTTCGGGGAGCTATATCTGATTACCAAAACATTAGTAATCCAGTACAACCAATCTGTTCTAATCTTTCTCTGATCATCTTACTGCTGATCAGGAATCAGATCTGATTTATATTCAAGAATACATAATACCCATTCAAATCAAATAATCAGGGAAACATGTATCTCAAAGCAGAAACACATAGTCTCATGCTAGCACACAATGTCAATCAACATTAAAATAAATCTCATGCTAGCAATCACATGCAAGGAAGAAAATTCAATCTACCCCGCTCATTCTCTTCTATCTCAGTCTACAGAACCTACGGCTCTAGAACCTACTGTTCTGGAACCTAATGCTCTGATACCACCTGTTGTGGGGACCCGGACGCTAATCAAGTTCTTAATCATCATTGGGACTAATTAATCAATTATAAAACAGGGTCTAAAAATTTTTCTTTTTAAATTGCGGAACGTAGTGAAATAAAACATATATACATCTCAGTATATAAAATACAAATCCTGTATTACAAAACATTTATTCAAACTAGAGTTTAACATCTAATATCAATTGTTCAAACCCTATCTCAGATCAAAGTCCGAAGTCTCCACTCTAACTCGATCTCTCCTCATCTCCTCGACCCTGAACCTGTCCCACTTGTTGTCAAGTACACATACAGACAAGACAACAGCCGGATAAACCGGTGAGAATAACTCCCAGTATAAATAAATGAAACATGCAATCATATAACAAATATAAAGCATGTAATCAGGTATCAACAATATGTAACGAATCTGAAACATAATCAATAACACACTGTCAACTATACTCGTAGCTACAAAATTCAGACTAGACTCAATCCTAGTCTAGGGATCCCGGTTCCAGACGTCGGTCTGTATATATCGACTAACAGTAATAGAAAAGACTCCAGTTCTATCCACGCCGATATAGTATCGATTAACAGTAATAGAAAAGACTCCAGTTCTATCCATACCGATACAGTATCGATTAACAGTAATAGACGAAGCCCTGATTCTATTCACATTGATATATTATCGATTACCAGTAATAGAGCAAGCCCTGATTTTATTCACATTGATAGGACATCGATTACCAGTAATAGAACAAAGTTCGATTCTATCCACATCGATATAACATCGATTAACAGTAATAGAAGGAACGATGAATCTATCCACATCGATATAATATCAATCAACAGTAATAGAAAAAGCTATACATCTATCCACATCGATATAATATCAACCAACAGTAATAGAAGAAGCTATCAGTCTACCCACATCGATAATCAATCATCCAGTGACAGTCTTTGGCACAACCGCCAATACACCATCTTATGACATCGTGCAATGTGCCCGTGGCGATCCCACCACTAACGGCACTTCTGTCATAAGATTACTCTTCTAATGCCTGTAATCTATAACTCAAGAAAACAAGTATAACAATCAATCAATGCAAATATCAATGCAATAAAGTAAAGTATGTGATTTAGGGAAACCCAAGTCTAAACCGACTCAAGTCCATCTCCCAATACCACATTGACTTATACCTTTATCTTCTCGTTCAGAAGATGAAGAAGAATTCTCGACTCTATCTCGATCCATTCCCAAATCTGGTAATCACAATATTGAACAGTCACAATATCAATAAATAACCCAATCTGAAACATGCTCTGATCAATATTTAAATCAAAATATACTCTGATCAATGTCCATCGACATACGGTATCATAATACAATCTAAATCAATACCGACGCTGATCAATATCAATCAACTGATGTTTTCGACGGTATAATAATATTGTCTCGATAATCCCGTCAATCCAAACATCACAGATATAATACCAAAACTCATAATCAATACTGACATAACTCCTAATCTCAACGATAACACAAATCTGATATCGAATCTCTGTCAATATCTTTCGAAAATCATAACAAATACAGAAACAATCTGTTCTTCAATCTGACTTCAATTCTATAATATCTACTGTAGCAGGAAAACCATATCTGAATCATATTCAATTCTGACAATATCATAAATTCAAATCTTTTCTAAACGTAACAAAACTTACGTCCAGTTGTAGCCTGCGTTGATAAGAACACAGTACTATAATCGGATTCAAAAACAGACGGACGGATTTCTCACAAAAGGCGTAAGGATTTTCAGATGAAATTCTCTTTTCTTTCTTACCTCTGAAGCAAGAATCGTACATGTATATATATATATATATATATATATATATATATATATATATATATATATATATATACAAACTTGCATGTAAAAGAAACGTGGCATCTTTTCTTACATCTTGGTCGGCGCTCGGGCGGTAATAATTTACCGCTCGGGCGCGACCCTTTCTGCCCAAGCCTTTCGAAATGTACCCTTGGCGCTCGGGCGGTCAAAAACTACCGCCCGGGCGCCACCTTCTCTGCCCGAACTTGTTCTTGTTGAACATTGGCGCTCGGGCGGTCGTCATCTACCGCTCGAGCGCCACTACTTCTGTCCAACACTCGTGTAATTAGTATACTTTGCCCCAATCTGGTCTCGCAATGGCCCGGCTACATCATTCACTTTCGTATAATCTCAATCATATCAATTAATCAACGTCTGATTACAGGAATTAATTCTCGGGCATTACAGGTACCCTTTCTTCTGTCACTCTATGATTGATCATTGGATCTCTCATCCCATAATGGAGAAGTCTAGGCTCTGAGGGGAGGACCAGAAAGAAATTGTATTAGAGTCTAGTTAAAATTATTTCAAACAAACAAAATTGTTATTACTATAAAATTAAATGTTTGAAGATGTGAATTTTCTCAAATAATATGGATCTGAATACAAGTCGAGATTAATTATTTGCGGGACTTATTCCACAACTTTAGAATATTTAAAACAAGAAGATTTAACTTTAGATATCAGGAGCAAATGGGAGCTTATCAGAATCCAAAGGTAAAATAATGGTTCGGTCTAATAAGTTCCAGGAAATAGTACCAGATTATGATAGTATGTTGTATTATGTACCACAAAAAGTGGAAAAAATATTTGAAAAACAAGAAGAAATACTTCTAACACTAAATGATATTCAAATAAGAATCCAAACTCTAAAACAACAAACAAGTTTTAGTAAAAGATTTTCGGTAGGAAAGTTACCACCATATTTTGGTACTGAAACCTTATTAAACCAAAGAGGGACGACCAAAATGATGCCAAAACCTTTAACCGAAAAAGAAAAAAAAATGATCAATCTAATTAAAAATATTTCAGAGAAAAAAATTAATCTGATGACAAATTTAGAAAAGATTGGCTTCGATGATTTCCAAGACCTTGTAGAATCTTTTGCAAATCTCAAAGTCGTAGATCTAAAGATGAACACAATTGGCGATGAATCACCCGCAATAACTTTGTGGGGACCCGGACGCTAATCATGTTCTTAATCGTTATTGGGACTAAATCAATTATAGTAATCAGTGTCTAATTTTTTTTTTAAAATGCGGAAGGTAATGGAATCAAACTCCTATATATATCAGTATAAAAGTATAAATCTGATAAAATATACAATCATACATACTCAGGTTCAACAACTACTATCAAGTGTTCAAACCCTAGCTCTAATCCAAGTCCGGTATCACCACTCTAATCTCGATCTGTCTTCACCTCTGTGACCCTGTACCTGTCCCAACTGTTGTCATGCACACATACAAACAAGACAACAGCCGGATAACTCCGGTGAGATATAAATATCCCAGTATAAACAATGTATTAAATGCAATCATATAAAATATATATAAAAGCATAACAAACATCAAAACATGTATCTAATCTGACTACATAAATCAATGACTCGTGATCTAATCTTATCTTATCTCAAATCTAGGGATCCCAATCTAATTTAGACTTTGGTATGCTGTATCGAGTGTCTGAGATAGACGTCGATCTACATCTAAGGCTCTTCGATACACCGTAAGTCTAGAGTCTTATCGGTTCTGAGAAAGACTCGGCGGTTCTGCCCTAGCTAGGCTGATCTGCCCTAGACTCGGACTCTGACTTTGTTCTAAGTCAATAAATTAACATATCAATCTGATAATCTGCAAATATCAATGCAATATCCATCTGATAATCTGCAAATATCAATGCAATAAAATAGAGTATGTGATTTAAGGAAACTCAAGTCAACCTAACTCGAGTTGTGCAATCCCGAATCAACATTTATTTATACCTTTCTTGCTGTCGATCTGATACAATCAAAGTCTTGATTCAAAGTCTGTCACTGTTCAATCTGGCAATGACAATATCAATATTCTGTATCAATATTCTAATCAAATCACAATGTCTCTGTTTTATCAAATCCTGACAGTACAACAGTACAATCTTGCGATACTGGTAATACTATATCAGTCTATACCAATTCTAATAATTTACAATCAACCACTGTACAAATCTGATATCAGTTCTAGTCAATTTCATTCTGAAATTCATAACAATTCCATATTCAGTCCGTTTCTTAATCTGACTTCGATTCTACGCTGTCTAACATGTCAAGAACAACATATATGAGTTTCATTCAATTCTGACAATATCATAATTCCAAAACATGTCAAAACGTAGTAAAACTTACGTCCAGTTGTAGTCTACGTTGCTAGGAACTCGATACCGAAGTCGGATTCAAAATCTAACGGAAGGATTTCTCGCAGAAAGCGTAAGGATTTTCGATACAATTTCTCAGCCCTTTTTTCGACTTTCCTTACTGATTTTCGAAGGATTTCGTACATATATATACTCGTGCATGCAAGCTAAGAGGTGTCTTCATTTTTCGCACAACACGTCGCACCGCGAGTGCGGTAGATGTAAGACCGCGGGTGTGCTCATGCTTCGGCAGTCTTATCTATTTGCTAAAATTGCACGACCGCGGGTGCGGTCTTGTTCGCACCGCGGGTGCGGTCTCAGTTTTTCAAAAATTGCTACCCTACTGGACATGCACCGCGGGAGCGGTGTCTTCCTGAGCGCGGGTGCGGTGTTGCTTCGGCAACACATGCTGAAATTCAAAATAAATAGCCGCACATTCTCTTAAATCATGTCTCAATTGGCCCTTTCGTAATCACGTTAAATTATAAGTCAATAATCCTTGATTAACAGTGATTAATTCTCGGGCATTACAAACTTGGTCATCTTCTCATGAACCACCAAGGGAAAGTGTAAGATCTCATATACAAATATGAGAGAACCCCAAAAAGATTTTCATGTTGGTAGAGAAACACACCAAGCGAGAACCATGTCAAGGATAAGTCAAATTCTCTTGTATCAAACACCATATGAGAAATATGTTTTAGAACATATACATCCTTATGGGGTTATGCTTAACCTTAATATACTGGATTTCAAAAACAGAGAAGATCTCATAGATGATTGGATATCAGCTATGAGAATCAAAGCAGGAACGCTTGATTCCAATAGAGAATGATTCATTAAACTTTTAGAAATAAGTATTATGGAATCAGTGAAAATTGCCTGGGACATGACTTCGATATAAACCAAATAGTCGGTCCTAGTCGAAGAATCTCTCAGTGGGATAGCCAGAAGAATGACTACCCTATTTAAAGCATCATAATTTATATGGATAGACTATTTCAACAGTCAAGACACAGATAAGCAAAAGAAATATACTCAAGCTCTGTATGGAGAGAAAGAAATATATGTAAGCTTTGTATAGTCTTGAATTACATGACATCTGTTTAGTGGATGAATATATTATGTTATTCACTGAATATAGATAGAATTCAGAGATCGAAGAAAATATAGCAATATAATTTTTCTTCGCTAAAGTGTCAGGTCCCTGGAGAGAAATGCTAATTAGGAAATATGTCTTTGAAAATCCAGATATTTTAGCACAAATAATCTCTTTTCTCAAAGGAAAATTGACATAATGGTGGCATATGACAACATTACAAAATAATTACAAACAATTAAGAGGTATCAACAAACATACTCATTTGAGTTGTAAAGAAAATGATCTTCTAATAATAATTGGAAATAAGCCACAAAAGCAAAAAAAAAAAAAAAAAAGAGCTTTAGATGTCATCCTTATGTCAAAAGTGGAAGAAGTGAAACTAGTTCTTGGAAACCAAGATCAGTGTGGTCCAAGAAAAAAGTTAGAACTTACAAATGTGGGTAGAGAAGTAGACCATCAAGAAGTACGATTTCATCCAAAGCATCGAGCACATCTCGAAGCACGGGAAAAATATCTACAAAGAAACTTTCAAATGAGCTCACACTCGAGATAATGAAAATTATAAAGATTGTAATTGCTTGGTATGTGGAGCAAGGGGTCACATTTCGACCAACTGTCCAGAAAATTATAAAATGGGAATAAAATGCTTCGATTCTACCCCAAATATTGACGAAGCAGTTTATTACCAAAATATTATTAAAGTATATCAGTTTGATGATATAGCATCAGATGAAAGTATATATGAAAATGAAAAAATTTTGAGTCAAGAAGAATCTGATTGAATAGAATCAGAATCAGAATCAGGTTGAAGAAATTAAAGATGAAATACAAAAACTCAAGATAGAAATAGCGCGAACTATACCCTGGATTTATATAGGAGCAATCCAAATTATGATAAAAGCTACTTTAAAGAATGAATAGATTCTCCCATAGATGTTGCTATATGTGATAAACGAATGGATAGCCTTCAAGATTCAATACCAAGAACAATGTCAAGGAATCTCTGTGCAGGGAAAATTGTAGCAGTAATTTATCCAAGAATTGCTTATAAATTTCATATGTTCTATTTAATACATATCATTCAGAATTTTTTATTAAAATGAGTTTATTGAAATACCAGAGATATTCGGAAAAGTTCATCGGGCAATTTATCGAGAAAGAATTTGAGTTTCAATTAATACAAGAAACAT
Organism: Primulina eburnea; assembly: GCF_022965805.1. Classification (NCBI taxonomy): domain Eukaryota; kingdom Viridiplantae; phylum Streptophyta; class Magnoliopsida; order Lamiales; family Gesneriaceae; genus Primulina; species Primulina eburnea. The sequence goes on from NC_133113.1 coordinate 1,571,939, forward strand.
ATATCCAGATCCAAGACAAAACGATATTGACTGGAACCAAGAAGATTATCTTTTCAATGAGATAGAAAACCAAGTTACAGGTGAGGAAAAACACATGCCCAAGAAGTCCAACTGAGAACAAAAAGTTTTTCAACAATAGGAAAACTTAGATGTTCGGAAGGATGGATGTAAATCGAAATAGTATATGATATTATAAGACAAAAAAATCAATTTACTTTTAATATTATATACTATTTGGAACAACATACGATATGAACTTACCAAAGAACGATCAATATCGAAGAATTGTAAGTTCATATCAAAGAATTCCAAGAAAAATAACCAGATCAATTGGTTTTGGGACTAGAGTTTCTCGAGAAACATAAACCTTGGAAACATATGGAAAATGAAATGAAATTCATGGTAGATGATAGAACATAGAAGATCCAATGACCACGAGCCAATTTTCGATATACATGCCAGTATGATGTTATATAAACAATATAAAGAATAATATTTTGCTTCTTATATTAATTCAGGTGCTGGAATCTGTACAACAAAAAGAGAGTTTTTCCAAAAGAATTGGAAGAAGAATTACCTCATATTGCTGGACATGATTTCTCTAAAAGAATCTTAATCTTATGTAAATGGATTAAGATGATAGAAGTATTAATCGGAGGTATTGGAAAAACACCTTGGTACAAGGTAAATACACTACCGCTTTATTTTCATTATATAAAAGCTGATATTATGTTGGAAATAATTTCTTATAAATGTTTTAATCTTATACACAAGAAAATGAGACTAGAAAATTAGTGTTCCCAACATCATGTGATCACAAAGTCACATTCCAGAGACTAAGACATGCATTTTACAGAAAATTAAAAATCCAGTTTAGCAGCAAGCGCGTTGATGAAGGAAAACTTATGAATCCAAAAATGAAGAATTCTAGACGGTTTGGAGAAACAATGCTCCAATTAAGAACAGATAAGGACCTCAAACCAGAGGAAACAGAATTCCTTAAGATAGCTTTACATCAGAATGATGTATAGTTTGAATAGAAAGTATCCCTAGAAGATGCCAACAAAAGGATCAAAGAGAATTACAATGAAGATCCCTTGACATGGTGAGATAAAAATCAACTCAAAGTCAGCCTTAAAATCAAGGAAGACAAAGAGTATAAATTTTTCAGACGCGAGCCTAACCCGATGAACATAACTGGTCAAAAGATATGTATATTATTATCAAGAAACATCTGGACCTTGGTTTAATAAAAGAAGAAATTTCATCATATAGCAGTACATGCTTTCTTGTAAGAAAATCATGATGAAAAAAAAAGAAATAAAAATAGATTAGTTATTAATTACTAAGAAATTAATAAGATTCTGGAGTTTGATTGGTATTTTATACATAATAGATAACATGTAATCAGTTATATACGAACGTTAAAATATTCTTTAAATTTGATTGTAAGTCTTGTTTCTATCACATTCGGATACAGGAAAAAAACAAGAAATTCACAGCTTTCTTCACACCACAATGACACTATATCTGGAAGCCTTACCAATGAGATTGACTAATTCACCCTGGATATTTTAAAGAAAAATTGATAATCTATTTAGATATTATTTGAAATTCATGTTTGTCTATATTGATGATGTTTTAATATCATCTAACAAAATAGAAGAACATATCAAACATTTAAATATTTTTTCAAAAATTTGTACAAAAAAATATTGGTTCTATCTTAAAATAAATCAGTCATTGATATACAAAAGATTGAATTCTTCGGAATAGAAATAAATGAGCTATGAATAATTTAGCAAGAACACAAAATAGAAAATGTGCAAAAAATTTCAGATATATTAAAAGAAAATAAACAAATTCAAAGTTTTAAGGAGTTGTTGATTTTGCTGCAATGTTCATTAAGAATCTATCAAAACACAGGAAAGTGTTTAGTCAATTACTGAAAAAGATCTAAGATTTATATGTACAGAAGAACACACGAAGAGACTTGGCCAATTAAAAGAAATTTGAAAAAATCTTCCAAAAACGGCTATTCTCCAAGATGAAGATGATCTGATATTATAGACAGATGTAAGTGATCATTGATAGACAATAGTTTTAACAAAGCTCACTCCAGAAGGAGAACAACCATGCAGCTATTGCAGTGAGCTATTGCACTGATCTATTCTCAGAAGCAGAAACCATACGATGACATATCAACAAAAAAAATTTAATGCAATATAAAGGTCCTTTGAAAAATGACCACTATTTTTATTAACAAATAAATGTACTTTAAAAGTTGATAACACTATTTTAAAATATTTTTTGAAAAAAGAATAAAATCTAAATCCAAGAAGACTGGATTATTAAGATGACAAGCTTTATGTCGAAATTATAATTTTGATATTCTGATTATCAAATCTCATGAAAATATTCTTGCAGATTTTTTAACAAGAGATAGACAGCGGTGATATCGATGTCATCATAAAAATGAGAGACATTTGAAAGAACATCTTGAAATACTTCAAAACAAATTTAACAAGCTTACTCTAAATGCAGAAGTTGCGGGTATGCGACAACAAGCCAATAAGAGAATTGTATCTGATCGAATTATAGGATATTTATTGGCTTATACATAGCTATGGTCTGTAATGCAACGACCTATCCTCCAAGGCATTAAGAAGCAATTGGTTTCTCATATGGATAATTTTCGAGTACATGAATATATATATACATGTAGCAGAGAATTCAAGTACATATTGCACAAGTGTTAATTTTGTATCATCTCCAGATGAGTCGGTCAAAACAAAAATTGAGACTCCAGTTCTTTATCAAGAGTCTTCAAGTCAACCCTTTACCTCGGGGATTGAAAAAGAGATATCAACCTTAGACCTCATATAGACAAGGGTATATCTAAAGTTGGCACTAATGAATCTGCAGTTTTTTTCATTTTAGGTATATCAACAGAAGTGGGAGAAATCGAAGAAAATAATATGCATTAACCCAACCACAATCAGAGTTGATGTAGTTGGAAAATATCATAGGGTATAGATGAAACCAAATTCATATCCAAAGGACATAGTATGAATTTGGGTTCTAGTATCAGTTTATACTACATCACTCAGCTTTCTAGAAATTTCAGGATGACCTAAGTGGATCTAGAAAGTTGTTCATGAAACATGAGCAATCAACGACTATTTTTCCAGATGAGACATTCTGGAACTATACTTTTCAGCACAACACCAAAACCAGCCGGAAAAAAGCTCACATGAAGCCTTTCATTTTAGAGGCTAGATACAAATACTCAAAAAATGTATAAAAATCCTCCATCTCTTGTTACCTTAATAACTGAAGATGACATCTCTACCAGAAGTACGTGTGGTCTATGAGTTTATCTAACCGATATTGACAAATTCAATTTTCATTTAAATTTTATCATAATTATGTAAATGGATCTGTCATGTTAAACACTATTACAGGGAAAAAAACAAATTTTGCAGAAGAATTATTTAAAAAGAAAAGAAATCTTCTTTGTAATAGCAAACTCTCGGGCGGTAACACGGCTCATGTGGAAAGATAGTCAGAAAGCATCTGTCCAGAATGCCAGAATCAAAAAGAGCTAGAATTTGGGAAAGATTTTCGGCCAAGATCTAATCAAAAGCATAATGCAGATACAAGTCCAAATGGTGAAAGAACACACAAAAAACAATTTTCTCGGGGACCACACAAAAACATAAGTTTCTCGACAAAGATAAAGCAGACATGTGATCCAACTACTTTGCCAGTGGAGAATTGACTACCATTAAAAGACGATTCCACTAACTGATGGAAAGATGGACCACTCAACTTCCAATAAAGTTAAGCCACCAACTAGTGGTTGAAGGGACCACCACTCACAAGATGTTGTCGGTCACAACTAACAGAATAATTCACAAAATTTGAATTCTAGATTCAAATCCATCAAGACTTCTATAAATACCATGGTAGAAGGAAGATGAAGATATCATTCAACCTCTTTATTTTCTTTCAAATAAATTGTAATATTTATCTTTCTAAATTTATGTGTTATAGTGTCCTCTCATGTATTATTTTCATATCGAACTACTTTATTATTTACCCTGATGTAGGAAGCCAAAAGAGTTGTGTTATGTATTGTTGAAGGAATATACGTTGGACCCATATGTTGCGACTGTGTGATTGGACTATGAGGAGCAGTCTATAAAACCCAATATATACAACCCAACGACACTCCAGTCAAAAACCTAAATTATTCAATTTATTCTACGGAAGCATGATAAGCCATTAAAAAAACAATCATCTGAAACATGATATATAGGTTGGAAACTTTGTGTAATTGCACGTCTTTGTTTTATATGTCTTTAAGAACATGTTCGATATGTATAACAATGTCATATACCATAATTATGAAGATGAAGGATATTTTTGGAAAATTTACAAGATTAGTGAGCTCAAACAAATATTCGGAAGAATGACGAGTGCGGAGAATGTTATTTTATATTTGGGGATGAATAGTTATTAATAGTTTGCCCAAAATATAATGATGATAATCTAACAATAATATTAATAATAATATTATTATTATCATAGATATATGACACGTTAAGATCATCAACGAGTTCAACTTGAGCGTTTCCAGCGACCATTCCCGTGGATTATTTCACCCTACCCCTGCAGGCAGGGGTACATCCAAGGGCCAGAATTTTTTCTGGCCCAATTTTTTTTTTTTTTATTTTTTTATTCCTCATAATATGAATCTCAACCTTTAATCCTGAGTGGGGGCTATGCCCCCACACCCAAGATCGAACCTTCCCATTCCCATTTAGATCGACGGTTTTAAGATAACCAGTTATAAATTTCATGCCATAAATAAGACAGCAAACCAAGAACCGATTTACTACTCATTTGTTGTTTTTTTGTATCTTTCGACAGCTGACGCCAAAATCAACGGTCTACCCCAAGGCCAGACAAATTTTTCCTCGAAGAAAATGGCAAGCCAACATTCAAGAATCCAGTTTCCTACAAAGAATTCTATCGAAATTCCGCGGATCGAGATTCCATCTTGTTAGTGTTTTCTTATTGCCTCACCATGAAATCTGAACCTGCGACGAATTAATGTGAGGTTCTTCAAAAATTATGATAATTTTTTTTTGCGGTTTCGTTTCTTTTTCTTCTGAAATTGTAATCATTTTGGTTGTCCATATGTTCTTGAAAACACCTGCATTGAAAAAGCCAACAGATATTTTTTTATGGGTTGGAGTTCTTTATACTCTTGAATAAATGTGCATTATGCAATGCAGTAAAGGGATCAAGAATTCTGACGAGATGTTTTTTTTTTTCTTTTTTTTTTGTGTGAAAATATGCATAAAGTTCGATTTTTTTTTTTGCTTCCCTCGTGCATTTGTTTATAAAAGTTTCCAAAAAGTAAGTTTAGAGGGTGATTAAAAGGGGAAAAAAACCAAGACTGACTGCACAAAGTAAGTTTAGAGGATGATTATCAAAAGCGAAAAAAAAAAACCAAGACTGACTGGCAACAAGTGTGCTTGATGAGCCAAAAAGCTCAGGCCTTTTAGTTTCGATATTAATATTATAATAATTTAGTATCCACTATGCTTTAGCTTGCAATACTTAATGTTAGACTTTGGTGTTTCGCCAAGTTTCGATCTTTTTAGACCTTGGTTTACATGCTCTTGAATTGTTTTGAGATTTAATTTTCAATTTTGTCATATTTGCTTCTTAGGTGAGAGATAAAACATGGTTTTGGATAAAGGCTATTATGATATCTTGGGTGTTGAAGTGGATGCCTCACATTCCCAGATTAAGAAGGCCTACTACCTGAAGGTGATCTTTCGAATTGAATGACTTTCATTTTCAAACTTTTTATGATTGTTTCGTACTTTGAGTTTTAGGCAAGGGTTGTGCATCCGGATAAAAATCCTGGAGATCCAGAAGCTGCTAATAATTTCCAGGTAACATGAAGTAAACTAAGATGCAACTAAGTTGTAATCTGATTCCAGTTCGTTTACTTTCAAAAATTTCTTTTGTATGTTCGTGTTATAATTACCTCTCTACACATACAAGAAGTTGTAGTGCGAGAACTTGAATACAAGAATGATCTCTAATGCCATTAGCTCTTATGTTAACTTTAAGTTAGAACGCTGGTGTTTTCGATGAAAGTCGTTAGGTAACATGTGAAAATGCTACGGTTGTGTCAGCATGGAAATTAGTATAAGGTTTTAAATTTCATTTGGAAAATAACTAACAAATTTGCATTCGTTAGTAGGAGAAAGGCTGATCATCTTGTTCATCATTTGTTTCGTAGTTTGGTTTCTCTCTCTGGTTCTTAATCCCAAGAATTTTAGCCGGAATTTTCGTAAATTTATGTTGGGGGAGATGACCAACTCAATTTTTTACAGTTTTCTGACTTAATGTGTTATGTCCATGACATAGCTGAAAGATTAAATAAATTGTAAGCATTAACTTGAATTCTAGAGAAAAATGGATACTACATAATAGTTATCGGTTTATCTCAAAACTTCTGAAGTTGAAGACACATAGGCAATATATATAATATGAAAAAATAACATTAATTGGAAGACAAAAAACCGAGATAAGGATTTCGTGCAGCAAGCACTAATAGTCATAGAGAGAGGGTCCTCGAGTCCTAGCTTTGCCCCTGAGGTAAGTGAAACGGTTTATTGCGAGTCTACTTAGGTAGCGATTTCTCAAAGAGTTGCCCTGTTATGAGATACCTTTTCATCTATTAGGCTAGTTTTTTCAGTTGATTTTTCATGTTATAAAGTGGCTATCGTATGCTTTCATCGGATTCTAATTGTGTGTAGGTACTTGGAGAGTCTTATCAGGTGCTAAGTGATCCTGGAAAGCGTGAAGCATATGATAAATATGGGAAACAAGGAGTACCAAAGTATATAAAATATGAAAGTTTTAGAATTCATTTGACATGTGGGAGTGCCACTTTGATTTGAAAAAAGTAATAAGAAGTTGAACATGAACAATTTATTGTTTTTTGTGTATTCTCCTTTTATCCAGCGACTCTATGGTTGATCCTACAGTTCTATTTGGGATGATGTTTGGAAGTGAATATTTCGAGGATTATGTCGGGGTGCTTTCATTGCTTTCATCGCCACCACCTGAATTTGATCCGGGATTACCCCCTGAGGTTCAGCAACCAAAACTTGAGAAGATAATGAAGGTTTGCTACAAACTTGTTTTAAATTTTAGGAAATATTTGTGTGTGATGCATAAGTGGTTGCGTGTTTCTTTAACCTACACGAAGGCGATGCAAGATGAAAGGGAAGAGAAGCTCGCAAAAATTCTGAAAGATCGTCTTGAATTATACGTTAAAGGTGAAAAGGATGACTTTGTTGAGTGGGCAAGATTAGAAGCTCAGCGTCTCTCTCAAGCTGGTAAGCCATTTTGTCGCTGCCAATTAATATCTATTAATGAAGTGACCCTTAGAGTTTGGTGTGGATGGTGAAGCTTTTCTCACAATTCCACTGATACTCTTGTGTCCTCAACCTCTTTTTCATTGTAATTTTTCAATCAACTAACCAAACAATGAAATATATTAATACTTAGCATAGTTATAGATGTTTTTATATTTATGCTATTTTCTTTTCATGCAAATTAAATTAATTTTAGATCATTTAAATTTATAATATAAATTATTAATTATATATATATAAATATTATGCACAACGCAACGTGTGTGCATTGACGACTAGTATTTACTGAGTTTATTAGTCATAGGACAGAATAGCACCAAAAGACGACTCACATTGTAACCGAAAACCGAATTAATTGGGGAACAATGAACATTCAGTTAGTGTAGTGGAAGACTTTTTAAATAAATTTTGAGTCTCTGAGTGAATTTTCTCGTTCTGAAAGAGTGGACACATTTTTGTATTCTCTAGCTTTTGGCGAAGCCATGTTACATACTGTTGGTTACATCTACACGAGGCAAGCTGCAAGAGAACTCGGAAAGGGTAAGCGCTACATGAAGGTACCATTTCTAGCCGAATGGGTTCGGGACAGAAGGCACTCCAGAAATACCCAGGCTGCAGCAGCTCAAGGTGACAATGCCCCCCCCAAAAAAAAATCAAATTTCATTTATAGTTTTTCTACAATCTTAGGCTCTTCAGCCCCCAAACAAGTGATCTTTTTGGACAAACTTTGAAGCTGGTATTTGTTGGCATTTCAGCTGCTGTTTCGTATATTCAACTCCAAGAGGAATGGAAGAGGTGTAACAATGAAGAGAATAAAGATGAAAGGATGACGAAAACCGCTGAGGAAATAAAAGACGCGATGTTTGGTTCTTTCTGGCAGATGAATGTGGCAGACATAGAGTTTACCTTATCTCATATCTGTCAAATGGTAAGTTTCGGTTCGAGTCTTTTGCAACATTCGATGCTATTCTCTACTACACAGTGTCCCGTAACTTTAAATCTTTTCAAGGCATCGCAATGTCATCAAGGAAGTATTGATGCATTTCATGCAAGTCTTGATACTTATTTAGCGGTTTCATGTTGGAATTAACAACCAAGTTGAGCACATATGGTATGAAAATTCTTGACAAGATCTTGAATTATTACATCAGGTTCTCAAAGATCTTAGTGGTTCCAAGGATATTCTCAGGTTACGGGCGAAAGGTTTGAAAAAACTCGGGACAATTTTCCAAGTAAGTTATTTCCCTAGTGTCAATCTGTTGCCTACTGATCACACCGGGGGTGTATGTGTGAATATGTTATTGATGAATACTCAAAGAAGCATTGGTAATCACCAAAATGTACAAATCTCCTTGTATTAATAATTTGTCCTATATGTTAGACTGCTTTCAGGTTTTTGTCCACTAATTAGTCAAAATTTAGTCTTAGCCTGGAAACCCTTTTTTTGTTACTTCTAGTCCTTTTTAGCCGGAGTTATCTGGTGCCATGTCAACAATATCCGACGTCATGTCAACAATGTCGTCATCATTTAACTACACATACATTTTCCTGCACTTGTTGAGGTTAATTTATGTTAATTTTGCTTTGTTAATATTTGTTCTTTTAACATTAAAGAATTGTTTTTTTTATATATTTTCTTTTTAATGCTGGGGCTTTATAATATACACACACATATATTTATATATATTGAGTTTTTTTTTTATATATATATTTTAGGGTGCTAAGGCAAGATACAGTAGAGAAAACAGCTTGCGACTGGAAAGCACCAGCAGCATAATTGATGTTACTCTGTTCAAGCCAACCTTAAGTTGAGGTTATTTTTGGATGATGTAACATGTAAGTATTCAAATTTTGCTTGTATTTTGATTTTTCTTTTTTCATGTTTCGTCCAATCGTATGTATTAAAGCCAATCAAATAATAATCCAACAATATAACTATTGATTTTCCCTGTACATTGATTCTTCTTTGTTTAATATGAGATCATTTATGGTGTGTACGTGTATGTGTGTGTGTGTCTATATATATATATATATATATATATATATATATGTTGAAGCATCAATAACTTCACAGACTTTGTGATAAAATCATGATACATATATTATTCTACGATTTAAAATATTTGAACATGACGATTAAATTGTCATATTTTATATGTAAATCATTGTCACATTTTATATGGATGATTTACAGTTCCTTCCATTTGGAAACATCATTAACCCATTAGATAACATCTTTCATTAAATTTTGGTCTGATTATATCTGAGGTTTGTCATAAATACAAAAACTCCAACTACATTTAAATATTATGTTTACCTCTTGTTATTTGTGAAAAATAACTAATAAATCTAATAAATTCTAAAATTAAACATACATCCGTCAAAATTATTTTTATCTTACATTTTACACCTTTAAATTTATATTTATTTTACATTTTTAGAGAGTTAATTGTATATAATTGAATTTTTTTTGTTAATATGAAAAATCTATGGAGAAGTAGATATAATTAATCTTAAAATTTTTATGGAAACACAAAATACAAGCTCTTGAGTTGTGCGCATCTAGATTACTCTAGTAAATGATAATTTTTTTTTTTTAATTTACAAAATTCAAATTCTAATGATACCGAATGATGAAAAATCTATTTATATTATGGTGTAAATATAGAGTCAAACGAGGTGATTGTAATATCATTTAAATTGGTACCAGTAATCTAATCTATTTCAGTCACATGGTTCAAATTGACTATCATATATGTCAAACCAATCTTTTTAAAAGTAAACCAGCAATCGAACATGCAAACTTATTTCAATGATTTGGTTAAGAATTTGTTTTACGACATATTTAATTGCATGCCAATAGTATGAAACAAATGTAACTTGAAAGATCACAGACAGAAATATCTTACAACCCCGTTTGGAAAATACAAAGGCTCCTAATCTTTCCCAAAATCCGTATTATAATGTGCAGTTGATTCAAGCTTCTTAGCTTCATTCAGTTTCCTTACGGCCTGAAAAATTATCCACCACGAGAGTCGATTATAATTCCATCTCAAAGACATTTAAGCACCTTCCTAGTTGGCTAAATGCATTGAAAAAAATTAATTTGGATAATGGGAGTTGAGAAAATTTTACCTTCATGAAATCTTCATGGATAACATAATCGCGCTCTGCACGAATTGCTGACATCCCAGCCTCCGTGCACACGTTTCGAAGATCAGCTCCATTAAAACCCTGGCCAGCCCAACCCCTCAATAACAATTTGTACTCCAACTATATTTAAAAAAATCGACTGATGTAACATCTCTAGCTTACCTCAGCAAGTTTAATCACAGCCTCATAATCTATTTCACCATGTTTAGCTATTCCGGCAGCATGAATCTTCAGAATTTCCATTCTTGATTGCTCATTAGGCAGTGGTATTTCTATTTTTCGGTCTAAACGACCAGGGCGAAGAAGGGCAGGGTCCAGAACATCAGGTCTATTTGTGGCCATTATCATTTTCACCTACACACGCCAGTCAAGACAAGTCACATTCTAGACAAACTAGCTGCAGTCGGTTCCTCTTCAGCTCCATGAATTAATATCGTATTGACACTCAAATGCATATTTTGACATTTAAAAATATTGAGCAATACCTTTCCAAGCTGGTCGAACCCATCAAGCTGGTTCAGCAATTCCATAAGTGTCCTTTGAATTTCACGATCCGCGCTAGTTCCTTCACTGAAACGACGCCCACCAATGGCGTCAATCTCATCCATAAAAATGATGCATGGCTACAAATGAACAAAGTTATCGTCTTTTTTGCGAATCAACTAAGATTTTTATCAAACTCATGTTTGTGAGCCAAAATGTGAAATTGTCGTATCTACATATTCCTTACTTGATGGTCGCGGGCATAACCAAACATTTCTCTGATCAATCTTGCACTCTCGCCGATATACTTATCGATAATTGCACTCGATACCACCTACAATCACAAATTCGCAAGAACAAGCGCACGTAACACAACTAAGTGATTCCAAGAAAATAGGAGAGTTGTGCATAAAACACAGAGCAATAATAATTTCTTACCTTTAAGAAATTTGCATCAATGTTGCTAGCAATTGCTCTGGCCAATAATGTCTTGCCAGTTCCAGGAGGTCCATACAGAAGAACCCCCTAAAGAGATGTGCATGATTATGAACACGTAAATATACAAGCCAGGTATACATGAAACTTGCCAACTTCACAATCATTTGTTACCTTGGGAGGTTTAATGCCGACCCTTATGAAAAGTTCTGGATTCATTAAAGGTAATTCAATAGATTCCCTTAGTTCTCGGATTTGATCGGATAACCCACCCACAGCAGAATAACTCACATTTCCAGGGTCTTCATGAAGCATACTATATACGACTGGATCAACCTGAGGGATAAACGAAAAACTAGTCACAAAAAAAGTTGGAATGAATTATCACCATGAATAATTGCTGACAAACACCCAATCACTAGCACATCCATGTACCTCACGAGGGAGTGCTCGCATAATCGTGAGCGTAGTCATATCAAGAACTACTCTGGTGCCCGCTGTGAGTTTCTCTTTATCCACTTTACTGCGGCAGCCCACCACGTATCTTGGTCCGCTGCTGGCTTTGACTATCACTGAAAGTGATATATAATGTCAATGGAAGTTTATAAAAGATGAGCAAACCAAAAGGCCAAAATCCGAAAAATGATAATACATATTATTAGCCAAAGCTCTGGGATAAGAATCCTTCATTCCAGTAAAAGGATAAGAAACGTCAACAAGAAGATAGATGCGCACTAAAAGGTTACTCACAGCGTTCATTATCCAGAGGCCTGAGAACTTCACCGATGATCTGTCCAACACTCTGGAGAGACTTCAAGTCATCCTCCGTTTTAGCGTATTCCTTCTTTGTTGCTCTCAAATTCTCGCGTACTACATCAATGGTATTTTGTGATTTTTATCGTAGTCTCACGTGAGATGATACAGAAGAAGAAAAGAACATGCTTTATGAGATAAAACCAAAACTTCCAGAAAAACCTTGTTGGCATCTAATTTATTGTGAGTAAGCAAGCAAACAGCCTTTCCAAATCGGGAGTCACAAAAATCCAGAGATACAAACTACCAAATACAAATAACAAGGGCTTCAACATCTACTCCTATTCAACGGCAGCAAACAATTAAAATAGAAGGCACAGACACTCTAATTGACCTGTCCTCTAGATAATGACACATCTATACAAACATCTTTTTATAGTGCAATTGACCCGACAAATCATTAACCAGCTTAGACAGAGGCAGAACATGGAGGCGGGACGGCTTGGTCTATTTTGAGAGACAAACTTCTAAACAAAAAAATGTAACAAATGTGAAGTAACAGAAGATAGACGTACATGGAAAACCCTTGAAGGGCTTAAAATACACGGGCAGAAGAGAATACTCACTGTATTGAAATCGAGTACAAGTAAAATAATTGTCTGCAAGACCCAAAGTCGATGCATATATATATGCAAAAATTATCATAATTAAAATTGCACCAAATTAGTAGCACCACGAAATTTTCGGGCCAAACCCAACAGATTCGGGTAACGGACCTCTAACAGTTACAAAAGTAACTCACGAGTCATGACATTTCAAGATTTTATCTTTTAAGGAGAGGCGACTGTCGTCTAGCTCACAATTTCGCAAGGAAAACCATACTTAACAATTCAACTTCCTTCAACCATTCATTACATACACTCATACGCGAAACACTACACATATAAAAGCAATTGGTGAAAAGACAACTCCGCGGCAAACGATACATGTAAAATTAAATGAAGAAAAATTAGGGTTCAAGAGATTGAAACCAGATCGAACGCGGCCTTCGAGCTCTTTATGATGAAGGAGCTTTTTCCGGTAATCTGCAACCGCCGTCTTGCGGCGGGCGGCATCGTCGTTCTCGCTTGCCATTAACGTTCTCTTTTCTATTTGATAGTATTGTTGGATCAAAGGGATGTTCGATTCAGCTTATAGTTCAAGGCAGAAGCACTTTCTTGTACGGTCTCAGAGTTATTGGGCTAGATTAGGATATTGTCCTAAGATGGCCCAAAATAAAATATTCTAATTTTTTTAAAGAAAACTATTTAATTTTAAGTTTTTGCTCGATACTAAATAATCGCCAAATTTTTTTTGTTATGCTATATTTAAAGCAAGGTTCTAAAAGTGTGAAGCGTTTCGAAACGCGGATGTCGAGCTCCAAGCTTTTTAAATTTAAGCGAGATTATCATATGCTTAAGCGTGAAAAAACTTTTTTACTTTTAGTGTAATTGTAATTATCTCAAACATAAATAGAGAAAATAATACATAAATATGATAAATTTAAGTCTGATGTATAAGCGGAGCTTATCAGCTTAAACAGGCTTTTTAGAACAATGATTTAAAGATTTTCTATGAGTTTGATGAAACAGAAGAAACATACTGCAAATACCTCAAAAATGGACAAGATGGAACAATGCTTAAATACAGAGCAGGGGGGAGCGATGGCCGCTGAGCGCCAACTGCGTGCATTGGAGTGAACTGTGGAGTGCTCGGAACATCATGATAAAGACGTGTAAATGCACTATTCCTTTCAATCTTTCCTTTGTCATTTAATAATGTTATTTTGCTTATTTCTTTTTTCAGAATCGACGAATCCGATGATATTTCGTTTCAAATTGTCTCTTTCTTTGAATCAAACTTTTCCTTACCACAACCGTTCGGGTCCATTCCAGTTAAAGACCTACATGATATCCAGACTCATAAAGAGAGCTTACAAGATAACGAGTGCCTGAAAGTGTGGCATTGAAAGTACGTATGAAGGAAAGCCTAGAGAATAGAATCGCCAGTGCCAACAGAACCTTCTTTAGCTGAATTCCAAATTCCTTCATACACGGACCCTGATAATCATATATTACATGGTTGATCCTACCTATCCTTCTGAGTTAGGATACATCACAAAAACGAGGGGAGAATAACGCATCCAAGGCCGATCAATCCAAGCTCGTTTTTAAAACTGGAGGCACCATACAAGCACCAAAAGAATCACCAATTCTGTACTTTACAAAGCTAGGGGTGAGATGAGCTATTTAAAACGAAGCTAAAGGAAAAAAGAAGTGCCTATTGCTCCCTCTTCTTCTTGCTACAGTCGGATACCCCGTCGTCAAGCATGACAAGATCATCAGTACCATCGATTTCTTCCACTTTTCTTTTAAATTTTGTTTCACTGGTAACAGAATGATTCAAAAGAGAAGAACCAGGTATGTCGGATAGCTTTCTTTTGTTTCCAGTTTGTGTCGGGATAATTTGTAATTCATCTTCTTCAGTTTCAAGAGAGTAAGCCACAGGTACAGCGGATGTGCTAGCACCATTGTCAACAGCAGGCTCGTCGATATTTTCTTCTGATGGGGGTTGTGTCCAGCCAGAGAGAATCATCGCATCAGGTTCTTTCTCCTCGTCAAATTCCTCCCTGAAAAACAAAAATTATTTGCATGTCGAGCACTTTAATTTTTTTTTTTTTTCAAATTGGCAAATTTAAGCAGCGGGGCAAATTGGGACTACCTATTGGGTATCAAACAGAACGTGAAATCATAAACCAAATAAACTTCGTATAACAAAATCGAGCAAGTGATATGGATTCACCAACTGATTCAGAAAAAATTATACTAGTAGAAACATGAGGGAAAATGGAGCAAGTAGGAATTAAAGAAGAAATTTGTCTCATTATGTCTCCAATCTGAAGGACAGAGAAGGGGTGTTGATTTTGGATACTGCAAACACATTAGGAACCATGCAGACTGAACACCTTTTGATTTAGGGAATGCAATGTTTCGTACACACATGTTAATCTTCGTGATAATTAAAAATCAAGGCAGTTGGCAGTCAACACAAATGGAACAAGTACCGAGCTTAAATAAATACTTAAATTCAATTTGCTTTATAATTCAAACAATCAGATCCGAAATATGATTAAACCATAGTCAGTTATCTTCCCTGGACTAAAATCTATTGAAAGAGTGACATCTTAAAAGTGGAAGTGTAGAACAAGTATAACGTAATGCCACACATCTAGAAAGTTCGGTAAAGAAAATTGCATTGGGTTCTAGAGAAAAAAAGCTGTGAAATACTGAACAGGAGGCTGTATCATGAAACAAACCTATGCTCGACATTTATGCTACATTTAAGCTCTTGCTGTAGATCCTCAACTGTGAGCATTGTTCCGCTAGTGACTGGAGAAGGAAGTTTAGCCAGTACCTAAAGCAGATGCAAAAGCCAAGTGTAACACCATCATTGCAAAAAAATTGGGAACAAATTGAAAATAAAAAAAGTACACACACACACACACACATATATATAGAATTATGAAATTTGAGGCAATCTACCTTTTCAAGGTTAGCTGCATAATTAGCAACCTCGTCTTCCTCAAGATCTTCACCAACCTCATAAAGAAGCAATGAACCATGCATGATCAAAGGCAAATTCATGCCAAGCTTTGCTTTCACAATCTTGTCAACTATGTCCCTCAACTTTGAACGATGTGTATTTACCACAAGAGTCAATGGTGTCTAATGGCAAAGATATATGGTGGGATTAGAATAAAAATGTAAAAACTTGAATTTGTTCCCTTTTGTCAAAATAAAACAAAATTCCATGCAACACTGACAAATTTGAGGAGAGAAGGAAGGCGCCAACAACCTTGGAACAGACATAGCATGACTTGTTTGGCTCAAACGGCTCAACTGGCATAAGAAGCATTTTTCTTGAAGAATGTTCAAGACAATAAGTCATCCTACAAACACAAGATCCTGTTAGGACGTAAAACAAAATTAATACAATAAAGTATTAGTGTTGTGATCTGTTTAAATAGGAAAGAAAGCCAATTCAAGTCAATCTCAATTCGGTCACATAGTTCCTCAGAAGATTCCTACTGTGCAGTGAGTATTGTTAGGGTAGTATTCCCCTAAAATCCGAAACAAAAGGAAAAGAGAGAGAGGAGAAAATGTATAACTGCCTAGGGTGAGGGTATTGTGCATTGCCGACCAGCGTCTGCTAAATCTTTAAAATGTAAATAACCTTATGTATGAATGACTAGGCAATACATGAAGCACATGGTGACAGAGTAAATATAACCCACCTGTAGCTTTTAGCATCATTTTGCAGCACCTTAACAGCCTCAATCACAATCAACCCAGCAATGATGGCATTTGTTGTGGCAACAGCATGCACGATATTGCCAGCAATACCTTTAGCCTCAAAGAGGCTATGCAACTGGATGCCAAATGAAGAAGCTCTGATATTTGCAGCAGCAGTAACAAATTCCACTGCCAATTGATCATCTTTATCAAAAATCATGTTACCAATCTCCTGAAAGATAAATGTTTTTAACATGCCAAAAATGAAGACATTGCATAACAGACATTACATATTTTCACCAGTCTCAAACCTTTTCTCGTTTTGCAAAGAATAATCTTACAGCCTCCAAAAAGACTTTTGAGTTTTCCTTTAAGCTCCAAAGATCTTGTGGGTTTTTCAGATTTAGAGACGCCATTGCAGAAACCGATAAAGTATCTCCGGGGACAGAATTCTTCTCCAGATTCCCATTCTGGCCAATCAGTTCAGCCGGTAGCACATCTTTGCTATAAATAGGCCTCGGCCTTTTACGATTTTTCCATGTCTCTTCATTGGACAGAGCTACCTCAATGTTATAGCCAAAAACATGATCATATATTCTCCTTGCATATTTTTCAATATTCTCGTCTATTTTGCGCTCGAAAACATCTTCTGTTGGTTCTGACGAAACGGAGGCATCACTTGAACGAACATTCAAATCATTTTCTCGATTTTTATCCCCAAGTAACTTAGCAAAAAGCAGTTCCTTTGCCCAAACAATGCAATGAACAAACTGCAATATTAGCGTTCAGTATCATAGAAAAATACTTGTAACATATGAAATATGAGACTATAAGAGACAAATCAAGGGCTTCCTTCAATAACTACTTATGGCATCATAAAAATTATAACACTTCTCAAATTGACAAACGCTGTGATAAAATATGCACAGTGTATGTAACAACTGTAGGTCTTTATATTGAAAATAAAAAAAGGAAAATAGAAGAAGCAAAAATAATGATAAAGTGCTCACACAGACTTTGCTATCCTTATTCAACTATAAACCATCAACTCAATAACCCAATCCTATATCATCATCTACTTGGTAAGTAACTAAATTATGAATACCAAGTACTCACTGCTCACACATATAAACATAAACATAAAGCCAGTCACCCATATGCATCACAAGAACAAAGGAGTATTGACATTAAGCTGTTGTTACCTTTGATGGAGTACTTGTGATAGTACAAACGGGGTAAGTTTTAGGAGCTGGCTTGGACTGGCATTCATAACATTCTGTTCTACCCTTTACATGAACGGTAACCTGTTTCCGTAAATTAAAAAAAGAGGGGGTGAGATATCATGAAAAATTAATAGCAAGTATATGAATTAATATATGGCAATTGACACAGAAAAAGAAAAAAAAGTCACAACCTGTCCAAGAAACCCAGTAGTTCCACTTTCAATCAACGGAACAGAAGCGGCCAAGCAAAGGCGGTTCACATGTCGCCGGGCATCTAAATTGTCAAGCCCATTCAAAACAACATTGAATTGCCTGAAGAAATCAACATTGAAATCAGGATCCCTTACGTTTGCATGGTATGGTGTGATGTTGATGTGAGGCCTAAATCTTAAGACAGCATCACGAGCAACCTGGTTTAACGTTTAGCCAAACAACTTGAGGAAAAAGGGCTCAGTAAAAAAGCAGGCATCTTGAAAGAGACTATGTCGACACTCACTTTAGCTTTTGATTGCCCAACATGTGATTGTCGAAACAAGAATTGTCTATTAAGGTTGCTCACTTCAATTGTATCCATGTCAATCTGAATTGAGGCAAGGTAATTATTCTCGACGAGCATCACATTTTTAATACCACCATTTGGTGGCACAAAATATTAAAATCAAAGCACCATGAAGACGCAACAGCTGAAACAATCCAAAGCAGCACAGATAAAGTAAAACCAAATTCAAAACAAACCATTTTCAATTCAAAATTCAAATCCCATAATTTTAAGTTCCGAAGCAGCTTAAATAACACGTGTAAACTCACGCATAAAACGTTGCCACAATAGCTGAAGTAAAACCCACGGAACAAACACTACAAAGTGCAAGTAACAAGCAAGACCAACAACTAGGTCCACCAGATTGGCATTCCTAAAACCCTAGTGGTATATGAAAGAGCCGAGTCCTAAATCACCAAAACAAAACAGCCGACGTAATAAGGAGATACAGACAAAGTACACTCACGATATGGATATCTTCGAACCCTGAGAGTGCCAGGGTTTTGAGAAGCTCACACCCTATGCCACCGGCTCCCACCATAAGCACTTTAGCGCCCTGAACACACCACGAAATCGCAGCAATTCACCAGCTAATTCGAGTAAAAACAGAATATAACTCCTCATTCGCATAATCACGTACATAATCTACCTTGATTGGAGATGACTGTTGCAGTTCCGTAGCCATTGCAGAGAGTGTGTGTCCCCAAAGTCAGCAGTTGAGGAGTCTTCGCCTTCAAATTTCTTAATGCGCTGCGAATCTATTCTTTTCACCACGCATCCACACGCATCGTACAAATTTTTTTTTATCATTATCGATGAACTAAAGTGTAATTTGACAATTTATGAAGTGATTAAATTAATATTTAAATTGTTGAAATAAAAAAATAAAATAAAAATATATGTTAAAATTTAAAAAACAAAACAAAACAATAAAAAACAAAAATATAATATTAGTATTATATAAGGGTAAAATAAGAAAAAAAAGTTGATGTCCTCTTAAGTAGTTACTATCATGTACTCAAACTTAATATAATAGTATAGATTTAAAAAGAAATTAAGGGATTTACATTTAGCTCTCCAATTTAAGGAATTTGTAGATTTATTATCGTTACAGCAGATTTATGCTCAAGCGCTGTCATGTTGCATAACTTTTTAACCTAAAATACATAATAAATTTTTAAAAAACATGAAATTACATATAATTAAAATTTTAAATTTTACATGTCATTTAAAAAATCAAAAATAAAAGAAAATTATGAACTACACACGGAATCTTTTACGAAAATTTGTTCTAGCATCTTGATAAATTATTTACGTTGTACGTCATTCAACTTTAGATCGTTAACATTTTTCTGTACGATATGATATTATTGCTCCGTCTCCCTTACTTCATTCTTCTATGTCCTAGATTGCTCAATTTTTGCATAATCTTGCGAGTCTTTGCATCCTCCATTGCATATCTTGATCAAATCCACGGCTATTGGAATTTTTTATCCTTTTCGTTTCATGATTTTTTTGAAGTCGTTCATTTTCATCAGTATATTGATCTTGCCAAATTCATGCACGTTGTTTCCTTCATCGGTGGTGCGTGCATTGGAGCGCAATGAATTATCTACTCCACTTAATTGATATTTCAAATGTGTTATTATTTGTTCGAACAAGACATGTTCGCACAAATTATTAAAAATTAAACGTATCAAACATTATATATAAAAAAATACAATAAATTACACACAAAAAAAGTGGTTTATAAAAAAAAATCTCAAGCAACCGTAAACAATTTACGGTTGATTTGTTTATATGAATTGAGTTGTTTTGTTTGCATTTAATTTATTATATTTTGTTTATACATAATATTTTATGAGTTTATTTTTTTAATAATTTGTGTAAACGAAGCTTGTTCGATCAAAATATAACCCAATTTGGAGCACCAAATAGAGAGAATTTGAAGAAAGATTATGAAAACAATTCACCATCAATATTTTTCAACTTATGATTATTTGAGTATTTACTATTTACTTCAGATTCTTCTACATTATATGCAAATAAAAATGTCAATTATTTTTATTATATGCTTCCCCACATCATTTACAATATTCAATGATATCCTTAGTTTTAAATAGCTAAAAATTCACAATCTGGCAACCCAATAACACCTTTTATTCGTAAAAAGAGTTTCGACATGTTAATCATTTTTTTTGAAAGGATAAAGAGTGAGTCTCATGTGAGACCGTCTCACGGATCTTAATCCGTGAGATGGGTCAACCCTACCCATATTCACAATAAAAAGTAATACGTTTAGCATAAAAAGTAATACTTTTGTATGGGTGGCCCAAATAAGATATCTGTCTCACAAATACGACCCGTGAGACCGTCTCACACAAGTTTTTGTCAAGGATAAATCAATGAAAAATAATAGCAATGAGACAGATGAGTAGAGAGAAAAAGTTAAGCGTGTTGAACAGATTATTTTTGCAATAAAGAAAAAATTTCGAAATTATTAAAAAATACTTTGAAAATTTTAGCATTTTAAAAAATATTAAATTACTGTAATATCAACACTGAAACTAAAAAGTAGACATCTTTTACATATTAAACATGTTTTATGTGACCAATCATGATTTTGATCATTTTATCCGATAAAATCAAGTCATTAAATTAAGTTCAAGGAGTTTCCTAAAAGTTACTTCCTCAAATTTTTGTTATTTATCGAAGTATGTTTCCATCAATTTCGGCATCAATTTTTAGCAAATGTAACAAAATAAGAGCCGACGACTTTAATAAAAGTTGAGACGACGTGAGTAAATATTTTCAGCGTGAAACATATTCTCATTGAAAATATCACTTAAATACTGTGAGATATGTTATAAAGGTCGTTGTTTGTTGTCATCTTCTTCGGACCTTTGCCTACTCGTATATAGGGGTGTCAATCGGGTGGGTTGGGTCGGGTTTCGGGTCAACCCGCAAATTTTTTTTATTTTTTTTAAACCCGAACCCGAAACAATCCGAAAACCCCCAACCCGAACACGAACCCGTATAACCCAATTCAACCCGTCTAACCCGAATTTTATTAATTTTTTTTAAATTTTTTTAAAAAAATTAATGAAAAAAATTCAAAAAAATAAGAAATAATAATAGTATTTTAATTTAAACACACAATAACAAAATTTTCGATTTAAATTTGAAAGTTTAATCGTAGAAAATTAAAAGTATATTTACTAAATGAAATAAAAAATTGTTAAAAAAAATAAAAATATGCAAAATAAATATCAAATGATGAAAATTTAGCACATAAATATACAATAAATTTTGTTCAAACATACAATATATAAAAATATAGGTAATATTTTCAAAAAAAAGTTCGTGGGTCAACCCGCGACCCAACCCGAAACCCGCCTAACATGACACTAACCCCAATCCACCCAACCCGAACCTGAAAAACCCCAACCCGAACCTGATTTTTTTCGTGTTGAGTCGTGTCGGGTTGACGAGTCGTGTCGCATTTTGACACCCCTACTCGTATCCATACTGGATTTATTTTATCATTTGGGGCAATGAATTCTTGACTCATATTTACCACAATTGGTGCTCTTTTTTTAAAATAAAAATATAAAACGTAATGTATAAAAGAGGAAAGAAGAAGACCGAGGGTTTTACGGTCAATGGCGACAGATTTGATATGCACTAAAAACAATTGTTCTGGCATTAGTAATTTCCCCGTGTGGAAAAAGGAATAATAATAAAATACAAATGAATTAGCTTGCGTCGTCTGTCTCCGTAGTCAGCAGTTGAGTGTCACGAGACCATCGGACTTCCCGAGAAGCATTTCATATGTCTTCTGCTTCTACTGATTTCCCCCCAAAAGAAGAACCCACCCATATCATTTTTTCATTTAAATCGGCAGCAATGTGAGTAATTATTCGTATCTCCATGAAAAGGATTTTCTATTATTAGTTGTACTTTTGTCTGGGTTTTTGTTTTTTTGGTGCTTTTCGAGCATTTTGAAGTAAAAATAAAGATATTGTTACCCTTGTTTTGAAACCCGTGGATTAGTGTTGTTTTGTTCGAATATCGACATCTGATTTGGAGTAACTCTCCCTTTTTAATTATTTTTTGTTGGTTTAGTGTAACATGTATGCAGCTACTGAAATGTATTAGGGGGATGCCTTTGCGAAAAGGTTTCCGGACACTACTCCAGTCGGTAATTTTCTCATAGGATTTTTCTTTTGTTTTTGCTTTTTTTTCCTTTTCTTTTTTGTCTGGAAGTATGGGCACGTTCTATATGGAGGCATGTTTGTATGTACATCTTGTATTGGGAAATCTAGGGGAGAGGGAGTACATTTTGATTTATCTAAAAAATAGGATCCATAAGTCAATTTATATAAATGTCTCTATGTTTTAATATGTTTTAAGTGTAAGTTCACCGTTAAATTTGATTAAAACCCTTAATATTGCATTCATTCTACTTTCATTCAGTCGACTCAAAACCTAAATATCTCTTTCGACGTTTTTCCTTCCGTTCCCTTCCCTCGATGCAGATCTATTTTTATTTCCGTAAATTCCCTTCTCTCGACGCTCGGAAATTTTCGACGCAAACTCAATCGAAGAAATGGCTAACCAAAACCTGGTAATGTTCATGTTTATTTCGATTTATTGCTTCTGCAAGCGTGATTTGTGGTTTGTGTTTGTGTTGAAAAAGAAAGGGTTGACCTACACTTGGGTCGACACAAGCTTGGTCGACCCACGTCATTGACCCAAGCGTGGGTCGACCAAAAAACATTGGGTCAACCCACGCTTGGGTCGACCCAAGAGTGGGTCGACCCAATTTTTTTGGTCCACCAAAGAACATTGTGGGTTGACCCACCCAAATTCTCCGTTTATTTTTCTAATGTATTTATTTGTATTTGTAACAGGTGTATTTGCCAAGAAAACTAGGCAGAGATGCAATTTTTCGCTGCAAATTGACAATTGAATCTAGATATAAAGAGATTGCCGAGAAGATTCATCACTACCTCAACAACGACGAGAGAGCCCTTTTTTTTGAGCAGTCTCCTTTTGGTAATTTGGTTAGGTATCATAGAGATTTTAACATTTCTAGTCAAATTATCTGGTATTTAATGAGTAATCAGATAATTGATACTGGTAGTGATGATTTGTGGATGGTCGTGCGCAAGAAGCCGGTTAGATTTTCTTTGATAGAGTATTGTTTAATAACCGGTCTCGATTGCGCTATAGAGCCCGAAGATCTACCAGATGGAGATGTCTTTGGCACCAGACACTTTGCCGGCAAGTCTAAGATTGGTTTGAATGATTTGGAGGCAAAGATCAGTGTCCAAGTGCAGAATGAGACTGGTATAGATGTGGAGAAGTTAAAGATGGCTAGTCTTTACTTCTGTTGTGCCGTCTTCGGTGAGGGGACTAAGAAAAAGACGATCAAGATCAACCCTAAATACTTGAGGCTTGTAGATGATTTGAATAGGTTTAATACTTATCCTTGGGGTAGAATAGCCTATCGTGTTGCGGTCCGATGTTTGAAGAAGGACCTTTTAGGACGATATACTCACCTCACCGAGGCACATGGTCGGAAAGAAGTTGATGGCACCTTCCTTGTCGGTGGTTTTGTGCTGCCTATGCAGGTATATTATTTTTTGAATGCTAAAGTGGATTTGTTATCTTTATTTTTACTAATAACATTGTTTGAAATTTATGTTACAGATCCTCGCTTATGAATGTTATCCGAGCGTGGCACAAAGGTTTGCAAAGAGAAGAGATATGAACGGTTTGATGTTGCCCAGGATGTTTCAGTGGGTGACTAACACGTGGCCCTCAAACCATGCCCCATCTGCTGTTGATGTCAGTGCAGCCTTTGGTGACTGTGCCATAGATGTAAGTAATATGAATTGATTTGATATAATAACCGTGGACATAAATTTTTAATTAATCTGATACATTATTAATTAAATGTAGGATTGTCTTGGATGTTTGATTCCTACTCCCGAGGAGCTCATTTCACCTTATTATACGACCGGAGTTTTTGTTGATTCTGCGCCCGATGCGGTCATCACTCGGGTACTCGAGCTGTGGAGGCAGGGTCAAACAGTCATATGTAGCGAGCACCCTCTGGAATCTCCCTCAATCCGGCACACGTCTTTATCTCCGGATGGTTCCAGCACCCGTTCTGCTCATGCCACTAGATCCAGCTCCAGCACCGGTTCTCCCATATGTACGGGTCCTAGAGTCCACTTTGGACTCAATCCTTCCCGCTGCCCATCACCCCTGGAGCATCGTTTCGAGAGGCAGTTGACTGCATTGGAGGATTCCGTTATGTCTTTGCGTCTTGAGATGAGAGCGGGATTTATTGAGACCAGGGCGAGTATAAGGCATATAGATATGGCTTTCGATGAGTTGAGATCGAGTTTGACCGAACAGATTAGAGCGGGTTTTGCTGAGATCAGGTCTCACACGCCAGGTGTTGCTGAGATTAGGTCTTCGACGCCAGTGCGTGAGGACAGATATTATAGCATAGCCTATAGCAGAAGGCGGAAGAGGAAATCATCCGAGACAGATTTTGGTGATTAATTTTATTAATTATATTTATGTTTACGTAAGAGATTGATTTATTAGAATTGTCATTCTAATTTTAATTTGTTTGATGTATGTATACTGTTAGGTGTAGATGATAATATGGCTAGGGAAATTGGCAATAGTAGCCAAGAACACCCACAACCTATATTTGAGCCTGACCTTCCAACCATAATAGAAGAATCCTCCGAAGGTGAGGTAATGCACTTTTTGATTATATATTTATATAAAGTATATTAAATAATAAACTTTTTGGTTTTAGATATTCAAGTGACTCCTGATGCGGTTATGTCAGGTGGCGAAGCGACCACGTCGAGAGGTTAGTATGAGTATGAATCAATTAAGCATAAGTATAATCACATAATTTCACGAGTATGTTTTATAATGTCATATATTTTAACATCCTATGATACATGTTTGTTTTGACATATGAATCACAATTCAACCATGTTACATGTTTTAATATATGAATCACAATTTCACAACTATGTTACATTTTTTAAGAATTTCACAATTATGTTACATTTTTTAACATATGAATTACAATTTCATTAACATATGAAACACATATTTATATTGGGTCGACAAACCAACAATTATCTAGCAATTTGGGCCGACCCAAAGTTCCAGCCTTTTGGATCGACCCAAAAACAAAATTGATGTAACAAACAAAGGGTCGACCAAGGTTCCTGCCTCTGGGTCGACCTTGTAACTTTTGGGTCGACCCAAAGACTGGAACTTTCAGTCGACCTTGCTTGCTTTTGGGTCTAGCCAAAGGCCTGGGTCAACATTTGTTGTTTGCTTTTTGGTCGACACTAATGCTGTAGCTTTGGGTCGACCCAAATGCTGAATCTGCTTCTATCTTTTGCTGAATTCATCAATTGGAGGAATTTTGTTCTGTTTTTTTCTGCCAAGTCTCTTCTCTAACAAAAGAGCCAAGATCACTGGAAAATTATTGTTGTGTGGTCATTCACTTTCATCGGGAACGAGATAAACAGTCTCTGAATAAGTCATGCACAATGTCATAGTAAAATAGTACTCTGAACACAAATCATATAAATCAATCTTGGTTAATCAACTGGCTGCAATAGCATGAGCACATGAGATTCTATCAATATCAAAAACTCGGCATGTGCATTTTTTTGATTCCAAGTCCACTATGGCTGAATGTCCACGGCTCCTATCATCAAACTCAAGACATCCTAATTCAAAAACTTGCATTCCCTGGGCATCAGTGAACCTGCTACGAAGAATCCCCTCGATGGTAGGGGTCAGATTAGTGGTAGCAATTGATGTGTGGCGATATCGGGCAATTGATCCGTGGCGATATTTTGGCTACTTTTTACAGTCTTAAATTAAAGCAAGCTTCCAAACTGATTCTACTTAACTCCTTTTTCACCCCTTCTCTGTTTGGAAATTCTTGACCAACAAACAAGTTTGAACCATCCGTGAATGAAATGTGTCATTATCAATATCCACATCTGCAACCACATTTGCGTCATTACTTGCAACCACATTTGCCTCGATCTGATAGTCATGGATGAGATTCACATCACGTGCTTCATCATATATCTCAGCCGTGTTACTACGATCCAAATGGATGACATCCACGTTATGTGCTTTGTCGAAAAACTCTCTGCTATCATTACGATCCAAAGAAACAATATTCAAGTGAAAATAATCATCAAAATGTCTATATTCGTTAAAATTACTATTGTATTCATCGATACCAACTTCGTGCACATTATCAGAAACATCAAAAGAAGCAACATGTTCAATTTCAACTTGAAGCACTGACCTACTTTTCGGACAACTAAAATACAAATATGCTTTCAAATCATGGTCATTCTCTATATAAATCGGTTGAATGTTGCACGGCAACTCAAGAAGATAACTTAACCTCAAGTTGGCAGTATCGTCTACTTTCCCAACTCTATATAGTTCACTTTTTAAATTTTCAAAATAACAAATATCATCATCTACTGGAGTAGGAACAAACTTTGCATTGGACCCTGGATTTCATCCAGCTCTTCACTCACTTCCCATTTACCATCGGAATGAACAACAATAACTGTAGGCATATCCTACAAAATTCACCAAATATAATTAAAATGGGCGAAAATTTGTATAAAGAAAAACATAAACAAGTGTGGACACACCAGGTCGACCCAAAATTTTGTTGGTCGACCAAGAAAAATTCTTCTTTGTCGATCCAAAATTTGTTGGTCGACCAAAGGGTCGACACATCACCAATACTTGAACCAGCAGCAACTAGGTCAATTAAAAATTTGATTTGGCTAAATGAAGAAAACAATGACACGGGGTCCAAGGAAAATGGAGAAAACTTACTTGTGCATGAACCGACAGAATTTTTTTCTTCAAATACAAAGGAATCGGTCTTCAAATAGGAATCGGGCAAGATGTTGGAGTAGATTTAGATATAGATCTGAGGAATGAGCAAGAACATGTTAGGAGTAAACTGAGGGGAGGTGGTGAAGTTGGATTTAATGTAGTTGATGGGGTAGATGGCTATTTTAATGGTTTTTTTATTTGGGGAGCTGGTAATCCAATTTTAAATGAAAGATGTGTGTCGACGGAGAAGAAAGAGAAGAGGACAATTAATTAATTAAGTTAAAAGTTTAATTACAGTTAATGTAATAATCAAGAGTCAATTCCTTGTTTCTTAAAAAAAAGGTCAGAGTCCTTGTTTTTTAAATATTTTGTGACTCACTCCTATTTTTTTAATTGTCTTTGATTTTGTTTCATGAGTTTTTGAACCATTTTTTGTGTCGATTCCATGTTCGTTGTTAGTTAGAGGCAAGGATTGGTTGTTTTTGTTGTTGTATGTTCCTTAAACAATCGGTATGGAATCTGGGTGGAACTTCACAAGGCATGCACGGATCTCAACTTTGTTGAATTTGATATAGACCCACTTGAACTCGAGGGCGGAGTCAGGATCATTATTCACTGTAGGCAATAATATACTACAGTTAATAAAGTAAAAAAAAAGACCGGTTAAACAAAAACCATAAATAATGTGTTCTTATGTTAGAACACAAGCTACACAAAGCCAGGAGCATCTTTAGTCGATGGAAAATGCCAGAAAAATGACAAAAAACATTGCGTACAAAACAAACAATCTAAACAAAAATTGATAGAAAATATAAAATTTGCAGAGGAAAAATATGCATGAATTCATTCTCGATTGCAAAAAAAAAAAAAATTTAAACAATTGAATGATCAAATAATATTGAATGAAAAAAGTGATCCTTAAATTTCATAAAATTCTGGATTTTATTGGTAATATAAAAAATGAGACATTAGGTAATATGAATGGAAATGACTATTAATCAATCATAAGAGGTATGTGGTTTATGTGGAAAAAATTGTATAGAATATTACATATTGTCAATTAGAATAGTACTATCAAGTAAAAATTAAAAATTTTGAGTCTAAAATTTAGGTCTATAAATTATTAAAGAAATTTTTTTGTTGTTTTTTAAGTTAAGTTTGGGGAATTACGCAATATTAGAAGATCAAAATTTAAAATTTTTGATCTAAAAATTATAATATATATACTTAAATTTTTTCCTAAAAATTATAATATATACATAGTTTTTTTTTGTCCGAGTGTAGGCAAGTGCCGGCACTGGGCTTTAGCTGGCTCCGCCCATGCTTGAACCAATGGATCTGCCATGCATAGATTTATTGTTGTATTTTGATAGGTCCCAATCAAAGAGAAAATAATGTGTTTAGATATAATTCAGCTCAGGGTGAGGGCACATCATATTTAGGCCCTTAATTTTGGTGCATCAGCATTCAGCAATATAAGGGGTCAAAAGCTTGCTAAGAAACTCCACCGGTTTGATGGTCCATAGGTGCTTCTGTTCGGTAGAGTATGTTGTCTAAATTGAGATATTGTGCTACGAATGTCTGGTAGTATGGCTGTATGGGCATGAAGGTTGTAAAAATATATTAAAAATTGTTTTCCTATGATGAACTTAGAAATTGTATGTCAAAATTTAAAGATAAAGAACTACTTTCAAACTGTAACTTGATTTAAATATCAGTTATATGCGCAGAAAATGACTGGCCATCAGTTGTTAGTGTTACTTCAAATTTATTGGTGTTTATAATGTTTTTATTTACTGGATTTGAGTGCGTACCGACAGATTTGTTCCAAAAAGGGCGGAAAAGGATAAAATTAAATGAGGGAATTGGGTACAACGACAGCACTTTCATTGCTTCATGGCGATTTGAGTCTGAGCAGAAAAGGAAAAAATCATGTTCCAAACTTTCAGATTACTCTGATCCATTATGGTCAAACTGTTGGCTTGAAGAGTTGGAGTCTGGAAAATTTGGGAGTGTAACCAATGATATTAAGGAGCTTCTTGCTCGAAGGAAGAAGTTATTGGACTCTCACTATGGAGAGGATTCTTCACTACCGTACAGGTGTTCTGATGTGCAAAGTAAAATGGTGCCAAGGACAACTGAAACAGCTGAACCTGATGTCATCGACCTTGATGATAATCAAGAAGATGAAAGTAATGCTTTAGTCCAAAAGTTTGCTACATCTGTGCAGCCACCCCATCTGGCGGGTCCAGTTGTTATCATTGATCTAGATGATGACAATGGTGTCAGAAGTGAGAACTCTACTTCTCCATATATGGAAGTGAACTTGAATCCTTCTGGAAAGCTTCTTATTAAGGATTTTGTGGTAAATTATGTCTGAATTTGTTTACATATGGAATCATATATGCTTATTCTGTTAATTGTGTCTGCATGACCTTATCAAATTGAGAGTTGTATTTGTGCCGAAACCATGAAAAAATATTGTGCCACATACTTGTTATTTATTCCACGCATTACATTTTGAGTGGGGATGAGGGTGTGGACAATCATCTGGTTTTGTTATCTGGATTTTCTTGTATGGCGAACTAACAAAATTCATGCATTGATCACGTAAACTGTTATCTATTTGATTTGATTGTCATTCACTCGATTGTATCATGACTATGCAGGAACAAAATTTTTCTCGACGCCAAAGTTCTGGAGTAGGAAATGTATGTATGTCTGGCAAAACCCAATCCTTAGAAGGTAAAAAAGCGTCTATTTCTGGTACGGATGATGACATGGAGATGGATGAAAGTAGTGAAATGTCTGACACCAATTCTGATGGTCTGGGTGGCATTTGGAATGAGATGACAGTTGCATTAGAGTGTTCGAAGGTAACTGTGCTTATGATCTATTTATGTGATTCCTTTTAATATTATTAATGGTCATTGCACTTCTTTCAAATCACATAGCTACTTATGACACATATTTAAATGCTCAAAATCAATGTGTCTGATTCAGGCAAACATTAGGTTCTGGGTAGTCTAAGATTGACTCCACAGTGGTTTTTGGTGCTGCAACTGTAAGATTGTAACTTGGAGCTGTTTGCTAACATATATAACAATTTTTTGGTGATGTTAAAGGTATCTTTTCTTTAAGTAAATGCAACTTAGCATTTTTGCTGAAAGATATGATATTTTTTAAATTTTTCAGTGGAAATTATGAGATCGTAGTATTGTTTTTTTTTATGAACGGCCTCATTTTCTCAAAACAAACCTCCGAAATCCCGGGAACAAAACCAAACATATCTCTATATAAATTCTGTTATTTTGAAACCCAATAATCTATTACCTGTTTGTCATTTGCATTTCTGTACTAAAACCTCTTTGTCCTGCCGTGCGATCTTCTTCTTAGCCAAATTCTTTTGAGATAGCTATCCACCGCGTATCTATGTTGGTTTCTTCTAGTAATTAAAATAGAAACTTTTGGTGATGAAAATCTGGCAGTTGTCCGTCCATTCCATAATTTTTAAAAATCTGAATCACTATTACATGTTTGGGAGTGGTTGAAAAGTCTTTTGATATGTCCCAGAAAGTCAATGAAGTTCCTGATGAATATGAAGCTGAGGGTGAAATTGAATGCCTACATAATTTGATACTGAAAGATGATATTGGTGATGTCTGCCGCATTTGTGGAGTAATTAAGAGAGGAATAGAGACGATTATCGAGTATAACTTCTCCAAGGTATGGATTTTCAGTTCAACGGATATCATTGCTATAATTTTATGTTTGTAGTCTGATGTGAGCATTTCAAGTGGTCCGCGTTGATCTGTCATAGTTTTTTCTGTAAGCTAACTTCAGTTTTCTAAAGAAGCTTTGCTACCGGTTTATACTGTACATACCAAAAACCTCGAATTTTAATCTGTACGAGTGTGCTTTTGCTTGATTTGTGTTACTCTAATGCATTTTGTGCTTATCAAGTCGATTATGTTTGATGTGTCGTAACTACCTTTCTACTTTCATATGGAAAAAACTAAATAAGTTCATGCTCATAGTGCACATTGTAAGCGTCTTTTTCCATCCAGGTCTGACATATTGTTTCATTTTGTACTTTGTTGTCAGTGTCTAGAATGCATTGATAAATTGTGCCATTCTAGGTTTTTCTGGAAGCATTATGTCTGGTTTGTGGCTTTAAATATTTTGCTTCATCAGGATTATCTATGGATTAGGACATCAATATTCCATTATTTATCTTAAGCTGCAGGTGCATCTTAACGTTTTCTCATTCCATGAATGTGCACCAAAAGAATATTGAAACTGGTTAATCTGGATGGAGTTCTGTTTCTTATCGAATACTTGTCTGGACAATTGTTTAGTTACTTTTGTAACTTATTTTTTCGTAGGCGGAAGTCGGACGTGGTTTTGAATACATTCAGTCTTTACCTTTCAGTGCTTATTTTGAAATTTCTCCACGATAATTTTGTTCCACCTCTAATTCCAAATTCTACACTGAAGCCATCTGTGTCTGTGCATTGTTTATTTGGATCGATGGTAAAAACGAGATTTTACTCTGACCACTGGTTTACTTGCATCCAATTCAAATTTAGAGCACAAGGAGCACAAGGACTCACCATTACGAAGGGCGTACATCCAGAGACATAGAAGAAGTTTTCCCAGATGGATTTAAACCATCTGGTTGTGATTTCACTGCTGCTGAAATCTATCCACATCCACGACACAAGAAGGAGATGAAGCCACATCAAGTTGAGGGATTCAATTTTCTAGTAAGCAACTTGGTGGTGGAGAATCCTGGAGGTTGTATTATGGCGCATGCCCCTGGTTCTGGTAAGACATTTATGATTATCAGTTTCCTTCAGAGTTTCATGGCAAAATATCCATCTGCCAGACCTCTAGTTGTTCTGCCGAGGGGAATTTTGGCAATTTGGAAGAAAGAATTTATTAGATGGCAAGTTGAAGACATACCATTGTACGACTTCTACTCCGTCAAAGCTGATAGTCGTGCACAGCAGCTTGAAGTTCTGAAGCAATGGTCAGAAGTGAGGAGCATATTGTTTTTGGGTTATAAACAATTCTCCTCTATTGTATGTGACACTGATAATGGGAAAACTGCTGTTGCATGCCAAGAGATTTTACTGCTATGTCCTTCGATTCTCATTTTGGATGAAGGGCACACTCCTCGAAACCAGGATACTGATGTTTTAACCTCCCTTGAGAGGGTTCAGACTCAAAGGAAGGTTGTTCTTTCTGGAACACTTTATCAGAACCATGTAAAAGAAGTTTTCAATATTTTAAACCTTGTTCGCCCAAGGTTTTTGAAAATGGAGACATCTAAAGCAGTGAAGAGGCGTATCTTGGGCAGGGCGGAAATTTCCACCCGTAGGAACTTGATGAAAAGTGGTAGAGAGAACGAATTCTATGAATTGATAGAGCACACCCTGTTAAAAGATGAGAACTACACTAGGAAAGTGACTGTCATACAAGATCTCCGTGAAATGACGAAAAAAGTCTTGCACTATTACAAGGGTGACAATTTAGATGAACTTCCAGGACTTGTGGATTTTTCAGTGTTTCTCCATCTCAGTCCCTGGCAACAAAAAGAAGTTAAAGAGCTAACAAAGCTGGGAAGAAAGTTCACCATCAATGCACAAGGCAGTGCAATATATGCGCATCCAAAGTTGAAGGCTCTCTCCCAGAATTCTGGTGTTAAAGATAGAATCGACGAGGGGAAAATTGATACCATATTGGAGAAACTGGATGTGAGAGAAGGTGTTAAGTCTAAATTCTACCTAAATCTCCTCCAGCTATGTGCATCTAACGGCGAAAAGTTACTGGTTTTCAGCCAATATCTTCTGCCCCTTAAATTTCTCGAGAGATTGACTTCTAAAATGAAGGGTTACAGAATTGGTATAGAGATGTTCATGATCACAGGTGACTCAGATGTGGAGACTCGAGAATCTTACATGGAAAAGTTCAATACTTCAGCTGACGCGAAAGTTTTTTTTGGCTCGATTAAAGCATGTGGTGAAGGAATATCCCTTGTAGGGGCGTCACGCATTATAATATTTGATGTTCACCTAAACCCTTCTGTCACACGACAAGCAATAGGGCGAGCATTCAGGCCTGGCCAGGTGAGGAAGGTTTATACATATAGGTTGATTGCTAGTGGCTCCCCAGAGGAAGCTGATCATACCACCTGCTTCAGGAAGGAGTCCGTGGCAAAATTGTGGTTCGAATGGGACGAATTTAATGGTTGCCAAAACCTTGAAATGGAAACTGTCAATGTAAATGATTGTGGAGACTTGTTTCTTGAAATGGAACGGTTAAATGAAGATGTGACTGCAGTTTTCAAAAGGTAAGTTAACTTCTTTTCCTTGGAATGCATGTAATTTATTTACTAATCTTGATTTTTTTTCACTTATCAAAAAATACCCATCTTGATTTTTTTATAAAACATAAACTTTTTTGGCTGTCTTTCATAAGCTCAAGGTTTAAGAAGAAATGGTCTATAATATAGTATCATAGCAGCACGCACAGGTTTGATCCTGCAGAGAAAATTCTTATTAATTATTAACATGGTCTTGGGTGGTTATTTCCGAGTGTTGTTCAATACTCGATCATTTGCATGTAAACCTTGGTTATTAGTCTCAGGCTTACACGTGAGTGAAAATGTGGAAATACAGGACTATAGTTTGAATCATATTCTATGAATTCGAACCTTTGAGATAAATGGTTTATGGTAGTTCTTTTTTGGTTGTTTGGGATGATTTCAGGTAAAATTGTGGCTATACACCAAAGTTTTTTTTTGTCACAACCGTCTCCTTTATTCTTGGATCTTGAAGATCTCTGATGTCAGGCTGCAGCCCTGTTCGGAAACGACTCTGTCGAAGGTAAATAGTCTAGCAATGGAACCATTATAGGTTTGGTGTAGCATTGTGAATATTAGTGGGGATTGTTATTTGTTTCTAAGAAATACGTACTTTGCCTGAAGAATGCTACTTTTAATGAATGGACTCATCGCATGGTGATTTGTATGGTATCGTTTTTAAGAGCCTCGGTTTTGGTGGGCAATTCTTGTTCCACAACTTTGTGAAATCTCGAAAGATTGAGACAAGTTCGTTTTCTTATTTGAATTCCATTAACTAACTGTGATTTTTGTATAATCGTATTAGACGATGGATCCATCAATGTGCAAATTAATGCAATAAAATGTAAAATTACATGTCTCCGTATAGAAACAGGAAATTTTGTTTTCATAATCATTTATCTAGCAATCGGTTATAGACGTTTAATCAATGTTGCCTGCTAATAGTAATGAAATAAAGATTGGATCCAAATCGTTGTTATTTCACCTTTAATGCGCCAAAGGTTTAGTTGGTTCCAAGAAAGGAAAAGGACAAGACAATGCCTTTATCAAACTGTTAAATAAGTTTTCCCCCAAAATATATTTTCAAATATTGCATATTTTCTGAAAACCTAATTTAGTTGATTTGGTTTTAGAACCATAAATTTTTTATTACCAAACAAATCGAAACAACTAATTTCGGTTTGGTTTGATTTGGCTGATTAGTTTTTAGTTTTGAGTTTTATAGTGAATTAGTGTATGAGATTATAATTTGTAAATTGTAGTGACTTACAGGGACTTACATTTTACAGAAATTGAGTGAACATTTATTAACGGTCGCCTTTCGGATACGATAAAGTGGACGTTTAGCGAGACTAAAATGTTTTTTAAGTAAAAAAATCATATATTAAAATAATTATGAAAACACAAAAATTTTTGTGAGACAGTCTCACATGTCAATTTTGTGAAACAGATATTCAATATGGGTCATCCACGAAAAAATATTACTTTTTATGTCAAATATATTAAATTTTATTGTAGATATGGACATGATTGATCCGTCTCATGAATAAAGATCCGTAAGACCGTCTTATGAAAGACTTACTCTTATGAAAATTACATAATTTTTCAAAGAAAAAACCTAGATTTTGTAGTTATGTTTATTAATTTGGACTAAAAAAATCTATAATAAATAAATTTTCAATGTATTGTATCGTTACAAAACTCACTAATGATATAATAGAAACAAAAAATCAAATAAAAATATACTTATATTAAAAAAAATCACACTAAATTAACGAATTTTATTAGTTCATATTTTTTTATATTAATGTAGTCGGTTTTGATAGGTTTGATTTATTTTATTCAAAGTGTGAATCAAACAATTTTTTGTTACTATTTTGTAGATTTTACAATCAATTCAAATCGAAATTACTTAAAAACCGACCCAAACCATATGATTTAGTTTAGTTTGATTCAATTTCTGAACATTCTTAGAGTGATGCATGGGTAAAAATGATATTCTATTTTTTATTTGATATGTTGGGCAAATCAGAAGAGCATTAAATCTCCTCGAATAAGGTTATAAGTGCAAATAATAGCTTTCGAAATTCAATTCAAGAACACTTTACAGATAATAAAAATAGGTAATAATAATTATTTTATAAATCAGAATCATATTATTATTTCTTCCTTTTATTCATAAAGTTGGTGATGTGAAAGCAAACAGTAGCACAACACTGTGTTGTTGCACGAGGCTGCGATTGATATCCCTATAGGCTATGACACTGATAAGTGTACCAGAAGACTGGCTTCATTCTCTTGAATCATCAAAAAAAAAATTATAATTTAGCTACAATACATAGAAAATTCTAAAAAAATAAAACTCCATGAGAAATATGACATTGGTCTGTCTTTATTGTCAAATTTCAGTAATTTAGTTAGATGCTTTATTGATTTAGCAATTTTAGTTATTTTTCTGAATGACATTTATCTACTGTGTTTTATGACATTGACGCGTCTAATGAAAAGAAAATGACTAAAAATGTAAAACAAATACCGAAATCGCCAAACAAACAAACATTAAATCAATAATTTTTTTTACACCTATATATAGATGATCTAATTGCATACATATGTTACATATCAGAAACTGAAAACAATGATATTGTTAATTTAGTCGATTGATATAAACATTTCTTGATCAAATGTTTTAATAACGACCAAACTAATATAGTAAAATTCCATGTAATTTTAAATGTAGTTTGACGTGACATGACTTTGTTAATTTTGATGCAATTTACTTATCAATAAAATCAACTATTTAATGCTAATAAAGTGTTATTTATTTCTTTTAATTAATATTTTATGTACCGTTGAGACATTGCTTTATCTGATTTGGATCTAATGTTTGGTGTGTCTTGTAAAATGCTGGAAACCCCACAAAAACACTGTGAGTCGGTGTACGGACACGAAAAGCTACTAAGAAAGAGATCCATGTCCTAAACATATAATTCCAATTAGTGTGGCGCAAAGTAAAAACTGTACATTTTGAGCAGTGAGCCATTCTACGAAATGAAGCTCAGCGAGAAAGGTGGTAAAGTTGAACAAACAGTAGTGGAAACCTAATCAGCAAAACCCTTGGAAGAAGAGTGCCTGTTCTTGAAGACGATCAATGTGTTTTTTTAATAGCTTTAGAAGATTGTTTGTTTGATTAGAGGAAAGCCCTTTTGTTCATTTGTTTATTTTTGTTCTAATTAAACTCGCGGTTTGAGCTCGGATTCTATGTTCTTGTAGTAAGGGACATAGAATCCTTGACAAAGAGCACCTTATTCTTGAAGAAGAATGTGTTTTTAGAGGTGGAAAAGATCTTCTGTTTGATTAGAGAGAAGAAGCCCTTTTGTTCATTGGTTTGTAGCTTACATTTTTCTCTCTTCCAAACTCACGATTCGAGCTCGGGAAAATGCTTGTTTGGTTGTTGGCCGGGAAGCCTTTCCCTTTCTTTTTCGATCCGTAAATCCGAAAATTCTTTTTTCTTCTTACATTACCACACACACTCTAGGTATGATTTGAATCCTCGATTTCGCCATGAGCTAGAAACAAGTAACCCACCTCCGGGAACCAATTCCTTGTTTCTTCTAGTACGTGACGACGACCGTAACAAAAGCGGGAAGAGCCCAGCTAGCTAGAAGTAACGCAACCATTTCTTGAAAATAGGACATTAATACCAAGTTTTCCTAGATATTTTTCATTCATTGCGATGATGAGAAGAGAAGAAAAGGTAGCTGATAGTGGCGCTTCTCTAGCAACCAAAAGGTGCCAAGACTGCGGGAATCAAGCCAAGAAAGATTGCCAACACTTGAGGTGCAGAACTTGCTGCAAAAGCCGGGGATTTGCTTGCCAAACCCACGTTAACAGTACATGGGTTCCTGTTTCTCTAAGGTACCCGAGGCACCATCTAATAACGCTGCAGCAGAAACAGCATATTCATTCGCCAACTGTTCATCACCAAGAAGACCATCAACCAAACCCTAAAAGATACAGAGCCACTAATCAAGGGCCACCATCATTAGGTATAGTACTGTTTTCTTTCTCGCTGCTTTTTGCCTTAAGATCTCGCATATCCCGCGCGATCACGTACTATACGGTGTAATAATTGGTTCTTGATCGAGGATTTGGCGTGTGGTTGATGTTTATGAATCTTTCTGCAGTGTGCATATAGTAAACCCACAAACCCTAGCCAGAACTTTCACTTAGTAACCCTATGCGGTGTTTCAAAAGTGGTGAAGAACATAACATTAACCAACTTTTTAAATTTTAAAATCTCTATATATATATATATATATATATATATATATATATGTTCACATATTTTTTCAATCCATATACTGCAGCCCATGATTTTTAAACGAGATGCTTAGTTATTTAAGTTTTGATTTATGATTTTCTAAGTTTAAATATTGGCTAGCTAGAATTATTTGTTTATATGATACAATGTTTTATAAATAATAAAAAAAATTCACTAGAGTTGCACATCTAATTAACACGTGTTTTTAGAAAACAAAGGGTTTTTACAAAATCAAAATAATTGATCTACGTATATGTATGATGAAATTTATAAGAATGTATGTTAAAATCATTTCTTGAAATTATGAATAATCCAAGTTGGATTTTGTTCACAGCAAAATCTTTCAATTTAAAGATAGCTAGCCTTAAATTAAGCATTAGCACATACAATTTTTAGATGTGGTAACTTCATTCTAATATATATGCATATTACATCAAATATACATGCTATAATGTTCCACGATTTCTTGATATCGTGAAGACAGATGATAAATCAACTTTCTTTTGCAATTTGTTCAATCTTAGGTCTACAAGAAGGCGATTTTCCCGTGGAGGCCAGTTTCCCTGCTGTGTTTCGTTGCGTTCGTGTGAGTTCACTGGACAACGCGATAGATCAGTATGCATATCAGAC
This sequence comes from Primulina eburnea, assembly GCF_022965805.1. NCBI lineage: Eukaryota > Viridiplantae > Streptophyta > Magnoliopsida > Lamiales > Gesneriaceae > Primulina > Primulina eburnea. The sequence continues at coordinate 1,610,579 of NC_133113.1, forward strand.
ATCAGTGAGCATTGGAGGTCATGTGTTCACAGGCATTCTGTATGATCAAGGCCATGAACTGGAGGGAACTGGAAACTATGTTACAGGAGAGAACTCTACTTCACCCGGCATTGGCTTGTTGCAGCAAGAAAATTGTGTCCTGAGTACAACTGCTACTGCTACGGCAACTGGTACTTCATCCACTCCATATCCTCTCCCTTTTTGTGCATTCACCACTACTACTGCACAGTTCTTCGATCAGTACCCAAAATCTTGAGGAAATGGATGCCAAGTAAATGTACAAATACAGTTCATTTTTGTATATTTGTTTCAAATAAGTATATTGTATAGGGTTTTATTGAGATTGAAGATTAAAAAGGGCAGAAGTAATATTTAAGACATGTTGAGTTTGTTGATTCCAATGAGAATAATTTGTGATTTGAATATGTATTTTTTTGTTTGTGTTGCTCAAGGTTGTCTCATTTCCAATGTATATATCATGTTCTTTTTTGGTGATTTAACAGTATAACTATGTTTAAATATTAGCAGTTGGTGTTGGAGAAATCCATAAACCGCAGAATCTATCGTGCTGAATCATTAAGAATTTGACTGGAAAACTTAAGTGGAAGCGTACTTGAAGCCATATTTCTGAATTCTTTAGAACATGCCTTGATCTTCCAGATCTACGCGCTCTTTCCTTTAGAGAAACATTTAGTTTTCTCTTTTAAACCATTTTCTTAATGGGGAAGAGAATAGAGAACGTGATAACGCAAGATATGAGATCATGACCCATATATATAGATAATGTTTAGCATTATCTTCTGATATTTCTAATTTAGCCCATCATAAAAACATAAATTACATTTATGTCTCTAAAGCCCACAACCTATTAGATATATTAAAGCCCAATAACCCGAAACCTTAGTTGATCACTTTATTTTGAGCTTAACTTAATAGAAAACCCACAATACATATTTATTCACATATAACCCATATAAATAAAATTAATCCAACAGTTGGATCCAATAAATTCCACGTGTTAATATGTGCTTAATTTAATCTATTTTCTTATCGATAGGATCTAAAGTGCTTAAGAGGCTACAAGTAAATTTTGAAATACTTGTGATATATTGTCTCCGTCAAATATCCTCTCCGATCCTCGCTAAAAAAAATTCATGATCAACAATGGCTAATTAAGTCGCTAAATAATTTTTAGCGACGTAATTTGTTCTCCTAAATTTTTTTAAAAAAACTGGGGAGATAGCCATGAAGTCTACTCGTCTGTTCAATCCGTTGCTGTTGAGTTTCATATCATGTTATGATGAATGAATGCTGCAATTGTGCTGCTGCTACTTAGTTTTGGTTCTGCATTTATAGATTGTAGCATAATTGTTATATTTAATTTGTTCCCATAATTTTTTTAGAGGGACGGAAATAAGTTTGTCTAAATATTTAATTTAAAGTACAAATATAATATTTAATAGAGTGGTCTCCTGTGAGACCGTCTCACGGATTTTAATCTGTGAGACGGGTCAACCCTACCCATATTCACAATAAAAAGTAATACTCTTAGCATAAAAAGTAATATTTTTTTATGGATGACCCAAATAAGAGACCTGTCTCACGAATACGACCTGTGAGACCGTCTCACACAAGTTTTCGTCTATTTAATATGTGCACTTTTATATATAAAAAAGGCAAAAACTTGTGTGAGACGGTCTCACGGGTCGTATTTTTGTGAGACAGATCTTTATTTGGATAATCAATGAAAAAGTATTACTTTTTATGCTAAGAGTATTACTTTTTATTGTGAATATGGGTAGGGTTGACCCGTCCCACAGATTGAGATCCGTGAGACGGTCTCACATGAGACCTACTCTATAAAAAAAAGCCCATCACCCAATGATACTTAACTTAAAACATATGTCACCCAATGATACTTAACTTAAAACATATAAAAAAAAACAAAAATTCATTAGATTTTTTGTTGCAAGAACGAAGATAATCACAAAGCCACCAAATCTTCAATCTTTAATTCATAGTTAAACTCATCATCATGTTGAAAATATACAAGAATATTTTAATTTTAACTTGATTTTACAAAATGCATATAAATCTATGAACTCTTGGTATCCAATATCAATTGAGTCATATAAAAAATATTCACAATATTGTAAACTTTATTTATCAAGTATCATATATAGGTATTTTCCAATAAAAATAGATAAAATAGTACCATAGTCAAATAGATAAACCCTAGGTTTCTTCTTCTTCTTCTTCTTTTTTTTCGTCGTCGTGGTCTTGAGAGAATAATCGTTATTATTAACAAATGTTTTGAATCTTCCTTTAAAAAAAAAGGCAAATATTGTGAATCAGTATTATATTATTAAAACCAAGAAAATGCTAAATTCCCCCATGTATTTGTTGCATATCTATTTTGACACACATGCATGTCTAGACCACATACCTCTATTACACAGTGTTAGATATATAACGAATATTTTCTCCATATATTAAATATACAAAATAAAAAATAAGAAATATTTTTAAATATGTAAAATAGATACATGTGCCCATAGTATATAGCGAATTGCTCCAACTATAAATGTTCCGACCCCATTTGGTAGCATTTTGGGTAGTTTTTATCTCGTCATGATGGCGATTGTAAGGGTTGTTTAACATAAAAGTGCAAAAACAATAAATTGTGTGGATCAGATTTAGGTGTTATGTGTCGGTATTGTCAACACCGTTCACAACATGCAGCAGAATGTATTATTTATCACACACATAAACTTTAATAACCAGAATAAGACAGATTAAATTATGTATACATATTTATACTTAGCTTGTACAATGCCTCATGATAAAATAATCACTAGAAAAAATATAAATCAGTTACAAAAACTCAATACTAGTGACGCGTATTAAAAAATGTATTCCTCAACAACCCAAAGAAATAAATTGCATCTAAAATAACACAAATAAAATCACAGATGCAAATATTGTATTCTGTACCTGACATTTGTCATGACTAGGCCGCTACTCTCTTTTTTTTTCAGTTCATAAACACCAATCAGAAAATAACCAAAAATATTAATAAGAATACATTAATAAAAGGGAAAAAACCCCATTAATTTCCCCAGAAACGGGAGAAGATAGCTGAAAATCAGCATCAAGAACTCTGGTAACTTCACATTTCTTGTTGCAACCATTCATTCCATGTATATATTATGCATATATATATGTACGAATCGCGTATCATTCGGATAGCAACTTAAAGGTTTTATTTCGTTAGTTATTATCGGTTTAACGACTGAGATATAATTTTCTTGCACCTATTAAAGTTCAATGAACCACAAGATTTGTTTTGTTTAGCAATGCAATATTTTTCATCCATCTCAAATTAGCGAGAAATTATTTAATAAACTAAGTATACTGATATTAGAGGGGAATTACAAGTTCCCTCGGTAGTTAACGATCGAACATGCCAATTTGTCGTAATTAGTGGCATATTTATTGTGTTAAAATAATTTTTTTGTTGCTATATGGGTTTTTTAATATGTGGATAGAGTATGTAAATTTTTCTTTAAAATGCATACAAATCTATGCATTCCGATCCACTTCTAAATTTGAGCTATTCTCGTTAATCAAATTCGATCTACAATATTGATCTAAGGTTTATATTACCAATTTGTTACATCTGAAATTATTTATATGTGGTAGAAAATGCAATCATTCAGCATAATATATTTGCCCCACATGTGACTTAAAAAGACTCATCAACACCAGTGACAGCAAAGCCGTTGATATTTAGATTCCATATCAACTCAACATCTTGCAACATTATTGTTGTCTCACCAACGCGAAAATGAAATGTATAGGTCTCCCGACGCCATCTTTTAACGAGAGCTGTAATCAAATGATTATCATATTTGAGAAATTCACAATGAATAATTCCATAAAATCACATCAGTTAAATGCACAAGAACACTATAATGTATTATTTTATATTCACACAATTTTGATATAATATTGTCGATCGGCGCACACCCTTAATGTTTTATCCAAATTATTTACTGATATCACACTGGATATATGAGCTTGTGTCTATGTAAAACACTATCATCTATTAGTCCAGCGTTAAATTTTATCGTATATTTCATATATAAAAATTAATAGTGAGAATAAAAAAACCCCACGATAAAACCTCTCAATTTCATTGCATTTAGCGACAGATATATAAACTCCATATATCTTAGCGACTCGTTCCTGAAATAAGATCTTACAATACTCCAAAACAAGCTATAAGACTGTAAGACATATGGCTTATGAAATATTTAAATAAAATTAAACAAATACCATTTAATTATTAAAAGATATCAACATATTAATGTTCATTATTTTGAAAAAAAAGAAATTTTTATTTAGGGAAAGCCCAAGGCCAATCATCCTCTGTTGACTGTTGACATCTTTACCCATTATGGAATTTTATTTACATTTTTTAAAAAATTGGTTTAACGTGAGACGTATCTCTTACCCGTCCCATAAAAAAATATCATTTTTTGTTAGTAATATTATGAAAAATATTGTGTGATATAATGCCGAATTGAGCGAAAAACATTTCAATATTTTTCGCTGCATAATTATTATTTTTTGTTTGTTATATTATGAAAATATTGTGTAATATATACTGATTTGAGCGGAAAATATTATTTTTTATGTTCAAAATATTAGTTTTCAATACAAAAGCATCATTTTTGTCAGTTATGTTATGAATAAATATTTTGTATTATATGTTCAATTAATCGAAAAATATTCCTTTTGATATCAAATATATTATATAAGCTTATTTGAATAAAAAATAATGTTTTTTTATATCAAAGTATTATTTTTCAATATAGATATAAACAAATTGAAAAATCTTACATATTCGTGAGACCGTCACACATTATCATTTCATTTATATTGTTTAATGTAATTAAATGAGTGTAGTGTTTTTAATTAAATCAAACAATTCACATGAAATAAAACATTGGCAATATATTTCTAGTAAAAAGAAACATTATAATATAAAAGAATTAAAGAGATTTGGAAGAAATAAAATGAAAAGTTGAAAACATTTCATCGCCTTAGTATTTCAATATATATACTCTTTCTGTATCCTCAATCCCTTGATGCGAGACATCCGTTAAAAAACGTGCTTTGACGAAGTCCATCAACTCCTTAAAGTCGCATTCCTTCCAAATTCTTTTATGCTCAGATTTTGAAGCAACTTTGAACCTCAGCCAAGAAATCTATCGTGTTTTACCTTGGAGCACACGGACAACATCCTCTGCTCGTGCTTGGATCCCTTTCAGATACTCGATAAGTACACGTTGCTGATACGATCCACCCTCCTGAAACAAGGTCGAGGGACGAGTTTTTTGTAGGTTATTGTTAGAAGTTACCAGCCGTGTTGTTTTTAACTGAGAAAAAGCAAAAGTATTACATGAGAAAGCTTACTGTTCTAATCAAAGTCCGCTCGATACGTTTTTTGATAACACCGTCTAATTCTTCATGCGAAATATCACCTTTGCCAATCTTCAACCCATCAATCAATATTGCATTCCATTCTGCCTCAGAAGCTATTCCATGTAACAGATCGGTGTAAATATAGATGTCATGAAGAACCGGAAACTATACAGATCAGATAGGCTGATTTCTAGTTCGTTGCTGAAGAAAATTAAAGAAAAATTTGGACATGAGAAAGTACCTTGAATTAAGGTTTCAAGAAACTGTTCGGCTTTCAATACCTCGTTTCCTGCCCAAAAATAATAACAAAGGATCCGTCAACCTCTCCAAAAATAGATTTCAGGTGGCACTGTTCATGTAAAACCATTGAAAACAGTGAGAGTGGAGCTTAATAAAATGATTGTTGCACATGATTAGAAAATAGATGCCCGATAAAAACAGCGAAATGCTGAAAGGATTAGCAAATGTAGTACTCAAATTTATTTACATATATCATGAAGAATTAAATGATTCACCAGATTAATCAAATGGTTCCAACGATTAACACAAACTTGATGCTGTTTGTGTATTAAATACACCTTTTTTGGCATAACTACGTTTGGAGAGAACTCTAGATGCATAGAGTTGATAGACCTTTTGCAGCATAGCCTCAAGCCCCGGCTTATCACCATCTTCTTTTGCCTGCATATCAGTAACATTCACTTGATCAGTGCCAAATTCATATACACTTCATATAATTGCAATTTCATATTTTATGCATGCTTAGTGAAACATGCACTCAACCCAATAAAATTGAAATGGAAATGTAACAGTCAAAACAGGGATATGGAAACCCCGGACACCACAGAATCTTAAGATATCGTGAAATTGTGATATACAAACGACGACAAATATCTTACTTGCCGCAGCTGTGCATTAACTTCCGAGAGGAATCCCTCATCAAGCTGACCTTCTTGTTCTCTTTGGTTTAATTCCTAAACATACCCAGCAAGTTATACAGAAGGTAAATTGTTCGAAAGAATTAGTTACCCCAACAACAAATTAAAATCACTCCGTTGAATTTTTTGGATGAAACCAAATTATTTGGCCTGCGAGGAATACCTCTTAAAAAATGTGGCAATTAATTGATTATAAAAATATCATCTGGCTTACATGTTAGAATAAGTTCGAATGCAGAAATAATGGAGGAGTAGCACCAACCAAAGCTAAAATAAAAGGCAACAATTTTGCTAACATCTTTTATAATTTAAAAGTGTGATATTGAAATTAAGTTCAGACATGGAAAACGTACTTTCTGCATGAGAATAAGAGCATTAGGGTCTCTAGGAGGCCAAGGAATTTCTTCATCTTTCTCGGCTACAGGTTTCAAAATAGCCTTAAGCACATCAGTAGCTGACTCGATCTTTTCCTAAGAAAAAATAATCCTCTTATGATAATACAGAAAAATGTGGATGCAGAAATTGAAGTGGTGGATAAGTAATACATTTGTCTTGTGGATGAGATGATCCACAATACCCATCAATATTTCAGCCAATTCTTCATAATCTTTCTGTGGAATGAACAACAAAAGGAAATTTGATTAAGAAACACACAGTTGAGTAAGAATTATACATGAAAAAAACTGGATCAAGTTTAAAACCATGCTTTATCGTCTTCGGATTTGCACGTTTCTGTTCTAGCTGCAAGTCTTATCCAAAAACCCTCATTGAAAGCAAAAATATTCTCTGCGACAACTTTCCGAAGCTGCTTCCATATATTAAAAAAACTGGATCAGATTATCGCAGTGTTTAGATGAAATAACACAGTTTATCTTCTACTGAAGGGGTAGAAAATATTATTAGGGTGTGTCTGATAGTATAGATTTAGGTTATAAGAAATAAAAAAATAATTATGAAGATTGTTCAGACTTGATTATGAAAAGGATAATGATCACATAATACATAAGCTAACTGCCTTCTGCAACTTAGGAAAAATATAATTTCCAGAAACTAAAATAACAGATGCAGTCACAACTTACAAATAATTTCTTGTTTTCAAGCTTTAAGAATGATGTTATATGTTTAGTTCCTTTACATAAAATGTGAGATGCCCGAATAATATTTTATTATTTTCAGTCATGTCAACAAAGAAAATCATTCTGCACAATCTTGTTCAAGCAAAAGCATAAGCTGGTGATTCAAATGAAATTTTTTTTAGTGACCTGCCAAATATAGCCCAACATGTAAAGGAGATGTATATCTGTACATTAAGAAACCAACAGCAGGCCAAAAGTCTAAGATGAGAGCTCAAATCCAGAAGATCAGTCTTCTAGATGGAAGGGCCTCTTAAACTTATTAGTCACTCCAAATCTTTCCTTCTGACCATTGCATATTTTCCTACGGAGTCAATGTGACGTAATAATCAACAAAGATTAGAAGGCTTACTTCCTTATCATCTGTATCCCTCAGCATATCGATGAGTCTATCTACTTCCACCATCTGCTTGAATGATTTCTCAGCATCCTTACTGACTGCACACATCAAATTTCTCCTGTTTGTTAAATCCAAGCATTAGGAAAATTAGAACTCCAATAGATCAAATAGTAGCATCAGAAGATCCCAGTTTGGAAAAAAAACCAGTCTTGATAATTTCTACACAACCAGTTAATTTCTACATAGGAATGGATTTTAAACTGACTACTTCGAATCTGTTCCCTGGCCTTTGTAATTCTTGATTGTGTGCAGTGCTTGTTACTTTCTTTAAACCGGAATATGCCAATAAAGAAGCATAAATTTATATTAAAAAAGACTGAAACCAGCGAGAAAAGTTGCAGGAAAAATACCTCTGCCGCAATCCCACAAAATTCAATGAACTAAACCTCCTTTCTCCAAGCTTTATATTGTTCCATCTTTGAAACAGCAAACACTAGAAATCAGAAAATATCAAAAGAATGATTTCCATCCATCAAAACTAAAACGCCCCATTTTCCCCAAAACAGCAACCAAGATTTAACTCATCAAAACTAAAACGCCCCATTTTTCCCAAAACAGTAACCAAGATTTATCTTTCATCAACTACAAAATCAAAGACTTTAGAAAGTTGCCCTTAAATCATAACAACTGCACATAATGAAGTACCGAGTAAAGGTGGAAATTCGAGCCAATGAAGCACACAGTAGTAGTTGGGGGCACTACTGCCATATCTATGTGATTGCTTGCTGTAAAATTGAAGGAAAACGGATAATTTTTCAAGACAAATGGCGCAATCCCGAGAGAACAGCCAACTTTACAGGGCTATCCTCAAGGCTAATGCCAATGTTGGAACTAAAAGCGTGTACAACTTCGAAGATACTATCTGAATAGAACTCGCTTTGCAGGAATTGCGACTTTCAGTGGCAATTGTTTAATAATTTGCTTCTACTCTTTCAAATTGTAAGATGTAAAAAAAGTGATATTGTGCGATTGTTTTTTCTTGGAACTTAAACCTCTAGTGTCATTTTCTGTCTCCACGTGTTTGGCTTAAATTCTATAGTAGTTGGATTCAAAAATAGTTATATCCTTCCATTTATATTGTCAAAATTTCCGGTGATACGAGTCGTAGATCGAGATATTTGGTGGAGCAGAGCGGACCAATTCGACAATAATATCACTTTTTTTATTCAATAAGATACCAAAGTGCATCATTGACTCATTTCATACTAGAAAGTAGAAACAATCGCAAGAAATCATTTGCTAACGTGGATTCTTATTTCTCAATGATATTCCACAATCAAGACAATTAGCTAAATCTCGTTAAACTATTTCATAGAAGTTCATTGATATCTTCTTTTTATAAAGCAAATCGACTTCGATTCTTAAATAACCACGTCACTTCTGCTTCTATTTTAATACAAAATTCTCTTTTTTCGTGCCGGACTAGTACTTTGCATTTCCCATATCATGAAAAATCATTTTCGCTCGGCTCAGTAACTCATTTTGATATATCTAAGAGCCCGGAGAGAGGATGTGGAATAAAATGTAATTTTTTTTAAACAAAAATATAGAAGATAGTTAATATCGTTTATTACCCACTCATGTGAAAGTTAAAAAAAAAAACATAAAATCTCTTGTGTAAAATAAATAAATAAAATTTAAAATTTGGGCATAAAACTCGACTCACAGCATTGACATCAATGGAGCTAGTGTCGACCTTCGATGGCCCAGAATGCCACCTGGGTCGGCCAGGTGAAGGTGGAAACGAGAGCCGTTTCTTTGCAGATCCCTTCTCTCAAGTATTACCACTTGCCATTCCTAATGGACTTGGCAACTTAGACTTTGCCTCTGCAGATTGAGTGGATAAGCTTTCATAGTCTCTAACTGATGAACCAGAAATACTATGCCTCCTATTACGCTCGGATTGTAAGCTAAGAATGCTTCTTGAATCATCTTCTTTACTTAAAGCACTCCATCCTCTTGGGCTCGCGGGTTTCCATTTTCTTGCTGCTACTGAAGATGCAGATGCCTTTGGAGGAGTGGGAGTTCCAAGTGACTGGTAGCTAGAAGGTGGCTTTTGGTACATTGGTGATGATAGATTTTCTGAGTTTAGTATGTGACGTGCAAAAGATCTGGTAATTTCTCCTTGAGTAGTTCGGGGGATAGCACTTTTTGTCCATACAGAATCACTGTAAATATCTTTCTCTGTCGAACTTGGAGTTTCCCATGGCCGATCAGCCATCCATCGTTTTAACCAGCTCCAACCCCAGTGAGGATTAGTTGGGTCCATGAAAGTAAATTTGAAGATACTGCTGACTTCTTCCACATTTGCTGCTCAGTTCACATGTCGTCAAGTTAACAAAAAAATGTAAGATTTATGATTCCTTCAAACATTTACGGAAGTGTGTAGTTCCATTAGAATGTTTCAATTGTTACAGATTTTTCTTCACCTTGGATTAAAAATTGAATAGGTTGTTAGATATTATTCTCAGAAATTCATGTTTTGCACGTATACATGAATATAATATGCGGAAGCTTTAATCGAGAATTACCTCCGGCCATTGAATCTCCTGTAAGTTTTTGCTTTCCTTCGGTTTGAAGCTTTCTGATTTTCTTTCCCTTGAAGCCTTCTAAACACTCCAACACTCCTTTAGATGGTGTCTTTTCTGTATGAGATTGTGTGTTTAGGGACCTCAATGCCTTCGGTATTTATAGGCACACTCAAACCATCACCGAGTGTTTTGGGAGCTCGAGATTCAAATCAAATTTGTATACGCATCTCAATTTTCAAAATTTGAGGCTGCCGTGTACAAATTTTCAACACGTTTATTTTACGGTTACGGGTCACAATTTTCTTACATTCTCCCACTTGACCCGTATATCTCATTTACCATAGGAGAAAACAAAATACATGAATCATGGCGATAGGTCATCTAAAAGCGATTATTATCTTCCATGTATCACAATGTATTATATCTCTCAAATAACTTAATGAATAAACCCTATGTTTATTCGAGGTCCAACTTTATTGATATTTTTCATGATAACTGAATATGTATATAACTGAATATGAAAAATATCATAACTTAATGAGTTTCATTAATTTTGTTTTTACAACAAAATTACATAAAAGAACCAAGTCCCATTCTTTCTGTATGATCCTTGAATTTCAATGGTGGCATGCCTTTAGTCAAAGGATCTGCAATCATCAATTCAGTGCTAATGTGCTCGATAACCATGGTTTTATCTTTAAAACGTTCTCGTATGGCTAAATACTTAATGTCGATGTGCTTGCTTCGACTACCACTTTTGGTATTTTTAGCCATAAAAACAGCAGCTGAATTGTTACAATATATTCTTAATGGCCTAGATATAGAATCCATAATTCTAAGCCCTGAAATGAAACTCTTCAACCATACACCATGTGAGGTTGCCTCAAAACAGGATACGAACTCAGCTTCCATAGTGGAAGTAGCAGTCAATGTCTGCTTTGCACTTCTCCAAGATAGAGCTCCACCAGCTAGCATGAAAATATATCCTGAAGTGGATTTTCTTGAGTCAATGCAGCCAGCATAGTCTGAATCAGAGTAGCCAATTACTTCCAAATTCTCAGTTCGTCTGAACATAAGCATATAATCTTTGGTCCCTTGAAGGTACCTCATGACTTTCTTTGCAGCTTTCCAGTGATCTAAACCTGGATTACTCTGATATATTCCCAACATCCCAACAACAAATGCAATGTCAGGTCTAGTGCAAACCTGAGCATACATCAAGCTTCCGACAGCAGAAGCATAGGGAATGTTTTTCATTTGTTCCCGCTCTAGATCATTCTTTGGGCATTGGCTTAAATTGAATTTATCGCCTTTCACAACGGAAGCTATACTTGGTGAACAATCTTTCATCCGATATCTCTCTAAAATTTTGTTTATATAGGTTTCTTGAGACAGACCTATAATACCTCGAATTCTGTCTCTATGTATCTTAATGCCAATGACATAAGATGCCTCACCCATATCCTTCATATCAAAGTTTTTAGAGAGAAATTGTTTCACCTCATATAACAGACCCTTATCATTGGTTCCAAGTAATATATCATCCACATATAGAATAAGGAAACAAACCTTGCTCCCACTGACCTTCTGGTATATACATTGATCCATGGGGTTCTCAACGAATCCGAATGAAGAGATAACATCATGAAATTTTAAATACCATTGACGGGAAGCTTGTTTCAATCCATATATAGATTTCTTAAGCTTACAAACCAATTGCTCACCATTACTAGAGAAGAATCCTTCAGGTTGTTTCTTATAAACCTCTTCCTCTAGTTCTCCATTGAGAAAAGCTGTTTTCACATCCATTTGTTGCAAATCTAAGTCAAAATGTGCAACTAATGCTAGAATGATACGAAAAGAATCTTTCTTAGATACAGGAGAAAAAGTCTCCTTGTAGTCGATTCCTTCCTGATGAGTGAATCCTTTAGCAACAAGTCTTGCTTTATACCTTTCAATGTTGCCTAATGAGTCTTTCTTTGTTTTGAAGACCCATTTACATCCAATGGCTTTTGCACCATCAGGCAATTGAACAAGTTCCCAGACTCCATTAACTGCCATAGAATTCATCTCTTCTTTCATAGAATTAAACCATAGTTTTGATTCATTACAACTCATGGCTTGTGAAAACGTTTCAGGATCATTTTCGGCTCCGATGTTAAAGTCCGATTCTTGTAAATACACAACATAATCACTAGATATAGCTGATCTTCTTATTCTAGTAGATCTCCTAAGGTTGTTTGGTTGATTAACAATTTCTTGTTGTTCTTCATTAACAACTTGATCTACTGGATTTTCATCAGCAATTTGTGGAACTTCAGTAACTGGTTGTCTGACACCCATTTGGTCTTGAGGGGTGTGAATAACGACCAATCTGTCATTTGAGTAAGAGGGTTGTGCATTAATGTGATCATTCTCAAAAATTATGTCATGATCACTCCCACTAATCAAATCATTCTCAAGAAATTTTACATTTCTTGATTCCACAATTCTAGTGTTGTGAGATGGACAATAGAATCTGTACCCTTTGGATTTTTCGGCATACCCAATGAAATATCCACTTATAGTTCTTGGGTCCAGTTTCTTTTCATGTGGGTTATAAACTCTTATTTCAGAAGGACAACCCCAAACGTGTATATGTTGCAAACTCGGTTTCCAACCTTTAAATAACTCAAATGGCGTCTTTGGGACAGCCTTAGTTGGAACTCGGTTTAATATATACACAGCTGTCTTAAGAGCTTCAGTCCACAAGGATTTAGGAAGTTTTGAGCTACTTAACACGCTCCTCACCATGTCCAATAATGTTCAGTTCTCCTCTCAGCTACACCATTTTGGTCCGGAGAACCAGGCATAGTATATTGGGCAACAATCCCATGTTCCTGGAGAAACTTCGCAAACGGACCAGGTGCTTGTCTATTCTCAGTGTATCTACCATAATATTCTCCACCTCTATCAGTTCTCACGATCTTAATATGTTTTCCACATTGCTTCTCCACTTCAGCCTTAAAAACCTTAAAGGCTTCTAGTGCTTCGTTTTTGTTATGAAGCATGTAGATATACATGTATCGTGAGTAATCATCAATGAAAGAGATGAAGTATTTCGGACTTTGCATGTCCATATTTGTACAACAAATATCTGAATGTATGATTTCTAATATTTCCGTACTCCTCTTGGCACCCTTTTTAGACTTATTGGTCTGCTTTCCCTTAATGCAGTCCACACAAGTCTCAAAATCAGTAAAATCTAAAGTACTAAGTACTCCATCATTTACTAATCTTTTAATTCTCTCTATGGAGATGTGTCCCAATCTCCTGTGCCACAATATAGAGGAATCTTCATTTATAACACATCTTTTAATACCTCCCTGAACATGCATAGTGGTGTTATTATTTTGTAAAAAAATAGAGAAAAGACCATCAATCATTATACCATTTCCAATAAGATTTGATTTATAAAACAAATTTATTGATTTATTCAAAAACTGAAATGAATAACCAAGAGGTACAAGTTTTGAAACTGAAATTAAATTCCTAGAAAAACTAGGAACATAAAAGGTCTTTTCTAATTTAAAATATAGCCACTATTCAACACTAGGCAGCAAGTCCCAATAGCCTCCACATGCGAAGACATCTTGTTTCCTGAATAGATGCTTCGCTCATTTTCTATTGGCTTCCTTAGGTTTTGCATACCCTGCAAGGTATTTGTAACATGGATTGTAGAACCAGAATCAATCCACCATGTGTTATAAATCATATTAACCATATTAGATTCATAACAGACAAATGAAGTAGGAATACCTTTCTTTTCAAGCCAGTTCTTAAATTTATTACAATCCTTCTTAATGTGTCCCGTCTTTTTACAGAAGAAACACTTGGATTCTTTCTTGATGTCAGGTTGGGGTGGAATTATTCCTTTCCCTTTTCCCTTGACTTTGGCTTGCTTTTTATACTTTCCTTGTGTAGTCATAAAAACATTTTCACTCGTTTCCATTAACAACCTTCCTTCCTCTTGAACACACATGGTCAATAATTCATTGACTGACCATTTATCCTTATGTGTGTTGTAAGAAATTTTGAAGGGTCCATATTGCTGTGGAAGAGTGCATAAAATGTAGTGCACAAGAAAAGTCTCAGACATTTCCACTTCAAGTGTCTTTAATCGAGCCGCTATATCCCGCATTTTCATTATGTGCTCTCGCACACCTCTCACACTGGTGAGCCTTAATGAAGAAAATTCCATAATTAGGGTGCTTTCAAGTGCCTTATCTGAAGACTGAAACTGTTCATCAATAGCCTTCAGTAACTCTCTGACATTATTATGCTGATCGACAGAACCACGCATACCAGCAGAGATTTTGATCTTTATGAACATTACGCATAGTCGATTAGATCGCTCCCATTTTTCATAAAGATCAACGTCATCAGGAATGCTGGTTTCAGTAATAGCTGATGGTTCGTCTTTCCGTATAGCATAATCAATATCCATCCACCCCAATTGAAGAAGAATTCTTTCTTTCCAAATTTTATAATTATCGCCCTTTAGATCGGGAATGTTACATTTCATATCAGAAAAATTCGCAGGTTGCATAACTGCACAAAATATCACATGCTTAAATTTTTGAGACAATATCATGTTTTACCAATGTAATTCATGTTTTAAAAATCTAGTGACATAAAATTTGCCTGTGGGCTAAAATTTTAATTCAATAAGATTTTTCTGTAACTTTATGATAAAACTATCAAAATGTATTTTCCTTAACTCCTGTGGGTAAATTAAGAAAAATATAATTTGATATTTTAACCTAATTAGTTATATAAATATAATAAAAATCCCTGTGGGGTAAATTTTATTATGTTTATATAATTAATTACAATTGATGTCCATTATGTGATCCAAATCCACTTAATGCATAATTTTTCATAATTAAGGATGCTGTGGCTATTCTTCAATTATTTAAAATTATACGGTTCACTGGACAAAATTTTGGCTTTACTTAATGCTTTATATAATAATTATTTCGTAATCAACACTTTACAAGAGTGCTCCCAGGAAAGATAGGTAGTGCTTAGGCCCTTTAAATACCCAACTCCTAGACAGAGCAAATGTTCATCGGGGAGACCAGTGGCTAGTCAAGGCAATTTAAACCGGTCTATGAAGAACTCCCTCAGATCATGTTTTCTTACGTCACCTTATAATTATTATTCAACTTAATTATCCACATTTATGTGAATCTTTATAAGCCAAATTTTTTCATATTAATAACTTTATATTCACATTTTTACCTAATATGAACAATTACATTCCCCATCAGTTTTTCTCTTCAATCAGAGTAGTGATAAGTGAGGATCACATTTACATAAAATGTGGGCTCCTCATCAGTTTTTCTCTTTTATCAGAGTAGTGATAAAGTGAGGATTATTTGTTCATTTGTGAATATCTGAAATATTTTATTATATTCACATCTTACTTGATATGTTCATTTCAAATTATAAACTTAATATAATTTGATATGAACACAATGTGAATATTGTTTTTTCCAAAATATTTTTCAATACAATTTGCATTTAAAAAACTTAAAAATAAATGCAAAAATAATATTAAATTTGCATGTACACATCAAACACATTGACATTATATCTAACATGCAAAAATAATTTCTAACATGTATTGAAAATTGCACTGAATTTGGAAATATTTTAATGTGTACAAATTATTTAACCAAATGCTATATGTATACCGAATTATACATATAACTTAATAACATATTAATCATTATTTATTTATTTATTAATAATAATAATAATAATAATAATAATAATAATAATAATAATAATAATAATAATAATAATAATAAATAATGATGTGGGACCCACATGACCAATTATCAACTTTGCATACATGGTCGTTGGTTGCAGAGACTTTAATGAAAAAAAAAACATATTCACGTGGTATGTTCCATTATTTGAAATTGAAGACAACTCGTATTATAACTCTTCGTCTTCAACCTCTTCGCTTACAGAAAAAAAATCACGACCTTCATGGCCTCGTCCATATTTTCAAAAAATTTTACTCATCTCATGTCAAAATTTGAGAATCATATTTCCAAAGAGTTCATTATATATGAATTTCAGAAAAAGAAGATCAGTTATTTTCAAGATAGAGGTATAACGTTGCTCTGATACCAAATGTTAGATATTATTCTCAGAAATTCATGTTTTGCACGTATACATGAATATAATATGCGGAAGCTTTAATCGAGAATTACCTCCGGCCATTGAATCTCCTGTAAGTTTTTGCTTTCCTTCGGTTTGAAGCTTTCTGATTTTCTTTCCCTTGAAGCCTTCTAAACACTCCAACACTCCTTTAGATGGTGTCTTTTCTGTATGAGATTGTGTGTTTAGGGACCTCAATGCCTTCGGTATTTATAGGCACACTCAAACCATCACCGAGTGTTTTGGGAGCTCGAGATTCAAATCAAATTTGTATACGCATCTCAATTTTCAAAATTTGAGGCTGCCGTGTACAAATTTTCAACACGTTTATTTTACGGTTACGGGTCACAATTTTCTTACATAGGTCACATATACAAAATCTTTGTCAAAGAAAGGTTAAATTTCTAAATTTATGCATTGCTGGTGGATGGAGATAAAGTTAGCACCTGACGAGTGTATGAATAAGCCAATGCTCTTTCTCGCCTCATAGCAGCTTCGTAATTGTGGAGCAAGCTCAACTCAATTTGTTCTTCCGATTGCAGACTGTCATCCCATTCCTTTCCCATCTGTAAAAGATCTTGACATGTTTGTAAAGAAAAAAAGGGCATTAGTAGAATTAGAATATACCAACTTTCAAGCTCTCCAGTTCTTTAGCACGTTTCTGCAGGAGCTGTCTCTGAAGAGCTCCATTCTCTTCTAACATCATCCTGATGCATGCATTTAAAAGTGTTTGCTGTTTGACGATTCACAATCGGCCCATCAACAAGTGAGTTCAGTATGACTAGTCCCTCTTCGAGCTCGCAATGCTCTCCTTGCCTAAATGTTAGCAATACCATAAAAACTCGATTCTAATCAATTAATTTTGTTTTTCAGTAAGGAAATAAAAGTAACACCAAATTTTCTGATTCATGATTCTTTAGAAAATATGTGTATCCCTTCTATTTTATCAAACTATACCAGGTAACCACAGAATGCTGTCTGAATTTTGATTGCCGCTGTTTCCTCCTTTGATTTTCCGGCAAATCTGGCCACAGTAAAAGTTTGAGGTAGCTCAGAAGTTACTGGTGTGGCAGTTACGGTTGGAAATTTCAAGTAAGTTTAAAGTTTGGATAATAATTATGTCTCATGAATGTGACAGTGTCTTTGGCTCTCCACAATCTTGAGTTAGTTCACTTAGTTGTGTCTCATTGTCTTTTGACTTTCCACATTCTTGAGTTAATTGAAGATTTTTGGTTCTTCATATTCTTAATTTTCTATAATTTTTGGTGTGTATTTTAGAGCTTATAAATAATGTGTTCATTTTCTCATTCCATATATATAAAAAAATAATTTTACAAACACTCAAGATTTCTATCAAGTATTTTCTTGCATTTCATATCGTTAGCTTTTCATTTGCCTCCGTTAAATTTCAGTGATAAAGTGAATGTACATTTTCAGTTCGTCGATGTAGTTACTTCGTGCTAAGTTGCTGCAAAGTTTTTCCGTTGTATCATGAGAAACAATTGTCCGTCCAGATCCTCGAAGCACCGTCGGAGGAGACAAATCTGTTTTAAGTAAACTATATTTCATACAGACTTCAGTTTGATTTACTGTTTTCTTATTGTTCTTTTATACATGATATTCATATTGTCAATAATATACTCATTTTCATTTAGTATTTTGTTTTTATAAGATTGTTTTTATTCCCTACTTCTTATATTTTTTTCGTCTATATTGCTACATCCTCATCAGTCGTCATGAAATAGTTTTCTTTCTTGAAAATATCATGTAAAGTCAACTTTTGATAATGATAATATATATATACTTAGGCAAAAACTTGTGTGAGACGACCTCATGAGTTGTTTTTTTTGAGACGGATCTTTTATTTGGATCATCCATGAAAAGTATTACTTTTTATGCTAAGAGTATTACTTTTTATTGTTAATATCGGTAGGGTTGACCCGTCTCACAGATAAAGATTCGTGAGACCGTCTCACAAGAGACCTATTCATATACTTATACACACACACAAAACACATATATATACATAGACATATATAAATTTATAGAATCATTATTTAATTTCTTAATTAATCAATTCTAGACTTCTCTAGAATATTCCATGATAATCTTGTACACTGCAGTCATCACTAATAATAATATTTTTGGGAACTGCTTGTTTTACTCTAGCTTAATTACCAGTTAAACTAAATTCAACAACTTTCATTACATTAAATTAACTTATAAACTCCTTTGTAAGCAATCTGTTTGATCTCCATCAAAATATAGTTGTCAAATTCAACTCCTTGAATATGACTATCTCAATAGGAATACACAATATGATACTTATGTAACCCTCAATGGTTCAGGTATACAACTAGCTGTGGGTTCACAACTTCATTGTGATTCAAAATTTATTGTTATTCGAGTTTATCCTTATTAGCTTAATTTTTTTCATCAACCCTTTGATCAAGATATCAGAATTCAAGTATGATTACACTCATTGGATCATAGTAAGAGCGTCTAGTTGCATCACCTCATGATCTTATAGGTATCACTGATAGTGCCTGCAAGATCCTTAAGTTATGGTTAACGTAAAGTACAGTTTCTTCAACTCATATATCACGAATCTGCAGCCTTTGGCATATATCGAGAATTGCAAATGAATTCGATAAAATGTGATATTTCTTTGGATAATAATAGTATCATTGTATGTACAATTAGGAAAACACATTTCCCTAAAAAAAATTCTTGCTATAGCCAGAAACTCATTGCACTATTAACTCGCATATCACATAAGACATCACCACCTGTAAGCCAGCGGTGAAAATCTCCTCTTGGCCTTGGTAATTGTTAGATTAATATAATGTCTAAAGCTTGTACAAGGTCCAGTGTGTGTTGAATTTCAAACTTAATTATTTTAAATAGATAATGAAATGTGAAATAACAGGTAAAGTACGTTGTAAAATATTTATCTATATTCAATCGAGCAAATTTTCATGGTAAATAAATGAAATTTAGAAGTTACAAATGTTTGCATTTGAAATCCATAAATTTCAAACTAAGATCGTTCAAATGAATTATGATTCACAATATTCTCCTCTTTCTCATATTACCGATTCATGCACCTTACATAATAATGGATAAAATACAAATTTAAAGTGAAAGAAAGTAAATTATTAATAAAGAATAGTTGGAAAAAATGAAGTCAATTAAAGGAAATTATATCTTTCAAAAATTGAAATAAATCACAGGAAATTAAATTCAGAAGAAGAAAAATAATTTTAGAAGATGAAGACTTGCATGTATTGAATAATGCAAAGTAACGTGCATGTATCTAAAAGTTTTTGTATAATTTGTATATAAAAAATAATTGGTATAAATTAAAAATAGTTCTAAAAGTTTTTGTATAATTTGTGTATAAATATATTTATTTTGTTTTTGTATGTATAATTTATTGTTTATGTATATACATACAATATTAAGTGGAATATTATTTTTTATGATTTTAATATGAGATTTCATAACATTAAAATTTACATTATGTTCATATTAAATTAAATAAAATTATTTAGAATTTTAAATGAACATATCAAGTAAAAATGTGAATATAAAGTTGTTTAATAAAAAAATTTGGCTTATAAAGATTCACATAAATATGTATAATTAAATTAAATAATAATTATAAGGTGAGAAAACATGATCTGAAAGAGTTCTTCATTGATCAGTTTAAATCGTCTTGACTTGCCACTGGTCTCCCTGATGAATCTTGCTCTGTCTAGGAGTTAGATATTTAAAGGGTCTTAGCCCTACCTAATTTCTTGAGAGCACTCTTGGAAAATGTTAATTGTGTCACTAAATAATTATTATATAAAGCATTAAGTAAAGCCAAAATTTTGTTCTGTGAACCATATAATTTTAAATAATTAAAGAATAGTCACAACATCCTTAATTATGAAAAATTATGTATTAAGTGGATTTGGATCACATAATGGACATCAATTGTAATTAATTATATAAACATAATAAATTTTACCCACAAAGATTTTTGTTATATTTATATAACTAATTAAGTTAAAATATCAAAATTATATTTTTCTTAACTTACCCACAAGAGTTAAGGGAAAATATTTTGATAGTTTTATCATAAAGTTCCAAAAAAAATCTTACTAAATTAAAATTTTAGTCCACAGACAAATTTTATGTCACTAGATTTTTAAAACATGATTTACATTGATAAAACATGATATTATCTCAGGATTTTTAAACATAACAAGCATATTATATTTTTATGTAGTTATGCAACATGCAAGTTTTTCTGATATGAAATGTGACATGCGGGGCAAAGTGCTACGTGCATGAAAACAAAGTGCTATGATCTCGGGGCGTAGTAGAATGGTATTTGGATGGTCACCAGCAAAGAACACCGGGAAATAAGTGCTATGTGTGGCAAAGTGCTACGTGCATGAGAGCCACATCTTGAACCTATGAGGAAAAGCGTACATGACTGAAGCCACTTCTTGAACCTTATTTTTCCTTATACATACGAATCAAATTCAATGATGGCCCACCATGGATTCACCTAACCAGCTTGTAGCAAGCCAAAAGTTCGACTTAAACCTTATCTAAATGGATTGACTAGTCAGGTATATTCGTAGGAGTCACCTCTAGATTCTCGGTGCTGGTGGATTGATGGGTCAGGCCACGACGATGACGTCGTATTCTGAAAGAGGGGTGATTGTGATATCTCTTGTCGTAAATGATAAAAATTAAAAATTTAAAATGAGTTTATAATGGGCTAAAATGAACTTCTATAGCAACTTAGGTTAATCATTTTCATAAAGCGATGACGAATACGAAGTAATTTCTACAAGGACCCACTCTGCAGTCACGTAGGCACGGGCCATGCAGATGCGGGACTGGGCTGTGTAACTCCACTCGAAATTGATATCAAGAAAGAATCTAAGTGTTTCTTCTGTAAAATAACATGACACATGAAGAAGGACTGCAACAAATTTAAGGATTGTCTTGAAAAGAAAGGTATTCCTATTTCATTTGTATGTTGTGAATCTAATATAATTTATAACAAATAGTGTATTGATTCTGGTTCTACAATTCATGTTACAAATACCTTGCAGGGTCTTTAAAGTCAAAGGAAACCTCAAGGAAATGAGCAGAATATCTATTCAGGAAACAAGATGTCTTCGCACGTGGAGGCTATTGTGACTTGCTATTTTATATTGGATAATGCTTTTATTTGAAATTGGTAAATACATTTTATATTTTCAAGTTTTTCTATGAATTTAATTTCAATTTCAAATATTATACCTATTGGTTATTTCTTCCAGTTTTTGGATAAATCAAAAAATTTATTTTATAAATCATATATTGTTGAAAATAGTACAATGATTGATTGTCTTTTCTCTATTTCTTTACAAAATAATAACACAACTATACATGTTCAAAGAGGTATCAAAAGATATGTTATAAATGAATATTCCTCTATACTATGGTATCAGATATTGGGATACATCTCCATAGAGATAATTAAAAGATTAGTAAATGATGAAGTATTTAGTACTTTAGATTTTACTAATTTTGAGACTTGTGTGGACTGCATGAAGAGAAAACAGACCAATAAGTATAAAAAAGGTGCTAAGAGGAGTACAAAAATATTAGAAATTATACATTCAAATATATGTTGTCCAGATATGGACATGCAAAGTCCGAAATACTTCATCTCTTTCATTGATGATTACTCACAATACATGTTTTTCTACATGCTTCATAACAAAAATGAAGCAATGGATGCCTTTAAGGTTTTCATTGCTAAAGTGGAGAAGCAATGTGATAAATAAATTAAGATCGTGGGAACTGATAGAGATGGATAATATTACGGTAGATACATTGAGAATGGACATGAACCTGGTCCGTTTGGAAATTTTCTCCAAGAACATGGGATTGTTGCCCAATATACTATGTCTGGTTCTCCAGACCAAAACGGTGTAGCTGAAAGAAGAAACCGAACATTATTGGACATGGTGTAGAGCATGTTTAGTAGCTCCAAACTTCCTAAATCCTTGTGGACTGAAGCTCTTAAGACAATTGTGTATATATTAAACCGAGTTCCAACTAAGGTTGTCTGAAAGACACCATTTGAATTATTAAAAGGTTGGAATCCGAGTTTGCAACATCTACACGTTTGGGGTTGTCCTTTTGAAACAAAAGTTTACAACCCACATGAAAAGAAACTGGACTCAATAACTATAAGTGAATATTTCATTGTGTATGCCGAAAAATCAAAAGGTACAAATTCTATTGTTCATGTCAACATTAGAATTGTGGAATCAAGAAATCCAAAATTTCTTGAGAATGACTTGATTAGTGGAATGATCAATCAATGACATAGTTTTGAGAAAGATCACATTAATTCACAACCCTCTTATTCAAATGATAGATAAGTCGTTATTCACGCCCTCAAGACTAAATGAGTGTTAGACAACCGATTACTGAAGTTCCACAAATCGCTGATTAAAATCCAGTTGATCAAGTTGGTAATGAAGAACAACAAGAAATTGTTGATCAGCCAAATATATGGGTCAAGTAGGAGAATGTAAGAAAAATTACACGTATATATCAAAAGATTGAAAGACGTGAAGGAAATAGTGATGGTCATAGCCTACATTTTTTACAAACGGTACAAACCGCCTCTACTTTAGAAAATTGAGACACGCATACGCCTCTTTTTTTGACTCTCGAGCTCCCGATAAACTCATCGATAATATGAGAAATGCCTATAAATAGCGGTGATTGAGGTCCTAAGCACATATTTCATAAGAACAAAATACACTATCTCCAAAGAGAGTTGGAATGCTTAGAAAGCTTCAATCGAAGGAAATCAAAAATCTTACAAATCATTTAATGGCCGAAGGTAACGCTCGATCTGCTTCCGCATATTATTTATCATGTCCATAAATGTGTAGAAACATGATTTTGTTAAGAAATTTCTAACATTTTGAGTAAGAATCATGTCAGTCAATTGTCCATACTTCTCATCTGTCCATGTCTACCCCTCGTTATCATCCTTCCATTAACATGTCGATATAAAATATGTCGGATTTAGAGCGTTATTGGTCTCTCACTAATCTTATCCTCTATGTGACCTAGACCTAAAAAAACTAAAAGGACAAACATATAATTTTTTTTTACAATAGTCTCCTAATTCAATTATTGTGGCATAAAATTAAATGAAAAATTCGGTAAAATAATAATAATAATAATAATAATAATAATAATAATAATTAAAAAAACTTAACCAAATTATGGTAAATAAAATAAGAGAAAATAATTAACAAACAACTAATTTGGTGAAAATTCTAAATCAAATACGCATACTCCAACAACAATTCTTTTAAAAATAATAAGTGGCTGATTTGTTTTAATTTTGTCTGTTTTTTGAGGTTTATGCTTTAAGATTTTAAAACAAAAACAAATTCAGAGTTCGGCGATCAGGTAGGATGATTCTGAATTTTTAAATTTATTTTTGCTCGAGTATACATCTTTGATTTACGAGTGGCGGCTTGAATTTTTTAATCTGCCACCTTAAATTTCAGAAAATGGGACCAAAAACAGCAAAGTCGCATAGCAGAAAATAGTAATTCATACATACTGCACAAAGTTACCATTTTCTAACAATCCCAATTGGTCGGTCTGTGCTGCTAAAAGTTAGTCTACAACTTTAATTTAACATCAAATGACTATACAAAATCATAAACTACCCAAACTCTATGAATTTGTTTCAGTTAGTTATGCCGAAGATCGCAATGTGCTCCCTTCCTACATCGACCATTTGCGTAGTATGGACACATCATTTCTCGCTTATTAAAAGAACCTCTGGGGCCGCCACCACCGTATGACGACTGCCTCTTCCAAGGTCTGCCACCAACGAAACCAGGATCTCGACCCTGATCATTATGATGTCCCGAAAACTGATCACCGCCGTAGTTCTGTGGGCCCACCCACAAACCCTGGTTCCCTTGCGGTGCAGCACCCCATCCTTGGTTTGTATTTACTTGTGCAGGCCCTTGAACAGGAGCGGGTGCTCCCGGATTAGCACTCGGTGGGCCCCACCCATTCCCAGGTATTGAACCTTGAACCGGAACAGGCGGAGCAACCCAACCGGGACCCAGAGCCTGCACCGGTCCTGGAATATTAGCCCCAGCATTTCCAGCGGGAGCAATCCAACTGGAATTTGTATTGACTGTGGGTTGCATAGGTGGTCCTCTGTACATATTTGTGTTTGCCGGTGAGGGATCCCCCCATCCCATGCCAGCGTTCGCATGTGGAGTACCCCTGTCAGAGTTAGTACCATCGGGCACGGCAGGAGGATATATGTTCGGTTGAATACTTTGAGCTGGCATCTGATATTCAGGTTGAGATGCAGCATTGGTATTTAAATTTGAGAAATTTGCAGCATAATTCTGCATGTTCGGCGCAACCCAACCATAATTAGGAGGTTGAGGTTGAGGTTGAGGCTGGGCCGAGCCACCAATAACCTGAGTTTCAATTAAAGAACTTTGACTGACAACTTGGTGGACCATGGTCGAGTGATGGCCATGCATCTGTATCGCATGCGGTACACTCTCTCTTCGTGGTATCCCCCCTTCGTTTGTTGTGGTCGACTGAAAACAAAAAGAGTTTGCCGGACGCGCCTGAAATACTTGTGAATTAGGTGTTGGGCTAAAAGTGGTGCTAGACTGGACAATAGTATTCAAAACCGATGCATCAGCAACAGAACGAGGCCCAATATTAGTTCTCTCAACACTTCGCGATGGATTAGCACTGATGAGACCGCCACCTTCTCCTCCTGTCCATGCTGCATTACTTTGTTTAGGAGTAGGAGATGGTAAGTTGGATATATCATTTCCAGTCCATTTTTCAGAAGACAATTTTGTGTGTGACACGGGGCTTTGATCGAAACTAGTTCTATTCTTAATATGGAGTAAGGATGTTCCAGAAGCCCGATCAAAATGGCTGGTCGAGATGGGTAGACTCTGGAGGGTATCAGCTGATGGAAAAACATTGTCAACAACTGGTTTCTCTTTCTTGAACTTACCTTCCAGCGCATCAGCCATAAGTATGGAGTCTTCTTGATTATCTGTAATTTTCCAGATCTTCAGATCAGTAGGAAAGTAACCTGTGTTGCTCCATTTACGTAATTGCATCATAGAAAAGGGCCCTTGAACTTTTCCTGAAGGATCTTGATAATGCCACATCTTTTCTGTTTCATTTATTATAGTTGAAGTTTCCGCAATCCTGACTGAGAGAGATGCTTCTGAGGTTACTGATGAAACACCAGCAAGTGATTCACTTCGGGACACATTGCACTTGCCTCTGTCGGAAGAGGCAGAATTAGAACTCAGGTTCTCCAAATATTTGGAATCTTGTGCATCTTTTCGGGCTTCTAAATTCCAAGAAATTTCGTTTACCATCTCACCACTATGAGTAGCATTGCCAGAAAAATTATTACGAGACAGATTTCTGCTCAATTCCCTGTCCTTGCTTGAAACTTTTCCTGCACCACCCCTTACAGAAGTGTCATTTCCAGGAGAGACAAGGCCGCTCTCTCTCCTGCTAAAACTGGAACCTCTAGATCTCAAGAAATCATCTGTATACAGCAAATCATTTTACATAAACAGCTAGGACCAGGTAAAGGTTACAGTATTCACACCACTAGTTGTGGAAAGGAAGAAAACCTCGTCTAATATCTTTAGTTTCAAGGTCATTCTCATCAGATTCATAACTTGGATCCATCTTCGGATCAGCATGTATTTCAGGAATTTCCTTCAGTTTGCGACGACGCTCTTCAGGGGTCTTCAAAACGTGTAACTTTTCCACACACTCTCTGAGCGTGGAAACAAGTCAAGGCTAACTTGTCACTTTCAGTCATATATAGCATATGAAATCCACATGCTTAATATCTGCCTAACAGCACTCATATTAACCATTGGATTAAATGACAAGTTTTAGAGTTTGCATTGATAGATGATCTCATTTCATTAAAAAATTTGACAAAAAAAGTGACAGTTCTAACCGATTTCCACCTTCTCCGTGCTATGAAAAACAAACTTCAAACAGAGTATATCTACTATTGTCTAGCTCTGCATACGTATATTTGTTGATATACAGGAATTGCAAATGGTTGCCAATAATCTAAATAACTCACAAGCAGAGTAAATCTTTTAGCTGCATGCGTTGCATAGCTGCAAAAAAATTATTCACACTTCTACAGACTTAAGACTCAACATGACAGGCAAAAAGTGAACTAAATTATTTAATCGATCAAAAGGAAAAAAAGGATATTCTTTCCGACGTCCTAAATCACTTGCTCGATCACGGAGATGACTGAGCCGCAAAGACTCTGACTCCAGCCACTGTAAGTTACCACAAAGAAATACGCTTCACTAGATAAAAATGACCTAACATATGGAACTCTTCATCCACAAGGAGAAAAGTAAATAAACAAACCAGGAGATATCAGTTCAGGATTTCAAATATCATATAAGAATAAAAAATGTACACGGGCAATGGGCATCAATGAAAGGGTACCGTGTCAGTTGACATTTAAAATGATAGTTTAACAAACAAATTAAAGAAAAAAGACCAAAGACACTTAAATCATGCAGCCCTCGAGCCAGCATTTACACTACCCTTCTCATTAAGACATATTTTGCCATCTCAATGCCAATTCACCCATCCTTTCCCCATATAGAGTCCATTCTCGCTAACAGGCAGAATATGATGCAAGTCATATCCCAGCCGCCATACCAAGTTATTTGTATTTTCCTTCTAGAATTTACCCTCTCCCCATCCCTCAAGTGACTGACAGATATCAAACCCCTTCTTTTGTAAATTGTTAACAAAACAAACCCCTAGATTTTTGTCCAGATGACCAGAACTAAATATAGTCTTTTGTCCAGGAGACCAGAACTGAATATAGTCTTGGCGCTAAATAGGATGCGGCAGTTTATTAATATAATCAAACAGGCCGAATTGCCTAAATTAGAAATTATCAAATAAAAACAAAGTCAGGGAGAATTTTCTAAGTGCACAATCAGAGGGTTATAAGTAGCAAGTCTAGATTAATAGGCAAAACCTCCTTAATAAAAGACCAGTAAGAACCGAAACTAGGACATATTCCAGAATAAGAGTGTTCAAAAGAATAGACTTAAAAACACTTTTTATAAGATTATTTATAATGTTGAATGCGGAAGTTGATTTAAATAATTCTTGGAACAGCAATTTTCAGAGACAGAAAATGTGGCTTCTGCTTCTTAATAAGTTTATTTTCACTATTATATCCAAACATGAAAAGTGCTTCTGTTTTTACACAATTTGAAAAGTATTTTTAAAAAGGGTATTCAGAAACTCATATTTTCTTATCTTCCAAAAAAAAATATCATATTTTCAATAAAAGTTAGATTTTACTCTAACATGTAAAGCATATAGTTGAGATTCTTCAAATAAATATACAGTTACACTGTTAAGACCAGAACAAGTCGCTCAGCGTTTCCATCATACATGAGTACCAAAACTTTCATTCCCGGTTATTTTAGGAAGAAAGAAGGGTTAAAGATATATTTTTTTAACATCCATTATAATTTCCATAAACAGAACAATTTCAAAAGAACAGGAAACAAACACACATCATTAACTCTGGCCTCCTGAATTTCCATGGTCTTGTCAAGAATTTCACCCTGCAAACCACAATTATCGTTATCCAAGAGTGCGGCAAAAACAAGAAATTCTCTAGAGGTATGCAAACACTTACCACAGTCAGCCTGCTGATCAGTCCACAGTTGATACTCTGGCGCAGGCGTTTGCATTCCTCCTGTAAAAGTTGAACAAATCACGATATGTGATTGACTTCTAAAATCGATTTAACTTGAGATTTCGAAAATCTGAACATAGTTTATAACATCACAGCTTAATTTCAATAAGACTGAGTGACCGACTAGTGCATGATAGTTACCCAGTGCATATCAAATACATCCAATAATTTCAACTAGAACTTTTACTAGATTGCATTTTAAAGTACATTGATAAATCACGTCAGAGATTGGGGGAGTGGGGGACAAACTTGGGGGTGGGGAATGCTATGTAGATGACATAAGAAATTTTCTCGTAAACAGAGGTATTGGAGGCTCTATGGTAGATGCAATCACCTCAGTGAAATCCTGATTTGAGATTGTATCAATTGATGTGACTTCGGTCTTGTCTAGATTTAGTATCTCCAACACAATGTTGGTGGTCTTTTTACCAATTTTGTATGGTTCCTTTGCCGTGCTCGTGCCTGCAGATGAAATACAAATATAATTCACTTTTACTGTTTTTTATTCGAGGGGGTGCATATTAAGGAGCTGATAGCTACTATGGTGAAAATAGTCAAAGCTCAAACAGAACTTAGAAACAATACTAGCTGTACAGTGGTTACATAACAAAGATAAAGTTCTTACATAACAGTGGTAACATACAAATAGAAAGTTCTTACCTACAACTTGCACTAATCTGTACAAGTCTTGTTTTTGACTACTACTGGAAATCCTTATCCGAACAAACATCCCGATAACCTTATCATGATACTTCTCCACATCCTCAAGCAAGTCCTCCATCAATTTTCTTCGCAGGTAAATTAAGCTAATGTTGTGCGTGTCAATAGCTGCATAATCATCAAGATTAGACTGTGGCCCCCGAAGACGACCTTTTTTGCGTGTTTTGTGTTTCCTATCTTTCACACCCTTGGTCAGATGGTCGGTATTGCCCGCCATATCTAACTGGTTATTTTCGGTGTCAACAATACTTCCTTCAACATCATCATTCTGCTCATCTCTAAGAGGAAAATGAGATTCCAGAAGTTTTAACATTTCAAAATGCCCAACTCGAGGTTTCCCAAATAAAACTTCGAGTCTTGCATCACATATGATTTGACTTTTCCGGCGAGGATCACGTAGTTTGTTTCTTTTTATATACTCAAGCAAAAGACCTTGTACATCAAACTGGGAGAGCACAGATGCATCACCATTTTTCATGTGTGAAACAAATTCAAGTAGCTCTTTTGATGCCCACTCAGAGTTGGCTGATGACGCAACACCTTTGCCCCCAGTTGTAACACCAGCCCTCACCAAATCCTTTTCTTTGGTGAGGGATTTCGATTTTTTCCCTTTCCTTTTTCTTTTAGATTTAATAGTTTTCAGATTCTCAACAGACTCTTCTGAACCAGATCCTTCATCAACGCCATTAGCCTGGGCATCCGATGATTCTTGTTTACTGGGACCAGACAACGTATCTTTTCCCTTCCATGGGTTTTTAGCCTCTGTGACCTCAACCGATGAAAGTGACAGCTTAGATTTCAATTCGGTGTAGTAATCCTTGAAGAGATACTCCCAGCTACCTTTATCATCGAAACTTGTTAGAGCCTGTATCAGTCAAGAAGGGCCACAATATAACATTCAGAATATGTCCAAACATAGATCACAATGATTCAGGGACAGGAAATGGGCCAAATTAGTTAATGTACACTTTATCTAGAAACTGAACATAAAGGTGCTATATAAGGACTAAAATCTGACATCAAAACAAAAGAAAGTAAGAAGCCAATGCTCAAATGCGAACAATAAATAAATCTAACAACATAATTGAGTTAATCTGGTCCAGCTCAAATCTAAAACACTCATAACATATTCCAGTTAAACGACTAATTAGTCTAGTTCAAAATAAGACAATCTTTGAGATACTTGGGGATTGTGTACAAAAATCATATGCTCACATTTGGCTGACAAGAAAAAGCAAATATGTCTCCCTTAAGTTTAAGCCAGATTTGGATGTCTGGCAAATGGAAACAAAAAATTCCAATAAGCCAGTCAAGTGAAAAATATAACTATAAGCAAAAAAAATTATAGCTGCAAAAGAAAACCTAAAATAAAACCTTGAGTCAAAATAATAGAAACTTCAGATTTACAGACCAGTTTGCGTGAATCATCTTCCAGTTCAAGATAAATACACTGGGACAACAAACAGGTTACTCATAGAACAACATAAGGTCAATATTCAACTTTGGGAAAAAAATGCCACTAGTAACCTGTCCGACTTGAAACTAACATATCATATCAACCAAACCATTAGAAGAGAGGGAGAGAAAGTACATACATCATTGTTTTCCTGTTCAACGTTCTCAATTAGCATGACGGTTTTCATGCAGGTCTCACAAAAACCTTTATTTCCTCTGACACATAAGATAACCGCATCTTTACTACATTTCTTGCACAATGAGAATGTACATGTGTAGCACATAAAGAGGGCATTCTTCTCGCAAATGCTACACATATGCCAGCCTGAAAACAAGAAAAGCACAATATGAGAGTGGAACACTATATAGGCTTCAAATTCAGATTAAGATAAACATAAGTTGAAGCAGAATACTACGCCGACCCCACCATTGTGGCCGTTAGAAGAGGCATAAAAAGACAAACTAAGGCATTTCTTGGATCAAATTGAATAGAAAGATTTTGAAATCATATTTCACGTCCATTCCACCTAAAACTGCAAATAGCAAAGGGCACACAAGCCTAGACATCATAAACATGCTCCTATCTCACACATATAGTGTTACAGGGTCAAACAGGGACAAACGGGACAGGTGGTTTGTTGCATGGTTCGTCCTAAGTTAACCTTTTGTGGATTAAGACCTTTAACTGAAGACATGGGATTGTTATTTATGAAAATAGGAATTTAATAGAGATCACTCTCCATTGCAGAAGTTACTCAAGTTGTAAATGAATTTTATTATCAATTCAATGTTTAAATTATGTTTGTAAACTATACTGCACATAGACAGAGATTTAAGAGGTCAATCTAACATGTGTAATTCATTCCAATAAAGCGAAAGCATCCCTTTTCTTTCTTACCAAAATATTATGTGATAAAAACCTGGGATGCAAACAATATTGGGCATCCTTGATGTTAGAAGTAGCCAAGGTGAATTTTAAACCCTAGAATATATTTACCTTGGTTAGTTTTTATATTTACTTGATTGCGGACTACATTTGCACGTTCAGTTGTGGTACTTTTTGCATTAAATTCCGCTATAGTCAATATCAATTCCGTGCTGCTGGATTAGAAAGCTTTGACGACGGTGCAAAGCTTAGGATTAAATCCTTAGCGCATCGATCTCGTACTTGTTGAAGTGTGTTCAGGAAAGATCCGAACACTTGCAAGGTAATATATAATGAACAGTTCTAGTTGGTGCAACATATCAATTATCACAGACATCCATAACTCTTATCATTCCCAAGGTATGTCTTTATCACCATTTCTACCAGTTGATATTTGCGGCGAAAGTAACCCACTTAAGCATCAGCCAACAATGTAAATATAACAGATTTTTTATTTAAAAACCGTTCTGGACCTAGTCTAAAAACTCTTTTAATGGTCAAACCGGTGAACCGGTTGTGGTCACATTTTAATTTTTTTAAGATTCTTAGATTTTTTTAATTTGATTATTTTCTTATATTTTTATTTAAAAAAAATTATTTCTTATATTTAAAATTTTATTTTTAGTTATATATATAAATATTTGGATTTTGAACTTTGTTAAAAATATTAGTTTGATAATATTGGAGCGCATTTTGATTTATTTTTTGTCTAAAAATATAAATACAGTTATATTTTATTATACGTAGCAATCCCTAAAACCAATTTAACCGATTAAATTTTACAAAAAATGAACCGGCCAAAATAAATATACAAACCGAATAAATCGAACCGATTTTAAAATCGGTTATAACCGAAATTTTAAGTAGAAAAATATAATTTTGAGATTTTATTAAAAAAATCCTTGAACTCTAGAGTAGAACTACAGCTATTATATTGTGCAAATATGCTTTTGAAACTAAAATCCTTTTAACATACAAATTGACAACAAAAAACCTCTAAGCTATCAGCTGAAAAGTGAGCATACACATAACAAGCGATATGCCTTTATTTATATCATCTAATTAATGCGGGGACCAATCTTTGAACACATTCGATAAAGGATGCCATTCGAGTACAAAATGCAGTAGTTCCATGACTCAAGAAAACATAGTCGCACAAACACAATGTCACACAGTATTTACCTTGAAGATTTTTCGATTAAGAAGACGAAAATTACAGACACGATCACCGAATCTCACGCGGAAGATAATTTAGAATTTTAGTTAGAGCAGAAATCAGAATTAGGTTAGGATCAGACAATTATATTGGGTTCAAAAGTTTGGAACATGTATGAAAATTGGGCTTCCTTCTAGTTTTATTTCTAAAAGCCCATATACAAATTATTTTTACTAAATATATATACTAAATCAGTTAATTCGGTTTAACTGAATTTACAAAATTAAAACTGAAACCGAACCAAATCGAATTAACCGATTTTAAAATTTCAAAATCGAACTACCGAATTAACCGAACCGAATTTTTCAAAAAAATTGGTTTGGTCGGTTTTTTCGGTTTATCCAAACAGTTGCACACCCCTAATTATATGTATATGGTTAAGATTTTAAATTTAAATAATTATATATTTTGAATTATTTATTTATATACATATTTAAGATCTTTAGAATTTAAAATATATTACTTGTTATATTATATTATTATTTTTATATAATATAACGGTTATCCGGTCCAATTTGTTGAACCGTTTTTATAAAGTAAATCGGTTCGATCACCGGCTCGGTTATGAAAACATTGTTATATATAAGTGGAATTAGAGCAACTTAAAAATGGGAAAAATAGACTGAACTGAAGGATTTATTTTGTCCGGGTGGATATGAAGAAAAAGGGGTAATTGTCTGTCAGAGAAACAGATGAAAGATAAAATGACACCAAATCAAATTCCCTCTGTATGTCCATCACATGAAGGAGGGATCAAAATTGAACCACTATAATAATACTTATGATAGTCTTAACACATTTGACACGCAACCATCTAAAGCTAAAAATCTGCATCAATATTCTGTATTTCCATTTCAATTGGAATTGAAAGCAAAGTCCTTTTTAAAATTACAGACCCAAAACCTAATGAGGTTACCGAACAGGTTATCATGAATGAACAGATCAACCAGACATAGCAGCTTGCAACTAGTGATAATTAATACAAACCAATTTAGTAATTTTATAGTTACTTAGAATAACACAACTATTAATGGTTGGTTTCCAGATGCTTAGATAAAAAGCAATTGTAATCCTCAAAGCGTCAACAAAAGGATCAACTATCATCAATTTGTGCATGAGTTTTGAGGTGACGTAAAGAAACACATACCACAGTTCCATCGACCCTTCGACCTGAAAAAAGCTTCGTCTCGATTAACACAGGTTGGATGATATGCCTTTGGGCAACCTCTGAGAAACAATGGAAGAAATGTAATGGATGAGAAAAATTAGATAGTCAGCAAACACTAAATAAAAATAAAGGAACTCTTTCTTAAGCAAAATTGAAAATTTCAATCCCGCACCTCAAACCTTACCTCCGATCACACAACACGAGCTCCCCACCATCAAAGCAAATGAAGCAAACGTCTTCTTCAGCTGTCTTCCTTGATGAGGCCTTTCCAGCGTATTTAGAAACCAAAGGACTTTTAGAAACCTTTCCTCTCTTCCGCTTCCCTCCGAATGCATTCCCAGATTCAACCACATCTGTTTCTGTCTCCATTTCAGTGTCTCGAGTTCTTATCTCCTCCTCGGCAGTAGGTGTATTGTTTTCATCCTGTACTGCAGCTGACGAATCATTCATCCCCTCACAAGGATCACACGTGGAGCTACTAGTTATCTTTGTCTCAAACTTTGTGTCTTCCCATGCAATTTCATCAGCCACCACATCCACTGCTGTCTCTGTTTTCACTTCAGCATCTTCCATATGAACCTCGGGTACATCATTCCTAAAGTCTGAATCCAATCCCTCCACTGTTTCAATTCTACAGTTTCCTGCAGCAAGATCCTCGTGTACTATTATGTCATCCCTATTTTCCACCACAGTCGCGCACACATCTAACTTGAAATCCTTCTCAACTTCCACACTCGTGTTCTCAACTTCCAGCATCTTCGCATCATACATCATATCCTCCTCCGCAGTTAACTCTTTACTCTTGGCAAGCTCATCTGTAGCATCAACACCAGCATATTCCGTATCACCTAGCTCATGAACCTGCACATTTTCTCTGGCATCAAGTATATCTGGGCTCACCTCAGTTATTAGCTCCATACCTGTTTTAACATCTGTGACATGTGTTTCCTCGGAGATCAAGGAGCTAACCTTTTCCTCTTCAACATCAGAAGATGTTTCGGCTGTCTCAACTCCCAAGCAATTGGCAGCTAAGTCAATCTTCTCCACAACATTTGCATCACTTGCCACCATCAAATCCGGATCATTTTCTAACGTCAGACTACCCACCTCCACTAGTCCCGGTTCTGTAAACTTCTCTCCTTCACTCATCTTCCCCTCCAACTCCTTTCCCGATTTATCATTCCATGGTTCCATCCCCTCCCTATCTTCTAGCAAATCATTGCCGCTCCCAGATGTCTGGGAATGAGAACCCGAAACAGTTTCGGCTACGTCAGTAACAACTGATTCCACCTTGGAATCAACTACGGCCATAACTTTTTCCTCTTCTTTCATTCCGACCCGTTGGTCCACGGAAATTTCGTCCCTTCTCGCCTCCGCCTGCCACCCAGAAAACAGTTGCGCATCCCCTGCACAAGTTACATTCTTTCCAACGTTAACATCGTCCACTCTCTCACATACTTGCTCTGATTTCATTTCTAGTACATGTTCCCCAACCTTAAGTGGCTCGTCCACCTCAGCCACCGCTACCGCCTCCTCCATGATTTCCGACTCTGCGGTCAAATGATTCTCCAAAACAACCTGTTCTTCTCCATCTTCGGCTGCCACCTCCTCTAAAGACTTCATTTCAGTGATTTCTCCGCCGACATTCACATTCAATCCACCCAATACAGGAAAAAGTTCGCATTTTTCTTCAATCTTGGTTTCTTCAATTCCCAAATTTCCCTCTTCCATTTTCCGACGTGATCACGTTCAATTCAGTCTCTTCATCCTCAGCGCCACTGTGATTTCCAATTCCTTCACAAAAACCTAACCCTGGTTCCGAATAATGGCCTAGCTCTAGCCATGTAAGCTCGAATGTTTAGCAGATAACTGGATTCGATAAAATTAGGATTGGGCCGGGTCTTCCAAATTTTGGGCCTAATACAATTGGACTTGGAATAAAAGATAATGCCAAGCCCGTAGCTTTCTTGTGAACTTGGACGACTTGGGTTGGGGGCCTAGATTTAGGAACAACAGGCCACATCTATGTTTTCTCCCGCGGACTCAAATTCTATAATAATTTGAATTATTATTATCGTATTATACTATTATATAAATTATTGTTTCATGTCACGAACCAAATAATATTATGTTGTTTTTTACTAGACTAGATTACGTTTCTAAAATCGATGTTTCTGAAATCCACGACTTTGGTTTCAGTAAAATGTGTAGCTGTAGTAGAACCGTTTTAATTTGATTTGGACTATAATTTTAGAGTAGATTTCTTGTGAGACGGGTCAGCCCTACCAATATTAACAATAAAAAGAAATACTCTTAACATAAAAAGTAATACTCTTAGCATAAAAAGTAATATTTTTTCATGGATGACCCAAATAACTGATATTCGCAACAAAAAAGTAATGTTCTTTGCATAAAAAAAGTGCTATTTTTTATTAATAACTCAAATAAGATATTCGTATCACAAAATACGACCCGTGAGACCGTCTCACACAAGTTTTTGTCATAATTTTATTACGACAATTAAATACCCTGTTACAATCAACACTTTGATTTTCAAATATTAAAATACCACTTTCATTGTTAAAAAGTAAATCACTAACCCGGCAAATATTTATTAGGAAGTGTGAATATGATGTATATATCACAACAAAAAAACGGTAAAAACTTAATGACTCAACTAGAGTGAATTTTCGAAAATGAAAATAGGAAAAGTTAAGTGAAATTTGGTTGGCAGTTTTATCTTGATCGATCCGACATTCGACGTACTCAAGTCGCGCTCGTACGCTTCACACAAGTCATCCCCTTTTTCAGTTCAAATCAAGCTCTTGATTTGCAACCTCCTGCAAGTAACGTGTGAGAAAGAATTTTTTGGTCAATCATTCTTACAATCTTATAAAGTCTAACTCAATATAAACTCACTCATACCAACTTTATTTTTTACGTGACACAAGCTCATTATTTCATATAATTACATCATTCACTCATCCAATTTTCATTTACTCGAAATGAAAAATACATTGACAAACACAACGCAATAAATACAACTCAATAATATATATAATATTTTCATGACACAATTTATATAATATGATTCAAAAAATTATTGGATTTATGTTATTTATTTACTGACGTCTGACTTCACCACCCACCCCATGATTGGAAACAAGAAACTCTCAAATATGGCACCAAAATTAAAGCTAGCCAGCCTAAGAGCCCTTTCTCCTTCAATCCCATCTCCCCCAGTCTAGGCCAGCATGCTTGTCTGAAAGTGGAAGATATCAGCCATGAAAGTATACAGTCCTTCGACTTGCACACGTTTGTCTCCTGATTTTTCAGCCACGGCGCCATGGGTTTCCACGACTATGCTGACGTATTGTCGAAATCCATCTTGTTCTTCAACGAGAGAGGGAGCGGTAGGGGTGGTCAAATTTTTTTATTAACCGCTCGAACCGAATTGTACCGTACCGTTTTTCCTAATTTTTTTAAATAAAAACCGCGATAAAAATTAGTAACCATAAACTGTACCGCATACGCGGTTCGGTTATTTTTTTTGCCAAGAACAGCACCAAACCTCACTGCCTAAATACTTTTCATAATATTTGATTTATGATTATAATAATTTGTAAACAATATATTCAATTAAAGATGTCGTCATTCATTATATCTCAACTCTATTTAAAATTATGGCAAAAACTTGTGTGAAACGGTCTCACGGGTCGAATTTGTGAGACGAATCTCTTATTTGGGTTATCAATGGAAAAGTATAATTGTTTATGCTAAGAGTATTACTTTTTATTGTGAATATGGGTAAGGTTAACCCGTCTCACAGATTATTATCTGTGAGACGGTCTCACATGAGACCTACTCTAAAATTATTAATCCAATAAAGAAAAGTTATCTTCTTTTTAATTATTCTTCGTATTAGTATTTTATTAGAGTTTTTTTTTTACAATAATATTTTTTTGAAGTTTGAAAGTAAAAAAAGAAGATAAATAGCGTAAATGTCATTTTTGTTGTGAGTGTGTTGTGTTGTTAAATTATTAATAATTTTGAATCTTGATTATTGTTTTATCTGGTTTTATCTTTGTATAATTTGAAGTATATTTTATATTTGAAGATACTATATTGTTGTTATTTTTAAATAAATTAGAATATCATGTTAAAATATTTTTCATTAAAAAAAACTATAAACCGACCGCAACCGTCTTAAACCGCTCAAAATCGTAAGCCCAATTTTACACGTATAACCGCGATTATTTTTTTAAAATAATAACCGACTGCATATGGAAAATCAGTTTGAATTAAAAAAAAAAAAAAAACTGCAAAACCGCACTGTGATCACGCCTAGAGAGCGAGGTATTTTCCCGCGGACCAGAGAATCCCGTGGCGTGGGCATTCCGGGCTAGGCTACGGGTAGCAGGTGGCGTTGAACCTCACCGATGGGTACTCCGACACCGGAGACATCAAGTTCAACTTCCCGATGGCCTTCACCACCACCAGGGACGGAGCTACAATGGGGCTAGGTTGGGCTTTAGCCCCACCTATTTTTTTTTTAAAAATATAGATATACTTTATTTTAAAAATTTTGTTGACTAGTCCCGATCAATTTTTTCTCTCTTATTCACTATGTGCACTCTCTCCATTTTTTTCCCTCAAGCCATCACAATTTTTGTTACTCTCGGCAATGTCTCTGCATAACCGAGATCAGTCGTTCTGAAAGCCATGGAGGAAGCAGCAAAAGGAATGTCATATATGGTTTGATATAGTAGTAACTACCCTCGAAGGATTCATCATTGTGGTTCTTCAATCCTTTGATCAAAGATCATCCACAATTCGTCTCTTGTAAGGAGGGTTCGGTTTATTTTAACTCATCGGATCCTAATCCTAACATTTTGGTTGGGGCTATTGTGGCCGGTTGGACCGCAAGAAGACGACGATGACATAGTTGATTTTAGGAAGTCTGAGCCGGCGACTTATATGGATGCTCCATTTGTGGGTGTTCTAGCTTATTTTGTGGCATTCCTAACTTAAGTTAGGAGAAAACACCCCCAAGATTTTGTGCATAAATCCCTACTTTGAATTCCCCTCTGGACTAGATTACAGTACAAGAGTCTCTCATCTCTCAGAAACCAAGAAGGAAGAGACTAGGCGTAGGGAAGAGTGGGTAAAATAGCTCAATTCACCTATTCAGTTTAAGTTGATGATGCCATATAAATTTATAATATACTCATTGACATTTATGTGTTTAAGTGATGTACATGCATATACACATAATCGCACCTTGCTGGTGGTAACGTTGTAACTTAAATATTTTAAATCGTATAATAACACAAACATCTCATTTCTATTGTTTTACTCAGCAGGAACAATTATTGCAACACAACAATCTGTAAAAAAAAAAAATCTTTTAGAACATTATGTAATTTTTGTTCTTCTGATTGTTTAGAACTTTTTTCATAAATAACATGATCTTAATTTCATTTAACTTTCGAGGTAAATAGTTTTTTAGACTAGATTTAAATTTTTATTTTTTGTATTTGGTGTTACAAACAAAGAAGATCATCGTCTCCTTGAAGTCAACAATTTCATTAAAAGAATGATGTGAAATATCAGCCATGAAAGTATTACTAGTTTTGAATTTTGATTATTGTTTTATCTAGCACTACGAGAATAAATGTTTATGGTGACATTCATAAATGTCATCATATTCAATATTTAGTGACATTTAAGTTTCAGTGACACCTCCAACAAATGTCCTCTATTCCAATATCGTCTTAAACTTCCTGACATTTTTTAATATCATTATAAGATATTAATGACAACTTCATACGTGTCACTAATTATTCATATAATGACAATTTTAAATGTCAGGAAAACTCATGTTTTAAATACATTTATACATGCCTTGTTATTATAGTAATAATGAAAAATTTATATGTCAGTTAAAATCATTTATAATGACAACTAAAAGTATTGTGTATGTTATTTATAGTGACATTAATAACAAATGTGAGAATATTTAAGTTGGATAAATATTGGAGGAGGGAAAAATAGATAAAATAAATGTGGAAATAAAAAAACATATTAGATTAGTTATCCTGACATTTTTAATTGATGTAATTTTTTATATGGAATGAAGCAATTATTTTCCCTCCTACAATATTTATCAACCCAAATATTCTCACATTTATTTATAGTGACAATTTTTAGTTTTTTTAATGATTTTTTACGATGTGGGACAAATAATTGTTTTCTTCCATATAAAAAATGGCATCAATTAAAAATGTTAGGATAACTAATCTAATATGTTTTTTTATTTTATACAATATTAATTTTTTGCAAGTGTCATTATTAAGTATTTGTAACAACATTTAATTAAAAGTGTTTACAAAAAAGTGTCACAATAGCATTTTTTGTTGTAGTGT
This sequence comes from Primulina eburnea, assembly GCF_022965805.1. Taxonomy (NCBI): domain Eukaryota; kingdom Viridiplantae; phylum Streptophyta; class Magnoliopsida; order Lamiales; family Gesneriaceae; genus Primulina; species Primulina eburnea. The sequence continues at coordinate 1,651,062 of NC_133113.1, forward strand.
AGTTTTATTTTTGTATGATTTGAATTATATTTTATATTTGAAGACGCGATTCTCAACTGATCGTTAATCAAATGAAAGGGATCTACACTATTAATCAAGAGGGCACTCAAGCCTTACTTCATCAAGGCATGCAAGCAAAGGTTGGCTAGACTGCTCGATTGGAGGATTGGCAACGCTTGTTGCGAATTACTGTTCTTCATTTGCCTTAGTTGTGTGTCGGGTCAACGGAAACACTTGCACTTACTGATCGGTATATTGTTATTGTTTTCAAATAAATTATAATATATATTAAAATATTTTTCATTAGAAAAACTATAAACCGACCGCAACCGTCTTAAATCACTCAAAACCATAATACCAATTCTACACGTAAAACCACGATTATTATTTTTAAAATACTAACCGACCATATATGAAAATTCGGTTTGAATTTTTTTAAAAAAAACTGCGAAACCGCACCGTGATCACCCTTAGAGAGCGGGGTATTTTCCGGCGAACTAGAGAATCTCATGGCGTGGGCATTCCAGGCTAGGCGACGGGTAACAGGTGGTGTGGCGACGGGTAGCAGGTGGCGTTGAACCTCACCGGTGGGTATTACGACGCCGGAGATAACATCAAGTTCAACTTCCCGATGGCCTTCACCACCACCAGGGACGGAACTACAATGGGCTAGGTTGGGCTCTAGCCCTACCTAATTTGAAAAAAAAAAAAATAGATATATTTTATTTTAAAAATTTGTTGACGACTCTCAATCAATTTTCTCTCTCTTATTCACTCTGTGTGCTCTCTGTGACAGCTCCATTCTTTTTCCTCAAGTCATCACAATTTTCGTTACTCTCAGCAATGTCTCCGCATAACCGGGATCAGTCGTTCTGAAAGCCATGGAGGAAGCAGCAAAGGAAATGTCATATATGGTTGGATAGAGTAGTAACTACTCTCGAAGGATTCATCATCGTGGTTCTTCAATCCTTTGATCAAAGATCATCCACAATTCGTCTCTTGCAAGGAGGGTTCGGTTTATTTTAACTCATCGGATCCTAATCCTAACATTTTGGTCTGGGCTATTGTGGCCGGTTGGACCGCAAGAAGACTACGACGACAGAGTTGATTTTAGGAAGTCTGAGCCGGCGACTTATATCGATGCTCCATTTGTGGGTGTTCTAGCTTATTTTGTGGCACTCCTAACATAAATTAGGAGAAAACACCCCCAAGATTTTGTGCATAAATCCCCACTTTGAATTCCCCTCTGGACTAGATTAAAGTACAAGAGTCTCTCATCTCTCAGAAAACAAGAAGGAAGAAACTAGGCGTATGGAAGAGTGGGTAAAATAGCTCAATTCACCTATTCAGTTAAGTGGATGATGCCATATAAATTTATAATACATTCATCGACATTTATATGGTTAAGTGATGTACATGCATGTACACACAGGGGCGGATCTAGGATTTAGGGACAGGGGGGGCCGCTAAGTTTATTTTGCGACGGTTTTCTCAAAAACCGTCGCCATATGGCGACGGTTATAAGAAACTGTCGTGAAATTTGCGACGGTTTTTTAAAAACTGTCGCTATATGGCAACGGTTTTAAGAAACCGTCGCAAATTTTGCGACGGTTTTCGTCACAACCGTCGCTAAGCCAGAAAAAATAAGCGCTCCCAGGTTTCGAAATCGGGCGGATGAAACATTATAAGTGGCTTTAGCCACTGAGATACATGGACGTATCATTCTTTTTGTGGAGGCCATATATATATATATATATCTATTTATATATTTAGTTTAAAAAAATTTAATATATACTAAAAATTTTTTTAAATTTTTTGGGGGGGCCGTGGCCCCCGTTCGCCCTACACTAAATCCGCCCCTGTGTACACATAATCACACCAAACACGAGCATTTGCTGGTGATAACGTTGTAACTTAAATATTTTAAATCGTATAATAACACAAATATCTCATTTCTATTGCTTTACTCAGCAGGAACAATTATTGCAACACAACAATCTGTAAAAAAAAAAATCTTTTAGAACATTATGTAATTTTTGTTCTTCTGATTGTTTAGAACTTTTTTCATAAATAACATGATCTTAATTTCATTTAAATTTCGAGGTAAATAGTTTTTTAGACTAGATTTCAATTCTATTTTTTTATTTTTTTATTTTTATTTTTATTTTTTTGTATTTGGTGTTACAACCAAAGAAGATCATCGTCTCCTTGAAGTCAACAATTTCATTAAAATAATGGTGTGAAATTAATGCGCTCACAATTTACTATCACTTGTCAAAATCTTCGAAGTTTCAAGTTTCAAGCCATAAAAATTTCCTCAACTTCTTCACAAATTACATAGCCAAATCAAAATTTGAATGTCATAAATATTAATGTCTTGATAAAACCTAACTATTCTAATATTAGAGAAACACATATAACATTTAGATTTAGATACATAACATAACATTAAATTAAATATATTTTAATGTTAAAAGTAGGGATATCAATTGGACAAGAAAGGACGGATATCCGACCTGCATTTGACTCTTTTCCGATAAGTTTGGATAAGTTAAAGAAAGATTTAAGATAGGTTATTGGTTCGACATAATCAATTATGTCGAAAAATATCATGAAACATAGTAGTCTGATAAGCTGGAGCCATTAATTACGGGCATGATCTTGCCCGTGTTCTGATTTAAATTTTAACCGGGGCGGCGAACTTGATCCGAACTCGTCGGTTTGCCATCTCAAGTAAAAAGTGATGGTCCTCACGCGTAATCAAGTACAATTTGATTAGTTGTGGAAACAAAATGGACGTATCACCAACCAAGATATGTGTGCGCCAATTTATGGGTTAACTCGACCCTACCCCTGCGGGCACTGCCCGCAGAGGTCGATCTAACGGCTCGGATTTTTCCGAGTCAATTTTTTTATTTTTTTTTAACATGGAGGTGGGCTCGGATCACTCATGTGGAGTGATCTTGGCCGTTCATTACCCATGCAGGCACTGCCTGCACGGGTAGGGTGAAACAAACCCAATTTATGCCACCAACAAACAAACCAATCCATATTGAGTAAAATGACTAGAAAACTATATTAGATGACTTATGATCCCAAAATTTTCAAAGAAAATATTATAATATGGGTTGGTAGGATTATGTATCTATTTAGTTTTAAACATTGTCACGCACTTAAAATTATAAGGTTTTCTTTCTAAAACAAAATCATGAATTGAAAAACAAAAAGACAACAAAGGTAAAAAAAAAAAAAAATTCATTAATTAACACTAAATATGGATTAGTATGACTGATAAGATGACCATTGATTTATCACATTTAAAAAGTATAATATAGCAAATATTATTGTTTGCTTAACAAATCCGTTGTAGTCTAGTTGGTTAGGATACTCGGCTCTCACCCGAGAGACCCGGGTTCAAGTCCCGGCAACGGAATATTCATTTTTGAAGCGACGTCGTTGGACTCAATATTTGTAACCTATTGCTAGTGTCTGTACGATACTACATACAAATTTGGCTTATTACTTGAATAAAAAAATTAAGAATCGGAAATGAATCAAATCATAAAAGCTCGTTAAACAAATCAAGCTCAAGTTTGTAATATTTTGCTTCTTAACTCGTAAATATACTCGTTGATAAGTTTTGAAAAATAATAATTTGATTTATGGATTTTGCACATTATTTATTAAATATATAGAAAAATTTATTAAATTTATTTATTATAATAAATTTAGAAATTTTAAGAATGTTATATTTTACGTTAAATATATAATTTATATTTTAATGAATTAATTGAAAATTCAAATGTATAATTCATATTTATTAAGCTCGTTTAGGCTCAATAAAATCTCGAATAAGCTCGTAAGTCATGAATATATTCGTTAAATAAAGTTCGACTCGAGTATAAACGAGTCAAGCTCAAACAGTCAAGAATTCGGTTCGGTTTGACTCGATTACATATTCTTTACTAACAGTGAGATCTTGTAAATTTTTTCCATTGCTATTTTAGAAATATGCGCTTTAATTTGTTGAATATGTCATGTTTCGTGGAAAGTGGTGCAACTAGCATGTTAATTATTGGGATTTGGCTATAATGATTGTAATTATTGTGAAATAATTAATTAGCTTTACAGTTAAAATCGTGTTTTAAAATATTTATATTAAGAAATATCTAATATAAATCGAAGTCTAATAGTTTCTAGGCTCGATTCCAGCCTTATCTTGGCGAGTATGCAAACTGCTCGATCGTAGAAATTTACTTCTTTAATTTATTTCGATTTTTTCGATTTTACTGTATTACGATCTTACGTTGTGAGACAAACATCATGATATCTATAATATATTCAATGAATTTATCTATATTGCTTGCATAAATATCCAGATAAAGTAAATGACATAATTGGATAAAATCATTCACATAAAAGTCAATAAAGCTCAAGCCACAAGTTGATTCACTGGACATTTACTCTAACATTTTTGACAGTAATTCAACATCAAATTTTATACTTGTGAGTTTTCTTTCCCAAATGAGGCTTGAATATCGTGTCAAAGTGTGCATCAAACAAGATTTTATTTCTTAGTTTTCAAAACGTATAACCTAGCAGTGATATTTATTATTACTTCCCAACATATAACTAATAACAATTTTAAAATAGTAACACTACAAACTTTGAAAACTCCAGAAAAAATTTCAAATCAAATTCTAAGCATTGATTTATTAAAAATCCAACTTTAAGATGTTATCTATCACAAATTCGAAATTAAGTATAATTCCATAGAATTAGAATAAATTTAGAGATAAAAAGAACTGATGATTATCTTGTAGTGTACGGAACTTTGGGGGGTTATCTATATTTTAGAACATATTTTGTGTTAGAACAATTTGCATAATTATTTAGTTTGTCGATAACGAACAATGTTCATCGTTGCGAAATTACGAAGATCATCAAGAAGAGCAATTCGGTTTGTTGGATATTGATTTGACTTAGTTCACCTAAAAATACAAAATATCTTCATTGTATCATGAAAGAAATTTTTCATATCTCTGTGACTAAAGTGAGGGAAAAAATATTTTTTAAAAGAAAGTATTACAAACGTGTTTTGGAGTTCATTCACAAATTATTTATATTCGAAATAAATTCTCAACATCCTGGACTGATTTGAACGAAGAGACAACTTCTTACTGAAGAGCTATTAATGATATACAATTTCAACATTTTTTAGTAGGTAACTTTGGACATTTTTAATGATATATTAAATACACAAAATAAAAATAAAATGAACTTGATAAAAATTTAAAAAATGCAAAAAATATTCATCAAAATAAACGATCTTAACAAACTCGACGATACGTTGACGATGTTATGATAAGTGAATAAAAATCGAGAACAAAGTCAAAATATTGCTTGTGTATATGCATGTTTATAATATCTTAATTTTATTTATTAATTTTTCAAATATTTTATATAATAATTATGAACAAAGTCAAAATTAAGGGTCTACTATAATTTGGAATCGTAGTAATAATAATAATAATAATAATAATAATAATAATAATAATAATAATAATAATAATAATAATATGACAAAAACTTGTGTGAGACGGTCTCACGTGTCGTATTTTGTGAGACATATCTATTATTTTGGTCATCCATGAAAAAATATTACTTTTTATGTTAAGAGTGCTATTTTTTTATTGTGAATATCGGTTGATGGGTATAAGACCAATTATTTGTTGGGTTAATTAAATCAATTGGGTTTGGCATTATTGAGGCCCAAAATATTGATTATGTTTGCAAAAGCCCAAGCACATTAGACTCTCTTAAAAATCTATAAATAGAGGAGTTTCCCCCCAATTGAAGGTATGCTCTCATTTTCATAAAAGTTCTTTAGTTCTCTGAATTTTCTTTGAACTGCTTACTGACTTGAGCGTCGGAGTGTCTACGTCAGGAACCCTCCGATGCCCACTTGACGAGTGTTCGTGACGCAGGTGACACCCAGCAAATTAACGATATATTGCCCACGTGGATCCGTTTACCAGCCTGGTGAGCCCGTTTACAGGCCCAGTAGACTAGTATATTAATCAACCGGATTCCGCGTACGCAGTTTATTCGACTCATTCTATTGTAGCTGCATCATCGGTAAAGTTGACCCGTCTCACAGATAAAGATTCGTGAGACAATCTCACAAAAAATCAACTCTAATAATACTGGGTTAAAAGTGGAAAAACAGTTCAACGACCATGGATTCGCTGACATCCCGCGATGCACAAAATATTGTAACCAAAGTTTGAAAATGAAAGTTTTATTATCTTTACTTTTCCTTGAATCTGAAAAAAAAAAGTACTTCCACTAAAAAAAAGTACCTTGTAAGCACGTCCTTTTCACTTCAATTTCATATTTTAAATAATATTTTTGTACTTCTTATATATATATAACTATTTTTTAAATACTTAATAAATTCTATTATTGTCAAAAGAAAATTAAATTATAATCATTATGCAGACTAGTGCTTCAAATGAATCAAGTCAAGCTACATTATAGCTTGATAGAAACATTTTTGGCTAATATTAGATCTCTATGTCCACGCAGGATTTTGATTCATCTTATAAATTCTTAAAATATCAAAATTACCCATTGTAAAAATAAAATAATCTTATAATAGCACATATATTTAAGTTTCAATATTTTATTTTATCTTTAATAATTTCTTCATAAAATGTGTTTTATCGTTATTTTCATCAGATGAAAGTCTTATAATAAAGAGTAGGTCTCATGTGAGACCGTCTCACGGATCTCAATCTGTGAGACGGGTCAACCCTACCCATATTCACCATAAAAAGTAATACCCTTAGTATAAAAAACAATATTTTTCATGGATTACCCAAATAAAGATTCGTCTCACAAAATATGATCCGTGAGACCGTCTCACACAAGTTTTTGTCTATAATAAGATTATGAGACGAGGAGTTCAAATATTTATTTAAAATTTATAATTAGTTCGAAACGATTCATGATATTGAAACGATTTAGACGAGTGTTCTAGTACAATTAGTTATGTGGTTGGTTATAATTTCGTGCAAGTACAATTAGTTATGGGGTTGGTTATAATTTCGTGCAAATAATATATAAATTTTGAAACAATGTAGAAATTATTTAGAGTAGATCTCTTGTGAGATGTTTGCACGAATTTTTATCTGTGAGATGAGTCAACCCTATCGATATTCACAATAAAAAGTTATACTTTTAGTATAAAAAATACTAATTTTTCAAGGATGACCTAAATAAGATATCTGTCTTACAAAATACGATACGTGAGACTGTCTCACGTAAATTTTCGTCAATTATTTAAATAAATTTAATCAAACGCCATCTTTATTTTGAACTAAAGTTCGTAGATGTGGTCGATTTCAGTGTGTGAAGTCTCCCCAGTCCTTAAATGGAAATGGGCTCAAATTCTTCGTTGGTCCCCATCTGATCTAACGGTAAAGTGATTTTGGCAGGACAGATCCTATCGTCCGCATTATACGCCTTCATTTAATACACTTTAATATACCCAAAACACCCACGTCGTTCCTGTGAACCATGTCAGACCTCTTTTTAAAAAGGACAGGGATAAAACCGTCATTCAACAAACTCCCCCACCGTCACATTTCCCACCGCAGTGGGAGACTTCGTCACTCTGTGTGCCCATTCGAGTGTGAGTTCGAGAGAGAGAGAGGGAGGCGGCGAATTTCTTCTTCGCAAGTTCGTGTTCCGTGGGAGCTGCATTGGAGTTTTTGCACAGAGATCGAGGTTGGTTAGCATTTTCTCCCGATTTGGTGGAGTACTCGTGAAATTGTTGTTACGGCGGAGAATCGCTGTCAAGTGTGGTTTTAGGAACAATGTCTTGTTCTATTATCGGTGGTTGATCAACGGCATTGTTTTCCAACTGTTTCCTGCCATATTCTGTTTGTTCACGGCTAGTTTTTCTGCGATCGTTGGTGGAAGGCTTTTAAAACTGTAATTACAGAGGAGAATAGCTGTTAACTGTTGATTTTGAAGCACTATCGACCATTGATGATCGGCATTTTTTTAAAACTGTTTTCTGCCGAATTGTGCGTCGAAATGTGAATTTTCTTTAATTTTATTACTGTTCCATTTTGTGACTTTTGGTTTTCCTTTTGCTTCGAGTCGTGTCATATTATTGCTTTCTTAAAAAACTAGTATAATATTAACTTTACTGGACTTGTAAATTATACTCACCTGAAAAAACTGACGTTATTGTTTTATTGTTATGTATTATACAGTTCACGCTTCCTCGAAGAGGCGACTTTTTTCAGATGGGCTAATTAAGGGTGATAGCTGAAGCGTACCTGAATATTTTGAGTGATTTACGGATCTACCAGATGCAGATTTTATTTTAATGCGTGATTTTCTCCCGTTATTTAGTGGTATTTTTCCTGGTTGATTTATTGAATGTAATTCAATTTATTTTGTTACCGTTAATTGGGTGTTAATTTGGCGATACCATTGCAGATCCAGCATTATTTGATGTATCGTGTGGGTTTATGGCAATTTGATATTTTGTCTTCTGATGAAATATCAAGGTTGTATATTTTTTCAGGGCAAAGCTTCCTCTCCGCCATTTTATCGAAATCCTAATCTTAAGTCTCAGTTTAGAGCCAAAACATTCCTAAGGTAAAATTCATTGTCAATTTCACTCTCCCAATAAAATAACAAATATTCTATGTTTTGTGCGAAGTGGGTGTGTGGTGTACATAATGGGGGTCCACTATTCAAGTTTGGCAGCATTTTTGTACATAATCATTACTTCGAGTCGAAGCATAGTTGGGGTCCCCATTAAGCAAAGTTAATCTATCAAATTGTGAGTTTTTCGACTCTGTCCCAAATGATATCGAGATTTCTGTTGGAAGAAATTGCTTTTGGCCTGCCATTATGAAAAATGTGTAATCACAACCAACCCCTAACAACTAGCCGTCTAGCCCCCTTTACCAAAACAAATTGTTTGATAATGGTTTCTTAAGCTTTCTATAATTATCTCTCTTGCTCTATCTTTTTGCAGATTTGCATGCATTAGAGTGCTGGAATCTTTATTTCTTATTGCAAGTCCAACGACTTGATTTACAACAGTGCTAACTGTCTTTGCCTTTTTTGTCCGGCAAGAATGGTCCCTTGAGTAGTTTTGTGTTGATTTCTCTTGTTGGGGTTTTTTGGGCGAGACTTATTATGGTTTTTCATATTTGGTGAGATTGGACTGGATTCTAGTAGGATAAAAAGGGGTCGAGGTGAAAATGGGGGCAATTGGTGCAGAAGATTTAATGAATTGGGAGAAGCTACAAGGCATGGGGAACGGAAGTGATGAGAAGATTCTTGTGTTGGTGAGGTTAAGGCCTTTGAATGAGAAGGAGATTGCACGAAACTGAAGTTGCGGATTGGGAATGCATCAACTCAACCACCATTTTGTACCGGAACAGCCTCCAGGAGCGGTCTGGACTTCCTACAGCTTACTCATTTGGTAAGTAGTGCATTTGTTGTCATGTACATCTGTATTTGATCATCTTTTTCAGTTTTGATCATGAAACAAATTTGCAATAATATCTCCCAGTCTTTCAGTATCCGGTACTTCGAAAATGAACTGAAAGTATTTCATCTAGTTTCCCTCATTTTTTATGCAAGTTCTGTTTGTTTTTCGTACTATTTCTGAACGGGACGCATCAGAATCCTTGGCAGAATATAGGTTCCAGGCTTGAGTGAATATTCTGGACAAATCACAAGCTTTTAAAGTAGCCTGTCGTGTGACTTTAATATCGAATTTTTGACTTGTTTGTGTTTGCAAATCACGATAGCTGAGGATTCTAATGAAACCATCTTTCTGCTTCCTGTATTGTGTCTGGGTTTGTGATGGTAGATCGAGTATTTAGGGGTGACTGCACAACCAGGGAAGTGTATGAAGAAGGAACAAAAGACGTTGCTCTTTCTGTGGTTGGTGGTATCAACTGTAAGTATGATACTGGATGACTTTGTTTGATGTTTGTTGATTACAACTGCCTTCGTCCAGATAAATTTTTTAATAAATTCGAATGTGGGTACGAAAAAGGAATGGCTGCAACAATTTTTCATAATCTTTTTGACCTTTTCATTTCAGCAACGATTTTTGCATATGGTCAGACAAGCAGCGGGAAGACGTATACAATGAATGGTATTACTGAGTATACAGTAGCTGATATTTATGATTATATACATAAGGTATGTAAGTTCTAATCCCACAATGCTCATCTCAGAGAATTGATGCATTTCTTCATTAGTGCAATTTCTTCCTTTCCTATAAAGGAATCTTATTTGCAACCATTTCTTAAAAATGGCACTTTCTTCTTTTTTCCTCCCTCTGTGTCCTTCCAGCATGAAGAAAGAGCATTTGTGTTAAAGTTTGCTGCAATGGAGATTTATAACGAAGTTGTTAGAGACCTCCTGAACACGGATAATTCTCCATTAAGGATACTTGATGATCCAGAGGTAAGTTTTGTATTTGTGGTCTTGTAAATACATGCATATATATTCCTTTAAATTATATTCTTCGTTCTGTAGAAGGGAACTGTTATAGAGAAACTCACAGAAGAAACTTTGAGGGATTGGAATCACCTCAAGGAGTTGCTATCCATCTGCGAAGGTAAGACATTTTCCATCTGATTATTTGGTTTATATTTGTGAGAATATTATGTCGTATGTTTACATGTTTCTTTAACTTTTGCATAGCACAAAGACAGATTGGAGAGACCTCATTGAATGAAACAAGCTCTAGATCCCATCAAATTCTTAGACTGGTTAGCTCACCTTTCTTTCCCCCCCAGTAATTTTTAGTGTAATTTTTCTGAAAAATATTGAAGTATCACGGTTTGTTGTCATTATCTTATTTTCCAGACAATTGAAAGTTCTGCTTGTGAGTTTTTTGAAAAATATTGAAGTATCACGGTTTGTTGTCATTATCTTATTTTCCAGACAATTGAAAGTTCTGCTTGTGAGTTTTTAGGGAAAGGCAACTCAACAACCCTTGCTGCTAGTGTGGTAGAGTAACATTAATTTTTCATATGAATTTCTCAATTTTTTCCGATGGTGGTAATAAATGTGCAAGTATTTAGACGGTTATTTATTCTATCTTTGCCTGCAGAATTTTGTTGACCTGGCAGGCAGTGAGCGTGCATCTCAAGCATTATCAGTTGGGCAAAGGCTGAAAGAAGGCTGTCATATAAATCGTAGTTTACTGACACTAGGGACTGTAATCCGAAAGCTTAGGTTGATGACCCACTCTAAATCCTAATATCTTAAATGCGGATAATTAAATCTGGTCACTCATTCATGCACTGAACTGGACGTAGTTCCTTTTTTTATTTACTGAGACTTTGTGTGTGTGTGTGTGTCTCTCTCTCTCTCTCACACGCACACGCACACGCACACCCACACCCTCTCACCATTATTCATGACCTCATTAAAATACTAATCTAGAGAAGAAGCATATCGTTTGCTCCTCCTCCATCTGCGAGTCAAATATTTTTCCATTTCAACTTTTGAATTATATGACTTCATGCAGCAAAGGAAGACATGGACACGTCAATTATAGAGATTCAAAGCTTACAAGGATTCTGCAGTCTGCCCTGGGAGGCAATGCGAGAACTGCGATCATTTGCACCTTGACCCCTGCCAGAAGCCATGTTGAGCAATCAAGGAATACCCTTTTATTTGCAACCTGTGCAAAGGAAGTATCAACTAACGCACAGGTCAATGTTGTGATGTCTGATAAGGCTTTGGTAAAACAACTTCAGAAAGAAGTAGCTAGGCTGGAGAGTGAGTTAAAAAGTCCAGGATCAACATGTGATCATGCAGCATTGTTGAGAAAAAAAGATGTGCAGATTGAAAAGGTTATGAACCATGATTCATCTACATGATATTTCACACTTCACTGGTCTAGTTCTAACAATTTTTGAAGTTTTTTTGTTTGACTAGAAATAATTTTGTTTAAATGGACTTTAGCAAATGCAATTACCTGGACAGAAATGAACTTTGCTTGGAATTATCATCTTTGTCCAGTTTCAATAAAAACTTAATGTGCTCTGACATGGTTTCAACAGTTATTCAGAGTATAAAAGTTTTCTCTGTGATTTACATATCCACATAAACACAACACTATAAACCTGCATGGATCCTGTGAAAGAGTTTATGGTACAAATTTCTTCTCAATATTGTTCACAGAGAGATGCTACTATCAACAGTTAAATTTACACAGCTATTAATCTAATCAGTTTTTTCCAATTCCCATTGCTTATTTGTTTGAAGTTAATATGGATCGCCTCTGTCAATATTTGCAGTTGGAGAAAGAGATTAGAGAGCTGAAGAAGGAACAAGATCTTGCTCATTCTCGGATTGAGGAATTACTACGAATTGTCGAAAACATGGGTTCACAAAAGCTCATTGGTATTCAATCTGTTGATTCGGAGTTTGAACGTACGGGGATATCAGATCCAATACTTTCAGAAAGCAGTGAGGATCATTCTTTATCTGATGCTGTATCTGATTCAAGTAAAGGAATAGATGAATCTACGACAGGGATTGGAGAATATTCTGATGACATGTGTAAGGAAGTTGGATGCATCGAGATGGCTGGATCTGAACAACATGAAATGTACGAGTCATTGCACCAGTCATCAAATGGTGAAAACAGAGAAAGAACGCCTAATATGTGGCAGCCTAGGTATGAGACCATCATTGCACAGGAGACCGCAGGAGCATCACCCACCGGAATTAGTGACGCCAAGAGTGGCCATTCTTTTGGTTTACTAGAGCAGAAATTTCAAGATTTGCAGAAGACCATCGATTCCCTAGTCACGCCTTACCCCGATTCATCTTCTCCTGGGGCCACATCAACCAGTATGACTGGTTCTGGAAGATTAAAAATGACACAAAGCCGAAGTGATAGAGCTAACTTAATGGTTGGTTCACCAGACTTCGAGATGCCTGAACAAAGTGAAAGCACACCACCAACAGTGTTGGAGAATACTTTCACCGGAAGACCAGAAGGTGCCTTCCAAAGAAAGCACTGGAAAATTCCTCCTGTTATTTATGGTGCAAGTAACGAGACACTGTCCAGAAACGATTCTCTATCCTCACACTCTGGTAGTTTCATAGATGAAACAAACTATAAGAATGCCCAAGGGGATGAGGACATTCCCACTCTTGGTTCGTTTGTTGCTGGACTCAAGGAGATGGCAAAGCTTCAGTATGAAAATCAATCCATGAATCAGGTGAGAGTGGTCCTGTCCTCCAATCTAATCCTCATTTTGCTAGAAATCACACTTACAATTTTTTTTTTTATAAGAAACGATATATTATTGATATTAAAGTGTCAAATTACATTAGTGGACTAGTGGTCCACTAAATCAAGAAGTGCAAGTAATTCTAATCTCTAATGATAAATAAAAGCCCAATCTCTCAAGATATCAAATATGGAGACATTCTTGAAATCTTCATGTGTGCCAATCCACAAAGCCATCGCTATCTTGATTCTTTCCCAGCATTGTTCTCGTGATTCGTCCTTGCCTTAAAAAAGTCTTCGGTTTCTTTCAAGCCATATGTACCAGCAGATGCATTGTACCACGACACGCCAAAAAGTTCTTCCTCTTGATCCTTTCTGCTGCCCCAAATCCATCGCAAATAAGTCTTTTGTTGTTGCCGGCTTAACCCACACCAACTGAAGATCTTCCAACGCCTTAGCCCACAAACCACTCGAAAATGAACAATGTATGAGCATATGATCTTGGCTTTCTGAGTCATTCCTACACAAAACACACCAATTCGGGCAAAAATTCATCGAGGGCCACTTTTTTTGCATCATATCCGAGGTTGGTAACTTCCCCTGAGTAGCAATCCATGAGAACACCTTTATCTTTATCGGTACCGTAACCTTCCAAATGATGTGAAGAAAGGGATAAGGTGGAAAAAGTGTAAGTGGAAAAAACGACTCGAAGAATGATTTGATTGTAAAGACCCCAAATGAATCCCCCTGCCACACTCGATAATCCTGCATCCCCTCCACCAACCTAACACTCTCTATCAACCCTAATAACTCTGTCAACTGATTAAACTCCTCATCTCTCACTGCCCTCCTGAAATGAAAATCCCAAGATTGATTTGAGAGTTGTCTGTCTATGCAATAGAAATGAGAAATTGGCATGTTGTGAACTGTGGACAATTGAAATAATGTAGGAAATAGCTCTTTGAAAGGAGACTCCCCCACCCACCTATCTTCCCAAAATCTAACCTTATCACCCCCCCTAACCCGTGTCGACACAAGTTGCTGAAAAGTCGGGTAAACTCGTGAAATAAACTTCCAAGGGCACTTAAACGTCACATTTCTTGCCAAACCCGCGTCCCAACCGTTGTCTTGCATCCCATATAAACTCACAATAATTTTCTTCCAAAGAGTTCCATCTTCGGTGCAAAATCTCCACCACCACTTCCCCATCATGGACTTATTTCGCAAGACAATATTTCCAATGCCCAACCCCCCTTTATCCTTCGGTTTGCACACATGTTTCCACGCCACCAAATGGCTTTGAACATCTCCATCCGCTCCATCCCATAAGAAATTTTTTGAAATCCTCTCAATCAACTTTGCAATGTGTTTTGGCATTCTAAAGAGGGACAAGTAATATATCGGAATAGAATTCAAAACCGACGATATCAAAGTCAATCTTCCTCCTCGCGACAAAAAAGATTTTTTCCAACTTGCCAATTTCTTGGACACCTTAGTCACAACCGGTTCCCAAAACGCAGCTTTCAACGGATTTCCCCCTAGGGGCATTCCCAAGTATGTAATAGGCCAACTCTCCTTTCCACATCCAACTTCTTGTGCCAACAGCTCAACCTCACTTATTTCACAATTGATACCCATCAATGCACTTTTTTCCAAATTTATTTTCAAGCCAGACATTAACCCAAAGGATCTCATGATTTGGACCAAAAATCTGATGTCCTCCTCGTTCCTTGCGAAGAATAGTGTGTCGTCCGCGAATTGGATGTGAGAGATCTCTATCTTGTCTCTACCAACCTCAATCCCCTTTATCATATTTGTTACTTTTGCCTTGTCAATCAATCTTCCCAAAACGTCCACAACCAAATTAAACAATAGCGGAGACAAAGGATCACCCTGTCGAAGACCCTTTTGCGCCCTAATTTTTCCCCTTGGCCTCCCATTAATCATAACCGAGAATGAAACGTTCGACACACATCCTTTAATCCATTTTCTCCATGTTTCTCCGAACCCTTTTTTTCCAAGCACAAAATCGAGGAACTTCATCACTTGTGATCGATCCATCCTCCCTTTCCAATCTGTTTATGGTTGTCCTACTCCTCCTTTGATTTAGCAGTGAGTAGAAAAACTTTGAATTTTGATCTCCCTCTTTGACCCATTTGATCTTGGCCTTTTGATAATTGATTTGATTCTTTCGACACATTAAATCTTCCAGCATCATCTTGTTTTCCTTTCTCTCATTTGCTACCTCTTCCGTCCCCAATCCCTCACTCTCCATCTCATCCAACGTGCTGATTTTTCGTTTCAACTCCCCCATTCTCATATCTATCATCCCGTAAACTTCCTCATTCCACCTCTTAATTTCCACCTTTATCGATCTTAATTTCATCATGAATTTATATCCCTCCTGAAGAATTTGATAAACTGAATTCTTGAATTTTATTAATGTCAAACAGAGTATAAATACAAGGAGTAGAGATTAGGAAATATCCTTAAACTAAGAAATAAAACAGAATCAAATCCTCAAACTAGGAAATAGAATAAAATCAGAAACAGAATAAAATCAAATCTAGGATCCTAATCTTAATAAGAAAAGAAACTAAATATTACGTATATCTCTCATATCTTTTAATAATTCGACACTCCCCCTCAAGTTGGGACGTAAATGTCATACATTCCCAACTTGTTACATATTTCATCAAAGTTAGGACCAATCAAAGCTTTGGTCAAGATATCCGCAAGTTGTACACGAGTTGGAGTATACTGCAGTAATACTTCGGTACTCTTAATCTTCTCGGCAATAAAGTGACGATCGATTTCGACATGTTTAGTACGGTCATGATGAACAGGGTCTTTAGCAATACTAATCGCAGCTTGATTATCGCACTTGAGGATCACAGACTCGTGGTACGGCATCTTCAATTCGGCCATCATTCTTCTAATCCATATCCCTTCACACGTGGCTAAGGACAACGCCCGGAACTCAGCTTCAGCACTGCTTCTTGACACAACGGGTTGCTTCTTGCTCCTCCATGTCACCAAATTTCCCCATACGAAGGAACAATAAACCGTAGTAGATCTTCGGTCAATACGACTTCCTGCCCAATCAGCATCTGAAAACATAACGATGTTACGATCATCATGTTTCTGAAATAAAATCCCCTTTCCGGGAGACTTCTTCAGATACCGAAGTATGCGGTAGACTGCATCCATGTGGCATTGCTTCGGATTATGCATGAACTGACTTACGTAGCTAACCGCGAAGCCAATGTCCGGTCGTGTGTGCGACAGGTAAATCAATCGTCCCACCAACCGTTGATACCGTTGTTTCTCGACGGGATCTCCTTCAGGTACACCTTCGGCCTCTCGAGTTGATACCATTGGTGTGCTTGCAGGTTTACAACCGAGCATCCCAGTATCGTTAAGTAGATCGAGTACATGTTTCCGCTGAGAAACGGATATGCCCTTCTTTGAACGGGTAATTTCCATACCTAGAAAGTAACGGAGAGGTCCCAAATCCTTCACCTCAAACGTTCGAGCCAACGTAGCCTTGATACTACTGATTTCCTCTTCATCATCTCCTGTTAATATAATGTCATCCACATACACAATAAAAATGGCAATTCTATTATCTTGAGAATGTTTAACAAAGAGCGTATGATCTGTTTGGCACTGGACAAACCCCTGGTCTTTAACCACCGTGGAAAACTTTCCAAACCACACTCTCGGCGATTGTTTAAGACCGTAGATGGACTTATGCAGTCTGCACACTTGATTCCCTGGTTCATTCGGAACCACTAAACCGTCAGGAACTTCCACATACACTTCTTCCTCTAGGTCCCCATTAAGAAATGCATTCTTAATGTCCAATTGCTGCAATTTCCAGTCGAGATTCGCTGCTAAGGAGAGGAGGATCCGGACAGTATTGAGTTTCGCAACCGGCGCAAATGTCTCTTCATAATCGATCCCATAAGACTGAGTAAACCCACGAGCCACTAATCTAGCTTTCAATCTCTCAACACTCCCATCAGCGTTAAACTTCACCGTAAAAATCCATTTACAACTCACCGCTCTTTTACCCGATGGCAATTCGGTAATCGACCACGTACCATTCTTTTCTAGAGACGTGAGTTCGGATTTCACTGCTTCAGCCCAACCCGGATGCAGAAGTGCTTCCTGTATGGTATTCGGAATGTAGATATTATCCAGCTTCGTGACATATGCTCGGTAGGACTGGGAGAAACGTCCGTAGGAGACCCACCTATCAATCGGATGGTTAGTGCATGTACGAGTACCTTTCCGTAGAGCTATAGGCAAGTCTTCCAGATTCTGATTCTGAGGGGCTGGAGTCGTAGTGCTTAGTGTAGTTGTCTCCGGAATTGGGATCGGTGTAGTGGTGTCTTCAGCGGCAAGTGTAGGATGTGCTGGAGCTTCACACTCCCCCTGACCTCGTCGCCACTGACCTCGCGTATAGACTTGGATGTTTGGCGAGGTGGGTGGACTAACATGGGTTTCGGTAGCTGGTGGGTTCGGGTTCGGTGGGACAGTAGGTGTAGTTGACTCGGGTGGTTCGGGATCAAGAAGGATTTTACAAAACGGGACTTCGATTGTAGGTTGTTTCTCCCCCTGAAGGACAGTTTTGGTATAATAAGGAGTATCCTCAAAAAAGTTAACATCCATAGTTGTGAATGTTTTCCGAGAGACGGGGCAGTAACATTTGTATCCCTTTTTGTTAGAGGAGTACCCGATGAATACACACTTGGTAGCCCGAGGATCAAGTTTACTACGGGAATGAGGGTAGATGTGAACGAAAGCTGTGCAACCAAATATTTTTGGTGGGAGATGAGATGATAATGCATTAATATGTGGGAAACTGGACGATAGGGTTTGAAAAGGGGTGACATACCGCAAGACCTGGGACGGGAGCCGATTGATAAGATAGGCAGCGGTCAAAACAGCCTCTCCCCACAAGTATTTCGGCACATTCATGGAGAATAGGAGGGAACGTGCGACCTCTAAAAGGTGACGGTTTTTTCTTTCGGCAATCCCGTTTTGTTGCGGTGTGTCAACGCAAGAGCTGATTTGGACAATGCCCTGCTTGGTGAAATAGGATCCTAAGGTGGTGTTGAAGTAGTCACGAGCATTATCAGACTTGAGAACCCGGATACGAGTATTGAATTGTGTTTGGATCATGGTGTTGAAGGCTGGAAATATATGGGCGAGATCAGATTTGTCCTTCATAAGAAAGACCCATGTAAGGCGGGTATGATCGTCGATGAAGGTGACGAACCACCGGGCTCCATTTATATTGGGTATCCGAGTTGCGCCCCAAATGTCACTATGGATGAGTGAAAATGGTTGAGAAGGTTTGTATGAGATAGGATTATATGAGACCCGAGTGTGTTTTGCAAGTTGACAGATATCACAATGAAAAAACCTCGACTTTTTATTAACGAATAAATTCGGATACAATTTTTCAAGATAAAAGAAACTTGGATGACCTAACTGAAGGTGTAAGCGCATAACATCACTTCCAGACTCTATATGAAAACCAAAACTAGAATTTGAACAGGAATGAGAGTGAGACTCGAGGCTGGATAGACTTGTATTGAGGAGATAGAGGCCTGAGCACATCCAAGCACTGCCAATCGTCTTCATCGATCCCAACTCCTGGAAAAAACACACATTATTGGAAAAATTAGCCGAGCACTGTTCATCGGTTGTCAATTTACTAATGGACAATAAATTGCAATCCAAAGAAGGAACATGCAGCACAGATTTAAGAGTAAGGTCGGAGGAAATCTGTACAGATCCAAAACCAGCAATCCGGGTCTTAGTGCCATCCGCAATCCGAACATGGAGAGAGTCGGTATTGGGTTGGTATGTTGTAAAGAGATTTCGGTTGCCGGTCATATGGTCGGAGGCACCCGAGTCGACAATCCAAGAGCACGAGAACTGCTGAGCGGAAATTAGAGCAAGAAATTCTGTACCTTTGGTAGCGTGAAGGCTGGTGGATTTAGATCCAGTAGCATGTTGCGCTAAGGTTGCATACATGATTTGTTGCAGTGCTTCAATCTGCTGCGGAGAGAACGGACTGTCGTTGGCCTGGTCGCCTGAGGGCTGAACTGAGAGGCCGCGGTTGGGCTTGGCAGTCGGAGGACGGGAGGATTTCCAATCAGAAGGTTTGCCATGGAGAAACCAGCAAGTGTTCTTCGTGTGCCCTGGTTTGGAACAATGCTCACATGTTGGCCGTGACTTACGCCTCTCTTGTTGAGTTGCTCCAGTAGCACCGAGTGAAGACCCGAGGAGGGCAGAACCATCAACCGAGGTAGGAGGTGGGGCCATCATGACCTTCTTACGGCTTTCTTCTCGGCGAATCTCAGCAAAAGCTTCTCGAAGACCCAAGAATGGCTTGGCACTCATTACTCTGCCTCGAACATCATCTAGTTCTTAGTTGAGACCGAGTAGAAACTTGAAGGTGCGCTTCTGCTCCACAATCTTGCGATAGCGCTGACCATCTTCCGGACACTTCCAAGCGTGGATTTCAAAGACATCAAGTTGCTGCCATTGTTTGGTGAGGGCATTATAGTACTGGGTGACACTGAGTTCTCCCTGCCGGAGGTCGTGGAGGGCTGATTCAATAGCCGAGAGTTCCGAGGTGTTATCGGAACTTGAATACGTCTCACGGACTGCCTCCCAAACATCTTTAGCAGTCTCGTAGAGAAGGAAATTCTCACCTACTTCCAAACTCATGGAATTGATGAGCCATGACATGATCAAGTGATTCTCCGTCTTCCACTTCTTATAGCCGACATCAGTCTTTGCTGGGGCTTCAATTTCTCCGGTGAGGTACTCTTCTTTGCCGCGTCCACAGATGAACATTCTTACGGATTGGGACCATTGCAAGTAGTTCGGACCTGTAAGGCGGTGAGGAGTGATAAGGAGAGAGTTATTGGAAGGGTTGGGATTCGATTCAAGGATATCGAATTTTTCCTCCGAAGAGGTTCCTGTGGCGAGACCGTGTTTTACCATGGTCGCTCTGATACCATGAAGAATTTGATAAACTGAATTCTTGAATTTTATTAATGTCAAACAGAGTATAAATACAAGGAGTAGAGATTAGGAAATATCCTTAAACTAAGAAATAAAACAGAATCAAATCCTCAAACTAGGAAATAGAATAAAATCAGAAACAGAATAAAATCAAATCTAGGATCCTAATCTTAATAAGAAAAGAAACTAAATATTACGTATATCTCTCATATCTTTTAATAATTCGACACCTCCCAACCTCGAACCGCTGCATTTTCCCACCACACCGCTGCCGAAGATTTGAAATTTTTATCCCTCAACCATACATTTTCGAATCTGAACGGTGTCGGACCCCACTTAATTTTTTCCATATCCAAAATGACTGGGAAGTGATCTGATGTGATTCGAGGCAAGATTGATTGCCTATAGAATGGATAAACCTCAGTCCAACCAGTCGTGAACATGAATCTATCCAATCTACAGCAAATCGGCTTATCCCTTAAGTTCGACCACGTGAACTTTCATTGAGTAACGGTGGATCACATAATTCCAGCTCTTGTATCAGTGAGTCGAAGGTCCTCATGCTTGAAGTTTGTGATTGACTGTTCATTTTCTCGCTCAAATTTCTAACCACATCGAAGTCACCCCCCAAACACCATCTCTCTCCACATAAAACCCTTAACCCCGCCATTTCATCCCATAAATTATTTCTCAGGCTCGGTCTACATGGCCCATAAACAGCCGTAAACCACCAATCAATGGACACATCCTTCTGGATTTTTATCGAAACCGAAAACTCCCCTATCAAGTTGTCCTTAACCGAGATGAATCTAGGATCCCACATAATCAAAATCCCTCCCGACCTACCCAATGCAGGTAGATTCACCCATTCCACGAACCTTGATTTCCATAAACTTGAAACGAATCTCCTATCAACTACCTCCCTCTTAATTTCCTGCAACACTATTAAATCTGGTTTTTCTTTAACAATGACGGCCCGAATCAACCCCCGACGTCTTGCTGAACCGCCTCCTCTGATATTCCATGACAGTATTTTCATTGCTTTGACCTTATCACCCTTGACTTTCGTTGGATCTCTATTTCTCTTTCACTCCATCAGCCTGAATTCCATCTTGATTGTCCGAGAGATCCACTCTATCCACCCCCATCTTTATTAAACAAGCATTTTCAGTCTCCCACTCAATTTTTTTCCCTTCGAGTACTCCATCTTAGCATGTAGTTTAGTAACATGTATAAGCAGAGCTGTTGCAATGATCTTAACCTGATCTGATGTTCTTAGGTTGAAGAGATAGGAAAGATAACTGAAAAGAATGCCAGGGATGCTGCCTTTGACCCAGTGCAAGATTGGTCCTTGAAATTTGAGAAGCTGCAGAAATTGATTATTGAACTATGGCAGGCTTGCAATGTGTCATTAGTCCATCGGACGTACTTCATCCTCCTTATTAAAGACGACTTCACAGATTCCATTTACATGGAGGTAGAGCATAGGAGACTATCCTTCCTCAGGGAGACTTTTTCTCGGGGTAGTTCAGCGGTGCATGATGGCCGAACTCTGACACTAGGATCAAGGTATAATCAATCAAACTCTCATTCAAACTTTACTTCTTGACAGCCAATTCTTGTTATGCTTTTCATAGACATGGTTCTGCATGTTTGAACTTAATTCAGACTCCCAGTATTTAAAATAATCTAGAAACATGAAACTACTTGGAGTTGACAGGAATAAGGCGTGGGAATCGAGTCAGGGTATGCACTATATTGCACATAAGATCTTAAAGTTGCGTGACGATTTTAAATTTGGTCAAAATGTTTAATGGTCAGAAATTTCATAAACACATGCATTTGAATTTCTCTTGGATTCACTCCTTCAAATTCTCTATTTGGACTCTTAACTTTCAACTTCAATTACCTACTTTTCTCGGAATGACAGCAAGAAAGCTCTTCGACGTGAAAGAGAGATGCTGAGCAGGCTTATGCATAAAAGGTACACTGAATATGAAAGAAGGAAGATGTACAATGAATGGGGAATCAGTGTGAATTCAAAACAAAGGAGGTTGCAGCTCATTCACCTCTTATGGAGTGACCCTGAAAATATGGACCATATCGCCAAGAGTGCTGCCATCATTGCGAAGCTGATTGGCTTCTCGCAGCACGGACAAGCCCACAAGGAGATGTTTGGACTTAGCTTCACGCCTCCACGAATGGCCAGAAGATCGTTTAGCTGGAAAAACAGTATGGCGTCTATTATATAATGGATTGTTTCAATACTTTTGTAGTATCAGAAGTTACAGCTGGAATTGCATATAGATTCTCGGAATTCAACGATTGTTAATGGCAGATTTTTCCGACTTTCTGGTAGGTAAGCTTTTTCCATGAGTTTTCTTCAGCCAGCTCCGGCTGAGAGCCTGATGTTCACGCACTGGAAAGTGTTTCAACCGTTTGTATTTGGGCTCTGAGGTAATTCAAAGTATAATTTGAATATTAGTCTGTCATTTGAAAACTGCATTCATTCTCTCTGTATGATATGTACAAATCTCGACCATTAGATCCTATGAACATGTGCTGGACAGGACACCCATAGAAGATGTATAGACGGTCAGATTATTATTTCGAAATTGTAATTCTATTTGATCTCCAATCACTCAAATATTGCGTAAAGACCAAATCATTTAAGCTTAATCTTTTGACGTATTGTGAAGTATTTAAGAAAAATGACTGTGAATATTAGCAACTAGCGTAGATTATGATGCACTCGGGTCGACTAATCTCACTATCCGTGAAACCATCTCAATCGGTATGCGTTCTTATGATCTGTAGCAAGAAACATAAATAAGTGTGGTATCAAACCACTAAAATAGACGTTGATAAATATTTTACCTTTTATGTATGTTGCGTTTGAAGTTTGATAAATTTAATCATGTTATATTTAAAAATAAAATGTTGAAATTTATATGAATGAATGAATTTTAAATAGGAATGTATAACTTAACCTACATAAAAATTAATGAAAGTAACAATCTACAAAAGCAAGCATTTATTTATATATATAAATAATATTTTTTCAATAAAAAATAATATTTTTTCATAAGTTGAGTCTGTTGGACATCCGTATAACAAATTTGACTTAAGATTTTTTTGTACATAAATAGTTTTCATAATATATTTCACTAAATAATAAAAAAAAATTAACATCGTTAAAAAGAAGAGTGGGTGTATCTCATAAATGGATAAGGGATTTTATTTTAAGAGTGAATTATTTATTTTTTTCTTTCGTTTTTTTTTTAAATCAGTATCCTTGAATTTTTGATAAATAGAAATGAATAAAGTGAGTTTTAGTTTTTAAAACGGAGATTGATATTTATAACTCAATCTTATTTATTACATAAAAACAATATTTTTTCATAAATTAGGTTGAATTATAAATTTATATAATAAAATTGATCTGTAAACCGTCTCACATGAGTTTTATGTTTGATTTAATATTATCATTAAATTAACTTTTCTTATATCATAATTTTTTATTTACTATAGAAACTCAAATACAATACGTGTTATATGTCAATAATTAAAATTTTAATAATATTTTAAATTTTGTCTCTATTTTTTATTATCGTATCTACATATATTATAAGAAATAAAAAATTAGTTTAATTTTAAAATTTGATATTAACCTAATCTCTCAAGTATGGGAACCAGATATTGATAATTTTTTTGTAAATACATAAAAATATATTGGGATGTACAACATTTTGATTTACAAAAATTTTGTTAAAAAAATTACAAATTATGTTAAAATTCAAGATTGAAAGTAATATTTTTCTGTTATTTTATGTATAGTTTTTTTTAAAGATATGTAATATATAACATAAACGTAATAATTGAACTCTATTAGGTTCATGTAGATAACTACTAAATTATTAAAATTAATTTATGTCTACTTTGAAAATTGTTAATACAAAACTATATTAAAATTTCAAATTCTTAAAAACACAAGTCTCAAAATTATAATTAGTACTAGTTTTATGCACATCATATAGCAAGAAAATTCTAAAGTGGAACAAACTTAGTTTTTATTTGGAGAAAAATGAATGTATTTCACATCGTCTATAGTCAATATGAAATTTTAATATTATATTTTATTTAAAAATATATATTTATTGAAGTACATTTTTACTAAAGCACAAAAAGAAAAGATCATGAACCATTTTCATCACCAGCATACAAAATTTTTTGAGTAAGTCTTTTGTGAGACTGTATCACAAATCTTTATATGTGAGACGAGTCAATCCTACCTATATTCATAATAAAAAGTAATACTATTAACATAAAAAATAATATTTTTTCATGGATGACCCAAATAAAATATCCGTCTCACAAAATACAACTCATGAGACCAGTTCACACAAGTTTTTGCTAAAACTTTTTGAGTTGGACATAACATCAAGCTCATTGATTTTGCTATTCAGACGCCACTTCCACAACAAAATCTTTAACATTCCAAAGTAATACTAACATCTCAGTTCAACCTCCTAATCTAAAATAGAGATGGAACAACATAGTCGAAACCGATTTTTTTTGAAAAACCAGACAGATGAAACCTCAACCATGAAAACTTAATTTTCCTGCTAAAGATTATTACCTCGAGCAATGAAATAAGACCACTGCTCGTCCTCGCCAGCAACCTAGTCGCCGTGGGGAGGGTATGTCTCATTTTTGCATTTATAGTGAGTGCCATTATTGGCAGCAATATCTGAATCCTGAGACTTTGAGCCATCATAATCGATTCCAAGGCCTCCGCCTATGTCGATGACTTTCATACAAGCTCCAAGGCGAACCAGCTCACAGTAAATTTGAGCAACCTCGCCGATAGCATCAGCAAGCAAAAATGTAGAAGGAATTTGAGATCCAACATAGAAATTCAGCAGCTGCAAACAATCCAGCATCTCGTGCTGCTGCAATTTCTTAACAATTCGGAGAATTTGGGTTTTTGTAAGCCCAATTTTCCTGTCTCACCTGAGGTAGAACCAAAATGATCGGAATGCTTGGTGCGGGGTTTTGCACGGAGTCCAATCACAGGCCAAAGATCGAGTTTCCTGCTGACATCTCATCTAGCTCTTCCAGTATCTTGGTTACACGTGCGATAATTTAAGATAATAAATATAAAAATAGAGAATAAATTGGACAATGAGATTTACGTAAAAAAACATTAAAAATTATTAGGGTAAAAAACACGTGCATTATGAAAAGAATTCCACTATAATATTTCATGGTGTACAACCAATCACTGTATTTTCAAAGAGAACACACACTCTTTTAATATAGGAGAACAAAACGCCTCACAAATATTATAGAACTAAGCACTCAAATGCTATAAGATGAGAGAAAACTCGAAGAACGGATACTATCAGAATGAGGGGAGGGAGCTCTATTTATAGATTCCTTGTCCGACGCATATAAAACGCGTTGTCTGAATTCAACTTTGCCAACCCACGTTTTTATTCAACAAATTCAGCCAACCATCTTCTTTAATGCATTTTCACTCTTTTGCTAGCAAAGTACAATGACATGATTCAAATGTAGCTTTCTGGCTGCAAGAGCAAGAGATATGTATTCTACATCGTTGAATCCATTGCACACCAAAAGCGCTTTTGGGCTTCCATTATAGAGACTGCTCATGGCTAAGAGAAGGTTCGGTTTGGACCCCACTTCCAGTCAAAGCGGAAGCCGGACCCAAATTTTACAATGTCATCAACCACAAACTTGTCTTGATTGCATTTCACTGGATAACGCCATGTTAATGGGCTTCATACACCTGCGACTGGATAGCGAAATCAAAAGAAGCCTGTAGAGACTCGTGGCGATTCTTCAGCACATAAGGGAAACGAATAACAAGAGGAAGCTGAAGGCCGATCCCGGCAGAAATTTTCGGGTAGGAAGATTTATTCATTACCTTGAAAAGATCGATTTCTTGGTGCACCAGTCTTAACACCATGAGGGTGGACATAAACATTGCCATTGGTGTTAACGGTGAAGTAAGACGCACCCAGCCCATCCACACGGTAAAGCAACACCGAGTGGGCGGGTGACCATTGAGTCAAATTTTGTTGAACTCAAGATGAATTTTGCAAGTGTTTTTGAGACTTCTCAAAATCATCTTTGACTTTGCAAAGCTCAAGATATTTTTTACTTAGCAAAACTTCATGTCGAGACACACATTCTTTTAAATCTTAATTTGAGACGATCAAATTTATCTTATTTCTTTTGATTTAATCTTCATATAACTCTTCATACATAGTCTACACACTTTCTAAGTTCATATTGATCCACATCCTGGATTTCTTGATTGCTCAAGTTATGGGGAGTTTTAGCATTGATACACAAAGATTTTGAAGTAATGTTGCGACAAGGTGTTGTAACACCCGAGGCAACACCTAGCGGATGACTTGCAACCATCGTCTTTCCTTCAAACAACAGACAAGGAGGTGTGATCTTCTCATTTACGGGATTCATGTTCTTCTTCCAAGTCATCATCACTCACGAAGACTCTCATGCCTTTGTTCTTATGAAGTCTGTAGATTAACTAAATGTTTTTTTCAAAGTACCAGTACACCACCCATTTTATAAGAATATTTGGTTATGCAAATTTTACACACAACAAAATAGTGGCTTGTACTTTTTTTTTTTGAATATCGAAGTGATCTCAAACTTTGCTTCGGTTTGCTCGAGCCGTAGTCGTGCTCGTTACTAACGTGTTGCTTGATCGGGCAGACGATGATGTCCCTACATCTTTGTTGGAGAGTTACATGGCTTCTTCCTCCTCGTGGTCAGGTTCGATTTCATTAAAGTATGGGATGTAGCCAAAATGTTCATCAAAGTCGGAATATATTCACCTATACCACCACTACAGTTTGAAGTTGTGGGGACCCGGACGCTAATCAAGTTCTTAATCATATTTGGGACTAATTAATCAATTATAAAACAGGGTCTAAATTTTTTTTTTTCAAATACAAAGCGGAAACGTAATGTAATTTACTCAAATTACATATTAAACATGAACATACAACTCTTGCGTTATCTACAATAATTCAACTAGGTTCAACTACACATCAGTGCTGAATCCTATGTTGCTTCGAAGCCCGGATCTCCACGCTATCTAATCTTCTCTCATCCTCTTTTTGACCCTGATCCAGCCCCACCTGTTGTCATGCACACATACAAACAAGACAACAGCCGGATACTCCGGTGAGATATAAATATCCCAGTATAAACAATGTAAACGTGCAATCATATAAAAACATATATAAAAGCATATAAGCAATAATCATAACATGTATCAAATCAGAACATGAAGCAATATCAAGAATAACTCTGATTCTAAACATGTACCATCATCAGGAACATAATCAACATCAAATAATATAAATCAATATCAAGCCAGGACTCACACTCAGACTCAAACTCAACTCAAACAACGCGTCGTCTCAGACACGACTCAACTCTAACCTAGGGATCCCGATGTCTGGATATAGGTAATTATATCGAATCTCAGTCGATAGGAATGAATCAATCCCTAAACGGCATCGATATAATTAATATCTCCAGTGTCTGGGCGAATCAGCCGCAGAATTGACGACTCAGTCAATAACCTGACGAATCAGCCAGTAATTAGGCGAATCAGCCAATAATCAGACAACTCAGCCTGTAATTAAGCGAATCAGCTTAAGTTTAGACGAATCAGTCAATAACCCGACGAATCAGCCGGTGACTAGGCGAATCAGCCTATGACTCAACGACTCAGAAATCAATACATACAGTCAGTATCTACGCAAATCAATCAATGACTAGCGAATCAGCAGTCCTTACATGCAGTGGCTATAATCAATAGACAACAAACATCAATCTCATCAATTACAAGAATCAATGTAATAAACTAAGTATGTGATTTAGGGAAACTCGAGTCAAACCTTCCTCGAGTTGTGCAATCCCAACTCAACATTAATTTATACCTTTCCTTCGTCAGTTTCTGGCTCAGTCGAAGTCCTGAATTCAAAGCCTGTCTGGTACTGACAATATCAATAATCTCATATCAATATACTAGTCAATTCCATAACAATCTGATCAATCTGGAATTAATTCAAAATCAACGGTATAACGGTACAATTCCAATATCCCCGTCTATACCAATTCACCAGATAATAGTTACAATCTATAACCCATATCCAATACATTCTATAATCAATCCATAATCCAAATCTGTCCGATATCAACCGATTATAATCAGAAATTCATAACAATTCCATAATCAGTCTATTTCTTACTCTGACTTCGATTCTATGATGTCTATCATGTCAAGAACATCATATATGAATCCTATTTAATTCTGACAATAGCATAATTTCAAAGCATGTCAAAACGTAGCAACACTTATGTCAAGTTGTAGCCTACATCTATAGGATTACCGTACCGAAGTCGGATTACAATTTGGACAGACGGATTGATCGCACGATTGAATTTGAATCACAAAAGCTAAATTCTCCCGAAGCTTTCGTTTCCTTCTTCGCTTTCCTTTCTGAAGAAATGATTTTGCATGTATATATATATATATATATATATATATATATATATATATATATATATACACACACGAACATGCATAAGCCCGAGTGGCACACCCAACGTGCAACACGTCTCGCGCATATGCGCGACTACCTTCGCGCATATGCGCGAGACATTCTGCCTCGGCCCTTCGCTTCTCGGCACCCTCGCGCATGTGCGCCGCTTCCTGCCGCGCATGTGCGCGAACTCTACTGGACCTGTCGCGCATGTGCACGCGCATCTTCGCGCATATGCGCCAAGTGTTCTGATTTGCACCATGGCTCCTGCCCTGCTCGCGCATATGCGCGCCAATCTTCGCGCATATGCGCGAGACCTTCGGCTCTCGCACTCACGATTTCACCAACAGACTTTTAATTCGTGTCCTGGTTAGCCCTTTCATAATCGTCTTGATTAAGAATCAATAATCGTAATTGACACGATATTAACTCTCGGGCATTACATTTCTCCCCCTCTTAGATCTGAGTTCGTCCTCGAACTCATAAACATTCAATTCAGATATATCAGAAGAAATGTATACAGAGCTTAAATCCAATTCTTCTCTTAATGAATCTATTCTGAAATCCATCTCACCGTATTGGCTATACAACATCCGTATACACCAATCAATAGTTCGTAACAACTCCACTTCATCAGCTGTTATCGAATCTATTTATCTTAATCAACGATATATTCGATCGTTGGTCTCAGTTACCAACAGTCATCTTCCGACGTTGGCATATTCGGCTTGTCTATCTTGGGCTGCCTTCATTTTCTTCTGACTCAACTTCATTCTTTCAGTCATATTTCTGATCATGTCAGGTTCATTCTCAGGAACCTCAGAGATATCTTCCACTAAAGAGGGAATCGATACCTCTTTTTGTGCAATACTTCGAAAGAAGTTATTTCAATACACGTCTGATAGTTATGATGGTACGAAAACTCACCAAATGGCACTGCCTCTTGCCATCTAGTGCTAAAATCAAACACTACTATTTTCAACATATTCTCCAATGTCAGGATCGTCTGCTCAGACTATCCCTCGGTCTGTGGATGATTGCGGTACTAAAAGGTAACTTTATACCTAAAGCCTACTGCAAACTCTGTCCAACGTACGATATAAACCAAAAATCACGGTCTACTACAATCGACTTTGGCACTCTATGCAGTCTGATCACTCATCTGACATAAATTTCAGTCATCTGGTCATATCGGTACATCATCTTGTACTGAATAAGGCATGCGAATTGGTCAATCGATCAATCACAACCCAAATCGCATCACAACCTCGGGAGGATCTCAGTAATCTCATTACAAAATTCATGGAATTGTGATCTCTTTTCCTTACAGAAATAGTCAAACTCTGTAATAGTCCTCCGGGTTTCATTTTCTCAGCCTTCATCTGTTGGCAATTTAGATATTTGGCTACAAATTCAGCAATATCAGCTTTCATTTGTTTCCACCAACACTGTCTTCTATCTGATTCAAACCCGAATTCAGAATAGCAACACTATTCAGTCGGATTCAAGACATCACTCATTAGTACCGATCTGCTAAACTCATAAAACTGCAAATATCTGACACTGATATTCACCTTGGTCAACTAAGCACGGTTAACTCAATCTCTCTGACTGAACTCAGATCTGAAATCTTATCAGGGAAAAACATTACTAACTTTCATATCATTGGTAAATCAGCCAATGATAGACTCAATTTCAGTAAATCAACTGAATACATAAGGAGTTATTCTGCTCCTTTCTGTACTAATCGAATCATAGTTAGTACGAATTATCAAAGGAATTCTCAATCTAGAATCCTTATCGTACAGTATTCATCCCTTGGCCATCTCAGGTTCAATTCTCACCCTCTTCTAAAATTAATCTAGGGTAGCTCTGTACTTGATCCGCATATCAATATTCGTAATGCAGTCCCAAACTCAGACATCATCGGTACAATACTAGCTACCATATATTCTAACTCGATCTCATTCTTATCCTACTGTAGTATACCAGATCTAACAGAACTCACTGATACCAGATCTTTTCTCAAAGGAACATAAACATATACTACAGTAACTAGGGATTCAACAGATAATGCAGGGATCAATGCAAATTTTCCAGAAATAAAATATGTGAAGCACCGGTATTCCTCAATACATATGCAGGATAATCAAACAAATCAGTTACCTGCAACATTGTCATCTGGTGCTTCCTGAGCTTGCTCCTCGGTCAAAGCAAATACTCTGGCCTGCTGTCTAGGAGGCTGGCCAACTGTCTGGCTTCCTCCTGGCCTCTGCTGTGACTGAGATGGTGCTGGCTGAAATGAAGGAACAACAGCTGATTGTCTACTCCACTGTGCTACTGATCCAGATGATTCGACTCCCTGGAATCTTTGGGAATCCCTCTGTGGACACACTCTGGAAAAATGTCCCTGTTGTTTGCTGAAGTGACAACTACCAAGCACTCCTTGGCATTGCTCAGTGGAATGTCTCCCTCCACAATTTCCGCAGTAAGCTCCAGTATAACTCTGTTGGGGACCACTAGAACTAGAGGAACTGCCGCCAGACTTCTTAAACTGCTTTCCTCTAGCCTTCAAAAAATCTTTCTTTCCACCACTACTATCACTCTCAAATCTGGGAGGTGGTTGCGGTGGTCTCCACTCTTGAGAAACAAATGCAGCTCCTCTCTGCCTTATCAGGCCTGCTTCAGCGCCCTTTGCTCTATTCATGGCATCAGCAAAGTTATTTGGTCGCCCTGTGTTCACCAATGTAAAGATATCAGGATTCAAGCCATTGATGAACTGATCAGCCACGGCTTCATCATTATCAGCCATATGTGGAGCGAACTTCAACAAGGTAGAGAACTTGGTCACGTATTCTTCAATGTTCAGCTGACCCTGTCTCAAATTGGCAAACTCTGCCCCCTTGTCTTTCCTGTACGACACTGGGAAAAATCTCTGATAAAATTCAGTTTTAAATACATCCCAAGTAATAGTCGTACCTCGTTGCTCCAAAGCCCTCTTCATCGTACTCCACCAGCTCTTTGCAACATTATGCAACTGGTTCCCAATCAACTTAATTCGGCGCTCATCGCTATATTCCAGCAATTCAAACAGTTTTTCGATATCATTCAGCCAACTCTCACACTCAACTGATGTCTCAGTACCTTTCAGAGTGGGTGGTTTGAATGATTGAAACCTCTTCAGCAAGGTTTCCATGGGAGCCGGTGTTACATCCATTGGAGGATTCGATGTACTACCCTGTTCTGGAATTCGTCTAGGAGGCATATCTGAAACTTAAAAGGATTAGTGACCCAATCCAACCCATCTGTTTCAATTCAATCTCCCTCCCGATAATCTTACTGCTGATCGAGAATCAATTCAGATTCGTGCCCAATAATACATATTACAAAATCAAATCAGATAAATCAAGTAACATGTATTATATAAAGCAGTAAGCATGCTAGCATTCACAAGCAAGGAAAGAAAACCTCAATCTACCCCGCTCACTATCCTCTTCTATCTCAATCTCAAGAATCCGCAGTTCTAGTACCTACAGCTCTGATACCACCTGTTGTGGGGACCCGGACGCTAATCAAGTTCTTAATCATATTTGGGACTAATTAATCAATTATAAAACAGGGTCTAAATTTTTTTTTTCAAATACAAAGCGGAAACGTAATGTAATTTACTCAAATTACATATTAAACATGAACATACAACTCTTGCGTTATCTACAATAATTCAACTAGGTTCAACTACACATCAGTGCTGAATCCTATGTTGCTTCGAAGCCCGGATCTCCACGCTATCTAATCTTCTCTCATCCTCTTTTTGACCCTGATCCAGCCCCACCTGTTGTCATGCACACATACAAACAAGACAACAGCCGGATACTCCGGTGAGATATAAATATCCCAGTATAAACAATGTAAACGTGCAATCATATAAAAACATATATAAAAGCATATAAGCAATAATCATAACATGTATCAAATCAGAACATGAAGCAATATCAAGAATAACTCTGATTCTAAACATGTACCATCATCAGGAACATAATCAACATCAAATAATATAAATCAATATCAAGCCAGGACTCACACTCAGACTCAAACTCAACTCAAACAACGCGTCGTCTCAGACTCGACTCAACTCTAACCTAGGGATCCCGATGTCTGGATATAGGTAATTATATCGAATCTCAGTCGATAGGAATGAATCAATCCCTAAACGGCATCGATATAATTAATATCTCCAGTGTCTGGGCGAATCAGCCGCAGAATTGACGACTCAGTCAATAACCTGACGAATCAGCCAGTAATTAGGCGAATCAGCCAATAATCAGACAACTCAGCCTGTAATTAAGCGAATCAGCTTAAGTTTAGACGAATCAGTCAATAACCCGACGAATCAGCCGGTGACTAGGCGAATCAGCCTATGACTCAACGACTCAGAAATCAATACATACAGTCAGTATCTACGCAAATCAATCAATGACTAGCGAATCAGCAGTCCTTACATGCAGTGGCTATAATCAATAGACAACAAACATCAATCTCATCAATTACAAGAATCAATGTAATAAACTAAGTATGTGATTTAGGGAAACTCGAGTCAAACCTTCCTCGAGTTGTGCAATCCCAACTCAACATTAATTTATACCTTTCCTTCGTCAGTTTCTGGCTCAGTCGAAGTCCTGAATTCAAAGCCTGTCTGGTACTGACAATATCAATAATCTCATATCAATATACTAGTCAATTCCATAACAATCTGATCAATCTGGAATTAATTCAAAATCAACGGTATAACGGTACAATTCCAATATCCCCGTCTATACCAATTCACCAGATAATAGTTACAATCTATAACCCATATCCAATACATTCTATAATCAATCCATAATCCAAATCTGTCCGATATCAACCGATTATAATCAGAAATTCATAACAATTCCATAATCAGTCTATTTCTTACTCTGACTTCGATTCTATGATGTCTATCATGTCAAGAACATCATATATGAATCCTATTTAATTCTGACAATAGCATAATTTCAAAGCAAGTCAAAACGTAGCGACACTTATGTCAAGTTGTAGCCTACATCTATAGGATTACCGTACCGAAGTCGGATTACAATTTGGACAGACGGATTGATGTCACGATTGAATTTGAATCACAAAAGCTAAATTCTCCCGAAGCTTTCGTTTCCTTCTTCGCTTTCCTTTCTGAAGAAATGATTTTGCATGTATATATATATATATATATATATATATATATATATAAATATATATATATATATATATATATATATATACACACGAACATGCATAAGGCCGAGTGGCACACCCAACGTGCAACACGTCTCGCGCATATGCGCGACTACCTTCGCGCATATGCGCGAGACATTCTGCCTCGGCCCTTCGCTTCTCGGCACCCTCGCGCATGTGCGCCGCTTCCTGCCGCGCATGTGCGCGAACTCTACTGGACCTGTCGCGCATGTGCGCGCGCATCTTCGCGCATATGCGCCAAGTGTTCTGATTTGCACCATGGCTCCTGCCCTGCTCGCGCATATGCGCGCCAATCTTCGCGCATATGCGCGAGACCTTCGGCTCTCGCACTCACGATTTCACCAACAGACTTTTAATTCGTGTCCTGGTTAGCCCTTTCATAATCGTCTTGATTAAGAATCAATAATCGTAATTGACACGATATTAACTCTCGGGCATTACAGAAGTTGACACCATTGAAATTCAAATTATTTATATGAATAAATTGCGAAATAGTAAGAAAATAATAATAAAAAGAATATTGAGTGTTATTAAAATTATAGCAAAATTTATAATGTATATGTTAACAAATGATAACAAAGAGATAAAATTGATTGTAAAGAAACATAAGTTGAGAGAAAATTGTTATGTGAAAATGTAAAAATGATCATGTATTTATAATTGATTTGTGTGATAAAAAAGTATATGTTTGCAATTTGATTCCCAATTTTGGGGTCAAATTGCAATTAATTTAGTGTATTCAATAGCTGTTGGCAGCTGCTACTGAATACATGCATTGGGCCAACGGTGCCTCCCAATGGTCTTTTAATTTTATTTTTAAAATTTTCGGTTCCAAACATGGTCTGGTAACGGATCCAGTTCCAAAACCGGAACTGGTTCAGGAATCCATTGAGAAGTGGATTTTAGACGGTTTCAAGTCCAATTCATATATACCAGTCTCAGTTCCGGGCTTATCGAACGAACCGGTCCATTAAACATGCATATGTATTATGACACAAAGCCATACCACATACCAAGTTGTTGGTCTTCTACACTCAACTTTAATATATATCAGTCTCATATGTACACATTATATGCAAGTTATATATAATCTTGTTAAAAAAATTTAAAATAAAATAAAATTTTCCTTTGTTTTAACAAGTTTTTTTTTATATAAATCTAATTTTTTTATTTTTAGCAAGTTTTTTTTTCTTTTAAGATTTTGTTTATATAAATCTAATTTTTATCAAAAAATAAAAAGGGGGCTAAAAAACAAGAAAGAGGGCATCATGAGAATAAAGAAAAGGGCAATTGCGTCATTTCATCAAAAAATTCAAAATTATCCCATACTTAAAAATCATACCAAATATACTACTATTTTATATCATATATTACATTTCTATCACAATCATTTTTCTTATCATTTACATACTAATCATTAGTTTATCCTATCCTTCCAACCAAACGTAGCCGAGTATTTTGTGTTGGACAAGCTATATGTCTTCGACCATGGAACCATTGTTTGGGTTCTTCCTTTTTTTTTTTGAAGCTAAACAAGAAATTTTATTAATAATGGAATGGATTATTACAATAACGACTTAAAAAAGAAGTAACACAATCCGGAGGTTAACTCCACTCCATTGGACTAGCATAAGAACAAGAAGCTTTTGCTAAAGCATGAGCACACTCGTTCGCTTATCGCCGAATAAAACTAATTGAAAAGTCATGCTCACATCTAATTATATCTTTACAGCTTTGCACGATAGACCCAAATTCTGAAATACCAACGTCGGAATATCTAATCGACTCCACCACCACCTTTGCATCCATTTCAAAGTACACTTTCTTCAACCCCAGTCTTCGCACCCAAGATAACGCTTCAAGAAGACCCATGGCCTCCCCCTCTTTAACACTAAACATCCCAGCAACAACACAGGAACGACACCTCAGCAACATACCATTTTCATCACGTAAGATGCATCCTATGCCTATCTTTTGATCGGAAGGAAAGAACGCCGCATCCACATTACATTTTATATATAGTCGGGGTGGCTTATGCCAATCAAGACAACCACTATCCATGTTCTGTACAACATCTATTTCTTGGGATATTTGCTTTGCTCTTAACCAGTCACATAGGAATTCTAGTGCAAGTCGAACCGTTGTGGATGGATCATTATATGTATCGTTCCAAACTTTGCCGTTTCGCTATCGCCAAATGTTCCAGAGTACCAGACAAAAGGTAGACTGTTGCACTCCTTTCATCTGTGACAGCAACATGAAGAAAAGTTCAATGAAGAGTTTTTTCTACTGTTGCTTCTAATTCTAAAATTTAAAAAGATTTATGTTATTTTAATACATTTTTTTTTAAAAAATAAGCAGACTCAAAACATGATAACAATCGACTCAAAAAACGAAAGTACGAGTTCTAAAAAAAGGACAAAAACTTGTGTGAGACGGTCTCATGGGTCGTGTTTGTGAGATGAATCTCTTATTTGGGTCATCTATGAAAAAATATTACTTTTTATGCTGAGTATCACTTTTTATTGTGAATATGAGTATGGTTAACCCGTCTCACAGATTAAGATCCGTGAGACGGTCTCACATGAGACACACTCAAAAAAAACATAACAATATTTTCTTTTATATATATATATATAATTCAGTCAATCAGTTGATAATATAAATAAGACAAAAGCTTGTGTGAGACGGTCTTACGAGTCATATTTGTAAGACGATCTCTTATTTGGATCATCCAGGAAAAAATATTATTTTTTATGCTAAGAGTATTCTTCTTATTGTGAATATGTGTAGAGTTGACCCATCTCATAGATTAAGATCCGTGAGATGTTTCACATAAGACCCATTCTATAAATAAAGGATAAATATATTATTTTTAGGGGCAATTAACTATTTTGAAAAATATTGAAATTTGAAATTTCTAATAAACTTATTATATTTAAAGATTTTATTACAACTGAATTTTGGGAAATTGTCATTAAAAAAAAAAAAGAAAAAACCAAAAGGTAAAAACCCTCGCCCAGAACTCCAAGACTCGAGCACTGCGAGCAGCCAAGCCCCCGTTTTCTTCTTCTTCCTATACGCCTCCTCCATTTCCAGCATTTAGTAAGTATCTACGTAACGTGAGTATTCCCATTTACATAATTCGTGTTTACCGGATTTCTATTTGTTTTGTGTTATTGCCACCACGGACTCAGGTATTTGTGGAATTGACCCAACGGATATATGTTATTGAAGTGATTGAGTTGTAAAAATCAGAGCTGTGAAGCTAAATACGGTGTTCATGAAATGGGTGTTCGGGCTTTTCTGTTTTCCGCACCTGTTGCTGGAGTTACAGTTGAATCTAGTGTAACAATGATGAGATATTGTTTACTATGGTTAACAATATGTATAACCGGGTAATGCATTCTTTACATTACATAATCACATGCCTCAAGTTCCAACCTTTTACAAAAAATAGACTTTTTAATGTTCAAATTCGACACTTTCGTAAAAATCCAACAG
Organism: Primulina eburnea; assembly: GCF_022965805.1. Taxonomy (NCBI): domain Eukaryota; kingdom Viridiplantae; phylum Streptophyta; class Magnoliopsida; order Lamiales; family Gesneriaceae; genus Primulina; species Primulina eburnea. The sequence goes on from NC_133113.1 coordinate 1,688,799, forward strand.
GGATTCAATCCAGTGACATTTGTGTAAACATGGTTTATGGACTTATGAGTTTTAATCGCTTTATTAACTTAATATGCATAAATACTTTAAGAATGAATTTTGTGTTGCACTCTTGTTGTCAGTTAGGAACGTTGGTTTGAGTAATTTGATTTTTTGGGTGACTCTGCATATGTTTTTGGGATCTGCTTGATTTAGACCTAGATAAGCTGTATGTTCTAGGTTTTATTACACTATACAGTATCTTTTTACTCAGAAAAATCTTTGCCACCTTAATTTGGACAGTGTGAGTTTGTTATGAGCTATGTTCCATTTATACGGGTACGGGTACCATATCGAGTATGATAAGGATACGACGATACGACAAATTTTGAAAATATATGACACTAAGTCTAGGATACGACAATTATTTAAATATATATAAATATTATATATATATATATATATTTATATAAATATTATATATATATATATTTATATAAATATTATATATATATAAGGAGTTAGTTAAGAAGAAAAAAAATCTTTTGCCTAAATTAGCTGTGTCCAAGTCATATCCGACCGGTCAGACCTACAAAAAGTCAAGGATACAGATTTTGCCTTATTTGACATGCATATCGGCGTATCGTATCCGTATCCGATACTTCAGAAAAAAATTAGGATTATCCGTGCTACATAGGTTATGTGCTTGATATGATCTATTTATGAATGTAGCGAACTTTTGTACTGAGAATTTGAGGAGTTTTGTATCGGCGCTCCTTTCCCCTGCAGCACAAACTCTCTTTTTGTTGTTTGGTTAAATCATTCTTCTTTATCTGGAATTTTTTACTGGATGTTTAAGCTCATAATCACTGATCCCAGGCTTGTATTTTGGGATTTTTTTAAATGTCGTTGTGTTGATTCTTGCAGGAAAATATAGGAGTACATCAAAAGGGCAAGGAAATAGACGTATTAAAAGAAGATGAATCATTGTGCACATCAATGTAAAAATGCTCTATATAACCTGGTTCAAGCCAATCCAAGTATACCCGTACAAAAGCTTTCCCCCCACCTTTTCCCCCAGACAAAAGTAGCATTAAAGAAGAGTTCAACAAGTCTATACCTGTCATCTCGTCGCTTTACCTTAAAGTCTGCAAAAACTCAGGCTACTGGTGTAAAAAATGGTGATGGTTCATCAAATGGAGGGATTCTTGGAGTTGAAAAAGGTGTGGGCAAAAGAACAGACATAAAGAAGATCCTGATCTTGGGAGCGGGGCCTATTGTGATAGGTCAGGCTTGCGAGTTTGATTACTCAGGCACGCAAGCCTGCAAGGCTCTTAGAGAAGAAGGATATAAGGTGATCCTTATTAATTCAAATCCGGCCACTATAATGACTGACCCTGACATGGCAGACAGGACTTACATCGAGCCATTGACACCAGACTTGGTTGAGCAAGTGCTAGAAAAGGAGAGACCTGATGCTTTGTTGCCCACTATGGGTGGTCAGACGGCACTTAATCTTGCTGTGGCGCTGGCAGAGAGTGGTGCTCTTGAGAAGTATGGTGTGGAGTTAATTGGTGCAAAGCTTGATGCAATCAAGAAGGCAGAGGATAGGGATTTGTTTAAGCAGGCTATGAAGAATATTGGACTTAAGACGCCTCCTTCAGGGACTGGGACTACACTTGAGGAATGCATCGATATTGCCAACTTAATTGGGGAGTTCCCCTTGATTATCCGGCCTGCATTCACCTTAGGTGGGACAGGAGGTGGGATTGCTTATAACTGGGAGGAATTCGAGGCCATATGTAAGTCAGGGCTCGCTGCTAGTGTGACATCTCAGGTTTTGGTTGAGAAGTCCTTGTTGGGGTGGAAAGAGTATGAGCTTGAGGTTATGAGAGATTTAGCAGATAATGTGGTGATTATTTGCTCGATTGAAAATATTGATCCCATGGGAGTTCACACTGGGGACTCCATCACTGTGGCCCCTGCACAAACCTTGACAGATAAGGAGTACCAGAGACTCAGAGATTATTCTATTGCTATTATTAGGGAAATTGGAGTTGAATGTGGAGGCTCTAATGTTCAGTTTGCTGTTAATCCTAAAGACGGAGAGGTAATGGTGATTGAGATGAATCCTAGAGTTTCAAGATCATCAGCTTTGGCATCAAAAGCAACTGGTTTCCCTATAGCCAAGATGGCTGCCAAGTTATCGGTCGGTTACTCATTGGATCAGATTCCTAATGATATCACAAAGAAAACACCAGCAAGTTTTGAGCCTTCCATTGACTATGTTGTTACTAAGGTGATGCTCTCGTTTTTTTCGTTTTTATCTGGCTTGTGCACATATTATGACCTCTTGTTTTCACTCATAAATTTTAGTATCATCAAATATTTTTGTGCTAATGCAGATACCTAGGTTTGCATTTGAGAAATTTCCTGGATCAGAGCCAATTCTAACAACCCAGATGAAGTCTGTTGGTGAATCGATGGCAGTGGGCCGAACATTCCAAGAATCTTTTCAAAAAGCTGTGCGATCACTAGAATGTGGGTATTTTGGATGGGGTTGTGCACAAGTCAAGGAACTTGACTGGGATTGGGAGATAATAAAATACAGTTTACGGGTGCCCAGCCCAGATCGCATCCATTCCATTTATGCTGCAATGAAGAGGGGAATGAAGGTGGATGATATCCATGAATTGAGTTACATTGATAAATGGTTCCTCACTCAGCTTAAAGAACTTGTAGATGTGGAACAGTATCTTTTGGCTCGGAATTTGTCACAAATGACTGTTGATGACTTCTGGGAAGTGAAGAAAAGAGGGTTTAGTGATAAACAGATTGCTTACGCCATAAAGTCTACCGAGAAAGAAGTTCGATCAAAGAGATTATCTTTTGGGGTTAAACCAGTATACAAAAGAGTCGATACATGTGCTGCAGAGTTTGAAGCTGATACCCCTTACATGTATTCATCCTATGAGTTTGAGTGTGAATCAGCTCCCACTCAAAGGAAAAAGGTTTTGATTTTAGGTGGAGGACCAAATCGGATAGGACAAGGGATTGAGTTTGATTATTGCTGCTGCCATACCTCGTTTGCCCTTCAGGTTTGTGCATCTTAATTGATTGGTGCTCTATATAAGTTTCTCCCCGTTTACTTCTCAAGATAACTTGTTTATGAACTTGTTGAGCCTTAATGTCTTTTTTGAGCAAGAGTAAAGAAATGCCAATTTACAAGTCAATTGAAAATAATCGGCAATTGTGTATGAAAAAATATTCAGGGACATCAGGAATCTTATTGTTAAATTTCCGTTCGATCAGATTGTAGATAGTTTAGGTTTAACTTTTCTGGGTCTTCTTCTAATCTTGGAATTCTTTCTCTTTTTATAGGATGCAGACTATGAAACAATCATGATGAATTCAAACCCAGAAACAGTATCGACAGATTATGACACCAGTGATCGGCTCTACTTTGAACCTCTCACTGTTGAGGATGTTCTCAATGTCATCGACTTGGAAGGACCTGATGGCATCATCGTCCAATTTGGCGGTCAAACTCCTCTAAAATTGGCTCTTCCTATTCAGCATTATTTAGATGAGCACAAGCCCAAGTGTCGAAGTGGTGCTGGATTTGTTAGCATCTGGGGCACATCCCCTGATTCTATCGATGCTGCTGAGGATAGGGAGAGATTTAATACAATTTTGAAGGAATTACAGATAGAGCAGCCAAAGGGAGGAATTGCGAAGAGTGAAAAAGATGCACTAGCTATTGCGGCAGACATTGGCTACCCTGTTGTTGTTCGACCTTCCTATGTTTTAGGGGGTAGGGCAATGGAAATTGTTTACAGTGATGAAAAACTTGTAACTTATCTTGAAACTGCTGTTGAGGTGGATCCCGAGCGTCCCGTTCTTGTTGACAAATACTTATCTGATGCTATAGAGATTGATGTCGATTCACTCGCTGACTCACATGGTAACGTAGTGATTGGTGGAATAATGGAGCACATTGAGCAGGCTGGAGTCCATTCCGGGGATTCAGCATGCTTGCTTCCCACAAAAACTGTGTCATCTTCATGCTTGGAAACAATTAGAAACTGGACAACAAAATTGGCGAAGCGGTTGAATGTGATTGGACTCATGAACTGTCAGTATGCAATTACGGCTTCAGGGGAAGTTTTCTTGCTCGAGGCTAACCCTCGTGCATCCAGGACAGTTCCTTTTGTATCCAAGGCCATTGGTCATCCACTGGCTAAATATGCTGCTCTCGTTATGTCAGGGAAAACTCTCCAGGACTTGCAGTTCACAAAAGAGGTTATCCCAAAGCATGTGTCTGTTAAAGAAGCCGTTCTTCCATTTGACAAATTCCAAGGAGCTGATGTTATTCTAGGTCCGGAGATGCGTAGTACTGGTGAAGTTATGGGCATCTACTACGAGTACTCAATCGCATTTGCGAAGGCGTTAATTGCTGCTGGACAGAAGCCACCTCTTTCTGGTACCCTCTTTCTCAGCTTAAACGACTTAACCAAGTCCCATCTTGCAACAATTGCCCGAGCCTTTCTTGATCTTGGTTTCAAGATTGTTGCGACTTCTGGCACAGCCCATGTCCTCGATTCCGAAGGTTTTCCAGTCGAGCGAGTGTTGAAGATGCACGAGGGACGGCCTCATGCCGGTGATATGATTGCTAACAGGCAAATTCAGATGATGGTGATCACAAGTTCAGGCGACGATCTCGACCAAATTGACGGAAGACAGCTGCGAAGAATGGCTCTGGCTTACAAGATTCCTATAGTAACTACTGTTGCTGGAGCTTTGGCTACTGCTGAAGCCATTAAAAGTTTAAAAAGCAGCAAGATTGAGATGTTAGCTCTGCAAGATTACTTCAACATTGACAACGAAACAGAGAGAAGCAGTACATTACAGTCAATTTCATCTCATTCGTAAGAAAGGATGCTGCACTTGTTATAAAGTGATATCTTTCCATCGATCTTACCGTTTCCCACGACTATGCTTGCTATGTTTTTTTAAAGCTCCTTTTAAAGGCAATTCTGTTCATATTTTGTGATCCAATGAAGTGCGTTGCGAGGTGTTTTATACCTTGTTTTTAATGACACGGGTATAAAATATTATTAATTTTAATACATCTTTTGCTGCCTCAATCAATTTACCTGTAAAATAAAATAAAGTAGCAATTGAGGGCCTTACGAATAAGGATTCTATCCTCTGTTTTCGATGAAATAAATATTGTATTCTCAAGCAAACGAAGAGGGCAACTGATGATATATTTGAACTTTGGTACAACATTACAAAGAAACAAGAATTGATGCAACTTGACTGTCTCACTCACTTAAAAAAACTTGAAAAAAAACGTAATTTTCGTTATTAGAATGCGGCAAATAATATATTAAACTCTACGATTCATCCTTTTGAGATGAAACAGAAGTGGTAATTTACAGCTTTTTGAGATGATCATGGATGAAATGGAGGGAGTGGTGGGAAATGACCAAACTTGGGGTGGTTCAAGTACTTTGGAGGTAGCTCTGGGACAGGTGGGCAAGGTTTCTTGATCACTGGTGGATAATACGGAGTTGGAGGTGGCAGAGGCTTGGTCACCACTGGCGGCTCGGGTGTAGGCGTGTAGACAGGAACCGGAGGGGGGAGAGGCTTATAAACAGGTGGCTCAGGTTTGGGCTCGTAAACAGGTGGCTCAGGTTTGGGCTCAGGCTTGGGCTTGTAAACCGGTGGCTCGGGCTTGGGCTTGTAAACAGGTGGCTCGGGTTTGGGCTCAGGTTTGGGCTTGTAAACAGGTGGCTCGGGCTTGGGCTTGTAAACAGGTGGCTCGGGTTTGGGTTCCGGCTTGGGCTTGTAAACAGGTGGCTCAGGTTTGGGCTCAGGCTTGGGCTTGTAAACCGGTGGCTCGGGCTTGGGCTTGTAAACAGGTGGCTCGGGTTTGGGCTCAGGTTTGGGCTTGTAAACAGGTGGCTCGGGCTTGGGCTTGTAAACAGGTGGCTCGGGTTTGGGTTCCGGCTTGGGCTTGTAAACAGGTGGCTCAGGTTTGGGCTTGTAAACCGGTGGCTCAGGCTTGGGCTTGTAAACAGGTGGCTCGGGTTTGGGCTCAGGCTTGGGCTTGTAAACCGGTGGCTCGGGTTTGGGCTTGTAAACTGGTGGTTCGGGTTTGTAAACCGGTGGCTCGGGTTTGTAAACCGGTGGCTCGGGCTTGTAAACAGGTGGCTCGGGTTTGGGCTTGTAAACAGGTGGCTCAGGCTTGGGCTTATAAACAGGTGGCTCGGGTTTGGGTTTGTAAACCGGTGGCTCGGGCTTGTAAACCGGTGGCTCGGGTTTGGGCTTGTAAACCGGTGGCTCAGGCTTGGGCTTATAAACCGGTGGCTCGGGTTTGGGTTTGTAAACCGGTGGCTCAGGTTTGGGCTTGTAAACTGGAACAGGTGGCTTATACACCGGTGGTTCTGGCTTGTAAACAGGAACAGGTGGCTTATAGACTGGTGGTTTCGGCTTGTAAACTGGAACAGGGGGAGGATTGTAGACCGGTGGATTCGGCTTGTAAACCGGAACCGGCGGGTTGTAAACCGGTGGATTCGGCTTGTAAACGTGGACCGGGGGCTGGTAGACCGGTACTTGGGGAGGAAGGAACCAATGGAAGTGATTCTTCCAAGGATCAAGTGGGTGAGGAGGGAACTGGAAAATCGGCCAAAAGAACTTGGAAGTGCACAATGCAGCTGAAAATTTGAGATTCTTGCTGGGGCTAAAGGTGTATATGCCTTTTGTTTGGGATTTGAACACAATCTTTGAGGCCTCTAGGCCATCATGGGCTGGGCAAGCAACCGCAGCCGCGCTGTGCAGCTGCGCGTAGCATTCTTTTTTGAGTGTTTGTTCAAATGTATTCGGGATCGGGACCTTGAATTTTCCTTCATCATCGAGCTCCCCGAAACCGATTCTTTCGATCTTTTCGTCCTCGAGCTTGCAGTCTATGCTTACACGAAGCCCTGATCATTGAAAAAGAGTGCAAAAAGCTGGTAAGAACTCGAGCATCCAAATGAAATATTAAACCAAGATCAAATGATACCAGTTGAAATCTTAAGTTTCTTGATTATTCTGTCAGTAATTGCATTGTGTTATTTATTCACATTAAAGTCGAGAAACAACATATTGATGTTTCAAATATTAATCTAAGGAAAAGATATATAAAAAAACACCAACAATACAACATATCACGTAATAATATTATTTAGTTGTTCGAAAGAACAAATGATTCACTATCTCGGAAAAGTCAATAGAGCGAGAAATTCCATATAAAATTAATAGCTTTCAAAACCATGTCTTAAATGAAAAAGTCAACCCAAATGTGTTTTGAATTACGTGTTTTAAAGCCAACATATCTCAAAAAACTATATATTTTACGTTGGAGCTAGTTTCTTGCTATCTTTTCACAAAAGGACTCTCAGTATTTGCAATCGGTTCGTTGATTACCTGAAAATGCCTGGCTGGTTTTGAAGCGATTCTCCTCACAATCCGCACACTCTCCAATCCCTACGACCTCGTACGTATCAGCATTACTGAAACTCACTGCAAATAGTAAAGACAGAACAAAGAAACCCCCGAAAAGGGAACTTTGAAGCCTCATTTTCACCCACTGAGCTTTTATCCCTCCAACCAATTACTCAGAAACAAAAGGGCTTTTCCCCACAGGTTGTATACATATCAGAAACTATATATATATATATATATATATATATATATATATATATATATATATATATATATATATATATATATATATATATATATATATATATATATATATATATATATAGTGCTGGCTGGGATCAGTTTGCTTTGCATAAAGAACCCAACCAACAGGTAGAACTTAATGAGATCACATGTTGGTTGGTCTCATTGATTTTGCATTTGTCCCGTCGGCCCATAAGTTAAGGGAAGATAATTATCGTAGTTTGACAGTTTTTTTCATGCTCTTCCTTTGCTTATGAATACAGCTTTCTTTAAAATCGTAAAATATAGCCATGTCTCGTCTTTTTTGTCGGACTCTTTTATCTTCTAAAACTAGCTAGTGTCATTAACTAAGCTTAGAACTCCGCAAATGGGGCAAATAGGCATGGTTTTTAAATATCTTAATTTAAAAAATATTTACTTTTACATAAGCATTTGCAGTATTAACCGTCTATCGTACTAGACAGGGCGGATTTAGTGTAAGGCGAACGGGCGCCACGGCCCCCCCAAAAAATTTAAAAAAAAATTTTAGTATATATATTAATTTTTTTTAAACTAAATATATAAACAGATATATATATACATGGCCCCCCCAAAATGAATTATACGTCCATGTATGTCAGTGGCTAAAGCCAATTATAACGTTTGCTCCACCCGATTTCGAAACCTGATCCCTCTTCTTTTTTTTTTTTTGGCTTAGCGACGGTTGTGACAGAAACCGTCGCAAAATCCGCGACGGTTTCTTATAACCGTCGTCATATAGCGACGGTTGTTGAGAAAACCGTCGCAAAATAAACTAAGCGGCCCCCCAGTGTCGAAATCCTAGATCCGCCCCTGGTACTAGAAGTTATAGCTATAATGGTAATGATGTATGTACGTACCTCCAATTTTTTTAAACTATATAACAGTCCTATCGTCACTTGTCGATATCTATCATAGCAGGCTATCCCGGTTTACCAAAGCTAACAAATGTTCTATACTTTTCTGAAATCTTACAAGGGCTGATAAATACAATTTACCACATTTTTTTTTATGTATAAACTTTTTGCTAATGAAATAAGGGGAAAACAATTAGTTGTGTAAGTTGGCATAAATTGGATTTAGGTGATCTAAATAGTTATAATAAATTGACTTATGTTCCCTTCTTATTTTTTTGTAGGAGTGCTGACACGACGTAGAATATGTAAGAAATGTTTGATACCATGTCGAGATCATGTCAAGAATATGTCAATTTTCCGTGCTATAATAGTGATTCTTAAAAAATGTCTAAAATGTGTAAGAAAACCAAGCTATTGCACTAAGACATAATTTTGACTATTGGAAAAACGTACTAAAAAAAAATATAAATTTTACATTTTAAATACATTAAGCTTTAGTAACATTATTAGCTTAATGTATAAATTTGCAAGTGTTGAATGTTGTTCCTTAATTCGAAATACTAACATGCAATTTTATCATGTCAAGTTGCCTGAATACAAAATCATCTATTTATTTTAAAAAGAAAAATACTATTTTTTAATTAAATTTTAATTAGGCTTGCTAAAATTAATATAGATTATAATTTTATAATGAGAAATTCATTGTAATTAACATTATTTTTTATGCCAAAACATTGTATTTTTATTGTGAATATGAACATGGTTGACTCGTCTTACGAACAAAAATCCGTGATATCTTCTCACAAGATACCTATCATGAGATAATTATATATATATATATATATATATATATATATATATATATATATAATTTTAGAAGAATCGATATAGAAATTGTAATCAAGAATTATAATATTACATGGAGCAATTTTATTTTTTTTTGTTTTTTTTTGTTTTTTGCATCATTACATCAAATAGTTACAATGTGGCGATTTCTATGGATGTCGATTTACCAATAGTTATAGCCGATGGTAATGATACAACTCAAATCTTTTTAAATCGCACAACACCTTAAGCATCACGGTTCGATCTCTCTTCCAGCAAGGACAATTATTTCACTCAACAATCTTCCTCATAATAATTGCATTCTTTGCGATAAATGAAAATCTAACATGTAACCTTATCTCTTAATTATACCAATTGTAGGATCGAGCGTTTGCTGTTTTACAAAAAGTTATAACTGGTGGTAATGGTGCAACTCAATTATTTTAAACTGCACCCAAAATCAAGCAGTTCGCTCACTCTTCTAGCAAAGACAGTTATTACATCGAACATATCAATATCATCTACAGGATTATTGAAAAATAGATACATCCCCGTCCTTTTTTTTCCCCATAATACAAGTCTTGTTTTTTCAATTAATATTGAACAAATTTAGTTTACAAAAGTCTCTTTTTTCACGTGAATTATTTGACTTAAAGATTTTTGAATGTGGTTCTTGTAATTTACCCCTTTTTTGCTTCCCAACCGTGTGTGTTGACAGGAATAACCCATTATTAATTGGGAAAAAAAAGAAAATAAAGGAAAATAAAATTGTTGATACAGTATATTATCTTTGAATATGGTCGAACCAAAAGAAAGAAGTTCCCAGAAATTGAAGTTAATACAAAACCTGTCTCAAACAAATGTGTCAATAGAAAGATTAAATAGACTAATTATGTTATTAATTAAGAAAAATAAAATAAAAATAATCGATTTTGCTATATCTCCTAATATTTATCTCCTATTTGTCCCTCACCTAATAATGATTTACTAAAGTGATTGTTTTAACGGTAAATTTGTGAAAAATCCCACTGTCAAAGTTTAAATTAAGATTCAGTATCTAGTCATCTTTTTTTAAGAAATAGTACCTGACAATGCCATTATCTTAGTTTTAGCTCCCTACAAACTTAAATTTACATTTTTGTCATTTTTTATTTAAATAAATATATTATTGTATTCACAAAAATTACATTTGTCTTCTCCATCTAAAATATAATTTTAAAAAAATATTATTTCTAAATTATCATGGAATAAGAGTAAATACTTATTTTGACATACAAAATACCTATTATGGTGTTTCAGATACTTGATTTCGCTCTTTGAATACTCCAAATGTATAATAAAATACTATATTTTCGATTTTTTCTCTATATTATTTAAATAAATATATTATTTTATTCAAAAAAATTACATGTGTATTCTCCATCTAAAATATAATTTTAAAAATATTATTTATAAATTATCATGGAATAAGAGTAAATACTTATTTTGACATACAAAATACCTATTATGATGTTTCAGATACTTGATTTCACTCTTTAAATACTCCATATATATAAGAAAATACTATATTTTTTTATTAATCACCACAGATCTAGTCATTATTGGTCTTTTCATGAAAAATGCATTAGGATAACGTATTCATGTCATTTTATTTAAAAAAAATATAGTTCATCATTCATCATGAAATAAGATTAAGTATTTATTTTGACCTACAAAGTACCTATTTTGGAGTTCCAGATGCTTGATTTGGCTGTTTGAATACTCCAAATATTTTGGGTGCTATAATTGTCTTTGCTTAGTAGAGCGATCGAACCGTGTTGCTTGAGTTGCTGCGCGATTTAAAATATTTGAGTTGCACCATTACAACTAGCTATAGATTTTGGTAAAGCGGTAAGAACTCGGTCCTAAAATTGGTATCAGAGCCAAGGTCACGAATTCGATTCTCATTGATTGCAAGAAGTGCAATTATTGGGATTGAGATTGTTGGGTGCAATAATTGTCTCTGCTTGGTAGAGCGGTCGAACCGTGGTACTTGAGTTGCTGTGCGATTTAAAAGATTTGAGTTGCACCATTATCATTAGCTATAGCTTTTGGTAAAGAGGTAAGCGCTCGGTCCTACAAAATATGTAATAAAATACCGGATCTTCAAGCGATCGCCATAAATTGAGTATTCTTTGGTCTTTTCATGTCATCTATTTTTTTAAAAAAAATTTCTCACTCATCATAGAATTAGAAAAAGTACTTATTTTGGCCGATAAAATATCTATTTTGGGGTTCCAAATATTTGATTTGGCTATTTGAATACTTCAAATGTTTAAGAAAATACTTGAGTTTCAAGTATTATAAAGTGACTTTTGAGTGTGTCATTTGTGAAGTTAAAATGTGATACCTAAATTGGTAGAAAGATTATCTCATTAGAATCAAAAAATACATGAATTTACTCCATAAATGCTCATATCCAATTATTTTGAGATGTCAAAATATATTTTGAAGTTAATATTGAGTGTCACTGATGATGAAATTCGTGAAGTAAAAATGTGATACATAAATAAATACAAATAAGACATAATTTGAGTTCACAAATATTTTATTTTACCATTTAAATACTCAAATTCAATTATTTGAAGATGCAAAATATATAGTTTGAAGTTAATATTGAGTGGTATTTGATGATGAGATTTGTGAATTAAAAATGTGATACCTAATTTAATAATAATAGCACCTAATTCGACTTCATGGATATTATCAAGTGGTATTTGGTAATGGTACTAACAAAAGCTATTAGCTTAAAAATATATTCTTTTTATAATCGTGAAGTAAAAATATGATACGTTAAAATGTTATATATTACTTATTTGATAATGACATCTGTGAATTATAATGTGATACCTAAAATGTGACATTAAAAATGTTTAATTTGACATCCTCAAATGATCAGTTATGAGTATTTATGGAGTAAAATCAATTATTTGTAACTCGAATTAGGTTTTCTTTGTACAATTTATGTATCACATTTTGTAAAATCAAGTATTGGTAGAGTCGAGTGAGATATTATTTATACCAATTTAGGTATCATATTTTAACTTCACAAATAACACATCAAAAGTCACTCACTATTAATTGAAACTTTTTTCTATGTTCCAAAATAATCAAAATTGACTCTTAAAAGGGTAAAATCGAGTATATGTGGTATCATATTAGATACTATTTGTACCAACTTCAAACTATATATTTTGGCGTCTTCAAATAATCGAATTTGAGTATTTAAAGAGTAAAATCAAGTATTTGTGAACTCGAATTATGTCTTATTTGTATTAATTTAATTAGATATCATATTTTTACTTCACGAATTTCATCACCAGTGATACTCAATATTAATTTCAAACTATAATTTGATATCTCCAAATAATCGGATATGAGTATTTATGGAGTAAAATAATGTATTTTTAGACTATAATGAGATACTCTTTCTACCAATTTAGGTATTACATTTTAAATTACAAATGACACACTCAAAAGTCACTTTATATTATTTAAAACTAAAGTATTTTCTTAGACATTTGAAGTATTCAAATAGCCAAATCAAATATTCGGAACCCAAAAATAGGTATTTTATCGGCCAAAATAAGTATTTTTTTTTAATTCCACGATAGTGAGAAATTGTGTTTTTTTAAAAAAAAAAAATTAGATGACATGATATTAACGCATTTCAATGAAAAGACCAACGATTACTCAATTTATGGCGATTGCTTAAAGATCCAGTATTTTATTACATATTTGGAGTATTAAAACATCCAAATCAAGTATCTGGAACTCCAAAATAAGTACTTTGTAGGTCAAAATAAATATTTAATCTTATTTCATGATTAATGATGAAGTATGTTTTTTTTTTAAATTAAAAGACATGAATAAGTCATCATAATGTATTTTTAATGAAAAGACCAACAATGACTGAATTAGTGGTGATTAGTCGAAAATATAGTATTTTCTTATACATTTGGAGTATTCAAAGAGCGAAATCAAGTATCTGAAACATCATAATATGTATTTTGTATGTTAAAATAAGTATTTACTCTTATTCAATGATAATTTATAAATAATATTTTTTAAAATTATATTTTAGATGGAGAAGACACATGTAATTTTTGTGAATAAAATAATATATTTATTTAAATAATAGAGAGGAAAAATAAAAAATATAGTATTTTATTATACATTTGGAGTATTCAAAGAGCTAAATCAAGTATCTGAAACACCAAAATAGATAATTTGTATGTCAAAATAAATATTTATTCTTATTCCATGATAATTTAGAAATAATTTTTTTTAAAATTATATTTTAGATAGAGAAGACAAATGTAATTTTTGTGAATAATATAATATATTTATTTAAATAATAGAGGACAAAAATGTAAATTTAAGTTTGTAGGTAGCTAAAAATAAAATAATGGCATTGTCAGGTACTATTTCTTAAAAAAAGATGATTAGGTACTGAATCTTAATTTAAACTTTGACAGAGGGATTTTTCTCAAATTTACCCTTGTTTTAACAGCTAAAAATATATAATAAAATCATATTTGATTTAATTTATAATAAAATTTAATATATATGCACACATGACCGTCTACTTTGTAAGAAACTCTGAATAAAAAAAAAAGAGTAGGTTTCTTGTGAGACGGTCTCACGAATCTTTATCTGTGAGACGGGTCAACTCTACCATATTCACAATAAAAAGTAATATTTTTAGTATAAAAAATATTTTTAGCATAAAAAGTAATAATTTTTCATAGATGATCCAAATAACCGATATTCATAATAAAAGTATTACTCTTAGCATAAAAATTAATATTTTTTCGGAGATGACCCAAATAAGAGATCCGTTTCACAAAATACGATCCGTGAGACCGTCTCACATAAGTTTTTGTCTGTCTATATATATATATATATATATATATATATATATATATATATATATATATATATATATATATTACAGTTGTAACCTATGGTATTTGATAAGTTGTCTGGCAAAGTAGCGAACATAGAGTAAAAACTCTGAGTCCAATTATACTGAAATGCGAAATGTGTTTAATATATGTCAGTGGTTACGAGTGAAGGAGAATAAATTTATCACTATTTATTGGTTGGAAAATTCAAGGGTCGTACAAAATTAAAGATTTAAGGAATAAAAATATATATTATAAAATTAACTCACCAGATTGTTTCATATGAATTTTTATTATTATCTCATCCATAAAATCAAATTTTTTGAAAATTTGATTATTTAAATTTAATATTGTAGTGACCGAAATACTCTCTACACATTTATTAATAAAAAAAACTCCCACAATACAAGACCGTCTCGCTGATTAATTTTGTGAGACTGATCTCCTATCAAATGCGACTTACTAAAACATTTTACTTTTTTATGCTATGGACCGGCTCAATTTGTTTAATTGATATAATTTCGTGAGATCGTCTCACAAATCATGAATCAATGTTAAGCTATAATTTGTGGATGGACTTCTATTATAAGTTTGGTAAATGGTTTTCCATTTTATAATAATATAATCCCACAACACGATTAAATATTTTAATTGTTTTCATATAAATTTAGTATAAATAAATGCTTTTTATATTATATGATAATTGATATGACATATATATGCAAGAATAAATGTGTTGTTGCGTGATATAACAATCATGCATATTATATCAATACAAAAATAATTGAGTACGTTTAAAGAAATATTAGAGATATTAAATTGACGTGAAAACAAGTTAACGAATATAACATTTATGTCATGTGATCACATGAATAAATGGAAATTATTTTTATAATTAAAATAAGAGTAGGTCTCTTGTGAGACAGTCACACGAATCTTTATCTGTGAGACGGGCCAATCTTAGCGATATTCACAATAAAAATTAACACTTTAGCATAAAAAGTAATATTTTTTTCATGTACGACCCAAATAAGAGATCCGTCTCGTAAAATACGAACCGTGAGACCGTCTCATACAAGTTTTTGCCTTAAAATTAATAGTCGCGAGAGAGAGTTTTGGTCATTTTTATTAAAAAAAATAAATGTGATTAATTAAATTTCGAGCACAAACCGCAACTCGTAGTAGTTTTGATGTCGATTTCAAGATTAAATTGCCAGAGTTTGGGTCCAGTGGTCGACAGCTTAAATCTCAAAATATGGATGCATGTGACTTCGCTATTTATTTGACAAAGAAGTTTCAACCGATTTAATCGATCGGCCATGGTATAATTAAAACTGATAACATGATCCACAAATTTCTGTGGTTCATATTTTTTTTTTAAATTTATGTAAGAACTTGTGCGCAAAGGATAAATTTAGAGACTAACACAGTGCGTTCGCCAGATAAAGTGTCGGTAAGGAGAATCAAATCATGAGAACCGATCAAATGCAGTGCGTTCGCCAGATAAATGATGTAAGAACTTGTGCGCAAAGGATAAATTTAGAGACTAACGCAGTGCGTTCGCCATATAAGTGTCGGTAAGGAGAATCAAAACATAAGAACCGATCAAATGTTCATTAACTCCACCAACTTCAATACTATTTGTGCTCGCCCATGTCTACGAACTGGTGTTAATGTCTAAAAACGCTGAGCTATATACGAGTCATGAGACCAGCTCTAAAGGCAAGCTTTGGTCTGGTGTGTTCTTCTTGTGGCTTCGAGCTCGAGATCTCGGCCATTAGTACAACACCACGATTGAGGGATCGATTGGTACACAACAAAACTCAAGAATGAATTCATATTTGACATGTAGTAGACTTGCACAATGCAAACGACGCAGATATGCCAAAAGATATTTAGAGAATGCATTTCATTGTTATCAATCATATTTCATGTTCACTATGTCGATCTCAAAGTCTTTATCCATGCAAAACTTGTATAGAGATATTTTTTTGAAAAAAAAAAAGCAAGTATTTAAGTAACTGATTAACGAATTTCCGCATCAAAATAACTAACAGTTTGTCAGTCGGACAAATAATATGAAATTTTCAGTAAATCTTCGGTGAGTATATGCTACTCTATACTCCTGATATATTTATATAAAATGATCGATCAATCATCTTATGCAAAACAAAAACCAAAAGATTAACTCTCGATTTAACATAAACTCACACGTAAATCTTTGTATGTCATCCTCACGTTTTGACTGGCATCTAAAGAAAATAGTCGAACTTGCTTTTCTAATTAAACATATAGTTAGCTAAAAAATTAAAAAAATAATAATTCATTTATAGTAGTACTACCTATACCTATAGGGTGTCGGTTTGATATTATTTGAATAATATCTCCTCATATAATGGTATAATAATATATAATATTCAAAAAAACTAATGGGTTGTGTGGATCACATAACTCCATCTATAAGTGAAGCTAGAATATCCATTTAAGTTAGGTTGTGAGGAGTAAATGCATTCAAGTATGCTTCCATTATTGGTGATTTGAATCTTCTTCTTCGTCCCCAAAAGATACATGTATATCGACCGCATGGTGGTGCAAAAGATATAATTTTATCGCGTCTTTGTTTCATCCATCTTTTGATTCGAGTATAGAACAATTATATTGGAGTGTAGAATAATTATGTTATGCGTTTTTTTTTAAATTTATTATCCTCATATTATAGATTCTTATCGTCCATATCACGAGCGTTTTTAAAACATGTTATTTTCAGTACTTCATTTACTCTAAAAAAATATTTAAATACGTAGAAAGCCATAATTTGAAGGGATAAACTCTATTGTAATCTTGTTTTAAAGATGGCGAAATTGCTCAATATACCATGCACAAGGATTATAACACTCGTCTTTCAAGATAAAACACGACTTATTTATTGTGATTTTAACATTATAAACCGTTATAAAATATAGTTATCGGGGTTTCCGAATCCTTTTCATAAACGTGTGAAGAAACACGGGAGATTATATATAAAAAAATGTAATTATATGGAATACAAGAATCTAAAAGCATTGATTTGGGGATCTTATTCATAGTTTTCGAGAGTTTTCATGACATTTCAAGAACTCGACTGAATCTGATTCGTTCGATCTCGATCTAGCCTTTCAAAGTATCCTTGTTCATGAAGGTCCGTGAATTTACGATTTAATTGAGTTAAACCTATCTATTTTCATTCTGTTAAACCTTCCAAATGCGGGATGTAAACCTCGGATCTCTGTCTGACAGTATGCTAGCTGGAACTCCATGCAATCGTACGATCTCATTCATGTACAATGTGGCTAGCTTGTCCAAACTATAATTCATGCGGACAGGTAAGAAATGTGCAGATTTTGTGAGTCTATCCACGATTACCCATATTCCGTCATGACTTTGTCTCGACTTTGGTAAACCAACTACAAAATCCATGGAAATATGTTCCCATTTCCATTCCGGGATTTCTAATGGTTGAAGAAGTCCACCAGGTCTTTGGTGCTCTGCCTTGACTTGCTGGCACACGTGACACTTGGAAACAAATAGTGCCACATCTTTCTTCATTCCACTCCACCAAAAATTTTTCTTCAAATCTCTGTACATCTTGGTACTGCCCGGATGGACTGAAAATTTCGACTTATGTGCCTCAGACATTACTTCTTGTCGAAGATTATCGATGTCTGGTACGCACAATCGTCCTTTCATCCACAAGGTTCCTTTGTTATCCGTCTCGAAATCTGGTGATTTCCCTTCTTTAACTTGCTCTTTTAGTTTCACCAAAGCGGGATCTCTATCTTGACTCATCTTGATTGTCTCTCGAAGACATGGTTGTGCTGAAAGTGATGTCAGGATTACCTTACTCATATTCTTTCGACTTAAAGCATCTGCTACTTTGTTGGCTTTGCCTGGATGGTAGCTTATTGTCAAGTCGTAATCCTTCATGAGTTCGATCCATCGTCTTTGTCTCATATTTAGTTCCTTTTGAGTGAACAAATATTTGAGACTTTGATGATCGGTGAAAATCTCACACTTGGCTCCATAAAGATAGTGTCTCCAAATCTTTAGTGCGAACACCACTGCAGCTAATTCAAGGTCATGTGTTGGGTAATTCTGTTCATACGGCTTCAACTGTCTTGACGCGTATGCAATCACCCTTCCCTCTTGCATGAGTACACATCCTAAACCTTCTTTGGATGCATCACTATAGACGGTGTAGTCCTTACCTTCCATAGGTAATACTAGCACTGGTGTGGATGTAAGCTTCTTCTTCAAGGTCTCGAAGCTTTGCTCACATTTTTCACTCCATTGAAATTTAGAGTTCTTCTGTGTGAGCTTGGTGAGGAGTATGGCTATTGAGGAAAATCCTTCAACAAATTTTCGGTAATAGCCTGCTAGTCCCAAGAAGCTTCGTACCTCTGTCACATTCTTTGGTCTAGGCCAATCCGAAATTGCCTCCACTTTCTTAGGGTCCACAGATACTCCTGCTGCTGATATTATGTGTCCCAAGAATGCGACACTCTCTAGCCAGAATTCGCATTTCTTGAATTTGGCGTATAGTTCCTTTTCTCTCAACTTCTGTAGGGTGAGATGAAGATGTTCTTTGTGGTCTTCTTCACTTGACGAATATACTAGAATATCGTCGATGAATACCACAACAAACTTGTCTAGAAATGGTTTAAACACTCTGTTCATGAGATCCATCAATACTGCCGGAGCGTTTGTTAATCCAAACGGCATCACTGTGAACTCATAGTGTCCATACCTTGTTCTGAAGGCTGTCTTCGGAATGTCGTCTGTCTTGACCTTGAGTTGGTGATAGCCTGACCTTAAGTCGAGCTTGGAAAAGACTGAAGCTCCTTTGAGTTGGTCAAACAAGTCATCTATCCTTGGAAGCGGATACTTGTTTTTGATTGTGATCTTGTTCAGCTCTCGGTAGTCGATACACATCCTCATGCTTCCGTCCTTCTTCTTTACAAATAGGACAGGAGCTCCCCACGGAGACGCGCTTGGTCGAATCTGCTTCTTATCCAACAACTCTTGAAGTTGCTCTTTGAGTTCTTTCAACTCTGCTGGGGCCATTCGGTATGGTGCTTTTGAGATTGGTGTAGCATTGGGCATTAAGTTAATCTCAAATTCCACTTCGCGATCGGGAAGTTCGCCCGGGAGTTCTTCAGGAAAGACATCCGGGAATTCTTGTACAACTGGAATCTCTTCTAGCGTAAGTGCGGTTTCTTTCTTTACCTCGCTTAACATAGCTAGGTAAACTTCTTCTCCACTTTTCATGGCTTTCCAAGTTTGAGAAGCAGAAAGAAGAGTCTTTCGTTCTTTGGTCTTGCCATGGAATAAAATTTTCTCTTGGTGTGGAGCTTGGATGGTTACCGTCTTTCCATGACAGTCTACTAAGGCATGATTCTTGGCTAACCAATCCATTCCAAGAATTACGTCGAATTCCATCATGTTTAGTTGAATCAGGTTTGCCTTGAATTTCTGATCTTCTATGAGAACATTAATATCCCGATATAGAGTGCGAGTTTCTAAAATTCGATTTGCAGGAGTGGCTACTCTATATGGTTCTTCTAAGTTATCAGGTTTAGCTCCTAACCTTTTGGCAAATCTTTTAGACATGAATGAATGCGTAGCACCACAATCAAATAAAACATATGCAGGTATATTATTGATCAGAATGGTACCGGCTACGACATCATTTGAGTTGTCCGCCTC
Organism: Primulina eburnea; assembly: GCF_022965805.1. NCBI lineage: Eukaryota > Viridiplantae > Streptophyta > Magnoliopsida > Lamiales > Gesneriaceae > Primulina > Primulina eburnea. The sequence goes on from NC_133113.1 coordinate 1,708,900, forward strand.
TTCTTGAGTGATAGCATAGACTCGAGCATTTGGCTTGTTCTCCCTAGTCTTGTTTGGAGGTGTTCCTCCTGCTGGTCCGTTCCTTGGATCTGGAAGAGGACATTGAGCAATGCGATGGTCCATCTTTCCACAACGGAAACAAGCTCCAGAATTCCTACGACATTCACCAGTGTGTGTGAATCTGCAAGTTTGGCACTTGACTCCTTCTTTGTTTGATTGAGAAGAAGTGGTTCCTTTGGATGGAGTACTGGTAAATTGGTTGCTCGAAAACTTAGGCCTCTTGAATTGCTGGCCCGATTGGTACTGGCTTGGCTGAGGACGTTTGAGTTTGTTCTCGCCTTCACGCCTCTTGATGTCATTCTCAGCCCTGATGGCGGCTCCCATCAATTCATCAAAACTATTGGGCTCGATAACGGCAAGGGCAGATTGAATACGGCTGTTCAATCCCTTCTTGAAGCGATGCATCTTCAATGCCTCGTCTCCCATTATGGTTGGGGAGTAAGTTCCCAATGAGTGGAACTTGGATGAATACTCCACCACTGTCATGTTTGGTTCTTGAACCAAGCTTTCAAATTCTGACAGCTTTTGCACTCGAACTGCTGTCGGAAAGTACTGCCTCAGGAATGCCTCTCGGAACCTTTGCCAAGTGATAGGTCCCGTCTCTATCATAGCTGGTGAGACTCCTTCCCACCATTTGGCAGCTTTATCCACAAGGAAGGGTGTAATCACCTCTACTCTGACCCTTTGGGGAACCTCAAGTAGTCGAAGATGGTTTTCCACCTCTTTCATCCAATTCTGTCCGACCTCTGGATCGGTGCTTCCATCGAAGTTAGGGACTCTTGCTCTTCGGAGAGCCTCATAATGTTGCTTAGTCCCATTTTGAGCTGGAGGTGGTGGTGCTGGCTGGTTAGCATTGGGGTTCACCAACCCTTGTAACGTGGTTGCCACAATCGTGGCTATCGCCATTAAATCCACTTGGCTGAGGCCAACTGCTGGTGGCTGTTGTTGTTGTTGTTGTTGTTGTTCATTCTCATCGTTGCGGTTGTTGTTACGGTTGTTGTAACGAGGATTGCGGTTGTTTCTAACTGGGCGTCCGTCCATTTCCTACAATTAAGAGAGTTCTAAGGTTGATAACAGAATAGAGACTAAACAAAAGAATCACAAGGATTGAGTAATTGCTCCAAAAATTAAATATGAACCAATGGATAGAAATAATCTTTTATTGATTCCTCAAGAAAGTGCAATTACAAATTGAACTTTGAAAATGAAATAGAAATGTAAAGGGGACAAGTATCACAGGACTACTAATAATGTCCTAATCTATCACTTCTCCCAAATCTAAATCCATATGATCCTCTTCAACTTCCTCTTCTTCTTCTTCGGGATCCTCCTCGGGTTCATCTTCATGGTTGGCTATCACTGCTTCGAGATGTTCAATATGCCCATGCAGAACCGCATTCTGGTCGATAAGAACTTCAACAGTATCTTGCAACTCTTGAATCTGAGCATCAGTATGTTCTCTATACTGATTATGTTGGTGTACGAGTTGGTGATTCTGATCCTTGAGTATTTGGATCTTGTCAAGTAGTGTGTCACGTAACTCGATGAATTCCACCACAGTCTCTTGGGAGGTCTCGAACTCTTCTTGAGTCTTCCTATGTCTCTCTTCTGCTTCATGCAGATAGTGAGCATAACGTTGAACATCACCCTCTAAGTGTTCTGCTCGACGCTCCAATTCATCTTTGTCCAACTCTAGACAATAGTTATGTTGCTTGAGTTTCTCTAGCTTCCTTTCTAGGCTCTTAACGTAGCTACTTTGGTCAGCCATATCCTACATCCAACACATGAGGGTAAAGGTTCAGAATTGATATCAAGAATATGGATTAAGTTATAGTCAAGTACTGGAATGAATAGAATCAGTAAGCCTATAACATTCAATAGCAGAAAATAGCTCCAAAATTTTCGATCTCAGAATGGCGTGAAAAATTTACTGAAAATCCTTGACATCAAGAACATGAATGGTACCAAGTTTGGTGCAAAAATACTAAGCCATTTGAAAATGAAAATTCCTCAAAGTTTAAAAATTTTGGAAAATTTTACGGAAATGATTATATCCCTATCTAAACGATGGATTTTAGGCTTCGTCGGTGGTGCTAGAACAATGAATGGTTCTAGGTTAGGTTCTCCTCGTCGAGAGCTTTCCAACGCCTACTTTTAATGGTAAAAATTCCTCCTGGATCAAAAGTTATGGCCGTTTGAAGTTTGCGCGAAAAACACCTCAACTTCTATGCCATTTTGCGAGGTCTACTGCATTTGCTTGCTGGAATACACTGTCTACTGCAATTCTGATGCTTCTGCAATCAGTCTGCTGCTTTTCCAGCATTGTCTGCTACATTCCGAGTCTACTGACTCAGTCTCCTGCATTCAGACCTACTGGTTTCCTTCTACTGGTTCTGGTTTCGGCTACTGGTTTCCATCTACTGGTTCTGGTTTCGTCTACTGGTTTTGGCCTACTGAATTTTTTTTTTTTTTTTTTTTTAAACTCGTTTCAGTAGTCTATTACAGTAGCTTATTTTCAGTAGTCTATTTCAGTAAGCTTCTGAACTTATTCTCAGAAGTTTATAAGAACTTATTATTTCTAGTTCCTCCTCCCCAGATTATGAAACCCGATTTTGCTCTGATACCACTTCAATGTCACGCCCCGGGACGGGGGTTGGTTGACACCGGCGTTGCTCTCAAATTTACATTCGAAAACAACAAGCCTCAGAAGTACAGAATTTCAGAAACCCGTCTTTTATTCATAATAATCATTGTCTGTTACAACTCAATGACAAATGTTTTACAGCGGAAATGTAAAACCATAAAATTTCATTGTCTGAACATATGCAGCGGAAAATAAAACATAAATCAGAACTAAGAACAACGATCTTCATCACCAGCCCCAAAACTGACGTTGCTCCTCTTCTTCTATCAACTCTTCCTCGTTCTTATCTGAGATGAGTTTGGTGGGTGAGTGATATGATTGTCACTCAGTAAGCAGGGGCGGGAATAACTCCCAGTTTTCGAAATCGTTTTCAACAGAAACACAAATACAATAATATACAGAGAACTCTTGTTTTCAGAACAGTAATCAGAATTCAGGAATTACAGAACAGAATTCAGAATTAGTAAGCACTGAACACGTTAGTGAATTTCATGGCTAAACTGATATCAGTCCCCTATATGTTCTCTCCTCTAAGGGGTGAGGCCAGAATCAGAATCAGAATCAGAATTCAGAAATGTTCCGAATATATATTCATACCATTAGTTCACTAGGGAGTTTCAGTGCTTCAAAATCATATATCAGAACAGAATTATCAAACGGATTTCAAGATATTTACATATAAGCCCACTTACAGTAATTTGCTTAAAGTTTCGGTTGAAGTCTACTGGAATTTGGCTGTTCTCGCTACTGGATTTTGCTGCTTGACAAAGGCACTCTTTCTTAACTCGAAATTTAAGTGATAATCTCAAAGCTTGTGTAACCCATTTCAGAGACTTGAGGGTGTTATTTATAGGCCACAATCTGACTGATACGTTTCCAATTAATGGCCATAATCTGACATTAACAGCCTTTATTCCATGTTAATGCTTCAGTTACAAGTCTGAGCTGAATCAGTAACTGACTGCTGCTTCTTTCTCACTCTTCTGCTGCTGCTGATTTTTCGTTCTTCTACTGCTGCTGCTGGAAAATACATGTCTGCTGGAAAAATACCAGCTTCTGAATATTATCTTCTGCTGGAAATTTTGCATTGCTTACTGAAATGTTTTTGCTGGAAATTCGGGTTCACACAATCAGTCTGCTCACTATACTGATTGTGCTGGTGTACGAGTTGATGATTTTGATCCTTGAGTATTTGGATCTTCTCGAGTAGTGTATCACGTAACTCGATGAATTCTATCACAGTCTCTTGGGATATTTCAAACTCCTCTTGAGTCTTCCTATTCCTGTCTTCTGCTTCATGCAGATAGTGAGCATAACGTTGAACATGTAGTGACCCGTTCCAGAATCACCTACTAATCAAGAACTAAGCATGCAACTAACTTAATTAATAATAATCAGAGATAATTGCGGAAAAGGCCAACAAACGATAGTTATACAACCCAATCGAAATCCAGAACAACTCGAACTAAAATGAAATATACGGTACAACCATATCGAAAAGAATAGTACTGAAAACTAAACCAACCAGCCACTCACTGTCCTCCTCCTGCTCTTCCTGAGCTGTCCAACCTGAGGCCTGCCCCGTGGGAATGGGGTGTCCAAGATAAACAAAACCGAGGACGTGAGCAATAAGAACGCCCAGTACAAAAGCATGAGTATACAAGCCTATATGAAATGCACATGCTATGATATGATACCAGGGTAGTCAAGAAACAGGAATAACAAAGGATCTCAAAATGCTCAGTCTAGAGGCGCCAAGTGGATAGTGCCGCGCGGTACTCCTCTGGGTCACTGCATCCACTACAAGAACAGACGTGGACCTAAAATGTCCCGGATCACCGAAGCCCTCCGGACCCGTCGGCCACTGTGTACTCTCGGTGTCCATGCGTCCACAAGACAAGACATGGCTGAGCGGCCCCACAAGATATAGCTTATCTCGAAAGAGATACAGCTCAACAGTAAAGGCTATCTCGAAGGAGATACGGCTCAACATGAAATGCAACATGCATCATAAAACGTGACATAATAGCATGCATCATATGACATATATCAATGCACCACATAATCATGCAACACATATAAGGATGTATACTCGACCAGGATATCTCGGATAGTACTTTCGTACCTCAAACCAGCAGATCCTAACAATCAGTCCTAGACTCACGCCTGCGTCCGCAGTCAGCCCACTGGTGCCGCTAGCTCCAAACTAGAGCACAGCTCCGCTACAACACTAGTAGCTCCCCGCTAGTGCCCGAACCTCGGAAAAAGACTAGAACCTGTCAGAAACGACTGAAATGCTCTGGAACACTCTGAAATGGCGAGTCACAAATGAAGCCTCGCGCCTCTATTTATAGCCAACGTTCGGACGCTCCGAACCACTTCGTACGATCCGATCCGGTACACTTCGGACGGTCCGAACCCTGATCGGACGATCCGAACCTTGCATGACTTCCACGAGTACAGCCACCTGTCTCGGACGATCCGAACCCCGATCGGACGATCCGAACTCTTCCACGTGTCCAGAACCCTTCCACGTGTCCAGCCACCTGTCTCGGACGGTCCGAACCCACTTCGGATGATCCGAACCCTCTTCGGACGATCCGAACCTGGTTCGGTCCTTCCGATCCCACCGAAAAATATAATTAATCCAATAATTAACTCAAATTAGGTATCGGGATACTACATTCTCCCCCCCTTAAAAAGATTTCGTCCTCGAAATCAGGTTTATAGGATGAACAAAACGGAATAACAACATCGTTATTACATCTCAATTGTTGTTGAATACAACTGATATTTCGATTACAACTGCAAACACAAACATATACAAAGCATAACTCAAAAGAGCTCTGGATGCTCCGAACGCATACGACTCTCTAGCTCCCAAGTGGCTTCTTCAGTGCCTCTGCGCTGCCACTGAACTAAGACAAGAGGAATGATCTTATTCCGCAACACCTTGTCTTTGCGATCTAGAATCCGAACTGGTCGTTCCACATAAGACAAATCCGAATTTAGTTGAACTTCAGAGGGATGCAAGATGTGAGACTCATCTGCTACGTATCGTCTCAACAAAGATACGTGGAACACATCATGAATACTTGATAGGTACGGCGGCAATGCAAGTCTGTAAGCCAAATCTCCCACGCTTTCCAATATTTCAAATGGACCAATAAATCTCGGAGACAGCTTACCCTTGAGACCAAATCTCAAAATCCTGCGAAAAGGCGAAACTCGGAGAAACACTTTCTCACCTGGCTGAAAATAAAGAGGTCGCCGCTTGGTGTTCGCATAACTAGCCTGTCGATCCTGAGCGATCTTAATCCGTTTCTTGATTACTGCAACCTTATCAATAGCCTGCTGGACTAACTCCGGTCCCTCAACATGTCGTTCCCCAACTTCGTCCCAGAATAATGGAGTACGACAACGTCGCCCATACAACGCCTCAAATGGTGCCATACCAATACTACGATGATAGCTGTTGTTGTACGCGAACTCAATCAAAGGCAAATGATCCTGCCAAGCGGTTCCGAAATCCATCACACAAGCTCGCATCATATCCTCAAGTGTACGGATAGTCCTCTCCGTCTGACCGTCGGTCTCTGGATGATAAGCCGTACTCAAACTTAGTGAAGTACCCAATGCCGACTGAAAACTACCCCAAAATCGTGAGGTAAAACGAGGATCTCTGTCACTGACAATACTGACTGGTACCCCATGCAAACGTACAATCTCTTGAATGTACAATCGAGCCATACGATCGAAAGTGAAATCACGGTTATATGGCAGAAAATGAGCAGATTTGGTGAGTCGATCCACCACTACCCAAATAGCATCACTATTCCTCGAAGACAATGGTAAGTGAGTAATGAAGTCCATCGCGATATGCTCCCACTTCCATTCGGGAATAGGTAAGTTCAGCAATAATCCTCCCGGTCGACGGTGCTCTGCCTTAACCTGCTGACAAACAAGACACTTGAAAGCAAACTGATAAACGCTGCGCTTCATCCCTTTCAACCAAAATCGTGTCCTCAAATCTTTATACATCTTGTTGCTTCCTGGATGGACACTCAACTTGCTTCGATGAGCCTGAGCCAAGATCTCTTCCCTCAAAGTATCATCCTCTGGTACCACAACCCGATTAGACAAACACAGAAGACCATTAGACTGATAATGGAAATTGCTATCTCCACCAACCAATCGGGCTAATCTCTGAGTCTTGAGATCAGACATCTGTGCATCTCGAATCCGAGCGAACAAAGCTGGCTCAGATAAAATGGTAGCAACACGAATGCTCTCCATACCTTTCCGATGTTTGAAATTAAATCCCAATGAACAACAATCCTGGATAGTACTAATCATAGCACTGGTCTGAAGTGCAGAGGCTCTCACCTTGCGACTAAGAGCATCGGCTGTGAGATTCGCAGAACCTGGATGGTATTTGATCTCGCAGTCATAATCTTTAAGTAGATCCATCCAACGACGTTGTCTCATGTTCAACTCAGCCTGAGTGAACAGATACTTCAGACTCTTATGATCAGTAAAAATTTCAAACTTAACTCCGTACAAGTAATGACGCCAGATCTTCAGTGCGAACACAATAGCAGCTAATTCTAGATCATGAATAGGGTACTTTTCCTCGTGAGGTTTCAACTGCCTGGATGCGTAAGCGATCACATGATCATTCTGCGTCAACACACACCCTAAGCCTTGAAAAGAGGCATCGGTGTAAACACTGAAACCATCAGATCCTGACGGTAACGCCAAAACAGGTGCAGAAGTCAGAAGTCGACGAAGTTCTCTGAAACTATCTTCGCATTCAGATGACCACTCAAATGGAACATCCTTCCGAGTAAGTTGCGTCAATGGTCTAGCTACCTGAGAGAAATTCACGATGAAGCGACGATAATACCCTGCCAGACCTAGAAAACTACGGATCTCAGCCACCGTCGTAGGACGTGACCAATTCAGCACTGCTTCGATCTTGCTGGGATCCACAGAAATTCCTTCCTTGGAAATCACATGACCAAGGAATACTACACGATCAATCCAGAACTCGCACTTACTCAGCTTAGCATACAATTGCTTCTCGCGAAGAATCTGCAACACAATCCTCAAGTGCTGGATATGCTCTTCCACATTGTGAGAATAAATCAAGATATCGTCGATGAAAACCACAACAAACTGATCTAGAAAATCCCGAAAGACTCGATTCATCAGATCCATGAACACCGCTGGCGCATTCGTCAATTCAAATGGCATAACTAGAAATTCGTAATGCCCATATCGAGTACGAAATGCAGTCTTGGAAATATCATCATCTCTAACTCTCATTTGATGATAACCCGATCGCAAGTCAATCTTGGAGTAACAGAGGTACCCTGAAGCTGATCGAACAAGTCATCGATACGAGGTAATGGATACTTGTTTTTGATCGTCACACGATTCAGCTGGCGATAATCAATGCACAATCGCATAGATCCATCTTTCTTCTTGACAAACAAGACTGGAGCTCCCCAAGGTGAAACACTTGGGCGAATATAACCTTTATCAAGAAGATCCTGCAATTGCTGCTTCAATTCTCTCATCTCTGACGGAGCAAGACGATAGGGGGCACGAGAAATCGGTGCAGTCCCTGGCATTAACTCAATACCAAATTCCACCTCTCTAACCGGAGGAAAACCAGGAATCTCATCTGGGAAGACATCAGGAAATTCACAAACCACTAGAATATCCTCTATACCAACACTACCTGTGGACGAATCAATCGCATAGATGAGGTAGCCTTCCCCGCCCGACTCTAAAGCACGACAGGCTTTCAGAGCAGATACCACTGGCATCGGAGGTCGCGCTCCCTCACCATAGAAAAACCAACTAGAGCTCTCAGTCGTACGAAACTGAACAAGCTTCTGGTAACAATCCACGGTAGCTCGGTAAGTAGTCAATAGGTCTATACCTAGAATACAATCAAAATCTTCCATCTCCAAGATCATAAGATTCGCAATCAATTCGTTACCCTCAAAATCTAAGGGACAACCCATCACTAGACGCCTTGCTAACACCGAATGACCCATCGGGGTAGAAACGGAAAGAATGACGTCTAGAGAAACATATGGTAACTTATGACGCTTAACAAATCGTGCAGAAATGAATGAATGTGATGCTCCGGTATCAATAGGAACAAAAGCAGGAATACCGCATAAACGAAAAGTACCTGCTATGACTCTCTCTGTCTCATCTGCAGCCTGATCCTGGTTCAGCGCAAAAACCTGACCTTGGGCACGAGGTCGAAGATTTGAACTACCCACTGCCTGACCCTGCCTCCTCTGCTGAACAGTCGTCTGAGATCCGGAACCAGATCCTGCTCCACCTCGCAACTGAGGACAATTCTTCTTGAGATGACCCATCTCTCCGCACTGAAAACAAGCTCCCGCGGCTGATCGGCATTGCTCCGATGGATGGTTCTTCCCACAATGCACACAAGAAACCTTCTTCTTACCAAAGCGGAAAACACCGCTAGACCGTGATCCAGATCCAGAAGAAGAAGAACCAGATTTCTTGAAAGACTGAGATCGAGGGCTTAAAGTACTCGGAGGTCTAGAGGAAAGAATAGCCCTACCACGCTGGAGACTGATCTCTGCCTGGCGACACCGGTTCACTATTCCATCATACGAAGTAGGATTATCACAGACAGTGACTCGATCAAAAATCTCCTGGTTAAGACCCTGGAGGAAATGGTCATACTTGGCCTCAGAACTGCCACTGATATGAGGGGCAAAGGGTAACAACTCGAAGAACTTCTGCTGATATTCATCAACAGACATACTCCCCTGCTTAAGATTCAGGAGCTCAATCGTCTTTGCCTGGCGAAGGGCTGGAGGAAAATACAGCTGCATGAAAGCTGCACGGAAATCGGTCCAAGTCACCCTACCCTGGGACTGAACTATCGGCGCAGAAGTCGATCGCCACCACTTGCGCGCACGGCCCTCGAGAAGAAAACTAAGGGTCTCCATCCTCTGCTCCTCGGTGCACTGGAATGCACGGAAACAACTCTCCATGCGCTCTAACCAATCCTCAGCATCATCGGGAGTCTCACCGCCGACTAAAGGCTTAGGCCCCATCTGATTGAAACGGTGCAAATCAAAACGCCTAGGACCATCCCGACGATGACGATGTTCACGATGACGCCTACGATCGTCCTGGTCACCCCAACGACCTACACTTCCCTGACTACTCTCATCACCAAAATGGTCAGCCATCGCTACAAGATAGAATAGGGAAAATGGTAAAATGATCCACGAAAATCCCAAAACAGAATCTATATCCCAAAATCATAAGCATGCTCTGATACCATAAATGTAGTGACCCGTTCCAGAATCACCTACTAATCAAGAACTAAGCATGCAACTAACTTAATTAATAATAATCAGAGATAATTGCGGAAAAGGCCAACAAACGATAGTTATACAACCCAATCGAAATCCAGAACAACTCGAACTAAAATGAAATATACGGTACAACCATATCGAAAAGAATAGTACTGAAAACTAAACCAACCAGCCACTCACTGTCCTCCTCCTGCTCTTCCTGAGCTGTCCAACCTGAGGCCTGCCCCGTGGGAATGGGGTGTCCAAGATAAACAAAACCGAGGACGTGAGCAATAAGAACGCCCAGTACAAAAGCATGAGTATACAAGCCTATATGAAATGCACATGCTATGATATGATACCAGGGTAGTCAAGAAACAGGAATAACAAAGGATCTCAAAATGCTCAGTCTAGAGGCGCCAAGTGGATAGTGCCGCGCGGTACTCCTCTGGGTCACTGCATCCACTACAAGAACAGACGTGGACCTAAAATGTCCCGGATCACCGAAGCCCTCCGGACCCGTCGGCCACTGTGTACTCTCGGTGTCCATGCGTCCACAAGACAAGACAGGGCTGAGCGGCCCCACAAGATATAGCTTATCTCGAAAGAGATACAGCTCAACAGTAAAGGCTATCTCGAAGGAGATACGGCTCAACATGAAATGCAACATGCATCATAAAACGTGACATAATAGCATGCATCATATGACATATATCAATGCACCACATAATCATGCAACATATATAAGGATGTATACTCGACCAGGATATCTCGGATAGTACTTTCGTACCTCAAACCAGCAGATCCTAACAATCAGTCCTAGACTCACGCCTGCGTCCGCAGTCAGCCCACTGGTGCCGCTAGCTCCAAACTAGAGCACAGCTCCGCTACAACACTAGTAGCTCCCCGCTAGTGCCCGAACCTCGGAAAAAGACTAGAACCTGTCAGAAACGACTGAAATGCTCTGGAACACTCTGAAATGGCGAGTCACAAATGAAGCCTCGCGCCTCTATTTATAGCCAACGTTCGGACGCTCCGAACCACTTCGTACGATCCGATCCGGTACACTTCGGACGGTCCGAACCCTGATCGGACGATCCGAACCTTGCATGACTTCCACGAGTACAGCCACCTGTCTCGGACGATCCGAACCCCGATCGGACGATCCGAACTCTTCCACGTGTCCAGAACCCTTCCACGTGTCCAGCCACCTGTCTCGGACGGTCCGAACCCACTTCGGATGATCCGAACCCTCTTCGGACGATCCGAACCTGGTTCGGTCCTTCCGATCCCACCGAAAAATATAATTAATCCAATAATTAACTCAAATTAGGTATCGGGATACTACAGAACATCACCCTCTAAGTGCTCTGCTCGACGCTCTAGCTCATCTTTGTCCAACTCTAGACAATAGTTATGTTGCTTGAGTTTCTCTAGCTTCCTTTCTAGGCTCTTAATGTAGCTACTCTGGTCAGCCATATCCTACATCCAAAAACATGAGATTCAAGGTTCAGAAATAATCTCAAGAATATAGGTCGAGTTATAGACAAATACTGGAATGAATAGAATCAGTACTGCCTATACAATTAATCAGAAGAAATAGCTCAAAAATTTTCGGTCTCAGAATGGTGTGAAAATTTTACTAAAAATCCTTCACATCAAGAACATGAATGGTACCAAGTTTGGTGCAAAAATACTAAGTCAATTGAAAATGAAAATTCCTCAAAGTTTAAAAATTTTGGAAAATTTTACGGAAATGATGATATCCCTATCTAAACGATGAATTTTGGACTTCGTCGGTGGTGCTCGAACGATGAATGGTTCTAGGTTAGGTTCTCCTCGTCGAGAGCTTTCCAACGCCTACTTTTAATGGTAAAAATTCCTCCTGGATCAAAAGTTATGGCCGTTTGAAGTTTGCGCGGAAAACACCTCAACTTCTATGCCATTTTGCGAGGTCTACTGCATTTGCTTGCTGGAATACACTGTCTACTGCAATTCTGATGCTACTGCAATCAGTCTGCTGCTTTTCCAGCATTGTCTGCTGCATTCCGAGTCTACTAACCCAGTCTTCTGCATTCAGACCTACTGGTTTCCTTCTACTGGTTCTGGTTTCAGGCTACTGGTCTTATCCTACTGTTTTTCGTCTACAAGTTTTGGCCTACTGAAATTTTTTTTTTTTTAAAACTCGTTTCAGTAATCTATTACAGTAGCTTATTTTCAGTAGTCTATTTCAGTAACCTTCAGAACTTATTCTCAGAAGTCTATAAGAACTTATTATTTCTAGTTCCTCCTCCCCAGATTATGAAACCCGGTTTTGCTCTGATACCACTTCAATGTCACGCCCCGGGACGGGGGTTGGTTGACATCGGCGTTGCTCTCAAATTTACATTCGAAAACAACAAGCCTCAGAAGTACGAAATTCAGAAACCAGTCTTTTATTCATAAATACTGAATATTTCAATGTCTGATACAAACTCGAATAATTAATGTTTTACAGCGGAAATGTAAAACAAACCAGACAGCACAATGTCTTATAGACGCAGCGGAAAACAACATAAATAAAACTGAGAATTAACAATCTTCTTCACCAGCCCCAGAACTGAATCTGCTCCTCTTCTTCTAGCCTTTCTTCATCGTTCTTATCTGAGATGTTTTGGTGGGTGAGTGATATGGTTGTCACTCAGTAAGCGGGGGCGGGAATAACTCCCAGTTTTCGAAATCATTTTCATACATAACAGTAATACGAAAATATACAAAAATTCTTATTTTCATAACAGAAATCAATGTTCAGTGTTCAGAAATCAGTAATCGGTAGTCAGTAGTCGGAAATCAGAAGTTTATCAAATAAGCACTGAGCACATTCGTGAATTTCATGGCTAAACTGATATCAGTCCCCTATATGTTCTCTCCTCTAAGGGGTGAGGCCAGTAATCGGTAATCAGTAATCAGTAATGTTCAGAATATATATTCCTACCATTAGTTCACTAAGTTTCAGTGCTTCGAAATCAGATAACAGGATTCAAGAACATACTTTGCTTTAAATCAGAAATCCTCAAACGGTTTTCAAGATATTTATACATAAGCCCACTTACAGTAATTTGCTGGAGAGTTTCGGTTGAATTCTGGAAATAGGCTTGCTCTCGCTACTGCTTTCTACTGCCCGAAAATAAGCACTCTCTTAGCTCGAAGTTTCAAGTGATACTCTCAAGATTTGTGTAACCCAATTCAGAGGTTTGAGAGTGTCATTTATAGGCAAATATTCTGACTGTTAGCTTCCCCTTTTAATGGCCATAATCTGCCATTAACCACCTTTATTCCGTGATAAATGCTTCAGTTACAAGTCTAAGATGAATCAGTAACTGTCTGCTGGAATTCGCTCTTCTGCTGCTGGATTTTGTCTGATGGATTCGGTCTGCTGGATTTTGTCTGCTGGAAAATGTCATCTTCTGAAATATGAGTTGCTGCTGGAATCGTTGGCTTCTGCTGAATTTGGCCAGCTGCTGCTACTGCTAGAATTGGCCAGCTGCTACTACTGCTGGAATTTCAGGTTCTCACATCCCTCCCTCCTTATAAGAAGTTTCGTCCTCGAAACTTGGCTAAACATGATTTTCAAAGAGATAAGGATATTGTGCTCGCATCTTTTCTTCCAACTCCCAAGTGGCTTCTCTTTCGGTGTGGTTGGACCATTGTTGTAGTAGCCCGAATGCCGAATTGGGTAATTAACGGATTAATGGTGATTAATCATGATCGGAAGGTCCGAAGATGGTTCGGAAGCACCGAAGAGTTCGGCAGGTCCGAAGTGTAGGTTCGGTGGATCCGATCATGAGGTGTCAAGAGCAGCTGGACACGTGCATGTTCGGACGGTCCGAAGTGGTGATCGGAGGATCCGATCATGAGCTGTCAAGAGCCAGTGGACACGTAGCGTTCGGACGTTCCGAAGTGGTGTTCGGAGGATCCGAACATGGCCTATAAATAGTGGTCGGATTTCCTCATTTTGACTCGCCAATTCAGAGAGTTCCATAGCATTTCAGTCGTTTCTGACAGGTTCTAGTCTTGTTCCGAGATTTGGGCACTAGCGGGGAGCTGCTGGTCTTGTAGCAGAGCTGTGCTCTAGTTGGGAGCTAGCGGCATCAGCGGGCTAGCGACGGACGAAGGTTTGGAATTTTATCAGTATTTATCTCAGGATTATCTAGTTAAGTCTGGTAGATAAGTTTAGTGATGGTTTTCACTTGATGAATAGGCTTGGATTAGACCTGTTGTCTGGTTGTTCCAGTGGATTAGGATTGCTGTGATAGAGGTACGAAAGTACTATCCGAGATATCCTGGTTGAGTATACATTCATATATGTGTTGCATGATTATGTGGTGCATTGATATATGTCATATGATGCATGCTATTATGTCACGTTTATTACTGCACGTTGCATTTCATGTTGAGCCGTATCTCCTTCGAGATAGCCTTTGCTGTTGAGCTGTATCTCTTTCGAGATAAGCTATATCTTGGGGCCGCTCAGCCCTGTCTTGTGGACGCATGGACACCGAGAGTACACAGTGGCCGACGGGTCGGGAGGGCTTCGGTGGTCCGGGACATTTTAGGTCCACGTCTGTCTTGTAGTGGATGCAGTGACCCAGAGGTTGGACCGCGCGGCACTATCCACTTGGCGCCTCTAGACTGAGCATTGTTGAGATCCTTTTGTGATTCCTGTTTCTTGACTACCCCGGTATCATGATCATAGCATGTGCATTTCATATAGGTCTGTATACTCATACTTTTGTACTGGGCGTTCTTATCGCTCACGTCCTCGGTTTTGTTTATCTTGGACACCCCATTCCCTCGGGGCAGGTCTCAGGTTGGATGGTTCCGGAGGAGCAGGAGGAGGACGTTGAGTAGCCGGTTGGTTTAGTTTCGGTATCATTTGATTCGATATGGTTGTACCAGATATTCTTTACCTTATTTTGAGTTGTTCTAGAGTTCGTTTGGGTTGTATAACTATCATTTGTTAGTTGTTTCCGCTATTATCTCTGATTAGTAATTATTAAGTTAATTGCATGCTTAGTTTTCAATTAGTAGGTGATTCTGGAACGGGTCACTACATTTATGGTATCAGAGCATGCGTAGGATTTTGGGATATAGATTTTGTTTTGGGATTTCCGTTGACCATTTTTCCCTATTCTATCTTGTAGCGATGGCTGACCATTTTGATGACGGGAGTAGTCAGGGGAGTGTAGGTCGATGGGGTGACCAAGATGATCTTAGGCGTCACCATGAGCATCGTCATCGTCGGGATGGTCCTAGGCGTTTCGATATGCATCGTTTCATGCAGATGGGGCCTAAGCCTTTAGTTGGCGGTGAGACTCCCGATGATGCGGAGGATTGGTTAGAGCGCATGGAGAGTTGTTTCCACGCATTCCAGTGCACCGATGAGCAGAAGATGGAGACCCTTAGTTTTCTTCTTGAGGGCCGTGCTCGCAGGTGGTGGCGATCGACTTCTGCGCCGATAGTTCAGTCTCAGGGTAGAGCGACTTGGGTCGATTTCCGTGCAGCGTTCATGCAGCTGTACTTTCCTCCAGCCCTTCGCCAGGCCAAGACGATTGAGCTCTTGAACCTGAAGCAGGGGAGTATGTCTGTTGATGAGTATCAGCAGAAATTCTTTGAGTTATTACCCTTCGCTCCTCATATCAGTGGCAGTTCTGAGGCCAAGTATGATCATTTCCTCCAGGGCCTTAATCAGGAGATCTTTGATCGAGTCACTGTCTGTGATAATCCTACTTCGTACGATGGGTTGGTGAACCGGTGTCGTCAAGCAGAGATCAGTCTCCAGCGTGGTAGGGCTATTCTTTCTTCTAGACCTCCGAGTACTTTGAGGCCTCGATCTCAGTCGTTCAAGAAATCTGGTTCGTCTTCTTCTGGATCTAGATCTCGATCTAGCGGTGTTTTCCGCTTTGGTAAGAAGAAGGAGTCTTGTGCGCATTGTGGGAAGAACCATCCATCGGAGCAATGCCGAGTAGCCGCAGGAGCTTGTTATCAGTGCGGAGAGATGGGGCATATTAAGAAGAATTGTCCTCAGTTGCGAGGTGGAGCAGGATCTGATTCTGGATCTCAGGCGACTGTTCAGCAGAGGAGGCAGGGTCAGGCAGTGGGTAGTTCGAATCTTCGACCTCGTGCCCAAGGTCAAGTTTTTGCGTTGAACCAGGATCAGGCTGCAGACGAGACCGAGAGAGTCATAGCAGGTACTTTTTGTTTATGCGGTATTCCTGCTTTTGTTCTTATAGATACCGGAGCATCTCATTCATTCATTTCTGCACGATTCGTTAAACGTCATAAGTTACCGTATGTTTCTCTAGACGTCATTCTTTCTGTTTCTACCCCGATGGGTCATTCGGTTTTAGCCAAGCGTCTAGTGATGGGTTGTCCTTTAGATTTTGAGGGTAACGAGTTGACTGCAAATCTTATGATTCTGGAGATGGAAGATTTTGATTGTATTTTGGGTATAGACATTTTGACTACCTACCGAGCTACTGTGGATTGTTACCAGAAGCTTGTTCAGTTTCGTACGACTGAGAGCTCTAGTTGGTTTTTCTATGGTGAGGGAGCGCGACCTCCGATGCCAGTAGTATCTGCTCTGAAAGCCTGTCGTGCTTTAGAGGCGGGCGGGGAAGGCTACCTCATCTATGCAATTGATACGTCCACAGGTAGTGTTGGTATAGAGGATATTCCAGTGGTTTGTGAATTTCCTGATGTATTTCCAGAAGAGATTCCTGGTTTTCCTCCGGTTAGAGAGGTGGAGTTTGGCATTGAGTTAATGCCAGGGACTGCACCGATTTCTCGTGCCCCCTATCGTCTGGCTCCGTCAGAGATGAGAGAGCTGAAGCAGCAATTGCAGGATCTTCTTGATAAGGGTTATATTCGCCCGAGTGTTTCGCCTTGGGGAGCTCCAGTCTTGTTTGTCAAGAAGAAGGATGGATCGATGCGGTTGTGCATTGATTATCGCCAGCTGAATCGGGTGACGATCAAAAACAAGTACCCATTACCCCGTATTGATGACTTGTTCGATCAGCTTCAGGGTACTTCTGTTTACTCCAAGATCGACTTGCGATCAGGTTATCATCAGATGAGAGTCAGAGATGATGATATTTCCAAGACTGCATTTCGTACTCGTTATGGGCATTACGAGTTTCTAGTTATGCCATTCGGATTGACGAATGCGCCAGCGGTGTTCATGAATCTGATGAACCGAGTCTTCCGAGATTTTCTGGATCAGTTTGTGGTGGTTTTCATTGACGATATCTTGATCTATTCTCATAGTGTGGAAGAGCATGTCCGGCACTTGAGGATTGTGTTGCAGATTCTTCGCGAGAAGCAATTGTATGCTAAGCTGAGTAAGTGCGAGTTCTGGATTGATCGTGTAGTATTCCTTGGTCATGTGATTTCCAAGGAAGGAATTTCTGTGGATCCCAGCAAGATTGAGGCAGTGCTAAATTGGTCACGACCTACGACGGTGGCTGAGATCCGTAGTTTTCTAGGTCTAGCAGGGTATTATCGTCGCTTCATCGTGAATTTCTCCCAGGTAGCTAGACCTTTGACGCAACTTACTCGGAAGGATGTTCCATTTGAGTGGTCATCTGAGTGCGAAGATAGTTTCAGAGAGCTTCGTCGACTTCTGACTTCTGCACCTGTTTTGGCGTTACCGTCAGGATCTGATGGTTTCAGTGTTTACACCGATGCCTCTTCTCAAGGCTTAGGGTGTGTGTTGACGCAAAACGGTCATGTGATTGCTTATGCTTCCAGACAGCTGAAATCTCACGAGGAGAAGTATCCTACTCATGATCTAGAGTTGGCAGCTATTGTGTTCGCGCTGAAGATTTGGCGTCATTACTTGTACGGGGTTAAGTTTGAAATCTTTACTGATCATAAGAGTCTGAAATATCTGTTCACTCAGGCTGAGTTGAACATGAGGCAACGTCGTTGGATGGATTTGCTGAAAGATTATGACTGCGAGATCAAGTACCATCCAGGATCTGCAAATCTCACAGCTGATGCTCTTAGTCGCAAAGTGAGAGTTTCTGCACTTCAGACCAGTGCTATGATTAGTACTATTTAGGATTGTTGTTCGTTGGGATTTAATTTCAAACATCGGAAAGGTATGGAGAGCATTCGTGTTGCTACCATTTTATCTGAGCCAGCCTTGTTCGCTCGGATTCGAGATGCTCAGATGTCTGATCTCAAGACTCAGAGATTAGCTCGGTTAGCGGGTGGAGATAGCGGTTTCCATTATCAGTCTAATGGTCTTCTGTGTTTGTCTAATCGAGTTGTAGTACCAGAAGATGATAATTTGAGGGAGGAGATCTTATCTCATGCTCATCGAAGTAAGTTGAGTATTCATCCAGGAAGTAATAAGATGTATAAAGACTTGAGGACACGATTTTGGTGGAAAGGGATGAAGCGCAGTGTTTATCAGTTTGTTTCCAAGTGTCTTGTTTGTCAACAGGTTAAGGCAGAGCACCGTCGACCTGGAGGATTATTGTTGAATCTACCTATTCCTGAATGGAAGTGGGAGCATATCGCGATGGATTTCATTACTCACTTGCCATTATCGTCGAGGAATAGTGACGCTATTTGGGTAGTGGTGGATCGACTCACCAAGTCTGCTCATTTTCTGTCTTATAACCGGGATTTCACTTTCGATCGTATGGCTCGATTGTACATTCAGGAGATTGTACGTTTGCATGGAGTGCCTGTCAGTATTGTCAGTGACAGAGATCCTCGTTTTACCTCACGGTTTTGGGGTAGTTTCCAGTCAGCTTTGGGTACTACACTGAGTCTGAGTACTGCTTATCATCCGGAGACTGACGGTCAGTCAGAGAGGACTATCCGTACGCTTGAGGATATGTTGCGAGCCTGTGTTATGGATTTCGGACCCGCTTGGCAGGATCATTTGCCTTTGATTGAGTTCGCGTACAACAACAGCTACCATCGTAGTATTGGTATGGCACCATTTGAGGCGTTGTATGGGCGACGTTGTCGTACTCCTTTATTCTGGGACGAAGTTGGTGAACGACATGTTGAGGGACCGGAGTTAGTCCAGCAGGCTATTGATAAAGTTGCAGTAATCAAGAAGAGGATTAAGATTGCCCAGGATCGACAGGCTAGTTATGCGAACACCAAGCGGCGACCTCTTTATTTCCAGCCAGGTGAGAAAGTGTTTCTCCGAGTTTCGCCTTTTCGCAGGATTTTGAGATTTGGTCTCAAGGGTAAGCTATCTCCGAGATTCATTGGTCCTTTTGAGATTCTAGAATGTGTGGGAGATTTAGCTTACAGGTTAGCATTACCTCCGTATTTGTCCGGTATTCATGATGTGTTCCACGTATCTTTGTTGAGACGATACGTAGCAGATGAGTCTCACATCTTGCATCCCTCTGAAGTTCAACTTGAATCAGATTTGTCTTACGTGGAGCGACCAGTTCAGATTCTCGATCGCAAAGACAAGGTGTTGCGGAATAAGATCATTCCTCTTGTCTTAGTACAGTGGCAGCGCAGAGGCACTGAAGAAGCCACTTGGGAGTTAGAGAGTCGTATGCGTTCAGAACATCCAGAGCTCTTTTGAGTTTTGCTTTGTATATGTTTGTGTTTTTCAATTGTAATCGAGATATCAGTTGTATTCAACAACAATTGAGATATAATAGCGATGTTGTTATTTCGTTTTGTTCATTCTCTAAGCCTGATTTCGAGGACGAAATCTTTTAAGGGGGGGAGAATGTAGTAGCCCGAATGCCGAATTGGGTAATTAACGGATTAATGGTGATTAATCATGATCGGAAGGTCCGAAGATGGTTCGGAAGCACCGAAGAGTTCGGCAGGTCCGAAGTGTAGGTTCGGTGGATCCGATCATGAGGTGTCAAGAGCAGCTGGACACGTGCATGTTCGGACGGTCCGAAGTGGTGATCGGAGGATCCGATCATGAGCTGTCAAGAGCCAGTGGACACGTAGCGTTCGGACGTTCCGAAGTGGTGTTCGGAGGATCCGAACATGGCCTATAAATAGTGGTCGGATTTCCTCATTTTGACTCGCCAATTCAGAGAGTTCCATAGCATTTCAGTCGTTTCTGACAGGTTCTAGTCTTGTTCCGAGATTTGGGCACTAGCGGGGAGCTGCTGGTCTTGTAGCAGAGCTGTGCTCTAGTTGGGAGCTAGCGGCATCAGCGGGCTAGCGACGGACGAAGGTTTGGAATTTTATCAGTATTTATCTCAGGATTATCTAGTTAAGTCTGGTAGATAAGTTTAGTGATGGTTTTCACTTGATGAATAGGCTTGGATTAGACCTGTTGTCTGGTTGTTCCAGTGGATTAGGATTGCTGTGATAGAGGTACGAAAGTACTATCCGAGATATCCTGGTTGAGTATACATTCATATATGTGTTGCATGATTATGTGGTGCATTGATATATGTCATATGATGCATGCTATTATGTCACGTTTATTACTGCACGTTGCATTTCATGTTGAGCCGTATCTCCTTCGAGATAGCCTTTGCTGTTGAGCTGTATCTCTTTCGAGATAAGCTATATCTTGGGGCCGCTCAGCCCTGTCTTGTGGACGCATGGACACCGAGAGTACACAGTGGCCGACGGGTCGGGAGGGCTTCGGTGGTCCGGGACATTTTAGGTCCACGTCTGTCTTGTAGTGGATGCAGTGACCCAGAGGTTGGACCGCGCGGCACTATCCACTTGGCGCCTCTAGACTGAGCATTGTTGAGATCCTTTTGTGATTCCTGTTTCTTGACTACCCCGGTATCATGATCATAGCATGTGCATTTCATATAGGTCTGTATACTCATACTTTTGTACTGGGCGTTCTTATCGCTCACGTCCTCGGTTTTGTTTATCTTGGACACCCCATTCCCTCGGGGCAGGTCTCAGGTTGGATGGTTCCGGAGGAGCAGGAGGAGGACGTTGAGTAGCCGGTTGGTTTAGTTTCGGTATCATTTGATTCGATATGGTTGTACCAGATATTCTTTACCTTATTTTGAGTTGTTCTAGAGTTCGTTTGGGTTGTATAACTATCATTTGTTAGTTGTTTCCGCTATTATCTCTGATTAGTAATTATTAAGTTAATTGCATGCTTAGTTTTCAATTAGTAGGTGATTCTGGAACGGGTCACTACAATTGTACTTTGACATATGGAATAGTTCGCCGTCTCAGTACTTGGTCTTTGAAATCCACAATTCGGATCGGAATTTCTTCATACTTCAGTTCTTCATTTAGATTGCTCTCAACCAGAAGTGGTCCAGCTTCCAGAATGTGACTTGGATCAGAAATATATCTCCTTAGCTGCGAAACGTGGAATACATTGTGAATTCTTGACATTTCGGGTGGAAGTGCTAATCTATAAGCAAGTGTTCCCACTTTCTCAAGAATTTCAAATGGCCCGATGTATCTGGGATTCAGTTTCCCAGCCTTATTGAATCGGATTACACCCTTCATGGGTGACATTTTTACATATGCCTTTTCTCCAACTTCAAATTCCACGGGTCGTCTCTTCAAGTCAGCCCAACTTTTCTGTCGATCTTGTGCAGCTTTTAATCTTTCTTTGATCAAAGCAACTTTATCCACTGTTTCTTGGATCAGTTCGGGTCCCACGATGGCTTTTTCCCCGACTTCATCCCAATATAGTGGTGATCGACATTTTCGTCCATACAAAGCTTCGTATGGTGCCATTCCAATACTACTGTGGTAACTATTATTGTATGCGAATTCGATCAAGGGCAGATGTTCGCTCCAATTACCACTGAAGTCTAGAGCACAAGCTCTCAGCATATCCTCAAGGGTTTGAATTGTTCTCTCTGTCTGGCCATCGGTCTGAGGGTGATAGGCCGTACTAAGAGTAACCTTTGTCCCCATAGCTTGTTGAAAGCTCTTCCAAAATCGAGATGTAAACCTAGGGTCTCTGTCTGATAGTATGCTAGCCGGTACTCCATGTAATCGCACGATCTCATTCATGTACAAGGTGGCTAGCTTGTCCAAATTATAATTCATGCGGACAGGTAAGAAATGCGCCGATTTCGTGAGTCTATCTACGATTACCCAGATGCCGTCATGAATTTGTCTCGACTTGGGCAAACCTACTACAAAATCCATGGAAATATGTTGCCATTTCCATTCCGGGATTTCTAATGGTCGAAGAAGTCCGCCAGGTCTTTGGTGCTCTGCCTGGCTTGTTGGCACACGTGACACTTGGAAACATACATTGCCACGTCTTTCTTCATTCCACTCCACCAAAAATTTCTCTTCAAATCCCTGTACATCTTGGTAGTGCCAGGATGTACTGAAAATTTTGACTTCTGTGCTTCAGACATTACTTCTTGTCGAAGGTCATCAATGTCTGGTACGCACAATCGTCCTTTCATCCACAAGGTTCCTTTGTTATCCGTCTCGAAATCTGGTGATTTCCCTTCTTTAACTTGCTCTTTTAGTTTCACCAAAGCGGGATCTCTATCTTGACTCATCTTGATTGTCTCTCGAAGACATGGTCGTGCTGAAAGTGACGTCAGGATCACCTTACTCATATTTTTTCGACTTAAAGCATCTGCTACTTTGTTGGCTTTGCCTGGATGATAGCTTATTGTCAAGTCGTAATCCTTCATGAGTTCGATCCATCGTCTTTGTCTCATATTTAGTTCCTTTTGAGTGAAAAAATATTTGAGACTTTGGTGATCGGTGAAAATCTCACACTTGGCTCCATAAAGATAGTGCCTCCAAATCTTTAGTGCGAATACCACTGCAGCTAATTCGAGGTCATGTGTTGGGTAATTCTGTTCATACGGCTTCAACTGTCTTGACGCGTATGCAATCACCCTTCCCTCTTGCATGAGCACACATCCTAAACCTTCTTTGGATGCATCACTATAGACGGTGTAGTCCTTACCTTCCATAGGTAATACTAGCACTGGTGTGGAGGTAAGCTTCTTCTTCAAAGTTTCGAAGCTTTGCTCACATTTTTCACTCCATTGAAACTTAGAGTTCTTCTGTGTGAGCTTGGCGAGTGGTACGGCTATTGAAGAGAATCCTTCAACAAATTTTCGATAATAGCCTGCTAATCCCAAGAAGCTTCGTACCTCTGTCACATTCTTTGGTGTAGACCAATCCGAGATTGCCTCCACTTTCTTAGGGTCCACAGATACTCCCGCTGCTGATATTATGTGTCCCAAGAATGCGACGCTCTCTAGCCAGAATTCACATTTCTTGAACTTGGCGTATAGTTCTTTTTCTCTCAACTTCTGTAGGGTGAGACGAAGATGTTCTTTGTGGTCTTCTACACTTGACGAATATACTAGAATATCGTCGATGAATACCACAACAAACTTGTCTAGAAATGGTTTAAACACTCTGTTCATGAGATCCATGAATACTGCCGGAGCGTTTGTTAATCCGAACGGCATCACTGTGAACTCATAGTGTCCATACCTTGTTCTGAAGGCTGTCTTCGGAATGTCGTATGTCTTAACCTTGAGTTGGTGATAGCCTGACCTTAAGTCGAGCTTGGAAAAGACTGAAGCTCCTTTGAGTTGGTCAAACAAGTCATCTATCCGTGGAAGCGGATACTTGTTTTTGATTGTGATCTTGTTCAGCTCTCTGTAATCGATACACATCCTCATGCTTCCGTCCTTCTTCTTTACAAATAGGACAGGAGCTCCCCACGGAGATGCGCTTGGTCGGATTTGCTTCTTGTCCAACAACTCTTGAAGTTGCTCTTTGAGTTCTTTTAACTCTGCTGGAGCCATTCGGTATGGTGCTTTTGAGATTGGTATAGCATTGGGCACTAGGTTAATCTCAAATTCCACTTCGCGATCAGGAAGTTCGCCCGGGAGTTCTTCAGGAAAGACATCCGGGAATTCTTGTACTACCGGAATCTCTTCTAGTGTCAGTGTGGTTCCTTCTTTTACCTCGCTTAACATAGCTAGGTAAACTTCTTCCCCACTTTTCATGGCTTTCCAAGTTTGAGAAGCAGAAAGAAGAGTCTTTCGTTCTTTGGTCTTGCCATGAAATAAAATTTTCTCTTGGTGTGGAGCTTGGATGGTTACCGTCTTTCCGTGACAGTCCAATAAAGCATGATTCTTGGCTAACCAATCCATTCCAAGAATTACGTCGAATTCCACCATGTTTAGTTGAATCAGGTTTGCCTTGAATTTCTGATCTTCTATGAGAACACTAATATCCCGATATAGAGTGCGAGTTTCTAAAATTCGATTTGTAGGAGTGGCTACTCTATATGGTTCTTCTAAGTTATCAGGTTTAGCTCCTAACCTCTTGGCAAATCTCTTAGGCATGAATGAATGCGTAGCACCACAATCAAATAACACATAGGCAGGTATATTATTGATTAGAATGGTACCGGCTACGACATAAATTGGAGTTGTCAGCCTCTTCTTGAGTTATAGCATAGACTCGACCATTCGGCTTGTTCTCCCTATGCTTGCTTGGAGTTGCTCCGCCTGCTGGACCATTCCTCGGATCTGGAAAAGGGCATTGAGCAATGCGATGACCCATCTTTCCACAACGGAAACAAGCTCCCGAATTCTTACGGCATTCACCCGTGTGAGTGAATCCACAATTTTGGCACTTGACTCCCTCTTTGCTTGATGGGGATGAAGTGTTTCCTTTGGCTGGATCACTGATGAATTGATTGCTTGGGAACCTAGACCTCTTGAATTGTTGGCCCGATTAGTACTGACCTTGCTGAGGACGTTTGAGTTTGTTTTCTCCTTCACGCCTCTTAATGTCGTTTTCAGCCCTAATGGCGGCTCCCATCAATTCCTCAAAGCTGTTGGGCTCGATAACGGCAAGAGCAGATTGAATACGGCTGTTCAATCCCTTCTTGAAGCGATGCATCTTCAAAGCTTCGTCTCCCATGATGGTTGGGGAATAAGTTCCCAATGAGTGGAACTTGGATGAGTACTCCACCACTGTCATGTTTGGTTCTTGCACCAAGCTTTCGAATTCTGACAGCTTCTGCACTCGAACTGCTGTCGGAAAGTACTGTCTCAGAAATGCCTCTCGGAACCTTTGCCAAGTGATAGGTCCCGCCTCTAACATGGCTGGTAAGACTCCTTCCCACCATTTGGCAGCTTGATCGACAAGAAAAGGTGTAATCACCTCTACTCTGATCCTTTGGGGAACCTCAAGTAGTCGAAGATGATTTTCCACCTCTTTCTTCCAATTCTGTCCGACCTCTGGATCGGTGCTTCCATCGAAGTTAGGGACTCTTGCTCTTCGGAGAGCCTCGTAGTGCTGCTTAGTCCCGTTGTTCTGAGCTGGAGGTGGTGGCGGTGGTTGGTTAGCATTTGGGTTGACCAACCCTTGCAGCGTAGTTGCCACAATCGTGGCTATGGCCATCAAGTCCACCTGACTGAGTCCAACTGCTGGTGGTGGTTGTGGGGGTTGTTGCTGTGCCTCCTCATTGTTACGGTCGTCATTGCGATTGTTGCGGTTTCCATAACGGGGGTTGCGATTGTTTCTTACTGGTCTTCTGTCCATTTCCTACAAGTACAAAAGTTCTAAGATTGATGACAAAATATGGACTCAAGAAAAGAAACAAAATGATTGAGTAATTGCTCATAATTTAAATATGAAACCAATGGATAAAAATAACTTTTATTGATTTCCCAAGAAAGTGCAATTACAACTGAATTTCGAAATGAAGACAGAAATGCAAGTGGGGCAAGTGTTATTACAACAACTACTACTGGTATTCTAATCTATCACTTCTCCCAAATCTAAATCCATATAATCCTCTTCAACTTCTTCTTCCTGTTCTGGATCCTCTTCAGGTTCTTCTTCATGGTCGGCTATTACTGCTTGTAGATGTTCAATATGACCATGCAGAACTGCATTCTGGTCGCTAAGAACTTCAACAGTACCCTGCAACTCATGAATTTGAGCATCAGTCTGCTCACTATACTGATTGTGCTGGTGCACGAGTTGATGATTTTGATCCTTGAGTATTTGGATCTTCTCGAGTAGTGTATCACGTAACTCGATGAATTCTACCACAGTCTCTTGGGATATTTCAAACTCCTCTTGAGTCTTCCTATTCCTGTCTTCTGCTTCATGCAGATAGTGAGCATAACGTTGAACATCACCCTCTAAGTGCTCTGCTCGACGCTCTAGCTCATCTTTGTCCAACTCTAGACAATAGTTATGTTGCTTGAGTTTCTCTAGCTTCCTTTCTAGGCTCTTAATGTAGCTACTCTGGTCAGCCATATCCTACATCCAAAAACATGAGATTCAAGGTTCAGAAATAATCTCAAGAATATAGGTCGAGTTATAGACAAATACTGGAATGAATAGAATCAGTACTGCCTATACAATTAATCAGAAGAAATAGCTCAAAAATTTTCGGTCTCAGAATGGTGTGAAAATTTTACTAAAAATCCTTCACATCAAGAACATGAATGGTACCAAGTTTGGTGCAAAAATACTAAGTCAATTGAAAATGAAAATTCCTCAAAGTTTAAAAATTTTGGAAAATTTTACGGAAATGATGATATCCCTATCTAAACGATGAATTTTGGTCTTCGTCGGTGGTGCTCGAGCGATGAATGGTTCTAGGTTAGGTTCTCCTCGTCGAGAGCTTTCCAACGCCTACTTTTAATGGTAAAAATTCCTCCTGGATCAAAAGTTATGGCCGTTTGAAGTTTGCGCGAAAAACACCTCAACTTCTATGCCATTTTGCGAGGTCTACTGCATTTGCTTGCTGGAATACACTGTCTACTGCAATTCTGATGCTACTGCAATCAGTCTGCTGCTTTTCCAGCATTGTCTGCTGCATTCCGAGTCTACTAACCCAGTCTTCTGCATTCAGACCTACTGGTTTCCTTCTACTGGTTCTGGTTTCAGGCTACTGGTCTTATCCTACTGTTTTTCGTCTACTGGTTTTGGCCTACTGAAATTTTTTTTTTTTTAAAACTCGTTTCACTGATCTATTACAGTAGCTTATTTTCCGTAGTCTATTTCAGTAACCTTCAGAACTTATTCTTAGAAGTCTATAAGAACTTATTATTTCTAGTTCCTCCTCCCCAGATTATGAAACCCGGTTTTGCTCTGATACCACTTCAATGTCACGCCCCGGGACGGGGGTTGGTTGACATCGGTGTTGCTCTCAAATTTACATTCGAAAACAACAAGCCTCAGAAGTACGAAATTCAGAAACCAGTCTTTTATTCATAAATACTGAATATTTCAATGTCTGATACAAACTCGAATAATTAATGTTTTACAGCGGAAATGTAAAACAAACCAGACAGCACAATGTCTTATAGACGCAGCGGAAAACAACATAAATAAAACTGAGAATTAACAA
This sequence comes from Primulina eburnea, assembly GCF_022965805.1. NCBI lineage: Eukaryota > Viridiplantae > Streptophyta > Magnoliopsida > Lamiales > Gesneriaceae > Primulina > Primulina eburnea. Next base: position 1,736,318 of record NC_133113.1, read on the forward strand.
TCTTCTTCACCAGCCCCAGAACTGAATCTGCTCCTCTTCTTCTAGCCTTTCTTCATCGTTCTTATCTGAGATGTTTTGGTGGGTGAGTGATATGGTTGTCACTCAGTAAGCGGGGGCGGGAATAACTCCCAGTTTTCGAAATCATTTTCATACATAACAGTAATACGAAAATATACAGAAATTCTTATTTTCATAACAGAAATCAATGTTCAGTGTTCAGAAATCAGTAATCGGTATTCAGTAGTCGGAAATCAGAAGTTTATCAAATAAGCACTGAGCACATTCGTGAATTTCATGGCTAAACTGATATCAGTCCCCTATATGTTCTCTCCTCTAAGGGGTGAGGCCAGTAATCGGTAATCAATAATCAGTAATGTTCAGAATATATATTCCTACCATTAGTTCACTAAGTTTCAGTGCTTCGAAATCAGATAACAGGATTCAAGAACATACTTTGCTTTAAATCAGAAATCCTCAAACAATTTTCAAGATATTTATACATAAGCCCACTTACAGTAATTTGCTGGAGAGTTTCGGTTGAATTCTGGAAATAGGCTTGCTCTCGCTACTGCTTTCTACTGCCCGAAAATAAGCACTCTCTTAGCTCGAATTTCAAGTGATACTCTCAAGATTTGTGTAACTCAATTCAGAGGTTTGAGAGTGTCATTTATAGGCAAATATTCTGACTGTTAGCTTCCCCGTTTAATGGCCATAATCTGCCATTAACCACCTTTATTCCGTGATAAATGCTTCAATTACAAGTCTAAGATGAATCAGTAACTGTCTGCTGGAATTCGCTCTTCTGCTGCTGGATTTTGTCTGCTGGAAAATGTCATCTTCTGAAATATGAGTTGCTGCTGGAATCGTTGGCTTCTGCTGAATTTGGCCAGCTGCTGCTACTGCTGGAATTGGCCAGCTGCTGCTACTGCTGGAATTTCAGGTTCTCACAGTACCGAAATCTTATACCATACAATTTCGTATAATCGGTATGCTAGTTATATTTACTGAAATTTTCGGTATATCGATTTTCCGATATACCGAAATTTTCGGTATGGTATCGGGATGAATTTTTTTATACCGAAATTTTCGACACGATATATGATTTTCGATACGATACGGTACGATATACCACCCCTAGTTTGTACACAAGAAGTAGTCAAGTGAACTGTTTTTTTTTATATTTTAATTTCATGAATTTAATATATATATATATATATATATATATATATATATATATATATATATATATATATATATATATATATATATATATATATATATATATATTATCCCAGACTCCCACTCATAGCTTTCCATCTCCTATAAGATTTCCAGTTTTTGCTTCGTTTTAGTGGTAAATTACGCACATTTTCGACATTGGCAGAATTTGAAGTTTTTATTTCAGATTTCGTCATCTTCATAGGTAGTTTTTTTCGTCTTCGAGGCTTAACCAGGAATTAGAACGAATGATCGAATTCACAATTGTTTGTTTTAGAAGTAAGATTCACATATTTTCGTTTTGGCACTCATGTAGTTTGTCCGTCTGCAACACCCAAAACACACAGTAATATCAATCTAAGATGTACGCAGATTTACATAATACGACTCCGATCGCCTTGAATAATCAAAATAAGCATTAAGGGATGGACTGCGATCCATTTATTTCAATTCATTAACACAAGATAAAAGGACAGAGAGAATTCGAAGTCATAATACAAGGCGTCTCAGCTGCTGAACAAACTCATCCATGTAAGAATCCTCGAGCCCTTTAGTCAACAAGAAATCCCTCCACTTAGCATGATTTGCCCTGATTTCTTTCCCGATCTCACTCTCTTCTTCCATAACCAATTTGATGCTCTCCGTCACAGCCTCTTTTGTGAAAAATCCATCTTCGTCTCCTCTCTTAACCTCGACACCGACCCGCAACTCTCCCTCCATCATTCTTGCGTTGATGAAATGGTCACCCACATGTGGTAGTAGTACCAACTGGCATTCGTTCACCATCGCCTCCCATAACGAGCCCGACCCACAATGCGTGACGAAGCATCCGATGGAAGGGTGGGATAGGATCAGCTGTTGGGGTACCCAACCTCCGTGGACGATGCCTCTTTTCTCAGTTCTGTGCTTGAAGCCTTCGGGCAATGCTTCTTCCACGGTATTACATCCTTCTGGTGGTTTCATGGCTGCAAGAAATGGAAGCCCTGTGATTTCCAAACCCAAAACCAGTTCTTGAAATTGATCCAGTTTCAGAATGGCTTCACTCCCGAATGCGCAGAAGATTACTGACTTGGCTTTGAATCGATCCAGCCAATTCGCCCATGTCTCGTCTAGACTTACGGTTGGTGGCTCTGGTATCACGGGGCCTGCTAGAATAACTGGTTTCTTGAACCTTTTTTCAAGAAATTCACAGTATGTACCTTCGATTTCTCTGCATGATTTGAATCCAAGTGCATCACATTCATCAATTGACATAATTAAGCGTTGCACAAAGTTCATGCCACTCCAACGTTCTTTCAAAGTGCACCATTGCATCAGCGAACGCACTTGTTGCGGGGAAAGCTTGAGTACTGATGGAGGGAAACCAGTGGGAGGTTCCAACAAAGCGTCAGCATCGAGCTCATTGCGAAGGAGGTACCCTACGGAGGCAGGGCTTACGATCATATAACAAACGGATTTAATTCCCAATGGCCGCGCCAAAGCAGGCAACCAATACGTGAAGTCGAAGAACACGAATTGAGGTTTGATTTCCTTGAGTAAAGAATCAACCAAGGGTTGTGTGAGATCCATTGCGTGCCTGAGAAGTGGACCCATCGGAAAGCTAACGTCTGCAGTGGTTTCGGCTCCTTCTGGGAGGTCCTTCGACATGAGGGATTGTGATCGGTACGAAGCTAATGAGATCCGGGTGGAGATTGAATTGGGTCAATTTGGACTGTGTTTTCGGGGGGAGGATGAAGAAAATTTTGTGGCCTCTTTCAGCAAGTTTGTTGGAGAGGTGAAGAAACGTAGTGAGATGCCCCATGGCCAGCCATGGATACATCACAATCTTGAACTTCTCTTCACTCATCCTTTTCTGTTTTTGGTGCAAATCAAGAAAATGTTTTTTAAAGGGAAAAAGATCAACTTTTGTGAAACATTCTACACTACTATTTATTTAAATTGGCAACCTAACATGTATTGCGTGTGAAACAATTTTATATTTCAAATGTGTAATTTAATTATAACATTTTTATAGAAAAAAAGAAATAATTTTCATAAATGAGAAATATAGAAATAAACTACCATGTCAATTTAAATAAAATTTATTATAAATAATTATAAAACAAATCAATTGTTAATTATGACAAAATACTACCATTGAAATAACGGTGACAATTCGGGTGGTTGGGTTGGGTTACTATTCAAAAATTGCTCAATCCGAAACTAACCCGAACCCGAATCAAACCGATTTTGAATTTTTTTTAAAGAAAATTAAAAAAATAATATTCTAATTTAAACATATAATAACAAAATCTATCTTATATATATGATTTAAATTTGAAAATTTAATCGTAGAAAAATAAAATATATTTACTAAATCAAATAAATAATAGTTTAAAAATAAAAAAATTTCAACATAAATATTAATTTATGAAAATTTATGATATAAATATATAATAAATATTTTTTCAGACATACAATATATAAAAATGTATAAATATTTACTAATTTTTTTAAAAATAAATTTAAAATTTCGGTTCAACTCGAGGCGGGTTTACCTGAATCTAACTCAACCTGGTCTTTTTCTTGGATCAAATCTGGTTGGACTGATTGATTGTCATAGATAGACTGTCTGTTGGGCTTCATCAATATCTTTGAATCGATTTGGCTATCAATGCCCTTCTTATATTTTATTAGTCTAGCTCTGTAATCAATTAGTCTCCTTAAAAAACTTCATTTCATGAATATTCATTTTTTTCTTGAATTCTATTAGTTTAGGCTTTGTAATCATATGGTGGATCACCAACCTTGTTAAATAATCAAAACTTAAAATGTTCCAACACTTGAAATGACTTGAATGATTATGACTAAATTATTGCTCCCACAAATAATTCATTAGTTGTCACGCCCGAGATTGGGATTAGTCGACACCGAAGTAGTTTAACAACAACACAATGCAAAACAAAGAGTCTCGTATTACGATACAAAGCTAAAACAAGTTTATTACTCATAATCAATCATAAAATTGTCTTTACAACATAAATTCTTAAAACGATAAAAATATGCGGAAGCTTTTATAAGAAGAACTAAAGTACTTAAATAAGAGAAAAATAAAATAAACTTCTTGATTCATCTTATTATCAGTCCCAAAACTGATCTTTGATTGAGGGATCGATTGGTACACAACAAAACTCAAGAATGATTTCATATTTGACATGTAGTAGACTTGCACAATGCAAACGACGCAGATATGCCAAAATGAATAGTTTTCTCAGCGAGGAAGACATTTAGAGACTGTATTTCATTGTTATCAATCATATTTTATGTTCATTATGTCGATCTCAAAGTATTTATCCATACAAAACATGTATTGAGATAATGTTTTGAAAAAAAAAAACAAGTATTTCGTTAACTGATTAACGAATTTTCACACCACAATAACTAACAGTTTGCCAGTCGGACAAATAATATGAAATTTTCAGTAAATCTTCGATGAGTATCTATACTCCTGATGTATTTGTATAAGATGATCGATCAATCATCTTGTGCAAAACAAAAATAAAAAGATTAACTCTCGATATAACATAAACTCACACGTAAATCTTTGTATGTCATCCTCACTTTTTGACTGGCATCTAAAGAAAATAGGCGAACTAGCTTTTCTAATTAAACATATAGTTAGCTAAAAAATTAAAAAAATAATAATTCATTTATAGTACTAGGGTGTCGGTTTGATATTATTTGAATAATATCTCCTCATATAATGGTATAATAATATATAATATTCAAATACACTAATGGGTTGTGTGGATCACATAACTCCATCTATAAGTGAAGCTAGAATATCCATTTAAGTTAGGTTGTGAGTAGTAAATGCATTCAAGTATGCTTCCATTATTGATGATTTGAATCTTCTTCTTCGTCCCCAAAAGATACATATATATCGACCGCATGGTGGTGCAAAAGATATAATTTTATCGCGTCTTTGTTTCATCCATCGTTTGATTCGAGTATAGAACAATTATATTGGAGTGTAGAATAATTATGTTATGCGTTTTTTTTAAATTTATTATCCTCGTATTATAGATTCTTATCGTCCATATCACGAGCTAAATAGTGCATGAGAACAGTTAGTATGCCAATACATACAAATCGGATGGTTGAGCTTTGAAAAATAAGGAGGAATATTATTTGGAATCTATTTTATCTTGGTTGTTCTCTATCCTTTATTTTTAGTCTTAGTTTTTAAAACATGTTATTTTCAATATTTCATTTATTTAATCTAAAAATATATTTAAATACGTAGAAAACCATAAAACCTTCTGAATAAAATCAAGAAATTTTACTCATGAAACAATTATTATTTTCATTTAGGGTAAAAACTTGTGTGAGACGGTCTCACGGGTCGTATTTGTGAGACGAATATCTTATTTGGGTCATCCATGAAAAATTATTATTTTTTATGCTAAGAATATTACTTTTTATTGTGAATATGAGTAGGGTTGACCCGTCTCACATATTAGGATCCGTGAGACGGATGACCCAAATAAAATATCCGTCTCACAAATACGACCCGTAAGACCGTCTCACACAAGTTTTTGTCTTTTATTTATATGTTTTATTTCAAAACTTTCATATTAGGATTTTATTGTTATTATTTAACATTTTTTAAAAAACCTCATATTAATTGTTATTTATATTTATTCACATTCAAGTGATGTCAACAATGTCTAATTGCACATCAATAACATCCAGTGTTACGTCCGAGGCTCAATAATATTAAAATCGATGTAAGAGTCGTGATCTTTTTTTAAAGATGACGAAATTGCTCAATATACCGTGCATAAGGATTATAGCACTCGTCTTTCAAGATAAAACATGACTTATTTTTTGTGATTTTAACATTATAAACCGTGAGAAAATATAACTCTCGGGGTTTCCGAATCTTTTTCATAGACGTGTGAAGAAATATAGGAGAAAATTATATGTAAAAAAATGTAATTACATGCAAAACAAGAATCTAAAAGCATTGATTTGAGGATCTTATTTATAGTTTTCAAGGGTTTTCCACGAATTTACGATTTAATTGAGTCAAACCTATCTTAATTGGGCATTATCTGAATATTTTGTTAAGTTGTACTATATGATTAATGAATCATTTGTGGGAGCAATAATTTAGTCATAATCATTCAAGTCATTCCAGGTGTGAACATTTTAAGTTTAGGATATTTAATAAGGTTGTTGATCTAGCAGATGATTACAGATTTTAATCTAACTGAAATCAAGAAAGAGAGTGAATATTCATAAAATGAAATTTTCTAAGGAGACTAACCGATTACAAGAGCTAGGATAATAAAGCATAAGAATGATATTGATAGTCAAATCAATTCAAGGATACTAATCAAGCCCAACAGACAGTCTATCTAAGATGATCAATCAGTTCAAATCCAAATATTCCATTAAAAATCAGTATAATCAGTTATAAATGATCAGAGCTCAGCTGAAATAGCGTATAAACTTTTTCGTACCAACAATCATTAAATCTTAACAGAAAGTCAGGTTCCTGTGCACTACTAAGATATGTAAGAAATGACGATGACATGACAACAACGACACATGTATTTGGAAACGAATATATCATTTTTAAAAGATTACCGTTGTTGATTAAGCTACAAATAGATCAATTGAACAAGCTCCGAATGTTAAAAGTTACATTATCTTATCTCCGAATTTTTGAAAACGAATTAATCTTCTCTGAAGAAGCATTTTGTGAGACAAAATGAAAATTCAGCACGTGTTGATACATTATTATATAATCATTTTGAGGATCAAATTTGTTCTTAGAATTTCCATATGAAGTCTGTGTAATTGAGAGTAAGATCTAAGAAGTATTACTGCTCAAATTAATTTAGATTGAAGTTTACAAAAAATTTCAATTAGACAGTGTTAAGTTCTATTGAAGTGTGTAATTTCAAAATATTTTCAATTACCAAAGTATTTTGGTACAATCCTACCGTGAAGAAGAAGTTGCGACGTATGAGTATTGAAGCCTAGGAACATCCAAAAACAACTTCGTGCTTATTTAATTTACAGTTTGCCTACTGTAAATACTATTCAGTAGAACTCAACTGATTTTCTTGATAAGTCATTTGTTCAAACAGTCTCATTCAGTCTACTTCTGTACTATTCATTCTGATGGACTTACTGAGACTCCAATAAACAAGAATAAAATTTCAGTGTTGCTAATCTAATCGAAATATTTGTTGAGATAAGTTTATCCATATTCTCTAAATATATTTCCGATCATAACACCAGGTTTATATAAATAAGTGTTGTTGTCAAAAATATATTATTTCATGATTTCTTTTTTATCCTTCGATATGAGATATTTATATAATATAATTAAAAAGAATTATGAAAATTTTGCTTAAATTAATTATATGGTTAAATTTATTTTGACAATGAGCCATGTGGAATATAGTTCATTTGTATGGTTACAAAGATCAATGACATATAATTTCACGATTTCTTTTTTATATAACGTTTTCTTGAGCTCAAATTTTTTTTAATGCATTGATCGATTTCCCTTCAAAAATCATTTTGCCCATTTGCACCAAAAACAGAAGAAGATGAGTGAAGAGAAGCTCCAGATTGCGATGTATCCATGGCTGGCCATGAGGCATCTCACCACATTTCTTTATCTCTCCAACACACTTGCCGAAAGAGGCCACAAAATCTTTCTCATCCTCCCCACAAAAACACAATCCAAATTGAACCAATTCAATCTCCACCCGGATCTCTAAGCTTCGTACCAATCACAATCCCTCATGTCGAAGGCCTCCCGGAAGGAGCCGAAACCACCGCAAACATTTGCTTTCCGATGGGTCCATTTCTGAGGCACGCAATGGAGCTCGCACAACCCTTCGTTGCTTCATTACTCAAACAAGTCAAAAAACATTTGGTGTTCTACGACTACACGCTTTGGTTGCCTGCTTTGGCGCGACGATTAGGCATTAAATCCGTTTGTTATTGGATCATAAGCCCTGCCTCTGTGGGATACTTCTTGTTGGGAAAAGATAGCCAAATAAATTTTCTTACAGCGGAAGGGTTGATTATTTTCCCTTTAGCGGTAATATCAGATCAAAATATTTTCACGATATCTATAATGATACTAATTATGAAGAAAACGACACAAGGATTTTTTACGTGGAAAACCCAAATTAGGGAAAAACCACGAGACAAAAGTCCAACAAAAAAAATCTCCACTATATCAATAATGGGTACAAATCGTTCCTATATTAATTGGAGATAACAAAAACCCTCCCTAGAACAACTCAAGGGACACACCAAGAACTTCAAGAATAATTATTCTTGGATGACATACTCAATCTCAATTTCAAATTGGAACTCAAACAAATCTAATGACATAGAAAATTCTTTCTGATGTGTAAGATTGGACATTGCTGCAACCACATAGCATATTAAAATTTATCTAAATGACTAGGCTATACAACACTCAATTGCTTGTGTTTTTGCTTGTTTTTGGGATGGATGAATGAATAAAAATGCATGGCTATTTATAGAAAAAATTTGGGTTTTGTGAAGTGTGAATGATGGATGTATTTTTCAAAGTTTGGTAGTCTAACTTTGAACCAAACTTTGAAAAATGATTTGAATACAAATTAGGCTTGAATTTTCAACACTTCTTACGCGACGAGCCTAACACCAACGCTTTGTTGGAACCTCCCATTGGTTTCCCTCCATTAGTACTCAAGCTTAACCCGCACGAAGTGCGTTCGTGGAGGCCAAGGTGCATTTTGAAAGAATATGGACGTGGCGACATGAACTTTATGCAGCACTTAATTATGTCATTTGAAGAATGTGATGTGTTATGATCGGGAAAGAGTTTAGAGGGGGGTGAATTAACTCTTTCAAATTTTCTCGTGTAAAATGTTAGTTTCGATCGTTTTTAGGCGGTTGAGACAATTATTCTCAAACGGTTGGAAATGTGAACCACTATTTAGTGCGGAAGACGGTTCACAATTTCCAATAGAAACTTGAACACATTAATAGGCTTATTGATAAGTGCATTTTGTGCACTTAAATTATCCTTATAATTCATATAGATTGTTAGTTTTCTTGAGCATAATTATGCGTTTTTGTTATTTTTGGTGTGATTGCAGGAATTTAGGTACGACTACGACATGGACGTGAAAATGAACTAAAATGGCGCTTAGGAGATGAAGTGTGAGCAAATCAAGCATTGAGGGCAGTAAGACCCGCGCATATGCGCCACTCATGGCGAGCATATCCGCGCGAGACATGAGGCGAGACCAGAGAACCTCGCGCATATTTGCCGGACATGTGCGCGCATATGAGCGCGCGAAGGAATTCCGGATGAACAAAACAGAAGACTCCGCTCATGTGCGCGCAAGAAAAAAGCCAACACACAGAAAGACCCACGCATATGCGCGAGTCTTGGTCGCGCATATGCGCGCGACGCTAACTTCAGAGTTAAATAGGTTTCGACGTGGGCTTTGGAGAGGGGTTCTGAAAAATTTTGACACATCGGACATATCATAGAGCGAAAGGAAAAAGCGAGAGCCAACGACGGAGCGCGAAGAACGGAGTATAAAGACGCTGAATCCGAACACGGTGATACACCTTCATCTCTCTTCAACACGTTTTAAATTCGGTTCTTTACTTTTAAGTTTTAATGATAACAAACAGGTTTGTTGTGATCTAGATTTGAGTATGAATTAATTTTATTTTTTAGAGATTGACGTCGTCGTGGTCGAACCTATGTTATTGACGTTTTGAATTTTCATTGAATTAATTCATCGTGTTTATTTGTTATTTCTTGTCTTTGATGCTTTTGAATTGCTGGCCATAATTCGACTGATCTAATAATTGAGATCTAACACTCGAAAGAGGAGATTGAAATTAGGACCGAGGAAATCACATCGTCAGATGTTTATAACGTGCGAAAGACGTATAACTTTGGCGAATCCATAAGAGAACCTTGTTTGCATTTATTACGTGTTACATGATTTTGAATAGACATATTAAAATCGGTAATATGTAATACAGTTCTATTTATCACTTGAAAAAGAGAATTGAAAATATTGTGAGTTTTTGGTTAATAAATATGGTGCAAATTAATAATATGTTAGACAATTTTAATTTAGCATAGGGGAGACTCGACGAAATCATATATCTAGATTGCTTTACTCACTAAATCTCGACTGTGTGCATAAGATTTACATAATTCGTTATTTTATCTGAATTGATTATACACCAACTCTTTGATTTTTCTAAATAAAGTTGAACTATGTCAATTATGGTACTTAATATACAATTTTAAATAATTACTCTTCGTGGGATCGATATCTGTACTCAAACCAGTACTAAAACTTGACACCGTATACTTGCGGTAGTGAAAATACGCAACACTTATTCAACAATTAGAAACAAAGAGAATGCTTGCGATAAGTAAAGTGAAACAATGGTTTTTATGGATATTCGGAGATGAATACTCCTACGCCCTTCTTGCTTCTTAGGAAGGTTTCCACTAAAGGCATTGGCTCTACAAACTTTTTGCAACAGCCCACTCCAATCAGGACTTATCACACTACCTGTTTTGGAACTCTTCGTGATCACTTTACACTACTGGATTTTAAGAACACTTAGTTCAACAGAAACTAAGACTAAATCAAATAACCAAAAGGTTACTGATATGAACAATCAGTTTGTTTGAGTAGCACAAAATTGATCCTTAGAAGATCGAATGTAATGATGTTTAAAGTGTGCTGAGAGAGCTATTAGAAGATCGAATGTAATGATGTTTAAAGTGTGCTGAGAGAGTTGTGATAGCTCTCTGTGATCTTTGTGTATGCTAGCAACGAGATTTTTAGTTGTAGATCAAGAGGTAGTTTGAGCTAGCACACTCCTCCGTTAATATATACACGATCTTCTTAACGGTCAGAAAGGATGCAGCAACGTTAATCTGATTCACTGAACATATGCGTTGATGTCAACTTTATAAGTATTAAATAATCTTTCGTAAAAGCATTTAATGTTCCTTTTGCTCAACGTAGTTCTGAAGCGCTTTACTTGAGGAGTTCCTTTTATAGTAATTGTCTTCTTTAATCAGAACTTGAAGTCTATACTTGGTCTACCTTTTCTAGGATAAAGATATAAATGCAGATCATTCTTGGAACTGATGAATATATTCGTTGACTTAAAGACAGTGTAATACTTTGAATTCATTAAGCCGGTCAGAGAATGTCTTTGAGCAATAAATGGTTCTCTTTAATGATCCGGTTCTGAGAATCATTAAAGTCCAAGCTGAATCTGCTACGGTCTGAAGTAAACGGTTGAGACTTCTTGGAGCTTTAGCCGGTTAAGAAGATATTCCAGCATATGATCCGAGCGGTTGAGCTGATGCACATTTCATATATGAACCACAGCTGTTTTCGAACTGATTTGTTTTTTTCATACACCAAAATTCTTAGAAATAATATTTTCTTAACATGATGCACTTGGATTCAAATCATGCAGAGAAATCGAAGGGACATACTGTGAATTTCTTGAAAAAAAATGCAAGAAACCAGTTAATTTAGCATTCCCCGTTATACTAGAGCCACCAACCTTAAGTCTAGACGAGTCATGGGCGAATTGACTAGATCAATTCAAATCCGAGTCAGTAATCTTCTACGCATTCGGTAAGTGAAGCCATTCTGAAACTGGATCAATTTCAAGAACTGGTTTTGGGTTTGGAAATCACAGGGCTTCCATTTCTTGCTGCAATGAAACCACCAGAAGGATTTAATACCGTGTAAGAAGCATTGCCCGAAGGATTAAAGAACAGAAATGAGAAAAGAATCATCGTCGACGGAGGTTGGGTACCGCAACAGCTGATCCTATTGTTAGAGTATGTGTCCGGTAAGCCAACTTGTGGTTCCGGCTTTATTTACTCTGATGTAAAACTATCTTTATTATAATAATATTTTATGATTTCATTAAATTACGGCATTATACTTTATCTGTATACCTATGTAAGCTGTATAGATAAAATCCTTGAATATACAATAGGTATCATGAGGTCTGCGTCACAACGTAAGATCATGAAACTCATTAGGAAGTGTACCGTATATTCTATACAAGTTTTTAGTCGAATCAGCCGCCTAAAACAAGGATAAAGGTCGCTCGAGCTGGAGACTAGCATCTGTAGTATAAACGTCATGTTTCATTGGCAAGGGCATGGTGATGTCTATTCACACAGATGAGTGATCATATGATTATGCACTGAACAATCCTCCCTCGGACTGTCCAAGTAGTTCTCACTTATCAAGTGGAATAGTCCACAATTATGGTTGTACACCATTAGTCTTTTCACCCGGGACAATGTAAGGGTTATACGTACTAGCATGCACTTTGATCCGTTTACCGACTCCATCGAGGTCAACAGGTGGTGAGGTTGGGTGTAGTTTCGAAATACGTAGGAGCAAATGCATTGTAGTCGAGATTCACTGTTCGCCTACGGGTGAAGATATCCTATGTGATCCGATGAATTAATATGGCAAGGAGTCTCTGGACAGAGCAAGAAATGTGCTTTAGGGAAAGATGTTTTCTTGCACATACCATATCACTATTAATCTCAAAGATAAATCGCATCGTTATCGAATTCATATGCAACTCTCAAGGATGCAATTTTACCCTAATCAACCGACTTTATCGAGAAAGATTATTCTTTTTAGGCCAAAACGTTAATAACGAGATCTCGAATCAACTTATTGGTCTTATCATATATCTCAGTATGTTGTCGATAGGGAATTATCAAAAAAAAAAAAAAACTCTACTTCATTTTTGCATTGAACATAGATCTTTTTGACATTAAAAAAAAGTAAGGTTTGATCGAGATCTATATGTTAAAAGAACTGTACTATACGCTAACCATGATTAAAGGTTCTTCCAGTCACTATCAGTGATACCTACGGGATCATGGGGCGATGCTACTAGACGCTCGTACCATGATCCGATTGATGAAATCAGAAATGATTCTAACATTCTTGATCAAGGAGTTGATGAAAAGAATTAGGTTATCTAGGGTAAACCCGAATAAGAATAAATGTTATTCTGAATCACATGGAGATGTGAACCCACGGTTAGTTGTATCGCTGAACCATTGAGGGTCACACAAGTATCGGATTCTATGTTCCCGTTGAGATATTCAAATTTCAAGGAGTTGGGATTTGGCGACTATAGTTTGATGAGATCAAACGAGAAGCTTATAAATGAGTTTATGAGTTGTTTCCATAGGATGGAAGAAATTGAAGTTAACATGAATGCTAAATAAAGAAGTAGATTGGAACCGCCTGTTTTAGTAAAGGAATTTACAAATCTGGCAGCTGGTAAATATGATAACTGCCATATATGGTAAGTTCCAAATTTGGTAAATGAAAATTTTGATACTCGAAATTTTTTATTTTCATTATATGAACAAGATTTGTATCTTTGGTATATCGGCACCCTTGGATTGTCGATCGAGGTTATAATTAGTTCGGAATCTTTTTTTTTGTGAATTTTGAATTTACTAATTAAATGATTATGCTAATGGTGGTGACTACTAACATGCACAAATTCTCATATATGTTATAGATATGTCTAAAATTAAATTAACCAAAAAGTTAATTTATAAATTAAATAAATTAATGTGTATATATATTTTATATGGTGACTACTAACATGCACAAATTTCCATATATTTTCGAGATGAGTCTAGAATTAAATTAACCAAGAAAAATAAATTAATGTGTATATATATTTTATATGGTGATATAAAATATGTGTATATGGTATTATTATATATGTATTATTAAAAATTAATAAATACATTATATATTAATTATATGAGAGTTTTAATATAATGAAATTATTATATTCTTTTTGAGAGAGGGACTCCTAATGAGATTATGAGACAACTTATATCCATACACCACTAGTACTCGTAATTGAATACCATTATTTTTACACAAAAAAACCTCATCTCCCTCCCCTTGAAGCTCTCAGCCACTTCACAAGTTTTGAAGAAAGACAACTAGGCCATGTTGAATTGAAGGATTTGATGAAAATCAATTCATGCAAGCTATTAATGGTTAATGGCTTAATTAGATTCAATTATTTGTTGATTAAGAATCAATAATCTTCCACCAAGAAAAAGTCACGGCCAATTGAAGAAATTTCATCCAAAATTCGGTCGGATTTTGGAAATTTAGAGACTACAATCTCAACACACAAATCGCTTGCGATTTCTATTGCAATTCAAGCGAGGAACAAAGCTTTCGAGACGATCAAATTTGAAGATCCCTTCGTAGGGGTTTAAAAAAGAGTTATCTCCGCGTAAAAACTGAAATAGTTTGGAGTCCAGCGTAATAAACGCAAAAGTATAACTCTAAACGCTCTATGAATGTTTCTAAACACACGAGGCTCAAGAACAAAAATTTTAAACTTCTATTGCGTCTTGTGGGCCGGTCTCGTTATGGGAGACGATGGTGAACGAATGCCAGTTGGTACTAATAGCACATCTGGGTAACCATTTCATCAATGCAAGATTGATGGAGGGAGAGTTGCGGGTTGGGGTCGGAGTCGGGGTCGAGGTTAAAAGGGGAGACAAGGATGGATTTTTCACAAAAGTGGCTGTGATGGAGACCATCAAATTGGTTATGGAAGAAGAGAGTGAGATCGGGAAAGAAATCAGGGCAAATCATGCTAAGTGGAGGGATTTCTTGTTGACTAAAGGGCTCGAGGATTCTTACATGGATGAGTTTGTTCAGCAGCTGAGAAGCCTTATAAAATGACTTATATATATATATATATATAAGTATGGGTGATTAACAAAGTTTTTGTATTGTGATTTTACTACATTGCCTAAAAACTATACATTGTTTGTATTAATTGCATCGGCATTGGTGGAAATAGTATATAAACTTTAGAGACAAATTTGGGATATTGAATTTGTAATCTGTTAATTATTTATTTAATTGATTCATTTATTTTTTTGAATAAATATTTGATAATAAAAAATACATTAGAGAAATAATATTTTCTTCATACTTAATTCATAGGAAAAAAAATTAAAAAATAGATTTTTTAATAAAAAATATATATTTTTCTTTAAAATATTAAAAGAATATATATATTTAACTATTATACTTATAAAAATATAAAAGAATAACAAAGTTTTTTGTTGTAAATTTTCTACTATTCTCGTAAATTGTAAAGTTTTGTATTGTGATTTTACTAAATTACCAAAAAACTATGTATTATTTGTATTAATTGCGTGAGCATTAGTGGAAATAGTATATAAAATTTAGATACAAATTTGGATATTGAGTTTGTAATGTATTGACTATTTATTTAATTGATGCATTTATTTTTTTGAACTCATTAAACACATGAGGATCATAGTGTTTTTATTTTTTTTATACAAAATTGTAAAATAAAAAGTTTTGCAAATATTATGACATAAAAATTGATAGATATTCGATAATAAAAAATACATTAGAGAAATAATATTTTCTTCATACATAATTCTTAGAAAAAATATTAAAATAATATATTTTTTAATAAAAAAATATATTTTCTTTATTAGTAAAGGCATTTTTGGAGATCAAGATTACATTTGCTTTAATTTTACTTGATGGATTTATTCTGAACTGTTAGCCGTCAAATTTGCATTTAAAACCTTGAATTTTACTTTAAACTTCCCTGTGAATTGTTATGAAAAAGTAAAAATTTATGGTAAAAATTAAATCTCAAACTCACAAAATTTACCAAACTACACACTTTATAAAAATTTTCTCTCTACTCAATTGTGTTTTTCTTCACAAATGAGAGATATATTTATAGAATTTCTTTACAAATAATCCAAAAATAAAATTAATCATTACATACATCATCACACACTAATTTTCAATATTTACAACTCAAATATTCAATAAACATATTTTAAATATTAATTTTCAACACTCTCCCTTGTGATGATGATCATAATTATTGTCTTCATTACTTGTTTTTAAACTGCCTCGTTAAAAACCTTACTAGAAAAAACTCATTGAGATAAAAACCATAGTAAGGAAAAAAGAGTGTAGTCACGCAAACTTCTCCTCATGTTGACACGAACAATTCTTCACAAATTCCGTAGATTGTGCATCCCAATATTATATGTGTGCTTTCTGAATATTGTCGTGGGAAGCGTCTTTGTGAAGAGATCTGATGAGTTTTCACTTGATTGAATGTGACGAATATCAATATATATATTCTTATCAAGCTCCTTGGTGAATGCGAAGAACTAAGGTGGAATATGTTTAGTTATGTCGTTTTTTTATGTATCCTTCTTCCATTTGAACAACACATACATCATTATCTTCATATAGTATCATAGGCTTCTCGACGAATGATAATCTGCATGAGATTTGGATATGTTGGCTCATTGATTTTAATCACACATATACACAGCTTGCTTCATGTAGTGCAATAATCTCGGCATGATTTGATGAAGTTGTTACGAGTGTTTGTTTCTGTGAACGCCAAGAAATTGCAGTGCCTCCACGAGTAAATATATATCTAGTTTGAGAACGTGCCTTGTGTGGATCAGATAAGTATCCAGCATCGGCATAACCATTTCTACTTGGATTTGCATCTTTTGAATACAAAAGTCCTAAGTCTGTCGTTCCCCGTAGATAACGGAATATATGTTTAATTCTGCTCCAGTGTCTCTTTGTTGGATATGTGCTAAATTTTTCCAATAAATTTACGACAAAAGATATATCAGGCCTTGTACAATTTGTCAGATACATAAGGGCACCGATATCACTTAGAAATGATACTTCTGGACTAAGAATATCTTCATCATCTTCACATGGACGGAATAGATCTTTTTCTATGTTTAATTATCTAACAACTATTGGAGTACTTAAAGGATTTCATTTATCTATATTAAAACGTTTAAGGATCTTTTCTGTATAATTTATCTGGTGAACAAATATTCCACGTTCTTTTTGTTCAATTTGTAAACCCAGACAATACTTAGTTTTTCCAAGATCCGTCATTTCAAATTCATATTTCAAGTATGACACAACTTCTTGAATTTCTTTATTCGTTCCAATGATGTTTAAATCATCAACTTATACAACAATAATTACGCATCCGGATGTTGTTTTCTTAATGAAAACACAAGGGCATATTGAATTATTTACATATCCCTTTTTCATCAAGTGACCACTTGGCCGATTATACCACATTCGACCAAATTGCTTTAACCCATATAATGATCTTTGTAATTTCACAAAACAACATTCTCTGGGTTTTGAACTTTGTGCTTCAGGCATCTTAAATCCTTTAGGATTTATATATATATATATATATATATATATATATATATATATATATATATATATATATATATATATATATATATATATATATATATATTACTATCAAGTGATCCATATAAGTAAGCTGTAACAACATCCATAAGGCGCATTTATAAATTTTCAGATACCGCCAAGCTAATCAAATACCAAAACGTAACTGCATCCATCACGGGAAAATACGTTTTTTCATAATCAATTCCAGGCATTTGAGAAAAATCTTGTCCAACAAGTCGAGCTTTATATCTTATTATTTTATTTTTCTCATTTCGGTTTAGAATAAAAACTCATTTGTATCCAACAGGTTTTACACCTTCAGGTGTAAGGACTCTAGGTCCAAAAACATTGCGTTTATTTAATGAATCAAATTCAACCTGGATGACATCTTTTCATTTTATCCAATCCTGTCGATTTTTACATTCACCAAAAGATTTTGGTTCATGATCTTCGTTATCATTTATGATGTCGATTGCCACATTATAAGAAAATATATCATCAATTTCTTCTATATCTTTTTGGTTCCATATTTTTCCAGTATTAATATAATTGTTAGATATTTCATGATTCTCTTCAGTTTGTGGTTCTGACAGAACATTTTCATCATCATGTGTTTCTTCAAGAACATCATTCTCTATTTTGTGATCATCATGTGTTTTTCACGAACATCATTTTCTATTTTGTGATCATTGTGTTTCTCTATGAAATTTCTTTTTCGAGGATTTTTGTCCTTGGAACCGACTGGCCTTCCACGCTTCAGGCGTTTTATGACATCTTGAGTTTTTTCAATTTGTTTCTTTGGAATTTCAATTCGAGCAGGAGCATTTACAACATGTATATATGATTTAATTACCCATTTTGTATCTGTAAATGCATCTGGTATTTGATTTGCTTTTTTTGCAAGTGCACAATTTGTTGTACATCTTTTTCACATTGTTTTGTTCTTGGATCCAGATTTAACAATGATGATATATATTATGTAATTTATTTTTCGGTATGTTTCTTGTCTCCCCCTAACATTGAGAATATTTCCTCATTAAAATGACCATCAGCAAAACGTGTTGCGAACACGTCGCCTATCTGAGATTCAAGATATCGAATGATTGATGGAGTATCATAACCGATATAAATTCTAATCTTTCTTTGAGATCCCATTTTCTTTCGTTGAGATGGTGCAATAGATACAAACACCTTACATCCAAAAATTCTCAGATGAGAAATGTCTGATTTTACCAAATGCCAGCTGCAATGGGGAGTATTTATGATATGCACTTGGTTTGATGCGAATCAATGCAGCGGCATGTAAAATTACATGTCCCCATATAGAAATAGGTAGCTTTGTTTTCATAATCATTGGTCTAGAAATCAGTTGCATATGTTTAATCAATGATTCAGCCAATTCATTTTGTGTATGCACATGAGCAACTGGATGCTCAACAGTGATTCCCATAGACATACAATAATCATTGAAAGTCTGAGAAGTGAATTCACCAGCATTATCAAGTCTAATTTTCTTGATTATATAATCGGGAAATAGATTCATCGATTTTATTATTTGAGTAAGTAATCTTGCAAATGCAACATTTCGAGTTGACAATAAACATACATGTGACCATCTGCTGGAGGTATCAATCAATATCATAAAGTATCTAAATGGTCCATATGGTGGATGAATTGGTCCACAAATATCACCCTGAATACGTTCAAGAAACATTGGTGATTTAGTTTGGATTTTGGCTGGTGATGGTCTTATAATAAGTTTTCCAAGAGAACATGATTTACATTGAAACTTATTATTCTGACAGATATTCTGGTCTTTCAGCGGATGACCATGTGTATTTTCTATAATTTTTCGCATAATTGTTGAACCAGTATGTCCTAATCGATCATGCCAATTGGTTAATATTGAAGAATTATCAACTACCATGTTTGATTCAATGAGACTTATATGTACATAATGCAATCCAGTAGGGAGCATTGGTAGTTTTTCAATCACATATTTCTTTCCTGATTTATATATGGTAAAACACATATATTTCTCATTCCCTTCATTCATTGTTTGAGTATCATACCCATGGGAATATATATAATTAAAACTCAACAAATTTCTTTTCGATTGTGGTGAATATAAAACATCATTGATCGAAAATTTTATACCATTAGGTAACAAAAATTGTGCTTTACTACAATCTTTAATCAACTCTACAGGACCTGATATTGTATTCACCTTCGTTTTTGTTGGTTTTAGTTCCAAGAAATATATTTTATCTCGAAGAATAGTGTGTGTTGTACCACTATCAGATATGCAAACTTCAGCTTTGTTTATAGCATTTTTAATATTTGAACTTCAAAAAAAATATGCAATGAAATAAAATTACTAATAATACATTTATAAAAATAAAATACAATACAATACATATGTAAAAATCTATTACACGATAAAACATTATCATTAGAGTACATGGAAAAATAAAATATTTTACATATTTATTCCACCAACAAATTGATCATTGTCCGAGAAATCAATCAGAAAATCTACAGCATCAAAATGAGTTGAATCACTCAAAATTTCACTGTGTTCAGTGAAGTTGGTCTCCTTTTCTTTCCCCTTTATTGATTCTTTATAAAGTTTACAAAGGGGCTCAGGGGCTCGACAAATACGGGACCAATGTCCTGGAGTACCACATCTAAAACAAGAACTTTCAAATCTTTTGGAGTGATTCTCATTAACACTCATATTCTCATGATGTCTTTTCAGTGGATGGTTTGGGACGTTCTTTTGAGATGAGTTATAGAAGTAACTATCTCGATTATTTTCGAAACCACGGCCGCGTCCACGACCACGACCACTTCCACGTCCACGACCACGACCCCGATTTCGTCATCGACCAAAATCTTGTCTATAACTTTGATTTTGGTTTCCAGATTTAAATTCATTTTTGCTTACGAAATTTAATTCAGGAAATGCCGTTGAACCAGTGGGTCGTGCCTGATGATTTCTCATTAACAGCTCGTTATTCTTTTCCAACACAAGGAAACAGGCGATAAGTTCAGAATATCTTGAAAATCCACGCACTCTATATTGTTGTTGTAGAGTTATATTCGATGCATGAAAAGTGAAAAATGTTTTTCAAGCATTTCCAATTCAGTAATCTCGTGCCCACAAAATTTTGCCTTTTCTTGTGCTGTGGATATGTCATTTCCTTTTATGGTCTCATTTAGACCCAATGACTCAAGATGCATTTCTATATCGAGAGTCCATGGCGTATAATTTTTCCCCGTAATATCCAGAGCAATGAATTTGAGCTTTGTCAAGTTTGACATGGTGGTAATAAAAAATTTACGATGCATTTTATTAGTTAATGAATATTACAATACAAAGTAATGGATAAACAACAAGTACAATCATTCGTAAAAATAAAGAAAACACACGAGGAGGATATTCTCCGATAAATACAAGACTCGTGAGTATGATAACCAAAATAATTAAAAATAACCTTGAGAAAACCATCTCTTTTTTTTCTTCAAAATTTGATGAAGAATAATTGTTAGAGAAGAAGAGAAAGTTGAAGTGATTGAATGTGTTTGTGAGATCATATTTATAGGGCAAAAACTAGCCGTTTTATTATTGTTTATGACCGTTGGTTTACAAAAAATAAATGTATGTATTTGTATAATTTTATGCTAATAATATGGTGCATATAATATTAGTCATGTTTAAATAATTATGTATATCATATCACATTATTATAATGAGGTGTCATAAGGTATTTTGTTTGAAAACCTTATATGCTTTAATACTTGTTGTATCCCTTACTGGGGGTGTGGGGTATCGTCTTAACATCCTCTCATGATTTATAACTAGTTTTTTGAAAAATTTATTTTTATTATTTCAGATTTTAATTATATATAATAATATTATATTATATATTAAATATATACACAATAAATAAATAAACAGTAAAATAAATATTATTACTTTTGTTACATTTTTCTTCTGTTTAGGGAAAAATGTGGAGGACTTTTAGAGCTTCGTGCTGATAACGTGTTATGAAAAAAGTTAAAATTTATGGTAAAAATTAAAAATCTCAAACTCCCAAAATTTACCAAACTACACAATTTATAAAATTTTCTCTCTACTCAATTGTGTTTTTTTTACAAATGAGAGATCTATTTATAGAATTTCTTTACAAATAATCCAAAAATAAATTCATCATTACATACATATCACACACTAATTTTCAATATTTACAACTTTATTTTCAACATTCAACTATTCAATACACATGTTTTAAATATTAATTTTCAACCTGAACTAATTTTTATTTTTACTTTTATTTTTATCATCAATATTATACTCATAGGTAAAGTAAAGTAATGAGTTTTTTTTTTTAATTGGTGAATTCAAATGTCAAGAAAAGAATGTTTCTTATTATTTTATCCAAAAACTAGTGAGCATCTATCAAAAAATTCAAAAGCTTTAAGTGATCATCCTCCATCATATTCAAGATTTACATCATAGCTTAAATCTCATCTTTTACTTCAATTTTCATTTGAAATTTGAGACTCCCACTCATAGCTTTCAATCTCCTATAAGATTTCCAGCTTTTGCTTCGTTTTAGCTGTAAATTGTGTACATTTTCGACAATGGCAGAATTTGAAGTTTTTATTTCAGATTTTGTCATCTTCAAAGATAGTTTTTTTTAGTTTTTGACGCTTAACAAAATATTATAACGAACAATCGAATTGAGGCTCTGTTTATTTTAGAAGTTAGATTTTCACGTATTTTCGTTTCGACTATCACGTAATTTGTTTGTCAGCAATACCCAAATATTATGCAAACACACAGTAATATCAATCAAAGATATAAGCAGATTTACATAATACGACTCCGGTCGACTTGAGAAATCAAAATAAGCATAAATGATGGACTGTGATCCATTTATTTCAATGCAGTAACACAAGATAAAAGGACAGAGAGAATTCGAAGTCATATTACAAGGCGTCTCAGCTGCTGAACAAACTCATCCATGTAAGAATCCTCGAGCCCTTTAGTCAACAAGAAATCCCTCCACTTAGCATGATTTGCCCTGATTTCTTTCCCGATCTCACTCTCTTCTTCCATAACCAATTTGATGGTCTCCATCACAGCCTCTTTTGTGAAAAATCCATCTTCGTCTCCCCTCTTAACCTCGACTCCGACCCCCAACTCTCCCTCCATCATTCTTGCGTTGATGAAATGGTCACCCAGATGTGGTATTAGTACAAACTGGCATTCGTTCACCATCGCCTCCCATAACGAGCCCGACCCACAATGCGTGACAAAGCATCCGATGGAAGGGTGGGATAGATCAGCTGTTGCGGTACCCAACCTCCGTGGACGATGCCTCTTTTCTCAGTTCTGTGCTTGAAGCCTTCGGGCAATGCTTCTTCCACGGTATTAAATCCTTCTGGTGGTTTCATGGCAGCAAGAAATGGAAGCCCTGTGATTTCCAAACCCAAAACCAGTTCTTGAAATTGATCCAGTTTCAGAATGGCTTCACTCCCGAATGCGCAGAAGATTACTGACTTGGCTTTGAATCGATCCAGCCAATTCGCCCATGTCTCGTCTAGACTTACGGTTGGTGGCTCTGGTATCACGGGGCCTGCTAGAATAACTGGTTTCTTGAACGTTTTTTCAAGAAATTCACAGTATGTCCCTTCGATTTCTCTGCATGATTTGAATCCAAGTGCATCACATTCATCAACTGACATAATCAAGCGTTGCACAAAGGTCTTGCCACTCCAACGTTCCTTCAAACTGCACCATGGCCTCAGCGAACGCACTGCTTGCGAGGAAAGCTTGAGCACTGATGGAGGGAAACCAGTGGGAGGTTCAAACAAAGCGTCAGCGTCAGCCTCAAGCTCATCGCGAAAGACGTACCCTACAGAGGCAGGGCTTACGATAGTATATTTAAGGGATTTAATGCCTAATCGCCGCGCCAAAGCAGGCAACCAACACGTGAAGTCGAAGAACACGAAATGGGGTTTGATTTCCTTGAGTAAAGAATCAACCAAGGGTTGTGTGAGATCCATTGCATGCCTAAGAAGTGGACCCATTTCCAAGCTAACGTCTGCAGTGGTTTCGGCTCCTTCTGGGAGGCCTTCGACATGAGGGATTGTGATCGGTACGAAGCTTATGCGATCCGGGTGGAGATTGAATTGGTTCAATTTGGACTGTATTTTTGTGGGGAGGATGAAGAAGATTTTGTGGCCTCTTTCAGCAAGTTTGTTGGAGAGGTGAAGAAACGTAGTGAGATGCCCCATGGCCAGCCATGGATACATCACAATCTTGAGCTTCTCTTCACTCATCCTCCTCCTGTTTTTGGTGCAAATCAAGAAAATGTTTTTTTGAAGGGAAAAAGATCAACTTTTGTTAATAATCTACATTCTACACTACTCTTTATTTAAACTGGCGACCTAACATGTACTGTGTGTGAAACAATTTTATATTTCAAACACTTAATTTAATTATAACATTGTAGATTGATTGAACCCGAAACTTTACAAATCATGCCAAAGCGCTTTCCATCATTTAGAAAAGTTCATGGAAGCAAATCATAAATCACCAACAATTTTTAATCCATGAACTTTTCTATAATGGAGTTGGTGGACATTTTTTTATATTTATGTTAAATAAAAAATTGTAAATGTGATTAACATGGCTCTAATATAACCGACAGTTTAATTCGGATCAATTGCATCGTATTATAATTTTTATGCAAACAACAATTAATCAAGAATATTTATTTGATAATAAATATATTCTATTCAATTTTTCGGATTTTTTTAAATTAAGATTCAGTAATTGTTGGTACGGAAAACTTTATACGTTATTTCAGCTAGATTCCGATAATTTATTACCCGTTTTACTGATTTTTCAGAGATTATTTGGTTTTTGGACTGATTGATCGTCTTAGATAGACTGTCCGTTGGGTTTCATCAATATCCTTGAATCGATTTGGCAATCAATGTCATTCTTATGTTTTATCAACCTGGCTCTGTAATCAATTAATATCTTTAGAAAACTTCATTTTATGAATATTCACTTTTCCTTCTTTAATTCAGTTAGTTGAGGCTTTGTTTCATATGATGTTTCAACAGCCTGTTAAATAACCAAATTTAAAATGTTCCGACACTTGCAATGATTATGACTAAATTAATGCTCTCACAAATAATTCATTAATTGTCACGTCTTGAGACCGAGGTTAGTCGACACTGAAATTGTTTAACAATAACACAATTGAAAACAACAAGTATCGTAGTACAATATAAAACAAAAACAAGTTTATTACTCATAATCGATCATAAAATTGTCTTTACAACATGGATTCTTAAAACGATAAAAATATACGGAAACGTTTTACAACAAGAAATAAAATACTTAAATAAGCGAAAATTAAAATAAACTTCTTGATTCATCTTATTATCAGCCTCAAAACCGGTCTTGTTCATCTTCCTCGATTTCTTCTTCTGACTTATCTAGGAAGGGTAGAGTAAGGAGTGAGTGATATGGTTGTCACTCAGTAAGTGGAGGCCGCTCGAGCACATACATAACAAGTACACGTGATATTTGAAAAAGCAGCACATTATGCATAACATATTTTGTATCATATATCATAAGCATAGACATAAGCATACTTGACCTACGCAATGCGATTCATCTACTTTCCATGATTTACTGATATCACTCTCTAATTTTTACTCCTTTAAGAGGTGAGGCCGTATAATAGTTACAATCTCACCATGTAAGGGCCATAAAAATATCTCATATTGAGATTCTCATTCATATCCAGTTGAATCATCATAATGTCAAAACATAAAACATACGATAATCGTATCAAGAATAGGTAGAAACAGAATAACAGTGCTCCATCGAAACTTTCACAAACGAAATAATTCATGCACAATATATTTTAAAACAAGCCCACTTACCTTAGTATTGCTTAAAGAATTCAAAAACAGTAGAAAAGCTTGCAAATGACACTTCCAAAACGCAGTAACACTTAGACCAGAAAATCAATAATTTTGCAGAAATATTTGGGAATTATTGCACCGTTTGATCGGGTTCAAAATTTCACACTACGTTCCAGATTACGTCAACCAAATTATGACGGTGGAGATCTGGTCTGGAATCATTTTGACCTGTTTATGGACGAAAAAACGTATGTATGATGTTCTCGCCTAAAATTTGAGTAGTTTTTTTGCGAAGACTATGTGCAGAAAACTAACCGTCAGATTTGTCTGAATTTTTGATATGATGTTTGAAACATATGATAGTGTATTTTGAATGGTGGAGATCGGATTTCGACAAAATCATGACCTAAACATACACTTGAAAATTGGACAGAACTTCACCTTGCAAAATCTTCGAAAATGCTACAACACATGAGAGATGATTTTCGAAATATATAGTGAATTTGAAGGAGTGATTTTTGACAATGAGGTGGTGATATTTATAGTGATGAGGTGAAAATCTTACCATAATTTGAATGATATTCCTTCCAACTTTTGAGATGTTTCTTCCATAAATTTTGAGATGATTATTCCATAATTTTAAGACGCTTACTTGTTCGTCTTGTATTAGATTTGGAATTTCATGTATTTATTAGTTCGGATTTCAAATATCATACATTATTTAATATTTTCGAATTTATTATTTTTACAATAATATCATAACTCAAAAATAATGTTTATATGCAAAAAAATTACATTTCCAAAATTTTGAGTTCTGACGTTAATCCTAAGTATAAATTAATAAAATATTCAAGTAATGCCTAGTTATAATAAAATATACCTATATTATAATATGCAAGTGATGATTGATATGAAATAAATTGTTTAGAGGGCATATAATTTCAAGAACTACGACAACCAGAAACAGACAACCCCCAACACTCTAGTGTCATGTATAGGACCACTAAACTAAAGAGTTAGCTTATATATTTATTTTCCATTTCAAACACAGACTATTCAGTTTGATTTATTATGCATGAATTTTTTTACAAAACAAACAAGTATTTTACCGAATGTCACATCAAAAAATATAAGTCATAAAAAATCACCCATAAAAGCCTTTAAACGTCTTCTCTTGGTCAAGATTACATTTGCCATAATTTTACTTTAGAAATCCTTGTGAACTCATTTTTTTTTTTTTTTTAATCATCAATGTTATATTGATAGGTGAAGTAAAGTTGTGAGTAAATATTTTTATTTATTGGTGAATTCAAATTTATCCAAATACTAGTGAACATCTATTAAAAAAAATCATCATCCATCATATTCAAGTTTTACATATCTATATTATTTATGTTATATTATTAAATTAGAGAGATTTAAAGTAATTAGTTTTTAGTAAGATTGTTTGTTTTAATAATTATATATATTAATAAAGTGTTAAAATTTTAATGTGAACCACTTGTCAGTTTATAGAGTTTTTATTTCTTAAGCATCAAGTTGCAGGTCAATTCCTACTTAGAACTTTTTTCTCTTCTTTTTTTTTAAATTTTTTTAAAAAATTATATATCAAAATTAGTGTTGTTCCTCGTTATTTTTTACAAATATATTTTGATTTTTATTTACATATAAACCAAATAAATTATAAAAGAAATATTGTACAAACACTGATTGTATAAGTCATGCACAAAATGGACATGTCCCATGATGCTGAAAATTAAGAGTGGCAGTTAAGGCAGCTCGGGGAACTGCACATACACATATAAAAGAGAAAAATAAGGCATAAACAAGCTCTCTCTCTGTCAATCATAAAAAAACACACAACTTTCTGCAAAGTTCATATCTTATATCTTCATCGTTCACTTCAATTTAGTTTTCGACACTTAATGGGATATTAGAACGAAAGATCGAATTGAGGCTCACATTTGTTTGTTTTAGAAGTTAGATTTTCACATATTTTTATCATGGCACTCACATGCTTAGGCAAACACGTAGTAATACCAATTTAACATGTACGCAGATTTACATCATACGACTCCGGTGAAAAATCAAAATAAGCACAAGGGATGGACTGTGATCCATTTATTTCAATTCATTAACACAAGATAAAAGGACAGAGAGAATTCGAAGTCATATTACAAGGCGTCTCAGCTTCTGAACAAACTCATCCATGTAAGAATCCTCGAGCCCTTTAGTCAACAAGAAATCCCTCCACTTAGCATGATTTGCTCTGATTTCTTTCCCGATCTCACTCCCTTCTTCCATAACCAATTTGATGGTCTCCATCACAGCCTCTTTTGTGAAAAATCCGTCTTCGTCTCCCCTCTTAACCTCGACCCCTACCCGCAACTCTCCCTCCATCATTCTTGCATTGATGAAATGGTCCCCCTTATGTGGTATTAGCACCAACTGGCATTCGCTCACCATCGCCTCCGACAACGAACCTGACCCGCAATGCGTGACGAAGCATCCGATCGAAGGATGGGATAAGATCAGCTGTTGCTGTACCCAACCTCCGTGGATGACGCCTCTTTTCTCAGTTCTGTGCTTGAAACCTTCGGGCAATGCTTCTTCCACGGTATTACATCCTTCTGGTGGTTTCATTGCAGCAAGAAATGGAAGCCCGGCGATTTCTAAACCCAAAACCAGTTCTTGAAATTGATCCAGTTTCAGAATGGCTTCACTGCCGAATGCGCAGAAGATTACTGATTTGGCTGTGAATTGATGCAGCCAATTGGCCCATGTCTCATCTAGACTTACGGTCGGTGGCTCTGGTAACACGGGGCCTGCCAGAACAACCGGTTTCTTGTATTTTTTTTCAAGAAATTCACAGTATGGCCCTTCCATTTCTCTGCATGATTTGAATCCAAGTGCATCACATTCATCAATTGACATAATTAAACGCTGCACAAAGTTCATGCCACTCCAACGTTCTTTCAAAGTGCACCATTGCCTCCGCGAACGCACTTCTTGCGGGGAAAGCTTGAGTACTGATGGAGGGAAACCAGGGGGAGGTTCCAACAAAGCGTCAGCCTCAAGCTCATCGCGAAGGAGGTACCCTACAGAGGCAGGGCTTACTATCATATAACCAACGGATTTAATGCCAAATCGCCGCGCCAAAGCAGGCAACCAATACGTGAAGTCGAAGAACACGAAATGGGGTTTGATTTCCTTGAGCAAAGAATCAACCAAGGGTTGTGTGAGATCCATTGCGTGCCTGAGAAGTGGACCCATTGCGAAGCTAATGTCTGCTGTGGTTTCGGCTCCTTCTGGGAGGCCTTCCACATGAGGGATTGTGATCGGTATGAAGCTTATGCGATCCGGGTGGAGATTGAATTGGTTCAATTTGAACTGTGTGTTTGTGGGGAGGAGCAAGAAAATTATGTGGCCTCTTTCGGCAAGTTTGTTGGAGAGGTGAAGAAATGTCGTAAGATGACCCATGGCCAGCCATGGATACATCAAAATCTTGAGCTTCTCTTCGCTCATTCTTCTTCAGTTTTTGGTGCAAATCAAGAAAACATTTTTCCAAGGAAAATGCATTTAAAAAAAAAAATCAGGCGACAAGTTCTTTTCCCTGGCCCCATATCAATAATCATATAGTCGTACATTTTATTTTCTATAGCTAAGAAACCCCAGAATTCTACTCTATTGTGTTTAGGTCATCTTGAACTCAAATCTCTATTTTAAAATATTACATTGTACATTATATAGAATATTTATTTCAACTTATCTACTTCAATTTTATTCTAAATAAGAATATTCTTGGAATATTTTTTTTATTTAATTAATTAATTTTTTTATTAATTATTAAATGTATATTTTTTAAATTTATTGATATAATTATAATAATATTTTATATTTGACACAATTAATATTATATTATTAATAATTGTGATAATATTACTAAAATGATTGATTTAATTATTTTAAATTTATTATTGAAACTATGTTATACGAATTGAAATAGAAATAATTAAAATTGGTGAAATAAAATTAATACATGACATTAAACTAAATAAAATATTACAAATACAACTTCAAATATTTGAACGATCATATTCATTTCATAAATTATCAATTAAAATATTTAGTAATGCATAGTGAGTGTATTCATCTTTTATTTTTTTTATCGAAAGATAAATTCTCGAAATCTGATATGCTCATTGACAATCATTTCTATCACTGGAGTCGGTGCCTCCCAAGCATCTTGAATTTGTGCACTAAGATCAAGTTCATCTTAAATTATCAAATTGTACATTATAATACATGTTTTTATTATATCATTTAATATCATATGAGAAAGATAATAATCTTTAAAATGTATGTATCAAAATAGTAATAACATATGAAGCAAGTTGTATTATCATATGGAGGAGAAAGACCCCTTCATCAAAATAGAAATATCATATGAAGCAAGTTGTATTATCTTTTAGAAAAAAAATTGTTATAGCTTAGACACTGATTATAATCCTTAAAATGTATGTATCGACAATTTTGCCATCTTTAACATTCTGCCTAAGTATCTGATTTTTACTCAGATAATCGCCCAACCTTAATAACAATTTCATGTTCATCAACCTTAATATCTGGAAACACGATTCACAAACAAACCAACTATTTAATTTATTCAGAAAATGGTTGCAGGTTTTCCAATACTTATTTAATGCAAGTATATAAATAAAAAAATGTTACTAATGTGGAAATTAGATTATATATTTGAAAAGTTGACACGTATGGAATATTGACATCCTATTCAAATTTTGATTCATCTATCAATATATATTCATCAAACATGGAAGATAGAAACATTGAATGCCTTGTATTATTGCTCAATGAATAAAGACAAAAATTTATGTGAGACGGTCTCATAGGTCGTATTTTGTGAGATACATATATTTTATTTAGGTCATCTATGAAAAATATTACTTTTTATGCTAAGAGTATTACTTTTTATTGTGAATATCGGTAGAGTTGACATGAATAAAAATTCGTGAGTATGTCTCACGAAAAACCTACTCATGAATAAAATATACAAGCCTTTACTGCAACCAAATTAGTTTCACATAATGGTTGTTGGAAAAAGCTTGCAAAATAAAAATAAAAATAAAAATTTTAAAACATTTATGCGTCGTCTTCCTTTCAAAAAACATTTTCTTGAATTGCACCAAAAGCAGAGAAGGATGAGTGAAGAGAAGCTCAAGATTGTGATGTATCCATGGCTGGCCATGGGGCATCTCACTACGTTTCTTCACCTCTCCAACAAACTTGCTGAAAGAGGCCACAAAATCTTCTTCATCCTCCCTACGAAAACACAGTCCAAATTGACCCAATTCAATCTCCACCCGGATCTCATAAGCTTCGTACCCATCACAATCCCTCATGTCGAAGGCCTCCCACAAGGAGCCGAAACCACTGCAGACGTTAGCTTCGAAATGGGTCCACTTCTCAGGCACGCGATGGATCTCACAAAACCCTTGCTTGATTCTTTGCTCAAAGAAATCAAACCCCATTTGGCCTTCTTCGACTTCACGTGTTGGTTGCCAAATCGTACAACAATAGCTATCAAACGAGTATTGAGATGGCGCCTTTTGAAGCAGTTGTACGGAAAGAAATGCAGATTCCTCTCTTTACTGGGATGATATCTCTGAAGTTCCTGAGACTGGACCTGATATGATCAGAGATATGACTGAGAAAGTGAAATTGATTCAAAAGAAAATGAAGGCAGCTCAGGACCGACAAGCCAAATATGCCAACCTCAGAAGACGACCGTTGGTATTCGAGGTAGGAGATCGAGTATTCCTGAAGATTTCTCCTTTCAGAGGTGTTGTCAGATTTGGCAAGAAAGGAAAATTGTCTCCAAGATATGTGGGTCCATATGAGATTCT
Source organism: Primulina eburnea (assembly GCF_022965805.1). Taxonomy (NCBI): domain Eukaryota; kingdom Viridiplantae; phylum Streptophyta; class Magnoliopsida; order Lamiales; family Gesneriaceae; genus Primulina; species Primulina eburnea. Next base: position 1,767,825 of record NC_133113.1, read on the forward strand.
TGAAAAGATAGGAGATCGTGCCTATCGACTCGCATTGCCGCCTTCATTATCTGGAATACATGATGTCTTTCATGTATCGATGCTGCGGAATTATCTCCCTGATAATTCTCACGTGATTCAGCCAGACGAGACCGAGCTGGATGAGACATTGAGTTATGTCGAGAAACCGATCCGGATTATTGATCGTAAGGAAAAACAGCTCAAAACAAAGATGATTCCGTTGGTGAAAGTACAATGGACTCGTCATGGTGTTGAAAAAGCTACTTGGGAGACTGAATCTGACATAAGACAAGAATTCCCAGCATTGTTTCACTGATGTAAAAATTTATTACATTTCTTATACAGTTTCTGTATATACTCCTTAGTGATATGATTAATTGCCTGTGATTTCGAGGACGAAATCGTATCTAAGGGGGGGAGAAATGTAATGCTCGAGAAATTAATTATCGTAATCTGAGATGATTATTGATTATGAATAGATATATTTATAACCGGGCTATTACGAGACCAGATTGACCAAATCATATGAATTGTGCAAGTTTTTAACAGAACTAGTGGCACCCGAGCGGTAGAAAATGACCGCCCGAGCGCCAATGTTCAGCAAGGTGGGCATTTGGGCAGAAAGTATGGCGCCCGAGCGGTAATATTTAACCGCCCGAGCGCCAATGTGCAATCCGGAAGGATTTGGCCAGAGGATGCCGAGCTCGAGCGGTAGTTTATTACCGCCCGAGCGCCGACCGAAATTCATGAAAAAGTGACGCGTATCACTAACCGAGCATTTGAGTATATATATACGTATATCCTTCATTTTTGAAGATTCAGAAGGGAAAAATCGAGAAAAGGGTAAGGGGAAAGTTGTTGAAAATCCTTACGCCTTTTGTGAGAAATCCGTCCGTCTGATTTTGAATCCGACTTCGGTACTGAGTTCCTATCGACGTAGGCTACGAGTGGACGTAAGTTTTACTACGTTTTGAAATGTCTTGAAATTATGATATTGTCAGAATTGAATGGAACTCATATATGTTGTTCTTGATATATTAGGCATCATAGAATCGAAGTCAGATTAAGAAACGGACTGATTATGGAATTGTTATGAATTTTCTGGGGTATATTGATTTATACCAGACAGATTTGGATTATGGATTGATTATAGAATGTATTGGATATGAGTTATGGATTGTAACTATTATCTGAGAATATTGGATTGACGGGGATATTGGAATTGTACCGTTATGCCGTTGATTTTGAATTAAATCAGGATTGATCAGATTGATATTGATTTGAAAGGTATATTGACATGAGATTATCGATATTGTCATTGCCAGATAGGCTGTGAATTCAGGACTGCGACTGAGCCAGAAACCGACGAAAGAAAGGTATAAGTCAATGTGGTATTGGGAGATCGACTTGAGTCGGTTTAGACTTGAGTTTCCCTAAATCACATACTTTACTTTATTGCATTGATATTGCATTGATTTAATTGATATACTTGTTCTCTTGAATTATAGATAGCAGGTATTAGACGAGTAGTCTTATGACAGAAGTGCCTGATAGTGGTGGGATCACCACGGGCACATTGCACGATGTCATGAGATATTGTATTGGCGGAAGTGCCATAGTCTGCTACTGGATAATTGGTTATCGATGTGGATAGAATTATAGCTCATTCTATTACTGGTGATCAGTACTATATCGATGTGGATAGAATTGGAGTTTATTCTATTACTGGTGATCGATACTATACTGATGTGGATAGAACCAGAGCTTCTCTATTACTGGTGATCGATACTATATCGACGTGGATAGAACTGGAGTCTTTTCTATTACTGTTGGTCGATATGGAATGCCAATGTCTGGAAACCGGGATCCCTAGGCTAGGATTGAGTCTAGTCTGAGTCGTGGAGTCACGAACATTGTCGACAATTTGATATTGATTATGTTTCAGATATTGATACATATCTTTGTTACCTGATTACATGCTTTATATTTGTTTATATGATTGCATGTTTCGTTGATTATACTGGGATTATATTCTCACCGGAATTATCCGGCTGTTGTTTTGTCTGTATGTGTACATAACAACAGGTGGGACATGTTCAGGGTTGAGGAGATGAAGAAAGATCGTGATTAGAGTGGAGATTCCGGACTTTGATTATGATGTATAATAGGGGCTGAACACTTGACATTAGTTGTTAAACCTTAGTTTAGTTTGAATGCATGCAGTACAGGACTTGTATTGTATTTTATATACTGAGATGTATATTAGTTTGATTTCACTACGTTCCGCATTTTAAAAAAATAATTTAGACCCTGTTTTATAATTGATTAATTAGTCCCAATGATGGTTAAGAAGTTGATTAGCGTCCGGGTCCCCACAACAAATGACCCAATTATGGGGAGAACGGGTGGCCTAATTATAGGAAGTCCATGATCTGTTTAGAGAAGTATGCATAAGGGAGGCTAAAAAAGAAAGTTTCGTTGTATCTTGAAGAGGGATGCACCCCCTTTGATCCTCTGAAAACAAATATTCGAGGACGCTTGATTCTTAGCCCAAATGTATAGAAGATGATGAATCTCCTTCTAGCAGTGTAGTTTCAAAAATTCATTTTCAATGGTTGGAATCTCGAAAATATCGTGAACAATTGATTTAAAACATACATATTTATTTAAAACACAAGCCCACTTAAAGAAAAATGGTCTAAACGTGAGAAACTTCTTGTTGGTTGCTCGAAATGGTTGGAACTTGGACAGAATCCTCGTTTGCAAATGGTTGTTGGAATCTCGAAAATGGACAGCACCTTGTTGCTCGAGTTGGACAGTGTTTCTGTTTGAACTGTGCAGAATAATGCTCGAAATATACTACTAGAGAGTGCTCGAAAATCTGGGGAGGAGGGTTGCTGATTGTGTGTCTTTCTTCATAACTTGGTATATATGTAATAATAAGGCAATAAAAGGTTGAAACCTCCATTATCCAACTGAATAATTTCTTGACATATTTAGAATTAGGCAGCCTATGGTCCAAATTTGGGGTTGCCGAAATCAGCTCAGCTGATTTTGCCTTGCTGAGATCAGGTTTGTTGAAATCAGCTCTTCTGATTTTTGGGTTGCAGAATAGTGCCAAGATGATTGCAGTCTTGCTGAATGGTGCCTAGCTGAATTCAATCAAGCTGATTTTTCATGGTTTTCAAACTTGGAGCTGGAGCCATGAAAGGAAAGTTGTGGGAAACAAAGGATGGAGAATTCATGAAACTGAAGTTCCAATTGATTAGATATTCAGATTTGGTTGTGTGGAAAACTGAAAAAGACCATTTTCCAAGGCTTGAGCACCTTATCCTTCCATTCTATGGCAACTTGGAGGCAATCCCATTTGAAATTGGAGACATTCCGACCCTTGAAAGAATAGAATTGGATAAAAGTTCAGGTCAAGTGGCATCTTCAGCAAAGGAAATGCTTGGGAAGACAAATGACATTGAACTTGTAATGTCCGATTCGTTTACGAATGTCGCGATCTCGATGATGCAACCACTTCGACTAATAACTCAGATACAACTGTTCAATGTATCAGGATGCTAACAAGCATTCATGTTCCATTGAAGTATGTAAACTTCCCTAAAATTAAGTTATGCTTCTCTGTTGTGTAAAAGCGAAATTTCTGAATTTATATGTCTATTGAATTTGTGGAGAGTCTTTGATCAACTCTGTGATACCCTTGTCCAACATCGAAAAAAACAAAGATTTAAAATGAGTTTATAATGGCTTACAATGGACTTCTATAGCAACTTGGGTTAATCATTTTCGTAAAGCGAGGACGAATACGAAGTAGTTGCTATAGGGGCCCGTTGTGCAGTCACGCAGGCGCGGGCCTGGGCTCGGGGTGTGACAGAATGGTATCAGAGCCGGTCACCGGCATGGAACACCGAGAAATAAGTGCTATGCGGGGCAAAGTGCTACGTGCATGGGAGCCACCTCTTGAACCTGCGGGGCAAAGTGCTACATGACGGGAGCCACCTCTTGAACCTGTAGGAGCCACCTCTAGATTCTCGGTGCTGGTGGATCGAGGGGTCAGGGCGCGACGAGGACGTCGCGTTCTGAAGGAGGGGTGATTGTTATACCCTTGTCCCACATCGAAAAAAACAAAGATTTAAAATGAGTTTATAATGGCTTACAATGGACTTCTATAGCAACTTGGGTTAATCATTTTCGTAAAGCGAGGACGAATACGAAGTAGTTGCTATAGGGGCCCGTTGTGCAGTCACACAGGCGCGGGCCCGGGCTCGGGGTGTGACAAACTCTCTTTATTACATAGAAATCAAGTCATCGCAACTACAAAACAAATGTATTTTACGATCTAGCAATGTACGATATGTAATATATATTTGGTGTAGTTTGAGGACATGATATTTGTCGAATTAGTTGAATTACATTATATGAGTGAAATTATTTGATAGTATGAGTTATGTAAAACCTTGATGCTTGAGATTGTTTTATTGAAGATGAATGTTTGAGAATTTTATTATGCTTGGAGAGGTATACATTAAGTTACAATCTGATATATTGATTAATACCCACTCAAATTTTAATAGAGTTAGTCCATATACATTTTATATAGATTTTGTATTATAATTTATAGTGATAGGTTAGATAATTTAAATCAAAATTAGATATCATCGTTCTCTCTTTTAGATGAGTACGTCTTTCATAAGACGGTCTCACGGATCTTTATTCGTGAGATGGATCAATCGTATTCATATTTACAATAAAAAGTAATATATTCGACATAAAAAATAATATTTTTTCGTGGGTGACCCATATAGAATATTTGTTTCACAACATTGACCTATAAGACTGTCTTACAGGAGTTTTTGTACTTTTAGAATTCCAATGTAAGAAAGGTTTCACATCAAAGCATCACATGAAGACTTCGCAAATGATTAAAAAGTAAATAAATTATGGATTTTCTTTATAAAGTTGTGCAATTTTATAAAAAAAAAATCAATAATAATTTTTAAAGTATTTACAAACAGTATCTATCAATATAATAAAAATAACAACGGTAACACAAAGAACAACAACAAAACAATCATGATAGAACCTGATGCGATTATTCGACCACGAAAAGCAAACACGCTAAAAAACGGAGTCACGACCTCGATTCGATGAAACAAAAAAACGGTTGTGTTGTCCCAATCTTTTTGAACAAGTAAGGTTGTAATATTCACATCTAAATTACGAAGAATTTAGCAACAAATATTAACGATATAAACAATCGATCTCAAGCGAACCTTCAAAGAACTCGTCTTTGACAATCCGAGTGAAGAACAAGACAAATGCCACAAAGTGTTAAACTTTGATAAGTTTAATTTGAAAAACACACAAAGGTGTATACAAAGCCATGCTTTGAAATTGAGAGAAAAGCTTACAAATATGATTAAAACTCAAGAATTGATTGTCTACAATGAATAAAATTTGTGCATATATTGTTAACAAAATCTAGTTACCTAACTAAGTTGGACTCTAAATTAGGCAAACAAAAATTTGTCACGCAAGCGGAGCGTTGGGGCGGTATAATTTGGTCGCCCTAACGCGAAGGCTTCTGGACTAGGCGCACTGGGCGGCAATGTTTGGTCGCCCTAGCGTGGACTCTCTGGACTTCGCCTTCTAGACAGTGTCTTTGGCGTTGAGGCGGTAATGTTTGGCCTCCCTAGCGCGGGGCCCTCGAGTCTGGGATATTGATTTGGCTTCCTTTTCATAATTTAGCACTTGAATAACATTGAAATTTCTTCCAACTTCATTGATATTCATGCCGAATTCTTTGAGGCTTCTAATCGCAGGATTTAGCGAGTCAGTCCGGCCAGATTCATATCAGAACCACATCAAACAAGGATGTAAATAGGTGAAATATAATAATTTTTGCATTATATAATTTTCTTCTATGCAATTTTGATTATATGTATTGTCAAATTTTATTCTTTTGCATTGTACTAATTTTATGTGAGTTCCAGCTCTAAATTTGAAGCGCAAATCCAAAATCTATCGTCCCGTCATTTTAAAGGAACAGAGAGCCAAAAATTATTTTAGTAATATAGTTCATATTTATAATAATAATTAATATTTTTTTTTGTATAAAAATAATATTTTTTTATTAGTGACTCAAATAGAAAATTCATCTCACGAAATTGAGTTATGAGATCGTCGTCACCCAAAAGTTTTTGTGAAATTATCAATGGTCATTAGTTGAAGGAATTATGGACTTTAATTTAATATTAATACCTGAAAAATTCATGCTCCAATTTTGTACGCTAAATAAATAGCCACCAAGATTTTCACATGAACTGCTACAAATTCTTGTACAAATAACCTCATGCAGCAAGCTTATTTCAGTCGAAGGTAAACAATCTCAGCAAGTTTCGTATTCAAGCATTCCCCGGATATTTTTGTCAGAGAAATTTGCAATTTTAGTATGTAAGTTGACAGGTTTTGGGTTTTAGTCTTGTTACTTTTTACTATTTTGTTTTAATTTATTAACTAGATTTTTTTGTCATTTTTCAGTCGAAAAGCCACGAACAAATGATAAAAATTGTTTGATACAATAGTTGTCCTTGCTAGGAGAGCCATCAAAACGTGAAGTGTGAGTTGTTGTACGGTTTAAAATATTCGAGTTACACATTTAACCCCAACTATAACTTTGTAAATGAAAATGTCGGTCCTACAAAATAAAAAAAAAACTTTAAGTGTTTCAAAATACACAAAAACTCCTGTGAAACGGTCTCACTGGATCAATTTTGTGGAACATATATTCTATATAGGTCATCCACGAAAAAATATTACTTTTTATGTCAAATATATTAATTTTTATTGCAAATATGGACAGGATTGATCTGTCTCAAGAATAAAGATCCGTAAGACGGTCTCATGAAACATATAACAACCAACGGATTTAATGCCAAATCGCCGCGCCAAAGCAGGCAACCAATACGTGAAGTCGAAGAACACGAATTGAGGTTTGATTTCCTTGAGTAAAGAATCAAGAAAATGTTCTTTACTCAAGGAAATCAAACCCCCATTTCGACGAAGATGAGCATAGGTGAAGTTGTGAAGCGACCTGCAAGTCATGAAATGCACTGATTTTCATTGATTTATTTATTTTTTAGAAGGAGGCAAGACTGCGAGAGAGTTCATCCCCTCTATATTATTTTCGTGATTAAGATATCATAGAAATACAATGAACAGATCCTGGATTGATCTATGCAGATTTATAATGTACGCTTCTGTCACCTTGAAAAATCAGAATAAGGATAGGAGGGACTGATCCATTTATTCCATGTCATTAGATAAAAGGACAGAGAATTCGAAGTCATATTACAAGGCGTCTCAGCTGCTGAACAAACTCATCCATGTAAGAATCCTCGAGCCCTTTAGTCAACAAGAAATCCCTCCACTTAGCATGATTTGCCCTGATTTCTTTCCCGATCTCACTCTCTTCTCCCATAACCAATTTGATGCTCTCCATCACAGCCTCTTTTGTGAAAAATCCGTCTTCGTCTCCCCTCTTAACCTCGACTCCGACCCCCAACTCTCCCTCCATCATTCTTGCGTTGATGAAATGGTCACCCAGATGTGGTATTAGTACCAACTGGCATTCGTTCACCATCGCCTCCCATAACGAGCCCGACCCACAATGCGTGACGAAGCATCCGATGGAAGGGTGGGATAGAATCAGCTGTTGCGGTACCCAACCTCCGTGGACGATGCCTCTTTTCTCAGTTCTGTGCGTGAAGCCCTCGGGCAATGCTTCTTCCACGGTATTACATCCTTCTGGTGGTTTCATCGCAGCAAGAAATGGAAGCCCGGTGATTTCCAAACCCAAAACCAGTTCTTGAAATTGATCCAGTTTCAGATTGGCTTCACTCCCGAATGCGCAGAAGATTACTGACTTGGCTTTGAATCGATCCAGCCAATTCGCCCATGTCTCGTCTAGACTTACGGTTGGTGGCTCTGGTATCACGGGGCCTGCTAGAATAACCGGTTTCTTGAACGTTTTTTCAAGAAATTCACAGTATGTCCCTTCGATTTCTCTGCATGATTTGAATCCAAGTGCATCACATTCATCAACTGACATAATTAAGCGTTGCACAAAGGTCATGCCACTCCAACGTTCTTTCAAACTGCACCATGGCCTCAACGAACGCACTGCTTGCGGGGAAAGCTTGAGTACTGATGGAGGGAAACCAGTGGGAGGTTCAAACAAAGCGTCAGCGTCAGCCTCAAGCTCATCGCGAAGAATGTACCCTACAGAGGCAGGGCTTACGATAGTATATTTAAGGGATTTAATGCCTAATCGCCGCGCCAAAGCAGGCAACCAACACGTGAAGTCGAAGAACACGAATTGGGGTTTGATTTCCTTGAGTAAAGAATCAACCAAGGGTTGTGTGAGATCCATTGCGTGCCTGAGAAGTGGACTCATTGCCAAGCTAACGTCTGCAGTGGTTTCGGCTCCTTCTGGTAGGCCTTCGACATGAGGGATTGTGATCGGTACGAAGCTTATGAGATCCGGGTGGAGATTGAATTGGGTCAATTTGGACTGTATTTTTGTGGGGAGGATGAAGAAGATTTTGTGGCCTCTTTCAGCAAGTTTGTTGGAGAGGTGAAGAAACGTAGTGAGATGCCCCATGGCCAGCCACTGGATACATCACAATCTTGAACTTCTCTTCACTCATCCTTCTCTGTTTTTGGTGCAATCAAGAAAATGTTTTTTGAAGGGAAAATCGATCAACTTTTGTTAATAATCTACATTCTACACTAGCTATTTATTTAAACTGGCAACCTAACATGTACTGTGTGTGAAACAATTTTATATTTCAAATACTTAATTTAATTATAACATTTTTAAATCTTGTAGATTGATTGAACACGAAACTTTACAAATCATGCCAAAGCGATTTCCATCATTTAAAAAAGAGTGTGTTTCATGTGACACCGTCTCACGGTTCTTAATCTGGAGACGGGTCAACCCTACCCATATTACAATAAAAAGTAATGCTCTTAGCATAAAAAATAATATTTAATGGATGACCCAAATAAGAGACCCGTCTCACAAATACGACCTGTGAGACCGTCTCACACAAGTTTTTACCTTTAAAAAATCATAAATCGCCAACAATTTTTAATCCATTAACTTTTCTTTAATGGAGTTAGTGGACATTTTTTATGTTTATGTTAATAAAAAATTATAAAGGTGATGTAACATGGCTCTAATATAACCGACAGTTTACTTCGGATCAGTTGCATCGTATTATAATTTTTATTCAAATAACAATTAATCAAGAATATCTATTTGATAATAAATATATTTTATTCAAAATTTCGGATTTTTTTAATTAAGATTCAGTGACTTTTGGTACAAAAAAATTTATACGCTATTTCAGATTGACTCTGATCTTTTATTACTCATTTTACTGATTTTTCAGAGAATATTTGGTTTTGGATTGATTGATTGTCATAGATAGACTGTCTGTTGGGCTTCATCAATATCTTTGAATTAATTTGACTATGAATGCCCTTCTTATATTTTATCAGTCTGGCTCTGTAATCAATCAGTCTCCTTAGAAACTTCATTTTATCAATCCGCGAAGAGACAAAAATGCCGGGCCGAGAGTTCGGCGCATATGCGCGACGCTTGGGCGCGCATATGCGCCAGTCATGCAGAACGTAAGGACGCCACTTGCCTTGTATCGTGCGACGTGTATATATATATATATATATATATATATATATATATATATATATATATATATATATATATATATATATACATGCAAATGACAATTATCAGAAAAGGGAAGAATCGAAGGAACTCTGGAGAAATTCCTCCGTGGAATATTAATTGTGAATATGCAAAATCCGCCCGTCTGATTTTGAATCCGAGTACGGTATCGTGTTCCTAGCGACGACAGCTACAATTGGACGTAAGTTTTATTACGTTTAGACATGTTCTGAAATTATGATATTGTCAAAATTAAATAGGATTCATATATGATGTTCTTGTCAAGTTAGACATCATAGAATCAAAGTCAGATTGAGAAACGGATTGATTATGGAATTGTTATGATTGTTGGAATCGATTTGACTGAGAATTCATATCAGATATGTATTGTTATTGAGATTATGACTGGTATCGATATTGATTAGAAATTCTGGTATTATATCTGTGATGTTCGGACTGACGGAGTTATCGAGACTATATTGTTATACCGTCAAAACATCAGTTAATTGATATTGATCAGATTCAGTAGTGATTTCGATTATATCGTGATATTGTCGATATGGAGTAGATTGTATCTTGATTTGATATCGATCAGCGTATATTTTGATTTGAATATTGATCAGAACAGGTATTGAATTGAGTTGTATATTGATATTATATCTGTTTGGTATTGTTATTACCAGATTGGGAATGGACCGAGATAGAGTCGGGACTTCTTCTTCTTCTTCTGAACGAGAAGATAAAGGTATAAATTAATGTTGAGTTGGGATTGCACAACTCGAGTGAGGTTTGACTCGAGTTTCCCAAAATCACATACTTTATTTTATTGCATTGATATTTGCATTGAGTTGATTGATATACTTGTTCTCTTGAATTATAGATGACAGGTGTTAGAGGAGTAATCTTGTGACAGAAGTGCCTGATAGTGGTGGTATCGCCACGGGCACATTGAACGATGTCTCAAGATAGGATGTTAGCGATGGAGCTACAGTCCATGACGGTTAGATCAGGACACCGGGTGTTTGGTTATATCAAGTAAATAGAATTGGAATTTCTTCTATTACGGAATTCGATATAGGAACACCATAAGTGGTTATATCGTAATTCGATATAGGAACACCATATCTGGTTATATCGTAAATCGGTATAGGAACACCATATTTGGTTATCTCGAGTAATAGGATCAAAGTTCCTTCTATTACGGAATTCGGTATAGGATCACCACATCTGGAAACCGGGATCCCTAGACTAGGATTGAGTCTAGTCTAAAACGTAGAGTCACGAGTTTGAGTGACAGTTATATTGATTTGTATTGATGGGTGTTAATTTATGTTCCTGAAGATGGTTCATGATCCATTATGTTCCTGATATCGGTACATGCTTAGAATAGAATTTATTCTTGATATTGATTTATGTTACTGATCAGGGTACATGTTTAGAATATGATTTATTCTTGTTATTGATTCATATCATGATTTTGATTTATGACATGATTGTCTGTTATATGCTATTATATTGTTTATATGATTGCATGTATACATGATTTATACTGGGAATATAATTCTCACCGGAGTTATCCGGCTGTTGTCTTGTTTGTATGTGTGCATGGCAACAGGTGGGCTAGGATCAGGGTCAAGAAGAGAACGAGGCTGGACTAGATAGCGTGGAGATCCGGGCTTGGAAGCAACTTAGAATTCAACACTGACTTGTAGTTGAACCTAGTCGGATTATTGTAGATCATGCAATAGTTACATGTGATGTTTAATATGTAATTTGAATTTAATGACATTATGTTTTCGCTGTGTAATTTAGAAAAAAAAAAATTTAGACCTTGTTTATTATAAATGATTAAATAATTCCTACATACTTGTAAAATGACTTCAAATTATCGGTTCTTTTATTTTAAAGTTATGTAATGGCCCGAATAATACTAATGATCTGTGCTTGCAGATATTAACTTTAAGTACTACTACTTGCTTATCATTTGAAAGTGTGCTTCCTTTATTTTAGGTTGAATCTTGAAGAGGGATGCCACCCCCTTTGATTTTGTTTTAGAAGTTAGTTTTTCACGTATTTTCATTGTGACAGTCACATGTTTAGACAAACACGTAGTAATATCAATCTAAGATGTACGCAGATTTAAATAATACGACTCCGGCCGCCTCGAAAAACCAAAATAAGCAGAAGGGATGGACTGTGATCCATTTATTTCAAGTCATTAACACAAGATAAAAGGACCGATAATTTGAAATAATTTTACAAGGCGTCTCAGCTGCTGAACAAACTCATCCATGTAAGAATCCTCGAGCCCTTTAGTCAACAAGAAATCCCTCCACTTGGCATGATTTGCTCTGATTTCTTTCCCGATCTCACTCCCATCTGCCATAACCAATTTGATGGTCTCCATCACAGCCTCTTTTGTGAAAAATCCATCTTCGTCTCCCCTCTTAACCTCGACTCCTACCCGCAACTCTCCCTCCATCATTCTTGCATTGATGAAAAATCCATAATCGTCTCCCCTCTTAACCTCGACTCCTACCCGCAACTCTCCCTCCGACAACGAACCTGACCCGCAATGCGTGACGAAGCATCCGATCGAAGGATGGGATAAGATCAGCTGTTGCTGTACCCAACCTCCGTGGATGACGCCTCTTTTCTCAGTTCTGTGCTTGAAACCTTCGGGCAATGCTTCTTCCACGGTATTACATCCTTCTGGTGGTTTCATTGCAGCAAGAAATGGAAGCCCAGTGATTTCTAAACCCAAAACCAGCTCTTGAAATTGATCCAGTTTCAGAATGGCTTCACTGCCGAATGCGCAGAAGATTACTGATTTGGCTGTGAATTGATGCAGCCAATTGGCCCATGTCTCATCTAGACTTACGGTCGGTGGCTCTGGTAACACGGGGCCTGCCAGAACAACCGGTTTCTTGTATTTTTTTTCAAGAAATTCACAGTATGGCCCTTCCATTTCTCTGCATGATTTGAATCCAAGTGCATCACATTCATCAATTGACATAATTAAACGCTGCACAAAGTTCATGCCACTCCAACGTTCTTTCAAAGTGCACCATTGCCTCCGCGAACGCACTTCTTGCGGGGAAAGCTTGAGTACTGATGGAGGGAAACCAGTGGGAGGTTCCAACAAAGCGTCAGCCTCAAGCTCATCGCGAAGGAGGTACCCTACAGAGGCAGGGCTTACTATCATATAACCAACGGATTTAATGCCAAATCGCCGCGCCAAAGCAGGCAACCAATACGTGAAGTCGAAGAACACGAAATGGGGTTTGATTTCCTTGAGTAAAGAAACAACCAAGGGTTGTGTGAGATCCATTGCGTGCCTGAGAAGTGGACCCATTGCGAAGCTAATGTCTGCTGTGGTTTCGGCTCCTTCTGGGAGGCCTTCAACATGAGGGATTGTGATCGGTATGAATCTTATGCGATCCGGGTGGAGATTGAATTGGTTCAATTTGAACTGTGTGTTTGTGGGGAGGAGGAAGAAAATTATGTGGCCTCTTTCGGCAAGTTTGTTGGAGAGGTGAAGAAATGTCGTAAGATGACCCATGGCCAGCCATGGATACATCAAAATCTTGAGCTTCTCTTCGCTCATTCTTCTTCAGTTTTTGGTGCAAATCAAGAAAACATTTTTCCAAGGAAAATGCATTAAAAATAAAAAATCAGGCGACAAGTTCTTTTTCGCTGGCCCCATATCAATAATCATAGAGTCGTACATTGTATTTTCTACCGCTAAGAAACCCCAGAATTCCACTTTGTTGTATTTAGGTCATCTTTAACTCAAATCTTTATTTTAAAATAGTACAGTTTGTACGTTAAATACAATATTCATTTTCAACTCTTATTCTAAATAAGAATATTTTTGGAATATTTTTTTTTATTTAATTAATTAATTTTTTATTAATTATTAAATGTATATTTTTTAAATTTAATGATATAATTATAATTATATTTTATATTTGATATAATTAATATTATATTATTAATAATCGTGATAATATTACTAAAATGATTGATTTAATTATTTTAAATTTATTATTGAAAACTATGTTATACGAATTGAAATAGAAATAATTAAAATTGGTGAAATAAAATTAATACATGACATTAAATTAAATAAAATATTATAAATGCAATTTCAAATATTTGAACGATCATATCCATTTCATAAATTATCAATTAAAGCATTTAGTAATGCATAGTGAGCGTATTCATCTTATATTTTTTTATATCGAAAGAGAAATTCTCGAAATCGGATCTGCTCATTGACAATCATTTCAATCACTGGACTTGGTGCCTCCCAAGCACCTTGAATTTGTGCACTAAGATCACGTTCATATTCGATTATCATATTGTACATTATAATACATGTTTTTATTATATCATTTAATAGCATATGAGAAAGATAATAATCTTTAAAATGTATGTATCAAAATAGTAATATCATATGAAGCAAGTTGTATTATCATGTAGAGGAGAAAGACCCCTTCATCAAAATAGTAATATCATATGAAGCAAGTTGTATTATCTTTTAGAAAAACATTTATAATCCTTAAAATGTACATAAATAAAAAAATGTTACTAATGTAGAAATTAGATTATATATTTGAAAAATAATTGACACGTATGGAATATTGACATCCTATTCAAATTTTGATTCATCTATCAATATATATTCATCAAACATGGAAGATAAAAACATTGGATGCCTTGTATAATTCCTCAATGAATAAAGGCAAAAATTTAAGTGAGACGGTCTCACGGATCGTATTTGTGAGACAGATATTTTATTTAGGTCATCCATGAAAAATATTACTTTTACTGCAACCAAATTAGTTTCACATATATATATATAGAGTTGGCCACTATCATCATTCACACTGGTTAAGTCTATACTATATTTTTTGTGCATTTTTGGAAAAAATATTCTTCTGGATTAAACGAAAGAATTTAGCGTTATCATCCCCCAATTCACAACAAAGTGATGATTTCGACTCGTTCGGCCGTTTGAGAGGGACTGTATTAGCCTTTTTTCGAAAAATGATAGAAAATTTTCCCCCAACCGTACTATGACACTGACTAGCTTTGATACCAATTAAATGTCACGTCCTGAGACCGAAATGTGGAACATCTGGGGTTGTTAATAATCACATTTGTCAATAATCACATTCGAAAAATGATAGAAAATTTTCCCCCAACCGTACTATGACACTGACTAGCTTTGATACCAATTAAATGTCACGTCCTGAGACCGAAATGTGGAACATCCGGGGTTGTTAATAATCACATTTGTCAATAATCATGTGATTATTAACAACAAGCCTCGTAGTAATCAAATATTCAAAACTGGTCTATTTCATAAATCATATCAATGTCTTTACAAAACTTGAACGAAACGCGGAAGTGTAAACAAATATAAAGAAACAAAGTAACATGATTGGTCTCGTTACGAATTGACATCTTCACCATCCTTAGAAATATTTTTGTTCTTCTTCTGCAATTTGTTCATTGTTCTTATCTGAGGGGAGGGAGTGAGGGGTAAGTATTTGGTTAAATATTCACCAAGTAGGACCGATCGATCATAGTTGATGACAAATGCACACACACACATATATATGTATGTATTCGAATACAGACATCATATTCAAATCATATCATATTTTACTAAGGCAAACAAATGGTACTGAAAATCATCTTATTTTACATGACTAACTGATCAATTCCCTAAGTTATATCCTCTAAGGGGGCGAGGCCATCGTATCGGTTATTATATCCCACAACATAAGTGCCTAATCAAATCAAATGTCGGAATTTCCTGATCGTTTCAAATGCAAATCATAACAGTGTCTTCAAAAATATTTTTCTCAAACATATTTTCAATTATCATTTAGCAAATTGAAGGAATAACATATGTCGATCGAATTTCAAGAAGCATACATAATTTATTTTCGTGCAAACGTGGACACACTTATGAAGAACAAATATGTCAATGTATATATATATATATATATATATATATATATATATATATATATATATATATATATATATATATATATATATATATATATATATATATATATATCAAATAGTATACTTATTAAATGCAAGTGTACCTAAAAGTATAGCAAAAACCCAATTATTTGAAAGATTGTTCCAAAAATCTTAGAATGAACAAGTTGTAGTTTGACACAGAAAAACTAGTTACCTTGCAATAATGTTTGTGCCTAATTATACCGTTGGATTGATATGACTTTGGATATGATTCTCAAAACACATGTACATGTATTTTGAACGGTGAAGATAGGATTTGGACATGTAAAACAATGAGAAAAACTTTATGAAATTGGACAAAAAAAAAATTGCACTCGAAAATTACAACTTTTGGGGATGATTTTTGGTATTGTTATAGTGTGATTTCACTTATCTCTGTGTCACTATTTATCGCCACCAATGTGACTTAAGGCCTTCTCTCTCCATACAAAATGTTATATGGTTTATTTCATGTAACGTATTATCCTTCATACCAAATGTTGCATAGTTTATTGCATGTAATTTATTATCATATATGAAATAATTCATCTTCAATTCCAAAATTAAAATCAACTTACACTTTGTCACTTGGTATAATTTGAGTCTTCACTACTAATCGATCGGCCATGGTAAAATTAAATTGATGACATGATCCACAAATTTCTGTGGTTCATATGTTTTTTTTAATGACATTAGAACCTGTGACAGCTAATTTTCGTTAACACAGTGCAAACTACATTTGCTCAATAAGGTGTCGGTGGGGTAGATCGAATCATTACACTCGAACAAATGCTCATTATGCATAGTCTACTGAATGTAATATTTTATGCATAAATGAGTGATTAATTAAGTCTATAATGATTTCAAAAGAAAATAGCAAAAATCGACATATCAATTAATCTATTTTTAGATTTTGTTTTTGATTATTTGATTAGTCAAATTTTGAGTCTTAGTCGAATAAACTTTGCTTTTTCCTTTATTTTTTTTCTAAAAAAATATTATTTTACTGTAAAGATGATATAACACTGTAAATCATCGACGTCGTATTGAAAATTGTTGATTTGATACAATACATTGTTTTTGTGACTTTTGTTGGGTTTGGAGGTGACTCTCAAGGTAGTAGCCGTTGGAATACAGCAAGGAAAAGCTAAAGGTGGTTAGTGGTCATAACCGAAGACAGTTAGCAACAAACTTGAGGAAGGTATTCAGCTAGACGGTGTACGTGGACCTGGGGAAGAGTTAGTTAATAAGGCACCCTCAGTTCAGAGATTCAAAGGAGTGAGGGTGGAGAGAAAATCCGACAGATCACTACTTCTTAGAACTCAGGAGCCGAGAGGTTGCATGGATAGCATTTAGTAGATAAAGAACATTTGAGAGGAGAGAAGCTTTCGAATGTGTTTTACTTTTCTTGGCTATTGTTACTTGCAATTGTAACTTTCTGGTGTTGAGTTGATTAATACAAGATTGGCAGATTCTTCCGTGGACGTAGGCGATTCAGCGCCGAACCACGTAATTCTTGTGTGCATTTACTCTTTTTCTTTAATGAGTGTTTGCTTCTAAGTGATCGGATTGATTGCGGTGCAAATCGTTTTCAAGAAATCTTAACAAGTGGCGCCGTCTGTGGGAAACGAAGAAGAACGAAGCCATAATCTCAAAGATCAAGAAGATGAGTTCTATGAAATATGATATCGAGAAGTTCTCTAGAACAAATGACTTCGGGCTGTGGAGAATCAAGATGAAAGCCATACTAATACAACAGGGGCTGATAGAGGCACTGAAGGGAGAAGATGAGATCCCAGATGATTCAAAGGAGAAGGTTCAAATTCTTGCCAAAGCACAGAGTGCCATTATACTATGTCTAGGTGACAAGCCCCTACGAGAAGTCTCCAAAGAACCCTCTGCAGCAGCCATGTGGAATAAGTTGGAACACTTATACATGACGAAGTCCCTAGCCAATAGATTATATATGAAGCAGCGTCTATATTCTTTCAAGATCACGGAAGACAAAAATATTTCTACTCAAATAGATGAATTTATCAAAATCTTAGATGATCTTGAGAATATAGATGTGAAGTTGGAGGACGAAGACAAGGCATTGATATTGTTGAATTCCCTCCCAAGCTCATACGAAAATCTTCGGGATGCCATGCTATATGGCAGAGAACAAACGATCTCCCTTGAAGAAGTTCAATCAGCTGTTCAATCCAAGGAATTGCAAAAGAAAATTCAATCTAATGGAAACATGCAAGGCGAGAGCCTTGCAATACGAGGGAGAACTAATAAAAGGAATTTCAGAAATGAAAGAAGACAATCAAGATCCAAAAATAGAAATAAATATAGATGTTATCAATGTCATAAGGAAGGACGCTTCAAAAGGAACTGCCATGATAAGAAGAAAAGCTGGCAAGAAAAGTTGAAAGAAGGAGATGAAGCCGCAGTTGTTTTTGATGGCTAGATTCAGCTGAAGTACTGGCAGTCACAGATAAGACACCATGGAGTGATTGGATTCTTGACTCAGGGTGTTCATTTCACATGTGCCCCACAAGATCATGGTTTGAGAAATTGAACGAAGCAGAAGAAGGATTGGTGCTGCTGGGTAATGATATATCATGCAAGGTGAGGGGGGTTGGCACCATAAGACTCAAGATGCATGACGGAATGGAGAGATTACTGACTGAAGTGAGATTTGTTCCTGATCTTAAAAGAAATCTAATCTCATTGGGGACACTTGATTCAAATGGTTATAATTTCAAATCTGGGAATGGCACGCTCATAATCCAATAGGGGTCACTGGTGGTCATGAAAGGACTCAAAAGAAACTCACTGTATATACTCCAAGACAACACAGTGATAGGAAGGTCTACTGTGGTACAAGCCAAAACTAATGTTTCAAAACTATGGCACCTCAGGCTAGGGCACATCAGTGAGCAAGGATTAATTCAACTATCTAAACAAAACTTGCTCTGTAGTGATCAAATTCTCAACCTAGACCAGTGCGAATATTGTATCCTTGGAAAAGCTAAAAGAGTAAGCTTCAAAAGGGAAACTCACAACACATCCAGACCATTTGAGTATGTGCATTCAGACTTATGGGGGCCCTCAAAAACCCCAACACTTGCTGGAGGCAGATATTTTATGTCCATTGTTGATGATTTCACAAGAAGAATCTGGGTATTTTTGCTTAAAACAAAAGATGAGGCCCTAACCAAGTTTAAAGAATGGCTCATTTTGACTGAAAACTAACAAGACTCGAAGCTAAAGTACCTCAGAACAGATAATGGACTGGAATTTATGTCCCAACAGTTCAAAGATCTGTGCAAATCAAAGGGAATCTCGAGGCACCTCACAGTGCCCGGCACTCCACAACAAAACGGCTTGGCTGAAAGAATGAACCGTACTCTACTTGAAAGAGTAAGATGCATGATGCTAAATGTTGGACTCCCAAAGGTTTTTTGGGGAGAAGCAATCACCACAGCTTGCTACTTAATAAACAGATGCCCTTCTAGTGCCATAAGCTTCAAAACCCCTATGGAACTATGGAACAAAACACCAGCTGATTATTCAAAACTAAGAGTGTTTGGATGCCTTGCCTATGCTCACGTAAAACAAGATAAATTGGAACCAAGGGCAAGAAGGTGTATTTTCATTGGTTACCCCGAAGGAGTAAAGGGCTACAAGGTCTGGAATCTAGAAAGCACCGGCATTAAGTTCTTCTATACAAGAGACATAACCTTTGATGAGTCCAAAATGGGGTATAAGGTGAGGGCCACCAGCACTGGTGAAAATGAACAGATAACCAATGGAATACAAGTCGAGGTGGAGCCTTCAATAGATATCACAACCAATGAAAATGAGACAAATCTGGACCAAGATTTGGAACAACACGATCAAATATCTCAGACAAATCATGACCTCAGAGACTACAAATTGGCAAGAGACATACAAAGAAGGGAAATCAGACCCCCTGAAAAGTTTGGTCAAGCCGATATGATCCACTATGCCTTGACTGTGGCAGAACAACTGGAATATGATGAACCGAGCTCATACAAAGAAGCTGTATCAGGAAAAGACAGTCATAGGTGGATTAAGGCCATGAATGAAGAGATGACATCCTTATACACAAACAAAACCTGGAAACTTGTGGACAGACCCAAGAATCAAAGAGTGATAGGAAGCAAATGGATATATAAAGTGAAGCAAGGCGTGCCCGGGGAAGAAGAGACAAGATACAAAGCACGCCTAGTTGCGAAAGGCTTCTCACAACAACAAGGAGTAGATTTCAATGAAATCTTCTCCCCTGTGGTTAAACACTCATCCATTAGGCTGATACTAGCATTGACAGTCCAATTAAACCTCGAACTCGAACAGCTTGATGTCAAAACTGGTTTACTACATGGAGAGCTGGAAGAAACTATCTACATGAACCAACCTGAAGGTTTTGTTAATCCAGAAACCGGAGGAAACGTGTGCCTACTTTCAAAGTCACTTTATGGACTTAAGCAAAGTCCAAGACAATGGTATAAGAGATTTGACGAGTTCATGGTGTACAATAACTTCAGAAGATGCAGCTATGATAATTGTGTGTACATCTACAAGCAGGAAAATGAGATCAAGACTTATCTACTGCTGTATGTCGATGGTATGCTAGTTGCTAGCACCAGCAAGGCCAATATGGAAGCGATTAAACAACTTCTGAGCTCGGAGTTTGACATGAAACAGTTAGGAGAAGCCAAATGAATCTTAGGGATGGATATCATGAGAGACAGAAAAAGAAACAAACTCTTCCTGTGCCAAAACTCATATATTTGCAAAGTCCTCCGAAGATTCAAGATGCATAAATCCAAACCAGTTGGTATACCATTACCTCACTCCCTAAAGTTGTCCAAGGATCAATCACCTTATAATGAAGAACAAATAAGGGACATGTCACACATTCCTTATGCCAGTGGTGTTGGAAGCTTAATGTATGGAATGGTCTGTAGTAGACCAGACCTGTCCTACAGCATGAGTGTAATATCAAGATACATGGCTAATCCAGGAGAAGCTCATTGGAATGCACTGAAAGGAGTGTTCAAATATTTGAAAGGATCAGCAGACATTGGATTAATGTTTGAGAAAGAATGGAATCTGGAAAATCCCATAGTGGGGTATGTAGACTCTGATTATGCTGGAAACATAGACACGAGGAAATCCCTTTCAGGTTTCATATTCACTATGTATGGAACCGCAGTTAGTTGGAAAGCTAACTCACAATCGGTAGTAGCATTTTCAACAACAGAGTCTGAATACATAGCTCTGTCTGAAGGGATTAAGGAAGCACTGTGGTTAAAAGGAATAGTGTCTGAGCTGGGCGTGAAACAGGACAAGGTTGTAGTGCATTGCGACAATCAAAATGCAATACATCTGTCCAAGCACCAAGTGTACCATGAAAGATCAAAGCACATTGACGTAAGGCTACATTTTGTAAAGGATGTGATATCAAAGGGAGAAGTCCAGATGGAGAAGATTGATACAAAGGACAATCCAGCAGATATAATGACCAAGCCACTGCCAAGGACCAAGTTTGTGCACTGCATGAACTTGGTAAAAGCAGTGACCTGGAATTAAGTAAATAACAAAAGGAAGAATGCCAACCTTGGAGTCAAGGTGGAGATTGTTGGGTTTGGAGGTGACTCTCAAGGTAGTAGCCGTTGGAATACAGCAAGGAAAAGCTAAAGGTGGTTAGTGGCCATAACCGAAGACAGTTAGCAACAAACTTGAGGAAGGTATTCAGCTAGACAGTGTACGTGGACCTGGGGAAGAGTTAGTTAATAAGGCACCCTCAGTTCAGAGATTCAAAGGAGTGAGGGTGGAGAGAAAATCCGACAGATCACTACTTTTTAGAACTCAGGAGCCGAGAGGTTGCATGGATAGCATTAAGTAGATAAAGAACATTTGAGAGGAGAGAAGCTTTCGAATGTGTTTTACTTTTCTTGGCTATTGTTACTTGCAATTGTAACTTTCTGGTGTTGAGTTGATTAATACAAGATTGGCAGATTCTTCCATGGACGTAGGCGATTCAGCACCGAACCAAGTAATTCTTGTGTGCATTTACTCTTTTGCTTGAATGAGTGTTTGCTTCTAAGTGATCGGATTGATTGCGGTGCAAATCGTTTACAAGAAATCTTAACAACTTTGAAATCGCCCATAAAAATGTTACCACACTATTCGACGAGTTACTTGACGAAAATAAAATAACTTAAAAGTAATATATTTTTAACGTCCCGAAAAAAAATTGAAGGTACACGTGAACCACATGCATGCAAGTTATCAAATTTCTTATATATTTTAAATAAATTATTTTAATTGCATTAATTAAATGTGTTGAGCATCTTTACATGTTTAAAAAAATATTTTTTGTTAGAATGCATAAAAATGTGTTTTAAAGGCTTTTCGAGATGCGATCGAGTAACGGAGACTGAAGATCATATGAGTGAAAATATTTTATTAAATGATTATTTTTAATTATTTAATATATGGTATATATTAATTGTATTTCCGAAAATGGAATCTTTTAAGGTGTTTTGACGCGTCGAGTCGTATTATAAATGGTATTCTATTTTTGATAAAAATAGGGACTTTTTGAGAAATCGGCTAATATTTTTGCAAACTTTTCTGAACAAAATATTTTAAATATTATCTAATGTGCTTAATGATTCTATTATATTAGGTTAATGGGCCTAAGCTTACACCATGTGTTTGATATCAAATAATCAAGCTTCAAAGCTCTTTTACTTCCTTCAAACTACACGTCCATCACCTAGGATTACTAGGACTCTTTATCAACACACACCACATGAAAATTTGGAAGAAAAGTCACGCAAGTTTGGAGAAAAATTCAGCAAGCTTCTTCCCCCGTCTCTCCGCCAACTTTCCTTGCATCACAAGTTGATTTTCGAGCGTAATATAAGAAAAGGCGCGCCTTAATCTTTTTTCACTCATATTTCACACCATATTATGCGTTTTGATATATGATTATATGAAAATTTTGATACACTTCTTTTATTTTCGATTTTATGTCATAAACATGATAAAACTATATTTTTCATCTTTTAAAACTCTTACTTATGATGCACAAAGTGACTGCCATTGTAGGGTTACTTGAAGAGATTTTTTTTCACATGTTTAAGGGTTCTTAGGTGCATGTTTAAATGCTGAACAAGATAGGGTACCTTGATGAACGAAAATTGGGTTTCTATGGGCTAGGGTTTACGTTTTTCATCCTAGGAGAGGGGCGTGTTCAAGGGTCCTAAGAGAGTCCTGTCATGGTCCTATAGAGGGTGTGCAAGGGCTGGAACGGGAGGACATAGGCTGCACGTGCGTTTTGGATCGCATAAGGCAGGAAGGGGCGCGGGTTTAGGGTTTTGCTTACATGGGCTGTAGAGCTAGTATAGGAAGGGTCTTAGGGGCTCGGTCAAGGTCCTATGAGGGTTATGCAGGATCTGGTTGGGTTGGTTAAGGGCTAGGAATAGAGGGGGCACGTGGATTGTAAGTCTAGGGTTTGGTCGATCATGGGCATAAATGTCCAACAAGGTTGTAAGCTTGTTCTATGGTTTTAAATGGCTTGAATTGGGTGGTATTTGGTATGATTAGGTATTAATAAGCTATAGTTCAGATTTGGTAAGTTTTGGTTAAGTTTCGAGTTAATTCGGGTTAAAATCAAGATTTACGTCTAAGTTTTAAATACGAATTGATAAATTAGTCAGAGAGCATAACTTTACATCTAATAAATATGTACTTATGGTGTATTTTAAGGTGTTTTGTTAAGTTCGGATAGATATGGATCGTCGTTTTAATGTCTTAGGATAAATTGGGCAAGTCCGGGTTTGAGGGACAAAACAGTCATTTTACACTTGAAAAATGTTAGACGTCCTGGCAGTGCTCTGAATGCTACAATAAATGTTAATATTTTTATTTTAAACGCTTATTAAATTTCATGATGAAAATTTAATGTTAAAAGACATGTTGTATCATTGGTTTAAAAGAAAAATGATTTATATATGAATGAATTTTTACAAGTGATAAAAATATAAAATGTTGAAGGAGGTGAATTAATTGTGACTAATACGATGATATGTAAGGTCAAGTCTCAGTTGACGGGTGAGAGTATCGCTGATGTCCCCGTCGTCCGGTACTGTGGTTATATGTAGATGAATCCATCGACCTACAACTAATATGAAAGTCACAATTGAGGATCCGAATTCAATAAAAAGGAGAACATATATGTATATGATGAAAAATAAAAAGTATATGATGAAAGAAAATTGTTTAAGTTTACGCATGTTCATGAAAAGTTATTTTATTAAAAGTATTTTCACTGTTTCATGTGGATGTATATTAATTACTTGCTATTACGGTTAAGGTTTGATGAGTCAATAGATTCACTAGGTGTGATCATGAGCATGGTATTGATAGAGGACTTGATGGTTGAACTAGCTGGACTGAAGGTGCACACAACTCGAGGACCGTCGCTAGGTTTCCGCAAATAAAAATATAGGGATGTAAACAAACCAAACCGTTCGCGAGCTATTCGGAGCTCGGCTCGATAAAAAGCTTGTTTGAGTTCGTTTGTTAATCATATCAAACCAAGCTCAAGCTAGATTTTGAGCTCGACAACTTAATCAAACCAAGCTCAAGCCTAAGCGTATTCGGCTCGTGAGCTCGCAAACATGTTCGTTAATAGGCTCGCGAGCTCGAACTTGGCTCGTTTAGGTGGCTCGTCAGCTCGAGCTTGACTCATTTGTTGAGTTGACAAATAAAAATATTAGTACTAATAAAAGTTAAAATTTTATGTCTAATATAAAATTAGTTCATAGATATATTTAATTTTAACAAGCTCGAATCAAGCTCGAATTCGAGCTCAATTGTATGTTTTACGAGCTCGAAAACGAGCCGAGCTCAAGTCAGGCTTGTTAAATATGATAAACGAGCTATTAATAAACCAAGCTCGAGCACGGCTTGATTAACATGATAAACGAGCTTTTAACGAGTCGAACTCGAGCTTTTCACAAGCTTAGTAATTTCAAGACAAGTCGAATTCTAGCCTGATGATAAAAGCTCGAATAAAGCTCGAGCTTGAGCTCGAGCTCTATCAATCTTAAACGAGCCAAACTCAAGCCAGATTATAAAAGCTCGAATCAAGCTCGAGCTCGAACTTGAGCTTGAGCTTGAATTAATCTTAAACGAGCCAAGCTCAAGCCTGATACTGTTCGGCTTGGTTTGGATCGTTTACATCCCTATAAAAATATGTTTAAGATTTGAGCCACTTTAAAGATTTTATAACTTATGATATTTTTGAGAGACTTTTGAGAGGATATTAGAGTTAAGTTTATTTTTGAAATAATATTAGCTAAGGGTTGGTTGACGTTTACGATTTTATATTTCTAATGCGTTCTTTTGGATTTTCCGGAAAGCTCAGTTGTTAAGCCTCAATTCTGTTAATTTAAATGTTTTCAATGTTATCACTTGCATATTTACACGGTTTATACGTTTAAGCTACAAGTTTAAATATTTTTTGAAGTTAAATGACATTTATTTTTAAACTTGCATGATAAATTATTTTTATGATTTTAACCTGCATGGTTATATGATTTTTTTTATGCTGAAAGATTATATGCTTTAGAATTTTTATGCTTGTTACGACATGAAACAAGAAATTGTATGATTTTCATGAATGATGGTCTTGTGGTGGAATTGGACATGTTTAAGAATTTGGTTAATGGACGTTAGGAAAAGTTGAAAATGATTTGACTATATTGATTTTTGGGTTTGAGTATTGATGTTCTACTTTTTGGGTCATAAGTTAATCATGAAGATTCTGAATTCTTTTGGAACATATAGATTTTCTTAGAAAATACTGATGATTCGTAGTTACTAGTTGAGTTAATTTTTGAGAATTTAATATAAGGAATAATTATTTGAAGACTGCGACGATCTTTAGAAGTATAAAAATATATAATTTGAGATTTTAGGTTTTGATGGAAATGTAAAATTGGTTATGAGAATTGATTTTGGGTTTAACAAGCTTAAGATTATTGAACATTATGTTACGGGAAGCCTATAGAATGGAATTAGGAATACCAAGAACTTATGGGTTAGTTGTAGAATTTTCGAAATTTAGGACCGATTAGATAATTTTAGAAGAAATTAAGAATTAATTTTGCAATTGTTAAGAAATTTAGCGACTAGTTTAGTAATAAGTGAAAATTGAATGGTTTAAATAATAGAAATTTTCGATCATTTAGGTTGTAAAGGATATTTAGAATCTTGATATATCTATGTTATAATGCTATAAGGAATGGTAGTCAATGGCATTGTAAAATGAATCAATATTGTGCTTGAAAATCTAAACGTTAGTGGAATAATGTTGTGGCAAATTACGAATTTAGATTGATGACAATTTAAGGTAAATTTGATCAATTATTTAAGCTATAGGATTAGACATTAAGTTAACATATTTTTGAGAGCTTAAAGTTTGATGTATCATAAGTTTTAGTCATTATCTTAAGAGTTAAAATTATACCTTGTTAGGGTTCATTTTTTTTAGAAAGTTGGGTATGATTGATGGTTAGATTACTTAAAAGACGCATGTAAGAAGTGAGATAGGCACCATGTCTTGAGGAATTTTTTAAAGACATTAAGAAACTTGAGATTAAGTGGATATGTGTGTTGGAATTATGTTATCTAAGACTATTTGAGTTGTGTAAGCTTGAATTACATGTTTATGAGATAGGTGTTTATATGAAAATTTTGGGCGAAATGAAAACCAAAAGGAATTAGTTGTGTTCAACTTAGGTTACCAATGAACAAATATTAAGATTTTTATCGAGCAAGTAATCTAAAATCTCGATATGTGGATTATAGAATGCTATGGATTATAAATGAAGTCGAATTATTAGAGTTAGTACAACATTAACATAGGATAACTTATTAAGTTTTATGCACTAGTGTTAATTAAACATTAAGGAAACGTCAAAATACGACATTCATTACAGTGAGGAAAGTCCAAGTGTCTTAGGATTCAACTAAATTGTAACTAGGGAAGAAAATAATATAAGCATGTCTTTGATGCTAGAAAGGGATTCATTATATATGTGGAAGATCGATATTGGGTATTTTGGGTTTTATGGATTAACATTTTCGAAATTTAAGATTTGCAAAAATTTTATATTTGAGATGCACTTGTAAATAGTTAAGTTGTGTTAGGTGCCGTAAGATAAAGGTTCGATTCAAGGATCTTAGATTAATATTATTATGAGGCTGAGATAAGGTTTAATGATTAAACTGTACTACCCGGGATAGAAATTGATTAGTAAATTTTAATGCTAAGATCTCTTAAGTTGAATTGCATAAATTCTAATATTTGGATTTAAAGCCTGAGCATGCCTTGAGTTCAATAAATTTAAGAAATGATATTTTGGGATTTTAATGTTGAATTATAATAGGTTGATGAATACCTTGGGTATAATAAGGAAAGTAAGATACAATAAGTTTGGACCCTCATTTCTAATACTGGGAATTGTGAGAAAAGTCAAAATTCGAGGTTAAAGTAAAATAGAACTAAGTCACCATAGGTCGTTTTAAGTTGCGATTCACGAAAGATGATCTTGAAGCCAAATTTAATTAGGATTGAACATACATAAGGATAGCCTAAAACTTATTTTATCAGAGTTGCGCAGCGGAAGCGTGAATTATTGAGATACTAGAATTAAGAGTCTGAACTTTTTGATTATCAAGGGTAAGTGAATTTCGGGGATGAAATTCAATTTAAGGGTGGTAGATTGTAACGTCCTGAAAAAAAAAATTGATGGTCCACATGAACCACATGCATGCAAGCTATCAAATTTCTTATATGTTTTAAGTAAATTATTTTAATTGCATTAATTAAATGTGGTGGACATGTTTAGATGTTTAAAATAGGGTTTTCTGTTAGAATGCATAAAAATATGTTTTAAAGGCTATTCGAGATGCGATCGAATAACGAAGATCGGTGACCACATGAATGAAAATATTTTATTAAATGATTTTTTTAATGATTTAATATATGGTATATTTTAAATTGTATTTCCAAAAATGAAAACTTTTAAGTTGTTTTGGCGCGCCGAGTCGTATTTTAAATTGATATTCGATTTTTTTTATGAAAATAGGGACTTTTTGAGAACTCAGCTAATATATTTGCAAATTTTCCTAAACAAAATATTTTAAATATTATCTAATGGGCATATTATACCAGGTTAATGGGCCTAAGCTTGTACCATTTGTTTTATATCAAATAATCAAGCTTCCAAGCTCTTTTATTTCCTTCAAACTGCACCCTCATCACCTAGGATTACTAGGACTATTCATCAACACACACAATATGAAAATTTGGAAGAAAATTCACGCAAGTTTGAAGAAAATTCAGCAAGCTTCTTGTCACGCCCCGAGACCGGGGTTAGTCGACACCGACGTTGTTTTACAACCACACAATTGAAAACAATAAGCCTCGTAGTACTGTATAAACCAAAAACCAGTTTATTACTCATAATTTGTCTTTACAACGTAGATTCTTAAAATGATAAAAATATTATGCGGAAGCTTTTACAACTTACTAAGTCAAAACTAAAGTAAACTTCTTGAATCATCTTATTATCAGCTCCAAAACTGGTCTTGTTCATCTTCCTCGATTTTCTTTCTGATTTATCTGGGAGGGTAGAGTAAGGGGTGAGTATTTTTGGGAAATACTCAGCAAGTGGGGCCGTTCGAGCACAACATAAAAATATTTACACCATTTTCGAAAATAACACAAAAACACATCATGCTTTTCATAACGTAACATCATATTTATATCATAACAGCACTGCGATTCTTTCACCTTCTATGGTTTACTGATATCAGTCCCTAATTTTTAATCCTCTATGGGGGCGAGGTCATAAAACGGTTTTATCCCACCGTGAAGGGCCATATGTTGGGATTCCCACCCATTTTCAGTGAATCCTCACAGTGCCAACACATAAACGTACCAAAATTTCACAAAAAAACGTAGAAACAGAATGAAGGTACTTAACCGAAACTTTCGAAAACGGAATAATTCATACGCAACATATTTTAAAACAAGCCCACTTACCTTATACTGGAAGAGCACGTGAAGAACTCAGAAACCAGAGAAGAATCATGCTTCGAAACCGCAACAGTACATCTACCGCAAAATCAGCCGCCTTGTAAAATTCCGTGTACCTTATTAAACCGTTGGATCGGACTCAAACTTTTATATTACGTTCAAAAGTACGTTAAATAAATTATGAACGGTGGAGATCGAGTTGAAGTCATTTGGACTTGCTAATGTACGAAAACCCGTAGGTATGTTGTTTTTCGCCTAAAATTTGAGTAGTTTTTTTTTTTGGCGAAGGCTATAAACAAAAAACTAACTGTTGGATTTGGCTGAAATTTGGATATGTTATTCCAAACATATGAAAGCATATTCTGAACGGCGTAGATCGGATTCCGAGTACCGAGCGATAGAAACGAATTTCTGAACATCGAAAAAAAATTTGATGACTTGTACAGAATTTTTGGGAGAGCAAAATTTTGAAATTTTAGCAGCACGTGGAGAGCAAATGTTCGAAATTTAGAGTGTTTAGAATGGTGTAAATGTTGAATGGTATAGGGTGGTATTTATAATGGAGGAGTATGGAGTTAAATTTGGTACTCAAATCCTACCAAAAATCATGCCAAATATCACAAATGTGATTCTAATACACTTTGCCAACTTCAGCTCATCTCCGTCTTGACTTATTGTAATGCATGCCTTATTGTAGGTATTTTTTGACTTAGTATTATTGGAATATCTTCCAACTTCAGCTCATCTCCGTCTTGCACTTTGTTCACCATTGCTAGGTAAACTCCTTCTCCCAATATTATGGCTTTCCAAGTCTGAGTAACAGAAAAATGTATTCATGTTCCTTGGCATCGCCATGTTACCTGATTTTTTCTTGATTCGGGGTTCAAAGTTTGAAATTTTTACTCTGGAAATCTACTATTGCACGGTTCTTAGATAACCAATTCATCTCTAGGATGACGTCGAAATCTACCGAAGTGAGTTGAATCAAGTCAGCACTAAACATATACGAATTGATACTTATTTATTCTATCTTGAAATTATTCCGATTACTATCAAAAAAATTAAAACCCATATAGAATATTGAAAATTAACTCAATATCGATATATAGCTTATTAACTTAAATCTCGAAAATTATAACCTAGTCGTTACCTCAAATAATTATTCTTTTACTAAATCTTACTTTCATCAAGTGCATAAGCCTGTCACGTTTTAACACGAAGGAGTTCATTGAATGTCAATATCTTTGAATCATTCGTAGTACCACAAAAGTGAAAACTTATTGTACTATAGTTTTCTTGATTTCCACAAATATCTTATAACTTATTTTATTTACGTAAGATCGTAGGCTACTTGTTATCCCAAAATAATATAAATTCATAACCTGGATATATTATTTTCGCATTCATTTTATACAATATATTCCAAGATCCTATATATTTAAAGTTAGCCCTTAGCATTTTTAATAACCCAAACTTAATACTTACACAGTTAACT
This sequence comes from Primulina eburnea, assembly GCF_022965805.1. Classification (NCBI taxonomy): domain Eukaryota; kingdom Viridiplantae; phylum Streptophyta; class Magnoliopsida; order Lamiales; family Gesneriaceae; genus Primulina; species Primulina eburnea. Next base: position 1,798,266 of record NC_133113.1, read on the forward strand.
ATTGACACAAAATCAACTTCTATAGTATAATACCCAAAACTTATGATATAATTCTTATATCAACTTTTCTCATATTAGTTTTCATAAATAACTTATCATCCTCGAGTCAATTTTTTTCTTCTAAAATTAGAAGATTAAGTCAACTTATCTGATAGGTATATTCCCAACAATATACACAAATACTAGTTGTCCTCATAATAAAATTTCATGAAAATTCGACAAGTAGTTTCAAGAGAAAATGTTGAACGTGATTTTTTGAGAAAATTTCCAAAAATAGAAATTTTGGACTTTGACAAATGGATAGAAAGAATACGTCGAGAGGATTCTAGAATAGTCGACGGAATTAAATTCTTAGTTTCCTACAAAAAGTTATTAGTTCTATGAAACTTTCCTAAAATAGCAAAAACGCGATTCAGAGGTCTGAATGAAGAAATTTCTCATTTTCGGACCACGCCTAACAAAAAAAGTTGTAATATTACTCGTTGGTCGTTCCGAAGGGGACTGCATCAGCCTTTTGCTATAATCTGACAGTTTTTTTCTTCCCAACTGGATTATGAACCTGGCGGCTCTGATACCACTTAAATGTCATGCCCCAAGAACTGGGTTAGTCGACATCGGCGTTGTTTTACAACCACACAATTGAAAACAACAAGCCTCGTAGTACAGTATAAACCAAAAACCAGTTTATTACTCATAATCAATCAAAAGATTGTCTTTACAACCTAGATTCTTAAAATGATGAAAATATTATGCGGAAGCCATAGAATGGTTCTATCCCACCGTGAAGGGCCATATTTTGGGATTACCACCCATTTTCAGTGAATCCTCACAGTGCCAACACGTAAACGTACCGAAATTTGACAAAAAAAATGTAGAAACAGAATGAAGGTGCTCAACCGAAACTTTCGAAAACAAAATAATTCATATGCAACATATTTTAAAACAAGCTCACTTACCTTATATTGGAAGAGCACGTGAAGAACTCAGAAACCAGAGAAGAATCATGCTTCGAAACCGCAACAGCACATCTACCAAAAAATCAGCCGCCTTGTAAAATTCCTTGCACCTTATTGAACCGTTGGATCGGGCTCAACTTTTACAGTACGTTAACAAGTACGTTAAATAAATTATGAACGGTGGAGATCGAGTTTGAAAGTCGTTTTAACCTGCTAATATACGAAAACCCGTAGGTATGCTGTTTATCGCCTAAAATCTGAGCAGTTTTCTTGCGAAGACTATAAACAAAAAACTAACCGTTGGATTTGGCTGAAATTGGATATATTATTCAAAACATATGAAAGCATATTCTGAATGGTGGAGATCGGATTCCGAACACCCGAGCGATAGAAACGAATTTCTGAACATCGAAAAAAATTTGATGACTCGTACAGAATTTTTGGGAGAGCAAAATTTCGAAATTTCAGCAGCACGTGGAGAGCAAATATTCGAAATTTAGAGTGTTTAGAATGGTGTAAATGTTGAATGGCATATGGTGGTATTTATAGGGGAGGAGTATGGAGTTAAATTTGATACTCAAATCCTACCAAAAATCATGCCAAATCTCACAAATTTGATTATAATACACCTTGCCATTTTCGAAAATATGATGACTAAATTATGGGATTTTCTTCCAATTTCCTTGTGGTTTATTCTTGCATGTGATTGTCTCTTTAGGCACCACAATCTTTATGCACAATAATAAGTGGATTTTCGAAAATTGCTAAGTCCATGCATTGATTCCTCTAGCCTTGGATGGTCTTTACCAAATCTTGTATATCCAATTGCATATTTTTGAAAATATGCATGCCTTATTTTAGGTATTTTTTGACTCGGTAACCAAGATTCCAACAATTAATTATTTTTCCCTATGTATATCTTATTTAATATAATAATCAAATCATACAAATTTCCTTATAGTTATTAATTGCATGCTAAAAAAATCGTTTCTTACCCTGCTTCCCCATCTCTTCACCAATATTCCTCGCATCACAAGTTGATTTTCGAGCGTAATATACGCAAAGTCATGCCTTAATCTTTCTCACTCATATTTCACACCATATTATGCGTTTTGATACATGATTGCATGAAAAACATGATACACTTCTTTTATTTTCGTTTTTATGACATAAACATGATAAAACTAGAGTTTTCATATTTTAAAACTCTTGCTTATAATGCACAAAGGGGATACCAGGGTAGGGTTACTAGAAGGGATATTTTTCCTCGTGTTTAAGGGTCCTTAGGTGGGCTGAACAAGATAGGGTACCTTGATGAACAAAAATTGGGTTTCAATGGGCTAGGGTTTGCGTTTGTCATCTAGGCGAGGAAGAATGCTAGCTGCTATTTAAGAGGTGTTCAGGGGTCCTAAGGGAGTCTAGTCATGGTCCTAGAGGGGTTGTGCAAGGGCTGGAACGGGAGGACATAGGCTGCACGTGAGTTTGGGGTTGATTAAGGCATGAAAGGGCACGAGTTTAGGGTTGTGCTTGCATGGGCTGTAGAGCTAGTGTAGGAAGGGTCTAAGGGCTCGGTCAAGGTCGTAGGAGAGTTAGCAAGAGTCTGGTTGTGTCGTCTAAGGGCTAGGAACGAATGGGGCGCATGGATTGTAAGGCTAGTGTTTGGTTGATCATGGGCATAAATGTCCAGCAAGATTCTAAGCTTGTTTGTTAGGATCAGTTAGAAGGTTCTAAGTGTTTAGAAAGGGGGTTGAATAAACACTTTGAGATATTGACTCTTTTTCGAAATAATGAATTAGTTTAGTGACAAACTGATTCCAATGACTTTGTTGTCGATATTAGTCAGTTAACTAGTATAAGTGCAGAAATAAACCAACTGATATATTGAATACTTAACGAATAGTTGAAATAATGAACACAAAAATTTATGGATGTTCGGAGGCTTCAAATACTCTTACGTTACTCCTTCTATCACAAGGATAAATTTTCCACTAAAAGACTTTGATTAATTACAGAACCTGTAATAACCCACTTCATTTTGGACTCAAACACTGTCAGACTGAAACTCTTTGTTCCTTTTACGATTATCAGTTTAGAACTGAGTTTCTTTCTTATCATAACTGATCTTAGAAGATCGAATACAACAATGTAATGTGCTAGTACTTTAGCTCTAATGATAGCCTGAAAGTTATGAATGTTTCTATGAAGTGTGAGCTTTTCTGTATGAATATCTTGACAAAACGTGTATAACGGAATTTGAATGTCAATCAGAGTAATTGTTCTAAAGTTCTTATCTCAGCTGAAATCCTCGGCTATTTAAAGACTTTGCTTCCAACGGTAACATTGAATGCATTAAATGACTCATATCCATTGATTTTTCCTTTCTAAATATGTCAACATTCTTCTGAAAATAATACACTATGCAGTCTGCTATGTGGCGCTCCTTCTGATTGTTGCAGTCTGCTGCATACGATTGTCGGTTGGTAGTTGTGCTTTAAATGATGACGTGTCAAACTGATTATCAGCTGACTATATAGACGATCAGTTGAACTGACTGTATGATTGATCAGTTCCAATTGATAGTTAAGTTATCTTTACAGATCAAGTTAGCTTTGAACAGTTTGATTGCCTATGATTTTTAACTCATTAATTATTAGATTGGGCAACTTCAGTTTAGGTAATTTCAGTTCGAATTAATGCAGTTGAGCGGATCAATTCCGCAACCTTCAAAAACTTTATTTGTCAAACTCCGAAACTTTGATTCTAACAATTTCTCCTTTTTTGATGTTTGAAAAAACATAGAATTCAAGAACTGATAAACCTCATTGTAGATAAAATAATCTTCAAATGTACAGATTCATACAAATACAATAAGACCTAATTGAATCACTGCTCACAACTTCTTAGCTTTTTTTAGCAGGTCCTTGATCAGTTGATTGACTAGGTCTTTTCTTGGACTTATCTGATTGCTCTTATTCCTCTTTTTGTCAACACCGACAAGGTTATAAAGAAGGCGGAATTCTGAGCTGACTTGAGATATGGCATTCAGCATCTGTCCCTGCATCAAGTCCATCTGCTTTGACATACTTGTGTGCACAAAGTTAATTCGGTTGATAATCATGTCTTGAGTCTGGAAAAGAGTTGGAGTTGTTCTCGGTCCTTCTTTAGCTGATCTACAAGGAGAAATAATGCAGTAATATCCTTGGTATCCTGCTTGAGGTTTTTCACGGTATTCTCCTTGAAGGAATCAAATTTGAGTGTGTGCATCAGCTAAGTCGATTTGATTTCAGAGATTGTTGCTGTCAAATGGTGTAGACTAGACTGAAAGTCACCATTCCTAGGGCTTGGGATTCAGATATTTCGGGTGCTTCACCTTGGCCCTTCTCGCTGAAAGTCACCATTCTTAGGGCTTGGGATTCAGTCGCAACCTGTCGTCCAAATCTCGGTTTTGATTTTCACAAATTTCGCTGGTGAGATGTCCAGCTTGGTTCTAGGTGGCTGAACATTCTTGGCGTTGAAGACATTGAACTTGGATGTCTTTTCAGCTGAGTCATTGATGAGAGCAGATTTTTTCAGCAAATAGCAGAGCTGCAAAACGAAACCATTTGACTGCTTCAATGACTGAACCATGTTCTTCAGAATATTGAAAATGATGGTTGACCAGTTCAATCTTGTGCCCATTCATGATGGCAATCATGATCTGAAACTTCTCCAAATTGAGGGCAGTGAAGGAACCTACCTTGGAGAGGACGCCTTTTGCAACGGTATCAGCTAGCATTTGGATTTCTGGCTTTAGTTCCTACTTGAGGTCCGATACTTTGATCTTCTTCTCATCAGCAGATAACAGTGTCTTCATCTCTTCATGTCAGCTATTGTGACCTCAGAGAAGTGCGACAGACTTTCAGTTGGGAGTTGAAAGAGGTTGTTGAAGGATTCTTCGTCCACAATCAGCACCCGATTGTTGACGGTCATAGTGATTTTTCCATCGTTAGAAATAGTGTTGTTGGCATAAACATCTTGAATCTCCTTCAAATAAATGACTTGGGTTGTCATTCCCAAAAATTTCTTCAGACCAGCGGAGTCGAGCTGCAGAAATACGCTCCTAACAGCTTCATCTGAGACAGATAGTACAGTGTCGAAGTCGATGGCCATTGCATTGAGAATAAAGGCTGGGCTTTGGCTTGCCATTTGCGTAGATTCTGCAAAGAAAATGCTCTGAGTATTTGAATGCTTGAGAGTTTAGAAGGTGAATGAAATGAGCTGAAGTCAGATGGCACATATATATATATGTGTGACTTTTCAAAATTTTGACACGTGGAAGTCCGAGAATAATTTGAATAAATAGCATTTACTTTATATGTAAATTTATAAAGTAAATCGATTGAACAACTTGTAACTGAATTTCCAATAATATTCAATGAATAACATAATTAATGAAATGATCTTGAAAGTCACAAAACATATTGTGGAATCTTAACTGAATTGATAACCAGTTAACATATATGATAAGATCAGTTGGGTCGAGAACTGAATGATCAGTTGAAAACTAAGTCAGTTCAGTTCAAGACTAATTGATAATTGTCTTATCAATTTACTAACTATAATTCGACATTCCTCCTAAATACATGCATTAAATATGGTTAAATGATCTCATCCTCGGAGAATGATGGTTGATAGAGATTTCTTCATATTCTCCTGGAAATAATAATAATTGTGACCCTTCATATGGTTCAAGTCTATTTATATATAAGGTCAAACTAGTTTGTCACAACATCACTTGAAAATTTTAATCAGATAATACAATATCAAACTTGTAGCAAATGGATAAGGCGGGCAGTTCAAGTAAACCAGATATGGCAGAAGAGTTCCAACAGTCCATAGTGACTGCTAGGAAGCTGAAGATGGAGGACATCATCTTGAAAAGACGTTGTCTACCTAGTGCAAGCTCCAGGATAGGCAGTCCTTCCATGAATAAGGGCTTGTTGCTACAAGGAAATGAGTGGCATCAGAGAACAAGTATCGGCAGCGTCTCATCATCGCCCATGTTGCTGGCATCTTCAAGGATGAAGATATCTATCTACTGATGATCCTCAAGGAGCAGAAGGTTCTAAGAAATATTGTCTTCTCAGAGGACTTCTTTAAGACCACCACCGGTGGGTTAAGCATTTGGCTGATCAGCTAGAGAGAGACAGTAAATAGGGAAATCTCCACTGTAAAAGCTCAAATTTATCAATAATATTTTATTTTGTTTAATATTGGTTTCCTTTTATGCTTTATTATTTCCTGCACTTAGTCCTGAAAATGAATCAACATATAAAAATGTTAAAAAGATTAAGATAAATCAATCAAAAAAGAATATTTTGGAAATAACAAACTTAGTCTTGGGTAGTGACTTTGTGAATATGTCTGTTGCCTGTAGTTCAGTTGAAATGTATTCAAGTCTGATATGCTTCTTGAGACATGATCTCTGATGAAATGATGTCTGACACTGGTATGTTTTGTCTTGCAGTGAAGAACTGGATTGTATGTAATCACAATTGTGCTAGTGTTGTCACAAAAGATTGTTGAATCCTCTGCGATGACACCATAATCTCGCAATTGTTGCTGAACCCAGAGCAGTTGGGCGCAACAACTTCCAGTAGCTAAATATTCTGCTTCAGTTGTGGAAGTTGCTATGGGTGTTTGCTTCTTGTTGAACCAGAAAATCACTCTGTCTCCCAGAAATTGACATGATCCAATGGTGATTTTCATATCAAGTTTACATCCTGCATTATTTCCATCTGAATTGCCAACTATATTGAAAGATGAGTCTTAGCATACCATAAGCCCACATTTTGTGTGCCTTTAAGATATTTCAATATATGTTTGGCAGCTGAAAAATGCGATTGTTTAGGATTTGCTTAAAATCTAGCACACATGAAGACATCAAACACAATATCAGGACGACTAGCAGTTAGGTAAAGTAAAAAAATATATTAAACCTATGTAAGTGTCATCTCAACTGATATTCCCCTTTCATCTTTATCTAATTGAAAAGCTCATTGTAGTATTTGCAGCTGAACATGTTTCCATACCAAACATCTTAAGCAGTTTCTTCGTATATTTGGTTTCACTGATAAATGTACCAGTTTCCAATTGCTTCACTTGCAGAAAAAGAAATAATTTCATTTCATCCATCATAATCATCTCGAATTTATCCTGCATCATCTTAGCAAATTTATCGGAAAACTTGGGGTTATTTGACCCAAAAATAATGTCATCAACATAAATTTGTACGAGTAAAGTATGACATTTCTTTGAAAATTTGAACCTGTTTTATCAACTGTTCCAAAATCATGAGCAGTTAAGAATTTTGATAATGTCTCATACCAAGCTCTGGGAGCTTGTTTGAGACCATACAATGCTTTGTTAAGATGATAAACATGATCTGGAAATGAGTGATTTACAAACCCAATGGTTGTTCAACATAAAATTCTTCCTGTAGCTGACCATTGAAGAATGCACTTTTGGCATCCATCTGGTAGACTTCGAAGTTCTTGAAAGATGAGTAGGTTAGAAATATTCTTATTGCTTCCAATCGAGCAACTGATACATAAGTTTCATCATAATCAATTCCTTACTCTTGTCTGTATCTTTGTGCAACCAACCGAGCTTTTTTGCGCAAAAGTGAACAATCTTCGTTCAGTTTGTTTCTGTAAATCCATTTTGTACCTAAATTGATTTTCAAAGTAGCCTTGGAAGTAAGGTCCAAACATTGTTATGAGTAAACTGATTCAACTCCTCTTGCATAGCGTTTATCCAGTTTGGATCAGTTAGAGCTTCATAAGTTTTCTTTGGTTCAAAGTGAGAAACAAATGCTGAATGTACAAATAAATTAAACATTTGATTTCTGGATCTCACCGGATCAGATGGATTACCTATCACCAAATTTTGTGGATGTGATTTATTTCATCTGTAGTTGGAACTGATTGGATCAGTTTGCATAATTGTTTCAGTTTGTAACTTGATATTTCTTTCAGTTTCAGTTGCGGTAGATTCAGTTGATATTTGAATATCATCGCGTTGTTCCACCAACTGATTGTCAGGAACAACTTCCTGTTCAATTGTTTGATCCACCACTTCAGGTTTTGGTGTTTGAAAGATGATTTGATTTATGTGAACTACTTCTTCACTATCATCCTCCAAGCTGATTTCTGTTAAGCGATCAATTAGCTCAACTGGATTGGTTGGCTTATCAGTTTGTGCATATTCATCAAATTCAACATGAACTGATTCTTCTACATTTAGGGTACGCTTATTAAACACTCTGTAAGATTTGCTAACTGAAGAGTAACCAAGAAATATTCCTTCATCATATTTAACATCAAATGTTGTCATGTAATTTTTGCCATTATTGTGAATAAAACATCTGCAACCACATATTTTAAAGTAAGATAACATGTTTTTCTGTCCATACCAGATCTCATATGGCGTTTTTAAATGATTTTTATTAATTATTGATCTGTTATGAGTATAACATGCATTGCTTACTACTTCTGCCCAAAATCTCTGAGATTTATCGAAATCAGCAAGCATTGTTCTAGCTGCTTCTTTAAGAGTTCGATTTCTTCTTTCAGCTATACCATTTTGCTGAGGTGTTCTAGCTGCTGAGAATTCATGCTTAATTCCAGTATTTTCTAAAAATTGAGAAAGATTTTGATCGACAAATTCAGTCCCTCGATCAGACCTTATTCTGTCAATTTCGATAGATTTTTCATTTAAAAGTCTTTTGAAAAACTTAATCAGTTGTGCAGCAGTTTGGTCTTTTGATTGAGAAAAATGACCCAAGTAAACCTTGAGAAATCATCGACTATTGCTAGGGTGTATTTCATTTCTCCTAAACTCATGACTGGTATAGGACCAAATAGATCCATATGCATCAGTTCTAAGCATCTGGAGGAAGATTTACTTCCCCTTTTTTTGAAAGAAGTTCTTACTTGTTTACCAAACTGAGATGCTGAAAAAAATTTATCTTTTGAAAAATCAATCTTAGGCATACCAGTTACAAGATCATGATTTTTCAGAAGAGCGATGTATTTGAAATTCAAGTGGTTCAACCTTTTGTGTTATAACCAGTTCTTAGATGAATTGGAAGCTACAAAACAAACTGGTTCATTATATTGAATAGTCCAACTTACTTTGTAAGTATTACCACATCGATTTCCTATCATGATGATATTATCAGTTGAGTTCTTGACTGTTCAGGTGTGCTTGTTGAACTGAACAGAAAAATTATTATCACTCAACTGGCTAATGCTAATCAAGTTGTATTTTAAATTATCAACTAGTAGAACATCATCAATAATAATGTTACCATGGATAAGCTTACCCTTACCCAGGGTTCTACGTTTTGTGTTGTCTCCAAAACTGATTTTTGGACCATAATATTTAATCAATTGGGATAGTAAATCAGCATCTCATGTCATGTATCTTGAGCATCCACTGTCCAGATACCAAATTGAATCTTTTTGTTGATGTACCTATCACATGCAATCACACACAATGAATAACTTTGGTGCCCACATCTAGTTGGGCCTTAAACTGATTAGTCCTTCATGAACCCAGAATTGGATCAGTCTAACTGACTTTTTAGTCGTTGTGTTCCAGATAGTTTTTCCCGGCTTGTGTGTGCTTGATGTGTAGTAACCCGATTCCTAATTTGAGTTAATTATCGGATTAATTATATTTTCGGTGGGATCGGAAGGACCGAACAAGTTCGGATCGTCCGATGAGTTCGGATCGTCCGATGAGTTCGGATCGTCCGAGCCAGTGTCGGACCGTCCGGGACAGGTGGCTGGACACGTGGAAGGGTTCTGGACACGTGGTAAGGTTCGGATCATCCGATTGGGGTTCGGATCGTCCGAGATAGGTGGCTGTACTCGTGGAAGTCATGCAAGGATCGGATCGTCCGATCAGAGTTCGGACCGTCCGAAGTGTGCCGGATCGGAGCTTCCGAAATGGTTCGGATCGTCCGAACATTAGCTATAAATAGAGGCGCGAGGCTTCATTTGTGACTCGCCAATTCAGAGAGTTCCATAGCATTTCAGTCGTTTCTGTGAGATTCTAGTCTTTTTCCGAGGTTCGGGCACTAGCGGGGAGCTGCTGGTCTTGTAGCGGAGCTGTGCTCCAGTTGGGAGCTAGCGGCATCAGTGGGCTAGCGACGGACGAAGGTTTGGAATTGTATCAGTATTATCTCAGGATTATCTAAGTTAAGTCTGGTAGATAAGTTTTAGTGATGGTTTTCACTTGATGCATAGGCTTGGACTAGACCTGTTGTCTGGTTATTCCAGTGGATTAGGATTGCTGTGATAGAGGTACGAAAGTACTATCCGAGATATCCTGGTTGAGTATACATTCTTATATGTGTTGCATGATTATGTGGTGCATTGATATATGTCATATGATGCATGCTATTATGTCACGTTTATTACTGCATGTTGCATTTCATGTTGAGCCGTATCTCCTTCGAGATAGCCTTTACTGTTGAGCTGTATCTCTTTCGAGATAAGCTATATATCTTGTGGGACCGCTCAGCCCTGTCTTGTCTTGTGGACGCATGGACACCGAGAGTACACAGTGGCCGACGGGTCGGGAGGGCTTCGGTGATCCGGGACATTTTAGGTCCACGTCTGTTCTTGCAGTGGATGCAGTGACCCAGAGGTAGGACCGCGCGGCACTATCCACTTAGCGCCTCTAGACTGAGCATTTTGAGATCTTTTGTGATTCCTGTTTCTTGACTACCCTGGTATCATATCATAGCATGTGCATTTCATATAGGTTTGTATACTCATGCTTTTGTACTGGGCGTTCTTATCGCTCACGTCCTCGGTTTTGTTTATCTTGGACACCCCATTTCCACGGGGCAGGCCTCAGGTTGGATGGCTCAGGAGGAGGAGGAGGACGTTGAGTAGCCGGTGGAGTTATTTATTCAGTACTCTTTGATTCGATATGGTTGTATCGTATACTTTCTTTTCATTCTGAGTTGTTATGGATTTTCGATGGGGTTGTATAACTATCATTTGTTGACCTTTTCCGCTATTATCTCTGATTGTTATTAATTAAGTTAAGTTGCATGCTTAGTTCTTGATTAGTAGGTGATTCTGGAACGGGTCCTACATGATGTGTCGTGTGCAGACAAAATAACTACTATTTTCTAAACAGGCTTACTATTATAATAATTGAAATAGCCACTCTTGGAGTTCTGGTTTTTATAGTTGAACCGTTTAGGTGACTATTTTCGCGAATCTTTTGAACTCGTAGGGTTGTATCTGATTCCATACTTCTTAGCCTTGTTCTTATTTTCAATCGGTTTTCAACTGGTTTACTTGGTTCTGAATGTTCATGTACCATAGCTGATTTTACAAAGTGAATGTACTTCCCTTTGCACATATTCAGCTTTGGCTTAGTATCATTGGTAGAATATCCATCTTGACTGTTAAAGCCTAAACCAGTTTTATCAGTAACTGATTTATGTAAATCTTGCATTTCAGACAATGTGACTGATGAATTATTCAAAGCTTGAACCAGATCAGTTTTTCCTTAATTTTCAAGCTTCGGCTGATGAATCATAGATTGGTTCTCACTCATTTCAGCTTTCAGCTTAGCAATCTCCATTTTAAGACACAACAGTTCAACTGATTCATCAGTTTCAGTTTTATTGTCTTGGGGATCAATTTGCTTTGCTTTGGCCTTCTCAAATGAGATAGCAAGGTTGTGCTACTCATTGACCATGTCGTGTAATGTGAAAATAAGTTCTTCCCGTGTAAAGTCAGTTGAACTGAAATCAAATATATGCTCACTGTTTGATTTCAGTTCTGTATCGTCAGCCATCAAGCACTTTGCTTCTTCTTCATCACTGGAGTTGCTCGGGCTCTCAGATTCTGATTCATCACTGTCAGTTTCTGCCCACTTGGACTTACTTTCTTCAGTTATTAGAACTTCATGCTTCTTTTTGAATGATCTATTATCGTCCTTAGCTCTCCTCATGTGCTTGAATGACTTCTTTCCTTTCTCCGTTGAACATCGACTATCCTTCTTTGGCTTAGGACAGTCAGCAATGAAGTGTCCAGTTTTGCCACAGTTGTAGCAAGCATTTGGTTCTTCCTTGGAGATATTCTTGTGAGATCGTCTTTGGAATGAACCTTGGTTCTTTCTCATGAATCTCCCAAACTTCTTGATGAATAATGACATGGCATCACTGCTCAGCTGTTGTACAGACTTTTCAGCTGAAACTGTTAGTTAAAGTTTCATTGCACTAAGGGTAGTTGTGACTGGTGGAGTTGATTGTTCTCCCTCTCTAGTCTGTAGTTCAAACTTGTAGGCTTTGAGATGAACAAATAAATCATATGGTTCCACCTTGTTCAGGTCTTTGGATTCTCTCAATGCCATTTTCTTAACATCTCATTCTTTGGGAAGACCACGAATAACTTTCAAAGCAATTTCATTATTTGAATACACTCTCCCAACTCTGTTCAGTTCGTTGATGATGATTCTAACTCGTTCATCGAACTCATTCATTGACTCTCCAGTCTTCATATTGATATTATCAAACTTTTATACAACAACTGAGAGTTTGTTTTCCTTTATTTGCTCGTTGCCTTCACACAACTTAATCAACTTTTCCCAAATCTCTTTGGCTGTTTTGCACGTCTTGATTTTGCTGAATGTAATCTTATCCAATGTTTTATATAGAATATCATTTGATACATTGTCCAGATTTTCTTTCATCTTGTCTTCGGCAGTCCACTCCTCTCGTGGTTTTTCAATACGGTGACGTACTCCATCAGTTATAGCAATATCTGTATTAGATTTCATTATCTTCATGGGTCCGTTAGTTATAACCTACCACATATCGTCATCTTGTACAACTAAATGAGCCTGCATTCTGATTTTCCAGTCATCAAATTCTTCTCTAAAGAACATAGGAATTTTTTTGAATGAAGACGTGATGAAGAGGTGTGTAAACAGAACATATCAGAAATTATTCAAAGACAAGATTGAAACTGCTATGATACCACTTGTTAGGATCGGTTAGAAGGATCTAAGTGTTTAGAAGGGGGGTGGTCGAATAAACACTTTGAGATATTGACTCTTTTTCGAAATAATGAATCAGTTTAGTGACATACTGATTTCAATGATCTTGTTGTCGATATCAGTCAATTAACTAGTACAAGTGCGAAAATAAACCAATTGATAGATTGAATATTTGACGAATAACTGAAATAATGACCACAAAGATTTTATAGATGTTCAGAGGCTTCAAATACTCCTACATCACCCCTTCTATCACAAGGATAGGTTTTCCACTAAAAGACTTTGATTAATTAAGAAGCTGTAATAACCCACTTCAGTTTGGACTTAAACACTGTCAAACTGAAATTCTTAGTTACTTTTACAATTTATCCGTTTACAACTCATTTTCTTTCTTAGCACAACTGATCTTAGAAGATCGAATAAAAGAGTGTAATGTTTTAATATTTTAGCTCAAATGATAGCCTGAAAGCTATGAATTTTTCTATGAAGTGCAAGCTTTTCTATATGAATATCTTGACAGAACGTGTATAACTGAATTCGAAAGTCAATCAGAGTAATTGTTCTAAAGTTCTTGTCTCAGCTGAAATCATATGATATTTATAGGCTTTGCTTCCAATGGTAACATTGAATTTATTAAATGACTCATATATGTTGATTTGTCCTTTCTGAATATGTCAACAATATTCTGACAATAATACATTGTGGCAGTCTGCTATGTGGCACTCTTTCTGATATTCGCTGCTATGTGACACTCCTTCTGATAGTCGCAATCTGTTGCATATGATTTTTCGTTTGGTAGCTGTGCTTTAACTTATGACGTGTCAAACTGATTATCAGCTGACTATATAGCCGATCAGTTGAACTGACTGTATGACTGATCAGTTCCAACTGATAGTTCAGTTCTCTTTACATATTTAGTTAGCTTTGATCAGTTATATTATCTCCGCTTATTTAACTCATTAATTATCAGATCGGGCAACTTCAGTTTAGGTGGTTTCAGTTCGAATTAATTCAGTTAAGATGATCAGTTCTGCAACCTTCAAAAACTTTATTTGTCAAACTTTGAAACTTTGATTCTAACATTTTTCTATGGTTTCAAATGCCTTGAATTGGGTGGTATATGGTATGATTAAGTGTTAATAAGCTATGGTTCAAATTTGGTAAGCTTTGGTTAAGTTTCGAGTTAATTCGGGTTAAAACTGGGATGCACGTCTGAGTTTTAAATACGAATTGAGAAATTAGTTGGGGAGCATAAGTTTACGTCTAAAAAATATTTATCAGTATATTTTAAGGTGTTATGTTAAGTTTGGATAAATTTGGGTCGTCGTTTTGAGGTTTAAGGATAAATTAGGCAAGTTAGGGTTTCAAGGGCAAAATGATCATTTTACACCTGAAAAAGTGTTAGACGTCCTGGCTGTGCCCTGAATGCTGTAATAAATGTTAAAATGTTTATTTTAAACGTTTATAGAATTTTATGATGAAACGTTAATGCTAAAAGACATGTTATATCCTTTGTTTAAAAGAAAAATGATTTATATATGCATGAATTTTTATAAGTGATGGAAATATGAAAGGTTGAAAGAGTTGAATTGATTGTGACTGATACGATGATATGTAAGGTCAAGACTCAATTGATGGGTGAGAGTGTCGCTGATATCCCCGCCGTCCGGTACCGTGGTTATACATAGATATATCTATCGACTTACAGCTAATACAAAAGTCACAATTGAGGATCCGAATTCAATAAAAAGGGGAATGTATATGTATATGATGAAAAGGGAAAAGTATATGATGGAATAAAAATGTTCAAGTTTACGCATGTTCTTGAAAATTTATTTTATTAAAAGTGTTTTCATTGTTACTTGTGGATGCATATGTATTACTCGCTATCATTGTTAAGGTTTGCTGAGTCAATAGACTTATTATGTGTGATTGATGAAGGTGAGCATGATACTGATGGAGGACTTGATGGTTGAACTAGCTGGACTGAAGGTGCACACAACCCGATGAATGTCGCTAGTTTTCCGCAAATAAAATTATGTTTAAGATTTAAGCTACTTTAAATATTTTATGACTTATGAGTTTTTGAGATGTTTTTGAGAGGATGTTAGAGATAAGTTTATTTTTGAAATAATGTAAGCTCAGGGTTGGTTGATGTTTACGAATTTATATTTTATATGTATAAATATATTTTGCCCGAGAGTAGTAGGAAGAAATTTTTTTTTGTATATTTTAAAGAAAAACGAGTAGTGGTTTTTTCAATATTAACTATTTTTCATTGTTTTAACTATTTCGGAGTAAACGTTTCAATATTAACTATTTTGTATATTTCTGTTTTGGTTTCAAAAATTCTTGAAATTCCTCGTATAAAGGATAATTATTACTAGTGTGGGGACCCGGACGCTAATCAAGTTCTTAATCATCATTGGGACTAATTAATCAATTAAAACAGGGTCTAAATTTTTTTTTAAAATGCGGAACGTAGTGTCATACAAACATATATACATATCAGTATACAAAATACAAATCCTGTATTTCAACATTTATTCAAACTAGGGTTTAAAAACTAAAGTCAAGTGTTCAACCCTACATCTAGTCCAAGTCCGGTGCCACCACTCTAATCACGATCTAGCTCTTCATCTCCTCGACCCTGGACCTGTCCCACCTGTTGTCAAGTACACATACAGACAAGACAACAGCCGGATATACCGGTGAGAATATAATCCCCAGTATAAATCAATGAAACATGCAATCATATAAACAATATAAAGCATGTAATCAGGTAACATGAATATGTATCAAAATCTGAAACATAAACAATATCAAATCAAACTGTCGACATCAATCATAATTCAGACTAGACTCAATCCTAGTCTAGGGATCCCGGTTTCCAGATGTGGTTTTCCTATATCGAATTCCGTAAAGGATGGAACCATAATCTCTATTACTCGATATAACCAGTGCCCCGGTATTCCTATATCGAATTCCGTAATAGAAGAATTCCAATACCCTTTACTCGATATAACCAAATATGGTGTTCCTATATCGAATTCCGTAATGGATTCCATTACTCGATATAACCATACATCCAGTGTCCTGACCTAACCGTCATGGACTGTAGCTCTATCGCTAGCATCCTATCTTGTGACATTGTGCAATGTGCCGTGGCGATACCACCACTATCCGGCACTTCTGTCACAAGATAACTCGTCTAATACCTGTCATCTAAACTCAAGAGAACAAGTATATTAATCAATGTAATGCAAATATCCATGCAATAAAATAAAGTATGTGATTTAGGGAAACCCAAGTCTAAACCGACTCAAGTCCATCTCCCAATACCACATTGACTTATACCTTTCTTTCGTCGGTTTCTGGCTCAGTCGAAGTCCTGAATTCAAAGCCTGTCTGGTACTGACAATATCAATAATCTCATATCAATATACTAGTCAACTCCATAACAATCTGATCAATCTGGAATTAATTCAAAATCAACGGTATAACGGTATACTTCCAATATCCCCGTCCATACCAATTCACCAGGTAATAGTTACAATCTATAACCCATATCCAATACAATCTATAATCAATCCATAATCCAAATCTGTCTGGTATTAACTGATTATAATCAGAAAATCATAACAATTCCATAATCAGTCTATTTCTTAGTCTGACTTCGATTCTATGATGTCTAACATATCAAGAACATCATATCTGAGTCCTATTCAATTCTGACAATAGCATAAATTCAAAGCATGTCAAAACGTAGCAAAACTTACGTCAAAGTGTAGCCTACGTCGATAGGAACTCACTACCGAAGTCGGATTACAATTCGGACGGACGGATTGATCACACGATTGAAATTGAAATCGAATTCCAAAATTTCCTCTCAATTTCCCTTTTCCGTTTCTGAAGAAATGTTTGCATGTTTATATATATATATATATACAATTCCCGCATGCACAAGGGCAAATGGCGAACTCTCAGCCAAACACGTCTCGCGCATATGCGCGACTTCCTCGGCGCATATGCGCGAGACATTCTGTCTCGGCGCGTGACTGGCACCTCGCCTCGCGCATATGCGCGCACGCTATCGGCGCATATGCGCGAGGTCCAATCGCAATTTAGGGGGGCTACTGTCCCCTTCGCGCATATGCGCGCAATCACTCGCGCATATGCGCGAACCCTTCTGTTTAATGCGCGCATGTGCGCGCATTAGCTCGCGCATGTGCGTGAGTCCTTTGCACCAATACACACACTTTTCACACATACGTGTATTTCGTGTCCCGATGAATCCTTTCATAATCATATCAAATTATAATTCAATAATTACCGATTACTGGGATTAATTTTCCGAGCATTACATTTCTCCCCCTCTAAGATACGATTTCGTCCTCGAAATCACAGGCAATCAAATCATATCATTAAGAAGGAATGTAATCACAAACTAGTACATATTTACATCAGTGAAATAATGCTGGGAATTCCTGTCTCATATCAGATTCAGTCTCCCACGTGGCTTCTTCAACACCATGACGAGTCCATTGAACTTTCACCAATGGAATCATTTTCGTTCTGAGCTGTTTTTCTTTACGATCGATAATCTGGATCGGTTTTTCAATATAACTCAGATTTTCATCAAGTTCTGCCTCGTCTGGTTGAATCACGTGTGAATCATCAGGGAGATATTTCCGCAGCATCGATACATGAAAAACATCATGTATTCCAGATAATGAAGGCGGCAATGCTAGTCGATAGGCACGATCTCCTATCTTTTCTAGAATTTCATATGGACCGACGTATCGTGGAGACAACTTCCCTTTCTTGCCAAATCTGACAACTCCTCTGAAAGGTGAAATTTTCAGGAACACTCGGTCTCCAGCCTCAAATACCAACGGTCGTCGTCTGAGGTTGGCATATTTGGCTTGTCTGTCCTGAGCTGCCTTCATTTTCTTCTGAATCAGCTTTACTTTCTCAGTCATATCTTTGATCATATCCGGTCCAGTCTCAGGAACTTCAGAGATATCATCCCAGTAAAGAGGGGATCGACATTTCTTTCCGTACAACGCTTCAAATGGTGCCATCTCAATACTCGTTTGATAGCTATTGTTGTACGAAAATTCACAAAGTGGCAGTGCATCTTGCCAATTAGTGCTAAAATCAAGTACTACAGCTCTCAGCATATCTTCCAATGTCTGAATCGTACGCTCTGACTGTCCATCAGTCTGTGGATGATATGCGGTACTAAGATATAACTTCGTACCAAGAGCTTGCTGCAGACTCTGCCAGAAGTGCGATGTAAACCGAGGGTCACGGTCGGAAACAATCGACTTCGGCACTCCGTGCAATCTTACCACTTCCTTGACATAAATCTCAGCCATCTGATCATATCTATATGTCATCTTGTATGGAATAAAACATGCAGATTTGGTCAATCGATCAATCACGACCCAAATCGCATCACAACCTCGGAAGGATCTCGGTAACTGTGTCACAAAATCCATGGAAATGTGATCCCATTTCCATTCAGGAATGGACAAACTCTGTAATAATCCTCCTGGTTTCTTTCTTTCAGCTTTCACCTGTTGGCAATTCAGACACTTGGCTACAAATTTAGTCACATCAGATTTCATTTGTTTCCACCAATACTGTGTCTTTAAATCATTATACATTTTCCTACCACCAGGATGAATGCTAAAACGACTGTTGTGCGCTTCTGACAGTATTCGCTGTCTCAATTCTAAAACATTTGGCACAACAATACGATTATTCACATACAAGACATTATCACGAACCTGATATTCCGATCGATGTCCAGCTCTGACCATCGCAATCGAATTCTGTACATTCTGATCAACTTTCTGAGCTGTTTTAATTTTCAAAAGTAGCTCTGGTTCAGCTCGAACAGCACACAATCTCAGAGGCTGACGATCTGTCTTAAATACTAATCCAGACAAACAGCAATCTTCAATCAAATTCGATACACCAATCGTCGATAAGGATAGTGCACATACCTTTCGACTCAGAGCATCTGCTGCTGCATTGGATTTCCCTGGATGATATTTGATTTCACAATCAAAGTCTTTCAGTAAATCCAGCCATCTCCGCTGTCTCATATTCAGCTCTGATTGCGAAAACAGATATTTCAAGCTCTTGTGATCAGAATATATTTCAAATTTCTCACCGTAGAGGTAATGTCGCCATATCTTCAATGCAAAGACTATGGCTGCCAATTCAAGATCATGAATTGGGTAACGGGTCTCATGTGGTTTCAATTGTCTCGAGGCATAGGCAATGACATGCCCTCGCTGCATCAGTATACATCCCAGTCCTCTATGAGATGCATCACAATAAACCACAAAATCACCAGTACCTGAAGAAATCGTCAACACAGGCGCACTGGTCAATCTCTTCTTTAACTCACGAAAACTGGTCTCACATTCCTCAGACCAATTAAACGGAGTATTCTTCTGAGTCAACTGCGTAATCGGTTTGGCAATACTCGAAAAATCTTTAATAAATCGACGATATTATCCTGCCAAACCCATAAAACTGCGAATTTCCGGCACAGATGTTGGTCTCGGCCAAGAAATCACTGTCTCAACCTTACTAGGATCAACTGATATACCGTCTCCCGATATAATGTGACCCAAAAACACAACCTGTTTCAGCCAAAACTCGCATTTCGACAATTTAGCATACAGTTTCTCTGCCCTCAAAATTCTCAACACAGTCCTCAGATGATTAGCATGCTCAATCATATTCTTTGAATAAATCAATATATCATCAATGAATATGATAACAAAATCATCCAAGTATTTCTGAAATACGCGGTTCATCAATCCCATAAATACCGCTGGTGCATTCGTCAAACCAAAAGGCATGACAATAAACTCATAGTGTCCATACCTGGTTCTGAATGCTGTCTTTGAGATATCAGAATCCCTGACTCTCAATTGATGGTATCCAGATCTCAAGTCGATCTTGGAATATACCGATGAACCCTGCAACTGATCAAATAACTCATCAATACGAGGCAAGGGGTATTTATTCTTTACCGTTGCCTTGTTCAGTTGCCTGTAGTCGATACAAAGTCTCATCGACCCATCCTTCTTTCTCACGAACAGTACTGGAGCACCCCAAGGAGATACACTAGGTCTAATGTAACCCTTGGCCAATAAATCCTCCAACTGTTCTTTCAATTCTTTCAACTCGATCGGTGCCATTCGGTAAGGAGCTCTCGAAATCGGAACTGTTCCTGGCATTAACTCTATGCTGAAGTCTATCTCTCGAATCGGAGGCAATCCAGGAATCTCGTCTGGAAAGACATCAGCAAACTCACACACCACTGGCAAGTCCGCCAATGATGGGCTCGTCTTCAGTAAATCAACTGAATATACCAGGAATCCATCCGCTCCCTTCTGCAATAATCGAGTCATATTTATGGCAGATATCAAAGGAATTCTAGCTCTAGAACCCTTACCATAAAATTTCCACTCCTCAGCCATCTCCGGTCTGAATCGAACTATCTTGTGGAAACAATCGACTGTAGCTCGGTACTTGGTCAACATGTCGATGCCGACAATACAATCAAAATCAGATAAACCAAGAACAATACAGTCTAAATCAATCGTATGCCCGTCGTACTGCAGTATACACGATTTCACAGATTTCACCGATATCAAACCTGTCCCTAACGGCGAAGAGACAGACACTACTGCAGACAGTGACTCAATAGGTAACGCATGACTCAATGCAAACCTCTCAGAAATAAAAGTATGCGATGCACCAGTATCAATCAGTACATATGCAGGATAACCAGAAATAAAACAGTTACCTGCAACTACATCATCAGGTGCATCATGTGCTTGCTCCTCAGTCAAAGCAAACAATCGGGCATGCTGTCTAGGAGGCTGGCTCGCGGTCTGGCCCCCTCCTGGCCTCTGCTGTGACAGAGTAGACGGTACTGGCTGAAAGGAATGAACGGCAGATGGTCGTCTACTTGCCTGAGCCACTGATCCAGATGACTCAGCTGCCTGGGATCCCTGGGCACCGCGCTGTGGACACACTCGGGCAAAGTGTCCCTGCTGTCTACAGATACGACAGCTGCCAACTACTCCTCGGCACTGATCTGTGGAATGCCTCCCTCCACAAGTACTACAGTACGGTCCTGCATAGCTCTGGCTCTGACCGGTCTGTCTAGAGCCACTCGAACTGGACGAAGTAGTCCCTGATTTCTTAAATTGCTTCCCTCTAGCCTTCAAGAAATCCTTCCTTCCACTACCGCTGCTGCCACCTTCAAATCGAGGAGGTGGTTGTTGCTGTCCCGGTGCTGGAAGCACAAATGAAGCCTCTCTCTGCCTCATCAAGCCTGCCTCGGCTCCCTTGGCTCTATTCAGGGCATCGGTGAAGTTGTTGGGCCTCCCAGTATTTACCAGCGTAAAAATCTCAGGATTTAGGCCATTTATGAACTGATCTGCTACGGCCTCATCATGTTCAGCTACGTGGGGAGCAAATCGGAGCAATGTCGAAAACTTAGCCACATAATCCTCAATGTTCAACTGGCCTTGTTTCAGGTTTGCAAACTCGGCTCCCTTGTCCTTCCTATAAGAAACTGGAAAGAACCGTAGATAAAATTCAGATTTGAACACATTCCAGGTAATGACCGTACCTCGCTGTTCCAATGCCCTTTTAGTCGTGATCCACCAGTGTTTAGCAACGTCATGCAACTGGTGTATTATCAGTTTCACCCTCTTTTCCTCAGTATACTCCAAAGATTCAAACAGTGATTCAATGTCGTCCAACCAACTTTCACATTCCACGGAGTTCTCCGTTCTTTTCAAAGTCGGTGGATGAAATGACTGAAACCTTTTCAGCAATTTCTCCATTGCTGTAGGTGTCACATCCATGGGAGGATTCGAGGTACTCCCCTGTTCTGGCATTCTCCTCGGAGGCATATCTGATAACCAAAAGGGTTAGCAATTCCAACAATAATCCTGTTTCAAGCCTCCTCGGATCATCTTACTGCTGATCCAGAATCGGTTCTGATTCAATCTCAATAATACATGTTTTCAAATCAAATCAAATAAACAGATAAACATGCATTATAAAGCAGTAAATCATGCTAGCAATCAAAAGCAGGAAAGAAAACACATTCTACCCCGCTCACTAGCTCCTATCTCAATCTCAAGGATCTATCGCTCTGATACCACCTGTTGTGGGGACCCGGACGCTAATCAAGTTCTTAATCATCATTGGGACTAATTAATCAATTAAAACAGGGTCTAAATTTTTTTTAAAATGCGGAACGTAGTGTCATACAAACATATATACATATCAGTATACAAAATACAAATCCTGTATTTCAACATTTATTCAAACTAGGGTTTAAAAACTAAAGTCAAGTGTTCAACCCTACATCTAGTCCAAGTCCGGTGCCACCACTCTAATCACGATCTAGCTCTTCATCTCCTCGACCCTGGACCTGTCCCACCTGTTGTCAAGTACACATACAGACAAGACAACAGTCGGATATACCGGTGAGAATATAATCTCCAGTATAAATCAATGAAACATGCAATCATATAAACAATATAAAGCATGTAATCAGGTAACATGAATATGTATCAAAATCTGAAACATAAACAATATCAAATCAAACTGTCGACATCAATCATAATTCAGACTAGACTCAATCCTAGTCTAGGGATCCCGGTTTCCAGATGTGGTTTTCCTATATCGAATTCCGTAAAGGATGGAACCATAATCTCTATTACTCGATATAACCAGTGCCCCGGTATTCCTATATCGAATTCCGTAATAGAAGAATTCCAATACCCTTTACTCGATATAACCAAATATGGTGTTCCTATATCGAATTCCGTAATGGATTCCATTACTCGATATAACCATACATCCAGTGTCCTGACCTAACCGTCATGGACTGTAGCTCTATCGCTAGCATCCTATCTTGTGACATTGTGCAATGTGCCGTGGCGATACCACCACTATCCGGCACTTCTGTCACAAGATAACTCGTCTAATACATGTCATCTAAACTCAAGAGAACAAGTATATTAATCAATGTAATGCAAATATCCATGCAATAAAATAAAGTATGTGATTTAGGGAAACCCAAGTCTAAACCGACTCAAGTCCATCTCCCAATACCACATTGACTTATACCTTTCTTTCGTCGGTTTCTAGCTCAGTCGAAGTCCTGAATTCAAAGCATGTCTGGTACTGACAATATCAATAATCTCATATCAATATACTAGTCAACTCCATAACAATCTGATCAATCTGGAATTAATTCAAAATCAACGGTATAACGGTATACTTCCAATATCCCCGTCCATACCAATTCACCAGGTAATAGTTACAATCTATAACCCATATCCAATACAATCTATAATCAATCCATAATCCAAATCTGTCCGGTATTAACTGATTATAATCAGAAAATCATAACAATTCCATAATCAGTCTATTTCTTAATCTGACTTCGATTCTATGATGTCTAACATATCAAGAACATCATATCTGAGTCCTATTCAATTCTGACAATAGCATAAATTCAAAGCATGTCAAAACGTAGCAAAACTTACGTCAAAGTGTAGCCTACGTCGATAGGAACTCACTACCGAAGTCGGATTACAATTCGGACGGACGGATTGATCACACGATTGAAATTGAAATCGAATTCCAAAATTTCCTCTCAATTTCCCTTTTCCGTTTCTGAAGAAATGTTTGCATGTTTATATATATATATATACAATTCCCGCATGCACAAGGGCAAATGGCGAACTCTCAGCCAAACACGTCTCGCGCATATGCGCGACTTCCTCGGCGCATATGCGCGAGACATTCTGTCTCGGCGCGTGACTGGCACCTCGCCTCGCGCATATGCGCGCACGCTATCGGCGCATATGCGCGAGGTCCAATCGCAATTTAGGGGGGCTACTGTCCCCTTCGCGCATATGCGCGCAATCACTCGCGCATATGCGCGAACCCTTCTGTTTAATGCGCGCATGTGCGCGCATTAGCTCGCGCATGTGCGTGAGTCCTTTGCACCAATACACACACTTTTCACACATACGTGTATTTCGTGTCCCGATGAATCCTTTCATAATCATATCAAATTATAATTCAATAATTACCGATTACTGGGATTAATTTTCCGAGCATTACAACTAGCTAAATATGTTTTGAGCTATAAGTCTCCCTTTTTCATGTTCTGCTATAATATTAGGGGTTTTTTCCCTTCCTCCTCTGCCTCTATAAGAGGAATATTATCCTCGGTCACGTTGATCCATTTCTGTAAATTTTCACGAGTCAAGAAATCTTGTAAGTGATTATCTTTACTTTTTTAAAAAATTATTTCAAAATCGAAAGGGGCTAAATGAGTTGTCAACGAACAAACATTTGTGTAGAAACATCATGTTTAAAATCTTTTTGGTACATATCGCAGATTTCCGATCAATTTTAATAATAAATTTCTTGTTGTATAAATCATCTTGGAATTTTAATATGCATATAAAAATAGCAAGAATTTCTTTAGATATTGTTAAGTAATAGTTTTGAGCCTTATTACATTTTTCAGAATAAAATCTTAACAAATATTATTGTTTTATTGAAGATCTATTTGTTTTAAAATTCCTCCAAAGTCTATATCAGAAGCATTTGTTTCAACAATTTTTCCTATTGAGATTAGCTAACATTAGACAAAGAAGATTTGAACATTTTTTTTAAATTCTTTTAAAAACCTTAGTATGCTTATTAGTCCAATGTAAATGATTTTTCTTAAGTTTATCATATAAAATAACAGATTCCTTATTAAGATTTTTTACATAAGGTGATATATAATTTAAACATCCTAAAAATCTCTGTAACTGAGTTTTATCAATTATTATATCAGGGAATTTAGAACCGAATTCAATACTTCTTTGAATAGGAACAATATTTTCTTTATTAACAATATGACCATTAAATTTAATGTTAGTTTGAAATAAATACATTTTTGGTTTGGATATAACTAAACCATTCTGAATATTAAAACTTATCTAAATGTTTAAAATGATCTTAAATATTATTAGATAAAACTAAAATATCATCTATATAAACAATGATAAAATTAATATAATCATAAAAATATCATTTATAATTTTTTGAATTTTGAAGGAAAATTCTTAAAACCAAAAGGCATAGTTGTCCATTCATAATGTCCAATAGCAATATTAAAAGTAGTTTTATATTTTTCGGATATTTTAATTTGAATTTGTCAAAATTATATTTTAAATCAAAATTTGAGAAAATTGTTGAATAAGTTCATTTAATATGTCTTTTTTGTTAGGAATAGGATGTCTTATCTATTTTAACACTTTGTTAAGGTGTTTATAATTTATAATTAATCTAAGAATATCACTTTCTCTTTCTGAATGTTAATATAACATAAAAAAAACAGTACAAGTCCAAAGAGAATTAGGAGTTATTAATTTTTTGTTTACTTAATTCTAAATATTCAGAATTCATATGGCAGAGTCTTGCTTTAGTATGAATATTATTTTCATTTAAAAAAAATCAGAAGGAAGAGAGACAATATGTTTCTTACGATTCCAAAAAATATTTGGAAGATCACTATGTAACTAAGCTTCTTCTGTTTTCATGCCTAGAAAATAATTTATTTAGTTGCATTGACCTACCTATATATGGCCTGTCCGAGTCTTTTATTTACTTAATTAACTAGTATTTCACTCGTGCGATGCACGGGATGATATTATTAAAAATTAGTAAAAAATAAATAGATATTTAAATCGAAAAAAATATTATAATTTTAAAAAATAAAAATAAAAACTATTTTTCGTTAATTTTAAAAAACTTTATTAAATACAACGCATGTCGATTAATTTTTTTTCCTAATAATCACTATCATATATCAAAAGTGTAGATTGTGATAGACTAAGGCAATGACATGATGCTTTCATGTTTAGTATATTAATGTCGGCCACTAATCTTAATACATATTTAATTCTTTAATTTTCGAGAAGCAGTATATTTTTAATTTTTTGCATGTGATAAAAAAATATTTTTAAATCACATTCAATAAAATTAATGAGAAATAATTTTTTTTAAAATTCAGTAATATCGTCTAAATCTACATTCACAAGCAATTTTGTGACATGACATGTGTTCGACACATTTGAATGATAACAATAATTATTTCATCAATATATTTATCCAAATGAGTTGTGATTTTATTTACAAAATATCTTCATAATATACACAACAACCTATTATTTCGAAATAAAAATGAAACATGTAATCATAAGTAAATTATGTAAAATCAGAAAAATTATTTTATTAACATTTACTATGTGTATTCCAAAACAATGTCGATAAATTTTATAATGTATCTTCTAATAAGATGTTTACTTTCTTTAGAATTGGTTTAATCATTTTCATTACGGGACATTTTATACTATCATATATACATGAACTTTATAATATAGAAGAAAATTATCACATTAGTAATACGTAATAATTAAAATTTTGTACAAATATAAAAATAATATTTTTTACTTCTCGATCATGAAAGACATACTTCAAACTTAATATTTATTGTTCTTGTTGTTTCCATATGTAGGTAGTTCATAACAACGAACAAATCTAAATTTAAACGAATATTACATCTTGGAATGATTCAACTCATATATGGTGCTAAAAAGAGGAGTCATTTCAGAATTCAATTTCGGGGTAGATAAATTAAGTAAGATAAATATAATAAACTTGATTTCTATATAATATGTAATATTACATTATTTATAATTTAAAATTCAAATTACACATCCAAAAGACAAAAATTATACATTGTATGCTTTTGACAGAATTATACAATATATTAACTCTTTCAAATTATGAAATCTCGAATGGCATGCATTGTGTGTCAAACATTTCTGATTATTGAGGGTAGTTTAATGTTCATTTGAAAATCTTTTGAATCTATCTCTTATAATTTTCTTATGCTCTCTTATTTGAATTTTTAAGAAGACAATTAAAGATATACAAAATACGTATGGTTTTGGAAGAAAAATTCAATGTATTAATTCTTTCAAATTAAGGTAATTTCGAAATAATATGTATCTGAGATAAAAAAATTTATGATTATTAAATGGCAAGTTAATGTCCATTGAAAAACCTTGATGTAGTGATAACTCTTAACACTCAGCCAATTTTTTTTAAAAAAATTAAATAAACTAAGTAAATATCGTATTTCTTTTTTAGGAAGTAATTTGGGCAGAAAATTATTTAAAATAACAAAATTTATTTTTGAATGATTTACCTCATGAGTAATACTGATCATTGCAATCATTTGTATTTTAAATTTATTTATACAGTTTTTAATTAAAATGATTGATATAATCAATATAAAAATTTTAATATAGTTTACGTTTTCGACAGAGTTTAGTTTTAATTTGAGTAAAAAAATAAAAAATATATATATAATACATAAATTACATTTAAATTAATATAAATTTGAATTAAATGAATTGATATAATCAATGTAAACAATAATTGAAGTGATCATTTATTGCAGTACACACATATCAATATTCATTATATCTCTTTCCTTTTTTAGTAATGACATTTTGGTGAGAAATTACTATAATTGGTTAGTTTTTTTAAAAAATTGTATATATTTAAAATATATATTATGATAAATAATTATCAAATAAATATACAACTAAGCGATTAGCCATAGGGATGTCAATGGGTCCGGGTTTTACCCAAACCCGCAATGAACTCGCGTGTATGGGGTGGGTTTGGGCATACTAAATGGGTCATGGAGTGGGTCTCGGGTCCAATTTTTCAGACCCGTCCGGATATGGGGCGGGTCATGGGTCCTATAATACCCGCCCCATATATATGTGCATATAAATATTTTAGGGTTTTAGTTTTATTAATTTTCATTTTTTTAGCAGTTCACCTCAACTATAACGATCTTAGCTATTCTTATGTCAATTGTTGTATTTGAATCTGCTTTTAGCAATAGTGGAAGAATAGTTGGTCATCATCTTAGTAGACTTAATATTGTCTACTCACTGATTTTATATTGATCTATTTAAATAATGTTATGACTTTTTTGGAGAGATAGTAACTCTTTTTTTTATGTAATTCTTTATGTCGTGAAAATACTTTGTTTGTTATTATTAAGTGTGGTCGAAGACATGAACTAATTTTCCACAATATTGTATTTAGAGGCTTGTCTGTTTAATAATTCAGTCATGTGAGAAGAACGATTACTTTTTTATTTTAAAAATACGGGTCTCACGGGTCTACCCGACCTCATTTCGTATTCAAAGTGGGGTGGGTCCGAAGAATATTTAATCGGGATGAGGCGGGTAATGGGTCAAAGTCTTTTTCACGAGAAAGGTCTTGGGTTTAGCCAAACCCGCTCCGTACCCGCCCCATTGACATCTCTAAATATAATTAAAAACACTCATCTTCCGTCTTCCCTTCAAAAACACTTTCTTGAATCACCCAAAAACAGGAGGAGGATGAGTGAAGAGAAGCTCAAGATTGTGATGTATCCATGGCTGGCCATGGGGCATCTCACTACGTTTCTTCACCTCTCCAACAAACTTGCTGAAAGAGGCCACAAAATCTTCTTCATCCTCCCCACAAAAATACAGTCCAAATTGAACCAATTCAATCTCCACCCGGATCTCATAAGCTTCGTACCTATCATAATCCCTCATGTCGAAGGCCTCCCAGAAGGAGCCGAAACCACTGCAGACGTTAGCTTCGAAATGGGTCCACTTCTCAGGCACGCGATGGATCTCACAAAACCCTTGCTTGATTCTTTGCTCAAAGAAATCAAACCCCATTTGGCCTTCTTCGACTTCGCGCATTGGTTGCCATCTCTGGCGCGGCCATTGGGAATTAAATCCGTTTGTTATATGATCGTAAGCCCTGCCTCTGTAGGGTACCTGCTTCACACTGAGCTTAACGCCGATGCTTTATCGGAACCTCCCACTGGTTTCCCTCCGTCGGTAATCAAGCTTTACCCACACGAAGTGCGTTCGGGGAGGCGATGGGCAACTTCGAAAGAATATGGTTGTGACATGAATATTCATCAACGATTAACTATGTCTGTTGATGAATGTGATGCACTGGGATTCAAATCGTGCAGAGAAATCGAAGGGAAATACTGTGGATTTCTTGAAATGAAGCACAAGAAACCGGTTATTCTAGCAGGCCCCGTGTTACCAGAGCCACCAACCGTAAGTCTAGACGAGACATGGGGGAATTGGTTGGATCGATTCAAAGCCAAGTCGGTTATCTTCTGCGTATTCGGCAGCGAAGCCATTCTGAAACTGGATCAATTTCAAGAACTGGTTCTGGGTTTAGAAATCACAGGTCTTCCATTTCTAGCTGCACTGAAACCACCCGAAGGATGTAATACCGTAGAAGAAGCACTGCCCGAAGGTTTCAAGCACAGAACTGAGAAAAGAGGCGTCATCCACGGAGGTTGGGTACAACAACAGCTGATCTTATCCCACCCTTCGATCGGATGCTTCGTCACGCATTGCGGGTCGGGTTCGTTGTCGGAGGCGATGGTGAGTGAATGCCAGTTGGTGCTATTACCACATTCGGGTGACCATTTCATCAATGCAAGATTGATGGAGGGAGAGTTGAAGGTTGGAGTTGAGGTTAAGAAAGGAGAAGAAGATGGATTGTTCACAAAAGAGGCTGTGATGGAGACCATCAAATTGGCTATGGAAGAAGGGAGTGAGATTGGGAAAGAAATCAGGGCAAATCATGGAAAGTGGAGGGATTTCTTGTTGACCAAAGGGCTCGAGGATTCTTACATGGATGAGTTTGTTCAGAAGCTGAGAAGCCTTGTAAAATGACTTCAAATTATCGGTTCTTTTATTTTAAAGTTATGTAATGACCCGAATAATACTAATGATCTGTGCTTGCAGATATTAACTTTAAGTACTACTACTTGCTTATCATTTGAAAGTGTGCTTCCTTTATTTTGGATTTTTTTAAAGAAGATGGTGCCTTTGATGTATCTGAAATTGTAAAATTGTGGGTTGCTGAGGGATTTGTAAAGCCGAGTAGATCGAAAAGCATGGAAGAGGTTGGAGAAGAGTACTTGAGAGACATTATTGCGAGAAATCTTGTTATTGTCTATAAATATGATTCATTTAGGAAACCGAAAAGATGCGGAATCCATGATCTGTTTAGAGAAGTATGCATAAGGGAGGCTAAAAAAGAAAGTTTCGTTGTATCTTGAAGAGGGATGCACCCCCTTTGATCCTCTGAAAACAAATATTCGAGGACGCTTGATTCTTAGCCCAAATGTATAGAAGATGATGAATCTCCTTCTAGCAGTGTAGTTTCAAAAATTCATCTTCAAATGGTTGGAATCTCGAAAATATTGTGAACAACTGATTTAAAACATACATATTTATTTAAAACACAAGCCCACTTAAAGAAAAATGTTCTAAACGTGAGAAACTTCTTGTTGGTTGCTCGAAAATGGTTGGAACTTGGACAGAATCCTCGTGTTTGCAAATTGTTGTTGGAATCTCGAAAATGGACAGCACCTTCTTGCTCGAGTTGGACAGTGTTTCTGTTTGAACTGTGCAGAATAATGCTCGAAATATACTACTAGAGAGTGCTCGAAAATCTGGGGAGGAGGGTTGCTGATTGTGTGTCTTTCTTCATAATTTGGTATATATGTAATAATAAGGCAATAAAAGGCTGAAACGGCTCCATCATGCAACTGAATAATTTCTTGACATATTTAGAATTCGGCAGCCTCCAAGTGTGAAGACCATGAAAAATCAGCTTGGCACCATTCAGCAAGACTGCAATCATCTTGGCACTATTCGGCAGCCTATGGTCCAAATTTGGGGTTGCCGAAATCAGCTCAGCTGATTTTGCCTTGCTGAGATCAGGTTTGTTGAAATCAGCTCTTCTGATTTTTGGGTTGATGAATAGTGCCAAGATGATTGCAGCCTTGCTGAATGGTGCCAAGCTGATTTTTCATGGTCTTCACACTTGGTGCTGGAGCCATGATAGGAAAGTTGTGGGAAACAAAGGATGGAGAATTCAGGAAACTGAGTTCCTATTGATTAGATATTCAGATTTGGTTGTGTGGAAAACTGAAAAAGACCATTTCCCCAGGCTTGAGCACCTTATCCTTCGAAGAGATTGGAGACATTCCGACCCTTGGAGGCAATCCCATTTGAAATTGGAGACATTCCGACCCTTGAAAGAAGAGAATTGGATAAAAGTTCAGGTCAAGTGGCATCTTCCGCAAAGGAAATGCTTGGGAAGACAGATGACATTGAACTTGTAATTTCCGATTACGAATGTTGCGATCTCTACGATGCAACCACTTCGACTAATAACTCAGATACAACTGTTCAATGTATGAGGATGCTAACAAGCATTCATGTTCCATTGAAGTATGTAAACTTCCCTTAAATTAAGTTACGTCTCTCTGCTGTGTAAAAGCGAAATTTCTGAATTAATATGTTGATTGAATTTGTGTAGAGTGATTGATCAACTCTCTTTATTACATAAAAATCAAGTCACCATACTACAAAACAAATGTATGTTACGATCGTCTCTTTATTACGTAGAAATCAAGTCATCATACTACAAACCAAATGTATGTTACGATCTAGTAGCGTACGACATGTAATATATATTTGGTGTAATTCGAGGACATGATATTCGTCGAATTAGTTGAATTATGTGATATGAGTGAAATTATTTGATATCATGAGTTATGTAATATCTTGATGCTTGAGATTGTTTTATTGAAGATGAATGTTTGAGAATTATATTATACATTAAGTTACCATATGATATATTGATTAATACCCACTCAAATTTTAAAAGAGTCAGTCCATATATATTTTATATAGATTTTGTGATATAATTTATAGTAATAGGTTAGATAATTTAAATCAAAAGTAGATCTCATCCTTCTCTCTTTTAGAATTCCAATGTAAGAAAGGTTTCACGTCAGAGCATCACGTGAATACTTGGCAAATGATTAAAAAGTAAATAAATTATGGATTTTTTTTTATAAAGTTATGCAATTTTATATATAAAAAAAATCAATAATAATTTTTTAAAGTATTTACAAACAGTATCCATCAATTTTAATAAAAATAACAATGATAACACAAAGAACAACAACAAAAACAATCATGACGGAATGTAAAATAGGGGAATTATATTAATTTTTGCATTATATAATTTTCTTGTATGCAATTTTGATTATATGTATTGTCAAATTTTATTCTTTAGTACTCTATTTTTTTTTTTTTTTTTTGAAATTTTGGTCTTTTTTCAGATTTACACGACATATGTGACGGATATATGACATTGATATTGCGCCAATGTGAGCGCTCACATATGTGGTGTTACATCAATTCTCGGTATGAAAAAAAGATTGAATTGTCAAATTACGAGATACACGAGTTTAAATCTAATTCGACAACATAAATGAATGAAATTGTAAATATTCAAAAATACGAGTTAAATTGTAATTTTCATAAATTATCAAACTATAAACTGTTGGGAAATTGTGTTTATAATGAAGTTTTAAAAATTTAAGGCACAAATTTGCAAATAGATAAATAAGACGATCGAAATTTAAATTTTTCATTGTTTTATTTATTTATTTTGTTCTTGTTATTATTTGTTCAATTGATTTTGGATTTTTATTTTTCGGATTTTCATAGTATTATATTTCGAGGTAGAAAAGATTGGGTCATGACAGGTTTCACTTAAATAAGAGACACCGTGCCATCAAGCTACAAGTTGTGGGCACAATTTATGTGAGGTCCAGCTCTAAAATTGACGCCCAAATCCAAAATCTATTGTCCAATCATTTTAAAGGAACAGAAAGCCAAAAATTATTTTAGTAATATTTTTCATATTTATAATTATAATTTATATTGTTTTATAAAAAATAATATTTTTTATTAGTAACTCAAATAGAAAATTCATCTCACAAAATTGAGTCATGAGACCGTCGCCCAAATTTTTTTGTGAAGTTATCAATGGTCATTAGTTGAAGGAACTTGAATTTTTTTTTTTTTTTGTCATTTTTATGTCACCACGAACAAATGAGAAAACTTGTTTGATACAATAGTTGTCCATGTTAGGAGAGCATTCGAAACGTGAAGTTTGAATTATTGTACGATTTAAAATATTTGAGTTGTACATGTAACTCCAACTAATAACTTTTGATAAAATGACAAACGTTATGGTTCCACAAAATATAGAAAACAACATTCAATGTTTAAATAAGAGGAAAAAAAATCTTGTTGTTTCCCTTTAAATTTTCTTAAATAGATTTTAATTTGTATAATATAAGTTTTACTCTTTATATATGAGCCATAAAGAAGAGTATTGATTTTAAATAAGCAATAGTGGATAGTTTTATTGGTTTCAGATGAAAAATGATCAAAAACAAAAGAAATCCAAGTTATTGAATGAAAATCATTGACAAGTTACATGGCTAAAACTCAAAACAATTCAATTTAAATGACTAAAATTCCAATTTTCCTCTATTGTTACAAAAGTAAGTTCATTTGGTGTTTTAAATCGAAACAAATATATGGCATGTTTCGATCCAAACATAACTTTAACTTTTATTTAGATTAAATTATTTGATTTGACAAGAAATTTGAAAGAGTGGATAAACGAAAAACAACTAAAATCGAAAATCAGAGTATTTTAAATTCATGAAAACATATTAAGTGCATTCAAATTAGAGTAAGTCTTTTGTGAGACGGTCTCACGAATCTTTATTGTGAGAGGGGTCAATCCTACCGATATTCACAATAAAAAGTAATATTATTAGCGTAAAAAGTAATATTTTTTCATAGATGACTCAAATAAGATATCCGTCTCACAAAATACAACACGTGAGCTCGTTTCACACAAATTTTTGCTTTCAAAGGAAGGGACTAGAAATATAAATTCACCAAATTCCTTCCGTCCTAACACATCTCTGCGATTTTACCAGTGTCTGCAGATTTGATATTTTCCTTGTTTATTTATTACACAAATATCTAGACTTTTCCACTAAATCACATGCCGGAGTTGACTTCTTTCTCAATTTCTCACAAGCAATTAATAAGTCAGGAGAGGAAAGAAGTGGGTTCACGGTTGAGGTGTAAATATCATTTAATGGAGATATTGAATCAATTTGATTTAATATTATGGTCAAATTATTGAGTATGTCTTTTGTGAGACGGTCTCACGAATCTTTATCTGTGAGACGGGTCAATCCTACCGATATTCACGATAAAAAGTAATATTCTTCGCATAAAAAGTAATATTTTTTCATCGATGACTCAAATAAGAGATCCGTCTGACAAAATACGACATGTGAGACCTTCTAACACAAATTTTTGCCCAAATTATTTGCATAATTTTGTCATTGTTTTTTAATATTTCGATTGATTTGATTAAATTTCGTCAACTTTTCTCAGATAATTGTAAAAAGAAATAAAAATTATTGCTTGAGTTGTCCTATATATGTTTTTTTAATTAATCATTTAAGTAGTCAAAATTATCCTATTTTTTAATATTTAAACCGATGAGACAGTGACATGACCCATAACGAAAATTGGAGTTAATATTTAAAAAATTAATTAATTGCACTAAAACTAATTTTTTTCTTAGTTAAGAAACCAAAAGTCTGAATAGACCAATTTATAGGATCAATTTGATTGGGAAAATTGTAAAATTGGTCCACTAGTTTATCTTCAAGCAAAAATTTGGTATTTAAGTAATCAAGTTTCAGTCTTACTTTATTTTTTTTAACAAATATATTCAATTTTTTTGTGATTTTAATTCTTTTTTTTCCTGTGGAATTGCTTATTTGTCAATTGAAATGTCATTACCATCTAATGTCGTATCAATAATTGTTAAGATTGGAACTGTCCTAACTCAACTCCAAAAACTAGTTCAAGGGGGAGGATTGTCCAAGCCCATATATACAACTCTCATGTTATTTATCCAACCGATGTGGGACAATTAACACACCCTTCTCACGCTCAAGAATGAACATCTAAAGCGTAGAGTTTACAAATGACCTAATTATGAGTAGAACGGGTGGTCTAATTATGGCAGTCCAACACGTAACGGTGGAACCCGGGCTCTGATACCATGTTAAGATTGAAAATTTGACATAAATCAACCCCAAAATCTAGCTCAAGGGGGGAGGATTGTCTAAGTCCATATATACAACTCCCATGTTATTTATTCAACTGATGTAGGACAATTAACAATAATGATCGACGTCGGTCTCAAGGGATGTCTTAGGTGATGATGTAGGTGAGAGTTTGAAGTTTGCCGACTAATGTGATTTGTAAACTATTGTGTTAATCTAGAGATTTATCTTGTGTACACCGTAGGATATTGGTTGCGAGTTCTCACATATTATAAAAATAATAATGATCAATGTCACATTGATACTCAGTCAAAAAAAATTTAAAAATTAAACTGAAATAATTTATTTATTTAAAAAATTAATTTTAAGGTCATCGTTCTTTATCGTTTTTAATACATAATAATGTTCTATTACAGATATTTAATGAGCATGAAAATATAGTTGACGGAAATCGCTTTAATTGACTGTAACAGTCCAATAGACCCGCTAACCATCTACATTTATCACGTTATATTATTATATCAATATTAATATTAATTTCTTCGCGCACACACAAAATATATAAAATAACTTGCCATTTGACTAATTTATTTTAACTTCTTAATATACACATATTATTTGAGTTATAAAAACTTTATATTTATAAATAAATTTATATCGTGTACATTATTTTTTACAAAAAAAAAAAAGAAGCATAGTTTTGGGCATGTTTGAGTTTTATTATAATTCAGAGTTTAGTACACTAACTTATATTTTTATGTTTTCAAATGCTCGTCGCTACGTCAGCTGCATGATCAAGCTTTTGTAGCTTTACCAAAGGGTATATGTGGTCGTAACGACACATCTCAAATCATTTAATTCCTACAACAGCTCAAACGTCATGTTTCGATCGCTCTAGTCACCGGATACAAGTATTGCACCCATATATCTTCATCCAATAATTGCACTGAAGTGCAATTAATAAGAATTGAACACGTTATTTTGTCTCTGATATTAATTAAAAGATCGAGTGATTACTGATTTAACAAAAAATTATAGTTAATGTTGATTGTGCAATTTAAATACTTTAAATTTTACAACATTTAAATGTCATTGCAATTGTTTAACCAAACAGAAACAATTATTACGTCTCATATTAGCATTTTCCATTGTCACTTCATCATTTTTTGGTCTCATGTCAGTACTTCAATGAAAAATGATTAAAATTGAAAAAAATGCAAATCAGTTGTTTAAAACCATAAATTAACGGACAATATGACAACAAATGACGAACATGCAAGTTAATGATAAATAAGATATATGATATTATATTTAATATTTGGTATGATTTTAATAAGAGTGATTAAATTTATATATTAAATTGTAATAACAAAATTAACATTATCATAAAAAATTTTATAATCTCAAATTTATATAATATATAAAATTAGGTAAAAATAAATAAATCATGCAAGCACTGTCGGCGTATGAACAGATAAGAAATATGAACTCAAGCAACAAATTTGTCCTATCGAGATTGATTGCCTTGCTCCACAGTAATATTCTATAGATATGTTTAAATTTTTCTCAATTCATCTTGATTTCTTTGGGGTTTATTTCAATTCAATATCAATCAATTTAAATTTATTTATGCTGTCGACAAAATCTTCCGTATCTTTTGATGAGTCAAATTCATTAATTTAAGTTAATATTTTATATTATATGTTATACTAAATATTATTTTAAATTAATAAATATTACCAAAATGGTAATCTAAATTGGTTTACTCTTGGTTTTGATTTTTCTAAAGAGTGGGTCTCATGTGATACCGTCTCAAGAATCTTAATATATGATCGGGTCAACCTTACCTATATTAACGATAAAAAGTAATACTCTTAGCATAAAAAATAATATTTTTTCATGGATAACCCAAATAGGAGATCCGTCTCACAAATTCGATCCGTGAGATCGTCTCACACAAGTTTTTGTCTTTTTTAAATAGTTCAAAGAATCAAAATACGTCAATTATATTGAATGTCACGTTAGAAATCTTTGGCGCTATATCAACGCTATCAAAAAATAAATAGCAAAAAAAATCTAATTTACATGACGACTATTTAGAGAATCAAAATCTAAAATTGGCTAACTTGGTTAAAAGTTTATCAATGAAATGAATTTAGTGAAATATTTGTTTAATTCTTGGGGTGTCATAAGTATCACTACTCGATATATCAATCAAAATGTTGTGCTTGAGTTATTGTATGATTTAAAATAATAGAGTTGCAGCGTTATCATAAGCTATAATTTTTGATAAAACGACATGTGTTCGGTCTTATAATTGAAATCAGAGTCGATGTCACGAGTTTGATTATCATTTATTGCAAATAGTTCAATTATTTAGAAAAAAAATTGTTGAGATATTATAACTGTTTTTCGTAATGCTAAAGTCGTTGTATAAGAAAATCATTTAGGTGAAATGATTAATCAGCTTGATATTAGAGTAGATGTCCAACGAAACAACTTGTTGCTTGAGCTTTATTGATTCTTATGTAAAAATAATGTTTACTTTAATAATATTTTATGGTTTTATCTTATTATGACAATTACTTTATATATATACTCATATAAGCTGCATAGATAAAGCCTTTGAATATACAATAGATATTATGATGTCTTTCTCTCAACATAAGATCTGTAATTTCTCCATTTCAAGTATATCAACAGAACCGAGAAAAATTAAAAACAATAATAGACATTCACCCAGCCACAATCTTGGTTGATGTCACATGAAAATATCACAGGTTATGGATGAAATCAAATTCATATCTAAAGGAAGTAAAGACTTGATATGAATTTGGGGTTCTTGCTTCAGTTTATACTATATCACTCAGCTTCCCTGAAATTTCAAGATTGCCTAAGTAGTTCAAGAAACAGTGCACGAGACAAGGGCAAACAATGATTATTTGTGCAAATGAGATATTTTGGAGCTATACTTCATCAGTACAACACCAAAACTAACAGGGAAGGGCTCACACAAAGTCTTTCATTTTATCAAGCTAAGAAGGTCAAATACAAATATTCATAAATTTGTCAAAGATCCTCCAATAGAATAAACATCATTTGTTGCTTCATTCACTGAAGATGACATATCTACCAGAATGACATCGAGTCTATGGGTTAGTTTTACAGAGATTGACAAAGTCAAGTTTTCATTCAAATTTTATCAAAATTCTATAATTGGATCATTCTTGATAAAAATTATGATAAGAAAAACAACAAATTTTGCAGAAGAACTATTTGAAAAGAAATCTTTTGCGGAATAGAAAGCTACCAGAGGACAAAGAAACTCTCCGAAAATTTTGTAACATGGCTCATGTGAGAAGATGGTCAGAAAGCATCTGCCCAGAATGCCAAAACCAGAAAGAGTCATAATTCGGGAAAGGTTTTCGACCAATATCTTACCGAAAACATGATGCAGAACAAATCCAAGTGGTGAAAGACCACACAAGTCATGATTTCTTCGAGGACTATAAAAAAGCAGATGATTCCTTGACAGAGATAAAACATACATGTGATCCAATCATTCCATTAGTAGAAAATATACCACCACCAAAACACGATTCCACTTACTAGTGGAAGATGGACCACTCAACGACCCATAAAGACAAACCACCAATTAGTGGTTGAAAGAACTACCGCTTACAAGATGTTGCAACTGGCAGAATAATTTACAAGTTTTGAAGTACAGATTAGTGGCGAAAGGACCATCACTCACAAAATATTATTGGCTACAACTGACAAAATAATCTACAAGAGTTGAAGTCCGGATTTAAAATTCACCAAGACTTCTATGTATACCAAGACAGAAAAAAGATAAATAATCATTCAACATATTCATTTTTTTCAAATAAATTATAATATTTCTCTTTCTAGTTTATGTGTATTGTATTCTGGGCTACTATAATTAGCTAAACAAGTTTATCCTCCTCTACAAGAGGTCACTATGTAATAATATGTTGTATATTTGAATAAAAGAACCAAATCTTATTGCCCCTCTCATATATAATTTTCAAAATTAAAATTTTGCTATACAATCTGAGGTAGGAAACAATAAGTGTTGTATTAATTGTCATTGAAAGAATTTACATCAGAAAAACCATCTATTGCGACTATTTGATTAGGAATTGAGAAACAATCTATAAAATCATGTGGATATAACTATACTACAGTATAGTCAAAGAGGTAAAATATTCAGTTTATTATACAGAAACATGTGAGTTATATAAAAAAAATATTTGAATTATGATATATAAAGTTGGAAACCTCATGCAGCCGTATGTCTATAAGAACATATCCGATAGATATAACCATGGCACATACCAAATTCAAGGAGATTAAAAGGGTATTTTTGGAAAAAAGTAAGCAACTAGAGAGCTCAACCAAAAATTTTAGGGATTAAAAAATTATGATAAAGTTGAGTATGAGATTGAGGAGTTAATTTACTCTCTCATCATATTCCAACTCATGCGTCATGCTCGCTGTGCAATTTTCATTATGCAACTACTAGCCATTGTCTTCTTTTTTGTTTGGCTATTAAGGATGTTTGGAAAAATACTTCATTTTGGTACTGTCTGAAAAAACATCGTGATGCTTCCTTTCTTGATTGTGCTTTATATGTGTCAAAGAGATTTAACCAGGAGGAATTCGAATTGTTTGTGACACTTTGCTGGGCGATCTGGCGTGAAACTTGTATTCGTAAGCACGATGCCGAGGGTAAGAGCATGAAATTTAGAGCGGATTGGGTTTATGCATTTCTAGATTCGGTTCGCAACTCTAGATTAAAGTGTGATGTATCAGTGATTGCTCCACAAATCTCAGCAGACCATTTATGGAAGCCGCCTCTCCCTAACTTATTTCGACTAGATGTGGATGCGGGATTTGATACCAGGCGTAACAAATTCAGTGTTGGAGCGATAATTAGAGACTCACGAGGAGTGACAATAGGTGCCCATGCTCTTATCATATGTAATCCGGGTGGTGTCCTTGCAGCTGAAATTTTTGCTATTCGTTGTGGTATGGATCTTTGTCTCCAGGTGGGAGTTTTTTCTGTTTGTATCTATTCTGACTCAAAGGAGGCGATTCGAGTAGTTCTCAATCCTGACCTG
This sequence comes from Primulina eburnea, assembly GCF_022965805.1. Taxonomy (NCBI): domain Eukaryota; kingdom Viridiplantae; phylum Streptophyta; class Magnoliopsida; order Lamiales; family Gesneriaceae; genus Primulina; species Primulina eburnea. The sequence goes on from NC_133113.1 coordinate 1,838,648, forward strand.
GACTCTGGCCCTTTGGGTGTCTTGGCTATTGAAGCTAATTCTATGTTCCGAGATAATCATTTTGTGTCGATCAAACACATGCATCGTTCGGCCAATAATGTGGCACATTTTCTTGCTCATAGAGCTTTCAATAACTTTTCTGATGAAATTTGGCTAGATGGAAATATTCCATCTTGGCTTTCTTGTATTGTAAATCGGGATTTACCTACTTAATATAATGAATGTTTAATTTTCAAAAAAAAAAAAGAGATTGAGGAGTTATTGTCAAATCGTAATATATATATATATATATATATATATATATATATATATATATATATATATATATATATATATATATATATATATATGAGATTGAGGAGTTATTGTCAAATCGTAATATATATATATATATATATATTAATTTATAGGATCAAAAGAAGCTAATGTCACATGTTTCAACTTCCCTTCTTAATAGCCTAAAAAAATGGAGACTCACCATAATAATTGGAATAAATTAATTGGAAAAAGTATGTGTGTAAGGACGAGACCCGTTGAAATTGTAGCGATTGAGGTGTGACAGCCTTTAATATCCAACAGAATCTCCATCCATCTGTCTCATATATTTATTATTCTTATATTATATTATATATATAAATAATAGTAGTTGAATGAATATTCTTATATATTATATTATATGCATTATATTATATTATATAAAGGTTAAACGGTGAACTACTTTTATTTTGAAATTTGATATCTATCGATCGGTCATTTTCCTTGTACTTTTGTGTTTGTCCACATATCTCTTAAAATTCATTTACACCAAAATACGATTTCATCAATTTTAATCTCTTGAGTTTCGCCTTTTATAGGCAAAACATGCGAATCTATCATTACGAAAATATATTACGTGAGTTCAAATTTTATTTCTCCTATATAGTAAATATTTACGTAAAGTAAATATATTTTTTAATAGTATTCTTTGTCTTTACTTTATTGAATTTAATGGTACTTCAACTTAAATATATTTTAAAAGAAATTGCAAATTTGATTCTTCATATACATCTCTTTGCGATTTTAATCATCTACGTTATAAAATTTTAGTTTTAATCCATTATCTTTGTTTTTTTTATTCATTTTCTATGTACGTGGCGTTGATATATTTCCGGTGTGACCAATTCTGCATAATTACTTCCATGTAAAAAGTATAAAATCGCAAAACAAATTACCAAAAATGCTAAAAAAAAAATAAAGATACTCGATTATGATAATATAGTTGATCAAAATCACAAAACATCAACGCGAGAAAAACAATTTCCATATATTTACTTATGTTTTGTACGATTACCATTTTTTGTTTTTTATATATATGAGTTTTTGTTGTATGATGAAGATACTTTTATAAAAAATAATACATGTGAAACTTCATGAAGAACCTCATTGTTAATAAATAACTAGCAAGCACTTGACAATCAACATAAATTAAATTTTATTATAAAATATAAATTTAATGTTTGCTAGAATGATTTTTTCAATTTTGTTATATTTAATTTATATATGTCATTATACATATATAGATATTAAAAATTGTTTGAGAATGAAAGCAATTAATAATGCTAACACTATTTCGATCCGTCGTTTTATATGCCATTATATGTATATAAAAATACCCTTTTCCCTAGTAAGTATCCTGGGTGTGGGGGCAGTGTCCACACCCAGAATCAATGGCTGAGATTCAATCTCATTAGGAAAATTTTTTTTAAAAAAAATAAAAATTGGGCCAGAAAAAATTCTGGCCCTTGGATGTACACCTGCAGGCAGTGTCTGCAGGGGTAGGAAGGAATAATCCCTTTTCCCTCCGTCACTCTTTATCTCTGTGTGTGTGTCTATATATAAATATATATATATATATATATATATATATAGATTGGATCAAAGCAAAGGCAAAAGCTGGGAACAAATAAGCCAAGAAAAATAAAAACATGGCTGCAAACGATAATAAGCAGCATTTACAAGTTGCAGATGATGAAGAAAGCCAAATCAACGCCACCAAGATTCAGCCTGTCTTCTCTACTCCTGAGTAACTACAAATTCTTCCTAGATATTCACACACAAACACACACATGTGTGTATGTGTATATATATTGCATTCATTTCGTACGATATTTGTACTATTCTTTTTTTTTGTAAATAATTGTTTGTTTGATGTTTTTAAGCAGTCCGGAGCCTTGGATGATTGATCCTCAGAAGCAAACAACGAGTGAGATGTGGGGCTTGAATGAGCTTTTGACTATGGATGTAAGAATAAACACATCCATAGCATAATATTCAAAGGATTTATGTATTTTTCTTGAACAAATTGAATGTTCATTCTGTGATATTTGACTTTTTTAGTTTCTTGATGATAACATGTAATAGATGTGGCGAGCATCGGTCGGGGAGATGATCGGAACGGCGGTTCTGGTGTTCATGCTGGACACTATCGTAATATCGACTATACAATCAGACATCAAAATGCCGAACCTAGTGCTGTCGGTACTAGCTGCGATAATAATCGCGATTCTCCTTCTTGCCGTACACCCGGTCTCCGGTGGCCACATAAACCCGATAATCTCATTCTCCGCCGCATTAGTCGGCCTCATATCGATGTCCCGTGCCATAGTCTACATAGCTGCACAGTGCCTTGGTGCAACACTAGGTGCCCTGGCCTTGAAGGCTGTGGTTAGCAGCACAATTGAGCAAAACTTTTCACTCGGGGGGTGTACTATCACAGTCATTTCACCAGGCCCAAATGGGCCGGTCACCATCGGTCTCGGGCTGGGCCAAGCGTTGTGGCTAGAGATAATTTGTAGTTTCATTTTCTTATTCGCCTCGATATGGATGGCCTATGATCATAGGCAAGCAAGTGCATTGGGTCACGTTTTGGTTTTCACGATCGTCGGTGTCGTTTTGGGCCTTCTCGTGTTCGTCTCGACCACGGTTACGGCCCAAAAGGGCTATGCAGGAGCGGGGATGAATCCGGCTAGGTGCCTCGGGCCGGCCATAGTTCGAGGCGGACATCTTTGGGACGGGCATTGGGTGTTTTGGGCCGGGCCGACTATAGCTTGTGCTATGTTTTATTTGTACACAAAGATTATTCCCAGCCAGCATCATAAGTCCAAGGCTTATGACCATGATTTCTTCAATGTCATGAAGGTCATGTTTGGAGGTCATACAACTAATAAATAAATAAAATGGGAAAGATAATAATATATTCACACATATATGTCGATTTTAACTATCTTGTAAGTTGAATATGTTGTACAATTTAGATCCTTTCTTTTGCCAAGAAATAATGGAAATAGTGTCTTTCTGTAACCATCTTTTGTATTTCATTCCTTCGAAAATTAATGGGCAAGTGAACAGTTGTGGAACCACAGTCATTTGCACCCGAGCTAATCCCGTACGGTCCATTTTTTTTTTTTAGTCTAGGTAAATCTATTTAAGATATTAAAAAATTATAGAGTTTAAAATTATAGTCATGATAAAACGATATTTCTGGTTCCATCCTTGCTGGTGGATCAATCTTACATTGTATTTTATAAATCATAGATGGAATTCTTTTGAAAGTGTTTGAGATATTAGCTTTAGGTGAAGCTACTAATGAGGTAAAATTTCACATGAAATTAATATATTTGTGTATTTTAAAATCTTTATTTTGAAATCACAAGCACATACTTAAATATGACACTTTTTTCCACGGATTTGGGGATTCACGGGGAAAACCCGAAACGAGGATGGTGATCTCCGATTTGTTCGGGACAGGCTGGGTAACGGTATACCGCAATTTCGGTATGGTATCGATATAATACCTTCTATGCCTAATTTTTCAAAAAAATTGTTAATCTCATCAAAATCACAACAAAATAATGTTATTATAATAATTTTTCGGTATATATCGAATTACCGAACATTTCAAAAACATATAAAGATACCAATACCGAATACCGTACCGAAATTTTCGGTATCCCGTTAATATCGGTATATACGGTATTTTTCGATATGGTATGCACGGTATATCGAAATTTCGGTATTTTTTCCCAGCCCTACCCATGGACATGGTCCTTGAACCATCATCTTGGCCTTGTTATGCTGCTCGGGCTATTCTGAGAGCCCATGTTTGTATGAGTATGTAGTAGTCTGATTGGCTTCCCGGGTTGTTGCATGCTCAGGGATGGTTTTAATGAGCTACTTTTTTCTTATTCGGGCTGGCTGTCAACCCATCTTCTCTTAGCCTCCCGTGTAAAGCTTTCCGTTTCTAGTTTTCTTACTTTTTCCGAGTCCAAAGATGACCCCAGAACCCTTTCTGAGGTTATCAATCAATTAAATTACATTCTCATCGGCATTCTGGACGTGCCTAAACTCAGCCAACTCTTTTACATGGTTCCCGATTGGGTAAAGTACATCGATCTAGCATATGACCTCCAGATGGGTCTAGCTCGGATCGAGACCAGGCAAATTAGAGGTTCAGCTCGTCGGAATCCTTTTTGTGGCATGTCTAGATATTGTTGTCACGAGCTTCATTTGTTTGTTCATCAAGTTGTTCGTTCCACGCACTTAGGCTCAGTGAGAATGTATTGCAAATAAACGATAATGTTGTCCATGATGGGGAAGCATATGCATTGTGGAGATAGATTTGAGAATCCAAAGTTTAATTCCTTGTATGATATTGAGGACTAAACATCAATCGCGCCAACAAGTCTTGTTAGTCGTGAATTATGAATTGGGAATTGCATGATCGCAAACGTGATGATTGGATTCGAATCGAGTCTTTTGAAATCTATGAATTTATACTAATTATTAAATTATAATATAAACAAAAAAAATCAAATTCTGTATTATTTTTGTACTTGAAATAAGGTTAAAATATCTTTTCAACTGCCAACCCTCGTTTTTATTTCAAAAAACAAGTATTTATCATGTGCCAAATTTGGTTACGACTAGTTATCGCATTCATTGGCTTACATGGTGTGTGATTTTGCGTGTTTATTGTCCAAAAAACAATTAACAGATAATTTACTGAATTCTTCGATAATTAACAAAATGCATTTAATATGTGATACCCTTGTAAGAGCCCGGGTCATGGATGACCCGGAATATCAAATGGATTCCCAAATCCGAGTAAGTCTGCAGGTGGATTCTTCTGGAGCCGGGCAGGTGCAAGCCCATGCTCGACTCTCCGGGCAGTCATAGGCCCGGGCTCTTGTATAAATCTCCAGGGAGGCATTCTACCCGGCCACTTCGATATGAGCACCGCACTCGAGTATACTAGCAGAATAGGATGTGGGCGACTGTCCCATCTCTGACACCGTGCCGATGAGTTGACATGTCAGAATATAGGGTGTGCTCAGCCGTCCTACTATAATTAGTAGCTAGGTAGCACGGAGAACGAGGTCATCATTACTCCTCATATTATAAATACCAGGTTTTCTCTTTACATTTGAGGGGGATTCATTCATTCATTCACACCAATCACACAGCCATCACTTGGCTACATTGGTTTTATTGCTTGAATGCCCTGCTGACTTAAGCATCGGAGTGGTCACGCCGGACACCCCTCCGGCGCCCATTCACGAGTTCCTTTCATTGTGTGCAGGTTACAACTGAAGCCATATTACGGAGATATATCTCATTGCTCTTATTCCCATCATTATATTGATAGCAGATCCGGTGGAGCTCCCGACCCGGCTCACCCATTTCACCAGGATCGCATCATTGGCGCCGTCTGTGGGAAACTTGAGCTCAAGACGTAGATATGGTTTCCATTCGAAGCAAGTCCGACCTTGCTCGGCACCACAGTAAGCCCAACTCTCCTTGGCAAACATAGAAGTCCGACCAGCTCGGCATTCAGATCTTATATGTGGATTTTATATGAGCTCGAAGCTCAGCAGCTATTCCGGATTGACGTGGAAGAGTATTTGCTATGTACTCAGTAGCATACAGCTGTAGTCTAGCTCAACTAGAGAATTTCACTCTACCGAAAATGAATTCGGATTCAGTATTTCCAGGTTAGTGATTTGGTTTTTAATAAAACTAATATAGCAGGAGAAACAAAATCTTTTAAGTCCGGGAGATACTAGGCCCCGGCACTCATATTCAGAGCCCGGGAGGTATGAGGCCCCGGCATCCGGCACTCATATTCAAAGTCCGGGAGATACTAGGCCCCGGCACTCATATTCAGAGCCCGGGAGGTATGAGGCCCCGGCATTCGGCACATTATATTAAGTCCAGGGATCCGTACTCTGGCTCGGGGCTCCGTACCTCGACCATTTATGAAGGCCAGGGCTCCGCACCCTGGTTATCTATTAAGTCCAGGGATCCGTACCCTGGCTCGGGGCTCCGCACCTCGACCATTCATGAAGCTAAGGCTCCGCGCCTTGGTTATTTATAAGCCCAGGGTTCTCAAACCTGGCTCGGGGCTCCGCACCTCGACCATTCCAAGTCCCGGGACCTGCTCCCCGGCCCAAGGCTCCGCACCTTGGTTATTGATAAGCCCAGGGCACTACACCCTGGCTCGGGGCTCCGTACCTCGACCATTTATGAAGGCCAGGGCTCCGCACCCTGGTTATCTATTAAGTCCAGGGATCCGTACCCTGGCTCGGGGCTCCGCACCTCGACCATTCATGAAGCTAAGGCTCCGCGCCTTGGTTATTTATAAGCCCAGGGTTCTCAAACCTGGCTCGGGGCTCCGCACCTCGACCATTCCAAGTCCCGGGACCTGCTCCCCGGCCCAAGGCTCCGCACCTTGGTTATTGATAAGCCCAGGGCACTACACCCTGGCTCGGGGCTCCGTACCTCGACCATTTATGAAGGCCAGGGCTCCGCACCCTGGTTATCTATTAAGTCCAGGGATCCGTACCCTGGCTCGGGGCTCCGCACCTCGACCATTCATGAAGCTAAGGCTCCGCGCCTTGGTTATTTATAAGCCCAGGGTTCTCAAACCTGGCTCGGGGCTCCGCACCTCGACCATTCCAAGTCCCGGGACCTGCTCCCCGGCCCAAGGCTCCGCACCTTGGTTATTGATAAGCCCAGGGCACTACACCCTGGCTCGGGGCTCCGTACCTCGACCATTTATGAAGGCCAGGGCTCCGCACCCTGGTTATCTATTAAGTCCAGGGATCCGTACCCTGGCTCGGGGCTCCGCACCTCGACCATTCATGAAGCTAAGGCTCCGCGCCTTGGTTATTTATAAGCCCAGGGTTCTCAAACCTGGCTCGGGGCTCCGCACCTCGACCATTCCAAGTCCCGGGACCTGCTCCCCGGCCCAAGGCTCCGCACCTTGGTTATTGATAAGCCCAGGGCACTACACCCTGGCTCGGGGCTCCGTACCTCGACCATTTATGAAGGCCAGGGCTCCGCACCCTGGTTATCTATTAAGTCCAGGGATCCGTACCCTGGCTCGGGGCTCCGCACCTCGACCATTCATGAAGCTAAGGCTCCGCGCCTTGGTTATTTATAAGCCCAGGGTTCTCAAACCTGGCCCAAGGCTCCGCACCTCGACCATTCCAAGTCCCGGGACCTGCTCCCCGGCCCAAGGCTCCGCACCTTGGTTATTCAGTAAGTCCGAGAGACAAAAGGCCCCGGCATCTTATCTCAAGTCCATGAGACACGAGACTCCGGCATTTCATCTCATTTCTGGGAGACATGAAGCCCCCGATGCTTTTATAGAACAAAATCGATTGTCTCTTTGGGAATCCAAGCATGACTGATCGGGACAGCGAGTATGACTCTAGCCCGACTATTTAAGGGATGTGTGATGATACCCTTGTAAGAGCCCGAGTCATGGATGACCCGGAATATCAAATGGATTCCCAAATCCGAGTAAGTCTGCAGGTGGATTCTTCTGGAGCCGGGCAGGTGCAAGCCCATGCTCGACTCTCCGGGCAGTCATAGGCCCGGGCTCTTGTATAAATCTCCAGGGAGGCATTCTACCCGGCCACTTCGATATGAGCACCGCACTCGAGTATACTAGCAGAATAGGATGTGGGCGACTGTCCCATCTCTGACACCGTGCCGATGAGTTGACATGTCAGAATATAGGGTGTGCTCAGCCGTCCTACTATAATTAGTAGCTAGGTAGCACGGAGAACGAGGTCATCATTACTCCTCATATTATAAATACCAGGTTTTCTCTTTACATTTGAGGGGGATTCATTCATTCATTCACACCAATCACACAGCCATCACTTGGCTACATTGGTTTTATTGCTTGAGTGCCCTGCTGACTTAAGCATCGGAGTGGTCACGCCGGACACCCCTCCGGCGCCCATTCACGAGTTCCTTTCATTGTGTGCAGGTTACAGCTGAAGCCATATTACGGAGATATATCTCATTGCTCTTATTCCCATCATTATATTGATAGCAGATCCGGTGGAGCTCCCGACCCGGCTCACCCATTTCACCAGGATCGCATCAATATGAATTGAAAATATATAATAATAATAGAGATATTACTACTCTCAACCCTATTAATGAATTCGTAGCAGCTATATAATAATATTCATTTATATAAATTATTAAAAAAATACAATATTAGTTATTATTTAATATTAAATCTTATGATACGTCATTTTTTACGTGGTAAACGAGAACATGTCCAGCTTGAAAACATGTGGACTTGGTAAACTTGACTAAGAATTTCGTACTCCACTAAGTTTTTGCTTTGGATAACTCGGCTGACCGAGTCTACTTTATAAAATAATTTAATTTAGTTTATATCTCCTAATTAACAGATACTTTTAAACGAGACGTCCTTTATTAAACACGCCTCGTTTGTGCATATATATATATATATATATATATATTTGATATCCTGCACACCTACCGTACACACCTTTGTGAGCACCGATGAGGTGGCTGCACACCTACCGTGCACACCTTTGTAGGCACCGATGAGGTGGCACTCACCTATTGGATGTGATGAAATATAGAAAAATTGTGCATCCAATGAGTGAGTGACACCTCATCGGTGCCTACAAAAGTGTGCACGGTAGGTGTATAGGATATCAAAACTATATATATATATATATACACACACACGAGACGGCCTTGTATTAAACGCGCCTTGTTTGTGCGCGTTTAATACAAGGCCGTCTCGTTGCCATCCTTAAACAAGTGATATGCTGATAATAACTTAAATTTATTTGCAATATTCATGAAGATTTTATACGGTACATCTGCAAAGGAGGAGCTAAATGTTTTTATTTAGGGGGGTCCAAAAATATTTTTTTAATAATAACTGAACATTAAAAATAATATAGTAGTAATTACTTGCTCTATTTATTTGTATGCACAACAGCAAATTAATAAGTATGATACCAAAACAATCCGTAATTTATCAAAAACAATATTCAAGGAGATCATAAATTTTTCACTAAATTCCATAAATTTAAAAATTAATTACAATTCCTAAATACAAATAAAAAATAAAATATATAACTTATAAATTTTTGAAATCAAAATCCTACAATTTTCAAAAATGAAAAATATCAACCCCAGGGGTCTCAAAGGCTGAACGATTAATTAGCTTGATGTTAGAATATGTGTTCAATGAAACAACTTGTCGCTTGAGCTTTATTGATTTTTATGTAAAAAAAAATTACTTTAATGATATTTTACGGTTTTATCCTATTATGACAATTATTTTATTTATATACTCATGTAAGCTGCATAGATAAAACCTTTAAATATACAATAGGTATCATGATGTCTTTCTTTCAACATAAGATCATTAAACTCAGTAAGAAGTGTACCATATATTCTAAACATGTTCTTAGTCGAATATGCAATTTAAAATAAGGATAAATGTCTCTTGAACTTGAGGCTAGTATCTGTGATATAAATTTCACCTTTCGTTGGTAAGGACATGCAGATGTTCATTCATATAGATGGGTGATCAATTGATAATTCACTGAAAAACCCTCCATTGGACTGTTAGAATAGTTTGCAATTATGGTTGTACATCATTAGTCATTTGACTGGGACAATGTAGAAGCTCTACGTATTATCATGTACTTTGATGTGTTTACCGAATTCATCGTGGGTCATCAGGTGGCGAGGTCGTGCGTAGTTCCGAAATACGTAGGAATCGATGTATTGTAGTCATGGATTCACCGTTTGCCTACGAGTGAAGTAATCATATATGATCTGATGAGTTGATAGTGCAAGGAATCTTTAGCCAGAGTACGATATGTACTTTAGGGAAGGTGGTTCTCTAGTTGCATATCCAATGTGACTATTATAACTCAAAGATATATAACATTGTTACTGACTTTATTTGCAACTTTCGATATACCAATAGCTGCAGACTCGATCGGATATTTAAGTTGAATAGACTGTATTGTACACTAGCCATAACTTAAGGTTCTTGCATACACTATCAGTGATATGTAGGAGATCTTGGGTGCGATGAGATATTCAGATTCAAAGAATTAAATTTGGAGGCTGTAGTTTGATATAGATCAAATAGATTGTTTATAGATGAGTTTATAAGTGAATTTTATGTAATTGAAGTTGTGAAAGTTAGCTCGATTTCAAACTAAATGAGGAGAGTTGATCTGTCTATTTTAGTGAAGTAGTTCACAAAATTGTTAGCTGCAAAAAATGGATCAGTTGAAATTTTGTCATTCAAAATTTTCAATTTTCATTATATGAACGAGACTTGTAACATCGATACGTCGGAGCAGTCTGATCGTCGATCGAAATTATAATAAAATCATTATTATTTATTTTGTCAAATTAAACAATAATGTTAGTAGTGATAACTAATATATGTACATGGTTCTCATGTAATATTCTAGAGGGGTTTAGAGTTGACTTTACATTTTATATACTACATGAAAATTTTGATTAATGAAAATAAAGGAATGGACTAGGATAATGAATCCTAATAGCATTGAGATAGTGTACTAGCATTAATATGTTATCCAATGTGGATAACATGTCACATAACAATGCACAATTACACATAAAAGCATCCCCTCCCTCACAAAGATTTTCGACCACCTCTTTAATTTCACAAAGAAATTTCGGCCACCTTTCCCGCACCTCCGTGATGCCCCAATGTCACCGCAACGCCATCAAATTTGTAAAATTTCAACGTTCTAGTCTCGATGTAAATTGTGTAGATCTCTAGTGCGATCTAAATGAGGAATTCAATCTATGATTGTTGACCTTATTTGACGATCGAAGAAAGAGGAAGATCCATTCGTAGGGATTTACAAGAAAGACGAACTCTGCTACTCCCGAATTGGTTTGGTATCCAACGTTAAATACACAAAAGTAAACAAATTTAAACACCATATGAATTTTAGATCATACGACGTCCAATGACTGATTTAAATATGAAAACAAAATTTTTAAACTTCCGCTACGCATTGAGTTCGAGTGTTTTTCGAATACATAACTCCATGCTTGTAGCATGGACTTCAATTACCCCTAACAAAAGTGTTAAGTCGGGATCATCTCTAGATGAGTTAGCCAAAACAAAAATTGCAACTCCAGATCTTTATCTCGAGTCATACATTCACCTCGAGGATTGAAAAGGGAAAGATCAACCTTATACCTCATACAGAAAATGGTAAATCTAAGGCTGTTTGTTACTATAGAATCTGCTATTTCTCCATTTCAAATATATAAACAGAACCGAGAAAAATTAAAAACAATAATAGACATTAACCCAACCACAATTTTGGTTGATATAACATGAAAATATCCTAGGATATGGATGAAACCAAATTCATATCCAAAGGAAGTAAAGACTTGGTATGAATTTGGGATTCTTGCCTCAGTTTATATTACATCATTTAGCTTCCCTGAAATTTCAAGATTGCCTAAGTAGTTCAAGAAAGAGTACACAAGAAAAGGACAAACAATGATTACTTGTCCAAATGAAGTATTTTGGAGCTATACTTCATCAATACAACACCAGAATTAACAAGGAAGGTCTCACACGAAGCCTTTCATTTTATCAAGCTAAGAAGGCCAAATACAAATATTCATAAATTTTTCAAAGATTCTCCGGTATAATAAACATCCTTGGTTGCTTCATTCACTGAAAATGACATCTCTACAGAAGGGCATTGAGTCTATGGGTTTGTCTTAAAGAGATGGACAAAAGTTTTCATTCAAATTTTATTAAAATCATGTAAATGAAACATTCTTGATAAACATTATGATAAGAAAAACAACAAATTTTGCAGAAGAACTATTTGAAAAAAAATATTTTGTGGAATAGAAAGCTACCAGATGGCAAAGAAACTCTCCGAAAATTCTGTAACATGGCTAATGTGGGAAGATGGTTAGAAAGCATCTGCTCAGAATGCCAAAATCAGAAAGAGCCATAATTCGGGAAAGGTTTTCGACCAAGATCTTAACGAAAACATAATGCAGAAACAAATTCAAGTGGTGAAAGACCACACAAGTCACTATTTATTCGAGGACTATAAAAAAACAGATGATTCCCCGACAGAGATAAAACATACATGTGATCCAGCCATTCTATTAGTAGAGAATGGACCGCCATTAAAACACGATTCCACTGACTAGTGGAAGATGGACCACTCAACCACCTATAAAGACAAGCCACTAACTAGTGGTTGAAAGAACTATCACTCACAAGATGTAGTCGGTCACAACTGACAGAATAATTTACAGGATTTGAAGTACATATTAGTGGCTGAAAGGACCACCACTCACAAAATATTGTTGGCTACAACTGATAGAATAATTTACAAGAGTTGAAGTCCGAATTTAAAATTCACCAAGACTTCTATATATACCAAGACAGAAGAAAGATAAATACATCATTCAACATATTCATTTTTTTCAAATAAATTATAATATTTTTCTTTCTAGTTAATGTGTGTTGTATTCTGGGCTACTATAAGTAGCTAAACAACTTTATCTTCCTCTACAAGAGGTTACTATGTAATAATATGTTGTATATTTGAATAAAAAAACCAAATCTTGTTGCCGCTCTCATGTATAATTTTCAAAATTAAAATTTTGCTATACACTCTGAGGTAAGAAACGATAAGTGTTGTATTAATTGTCATTGAAAGAATTTACATCAGAAACCATCTATTGTGACTATTTGGTTAGGAATTGAGAAACAATCCATAAAATCATGTGGACATAACCATACTACACTATAGTCAAAGAGGTAAAATATTCAGTTTATTATACAGAAACATGTGAGTAATATAAAAAAATATTTGAATTATGATATATAAAGTTGAAAACCTTATGCAGCAGTATATCTTTATGTTGTATGTCTATAAGAACATATCCGATAGATATAGCCATGGCACCTACCAAATTCAAGGAGTTTAAGGGTATTTTTGGAAAAAATTAAGCAATTAGAGAGCTCAACCAAAAATTTCAGGGATTAAAAAATTATGATAAAGTTAAGTATATGATTGAGGAGTTATTGTCAAATCGTAATATATATATATATATATATATATATATATATATATATATATATATATATATATATATATATATATATATTAATTTAAAGGATCAAAAGAAGCTAATGTCACATGTTTCAACTTCCCTTCTTAAATAATCGCCTAAAAAATGGAGACTCACCGTAATAATTGGAATAAATTAATTGGAAAAAGTATGTGTGTAAGGACGAGACCCGTTGAAATTGTAGCGATTGAGGTGTGACAGCCTTTAATATCCAATCGGTTCACTCGACCCTACCTCTGTGGGCACTGCCCGTAAAGATCGATCCAACGGCTCGGATTTTTCCGAGTCAATTTTTTTTTTTTTACATGGAGGTGGGTCCAAATCACTCATGTGGAGTGATCTAGACCATTCATTCCTCATGCAGGCACTGCCTGCACGGATAGGGTAAAACAATCCCCAATCGAATCTCCATCCATCTGTCTCATATATTTATTATTTTTATATTATATCATGACAAAAACTTGTGTAAGACGGTTTCACGAATCGTATTTTATGAGACAAATCTCTTATTTGAGTCATCCATAAAAAATATTACTTTTTATGCTAATAGTATTATTTTTTATTGTGAATATCGTTAGGGTTTACCGTCTCACAGATAATGATTCGTGAGAATATCTCACAAGAGACTTACTCTTATATTATATATAAATAATAGTTGAATGAATTTTTTGAGGAATTTGAATATATTATATTTTATAAAGGTTAAACGGTGAAGTACTTTTATTTTGAAATTTGATATCTATCGATCGGTCATTTTCCTTGTACGTACGATTTCATCAATTTTAATCTCTCGAGTTTCGCCTTTTATACGCAAAACATGTGAATGTATCACTACGAAAATATTTACGTAAATTAAATATATTTTTTAATAGTATTTTTCGTCTTTACTTGATTGAATTTAATGGTATTTCAATTTAAATATATTTTAAAAGAAATTGCAAACTTGGTTCTTTTGTGTGTATCTCTTTGTGATTTTAATCATTTACGTTATAAAATTTCAGTTTTAGTCCATTATCTTTGTTTTTTTTTTGTTCATTTTTTACGCACGTGGCATTAATATATCTCTGGTGTGTTCAATTCTGCGTAATTACTTCAATGTAAAAAGTACTAAAATCGCAAAACAAATTACCAAAAATGCTAAAAAAATTAAAGATACTCGATTTTGATAATATAGTTGATCAAAATCGCAAAACATCAACGAGAAAAACAATTTCCCTATATTTATTTATGTTTTGTACGCTTACCTAAAACTTTGACCCATTACCCACCCACCACGGTTAAATATTCTTCGGACCCACCCTACATTGAATACAAAATCGGGCCGGGTAGACCCGTGTGACCTGAATTTTTTTAAAATAAAAAAGTAATCTTTCTTCTCACATTACTGAATTATGAAACAGACAAACCTCTAAATACAACATTGTGAAAAATTAATTCATGTTTTCGACCACACTTGATAATAACAAACAAAGTATTTTAACGACAAAAAGATTACATAAAAAAAAAGTTACTAGCTCTCCAAAAAAATCTTGACATCTCCAAAAATAAATCATAACATAATTTAAACAGATCAATATAAAAACAGCGAGTAGGCAATATTTCAGACACATTCTTCGGGATCATTTTCCTCTTCATCAAGAATGGTGGGACAAGTTGGTAAACCACTTGAAAAATTAACTACAAAATTAAATAGAGAAAGTACATTGAAATAATAAAACTGTAATTTCAAATTGTAAAAAAATGTAATTTAAAGAGAGAAAGTACAGTAAAAAAATGAAAATGAAAATACAATAACAAAATAAAACTGTGATTTATTTACCTTGCACCTCACCTCACAACCATCTACGCGAGCACATCAATGCCTCCAAATTCGTAGGATTAAGTCTACTAAGATGAGGACCAACTATTCTTTCACTATTGCTAAAAGTAGATTCAAATGCAACAGTTGACATAAGAATATCTAAGATTATTATGGTTGAGGTGATCTATTAAAAAAAATGAAAATTAATAAAACTAAAATCCTAGAATATTTATATCCACATATATGAGGTGTGTATGAGACGTATATTGTAGGAACCATGACTCGTCTCATATCCGGACGGGTCTGAAAATTGGACTCGAGACTCGCCTCATGACTCATTTAGTATACCCAAACCCACCCCATACTCGCATGTCATTACCCAGACCCATTGACATCCCTAACAAGCACTTGACACGCGACATAAATTAAATTTTATTATAAAATATAAATTTAATATTTGCTAGAGTTATTTTTTCAATTTTGTTATATTTAATTTATATCTGTCGACTGTCATTATACATATATAGATATTAAAAATTGTTTGAGAATGAAAGCAATTAATAATGCTATTTCGATCCGTCGTTTTATATGCCATTATATGTATATAAAAATACCCTTTTCCCTCCGTCACTCTTTCTCTCTGTGTG
The DNA here is from genome assembly GCF_022965805.1 of Primulina eburnea. Taxonomy (NCBI): domain Eukaryota; kingdom Viridiplantae; phylum Streptophyta; class Magnoliopsida; order Lamiales; family Gesneriaceae; genus Primulina; species Primulina eburnea. Next base: position 1,854,593 of record NC_133113.1, read on the forward strand.
TGTGTGTATATATATATTGGATCAAAGCAAAGGCAAAAGCTGGCAACAAATAAGCCAAGAAAAATAAAAACATGGCTGCAAACGATAATAAGCAGCATTTACAAGTTGCAGATGATGAAGAAAGCCAAATCAACGCCACCAAGATTCAGGCTGGCTTCTTTACTCCTGAGTAACTACAAATTCTTCCTAGATATTCACACACAAACACACACATGTGTATATGTGTATATATGCATATATATTGCATTCATTTCGTACGATATTTGTACTATTCTTTTTTTGGTTAATAATTGTTTGTTTGATGTTTTTAAGCAGTCCGGAGCCTTGGATGATTGATCCTCAAAAGCAAACAACGAGTGAGATGTGGGGCTTGAATGAGCTTTTGACTATGGATGTAAGAATAAACACATCCATAGCATAATATTCAAAGGATTTATGTAGTTTTCTTGAACAAATTGAATGTTCTTTCTGAGATATTTGACTTTTTAGTTTCTTGATGATAATAACATATAATAGATGTGGCGAGCATCGGTCGGGGAGATGATCGGAACGGCGGTTCTTGTGTTCATGCTGGACACTATCGTAATATCGACTATACAATCAGACATCAAAATGCCGAACCTAGTGCTGTCGTTACTCGCTGCGATAATAATCGCGATTCTCCTTCTTGCCGTTCATCCGGTCTCCGGGGGCCACATAAACCCGATAATCTCATTCTCCGCCTCATTAGTCGGCCTCATATCGATGTCCCGTGCCATAGTCTACATAGCTGCACAGTGCCTTGGTGCAACGCTAGGTGCCCTGGCCTTGAAGGCTGTGGTTAGTAGCACAATTGAGCAAAACTTTTCACTCGGGGGATGTACTATCACTGTCATTTCACCAGGCCCAAATGGGCCGGTCACCATCGGTCTCGGGCTGGGCCAAGCCTTGTGGCTCGAGATATTTTGTAGTTTCATTTTGTTATTCGCCTCGATATGGATGGCCTATGATCATAGGCAAGCAAGTGCATTGGGTCACGTTTTGGTTTTCACTATCGTCGGTGTCGTTTTGGGCCTTCTCGTGTTCGTCTCGACCACGGTTACGGCCCAAAAGGGCTATGCAGGAGCGGGGATGAATCCGGCTAGGTGCCTCGGGCCGGCCATAGTTCGAGGCGGACATCTTTGGGACGGGCATTGGGTGTTTTGGGCCGGGCCGACTATAGCTTGTGCTATGTTTTATTTGTACACAAAGATTATTCCCAGCCAGCATCATAAGTCCAAGGCTTATGACCATGATTTCTTCAATGTGATGAAGGTCATGTTTGGAGGTCATAGAACTAATTAATAAAAAAATGGGAAAGATAATAATATATTCACACATATATGTCGATTTTAACTATCTTGTAAGTTTAATATGTTGTACAATTTAGATCCTTTCTTTTGCCAAGAAATAATGGAAATAGTGTCTTTCTGTAACCATCTTTTGTATTTCATTCCTTCGAAAATAAATAGGCAAGTGAACAGTTGTGGAACCACATTCATTTGCACCCGCTAAACCCGGTCGGTCCAGTTTTTTTTTAATTTTTTTAAAAATAATTTTGGATCTATTTAATATCAGTCTAAGTAAATCAATTTAAAATATTAAAATATTCTAGAATTTAAAATCATAGTCATAATAAAACGATATTTCTCGTTCCATCCTTGCAAATGGATCAACCTTACATTTAATATTTTATTTTATAAATCATAGATGGAATTTTTTTGAAAGCGTTCGAGATATTAGCTTTTGTTGAAGTTAATAATGAGGGAAAATTTCGATTAATATATTTGTGTATTTTAAATCCTTATTTTAAATCACAAGCACATACTTAAATATGACAATTTTTTCCACGGATTTAGGGATTCACGGGAAAAACCCGAAACGAGGAGAATGATCTCCGATTTGTTTGGGTACGGGCCGAGTATGAAGATATTATCTTGTCTTCGAACCAGTCCCGGAAAAATATTAATAATAAAAATAATAATATTAATAATATAATAATATTATTAATATTAATAATATAATAATAACATTATTCTTAAAATATTAATAATAATATAATTAATATTAATATTATCACTAATAATAATAGATAATAATAAGTTTTGGCTCAGAGAATTCTCGTACTCGTCCACGTCTTGTCCCATTAATATTTTTGAAATGAGGATGAGGGAAATAGATGAGAATTTGATCTATGCGGTTTTGGATTCCGGGATTTTTCGAACCCGAAAAAATAGAAATCAAAATGGATATGAAGATAATGATGAAATTCGAGGATGATCCCCCGTCCCACCCATCGCCATCCCTACACATACTGTCATGTATCCTTGAAATGTTAATATGGGCACTTTTCCATCTAAAAAAAATGGACGAGTCCAATTAATTATGTTAGTGGACCATTTAATTTCACCCCCATTTTTGTTAAATAGTCATTTTCAAATTTAAATCCATCGTTGGTTATTGGGATCTTCGCATCAATACGTTATTATTGTAAGTTGGTCCTTTTCACTTTGTAAATAAAAATATGGCCAACTTCATGTTAATTTTACTACTTATATTATAGATTTCTTTGTCCTATATCACAAAGGGAATGAACATCGATGACTTTTACTACATTATAAGTATGATTCTATTTTATAATTTTGCTCTTCCTTTCACCAATCATTTTCACATTCAACCAATTGACATTTATTAAAACCCAAAGAGTATGTCTTTTGTGAGACGGTCTCACAAATCTTTATCTGTTAGACGGGTCAACCTTACCGATATTCACAATAAAAACTTAGCAAAAAAGTAATATTTTTTCATGGATGACCCAAATAAGAAACCCGTATAACAAGTACGACCCGTGAGACCGTCTCAAACAAGTTTTGGCCAAACCCAAAATCAATAAACCTTATCTGTACGCATTTTCTGCAATGAGGATCATAAAAAAAATGACTGTGCAAGCGAATGGAAGATGATTGACTTAATGCTTACATTGAGAAAGATGTTTTTTTTTATGGAATTGACAATGAAGATATCATACAACGATATCAGATCATAACTTTTCAACGAAAATAATCGTGTATATATATATATATATATATATAGATGGACTTTGTAAAAATTATATATCATTGAATTTTGCCTCCTCTCGACTATATTATTGGCTTCCCCCCTGTTGCTACATTGAAGCCACACAACTTTTTCTTGTCAACATTAAAATAAAAATCTCATTTATATTCAAATTCTTTCGAGACAAATATATAGAGGAGACTACGAATTAATACACGTTATAATTTATCTTATGAGTTTCAATGCGTTTGGGCTATATTTTCATATTGATTCAATCGTTGAAAATTTAAATGGACTAGTCATTATAACATATGGTGTTTTAATATAAATATTTATCAAATAGATTTTATATTTTGCGAGAAATAAAAATAAGATTATTTAATTGTTCTCATACATCTATATATCATGAAGTACTTTACTTTTTTGCTTATTATATAATTTTTTTTGATAAAATAGACAAGCATTCACATAATTGATGGAAGGAAAAAAAACTGAAGGAGATGCAAGAAAACAGAGGAAGGAACAGAGGATAAATATAAACATGTAAAAATAAATTAATTTAGATTTCCTCAACATTCCATCCCTTAAACTGACGTTCCCTATAGATCCAGTTTAATAACAGTTACAATTTGAAGCTCCATTCCTCAAATTGAAACAATTGAAGCACAAACAGCAAGTAATTTTCTGAGCTTCTGAAATGAAGGAAATTTGAGAGGCTTGGTTAGAATATATGCAATCTGGTCTTCACTACTACGGTAAACAAGGTTAATGACTTCATCATTTGTGAGATCCCTCAAAAAATGATACTTCACATCTATATGCTTGCTTCGACCATGTAAAACTTGATTTTTTGAAAGCTTTATTGCTAAACTGTTGTCACAATAAATCTGAGTTGGTCCATCCTCTTTGAAATGCAGCCCTTTAAGGATTTTCTTTAGCCAAATAGCTTGACAAGCACAAGTTGTTGCATCAAAAAATTCAGCTTTAGTAGATGATAATGTGAAATAGGTTGCTTCTTTGATGACCATGAAACAGCTCATGTCCCCATCATGAAAACATAACCAGATGTGCTTTTTCGATCATCTGAATCGCCTGCATAATCCCTATCTATAAAGCCAAACAGATTTGACTTTTCTCCCTTCTCGAAGAACAACCCAAACTCCGTAGTACCTTGCAAGTAAAAGAAATTTCTTTTTGAAGCCAAGAGATAAATCTCTGTAGGACATTCCATGTACATGCTAATCATACTTACAACATATATTATATCAGGTCTTGTTGCTGTCAAATACATTAAACTCCCCAATATTTGTTTGTAGAGAGTGTCATCAACTTTTTTTCCTTCGTTTTCCTTTTTTAACTTTACTCCAAACTCATATGGAGTATTTACAGGATTACAATCCTTCATCTGAAATATGTCTAAGATTTCTCGCACATATTTCTTTTGAGAAATACAAATTCCAACAGAGGACTGCACTACTTCAATACCAAGAAAATAATGCATCATACTGTTGGAAGCGTAATATATTTGAGAGAAAGGACTCGGGAACTTTGAATCTATTTTATTTCTTGTTCTCACCCTTCTGCGTGAATTACCTAGCCATATATTTATACTAAAATAACTAGGACTCTTTGTTGTCATCCAACAGCCTCCCTTAAATCAAGCTCATCGACTTCATCACACCGAGCATCTTCTTGCAGCTGGAGAAAATCTCGTATTTCAATGGTTTTGTAAAAATGTCAGCGACTTGTTCTTCGGTCCTGCAAAACTCAAGTGTTATCTCTTCTTTGTTCACCAAATCTCTGATGTAGTGATACTTGATTTCAATGTGTTTGCTTCTTCCGTGAAAGACTGGATTTTTAGCCAGGGCTATTGTTGACTTGCTATCGCATTTGATAGTAGTCGGATGTTCTTGCTTATGTTGTAACTCGGCAAGCATTTGTCTCAACCAAATTGTTTGTGTAGCACAATTTGTTGCTGCTATGTATTCAGCTTCTGCTGTCGACAAGGCAACCACTTGTTGTTTCTTTGATGACCAACAAAAATATCCGGATCCTAACTGGAAAGCGTAGCCGGAAGTACTATTTGGTTGTTCAGTGTCACCACCCCAATCACTATCAGTATATCCCACAAGCTGAAAACTGTCAGACATAGAGTAGAGTACTCCATCATCTGTAGTTCCTTTTATATATCTCAAAATTCTCTTTGCTGCCTGTAAATGAGATTGCTTTGGATTCTCCATATACCTACTGTAACGTACCGTACTTTTACCATTCAAAATTTGCGGAAAAATTAAAATTTTCTTAAACATAAAATCCTATACGGTTGTCACTCATCATTCATCATAATAATATTTGAAATCAACATCACCAACTAAAATTTTCTAACAACATACTTATTCAAAACGTCTCACAACCAACATAAAATCAGAGTATTTTAAAATTTTCATAAAACATAAACTTAGTGGTCCTCGGGTTTAGCCTTCTGCTCAGTCCAAGCCTGCCCCTTGGTCGCCACCTCCTGTCTCCTCCTCAACATACTCACCTGCATTGATCAAGTCTAGTGAGTCTAAAGACTCAACACGTATAAACTGGAGATAGCAAGTACTACATAATAACCACATAAAATTTCAAAATATAACATACATACTTGAAAGTTGAACCTACTTCATAAACTTGAATTTACATACATACATAATTAGACGTGCCATCAACTTAAACTTTTCATAAACATACTTGCATACTTGAATATACTTGAACATACATAACTTCAATATTTTTCGTAGAGGATGTTTCAAAGCAAGTGACCCATAACATAATAAATGCTTGATCAGACAAACCACAGTACTGGGCTGACAGGGACGTATCCACTGCCACATACATAAGATCCTCGTTCATAATTTAACGGGCTGGTTGGTCCCCGTTCATAATTTAACGCTTTCCAACATCGATCTAACTCGTTCATAATTTAACGAGCGGATTGGTCCCCGTTCATAATTTAACGCTTTCCAATCCTAAACATACTTTGGTCACAAGACATTTAGCATACATCCAAAACTTAAAATATTTTCTTTGCACGTCATCATACTTACTTACTTGGCGTTGAGGGATTCGTTGGACTTCGACTGGGGCCGTTGTTGCACATACTAACATGAATTTTTAAACACTTAACTTGCATGTCTTAGACGTAGGTACTCGAGCTCACCACCAAAGTGAATAAGTAGCTTATGACATTCTAGTTCGCTCAGGACTTGACCTCGCATAATTATCGTACTAAACCATGACATAAAACCACAAAACAAATCCTATATTTTACATAAATAAATTTTAACCAAGGTGCTAAACCATGATATAAAACCCCGAAGCAAATCCTAAAAAAAAAATTAATTTTTTTTTTTGAAAAGGGTGTACACGGACCCGTACACGGGGTCCGGGTAGAGGTCCGGGTAGGTATTGGAAATTCTCATTTTGGAGGAAAAAAGACACGTACCCCGTGTACGGGTCCGGGTAGGGGTCCGTGTAGGTACTGGAATCGCGAGAAAACGGAAATCCCTACACTTGAGACTTAATCCTACTCACTTTATCATAAAAGGCCATTAACCAACACTTCAAGACGCATCCTAGGATGCTATAACATTGATTCAAACTCGAAGAAACGCCCCAAAACAACTACGCAACACAAACAACGCAATACAACTCATGAACACAACATTTGACACCAAATCGATTCCTACGACTTCTAATTCAACCAAATACCTAACGACACTAAACGAACTACCAATAATCATCCCAACATCATTTTCGATATACTTAAAACACAGCAATGATCACCCATCGATACTCAACGAAGCCTGCAACAATAAAACTTCAAGAACATATCATGAACATATTTTTAGAAAATTTCAGTTTGACCAGTCTCACAAAAACGATCATAACTCACTCGTTTCTTATCCAAAAATTTCGAATTTTATATCAAATCGAAGGTATTAAAAAGTACTACGTTTTACATGTTGAAAGTTTTCTCAGAATCTCAACTGAAAATTCGCAGTTTTCAAAAGAACAGCAAAACACAATTTCAGATCCAGAAATATTTCAAAACGCATTTGATGAATTTTCTGCTCAAACTTCTACATCACACATATATTTTTACGCATAAAAACAACGCAACACATAATATGACATGATCGATGCAGCAAAGAAAGATTATACGTGCCTTTGATGATTAAACGTTACCGAACCGGCGATACCGAAGCGGAACGAGTGCTAGGATTGATCCAGACGAACGTGGCTCGATTTTCTTGAAATAAAAGTGAACTAAAAATGCTGGAATATTGCAGAGGGTGGACATGCTCTTGGAAAGGAGAACTAGGAGAGGGGAGTAGTGATGTGGAGATTGAAAGAAGAGAAGTTAAAGAAAACTTCCTTTCCCCTTAAGTCAAAAAGGTTGAAAAACATGTGTGGGTGTGTATGTGCTTTACGTGTGTGAGTGTGTGTGAAAAAATGTTTGAGTATTTGAATATGTGTGTGTGGTGTGTAGTAAACCACATGATTAATAATTATAAAATATGTGTTTAAATAAATAAATCATGCCAATTAAAATGTTAACAAATCAACAAATCAATAAAATTCTAATCCTATAATAAATTTACTAAATCCCCTAATTGATAAACTTTAAAAGTTTAAAAGTTCTAAAATAAATTAATATTTAAATTAGGCTTTAAAAAATATTAAAACTTCATAAATCATTTAAAATGCCTAATACCTAACTTAAAATAAAATACCACATTAAAATTTATTAAAAATCGTCTCGGTCTCCTTTCCTCGATCTCGCCTCGAATAATCGCCTGAAACATAAAACTCGAGAAAATATTTTTAACGTAGATCGATTAACCATAAATAATTAAAATAATAAAATTTAAATAAATTCATGGATTTTATGTATACTGATTTTTGGGCTTTACAGTATCTCCCCCACTTATAAAATTTCGTCCTCGAAATTAAGTCTTACCGAACAACTCCGGGTAGCGAAGTCTCATGTCTGCTTCAACTTCCCAAGTGGCCTCCTCCACTGATTGATTCAGCAACTGGACTTTGACTAGCTTAGTCGTCTTGTTCCGAAGCCTACGCTCTTGCCTGTCTAAGATTTGAATCGGTCTTTCCTCATAAGACAGATCTGGAGTCAACTGCAATGGCTCATGACTCAGAATATGCGAAGGATTAGCTAGATACTTCCTCAACATAGAAACGTGAAACACATTGTGCACTCCGGACAAATTCGGCAGGTAAGGCTTACACGATAAGCTAGAGTTCCAACTCTGTCAAGAATTTCGAACGGCCCAATAAATCTCGGACTCAGCTTGCCTCTCTTCCCAAACCTCATAACACCTTTCATAGGTGCTATCTTTACGAATACGTGGTCTCCTACGGCAAACTCAAGATCTATCCTCCTCTTATCAGCATAACTCTTTTGACGACTTTGGGCGGTCTTCATCCTATCTCGAATCTTGACCACCACGTCTGCAGTCTGCTGAACAATCTCTGGGCCAAGTTCTGATCTCTCACCTAATTCATCCCAATGAATCGGCGATCTGCACTTCCTTCCATACAGTGCTTCATAGGGAGCCATACCTATAGAGGATTGAAAACTGTTATTGTAGGTAAACTCTACTAGAGGTAGCTTCGATTCCCAATTCCCATGAAAATCTATCACACAAGCTCGTAACAGATCTTCCAATATCTGAATCACTTGCTCAGACTGACCATCTGTCTGAGGGTGGAATGCAGTACTGAATAGCAACTTCGTCCCCATGGCTGCGTGTAAACTCTTCCAAAAGGATGATGTGAATCTCGGGTCCCTGTCGGACACAATAGTAACTGGGATCCCGTGCAAACGAACTATCTCTCGGATATAGAGCTCTGCATACTGAGTCATGGAGAAAGTCGTCTTCACTGGTAAGAAATGTGCCGACTTAGTTAGTCGATCCACTATAACCCAAATGGCATTGGATCCTCTGACTGACCTCGGCAAACCAATAACGAAGTCCATGGTGATATTCTCACATTTCCACTCGGGGATAGGGAGCGGCTTAAGCATTCCTGCTGGCCTCTGATGCTTTGCCTTCACCTGCTGACAAGTGAGACATTCAGATACAAATCGGCGGATGTCTCGCTTCATACCTGGCCACCAATACATCATCTGCAAATCCTTGTACATCTTGGTACCTCCTGGATGGATGGAATACGGAGATGTATGTGCCTCTGAAAAAATATCTTCTCTGATCGAATCAACACTAGGCACCCACATTCTTTCTCTGTACCTCACAATATCATCAGACACTGTGTAAAGTACACTGCCCTGGGTCTCATCCTTCAGTCTCCATTTCTGTAATTGCTCATCTGAAGGCTGTCCTTTACGGATTCGGTCTAGCAAAGAAGATTGGACTGTCAGATTAGACAGCTTGGGAGCTCTATCCTTATGATAAACTTCTAAGCCAAACCTCTGAATCTCTGACTGAAGAGGTCTCTGCACTGACAGTTGTGCTAAGATTGCTACCTTTCTGCTCAAAGCATATGCCACAACGTTAGTTTTCCTTGGATGGTAGCTAATTTCACAATCGTAGTCTTTTACCAACTCCAACCACCGTCTTTGTCTCATGTTAAGTTCTTTCTGCGTGAAGAAATATTTTAGACTCTTGTGATCAGTGAATATCTGGCATTTCTTGTCGTACAAATAATGTCTCCAAATCTTCAACGCAAAGACCACGACAGCTAACTCTAGATCGTGAGTCTGATAATTCTTTTCATGCACTTTTTAACTGCCTGGAAGCATAAGCTATAACCTGACCATGTTGCATCAACACTGCGCCTAATCCGAGCTTAGATGCATCGGTGTACAACACAAAATTGCCTTGCCCTTATGCATGGCTAAACTGGCGCCGAAATAAGAGCTTGCTTCAAGGTATCGAAGCTCTTCTGACCCTCTTCACTCCATACGAATTTGGCATTCTTCTTGGTCAATGAGGTGACTGGCACTGCCATCGAAGAAAATCCCTGAATAAACTTTCTGTAATAACCTGCTAAGCCTAGGAAACTGTGGATCTCTGATGCATTCTTCGGCTCAACCCAATTCTTAACGGCTTTCACCTTTGCTGGATTCACCTCAATACCACTGCTAGATACTATATGACCCAAAAATGTTATTTTCTCCAACCAGAATTCACACTTACTGAATTTTTGCATACAACTTGTGTCTCTGCAAAACCTGCAACATTGTTCTCAAATGCTGACTATACTCCTCATGGCTCTTCGAGTATATAAGAATGTCGTCAATGAACACTATGACGAACTGATCTAAGTAGAGGTTGAAATACTCGATTCATGAGGTCCATAAAAATTGCTGGAGCATTCGTCAGTCCAAACGGCATCACCAAGAACTCGTAATGCTCATACCTGGTTCTGAAGATTGTCTTAATTTTACTTTATTATGACTTCGAATTCTGACTTTTCTGACAATTCTCAATATTAGAAATGGAGGTTCAAACTTATCGTATCTTACTTTCCTTATACTATACCCTGTAATGATCCTCGATCTATTACATTAGTATTTATGTAGTTCAACCTAAGAAATCTTAGTACCAAAAGTTAATGATCAACTTCTATCCTTGGTACTACACTCAAAAGTTAAACCTTATCTTAACCCAATAATAATATTGACCTACAATCCTTGAATCGAATCTTTACCTTACGACACCAAATTTACGTAACTTAGATATTTACAAATACATCCCAAGTATAAATTTGTTGCTAATCTTAAATTTCGAGTAACATTAATCCATAAAACACCAAAATATACAATATCGATCTTCTGCTTAAATAATAAAACCTTCCGAGCATCAAATACATGCTTAAACTATTTCCTTCTCAATTATATTATAGTTGAGGCCTAAGACACTTAAACCTTCCTCATTAGAACGAATGTCACACTTTGACGTATCCTCAATACTTAATTCATTCTAACGTATAAAGCTTAATAAGTTTCCCCATGTTAATGATGGACTAATTCTAATAAATCAACTTCATTTATAACCCATAGAATTCTAGAATCCTCATATAAAGATTTTAGATTTCGTACTCGGTAAAAAAAAAAATTAATATTCGACCATTGATAACCTATGTTGAATACAACTAATTCTCTTTTGTTTTTATTTAACCCAATATCCCCGTATGAAAATCTATTTCATAAACTTGAAATTAAAACTTACACAACCTAAGTAGTATTATATAACCTAATTCCAGTACTCATATCTACTTAATCCTAAGTTTCTTAATGACTTACAAAGATTCCTCAAGACAAGGTGCTTGATAGGGCCTCTTGCAATTCCTATCGACCTCAATGTCCCTCTGGTCCCGCCCTGCCGCCAAAGCTCTCGAAACGGCAACCGCATAAATTGTAGGACCAGTAACCCTGACATCGCGACGCAAGATCGGCCGCAACCCATCAATAAAATGCCTCAGCTTCTTCGGGCATCATTCGCAATCAGGGGTACAAAGTGACACCCCTTCTCGAACTTCCTCACGAACTCAGCTACGCATCTGTCTCCTTGACGTAACGTCATAAACTCCCAAGTCAATCTGGATCGTACTTCTTCAGTGAAGTACTTGGAGTAAAAGACCTCCTTAAAGCCATCCCAAGACAGAGTCTACTGATTAACTGACATGGACGCGCTCTCCCACCAAAGCATGCGTCCTCTTAAAACAAAAATGTGACACATCTAACATTGTCTGCATCCTGCAGCTCCGTAGAAGCGAAAATCACCTCGATGGACTTAATCCATCCTTTAGCTATCATCGGGTCAGTAGTCCCCTAGAAATCCTTAGGATCCATCCTCCTAAACCTTTTATACACTGCTTCTGGCCTGGGTCTCTCCTCTGCACCCATTGCTGCAGCGTGGTTCCCCGCAAACTGTGCGAAGAATTGAGTCATGCCTGCAAGCATCTGTGCCTGTATATCTGGTAGTGGAGGAGGAGGGGCCATCTCTCCATCATAAGTCTCTCTATCCTCATCCCTTGCTCCACGGGCAATCAAACGTCTAGGAGGCATACTGTTCTAAATTTACCCAACATGCATGAACATAATATAAATTACATAAGATGCACATAACTTAAATTTTAAATATGCTCATGCTGGAATCATGACTAAATACTTACTACATAACATAATATCAAAACTTTAAAACTTACAGACTGGAGATGGGACTTCGTGAGCTTCTTGTGACTGACAGTAGGCATAACCCTTTTCAAGAACACGGCTCTGGTACCAAATGTAACGTACCATACTTTTACCATTCAAAATTTGCGGAAAAATTAAAAATTTTCTTAAACATAAAATCCATACGGTTGTCACTCATCATTCATCATAATAATATTTGAAATCAACATCACCAACTAAAATTTTCTAACAACATACTTATTCAAAACGTCTCACAACCAATATAAAATCAGAGTATTTTAAACTTTTCATAAAAACATAAACTTAGTGGTCCTCGGGTTTAGCCTTCTGCTCAGTCCAAGCCTGTCCCCTTGGTCGCCACTTCCTGTCTCCTCCTCAACATACTCACCTGCATTGATCAAGTCTAGTGAGTCTAAAGACTCAACACGTATAAACTGGAGATAGCAAGTACTACATAATAACCACATAAAATTTCAAAATATAACATACATACTTGAAAGTTGAACCTACTTCATAAACTTGAATTTACATACATACATAATTAGACGTGCCATCAACTTAAACTTTTCATAAACATACTTGCATACTTGAATATACTTGAACATACATAACTTCAATATTTTTCGTAGAGGATGTTTCAAAGCAAGTGACCCATAACATAATAAATGCCTGATCAGACAAATCACAGTACTGGGCTGACAGGGACGTATCCACTGCCACATACATAACCCGTTCATAATTTAACGGGCTGGTTGGTCCCCATTCATAATTTAACGCTTTCAACCTCGATCTAACCCGTTCATAATTTAACGGGCGGATTGGTCCCCGTTCATAATTTAACGCTTTCCAATCCTAAACATAATTTGGTCACAAGACATTTAGCATACCTCCAAACTTAAAATATTTTCTTTGCACGTCATCATACTTACTTACTTGGCGTTGAGGGATTCGTTGGACTTCGACTGGGGCCGTTGTTGCACATACTAACATGAATTTTTAAATACTTAACTTGCATGTCTTAGACGTAGGTACTCGAGCTCACCACCAAAGTGAATAAGTAGCTTATGACATTCTAGTTCGCTCAGGACTTGACCTCGCATAATCATCGTACTAAACCATGACATAAAACCACAAAACAAATCCTATATTTTACATAAATAAATTTTAACCAAGGTGCTAAACCATGATATAAAACCCCAAAGCAAATCCTAAAAAAAAAAAAAAATTTAATTTTTTTTTTTGAAAAGGGTTTACACGGACCCTTACACGGGGTCGGGTAGGGGTCCGGGTAGGTACTAAAAATTCGCATTTTGGAGGAAAAAAGACACGGACCCCGTGTACGGGTCCGGGTAGGGGTCCGTGTAGGTATTGGAATCGCGAGAAAACGGAAATCCCTACACTTGAGACTTAATCCTACTCACTTTATCATAAAGGGCCATTAACCAACACTTCAAGACGCATCCTAGGATGCTATAACATTGATTCAAACTCGAAGAAACGCCCCAAAACAACTACGCAACACAAACAACACAATACAACTCATGAACACAACATTTGACACCAAATCGATTCCTACGACTTCTAATTCAACCAAGTGCCTAACGACACGAAACGAACTACCAATAATCATCCCAACATCATTTTTGATATACTTAAAACACAGCAATGATCACCCATCGATACTCAACGAAGCCTGCAACAATAAAACTTCAAGAACATATCATGAACATATTTTTAGAAAATTTCAGTTTGAGCAGTCTCACAAAAACGATCATAACTCACTCGTTTCTTATCCAAAAATTTCGAATTTTATATCAAATCGAAGGTATCAAAAAGTACTACGTTTTATATGTTGAAAGTTTTCTCAGAATCTCAACTGAAAATTCGCAGTTTTCAAAAGAACAGCAAAACACAATTTCAGATCCAGAAATATTTCAAAACACATTTGATGAATTTTCTGCTCAAACTTCTACATCACACATATATTTTTACGCATAAAAACAATGCAACACATAATATGACATGATCGATGCAGCAAAGAAAGATTATACGTGCCTTTGATGATTAAACGTTACCGAACCGACGATACCGAAGCGGAACGAGTGCTAGGATTGATCCAGACGAACGTGGCTCGATTTTCTTGAAATAAAAGTGAACTAAAAATGCTGGAATATTGCAGAGGGTGGACATGCTCTTGGAAAGGAGAACTAGGAGAGGGGAGTAGTGATGTGGAGATTGAAAGAAGAGAAGTTAAAGAAAACTTCCTTTCCCCTTAAGTCAAAAAGGTTGAAAAACATGTGTGGGTGTGTATGTGCTTTACGTGTGTGAGTGTGTGTGAAAAAATGTTGGAGTATTTGAATATGTGTGTGTGGTGTGAAGTAAACCACATGATTAGTGATTATAAAATATGTGTTTAAATAAATAAATCATGCCAATTAAAATGTTAACAAATCAACAAATAAATAAAATTCTAATCCTATAATAAATTTACTAAATCCCCTAATTGATAAACTTTAAAAGTTTAAAAATTCTAAAATAAATTAATATTTAAATTAGGCTTTAAAAAATATTAAAACTTCATAAATCATTTAAAATGCCTAATACCTAACTTAAAATAAAATATCACATTAAAATTTACTAAAAATCGTCCCGGTCTCCTTTCCTCGATCTCGCCTCGAATAATCGCCTGAAACATAAAACTCGAGAAAATATTTTTAACATAGATCGATTAACCATAAATAATTAAAATAATAAAATTTAAATAAATGCATGGATTTTACGTATACTGATTTTTGGGCTTTACACCTACTTATGATTCCCACACTATACACAATGTCTGGTCTGGTTGAAGTCAAGTAACGCAGACTTCCAACCAATCTCTTGAAATATGATGAATTTACTGGTTCACCAGTACTTTCCTTGGTCAATTTCAGTCTTTCTTCCATTGGAGTGCAGATGGGTTTACAATTAGACATTCTGAATCTGTTAAGAATTTCTTTAGCATACCTTTTCTGGGAGATAAATATTCCTCTCTCTGATTGTCTAACTTCAATGCCAAGAAAATAAGACATGAGACCTATATATGTCATCTCAAACTCTTTTATCATCCCCTTCCTGAAGTTTGCAATCATCTCTGGACTATCTCCGGTGAAGATAAGATCATCGACATATAAGCCGACAATTAATATTTTGTTCTCTTTCCCATCCTTGATATATAGTGTATGCTCAGAAGGACATTTGCTAAAGTTTTGATGTATGAAATATTTGTTGATTCTTGCATACCAAGCTCTAGGGGCTTGCTTAAGCCCATATAAAGCCTTGTGCAATCTATACACAATATTTTCTTGTCCTTTCTTGACATATCCGTCAGGTTGATTCACATATACTTCTTCCTTAAGTATGTCGTTGAGAAATGCAGACTGGACATCCATTTGATAAATTTCCCATTGATGTTTAGCAGCTAAAGATATGATCATTGTAGTATCCCGATACCTAATTTGAGTTAATTATTGGATAAATTCTATGTCGGTGAGATCGGAAAGACCGAAGTGGGTTCGGATCGTCCGATCAGGGTTCGGATCGTCCGATCAGGGTTCGGATCGTCCGAAGACAGGTGTCTGGACACGTGGAAGACATGCAGAGTTCGGATCGTCCGATCAGGGTTCGGATCGTCCGAAGACAGGTGTCTGGACACGTGGAAGACATGCAGAGTTCGGATCGTCTGATAAGGGTTCGGAAGGTCCGAAGTGTACAGGGTTCGGATCATCCGAAGTGGTTCGGATCGTCCGAAGTGGATCGGATCGTCCGATCGTTGTCTATAAATAGAGGCGCGAGGCTTCACTATTCCCTCGCCAATTCCGAGTGTTCCAGAGCGTTTTAGTCGTTTCTGATAGGTTTCTAGTCTTTTCCCGAGGTTTAGGCACTAGCGAGGAGCTACTGGTTTTGTAGCGGAGCTGTGCTCTAGTTGGGAGCTAGCGGGATCAGTGGGCTGACTACGGACGCGGACTTGATTCTAGGGCTGATTGCTAGGATCTACTGATTTGAGGTACGAAAGTACTATCCGAGATAGCAGGATTGAGTATGCTTTACTATGTGTTGCATGTTTATATGATGCATTATTATCTGTCATATGATGCATGGTTTATTATGCGGCATTTGCATAATCATGTTGAGCCTGATTATCTTTGAGATAGCCTGTTGAGAGGGTGCTCAGCCCTCGTTTGTTGTGGATGGTTGGACCCCGTTGGCCGACGGTGGTCAGGTCACCGGTATATCCACAGGTTTATTTTGGTATGGGAGCCACCTCCTGGTGCGACGGCGCAGAGTGCTACATACCTTGACGTCATTTGCCTGAGCAGTATTTCGTTATACCCAGATCCTGGTATCCAGTACATTTTGCATACATGCATGTCATAGTCTTGTATACTCATGCTTTCGGTGCTGAGCGTTTTATGCTCACGTCCTCGGTTTATCTCTGTTTTGGACACCCTATTCGATGGGGCAGGTCTCAGGTTGGACGGTCCAGGAGGGAGTGGACAGGGAGCTGGCAGAGGTTGATTTGTAGTTGTTGGTATTTATTCTTGGATTTAGTTCGATCTGGTTGTTTAAGTATTTTTTGTACTTACAGTTTCGATTGGGTTGTATTACTTATTCCGCTGTTTACCTGATTCAGTTTTAAATATAAATTTTGTATGCTTAAGTTCTGATTAGTAGGTGATTCTGGAACGGGTCACTACATTTATGGTATCAGAGCATGCATTAAGATTTTGGGAATTAGAACTGTTCTTTTGGGTTTAATCTCTGGTAACTTTTGTAGCGAGAGATGTCTGGTTATGACGACGATGCTAGTAGTCATGGCAGCGTTGGACGCTGGGGAGACCGCGACGATCAGGAGCGTCGCCGAGAGCATCGAGAACGTCGTCAACACCGTCGTGATGAGCCTCGGAGTTTTAGTATGCATCGGTTCTTGCAGATGGGGCCGAAACCTCTTTCGGGCGGTGAGACTCCGGATGTTGCGGAGAATTGGCTTGAGAGGATGGAGAGCTGCTTCAAGACTTTTCAGTGCTCGGAGGAGCAGCAAATTGATACCCTTGATTTCTTGCTGGAGGGTGGTGCGCGTAAGTGGTGGAGGTCTACCTCTGCACCGATAGTTCAGCGACAGGGTCGAGTTCTTTGGGCCGATTTCCGAGCCGTTTTCATGCTGCTTTACTTTCCGCCAGCTCTTCTGCAGACTAAGGCGATTGAGTTGATCAATCTGAAACAGGGGAGTTTGTCTGTTGATGAGTATCAACAGAAGTTCTTTGAGTTGCTTCCGTATGTTCCACATGTCAGTGATAATGCTATGGCCAAGTATAACCATTTTCTCCAGGGCCTCAATCAGGAGATTTATGATCGGGTTGTTGTCTGTGATGATCCGACATCGTATGAGGGTCATGTGAACCGATGTCGCCAGGCTGAGGGCAGTTTGCTGAGAGGTCGAGCCATGCAGTCTGCTCGTCCTACTAGTTCTTTGGGTCCCCGCGCCCAAACATTTAAGAAGGCTGGATCTACTTCTTCTTCATCTGGATCTGGAGGAGTTTACCATTTTGGGAAGAAGAAGGGCCCGTGTCAGCATTGCGGGAAGGATCATCCGACGGAGCGTTGTCGCAAGGTTGCGGGTGCTTGTTACAGGTGCGGTGAGATGGGGCACATGAAGAGAGATTGTCCATAGACAGGCGGAGGATCAGGATCTGGTTCTCAGGCTTCAGTTCATCAGAGACCACAGCAGGGACGGTCTACTCAGGGTTCTAACCTCCGACCGCGTACTCAAGGGCAGGTCTTTGCTCTTAACCAGGATCAGGCTGCTGAAGAGAACGAGAGAGTTATCGCAGGTATCTTTTTATTATGTGGATTACCTGCTTACGTTCTCATTGATACTGGTGCATCGCATTCGTTCATATCTGCTAGATTTGCTAAGCGTAATGCGTTACCTTTCACTTCCTTGGACGTTGTGGTATCTGTTTCCACACCGATGGGTCATTCGGTGTTAGCTAAACGTCTAGTTATGGGTTGTCCTCTAGAGTTTGAGGGAAATATTTTAACTGCAAATTTGATGATTCTTGCGATGGAGGATTTTGATTGCATTCTGGGAATAGATGTGCTGACTGTGTTTAGAGCTACTGTGGACTGTTATCAGAAGTTTGTGCAGTTTCGTCCAATTGAGGGCGACAGTTGGTTTTTCTATGGAGAGGGAGCGCGACCCCCGATGCCTGTGATTTCTGCTCTGAAAGCCTGTCGTGCTTTAGAGTCGGGCGGGGAAGGCTACCTTATCTATGCTATTGATTCGTCTGCAGATAGTGTCGGTATCAGTGACATTCCAGTGGTTCGCGAGTTTTCGGATGTTTTTCCCGAGGAGATTCCTGGTTTTCCTCCCGTTCGGGAAGTGGATTTCGGCATTGATTTAGTGCCAGGCACGGCACCAATCTCTAGAGCTCCTTATCGTTTAGCTCCATCGGAGATGCAAGAATTGAAACAGCAGTTGCAGGATCTTCTTGACAAGGGGTATATTCGACCCAGTGTGTCCCCGTGGGGAGCACCAGTTCTTTTTGTCAAAAAGAAGGATGGTTCTATGCGGCTCTGCATAGATTATCGGCAGTTGAATCGTGCTACGATAAAGAATAAGTATCCGTTGCCACGGATTGATGATTTATTTGATCAACTGCAAGGTACCTCTGTATATTCCAAGATTGATTTAAGGTCTGGTTATCATTAGCTTCGAGTTCATCAGGGAGACATATCGAAGACTGCATTCAGGACCCGGTATGGGCATTATGAGTTTCTGGTTATGCCTTTTGGGGTGACGAATGCACCAGCAGTTTTTATGGATCTGATGAATCGGGTATTTCGAGATTTCTTGGATAAGTTTGTTGTGGTGTTTATAGATGATATCTTAATCTATTCGCATAATCAGCAAGAACACGTACAACACTTAAGGATTATTTTGCAGACACTTCGCGAGAATCAGCTTTATGCGAAGTTGAGTAAATGTGAGTTTTGGACTGACAGAGTTGTATTCCTTGGTCATGTCATTTCTAACAAGGGAGTTTCAGTTGACCCGAGCAAGGTGGAAGCGGTATTGAACTGGTCGCGTCCAACGACAGTAGCCGAGATCCGCAGTTTTCTGGGATTGGCTGGGTATTATCGCCGTTTCATTGTCAACTTCTCTCAGATTGCTAAGCCACTCACTCAGCTCACTCGGAAAGATGTTTCATTTGAGTGGACATCAGAGTGCGAAGAGAGTTTTCTGGAACTTCGCAGACGTTTGACATCTGCGCCTGTTTTGGCTTTACCGTCTGGATCTGGTGGTTTCAGTGTCTACACCGATGCTTCTTTGCAGGGACTAGGGTGTGTTCTGATGCAGAATGAGCATGTGATTGCTTATGCGTCGAGACAGTTGAAGTCTCATGAGGAAAACTATCCTGTTCATGATCTGGAATTAGCAGCGATCGTTTTTGCTTTGAAAATCTGGCGCCATTATCTGTATGGTGAGCGATTTGAGATTTTCACTGATCATAAGAGTTTGAAGTATCTGTTCACTCAGGCTGAGTTGAACATGCGTCAGCGTCGTTGGATGGATCTACTCAAGGATTATGATTGTGAGATCAAGTATCATCCAGGATCTGCGAATCTCACGGCCGATGCTCTTAGTCGGAAGGTGAGATTGTCTGCTCTTCAGACTTGTGCTGTATCTGAGATTATTCAGGATTTCTGTTCGATGGGATTCAATTGTAAGCATCGGAAAGGAGCAGAGAGTATCCGTGTAGCTTCTATTTTGTCTGAACCAGTTTTGTATTCTAGGATTAGAGATGCTCAGATGTCTGATTCTAAGGTTCAGAAATTAGCTCGGTTGGCTGATGGAGATAATACTTCTGGATTCCACTATCAGTCCGAGGGTCTTTTGTGCTTATCTGGTCGTGTTGTTGTACCGGAAGATGACACTTTGAGGGAGGAGATTTTATCCCAGGCTCATCGTAGCAAGTTGAGTGTTCATCCGGGGAGCAACAAGATGTATAAGGATTTGAGGACTCGATTTTGGTGGAAAGGTATGAAACGTAATGTTTATCAGTATGTCTCCAAGTGCCTAGTCTGTCAGCAGGTGAAGGCTGAGTATCGACGACCAGGAGGTTTGTTGCAGAATCTTCCTATTCCGGAGTGGAAGTGGGAGCATATCACGATGGACTTCGTGACTCACTTGCCTATGTCTGTGGGGAATAGAGATGCTATCTGGGTGGTAGTGGATCGGCTTACTAAGTCTGCCCATTTTCTTCCGTATAACAGAGATTTCACTTTCGATCGGATGGCACGGTTGTACATTCAGGAGATTGTACGGTTTCATGGTGTGCCCGTGAGTATCGTTAGTGACAGAGATCCTCGATTTACATCTAGATTTTGGGGCAGCTTTCAACAAGCCTTGGGCACTACCTTGAGTTTGAGTACTGCATATCACCCAGAGACTGACGGTCAGTCAGAGAGGACTATTCGTACTCTTGAGGATATGTTGAGATCTTGTGTGATGGATTTCGGGCCAGCTTGGCAGGATCATCTGCCACTGATAGAGTGTGCATACAACAACAGTTTTCATAGGAGTATTGGTATGTCTCCGTTTGAAGCATTGTATGGTCGACGTTGTCGTACTCCTTTGTTCTGGGAGGAAGTCGGAGAACGACAGGTCGAGGGTCCAGAATTAATTCAGCAGGCCATGGACAAAGTTCTTGTGATCAAACAACGGATTAAGACTGCTCAGGATCGACAAGCAAGTTATGCGAACACCAAGCGCAGACCTCTTCATTTTGATGCAGACGAGAAAGTGTTTCTCAAAGTATCACCTTTTCGGAGGATTCTGAGATTTGGACTCAAAGGTAAGCTATCTCCAAGATTCATTGGTCCTTTTGAGATCTTAGAATGTGTGGGAGATTTGGCCTACAGATTAGCTTTGCCACCGTATCTGTCTAGTGTTCACAATGTGTTTCATGTGTCCTTGTTGAGACGATACGTAGCGGATGAGTCTCATGTTTTGCATCCGACAGAAGTTCAGCTGAATCCGGATTTGTCATTTGTGGAAAGACCGATTTCGATCTTAGACCGGAAGGATAAGGTACTGCGGAATAAGACTATTCCTCTTGTCTTAGTGCAGTGGCAGCGCCGAGGTACTGAAGAAGCTACTTGGGAACTAGAGAGTCGCATGCGGTCAGAGCATCCAGAGTTGTTCTAGTTGTAGTACTTCAGTTATGATCGTAATTTCAGTTGTACTTTCAATTGTAATTCATTCTTAAGTTGAATGTATTGTTGTTCAGAATTGTCATTCTTCAGACTTGATTTCGCGGACGAAATCCTTTTTAGGGGGGAAGAATGTAGTATCCCGATACCTAATTTGAGTTAATTATTGGATAAATTCTATGTCGGTGAGATCGGAAAGACCGAAGTGGGTTCGGATCGTCCGATCAGGGTTCGGATCGTCCGATCAGGGTTCGGATCGTCCGAAGACAGGTGTCTGGACACGTGGAAGACATGCAGAGTTCGGATCGTCTGATAAGGGTTCGGAATGTCCGAAGTGTACAGGGTTCGGATCATCCGAAGTGGTTCGGATCGTCCGAAGTGGATCGGATCGTCCGATCGTTGTCTATAAATAGAGGCGCGAGGCTTCACTATTCCCTCGCCAATTCCGAGTGTTCCAGAGCGTTTTAGTCGTTTCTGATAGGTTTCTAGTCTTTTCCCGAGGTTTAGGCACTAGCGAGGAGCTACTGGTTTTGTAGCGGAGCTGTGCTCTAGTTGGGAGCTAGCGGCATCAGTGGGCTGACTACGGACGCGGACTTGATTCTAGGGCTGATTGCTAGGATCTACTGATTTGAGGTACGAAAGTACTATCCGAGATAGCAGGATTGAGTATGCTTTACTATGTGTTGCATGTTTATATGATGCATTATTATCTGTCATATGATGCATGGTTTATTATGCGGCATTTGCATAATCATGTTGAGCCTGATTATCTTTGAGATAGCCTGTTGAGAGGGTGCTCAGCCCTCGTTTGTTGTGGATGGTTGGACCCCGTTGGCCGACGGTGGTCAGGTCACCGGTATATCCACAGGTTTATTTTGGTATGGGAGCCACCTCCTGGTGCGACGGCGCAGAGTGCTACATACCTTGACGTCATTTGCCTGAGCAGTATTTCGTTATACCCAGATCCTGGTATCCAGTACATTTTGCATACATGCATGTCATAGTCTTGTATACTCATGCTTTCGGTGCTGAGCGTTTTATGCTCACGTCCTCGGTTTATCTCTGTTTTGGACACCCTATTCGATGGGGCAGGTCTCAGGTTGGACGGTCCAGGAGGGAGTGGACAGGGAGCTGGCAGAGGTTGATTTGTAGTTGTTGGTATTTATTCTTGGATTTAGTTCGATCTGGTTGTTTAAGTATTTTTTGTACTTACAGTTTCGATTGCGTTGTATTACTTATTCCGCTGTTTACCTGATTCAGTTTTAAATATAAATTTTGTATGCTTAAGTTCTGATTAGTAGGTGATTCTGGAACGGGTCACTACAATCATTCTAACAGTGTCTAGTCGAGCAACTGGTGAATATACTTCAAAATAGTCTATCCCTGGCTTTTTTTTGTACCCTTTGGCTACTAATCTAGCCTTGTACTTGTCAATTTCTCCAGTTGATTTGTATTTGGTTTTATATACCCACTTCACACCTATAGGTTTATTTTCCTTTTGGAAGACTTGTTAGTTCCCAAGTACTGTTTCTCTCAATTGCATGCATCTCCTTGTCCATTGCTTGAATCCAATTTTGGGCACTTGACGCTTCAGCATAAGTTGTTGGATCGCAGTCTGCAAAAAGGGCAAAGTTGATGATTTCATCATCAGAGGCATCGTTGTCATTTGATAGGATGCAATCTTGTAGTCGCGCTGGTAAGATTTTTTCTCGCTGTGGGCGATCAGGCACTTTTACTGTAACAGGTTGTTCACTAGATTCATCATTTTGTGTGTGGGATGCACCATCACTCTGATAAGATTTGTTGTCAACCAGCACAAATTGAAAATTATTTTCTTCTTCAATGCTCCATTGCCATTCATCATTTTCAAGAAACGTGACATCTCGACTAACAATTATCTTTTGTGTTGCGGGGTTATACAACCGATAGCCTTTGGTCACATTACTGTAGCCGAGAAATATGCACTTTTCGCCTTTAGGATCAAGTTTCTTTCTCAACTCCTTAGGCACGTGTGCATATGCCACACATCCAAACACACGAAAGTGTGCAACACTAGGAGGTCTTCCGCTCCACATCTCGTATGTAGTTTTAAACTGGAGGGTCTTTGTTGGACATCTATTCAAGATGTATGTTGCACATGCAACTGCTTCTGCCCAAAATTGCTTTGGTATATGTTTAGCTTGCAACATACAACGAACCATGTCCATAATAGTGCAGTTTTTCCTTTCTGCAACTCCGTTTTGTTGAGGTGTGTATCTAGTAGTTAGCTGATGCTTGATGCCAATTTGTTTGAACAATTTGTCTCCAACCATATATTCAGAACCTTGATCTGTCCGCAGGGTTTTAATTTTAAATCCACTTTGTCTTTCTACATAAGCCTTGAATTGCTTAAAAATATCAAGAGTCTCGGATTTATTTTTGAGAAAATAGATCCAAGTCTTTCTACTGAAATCATCGATGAATGTGATAAGGTACCTATATCCTTGATTGGAAGAACCTCAAAAGGACCACAAAGATCAGAGTGCACTAGCTCCAGCGGTTTTTTGGCTCTCCAAGACTGTCCTGAAGGAAATTCCTTACGGCACTTCTTTCCAACAACACAAGTCTTGCATATATTTTCCGGAGGTGTGATGAGAGGCAGTCCATACACCATTTGTTTATGACTGAGAACGTTCAAACTATCGAAGTTCACGTGCCCAAACCTCCGGTGCCATAACCATGATAGATCTTGAACCGATGTGCTAAAACAAGAAATATCATATTTAAGAATCAAAGGAAAAAGTCGATTCAGGGTCATTTTTACTGCTATCAAACCATATTTTTTGTCTCGTATAGTGCAATTCCCTTCATTGATATTGATTGCATAACCTCGTTCGGACAATTGTCCTATACTGAGAAGATTCTGGTGAAGACCAGGAACATAATATACATCTGTGATTAATGTCTTTGATCCATCCTTTGCAATCATGTTGATTTCTCATTTCCCTGAAACTGGAATCCTTGTGTTTTTCCCAAATTTTACTTCTGACTGAACCGTTTCATCCAGTTTTGTGAATAATTCTTGTCGCCCGCACATATGATTGCTGCATCCTGTGTCTAAAAACCAAATATTTTTCTGATCTTCCACTGCAATATCACATGTGAATAGCATGGATTTTTCTGATTAATCACAATAATTCACTTCTTTTGTGGTATTATCTCTCTGCACATATTCATTAGTTTTTTCCGTGCATTGAGATTTGTAATGACCATATTTTTGACAATTGAAACATTTAATATGAGATTTGTCCTTTTTACCATTGTGTTTCTCTGTTCCTTTGACAGATTTATTGGTGTTCCTTTTATTGACTTGTCTATGAGAACTTGGTTGTCCTTTGAAGTATTTTGCTTTATCGATCGTCAACTGACTTTGTAAAGCTTCCTCAATTGTCTTCTCAGATTTTTCTTTCAAACGTTGTTCAAGTGCCGAAAGAGAACCCATCAACTCGTCAACTGACATAATTGATAAATCCTTGGATTCTTCTATGGCTGTTACGATGTACTCGAACTGTATGGTCAGAGAACGGTGGACTTTCTCAACTATCTGTTGTGGACTGAACTTCTCTCCATTGGCTTTCATCTGGTTGACTAACGCTAGCATCCTTGTGAAGAAATTAGAGATCGTTTCTGTTTTCTCCATTTGAAGAAGTTCAAATTGTCTTCTTAAAGTTTGAAGGCGAATCTTTTGAACTTTCTCCACACCCTTATAGGATTTTAGAAGAGTGTCTCATGCATCTTTTGCTGTCTTGGCTGTCGCAATTTTTTCAAAGTTATTTGAATCAACAGCTTGAAAGATGATCAATAAAGCTTTTCGATCTTTCTTCCGATTTTCTTACAATGTGCTTTGGTCGTCTTTTGATAATGTTTCTACATTATCTGGTTCTGTGAATCCTTCTTTGATGATGTCCAA
The DNA here is from genome assembly GCF_022965805.1 of Primulina eburnea. Lineage (NCBI taxonomy): Eukaryota > Viridiplantae > Streptophyta > Magnoliopsida > Lamiales > Gesneriaceae > Primulina > Primulina eburnea. The sequence goes on from NC_133113.1 coordinate 1,880,098, forward strand.
GATCTCTTGGTATCCAAATAGTACCTCCATCTGAATCTTCCAATGCTCATAATTCTTTCCAAGAAGCTTTGGAATTTGGGTTTGAAAGAAGTCGTTGTTGGAAGCCATCAAATAAAGATAAATCTGTGAAAATATTTATCACTCCTGGAATTTCTTCTCACAATTTTGTGAAAACCTGGCTCTGATACCAGATGTTGGAAGCGTAATATATTTGAGAGAAAAGGACTCAGGAACTTTGAATCTATTTTATTTCTTGTTCTCACCCTTCTGCGTGAATTACCTAGCCATATATTTATACTAAAATAATATCTAATCCTATCTAAGTTTTATTTAATCTGAAGAGTCCTACTCCTATCTATATGGGAAACTAACAAAACATGAGACTGATTTAAATAACTAGGACTCTTTGTTGTCATCCAACACATACCAAGATCAGACATGCCAAATTCATCCATCATTGATTTCTTAAAGTTTCCAAACATGGTTGTATTATTTCCAGTGTAGATTAAATCATCTACATATAAGAAAACAATGATCATTTTCCTTCCATCTTTAATCTTTATAAAAAGTGTATGTTCATAAGGACATTTTTTAAATCTTTCTTTCGAAAAATAAGTTTCCATACGATTATACCAACCCCTTGGAGCTTGTTTTAATCAATATAGAGCTTTCTTTAATTTATACACTTTATGATCATTGCCAAGTTTTATATAACCAGGAGGTTGATCCATGAATACCTCTTCTTTCAAATCTCCATGGAGGAATGCTGATTTCACGTCCAACTGGAAGATATGCCATGAGTTTTGAGCTTCCATAGCAATCACCTTTCTAATTGTATCATGCATTGCAACTAGATCAACACCAAAACTCCTGCTTATAGCCTTTGGCTACCAAGCGTGCTTTGTGCTTGTCGACCTCACCATTCTCATTTAACGTTGTCTTGTAAAACCACTTTACACCAATTGTCTTATGCCTTTTTGGAATATCAAATAATTCCCATGTATAATTTCTTTTAATAGCTGTAATTTCAGTATCCATGGCCTTTCTCCATTTTGATTTTTTGACAGCCACTTCAAAAATTGTAGGATCACATTATGAAAATAGAGCAAAGTGTGTATGAAAATCTTTGTCTAGATCAACTCCAGTTATGATGGATCGGTTCGGGCACCTACGAGGATGCTTCAAACACAATATTATCAATGAGCTGCAATAGCTCGTGTTCTAAGAATACATATACCGATGAATTAGATCGTATTTGGTTTCAAACAAAGCGGAAAACACTCAAAGTAATCATTCGTTAAGAAGAAATGATAGATTTTAAAATCTAATGACTTGTGTAAACCGATCGAATGAAATACGGGAATCAGTTCTGGCTTCTATCAGTTCAGCTATGGACAAAATTGAATTGATATCAGCTGAACTGATCAAAGCAGTTTAAGAAACACAGTTGAGCAGTTAATACACAAGATATGTTTATGGATGTTCGAAGACTTCAACTGCTCCTACGTCACCCCTTCTACCACATTGGGTAGGATCCATTAGAAGACTTTGATTTATACAACACCTCGTACAATCCCATCCAGCTTAGGGCTTACATACTGCCCTAGCTGTATTCCTAATCTAGACTGAAGACAACACATTCCAGCCAACACTTGTTTAACGTCTGTGTGTCAAATACTACATACATATGTTTTACGTCTTTGTGCAAGACGGAATTTGAGTGGTGGTGGTGTGTGTGTGTGTGAGAACTGATATCTGAAAACTACCCGAAAGTTTCTAACACACTGAAAAAAATATGCTTCTAAAACTAAGTTGATAACACATTGAAGTGTTCCCTCTGGGCTGATTGCTTCTTCAAAACTGATAAGCATTATGCGTGCCCTTTCTGTACTTTATCTTTTCACTCGCCAACTCTCATCATCGTCTTCACTGAGCTTCGGCTTCTATTTATAGGCGTTTGGTTAGTATATTAAGACTTAATGAATGAATTCGTTGCAGTTTGAATTTGTTCCCCCAAATAGATATCTGGAACATTTGGCTTTAAGCGCTGCTGCAACGTCTCTTATTGTACCTTGATCGTACAATAACTTTTGTACCTTTGTGCACATCTGGATTAAGCTTATCGTATCTGCAAATTGGTTCGCTCCTAACTGATGTTCTGAACTGGTAAGATGAAATCAGTTGACTCGTCAGCTGAATTGATTTAACTGATTCAGTTGAACTGGTCAGTTGTGCTCTTCATCAGTTGAACACTTCATCAGCTGGTCGGGCTTCTGAAGGTTTTCTGCCGAATCGCCTATCAACTGGACAATTAGTTGAACTGCTCTTGATATTTCATTTGTACTGGTTCAGTTCGATCAATCAGTTGACACTTTCAGTTTACGTCTCGATATCTTCAGTTTAATCTTGGCAACTGATTAGTTTCAGTTTTTGCATACTTAGGTAAACTCATTAGAAATAACAAACAAGTTTTGTTAACATAAAAAATCAAGATTGCGAACATGAAATGTTCCAACAAAAATACACATACAGTACCAAACTTGAAATTTTCTCAATTAATATTTGATTTAGGAATGTCAAAAGAAGATTGATCATTTCTAGCAAAAATGTCGCATCCCCTCTAGAACATTTATATATTTTAGTGCTCAGCATCAAAATCGAAATTTGGATCACGATTGCTTCACCATTTCACTAATAATCCAACGACTTTACAGATGATCAAACAATGGACGACCAAATTGGAAAATAACAACAAAAAAAAGAAAATTAAACCTACAAGAAAAAAAATACATACTAATTAATTTGAAAATTTTATGATTAATTTAGTAAGGAGATCAGATTTTGAAAATAATCTTCGGTACATGGTATCGTGAGATGGCCCATCGGGTGATGATATCCGAACTCTTCCTCCGCCCAATGCAGCAACTCTTGGAACCACGGTTGGTTCAGGTACGATATCGGCACGACAAATCGCTTGTGTGATTCTCCTACGTAAACCGTGAAGTGCCCTTTCGGGACATCTTGAATTGTGGTCGAATCGGGACGTGGGTTCGGGGCAAGAATTTTGTATACGGAGAGAAAGTCTAGGCCTTGAATTGAGTTCTCAAAGTATATATGACACTGGGAAGTTGAGTAGATAAAGGAAGTTGGGCGAGAGGAAAATGGCATGTAATCACATGGTTTTGAGTAAACTGTTGCAAGACATTGTGCACTACCACTTTTATTAAGGAAGGAGTGCAAAGAAAAATGATCAAGTAACCATTTCAATTTTTAATTTTTTAAAAAAAGAAGTAATATGCATGAAGTTTGTATATATATAAATTATTTACATTAGGTTTTGGGAAAAAATTAATTACTAATTAATTAAGTACATGTCTAAAGAATTAATATCTTCAGTATTGTAATTTGGACATTTTTCATTTTTGGTAATGTTATCAGTCAATTCACAATTTTAGCATACTAACTTGTATTTTTTTTCATTTTTATTAATTTTTCATTTCAGACTGACGTAACATTGAACACGTCAATAATACGAAATCACATCAACCTTATAAAGAGTTGTTAGAATTATCTTTTAAAAAAAGACTATTAATCTTCTCTTGATCTATAGAAATAAGAAACCTACCGATAATGCAAATAAATAAATAAATAATAATAATAACAATAATAAATGAATGAATGAATAATTTAATATAACTGCCATACCACTAACGTGAGTGAAATCTTTCGCAGTGATGAATAAAAGCATTGATATTTTTCACAGGTATATAACAATTCGAAGGAGTCATTTGTTTATTATATTAATCCTTAAACTTTAAGAATATTTTAGCTGCACACAAGCACTTGACCATAAGTATTAATAATAATTTTTTTTCTCCGGATTTATCTTTATACATTGAATAAATTATGGATTTTTCAGCAAAAAAAAATATGGATTATTTGGTGCTTGACCATAAGTATTAATAATAATTTTTTTTCTCCGGATTTATCTTTATACATTGAATAAATTATGGATTTTTCAGCAAAAAAAAATATGGATTATTTGGGCATTTTTGTTTCTTGAATGACAAAAACTTGTGTGAGACGGTCTCACGAGTCTTATTTGTGAGACGGATCTCTTATTTGGTTATCCATGAAAAAGTATTATTTTTCATGCTAAGAGTATTACTTTTTATTGTGAATATGAGTAGGGTTGATCGGTCTCACATATTAAGATCCGTAAGATAGTCTCACATGAGATCCACTCTTCTTGAATTATGGACAAATTAGGGAGTGATGACATTTTGTTCAAAGGATAATGCTAAACTAATTGGAGTCTACCACTTATCGAAACTTGTGAGAAACATTTGACATTTAAAAATTGAGTAGCCTATTATCTTTGAGTCGTCAATAAGGTCCCTTTTGTCAATGTTTTGTACATGCAAACCTAGCTAGTCCATCCATGGTGGAGGCTTGAGAAAACACTTTGATCCATGTCGCAATATTATCATTTGGTTGTTCAAAGTCAAGCCTTTTTTGGAGCACCAAATTCTAGTTCAAAAACAAGACTATTCCTAATCATGTTACTTTTAGCTGAGGAGATGTTCGTCTGTCCTAAGTCCATCCTCAGACTTCAAATTTGTTAACATATCTTCAGGAGTTTAGTTAGATAAAGAAAATCCCCACCAACAAGCTACTCACCAAAACTCGACAATCTCCATTCCAAGGAACTTATCGAAAATCTTGCATCATTGCTTAAAATGCTAATTTTAGGACCGAAATACAATTATAAAAAAAAACTATAATCGAAAGTTGCAGTGTAACTCAAATATTTTCAATGATGTATCTTATGATTTAGACATGATCATGTGTCCGGCATATCGAGTGATTCACATTGCTACTAGGACAACAAAAATAGTCAAGATAATCTCATCCATACAAATTATGTCATGCTCACAATATAAAATTGACTTAAGCCTAATATTAGAATTCTCCAAATGCCATGTACCAATTTTGTTACCCCAAATATATAGGAACGATCACTAAATGTACCTTGTTTCTGTACCAAGTAGGACCAAGCATTCGGAATCCGATTCATTGATCGTATCGAAATATACAGACGAAATGTTGACATTTCAAGCACATTTTTTATTCAAACAATTTTTTTAAAGTTTGGTTCAAAGTTGGCTACCAAACTTTGAACACACATTCTCCATTCACACTTCACCAACCCCAAATTTTTTCCTATAAATACCATGCATTTGCATCCATTCAATCCATCCCAAAAACATCCCAAAAGCACAAGCATTTGAGTGTTGTATAGCCTAGTCATTTAGATAAATTTTAGTATGCTCTGTGGTTGCGGCAATGTCCGATCTTCCACATCAGAAAGAATTTTCTATGTGATTAGAGTTGTGTTAGATCCACTTTGAAAGTGAGATTGCGTGTGTTTCATCCAAGAATAATTATTCTTGAAGTTCTTGGTGTCCCTAAGTTGTTCTAGGGAGAGTTGTTGTTATCTCCTATTATTGTAGGAACGATTTGTACCCATTATTGATATAGTGGAGATTTCTTTTGTTAGACTTCGGTCTCGTGGTTTTTCCCTAATTTGGGTTTTCCACGTAAAAATCCTTGTGTCGTTTTCTTCATAATTATTATCATTGTTGATATCGTGGAAATACTTTGATCTGATATTATCGCTAAAGGGAAAAGATTCAACACTTCCGCTGTACGAAAAGTTATTTAATTTGGCTATCTTTCCCAACACGAAAATCATTCATATTCGGACGATGTTCGATTCGGGGTGTGTTTTGGTCCCTAAATTTTTTTTTCTAGGTTGTCGTCACCATTAATTTGACGAGGGTATCCAGCTTAGCTAGCTGTTGGTTTCTGGTAAATGGTGGGGACTTCTGTTCTTCACCCAATATGCAAGTCTAAATTGATGACAATTAGTTGGGAACCAAGATCATGTGATTCCTCATGTGCCATTGTCCCTGACTTGGAGTAGAGATGAAATGGGTAGGTTATGAGTCGGATTTCATATATCCATTCCCATATCCATTTATTAAATTCATCCACATACCCATCCTCATACCCATCGGGAATTGAATTTCATCATCATCCCCATATCCATCGGATTATCGGATACTCATACCCTACCCAAATACCCTATTATCATATACAATTGAATTTTTTCAAATTTAAATTGTTTCAATGAAGTTGTGAATATTTAAAAAATTATTAAATGAACAATATGAAAAATTATTAATGATAAAAATTTGCAAAATAAACTTTATAGAAAAAATAACAAAATATTAAATACCTCGACTTTGGGATTAAATAAACTCCGTATGATGAAATGCAGCAAACATTTTTGGCTAGTTAACGTACAAAAGTCATTGCTTGCCAATATTTCACATGCATGTTTGATTGTCCCCAATGGTTGGTTATTTCAAGTTCAATGGCATGCGGAGAAAAGAAAAAAAAATATTGTAGGAAGCATTAAAATTATGGATAAACTATATTGTGAACTTAATGATAAAAAAAAAACGTTTGTAATGTAACAATCTAATAAAAATTTATTTTATAGCATGTTTGATACTCATTAGAAATATAGAGTTCGATTGCGGTATATGAGACTAGCCCGAATCTAGACATCAGACCTACGCCGGGCTTGAAATCACAAAGGAGATCATTAGAAGGGGACCAAGAGGGTGTCCCGACGTAGTCTTTTTGACGCTCAAGTCAGGTACTGAGGATAAAATGAGAGAAGCTAAAGGGACTGCTAAAAATTAATACAGTGAATGAATCAATTAAGCTCTCAAACTTGGTATTTATAGGAGATTGAGCCTGATAACTTGATGGGTCTATTCATGGGATATCAGTATATCTTTTAATAAAATTATCGATGAACTGATGTCGTTAAAAAATTATTCATCAAAAATTGTATTTTTTTAAGTTTTCTGCAATCGTTTCATTCCAATTAATAGTGTCTTTTGATGATGTCTTCGAACTGTCAGGTGAGTTTATTTAATGGGGTGGGGCCCACACATTAAATAATTTAATAATTAAATCACATCCCACATCAAATGTTTATAAAAACGAACGAGGAAAAATTGTTATAAATTGAGCCTTTCTTGTTTGTTTTTAGTATCCCAAAATCAAAAGTTTTTTAGCTTTGATAAAAAGAGAGTGCATAGAAAAAAAAGAGTGTATTTTTTTCTTGAGTGCGGGAATTCTCTTTTGTGAGTTAGAGAAAATATTTTCTCGGTATACTCGGGGTTGGGATCGTGAGATATTGAGTATATTGGTGTATACACTTGTTGTAATATTTCTTCCGGTTATAAAAGTTGCAGTGCTCCGTGGATGTAGCCTATATTGGGTGAACCACGTAAATCTTTGTGTTTTGTTGATTATTTTATTCCGCAATTTTTTGGGTACTATTATCATCGTGATCGACATCGCTTCGGTGTAATTCCCCAACACGAACTGTTTAACCCAATAGACACTTCATATGTTGAAACAACATATCTTGCCATCAAGTAACATAAAATAGAGAACCAATAATTATTTAAAATATATTATTTCCAAAAGCTTTCATACACTTGCATACATATTGAAGTGCTCTTGCTTCAAAAGAATTAGAGTTTTACCGTTTACGTTTAACTTTTGATTTGTTGTGTTAACAAATCACAAGTAGAATTTGTTATATCCATCTTGGAAAAAGATTGTCAATTTCCGCACTAAGACCGGAGAAAAATCTTCTTCAAGAAATAGTGTTCAACACTAACCTCTTCATTCTTTCTTCAAATTTGCACACGGTGATACAAATTTTGAAGGTATGAATGATCACAAGCATACCTACCAACATGAAATTGATAACTATTTTGGGTTTGGGAAATTGGTAACTCTTTTACTTCAAATCATTCAATGATTTCTTTCAATGATTTCTATCATTGATTACACTTTTTATCGACAAAATTAAATTCATGCATTTCTACACATCCAAGACTGACACGCATTAATTCAGTCACAATCTTCTGTTTAGATAATTTTTATGACAACTATTGTTGAGATTTGTATATGGACTTTCGAAGCAAAAACATAATTTGATATAAAAAAAATTAGGGAAATAAATAAGCTACCAGAAAAAGAATTATCATCGCAATCTGGAATACAAAACCCTAGCTAGCTAGTTTCATTACATCTAAAAGATAAACTGCGTCAATAAGACGACGCTGTCGGGGAAGAACTTAGTGTGGAAGTGAGAGTTAAGAAGTGATCTTCATGGGAACATCGGAAAATGACCTCTGGGAACATCGGAAAAAGTCGAATGAATGCTACCTTTATTTGGCGAAATTGTTCGTCGGAGTTTTTCACTAGTGTGAGCTATGTCGTATAGCCAAGATCCCATTTTGGGTAATTGAATAATTTGTTGTGTTGGAGATCATGTCTCGTGTTATTGAAGTGTATATATATATATATATATATATATATATATATATATATATATATATATATATATATATATATATATATATGGGAAATGATGCAAAGTATCCATTGTGATGCGCTAGAGGTGGAGTTTGTTGGTTAGTCAAGTGAAAATTTCCTTTTATATATCTATCTATATGTCTTTTATGAGACGATCTCACAGACGGGTCAACCATATCGAGATTCACAATAAAAAGTAATAATCTTAGCATAAAAAATAATATTTTTAATGGATGACCCAAGTAAGAGATCTGTCTCACAAAATACGACCCGTGAGACCATCTCACACAAGTTTTTGTCATATATCCATACATCTAACGGTGAAATTATAATTTGATCATGTAACTTATAGAACATATGAAACCCTAAAACATAGGGCATTGAAACCTTAAAATCGAGAACATATATAGGAGACATAACATGTGAAATAATTTGCCAAAAGATCATATGGCCGTTTGACCTACCACTTCTATAAATAACAAATTATAAAGAAAATTCGGAATTGAGAAGAAACTAGTCAAATAAATTTTGAATTATTTGTTTTAAATATATATAATATAAAGTATTAATGCCATTTATTTCCATGTTATAGATACATTGAACTTATGTGTTTTTATTGTAAGAGAGAAAAATCTAATGGGTCTTTGTTGGATGTAATGTCTCAATGGTGAGTAAGCTCTCAATATGCATTGCCTTGTCCTTTTTAGAAATATTAATCGGCAAGTGTAGATGAACCTAGATTAATACATGTTTAATTTCGATCAAATCATGTCTGACAGGCTCGATAATGATCGATTTTTATGTGAGAACTGAAAACATAAAATTATTTTTTAAAAGAAATTCCTTTTATTAAAAAAATCAAGTCTGATAGAATAACTATAATAAAAAATAATTTTTTATAATTTTAACTTGTTCATAACTTAATAAAAAAGAATAAGACACTATCTCAATAACTTATTGAAAAATACATTTGAGGTCATATTATATTGATGATATTCGGGTGAATCGACTGAGATAGGTCGAGACAATCCACCGGATTTGATAAGAGTTGTTGTTTAGAGAAAATGAGCAAGTAATATATCTGTAATGAAGGTATATCTGTCAGGCAAAAACTTGTGTGAGACGATCTCATGGGTCGTATTTGTAAGATGGATCTCTTATTTGGGTCACCCATGAAAAAGTATTACTTTTATGTTAAGAGTATTACTTTTTATTGTGAATATGGGTAGGGTTGACCCGTCTCACAGATTATGATCCGTGAGACGGTCTTACATGAGACTCACTCTATCTGTCAACTATGGCTTCCACCGTGATTTGCAGATAAGGAAATGAACTCGTGAATGGACGTCAGAAGGGTTTTCGGCTTAGCCACTTCGATGCTTAAGTCAGCAGGTTGAAGGTGAAAGATAATGACAATATATGTGAAGATATATGTGAATGTCAAGAGCTTAGAAACAAGAATGTCTGAATTCCCTAAATGAAATACATACTTGCTATTTATAGGAAAGAATGTGATGAATACCTTGTTTTTGGTGTCTACTTGTCACTTGAAATCTTAGATGTTGACCTCCTGTCACGCGCGTCTTACTTTTCCATCATGTCACATCAGTAGGATTCTGTCAGTAACGCTTATCGAGGTAAGATTTTACCTACTTTCGCACTCGAGTGTGACACCGTTATCGAGGTATCCGGGTAGAAATCATCCGCGAGCTTATAAGAGAGCCCTGGCTTCCGGTCTCGGGCAGGTGAATTCATCTTGCAAATTGACATTGATTTGAGATATTCATTTAATATATGATCCGGACTCTTATGGGGTATCTTATATCATTAAAAATCCACTCTGATTAATCAAAAAGCCCAGACACATGCTTTCGTAGTTTAAATTTATACTACTGGATATCCCTCGCGGGGTTTTTTTTTAAAAATAATATATTTTTAAAACTTATTTATTAAAATATTGCAGATTTTAAAACTTTATAAAAATATAGTAATCCGGAGTTTGAACTCCCGGAGTCACTGTCCCGGTCAGAGTCCGGGACAGGCTGATACGAATTCTCCGTCGGCGACGGTTATACCGAAACCGTCGCTATTAGCGACGACATACCAAACACCGTCGCAAATTGCGACGGATTAAACAAAACCGTCGCTATGGCGAGGATTTTCCCTCATGTTCAACTAAATCCGTTACACAATTTCATGACTATAAATTGCACCGAGTATTTGGTGAATTCATCCCATCCTTCAGCTCAACTTTTGAGTTTCGGTATTCTTCTTGAGCAGTTTTTTTTTCTTCGGTCCGTGTCTTTTTTTTTTATATAAAAATTCAGTGATTCTCTTTCCCTTAAAAATTTCGTCGATCGTGTGCTTAACGGAATTCTTAATTTGATTTGATAGTTTTCTGTCGCATTTCAATTTATCTCATCTTTCAGCTCAAAATATATTTTAATTTCTCAAAAAATAAAATAACGTTATTTCACATATAAATTTAATTCCATAACAGTAATATATTAAATTTAAAAAAACAATGTTACCTTTTAAGATTTACTTGTGTAACGTCTCGCTCGTTTTAAAAATGCGGAAATATTTTTTTTTTAAAATAAAAGTTACCATTTTCGAAATAACATTTAAAAATGATCTTAAATATTCGACCATAAAAATAGTGTCGTTTAAAAATAATCAAACTCATCTTTTAAAATAATCATATTTATTTTGACATAAAAATAGACATGCTGTCGTACTGAAAATATCATTGAAAAATACTCATAAGCATTTGCCAATAAAAAGGAGTAAAAATCGTAATAGAAAAATATAACATTTAAAAATGATCTTAAATATTTGTCAGTAAAAATAGCGCATTTTAAAATAACTCAACTCATCTAAAATCATACGTAAACATAAACGTATAAAATTCTTAAAATCAACGTATGAAAATATTCATCTCCTATCAATCTCATAAATCGTAATGCGGAAAACATGTGGTCCTCGGGTCGTGTCACCTTACCAGGTCTGCCTACTAAGAGTTCAGCACCTCCAGTCTCCTCATCATTAAGATCACCTGCATCACACACGCCTAGTGAGTCTAAAGACTCAACACCCCTGCACCGTTAATAACAAGTACATATACCTAGCACACAACAGTGAAAAATATCATACTCAACATATCTTTCATGAACTTAAAAGCATAATGTAAACGTGTTGTGTAAAATCATGTCATGTCAAAGTATGTCATCTCATATCATCATATACGTAAACATATCTTTCATGAACTTTAAAAGCATGAACATCAACGTCTCGTGTAAAATCATGTCGTGTCAAGGCATGTCATCTCATATCATCATATACGTAAACATATCTTTCATGAACTTTAAAAACGTGAATATAAACATGTCGTATAAAATCAAGTCGTGTCAAATCATGTGATCTCATATCATCATATACGTGTCAAAACATGTAATCTCTTGTTATCATGTACGTAAACGTGTCGTGTAAAATCATATCGTATTATAGCATGTCATCTCATGTCATCATATACGTATACATTTTCTTTTTAATTGAATTCAGTTCATTAGCTGTGACTTTCGTATCATCATGTCATCATGTCAGTCGATGGATCCATCTACGTATAACCACAGTACTGGGCGGCGGGGACACCAGCGACACTCTCACCCGTCAACTGGGCCTTGGCCTATCATATCATGTCAATGGAAATACGATCGTCGGGCTCTCTCTGGGGCCTTCTCCCGTAAACGGGCTCCCTCTGGGGCCTTTTCCCTCACGATATCTCCAATCATATCATCATGTCATCGTGTCATCGTATTAGTCACAACTAAATCACTTCCTTCAAAACGTGTCATCATATTCATCACTTAATAAAAGCATGGATATACATAATTTTTCCTTTAAACCAAGCATGCAACGTATTTTCATAATTTCATAAAAATCATATTCATGATGCATAAACATTTAAAACATGGTAAAAATGTGATCAGGGCGCTGCCAGGTCCAAAATCTCACACCGGGTGCAAAATGACCATTTTGCCCCTGAAAACCCAAAAATTTCCATTTTGCTCCTAGACGTAAAATTTCACTTCTTTGACATTTTCTTAATTCCATTGACTCTAACATTTCCCAAATAATTATTTAAGCCTACATGAACTTTCCCATATTTTTATTTGGCATAAATCTATGACTTTTAAATTAATCTTTAAATATAACTTATTAATGCCTTTTAATCCCGAATTAAACCAAATCTTAGCATAAAATTCCCAAATTAAAAACTTAGACTTCTAATAATTATTTGAGCTTAAGTATAATTTCCCATTATTTTATTAAGTTTAAATCTAGGCGTTTCAATTAATCCTTTAATTAACGCTTCGTGCGGTGACTAAATCCAAGATAATTCCAAAACTCATTATTTTGATCCGAAACTTACCAAACTCCTAAAAATATCCCAAAACATATTTATAAGTATTCCTAGACTTAAACTCGAGCTCATTTCATAACTTAACCAAATTGTTTTAAAACTTGAACCGTAGCCCCGATTTTAACCCGAATGAAACCAAAATTTAACCAAAACTTTCCCAACTTTTTACCACACCTTAATACCTTATAAACTCTTAAAAAAAACCTTAATTTCCCCAAAACCAGCCCCTTAGGCCTTCGAATAAACCTTGGACAGCACTTCCTACCTCTCAATAAATATCGGCCCCTCTCTTTGTACACTTATTTCCCAACACCTTTCCCACCTCTTAAATGTTTCGGTCCTCTTCTATCCTCACTTGTCCAGCCATTAATGGTCACCGTTAAGACCTTAATGAACTCCTAAACCAAGACTAAACAAAGCGTAAAGCTGCTGGATTTTTAGATCATGCCCAAGTCCAAACTCTAGTTCATGCACCTCCCTTAATTTCGCTCCTAATCTTCGTCCAATGGAACCAGTCCTTACCCGAACACACCTGGACCACCCTAAGCTCCCCCTGGACGTGCTGAACCCACGGCTAGCCTCCCATGCAAGCCTACACTACCGGCCCAATCTCTAGGAACCTCAAACGCACACATGACCAACTTCCAACCCCTTGCTCGTTCGGCTTCGTGGATGGTCCCAGCAATGACCGAGCCTTCCTAAGCCGTGGTTCAGACCTCCCAGGGACTGTTCCGTGGCTCAGTTCGGCACTTGAGCTGCTGGATCATGCCATTCCACCGATCTCTCTCCTTACAAGCCGAAGATTTCAAGAACTCGACCAACACTTACCCAACACTATACGGCCTCATTTCCAGCTTGTAAATCCTTCCTATCTCGGTGATGACAGGCCCTCTACTCACGGTACAGCAGCCCCCTTGCATCATTCCAGAAAAACGTGAGTTAAATGCATAAAATACGGTTTTTCACGAATAAGACGAAGCATAAACGAAGCAACAACGGGTTTAAACATTTTTCATATGCGAGCACACATGTAACAGCATATAATGGCATGAATGATGCAGAAAGAAGGATACAAAGCGTGCCTTAAGATGTAAGAACTCGAGAAGAATGAAGAGAGGAGCGCCGGAGAGCCTTGGATGCAAGAACAAGCCAAAACCGATACAATTCAGCTGCTGGGGGAAGAAGCCGAGATAAATAGCTGAGGGGAAGTGTCGGTTGGTGTTTTTTCGAGAATAAAGGCTGGTGGGAGTGAGGGTGTCGGTTGGTGAGGTGGGGAATGATAGGTTTAGGATTAATTAAGTAGTAATTAAGTAGTTAACAATTAGCTAATGAGCCTTAATTTACTAATTAAAAGTTAAAAATTTATTTTAAGCCCAACAAGATTAAAAGTAGGTCCATTAAATTCAAACACACTCCCGAAAAATATTTCGTGTTGGAAAGTTTTTGAAAATATTAGCCGAACCCTCAAAAATTCCCCCGATTTGATAAAATTTACGCACCGTTAAAAATTAAAATCTTGCGGGTAAAAATACCCAATAAATCTCAATTCCTGAAAAATACCTTTAAAACATCTTATATTAATTAATAAAAATTAACCGTGTAATAAAAATAATTTTTTCCTGGAAATTCTCCGGTCTCCGTTCCTCGATCGAGCTCGAAATGAAACTTAAAAATCAAAGCGCATGAACTTTTAAAATTTCATGAATTAAATCATTTCATGCAATAATAATGCATAAAATAATTAAACACAATTTAATAAAATAAAAAATACATTTTATGCTTTTAAAGAATTTAATAAAATACCAAAGAATTTAATAATTTGCATGCATGTGATTTACGTGGACTTTTCGATTTTCGGGACGTTACAACTTGCATGAAATAACCTGTCAAAGTTAAGCTTTATTACAAAAACAAAAATTATAAAACAACATTAATTCAATAAAAATAAAATTGATGAATCAAAGAATTTTATTCAATCAATCACAATCACAAAGTTATAATTTATTTCACATAATAATATATTTCAAAGACATTGGCCGTACACATATTTAATCAAAATTACAAAATTAATATTATATTAATATAAAAAATAAAAAATAAAATAAAATTATTATAATAGTATAATGCAACCGAAAAATTTATAATTCCAGTAATACAACATAAATAATATAATTAAAATATAACAAATTATTAAAATTACTTTTTCAAATGTGATATTATGGAATTTGTTATTATATCAGCTACCGGAGTTTAACATATGCAATACATTACAAATATTATCAGAAATAATATACTAAAAACAATTCAATGTAGAAAGAAAAAACAGAAATTCGAATTAGACTTGGTGCAATTCTCCTAAATTCTGATACTCAACACAATTCTCAAAAATCAAATTCTGAATTACTGAGAGTCGGCGCAATTCCCTCAAATTCTGATATGCGACAGAAAACTATCAAATCAAATTAAGAATTCCGTTAAACACACGATCGACGCAATTTATAAGGGAAAGAGAATCACTGAATTTTTATATATAAAAAAAAAGACACGGACCGAAGAAAAAAAAAACTACTCAAGAAGAATGCCGAAAATGAAAAATTGAGCTGAAGGATGGGATGAATTCGCCAAATACTCGGTGCAATTTATAAAATTGTGTCACTGATTAAGTAGAATAGGTTCGTTGGAAAATCCTTGCCATAGCGACGGTTTTGTTAAACCGTCGCAATCTGCGACGGTTTTGGCATACCGTCGCTAATAGCAACGGTTGCTTTAAACCGTCGCCGACGGAGAATCCGTGTCAGTCTGTCCCGGATTCTGACCGAGACAGTAAATCCGCGAGTTCAAACTCCGGATTACTATATTTTTATAAAGTTTTAAAATCTGCATTATTTTAATAAATAAGTTTTAAAAATATATTATTTTTAAAAAAACCCGCGATCCCACGATTTATACTTTTGGAAGTAATAAATAAATTATATGTTCTGTTCTGTTAGTGGACCAGATCCTCCTTGTAATTTGGGCATATTGATTTTCCGGACCTTAGACCCGGCCCATTGCGATTAGGGTTTATCGATCCAAACCATACCATCGCCTAGGCATTCCATCCTACCAGAAAACACCGCTTTGCGATTAGGGTTTATCGCCGCTTTTTTACCGCTACTCTGCCGTGCCGATATGCCGAAGCACTACAGGCCCGCCGTATGTTCTCTTCTCACCACCACCTCCTTCTCTCGCACACACCATAATCGGACTAATTTTCTCTATTCTTTGATATTTTTAAGGGCAAGAAGAAGGAAGGAAACGCCGCCAAATATGTGACGAGATCTCAGGCGATAAAGTACCTTCAAGTCAGCCTTCCAGTTTTCAGGTTGTTGAATGTTTCTGTTTCTTTGAAATTTTGAACCAAAATGGCATGTTTCAGGATGAATCGCGTGAAATAATAAAATCATATATTTAGAGCAGTGAGGCAGCAAGCCTAGCTACGTACAAACAAGGGGCGGCCAAGCCCCTTTCTCTAGGGGCCCGCTTCCGGCTAGCCATGAGCTGGTGGTAGTTCATTAGGATGAAAACGTGCATCAGATTGATAGAGTAAACTTAGTTTTGCGCGATTTATTAAATATTAGGCAAAATAATTTAAGATTATGCTTCCGGATGGTATGTTGATTTGCAATGATATTTGTTTTGAACTGAAGTGGCATGTATCTTCAAGTCAGCCTTCCAGTTTTCAGGTTATTGACTTCGTTTGAATATTATTTCTAGTTCAATTTTTAAGTTTATTTCATAATTCGAGAAATTTCAAAGCCTAACATTTGTTTTTTCCTATACTCGAGGGTTCAAAATTGTGATGGCTTTGGGAAATTATCTAGCTGAACCCTGCATGCTTGGCAGAAATTGACGTGACTAAAGAGCGTTTTCAAATTATGGCCACGATGTTTATGGATGTTTTTTTTAAATTCTTCCTGATTCTTGCCTATCGGTGATTATTTTTATTTGTTTTCTCAGAGTCGTGCTCTATTTTTATGTAAATTTTGTGATGCTTTTATGCATGTCTTTTTAATTAAGTTGTGGTAATATTAATACATAATTCAGGAAGTTACGAGTCTTCAGAGGTGTAATTTTTATTCTTGACTTGTTTTACAGTAATCTTCATTAATTTCTTGCAATTAGAATCCCTTGATTTTGGTTTCTGTTTTGAGTTTAATTTGCAATTTCTTTATCTTTACAATTAAAGTCGAGCATTTTCAGTGATGATAATGATAACTTTGTTGTTTCCTGGGTATGTATCAAGTTTAACTTCTGCAGGTATTTTTTTTATATTCCTGTAATTTTTTATACTTCCTCAAGTGTTTTCCATCCCTGTCTTAATAATGGAGTTTTTGCTGCAATGAAAAGTTGTTAATTATATGCAAAGATTTTGGTTTATATCTCTACCTGGTTTGTTCTATACTCATGAAACCACGCACTCGAAAGGTTTTCCAAGTTTTTTGATCTAGACTTTGTGATGTGCATTCTTTTTTTCTGCTATAAAAATTACAAAATTTTTATTTCTATACAGAGAATTTAATTTAGGCCATTCTACAGGAAATTATGCATCCTAAAAGGTGTTTTTCCTCGGGAACCCAAGAAGAAGTTGAAGGGAAACCATCATTCTTATTATCACATGAAAGATATTATGTTTCTCAAACATGAGCCATTGCTGGAGAAATTGAGATATATGCGAGTGTATGAGAAGAAGGTGAAAAAAGCCATATCAAAGAAGAACAGAGATCTCGCTGAACGGCTTTTGACAAGGAAACCTACTTACACTCTTGATATGCTTATTAAAGAGAGGTGAATTTGACAAGTTTTGATTTTTAGGCTACGGTATTGATTATTGCTAATAGTTTATTTAATTTTTTGGTCTTGGCATTTAGGTATCCTAAATTCGTTGACGCGCTGAGGGATCTTGATGATTGTCTTAGTATGGTACACCTGTTTGCTGCATTGCCAGCTGTGGATAGGGCGGTAGATGGAGAAAAGATTCCGGTTGACCGTATCCATAATTGCAGAAGGTCAGTGATTTTCATTGTTAAGATGGTTATTGATTTCATTGATATGCAAAACAGAAAAGTGCTCTTGTTTGTGTGAATGCTGATCTTGTCTGTGGGCAGGTTGAGTCATGAGTGGCAGGCATACATTTCTCGCACCCACAGACTGAGGAAGACATTCATTTCTGTGAAAGGCATATATTACCAGGTACATAAGATACAATAGATGATAATCTTTCAGTAATTTGTTGCTCGTAATGCTGTGGGCTTTCTTAACATAGCTTTTTCCTTTAATCTTAATAGGCAGAGGTTGAAGGGCAAAAAATTACATGGTTAACTCCTCATGCATTGCAACAAGTACTGCCTGAAGTTGATTACAGAGTCTTGCTTACTTTTTTGGAATTTTATGAGGTATGTTTGCAAGTCTTTCCAATGATTATGAATGCTTTTTTTATTCACTCAATTGAGGTGGCATGAATACCACCCAAAGCAAGCTTATTGTTAATGGTTATTTCTATGGTAAAAGCTAGACTGTTTACTCTAAGTGAAGATTTTTGTTGTGGGCAGCTGGACCTAAATTTGTTGTTAGTATATCAGATCACAGCCAAAAACAACATAATAAAGGCTCGAATGTTTGACAACCTGCTGAATTTTATTGTGATTTTGGACACTAAGCTCTTTTGTGTTGATCATTATTTTATTGAAATAATTTTAGATTATATTTTTACTTTAATGATCGCAATCCAAGAGCTTTTTAGGTTTCATAAATTTTTTAATTCCTTGTTTTTCCTAAAATTCACAGTGAATGGATTTAAAACTCATTATTTGTTCTAGTAGTCTGTGGGTGTTTTCAATTACCTAATGTTGATTTTTGGTATTATTTGGATGCAGACACTCCTCGCGTTTGTTAACTATAAACTCTATAGTTCAATAAACTTAAAATATCCTCCCATCCTTGATCCTAGGCTGGAAGCTCTAGCTGCAGGTACTATTTATCAGTTGTTATCTTAATTATAGGAAAATAATATAAACTTAAAGTTTTGAAGTGCCTCAATTTGCTTTATACTGTTATTGATTCTGTTAAGAGTTGATGCAGATCTTTATGCCCTGTCAAGATTCTTTGATGCCAATGCTCATGGTTCCTCAAAGAAGACTTCACCTATAGTTTCATCTGAATCTGAGCAAACTGAGATCCAACAGAAGGGGACAAAACTTGATGAGTCTGAAGTTCGACTTGCCCAACTTCAACAACAACTTCCTTCTAATGAACCCGGTGCTTTGATGAAATTTGTTGAAGATGCTGCAAAGGAGGATGAAGAGGATTCCGAAACAAGGGACTGTAAAAATCTCTTCAAGAACAGGAAATTCTTCTTGAGTCGTGAGGTGAGATGTTATGCTTGAAAATCTCTTCAAGAACATGAAACTGAGTCATGAGCTGAGATATTAATTCTTGTTAGTGCCAAACTTAGTATTTTACTTATGGAAACATTGTGATACGTAACTGTTATTTGTATTTTCTGTTACATGACGGGCCATGAGTGAAAATTGGCAAATAAAAAGCAAGACAATCCACTCTGTATACTTTAATTACCATATGGCTCTGGATCCACAATGATCCTCTTCCCACAAATGCATATCAATCAACGATATTGTGTATGCATTAGTGATATGGGCTGTTATTTAATATTCATTGATGTCAATGGTGAATTATCTCCAATGTCATTCTATCTTTTGTTGTCTTCCCTTTCTGTCGAATTCCCCTGTCCTGGACCTCCTGGTAATGTGTAGTCTATGGATTTTCTCCTTTCTCCCTGATTTACTCTCTCTTCTATAACACCTTTAGTGATATGACTATGATTGTACAGGTTCCTAGAGAGTCATTGCTACTTATAATCCCTGCGTTTGGTGGCACTGTTTCTTGGGAAGGTGAAGGAGCTCCACTTGAGGAGTCTGACCAGAGCATTACTCATCAGGTTCACCAATTCTTCTGCCTTTAACACAACTCATGCACCACAAGCTGGAATAAACCTTGTTGTTTTTGTGTTCTAGATCCATATTCGCTGTTTATGTGCATTGGTGTATGTAAAGGTGTTTTTCTTAGGCACAACGTTCATGTATTCTCTAAAAACTAAAATCATCATTTCGTTATTTTTTTTTGGCCTCTCTTCTGTATCTCCAATATATATATATGAACAACCGAGATGAGAAAATGTGAAGGGGCTTAAGCGTGTGGATTTGGGAACAATTGGCAATTAAGAGGACAAAATGAATAGCAAGTTGTTTTTGGAAACTATGAGTTTCCTGGGCCATTTACAGATATGTAGTACGATTTGAGGGTACTTTTTTTGGTTTCTCAACCCTTGTGAAAATTTAATGAGAGGTTGGTTGGATTTTATGGTAAGAGTACGCTCTTGGCACTCTACCCACAAGAAATTAGAGACACTATAATGATATCTGAAACATAATTTACATTTGATTTCCTGGAAATAGTGTGAAAGTTCAGAGGTGTCTACTCGATACGTTGGTATTTTTTAGCATTTTGGCGACTATTTTGTATTGCTTGTGTTTCAAATTTACCTGTACCTATTGAGAGCTTCTTAAATTATGTCTCGATTCATAGTTGCATTTACGAGCAGGTTGTGGATAGGCC
Organism: Primulina eburnea; assembly: GCF_022965805.1. NCBI lineage: Eukaryota > Viridiplantae > Streptophyta > Magnoliopsida > Lamiales > Gesneriaceae > Primulina > Primulina eburnea. The sequence continues at coordinate 1,900,667 of NC_133113.1, forward strand.
AACACAGGAGCACAAGTTCCTATCCAGAGATTATATCCAGCCACAGTGGGTTTATGACTCTGTAAATGCACGCATATTGTTGCCAACTGAGAAATACATGGTGGGATGGTAGGTCCAGCATCAATTAATTTTGCTGTTTTAATTTTGTTTCCCATTTACTTCTCTGTTCTATGCTTTTATGCCTTTAATTCCTTATTCATAGCATGAGCTACAGCTTGCGCCATTATGCAGGCTAATAATTTATGTGCGCCTGATCTTGGTGTAGAAATTTATGAAAATGCTAAAAAGGTGCCTTCAGGATTGGCCTTGGTCCACTTTTAATGTCATGGTTGGAGATTCTTGTTGAATTTTTTTATACTTTTATTGCCCCAGTTCGGTGAAAGGTTGTGTAAAAAAGTTACTAGCTGGCACTTGTTTATTGAATCGACCATTTTGTATCACCTTATGGGGCATTCTTTTGTTTCGATTTTGCAGTTTATTGAATACACTTGGTTAGCCTCTTTCATTATGATGATGTTAACGCTTTGCATGTGTGATTTTTGAATATTTACAGTGTACCTCCTCCACATTTGTCTCCATTTGTTGACAATGAAGCAGAAGGTCATGTTCCTGAATATGCAGAAGCTATTCAACGGCTGAAGGCTGCTGCAAGAAAAGAAGTCCTACCTTTGCCTGGCGCTGGAAAAGATTTGGATGACCCTCAGAGTTTACTGGGTATCATCGATCGGGCACAAGCTATTGAAGCTGCTGAGATAAAACAGAAGGTAATTGCATCATGGTTTTGATTTTTGAGAAGGGGTATTTTTAATAGAGTGATCCATTTGGTTCTCCGAAATTCTGGCTTCTTTCTTTGGCCAAGTATTTTACTAGACGAGCATACACGAACGAAGAGGTTATTATATGAGTTTAATGGTCCACAAAATTTAAATAGATGAGATATTTTCTGCATCTCAAACAAAGTGTGCACATTTTCTTATCTTCCTACCCTTCCACGTATGCAAGTGGTTTTTTTTGGTTGTGCATAATATGATCTGTTATTCCTCTCTGTACGAATTAACCTTTCATCGCCAAATTATCTGTTGAAGCTTCGAAAAATATTTGACTCAATAATTTCTGGATCCAGATGGCAATTCTGGAGAAACAGTACCATCATGAACTGAACCTAGAACTTCAAGGTGTTCAGTATTCTGTTGTCTCCAATGAAGTGGAAGGCAAGGATGATGAGGAAGTAGAAACTGCACCTGATATTAATCAAATTGCTGCGGATGAAGCCAACATGTCAAAGATGTTGATGTCTCGTAAACGGCAAAAACTTTATGATGCGATGGATGTAAGACAGTCGCAAAGTGTTTCTTCGTGTCTTGGTTTGTTGCGTGAAAATCAGCATCTTTAATGCTTACAGTTTTCTTTTCTTTAAGATATACGTAATTCAATCTTTAAGCTAGATTGGATAATTTGCAGGCGTGTTTTCTGTTTTTTACATTTGAGAATTTCAATCATATATCGCTCATATGGGGTTCTCTGTTCAGATGGGCCATGCAAGGAAACGGATTGCCAAACAACAAATAAAGGGACGTCAGAAAAGGATAGCTGAAGCCATGAAATCAAAATCTGATTGAAGTTTTACTCTTCAAGGCCTTTAGCATGTAATCCCGGATCCCAATTTTGTTATTTATTACTATGTACGTCCCGATATTTTTCGCATTTAAGTTGACGATAACTACTGATACATCTATCGATTATGCTTCTTCTTTTTCGATTATGTTAAGTATTGTTTTGCTGCTCCGAATTTGAGACCTTGGAAAGTTGGTGGAGAAAAGATATTAGATTTAGGGGGGGGGGGGGGGGGGGTGTATTAGTTTAGTGTGCCTATCGATTAGCAAAAGTCGGGCATATTAAATTTGTCATGACGGAATAATTAATCCATAGTGATTTAAATTTTTTTTGTTACCAATAGTTACAAGTTTTGATAAGGTAATGGATTTGACAGCACAGATTATTTGTGCGATTATGTAGTAAGTAGTCAATTGTGAAACGGTTTTTACGAATCTTTATCTGTGAGACGAGTCAATTCTACCGATACTCTTGGCATAAAAAATTTACTTTTTCATGGATGATTCAAATGAGAGATTTGTTTAATAAAATATGATCTGTAAGATCGTCTCATATCAATTTTTGTCTTCTGTTAGTACATATGCTATATATATTTTCAAAACGTAAAATATATTGCCAAAAATATTCAATATTTATATATTTTGAACTTAAATAAATGTCTTTGGTATGGATAAACATGCTATATATGAATATAATGCGGAATGTGCACTAATCAACGATTCTCTGAAACTCTTCTGATTCACAATCAGCCCAACAAAGAACATTGGATTATTGCTTTCACCATTTCCCATTGTACTTACTTTTTGTTTATATTTTTTGAAAAAAATTATATTTTTATTATACTATCTTTATGATTCTTTTAATTTCAATCCGGCTCTTATTACATCAAATAATATTTATTCAAATTAGAAATATAAAATAATTGGATGTTGTAAAACTTGGAACTATTTATTAATATTTGGATAATAATTTTTATTTTTCTGGGTGTATTAATGTACCTATGGGTGATGCATATTATTTCAAAATATTAAGATTAGAAATATAAATATCCCCAAATTTTTAAAATATTAACATTAATATTCTCTCACGATTTTATTGATGATACTTGTTATCTTGTTATGTTATTTAGATTAGATTTAGATGTATGTTATTGAATAATGGTATCGTTGTCCTATTTAACTAAATATGTAAGTGTATAATAAGAAAAGCTAAATTAAATATTGTCATCTTTAAAACTTAAAGTAGATTTTTTCACTCAGATTTTATCGAAAGTTGATTGAAGTTTCGGTCACGACACACCAATTGAGTCATTAGCGAAAGCTTATATATCAATTTTTTATTTATTAAATATTTATTTATCTCAATAAAAAATTAAATTAAAAGTTTTAGTCATAGTAGGCCACCAGAACTCAGCTAGTAATGCTTTCCAAGTCAGTGCTATAGTCCCGAGATGATCTCCATAACACTCTTCATGAATTTCTCTTAGTATATACTTTGCTTCCTCTCCGGTCAAACACTTGATCATTGGGCCCTGAAATGATTGTCGATACAATGCCCTACTGTTACTTAATCTTCTGAGCCTATCCTGGGGGGCCACCAGATTAACATCTATCATAGATATAAGCTTGGTGTGGTGAATGACAATTTTCTCATTTACTTCGGAAAGAGGATGCTATTTTAGTAAGTGTATTGACCTCTATATTTTCTTCTTTTGGAATATGTTCCACACTCCAATCAGTAAAGCTTTCCGACAACTCTTGAATGACTCTCAATTATCTCATCAATCTTTCTTTCCGGACTTCATAAGAACCCTTCATCTGTTGAGTAACTAATTGTGAATATGAGTAGATGATGCTCTGGGTGGCTCTCACTTCCTGAGCTGCATTCATTCCAACCAGAACATATTCATCCCAGAAATCCAATCTGACTGCAATCAAGGCTCTCGCTTCCTAAGCTGCTTTCATTCCTACCTGAGCTGATTCATCTCGGTCAGGAAGTCTGACAGAGCTTGAGCCTTGATTGCAGTCCTCGGTTGGTATGTGATATCGTATTCCCTGAACTCTATTGTTCATTTTATCAATCACTCAGAGATGTCTGGTTGGTCATGATTTTCCCCAACGGACTATTTGTAAGGACGATAACAGGATGAGACAGAAAATAGTGTCTCAATTTTCTCATATTAATGATCAAAGCCAAAGCTACATTTTCAAGCTCAGTATATCTTAGCTCGGGTTCTCTAAGGGAATGACTTATATAATACACGGGCTTCTGGTCTGCTCCTTCTTCTAGGATAAGGACCGAGCAGACAGCATGCTCGGTGGCAGATAAGTAGATCCACAATTTTTCTCTTAGCCCGAGATTCACCAAGATGGACAACCCGGCCATATATTTTTCAGGTCTTGGCAAACTTGTTTAGCTTTGTCATCCCATCCAAATCTTTGAGCCTTTCTCAATATTTGAAAAAAAAAAGAAAGAGAACTTTGATGTGCCGATTTTGATATAAAATAGTACAGGGCAACGATCTTGCTTGTGAGCTTATGCGCTTCTTTGACAGTTTAAGGGGAAGTCTTTTTTCGGGTAACCTCAATTCCTCTCTCGGTAACCATGAAGCCTAGAAACTTGCCATTCTTGACCCCAAATGTGCATTTGAGTGAGTTTAGTTTGACCTCATACTTTTTGAGAGTTGAGAAGGTTTCTTCGAGATCTGAGATAAAACAAGACTTCTCCTTAGATTTAAAGGAAGCACAATCTCTGCCCTTGGATACACCATATGACCAGTGAAACCAAAAAGAGCGATCTCTACAGGTTCCAAACTGTAACCTTCAAGTTCATCTGGTTTAGGGCTTCTTGGAATATCACATTAACTGAGCTGCTTGAATCCACGAATACCCGTCTGATATCATAATTTGCATTTTTATATGGATGACCAATACATCATTATGAGGCAGACTGACGCCTTGCAAATTTAAAGGGCCAAAACTGATGGTTGGTTCATCTTTCCTCCTTGAGCTATCCACCCCAAGTTTTCTCGTCGACTCCATGCCTTTCGAGCCCGGTGGGAATCACTATCAATAGATCCTTCCGAGATCATCCTAATTACACCTAGAGTAGGGTATTTTCTCCGACCCTTATCCTCCCAAGCCCTAACTGAAATAGTAAGCTTGTCATGAACTTTCTGCTCGTGTTGGAAACTCGGGGTTCTTGTAGATGGGAGAGGTCCGGAGTTTCTGGGTACCCACGGGAGTCTTTTTTCTTTCTTACTGATGGACCGGTTTAGATAGGATCTGATCGGGATGATTCTTACTCAATTGTTTGCATTAACTGCAGTCCAGGTGTGGCAGCCAATATTTTTAAGTTGTAATCAATAAAATTTAAAAACATATTCAAAGTCAACTAATTTTAAAACTCAAAATCCTAGTTATTTAAATCACACCACACTTTTTTTTTTAACTTTTTGTTCTCACTCCTTCTCACCATCAACAACTAAGCCCATCACACAAACTGGTCGTCGCTGCCGTCGCCTCCAGCATTAAGAAGCTTTAGGTTTTAACATATTCTTTTTTTAATAATATTTCAAATTTTGTGATTTCAAAATCAAATTTGTTTTTTTTTCTTATTATTATTGATTTATTGTTGAAAATTAATGACGAAAAAGGATAAACAACCGGAGTTGGAATTTAAGCCAAAGTCCATTGATATTGTTTGTGAATATGAGGTGTTGTATAATAAAGAGAAAATGGACTAGATCATATGCAAGTTATGTAAGAGGCTTATTAAAGGAGAAGCTTATAGGATGAAACATTATATTGCAGGTATTGTAGAACAAGTTGAAGCATGTCTTAAAGCATCAGATGAGGAGTTTATATATTTATTTTCACAATATTTAGATGATATTATATTGTATGAATCTTTTTTATGTTTAAATATTATTTAATTACACATTTAGATAAAAAAAAATTATGATAATTTGTGATTATATTGCATTATTATATATGATTATCTATAAAAAAAATTATTTAAAAAATTCAACAACCACCGCCTATATGATTATATATGCATGATTTATATATAATCATATATAATCATGTATAATCATGATCATATTCTCGGTGGTAGGTACATTATTAAAAAATTCAACAGCCACCGCCTATATGATCATATATAATCATGATAATATTCTCGGTGGTAGGTACAAAATTTCAGGATTGACCTTGGGTTTTGAGAAGATCGTCGGGGTTGGGACATGATTTTATCCTCCTCACAAAGGTGCTGCCTAATCTTTTGGAATTTTCAGGGGGTATAGTGAGACAACCACCCCCAAGTAGTTTTCCTTTTTTACCCGGTCGATCAACCCTTTATTTCTTTAGGGCATATTTTTTCTATCTTTGGGCTACTTCTATTTTGATATATTTTTCTGTCCGAGACAACATATTTTCAAAGTCTAGCAGCAGTTTTTTAACAAAGGACCGAAATAAGTCCCCTTTCTGAAGGTGCTTCCATAGACACTTTGTTGAATTTGAGGACGTATGCGCGTAATATTCATCCATACCCTGCTTTACTTCAAACAGACTGAAAGCAGTCTTCTTATATGTCTTGCTGCTACTAAACAAATGCAATAAAATGTTATTAAAATTGTCAAAAGATCATATCCTTTGAGGCTCAAGTTTGTCAAACCACTGTTGGGCGAAATCAACCAATGTTGTCAGGAAAGCTTTAAGCTTTATCTTGTCATCATAACAATGTAACATAACTACGTTTTCAAATTGGGCCAAATATTCCTCGGGATATGTGTTTTCATCATGCTCCATGACTTTTGCTGATTTATATTGAGCAAGCAGGGGCTTATTCACTATATGGGTGGAAAATGACACTCTTTTGGCTGCATTTGGAGGGCCCTGGAGGACCCGGCATGTCCTTTCAGATTCTTCACTTTCTTTCTTTAGTCTTCCAGCTCCTCGGTCATGGTAAGGACCTTGGAACACTTCTAGGAACTTTCCTCTTTCTTGGTATTGTCTCGAGGAAGAGATTCATCCTAAGACCCCTCTTCGTGGTGAACACGACTGCTGCTAGGGGGTAATTTCTCCATCATGGCTTTCTAGACAGTTAATGTTATCCACTGGGTTAATTTTTTTGGTTGATAATAAAAGTTTGTTGAGGTGGTGGATTTCCCTAGGGAACGTCCGAGGACACCCTTCTGGAATCATTCTTCCAGATTGATTTTCATGTGGATACCATTTCTATGTCTTAGATCTAGTTTCTCACACATAGCGCCAATGATATCAACCGTGTAAATCGTGTTGAGCTTAGTGGGCGATTATTCCGGGTCGGGTTGATTTCTTTTCCGATTCACTGGAGATCGAGCGTAGAGTACTGGGCTGAAGAATTTGCTCACTTAAAAGATCAAAGAACGTTAGTGGGTGCCAGAAAGTTTTCAGGCATGTCCACTCCGACACTCAAGTCAGCCAAGTGTTTACGCAAATGAAAGTATATAAAGAGTATGCTTTATAGTGAAATATAGCTGAATGCATTAATATAAAGTAAACCTGGTATTTATAAAGGAGAAAACAAAGATGACTTTGTTTTCGGTTCTTAGTTGCTACTCATGGCATAATGGTTGCCCATGTCCTGCTCCTTGACACTGCCAAATTTTATAACATATACTACTTCTGGTCTAGTCACATCATCCCTATATGTACTGAAAGACATGTCAATTAAATCGAAACATGGCCTCCCATACCTATGGATCAGAGAATGGCACATGTATCAAAGTACTCGGGTAGATGATCACATTGTGAAGTCATGTCCTCTAAATCTCATTATACTGTCCGGGCTTACACTACCCGAGCTTAGCTGAGAGCTTGGGATCACATGGGGATATAGTGGTGTGATCTGTTTCCCTGGTCCTCGTGAATGCGAGGATATACCTGAGGTGGTGCTTCCCCATCCTTCCGATTTCACCATAGCCTGAGCTCTAAGATGACTTGGACATTTTTGGGGTTATCACCCCTAGTCATTAAGATGGCCTCCTGGGACTATCTGGATATTGGATATGAATTCTTCCGAGCTATCTAGAGTAGAGCAAGCCTATCTTATGAGGTATCAATAAGAAAAATACTAGAGATCATGTCTCTATCGATACAAATGAACGATAATGTTTATTATTTGGGTCTGTTGGGTTATTGTTTTTCTCGTGTCCAAAACATAGCGGAAGTTTTAAAATTTTATTTTGACATTCAAAATATTATATTGGATACTCGTATGGTTTAAATTAAAAGAATATACATAGGATGTTTAGTAATATACCTTAAGTGAATTTTCACTTGCCTCCAATTATGTCGATATAAGCGAACATAGATCTTGTTGTAAATCCCTATGTACGTGTCCTTCAATCTCCCAATCCGATCTACGACTAGAAAATTAGTTCCTCTTCTAAATAGCACTAGAATATTTTGAAAAGGTTTTCGTTTGAGATAAAAAAAAACTTGAGAGGTGGCTCAAAACCCTAAACTTTCTTTACGGGTGGCCGAATTCTTGGAGGAGAATGGAGGAGTTTTCGAAAATTTGGAATTGTAGAGGCTATGGTTTCAAGTCTCCTACTTAAACCATGCTTTCATGACATAATTTTCATAATATAATATTAGGTTTCATAATTAACTTCAATGGATTTGATTAATTAATTGGATTAGTCCAACTAGTTTAATTAGTTAATCAAAGTCCATTAAGAACTTTATTCATTTAATATGTTGAACTTGTACTCTTACAAGCCCATCAAATATAACTCTCAATATATATTTAATTTAATATTTAATAAACTCAATTTTTTAGTTTAATAAATTAAATTATCGAATTTTATAAATTCAACTCCTTGAATTAATTCTCATCAAATTTTAAATATCATAAATTCAACATCTTGAATTATCTATATCATAAATTTAACTCTTTGAATTTATTATCTCAAAATTTAATTATCATAAATTCAACTCCTTGAATTTAATATATCATAATTTTATATAAATTCAACTCATTGAATTTATTCTCTCAACGATTGTGTGACCCTCAATAGTTCAGGGTTAGAGCTAGCCGCGGGTTCACAACTCTTTGTGATTCAGAACATTTTTCTTTATTTGGGCTTACCCCAATTTGCCTCATTTCATGCACCAACATTTAGTCATGAGAATGTCATAAATCATTTTTTTGATTAAACCCGTCGAATTATGGTAAAAGCATCTAGGTAGCATCACTCCATGATTCCCTAGGTATCACTAATAGTGCCTGCAAGAACCAGTCGATTATGATTAACATACAGTATGGTCCCTTCATCTCATATATCACGATCGAATCAGCAACTATTGGTTCTTCGATGGTTGCATATTAGATTCAATACCTATGTGATACGATCATAAAATATTCATAGTGTCATCTCATGCACAACTAGAGAACTCTTTTTTTAACGTACATCTCACATTCTGGCCAGAGATTTCATGCACTATTATTTCGTTAGATCATATAGTATATCCATACCAGTAGGTGAGTGGTGAATTCCCAACTACAATGCACTGGCTCCTACACATTTCACAATTACATCCAACCTCGCTACCTTGTGATCCTCACGGAGTCGGTAAACGAGTCAAAACACAATAATAGTATTTAAAACTTCAGTGTTGTCCCGGGTCGAAAGGAGTCAAAACACATTCCTTTCATATATATTGGTTATGTCTCCAAATTTTGTTAGATATTTTTAAAGAACCCAAATATCGAAATATTTTGAAAATACAAATAAATTAACTTAATCACAAAAAAAAATTCCAAAAATGTGAATTTGCAAATCCGAAGCAACAAAAAGTAAAATACATTTACTTATCCAAAATTAATTAACACATCAAACAAACATGCCCCAGAGGTTTAATTAACAAACCCACGATAGAAAGTTTGCAATTGTGATTGTCAAGTCACTTGACAGTGCATTAATCACGGTCTTGGACTTTTGGATTTCAAATGACGAGTGGGAGTCGAGTTTTTGAAGATCCGGCGGTGAGTTTGTTGATGAAAGGAGGTGTCTCGGTAAGAAACGGGTAAAACGAGGGAAGATTCGATCTGCCGACCTGGCTTGAGTTAAATCGATGAAGTGAAATAAATAACTAAATTAAATTAAAATCAAAAGTTCTTGTGTTCATATTTCTTCATCAAAAGTCCGTTTGGAGACCAATTTCCTACAAAAATATCAGAATTCTCAAGTTTTATTAGAGATGTATAAATATGTTAGGGAGTGGGAGACCGTCTCACGGATTATAATTTGTGAGACAGGTCAACCCTATCTATATTCACAATAAAAAGTTATACTCTTAGCTAGCATAAGAAGTAGAGTGAGTCTAATGTGAGACGGGTCAACCCTACCCATATTCACAATAAAAAGTTATACACTTAGCATAAAAAGTAATATTTTTTCATGGATGACCCAAATAAAGATCCGTCTCACAAAATACGACCTGTGAGACCGTCTCACACAAGTTTTTGTTTAAAAAGTAATATTTTTTCATGGGTGACCCAAATAAGAAATCCGTCTTACAAATACGACCCGTGCGATCGTCTCACACAAGTTTTTTGCCATATGTTGGGTTCACCGATATAAAATAATTGAGTTAGGTTTGTGATTTCTCAACCCGTCAAATTTAACACAAAATTGGCTATGCTCGCCTCTCGAGTACCTAACTTGATTGAGCTTGGTTGGTAATTTTCAGACCCACCGAAATGACGGGTTGGCGCCCGCTCTGTCTCGGTGTCGCAGGTTTTCTATGCAATTTTAGGAAATGACGGGCTGCTGAAGTATTGGGCGCCCTTTTGAATTCTTGAAACCGAAGCTGGAATTTATTCTTGTTATTATGGCTTGACATGATTGTCCACCATTTGACCTTTTGCATTCTTGTATCTCAAGAATTGAGGGTTTTCTTGACGCTATATGGATCGTGATTATATATTTAGAGTAAGTTTCTTGTAAGACTGTCTCATAAATCTTTATCTGTGAGACGAGTCAACCCTATCGATATTCAAAAAAAAAGTAATACTCTTATCATAAAAAGTAATACTTTTTCATGGATGACCTAAATAATCGAGATTCACAATTAAAAACAATACTCTTAGCATAAAGAGTAATATTTTTTCATGGAAGACCCAAATAAGATATTCATCTTACAAAATACGACCAGTGAGACCATCTCACGCAATTTTTTGTCATATATTTATATGTATTCCGAAAGGTACGTACAAAACCTTGTCTTTGTAGTTTTCGCATCTGAGATTTGTATTTCAAAATTTTGACTGCCGTTATTTGTATCCAATAAAGTTGATGGTGAGGGTTGAATTTATCGCATTTTTAAAGTTTATGGGTCAAAAGTGTTGCATTTTAAAGATAAATATGTATATTAAATAAAACTTATATTTATAATGTAAATTTATTTATTTATTCCTATTTTATTATTTATATATACAAAAATTTGTGATATTTTTATATAAAAGTTTTGCACAGAGATAAAATTCAATGTAAATTTTGAGGCAAGCGATTAATTTATTTTTCGAAAGGATTTTTTTTTTGTAATTTTACGTTTTTATGTTAAAAAAATGTGATATATCTAGTTTTTGCCATCATCCTTGTTGTTTAGAAAAATGGTAGAGACTAAATTTTTCCCCCCTTATTTTTTTAAAAGTTTAGGGACTAAAATTGTAATACTAGAATATTTATTCTCTCACTTTCTATATTTTTTTAACTGAGGAACTCGTAGTGGTTATCTTTGATGCGCTCTAGTAAGGCCGCGAGCCAACCCAGTAGCTGTAATTCACGATGATCAGGTAAACTACACTGGACAAACCCTGTGCAGCATGTTTAATTAAGAACAAGAGTCACGGAGATTCAAACACAAGATTTCTTGACAAGTGTACATATGTCCTTATCAACTCAGTTACCCATTGGGAGCAATTTTATACCTTTTATTGGACAAAAGGAGTTTATAGCGAGTGTGCAAAAAAAAATACATCTTCATGACAACATAAATTTTAAATAAAACATCGACTTAACTAAATGTAGATATTAGAACCGAGATAGGATTCATGGAGTTTAATCCCAAAAAAAAAACCAAATTCGGATAAACCTCCATATGGAAATTGATGCTTTCTAAATGTAGATATTAGAACCGAGCTAGGATTCATGGAGTTTAATCCCCCAAAAAAAACCAAATTCGGATAAACCCCCATATGGAAATGGATGCTCTCTAAAATTTTTATGTCTGAACGTATCCAAGCACATCCAAAAATTGGTCGTAGTCCAATAAGACTCAAGCTTCATCGGCGATCAAGGGCCAAACTACCGAGCACAGAAGTCCGAGCCCATATGTCTAGATCCGTGAATCTCCAATAAAGCCGATCTCCTCAACACTGTACATTAGAGTTCGGAGCCCACTAATGTGGCCGGGGAGTCTTAGCTATAACGCAATTAGAGAATACGGATACATCATCGTTGATAAAAGAGAAACTTCGATAAATACGAGATTCGATAAAATCTCTTCGAGATAAGGCAAGAGTCCTAGTCGTCATCAAGAGTCCTAGCTTTTGAGGTCACTGAATCCTACCACATGATGTTTCTTACCTCGGGTAAAGTTCTATCTTAACAAGAAATCTACTCATAGAAGGTAACTAACCTCTGATGTCTCTATAAATATCAGGTATTTATTACGATTTTATTCATTCACATTCTTTAGCTCACTTCAAATTACTATATCTCACTTTTAATTTTGCTCTCCCGACTGACTTAAGCATCGGAGGGGTGATGTCGGAAAAAAATTCCTGGCGCCCCCTAACCTTCTTTTTATATGTGCAGAACCCAGAGCACCGAAATGATCCACTCTCCTGCGAAGATTTGAAGATCCTCAATGTACACCAAACCCAAAGTAAAATTTTTGTATCATCAACTGACGTCGTCTGTGGTAAAATGAAGAAAAAGAGATAAGATGGTGAATAATAAAGATATTACTAATGGAAGCGAAGGAAATCAAAGCAATAATGAAAACAAGAGCCTCTCTATGGCCGAGTTGACACAATTGAGTACTGCCATGGTAGAGCACGTTTTGGCTAGGCAAGAAGAAATAGACCCATCACCTCACCCCCCAGATTAGGAGGCGAGGCTGGCCAAGATGAAGAAGACGAGAGAAGAGATCAAATAGTTTAAGGACTAGCAAAATGGGAGTCTTCCTCCGGCAACCTGGGTCATACCATTCTCTGCCGAGATACTGGCCTAAGAACTCCACAAAAACTTCAAATTCCAAAATATTGTAGAGTATGATGGGAAGAGAGACCCTATCATGGTTCGAAAATACCGCGCTCCTACACAAGTACTCGGACCATGTCAAGTGCCGAGTTTTTGTTACAACCCTAATAGGGTCGGCCCAACAGTGGTTCAATTTGCTCTTGCCCAAGGATCTCAGGACATTCCAGGATTTTAGCCGAGCATTTCTCCATTAGTTCGCCAGCAGCAAGAAGCATCATATCACTATATTTAGTCTTTTTGCCATGTGACAACAGGAACACGAGATTCGACGAGCATACATGCAAAGGTTCAGCGATGTGGTCATTGAAGTAACATCTGCCACATCCAACCTATCGATAAGTGCATTATTCAAGAGCTTACTATGGAAGATTTCCTGAAATCATTGATAGAAAATACAACTAATACTCACGATGAACTACTTGTCAAGGCTGACAAGTACGTTACTCTTGAGGAAGTGCAGCTCACCTGAGCCCATCAATGGATGGATCCACCCAACAGTCCTAAAAAACCCAAGCATATAAACTCATCTCCTCGCCGAGACCGATTAGCTTGTCTGAAGCCTTTGGGCTAGTTCGCCGCATACACCCCGCTTAAATTTAGTAAGCTATCCAAATATCACTACAAGAAAAATGATTTTCCGCAGCATGTCATCAACAGCGTGCATTAAACGCACGCTGCGAATACTACTTTTCACGGCGTGCACCCATATGTGCGCCGTTAATAATGTTTCACTTGATACTATTAACAGCGTGCATTAAAAGCACGCTGCGGATATTACTATGGACGGCGTGCATTAAAAGCACGCTGCGGATATTATTATGAACGGCGTGCATTAAAAGCACGCTGGGGATAGTAATATCCGCAGCTTGCATTTATGTGTGCTATTAATAAATTATATAAACGACGGCGCACAATAAAGGCACTCCGTTAATAGTATTATTAACGGCGTGTAAGTTTATGTGTGCTGCAAAAAGTAAATCATTTTTTAAAAAAAAATTCGTGTTCAGACATTAACGGCGTACATTAATCGTACGCCGTCAATAGTATTATTCACGGCATACATATTATAAGCACGCTGCGGAAAATGAGTTCGAAATTTAACGTAGCGACGGCTTTAGTAAAACCGTCGCTAAAGTTAAAGTTGCTACGCTTTTAAGGCCACATTTAGCGACGGTTTACAAGAAATCGTCGCCGATTTAAGACCACATTTAGCGACGGTTTAGAACAAATCGTCGCCGATTTAAATCGGCGATGGTTAATAATTAACCGTCACTAATAGACTGACATCGGCGACCGTTTAGTAACAAACCGTCGCTAAAAAATCGTAAATTCTCTATTTATTCCCGATCTCCGTTCCATTTTTTCTTCACAACAATTAAAATTTTTCTCTACTTACATGATTTTAGTTTCGATTTAAATACCTGTTTTTGTTTCAATTTTTGGTTAATTTTTTAATTGTTAATTAAGATCATGAGTATTTTTTAATTGTTAATTAAGATCATGAGTATTATTATTATAGTTGTATTGTATATTTATAAAAATGTATTAAATTATAAAAGTAATTTTTTTTAAATTTACGCAAACTTTAGCGACGGTTTTGGAACTGTCGCGAAATTATAACGTTGTCGCTAAATTTTAAGACCGTCGCTAAATTAGCGACAGTTTGGCACCGACGCCCGTTTGCGACGGTTTTGTCGAAACCGTCGCTAATATTTTTTGTTTTATGACTATTAACGGCGTACATGTGCACGCTGCAGAAAGGTGTATTAACAGCGTACATATGCACGCTGTCAATTATTTAACTATCAATAGCATACTTTGCACGCCGTTATTAGACTAAACCGCAGCGTAAATCGTACGCCGCCCATAGTGTCAAACTTAAGACGACTTTCAACATAACAGCGTGCGTCGCAACGTGCATTACCTTTCCGCGACGCATATTGCAAACTGTGGAAACCCACTTTTCTTGTAGTGTATGTGAGAACAAGCACCTTATACAGAGGACCCAGGGAAGTGATCAAGGGCCTCGGAGACCTAGGTCAGACAGATATTGCAACTTCCATAAGGATTACGAGCATACCACTTATGAATGTAAACATCTAGGTCACGAGATAGAACGAATAGTCCAAAAAGATGTGGAAATGTAAGACTCCCTAGCACAACAAGGCCCGGATTACCAACCTCCTAAAAGGGAAAGGGAAGGTCCTGACCCCAGAGATAGAAGAAGAAGATAGCCCCGAAGAGAACAACACCCACCCCTAGAATAATCAGCCCGGGCCTAAACAGAGACAGTGTCCCACCCCTCAGGGAATCATAATCATGATATAGGAAAGACTCATTGATGGGGATTCCAACCAGGCGAGAAAGATAAGCACCATAAAGCTAATAAATATGGAAATCACTGGAGCAAGAGTCCGAACATGGCCTCTTATATCATTCAGACCCGGGGAATTTTCTGGATGTCTGATCAGGGCCTTTTATACAGAGCAAGTCATCCTCCACCATACTCTCAATATTAAAACACTTAACACTCATGGTCACTAAAAATTTTGTGAAATCATGGTCGGCTCGGTTAATTTTTCTGGGCAGGTGAAGTGCATGACTCAGTCCATATCTCAGTGTCATGGATTGGTAGACTTAAAAAATACCTATTGTGCCAACCCTTGTGGAAGTCCAGCTTCCCTTTCGATCGTTTTGAATTTTCCGCTCAAGTCTTAGGAGAACGGGTTTCGAGACTTTCCCCCTCACTCTCATCTCTACTTTCCTCTAAAGGTTTGAAGGGTCCAGGCTCGGATGCAGAAGAACCACGCTCGGCTATGGAAGGTCTGAGTTCACTTACTTGAGACAAAGGGTCATCTAGAGAGTTTATCAATTCTTGTATGGTAGATTTAGCAGGAAAAGACATTTTACCTTTGACGTAATTGAAATGATCTAACTTACTTAAAGGGGTTGGATGGTAATGGTCGGGCATACAAAATTCTGGTTGGGAAAGCTCTCGAAAATTTTGCAGGCTAACGGCTCAGAAAGAAATAATGACGAAAATGGGAAGGTAGAAACTCGTATTTATAACTACAATGGTGTCGCCTCAACCGTCCAATCATGATGTAGCTATGGCCCAGATCTTGCCGAGTAGCCGTAGAGAAGCCTCGAAAATCGGGCTATAGTAGGATCTCAGTTGTTCGTTCAGGAATGATTCAGATCCACATCTAGACCATCCAAAGTGTCACGTAAGATTCAACAAGAACACAACAAATAAAGTGGTTGAGCAAGAAGTGATCGAGATCTGACCAGAATTTTCATTCTAAACTCATTCTTCTTTTAGAGTAAAAAACGAAGTTACTATTGATGCCCCCTAAAATTGCTATGTCTAGATGGATCCTAGTCAATCCCATACTTGGCTCTAGTTCAATAAGAACCTAGCCTTATTGGGGATCAAGGGCCCAGCTACCGAGACCAGACATCTGAACCCATATGTTTGGATCTGTGAATCTCCAATAGGACGATCTCTTCAGCACTATTTACTAGAGGTCTGATCCCATTAATGTGGCCGAGGAGTCGAGCTCAACACAATTATAGAATATGGAGATATCTTCATCGATAAATGAGAAACTCTGATAAATACGGGATTCGATCAAATCTCGTTGAGATAAGGTAAGAGTCATAGGCGCTATCAAGAGTCTTTGTTGTTGTGGTCATTGATTCCTGCCGCATGATGTTTCTTATCTCGAGTAGAATTCTTGTTCGAGTAAAATTCTATCTTAACAAGAATTATACTCGTATAAGGTAACTAACCTCTCATGCCTCTATAAATACCAAGTATTGTCTACGATTTTATTCATTCACATTCTCTTGGTCACTTCACATTACTATATTTCACTATTAAGTTTGTTCTTCGGACTACTTAAGTATCAAAGCGATCACGTCGAAAAACTTTCCAGCGCCCCTAACCTTCCTCTTGTATATGCAAAACCCAGAGCATCGACCCGATCTATTCAGCTGCGAAAATTTAAAGATCCGCTTTTCAAACTGAACCCAATGTAAAATTTTGGTATCATTAGTGTGAAGAATAATCGATAAGCTATAGATATGAACACGATCACCGCACAACAATGAATCAACACTAATGCTTTTGATACGACGCGATCATATACGTGGTTCGGCGATGAGAAACGCCTACGTCCACGGAAGAAACCAGCCAAACCTTTTATTGATGAATCTCACAAAGAACAGATTACAAGCGCACAAAACAATAGTCAAAAATTGAATCACAAATGATCTATCTCTCAAAAGCTCTCAATGTTTCTCCCTATCGGTGCACTTCGTTCTCCTGCAATCTCTTATCCCCTCCTTTAACCAAGATATATGTATATATATACTTGTCCACAAGAGATAACCGCCAATTGAACTAACTCTTGCCTTTTTCCAGTTGTCCAGCTGCACCTCTATCCAAAGCACAAAGTCTTTTGAGTGTACTTCACAACTGCTAACCTTGAGAGTCACCCTCTGTTCTAACAATTAGAAACTTAAAACAAACCATAGCGAACACAATATATATGCAAGTCTTACACGCCTTCAGACATTTATAAAACATGGTATCCAAGCACATTATTGCATCCTTGTATGTTTTTTGAATTTCCCGTTTAGATGAGATACATTGAATGTCATTTTTTTGTCCTTTATAAATATTATATTTTATATTTAAAAATACAAAAATAAAAGTAATAGTTACATCTATGTAATGTCATATTAGTATACTCGATAAATAATAAACAGACTAAAATTATAAAAAGCAAAAATTACGATCTTCGTTTTAACTTTTTTCCTACGAGCAATCCCTCCCACACAAGTTGTAAGAGGTGGGCGCAGGCGCTCATTTTCAAAACACTCTGTGTCCTAAATTTACCAAAAGGAAAATATATATCTGCCAATTTGCTGACACCTCACGTATTATTCTAATTGAATTTTTTTCAATAAGCTCGACTTAATTGCCAACTACGAGAGGAAATCATCTCTTGTATTTTATGCTATAGTTTTTTATGCACAATATATATATATATATAAATTTAATTTTGTAAATATTTATATGTCCAATAATCAAAATTAAGGGACAAGTATTTATATATATATATATTTGTATAACTGGAAATATGGTATGTAAATTACACTTGAGAAAGAGTGAAGAATTAATTTTTCTAAATCAAAATAGACATTAGGTGAAATATATATACATACATACATACGTATATATATATATATTTATATATATATATATATATATATATATATATATATATATATATATATATATATATATATATATATATATATATATATATATATATATATATATATATCACCAACTCCAATTCCACCCCTAAGAGCCACTGATAGCTGTATATTGAGATATATCATGTACCAAATCATGTTTAGTCAAAATAAATCATTTAAGGTTTTTAAAATTTTACTCCATAATGCACTTATTTTCGTTTATTGTAATTAATTTTCTGCCAAAAAAATAAATATGGTAAAAAAAAATCTTATATATTATGTTTTAGTTTCCATTCATTTTGCACCAAGATAAATATCAATCTTATTAAATAATCATTTGATCTCCTAATATATTATTAAATACTAGTATTTGAAACAGATAACGTGGGAATTTTTGAATTTTAATTTTGAAGAATGTTAAGGGATGTGGTAATTATGAATAATAATATAAATTTATTATAATGAATTTTAATGATATTTTCTATTTAATGAGAAATATTACTTTTAAAATTGAATGAACATTTTTGTAACATTCAATTCGTATCATAGTGTTGGATCCTTAAGAGTTACAAACTTTATATATATTATATTTGTTATTTTATCACAAACATAATCATGCAACTCAATTTTTCAATGGTTTTTTTTTAAAATAAGAACAATTATTGATTCATAATGGTTTTCAATCCATTGAATAATCAACTTTATTTTAAGTCCAATTTGAAATGACAATGAATTAATCTGATAATAGTAAAAATTTCAAACATCAATTTTTTAAAAAAAAAACATGATGCTCAAGAAAATCAATGGCCAGCTTTCCCAATCACTCACCAACCCAACTTTTGCAAATTTTGGCGGATTTCTTCCCTTTCACGCCTATTAATCGATACCCTTTGCCCCTATATATATTAATGTATATTGCTGCATATTCTCATCCTCGTCATCTTCAAGTAACATTTTTTCAACTTTTCACCTGTAAACCACAGCATTTGAATTTCTGAGCATCTAAGCCTTAACATGGGCAGTCTAGAAATGGAGAAAAAAATAGTGGGATGGGCTGCAAGAGACCCCTCTGGAGTCCTCTCACCATATACTTATACTCTCAGGTATTTCAAGATCAAGTCTTTGGTTATTTGGTTCCATTTTCCTCTTGTTTTTTTTTTTTTTGATCTACTTCTGTGTTTTGTTGGCTATTTTTAGTGGGTTTTTTGGTAAAAAGTGATTTGCATGTGCAGAACTACAGGTGCTGAAGATGTTTATGTGAAGGTGATATGCTGTGGGATTTGTCATACAGATATTCACCAGATTAAAAATGATCTTGGCATGTCCAATTATCCAATGGTTCCAGGGTATGTATATTTCATCCTCCTTTGTATTCAAATGAAAATTACAAAATCAGTTTATCTATTTTCTGTATCGTCAAAATTTGGTATTTGATTCATCTTTACTCCATTTCTTGTTGAGTGCAAGGTTTGTCTGTCATATTAGCACCACGATAAAAACATTAAGGAAATCAAAATTCCAGCGACTTGAGGAAATTAGAAGCCAAAAGGGACCAAATTATAAGATCAATTTTGGTGTATTCGAATACGTTTGTGCGTTTTGTATTTTCTTGTGCCTGTTTGATTTGTCTTTACTTGTGTCCATTTCAAGGCAAAGGCATAAGTAAATGAGGTAATCCTGTGGCTAAGTGCTAACAAGACTTGTTTTAAAAGCAAAAAAAAAAAGTTTGATAATAAATTTTTAGAATTTTTTGACGTGGAAACAGTTTCCTAACTTTTGTGGGTCCGCCTCTCGCCCTAAACTTTTTGTAAGAAAGCACCTTCGTATTTTTGTTTCCATGAACTCAAAAGACATTTTCTTGTTCAACTGTGAATGGTAAATTTATTATACCTCTTCACATTGTGATGTTATATAGGCATGAAGTGGTAGGTGAGGTGTTGGAGGTTGGATCCGGGGTGACAAAGTTCAGAGCCGGTGACGTGGTCGGAGTTGGTTGCATCGTGGGATGCTGTGGGAACTGCAGGCCATGCAATTCCGAAATCGAGCAATATTGCAATAAGAAGATTTGGTCCTACAATGATGTATATACTGATGGGATAGCCACTCAAGGTGGATTTGCTGAGGCTATGGTGGTTGATCAAAAGTAAGCGTGGTTGCAACCAATTGCGTCTTCTTGGTTTTATCAAGTAATGTTTGATAGTGTAACTATGTTAAGTTTGTTACTGCCGGGCTTCATTTCATTATCATAAGTGAACAAGCTCCCTAGAAGTCCAACGAATTGCTAATCTGTACTATCGTCTTATTTGGATGGTGTCGAATCACGGTCCCTTAAACATGGCTGCCCTGACTTTGGTTTTTGTTTTCGCTAGGAATCGCGGGTAAGGAAGAACCCGAAAAGGGAAGATAAGGTTAAATCTGACATGTTGATAAGATGAACATTTGCTTAAAAAAGACTCCCTAAACTCCCTTTCACAAGAGATTGGATTCTAGTCCGAATTTCTCTGCCATTTATCTATATATGAATGCTCCCCTGTTTCTTCTGATAGGTTTGTGGTTAAAATTCCCGATGGCATGGCACCGGAACAGGCAGCACCACTACTATGTGCAGGGGTGACAATTTACAGTCCCCTCAACCATTTCGGGCTCAAAGAAAGTGGACTAAGAGGGGGTATTTTGGGACTTGGAGGTGTTGGACACATGGGCGTGAAGATTGCGAAAGCCATGGGGCACCACGTTACTGTGATAAGCTCTTCTCTCAAGAAGAGACAAGAGGCATTAGAACACCTAGGTGCGGATGATTACTTGGTTAGCTCAGATGAGGCTGGAATGCAAAAGGTTGTCGATTCCCTCGACTACATAATCGACACCATACCGGCGTTCCATCCATTGGAGCCTTATCTCTCTTTGTTGAAAGTTGATGGAAAGTTAATCTTGATGGGGGTTATCAATACTCCCTTGCAGTTCATCACCCCAATGGTTATGCTTGGTGAGTTCCTATCTCCAGAAATATTCAGCAAGTAATTAAAAGTATTAAATTTGTGTGCAATGTTATTCAAAGTATATATATATATATATATGCCGTAGAATTGTCCATAGCCAAGATGGGACATTTTTGTTCTTGTACATGACCACAAAGAATTTTATCTGTTCTAACTCGACACACAGGGAGAAAAACGATCACGGGAAGTTTCATCGGTAGCATGAAGGAGACGGAGGAAATGCTCGAATTCTGCAAAGAGAAAGGCCTTGCTTCCACCATTGAGGTAGTGAAACTCGACTATCTCAACACCGCCTTCGAGAGGCTGGAGAAGAATGATGTTCGATACAGATTCGTCGTCGATGTTGCCGGGAGTCCCAAAGTCAATCACTGAAAATGTTGCCGGGATATAATTTGATGGTTTCTAGTTATCCATTGCGCATTGACACAAGCATCTCACACATACATTTAGTGTCATTTTCTTTTCGAGCAATGTATTCAGAAACGATGTTTTTCTTTGTTGAAAATTATAAAATATATCATATATGTCTGTGCTATCTAAACTTCTGTTTTTGGTGTTTTTTTGGGACTATAAAATTATCCTAATTTATAATTATGTATAATATTTATAAAGACAAAAATTTGTGTGAGACGGTCTCACGGGTCATATTTTGTGAGACGGATCTTTTATTTTGGTCATCCATGAAAAATTATTACTTTTCATGTTAAGAGTATTACTTTTTTATTATGAATATCGGTAGGGTTGATCTGTTTTACAGATAAAGATTCGTGAGACCGTCTCACTAGAAACATACTCATTTATAAATCTCTATTACGATACATTTACTAAAATACACTATTTCATCCAAATTTATCAATATCATATGTTGAAATGCTGTTTCAGTTTAATTGGTTCATAGACCATTTTTGCTATAAGATAAAATAAATCAAAAATTGTACAATTATTCCAAGGTAATAACAAAAAATGTTGTATAAAAATAATAATTTTTAAATTTTTTCTTTAATAATTGGTGTGCACATTATCATGAATGGTGGCGTGGGTGGAAAAAGTTGGTGGTTTAGTTGCGAAAATACCGAAAGTGACTTTAAGTTATTTATTTTTTAAAAAAATTGTAATAATATTTTGTGTAATTATTTTTGGTTGTGGTCAGTGTATTTTTGGGTGCGGTTGGTGAGATTCGGACAGGCTTGCCTTAGTCACTTGACGAGTATATGCTGTCTGAAGCGTGCAATTGTGGGCATTGATTTTTATATTTCAATTTTATTTATATGATACGGGTCAACTCTACCGATATTCATAATAAAAAGTAATATTTTTTCATGGATGATTCAAATAAGATATCAGTATCACAAAATACGACCCGTAAGACCGTCTCACACAAATTTTCACCATTTAGTCAATGATATAATCTAATCTCATTACGCTCGATTTGATTCGTCTGCGCCTCTTGCCACACAAAAATTGGAAGAAATCTCTTGTGGGTATTATAATTTATTATTTGGACGTCTACTCCATCTTGTGGTGTTGGGACCACATTACCTAATTCTCCGAAGAATACTGGTTCGACTAAATCGAATGGTCAAGGAATATAATTCAACAAATAAAACCAAAGTGGCATTTGCTTTCTTTGTCTAAATAATAGATGTCATTCTTCTGTCATGTGGCTTGCCGAAAGATAACTAAAAATAATTTTAGGGAACGTTAGGATCGATGGATTTCAAATCAATAGTTAATATTTAAATGTTAAATATTATATTTATATTTTAAATTTTTAAATAAGTAATGAATTCGAAATATTCAATTTCACCATTCTCAGGCGCCTAGATGTCGACGTGATTCTATTGAAAACCTCATGTCAAAAAAATGATACATCAACTCTTGTGTTTTCGAATGTAGAGCATATATACTTACTCCCGAAGACAAGTACGAACAAAAGTTTGTGTACTCAAGATTTGAAAACATAGTTAATTAATAGATATTTTATTCATTATATTTTTAGTAACATTGATCTTTCACATGAGTAATGCATGAAGTAATCCATAAAATAATGCAGACTATAAAATCCAAAGACAACAGAATCTACTTATCAAGTATTGAGATAAAACTGCAACAGTATGTATAAGCTAGTAGCTCGAAGGGGCGCCTCGGCGATAGAAAATCACATACACATATAACAAATGTATAAGTTCTGCTGGATATATACAAACAAACAAACAAACAAAATCGCATCAAACTGTTGAATTTAGCTATCTAAAGAAGTCGGTATGGATAATATTATAACATGAAAGCTGAAAGACCACATGATAGGCAAGGTAATGCAGATAAGATGTGGAAATTATTTCCCTTCCATGTTATCGACTCAAACTTAGCCAGGATTCAGGAAGCACTTTGATGTAATCCAAGTGGAATGAGTGAGTTGTGTCGGAGCAATCCATCGGATCTGATAAGAGATTTGTTAAGGGGAGAATGAACAAGGGAAATTAAATTAAATGACTTCCACTGTAACTTGCAAACAAGAAGATGAACTCATGAATGGGCACCAGATTGATGTCCGGTGTGGCCACTCCAATGCTTAAGTTAACAGGTGAAGGATGAAGAATAAAGTATGTATATGTGGGGATATACGTGAATGCTCAAAAGCTTCGAAACAAGAATATCTGAATCCTTTAAATGAAATATATATCTGCTATGTATAAGAGGGAAATCTCATTATTGCATTGTTTTCGGTGCTCATTTGCTAATTAGGGTAAGGTGGATGCCCATATCCTACCTCTGATAATTTATCTGACACGCCAAACCTCTGTGATTCTGAAAATAATGATTGTCAAGCATAAGGTAGCATATACTGGTGCACTCGAGTGAAGTGCTATTTTCGAGGTAGCTCGAGTAGAAAGCCACCCGGGAACTTATATGAAAGCCCAGGCGTTTGATAACCCGAGGAGAAAATGTCCCGGGCATTCTCCTGCCCGGTTTCGGAAGAACTCTTCCTTCAAAATTACCCTAATTCGAGCTATCCATGCATTGTCCCGGGTCTTGGATGACTCGGGCTCCTTCCGATGTTTCTCGGGTCATCCATGACCCGAGATCTTACAGAGGGTATCACACTTATTCACTGATGAGTCAAATTATTGAATTTCCTACTGAGACTTCACGGTGCCTGGAAACATGCATACATCTACTTAGTCTATTGACATGGAAAATGGTACATTGCATTAATTCATCTTGGAAGTTAGTACAGCCTGGCCAATAAGGTACGTATGGAAGGTTCGATGGTTGCCTTCAGGATGATCCAAGGGCACAAAATCATTTGGCCATCTGAGGTTAGTATGGAATGAATGAATATGGTACACTTTTGATCGAAAAATGTCCATGACTCGAAGTGTAGATTAAGACGAAGGAATACGTAGGAATGTAGTTTTTAAACAAACTTGAGCAGCATAATATAGGAATGCAAGAAATTGTGAGCAAAACAACAGGTTTTGCACCAATTCTATCATGCCCTTACGCCTTACCAGAAACAAGAAGCCAAGATTGTGCCTGTTACCAGAAAATGGAAAAGTGCTACTCAAATCATCACAAAGACATCATGTCCTGCACTTCGATCGTCCCTAAAACAAATATATTTTCTAAAGACGGGAAATTTGCAATCAGAAAATTAAAAAATATTTGTTCGAAAGAGAATAGCGATAAGGAAAAAGCGCATAACTACTACATACCATATCATAATCTACTCTATAATTAATCTTAACAGATTAGCCATTTTATCTCACAAATTCAGTGAGACACTGGCCAAGATTGATCATCACCAAGATCAGGAAACACTGCACGAAAAGCGAACGAGTGACTAACAGAAGAAGACTGCCTAAGACATTGGTTTTTTGAGTTAATAACAAAAGATACAAATTTCAACTAAACTAACTAAGCTATACCAGACCAACTTACTAGCATCCAGTTTGGCCTGGTTAATTTAAATAGCTGTGTAACTATAAACTAACCATGCTTGATAAAAGGATTCGTATCGCTACAACGCGAAACCAATCAGGTAATGATAAAATATTAGAACCTGATCGACGTGAAACTATTAATGTTGCAATTAGTACTGGAACAAATATATGGATATATACATATTCAAAACACGCTCATCTATAAACCATATTACAAGATATGGGAAAAAATTCCATTTTTGATAATCATGGACTTGTTACTTCCAAATAAGAGAAATCTGGCATTAAGGCATGTGCTCAAGCTAAAGTAACTACGACGAAATTGGCAGAAAACTCGTGCATGGCCTAAGGACAGTACCCCAGTGTATTTGTCATTTTAGTTTTTTTTTTCCCAGGATAATAATTTAGTTAATATATATATATATATATATCTTTTTAAAATAATCAAATAATAAATAAATATAATTATACAAATAATAAGGCGAGTTTGAAAACTAATTTCGTATTAAATTTACAATAGGAATTTTCTTGATTGTAAAATAAGCATAATAATTACTTACTGCGTTCGGATGGAAACAATCCAACGAAAGAATGGGAATAAAAAATTTTTGATATTGACAAATTTGAAATTACGGATATTTTAATTAAAAATTTTCAAAAATCTTTAATTGTAATCTAAAACAATATAATAGATTTGGTGTGAGAATTTAGAAATACCAACTTTATTTATACACAAGATGGTTTTTGGGAAAATTTCAAATTGATCCTCAAACTTTAGTTTCATTTAGTGTTTACTTCATTGTACATCAAAAATTCGTTTAAGCTTTCTATTATATTTAAGATTTTATAAATTATCTTTGAACCTCATTTTCGGTATGTGACGTTATACCTATCGAACATGTCCAAAGACATATGGTTATGCAAAAACCGGTTTATATACCATGAATTAAGGTTTTTTTAAAAGCCCGTCATGTTTTCGTATAATAAATTAAATCCTTTATCTTTTTGACAAGAATATCGTTGGGTTGTATCCATCGGGTTATACAGACCGCTCCTCATAGCCTAATTATGTAATCACAATAGATGGTTCCTAACATAGATCTTTTCAACAACACTTAGCATAACCTTGTAACGTTTTCTACCTCATGATGTATAACAAAGAACTTTAATTTAAATAATACATGAGGAGGACAGTAAGCCTTGATTCTTTTATTCAAACATATAACATATTATTATAATAACCTTCTCTAGATGATGAGAAACTTATTTAGCTACTTTTAAACTATAACATATAACATATTATTATATATATAGAAGTATTGGTGGATTTGAAATTCGGACTTTTAAACTTGTGAATTGCATTGCAATTTGTGGTAGACATCTTTTATTTTGTGTCATGATGTATAAGAAAGAACTTTAATTTAAATAATACATGAGGAGGACAGTAAGCCTTGATTCTTTTATTCAAACATATAACATATTATTATAATAATCTTCTCTAGAAGATGAGAAATTTATTTAGCTACTTTTAAACTATAACATATAACATATTATTATATATATAGAAGTATTGGTGGATTTGAAATTCGGACTTTTAAACTTGTGAATTGCATTGCAATTTGTGGTAGACATCTTTTATTTTGTGTACCACTAGTTAGTGGTTTTTCATGTTGTGGTGGTTGAATGGTTCATCCTCTACTAATGGAGTGGTTGGATCACATGCATTATTTATCTATGTCGGGGAATTTTTTGCTTTGTATAGTCTTCGAGAAAAACGTGACTTGTGTGGACCTTCACCATTTGAAATTATCTCTGTAATATGTTTTCGGTTAGATCTGGGCCAAAACCATTTTCAGAATTCTAACTCTTAACATTTTCCGAATTCTAACTCTTTCTAGTTTGGGTATTATGGGCAGATTCTTTCTGACCATCTTCCCACATGAGTCATATTACAGAATTTCCGAATAGTTTCTTTACTCCTCGACAGCTTGTTGTTCTATCGAAGATTTCTTTTCTTTTCAAATATTTTTTCATATGCAAAGCTTATATTTTTTCTAACATGGTATTTAAAAGAAAAGATCAATTTACAGAATTTTGATAAAAATTATATGGAAACTTGACATTGCCCATCTTTGTAAGCCAGATCCATAATCTTCATGCTCGTCTAGTGGAGATGACGTCTTCAGTGAAAGATGAAATAAAAGATGTTTCATTCTACGGATGATCCTATATTGAGCTTTTGAATGTTCATGTTTAGTCTTCTCAACTTGATGAAGTGAAAGGCTTCGTGTGAGTCTTTTCCGTCTTGTTCTTGTGTTGCACTTAAAAGTAAAACTCCCAAATATCTCATCTTGACAAATAATAATTATTTGCTCATATTTCATGAACAACTTCTTGGATCAATTTTTGTAGTGTTGAGATTTTTGGAAAGTTGTGTGATGTAGTATAAATTGATGCAAGATCTTCAATTTATACCACATTTTTACCATATTGGGATATGAGTTTGGTTTCATCCATATCTTAGGATACTTTCTTGCTACATCAACTCGGTTTGTGGCTAAGCTGATGTATATTCTTGTTTTCAATTTCTCTATATTTTGTTGATATACTTGAAATGGAGAAACTATAAGCTCATTAGTAACAACATTAGATTTTACTTTGTCAGTTTGAGGTCTAAGGTTGATCTCTCTTTCTTCAATCATCAATGTGAATGGTTGACTTCAAGGCTTGAGATAATGATCCAGATTGTGAGAACCGAAATCTTGCAACCATGTATTCATGACGTGGAAGGAAATTTTATTAGCACAAGATTTTTTATTATTGTATTGGAATAAGATATGCTGAAATCTTGGTCAAGCCAATTTAAATCTACACCTTGCAAGCATATTTTCGAAATTAGAAAGGAGATTCTTGCAAAATTTGAATATCCTACAAATTCAAAGAATTGAGGCATGATATTTGCTAGAGAAATTTCGAGATCCTACTAGATTACATGCCTAGGATTGAGATGGATAAATACAAGGAACATTGAAGATAAATCATCAAACTTGGGCACAAAATCCTTACTCTTGGCCACATAGATTTCGAATCAATCAAGGACATTGGATTAGGATATAAATCTCACAATATAGGAAGCAGAATTTTCGAAATATTGGGAAGAAATTGGAGTCAAATATGGAGAGATTTGGAGCAATTTTGGTATGATTTAAGTACCAAGTTTAGACCCACCATCCTCCCCTATAAATACCCCATCAAGCATAGCTATTATCACACCCATAATTTCGAAATCCCTTGCTGAAGTTCACGAAATTCAGCAGCCTCCCCATAGCCAAACTCTGCCCGAAGATCATTCAAGAATTCAAGCCGAAGGTCTGTCCGAAGAAGGAGCAAGAAGCGACCCTATTTTCGAGCCTAGCCACCACGTTTTTAGCATCAATAATCATTACAAGTGAGCTATTTTTAAACTTTAAAAATCTCGAATTTTATGCATACATGTTTTCGATTTTTACAAGGAAAATAAATAGTCGAGTACAATCTCCTTTCTACTCTTTTCTTGTTTTGTCATACGATTTTAAAAGCACTGTGAGGAATCGACTGTATACGGGAGGGAATCCCAACCACGACGTACCCTTACGCGGTGGGGGATATAACCGCTATACGGCCTCGCCCCCTTAGAGGAGTAACAATTAGGGACTGACGTCAGTAAACCATAGAAAGTTAGATAAATCACAGTGGCTAGTAAAGTTTATGCATGTGTTATGAAGTACGTATGAACTCATGATTTATGATTCGAATTTTATGCATGTTGTATTTATTGTGCTCGATATTTCCCCCACTTGCTGAGTATTTCCCAAAATACCCACCCCTTACTCTACCCTCCCCAGACAAATCAGAAGAAGAAATAGAGAAAGAAGAATCAGACACCAGTTTTTGGGACTGATAGTAGACGCATGAAGAATTTTAATTAAGAATATGTTATTGTGAGTTTCTAATCCAAGATATAAACGCTTCCGCAGATTTTTATCGTTTCAGATGTACTATTGTAAAGGCGATTCTATTTTTGTGGTATTTATGATATATACTGGTTTTGGTTTATACTGTACTACGAGGCTTGTTGTTTAGCAATTATGTGATTGTTGAATAACGCCGGTGTCGACTAACCCCGGTCTTGGGGCGTGACACAGATCTTCAATTTTTGTTTTGGCAGACACATCTAATGATGATCCCGACTTAATACTTGTGCTAGGGTACTTGAATCCTCTGCTCCAGGTATAGATTCATGCACTCGAAAACTCTTTATTTGATAAACCAGTGGCTTCTCAATAGCCTGAATGATCGGATTTTTCAATACAGATCATAGCTGAGTATAAGCCTCTAAACAACCTGTTATTCACTCGGAGACAGTACTCTAATCAACTTTTTGTAGCCTACCCATAACTTCTGCATTAAGGCAAGCTTATTGAACTCGGTTTGAAATACTTCAAGGTGTTCTCTCAAATTCCTCTACAGTTTCATGATGGCATCGACATTAGTACTGTTCATTTCTTGTTAATAAATCCGTAAGAATATTTTCAAGAGATTTAATAATAAAAATGTGAAAATATATTTTTAACACAAAGCTTGCCATTTCAGTAATTTAGTCTTCTCGGGTTTAGATTCTATTATGTTTTCCAAAAAAACTTTTATATGTGTATTACCAACTTTTAAAATAAATTTCTTTGTAAGTAAAAATAATTGTCATTTTTCAAAAGACATTTTCACTGCTTAAAATTCCTTTCGTTGATATATCATCCTATGACTTCTGCAACTGAGAATAGTCTACTGCAATAACTACATTGATGTTCTTCATCTAGTGTGAGCTTTGTAAGAACCGCTATCCACCAACGATCACTAGTATCTGTATGTAATATCAGTTCATATTCATTTTTGTGGATAGCCATTTTTCGAAAATTTTTGCAAATATCTTTTAGCTGGCTAAGTCCGCTTGTAAGTTCTTTTGTCCATATAAATCTTGCATCTTTTTTCTGTAATGAACTAATCATTTTCTTGTATTTTGATATGTTCTTGATAAACATTCCAGCAAAGTTAACAACTCATGAGAAATTTTGAAGTTGTTTATTCTCTTTTAGTTTATCTGAAAAATTCTGCACTTTTTTCACTATATGTTCTTGCAGAAATATTCTTGACTCATCTATTTCTATTCTAAAGAATTATATCTTCCTAATAGAAATGATTGTCTTCTTTTCGGATAGGACTAGTCTTTTTTTACAAAACTTTAGATAAAATATCTAAATGTTTAATATGTCCGTCCATATTTTTCGATGCTATCAAAACATCATCAATATAGACAAACATAAAATTAAAATAATCTTTGAATAGATTATCCATCTTTCTTCGAATTATCTGAGATGCATTAGCCAAACTCATCGATAATACCTCCCAAATATAATGACCTTGATGTGTTAAGAAAGCTTTGAATTTCTTGTTTTCTTCCTTTATCCGAATTCGATTAAATCCAGACTTGCAATCAAATTTAGAGAACATTTTTGCATTATATATTCAATTGATTAAATGATCTACACTAGGCATTAAATACCTATCAAACTCCAGAATTTATTAATCTCTTGATAATTAATAACTAATCTGAGTTTGTTCCTTTTTATTTCACCATGATTTCTTGCTAGAAATCCTGGACTTCTATGTGGTGATATTCTTGTTTTGATTAAACCAATGTTTAAATATTCCTTCATAATAAATGCATATCATTTTGATCATTTATGTTCATCGGGATAGGCTTACATCTAACATACTCATGTTCTTTGTCTTCTTTATTTTTAAGGTTGGTTTCAGTCCCACCATGCCAAGGGATCTTTTTTGTAATTTTCTTTGATCATTTTCTTAACATCATCTAAGGATATTTTTGTTTCGAACTCAACATCCTTCTGGTGTAAAGCTATTTTGATGAATTTTATTTCTTCTAGTTGGAGGTTTTGATCTACTCTAAATTGAAGCATTGTTTCTTCAAACTGTCTAGAATCTTTTATTTTTGGGTTCAGAAATTTTTCTTCAATATCACGTTTGTTGCGAAACTAGATTGACAACTTTCTGTAAAATACACCTCTTAGTCTCTGGACTATGACTTTATGACCACATGATGTTATGAACACTAATTTCTAGTCTCATTTTCTTGTGTATATGATCTAAACATTTGCAAGAAATTATTTTATAACAGAATTTCTGCTCTTGTATCATGAAATTAAATCAGTGGTGTTTTCACCTTGTACCAAGGTGTTTGTTTCAGCCCCTTCAATTAATATTTTTGTCTTCTTAATCTTTTTATGTAAAATTAAGATTTTCTTGGAGAAATCCCGTCCAACAATCTGATGTAATTCTTCTTCCAAATTTTTTTTTGAAACACTCATCTTTTTGCTGTACAGATTATCATTTCCGAATCAATGTAAGCAACAAAATATTATGCTTGATATTTTTCATATAACATCTCTACTGTGATGTATATCGAGAATGTGGTCTTTGGAATTCTCACATTCTATCTCATGCCATGAATTTCATTTCATTTTCTATATGTTTTCTATTATTTGTGTTACTCGAGAAACTCTAACCCAATAACCAATCGATCTGGTTCTTTTCCTGAAATCATTTGATACGAACTTCCAATTCACTAATATCGATAATTCATTGGTAAGTTCCTATCATAGATTGTTCCAAATCGTATATAATATTACAATAAAATTGATTTCTTTATCTTATATTATCAAATAGTATTTCGACTTCTTTTCATTCTTCTGGACATCTAAACTTTCATATTGTCAAAAAATTACTTCTTGGTACTTGTTGGGATTCCTGGACAAGTGTTTTCCTCGCATGTGGCTTATTATTTTATCTCCTTGAAAAGATAGTATTCTTGATTCCGGTATAAGACTTTGATTTCTTTGTAGAATCAGTTTGTCTTGGATCAGAATACCGGTTTCCTGTATTAAAGAAAACTCGATTCTTTCTGGATAAATTTCATGAGCAACTTTTCCAAATATTTCTAGTATTTCAATAAACTCGTTTTTAAAAAACAATTCTGAGTATTGTATATTAGATGTAACATGTAAAATTTGATAGGTAATAGAATATGGTCTGTTACAATATTTCATTAGCATCTTATCTTTTTAAGTTTTGATGTAATATTAAGGCTCGACTAAAATCTCGATCTGCTAGGTTGTAGTCAATTCTAGGGTAAATTATTCTTACCATTTTTCATGCGGCTTTTATCGCATATAAAAATATCAATAGATGGATCTATTTTTTATTTAAAAGTTTCTTTTATCATAATCTGAATTGCTCCGATATAAATTCAGGAAATGGTTCGTGCTATTTCTATTTTGAGTTTCTGCAATTTCTCAATTTTATTCAGAAGAAATTAATTCATCTCCATCTGGTTTCCAATAAGTTTTATTGGGATTGTCTTTTCCCTTCGAGAAATTTTATAAATTAGATGTGATTTCTGTTTCTTAGGCTAAGATTTTCTACAAATTTTTTACTTGTTTTGCAGAGAATTCTTGATATCTTTGTAGACTAGGATTTTCCATCATGGTCATTTGGGCTATGTTGTGAGATATTGTTGTCTAGATAAAAGAAAAAAACCAAGACAAGTCTTCATGAGTGTCGTATTAAAACACCCCGTCTTCAAACATATCACTACAAGAAAACGCAAAACAACAACGGATAATATTTAAAAATTGTTGTAATTGATGGTGTTGTTGAAAGTGCGTTCAACGACAACGGTTAAAAATCATTGTCGTAGCTATCATATTGCAACGGATTTGAAAAACTGTCGCTAATTATGATATACCTTTGCTAATTAGCAATGATTTTTGACTAAATCGTCGCTAATTAGCATCGATTTAGATAAACATTGTCGTTAATTAGCGCCGATTTAGACATAATTCGTAACTAATTTTTTAAATAAAAAAATTTATTTTATAATTTAATAAATCTCCCCAAAAAACTTACAATCTGACTAAGCTAATATTTTTCATTATCTTAACTAACACTTAAAAATTTACCAAGATTTGAACAGAAAAAACTTACCCTAAATCGAAACTAAAATCTATCGTAGAAGGGAAGCATTGTAGAGGAAAATGGACCGTAAACACAGATATTTATAGACAGTTTGCGATGGTTTTTGATAAAAGCGTCGCAATTAGCGATGGTTGTTTATTAAACTTCGCTATTAGCGACAGTTAAAAACATCGTCGCTAATAGCGAAGGTTTTTGTTTAAACAGTCGCTATTTAAAATATTGCAACAGTTTTTTATTAAACCGTCGCTAGTTTAAGCTTTGCGACGGTTTTATTAAAATCATCGCTAAATATAGCGACGATTAAGCAAAACCGTCGCTAAATATAGCAACATTTTTAACAAAATCGTTGTTTGTCAAAAAACTCGCTAATCCAAGAAGATTTTCTAAAACTGTTGTCGTTTGTCCAAAAAAACACACTAAAAAGCAACGGTTTCTAAAACAGTTGAAAACCGTTGTCTTTTATCTTTTTTTGGGGGTAAAAGACAACGGTTTTTGCTTCAAAAAAATGCTTTTTAACAACGATTTTCACTAAAACCCTTGTTAATCGTTGTCTTTTAAGTGTTGTGTATTCAGTATTTTCTTGTAGTGTATTCTGATTATGATCCATCAAATTCTTCCTGACTTAGAGCTTGAGTGTATTTTTTTTCTTCTATATATCTTGACCATTAAAATAGTTTACCATATAAATTGTATTTTAAACAAGGTAGCCTCTCTCCCAATTATCTCACTAAGAGATTGTCCGGCTAGATTGACTCTTTGGTTTCTGCCGAAATCATGTCCAAGGCGATTTTAACCAATCCCATCAGAACTATTTCTAAAAGTTTAATAAATTCCTCTTTGTTGAGATCAAGTGTGATTGCTGCAATTCTCATAGTCAATGCTCAGTCATCTACGAGATCTTCTCTGTTTTTGAAATATAGTACATCAAGGTTAAGCATAACCCCATAAAGATGTATTGGTTCTAAAACAGACTTCCCATAAGGTGTTAAGTGCAAGATAATTTGATTTCTCCTTGACTTTATTCCTGCTGAATGTGCTTCTCCACCTACTTGGAAGTCTGCTTGGGGTCTTTTCATATTTGTACTATGAGATCCCACACTTCTCTTGATAGTTCATGGGAAGATGACCAAGTTATTGAGGGAAGTTCGTCTCATGTTGTATTTATCTTCAAATCTACGACCTTGAGGTCACAAAAGATTTTGCAAGATCTTGACGATCTTCTAGACCAATCATTTCTATAGTTGTCACATGCTTAATTTATTTTCTGAGACAGTTTTGAATCAGATTAATATTTTTTCTTCGTCGGTTAAATGTTTTGGCATTATTTTTAGCCTTCCGTCTTTGGCGTGATAAAGTTTCGGTATAAAAAGATTATTGTAAATTTCCTTCTGAGATTCTTTTACTAGAATTTAGTTGTTGTTCTAGATAAGATTCTTCTTTGAATATCATTTAATGTTCCAAGAATTTTGTGTTGTTTTACAAATATTTTCTCGATTTTATGCGGGTACATAATATAGTTGATTGTTATAGTTTTGTAACGTCTTTTGTATCTCTCTAAGATTTTTGTAGAGTTTACCGGAATTCGGGACTATTTTTAAGAACTTATTATTTTGAGTAATAGGTTTACTTTAGGACTTTGAAGTGTTCCTTTTTGTTGCTGCCGTATAACCTTGATTAGTTAGCTCTTATTGTAAATAGACTAAAGTAAGGGAATAAATCCTATAAATTTTCTATCAAATCCATAATTTTGAGAAAATCTCATGCTCAAACATTTAATTACAATAAAAATAATATTTTATTTTTTAAATAATTTTACATATCATTTTTGACTTAGTTATAACGTCAAAGATATTTTTGATCACTTTATCAAAATTGAAGAATTCAAACTAAAATTTTAGATCCTATTGAGTAAATCATAAAGCTGAAACTTGAATTGGAGATTTTTCTCTTATTTACCATTTTTTCAATGATAAACTCAATCCACCAAAAAGAAACATAATATAGATCAATTTGTATACTACAAAAAAATGGATCGAATAGCGACGGTTTTAGACAATCCGTCTCTATATTTGCGACGGTGAATTGGAGATTTTTCTCTTATTTACCATTTTTTCAATGATAAACTCAATCCACCAAAAAGAAACATATTATAGATCAATTTGTATACTACAAAAAAATGGATCGAATAGCGACGGTTTTAGACAATCCGTCTCTATATTTGCGACGGTTTTTTTATTAGCTTAACAGGTTATTTTGATTTATTCAACTTTTTTAAAAGTAATTAATTAAAACTGAACCAAATTAACCATATCAAATCTTTTTAATTAAGTCAATCTGGTAGACAATTTCTGTTTAATAGTTCGGTAGTTAACTTTTAAAAAAATATTGTTAATGTAGTTCTGAGTTTTAATAAATTTTATTTTATTTTTGTTCAATATTTTAAATATTTATTTCCTGTTGTATTAATAATCACTTTTTCCATTCGACCAAAACCCAGAATTGCAAAAGAATGGAAATTTAACTCAAATTTACTGTCCGCAACAAAATTAAAAGGTTTTTCTAAAAATAATTACATTTTTAATCAGCAATTAAATTATTTAATCATGATTAAGCTTACTAATCCCGATTCGTTTCACCCCAGCACTTCGAATCCCTCCGCCACCATCAATCTCACCAAGGCCAGAAAAGTAATTTCTCACCTCCTTCCTGATCAGTTCTTGCATAATTCCAAGTAAATCTGGCCCAAACGACAGCGTTTCTTTCTTCTCATCCGCCGATACCTCGCTGCGGCGGCAGTTGTGATGGTGCTTCACCTGTGTCTGCGACGATGACGAATAGTCCTTCTCGTTGATATTCTCCCTCGAAGATGAACTCTCCGTCCATGGTAGACAGAGAGTCAGCTCAGTTAGCTCACCATCCCCAGTTTCCTCATTCTCCACCATTGATTCCCCAGCCACCGCCCGCCATGAGTCGTTTTTAATCACCTGAGATAAGAAATTTAATTCGACCGGAGCGCCTCCATCATCAGCTTCTCTATTGTCGGAAACCGGGGGACTCATCGCCACAGATACATCTCCACTGTCTGATCGCCTCAATACCTGCGCAGGTCGCTCCTTTCCACCGCCGCATCTCCGTTTCAGAGTCGAGTTCCAGTGGTTCTTGACCGCGTTATCCGTACGCCCATTGAGCAACCTAGCGATCGTCGCCCACTTGTTACCGAACTTGGGATGCGCCTGCAGAATGATCTCATCCTCCTCCGCCGAGAAGGGGCGGTGCTCCACGCCGGGACACAGCTGATTGCACCACCGCAAACGGCAAGACTTCCCAGATCTCCCGGGAATCGATCTGCTTATCAACGACCAGTTTCTAGCACCATACTGCTGCACGAGCTTCTTCAACAGCTCATCCTCCTCCGGACTCCACGGCCCTTTAATCCTGTCGCCGCCGTCCTCCGCGGCCATAGTATGTCTCGCAAAGCCCTAGAGACCCAGTTATTGTTCGATTGATTTGGCAGGGCTGGTATATATAGGGTGGATTTTGGTGACCGAAAGAACCGGTTAAGTAGGATAGAAGGAGCGTCACGGAAACCGGTGATAATAGGTTGGAGGTTGGGGACAGCTGGAATATGATTGATTCAAAAATATGACGGTTGGGGATTAACTATTTTGATTCGTGCCGTTATGGAAGTTGCTTTTGAATTGAGCTTGGGATTTTTTATTTTCCAAAAATAATAATTTATTGAATCGTCGATTGGATATATGCTTTCCCTATCAAAGCTTTCAAATTCCACTTTTAAAATTTAAAATTATTTATACTCAAAGATTTTGGATCGATTCAAGAAATTTATATAAATTTTATACAGTCTTCATGGAATTCTTGTCTTTGAAAATAGTATTTTAAGTCATAATAATTTAAAAATATTTTGATTTATGTATAAATATATATATATGGCAAAAACTTGTGTGACGGTCTCATGGATCGTATTTGTGAGACTGATCTCTTATTTGAGTCATGCATGAAAAAATATTACTTTTTATGGTAAGAGTACTACATTTTATTGTGAATATCGGTAGTGTTGACATGTCTCAAAATAGTTGTAATATTATACTTATAAAGTTAGTTTTCTAACATGTCAAGATAATATATTTACATATTTTTATTGTTTAATTTAATTTAATTTAAATTTAATTATACAATATAAATAAGAGTTTAGGTTGAGAATAAACTCAATTCAGAGTTCCTTATTCTTTGTTCTGTTATCCATCTTATATTAAATTTATAAGCATCATTATTTTTATTTTGAAAAACAACACATTATCGAAAAAATAATCATCAATATGTTGTTCGTATTTTTATATTTTTAAAAAATGATTAAACTCAAAAAATAATTACCAACAAAATGAAATTAGTCTTTTTTTCCCGTTAAAATTATATATTTTATTGATGTCACCGAATATTTTTCATTACAAGATTAACCGACCAAGAATGAAAATTCTCAAGTACCCAATAAAATTGATCAGTGGAAGAATAAGCAAATTTTGCTAATTATGGACAATTGTATTAGTCGTCCTCCTTATATAAGAGAACGAGGTTATTGTTAAATTTGGTATCAAGTCGTGAACATCTTATGTAATTAAACACAATAAATAAGTCTTTTGTGATACAGTCTCACGGATCTTTGTTCGTGAGACGAGTCAAACATATTCATATTATAATAAAAAGTAATATTTTTAACATAAAAATTAATATTATTTAATGAGTGACTCATATATAATATATGTTTTACAAAATTGACTCACGAGAACGTCTTACACGAGTTTTTATGTTTTATTTAATACAAAAAAAAATCTCATTTCATTTTATATAAATAAAATGGAATTGACTTTGAAATTGGCGGTGATTAATAAATTAGTTGGGGATATGGTCGAAGAAAGAAGGTTTAATAAAAGCAGTAAGCGTTGGGGAGTTGAAAGACTTTGAGATTATTTGTTCATTAAATTGGTGGGAGGTTGATTCACTTTTCCATCTCTTTTTCAACCAAAGTCAATCAAACACTTGATTTTTTAATGATTTATAGCTTCCAATTTTTTGGGACAAAAACTTATGTGAGACGGTCTCACGAGTCGTATTTTGTGAGACGAATATTTTATTTGGGTCATCTATTAAAAAGTATTACTATTTATGCTAAGAGTATTACTTTTTATTGTGAATATCAATAGGGTTGACTCATCTCACATATAAAGATTTGTGAAATTGTCTCACCAGAGACCTACTTTTTTTTGGATTATAAATTTAATTTGTTACTATTGAGTTTCCGGTGGTCATTTTATTATTTTTATATATACTATTAATTAAATATATATCTCTACTATATTATTAAGGTTGAGGGGCTAATAGTATTGATTTTTATTTATTTATTTATCATGAACTGTAGATTAGTAAAATATTAAATTATCACATATAAACTTAATATTAGATATATTCTTACCACACAAGTTTTTGGAAGCCCGTTTAATTGATTTTTACATGAGATATCTATTTAGAAATTTGGGAAAAAAAATATTCTAAATATAAAATATAGTAATTTATTAAGGATATTTTAGGAGGAAATGAGGAATGCATAAAAAGACTAAGAAAGTAGCATGTCTGTTGTGAAATTGTTTCATAGATATATTTCCGTGAGACATGTTAACTCAATCTGTCTTTGAATCGAAAAATAATATTTTTATGAAGTGTCTTGGATTGAAGTTTTGTCTCACAAAATTAATACGTGAAATGATATCTAATGAGTTATTGTGAAAGATTAATTGAAATGGTTAATTTTTGTAGTATTGAACGTTTGTCGCTTTACAAAAACTATAGCTTGGTGGTAATGGTGAAACTCAAATCTTTTTAAACCGCACAGCAGTTCAAGCATCACGGTTCGATCATTCTACCAAGCAGAGATTATTACACCCAACAATCTCTCTCAATAATTGCACTTATTGCAATTAATGAGAATTGAACTCGTGCCCTTGATTCTGATGTCAATGGTAGGACAGAACGTTTGCCGTTTTACCAAAAACTATAGTTCTTGGTAATAGTGTAACTCAAATTAACCGTATAACAGCTCAAATACCACGGTTCGATCATTTTACTAAGCAGAAACAGTTATTACATATAACAATTTACAATGGTCTACGTTAAGTATATAATAACAAAAAATTTATTTCTGTAATATTCAATTAAACCGTTGGTCGCAACTGTCTCTCTCGGAGCAATCATAACCTCTAATGAAAGGTGGAAAAATTCAAAACACGCTTTCATCCAACTTAAAATGCCTGCTCAACTACCAACAAAAACTTAAAAATTGAATGAACATTTAAATAGTATAATTAATAAGTTATCAAATCAGTTACAAAAATATGATTCATTAGTATTGTGTTCATGTTAAACAAAGTGAGTGGAAAAGCGTGAGATTCTATGGGTGTATTTGGTTGAGTGGATTAAATAAGGATAGAGTAATAGTCTAATATTTATCGTTAAAATTTTAAGATGTTTTAATAATCATTTTGACCCGGTTTAAGATCCAATTTTATTAATCAAATAGTTATCCATAAAATTGGATCTTAAACGGGTGAAAATGATTATTAAAACAACGTAAAATTTTAACGATAAATATTTGACTATTAATCTATCTTATTTAATCTACTCAACCAAACACATCCTATGTGTTCTGGATTTGTGATATCAGTTGACTTTTATTAAATTATGAGTAGTTCTCTTGTGAGACGATCTTACAAATTTATGTTTGTTAGACATGTTCATCCGTTCATATTTGGAGTCATAAAAAATAATAGATTTTCATAAATCAGACCGGATAGAAATTGTATCATAAAATTAACCAGTGAGATGATCTTTTAGGAATTTTTGTGTTAAATTATTCATATCAACTTAGAAATTTTTTAAAATAAAATCTATTTTAGTAAATTTATAACATACTCATAACTATCATATCTTATCCACTTTAAAAAAATTTAAAACACATTAAAATTTTACTATGTAGATTACATAATATAAATTTTAAAATTGTCTTGTCAATTAATGCCACTTATGTCATGCTTAAATTAGGTATAATTATCATGCAAATAATAAAAATTCAATGTTCCTCCTATCCATTTATACATAAATTGAAATAATTGTGATTTTGACCATATAAATTTAATACTTCGTGATTTTGTCATTTATAGTATCAGAGTGCAGTTTTAGTCCACTATTTTTCGATATTACGCTGAATTGACGCTGACGTAATGCTCATGTGCAGTGTCATATCAGCACTTCAATAAAAATTAATTAAAATTACAAAAAAAATGAAAGGTAATAAGTTAATAATCAATTACAAAAAAGTAAAACATCCAGATGAAAATTGCTATTTTCTCTATAAAAATTTCCTTGGTCTCTTTGGCATGTTTTATAAAAATTAAACTACTAAAATGAAATTCTGAAAATTATTCCCTTTAAAATAATACTTATTATTGCATCGTCAAAATTAGATAAAATAAAAATATAGTATTTGCTAATAAAATTTTTATTTATAATAATATATTTTTACTCATTAATCACCTTAAATTTATTTATATTTTAATCAATTAACAATTAATGAAATTTTGTAGTAACGAAAATTTTAAAAAGGTTCAATCTCGACCAAAACCCTAGAATTTTGTCCTTACGAGGGTTTAATCTCGACCAAAACCCTAGAATTCAGAGAAGAGGGATCGAAAATGGATGGCGTATCGTACCAGAGATTCCCAAAGATAAAGATTCGTACGGTGAGAGATGACTACATGAAGTTCGAGCTCCGTGAAACTGACGCCAGCATTGCCAACGCGCTGCGGCGCGTGATGATCGCGGAGGTGCCGACCATCGCCATCGACCTGGTGGAGATCGAGGTGAATTCGTCGGTGCTGAACGACGAGTTCATTTCCCACCGCCTAGGCCTGATTCCGCTGACCAGCGAGCGGGCAATGGCTATGCGCTTCTCCCGAGACTGCGATGCTTGCGACGGTGATGGGCAGTGCGAGTATTGTTCCGTTGAGTTTCATCTACGTGCCAAGTGCATTAACGACCAGACGCTTGATGTGACCTCTAAGGATCTTATTAGCTCCGACCACACCGTTGTTCCTGTTGATTTCTCGGATTCTTCCGCGGGATTTGACAGTTCAGAAAATAGGTATCTGTTTTTCTTATTTTGAGTGTGTCTAGTGTTCCTGCATGTTGGGTTTGTTGTGCGATTTGGTGTTTTTGAGTTCACTGATTGTTATAATTGGAATACGAGCTGTTTAGGATTCAACATTGAGAACCTAAGAGTGATATTGAGGCGATTCCATTTATTTTACAGAGTTTTCGTAAGAACTGATATTTTTGTGTCGCTGGTGCATGATGAATTATAACGAGGCTTCTGGCTTAAGGATATATGATTTTGAGAATGATTAGAGTGAGTGATTCTGTTAGGTTACAATAGTTGTGGAAGGATATTGAGGCTGAAGTAGTTAACTTGACTTCGCAGCTTACTTTTAATATTTTGATACTTGATATGCAGATAGAGATTGTGAATATATGATTTTGGACATCCTGTTGGTCTTATTACCTTGATTAAGAATCAGGCGGTGGTAATATAATTTTGGTGGTGGTTGATTTTTGAGAGTCGAGATAATTGTGCTGTGGTTATTAAGAAACTTTTGTGAATTTGTATTTTGTCGTGGAAGAAAAATCTCGAGTTTCCTCTGATATATTGAATATTGGCTATCCATACTATTGTGGTACCATATGTCAGACATCAAGCTTTGACTTGGTTGATGTTGGGAAAAAGAAATAAAGATTATGCATTTGCTAGATTTGTTCCTGAAGTCAAATTAGTGAAGGGAGTGAAGGATCAAGTTGACTCAGCTAGACATTTGCATCAGAGTTTTATGGTACATTTTTAAAGTGTAATTTGTTTTGCAGTAGTAGTCTAGGTCTATACTTGATTTGAGATATGTTTAAATTAGAATTTGTCTATAGAAGTAAAACAATAATTTTTTTTTGCCTGTTATTTAGTTTTGTGACTACAATTAGCTGCATAAAAATATCTAGAAATGAATGATATGATTATCTCTATGTTTAGGGGAATCATTATTGTGAAGCTTCGTCGTGGCCAGGAGCTGATTTTAAGAGCCATTGCTCGTAAAGGAATTGGTAAAGATCATGCTAAATGGTCACCTGCAGCAACTGTGACTTTCATGTATGAGCCTGATATTTATATCAATGAAGAGTTGATGGAGACCTTAACCCTCGAGGAAAAAATGGAGTTCATTGAAAGTAGCCCTACAAAAGTGTTTGATCTTAATCCGCAGACTCACCAGGTAACTCATGGATCGTATTAGCTTGTTAGGATTGGAATTATGTCATAATGTCACCATGGGTGTTTTGAACCATTTCATATAGTTTCTTCTTTATTATTATTAGTGGTGCTGTAAAATAGCATAAATTGGTTGTCTTAGCTAATAGCATCATCGTGTTGCTTAACTTCAAGATCTACCGGTGGCGAATGACCTTTAATGTTCCAAACATTTTATGAATAATATAAATATTTTTACTGCAGAAGGTGTGAGCAGCAGAGTGTACTTTATTCAAGATAAGGTCCTGATTTGCACACTGCCTTTTGATTGCACATTGGATTCTCATTTTTCTTTTGGATAAGAAACAAACTAACTTTCGCTATTATAACTTAATCAGTTGATAGTATTCCAGCTCAAGAAGTTGGCTCAGGGATACAAACGTTTAGTTGGATTTATGTCGAGGAATTGACCTTGAACTCATGCAAAATTTAGTGGTTTTTGGGAGATGATTGTTTGTCATGAAGATAAGGCTTGAAATACTTTACAGTTCAAGTTTTTAACTGCCTCTGGATGTATAAGTGGGTATTTTTTTGTTGTGGGAAGGATTACAACAGGTGTATGTAGGATATACTCTTTTTTTATAGATTAAAGTTTATGATTTCCTGTCGATTTTTCAAAGAATTGGCCTCATCTTGTAACTACTTTCTAAGTTGCTTTTTTAACCTTTCAGGTTTATGTTCATGATGCTGAGGCCTATACATACGATGATGAGATGATCAAGAAAGCGGAAGCCATGGGGAAGCCCGGATTAGTGGAGATCCATGCCAAGGAAGATAGTTTTATTTTCACTGTAGAGTCTACTGGCGCAATAAAAGCTTCTCAGTTAGTTTTCAATGCTATAGATGTTCTGAAACAGAAGTTAGATGCAGTTCGCTTGTCTGCAGACACCGTGGAAGCTGATGAGCAGTTTGGCGAGTTGGGTGCACATATGCGTGGAGGGTGATATGCATACTTGGATTACCAATCTGGCATCTAACTCATAGGCATGAGTTCGAGTCGTATAATTATTACAAAATTTTGAGTCTCCCTCCCCTCCCCCCTCCCTGCAGTGCATCATTGTAATATTGCCTGGCTTATATCAGCGCACCTTCCCCAAGTAGCTGAATGTATAGATTAATACATAGTTGCTCGTATGAATGAAACATTTTTCCCTCGTCCGTCTCGTTTCTGGTCGATTCACGATTGGCATATCCAAGGCTTGGTCCTTTCTTTCATCGCGCCTTCTTATAGGTCAAGTGCTGAAAATGGTTAATTTTAGTTTGTATCGTGTTCAGTCAGTAGACTGGAGCTGGAGTGCGATTAATTAATTTGTCAGGTACAACGATTTTAATTCAAATATGAGGAATATTATTAAATCGGTGTGGTCGACGGGGAACGAATTTCTTTCCTCCAATTTGCGTTGTATTTTCTTCTACACACACTCGTAGAATTTGTTTGGCTTGTAAAGAATGGAATTTGTTTGGCAATTT
Organism: Primulina eburnea; assembly: GCF_022965805.1. Taxonomy (NCBI): domain Eukaryota; kingdom Viridiplantae; phylum Streptophyta; class Magnoliopsida; order Lamiales; family Gesneriaceae; genus Primulina; species Primulina eburnea. The sequence continues at coordinate 1,944,779 of NC_133113.1, forward strand.
TCTTTCACCAAAAGGATTTCATTTTGGTCGATGGAATCATGGTCATATCGGAAGCACAAGAGTCTTATTTGGATGCTGCTGCTTGATGCTATGTGAACGTCAAATCTCGACCCGGACCGGCTGCAAGTCCTAAGATTTGATCAAGACTCGAAAACCAAATAATTTCATGATCTGCTCATTTGATGTTCACATGAGACAATTTGATAGTACGAGAAATGTCTGTCTTGTTACCAAAAAGAAAAGAAGTATGTTTCTTGTGAGACGGTTTAACGAATTTTTATCTGTGAGACGTGTAACCTTATCAATAATCACAAAAAAATAATACTCTTAGCATAAAAAGTAATATTTTTTCATGTATGACCCAAATAAGAGATCTGTCTCACTAAATACGATTCGTTAAACCGTCTCACACAAGTATTTGTCAAAGAAAAGAGACTAAGATTTTTTTCAAAAATCCCCGCTTATAAAGCGTCAGTTAAATTCGGATATTTTCGAGTTGAAATCCAACTCATTTTCATAAATTAAAAGTGGAAATTATTCAATCCATCAAGTAGAATTTTATTCGACTCATTACAACCCCAAGTAAAGGGTAGGTTAGAAGTGATGGTGACACTCGTCTTTTTTTGGCATTGGCCCACCTGATGTAAGAGGAGACGTCCTCTAGATACCCAGATCTTTGTCTGAAGCCCTGACCCGACCCACCCCCAGACACATTTCAACCAACTTTCGACAGTTTATTTATTATATGGGCCTTAAGTTCATGTGGTCCAACATGGAGATTGTGAATTGGTAGTTTCTAAAAATAATCTTTTTTATCTGCTAAATAAAATTTTATAGATTCGAAAAGATATATCTCAAAAACTCTTATTATATCATTTAACGTGTCAGTTTTAAGATATATATCTCCGACTCAACTCCTGAAAAATATTGTTTTATCCAAAATATTATTTTCCACTATGAAACTATCATTTTTATTAGTTATGTTACGTAAAAATATCATGTAATACATGCTGATTTCAATTAAAAGTATCTGACTCTTGAAAATTATTTGTTTTTCATTGCGAAAGTATCGGTTTTTGTTGGTATATTATGAATAAATAGTATGCAGTACATGCCGATTCGAGTGAAAAGTACATATATTGACTGAATTGACTTGTCTCACACGAGTATAAATCTGAATTCAAGATATATTTTACACAGTATTCTGGTTATATATGCATAAATACAATGAAATCTAGCTAAACTCTATGTGGTGGTAGTAAACATCAAAGGAAAAAAGTGAACACAAGCATATAAATAAGTGCATACTAATCTTAACAAACAAACATTCAATATATTGAATTCGAACTCGATTGCAAGAAATTTTTTTTCCGAAAGATGAAAAAATTCAACTCATGATGTCAACTTCCATATCGCAATACGAAGAAACACACATGATCTAATGGATCGAGACGTATGTAGCATAAATTATCTTAAAGTTTAAACTCCAAAATAAAATATGGAAGTTACCTCATTTATTGTTATCTTAATTGATTTGGACAAACAATTTGGACCACTTCCACCATACACTGGACTCCCCCATTATTACACATTCAATGCTTCTCGTCTTCGTCTTCTAATTTTACATGAACTTTCTGAAACCGAGACAAAATATTTATGGATAATTCGTAATGTTTCATCTAATTGTTGCCACATTGGACATTTTCTAAGGCCCCCATTCCATCTAAGGATTTTTCAAATTATTGTGAAAACCCAGTTCACGAGTTTTGATATGTTGTGTATCTATCGTGCATACTTATCTGAACACCGATAAGGTGACACTTATCCATAAAACCAATGAAACAGATCAAAATTATACATCTCATATGTGAGTATCACATCATCCGTAGATGCGTAACATATCAAAACTCTATGCGTTAAATCAACAATTTATTCATTAGGAAATAAAAGGGCACGATCTTAAATCTCATGACCAAATTTTCATCATCAATCTACTTATCATTCGACTAAATTTCTCCTTTGAGACAACCGCAGTTTGATTGATAACTACAATTAGCATGCTATATTTGTAACATCTAATATTACAATCAATCATAATGTAGGACCGAGTGCTTACCACTTTACCAAAAATTATAGCTGGTGGTAATAGTGCAAACTCAGATATTTTAAACCGCATAATAGCTCGAGCAGCACGGTTCGATCGCTCTACCGAACAGGGATAATTATTGCACCTAACAATCTCCCTCCCAATAATTGCACTCATTGTAATCAATGAGAATCGAACCTGTGACATTGGCTCTGATACCAATTGTAAGGCTGAGTGCTTACCGCTTTACAAAAAGCTATAGCTGGTGATAATAGTGTAACTCAAATCTTTTAAACCGCACAACAACTCAAGCACCACGGTTCGATCGCTCTACCAAGCAGAGACAATTATTGCACCCAACACACAAAATGCTAATAAAAAAATTAAACAATTTTAAATGTAATTTTATTTTTAAAAATAAATTTTTTATTTTTTAATAACATTTTTTGCTATAAAAAATGAATGTACACACACGAACCAAAAATAAAAAATAAAAAATTACCAACCAATAGTTAAAGAATTCAAATTCATGGCTTTTGAACATTAATCCACGGACCTTCTATCACGGAGAATATGGCAAATAATTAAATGGTCTCAGTTATCTGAATCTAATTTCTATTGCAATGTTTTTTCCCCAATGCATTTAATGAATATGCAATTCGGTTTATTTTTTTCAAATTTTTTGAAATATTTAATTATTTTTAAAGATAATTTTAATTATTATCTTATAAATATACAAAATATTATTACGATCAGTTATATTATTTGTAGTTAATCAAAATAAATGATTTTTTATAAGACAAAAATAAATTAAATTATTTTGTTATTAATTAACACGAAGTATTATCTTACATATATTTAGTATATATAATAATTGTAAATTAAATAGAAGAATAGAGAGTTATTTGAATCACAAGGGGAGTGTGGGCATATGAGAATGTAAATAGGTCAGTTTCAGATCCGTGTAGGCCCACTTATTCAGATGTTGCTCTCACCAGACCACCTGGATCAATCTTGGGCCCATTTAAAATTTCTTTGATTTAAATATTATTATTATTATTTTATTTATTTATTTAATGAATAACACAAGCATTGGTTCGAAATTAATTTTTCCTTGAGCAAAATATTGAATTTTAATTAATTCTTCTATTGTGTAGGTGAACAAAAGGGGTGTTCAATGTACGGTTTGGTTGGATTATTTATAAATTTTCGAGTCAAGATAAATATTTCGTTAATTTATTAAATAGCACACCAAATTACATAATGAAATTTAGATAAGGCGCAGTTTCGATGGTCGATTTTAAAGTTTAAATCTTATTTTGGATTAATTTTTTATTATTATTATTGAACAAAATCAAAATTATGTAATATAGCTATCATAAATAAACAAATGTTAATTTAAATACAAAATATCAGAGCACTTAATACTATGATTTGAGTAGGTCTCTTGTGAGATGGTCTCACGATTATTTATCTGTGAGACGGGTCAACTCTACCGATATTCACAATAAAAAGTAATACTTTTATCATAAAAAGTAATATTTTTTCATGGATGACCCAATTAATAAGAGATCTGTCTCACAAAATACGACTCGCGAGACTGTCTCACACGAGTTTTTGCCCTATGATTTATAGCATCAGTACAGGAGATATTGATCTGGTTTACTAGTTTTAAATTCTATATTATAATTATATTAATGATCATTTCAGTTCATTTTGATTTTGATTTTTTAACGAAATCTTGAACCAAACCAATTTTTTTAGTAGATTTATTCTTAAATAAATTCAAATTGTGATCGACTAAACTCAATATCCAGGGGTTAGATTTTATTTTTGTCCATGTTTTCGAGTCTGAATACCCTAAGGTATAGTTTGGTACACATAGTAGGATAAACATATGATATATAATATAAGGATAAGTTAAGGATAAATAAGATGTAGGATATTATATGTAATGTTTGATATGATTTTAATAAGAGTGATTAAATTTATATATTAGATTGTAATGACAAAATTAATCTTATCATAATAAATTTTATAATTTCAAAGTTGTTGCTTGAGTTCATATTTTTTTAAGTCAAATATCAATTTTTAAGGTTAAGCGAGTGATAATAATAATTTATTGAGATTTATAAAAATTATTTATATAATTATCTCGAATTAATTTATATAATTATCATATTATATAATATATAAAAATAAATAAAATATTTATTTGATTTTAATTTCTACCTACTAGCATATATTTATAAAAAAATCATTTATAAATTGAGGATAATTAAGTCATTTGTAGTGTATTTTATAATTAAACTAAAATTTTCACACCTTCTATTAGGGATATTTTATCCTTCTAAAAAATTATTTATCAAGGACCCATGATATTATCATGAGCTTTTTAAAAAGGTACCAAACATGGGATAAGAAGGATTATTTATCAATCCCTCTCTTATCACATGTACCAAACTATGCCTAAATAATTAAACAATGGGTTTCTGCAAAATTGTAAACAAGCAAGGTAAGTAGATAATGAACTGAAATTTAATGGTTGAAAATAATTTCAAGGCAATTATGAAAATTTATAATAATATTTTATTATATGAGCGATATAATTATTTATTTTAAAATTTTAAAATTCTGGGTAAAGAAATATCATAATAATGTTAAAAATTTGAAAAGTGAATACGATATGATCAAATGATAGTTATATGTGGACTACAAACTATTTTTGAATTTAGAAAATGACACATAAGTTAGTTACTCGGGACTTTTTACTTTTAATAATATAGTTCAGATAAGAAAAATGGAATTTAAGAAATTTAAATTTTACGTTCAAGGGAATCACTAAATAATAATAATTAATTAATTATAAAAACTCATATAAAACTGTCTCACGACTCAATTTTTATTTGGTTGATTATAGTTTTCCAAAAAAGGTAAGTTGAACTTGATAGCAAAAGTGCCATTAGCTTTTTGACCTAAATGGCTGCCAACTGCTTCGGTCGTATGAAGGATCGATTCATTTCAAGCAAAAAAAAAAAATCGTAAATTTATGTTGACTTTAGTGTCCTAAATAAACCCACCATATGATCATTCATGAAAGTATATGACTCATGAAAAATACGCGTAAATGAAATAAGATAAGAACATTTTTAGTTTTTAAAGAGATCATCTGACAAAATTGACCGGTCTGAAAATTCTTGACCGGTCTGAAAATTCAATGTAGTGCAAAGCTTTAAACGCACATTCCACTACAAACGGACAATTTTGAGCATTTAAGGAGGATATTGCAAGTCAAATCATTCAGATGAATGATGCAAATGAAAAAATTACACATTTTATTAAATTATGAATGACAGAAAGTCACATAATTCGGACATGATGTGTCAGCTTTATAAGAAGCATGACCTTAAAATCGCTAATGCAAAAATAGGATTACGAGCATTGGCCGCTAAATTGAAAATTTTACGGTCTGTATATTTTCAGATCGATTGAGCAAACTTAACCATCTATATTTTGACTACTCAAAAAAAAAACCACTTACTTATCAGATCACTTCAAATCCTCAAGAATCAATCAGTACTACTTAACCAAGTCAAGTCATTTCAAAGTTGGCTGTTGAGTCTTTGTTATTTGTTGTGTTGTCCGGTAAACCGAAGGTTCTTAAACATTATAACCATGTATATTAATCACAAATAGTTTTAATCTAGGTAATGTGATAAGTCCTAACTGAGGCAGGATGTTATAAGACGTTGTAAAACTAAAGTCTTTTAGTAGAAACATTCTTAAGAGGAAAAAAGCATGACGTATAAGTTTTATCTCCGAATATCCATAAAATTTTTGTGTCATTTACTCACGCTTTACATTTTCGAATATTCAAGTTTTCTGACCGTTTCTCGATAAACTACCAACCATTTCTTTATCACTAGCCAAGTAGACTGTTTCCGTACTTACTCTATTTTAAAATGGTCCAGTAAAACTAGTCGTTCAAGAATAGTTCATAAAAACATAAAAAAAAAACTGTTAAAAATGGTTTAAAATAATAAATATTTAAAGTGATCATTCATCATCTTCTATACTCTAATCTGATCTATATAAAGATATTAAATAACAAGGATACAAAAATAATACTATAAATTTATAAATTCATATGATTGACGTGCGAACACATGGTATATCAAATTTATTTTCAATGACCACAACGTCGTAAACAATGAGAAAATGGCAACTATTTACACGAAGTTTTTAACTTAGTCTAGATTTTATTTTAAAAATTTGGAGGGGGGGGTAATTACTAATCCCATGAATTTGGGAGTAACCATTCCCATAAGAATAAACGTTTCAACTACCATTATATGCCAATTACGTTATTATTATTATTATTATTATTATTATTATTATTATTATTATTATTTGAAATTGAGAATCTCATTTACCAAATGTTATCCTCACAATCATGAAATTACAAATGAAATCTAGAGGATGAAAAGTAATAAAAAGATTAGCATATGATATGGCCGCTCGAGCAAGAGAATGAACTACCATATCTGTTTGTCTTCTAATATTTTGAATCTTGAATGAATAGTGTGCGTCCAGAATTTGACAGCGTTGGAAATAATTGAGCCAAACTCAATTACGTTATTGTTTCAGAAAAGTTAGAATGCTCATTTCATTATCAACCCATTTTGCAGACGAATCATGTCCATATTTCTATTAGTTAAACTTTCAAGTTTCATATTTCAACCATCTCAAAATAATCTTTAGAAAAAAGGCTAATATAATTGAAAATCAAACTTCTTTCATACCATGTGATAAGAAATTTTAATTTTTTTTGAAAATTTTTGAACAAACTTAATTAAAATAGGAAAAAAAATTATTGTATGAATAAAAGCAAAAAGATTGTTCTTCCATTGGAAAGTCAAAAGAATCAATAATATATGTCCATACTCGATGAAGGCCATGAAAGATATTGACTTATGAAGTACTTCCAAACAATTTTTGGTCAAGTACTGATTGTAAAATCAATAAAAATACATTGAGGGACCAACTTAGATTATATATTTCAAAGGGAGAGACATATTTTTTCTGTCCCATGCAGCTTTACAGCTGTGGGCATTGCCCAAAAAAAAAAAAAAAAAAAAAGAAGTTGAAAAAGAAAAGGTAAAAATTCCATGCAAGGGGTTTTACTTTTACTTTTACTTTTTTGTTTCCATCTTAAATAAATTATTGTGCTTTATTAATTATAATAATAAGCAAAAAGGGGAATAATATAGAAAGAAAGAAAGAAAGAAGAAGGTAAACTCGGTAAGCAAAAAGTATTGCTTAGACTTTTTAGCCTTTAGGGAGCCATTGATAATTGATTATTTAAGCTACAAGAATTCAAGGGGTTGGTCTAATATTTTCTCCTCGAATATATTATATTTTCTTGGTATTTGTTTTTTTTTTTTAACTTTGGTCTTGTGTATTGATTATTAAGATCATGGTTGGTATAGAAATTCTATGGTAAAAAAATTAGGTCCACAAGACATGTTCCAAAAAATCAAAGATTTTTTGACCCTTTTCATGTAGGCAAAAACTTGTGTGAGACGGTCTCACGGCTCGTGTTTTGTAAGACAGATATCTTATTTGGGTCATCTATTGAAAAATATTATTTTTATGCTAAGAATATTACTTTTTATTGTGAATATCTGTAGGGTTGAACCGTCTCACAGATAAAGATTCGTGAGACTGTATCACAAGAGACATACTCTTTCATGTATGTGGAGGACTAAATAAAATTTGCATGTTTCAAATTTAATTTCTTCCAGTGATAATTGAAAATGAGAGAGTTAAACAAATCATCTTAAAGGGAAAAAAAGAGAAATATTCTGATATCGAAATCACATTTCTTTTGGAATTAGAGTCAATTCTAAAAAATCAAATCGAAATCATCTCTTAGTTTCGGTTCAAACACAGAACTGGAACCGAAGAACTTGTATGATTTCGTTCTAGTTATTAAAAAAATCAATTTTTTGTTTCTTAATCCAAATAAATTTGTTTTGTTTTTTGCTCAGTTTAATTCAAATCCAAAAGTTAGTCTAATTATGGTTCTTCAAAAATGATACCAGAAAAGACCATGAATCGACAACAAATACATTTTTTGTCATGAACATATATTTTTTGTATAAGTTACCGTGGAAGATTGGAACTATATATGAGATCAGTTGAACCAGCCAGATACAAGAATCCTCGACAAAAAACAAAGTCATATCTCTTAGAAAAAATATTACAAGTCAGATTAAAGGAGAAGCGCATATTGATTCGTTATGTACATAATCATATCAAGGATTATATTGGTACACAAAATTCTACTGTTTAGTTCACATAAGCTGTGAGCAAAAAACTATACTACTCTAAGTTTTCAGTTTCACTAAGAGTTTTAATTAGCCATTATTAAGTCCTAAATGAAGTAGACAATTTCAAATCACTTGTAATTACCAAAGTCTTTTAATACAAACCTTCTCTGAGGAAGAAGATGTGACATAGGAGTATTGAAGTTTCCGAGCATCCATAAACATTCATGAGTTCATTTATCATTTACTCTATCTTCTCTTAACCGTCCAACTGAATAGTCATTGATTGACTTGCTGAAAACTCCATCGACAAGATGAAAGTTTCAGCATTGTTAACACAATCGAAACTATTCAAAGAAAATTCATTCACCCCCTCTAAATTTTCTATCTCAATCTTGACATAGTTCGATTAAAGTAATATTGAAAAAAAAGAAATTATCAAATATGAGAGCCTCAAGCTTAATAAATAATTTAAATAAATATTAACTAACATTTCAAGAAACAGTCATAGAGCGGTCTACATCCTGCTTGCCTGCTCTCTTTATGCAAGCAAATCACTATTGTGATGATTTTGTCTCCCATTTGTGCATTAATTAAGCGATGAAAAAAAACATAGATTTCTTAAATTGGGTGATACTCAAACTAAAGATATGCATCCTTTCTAGGTTAATAATACTTGTTTTAAGAATATTTTATATAACAATTTATGAGATTATGCCTATTTTTATCCCTCTTAATTGGATTTCTTTTACCTGTTTTGCTCATTTCTCACTTCAAGAAAACGTTAACATCAACTACGATCAAAACCGGCGTTAATAAATTTTTACCCGCGAATTTGAAGTTTTTTTATCACTGACATTAATAAATTTTTATCGGCGTTAATAAATTTTTATCGGCGTTAATAAATTTTTAACAACGTTAATATTTTTTTCTTCAAAAATATATCGTATAACAAATTTTAAGATAATTTATTTCTTTCTAATAATTTATTTTTATTTGTAATATTTTTATATTTAATTTAACGAATTATTTAAAAAAATTAAATACTTGTATAGTTCATAATTGTTGTGTGTGTAATTGTAGATTAAAGTTTCCCGAATAAATTTATCTTTGTACTTTTATCTTTTAATGTAAATTATTACTTTAATTATATATATAAATATATTTTTGTTTAATACTATTTCAAAATCAATACATTTAAATATATCTATCTATATATATATAATATAATATAATATAAAGCATTCGAGAAAAAAAAAATCTGACGTGAAGATTACTCAAATAGTCAAATTAAATTTAAATTCCGAACACTACCCTTGATTTATAGATTGGATATCAAAACAGAATAATAGAAAATTGTTAATTGTACTCACTTTAGCATGCACTTTCTAGGATTTAATACATAAAGTAATTTTGGTCCAAAAATATGTCTCTTATATTAATGCTGAACTTATATAGAAACATGTCCGTGCTATTATTGTAATTTTAATCTTAGTTTACATTTAATGTATTGGTCAAATTATTTTTTAAAAATACGATCCAACATTCAAATTAGGGGTATAAAAGAATCAAATCGAGCCAAATATGAAGAAGGTTTGAAGGCTCGAATTCGGCTATTTTAGTTCTATTCGAGCTCGATTCAAAATTTACTCGACTTCGATTTGATATTAAAGCTCGAGTTCGAGCTTAGCTCTAAAGATTCACACATGTTCGCAAATTATTTGAATTATTGCTCGAAAATATTTAATAGAATGACTCAAAATTATTTATTTAATATATAATTATATCATATTATAAAATACTAAAGCTCGCGAACTATTAAACACAATAATCTGAGCTCGAATACGACTCGAAAAAAATTTGAACATTTCGAGTTCGACTCGAATTTGATAAGATCAAATATGAATCAAATATTTTTTTGTGCCGTTAGAATTTATACACAATTTGACTTGTTAAACTTCATTATCATATTTTCCCTTTTACATGATACATGGTGGTTCCAATGGCAGGCGGGTCGGATATCAGCTTTGGCCGAACCCGACTCATTTTCATTCATACTTATTACTAGACCAAAATTTATATTTATTAGCTAATGTACAATTTTATTTTTTTATACTCATGGTAGCACATAATGTACATACTTGGGTGGTAATGTATCAGGTTGTTAAGCCCATAAGTATGAGGATGTACATGTATATCTGCTGGTACTGTCTCTATCCATTAGAGATTATTCTTAACATTTCTCTGTCAACGGTCATGTCACTAATAGAAACAACATTACCTGTTAAGATCTGATTTCATTTTTTTATAGCTCATCTAGTCAATCAGATCAAGTGGAAAAATATCAACAACTTGACGCATGAAAACTTTTCAGGAGTTCACCCATCATATTACCACTATCATTTATGTATGTTCAACCCAATATAATATACTCAAGAGATCATACTTCAATCTCCTCACTTAACACACATATCAAAACATATCATATCTTTCAAAGATCTCTTTTTGCTACCATACCGACTCAAGCTTTTCAAGCTAAAAATTAGTTATTTATTGTGTTTTTGTCTGGTGAAACGAGAGTTTTTAAATACCTAGAATTGTAAAGTGATAATTAAGAGTTTCAATTTAGGCAGTGATAAATACTAGTTGAAGTGGATTGTTACAAGAAATTGTAAAAACAAAGTTTTTTTTAATAGATTCCTACCTAAATGGAAGAATGAGCAACGTAAGAGTGTTTATCTCCAAACATCCATAATTATTTGTCTAACTTAATTTACACACTTCACATTATGCATATATTTTATCTAGTCGTTACTTGTTAATTGTTGTTTGCTTTGAAGATATATCTTATCACTAGTTAAACCAGATCGTTTTGACGTCTCGTTATTTTTAGTGGTCCGATGAAGCTAATCATTCAATAATATTTATCTTAACAACATCCTAAAAACTGTTAGAACAACTCGATTTTAAGAATATATTTTAAAAAATTGTATTCGTCTCTCTCTGAATTCTAATATGATCCAAGAAAAATATTAATAATAAAGTTTAAAATATATTAAAGAAATTTGTTTATTTCGTCATTAATGTTTATGTCATTGTAATTTTAATCTTTCATGATGTCCATATTAGACATTGAGTGGGTCTCATGTGAGAACGTCACACGGATCATAATCTGTGAGACGGTCAACCCTACCCATATATCCACAATAAAAAGTAATACTCTTAGCATAAAAAGTAATACTTTTTCATGGGTGACCCAAATAAGAGATCCGTCTCACAAATACGATCAGTGAGACCGTCTCACACAAGTTTTTGCCTTAGACATTAACCATCCACATTTCATTTTCACTTTGTTTTACAATTTCAAATTTTTTTATTGGAGTTCTAATTAACTTACATTAGACCAAGAGTATTGGTCATTAGCATCTAGCATCTCATAAAAAAAATATCGGACTCCGACTAAAATTTGATGACATAAAAATTTTAAAAAAATATATAAGTGACCAAAATAATAATTTTTCTGAACAAAAATTGAATTTTCCAATATATTTTGTGTAATATATGTAGTATAGAATTTTTTTTTTTGGTTCACAGTATAAAAATTATTTTGCAAACCATTGTTAGTTAGAATAATCACTGTGTAGATACAATATATATATACACACAAAATATTCTAAAACAACATAAATAGAGCAACAGAGGTGCAGATATTCTTCAATGTTTCTCTCTTTTTTTTTACTTTAATTTTCACTGTAAACTAATTGCCAGCTCTTCCTGCCACTACCAACTCTGTTTGTTTTTTTCCTTCTCTTCTGGTGCAACAAATAGGCGGAGTTTTAATGAAAGCAGATTTAACTTTACTCGACCATTTGGAATATTGCAGAATAATTGTAAGTTAATAACTATAATAAAGGAATATATGTAGAGATGTAAATCATGTTTCTTGGAAGAGGAAAAATAGAGCTAAGTTCTTTAACGAGGGTTGCTGCATATGGGATCTACAAAAACTCTGGTCAATGATCCCAACTTCATGTGCTGTTCTTGAACCCTAAGCTTCTTTTGAACTGGCTGGTTGGGTGACGAAGAAATGCATGATGAAGTTTCCAATTGATCATTTGAACCATTTGGGATGCTTGAAACTTGGCTGGATTTGCGCTTTGGGGAGCTGTATTTGTTGTGTAATATGTGTGAGATAAGATTGTAACAATCATCCACTTGTTCCTGTCAAAAAGGATAAGATTTAAGATGTCTTAGTTTCGGACATGTGATTTTATGGCAGGATTAGCATGAAAAATGGTGACTAGTAGTACAAACCTTTCTGGTTTTTAGGACAAGAAGAAGCTGGTTTTCATAGTCAATGGAATCATTGCAAGGCTCGAACTGATGAATCACTTGAAGCATGGTGGCAGTAGCTAACACAGATGGCAGATACTGTACGATTCTTGAATCTGTTGAATCCAAATATTTGGTCATTAAACTGCTAAAAGCCAATCATTTCGTCCATTATATGCTAAAACTTACCAGATATAACTGAGAGCAGAAGATTTTCACAGCTCCAGAGAAATTCCCAGCGGATAAATTTATAGTCCTTCACCCCAAGCCTCCTCACAATGTGATCAAGAAATGAAAGTGGGGTCACTGGATTCATCCTCCATTTGAGTGTTGAAAGAACCAGAAGCTCCATTTTTTGAATGGTTTTGGCATCAAACACATATTTTGAACACTCCACCTAAAGTTGATCAAAGAGAGAATTAGCAGCAGATTAAAGACAACAAACTAAAACCCACAAACATACTGAAGATCCAACTGAAAAAATGTTTAGTTTCAAATAATACCTGAAGATCTAAGAGAAGGGGGGCATCGGTTTCTTCAACTTTAGTAGCCAAGGAGAGACAAGTAACAGAAGCAAGCTGCATCATCCATGACTTATTATCTTTTTGTAAAGTTGAGCTCCAAAGAAACCTGTCAAAATAATTAACAGCAAGAACAGCAGTCGTGGCTGAGAATCCATAACAAGCATTGACTCTCAGTATCCACTCCACAGATTCTTTTCTTGCTAGTGAAAGGGAACAAACTGTATCCACAATGTTGTCGGATTTAGTAAACGATTCTTTCTCTTTGCAGAAAAGGGATTCAAGTTCTTCATCTCCCCAGAACGAATCTTGTTCCAATGCATGAAACAAGGGGAAAAAGGATGGATTTTTGGGATCGGGACAGTTCTTGTTTAAGATAACCTCGCTTTCTTGTTCTTCTTCAAATTCTAACCATTTTTCTTCTTCGCAATAAAGGGAATCGAAGCAGGAAAATGGTGCATTTTGTTGTATATTCATCTTCTTCTGAGAAGATGGGCTCTTTCTCCTGCGTTCATTATACTCGAAAAGTGGAGAAAATTAAAGGTAAAACCATTCACACACACTCTCTCTCTCAATCTGAGCGGTGACCGAAGGACTCGGTTCTCAAAAACAGAGAGATAAAAGGGTGTGAGATTTTATTTATCAGAGTGGGTGTCACGCTTGTCTTTTCTTTATGCATATGGATAGATCACAACAAAAATATTTGTTTTTTTTTTAAATATTGGATAAATGGCAATATTTATTTTTCATTATATTTATACTATTTCCAGTTTTTCTTTTTATATTTGGGAAGAGATTTTAAATAAACGGGTGGGTTTCAAACTGAGACCTTCTCCATATTGAGAGATATGGAGCCAGTAGATCAAGAGCCTTTTGACGATTTTCAGAGTGTTGGTATTTTTTTCTTCTGTGTTTACTGGCGGGAAGAAAACCACCAACTAATATCCCTCCAAACCTTGAATCAAAACAAGAATTGCCTCGTTTCAATTTCTATTCAAAACTGTCACCGAGTAGATCTCTTGTATGACAGATTAATCATACTCATATTTATAATAATAAGTAATATTTTTGCTATAAAAATATTATTTTTCACAAGTGACCCAATGCAAAAACTTGTGTGAAACGGTCTCACGGGTCGTATTTTGTTAGACGGGTTTCTTATTTAGGTCATCCATGAAAAATTATTACTTTTTATGCTAAGAGTGTTATTTTTTATGGTGAATATCGGGAGGGTTGACTTGTTTCACAGATAAAGATTCGTGACACTGTCTCACAAGAGACCTACTCGTGACCCAAACAATAGACCGTCTCAGAAAATTGACTAATGAGACTGTCTCACAAATATTTTTGAGTAGGTCTGGCGTCAGCTTCTCTTTGTTGAGAGGAAGTCTTGTCTCAATTATCTATACTTCTATACTATATTATTAAGTGTGAGGACATGATAATAACTACCTAGAGAGGACACCAACTTTTTTTTTCCAATTTTACCCTTATATGATACTAATATTACAATTTTGGTTTTTTTTTTTTTAATTTCAACAAACACTTTTATTTTTATTTTTTTTATTTCAACCATTCAAATATCAATTTAGTCCATCCATAATTTGTCAAATTTCACTTTAGTCCATCTATAATGATAAAAAAATATTGTACACACACGCATCGCGTGTGCAGAATAACTAATATATAAAAAAAATGGATGACCTACTATTTATTTTGATCCTAAAATTACAAAATTGAAACCAGAATTATCTGCATTCGTAATCAAAATCTTGAATTAATCTTAAATTCTAAGATTTTGTAACATACATAGATAAATTCATTCACATGATTAAAATATTTAATTTTTATAAATTTGATTAATACTTGTTTTTTACTTATATAAAATGAAAATATAATTATAAAGTAATTAATTTATAAGGCAAAAACTTGTGTGAGACGGTCTCACGAGTCGTATCTGTGAGATGGATCTCTTATTTGGGTCACCTATGTAAAAGTATTACTTTTTATGCTAAATATATTACTTTTTATTGTGAATTTTGGTAGGGTTGACTCGTCTCACATATTATGATCCGAGAGACGGTCTCACATGAGACCTACTCTAATTATAATTAGTTTGATTATCTAACAAGTGATACCGTTATTTTTTTTCCTAATAATTAAAGTTGAAATTAATAAGTTTCTATCCATACGAGTTCGAATCTTAAGAAATGTAAATCGTTAACTTTAAAATGCTCCATTATTAAACAAGACAAAAATTTGTGTGAGATGGTTTCATGGATCGTATTTGTGATACAGATCTTTTATTTGGGTCATCCAAGAAAAAATATTACTTTTTTATTGTGAGTATGGGTAGGATTGACCTGTCTCACAGATTAAGATCCGTGAGACGGTCTCACATAAGATCTCCTCTATTAATAATGCTGTCCAATTTTATTTATTTTTGGATAATAACATAACGCACAGTGACTACTTGAATTAAATTTTGAAACCAACCATATATAAATCATTGTATTAATTTAGACATATGATTAAAAAATTTCAAGAACCCGAGTATAGCACAATTTAATATTTATTCTCTGCAAAACAAAATTAAGTGTTTTTTAGTACATTTTCCAACCATCGGCGCGAGATCTTATTTTGGTTTACATGATATTAGAAAGAGAGACGAAACAAAATTGAAGGTTTTTTTACAAGAAAATTAGTAATTTTATTCATAACGAAAAAGTCGTAAACATTAAAGTTAAGAATTTCACATTGTATTATTGTGGATCATAGATCTCTATTGTTTGGGAAAAATGATTAGATTAGGTAAGGACTAAACTAAAGTCGATATCCGCTTTAATAATTAGTTAACTAAAAACTATAAAAAGTTGTTGCATGATTCTCGTTAGTCAAAAGCTGCCCACAACTCTCAGTAATCAAAACGCGAGTAACCCCTCAACTTTTCAAAATCGTCCTTCGTTCTCTGCCTCTTTTAACATAACAGAATTTCGAAAGAGTCGCCACCATTCGGGTGAAAGTAGTATAAACAATGAAAAACGTGAATTTGATTTCACGTGAAAGCGAAAAATCTGAGATTGTCGTAAGAAAAATGACAACAAAAGTTTGTTTTCAAAGCTTGCATCTTGCATCTATCCCGACACAATTATCTTAGAGTAAGTACTCTTGTGAGACGATCTTACGAATCATTATCTGTGAGACGGATCAATCATACCAATATTCACAATAAAAAATAATACTCTTAGTATAAAAAGTAATATTTTTTCATGGATAATCCAAATAAGATATCCATCTCATAAAATACGACCGGTGAGACCGTCTCACACAAATTTTTGCCATTATATTGAAAGCGAACACGAAGTATGCGAGAGGAGGGAGATCAGTTGCATTTTTTCTAATATATATCGAATGGTTGGACACGAGTTTGATAAAAATAACATATCAAGATCATGTGTCTGATAAGTAGTCAACGACTGTTTAGATCAATACAATAGATATTTCACTCAAATCAATAACATCTTATCTTATTACTCGGATTGGATTAATGCTCAAAAGCCCAATTTCAAGGCGACCACGGCCAAAATAATAAAACACAGAGTATTAGAATTTAGTATTATATAATTAAAACGACTCATTTTCTACATCTATTTACAATCTGCTTGACTTTAACAATCAAAGAAACACAAAAATATATATAATACTCAACATCCACCACACGCCATGAGGCGGAAAAAAAATTCAAATACTGGCGGAGAGGGGTGCATCCATGCCCGTTGCAATGGGTATGGAGCAAAGCTTGTTGTCTTAGTATTGCTGTGGATGATAAGGAGACGGCGGATATAAACCTGTCATAAAGGATAGATTGGATTAAATTCGTAATATATATAGATATTAATTAGCCATTTGGCTCGATAAAAGCTATAAAATAGGTTACTTTTACCTGGAGGATAGTAGTGTGGCTCGTTGGATGGTGGGGGATACACTGAAGGAGATGGCCCTGGTGGATAAGTTGAAGGATATGTAGGTGGTTGATGATATGAGGGTGGGGGATATACTGCTGGAATAGAAGGGTATGACTGAGAAGGAGCAGGAGGTGGGGGATATACCGCTGAATTAGGAGGGTATGATGGAGAAGGAGGAGGAGGTGGGGGATATACCGCTGGATTAGGAGGGTATGCCAGAGAAGGAGGTGGAGCAGGGACACTCCTTGGAGGATATGAAGAGACTGGAGATGCCGAGTAAACAGGGACTTGAGAAGCTGGCGTTAACGAATATTGTGGAAGATGACTTGTAACTGGCTTCTGAAAAAAGAAGTGTTCATTAGCTTACAATGATCAACGGGACTCAATGAAAGAAAATGACGGTTCTTGACTTACATAGGCATTAGCAAAGTGAAGTATCAATCGAACTTCCCCAGCATGCCTATAGATGAAAAAACACATATATAAGCTGTCTATAATATGTATTTGATCGGGGGTGAATATGTGGATAAATGCAGCAAACTTTAAGCTCATTCAAACATAATTGAGCAACAAGTGCCATAGCAAAGGCATTCATCTAATCAAAAAAGAAAGCTTTCTTAACAAAGCAACAAGCATACTGCATTTAAACAAAATCATGCGGTATTTCCTAGAAAAGATATAGTCATCAAGGGATCCACTTAGTGCTCACAAAATAGATGAATGATCAGTAGAAAGTACACTAAATCCAATCTACACGAATCTTTGGTTTCATGCATTAAAAATGTAAATCACTTCACAGTTTTTGCCTCCTCCCAAGTTCCAAATGAATGGAGTAGCCCAACTAAAAACTCATCACGCCCCTCAACACATTCAGTGTTTCACTGCTGATTACAACAACATTTTCGAAAAACTTTCGGAAAGCACAAGAAACAACTACGTGCATGTGAGCTCACTCACAATGATTCTAACGTAATCACTAGCATACAAGCTCTCTATGCACACATTGACATTCGGGGGCAGACCAGCGAAATGGGTAAAGGGGGCTCCTCAGACAAAAAAATTATTTATAATTTTTTCAAAAATACTAGTTTCTCGTCAAATTAATTGAATCCCCCCCGCTAAACTGTTGGATCCCCCTCAACACAATTCAATATCCACTGATGATAACAATCAACATTCTAGAAAAAGTTTAAAAAAGCACGATGCAGCTAACATTCACAACTTAGTTTCGATTCATCCGCAGTGTTTACCTGCCCCTTTTGTCCTGAAGAGCCCATGCGCTATCGTCGTAACCACTGGATAAAACTCTCTGTAATTGAATCCTGGATACACCAAATTCAAAGGTAAAAAATAATGAAGCAACATTTGAAAAAGAGACACAGAGATAAAAATCATTACTTTCCGCTGCCTATGAAATCATCGTAAGTCAGAGTATTGCTGTTCCACACGTTAACACTGAATTCCCTCAACCCTTCTATCAAGCTAAGCACGAATTTCTCTTGAAAAGTGGGATTCCTCCCCCCATCTACACAAATTTTAACTCAAAAAACAAATCAGAAAAAGATAGTAAAACTCTTGACTAGAACCGAGATAACACTCAGCAACTCAAATTACACAAAATTTAATGTGAATATATGAGACAAACCTTTACAAGTACGTGTTCGAAACTTGGAGCTGCCATATTCAATACAAACGTAGGGATCTTGCCTGGTGATCCATTCAGTATTTTTCAATTTGTTACAACCAACAACTGACATCCAATCCAAAATGAACAAATTAAACATGAAATATATACATAAAAAGCAAAATCGAGACGTTATTCGCACCTGTAATCTCTAGCGATTGACCTTGGATGCCGAAAGTCGACATTGAGCAATCGATTAAGGGGAAGCGACTTCGGGTTTAGCTGTTATTCAATTTCTTCCCCGCTGTAGTAATGCACAATAAAAAAAACTCGAAATTGAAGAATTGGATTAAATTAGAGTTGACGTAGAAAATTCGGCTGGGATCGAGGAGGATTTATACACAATAACGGCGCCGCGCCTGAGCATGATTACCGCCATTAAACTCTGAAAATGCCCCATTTTTGATGAAACGCGTTGGGCAATTAACGTGTAAGCATCGATGTTCCAGAAAACATGTAAACCCCAAATTAAACATTTTTAAAATAAAATAAATTAATATAAGTGATTTTTGGTTGTCTATTCCATTATCTGATTCAGGACAAATTAGCTCTGAAATAAATTGAGGACCGTACAATTACTTCTATATAATAATTATAACAACTTTGAATATTATGAGACCGGACTTGTAGCTCAGTGATCTCATCATCCGTCTCGAATCCCCACGTGTGTGTTGTAATGATAATAAAAAAAGCTTTGAATATTATATTTTTTTTAACAAATTCTGAACTTAAAATATGAGCGTAGTATTTTATTTATCGTAAAATATATTATATTCTATATATTCATTAGCCAATCTACCCATTTTTCTAGATAAAAATTTGTGTGAAACGGTCTTACAGGTCGTATTTTATGAGACATATATCTTATTTGGGTCATCATGAAAAAATATTACTTTTTATGCTAAGAGTATTACTTTTTATCGTGAATATTGATATGGTTGATCCGTCTCACAGATAAAGATTCATGACACCGTATCACAAGAGACCTACTCTTTTTTTAGGCAAAAGCTTGTGTGAGACGGTCTCACAGATCGTATTTTGTTCAACAGATCTCTTATTTGAGTCATCTATGAAAAAATATTAATTTTTATGTTAAGAATATTACTTTTTATTATAAATATCGGTTATTTAAGTTATCTATGAAAAAATATTATTTTTTATGTTAATAATAACTTTTTATTGTGAATATCGTTAAAATTGAACCGTCTCACAGATAAAGATTTGTAAGATCGTCTCATAAGATACTACTCATTTTTTTTTTAATCTTAGTTACTACTGATGAATCTAGATTAGATGATCAACAATCATAGTTACTAAAAACCATATTCTTAATTAAAAAGTATAGATAATAATTATAATAATTATTATTATTAAATTTAATTATGTAAAAATACACTAAATTACATTATATTTTCTAAAGAAATACACTAAATTACATTATATTTTCTAAAGCAATTGATCGTGTTATAAAATTTCACAGAAAGCTTTCATAATAAAATATTTATAATAAAATATTATGTACATATGACAAATTCAGAATTCCAACCGCAAAAGCATTCCCAAACAAACCTTTAAAATAAAAGGAATAAAATGAAATGCACACCACAGGGCTGTGGACATTATGAGCACTCACAAGCATATATGTGCATAAACTACTACTCACTTTCAGAATCATCGTCATCTCCAAATGAAAATATCGAAGCATCCGCAGCCATTGCTTTGAACTCACTCACCTCCTCCACCGGCTTTGATGCTTTGCTTGTCGATGAATTTACTCCAACAGCCTCTTTAGGCTCAGATCGAGTTGAACCTAAAGTTCCTAACGAGACGTATTCTGTTTTGCGCGTCAAATTTGCTATTTGATTTGAGCCATCTTTGCTGTTCGGTGAAGCATCTTTGGCAGTCAAAGTTGAACTAACTTGGGGAGGCTTACCAGACTGATTGGATTTTGAAGATGCGGATACTTCATCTTCATTGTCAGAGAACACATCGTCCTTGTCTTCATTCGAGTTATTAACAGCTGCAGGCTCCTCAACTGGGATGGTACTAGGTTTTGAGTTTGTAGTTGCACCAGAAGTTTGGGTAGATTCTTCAGTAGTGGTTTCTGCTGGGTTTCTTGTTGAAACAGCAGCAGCGTCATAATCTACAACGACAACTTCGACTTGGAAGCCCGGGGATGGAAGTTTTCTCTGCACACAAACATGTAAAAGTAATATTATCATATGCCACAGACTGAGCAGTGAGTTGTCTGCAACAAAATGCCAATGTTGCCATTCACAGTCAAGACAACCAGTAACAATTCTCATCATCTCTGGAACCCCAGAAACTTGGACGTGAAGGAACGCTCAAGAGTCGAGTTGGGAAGAAAAAGATCAACACGTGTTTGACAAGCGAGTAAACTCTAGCGTGAGCCCACAAAGTGGAAATAATCTAGAAGCAAATCATGAATTTTACCTTGTCAAAACCATCAAGATCACTTGTGTTCAGAACTTTCCGGTTCTCAATCATTGTGGTGTTTAACCAGCTGATAATCAGGAAAACTATAAATATTACAAAACGAAGGCAATAATATCACCTCTCCTTTTTTAACCACCAGGTTCTGTAAGGAAAAAAGGAGGGGGAATATCAGCACAACAAGAAGAAAATCAGATGACATCAATTTATTATACCAATAGAAGTCTCCTTGGCGATCATGAAAATGGATCTTGAAATCGCCAGCCAACTCAGTCAGACCAGGCTCCCCAGGAAGGGCAAACACCATTATCCCTTTCTTGGGTGCGCTAAACCAATAATCTTCAGGCTGCAAAAAACAGCACAAGACAAATACACAAGTTCAGGAAATCAAAGATTCAACCACATTGTAACAAGTCATTGCGCTGATTTTCTTATGGTTCAATATAACTAGTTCTTAAATTTATTCAAAATTTCTGATTGATGACAACTGAAAGCTAATTAATGGATCAATGAAATCCATCCCCATAAAAAAATTCATAGCCATAGCAAGCATAAGCAATTGTTAATGTGCTATCTGTGAAAGAATTCAATGCTGAAGCCACGAAAACATGCAAAAATCTGAGACGATTGCAAGAAGGACGACTAACCGATAAATCCTTGGTTCTAGGATGCTTTTTTGTTGTGAATAGCACACCTGCAGAGAGGGGGGCATCAGGTTAGAGACAAACAATTGAAACATGGCAAAAAATGGTGTGATGACTCATGAGGCTACACAAAATAAAGTGGTAAAAGATATATGCTGATACCAACATTCAAAAACTAAGAGAAGGGGTTGATTTACAGCATAACTAGCACAGACAAGATCATACATGATAACGAGATAGAGGTTACCATTATGATCCGAAACTGTAATTGAAGGCCTGATCCAGTATGGGCATCTATGCAGCCGGAATCCTCTGAGAATACACCTGCACCATCAATGCAATTCACGATGATTTCAACCATCTAGTCACAGAAGCCATACACATCCTTGTTTTTCATTATATCATTCTATTACAGCATCCATGCTGATGCACCATCGATCACGAGTGCGCTAATATCGACATGAATACTAAGTTCATTGATTCCTAAATGGTACCATACCTACGACCGGGCTGATTTTCTCCATTGAAGTAAACTGAGATTCGTTCAAAATACTTGACATATCTCTGTAAAAAGACAGATTGTCAAAAGGCGTCGAGAATCTTAAACCAAAAGATACGAAAGAAGATCAAAAATAATTGAGACAGCTCACAATCTGACTAGGCAGAACAAGCCCTTTCCCGTCAATACATCTTTTCTGGTTGTAGTAATCAATTGATTCCTCTGCTGTGGGAAAGAACTGAAAAATAGCAAATGATAATACAAATATGGTCATAAACAGTACAACCACAACAAGTCATTGCTATTAATCTGAGAACAGCTTATGAAGCATTCAAAGAAGAACCATGATAAACTAACCTTCAGGTACAGAAGAAGACTAGAAATCATCAATCCCGTCCTTGCCATTCCTGCTTTACAATGCACAACTACAACATTTTCGATATCTTCTTTCAACCATGAATATGCGCTTTGACAAAATAACAGAATGAGCTGGATAGGAGGGCAATTGTGATCATCAAACGGAAAGCTAGCCACCTGTAGAAATCGTCAAAAGAATAATGTAATGATGACAGAGTAAAACCGACTTCGAGCCTCACTATATGCAAACTTTTCTTCTTTCCAAAACAAGGACACATCAAAATTCAAAAGTAAACAAGACAATACTTTCTACTATACTTCTAGAGCTGAAAATTATTAGCCATACCTCCATTCAATGAGAAATGGAAGTTGTAACAAGATTTATCTTGGTGCTGTATTAACACTGTGGAACCTAAATACAGGCTACACAACAGTAAACTTGAGAAAAAGAGGGGGGGAAAGGAAGATAAAAAGCGTGAAAGGTTGTTAAAAGGGGGAAAATTGAACATTTGAAAGAGAGGACATCTCATAGCTTCAAAGAACAAGACATCAACCATAGTAACAAATTTAAGTGGCCCCAGGATACTAAAGGTGAGTACAGCTGCTGCTGCTAACAAGTAGGTAAACTTATAATGATTCATGATTATATTATTAGATTGGCAAATCGATAGAATAAGATATGAAAAACAATAACAAACCTTTCCCTCAAACAATGATGCATCATACAATCTTTCAGAACAAAGGTTGTATACTTTGTATTTCCCCTGCACAATTTGAATTAGTAATCAAGTAATAATAGTGGCCGTGAAATGAAATGACGTAAACTTGTGGGCAAAGACCAATGCACCATAATTATTCAAGCGTTGGGTG
The DNA here is from genome assembly GCF_022965805.1 of Primulina eburnea. NCBI lineage: Eukaryota > Viridiplantae > Streptophyta > Magnoliopsida > Lamiales > Gesneriaceae > Primulina > Primulina eburnea. The sequence goes on from NC_133113.1 coordinate 1,968,520, forward strand.
GTGACAACTAGATGCCTGCCATATATTGATCATGATTATACTGACATTAAAAGACACAGTAACAATTTCATCACCTTGTGATAAGTTTCAAAGAACCTGATTACTTCCTCCATGTGGTTCCTGTATAATCCCTAAACACGATCCTTATTCAGTTCAAATTAGAATGAATTAGCAGTGAATTCGTGTGCCAGGATTGAGAAATATGATTCGGTACCTCAACATAACCAAAAAATCCAGAGCTCATATCACCAGCGGGGAAGCCCATGGCAATAATGTTCTCTGTGATGTAAGTCATATCTAAATCAAATCCTCCTTCCTATTAAAAATAATTGTCAGAACCGATTAGAAATAATAATGATTGTTGTCAGAGAAAAAGCCAATTTACAGGAGTATTGACAACAAGAAATACATAATGACAACTTTGACAGGCTTCATATTCTTATATACAGCAAACAAAAATTAATCCCCACCGACAAAGAAAATAATCATATCAAATAACACATCAGTGGCAGCAACATAAGCATAAATAAAGATAATTTTTATGTTTCATAATTTTTTGAAACAACCAAAAATGAACTTTGATCCACTAGAGAACAATTAAAGTCTAAAAAAGCATTCTGCCAAAACAAGGAAATAATTGAACCGACTAAATTTATGATTATTTCGTAAATGTGTAAGCCACCTGGTATCTTCTTTTATTTTGGGATACAACATGGCGAGCTTTGACCTGCACTGCTTTCACTGCACTCTTAGATGTGTCGACAAAACCTTTTGTAATGGTGCCAATAAAGCTGGACTGGTTAGTTGGTGAAGTTCCATCAGAACTTTCATCCGATTGAGGAGATTTTGGAGACATGCGCAATCCAAACCCACTAGTGAAACGTGAAAAACTTGACTGCCCTGAATTTCCAGAGGGTGATTCATCCTTGGAACCCACAAATGGCTGGGGTATTTTTAGATTCTTTGCCCAAGTGGAGATTCCAGAAGCAGAAAACTTTGAAGGTGAGCCGCGTTGAGAATTATCAGGAGCAGATTCCATAGGATTAGACATCGGTACCTCTGCAGTTTTAATATGCGGGGGATTTGACGAATCAGAAGATTCCAAACTCATTCCAACAGCTGAGATGTTTAACACTCAGAGAAGCACAGGAACCTGGCAGCAAAAACGAAATTATGCTCCTTAAAAAGAAGGGAGGGTGCATTGACTATTGCTAAAGCACATTTCACACTGAAAACATGAAGAGATAGAAAATTCAGTGATGTCATATACACGTAGAATATACAGCACAGTGCCAATAGCTTCCACATATGAGACAAGGCAACTAAGTATAAGGTTGGAAAGCATTATTGCAACCCCGAAGCAAACTCAAGTAACTTCCTCCAAGCTGATCAACAAGAGAACAACAAATCACCGGCAACTTTAAAAATGTAACCTCAATCATTGCTGTATGAAAACTCTAAAAGCCCCGACACCTGTTTGTTTTGATACGGGCAAACAGCAATAGAACAGAGATACCCTACAGTTTGATAGAAAGGATTCACGGTTTATCATATAAGACAATATATATGCAAATAACTAAGTTCCTCTCCATCTCTCCAAACCTTGACAAACAATGTCATGAACAAGTTTACAACATCCCCCCACCCACTTAACTGGCATCCCCTTACTCTAAACAAACATCTAAATAGATAGATATAAATCTGTTAACGGGTAAATTTGGCTCTAAATTGTAGAATAAACACTCATCATATTCCAACTAGCATTTATACAAATGCCATTGCAATCTAACAAATAAGCTAGAAACATGTGACCAAAGTGCCAATCATCCCCATGATTCTTCACCGAAAATGTTACCAATAGACATTATCATCCTAAGCAAAAACTGAATATCAAGCCGATACCGCGACCCATGCATGAGATGAAATAATACTAATCATGCCGTATAACTGAAAAGGGTGTTAATTAGATCTACGATTTCCGAAACTGTTGATTGATTACCCCACCGATCCAAAATCAATCACCCATTTGTAACAGAAAACGAAATCAATGACAGCTCTAGAGTCTCGAAACATTAGAATACGAACCCAAACCACTCCTAATTTACGAACATACAGACTATGACGCGAGAAGAGATATAGATGAGCACCTGAAAGCAAAGTCAACGGCGGCGAGAGGCTTCGAGTAGCGGTGGCTGCTCACTGCTGGAGTTTCGCACACAGGAAAACAAATGCCTTCAATTATCCAAAATTCGGACCTACACAGACAAAAAAGATCCCAAGACCCTTCTGATTATTTTCAAGTCAAAAAAATATAAAGTATACAATTCATATTCAATTGAAATATATAAAACTCATGAATTCTAATTATGACAAAAGCTTGTGTGTTTTGTCGGACAAATCTCTTATTTGAGTCATCCATGAAAAAGTATTACTTTTTATCAGATAAATATGGATGAGACCGTCTCACAAAAGGACCTACTCTTTTATCATATAATGTGTCCAAATTTTAGTTTATTTAAAAATCTATCACTTCTCTTTTTATCTTCATTTGTCTCCTCTTTTTATTCAGGCTAACTATTCTCCTCTACGTATTTTATTTATCACATTCCTTCCAAAAGTTTAATTCTTCTAAAGATTTTAAAGGAATTTTAGGCTGCGATATAATATTAATCAGTAGTAACGTCACTTGTACAGAAAAATGTAAAATGTTCATGAATTTTATGGAAAAGCCAGAAGAAAAAACACAGGTGTGAGCAATCAATGAGATTTGGCTTTGCCCATGGAATCTACATTGTATTGTAAGTAAAAAAATTGTAAATTAACGTAGAAATGGATAGATTGAGTTATATGGCGAAAGAAAATCCGAGGGGGGGACTTGATCCTCAAGTTTCTAATACCAACTTTACAAACAAACTCGGTTCGACCAACTTCTGCGCTGCTGCTCCATCCGAAATGGTTTGGACTATGCAACATTAAACGACTAAAAACTAGTTGTTTCTGGGCCAACCCAGTTCTACATGTATAATTACAAGTTACCCTCTTCCTTCATTGATTTATTGTGACAAACACATGTTCAGAGCATTTACAGCTTAGCTCCGAGAAGAATCGAAGCTTAGTTTATTATTTAATATCCTGGTGAATCGGGTGAGCTGAGTCGGGACAATCCATCGAATGATGATATAAGTATTGTATTTAAGGAAATAAGGGTTATATTTGTGAAGAAAATATATCTGTAAGCTATGGCTTCCAACGTAACATGTCAACAAGAAGATGAACTCGTGAATGGGCGCCGGAAGAGTGTCCGGCTTAACCACTCCGATGCTTAAGTTAGCAAGTGAAGAAAAAGGGTGAAAGTGGCTGTATATGTGTGATATACGTGATTGTTTGAGAATTTAAAATTTCAGAATCTGTAAATGTGAAGTATATCTGCTATTTATAAGAAAAAATCTCATGATTACCTAGTTTTCAGTGCTCACCTGCCAAGTATGGTAAGGCGGCTATCTATACCCAGCTTCTCTGCTTCTAATGACTTCCTTGAGACGTCAAACTCATGTAGTTCTGACAGTTATGATTGTCAAGCACAAGGTAGCCCATACTGATACACTTGAGTGTTGTGCGCTTCTTGAGGTAATCCGGGTAGAAAGTTCCCAGGAGCTTGTATGAGAGCCCGGGGAGAAAATGTTCTGGTTGCTGAAGAAGTATTATGTATATTGACTCTTATTTGGGCTATGCATTTAGTTTTCTAGGTCATCCATGACTCGGACTCTTATGAAAGTATCATAAAGAGAGAAACAATCTCACATTCACCAAACGCTCGGTCCTACATTAAATGACTGTCAGCAAGTCAGTAGTTAATAGAGAACTGAGAAACAATTTCAACCCTAAACCATTCTCAGAATAACATTTTGCCAAACATTAGACTTCCCAATGTGATCAAATATTTCAATGAGCTAGTGTTGCATCTACCAATTTGAAGTACTTAGGCCAAGGTGCAAAACTAACAAGTAAAAATTTATAACATTAAATTAACTTCAATGAAGCAAACAAACAGACAAACTGTGCCCATTCAAGACATGAACTAGCTCACTGAAATCTAAAAAATTTACCTTTCCAAGGAAATTGTTTCTTCTGAAGACATGATGGCTCTGCCTGAACTTCATCATCTCCGAGAAAAAAACTAAAATGATTATCTTTCTTGGACTCCAAATGTTTCATCAAATTCCAATCTTGACATTACAATTATTACACTACAAATATGCAGGTACGACCATATATATTCATCTCCCATTAGCATCATTGGAGTTCCCTAAAACATAAAACAATCAAAATGCATATTGGCTGTGTTTGGTTCGAGGATAAAATAAAATAATGATTAGTAAGTAAATGATAAAAAAAATGATTGTCGTAAAAATGTAATATATGGTGTTATGTTTGGTAAGATTTTTAAGTGTAAGATAATTTTGAATTTTTTTATGAAAGGACAAAATTGCCCTTTCTTCTTCCACTCCGACGGCGGAGGTGGTCCGACGACCACGGTGCGGCCGGCAGTTAGCGACGTCGACGGCTGCCGGCCGGAAGTTATCGATCGGCGGCGACGATTACCACCGGCGTCGGCTGGTTCTCAGCGGCTGTTGGCGATGATCGGCTGGCGGCGGCGGCTGGTGGTGGTGAGTTTGGATATAGGAGAAGGGTAAAATTAAAAAAATAGGAAGGATTAAGAGTTAGATAAATAATCCTAGGGGGTGAGGAGTTATTATTTTAACCCACTTATATAACCTAATCTTTCATATGAGGTATTGACTTAATTAAATAATCACGCGTACCAAACGAGGGATAAGGTGGGTTAAAAAAAATAAACTCTCCTTAGCGTTAATATATCAACAATGTTTAGATTACAAAAAAAAAAAAATACTCATATAAGATTACAAAAATATTTAATCTACATTTAATTAAAAAAAAACTATGATAAAATCTATTTTAGTTAATTTGTAGTTTATTTATGACTAATATATCTCAATAATATTTTCTTTTAACTTAATTTGTATTTTTTATTTTAAAAAAATTATATCACCGCTAACATAAAATATTATTGTAAGTTTTTTTTTTAAAATTTTAACATAATCTTTAAATATTTCGCACAAAGATCATTTATAAAATATATTAGTCTATTAATCTATTTTTTTTTTCAATTTTAGTTATTTTTATTCGATTGACGTATAATTGATGAATTTTTAAATATTTATAGTATAACTATTTATGTATGGTTATTAGTTAATTAATTTAAAATTATTTATGATAATTTATAAGTTATTGTTTTTAAAAAATATTATATATATATATATATATATATATTTTAAATTTTTTAGTAGGTTGGTTCGTCTAACTCGTAACTCGTAGTGGGTTGACTGGTTGAGTATGAGGTTTTTCAAACTTGCCTAGTTGGAGTTGGCTGGCCAGCCGCTCGGTCCTATTGACTGGTGGGTCGAGTCGGGTTGGATCAAATCGACCTGTTTGACTATATTTGTAAGTTAAATATACATTACACACAGTTATTATTGTAACTTGTAAGTTTAAAAAATGAAGGGCGACAAGTATTTCATGAATTTTGGTCTACGAAAATAAGTGGTCCAGCTTTCGGTGGGGTTGTCTCCTTTCGTTGTCGTTTATGGAATGATTGATTATGTAGTGCACACTTAATTTTTTTTTGCGGTTTTTCAAGAAAACACAAGTGTCAATTTGGACAAGTAGGATTGAAAAAAGAGTATTATAAAAAATATAGTAATCCAAACTCGAAATATGTCGAAAACTCTAGATCGGAACCCGACCAAAGCCGAACAACCTTATTTGATTTTTTAATAAAACATTAATAATTTTTTTTTTATTTTTAACAAAATAATTGAATTAAAATAAACAAATTCAATACACATAAACATAATAATAACAATATTTTAATTTAAACACGTGATAACAAAGCTTAGACTAAATATGATAATTATGTTTCATAGATTTAAATAACTAAATATTACAGTCTAATAATAATTGTCTAAACTATTAATTAATTATTTGTTTCATCATATCCGTTCAAACACTGTCTACACAGACTAAGATCTTAACGTGTATTAAATATTGGATTTTGAGCCAGAATAGGATCTTGACATGTGTCTATTTGCCTGCACCGGTAAAATCGGACAAAACCTTAATTAATCAACAAAAGAAACAATTGTTTAGAAAATCTTAAAGCATCAGTATGGAGACCACCGCAACCACCTCCCCGATTCGAGAGTGACAATAGTAGTGGTGGAAAGAAAGATTTTCTGAAGGCTAGAGGAAAGCAGTTTAAGAAGTCTGGCGGCAGTTCTTCTAGTTCCAGTTGTCCCCAACAGAGTTATACTGGGGCTTACTGTGGAACTTGTGGAGGGAGACATCCCACTGAGCAATGCCAAGGAGTACTTGGTAGCTGCCACTTTTGCAAACAACAGGGGCATTTTTCCAGAATGTGTCAACAGAAGGGTTCTCGAAGATCTCAGGGAGCCGAACCATCTGGATCAGGGGCAGAGTGGAGTAGACAATCAGCTGCTGTTCATTCATTGCAGCCAGCACCATCTCAGTCACAGCAGAGGCCAGGAGGAAGCCAGATAGTTGGCCAGCCTCCTAGACAGCAGGCCAGATTATTTGTTTTGACCGAGGAGCAGGCTCAGGAAGCACCAGATGAGTGATGTTGCAGGTAACTGTTCTTGATATAGTTACCCTGTTTTTGTATTGATAGATACAGGTGCTTCACATATATTTATTTCTGAATGATTTGCATTGAGTCATGCATTGCCTGCTGAGTATTTATTTACTGTAGTGTATATCTTTGCTCCGTTGAGGAGAGTTTTTATATCAGTGAATTCTGTAAAATGACGTATACTGCAGTAGAATGAGAATGAGATCGAATTAGGTCGTGTGGTAGCTGGTATTGTACTAGTGTTGTCTGACTTTGGGACTGCATTACTGATATTGATATGCTGACCAAGTACAGAGCTACCCTAGATTAATTCCAGAACATGGTGAGAATCGGACCTGAGATGGCCAAGAGATGAATATTGTACGATAAGGATTCTAGATTGAGAATTCCTTTGATAATCTGTACTATCCATGACTCGAGTATTACAGAAAGGAGAAGAGAGACTCCTTATGTATTCAGTGATTTACTGAAGTTGAGTCTATCATTGGCTGATTTACCCATGATATGAAAGTTATTGATGTATTTCCCCGATAAGATTTCAGATCTGATTTCAGTAAGAAAGATTGATTTTAGCCTTGATTAGATATCAGAAACTGTTGAATTGGTAAATCCTGATTGAGACAGATTGCATTCAGGGGGTGTTATATCCGAGGATGATATATCTGTTTATTTTAACAGAAATAAACTGTAATTAGTTGGCCGAGGTGAATATCAGTGTCAGATAATTGCGGTTGTATGAGTTTAGCAGATCAGTACCGATGAGCGATGTTTTGAATCTGATTAAATATTGATGTTGTTCTGAATCTGTGTTTGAATCAGATAGTAGACCACAGAAAAATGGATAATGATTTGAAAGACCGTTTTGGTAGAAACAAATGAAAGCTGATATTGCTGAATTTGTAGCCAAATGTCTGAACTGCCAACAGAGAAAGACGGAGAGAAAGAAACCCGGAGGATGGTTACAGAGTTTATCCATTCCTGAAAGGAAATGAGATCACATTTCCATGGATTTTGTAATGAAATTACTGAGATCCTCCCGGGGTCGTGATGCGATTTGGGTTGTGATTGACAGATTAACCAAATCCGCATGCTTTATTCCGTACAAGTAGACGTACAGATATGACTAGATGGCTGAGAATTATGTTAGAGAGGTGGGCAGACTGCATGGAGTGCCAAAGTCGATTGTTTTAGACCGTGGTCCTCGGTTTACATCGCACTTCTGGCAGAGTTTGCAGCAGGCTCTAGGTACGAAGTTACATTTTAGTACCGCATATTATCCACAGACCGAGGGATAGTCTGAGCAGACGATCCATACATTGGAGGAGATGCTGAGAATAGTAGTGCTTGATTTTAGCACTAGTCGGCAAGATGCATTGCCACTTGGTGAGTTTTCGTACAACAACAGATATCAGACGGGTATTGAAATGGACTTCTTCGAAGTGTTGTACGGGAAGAAATGTGGATTTCCTCTTTATTGGGATGAGACATTGAGTTATTTCGAAAAGCCGATTCAGATTCTTGATCGGAAAGAATAAGCCGCTCAGAATGAACACTATTCCACTTGTGAAAGTTCAGTGGAGTCGTCATGTCATTGAAGAAGCTACTTGGGAAACTGAGTCAGATATGAGATAGAGATTCCCAGAGTTAATTCGTTGATATGAGTTATTTGATTGAGCTTCTTCTGATATACATTATTATGATATGAGTTGAATGCCTGTGATTTCGAGGACGGAATCGTATCTTAGGGGGGGGGGGGGGGGGGGAAGAAATGTAATGCCTAAGAATTTGATTAATGTAATATGAGATGATTAACGTAATCTGATATAATTATAGATGCATTATGCCGAGACCGAACGGGGCCAAGTAGATGAATTATACAAAATTGGACAAAACTAGTGGCGCGCGAGCGGTAGTTTCTGACCGCCCGAGCGCCCATGTTCAACAGCAATGTGTCTCGGGCAGAAGATGTGGCGCCCGAGCGGTAGAATATTACAGCCCGAGCGCCAATGCATGATAAGTCTCGAAATCGGGCAGAACGCTCGGCGCCCGAGCGGTACTTTCTTACCGCCCGAGCGCCGACTGAAAGTTAAGAAAAACGAGACACATTTCTCTATCATGCAAGTGGAGATATATATACATGTATATCATTTAAGTTCCTTCAGATGAAAAGCAAGAATCGAGAAAAGGTTTCTGAAAAAGGGTTGAAAATCCTTACGCCTTTTGTGAGAAATCCGTCTATCCGATTTTGAATCCGACTTTGGTATTGAGTTCTTATCGACGTATGCTACGACTGGACGTAAGTTTTGCTACGTTTTGATATGTTCTGAAATTATGGTATTGTCAGAATCTGATATGATTTATATATGATGTTCTTGGCATGTTAAACATCGTATAATCGAAACCAGACTGAGGAATAAATACCATATGGAATTGTTATGAGTTTCTGAATTGAGTTGATTGAGAATTGATATAAGAAGTGAGTTGTTATTGATTATGAGATGTTGTGATTGATATCTGACTGATATGGTAGCGCTGGATATATTGAAATTATGACGTTATGTTATTGAAACAGAATTTGATTGAATTCTGATTATATCCAGTACTGATTGAATGGTGTATTGATACAGTACCCTTGATATCGTTATTGTCAGATTGAGTATTGACAGGCTTGGGGTTCGAGACTTCGACAGAGCCAGATTATCAGAAAGAAAGGTATAAATTAATGTTGAGTTGGGATTGCACAACTCGAGTGAGGTTTGACTCGAGTCTCCCTAAATCACATACCTTAATTATTGCATTGATACTTGCGATTGATGAAATTTCTGTTGGTAGGCTATTGATTCATAGCCAATGTATGTGTTGATTACTGAGTCGTTTAGTTATTGGCTGATTCGTCTAGTTATTGACTGATTCGTCTAAACTTTGGCTGATTTGCTTAATTACTGGCTGATTCGTCTAGTATTGGCTGATTCGCTTAATTCTTGACTTATTCGTCAATTCTGAGGCTGTTTCGCCCAGACACTGGATATATGAATTATATCGATGTCGTGTAGGAATTGATTCATTCCCATCGGCTGAGATTCAATATAATTATCAATATCCAGATATTGGGATCCCTAGGTTAGAGTTGAGTCGAGTCTGAGACGACGCGTTGTTTAAGTTTGAGTCTGAGTGTGATTAATTGCTTGATATTGATTTATGTTTCTGATTTGATACATGTTATGAATATTGATTATGTGCTTTTATATATGTTTTTATATGATTGCATATGTAATGCCCGAGAATTTGATTACCGTAATCTGAAATGATTTATGGACTAATGAAGGTGATTGAAGTTATATGAACTAGAATGAAGAAGCCGGGCGTCGTGGCATGGTGAGCCAAGATGTTGGACAGAACATCTGGCGTTCGAGCGGTAGAAAAGAACCGCCCGAGCGCCAATACACCCTAAAAGGAAAAGTCGGACAGAACGTCTGGCGCTCGAGCGGCAGAAAGTTACCGCCCGAGCGCCAGTGGTGATCAAGTTGATATTCGGGCAGAATGTGTGGCGCCCGGGCGGTAGTTTTTTACCGCCCGAGCGCCAAAGTGTGATACGCCGAGCGTTGGACAGAAGATGTCGCGCTCGAGCGGTAATTTCTTACCGCCCGAGCGCGAGTCATGCAAGATGAAAATTCGCCACTTGTTTGGCTGCATGCACGTGGATGTATATATATATATATATAGATACAAACGTTAAAAACAAATCCTTCAGAAACAAAAATCGAAGGAAAACTTTGGCCAAATTGTTCCTGAATCTTTAAATCGCGATTGTGAGAAATCCGTCCGTCTGATTTTAAATCCGACTTCAGTAACGAGTTCCTAGCAACGTAGGCTACAACTGGACGTAAGTTTTGCTACGTTTTGACATGTCTTGAAACTATGATATTTTCAGAATTGAATAGGATTCATATATGATGTTCTTGTCATGTTAGACATCATAGAATCGAAGTCAGATTAAAGAACGGACTGTTGATGTAAATGTTATGATTTTGGAATCGATTTGACTGAGAATTCATATCAGTTATGTATGGTTATTGAGATTATGACTGGTATTGATATTGATTACGAGTTCTGGTATTATCTCTGTGATGTTTGGACTGACGGGATTATCGAGACAGTATTGTTATGCCGTCGAAACATCAGTTAATTGATATTGATCAGATTCAGTAGTGATTTCGATTATATCGTGATATTGTCGATATGGATTAGATTATGTCTTGACTTGACATTGATCAGATTTTATTGTGATTTGAATATTGATCAGAACAGGTATTGAACTGAGTTGTTTATTGATGTTATATCTGTTCGATATTGTTATTACCAGATTGGGAATGGACCGAGATAGAGTCGGGACTTCTTCTTCTTCGGAGCGAGAAGATAAAGGTATAAATTAATGTTGAGTTGGGATTGCACAACTCGAGTGAGGTTGGGCTCGAGTTTCCCTAAATCACATACTTTACCTTATTGCATTGATATTTGCATTGGGTTGATTGATGTACTTGTTCTCTTGATATTAGATAACAGGTATTCGTCGAATTATCTTTTGACAGAAGTGCCTGATAGTGGTGGAATCGCCACGGGCACATTGCACGATGTCTCAATATAGGATATTAGCGATAGAGCTACAGTCCATGACGGATATGTCAGGACACCGGATGTTTGGTTATATCGAGTAATAGGAAATGGGAATTCGTCTATTACGGAATTCGATATAGGAATACCAGGATATTGGTTATATCGAGTAATAGGAATACGGTTCCTTCTATTACGGAATTCGATATAGGAATACCACATTTGGAAACCGGGATCCCTAGACTAAGATTGAATCTAGTCTAAACGTAGAGTCACTAGCCTGAGTGACAGCTAGATTGAATGGTATTGATTAATACTGATTTATGTTCCTGATATTGGTACATGTTTAGAATAGAAGATATTCTTGATATTGATTATGTTCCTGATATTGGTGCATGTCTAGAATAAGAATTATTCTTGATATTGATTATGTTCCTGAATAGGATACATATTTAGAACTTGATTTAGTATTGTATTGATTCATGTTCCGATTTGATACATGTTAGACTTATCCGTTATATGCTTTTATATTGTTTATATGATTGCATGTATACATTATTTATACTGAGAATGTAATTCTCACCGGAGTTATCCGGCTGTTGTCTTATTTGTATGTGTGCATGGCAACATGGGATAGGACCAGGGTCACGAAGAGAACAAGGCTGGACTAGATAGCGTGGAGATCCGGGCTTCAGAAGCAACTTAGGATTCAGTACGGACATGTAGTTGAACCTAGATGAATTATTGCAGATTATACAATAATTGTATGTCATGTTTAATATGTAATTGAATTTAATTACATTACGTTTCCGCTTTTCATTTTTTAAAAAAAAATTGTAGACCCTGTTTATTATAAATGATTAAATATTCCTTAAGACGATTAAGGAATGGATTAGCTTCCGGGTCCCCACAACAGGTGGTATCAGAGCTATAGGTCCTTGAATTGTAGGTTCCTTCGCACTGAGATAGAAAAGAGTGAGCGGGGTAGACTGAGTTTTCTTTCCTGCTTTTGATTGCTAGCATGTGATATAGTATTATGTTGATTTACATTGAGTATGCTAGCATGCCAGCATGTGTTATTGCGTTTAAATATATGTTACCTGAATATCTGAATTGATTTGGTAATATATCTGATTTGAAAATGAATCAGAACCAATTCTTGATCAGAGGTAAGCTGATCAGAAAGGGACTGAGATTGATTTATCTCCTGTGATTACTGACTATTGTGATCATCAGATATACCTCCTAGGAGAATTCCAGAAAGGGGTAGTACTTCGTGTGATCAGATAGATGTATCAGAAACTCAGACGGAAATTAAGGTGAAAGAGTTTCAGTTATTTCAGCCGCCGATTCTGAGTGGTATCGAGACGTCTGAAGATTGTGAGAACTGGTTTGATGACATAGAGATACTGTTAGATTTAATTGGTTGTACAGAGGAACAGAAAGTCAAACTGGTGCCTATTCAGTTACGAGAAACCGCCAGGAGTTGGTGGATTTCAACCAAAACAATATTAGAACTGAGAGGTACAGTGATTTCGTGGGACATGTTCAGAACTGAATTTTTCCGAAGATTTCTCTCAGTTTCGTATCGAGAGGATAAGCAAGCAGAGTTTGAGAATTTGAGACAGGGTCAACTGAATGTTGAAGAATATGTTGCTAAATTCTCTACTCTACTGCGTTTTGCTCCTCAGGTAGCTGGGAATGATGAAGCTGTGACGAATCAGTTCATCAGAGGATTGAATTCGGAGGTAGTTGCATTGATGAATATGCAGCGACCTTACCAGTTTGTTGATGCCTTGAGTAGAGCGAAGAGAGCGGAGGCGAGTCTGATTAGACAATTAGAAAGGTGGTGTGCGATACAACCTCCGACACAGCCATCCCCTCTTGGAGTTGATAGTGGCAGCATGAGTGGGAAGCAAGATTTGCTGAAAGCTCGAAAGAAACAGTTCAAGAAGTTAGGAAGTGGACCGAGTGGTTCATCTAGCTCCAGTATTTCTAGCCCGAGTTATACTGGAGTTTATTGCAGGATTTGCGGAGGGAGACATTCCTCGGAGCAATGCCAGGGAGTGGCTGGTAGATGCAATATCTGTAGACAGCATGGACACTTTGCTAAAGTCTGTCCACAGAGAGGTTCCCGAAGATTTTAGGGAGCTGGATCATCTGGATGGGGTGATCGAGGAACAGACCTGGGACACATGTGATGACATGGTGGCGGTTACTGATCTTTTATGATTATGTTGCATATGTATTGATATGTACTAATGCATTTTCTACGCTTATCGTTGACTGAGTTACATTGATATATGTTTCATCTGTTAGGTTGTTGTACTGTAGTATCGATTTCTTACCTTTTTGGGGAGAAATGTTGATATCAGAAATTTCTGTAAAATATTGTATACTACAGTAAGATGAGAATGAGATTGAACCAGATGATGTTGTACTTGTATGGTCTGAGATGACTGCATGATTGATATTGATATATTGCACAAGTACAGAATGATTATAAATTCTTGCCAGGAGATGGTAAGATTTGGACCTGAAACGGCCAAGGAATAAACGATATACGGTAGGAATTCTCGATTTTGAACTCCTTGATATCCGTATTATATATGTATGATTCGATGATTATCGAAAGGGATGGAGAAATTCCATATATATATTCAGTTGATTACTGAAGTTGAGCCTATGAGGGATTGATTCATTAGTAGCAGGAAGTTTGCTATAATCTTTCAGATGAGATTTCAGGTTTGTCCTGTATATGGGAAGTGATTTCAGTCTTGATTTGATACCAGGTATTGGTTTCATTTTCGAATTTCTTATAGACTGATACTGACTGAATTGAGATATCAGTTGATTGATTTACTGCCTGAGAGTTAGAGTTACATTTGATGATATGTTTCTCTGGGAAGTACTTCAGTTCCGTTTATGGGGTGGTAAACCCTGTGTTCAGAAATATTTTATTGATGTTATGCTCGTTTTATCTATGATATTTGATATATTCGCAGCGTATGATTGAATTGAATCGAACAGTTGAAGTGTATTGAATATTATGGAAACTGGAATTGTTGTATACAGAATTGTTCGGATATGAATCTTGATTGTAACAGATTGTATTCAGAGTCTGTGATATCTGAAGATCGTATACTGGCTGATTATAGCACAGGGAAACCGTGATCAGTGGCTGAGAATGACATTGAATATGCCAGAACTTCAGAAATGTCAGAAATGCCAGAAATTGTGTATTGATATTTGAATCTGATCCGATATTATTATCATTCTGAATCTGTGTTTGATACCGATTGTTATGAACCGTTGAGATGATATATAGTTCAGTTGAGTCAGAACTGATTTTGAAGATTAAAGCAGTTCAGAAGTTTGATTAGACTGTTCAGAACTTGATTTTGATAGTTAGAACAGTGTGTCAGAGCCGAATACCAGGTAGGTAATATTTTATTTTATATTATTAGCTGATTGGTTTGTGTCAGATATTCGAATTTGAATGACAGGTATTGTCAGATTCACACAGTAGTAGATTCAGTACTATTCCGGTAACAGGAAATGTGTGGTAATTCGAATAGACAGTTTTGATATAAACAGATGAAATCAGTTAAATGTCCAAATCGCTGACAGATGAAGACAGGAAGATAGAAACCAAGAGATTGGTTATATCGATTATTGATTTTGTTAAATAGAAATGGGAGTACATTTCTATGAATCTGGTAATGGAATCACCAAAATTTTGCCAAGATTGTACCAGTAGGTGGTTATGATTGAACGATTATTCAACTCCGCCTATGTTATATTGTACAGGATGACGTACAAATGTGACCAGACGACTGAGAGGTATGTCAGAAACGAGGGTCAGATTGTATTGAATGCCAAAGTTGATTTTATCAGACTGTGATTTCGTTTGATTTTGTACTTTTGGCAGAATGTATATCATGATTTTTATCTATGATTTCTCGATTGACGGATAGTCAGAGTGAACTATCTAGATACTGGAGGATATCCAGGAAATGTAGTGCTGGATTTTAGCACTAGTGACCTGATGTTTTGTCACTCTATGATATATTGTACGGTAATAGCTACTAGATGAGTATCGAAATAGCTTTAGTTGAAGTATTGTACAGTGAAAACTGCTATTTTCCTTTGTATGGAAATGATATTGCAGGGTTACCTGAGATCGGATTGGATAGATTAGAAGACATAGACTAATAAGCCAACGTCGGACGATGACTGTTGGTATTTGAGGCCAAAGGTGGAATCTATCCTTGAATAGGATTAACAGGTAAGGATATTGCTTTGCTATGGAATGGTTGACTGGTATATACGGATGTTGTATAGCCATGGTTCTGAGATTGATTCTATCTCGAGGGATTTCGTGGATATGGGTTTATTGCAATTCCTGTATATCTCCTTCTTGTATCTGATTTGAGATCTGATATGATTATCTGTATTTCATGAGTGAATTGCTTGTGATTTCGGGGACGAAATCATATCTTAGAGGGGGAGAAATGTAATGCCCGAGAATTTGATTACCGTAATCTGAAATGATTCATGGACTAATGAAGGTGATTGAAGTTATATGAACTAGAATGAAGAAGCCGGGCGTCGTGGCATGGTGAGCCAAGATGTTGGACAGAACATCTGGCGCTCGAGCGGTAGAAAAGAACCGCCCGAGCGCCAATACACCCTAAAAGGAAAAGTCGGACAGAACGTCTGGCGCTCGAGCGGCAGAAAGTTACCGCCCGAGCGCCAGTGGTGATCAAGTTGATATTCGGGCAGAATGTGTGGCGCCCGGGCGGTAGTTTTTAACCGCCCGAGCGCCAAAGTGTGATACGCCGAGCGTTGGACAGAAGATGTCGTGCTCGAGCGGTAATTTCTTACCGCCCGAGCGCGAGTCATGCAAGATGAAAATTCGCCACTTGTTTGGCTGCATGCACGTGGATGTATATATATATATATATATAGATACAAACGTTAAAAACAAATC
Source organism: Primulina eburnea (assembly GCF_022965805.1). NCBI lineage: Eukaryota > Viridiplantae > Streptophyta > Magnoliopsida > Lamiales > Gesneriaceae > Primulina > Primulina eburnea. The sequence goes on from NC_133113.1 coordinate 1,984,851, forward strand.
CTTCAGAAACAAGAATCGAAGGAAAACTTTGGCCAAATTGTTCCTGAATCTTTAAATCGCGATTGTGAGAAATCCGTCCGTCTGATTTTAAATCCGACTTCAGTAACGAGTTCCTAGCAACGTAGGCTACAACTGGACGTAAGTTTTGCTACGTTTTGACATGTCTTGAAACTATGATATTGTCAGAATTGAATAGGATTCATATATGATGTTCTTGTCATGTTAGACATCATAGAATCGAAGTCAGATTAAAGAACGGACTGTTGATGTAACTGTTATGATTTTGGAATCGATTTGACTGAGAATTCATATCAGATATGTATGGTTATTGAGATTATGACTGGTATTGATATTGATTACGAGTTCTGGTATTATCTCTGTGATGTTTGGACTGACGGGATTATCGAGACAGTATTGTTATGCCGTCGAAACATCAGTTAATTGATATTGATCAGATTCAGTAGTGATTTCGATTATATCGTGATATTGTCGATATGGATTAGATTATGTCTTGACTTGACATTGATCAGATTTTATTGTGATTTGAATATTGATCAGAACAGGTATTGAACTGAGTTGTTTATTGATGTTATATCTGTTCGATATTGTTATTACCAGATTGGGAATGGACCGAGATAGAGTCGGGACTTCTTCTTCTTCGGAGCGAGAAGATAAAGGTATAAATTAATGTTGAGTTGGGATTGCACAACTCGAGTGAGGTTGGGCTCGAGTTTCCCTAAATCACATACTTTACCTTATTGCATTGATATTTGCATTGGGTTGATTGATGTACTTGTTCTCTTGATATTAGATAACAGGTATTCGTCGAATTATCTTGTGACAGAAGTGCCTGATAGTGGTGGAATCGCCACGGGCACATTGCACGATGTCTAAAGATAGGATATTAGCGATAGAGCTACAGTCCATGACGGATATGTCAGGACACCGGATGTTTGGTTATATCGAGTAATAGGAAATGGGAATTCGTCTATTACGGAATTCGATATAGGAATACCAGGATATTGGTTATATCGAGTAATAGGAATACGGTTCCTTCTATTACGGAATTCGATATAGGAATACCACATTTGGAAACCGGGATCCCTAGACTAGGATTGAGTCTAGTCTAAACGTAGAGTCACTAGCCTGAGTGACAGCTAGATTGAATGGTATTGATTAATACTGATTTATGTTCCTGATATTGGTACATGTTTAGAATAGAAGATATTCTTGATATTGATTATGTTCCTGATATTGGTGCATGTCTAGAATAAGAATTATTCTTGATATTGATTATGTTCCTGAATAGGATACATATTTAGAACTTGATTTAGTATTGTATTGATTCATGTTCCGATTTGATACATGTTAGACTTATCCGTTATATGCTTTTATATTGTTTATATGATTGCATGTATACATTATTTATACTGAGAATGTAATTTTCACCGGAGTTATCCGGCTGTTGTCTTATTTGTATGTGTGCATGGCAACATGGGATAGGACCAGGGTCACGAAGAGAACAAGGCTGGACTAGATAGCGTGGAGATCCGGGCTTCAGAAGCAACTTAGGATTCAGTACGGACATGTAGTTGAACCTAGATGAATTATTGCAGATTATACAATAATTGTATGTCATGTTTAATATGTAATTGAATTTAATTACATTACGTTTCCGCTTTTCATTTTTAAAAAAAAAATTGTAGACCCTGTTTATTATAAATGATTAAATATTCCTTAAGACGATTAAGGAATGGATTAGCTTCCGGGTCCCCACAACAGGTGGTATCAGAGCTATAGGTCCTTGAATTGTAGGTTCCTTCGCACTGAGATAGAAAAGAGTGAGCGGGGTAGACTGAGTTTTCTTTCCTGCTTTTGATTGCTAGCATGTGATATAGTATTATGTTGATTTACATTGAGTATGCTAGCATGCCAGCATGTGTTATTGCGTTTAAATATATGTTACCTGAATATCTGAATTGATTTGGTAATATATCTGATTTGAAAATGAATCAGAACCAATTCTTGATCAGAGGTAAGCTGATCAGAAAGGGACTGAGATTGATTTATCTCCTGTGATTACTGACTATTGTGATCATCAGATATACCTCCTAGGAGAATTCCAGAAAGGGGTAGTACTTCGTGTGATCAGATAGATGTATCAGAAACTCAGACGGAAATTAAGGTGAAAGAGTTTCAGTTATTTCAGCCGCCGATTCTGAGTGGTATCGAGACGTCTGAAGATTGTGAGAACTGGTTTGATGACATAGAGATACTGTTAGATTTAATTGGTTGTACAGAGGAACAGAAAGTCAAACTGGTGCCTATTCAGTTACGAGAAACCGCCAGGAGTTGGTGGATTTCAACCAAAACAATATTAGAACTGAGAGGTACAGTGATTTCGTGGGACATGTTCAGAACTGAATTTTTCCGAAGATTTCTCTCAGTTTCGTATCGAGAGGATAAGCAAGCAGAGTTTGAGAATTTGAGACAGGGTCAACTGAATGTTGAAGAATATGTTGCTAAATTCTCTACTCTACTGCGTTTTGCTCCTCAGGTAGCTGGGAATGATGAAGCTGTGACGAATCAGTTCATCAGAGGATTGAATTCGGAGGTAGTTGCATTGATGAATATGCAGCGACCTTACCAGTTTGTTGATGCCTTGAGTAGAGCGAAGAGAGCGGAGGCGAGTCTGATTAGACAATTAGAAAGGTGGTGTGCGATACAACCTCCGACACAGCCATCCCCTCTTGGAGTTGATAGTGGCAGCATGAGTGGGAAGCAAGATTTGCTGAAAGCTCGAAAGAAACAGTTCAAGAAGTTAGGAAGTGGACCGAGTGGTTCATCTAGCTCCAGTATTTCTAGCCCGAGTTATACTGGAGTTTATTGCAGGATTTGCGGAGGGAGACATTCCTCGGAGCAATGCCAGGGAGTGGCTGGTAGATGCAATATCTGTAGACAGCATGGACACTTTGCTAAAGTCTGTCCACAGAGAGGTTCCCGAAGATTTTAGGGAGCTGGATCATCTGGATGGGGTGATCGAGGAACAGACCTGGGACACATGTGATGACATGGTGGCGGTTACTGATCTTTTATGATTATGTTGCATATGTATTGATATGTACTAATGCATTTTCTACGCTTATCGTTGACTGAGTTACATTGATATATGTTTCATCTGTTAGGTTGTTGTACTGTAGTATCGATTTCTTACCTTTTTGGGGAGAAATGTTGATATCAGAAATTTCTGTAAAATATTGTATACTACAGTAAGATGAGAATGAGATTGAACCAGATGATGTTGTACTTGTATGGTCTGAGATGACTGCATGATTGATATTGATATATTGCACAAGTACAGAATGATTATAAATTCTTGCCAGGAGATGGTAAGATTTGGACCTGAAACGGCCAAGGAATAAACGATATACGGTAGGAATTCTCGATTTTGAACTCCTTGATATCCGTATTATATATGTATGATTCGATGATTATCGAAAGGGATGGAGAAATTCCATATATATATTCAGTTGATTACTGAAGTTGAGCCTATGAGGGATTGATTCATTAGTAGCAGGAAGTTTGCTATAATCTTTCAGATGAGATTTCAGGTTTGTCCTGTATATGGGAAGTGATTTCAGTCTTGATTTGATACCAGGTATTGGTTTCATTTTCGAATTTCTTATAGACTGATACTGACTGAATTGAGATATCAGTTGATTGATTTACTGCCTGAGAGTTAGAGTTACATTTGATGATATGTTTCTCTGGGAAGTACTTCAGTTCCGTTTATGGGGTGGTAAACCCTGTGTTCAGAAATATTTTATTGATGTTATGCTCGTTTTATCTATGATATTTGATATATTCGCAGCGTATGATTGAATTGAATCGAACAGTTGAAGTGTATTGAATATTATGGAAACTGGAATTGTTGTATACAGAATTGTTCGGATATGAATCTTGATTGTAACAGATTGTATTCAGAGTCTGTGATATCTGAAGATCGTATACTGGCTGATTATAGCACAGGGAAACCGTGATCAGTGGCTGAGAATGACATTGAATATGCCAGAACTTCAGAAATGTCAGAAATGCCAGAAATTGTGTATTGATATTTGAATCTGATCCGATATTATTATCATTCTGAATCTGTGTTTGATACCGATTGTTATGAACCGTTGAGATGATATATAGTTCAGTTGAGTCAGAACTGATTTTGAAGATTAAAGCAGTTCAGAAGTTTGATTAGACTGTTCAGAACTTGATTTTGATAGTTAGAACAGTGTGTCAGAGCCGAATACCAGGTAGGTAATATTTTATTTTATATTATTAGCTGATTGGTTTGTGTCAGATATTCGAATTTGAATGACAGGTATTGTCAGATTCACACAGTAGTAGATTCAGTACTATTCCGGTAACAGGAAATGTGTGGTAATTCGAATAGACAGTTTTGATATAAACAGATGAAATCAGTTAAATGTCCAAATCGCTGACAGATGAAGACAGGAAGATAGAAACCAAGAGATTGGTTATATCGATTATTGATTTTGTTAAATAGAAATGGGAGTACATTTCTATGAATCTGGTAATGGAATCACCAAAATTTTGCCAAGATTGTACCAGTAGGTGGTTATGATTGAACGATTATTCAACTCCGCCTATGTTATATTGTACAGGATGACGTACAAATGTGACCAGACGACTGAGAGGTATGTCAGAAACGAGGGTCAGATTGTATTGAATGCCAAAGTTGATTTTATCAGACTGTGATTTCGTTTGATTTTGTACTTTTGGCAGAATGTATATCATGATTTTTATCTATGATTTCTCGATTGACGGATAGTCAGAGTGAACTATCTAGATACTGGAGGATATCCAGGAAATGTAGTGCTGGATTTTAGCACTAGTGACCTGATGTTTTGTCACTCTATGATATATTGTACGGTAATAGCTACTAGATGAGTATCGAAATAGCTTTAGTTGAAGTATTGTACAGTGAAAACTGCTATTTTCCTTTGTATGGAAATGATATTGCAGGGTTACCTGAGATCGGATTGGATAGATTAGAAGACATAGACTAATAAGCCAACGTCGGACGATGACTGTTGGTATTTGAGGCCAAAGGTGGAATCTATCCTTGAATAGGATTAACAGGTAAGGATATTGCTTTGCTATGGAATGGTTGACTGGTATATACGGATGTTGTATAGCCATGGTTCTGAGATTGATTCTATCTCGAGGGATTTCGTGGATATGGGTTTATTGCAATTCCTGTATATCTCCTTCTTGTATCTGATTTGAGATCTGATATGATTATCTGTATTTCATGAGTGAATTGCTTGTGATTTCGGGGACGAAATCATATCTTAGAGGGGGAGAAATGTAATGCCCGAGAATTTGATTACCGTAATCTGAAATGATTCATGGACTAATGAAGGTGATTGAAGTTATATGAACTAGAATGAAGAAGCCGGGCGTCGTGGCATGGTGAGCCAAGATGTTGGACAGAACATCTGGCGCTCGAGCGGTAGAAAAGAACCGCCCGAGCGCCAATACACCCTAAAAGGAAAAGTCGGACAGAACGTCTGGCGCTCGAGCGGCAGAAAGTTACCGTCCGAGCGCCAGTGGTGATCAAGTTGATATTCGGGCAGAATGTGTGGCGCCCGGGCGGTAGTTTTTAACCGCCCGAGCGCCAAAGTGTGATACGCCGAGCGTTGGACAGAAGATGTCGTGCTCGAGCGGTAATTTCTTACCGCCCGAGCGCGAGTCATGCAAGATGAAAATTCGCCACTTGTTTGGCTGCATGCACGTGGATGTATATATATATATATATATAGATACAAACGTTAAAAACAAATCCTTCAGAAACAAGAATCGAAGGAAAACTTTGGCCAAATTGTTCCTGAATCTTTAAATCGCGATTGTGAGAAATCCGTCCGTCTGATTTTAAATCCGACTTCAGTAACGAGTTCCTAGCAACGTAGGCTACAACTGGACGTAAGTTTTGCTACGTTTTGACATGTCTTGAAACTATGATATTGTCAGAATTGAATAGGATTCATATATGATGTTCTTGTCATGTTAGACATCATAGAATCGAAGTCAGATTAAAGAACGGACTGTTGATGTAACTGTTATGATTTTGGAATCGATTTGACTGAGAATTCATATCAGATATGTATGGTTATTGAGATTATGACTGGTATTGATATTGATTACGAGTTCTGGTATTATCTCTGTGATGTTTGGACTGACGGGATTATCGAGACAGTATTGTTATGCCGTCGAAACATCAGTTAATTGATATTGATCAGATTCAGTAGTGATTTCGATTATATCGTGATATTGTCGATATGGATTAGATTATGTCTTGACTTGACATTGATCAGATTTTATTGTGATTTGAATATTGATCAGAACAGGTATTGAACTGAGTTGTTTATTGATGTTATATCTGTTCGATATTGTTATTACCAGATTGGGAATGGACCGAGATAGAGTCAGGACTTCTTCTTCTTCGGAGCGAGAAGATAAAGGTATAAATTAATGTTGAGTTGGGATTGCACAACTCGAGTGAGGTTGGGCTCGAGTTTCCCTAAATCACATACTTTACCTTATTGCATTGATATTTGCATTGGGTTGATTGATGTACTTGTTCTCTTGATATTAGATAACAGGTATTCGTCGAATTATCTTGTGACAGAAGTGCCTGATAGTGGTGGAATCGCCACGGGCACATTGCACGATGTCTAAAGATAGGATATTAGCGATAGAGCTACAGTCCATGACGGATATGTCAGGACACCGGATGTTTGGTTATATCGAGTAATAGGAAATGGGAATTCGTCTATTACGGAATTCGATATAGGAATACCAGGATATTGGTTATATCGAGTAATAGGAATACGGTTCCTTCTATTACGGAATTCGATATAGGAATACCACATTTGGAAACCGGGATCCCTAGACTAGGATTGAGTCTAGTCTAAACGTAGAGTCACTAGCCTGAGTGACAGCTAGATTGAATGGTATTGATTAATACTGATTTATGTTCCTGATATTGGTACATGTTTAGAATAGAAGATATTCTTGATATTGATTATGTTCCTGATATTGGTGCATGTCTAGAATAAGAATTATTCTTGATATTGATTATGTTCCTGAATAGGATACATATTTAGAATTTGATTTAGTATTGTATTGATTCATGTTCCGATTTGATACATGTTAGACTTATCCGTTATATGCTTTTATATTGTTTATATGATTGCATGTATACATGATTTATACTGAGAATGTAATTCTCACCGGAGTTATCCGGTTGTTGTCTTGTTTGTATGTGTGCATGGCAACAGGGGATAGGACCAGGGTCACGAAGAGAACAAGGCTGGACTAGATAGCGTGGAGATCCGGGCTTCAGAAGCAACTTAGGATTCAGTACGGACATGTAGTTGAACCTAGATGAATTATTGTAGATTATACAATAATTGTATGTCATGTTTAATATGTAATTGAATTTAATTACATTACGTTTCCGCTTTGCATTTTAAAAAAAAAATTGTAGACCCTGTTTATTATAAATGATTAAATATTCCTTAAGATGATTAAGGAATGGATTAGCTTCCGGGTCCCCACAGCATATTTACATTGTTTATACTGGGATTTACTCTCACCGGAGTTATCCGGCTGTTGTCTTGTTTTGTATGTGTGCATGACAACAGGTGGGGCAGGTTCAGGGTCACAGAGGTGAAGAAAGATCGAGATTAGAGTGGTGATTCCGGACTTGGATATAGATATGTTTTATTACTTGATTGCAGTAGTTGAACCTAGTTTTGGACTAGATGTAAATAATACAAGATTTGTATGTTTATGTTTAATATGTAATTTGAGGTAAATTACAGTACTTTTCCGCTGTGTATTAAAAAGGAAAAAAATTTTAGACCCTACTTTATAATTGATTAATTATTCCCAGAAAGTGATTAAGAACTTGATTAGCGTCCGAGTCCCCACACTTTTCATTATCAGGTATCAATGGAAAGTTACAGAAAAATGGATTGATCAAATTCTATTGAGTAACATTAGAAACATGAATAATTTATTGCATTATTTCTTGATCCATTCTCATTTATAAACAAATTCATAAAATTTTCATGTTTCAAACTGCGTGTGTATCGGGTTTTAACCGTAAAATGAAAATAAATAGATAACCACTTATAATTTTAGCCCAAAATCTTTAATAAAAAACATGTATGGTTGGTTCGGATTGACGGGTGACCTGAATCTTAATCACGTCAACCCAGGCCAATCCTAAACCAAAAAATATTTTGAGAGAGATATCGCATTTAACTCGATCTAACATGAACCCAAACACTTCAAATCCTAACCAAATATTTTTCGATATGCTCGAGTCGATAATTTTTTAGACCTCTAATCTATATAATATACTCGCTATAACATCTCACGACAAACAAAACCTACATGTTTTGCAGTAACAATTTAAAAGAAAAAAGAAAACCCACGGCATTGAATTTCCTGAAATAAAAAAAGAAAAAGAAAGTCAACTATTTTTGGCTGTTTCATATTAACTCTGCTCGGGCCATTCAATGCTTATTCAGGAATGAAATTATTTAAATAAATCGATTAATATAATATAATAACATACGAGTATAATAAATTACGATAATGTGGGAGAAAAAACTTCTTGTTGCTTCCCGTGTTTCTTGATGAAGTAGCCGTACTGAGGCAACAAAGAGACAAGAAGCGGCAGACATAAAAAAATGGCGGCAGATGGAAGAAGAAACCTTAATCTTCTAGTCCTCCCTTTCCCTGCACAAGGTCACATAAGTCCCTCCCTCGCCTTCTCCAAATTCTTAGCCTCGAAGGGTTTGAATATCACCATTCTAACCACCTCACATTTAACCAAATCAGCCAAAGGTTCCTTATGCAGCAGCTCAATCAACATTCAAGCTATATCCGACGGTTCCGAGGATGATAAGGATCGAAAGGAGACCACGGAAGAGATGCTCGCTCGTTTCAAGCGATGTGTCTCACAGAATTTGGCTAATTTTCTTGACGAACAGATTGAATCTGGTTCTGTCGCTAGAGCCATCATATATGATTCTTGTTTGCCATGGGTTCTGGACATCGCTCGAGGACGAGGCTTGCTAGCGGCGTCGTTTTTCACTCAATCTTGCTCCGTTTGTGCTGTGTACTATCATTTGAAAAATGGGTTGTTGAAGTTTCCTGATGCAGATCGCGTCGTGTCCATGCCTGGACTGCCACGTCTCGAGACCGGAGAGTTGCCCCTCTTCCCGAAGGTTATGGATCCTAATAACACTATAATGAACTTTATTACTGGTCAGTTCTCTAATCTTGAGGAAGTCGATTGGATCTTTTTCAACACATTTGACAAGCTTGAATATGAGGTAAAGTTTCACATTTTAGGACATGCAGAAGTCTTTAATTTGTTCATCATTGTTGTGATTAATATTAGAATTCTTTATATGCATTTGATTATGCTATATATATGAATTAAACTAGTTCATTAATTTTACGGATACACATGAACTTATCTTGATAGCAGTGTTCAAAAAGCCCGCTTAAGCTGAAGCGAAGCGTTTCGAAGCGTACGCTTCGCTTCGGAGAAAAGCGGTTAATATGTAATTTGACCGAATTAAGTGTAATTAAGGTGTTTAATCGAATCTATTTGTTTTTAATTTTTTTTTATTTTGAAGTTATGTTTTTTTATTTTAAGATAATAAATTAGGTTTATAATTTCGATCTTTATTTTTAAATTTTTAATTATGATTAAGTATGTCTGATAATGATTTGACAAATATTTAGTATTTTTTAATGTAGTCTAGTTGCAAAAACAAATAAAGATTGCAATTTTAAGATTTTTATGCTTTTATAAATATGAGAATTAATCCACCAGACTTAAATTTATGATATTCATGTATTATTTTATCTATCCATTGGTTTGAGATAAATACAATTACACTAAAAATAAAAAACATTTTTTCACGTTTAAGCCTTTTCTAATCTCGCTTAAGCTTGAAAAGCTTAGAGCAATAAACATCCGCGCTTTACGTTTTTTAGAACCTTGTTTAATAGTAGTGTTGTTTAATGCATAGGCTTTCGAGTTACTTTGCTCTGAAAATCAAAATTACTTGGTTTATGCTGGAAGTAGTGTTAAACAATGATAAAAAAAACTTTGAAAACATTTCTCTCTCTCATCAAATTAAAATTTACACAAGTTACGTGAAATTTCATTTTCTAGTTTGACATGAGATGGGATTTTGAGAGAAGAGAAAACAAGTTTGGTTCCATACCTTGGAAATGTTCGTATCTTAATTCTTTTGATTTACATATAGGTAATCGAGTGGATGTCTAGAAGATGGCCAATAAGGACGATCGGCCCTACGATCTCGTTATCACAGACAAACGAGGTGATCTCCGACCAGAAGAATGATCATATGATTAGTATCTTCGAGCCAACCGATGAAGAAGCCTGCATAGAATGGCTAGACTCGAAAGAAGCAAACTCAGTCCTTTATGTGTCGTTTGGAAGTGTTGCTGCGCTTCCAAAAGAAAAAATGGAGGAGCTTGCATTTGGCCTAATAATGAGCAATTGTGATTTCTTGTGGGTAGTAAGATCGTCAGAAGAGAGTAAGCTCCCTCCCGATTTCATTTCTAACGTCCGGGATCGAGGTTTGATTGTAAAATGGTGCCCACAGCCTCGGATCCTGGCTCATCCCGCTGTCTCGTGTTTTATGACACACTGTGGGTGGAATTCTTTTCTCGAGGCGTTGAGTTGCGGTGTGCCGATGATGGGAATGGCGCAGTGGGGTGATCAGCAGACGAATGCGAAGTTTATTGAGGATGTTTGGAACGTAGGCGTTCGGATCCCAGGCGACATTAAGAAAGAAGAGGTTGCCAAGTTTGTGGCAGAAGTTGTGCATGGAGATAAGGGGAAGGAGCTTAAAAGAAACGCTTGTAAATGGAAGGAATTGGTTGAAGAAGCGGTTGGGAAAGGTGGGAGTTCTGCTAAGAATGTTGATGACTTTGTTTCACTAATTTTGGGTGGCTAACCAACTAGTTTGTTGTTTTATTTAAATTGAGTAGGATTTTGATTTCTTAAATAATCTTTTAATCTATTACTTGATATAAGGACGTTGAAATTTTAAATTTATTTAAGTTTTGTAAACACGAACTAATTGGTGATGATAACAACTCCATTTATTCAAGGAGTGAGTTTCATGTGAGACCGTCTTATTGATCTTCATCTGTGAGACGGATCAACCCTATTATCACAATAAAGAGTAATACTCTTAGCATAAAAAGTAATAATTTTTTATTGATGACCCAAATAAGAGATTTGTCTCATAAATACGGCCCGTGAGATCGTCTCACACAAGTCTTTGCCTTAAACTATATAGTAATTAAAATGTTATGTCTCGATTGTTCTCCTCGCAAGAGCGATTGTTGTACACCGACAACTCTATATAAATAAAACATATTTAAAATAAACATATTGTAAGTAACAATGTTGAAATAATGATATCTGAATGAAAACCATATTTAGTCGACATACATCCGGTAATAATACAATCTCATATTGATTTCACAAGCAATTGTGAATAATTATTTATAAAATCTAAAAAACAAGTCCTTCTTTCCCAAAAAAAAAAAAAAAAAAAAAAAGAATTTGGGCTTATTATTTGACTGGATCAAAAGGTAATACCAAAATACTGCAAAATATCCAAGCCCAAAAATTGTATTTATATAACTATTATTATATAAATCAGACAACAAACAAATTCCACAGGAGAATAAAAACAAACATTTGGTGAGCGCTAAGGAGATCTAATACACTCAAGCACCCGCAGAGCAGATCTTCTTCAGCTTATTCGCAGCAGATTCATTCACCGAGTACTGCACCACGTGAAAACCCAAACAACAGGTTCACGATTAGGATCAAATCAACGAATCTGGTATGTGGAATTTGTGCTAAAGATCCATAAACAAGGTTCAAATCTATTCATTAACACACGCGTGAGCGCGATTAACTGACCTTGTTGAGAACCCATAAAGAATGATTATAAGTTCTGTTGAGGAGTTCGTGAAGGAAAGCCTCGTCTTTTGGGTCGACTTCTCTGTAGTTGACGAAGTTCTCGCGAGCGTACTTAGCGTAATAACCCCTCGTATCTTCTGGGAGGCGTCGAACGAGCCTCAGCACTTCACTGTAGGCTCTTAAAGCTTTAGACATTTCGCTGATAACCATTAAAAGATCGAGAATTTTCAGTGCGTGGCTAGTACTTGAGAAATTTAGGGAAAATGGACTCCATCGTTACTTATTTAAAACAACACATCTACACGTCAATTTACATAAATATTTCTCTATTGAACGTAAATATATCATTAACTTAAAATTTTAATATTAATTTCATCAATCTCATTCAGTCGACTCCAAAATAGATTTCTTTTCCGTCGACTTCTTTCCATTTCTTTTCCGATCGTATTTCTTTTCCCGACAATTCTCGATACAGATCTGTCTCATCTAAACAAACTCAATCGGACAAATAATTGACAAAAATATGATAATATTTATTGCTTATGCTTCTTCGACTCACTTGAAAAAAAGTCGATCAAATTTTGAGTAGACCTGGGTCTTGGTCGACCCAAGCTAAATTTTGCTTAGGTTGACCAAACTTTAGGTAGACCAAATTTTGGTCTACCCAAAGCTTGGTCGGAATTTGCTTGGGCCGACCAAGCTTGGTCGACATGGTCTACCCACTTTGGTCGACTAAAGCAAAATTTTGCTTGCGTCGACCAAGCAAAATACGCTTGAGTCGACTAAGCAAAATATTAAAATTTTGGTCTGCCCAACATCGATCAAGTTTGATTGACTCAGTGCTTGTTTTTTGTATTTGATTGGACATTGTATTGGTCTTTTAATTATTGGATATTGTATCGATCTTTTTAATTTCGATTTAATTATTTATGGTGGATTTTGTTGTTGGTCAGTTTTTTGGTCAACCGGGGTGATTTATGGGTCGACCCATGTTGTTTCTGGGTCGACCAAGGTTGCTTTTGGGTCGACCATTTTTCTAACACATGAATATTTGACAAATATGATCGATAATTATTTAATTTTGACGGATAATTACACAATTTTGATTAATATGACATGTTTTTAACATATGAATCACATAATTTCACAAGTATGTTCTATAATGTTATATGATTATGTTACATGTTATGGCATATGAGTCACAATTTCACAACTATGTTGCATGTGTTTTGACATATGAGCCACAATTTCACAATTATGCTATATGTTAACATATGAATCACAATTTCACAATTATGTTTTAATATATGAATCACAATTTTACAACTATGTTAAATGTTTTAACATATGAATCATAATTTCATAATTATGTTACATGTTTTAACATATGAATCACAATTTCACAACCAACTATATGTTACATGTTGTTTTAAAATACGAATCACAATTTCACAATTATGTTACATGTTCTAATATATGAATCACATTTCACAATTATGTTAATGTTTGTAACATATGAATCACAATTTCACAACTATGTTATAGAATATTACATGTTTTAATATATGAATCACATATTTAGCTGGGTCGACACAAAGTAGACTTTGTTGTTTTTGGGTCGACCCTTGTTGCTTTGCTTTTGGGTCGACCCAAAAATATATCCTACAAAATTCAACAAAAATTAAGAGAATATGATAAGTAAAATATACAAGAATTAATAATAATAATAATAATAAAATAAACTTGGCATAATTATGGGTTCTTCTCGGTCAACCAAAATTATGTTGGTGGACCAAGAAGAATTTCTTCTTGTTTGGTCGACCAAGAATTCTTGTTGGTCTTCTAGGTCGACCAACAAAATTTTGGTCGACCAAGAAATTAATGTTGGTCGACCTATAATACTTCGTCGACCAACAAAATTTTGGTCGACCAAGAAATTAATGTTGGTCGACCTATAATACTTCGTCGACCAACTTAATTTTGGTCGACCAATTTTTTTGGGTTGACTCTTATTTTTTCTCAAAGTATATTTTAGGCCGACTAAATTGGTTTTGGGTCGACAGATCCCGATTTGGGGAAAAAGACTTGTAAATTTTAATTGGGGGAATATGTGTGTCGACCGAAAATAAAAAGAAGAGGAAAATTAATTAAGTTAAAGATTTTAATTGCAATTAATATAATAATCAAAAGTCAAGTCCCTGTTTCTTAAAAAAATCAGAGTCCTTATTTTTTAAATACTTTTTGTCTCACTCCTACTTTTTTAATTGGCCCGTAGTACTTCGGCTGCGCGATTCCTCGATGATTGTTTTTTTATATATAAAGTTCTGAGAAAATTCTTTTATTTTTCTTTACTCTTTTTTGTTTTTCAAAAATGAAAAATCCTTTTTAGTTTATAATTTTTGAGTAGGTCTCTTGTGAGACGGTCTCACAAATCTTTATCTGTGAGATGAGTCAACCCTAACGATATTCACAATAAAAAGTAAAACTATTAGCATAAAAAGTAATTATTTTTCATGAATGACCCAAATAAGAGATCTGTCTCACAAAATACGACTCATGAGACCGTCTTACACAAATATTTGCCATACTTTTTTATCTTACATGCAAGACATTTGCATTTGGTTACTAGCATATATAAGTTTTAAAACCCTTTTAAACACATATTTGTTTATAGTCACAACGTTTCCATTTTTATTTTCTCTTATTTAATTTTAATTTCATATAGTTTAAAATTTATAAATTTAAAAAATAAAAAACAATAATTTCATTACCACACCACGGGCAAGGTATGTGATCCGGACCAGGTTTTACTAGGAGGACTTCATGATACCATTATATAAACTTCACGTGATATTATATATGCAAGCCGTCGAGATAGTCGAGTCAGTCGTATTATATTTGTAACATAATACAGGAATATTATATATATACATAATATTTATATTTAATTAAAGTATTTCGATATAAATTATATATACTTTTGTGTTTTGCTAACGGTTATTTAAAGCGCTCAAATGTTATATTATATATAATAAAATTGAATAAGTCGAGATAATCTCACGAATCTTTATCTGTGAACCGGGCTAATCCTACCGATATTCACAATAAAAAGTAATATTCTTAGCATAAAAAATAATATTTTTTCATAAATGATCCAAATAAGATATCTGTCTCACAAAATACGATATGTAAGACCGTCTCACACCAGTTTTATCTAATATATTATAATTCTGGTCCTTAAAACTTCAAGGAATATGAGGTAGAATGCAAGTGAAAACAAAAGAAATAAATGCCATGAATACACAATTATTCCATCCAAAACTTACAACTTGATAGAACCACATTTCACTCGTAACCACTACTGTCTTCAATGGACTTGGCATCCTCTGCGCCACCCAAATCAAATTTTTGGTTTTTTAAATAATATCCATCAAATTCAAAGAATTTTTTTTATCAACTTCATCAATATATTTAATTCACTCCGGACTTGTTCTTTCCAAGAATTCGTAAATCCTAAGAATCTGCAACTAGGCAACAAGAAACAAGGAAATTTTTAGTTATGGATATTTGGTCATGGATATGTGAACTTCCTGACTCGGAAGAGTGGAATGAGTCGAATTCACAGCAGATTTTGCCACTCGCGTCTTCCAAAAATAAAAACTCGGAAACTCGATCGATTAAACTCAGAGCTGAGAGAGTTCGTGGGTTGGATTCGGAAGTTTCCCTTACGTTCTCAATTTGCTTCGTTGGGTTTCCCTGTTTAGAAGAAAAGGAGACGACCATCTGGGCTTCTGACATACGTCCCTTGGATTGGGGCAAGCCCTTCTTGCCGCTCGTTCTTCAACTCCTTCAAGAAATCGTGTCGCGTTCACCCACCGCGCATGATAGCAGCAACCTCCGCCGTTGGCAGCTCGAGAAGCCCAACCTGCAGCCGGTGTCGTGGATTCTTGACTCTTACTCACCGGAATCTTTCTCCAGCTTCTTCAACCTCATCTTCCTCATGCACCTTTTCTGGCTCTGCGCGTGGGACTCGCCGTCGGAAGTTGGCTCCTTCTATTTCCATTCATTGCTGGCACCGAACATCGACGCATTTACGTGCAAACATGCGCCGGTGATGCGCAGCTTCTTCATCGCAATCGGAGCAGATGTAGAGCACTGTTTCATGCGCACCTTCGGGTACATCTTAGCTAAATGGCTTATTTTAAGAGATGTTGAAGCTGGAATACATAATTTGACCCATTTACCGTCAAAGAATCTTGGATTCTCTTATGCCATGGAAGCTCACGGGTTATGGATTTTGAAGGGTTATGCTCCGGTGAAATCCATGAACTGCGTGCAGTCATTTCAGGGTCAAAAGGGTGACTTCCCTTCTGTCTTGCAGGCTACAGAATCTCTGCTGAAGTACGCTTTAGCCCATCAGCAGCTTGAAGCTGTGATTCAGTTGGAATATACAGTTGGGTTTCATGAAAACTATGTTCAAGTAAACGCACGTGTGGATAATTTACGTCTGCATGTAGGTTAATCTAGGGTTCAAGAAAGACGAGGACAAAATTTTACTTGAGGAGAAGTATTTCCCATCAAGGATTCAGATGTGGGTTGGGCCGGAAGCTGGGGCCGGTTATGTGGGCGGGTTGAGTTTGGGCCGGTCCACGGATAACGTGGAGAGGGAGATGGAAATCGAAAAGATCTTGAAGGGCAGCTTTGAAAATTCAAAGTCCCCTAAGGTGAAAGCAATGGAGAAGAAGGCAACTAGAGCCAAAATCAAGAATTGGAGATGGGACCAAGATGTGGAGGGAAATGTTGCCATATTTGATGCAAGTTTGTGTGATACTACCACCGGGGTTGAGGTTGCCATGTGGAAGCCTATTGTTGGTGGAGATATTAGGATAGATTTTAAGAATCGGTACACAGGAGGTGGCCGGGGGTTTTCGAAGTCTGGCGGTCTGGTAGTTTCCGGGGCGGATTGCGGTGGAAGTGTGGGGTGGAGGATTAGCAAAGAGATGGAAGGGAGTGTGTTGAAATGGAGAATGGGTGGGAAGATTTGGGTGACATATTTCGCTAATAACGTGAGGACTTCATATTATGAGACAAGATGTATTGAGTGGTGTGATGAGGTTGATTTGCCTATAATACCTAGCCAGAATTAGGAGTCCAAGATTTGTCTATAATACCTAGCCTATGAGGTTGAAATCGTGTGTTTTTTCGTCAATTTTGTTACATAAAGCTACCGAATCATTTCACTATATAAAGATGACATCATTCCACAACCACCATCAATGCATTGTCTGCTAATTTTTGTCGACAGTTTCCAACTTTGATCTCCATTAAAAAAAATTAATTTGATGAAGCAGAGAACTAGAAGATCCTGCATGAACTGCCACATCTGATAGTCTAGTAGTCAACAAGATCCGGCTTCACTACCATCCTCTGGAAATATCATCTTCAAGTCATCCCAAGCCTTGGTACTCCATATATCATCCATCACAAGGAGATATCGTCTACCTATGAGATTTTGATAGAATAGCTTTGCCAATTGGGCATCGCTCGCACCAGATTGTTGACTTTCTTGTTTCTTGAGGGATTGAAGAAGCTTTTGAAGAAGCTCTCTCTTTTAATACTCTTGAGATATTGTGGTCCATGCACAATTGTCAAAATACTGAGCAAGGAGTGAATGCTCGTAAGCTCTTCTAGCTAGAGTACGTCTGCCCGATTCCTCCCATCCCAACAATCGGGATGATTTGGAGCTTTGCAGAATCATCGTACATCCGTTCTTTGATAGCGTTATGATCATCATCAAATCCCATGACCATGTTTCCAATGATTTCGACAGAATTGTTGTTTGGGGTATTCAAAATATGAGGGAAAGCAAGAAGAAAACAATGGAAATGGCTTTGTAGAGGCAAGTGTTGAACACTTTCTCCTTAAGAAGAATTTGCCCTCACAATATGCTAGAGTTTGTGGCAATCTTCTCCCAAGATACAACTACAACACTTGAATAATGAGCACTCAAATATTCAAGTTCTTTCACAAAGAAATGGATGAACTCTCTCTTGTTGAAGAAAGGAAGAAAACAATATGCATATGATGTTATGTTTGAATTTCAAAATGTCAAGCATTTTATATTTTTCATGCAAAAGACATGATCTTTCATTCATAGGGAGTGTCCCTTGGCCATTGTAACTGATCACAATCATCAAAAAATGCCAAGGAAATGAAAAAACATCAGAAAAAGTCGAAGGGACACGAAAACCGCGAAGGGGCGCGTCCAGGCGCCCGCGCCCGCACGCTGCCGAGCGCTCTCGGCAGGAGCGCGCGCGCTGCCCATCGCGCTCGGCAGCACTCGGCAGGCGCGCGCGCCTGCGCGCAGAAACGCGCGCGGCCGCGCGCCTGCTACTGGCAATCGCGCGCGGCTGCGCGCAGATCCGTGCGCAGCCGCGCGCCAGGCACTGTTCACCGAACCTTTTTCTTCCTTTTTTTTTTCCGTTACCGTCCCTTTCACGTTCCGACTACTCGTTTAAGTTCTTTCAACATATGAAGAACTTTTTTCGAGTTTAATTCAGAACCACCGAACTTAATATTCGTTCATTAAGTTTCGTTATTCGTTTCGAATTTTTCCAAATCAAACACATTGATTTATTTGCTTAATTTTCATTCATTAAGCATCAAAATTCCAACAATCCCCCACATGAATGAAATTAACGCATGAATGCTCGTGATGCATAAGAGAGAGTATATACGAAAAATTATCACATCAGGAGAGGTAGCTTTTGGCTTTGAACCTGCCCTAGTGGAATACAATCGGATTTACTAGGCCACGAAGTGAACGTGATGTCTTGAACTTCTTGGCGGTTCATGTAAAACCAGACAACTGTACCCACATGATAACCTTCCTTCCATTTCCATTTTGTTTTATCGGTTGTGTCCGTTTTGGCCATGGAACACATCTTGGCTTCATACGTGTTTCATCGAGGCGGCCCGTCCTCACACGTACATAGGTGATCTCCTTGTAAAAGGGTATCCTACTTACCCCGCTTTTGCACGCTACGGAATCATTAAAAGTACAATACTTAACCTCACTACCTTTGTAGGCAACTTCACTCATCGTCTTAGGAATGAGGAGTGATTCCTCAAGTTCTCATAATTTAGTTGTCCCATTGAACCAAGATCTTGGGATCTCCAATCTACAAGGTTGGGTTGCCACTATGAAAACTTTATTTGGTAGGTTTTAAACCCATTCCTCTTGACAGACAGTACATTTGATCTCTATTTAATGCTTTTGTAAGCGGATCCGCTAAGTTATCCTTTGATTTAATATAATCAACAGTTATAACTCCATTAGAGATCAACTGTCGCACAGTATTATGTCTTCGACGAATGTGTCGAGACTTGCCATTGTACATACTGTTTTGTGCCCTTGCAATTGCCGACTGACTGTCGCAATGTATCATGATTGCTGGCACTGGACTTGTCCAACATGGAATGTTCTCTAGAAAGTTGCGAAGCCACTCAGCTTCTTCTGCAGCTTTATCTAGTGCTATGAACTCCGATTCCATAGTAGACCTCGCAAATGCAAGTTTGTTTCGATGACCTCCAAGAGACTGCTCCTCCACCAATGCTAAATACATAGCCACTGGTGGATTTGGAGTCATTGGTGTCCGAAATCCAATTTGCATCACAGTATCCTTCAATTACTGCTGGATACCTTGTGAAATGTAGTCCATATTCTGAGGTGTGCTTTAAATATCTAAGCACCCTTGTCAACGCCTTCCAATGTGCATCACTAGGATTACTTGTAAACCGACTTAACTTGTTAACCGCACAAGCGATGTCAGGTCTAGTACAATTAGTGATGTACATAAGGCTTCCAATAACTTTGGAGTATTCCAATTGGGAAACTGGTTCTCCACGATTCTTCGCCAAATGGACATTCACGTCTAAAGGCGTTTTTACTGGGGTAGATTCATAAGCGTTAAACTTCTTTAACACTGTTTCTACATAATGAGATTGAGATAGGACTATTGCTTCTGGAGTTCTAAAGATTTTAATCCCTAGAATTACATCAGCAATACCCATATCTTTCATATCAAAATGTTTTGTCAACATTTTCTTTGTACCCTTAATCAACTCTTGGTTATTCCCCATTATTAGCATGTCATCCACATATAGACATACCATCACATAAGATTCTCGAGTGCCTTTAATGTAAACACATTTGTCACACTCATTAATCTTAAATCCATTTGACAATACCACTTTGTCAAATTTTTCGTGCAATTGCTTGGGCGCTTGTTTAAGTCCATATAGAGACTTAATTAAACGACAGACTTTTCTTTCTTGTCCTTTAACAACAAAGCCTTCAGGTTGATCCATGTATATTTCTTCTTCAAGTTCACCATTTAAGAATGCCGTTTTGACATCCATTTGATGTATCTCAAGGTTATGCAAAGCTGCAATAGCAATGAGTACACGAATGGATGTTATTCTTGAAACTGGTGAATACGTGTCGAAGAAATCATGACCTTCTCTTTGTCTATAGCCTTTGGCCACAAGCCTGGCTTTGTATTTTTCAATACTTCCATCAACTCTCATTTTCTTTTTCAATATCCATTTGCATCCCAATGGCTTGGTACCTGGTGGAAGATCCACTAGTTCCCAAGTATGGTTTTGCAAAATGGAATCCATTTCAGAGTTGATGGCTTCTTTCCAATAAGGAGCGTCAGGGCTAGCAAGAGCATCTTGTATGTTCTTTGGTTCATTCTCCAACATAAAAGTATGGAAGTCTGGACCAAAGGACTTTGAGATTCTAGCCCTTTTGCTTCTTCTTGGCTCTTGCTCCGTTGAAGAGTCTTCCAATGGTATAGCATTTTCATTTCGAGTTGGATCATGTGTAGGTACTTGACCTTCATTCTCCGTCTCTAGTTTTTTTTTGCTAGAACCATTTTCTTTCCTCTCTTTACAAGGAAATATATTTTCAAAAAATACTGCATTTCTTGACTCAATTGTCATGCCCGTATTCATTTCTGCATTTTCAGATTTGTGCACTATAAACCTATATGCACTACTATTATGTACATATCCAATGAATATGCAGTCGACCGTCTTTGGTCCAATCCGCTCTTGTATAGGCTTTGGTATTTCAACCTTAGCTAGACACCCCCACACTTTGAGGTACTTGTAGGAAAGTTTGTGACCTTTCCACAATTCATACGGTGACTTGTCATTTTTCTTGTGGGGTATCTTGTTCAGGATGTAATTAGCCGATAGTATTGCTTCCCCCCACAAGTTTTGGGGTAGTCCTGAACTTATCAACATAGCATTCATCATATCTTTTAGAGTTCGATTCTTTCTTTCGGCAATGCCATTCGATTGAGGTGAATAAGGTGCAGTCGTTTCATGAATTATACCCACAGATGTGCAGAATTCATCAAACGGTGCTCCGTATTCGCCCCCTCTATCGCTTCGAACTCTCTTTATTTGTTTGCCTAGTTGATTCTCAACTTCGGTCTTATAACATTTGAATGCTTCAAGAGCTTCATCTTTTGACCTCAAAAGATATACGTAACAGTACCTTGTATTATCATCAATGAATGCCACGTAGTATCTTTTTCTTCCTCTAGTTTGTACAAACTTTAAATCACCAAGATCGGTGTGTATTAGTTCTAGAGGAGTAGTACATCTTTCAATCGAGTGGTAAGGCGCTTTGGTCATTTTTGCTTCAACACATATCTCGCATTTGTGTGTTGGATCGACGTTGTGTTTAGGCAATAATTCAAGCTTCATTAAACGTTGCAAGGTATTAAAATTTACGTGTCCTAAACGAACATGCCATAAATAAGAACACTCAAGCAAGTAAATAGAACTTTTTCCTTTATTACTTTCAACAACATTTTGGCGTATAGCCATTACATTCAACTTGAAAAGGTTCTCATCGAGATATCCTTTTCCAATAAAATGACCATTTTTAGTCAATACAAACTTGTTAGACTCAAATACTAGTCTAAACCTATGTTTGACCAACAGAGACCCCGACACGAGGTTCTTTCTTATGTCCGGTACATGAAGTACATCAACAAGGGTTACTTGCAAACCCGATGTCATCTTCAGTACGACATTGCCCGTGCCCACCACCTCAGATGTAGCGGAGTTCCCCATGTAAAGTTTTCTCCCGGTCGATGGAGTGTATGTGGAGAACATCCCTTTGGTTGAGCATATGTGTCGAGTTGCTCCGGTATCAACCCACCATTCATTGGAGTTATCCACCAAGTTGGCTTCCAAAATAACTGCAGATAAATTAAGTTCAGAAAAATCAAATGGTACCGACCTTTCTTGAACTACATTGGCTTGAGGATTTCCCTTCTTTGGCTTCCTACAATCCTTGGCCATGTGATTCGGTTTTCCGCAGTTATAACACGTGCCTTTGAACTTCTTCTTGTTTGATGGTTGTTGGCCTTGTTGTGGTTGCTTCTCAAACTTTCTCTTCTTCCCTTGAAGACTCGATTCAACAATGTTCACCCTTGGTGCCATCTTACTGGACTTGGCCTCGGTGTTCTTGTTGTCCTCTTCTATCCTCAATCTTACAATGAGATCCTCCAATCCCATCTCCTTTCTTTTGTGCTTCAAATAGTTCTTGAAATCCTTCCACAATGGAGGGAGTTTCTCGATCAACGCAGCAACTTGGAAGGACTCACTTAGACTCATTCTTTCCGCATGAATCTCGTGCAAGATAAGTTGTAATTCTTGCACTTGACTCATGACAGATTTTGAATCCACCATTTTGAAGTCCAAAAATCTCCCAACAATGAACTTCTTCAAGCCCGCATCCTCCGCTCTGTATTTCTTATCAAGCATATCCCATAGTTCCTTGACGGTCTTGACTTGACAATACACATTGTACATGCATTGTCAAGTCCATTGAGGATGTAGTTCTTGCATAGGAAATCACTTTGGTTCCAAGCATCCAAAGCGGCCCTCATGTTGGTGTCTGTCTCGTTTTCAGCAACGGTGGGAGGATCCTCCTTCAAGAACCTTGATAAACTCAAGGTTGTGAGATAGAAAAGCATCTTTTGTTGCCATCTTTTGAAATCCGCACCAGAAAATTTTTCTGGTTTTTCTCCTTGTGTAATAGTTGGATGTGGTGTTGTAGATGAAGATGCCATTGAAGTTCTTCTTGCAAATGATCAAAAATCCGAAATTCTTCTTAAGATTGTTGTTTGGGGTATTCAAAATATGAGGGAAAGTAAGAAGAAAACAATGGAAATGGCTTTGTAGAGGCAAGTGTTGAACACTTTCTCCTTAAGAAGAATTTGCCCTCACAATGTGCTAGAGTTTGTGGCAATCTTCTCCCAAGATACAACTACAACACTTGAATAATGAGCACTCAAATATTCAAGTTCTTTCACAAAGAAATGGATGAACTCTCTCTTGTTGAAGAAAGGAAGAAAACAATATGCATATGATGTTATGTTTGAATTTCAAAATGTCAAGCATTTTATATTTTTCATGCAAAAGACATGATCTTTCATTCATAGGGAGTGTCCCTTGGCCATTGTAACTGATCACAATCATCAAACAATGCCAAGGAAATGAAAAAACATCAGAAAAAGTCGAAGGGACACGAAAACCGCGAAGGGGCGCGCTGTCGAGCGCTCTCGGCAGCCCCTGCCGAGTGCTCTCGGCAGGAGCGCGCGCGCTGCCGAGCGCGCTCGGCAGCACTCGGCATGCGCGCGCTCGGCAGCACTCGGCAGGCGCGCGCGCCTGCGTGCAGAAACGCGCGCGGCCGCGCGCCTGCTACTGGCAATGCGCGCAGATCCGTGCGCAGCCGCGCGCCAGGCACTGTTCACCGAACCTTTTTCTTCCTTTTTTTTTTTTCCGTTTCCGTCCCTTTCACGTTCCGACTACTCGTTTAAGTTCTTTCAACATATGAAGAACTTTTTTCGAGTTTAATTCAGAACCACCGAACTTAATATTCGTTCATTAAGTTTCGTTATTCGTTTCGAATTTTTCCAAATCAAACACATTGATTTATTTGCTTAATTTTCATTCATTAAGCATCAAAATTCCAACAAGAATAACTGGAGAAGAATAAGTTCTGGATTGGAGACTTCTTCCTCGTCTCTCTTTTTCATCTTCATTACCTCCTCCCAAATAAAATTACATCTTTCAAAAACTCTGTCCAAGTCTTGATCCAAGTTATTTAAGATTATTTTACTTAAGACCATAAAATAATTTAATTATGGTCGACATATTTCATTATAATAAATATGAGATACGTTTCATGTCTAAAGGAGTGAAAATCAATAATATTATGTATACTAATATGATAAATGTATTGAGATTTATTTATCGTTTTACGAATGGATATCATCAAAATTCGTCAAATCTCTTCTTCCTTTATCAAACAATTAGAAAAAATTCAAGGAGATGTTTAAGGCGTTCTTCGTATTCAATGGTCGGAGGTAATATCCGATCTATTTTTTCCGCATTCAGTATCATCTTACTAAGTTTAAAACATGAATAAATTCTTACAAGTTCATCTCACCACAATTAGCCTCGGAAGATCTCCAATGATTGCAGGTTGTCGATACCAAACATAGATCTATTCTTTCCGCATTAAGTATCATGTTATTAAGTTTTGTCACGCCCCGAGACCGGGGATTGACACCGGCGTCGCTCATCAATCACAAAATCGAAAAACGACAAGCCTCGTAGCACAGTATAAACCGAAACCAGTTTATTTCATAAATTCGCCAAAAACAACCACTGTATAAATAATTAAATTGCGGAAGCGTTTACAAATAAAATAAACCAACTAAAATCCTTAAATCTTGCAGCATAATTCGAATATAATGATTTCACCAGCCCCAAAACTGGTCCGACTCCTCTTCCTCGACCTGTTCCTCTGATTTATCTTCAGTTTTATCTGGGGAGGTGTAAGAGGGGTGAGTATTTTGGGGAAATACTCAGCAAGTGGGGGCCGTTCGAGTACACAACAACATGCATATAACAATTCGAAATTTACACACACACACACCATGCATAATCTGACTCATATCACATTCGTATACTTGACCTGACACTGAGATTCCTCTACTTTCAATGGTTTACTGACGTCAGTCCCTAATTTTTATTCCTCTAAGGGGGCGAGGCCGAATCGGTTATATCCCCACCGTATGAGGGTCATGTCATAGTTGGGATTCCCTCCCATATCCAGTCGGATCCTCACAGTGTCAACATAAATTCATGCAGAAATCATAACCAGAAGGGGTAGAACAGAATTGTACTCGACCGAAATTTAATAAAACCGAAAATACATGCACCGAAATACATGCACCAAAAATGCAACGATTTTAAAACAAGCCCACTTACCTTAAGCTTCTTGAAGAAAAACGTAAAACTCCGGTGGCTGGACTGCGGCAGCGCTTCGCTGTGCACGAAAAAAAAATCCTAAGAAACTAGGTGTGTTTCTCGAAAATTTGAGAGAAAAGTGGTGTGAATTTTCGAGATCCATGCCCTCCTATTTATAGGGGTTGGCTGCTATCCTGATCGTGGATCAAATCGCGTTGATTCTGAATCAAATCTTCATCTAAAATCGTGATCAAATCTATATCTAAATCGTGATCAAATCTTTATTATTCTTATCCTAAATTTCGAAAATATATATCTATATCCAAGCTAATTTTCGAAATTAAGCCTTGCCCAGTCTGTGAAATTTCGACTTTTGTGTCTAATTCCCAATATTCGGTAGATTTTTGACTTCCTAAAATAATAAAAATTATATTTCTTAAATCCCACAAACTTGTTACTTAAATCCAAAATTTAGTGGTATTTTTCCACAAATAATATTTGGGTTATTTTTCCTAAAATCCTGGCAGTTGAACTTTTTTCCCAGTCTGTATTTATCGCGTAGACTTCTAATGATTTTCAAAAAATCCCTAATAATCCTTCCAATATTTCGAAAATCCCATGATAAAATCCTCAAGATTTGATTGGGTTATCTTCTTGCTTAAATCTTTATCCAGGTGTATCAAATCTTAGATCTATATCCGGTAAAATTCTGCATATCTCAAAATCTGAAAAATAATATACACGATATTATTTAAATTCTTGAGAAAAATTATTGTACACGATAGAATTATCCAATCAAAAAAATTACAACTACTATCACGATAAAATCGAGATCTCGGATTTTACATCCCTCCCTCCTTATGAGAAGTTTCGTCCTCGAAACTTGGGTTGGCTTGGTCTAGGAAGAGGTACGGGTATTGGTTCCTCATCCTTTCTTCTAACTCCCACGTGGCTTCTCTTTCAGTGTGGTTAGACCATTGCACCTTGACGTATGGAATGACTCGTCGCCTTAGTACTTGGTCCTTGGAGTCCACGATTCTGATGGGGACTTCTTCGTACTTTAGCTCTTCTCCCAAGTTACTTTCGACCATGAGTGGTTCTACCTCCAACACGTGACTTGGATCCGAGATGTAATTTCGTAATTGGGACACGTGGAAAACATTATGAATTCTAGACATGTTTGGCGGCAATGCCAATCTGTATGCCAGTGTACCCACCTTTTCCAAAATTTCGAAGGGTCCCACATAACGAGGGTTCAGCTTCCCGGCTTTACTGAATCGGACCACTCCTTTCATTGGCGAGACTTTTACGTAAGCCTTTTCACCAACGTTGAACTCCACTAGCCTTTTTTTTTCAGATCTGCCCAACTCTTTTGTCAGTCTTGAGCTGCCTTGAGTTTCTCTCGGACCACTGTAACCTTGTCTACTGTCATATCTGTACGAGATCGGGTCCTACCACTGTCTTTTCTCCCACTTCATCCCAATATAAGGGTGACCGACATTTTCTTCCATACAGAGCTTCATATGGAGCCATCCCAATACTGCTGTGATAGCTGTTATTATAAGCAAACTCGATCAATGGTAGATGATTGCTCCAATTGCTACTGAATTCTAGGGCGCATGCTCGCAGCATGTCTTCTAGGGTTTGAATTGTTCTCTCAGTTTGCCCATCGGTTTGAGGGTGATAGGCCGTACTAAGAGTGACTTTCTTTCCCATGGCCCCTTGGAAGCTCTTCCAAAAATGCGAGACGAACCTCGGGTCTCTATCAGACAGGATGCTCACTGGCACCCCATGTAGTCTCACAATGTTGTCCATATACAGCGAAGCCAACTTATCGAGATTGTAATTCATACGAACGGGTAGAAAGTGTGCAGTCTTTGTGAGTCTGTCTACGATCACCCATATACCGTCATGGCTTTGCCTGGACTTCGGCAATCCCACCACAAAGTCCATGGAAATATGCTCCCATTTCCACTCGGGAATTTCCAGGGGTTGCAGTAATCCTCCAGGTCGCTGGTGTTCTTCTTTGACCTGCTGGCATGTCTGACATCTGGAGACGAATTCAGCTACATCTCCTTTCATGCCGTTCCACCAGAAGCTATTCTTGAGGTCCCGGTACATTTTCGTACTGCCTGGATGGACTGAGAACTTCGACTTATGTGCCTCTGCCATTATTTCCTGACGAAGGTTGTCACTGTCGGGCACACACAGTCTTCCCTTCATCCATAGGGTTCCTTTGTCATCAATCCGATGATCTTGAGACTTTCCTTCTTTGACTTGATCTTTTAGTTTGGTCAGTGCTGGGTCTTGATCTTGGTTTAACTTGACGGTCTCTTGCAGACATGGCCGAGCGGAGAGTGAAGCTAGGGTGATCTTGCCTCCATTTTTCCGACTCAGAGCATCAGCCACTTTGTTCGCTTTACCCGGATGATAACTTATAGTCAAGTCGTAATCCTTCAGTAGTTCGATCCATCGCCTTTGCCTCATGTTTAGTTCTTTTTGCGTGAACAAGTACTTGAGGCTTTGGTGATCCGTGAAAATTTCACACTTGGCGCCATAGAGGTAGTGTCTCCAAATTTTTAAGGCGAAGACAATTGCTGCTAACTCAAGATCATGCGTAGGGTAGTTCTTTTCGTGCGGCTTTAACTGCCTTGACGCATAGGCGATCACTCTTCCCTCTTGTATGAGTACGCATCTCAGACCTTCTTTAGATGCGTCACTGTAGATGGTGAATTCCTTATCTTCAGTAGGTAAGATTAGCACTGGCGTGGATGCAAGTTTCCTTCAATGTCTAAAAACTTTTCTCGCAACCTTCGTCCAGATGAACTTGGAATTCTTCTGAGTGAGTTTAGTAAGTGGTATAGCTATGGAAGAAAAACCTTCGACGAACTTCCTGTAATAACCTGCCAGTCCAAGAAAGCTTATGATGTATGTGGCGTTCTGTAGCCGAAACTCACTACTATTGAACTGGAATAAAATTTCCTCTCCATTGACCTATGAAAAGTGAGATATTATTTCTTCGGTCTTCTTCACTTGGTAAGAAAATGAAGATCTCTTCAGTGAACAACGCTAAAAAAAATTGTCAAGTAATGGCTTGAACCCCTTTTTCCGAAGGCTGTTTTGAGAAAATCTTCACCCCTGATCTTCAATTGGTAGTAGTCTTTTCTCAGGCCGAGTTTGGAAAAATTGTAACTTCTTTAAGTTGATCGAAAAAAATCGTCTATCATTGGAAGAAGATATTTATTCTCGATTGTGATCTTATTGAGTTCTCTATAATCTATACACGATCTCATACTTATATCTTCCTTATTCACAAACAGTACTGGAGTTCCTTATGGAGACGTACTCGGTTGGAATTGCTTCTTTTCTAGCAATTCTTCGAGTTGTTCTTTTGGCTCTTGGAGTTCAGTTGGCATCATTCGGTATGGTGCTATTGAAATTGGTGCAGCACTGAGAACCACATTGATTTGAAATCAACCTCGTGGTCTGAGAATATCTTGAGAATTCTTCCAGAAAAACGTTCTGGAATTCTCGCATCATTAGGGTATCTTCCAGCTTGAGCTCAATTTCTTCCTGCACTTCGTTCACCATTTCTAGGTAACTTCTTTGCCTGATTTTTTTTATGGCTTTCCAAGTCTCGGAAGCAGAAAAATGTATTTCTGTCTCTTGGCATTGCCATGATACCTGATTTTTTTCTTGGTTCACGGTTTGGATTTTGAAATTCTTACTCCGGAAATCTGCTATTGCACTGCTCTTA
Organism: Primulina eburnea; assembly: GCF_022965805.1. NCBI lineage: Eukaryota > Viridiplantae > Streptophyta > Magnoliopsida > Lamiales > Gesneriaceae > Primulina > Primulina eburnea. Next base: position 2,014,025 of record NC_133113.1, read on the forward strand.
GATTACCAAACCATCCATACGATGACATTGAAATCTACCAAAGTACTTGGAATCAAGTCGGCACGGAATATATGCGAATAAATGATGATTTTATTTTATCTTGAAATTATCACAATTATTATCTCAAAACTTAAAACCCATATAAAATCTTGGAACTTAACTCAATATCAATCTACACTCTATTGATTTAAATCCCAAAAATTATAACTCAATCGTCATAAAATCTTATTCAACCTCGAACAAATGAAATAAATCCTCAATTAATTCTTGTTCTAAATCTTACTTGCACTAAACCTTACTTTCCTCGAGACCTCTAGCTTAGAGAGCTCTACCACAACTATTTCTACTGAATGTCTTTCTCCTTTAATTATTCTTAGTACCGTAACAAAATTCAAAGCTTATTATACTGTCTTTTTCCTCAATACCAAACAATATCTTGTAAATTATTTTACATAAGGTCATAATCTACTGGTTATCCCAAAGTAATATAAATGACTAATTCTTAAGATATTGTCTCCCAATTTATTTAAACAAGATAACCCAAAATCATACATATTTAAATTTAACGCTTAGCATTCTTAAGACCCCAAATTAACGTTTACACATTTAACTATTGCCCAAAATCAACTTCTATCTTGGAATATCCAAAACTTATTATAACTCTTATCTCAAATTTTGACATACTAGTTTTTTTTTTTTTTTCTTCCCAAAAATAATTTATTGTCCCAAATCAAATATTTCACCTTACATCAGAAACTTAAATCAACTTATCTCAGATAAATACAATCTCAACAATATCGGTCAATACTAATAGTTTCCTTAATAAAATTCCATAAAAATCCCATAAGCACTACAAGAAACGCGTTGAACGAGATTTTATCGAGATATTTACCAAAAATAGAAGTCTAGGGATTAACATATGGATTGAAAGATTACGTCGAGAGGGTTCCAGAACAATTGACAGAACCGAATTCGGAGTTTCCTACGAAAAAATCGAAGAAAACATGCTGGCGGGTTGACACGTTGACTCGGCCGAGTTGACTCGACGGGTTGACTCGCCGGAGTACGGTCGGAGTAAAGGCACATGTCGGCGACAGGGTAAGGGTCACGGAACCGGTGATGGCACGGCCAGAATCGGTCGGGAAGTTACCTAATTTCGCCGGAGAAATCGCGCAACTCGCTAACTAAACTCGAATTTGGGTGTTTACGATCGGTTGATCCGATTCCAAAATTGATTGGAGCTAAACGTTACCCATGGATTGCGTATCGTTTGGATAAAATTAATTTAAAATCGAAGTAGGATTGGTAGGGTAATTGGACGAAATTATTTTCGGAATTTTAGGGTTTATGCCCAAATTCTTAGATCTGAAATTACGGCTTCCCCCCGAATAAAATATCTGAAATTGGTTGAGGGCTTTTGTTCGTTTCATCGAGACGATTCCAGAAACGGTTGGCGATCGAAAAAACACTACCGGACACGGCCGGAATCGGCGAAAAACGCGGCGGCGCGCTAAGGCTCTGTTTGGCCGAAAATTTCCGAAAAATTTTCGAATTTTTTTTTTTTTTGAAACTCGATTTTTCCACTCGGATTTTGAACCTGACGGCTCTGATACCACTTAAATGTCACGCCCCGAGACCGGGGATTGACACCGGCGTCGCTCATCAATCACAAAATCGAAAAACGACAAGCCTCGTAGCACAGTATAAACCGAAACCAGTTTATTTCATAAATTCGCCAAAAACAACCACTGTATAAATAATTAAATTGCGGAAGCGTTTACAAATAAAATAAACCAACTAAAATCCTTAAATCTTGCAGCATAATTCGAATATAATGATTTCACCAGCCCCAAAACTGGTCCGACTCCTCTTCCTCGACCTGTTCCTCTGATTTATCTTCAGTTTTATCTGGGGAGGTGTAAGGGGGGTGAGTATTTTGGGGAAATACTCAGCAAGTGGGGGCCGTTCGAGTACACAACAACATGCATATAACAATTCGAAATTTACACACACACACACCATGCATAATCTGACTCATATCACATTCGTATACTTGACCTGACACTGAGATTCCTCTACTTTCAATGGTTTACTGACGTCAGTCCCTAATTTTTATTCCTCTAAGGGGGCGAGGCCGAATCGGTTATATCCCCACCGTATGAGGGTCATGTCATAGTTGGGATTCCCTCCCATATCCAGTCGGATCCTCACAGTGTCAACATAAATTCATGCAGAAATCATAACCAGAAGGGGTAGAACAGAATTGTACTCGACCGAAATTTAATAAAACCGAAAATACATGCACCGAAATACATGCACCAAAAATGCAACGATTTTAAAACAAGCCCACTTACCTTAAGCTTCTTGAAGAAAAACGTAAAACTCCGGTGGCTGGACTGCGGCAGCGCTTCGCTGTGCACGAAAAAAAAATCCTAAGAAACTAGGTGTGTTTCTCGAAAATTTGAGAGAAAAGTGGTGTGAATTTTCGAGATCCATGCCCTCCTATTTATAGGGGTTGGCTGCTATCCTGATCGTGGATCAAATCGCGTTGATTCTGAATCAAATCTTCATCTAAAATCGTGATCAAATCTATATCTAAATCGTGATCAAATCTTTATTATTCTTATCCTAAATTTCGAAAATATATATCTATATCCAAGCTAATTTTCGAAATTAAGCCTTGCCCAGTCTGTGAAATTTCGACTTTTGTGTCTAATTCCCAATATTCGGTAGATTTTTGACTTCCTAAAATAATAAAAATTATATTTCTTAAATCCCACAAACTTGCTTACTTAAATCCAAAATTTAGTGGTATTTTTCCACAAATAATATTTGGGTTATTTTTCCTAAAATCCTGGCAGTTGAACTTTTTTCCCAGTCTGTATTTATCGCGTAGACTTCTAATGATTTTCAAAAAATCCCTAATAATCCTTCCAATATTTCGAAAATCCCATGATAAAATCCTCAAGATTTGATTGGGTTATCTTCTTGCTTAAATCTTTATCCAGGTGTATCAAATCTTAGATCTATATCCGGTAAAATTCTGCATATCTCAAAATCTGAAAAATAATATACACGATATTATTTAAATTCTTGAGAAAAATTATTGTACACGATAGAATTATCCAATCAAAAAATTACAACTACTATCACGATAAAATCGAGATCTCGGATTTTACAAGTTTAAACATGAATAAATTCTTAAACAAGATCTCCAATGATCGCAGGTTGTCGATACCAGACATAGATACGAATCCATGAAATCTTGCGCTTCATATGCAGCATTTCTGAATTCAGCACTGTTGGACTAAGAGACTTATTGGGGCTTATTGAGCTTGTGTCTATTGAATGGGAAATTGGACTAGCAATACCCAATAGTTGTTAAGTGTGAAATGTCCCACATAGGAAAATAAACATAGCATTAGTGAGCTTATATTGAGTTGCACTTTATGGAGGTGTAACAATGATTGGTCAAGAGGCTCTCTCTCGCGCGCACAGGCGCAGGGGGGGTGCAAATCATGGGCCCGATTTCACTGGAAAAAGGCTTGCACACACGTACGAGCGCGACCTGGGTGCGTCGAATGTCGGACCGATCAAGGCAAAATTTCCCACCAAGGCTCACCTGGCTTTTGCTATTTTTTATTTTCGAAAAATTATATTATGGACGTTTCAGCTGGAACAGTTTCAGTTGTCCTTTGGTGTTCCAACTGAAATGACCTTTGGTGTTTCAGCTGGCCAGACCTTTGGCCTTTCGCATGGCCAGCCGCAACTGTCCTTATGAGTGCCTATAAATAGAGGCAGCCTCAAGTCTTTCAGTAACAACCAACACACTCTCCTACATTCTAATATTTCGAAGCTTTGCTTGTTCTGTTGTCTCGGCTGCTGCTACTTCCATCGGCTGCTGCTCTTTTTCTCGTTACTCTGTCTCGTGATAACGTTCAGGTACATTTCAGTTCGCCTTTGTGGTATCTCGTGCTGAGGTACTGCTGGTTGTTCCGTTGTATCCTGGGAAACAGACGTCCAAGTTCATCCTCGAAGCACACCGGAGGGGACGAATCTGTTTTAAGGACACTGTATTTCATACAGGCCTCGGTTTGCTTTATTTTGAGCATTGTCCTAACTTTTTGTTCGCATTACTAGTTCGCTGTTTCTCATTTACTCGTATACCTTTCTATTTGTGCATACATTTTGTATAACAATCTTAAAACAAATTACTTATAACGAGCTTTGTTTCAGATATGGCTACTGGAACTAACGTGCAAAGGGAAACTGTTCAAGTTGTCCCTCCTCAAGTTGTCCCTCATGGTACCCCACGTGCTGCTGCGGTTGCTGTTCCATCGAGTCACGGAGAAAAACCCGAGAAGTTTACTGGTGTGGACTTCAAAAGGCGGCAGCAGAAGATGCTGTTTTACTTGACGATGCTGAACCTGGCTAGATTCCTCACTGAGGATGCTCCTAAACTCAACGAGGGTGAGGGAGATGTTGAATCTGTTAGTGCGGTTGAGGCATGAAATCATTCTGATTTCTTGTGCCGAAACTATGTACTAAACGGATTGGCAGATTCGCTCTACAACGTGTTTTGAGAAAAGAAAACGGCTAAAGAGCTGTGGGAATCCCTTGACAGAAAGTATAAAACCGAGGATGCCGGGGCCAAGAAGTTTCTTGTTGGTCGCTTTCTGGACTTTAAAATGGTGGATTCAAAGCCGGTTATCAGCCAAGTTCAATAACTCCAAGTGATTCTTCACGAGATTCACGGTGAGGGGATGACTTTGAGTGAATCATTCCAAGTGGCTGCTATTGTTGAGAAGCTACCACCAGCTTGGAAGGATTTCAAAAACTACTTGAAGCACAAGCGAAAGGAGATGAATGTTGAAGAGCTCATTGTTCGACTTCGCATCGAGGAAGACAACAAGGGTTCGGAAAGGCGATTGTTTTCTCCTGTTGCCGCTAAGGCAAATGTTGTCGAGCATGGTCAAAGCTCGAAAAAGAGAACATTTTCTTCCTCAAACAAAAGGTTGAACATGGGACCCAAAGGAGGCGTTTCAAAGAAGAAATTCTCGGGAAAATGCTACAATTGTGATGACATGGGTCACAAGGCATCTGAGTGTAAGAAGCCAAGGAGAAACCGCGAGGTGAATGTAGTCGAGAACATATCTCAAGAGGTTTCGAATATGAATCTCTGTGCCGTAATATCAGAGGTTAATCTTGTGGGTTCTAACCCAAGGGAGTTGTGGATCGACACTGGTGCCACTCGCCATGTTTGCTCGGACAAGGAGATGTTTGCTACTCTTGAGGAATCTGAGAGTGGTGAAAAACTATTCATGGGAAATTCCGCTACTTCTGAAATCAAGGGTCAAGGGAAAGTTGTTCTGAAAATGACATCTGGAAAAGAACTGACTCTGAACAATGTGTTGTATGTACCGGACATTCGCAAGAACTTGGTATCCGGGTCGCTTCTTAACAAGCATGGTTTCCGCATTGTCTTCGAGTCAGATAAGGTGGTTTTGTCAAAGAGTGGAATGGTTGTAGGCAAAGGTTATGTTTGTAATGGTTTGTTCAAACTAAATGTAATGGATATTAAGCCCGTGATCAATAAAGTTAATACTTTGCTTACTTGCTTGAGTCTTCTTGTTTATGGCATGGTAGACTTGGACACGTTAATTACGATACAATTCGTAGACTAATTAACATGAAAAGCATTCCTGCATTCCAAATTGATAAACAACACAAATGTGAAACTTGTGTTGAGGCAAAACTAACAAGATCATCTTTTCGAACTATTGAACGAAATAATGAACCACTTGATATAATTCACAGTGATGTATGTGATTTAAAAGGTGTACAAACTCGTGGTGGAAATAAATACTTCATTATTTTTGTTGACGATAGCACAAAATTTTGTTATGCGTATCTCCTCAAAAGTAAGGATGAAGCTATTGACAAATTTATCCAATATAAGAGTGAAGTTGAAAATCAACTTAGCAAGAAAATTAAGGTGCTAAGAAGTGATCGTGGAGATGAATATGAATCACCGTTTGCTGAGTTTTGTGCTCAACATGGTATCAAACACGAAAGAACTGCACCTTATTCTCCTCAGCAAAATGGCATTGCAGAGAGAAAAAATCACACTTTGAAAGAAATGATGAATGTGTTGTTATTAAGTTCTGGTTTACCACAGAACATGTGGGAGGAAGCTGTTCTAACAGCAAATTACCTTTTAAATAAGGTGCCCCGAAAGAAGCAAGATAAAAGTCCATATGAGTTATGGAAAGGTAGAAGTCCTTCCTACCAATATTTGCGAGTGTGGGGGTGCCTTGCCAAGGTAGCAGTACCCACTCCAAAGAAAGTAAAGATATGACCAAAAACTGTGGATTGCATTTTCATTGGATATGTTCAAACAATAGTGCGTATCATTTTCTTGTATATGAATCTCAAATACCTGATATTCACAAGAATACGATAATGGAATCAAGAAATGCTTCGTTCTTTGAACACATGTTTCCATGCAAATCTAAGGAAGAACTGTAGTAGCCCGAATTCCAAATTGGGTAATTAACGGAGTAATGGTGATTAAGAAGGTTTAAAGTGTAATTTTGGCTATGGTCATGATCGGACGGACCGAAGAGGGTTCGGAAGCACCGAAGAGTTCGGACGATCCGAAGTGTAGTTCGGTGAATCCGATCATAGGTGTCAAGTGTTGATCGACACGTCATTTTTCCATGCATGTTCGGACGGTCCGAAGTGTATGATCGGAGGATCCGATCATGAGCTGTCAAGAGCCAATGGACACGTAGCGTTCGGACGTTCCGAAGTGTTGTTCGGAGGATACGAACATGGCCTATAAATAGTGCTCGGATTTCCTCATTTTGACTTGCCAATTTCTTGAGTTTTCTCTCATTTTGGAGAGTTTGGAAGGTTTCTAGGGTTAGTTGTTGGTCGAGCGATAGCCAAGAGCTGCCAGGAGTAGTAGCGTAGCGGCGCCTGAGTTTCAAGGCAATCGACATCAAAGGGCTGTCGACGGACGAAGGTAAACCCTAAATCTTTGGTAGTACTAGGGAGTACTGGTTTTGCTAGTCGAGCATGGTAGTATTGATTGAGTATGCTTTTGATGCGTAGGCTTGTGCTAAACCTGATTAGCGGTGTTGCGTAAGGCTAGGCTTGCTGTGATAGAGGTACGAAAGTACTATCCGAGATATCCTGGTTGAGTATACATTCTTATATGTGTTGCATGAGTATTTGCTGCATTGTTATATGTCATATGATGCATGCTATTATGTCACGAGTTATGATGCATATTGCATATCATGTTGAGCCGTATCTCCTTCGAGATAGCCTTTACTGTTGAGCTGTATCTCTTTCGAGATAAGCTATATCTTGGGGCCGCTCAGCCCTGTCTTGTGGACGCATGGACACCGAGAGTACACAGTGGCCGACGGGTCGGGAGGGCTTCGGTGGTCCGGGACATTTTAGGTCCACGTCTGTCTTGTAGTGGATGCAGTGACCCAGAGGTTGGACCGCGCGGCACTATCCACTTGGCGCCTCTAGACTGAGCATTTTGAGATCCTTTGTGATTCCTGTTTCTTGACTACCCTGGTATCATATCATAGCATGTGCATTTCATATAGGTCTGTATACTCATATTTTTGTACTGGGCGTTCTTATCGCTCACGTCCTCGGTTTTATTTATTCTTGGACACCCCATTCCCTCGGGGCAGGCCTCAGGTTGGATGGCTCAGGAGGAGCAGGAGGAGGACGTTGAGTAGCTGGTTGGTTTAGTTTTCAGTGTTTTCCATTTGATTCGATATGGTTGTACTGGATATTTCATTTTGAGTTAGTCTTGACTTCGATTTCGATTGGGTTGTATAACTATTGTTGTTGGCCATATTTCCGCTGTTATCTCTGATTATAATTGATTAGGTTAATTGCATGCTTAGTTTTTGATTAGTAGGTGATTCTGGAACGGGTCACTACATTTATGGTATCAGAGCATGCATACGATTTTGGGATATAGATTTCTGTTTTGGGATTTCCGTTGACCATTTTACCATTTTCCCTATTCTATCTTGTAGCGATGGCTGACCATTTTGATGACGGGAGTAGTCAGGGGAGTGTAGGTCGATGGGGTGACCAGGACGATCATAGACGTCATCGTGAGCATCGTCATCGTCGGGATGGTCCTAGGCGTTTCGATATGCATCGTTTCATGCAGATGGGGCCTAAGCCTTTAGTTGGCGGTGAGACTCCCGATGATGCGGAGGATTGGTTAGAGCGCATGGAGAGTTGTTTCCGCGCATTCCAGTGCACCGATGAGCAGAAGATGGAGACCCTTAGTTTTCTTCTCGAGGGCCGTGCTCGCAGGTGGTGGCGATCGACTTCTGCGCCGATAGTTCAGTTGCAGGGTAGAGCGACTTGGGTCGATTTCCGTGCAGCGTTCATGCAGCTGTACTTTCCTCCAGCCCTTCGCCAGGCCAAGACGATTGAGCTCCTGAACCTTAAGCAGGGGAGTATGTCTGTTGATGAGTATCAGCAGAAATTCTTTGAGTTGTTACCCTTCGCTCCTCATATCAGTGGCAGTTCTGAGGCCAAGTATGATCATTTCCTCCAGGGCCTTAATCAGGAGATCTTTGATCGAGTCACTGTCTGTGATAATCCTACTTCTTATGATGGGTTAGTGAACCGGTGTCGCCAGGCAGAGATCAGTCTCCAGCGTGGTAGGGCTATTCTTTCTTCTTCTAGACCTCTGAGTACTTTGAGGCCTCGATCTCAGTCATTCAAGAAATCTGGTTCATCTTCTTCTGGATCTGGATCTCGATCTAGTGGTGTTTTCCGCTTTGGTAAGAAGAAGGAGTCTTGTGCGCATTGTGGGAAGAACCATCCAACGGAGCAATGTCGAGTAGCCGCAGGAGCTTGTTATCAGTGCGGAGAGATGGGGCATATTAAGAAGAATTGTCCTCAGTTGCGAGGTGGAGCAGGATCCGGTTCTGGATCTCAGACGACTGTTCAGCAGAGGAGGCAGGGTCAGGCAGTGGGTAGTTCGAATCTTCGACCTCGTGCCCAAGGTCAGGTTTTTGCGCTGAACCAGGATCAGGCTGCAGATGAGACGGAGAGAGTCATAGCAGGTACTTTTCATTTATGCGGTATTCCTGCTTTTGTTCTTATTGATACAGGAGCCTCTCATTCCTTCATTTCTGCACGATTTGTTAAGCGTCATAGGTTACCCTATGTTTCTCTAGACGTCATTCTTTCTGTTTCTACTCCGATGGGTCATTCGGTGTTAGCAAAGCGTCTAGTGATGGGTTGTCCCTTAGATTTTGAGGGTAACGAGTTGACTGCGAATCTTATGATCCTAGAGATGGAAGATTTTGATTGTATCTTGGGTATAGACTTATTGACTACCTACCGAGCTACTGTGGATTGTTACCAGAAGCTTGTTCAGTTTCATACGACTGAAAGCTCTAGTTGGTTTTTCTATGGTGAGGGAGCGCGACCTCCGATGCCAGTGGTATCTGCTCTGAAAGCCTGTCGTGCTTTAGAGTCGGGCGGGGAAGGCTACCTCATCTATGCGATTGATTCATCCACAGGTAGTGTTGGTCTAGAAGATATTCCAGTGGTTTGTGAATTTCCTGATGTTTTCCCAGATGAGATTCCTGGTTTTCCTCCGGTTAGAGAGGTGGAATTTGGCATAGATTTAATGCCAGGGACTGCACCGATTTCTCGTGCCCCCTATCGTCTTGCTCCGTCAGAGATGAGAGAGCTGAAGCAGCAATTGCAGGATCTTCTTGATAAGGGTTATATTCGCCCGAGTGTTTCGCCTTGGGGAGCTCCAGTCTTGTTTGTCAAGAAGAAGGATGGATCGATGCGGTTGTGCATTGATTATCGCCAGCTGAATCGGGTGACGATCAAAAACAAGTACCCTTTACCCCGTATTGATGACTTGTTCGATCAGCTTCAGGGTACTTCTGTTTACTCCAAGATCGACTTGCGATCGGGTTATCATCAGATGAGAGTCAGAGATGATGATATTTCCAAGACTGCATTTCGTACTCGTTATGGGCATTACGAGTTTCTAGTTATGCCATTCGGATTGACGAATGCGCCAGCGGTGTTCATGGATCTGATGAACCGAGTCTTCCGAGATTTTCTGGATCAGTTTGTGGTGGTTTTCATTGACGATATCTTGATCTATTCCCACAGTGTGGAAGAGCATGCCCAACACTTGAGGATTGTGTTGCAGATTCTTCGCGAGAAGCAATTGTATGCTAAGCTGAGTAAGTGCGAGTTCTGGATTGATCGTGTGGTATTCCTTGGTCATGTGATTTCCAAGGAAGGAGTTTCTGTGGATCCCAGCAAGATTGAAGCAGTGCTGAATTGGTCACGTCCGACGACGGTGGCTGAGATCCGTAGTTTTCTAGGTATGGCAGGGTATTATCGTCGCTTCATCGTGAATTTCTCTCAGATAGCCAGACCATTGACGCAACTTACTCGGATGGATGTTCCATTTGAGTGGTCATCCGAGTGCGAAGATAGTTTCAGAGAGCTTCGTCGACTTCTGACTTCCGCACCTGTTTTGGCGTTACCGTCAGGATCTGATGGTTTCAGTGTTTACACCGATGCCTCCACTCAAGGCTTAGGGTGTGTGTTGACGCAAAACGGTCATGTGATTGCTTATGCTTCCAGACAGCTGAAATCTCACGAGGAGAAGTATCCCACTCATGATCTGGAATTGGCAGCTATTGTGTTTGCGCTGAAGATTTGGCGTCATTATTTGTACGGTGTTCAGTTTGAAATCTTTACTGATCATAAGAGTCTGAAATATCTGTTCACTCAGGCTGAGTTGAACATGAGGCAACGTCGTTGGATGGATTTGCTGAAGGATTATGATTGCGAGATCAAGTACCATCCAGGTTCTGCGAATCTCACAGCTGATGCGCTTAGTCGCAAGGTGAGAGCCTCTGCACTTCAGACTTGTGCTATGACTAGTGCCATCCAGGATAGTTGCTCGTTGGGGTTTAACTTCAAGCATCAGAAAGGTATGGAGAGCATTCGTGTTGCTACCATTTTATCTGAGCCCAATTTGTTCACTCGGATTCGAGAAGCTCAGATGTCTGATCTCAAGACTCAGAGATTAGCTCGGTTAGTTGGTGGTGATAGCAATTTCCATTATCAGTCCAATGGTCTTCTGTGCTTATCTAATCGGGTTGTAGTACCAGAGGATGACACTTTGAGGGACGAGATATTGTCTCAGGCGCATCGAAGCAAGTTAAGTGTTCATCCAGGAAGCAACAAGATGTATAGAGACTTGAGGCTGCGGTTTTGGTGGAAAGGGATGAAGCGCAGCGTGTATCAGTTTGTCTCCAAGTGTCTAGTTTGCCAGCAGGTTAAGGCAGAGCACCGTCGACCGGGAGGATTGTTGTTGAACTTACCTATTCCAGAATGGAAGTGGGAGCATATTACGATGGATTTCATTACTCACTTGCCATTATCTTCGAGGAACAGCGATGCTATCTGGGTAGTGGTGGATCGACTCACCAAGTCTGCTCATTTTCTGCCGTATAATCGTGATTTCACTTTCGATCGTATGGCTCGATTGTACATTCAGGAGATTGTACGTTTGCATGGAGTGCCTGTCAGTATTGTTAGTGACAGAGATCCTCGTTTTACCTCACGGTTTTGGGGTAGTTTCCAGTCAGCTTTGGGTACTACACTGAGTCTGAGTACTGCTTATCATCCGGAGACTGACGGTCAATCAGAGAGGACTATCCGTACGCTTGAGGATATGTTGCGAGCCTGTGTTATGGATTTCGGACCCGCTTGGCAGGATCATTTGCCTTTGATTGAGTTCGCGTACAACAACAGCTATCATCGTAGTATTGGTATGGCACCATTTGAGGCGTTGTACGGGCGACGTTGTCGTACTCCATTATTCTGGGATGAAGTCGGGGAACGACAGGTAGAGGGACCGGAGTTAGTCCAGCAGGCTATAGATAAGGTTGCAGTAATCAAGAAGCGGATTAAGACTGCTCAGGATCGACAGGCTAGTTATGCGAACACAAAGCGTCGACCTCTTCATTTTCAACCAGGTGAGAAGGTGTTTCTCCGAGTTTCGCCTTTTCGCAGGATTTTGAGATTTGGTCTCAAGGGTAAGCTGTCTCCGAGATTTATTGGTCCATTCGAGATACTGGAATGTGTGGGAGATTTAGCTTACAGACTTGCGTTGCCGCCGTACCTATCAAGTATTCATGATGTGTTCCACGTATCCTTGTTGAGACGTTATGTAGCAGATGAGTTGCACATCTTACATCCATCTGAAGTTCAACTTGATACGGATTTGTCTTACGTGGAGCGACCAGTTCAGATTCTAGATCGCAAAGATAAGGTGTTGCGGAATAAGATCATTCCTCTTGTCTTAGTGCAGTGGCAGCGTCGAGGCACTGAAGAAGCCACTTGGGAGTTAGAGAGTCGTATGCGTTCGGAGCATCCAGAGCTCTTTTGAGTTGTGCTTTGTATAAGTTTGTGTTTTCAGTTGTAATCATAGTATCAGTTGTATTCAACAACAATTGAGATGTATTAATGATGTTGTTATTTCGTTTTGTTCATTCTCTAAGCCTGATTTCGAGGACGAAATCTTTTGAGGGGGGGAGAATGTAGTAGCCCGAATTCCAAATTGGGTAATTAACGGAGTAATGGTGATTAAGAAGGTTTAAAGTGTAATTTTGGCTATGGTCATGATCGGACGGACCGAAGAGGGTTCGGAAGCACCGAAGAGTTCGGACGATCCGAAGTGTAGTTCGGTGAATCCGATCATAGGTGTCAAGTGTTGATCGACACGTCATTTTTCCATGCATGTTCGGACGGTCCGAAGTGTATGATCGGAGGATCCGATCATGAGCTGTCAAGAGCCAATGGACACGTAGCGTTCGGACGTTCCGAAGTGTTGTTCGGAGGATACGAACATGGCCTATAAATAGTGCTCGGATTTCCTCATTTTGACTTGCCAATTTCTTGAGTTTTCTCTCATTTTGGAGAGTTTGGAAGGTTTCTAGGGTTAGTTGTTGGTCGAGCGATAGCCAAGAGCTGCCAGGAGTAGTAGCGTAGCGGCGCCTGAGTTTCAAGGCAATCGACATCAAAGGGCTGTCGACGGACGAAGGTAAACCCTAAATCTTTGGTAGTACTAGGGAGTACTGGTTTTGCTAGTCGAGCATGGTAGTATTGATTGAGTATGCTTTTGATGCGTAGGCTTGTGCTAAACCTGATTAGCGGTGTTGCGTAAGGCTAGGCTTGCTGTGATAGAGGTACGAAAGTACTATCCGAGATATCCTGGTTGAGTATACATTCTTATATGTGTTGCATGAGTATTTGCTGCATTGTTATATGTCATATGATGCATGCTATTATGTCACGAGTTATGATGCATATTGCATATCATGTTGAGCCGTATCTCCTTCGAGATAGCCTTTACTGTTGAGCTGTATCTCTTTCGAGATAAGCTATATCTTGGGGCCGCTCAGCCCTGTCTTGTGGACGCATGGACACCGAGAGTACACAGTGGCCGACGGGTCGGGAGGGCTTCGGTGGTCCGGGACATTTTAGGTCCACGTCTGTCTTGTAGTGGATGCAGTGACCCAGAGGTTGGACCGCGCGGCACTATCCACTTGGCGCCTCTAGACTGAGCATTTTGAGATCCTTTGTGATTCCTGTTTCTTGACTACCCTGGTATCATATCATAGCATGTGCATTTCATATAGGTCTGTATACTCATATTTTTGTACTGGGCGTTCTTATCGCTCACGTCCTCGGTTTTATTTATTCTTGGACACCCCATTCCCTCGGGGCAGGCCTCAGGTTGGATGGCTCAGGAGGAGCAGGAGGAGGACGTTGAGTAGCTGGTTGGTTTAGTTTTCAGTGTTTTCCATTTGATTCGATATGGTTGTACTGGATATTTCATTTTGAGTTAGTCTTGACTTCGATTTCGATTGGGTTGTATAACTATTGTTGTTGGCCATATTTCCGCTGTTATCTCTGATTATAATTGATTAGGTTAATTGCATGCTTAGTTTTTGATTAGTAGGTGATTCTGGAACGGGTCACTACAGAACCAAGTTCATCCAAAAGATTGTATGAAACAATTGATGAAGAACAAGAGCTTGATCAAGACATTGAACCTAGACGTAGCAAGAGAGCTAGAGAAATCCTTTGGTCCGGATTTCATCACTTTCATGATGGAAAGTGAACCTCAAAGCTTCAAGGAAGCAATTAGTTCATCTGAAGGACCTCTATGGAAAGAGGCTATCAATTCCGAAATGGAATCAATTTTACAAAACCATGCGTGAGAATTAGTCAATCTTCCTCCGGGAAGCAAACCACTAGGCTGTAAATGGGTTTTCAAAAGGAAAATGAAATCAGATGGAACCATAGATAAGTATAAAGCCAGATTGGTAATTAAAGGTTACCATCAACGTGAAGGGCTTGATTACTTTGACACATATTCTCCTGCATCGAGAATAACCTCTATTCGTGTGATACTTGCGATTGCCGCCTTGCGGAATCTTGAAGTACACCAAATGGACGTAAAGACTGCTTTTCTAAATGGATATTTAGAAGAGGAAATTTACATGGAACAACCTGAGGGATTTTCTGCGATTGGGCAAGAAAATAAGGTTTGTAAACGGGTGAAGTCTCTGTATGGCTTAAAACAAACACCAAAGCAATGACACGGAAAATTTGATAAGGCCATGATGGAAAGTGGATTTAAATTCAGTGAATGTGACAAATGTGTATACATAAAGAACACTGAATTTGGATATGTCATTTTATGTCTTTACGTAGATGACATACTTATCATTGGTAGTAATGATAAGATGATCAAATCCACCAAGAAGTTATTGAACTCAAGATTTGACATGAAAGATTTGGGCTTAGCCGATGTAATCCTTGGAATTAAAATCCATAGAACATCAGAAGGGCTAGTCCTAAGTCAGTCACATTATGTTGACAAAATACTTGAGAAATTCAATAACGATGACTCTGTATTGGCTAGAACCCCGATAGATACCAGTCAACATCTATCAAAGAATCGAGGGGAGAGTATGTCTCAATTAGAATACTCTCGAGTCATTGGTAGTCTGATGTACTTAATGAGTTGTACAAGACCAGACATAGCCTATGCAGTAAGCAAATTGAGTAGATTCACGAGTAATCCAGGAGTTGAACACTGGAAAGAAATTATCAGATTGCTAAGATACTTAAGGTACACTCGTGATCATGGGCTGCACTATACCAGATATCCTGCTGTTATTGAAGGGTACAGTGATGCAAATTGGATATCTGATATGAAAGATTCAAAATCTACAAATGGATTTGTATTCACTTTAAGAGGTGCAGCTATTGCGTGGAAGTCTTCTAAATAAACTGTAATAGCTAGATTCACGATGGAATCTGAGTTCATAGCTCTTGACAAGTGTGGTGAAGAGGCTGAATGGCTGCGTCATTTTCTATAAGATGTTCCAGGATGGGAAAAACCTGTGCCGACTATATGCATACATTGTGATAGCCAATCTACAATTGGTAGGGCACAAAATAATATGTATAATGGTAAGTCTAGGCATATACGTCGTAGACATAATACCATTAGACAACTACTCTCAACTGGAGTTATCTCTGTTGACTATGTAAAGTCAAAGGATAATATAGCGGATCCGCTAACCAAAGGGTTAAACAGAGAGTTAGTTGCGAAAATGTCAAGGGGAATGAGGCTCAAGCCTATAGAATAAATTGGTGTGAAGGAAAACGCTGACTGGAGATCCCAAGAACTAGGTTCAATGGGACAACCTAATCACACTAATTTGGAGAATCACTGTGGGGGTTATCCCTAATCCATTCCTATCATGAAACAGTGAATGTTGAGGATAAGCTTACGGCTTTTAATGACTCTGATGAGAAGCAATATAGAATCACCTATGTGAGAGAGAAGTGGGGCCGCTTCGAAGGAATTGCATGGCTCAATTCTAGACCCTCTTGCAGAACCAAGAGTGTGTTCATGGCCAAAACGAACACAATCATGAGAACTGAATAATATTAGGAAGAGTCTTGTGTGAAGTATATCTTAACTCACACAAACGGCTGTACAGTTCGAAGACATCATATCTACTATCACCCAGTGAATTATTATGCTTTCACAAGGGAAGGTTCAAAGGGTAATACTTACCTATCCTATGCAAGATTCAACTGTTGAACTTTATCATGAAAACCGTTGAATATCCTTCAATTTCTATTCATGTGGGGGATTGTTGGACTAAGAGACTTATTGGGGCTTATTGGGCTTGTGTCTATTGAATGAGAAATTGGACTAGCAATACCCAATAGTTGTTTAGTGGGAAATGTCCTACATAAAAAAATAAACATAGCATTGGTGAGCTTATATTGAGTTGCACTTTATGGAGGTGTAACAATGATTGGTCAAGAGACTCTCTCTCGCGCGCACAATCGCGCGGGGGGGGGGGGGGGGGGTGCAAATCATGGGCCCGATTTGCAGTGGAAAAAGGCTTGACTTGTGTGCAAGCGTACGAGCGCGACCTGGGTGCGTCGAATGTCGGACCGATCAAGGCAAAATTTCCCACCAAGGCTCACCTGGCTTTTGCTATTTTTTATTTTCGAAAAATTATATTATGGACGTTTCAGCTGGAACAGTTTCAGTTGACCTTTGGTGTTCCAACTGAAATGACCTTTTGTGTTTCAGCTGGCCAGACCTTTGGCCTTTCGCATGACCAGCCGTAACTGTCCTTATGAGTGCCTATAAATAGAGGCAGCCTCAAGTCTTTCAGTAACACCCAACACACTCTCCTACATTCTAATATTTCGAAGCTTTGCTTGTTCTGTTGTCTCGGCTGCTGCTACTTCCGTCGGCTGCTGCTCTTTTTCTCGTTACTCTGTCTCGTGATAACGTTCAGGTACATTTCAGTTCGCATTTGTGGTATCTCGTGCTAAGGTACTGCTGGTTGTTCCGTTGTATCATGAGAAACAGACGTCCAAGTTCATCCTCGAAGACTACCGGAGGAGACGAATCTGTTTTAAGGACACTGTATTTCATACAGGCCTCGGTTTGCTTTATTTTGAGCATTGTCCTAACTTTTTCTTCGCATTACTAGTTCGCTGTTTCTCATTTACTCGTGTACCTTTCTGTTTGTGCATACATTTTGTATAACAAGCACTTCCCACACCATCAAGTGTTTCGCAATGCATCTCTGAATTATCTTCCAGGAAAGTGACAATGAAATTAACCTATATTTTCCTTGTGAACAGGATCGATACATCGCTCAAGATTCAAAATCTGGTGTATTGTTCGAGTAAGCGAGAGAACCGTAGCATAAGCTGCTGCCATAGGAGACAATGAAGATGGATTTTACATGTCTACTTCTAAAAATTTCAATTATAGTCTCTCTCTCACAAAAAAAAAAAAAAAGAATCCGTTAGAGATATAAACTGCGAAAATTTGTAACAATTTCATATTTGTACAAATTTCAATTAAAGGTTATTTTAGTAGTTGAACCGAAATAACTATATCATCGCACCAGTGAAAAGAACCGAATGTCGAACAATTAAACTTATTGAATAAAAATCAAACTTTAACGATTTACATATTCAATAACAAAACTCTACCAATTTATTGGATTATTTTATAATTTCTCCCTTGTATAAAATTTTCTAACTTGAGGAAGCTCACTCCACTAAATTTTTTTTATTAATAATTTTTTTTTCCCAATAAAAATCAACTTGAACTCAACTAATAACATCACACATTGTATAAATAAGGAAAATGGGAAATTTTTTAATGAAATTAATTAACAATGTGCGAGGAAGAAATTAATTTAGGCTGTTTAATTTGATATTAATGTTGTTCAGATGAAGTATGTTATTTGATTTGGCTACATTTTTAAATAAAGACGGATTATTACAGAAAGGAAAAAAATATAGAAAATTGGTCATGTCAGTTAACTTACTTCATTTTCCGCTATTTAAGTAATAAAAACTTGGTGTGGTGCAATAAGTTGGCTTTGTTAACCTTAGTAGTCATTTTGTTGTTGAAATACTAACATGTTGTATGTCATGTCAACATTTACCAGTATCATGTTAATAATATCTAACGACATTCTAACACTTTGATTAAAAAATTTAAAAAAATATTTTTTAAAAAAACTAAGAAATTTTTCTAATACAATATTTTGACGATTTACATGCCAACATTTTGTAAGACCAATTTTGAAATGTTCCAATGATAGAATTTAGGGGTGGTATATTATATCGTAAAAAAATGTATATATTATTTCGTACTGAAAATTGCGGTATTAAAAATATTTATATAGATATCGTACCGAAAATTTCATTATAACGAGTCGAAATTTTCGTAATACCGAGACACAGTGTACCGAAATTTTCGATACCTATAATTAGCATACAAATTATACCGAAATGTAACAGTATACCGATTATCGATATTTCAGTACGATATCGGTATACCGAAAAAATATATTATATATTTTTTTAAAAATTTAACTTTATTATTTTAAAAAATATATTTAAATTTATACATATTATTCTTGCATTCGGTATATATAAAAAAATTTCAAATTAAATACAATTACCGTACTGAAAATTTCGATATTTTTTAGTATGATAACTTCAATATGATGAAATTCGATATTTTTTCTAACTCTTAATATAATTAACTTGCTCATGAATTTAGACAAAATATATAAGCTCAAGCTCATGATGCTTGAGATTCTAGTTTACAGATGCAAGTCCCAAGCTTTTGGTCAAGAAAATTAATATTGATTGGAAAAGAGTTTTGTTTCCTATTTGAGAAGCATTTTCTACTCATTTTACCTATACCCAGTTTGAAACTTTATGAGAATTGTTAGAGTAAATGTCCAACAAGTCAACTTGTGGTTTGAGATTTTACTGACTCTAATGTAAAACGATATTTATTTTAATAATTTTTTACGATTTTATTCAATTATGACATTATGTTTTATCTGTATCATAGATAAAGTAATTGAATATACAATAGGTACCATGAGGTTTGTCTCACAATATAAGATCATGAAACTCATTAGGAAGTGTATCGTATATTATAAACGAGTTCTTAGTTGAATCAACCGCCTAAAATGAGGATAAAGTCGCTTGAGCTCGACACTAGCATCTGTGATGTAAACTCCATGTTTCATTGCCAAGTATATGAAGATGTCCATTTATACAGATGAGTAAATCATCAGTCCTTTGACCCGGAACAATGTAAGGGTATACGTACTAGCATGTACTTTGATCCATTTATCGATTCTATTGAGGGTCATCAAGTGACGAGGTTGAGTGTAATTTCGAAATATGTAAGAGCAAATTCATTGTAGTCGGGGATTCACTGTTTTCATACGGGTGAAGATATCCTATGTGGTATGACGAATTAATAGTGCAAGGATTTTCTGGCCAGAGCAATAAATGTGCTTTAGAGAATCCTAGTTGCACATACCATGCCACTATTAATACTCAAAGATAAATCACATCGTTATCGAATGCATATACAACTCTTGATATACCAATGGTTGCAGATTCGATCGGGATATATGTGTTGAAAAGACCGTATTTTACGCTAACCATGACTTAAGGTTCTTGCATGAACTATCAGCAATACTTAGGGGATCATGAGGCGATGCTACTAGACGTTCTTACCATGATCCGATGAGTGTAATAAAAAATGATTTATGACATTCTTGATCGAAGAGCCAATGAAAAGAATGATGTTAATTAGGATAAGCCCTAATAAGAATAAATGTTATTCTGAATCATATGGAGATGTTAACCCACTGCTAGTTCTATCCTTGAGTCAGAGGGTCGCACAAGTATCAGACAAACGGGAAAGTCAAAGTTAAAGAAGTTGAATTTGGCGACTATAGTTTGATGGAGATCAAACATGATGCTTATTAAGGAGTTTATAAGCTGATTTCACAGAATGAAATAAATAGAAGTTAGCTTAATTACTAATTAAGGAAGGAGAGTGAAACTGCCTATTTTGGTGAAAGAGAGAATCAGTCAGTAAGGCTACTATTGATGAAGGTCAAGGCTCGCTTCTTTGGCCATGTATTAATTGTGCAGGTATAAATGTATTAATGTTTATATATATACCATTTATATAGAGATATAAAATATGTGTATATATAATATTAATATATCATGTATTATCAAAAATTAATAAACACACAATGTAATGATAATAATATGAGAATTTTATTATAATGAAGTAATAGAGTGCTGGTGGGGCGAGGATTAGGAATCCTTGTGGGAGAGAAATTCCCTATAGATCAAGAATCACACTCTATAAATACATCATAAATGCTCATAATAAATAACATAATTTTTGGACACAAAATTCACAAGAAAACCTTCCCACTTCCTACACAGTCTCGGCCACACCACAAGTTTTGGTAAACAAAATTTTGGCCATCACTCGTCCTTCACCAACGCGCCTCTGCCGCTGCACCAATTTCGGATTTTGAAAATTCGAATGATTCAGTCTCAACAGACAAATCATTTGGTTTCTCTAGTGCATCCAAGCGAAGAATATAGTTTCTGATCGTGGGCTAGATTTGACGATCAACCGGAGGGAGATTCATTCGTATGGATTTACAAGAAGGACTATTTCTGCTTAAAATTCGGAATATTTTGGAGCCAACGTTATACGCAAAGGTAACAATCTAAAAACCTTTTGAATGATTTATAAACATACGACACCCAAGGACTGTTTCGAACATCCAAACAAAAAGTTAAAAGTTCTGCTGCTCTTTGGGTGCAAAAAAACGGTGACCCAACAAGAATTTTATGTTTCTAATTATTTATTCAAGACAAAAATTAGCCTAAATCAAAAGTTTTATTCGAAAAATAATGTAGTTCTTCCAAATTGACACCAAATCTCAAAATGCATTTTCTATAAAAATGATACATGATGTAAGGTAATAAATTCCACAAGAAACACAATCATTTTGTAGAAACTTGGAATATATCATAAAATAGATAAATAATAAAACACGAATATAGTTTGTACAGTTGGGATGTGCATACATGTGACCTCCAAATACAACACGAAACCAAGGGAAAAATCAAAATCGCAAAACATAAAATGCTACAAGTAATTTCATTCACGATCTAAAATTTTAACTCGTGATTTAGATACATGCAAATCAAGTCAGATGCCTTTTCTATAAATTAAACATATATATCTCTTTTATTCATATCTATATAAGATTTTTTTTTATTACATAGGGGCGCAGAGACTCGAACTCCACTATGATATCAGGTTAGCAGAGGATGAGATCAAATGAGCTACAAGTCCAGTCTCATAACTATATATGAATTTTACATTAATGCGAAATCTTTCCTTTTGTTGTGTTATACTATTGGAGAGCAAGAATTACTATGTTATAGTAAACTTTAAAATTGATATTTTCGATTTTTTTTTTTAAAAAAAATAGGCAAACAAGCAAAATTTTGCATTTTAAACCGAACCCGAATAACAACTTTCGACTTGATTTGATCAAAGTTTAAATGTTCCATAGGTTCGATTTCGATTTATAAAAATACATAAATCAAAACGGACGAATTTGATTCCAAGAAATTCAAAAAGTTCTAAGATACACAATTTCATCTTCTAGTTTATCGTGGTGCAATAATTTTCTATCCAAACAAAATAAATAAAAATTCATACAATTCCCTCTTTCAAATGCTACCATAATAATATGGTGACAAAAACTTGTGTGAGACGATATCATGGATTGTATTTTGTGATACAGATATCTTATTTGAGTCATCAATGAAAAAATATTACTTTTTATGCTAAGAATATTATTTTTTATTGTAAATATCGGTAGGGTTGACACGTCTCACAGATAAAGATTCGTGAGATCGTCTCACAAGAGACATACTCTAATATGGTTTCAGAATGTTAGAAGGAGTCTTGTTCGTTTTTGTGTACAATGTGATAATTTTCAGCACTTGTTGATGTTGTAAACTGCCCATATACTCCTAAAAAATTAGAGGAGTTTATGGGTTATTAAACAGCCATAAATTACTCTGCTAAGCAGTTACACCATTTGACATACTTGCATGATTCAACTTTTCAAGATATGGTTGTCGGTAATTTATTTTGCTCCGACGCTCTCATGGTGCACCAATACGAAGATGCTATGTGATTTTCCAAAAAAGAATGTTTTTCGGGTAAATTATTTTATGTGTTCCTGAATTTCTTCGATTGATCCAGAATTATACAAGGTATGCAGAGCGACTAAAGTTTAAACAAATAGTTTATAAAAGAGTTTATAAGTGTATTACAGATTTTAAAGTTGTGGGAGTTGACTTGCAGACTCCTAATTTTGGTGGCGAAAAGTGCAATCGCCTGATTTAGTGAAGGAGTTTCAAAATAGACAGCTGCAAAAAATTAGTAAGTGGAAAATTTTGATATTATAAATTTTCAATTTTCATTATGAGATTTGTATTCTCGCTGCATCGGCGTTATCTGATCGCTGATCGGGAATATAATATAGTCATAGTTATTTAATTAGTATATTTCGAATATGCTAATTAAATATTAATTAAGTATTTTTGACTATTGTGTGAAATTCTAATGAAATATTGTAGACCAATCTAGAATTAATTAATATTTATTTAGTTATGTCATATATTGTCTAAAATTGAAAATACTAAATGAGAGCACGACTCAGTATAGATTATTTGGATTGCAGAATCTTAATATAACTCTAACTAGTGGGAGTTCTAGTTAACCAATAAAACCTAGTAGATTTTTTGACCAAGTGAAATCTCATAACTTAGAATACTAACAGGATTCTAACTTAAAGTCTTAGTAAGATTCTAAATCAATCCATGAAAACTACAAATATGACAATACATTTTATATTTGCATACGAGATTTTTTCTCTCTTCTCACAACACTCGAAGTTCTCGGCCATGATCACCACCATCACAACCGCGATGCGTCAAAGCCGCCATCATATTCTGGTGTTCGATCTTAACGCAAATTTCTATATTCTCTAATGCATATTAGAAAAGAATCCAGTCTTTGATCATAGACCTAATTAGACAATTGAAGAACGACGTTACTTCTAGTAGATCGATCGTAGAGACTTACAAAGACTATTTCTGTTTTCCCGGAAAAGTTTGATGTCAAGTGTCTTAGAACGCAAAAGTAAAATACACTAAATATCATGTGGATTTGAATCGAAAAAAGGGTACTCGAGCTTTTAGATCATCATCAAATCCGACGACCATGTTTCCTGTGGATGAATGAACAACAGGAGAAGAATAATCTGCTGGGTTTATTTGCAAGGATGGGCTTCTCTAACATAAATTTGCACAAATCCATTATCACAAATCTCCTATAACCACACAAGTTTATTTATGTGAATTTCTCCTATTTTTATAATATATTCAAAAAGTATTGATAATATGAGAATTTGTAAAAGAGAATATAAAATATGTTAGTTATTTCTGGATTAAAAATTTACCGAAATAATTTTTTGCGACAATTTTTTCCAAAGAAAGAAGACCAAAATTAGTTAATTTAAAAGGTTGATATATGGTTAATAATGTAGTATAAAATATCAAATTATATTTTTTTGGGTCAATAAATATAGTACGGACCGGCAATATAATTCTAGATTTTACACCTACTTGATACTCGGTACATATTTATGAAATGACGAATAATACTGGAACGTCTCTTGCTTTTTAACTTTAAATGTGAGAACCCGGATTTCCAGCAAAATCATTTCAGTAAACAATGCAAAATTTCCAGCAGAAGATAATATTCAGAAGCTGGTATTTTTCGAGCAGACATGCATTTTCCAGCAGCAGTAGTAGAAGAACGAGAAATCAGCAGCAGCAGAAGAGCGAGAAAGAAGCAGCAGACAGTTACTGATTCAGCTTAGACTTGTAACTGAAGCATTAAAATGGAATCAAAGCCGTTAAATGCATATTATGACCATTAATAGGGGACCTAACAGTCAGATTTCGGCTTATAAATAACACTCTCAAACCTCTGAATTGGGTTACACAAATCTTGAGAGTATCACTTGAATTTTCGAGCTAAGAGAGTGCTGATTCTCGAGCAGCAGAACCAGTAGCAAGAACAAGCATATTTTAGACTTTTACCGAAAAACTTTTAGCAAATTACGGTAAGTGGGCTTATGTATAAATATCTTGCAATCCGTTTGATAATTATGTTTTAAAGTTCAGTTTCTGTATGATTTCTGATATATGATTTTGAAGCACTGAAACTCCCTAGTGAACTAATGGTAGGAATATATATTCTGAACATTTCTGAATTCTGATTCTGATTCTGGCCTCACCCCTTAGAGGAGAGAACATATAGGGGACTGATATCAGTTTTAGCCATGAAATTCGCTAACGTGCTCAGTGCTTACTAATTCTGATTTCTGTTCTGAAGCCTTTAAAGTCTGAATTCTGATTTCTGTTATGAAAATACGAGTTTTCTGTATATTATTATATTACTGTTTCTGTTGAAAACGATTTCGAAAACTGGGAGTTATTCCCGCCCCTGCTTACTGAGTGACAATCATATCACTCACCCACCAAACCCATCTCAGATAAGAACGAGGAAGAGTTGATAGCAGAAGAGGAGCAACGTCAGTTTTGGGGCTGGTGATGAAGATCGTTGTTCTTAGTTCTAATTTATGTTTTATTTCCGCTGCATCTGTTCAGACATTGTAATATTATGATTTTACATTTCCGCTGTAAAACATTTGTCATTGAGTTGTAACAGACAATGATTATTATGAATAAAAGACGGGTTTCTGAAATTCTGTACTTCTGAGGCTTGTTGTTTTCGAATGTAATATTTGAGAGCAACGCCGGTGTCAACCAACCCCCGTCCCGGGGCGTGACATTGAAGTGGTATCAGAGCAGAACCGGGTTTCATAATCTGGGGAGGAGGAACTAGAAATAATAAGTTCTTATAGACTTCTGAAAATAAGTCCTGAAAGTTACTGAAAATAAGCTACTGTAATAGACTACTGAAATGATAGACTGAATACGTACAGTTAGGAAAATCAGTAGGGAAACAAATCAGTAAACCAGTATATCTGAAACCAGAACCAGTAGATGTAGACCAGAACCAGTAGATGGAAATCAGTAGACCCAAAACCAGTAGCCCGAAACCAGAACCAGTAAACAAAATCAGTATATCTGAATGCAGAAGACTGAGTCAGTAGACTCGGAATGCAGCAGACAATGCTGGAAAAGCAGCAGACTGATTGCAGAAGCATCAGAGTTGCAGTAGACAGTGTATTACAGCAAGGGAATGCAGTATACCTTGCAAATAACATGGAAGTTGAGGTGTTTTTCGCACCAACTTCAAACGGCCATAACTTTTGATCCAGGAGGAATTTTTACTATTAAAAGTAGGCGTTGGAAAGCTCTCGACGAGGAGAACTTAACCTAGAACCAGTTATCATATTAGCACCACCGACGAAGCCCAAAATCCATCGTTTAGATAGTGATATCATCATTTCCGTAAAATTTTCCAACTTTTCGAAACTTTGAGGAATTTTCATTTCCAAATGACTTAGTATTTTTACACCAAACTTGGTA
Organism: Primulina eburnea; assembly: GCF_022965805.1. NCBI lineage: Eukaryota > Viridiplantae > Streptophyta > Magnoliopsida > Lamiales > Gesneriaceae > Primulina > Primulina eburnea. Next base: position 2,039,690 of record NC_133113.1, read on the forward strand.
CCATTCATGTTTTTGATGTCAAGGATTTTTAGTAAATTTTTCACGTAATTCTGAGATCGAAAATTTTTGAGCTATTTCTTCTGTTAATTGTATAGGCAGTACAGATTCTGTTCATGCCAGTATTTGTCTATAACTCGACCTATATTCTTGAGATCATTTCTGAACCTTTACCCTTATGTTTTTGGATGTAGGATATGGCTGACCAAATTAGCTACATTAAGAGCTTAGAGAGGAAGCTAGAAAAACTCAAGGAGAATAACTACTGCCTAAAGTTGGACAAAGATGAGTTAGAGCGTCGAGCAGAGCACTTAGAGGGTGATGTTCAACGTTATGCTCACTATCTGCGTGAAACAGAAGAGAGGAATAGAAAGACTCAAGAGGAGTTTGAAATATCCCAAGAGACGGTGGCAGAATTCATCGAGCTACGTGACACACTAGTTGACAAGATCCAAATTCTTAAGGATCATAATCATCAACTCGTGCACCAGCACAATCAGTATAGTGAGCAGACCGATGCTCAAATTCATGAGTTGTAGAGTACTGTTGAAGTTCTTAGCGACCAGAATGCAGTTCTGCATGGTCATATTGAACATCTACAAGCAGTAATAGCCAACCATGAAGAAGAACCTGAGGTGGATCCAGAAGAAGAAGAAGAAGAAGAAGTTGAAGAGGATCCTATGGATTTGGGATTAGGAGAAGTAGTAGATTAGCCTATCAGTAGTTGTTTTCTTTGTAATAACACTTGTCCCACTTGCATTTCTGTTTTCATTTCGAAATTCAGTTGTAATTGCACTTCTTGGGAAATCAATAAAAGTTATTTTTATCCATTGGTTTCATGTTTAAATTTCGAGCAATTACTCAATCATTTTGTTTCTTTTCTTGAGTCCATATTTTGTCATCAACCTTAGAACTTTCGTACTTGTAGGAAATGGACAGAAGACCAGTAAGAAACAATCGCAACCCCCGTTATGGAAACCGCAACAATCGCAATGACGACCGTAACAATGAGGAGGCACAGCAACAACCCCCACAACCACCACCAGCAGTTGGACTCAGTCAGGTGGACTTGATGGCCATAGCCACGATTGTGGCAACTACGCTGCAAGGGTTGGTCAACCCAAATGCTAACCAACCACCGCCACCACCTCCAGCTCAGAACAACGGGACTAAGCAGCACTACGAGACTCTCCGAAGAGCAAGAGTTCCAAACTTTGATGGAAGCACCGATCCGGAGGTTGGACAGAATTGGATGAAAGAGGTGGAAAATCATCTTCGACTACTAGAGGTTCCCCAAAGGATCAGAGTAGAGGTGATTACACCTTTCCTTGTGGATAAAGCTGCCAAATGGTGGGAAGGAATCTCACCAGCTATGATAGAGGCGGGACCTATCACTTGGCAAAGGTTCCAAGAGGCATTCCTGAGGCAGTACTTTCCAACAGCAGTTCGAGTGTAGAAGCTATCAGAATTTGAAAGCTTGGTTCAAGAACCAAACATGACAGTGGTGGAGTATTCGTCCAAATTCCACTCGTTGGGAACTTACTCCCCAACCATCATGGGAGACGAAGCCTTGAAGATGCATCGCTTCAAGAAGGGATTGAACAGCCGTATTCAATCTGCCATTGTCGTTATCGAGCCCAATAGTTTTGATGAATTGAGGGGAGCCGCCATCATGGCTGAAAATGATATTAAGAGGCGTGAAGGCGAGAACAAACTCAAACGTCCTCAGCCAAGCCAGTACCAATCGGGCCAGCAATTCAAGAGGTCTAGGTTTGCAAACAACCAATTTACCAGTGCTCCATCCAAAGGAACCACTTCTTCTCAATCAAACAAAGAAGGAGTCAAGTGCCAAACTTGCGGATTCACACACACGGGTGAATGTCGTAGGAATTCTGGAGCTTGTTTCCGTTGTGGAAAGATGGACCATCGTATTGCTCAATGTCCTCTTCCAGATCCAAGGAACGGACCAGCAGGAGGAACAACTCCAAACAAGCCTAAGGAGAACAAGCCAAATGCTCGAATCTATGCTATCACTCAAGAAAAAGCTGACAACTCGAATGATGTCATAGCTGGTACCATTCTAATCAATAATATACCTGTTTATGTGTTATTTGATTGTGGTGCTACGCATTCATTATTTGCCAAGAAGTTAGGAGCTAAGCCTGATAACCTAAAAGAACCATATAGAGTAGCAACTCCTGCTAATCGAATTTTAGAAACTCGCACTCTATATCGGAATATTGGTGTCCTCATAGAAGATCAGAATTTCAAGGCAAACCTGATTCAACTAAACATGGTGGAATTCGACGTAATTCTTGGAATGGATTGGTTTGTCAGGAATCATGCCTTAGTAGACTGTCATGGAAAGACGGTAACCATCCAAACTCCACACCAAGAGAAACTTTTATTTCATGGCAAAAACAAAGAACGAAAGACTCTTCTTTCTGCTTCTCAAACTTGGAAAGCCATGAAAAGTGGAGAAGAAGTTTACCTAGCTATGTTAAGCGAGGTGAAGAAAGAAACCACACTTACGCTAGAAGAGATTCCAGTTGTACAAGAATTCCCAGATGTCTTTCCTGAAGAACTACCTGGCAAACTTCCCGATCGCGAAGTGGAATTTGAGATTAACTTAGAGCCCAATGCTACACCAATTTCAAAAGCACCATACCGAATGGCTCCAGCAGAGTTGAAAGAACTCGAAGAGCAACTTCAAGAGTTGTTGGACAAGAAGCAAATCCGACCAAGCGCATCTCCGTGGGGAGCTCCTGTCCTATTTGTAAAGAAGAAAGACGGGAGCATGAGGATGTGCATCGATTACAGAGAGCTGAACAAGATCACAATCAAAACAAATATCCGCTTCCAAGGATTGATGATTTGTTTGACCAACTCAAAGGTGCTTCAGTCTTTTCCAAGCTCGACTTAAGGTCAGGCTACCACCAATTGAAGGTCAAATCAGACGATATCCCAAAGACAGCCTTCAGGACAAGGTACGGACACTATGAGTTCACAGTGATGCCGTTCGGATTAACAAACGCTCCGGCAGTATTCATGGATCTCATGAACAAAGTGTTTAAACCATTTCTTGACAAGTTTGTTGTGCTATTTATCGACGACATTCTAGTATATTTGTCAAGTGACGACATTCTAGTATATTTGTCAAGTGAAGAAGACCACAAAGAACATCTTCGTCTCACCCTCCAGAAGCTGAGAGAAAAGGAACTATACGCCTAGTTCAAGAAATGCGAATTCTGGCTAGAGAGCGTCGCATTCTTGGGACACATAATATCAGCAGCAGGAGTATCTGTGGACCCTAAGAAAGTGGAGGCAATCTCGGATTGGCCTACACCAAAGAATGTGACAGAGGTACGAAGCTTCTTGGGGTTAGTAGGCTATTATCGAAAATTTGTTGAAGGATTTTCCTCAATAGCCATACCTCTCACCAAGCTCACACAGAAGAACTCTAAGTTTCAATGGAGTGAAAAATGTGAGCAAAGCTTCGAGACTTTGAAGAAGAAGCTTACATCCACACCAGTGCTAGTATTACCTATGGAAGGTAAGGACTACACCGTCTACAGTGATGCATCTAAAGAAGGTTTAGGATGTGTGCTCATGCAAGAGGGAAGGGTGATTGCATACGCGTCAAGACGAAAGTGTCGGTCACCACTGTATTGGAATGAGGTAGGGGAAAAAGCCATTGTTGGACCCGAAATGATCCAAGAAACAGTGGATAAAGTTGCCGTGATCAAGGAGAGATTAAAAGTTGCACAAGATCGACAAAAAAGCTGGGCTGACCTTAAAAGAAGACCCGCGGAACTCGAAGTCGGAGAGAAGGCATATGTGAAAGTGTCACCCATGAAGGGTGTAACCCGATTCAATAAAGCTGGGAAACTGAATCCCAGATACGTCGGACCATTTGAAATTCTTGAGAAAGTGGGAACACTTGCTTATAGATTAGCACTTCCATCCGACATGTCAAGAATTCACAATGTATTCCACGTCTCGCAGCTGAGGAGATATATTCCTGACCCAAGTCACATTCTGGAAGCTGGACCACTTCTGGCCGAGAGTAATCTAAATGAAGAGCTGAAATATGAAGAGATTCCGATTCGAATTGTGGATCACAAAGACCAAGTACTGAGGCGACGAATTATTCCATATGTCAAGGTACAATGGTCCAACCACACCGAAAGAGAAGCTACTTGGGAGTTGGAAGAAAAGATGCGAACACAATATCCCTATCTCTTTGAAGATCAAGTATAGCCAAGTTTCGAGGACGAAACTTTTCATAAGGAGGGAGGGATGTGAGAACCCGAATTTCCAGCAAAAGAATTTCAGTAAGCAATGAAAAATTTCCAGCAGAAGATAATATTCAGAAGCTGGTATTTTTCCAGTAGACATGCATTTTCCAGCAGCAGCAGTAGAAGAACGAGAAATCAGCAGCAGCAGAAGAGCGAAAAAGAAGCAGCAGACAGTTACTGATTCAGCTTAGACTTGTAACTGAAGCATTAAAATGGAATCAAAGCTGTTAAATGCAGATTATGACCATTAATAGGGGACCTAACAGTCAGATTTCGGCCTATAAATAACACTCTCAAACCTCTGAATTGGGTTACACAAATCTTGAAAGTATCACTTGAATTTTCGAGCTAAGAGAGTGCTGATTCTCGAGCAGCAGAACCAGTAGCAAGAACAAGCATATTTCAGACTTCTACCGAAACACTTTTAGCAAATTACGGTAAGTGGGCTTATGTATAAATATCTTGCAATCCGTTTGATAATTCTGTTCTAAAGTTCAGTTTCTGTATGATTTCTGATATATGATTTTGAAGCACTGAAACTCCCTAGTGAACTAATGGTAGGAATATATATTCTGAACATTTCTGAATTCTGATTCTGATTCTGGCCTCACCCCTTAGAGGAGAGAACATGTTTTAGCCATGAAATTCACTAACGTGCTCAGTGCTTACTAATTCTGATTTCTGTTCTGAAGCCTGTAAATTCTGAATTCTGATTTCTGTTATGAAAATACGAGTTTTCTGTATATTATTATATTACTGTTTCTGTTGAAAACGATTTCGAAAACTGGGAGTTATTCCCGCCCTTGCTTACTGAGTGATAATCATATCACTCACCCACCAAACCCATCTCAGATAAGAACGAGGAAGAGTTGATAGCAGAAGAGGAGCAACGTCAGTTTTGGGGCTGGTGATGAAGATCGTTGTTCTTAGTTCTGATTTATGTTTTATTTCCGCTGCATCTGTTCAGACATTGTAATATTATGGTTTTACATTTGCGCTGTAAAACATTTGTCATTGAGTTGTAACAGACAATGATTATTATGAATAAAAGACGGGTTTCTGAAATTCTGTACTTCTGAGGCTTGTTGTTTTCGAATGTAATATTTGAGAGCAACGCCGGTGTCAACCAACCCCCGTCCCGGGGGGTGACATTGAATACTACTAATTTTTTTTATTTAATAATCATAAAATTCGAACTCTCCTTTAAAATAACCCAACATTTGAAAATCTTAAACACATAAAAATCTATAAATCGTCCACCACCAAAATCACACGTCAACTTTTAAAATAATTCAAAACTATACTTCAAAATAAAGAATAAAATATTTAATGAAATAATTCTCAAAATATTTACGTCAAAACTATAAATACTAAGTAAATGCGGAAAATAAATATCCATTGTGAGTGCACTGCCAGACTTGATCCACTCAAGCGTCAGCGCTTCCCTCAAAATCATCCTCGCGTGCAACCATCCAAACCTAGTGGTCTAATGACTTAGCACGTTCTAACCATACGTAACAAATAATAAATATACATCTATATGTAACTGTGAAAAATACTTTTAATAAAAAACTTTAACTTGAGCATGCATAACTGAAACATTTTCTTTCATCATATAATTTTCCTTTCATCATATACATATATGTTTCCCTTTTTATTGAATTCAGATCGTTAATTGTGACTTTCGTATCAGCTGTAGGTCGATGGATTCATCTACATATAATTACGGTACTAGGAAGCGGAGACATTAACACTCCCACCGATCAACTGAGCCTTGGTCTTACACATCATCATATCATCTTATCATTATATTAGTCACAATCAATTCACCTACTTCAAATTTTCATATTTCCATCATTATAAAACTTCATGCATATATAAATCATTTTTTTTTAAACAAAGCAAGCAACACGTCTTTTAGCATTAACATTTCTTCATACAATTCCATAAACATTTTAACATTAATCATTACAACATTCAGGGTACTGCCAGGACGTCTAAAATTTTTAAGTTGTAAAATGACCGTTTTGCCCCTGAAACCCTAACTTTCCCAATATATCCTTAGACCTTAAATTACGATCCAAATCTATCCAAACTTAACATAACACCTTAAAATACAACCATAAATATTTCTTAGACATAAAATTAAGCTTCTCGACTAATTTCCAAGTTCGTTTTTAAACTTAAACATACGCCCCGATTCTAATCTGAATTGACTCAAAACTTAACCAAACTGGAACCATAGCTTATTAACACCTGGCCATACTCTATACAACCCAAACACAACCATTTAGACCTTTGATCAAGCCTAGGAAGCCTACTGAATTTTTGTATTGCCCATGTTCGAACCCTAGCTTGGACCAACCGTTGATTCCATCGACCCTAGCTAATGGCCGACCCAACTAGGCCTTAGCTGACCATCTTAGCACCTAGACCACCCCTAGAGACCCCACTGTAATGATCCTACAGCAGCTAGCACGCCACAACCCTCGACCCGTCATTTACAAGACCTACGTGTCCCTAAGCTCTCGACTCATGTCCTACACTTGTACCAGCAGCCCCTTGATCCATCTAGGACCTTGACTAGCCTCTCTTAGGACCCTTGAACATGTCCCTACAGCAGCTAAGAGCCCTGCCCTCCTAGGAAGCCAAGTTCGAAACCCTATACCATGAAAACCCTATTTTTCGTTCATCATGACACCCTATCATGTCCAGCCCTTAAACATGCACCTAAGGACCCTTAAACATGTGGAAAAACATTCATTCCCAGAACCCTACCATGGTAGAATCTTTGTGCATCATAACCATGAATTTAGAAACACAAAAACTCAAATTTTGTTCATATTATGCAATAAAAACGAAAATAAAAGGAGAGTTTTATATTTTTCATGCAAACATGGTTAAACACACATAATATGATTTGAAATGTGTAAAAAGAAGGTTTGGAAACGTACATTTGCGTTTAAACGCTCGAAATACGAATATTGAAGCGGTGGAACGTCGGTGAAGAATGGAGGACGATCTCTATTTTTTTTCTACCACTTTTCCTTGTCAAAACCCCACCGAAAAGCCACCTTGAGATGCAAGGGAGATAGGTGATCGCTGTTGAGAGGAAGAACGAAGAAGAAAATCAAAGAACGGACGAGAGAAAAAATCGAAATCTCCGTTGCAAGCATTCCCTTTAGTTCGGCCGTTTTCCTCCTTGAAGTCACGTAAATTTTGTGTGGTGTGTTTTGGGGTGTGTAAGTGTATGTGTGTTTAGGGTCACTACAAGAAAAATGATTTTCTGCAGCACGTCATCAACAGCGTGCATTAAAAGCACGCTGCGAATACTACTTTTCACGGCGTGCACCCATATGTGCGCTGGTAATAGTGTTGCACTTGATACTATTAACGGCGTGCATTAAAAGCACGCTGCGGATATTACTATCGACGGCGTGCATTAAAAGCACGCTGCGGATACTAACTTGATACTATTAACGGCATGCATTAAAAGTACGCTGCGGATATTACTATCCGCAGCGTGCATTAAAAGCACGCTGCGGATATTACTATGGACGGCGTGCATTCAAAGCATGCTGCGGATACTAACTTGATACTATTAACGGCGTGCTTTTAATCGAACGCTGTTAATTAATCATTTTTTAAAAAAAAGTCGTGTTCAGATATTAACGGCGTATATTAATCGCACGCCGTGAATAATATTATTCACGGCATGCATATTATTAGCACGCTGTGGAAAAAGAGGTCGAATTTTTTAAATTAGCGACGGTATTTGAGAAAACCGATTTTACGCAACATTTAGCGACGGTTTACAGAAATTCGTCGCCGATGTTAAATCGGCGACGAATTTTAGTACCCGTCGCTAATAAACATACATCGGCGACGATTTATTCACAAACCGTCGCTAAAAAAATCGCAAATTTACTATTCCATTTTCCTCCACACCACTTCAAACACTTAAAATTTTCTCTACTTATACGATTTAGATACTTGTTTTTGTTTCAATTTTTTGTTAATTTTTTAATTGTTAATTATAATCGTGAGTATTATTAGTATTATTATTATAGTTGTATGGTACTTTTTATAAAAAATTATTAAATTGCAAAAGTAATTTTTTTTTAATTTTTACGCAAAATTTAGCGACGGTTTAGTAACCGTTGCGAAATTATAAAACGGTCGCTAAGTTTAAAGATCGGCGCTAAATTAGCGACGGTTTGTCGGATTTGATTTGTCGCCAATGAGCAACGGTTTGTAGAAAACCGTCGCTAATATTTTATTTTTTCCGCAGGAAAGTTGTATTAACAGCGTACACATGCATGCTGTTGATAATAGTATAAACAATGTGCAACGCGGATAATCCTGAACTTTTAACGGCTTGGAACTTTGCAACGTGCAATGCGCGCTGCGGAAAGCCATATGCGCGCTGCGGAAAGCTGTTTTTGTTATAGTGGTTTAGGCTAAATTATATTAAAAAAGCAAAAACAAAAAGGTTTTCTAAATACTTAATTCATGGGATTAACTAACCTTAGTTTTTAATTAATAAATTAAGTCTATTAAGAATAATAAAATCATTAGGTCTCAAATTAAAAGATTAAAAATACATATTTCCAAAAATATCTTGTAAATTACATAAAATTCCTTTTTACCTTAAAAATGCTAAAATTCTTAAAATATTTAAAATAAATATTTTCTTAACTAAAAATAAAAATTTAGCTTTAAAATATTTAACATCTTAATCGTCTCCGATCCTCCGTCCATGGCCAACCACCGATATTCGCCTGAGAATCTTTAAATTATGCAATCGAACAAAATTACACAATTAATCATTTAGTCACTCGAAATATATCATTCATGCATCCAAAATATTTAATTAAAATATTTTAACAATTTAATAATTTTCATGTATGCGGTTTACATGTGCTGATTTTCGGGCATTACAAATACATTTCTTGGCATACACGGTTGTAAATTAAGAAAATCGTAAGAACTGAATAATTATTTATATTTTTTGTTATATTTGATACGAAATATATCACATTACAGAAATACCCATCTATGTAATATAATTTCCTAGTATCTTGAGACATTGTTTGAAGTTAAAAATAAAATATAATGCGAAGATAAATAATATAATACGATAATAAAAGAATAAAAAACGATAGTAAATATATTATTTTGTTTGTGAGTAGGTCTCTTATGAGATAATCTAACAAATATTTATCTGTGAGACATGTTAACCCTACCGATAGTCACAACAAAAAATAATGCTCTAGCATAAAAAGTAATAATTTTTCATGGATGATACAAATAAGAGATATGTTTCACAAAATACGATACGTGAAACCATCTCACACAAGTTTTTTCTTTTGTTTGATTGATATACTTTGTTTGATTAAATTTGATATAAGATGATAAATTATCATTTTATTATTTTAATAATTAATAAAATATTAATAATATTATTTATTAAAGATAATATTGTAATTTAAATTCAATGATTTGATTGATGTAAAATAATTAATTTGTATATAAATAAATAATATGACAAAAAAAATAGATGAGATAAAATAAATTATTCATGAATTAATAATATGCAACTTCAAACGGTGGCTTAGTTTTTAGTGGACTTATTTGGGCCTAAGAGACATGATAATACGAGCTTAAAATTGGGCTTGAACTGCTACACGTGGATACGGCCCAAATATGAACTGCACAATCTCCTGCGTAGCAGCGTATCACTTCTCCAGAACCCTGGTCAAAACCCTACACGAGCCACTCCGGATTCCAAACGAAGCAGCAGTATGGCTTGGCGTGGTTCGTTTTCCAGATCTTTCATGTCCACGGCCAGGGCTTCCGCCTTCCGCTCGTCGCCACCGCTCTCATCAGGTCGGCGCGTTCGCCCGCCTTACCTCCAACCCCGCCGCCTCTCGTTTTCTCATCCTAGGTCCTAAAATCGATACTCATTAATTTGATAGATTGTCATTACTTTTAGTCCAATTCAATTGAATTATCTAATATTATCGCGTTCGTGCATTTTCCTTGATTTTAGTCCAATTTCTTGTTCTTTTTTTCCTCATTGGGATCCATTTCTTATCCTGCTACTTGAATCCAATTGCCATGTGTGTATATCAGCTCGCGGTAAGTTGGATTCTTTGTAGAGATTCACCAACTTATGTGGTGCAGGACATTGGGGGAACTGGGATGTATTCAATCGCTGATGCCACTGCATAATGTAATGGCCGGAGCACGGCTGACATCTCACTTGGCAGCCAATGCGCGGGCGTGCTGTGAGCTGTACAATGGTACCTTCTGCCGTACTTGTCAGGATCGCTAGTAGTTTCTTTGTGAGTCTGATGCGTTTATTATTAGGATATAGTCCTGGTGATAAACGCTCTGTAAGAAATTTGAATCTTGTTTATTTTTCTAGTATAATTTTATAATCGATTTTGCGAAATGCCGTTTACCTAGGATATGGTCCTGGTGATAAATGCTCTATAGGAATTGTAAGCTTGTTTATTTTTCTAGTATGATTTTATAATCGATTTCGCCAAATGTGGTTTACTTTGATATTTGTTCCGATAAGGGGAGTGGTAGTTAAATTATGTGTTAGCTTTGTGAAAATTGGTTGATAAAAAAAAATTGGGATTATCGAGATTGATAGGGAGGAATGGAAAAGATGGGTGATGTCAGCTGCGCTTCCCGACAAGCAATGGCAGGATTCTGACTCTGAATTGTAGGTCAATTTTTCCCTTCGATTTGTAGTTTGGTCCATTGTGGGTTTTTTTTATAAGTATTGACATTGATGTTACGTGCATAGAGAGAAATTATGCTTGAGGTTGTGTTGAAGGGTACAACTTCCTCTATTAATGAGAAAACTGTAAACTGGTAGATTATCCTAATATCATCCTTTTGCAAGTGTGTGATAAATTGTTCGTTTTGTTCTTAAGCCAATCAAACAATTGTTCTGACTTCTGAGGTGTGCTCCCATTGTGTTTTCCTTGCTTGCTTTCCATTTGGAACTCATCAAATAGTAGAAAATGCAATAATTTTGCTAACATGAGAAGAAGTTGGGTGTGCTTGCATTGTCTCTTTCTTTCATATAATATATAATATATAATGGTATAAAATATTTGAAAGAATGCAGTCTCTTTTTTTATATAATATTGAAAGGATGTAGGAGACTGAGGGCTTTTAGGAACCAAAGCAGTTGGTTAAGTTTTATTTAAGCTGACTCGTGCTTCTGTTAGTTGACTGGCTCTTTTTGGCCATTTTTTGTGTTCATGAACCTATTATTGTTTGTACTTACTGTTTTGTCTTCTATAGTTTTGATTTAGGTTTGACATTTGAGAGAGCATTGGAATGTATATTATTTTTCTTCTTGTTTCTAATAATTCTTGCTCTCTTCTATACTTTATTTCTGCTTACTAAATTTGTCATTTGTGCACATCTTCACGGGCAGAAAACTATGTTGACTTTCAACTTTGTCGTATTCACTATTAGTTGTTTACGTTGCCATCAAATTTCAATATCTCTGCAACAGTGCACTTCTTCATAGGTTATCTACTATTCTCGAGTCAAATGATGATACTAAAGTTGCATGTTTATGCTACTTTAATTTAAATTCCAGCGTGCCTCCTTTTCAAGCGTTCAACCAAAAAAACTATAGATTTATCTTTTACGTTACTGGAATGAGAAGACCATCATTAATCTTGGGTAAATCTAAGTAATTCTCTTGTTTTATCTCATGGTCATAGATCTGTACATTGAACTATTAATTCTGAGAGTGTCAGTTCAGCTGGTTTGAGTGTGAATCCAGCTATTTCATATTGATATGTGATTGAGAGGGCCACTGTTACCTGTTGGTTACATTTGTCAATTGAAGGATCACCTCTGTCATAAGGGTGAGTGGCATAGTCTTTATCTTGACATAGTAACAGAGCGTATATGTATTGTTGTTTTAGTTGGCTAAGTGCTATCATAATGTTAAGTTGTTTTCTTAGGGACATGGATATAAACATAGAAAGAGCCTTGGCTAAACAGCTACCTATTCAATAGAATTCAGACTATCAACAGATTGAGCCATGTTGACATGACCCTAGGTCAATCAAGTTTGGTGTAGCTGATATAGGTTTGATATCCAAATATTGCTGTCTTAGAACCGGAAGTAAACTTGTTTTCTAAGTTCGAGTTTCCCCTCCTCCCAACATATCCATAAAACTACTTGTTCGAGATAACAAAAATTGAAAATAGACCCCTTTCATATGAATTTGGTATATGGAAAACCGATGCGTGTTGGGTTTTTTTCTAAATGATTCTTTTACATAACAAAATGTGTAATGCATTCTTTGCTACATCAGTTGTATTGTACGATATGGAGTCACTGTCATGTGTTAGGACCATGAAATTTACTTGGATTAGGTGGGAGTTCTATTGTCAACATTAAGTTAGTGCTGAAGAAACAAGTGGCTCTCCAGATCGTGGTCTATGAAGTGAATGACAACTCACCAAGCATACATGTAGTAGATTAAGTATTCTTAAATTCTCTGCTCCTACCCAAATCAATGTTCTATTAGCTACAAATACGCCCAAATGGTATAACATTTTGAAGAGACTACTGTGTCAGTTGTATGCTACAATCTGAACAATATAAAAATCGACTAGTTCACCGCTATAATATGACAGTATAAAATGGACCGAGTACTAGTTTGTCAACTATTCAGAGATACTGATAGTTTTTACACATTTCACATAACCATGTAATTCTTACACTGTGGCAGGCACTTGAACATATTGTTGGATCAACACAGTGGGTACTAAAAGATTGGATCTTGGCGAAAGGTGTCTCCTGCAGGAAATCTTGAGAAATAAAGAAAATGTTTATAAAGAATTGAGCACTTGTTTTCATGTTTTAGTAGATCACTTTTTTGAAACTGTTAATACGGATATTTGCTAGCTGCAATACTTGTGGTTGTCACAATCAACCTAAATTTGTAGTGCTTTGATGTGTATCGTTCTTCCTATTTGGATTAATTGTCACTCATCCTATTTAATGTATTTTGAAGGGTTGGGACTCTCTGTTGCGCATTGAAACAATTGCATATACTCTCATTCTCGTGGGTCACCATTGTATTTATCATAAAAAGCTAAAAATAATCAAAATATGTTTACCACTTTTATGTTTTAATACAATATATTCAATATGCCGATCTCGTGTATTTTTATTTTGTATTAGATTAAATGATAGTTGAACACGTTGTGTCAAAGCATAGAGTGCGTGTTAATTTAGGTGTAATATAGAGTTGCCCGTAAAATAATAGCAACGTGGAAAACATTGCATGGGGATCGCTGGTTTAACATTAATGTTCCATTATTATTTCAATTTCAGCACATATTTTGAAAATTATTGATCTGTTGGTTTAACCATCGGTTAACCAGTTGAACCAATAACCTAGTGACCTGATGTTTTTCCCTCTGTCAATGTTTGGGTCGGTCCAAGAACTATGTTCAGATCGAGAGGAAAGTGAAGACGGAAACAAACATTTCCTGTCTGTGCTTCGGGTAGGTTGCTGGATACAACACATTACTAAAATACTAACTACAAGGACATGTGACACCTTCTAGGTGTTGATCTCACATGCGACAATTTGAGATAATAAATATGAAAAGATATAATAAATTGGACAACGAGATTTACATGAAAAAACCCTAAAATTATTAGGGTAAAAACCACGAGCAAGATGAAAAGAATTTCAAAATAATATTTTTATGTTGTACAACTACTCACTGTGTTTTCAAAGAAAACACATATTCTATTAATACAGGAAAACAAAATACCTCACAAATATTATAGAACTAAGCACTTAAATGCTATAAAATGATATAAAACTCGAAGAAAAGATAAATGAAATGATCGAATTGTGTCTCTATTTATAATAGAATTTTGAGGTGTGAAACCCTGTGCATTTATTTAATTGCATATGAAATTTCCGCAACCAACCGTCTGCTTCCGACCCTCGTTTTGCCACATACCATTTTTTTCTAATCATTTAATGCACATTTGTCGACATTTCTCTTGCTTGGAGGTTTGATTGAGAATCAAACATATCTCCACATATCTTTTCAATCTTGTCATACCTGCTCCTTACGTTTCTGCTAGGAAACTTAATGATCTACACTACTCAAACTTTTCAATGTTCACTAGCTTGGTCAGAATATCAGTTATATTGTCTTTTGTATGGATATTCTGCATATCCACACTTTCTTCTTCTTCTACTACTTACCGCACAAAGTGAAATTGTACCACAATGTGTTTCGTCTTTGAATGAAAGGCTGGATTCCTTGCGATGTGTAAGACACTATGACTGTCACAAAACAAAGAAACCTTCTCTTGTTTGTGCCCGATCTCCTTCAATAACTTTTTAATCCATATTGCCTCCTTGTAAGCTTGAGTAGCTGCCATATATTCTTCCTCCGTTGTAGATAACGCCACAGCTGTTTGCAATTTTGAAACCCAGCTTACTGCTCAGTAGTAGATTTTCTCTTATCAGGATCACCTGCATAATCTGAATTGACACAGCCCCTGAGCATAAAATCCGATCCTCCATAACATAATGCATCATTTGAGGTACCCTTAATGTATCTAAGGTTCATCTTAATAGTACTCCAATGCTCTCTTCCAAAATTCGCCATATACCAGCTAACTGCTTTCTCTCCTTAAGAAATGTCCGGTCTTGTACAGATCACGGAGAACATCAAACTTCCCACTGCTGATGCATATGGTACTCGAGACATCTTCATCCTCTCAGCTTTACTGCTATGACATATCTCCAAGGATATCTTGAAGTTAACAGGAAAGAGGGGTCGATATTAGCTTACTATCTTGCATGTTGAAGCGTTGCAAGACTTTCTTCAAATAATTTTTCTAGGAAAGCCAAATCTTTCTGTTACTTCTGTCTCGGTGAACTTGCATCCTAGAATCTTGTTTGCTGGTCCCAAGTCATTCATATCAAATTTTCTAGCCAACTGTACCTTCAATCCTTGGACATGTTCTTTGTTAGGACCAGCTACCAACATGTTGTCCACATACAACAACAAAATAATATAATCATCATCAGACCTCTTTAAATATGTACAAGGGTCTGCACTCAGTCTGTTGTATCCAAGGCTCATGATATAGGAATCAAATCTTTTGTATCCACACATCGGCGTCTGTTTGAGACCGTACAGATATTTGTTCAACCTTCGAACCAAGTTCTTTGCATTTTTCCGCAAAACCTTCTGGATGGAGCATATATATTTCTTCTTCAAGATCTCCATGAAGAAATGACGTTTTCACATCTAACTGTTCTAGGTGTTCAAACATCGTATACAATGTGAACACTAAGCTGACTGTTGTAAGCCGAAACAAAGGAGAAAATATCTCATTGAATTCAATGCCTTCTTTTTGAGCATACACTTTTACCACCAATCTAGGACGATACCGCACCACTTGGTTATTGCCATCATGCTTGATCTTATAGACCCGTCTGTTTCCAATGACTTTCCTCACTCGTGGTAGTGCAACAAGATCTCAAGTGCTATCCTTGTCTAATGCCTCCAACTCTTCTTGCATTACTATCATCCACAAGGATACATTTGAGATTTGAGTAGCCTCATGAAAACTCGATGGCTCACCATCATCTGATAATAGACAATAAGCAATATTGCTTTCAGTGGCATAATCTGAAAGCCAACCTGGTAGTCTTCTGTCTCTAGTTGACTGCCTCACATTGGAAATCTCAGACTCAACATATTCTTGTTCTTCATTCTTTGGTACTGCTTCACAAGAAATTTGACATTCGTCCGTCTTATTTTCCATCAAAAATATAGTAGTTTCTGAATTCATTGTGCCTTTGTCTCCCTCTAATTTATCTTCCCCGAAGGAAACATTCCTGCTGATGACAAGATTGTAGACAATAGGATCCCACAAGCGAAACATCTTTACTCCATTAGCATAACCCAAGAAGATACATTTTCTGGATTTCGAATCCAACTTCGATCTTTCTTGCTCATTGTACAGAACGTACACAGAACTTCTAAATGTATGCAAATGAGAATAATCAGGTGGCTTCCCAGTCCACACCTCCATCGGAGTCTTCAGATCAATCACCACTGAAGGAGAACGATTGATAATATAACAAGCGGTTTTGAATCCTTCCGTCCAAAATGACTTGTCTAGACCCGCAGTACTCAATATAGCTCTCGGTCTGTCCAACAAGGTAATGTTCATCCGCTCAACCACTCCATTCTGTTGAGGTGTGTAAGCCATCATGAACTATCTTTTGATGTCCTTATGTTGACAAAATGCATCAAATTCGTCACTGATATATTCGCCTCCATTTTCAGTCCTAAGACACTTGATTTATTTTTTTTCAAAATCAAGTTCAACCCATGCTATGAATTCTTTGAAGATCTGGTAAACAACTGATTTCTTCTTGATTAGATACACCAGCATCTCTTAGAGAAATCATCAATGAACGAGACAAAGTATCTCACTCCTCCTAGGGATACAACCAGTGCTTGCCAAACATCCGAATGAATCAGCTCCATTATGCTTTTGCTTCTGACAGTAGAAGTTCTAATCTTTAATCTTTATTGTTTACTGACAACACAATGCTCACAAAAGGGTAGTGACACTTTTGTAAGTCCCGACAGCAGCTTCCGTTTTGAGAGAATTTTCAACTATTGTTATATGTCCAAGTTTTCAATGTCATAACACTGTTAATTACTCTCCTGAATCAATTGATGAAACAGCTAGTTCCGTCTCTTTGTGTGTTTCTCCCCAAAGTACATACATATTTGCAGCAACTTTTTCCGTCGTCATAACCACAAACGCACCTTTCGCAATTTTCATGATCATATTCTCGATACGTGTTTTGCACCTGATATCGTCCAATTGCCCCAATGACAAAAGATTTTTCGTCAGTCCCTTCACATGTCGTACCTAATGTATGGTGCGAATAGTATCATCAAACATTTTTATTTTGATAATACTGACCCCATCGATTTCCAATGCGTGATCATTTCCCATTAATATAGATCCTCCCGAAATTGGTTCATAATGATCAAATCATTCTCTCTGAGACTTCATGTGCCATGTCGCTCCTGAATTCATAATCCATGTGTCACAAAATTTGTGTCTGCTTTCTGCAACTGTTGCCACTTCGCTGAATAATATTTCATTATTTCCTGAAGTATTGGCCACATTTCTTTGAGAATTCTTCTCGATACTCGTACACTCTTTCGTGAAGTGCCTTTTACCTCCACATTTAAAGCAGTAAATATTTTTCTTCTTACTTCTCGACTTTGATCTACCTCGTCTTTGATTCTCACTGAAGTCACGGTGCATAAATCTTCCTCTTATCATTTGTAAAGCTTCTGCCTGCTTCGATGTTACCAACCTATCTTTCTTATTCTTGCGCTGACTTTCTTCTCCGAGAGCCGCAGTTAAGACATCGTCGAATTTTAAAGAGCCCATAAGAATATTGTTGGTTATGTTGATAATAAGTTGATCATATGAATAAGGTAGACTTTGAAGTAGATGCTCCGCTCGTTCATTTTTCTCTATTTTATGCCCCATAGAAGTGAGTTGGATAAATAGAGTATTTATTATGTTGATATGATCGGTCATCGATGAAGATTCCGCCATCTGAAGAGTATAAAGCCTTCTCTTTTAGGAAAATCTTGTTGTGTAGTGACTTGACCTCGTACATCTTTGTTAGAGTATCCCAGATAAATTTTTCTATTTTTATCTCAGAGATACTCGACAGTACTTCGTCTGCTATAGCCAAGTGTTGGCAACAATATTATCATTCATCTCATTCTGCTTTCCATCGTCCGTAATTTCCACTAGTTTATCTCCAATAGCCACCAAACAATTCTTCTTCCTTAAAACTGCTTGTATCTTTATTTTTAACAGCATAAAATCACTACAATTGAACTTTGTTATCTCATACATGCGGGCCCTTATGTCTACAAAAATTTTGTAGACCGGACAAAACAATCATTCCTTAATAAAAAATATAAAAATATATTTTCTTGTGTGGAAAATCAGTCTAGACTGCAACCACAGAGCACACTCAGAATTTTAAGAAATTTTAAAACTATATACCACTTGTTGGTCCCACGTGCGAAAATTTGAGATAATAAATATGAAAATAAAAAATAATTTGAACACCAAGATTTATGTGGAAAACCCATAAAATTATTAGGATAAAAACCACGGGTAAGATTAAAAGAATTCTACTATAATATTTTTATGGTGTAAAACCACTCATTGTATTTCCAAAGAGAAGGTACACTGTCTTAATAAGGAGAATAAAACACATCACAAATATCATAGAACTAAGTACTCAAGTGCTATAAGATGAGAAAAACTCGAAGAAAAAATAAATGAAATGATCGAATTGTGTCTCTATTTATAATCGAATTTTGATGTGTGAAATCAAGTGCATTTATTGAATTGAGTATGAAATTTCCTCAACCAACCTTCTGCTTCCAACCTTCGTTTTTCCACCTACCACTTTGTTTACTCATTTAATGCACATTTGTCGACACATGGTAGTTCAGTGTACTAGACTCACTTAAGGACATACCTTGCCACAATCACGGCTGCATGCACTGGACCTACCGCCAACGCGCACAAACTGTGAAAGCCCACCCGTCACACCCCAAGCCCAACCCATATAGTAATTAAGTTAAATAATAATAATAATAAAAGGAAAAAAACATGAATTTTTCTTTTCTATTTCCCATATGCATCTGCCGAAACTTTTATTTCTCTTCAACAAATTTCGAACTTCTTCCGTCGATTATTGCTGCTCCGATTGCTCAAAAATTAAATTAAATACATATTCGGAAAGCATGTGACGAGGGCAACCCATTGATACCATTTTGCTAAGAAAATTCGCGACTCCTGAAGAGCCCATCAGAGACCGCTGCATGTTTTCGCGGGAAAATTGGGAATAAACCTTGGGTTATGTTATTCGAAGCTTGAATCCAAAGCTTTGAGCAATTTTCGAAATTTCAGAGGCATAATTAAGATTTTAGGGTTTCAAATTTTGGGTATTTTAATTCATTTGAGTTCCAACAACTAATATACATTGTATTATTAATTGTAGGTGCTATATTGGAGCTAAGTGGAGGTATTAAAAAAATTTCAGAATTTATTTGGACATAATTTCGAAAATTCAGAATTTTATAATTGGGTTTTCGAATTTTAGTGTTCAATAATTAGGTGTTTAAATGCTATAGAATTGTTGTATATTAATTTTAGAAATTGTGAAGCCTAAATTAAGGATTTTTGGAATTTTAGGCTAACTTAGTAAATATTGGAAAAACATAAATTGAACTTGATATGAATTATTTGCCACATGATCAGATTTTTCGAGAAATCCTTGAGATATTTCATTGCTAAATTAGGTGTTCAGTTGAGGTACGCATGAACTGTTTTATTATGAGTATATATGATTTGGCATGACGTTAAGTATTTTGTAATGAGTTGTGGCGTGTCTTTGTGTTTCTGTGAATAACGTGATTGCATTCATGCATTTATTGAGTTGATACTATTAGTGCATAGCATTTCGAGCATTGACTCCGTTGATTACTATCATTATTGATCTGTTGAGCTGTTGAGTCATCTATGGAGATAAAACGAGCTTGATGAGTTTGGAGAGGTGTTACTACCAGGTGTTGTAACACTCGGCGCAACACTCAGTTGATTAATTTGGATCCAATGTTTCTCCTCCAATAGCGCAAACATAGAGGTATGATTTTCCCCTTCAATGGACTTATGTTCTTTGTTAAATTCTCCATAAGGAGACATTAATTTCTTTGTTTTTGGGAAGTCTATTTTGACACTCATTTGCATAATGTCCATAATCTGTGCATTCTCTACATTGCACAAAGTCGAATATCTTGGTATCTAATTGATTCTTTTCTTCATTCCTCAGTCAAAATTTTCCTTCAGTGGGTAACAACATCTGAGTTCTTTCAGGAGCAGCTATACTTGGAAACTTTGGTGGCTAGCATGTTTCTTCTTGTCTCTTATCATGAATTTGTCTCCAAATTTTTTTGTTATCAATGAGATAGAGTTTGCACACATGTTATAGTCATTGAATTCTAGAGATAATTGAAATAAGTCATTGTAAGAGTCCCCAGAGACTTGAAATGCAATAATTTTTCCTTTGTTATTATTATGTAAGTCCAGGTTCATCTCAAAGATTTGAAGATAACTTATCAATTCATCCAATCCAAAATCAGTCATATCGTGTGCTTCATCAATTGTACATATCATGATGTTGAAGTGTTCTGAAAGCGATATTAAAACTTTGCTGCCAATCTCTCATTTAAGATCGGATCACCAAGACTGAAAGCTTCATTGGAAATATCATCCAGCCAACGATCATAAGCAGTAATTGCATTGGTCTTTTCTATTTTCAAATTTCGTGGTAAGCATTTTCAACTGGGTCCTTCGCACACTTTCAGATCCTTTATAGTGTTTTTGAAGGATTTTTCCATGCATCCTTGGCAGAGACATAATTGGTGATTAAACTGAACATATTTGTGTCAACAGAAGAAAACATCCAACGAATTTGAATTGAAATTCAAAATTTGGACTTCATCACTCGTCCATATGCTTACTGGTTTGATCAAATTGTCACCGTCTTCATCAACCGTTTTTGGTGGAGTCCAACCATCGACAACACATTGTCATGCCCTTTCTTTCATGGATTTGATGTAGACCCTTATTTTGACTTTTCAAATAATATAGCTGGATCCGTCCAAAACTGGTGTTCAAAGCGCAGTTTTGACAAATGGCACATTGATAGTATTTTTTTATGTTATGCAAAAATAACCAGAATCTTACTTAGTAGCGTCAAGTGTCGCTCTGATATCAATTGAAAAAAAATTTGTTAACATAAAAGTACAAAATATCTGGTGAACTGTGTGCTTCAGACAGAACTGTTATGTGTGTTGTTGTAACACCTAACACAATAAGCAGTAAAATAAACAATTTAGTACACAATTACTTTATATGAATAAATCAAGAAACAAATAATTATGCTACTAAATTATTTATTATGCTGCATATTGTGTTAGGTATGCAGTGCCTCAGGGATAAAGATTCACTAGAAAAGATAGTCAGTTTACACATAAAAGGAATACTAGTGAATAACAAAAAGGTAACTCTATTAACACATTAAAGGAGCAAATTGCATCCAAAATCACCAAGAATAATCAAATAACTATGTATACAAACTCTATGAAACTGAAATCTCTTTGAATTAACAATTCTCAAACAAGACTTTGATTAGATGTGTTTGAGTGTTGAGAGTCTTAAACAATTCACAACAACACAACGACGAACATCGATCTCTTGATGACTTCATAACAGTCCATACGTTTTTTGTTCTTACTTGTTTCCTTTCGTCGTTCTCTCTTCTTCTCGCGTCATTTATTCTTCATTATATATAATGTTTATTTGACTTAGAGATGATTTCTTCAATAGATAGATATCTACAAAACATCGAAACTAAAATTTTACTAAGAAATAAACTCTTTTAAATAAGAAAAACATATCTAAAGTTAGTATAAATCTTATCATAAATAATATTAGTCTAAAAAGTCAAAATTCTATATTTTGATCGCAATAATGTGAAATAAAAGAAAAAAATAATAAAATAAATTATATCTTTCATATCGAGACATATTTTCTTTACACTCTTTATATAGATATATGTAAAGTTATAATATCTAGGAACGAAAATAATATAAAACTTCAATTGTGCTAAAAAATAATTGGCTCTCTTTCAATAATTTAGGGGCCACAAGCCAATTGCGATATGTCCTATTATACGAAACAATTACTCGAGGAACTGATCCCATGATAATTGTTTAAGTCGGCCGAACAGAAGTACTTGGCATCTTCTTTGAATTGGCCCTTTCAGATGCCTTAATTATTTCATAAATCTTCTTTGGTGAGGGCCAATTAAGATTCTTCTTGTCCTCCAATATCCACCATTATATAATTATATTAGGCTGTCAAATGATTTTAATTGGTTGAAAATTTTGGCATACCATAACATCATAATTTGTGATTCTAAATCCCTTGTATTTTGTCATAGAGTAAGTCTCTTATGAGATGGTCTCACGAATCTTTATCTTTGATACGAGTCAACTCTATCGATATTTACAATAAAAGTAATACTCTTAGCATAAAAAGTAATATTTTTTCATGGATGACTCAAATAAGATATACGTCTCACAAAATACGACCTGTGAGATCGTCTCTATTGGGATTTTCTTTTTCCTTTTCTTAATAAATCATCACCCATTAGATCACCACGACGAAAATTTGGACAAGGAATCAAGTGGAGAGACCTGTGTGATAACCATGTCTCCAAATATTAAAACAAAAGGCTTATTTCTCTTTCAAAACAACTTATAAGATCTGAAAATGTATTTGGTCATTCTCAAAAAAGAAAAAAATTGTATTTGGTAAAAAAAATTAAACGAACTAAGAGGATGTCAAAATAAGGTGATTAAATAGTTAAGGGAAATAAAATTTTGCCTATTACATTGTTCAATTTTTGGTTTTTGGTCCACTGAGTTTTCAAATTTTGATTTTCGTACATTAGTTTTTAATTTTGGGTATATTTAATCTAATTACTGACATGACATCAGATAAGTCAGCATGTTCTGGTGTCACGTGAGCGTTTTTTCTTGTCATGGCAGGTTTTTATGATGTCATGTCACCACTACGACGGAATAGGACTGAAAACTAAAAAAATTGAAAATTGGTGAATGATAAGCCCAAATTTTATAGGGATTTTAGGGATTTAATTTTATAACATTCGTGCTTATCTAGAATTTTATCCCTAATTATCTGTTTATCTGAATTAATTTTATAATATTTATATATTTGAATAAAAGATGAAAAATGCATAATTTGAGAGATAAAGATGATTTTATAAAATTTCAAAAGAAACAAAATAAAAAAAAAAAAGTAAAGAAAATATTCTTATATTTTATTATCTTGAAAATATTGAAGTTTTGGAAGAAAATTTGTTCAGATATTGATAAAGAAGAAGCCTCAAAATTGAAAAATAAAATCTCTACAATGTTTAAACATGATATGGGCTTCAAGGAATTGGAGGATTAGGCCCATTAAGAAATATAAAAGGCAGCGTTTGTGAGCAACAAGAGGGAAAGCGTAAAAAAAGAGAAAAAAAAACAGTACAGAAGAGGCGTGAGGAGAGAGAAAGGCAGAGAAGCAAAGGAGAGAGAACATAAGTGAATCGAAGGGAGCAGAAGTTAAGGGATGAGAAGAGAAGACAACAACAAATAGGAAGATAGAAGGCAGAAGCAGGAGGAATTCCTCAACACACGCCATAAATCACTAAGAATTCCTTTAATTCCTTCTTAATTATGTTTTCTTCATTGAATTTAAAATTAGGTTTGCACTTTTGTTTTGAATTTATGGAGTAAATTTATTTAGGCTAAGACCACGATAGGGCCAAACAATACTTTATTTGATATTTGATTTCTGTTCAATATATTGTTTTTCTTGATTTTAATCATTGATTGATTTAGTTTAATATTTCTTGTTAATATCCTGATCAACTATTTGCATGTTTATTGATTAATCACGAACGAAGATGATTGATTAAATATAGCAACAAAGACGTCATCAAAACGTGGTTAAACTGACTAGAAATAATATTTTAGATATAATTAAATTCAATTAGAAATAATTAAACTGTTAGATTTATTAACTCGAGCAATCTTTTAATAAATAAAATGGAGATTTCACCGTTACTGTCAAAAATTGAATAATTAATTGAATTTTAACACGTGTCAACATAGTAGAGTTTGGTAACGTTGTGTGTCTTAATTCTTTATTTGAATTTAAATCTCTCCTTGATCGTTGAATCCATCGTTTTTTAGTTACATTTATTTTATTTAATAATTTAGATTAATAATTCACATATCGTCTTTTTATTTATTTTGTCTAGCTTAAGTTAAGTGCTAAAAATTCTAGTAATTAAATATTAGTCTCTGTGGGATCGATACTTGGATTCATCATCCATTTACTATAACTTTACATAGTCCGTTTGCTAGATTTATTCACAACCGAACTCGTCAATCAATATACCAAAACCAAAACTTAATGGATCGAAACTCAATATTAGAAAAATTAGTTTTATCAAGAGTTATTTTCCAAATAATTAACTACTCCAACTCAAATTTTCAAGATTTAATATAAAATTATGATAAAAATGGTATTTGGCTAAATTAACTTTAAATAGTATGTAATCTTTTAAATGTCCACATAAAATGGTATTTGGTACATAAAATGATATATATATATATATATATATATATATATATATATATATATATATATATATATATATATATATATTGTGCATAATATCAAATATATATATATATTTGATATTATACACACCTACCGTGTATATTTAGGTGAACATTGATGATGTGACACTCTCCTACTAGATGAGCAATTTTTCTATGTTTCGTTACATCTATTGTTGGGTTAATCGTGGTTGATGAGGTTTGTCATAAAAAGTATGACACCAGATCTTAACAGATAATACAGTTTCTTTTGGGGATAAGGCCGGTAATAGGAAAATTGTAAGACTGATTTCTATGTGATACGAGAGAGTACTAACAGATAGACACACATCTCCCCGAACTCATGAGCCTAACAGTCCGAACTATTAGCAGCCAAGCAAATGTACGTATAAAGAAATAAAGTTGTGTCTTGGCTAATAGCTATAAATTTTGGCCTAGTGATAAGCGTTTGATCATAATAATTGGTATCTGAACGAGATTATGAGCTCAAGTCTCTCAAAAAACATATTTTTATACTTTTTGGGGAGAATATTGAGTTAAGCATACATGAATGAGAGTATTTGACATCTTAGAAGTTCTCGTGTGTCAAGTTGTTGTCATTGCGCCGCTTGATCTGATTGATCAACAATATAGAAATGGTAAGACTGGTCTCTAAAAAATATGCGACAACGTCAACAAATAGACAAATACCTTCCAGACTCACGTGTCTTACAGCCTTACCAATTATGAGCACTCTGCAGTGCCACAAATATAAAAAAATATCTCTTAACTAACAACTATAGTTTTTGACTTATTAATAACCGCTTGATCTTAACATATACTAAATATTACATTATAAAGCCTGAAGGGCTATAATAACTATTTCTTTGGTCATTGTCAGATTAAAAAAAAAAGATCCATCTTCATTTACTTAAAAATTATAATATTTTATTTTAATATTATTTTTAGATATTTCACACAAATATTATTTAATACTAAAAAGTTTTATTTTATATATATATACATTGTGTGCCGATGGACACTTCACACTAGATAATATATATTGAGACATCCTCACAAATTTAAAGATCCTTTTAAAATTAAAATTCCTAGGAAACTAGAAAGTACTAAGATAAGAAGTTTACATTACAAAACTTTGCTATCAACCCAAAACATGACATAGACAAGAAGTTAGTTCACCAGCCAACCAAAAACTTTTCAATTATCAACTGAACTTGCTTGCAACTTAAAAAAAACAAACATATTCATCCATTATTTATCCAATTCAATTGCAAAATCACACATAGTGTTCAACACGTATCTCGTCTATATTTCGTTTCGACAAAGCAAGTGTGCAAAAATAGTTAAATAAAATATAAAAAATACACCGATATCATTGTACAGATAGTCATACAAAACCTCTCTAGTATAATCTACACTATCTCATCAAGTAAATTAACAATAATTAGTGTTTCTTCCTATGACAACTATCAGTTCTCTGGAGTAACTTTTGGTAAAGTGGATAAGAAATGTAAATTTTTAAAATCCACCAATAATAAAAACTTTCAACATTTCATGTGTAGTCTTTTTTTTTTAAGAATGAAACACTTCATTAAATCATAACAACAAGTCATGGTTTGATAACCAACAGGATAACAAACAATTAACCCACTCGAAACTAGCATCTTGCTTGATGGTTTCATGAGCTAAGGAATGCGCTACCTGATTAGCTGCTCTTTCCATGCATATATTCATTATAGCACACGTAAAACGTATACCTTATAAATAATAAATATAAAAAGTTACGGCGAAAATCTAAAGTGGGAATTAGAGTTTATCACTTCTGACCTAAAGTGGGAATTAGAGTTTATCACTTCTGACCTTTGCCCATTGTGTGGAAATTCAGATCAAAGTACAAAGAGATTTTTAATGCACTTCTAAACCAGATGCACAATAACCAACACATGCCGGCAAGGTTGTAAAATCCAACGAAGCCCAACATGAAGACACCCACTTAGATACTCATGTTCTCACAAAAAATCTAAAGAAAACTGGTTAAGATACCCTCTAAATCTTTTCCTATTTTCATCACCATTATTGCTATAGATCTAGACCCCACCACTTTCCTCTGGACTTTTGTAGGTATCAAAATCTAAACACAGCCTATCTGATATAATTCTGCAACCACTAGCTTGAACATTTATATTCTTTATAGAAGCTTATCGTTCACAGATTTAAAATATAGAGGAAACACTCATTTTTTGGTGGGTTCCATCTTCAATAAAGTCCAAACCTACCTTACTTGAAACCTTTCACAACTCACTGCTAAGTTAGTTCAAGGAAAAAAAGTGAAGAAAAGTTACCTTAGATTCTCACATCAGATCAAGAATAACAGTGAAAATTTATCCAAAAACATTGACCTAAAGTCACGTGCTAAAAGTAGATGGCTGATGATAAACTTTAAGAAGACAGAAATCATGGCATGCAATGAAAATAAACCACGATACCTTGATTCGAATGCGAATGGAATCGTCGTTGGATTGTCAACCTTTGTTTACTTTTCACTGCTCCAATGAAAACCAATTAAAGTTGATGTGGTCTCAACTGATAAGGAGAAATATGGTGAGTGGGGAATCACAAGCTTGAAAGAGGCAAATATTGAAAGATTACGTAATTATTCTCCTTTGGGAAACCCAAGCATCACTGGGTGGGGTCGGTGAACAGAGACACATGATAAATCTATGATGTCTTATATCATACTGCTTCATTTGTCTGGCTCAATTTATTCCACTCCTCTATATAGCATTGTTTAATGAGTCAAGAAAAGGAATCAAACGAGTACCTTCACCAGAGAACCAAGAATCAACAAGAGCACTCTCTTCTGCACAGAGAATTGGCAGCTGGAACAAAGAGATGCATAGTCAAGAAAGTAATGATCAAGATATGTCCCTGCAAAACCCAGGAGAGTGGTTGAATTTGAGCCTCGGACGAAATCCATCCGCAGCCAAAGAGCCCGAGTTCCAATCAAGACCAGTCTCGACCAAGGTCTTCTCATGCAACTTCTGCATGAGGAAATTTTACAGCTCACAAGCACTGGGGGGTCACCAAAATGCTCACAAAAGGGAAAGAGGAGCAGCAAGGCATTACCAATCACAGAAGATGATGACGTTGATGGCTCTGCCTATCCATACTTCAATGTTCAGATCACTTGGTGTGCAACCCCACTCACAAGTCCACAAACCAGGCCGAGATGCAACTTCATTTCTGGCAAAATCTAATGAGGCTAACGTAAGATTTGGAACAGCCTGGCAACCCGGCGCAGCGGAGGAAGCAGCAGATTTGATGTGGCCCGGAAGTTTCCGGCTGGATCCCCAGCAACCGGAGCAGCAATCATCAAATCTTAATATCCTTGACTTGAGTCTTAAACTGTAATCAGTTTATTAAAGTAGTTATCTTTTTCATTGTAACATACCGTCGTGCCTTCGTGTGATTTGCCAATCAAAATCCCTTTAAAAGGCAGGCTCAGCATTATTTTGAATTCCACTTATTAGTTAGGAACAAGAACATGAATATTTTTATTTCTCAGCTTATGAGAAGAATTTCCAGCTCTTGAATGACCTTAAAGCTGAAATGTTCTGATTCTCGAGCAATTGAAGGACCTTCCGCATTAATTCCACTGATCTCCACAGCAGTTATTTTCTTCAATCAGTTTCGCTCATCACCTTTACAAATTGAATTGACATCGCTGTTTTGAAGCACGAGATAACTATATTCACCAATAACAGAAAATCATGCATTTTTACGAGTCGTAACGCTTAATTTGGAACCATAAGCTTAGAAGAATCTCCACAACATTCTTCGAGAATTTTTTCATTAATCTTCTTAGAAGAATGAGTCGTTTCAGACTGCTCTACCCCGCATTAACTCATTGCAGGATCATCAAGACCACGAAAATTGTAAAAAAATGAAATCTTTATCAATATTTCTCAGAAGCAAAATAAGCAGAGCAACACCAATACCCTTCATGGACAATCCAAAATTTTAAATGTAATGCAATTACTTAAAAGATCTAATCTGAATACACACAGATATAATTTCAAATCATAAATATTTTTTTCAATAAATGGAGCTATCGAATTCCCGAGTTTAGTATTACATTCACATTACAGATTGCTTCCAAGTCTTCAAGAAGATTCATCATGATTTCTTCAGTGATTAAATAATCACGCGACTATCAGCTTACACGAGCCTTTGGGTCTTGCGCTTGACAATTGTGAGTCTTTAACTTATGTTTCCAGGATAATTATATATACAGCACAATCACAAGGATATCCTTTCTGCAACAGTTAATTAGAGACCGACGAAATGATCCAAAGGAAGACAGTTCAAAGACTAGTAAATGTGGAGCAATTGAGCAATAAAGTGATTTGTTGATAAAGAAACCAAAACATAGCACCTTACAATGACATAAATGAAAAGAAAGATGGCCCGTGGATATCAGAAAAAACTGCTAAATTTAAAGAGTTCTGTAAAGACCAAGAGGGAAAGCAAATTATGCTCTTAAGCTACTTTAAGGTTTTTAAAGTAATTTCGCAAATTTTCGAGTTTGAGTTGTGAATGTTTGGAAACTTAATTCTATTAAGTTTCAAAGCATTAAATTCAACTATTTGAATTTAACTTAATCCTACTAAGTTTCAAATTATGTAATCAGTATTTGTGAGATCCTCAATTGTTTAGGCGTGCGATAGTCATAAGATCACAACTACTACTGATTTTACAGACAAACTCCTATGATTTTTCGCAAACATAACCATAGCCACTCATTAATTAAACACCTTTAACTATAGATTGCAAAGTCAATTTCAACTTAACCTACTAAATCATGTTACCGCCTAGATGCGACGCCAGGAAATTTTGCGTCGGCAGTCATGACATCCTAAACACAAACTGGCAATGTTTCCAATAACTTTAATAATTAGCGTGCATTACGATCATTTCATCTCATATGGCTCAATCAAATCTTGAACATTGGCATGTTTAGACAACAATATGAATCAAATGATTGTGCATACGTTCCAGTGTCATAACTTGTTCGTATATAACTAGAGGAACTCTTTTTTCTCTAAAACATATATTATGCTCTGAGCAAAGACCCTTAGAGTCTCTTTTGATAGAACACTTAAGTCATCCATGTATGGGATTGGTGAATCGTCAACTTCAATGCACAATCTCCTATGTATTTAGATTAACATCGAAATTGTCACCTTATGAACATCTCGAAGTTGAAAAACAAGCCACGATGTAGTGCTTGTCGAATAGAGATACATTGGTATGTATCGGGTTGTGAGGAATATATATATTTTTTTATAAGAGGTTGTGAGGAATATTTACTTAACTGCAGCTATAGATTCTCTAATTAACCAGCAGACACCACTTGGAAAATTTAGGTTGAGGGTCATTCGGTGAACACATCCTATAAGCATCTATTTATGTGTGTAGCAATGAGACAACATAGACACCGACCTCTAGCAAGCAAACTGATATCTTTATTGGATGGTTCATCAACCAAGAACAGGTTTAAATATTGCCGTCAATGAAAAATATATTTAATGATTCCCAACAAATGCTCAATCACATTTCATCCAGAAACTTGATAACATGAATAAGGATCTCTAGCTAGACATCGACATCACATCGACCATAAAAAAATTTAGTGTCTACAATCACCAAGAAATATATTTCGTGATCGCCGATAATTGTTCAACTACAGTTCTCGCGCACATAGATATTAAGTAAGATCTTTTATCCGTGTGTAAACATGGTTATAGAGAACTGCGATACGTACATAATATTTAACAAAATAGCCCACATCTGTCTTGCAAGAACCTACACCAACATAAAAATGAGAGGGTGGCAATTATTCTTCTCATACTGATCATTCATAACCGCTGCAAGTGCAACACTAGCGTAAAAGAATTGCCCAATTCGTTTCAAAGAAGTGTCAAGCCAATGAAAAAACAATACTTCACACAGGCAGGTAAAAGAGTCGGGATAAATTACCTCATACAATGAAGTATTCTTGAACAACATTATTAAAGCACCTGGTTTCAAGACATGTAAAGCTGCAATTACTCACGTATACTGGCAAATACTCAATATCCAACGCACACACGAACAGAGGTGGGAGGAGGAATTAAACAGCGGCTGCGCAGCGTGGGCCTTCAGCTTGTCTAATCACTTTGCCGTTCCATCTTGCTATGCTTGATCTTTTGAGGGCAACAAATTCGGTTGAACTTTAATACCCGTTGTTCGAGTTAAAAACGTGTTACCAACATAAATCGTTTGTTGTTATATTTAGACAAGGTACTAAATTAGGATATATCCATCACTCATGATATGAAGTATAGTGATTAAAAAAATGAATCGACATGTTCAAGTTGATAGAGTAGGTGAACGTTTGATCAATAATGAAAAGTTCGATTCTCCTCATCAACACTTTCTCGTACGATCTTGTTGTACAAACTTGCATAATGTTGTTTTCCTAGATAACGTGATTAACACCTTCTCGGATTATCTTGTCACACATGATTTGTCTTATATGATTTACCTGATTAACGTGAGTTGTAAACTATATTACAATAGTATGAGGTTTAAGTACGCACGAAAAATATCGTTGGTCAGTTCTCACGTCATAAAATAATAGTGATTAAAACACGCATTTTGATTATGATATTTCAACACACATATTTTTTTAAATATAAGTGGAGAGAAGTTTATTTTTCAAAATTTTCAGATATTTACATTATAATTATTAAATAATAATTAAAACAAAAACTGTAAGTCGTTAATTCTCCACGATATTTGGAAAATCACTCCTTCAGGTTGCCGAGTTCTGGTACGAAGAAATGATTGTAGGAAGGCCTTCATTTTTCCTCTCTAATCTTCTCAAATATATTTTTCTTCGTTATTCGAATGCTTCAGGCTTTTCTTTGTAGTCACAAACAACCATTTCCAGTTGGTCTTTACTTCAAAACCTTTTGCATTAATCTTGATTTTGATTTTGAGAATCGGAGTTTGTAGGTTTCGTTCAAATTTGGTAGCTGTTCTAACTCATGGTACTAAGTTTTTACATTTTTTTTCATGTTTTAGATCATATTTGTGATGTTACATAGTTATGATCAATAAATCATATGAATATAAATTCGATTTGATTCTTCTTGATGGATTCTGATTTTTGTGGTTCATAAAAATTGACACCGTATAATTTGCTAGAAGTGACCAGAATGATTTCACTTCACCAACAAAACATCGAAAGAGTTAACTCTATGAGTAACACAACGACAAATCAGGACATAAATCCCATAAAAAGATTTAGTGATCCGTGAGTGTGGATCAATTAAAACAATTCACCTCAAGTTTTAAGCCCTGACGAAGATTGTTGAACAAATTACTACTAGCGTACCCAAATTTCAAATCCCTTGGCCAAAGGCATCTAGCTGAGAAGATGGTTTATCAAACGAACAAATCTTTAATGCCAGGTGACAAGTTTAAAATGAATCTCAAAAGATTTACCAGGAATCAAGTAATAGGCTTGCTGTTTCTTGTCTGTCTTTTACTAGTGACAAGTGAAGACGGAGCATCAACTTGCACGTTCTGCTTGATAGCACAAGTGCTGGCTGTCGCCGGATCTTTCTTGACTTTCCCCTTTTTGGATTTCCCAGTTCCAGAATTCTCTCCATTTGTGTTGGTTACGAGATTTTCCACACCTGCTCCAAGATCAAGTGTCTGGGGGGTCACCTGATTGGATGGTGTATTTTCTGTGATAATAGGAGCTTGAGACTCGTGCAGCTTCTCAGGTGTATTTGATTCCATCTGCGGTCGATGGTTATGGCTCCATCGAGCATTATCAAACCATTTACTAACCTGCATAACAAATGTTCGTACAATGTGACAAGATAAAATACTTGCCAAATGTCAACATAGAACTGTGGATTGGAAAAAAAGGAAATGAATCAAGGGATACATGTGCAGACCTGCTGAAGTGTGAGGCCTAGTTCTTTAGCCAAGTTTTCTTTTACATCTCTTTTGGGGTATTGATTTTCCTTGAAGGATTGATAGAGTCTCTGCATCGATGCAGTATCAATATAATAAATCAACAGCCAAATCCCTCGATGCAGTATCAATATAATAAATCAACAGCCAAATCCCCAAAACTGAGATAATATCATTCTGGTAGAAGAGCAGACAGCAGAAGAATAACTGAAAGTAGCTACTTTCTGGGCTAAGTATGCACATGCCATACGTATGGAAATTATCGATATGAAAACTTCTATGCGGGTAAAGCAAGCATGCTCACGTTATGCCTCTCCTAAATAATAAATTTTTTTAAGCAATTTCACAATAATTGAATATTTTTGTTCATTACAGCAAAAGGGGAAAGCCTGCCAGTTGAGCGAAAGAACCTGTGTTACAGCTTCTCCGAGCCGCTTATTAGCTGATCTCTTGGTACCAGTACCAGAAGAAACATTTTCAGCTGATGACTTATTTGTGCCACCATCGACAAGGTTTTCTCGAGTTCTTTTTGGCAATCGATGAATTTTTTCATGGATTCTCCTCCTTGGTGTGTACAGTGCTGTTTTTAACTGGAGTTCTATTAGGGGACAAAACCACTGGTTTTGTCACAACTAATCCTCCTTCGCTTGCAAGGAGCAGTATCATTGAAATCTTCATCACTTGAATCAGAACTTGTACCAAATTCCTCATCACTTGAATCAGAAGATGAGCTTCCATATGTTTCCTTCAGCACATAGTCATTACACCGATAGTCAATGCAAAAACAAGAACTGGACACAAATCAAGAAACAAGAACCTTTATTCTAGACAGTATATTCTCGCAAATGATAGCATCAAGATAATCGAAGAACAATCCAGATTTTTCATCAATAAAAATGCACTTTGAATAAAATGTTTGGTTTGCATGAAGTAACTTCTTGTGGTTTACTCAAATGTTTATTCTCTTCAATTCAAATAACAAAAATCGATAAATTACATGGATCATTGGCATAGAAACTCAAAATCAGTGATAATAGAAATATTACCATAAATTAAACATAGCTTCTTATGCTTCTTATGGTTACTCTAACTAGAAAAAAAATGTGTGATCCCATATTTTATACGTAGTCTAAACATTCAGCTCAAGAAATAAGGTCTTTCTGTTGCATTGAAAAAATTCTGTTGGCAAACTTTTCCCAGTTTGATTAGGGTACACAGCAGCTCAAATACGAATTGAATGACAGCTAAGTTAACTTATAACGTTTAATCCAAAGTAGCATGAGTTGCTGGGCGACTCTCCAGAAATTAACAGAATTTTTTGTTTAAGAAAAACTTATTCAGCAACTAAAAATGGAGTATAAGATTTCCATGAAAGGCAGGTAAACACATGGAGAACCATGCCATAAGCCTTGACTATGTAATTAACCCACATTATTTCAAAATTTGCAGATTGAAAATTGTGAGTGCGTGCATGAATGTTGTGTTATTGTGTACTATGCATCCTACAAGAGTGCACATAGAGAAACTCACTTCGAGCAATTTTTTGTAGTCTAACCTGTTCTACAGTGTCTTTTGTCACACACAGACTGGTCACTAGTCTGCAGAAGGTAAGCAAGCTCGGCTTTTAGTCCCTTCAATTTACCCACTGCAGCAGTTTCTTCTTCAGAAGCTTCGGAGGGCAATTTGCAGCCTGATGATGGCGAGATGTGTTCTGGATCTTTATCAGTCATGGTGGCATCATCAAGTAGAGCATCAAGATCCTCCGAGTCGGAGGTAAAATCAGAACTTGAGCTACTCTGCTTCACCTGCTCATTTTGATCTGGAGCCGTCGGATCAAAATCATTGTCAGCTGAATCATCGGAAGGAAGCTCCAGATAATTGTCCTTATCCGGAGTAGCCGCCAAGCCATCTGATGCTGAGAAATAAGAAGATTCATCAGAACTGGATTCATCTTCTTGAATCTTTACTGTCTGCAGCTTATCAGGGTCAAAATCATCATCCTGGGAATCATCTGAAGACCCATAACCGACATCCAGTTTCAGTTCCAGCTGCAACAGCCTCGGGAAAGATCTTCTGCACAAAGATATGGCAGAGTATAAATAGTGGCTAAGATTAAGATATGGTAAGAATGATGCATAACAATGAACAGACAGACCTCCCAACCATCATCTATGTCAAGATTTGCTCCCTGAAAATCCTTCAACATATCAATGCAATCAACTTTACAATCACATCCAGGGCAAAGCCAGCCTACATCATCCGGAGGAACTGCAAATAACACCACAAAAAAGTGGATAAACTAAGGGCTGATAACAGGGTATAACCGGGATATGCTAAAGAAAAATGGAAAATCCACTACAGAACTTACTCTCCGCTTTCAACAGAGGCGGTTCCAAGCAAAACTGGTGAAATCCACGTTCACAGGAACCATCACACAGGATTATATCATTATCAAGTGATACATCTCTTGAGCCGCACTTTGCGCAGAAAATCTGCAAAAAGAATAAGGATCCTCAAGCATTCCTGAATGCCAATTTTGTGACATTAAGGTGAACATCCAATCTTATTGAAATAAATGTCATCATCATTAGGAAGAAGTGTTATCTACAATTAAAAATTTCAGCAATTAAGCACATAAAAGGCAAAAAATAGTAAAGCAACGAATACACAATTCCCTACATCTTCGCTGTCTATCTCTCCAACAGAGTCAAAGAGAGATTCTGGAAGTTTTCCCACAGCAAGTGACAGATCAAGATGCTGAAATAATTCCCTGATTCTCAATTTGTAACGCATAATATGAGATTTTGCGTGTTGGAGTTCCTTCTCTGGCTTTAATTTTTCCACACTGCAAAAACGTAAAGAAAATCACATGTTGTCAATTGAATTATCAGAAACAGTTTAAAGATGAACGAATGATGGAATGACAACCACAAGAAAATAAGAAAAGACCACCAACCCTAAACATGGCATCCATTCATTCACCAAACCAAGGATGGAGGCTTCTAAGCCACATTAACCTGGGTGAGGCAGCTCGTACACAAATTGAAGGAGTGCACTAAAATAGTCCTTCAACCACTACAACTCCAAATGCATCGGTTGAAGGATATCACATTGAAAAAAGATTTGAATAAATGATGGTGGAAAGAGTTAGTTGCTGCATACATATGTAGATAGTGGAACACATACTTTAATCTGAAACAAGGTTTAGTAAACCACGATAGTTAAAAGTAGTTAAAGCCAATGGTTATTAGAAGCACGTGGCGCACGAAGGCTCATAAGTATCGTAGAGCCTACACATAATGCGAGGCACCCACTTTATTAAAGTAAAACCCTAAATAATGATATGCTCAAGTCTAAAAATCTAAAAAAAAGTTCATTGCATATAAGTCAATTTGGGATTTAAAAATTATTCAGGAAACACTAAAATTGCGCTTGAATTTGAAGGAAGAAATTTGATTTGAGAAATGAATGTAAATGACACTCATCAATGTATTTAAGATACACCAAAGTTTTTATTAAAATTGTTTGACTTGCCATAGAGTGTATTTGAAACTAACTTTAATTTTGTGCATCCTAACAAGTGAATTTGAAATAATCAAGTTCATCCATCTAAGCACGACCTAAAACAAAATTCATTAGTAATAAGCAAAATATATGTTCATGATCTTGCAATTCATCGCTGATTTACCCCATTTATATATTGAAGGTGCGCTTAAACCTGCCCTTGAACCTTCA
Source organism: Primulina eburnea (assembly GCF_022965805.1). Taxonomy (NCBI): domain Eukaryota; kingdom Viridiplantae; phylum Streptophyta; class Magnoliopsida; order Lamiales; family Gesneriaceae; genus Primulina; species Primulina eburnea. The sequence continues at coordinate 2,076,172 of NC_133113.1, forward strand.
AAACACACCAAGACTTGGGCTTCGTGGTTAAGGCACATGTCATTGAAGGATTGTGCCTTACCTTGTGTCAAGGAGCAAAAGCAGAACCTAGACTAGTTTTGAGCCTAGGCGCATACCTTGTGGGCTTTTAATAACCAAGCACGTCAATTTATCAGCCACAGAAACGGGTTAAAACCAAGTGATCCAAATTATGGAACTCAACTCCACTATACAAAGTGCAATCCAAGTCATTACTTCCAAGTTCCAACAACTACAAAGCCATAAAATTCATCGCTTAGGAAATCAAAACTTTTTAGATATTGGCATTTCATACCATCGGTTTTATCTTTTGTTGTTTGTGCCACCCAGATAGAGCCATGATAAATTCTAGAACATTATAAAGGTAAATAGACTCTTTTTGTCCCATGTCCGAAGACCGATGCCAATGTTTTGTAATGTTTAAGCTCGCCTTTTCGTACATATTTATTGATTTCACTCACACTTAAGGAATCTAAAAAGAATGGAACATCAAAATGGGATTGTGGAAATAGGATAGGATAGTTATTTTATTTTTTATGTTTTTATCTTTATCATTAATTCTATAAGATTGAGAGATATTTTATCTAGTTTAAGTGATGTGAGAAATTCCTAATGCTTAGACATAGGGACTCAGATTTAGGTCGTTATCTTCTCTTCTATTTACATTTCTCAATCAGACTTGTAAATAATTGTGGCAATAAGTTTATACATTTTAATATGGTATCAAAGACAACCCTGGTTTCACAGTGATTATGGTAAAAACAGTCATGATTGGGTATTCAAGAGACTCTAAGGATTCCACCTCTGAAGTCCCGTCACAACCAAATCCAAATCAACCCTGGACTATGCTTCCCTCTGATAATAATTTGCTTCAGATCATTAATCACTAATCGAACTCCAGAAAATTTCTATTATGGACTCAATCCATTCTATTGGTGATTCGTGGCAGAGGTAAGACGGGGTATCTGACTGGAGAAACAAAAAAGGAGGATGGTGAAACTGGTCAGGCAACATGGAACTCAAAAACACGATCGTGAAGGCATGGTTGATAAATTCTATGGAGCCTAGAATCAGCCAAAATTATTTATTCTTAAAAGCAGCACAAGCAATCTGGGATGCTTTTACAGAAACATATTCAGATCTTGGGAATTGTTCTCAAGTTTTCGAATTGAAGTCAAAGCTACGATAAATCAGACAAGAAAACCTTGTCACTGAATATTTTACTCTTGTCAACAATTTATGGCAAGAATTGAACCAATTTTATGAAGCTCATTGGGGAGATCCAAAAACAAATATTGAATTCTGGAAATTTGTTCAACAAGAGAGAATTTACGAGTTTTTGACTGGACTAAACAAGGAGTTGGACGAAGTTCGGGGAAGCATTCTTGGATGAGGTACTCTTCCAACCATTCGAGAGTATTTTCAGAAGTTCGTCGAGAGAAAAACAAACGTCGAGTAATGTTGAGAGAACATAAAGAATCTACCAATCCAACACTTACAGAATCATCAGCCTTGGTTTCAAGAGGAACAAGTAACTCGACATTTAAGGGCAAGTTCAAATCTAATCACAAGGTGATCCAATTCGGTGTGAGTATCGTCATCGCCCATATCACACTCAGGAATCATGTTGGAAGCTGCATGGGAAAGCTGCATATTGGAAGCCACATGGTAAAAGCAATGGAGTCAAGGGGTATCAAGCCACAACTGAAAATAGTGCGACTTCTAATCCTAAACCAGTCAGCATTACATTGAATAGAGATTAGTTACAGCTGCTCCAGAAGTTGATAAATCAGTCTATGACAACTTCATCAGCCTCTTGTACCCTAGCATAAACAGGTACTTTCTCCACTGCATATAGTCCTGTAACAGAAGCAAAACGTCCTTGAATCATTGATTCGGGCGCTTCTGATCATATGACAGGTAGTTCCTAGTTGTTCTCATCCTATACTCCTTGTCATGGTAATTTAAAGTTAAGATCGCGGATGGAACACTGTCCACTGTAGCTGGTGAGGGTTCAATTCAAATCTCAGACTCCTTAACCATCCACTGTCTTACATGTGCCAAATCTAACCTGAAATCTGCTTTCCATCAGTAAATTAACCAAGGATCAAAATTGCATTGGTAAATTCTCCGAGTCTTGTGTAGTATTTCAGCAGTAGGATTCGGGGAAGACGATTGACAATGCTAGAGTAGACGAAAGTCTCTATATCTCGAAGCTGTCACCTCTATGAATAAACAAATTTCCAAGCTGAACAGCTGAAGTCAACTTTTTTTATGTTTCTAATAAAGATGCAATTATGTTATGGCATCGACCATGGTAGATTAGGACACAAATTTTCAATATTTGACACATATGTTCCATCTTTGTTAAAGAATAATATCACAGCTTGTTTTCTTGTGAAGTTTGTCAACTAGCCACACACACAGTGTTCTAAATAGCGCTAGCCCAGGCACCCTCGACCGCCCCGCCTTTGTCTAAGGCGGTCCAAGGCTATCCGGCGGTCGAAGAGGCGGCCTAGGCGGTCAATGACTTTAAAACCCTAGTTAACTGTCAAAGTCAAATAATTTTAGAAACCAATCAAAGTCAATTAATTTAAAAAACCCTAAATATAATAAAAACACATCTCGCTTTTGTTTTTGTATTTACTTTTGGTTATAAGTGTCTTTCACCATCAGCCATCACCTACCTCAAACCGCCTCCAGCAGCCACCGCTATCAACCACCACCTTAAATCTTGTTAGTTTGCATTTATATATTTATTTGTAATTTCTCTATATTGTATTATATTGTATGAAGTTTTTTTTATAGATAAACATTATTTAATTATATATATTAAATAAAAATAATGATTATTTGTAATTACATTGAATGATTATATATAAAAAATAATTATTATTTGTAATTATATTACATGATTATATATAATTACATTGCATGATTATATATCAGTGTTCTAAAATTCGGCCTAGGCGCCCGCCGAATTTTAGTTTGTGTATTTTTTTATGATTTTCAGTTTGTGTATTTTTTTATGACCCTTGTGATTTGTGTGCATAATAATATGGTTCATGAAAGTATAACTTTTGTGAACGTGGATGTTTGGGATGGCTATTGGCGCAACTTGCAAGAGGTTCGTGGTAGAAGCAGTAGGTGTTCACTCGTATTGTGTGGTGGTCTATGGTAGAGGCAGTAGGTTTATAACCTTGAGTGTGGCAATTAGAGTTGGTGTATGCAAATGAAGACAAAATTTCAAAATATTTGTTTGTTGTTATCACATTAAAATATTTGTTTATAACCTATGTGACTAAATTTGTTTATAACCTACTGTTTATAACCTACTGTGACTAAATTTCAAAATATTTGTTTATAACCTACTGTGACTAAATTTGTTTGTTGTTATCACATTAAATTTTTCCAAAATATTTGTTTGTTGTTATCACATTAAATTTTCAGGTCTATTGTGACTATATCATTACTTGCTCAATGGCAAGCAATCCATCGTCAACTGCATCCATCACTCAGCCTGAATCTGGGATTTTGAAGAGAAAGTCGAATGACATTGGATGGGAGTTTGGTATGTTGATTGATCCTAAGAACCTCGACAAAGTTAAATGTAAGTTGTGTGGAAAAATTATGTCTGGTGGAGTGTATAGAATCAAGGAGCACATAGGAAATATACCTGGAAATGTATCTGGGTGTCGAATCGCATCTCAAGAAGATCGTAATAAGTGCAAACAGGCTATTTTAGAAGGGAAGAACAAAAAGAAAAACAAAATACTGGAAGAAAAAAGTTGTAGAGCGGAGGTGAATATTTCTCTAGACGAAGAAGAAGATGCTGAAATTGAAGGGATATATGGAATTAAAAAGCCTCATCTACTTGGTCCCATGGATAGATATGCATCGATGATTGCTCCAGAAAATGTAAGTTCAAGTGGGAGTAAAGTGCTTCGCCAAAAAAATATAAATGAGGCTCTTTTCAAAGAGAGAACTCAACAAGTTCAACAATATGTTGGGAGATGGGCTTATGAAAATGGAATCCCATTCAATGCTCTTGATAATGATAGCTTCAAACAACTAATGGAGGCAGTTGGTCAATTTGGGCCAGGGTTCAAGCCTCCAACTCAATATCAACTTAGAGAGCCAATTTTGAAAGCTGAAGTTGAAAGAGCAAAGCAATTGTTGAAGAAGCACGAAGAAGAATGGGCAAAGAATGGGTGCTCGATTATGACAGATGCATGGAGTGATAGAAAAAGAAGAAGCATATTAAATTTGTGTGTTAATTGCAAGGAGGGTACAGTATTTTTAGAGTCTAAGGACTCTTCAGAAGAGGCACATACAGTTGGACTTATTTTTGAGTATGTTGACAAGTGTGTTGAACAAGTAGGAGCTCATAATGTTGTTCAGATTGTAACAGACAATGCCACCAACAATATGGCTGCGGCTAAATTGATGAAAGAAAAGCGGCCAGGGATATTTTGGAGTTCATGTGCAACTCATATTGTTAATCTCATGCTTGAAAGTATTGGCAAGCTTCCAAGATTTAAAAAGATTATCGACCAAGCCAAGTCTTTTACGATTTTCATTTATGCTCACCATAAAACTTTGTCATTGATGAGAAGTTTTACAAAGAAAAGAGACATAGTCCGGCCAGGAGTTACCAGGTTTGCATCAAACTTCCTCACATTGCAAAGTTTGATTGAGAAAAAATCTAGTTTAAGGGCCATGTTTACAAGTGATATGTGGGAGAACTGTAAATGGTCAAAGACAAACAAAGGAAATTGGCTTACTCCACTGTGATGAGCATGAGTTTTTGGAATGGTGTGTCACTTTGTTTGAAAATATTTGCTCCTTTGGTAAGAGTTCTGCGATTGGTTGACGGAGATAGAAAGCCATCCATGGGGTTTCTATATGGGGAGCTTCTTCGAGCTAAAGAAGATATCAAGGTGGCCTTGAACAATGTCGAATCAAATTATCAACCTATCATAGTGATTATTGAGTCAAAAATGAAGGATAGACTGGATACATCATTGCATACCACGGCTTTTTTGTTGAATCCCTACTTCTACTACAAAGATAGTTCCATTGCTCTTTATGGAGAGGTCGCGGCAGGGATTTTTGAATGCATGGAAGTTTTGCATGCCGATGAGTTTGAACTGCAAGATACAATTATTAACAATGAATTTGCAAAATATAGAGATAAGACTGGGTTATTTGGGAAAGCATTGGCTGCAAAAGCATGTGAAAAAAATGACGATACATTTGATCCATGTACATGGTGGAGTACCTACGGTGCTCACACACCCAACTTGCTAAGAGTGGCATTGAGGATTCTTTCATTAACTACAAGTTCATCTGGGTGAGAAAGAAATTGGAGTGCATTTGAAGGAGTAAGTTTAAACTTTAATTGAAATAAATTATTAATAATTTTTAAAGTGTATGTTCATATTCCTAACTATACTAATTATTTTCTCTGTTTTTTTTTACAGATTCATACAAAGAAAAGAAATAGGTTGGATGTCAATAGGTTGAACAATCTAGTATTTGTCCAATTTAATGCTAGATTGTTTAACAAGCAAAAAAGAGAGAAAGAAAGGAACGTCGACGTCCTTCTTGAAAAAGATGCTTCAAATGCACAAGGTTGGATTGTGGATTGTGGGGAAGAAAATGAAGTTGAACCAGGTTCGGGGCTTACTTGGCAATTAGTTGATGAAGCAACTGGGGCAAATGAAAATCTACAACCCCGAAGAAGCTCTAGAGTTAGAGAACTTCATGAGGATGATTTTGAATCTGAAGAAGATGATGATGATCACAATGATGATATTGATTTTGTGTCCGATGATGAACAAGTTGTTGAAAATTTTGGAGAAGAAGAAGTGGAGTAAATTTGTGATGACACATTAGACTATTTTATTGTGAATTTTGGAAGAAATCTGAATTATTTCTTATTTTATTGATATGACACATTAGACTATGTTGGGAATATTTTGAACGTATTTTAAATTTGATGTTATTGTATTGAAGTTTTAGTTTGTGATTTATTATATTTTAATATCGTAGAATCCGATTAGCGGCGCCTAGGCGCTAGGCGCTGGACTGGCGCCCGACTAACGCCTAGCGAATTTTATAACCTTGTTATATATAAAAAATGATGATTATTTATAATTACATTGCATGATTAGGCGGTCACTAACTGGCCCGCACAGCCTCTCTCCATTTACAACATTGCGCGCACACACCGTATTTTTCCTGCTAAACCTTATAGATCAAGTCAGCCATTTGCATTAGTTCATAGTGACATTTGGGGGCCATCACGTGTGAATAATTATACATGGACTCGATGGTTTCTAACGTTCATTGATGATCATGCCAGAGTGTGTTGGGTTTACTCGTTGAAGGAAAAATAAAAAAACCGGTCTTCTCTTTCAAAAATTCAATGTTGTGATTAAGACACAATTCCACACCACCATTCAAACCTTCAGCACTGATAATGGGCGTGAATACTTTCAATCTATACTTGGGGATTGTCTTACAAGTCAGGGTATTATCCACCATAGCTCTTCTCCAAATATCCCTCAACAAAATGGTATTGCTTAGAGAAAGAATCATCCTCTCTTGTAGGTGGCCAGGGCTTTGATGTTTACAATGCATTTTTCAAAGTATCATTAGGGAAAAGCAGTTCTTACATTTGATTATCTAATTCATAGAATACCTTCACAAGTTCTCAACTTTCACTTAGCATTATCAACTTTCTTGCAAAAATATTCTCATTTCCCAATCGTATCTAGTATCTACCTCAAAAATAATTGGATACACCGTGTTTGTCCACAATCACCATCCAACCAGATCCAAACTTGATCCCCGTACCATAAAATATGTATTCATTGGTTATTCTCCGACTCAAAAAGGCCATATCTTATGAGCTGAAAAGAACTTTTGTGTCGATAAATGTCACATTTTTTGAGTCTCAACCTTTATTTCCCACAACTTCTCCTCAAGGGGAGCGTATAGGTGAAGATCAGTCATGGGAACAGCGTAAGGTGAAGACTAGTCATGGGAACCCTCTTCTGTACCTATTCCTACTTCCTAGACCTACATCACTTCAAAACATTATCCTTGTGTCTAGCGATCCAAATGATACCATATCTAGAGTTTCTGAATCTACTTTGCCAACAAGAGAATTTGAAAGTTTGGAAACAGAGGGAGATGAAGCAGAACCTGAATTAATTTTTTGTTCTAGGAGGAAGCAAGCTCCAAGAGCCAACTGAAACTCATCAAAACCAAGAGGTCGAACAGGATTCAACTCCGCAAGTTCTTGAACCAGAGGTAACTTCTCCTGACTCTGATATTCCTACTGCACTTCGAAAAGGGATAAGAAAACGTACTGCACATCCCATCTCACATGTTATTTCTTACAAAAATGTTTCTCCTAGCTTCCGAGCTTTCACTTGTAATCTTCAAGCAGTCAGACTCCTAAGAATGTGCATGATGCTCTTGCAAGTCCAGAATAGAGAGACTGTGTTTGAAGAAATAGAAGCTTTAAAAAAATGACACTTGGGAGGTTACAACTCTGCCTAAGGATAAAAGAGTGTGGAATGCAAATGGGCATTCACCATTAAGTACAAAGCAGATGGAAGCATAGAAAGGTGTAGAGTAAGGTCGGTGGCTAAAGTATTTACCCAAACCTTTGGCATAGACTATCAAGAGACCTTTGCCCATGTAGCCAAGTTAAACCCAATAAGAGTTTTCTTGTCATTTGCTGCTAATCTTGATTGGTCATTGCAACAGCTAGATGTGATTATGTATAGAATGCTTTCTTAAATGGGAATCAAAATGAAGAAGTGTACATGGATTTTCCACACGGTTTTGAAGAAAAAGGGGTTAATCAACTACGCAAATTGAAGAAAGCTCTTTATGGCCTCAAACAATCTCCTAGAGCGTGGTTCAAAAGGTTCACTAAATCTATCAAAGGCCGAGGATATATCCAAGCACAACCTGATCATACTCTATTTTTTAGACACTCCGGATGGAAAGCTTACTATATTAATTGTTTATGTAGACGATATTATAATCCATGAGACAATCTTGAAGAGACAGAGGAGTTGAAAGTTTTTTGGCCAATGAATTTGAAACCAAAGATCTTGGAAGTTTCATATATTTTTTGGTGATGGAGGTAGCTCAAAGCAAACTCGAAATCACCATATATAAGAGGAAATACCTTATATTTGTTGGAAACGGCCATGTTCGGTTGCAAGCTAGCCGAGACACCTATGGAGCAGAATTCAAAACTTGGACAAGGGGATGATGAGCCTAAGGTTGATCAAGAGAGTTATCAACGGTTAGTAGGCAAGTTGATTTATTTATCTCACACTATGGCTGAAATTGCATTTGTCGTGAGTGTTGTTAGCCGGTTCATGCAATCTCCTCGTAACCAACACTTAGAAGTTGTACGTAGGATATTAAGGTATCTCAAAGGAAACCTGAAAAGAATTAACTAAAAATACTTGAAGTCTATACTGGTGCAGATTGGGCTGGATCAATAGTGGAAAGAAAATCTACGACAAGTTATTGTACTTATCTGTGGGGTTTAAACCTTATAACATGGAGTAGCAAGAAGCAACCAGGAGTAGCGCAGAAGTTGAGTTTAGGGTTGTTGGTCATGGACCATCTAAAGGCATATGGCTAAAGAGAGTACCGGAAGAACTAAAAATGTCTAACAAAGAACCTATGAAGCTCTAGTGTAACAACAAAAGATAAATGTGCGTGCATGACTTATATTCCTTCAGGGCAACAAGTTAAAGATATTTTGACAAAAATTTTGTCTAAGGTAGTGTTCGAACGGTTAACATGCAAGATAGGAATGATAAATATATATTCACTAGCTTGAGGGGGAGTGTTGGAGATAGAATAAGATTGTTATTTTAATTTTTATGTTTTTTATGTTTTTATCTTGATCATTAATTCTATGAGATTACGAGATATCTTATCTACTTTAAATGATATGAGAGATTTCTAATGCTTAAACATAAGGATCTCATATTTAGGTCGTTAACTTATATTTATATATATTTCTCAATCAGACTTGTAAATAATTGTGGCAATGATATGTTTCTAGTCATTTATACCTTTTAACAAGGATCAAAAGATATTTGATCTCGTTAAGTCTTACAACTATGGATGCAATGTGCAATAGAAAACAAAAATCGAGTGATTCTGAAGTCTCTTCAGATTCAATTTATGAAGGGAAATGAATAATTTTTTAAGACACTTCTAGAGAACATTGTGTCATACCCCAGGCTCAGGCCCCGACTCGACTGCACAATGACCCCCTATAATAATTACTTTGTATCCATCTCCGTTTTACGAAAATGATACCTCAAGTTACTATAAAAGTCCATTATAAATCCTTATAAAGTATTTTACACTTTCATTTTCAACCAATGTGGGTCAAGAGTATCATAATTACCCCTCCTTCAAAACGTGACGTCATCGTCACTCCCTTCCCCTCGTTCCACCGGAACCAGAAATCTTGCGATAACTCGTCAGGTTCAAGATGTGGCTCCCATGATGTAGCACTTTGCCCCGTGGGTTCAAATGGTGGCTCTCACCCTCGTAACACTTTGTATTGCATATCACTTATTTCTTGATGTTGATGCTCGAGACCATCTCTGATAACATTTTGTCGCACCCCGAGCTCAAGCCCGCACCAGCGCAACTACACAATGGACCCTAAGGTAACTATTTCGTTTTTTTTCATCACTTTATAAAAATTATTTATCTAATTTACTTTAGGAGTCCATTGTAATTCATTATAAAGTATTTTAAACTTTTATTTTCAACCAATATGGAACAAGCACAACATGAGACATAATTACAGTGTACACGACTAGAGGATCTTATTCTCCAAGTTCTGGAATATGGGGTATTGGTTTGCAGCTAGAGCCAGGTAAACTGAAGACGGTTGTTTGGTTTTGATGATTTTAAAAGAGAAAGATGTAGTTATTTATCGCAAAACGCAATCCTTCAAGTTAAATCCAAGGTGCGCCTTACCCTTTTTCAGGTAGCTTTCTTGCGTGTATTTAGCTAGTGGCCATTGGTCATGACCAAAATTTGTTGAATGAATAAAAAGAAAGGGAAGTTTTTCTACGCCATTATTTAATCATATACATCTTCCACATTTAACATGTCTTCGTTTTACCATAGGCAGACAGAAATTTAAGAGACATACCCACAATCATATACAAGTTGCAAATACTCATGGCAATATCTAACCACAAATCTATCCCCCAATTAACATGAATAAAACTTCCAATTATCTTAGTTTAGTTAAAATCAAAGTCAAAATGTTAAAAAAGATGGCTACATTAAGAACCATATATCCCATCACATAATATAAACGAGACAGCATCAATGTAAACAGTAAATTCAAATAGCAAATCCACTTTAAATATATACTATAATTTACAGATCACACGAACCTTTGTCTTTTCCAGCCTTCTGCAGAGTAAGCATCAATTAAGTTTTGATCATATTTTATCCGTTGCAATAAATATCTTAGATGGGTCTTTGTTTTTGAGAACTCACTGACAGAACCTTTGTTCATCTGCTTCTTTTTTCTTACCCTTCTTTTCCTTTCTTCATCAACACCTTTCACAGTGAGATCAGCCTCTGGCACCTTGAGTTTCTCTTGAGATTTTGAACGCAGAATCCAGGAACTAGTAACAACAGATTTTGATTTAGCTTTATCATTTCTCAGTTGTGCATCAATCCTGATATCTTCATTTTCCAGGCGACCAAGACCATTACTTCTTGGCTCCAATTCATCATGAGCAGAAATTACATAAGCGCAGGCAGCAGGTATATCCAAACTCATGACATTTGTTGGCCCATCATATGATGACAATTCCATGTTTTCAGGAATTGACAAAGTATTCACTTTTTCCAATAATGGTTCTCTTTTTTCTTCACTACAATTTTGGAGAGTAACAACACAACTTGGTCTCATTTCTTTACTTATGGAGATTTCTTCAGTTGAAACTCTATTCGTTTCATTTTTTTCTCCTCCGGAGAGCCTTATCTTACCCGCTAGCTCAACAAACAGTGTCTCAGAACACAATTTACAATTGTCTGGTGACAGAGGTTCGCGACTTGAATTCTGAGTCAGAATTTCAGAAGCTTTCGATTTTTCAATTTCGTTAGACTCGAGTTCTTGAGCCCCATTTCCCGTTGAACCCATATTTTACCTTGAAACTTCCAAACTTTTTCCACCTAATTCACCCTCAAAACACCACCCACGATCCAAACTTTCCGTTTCTTCTATAGCAAATTGCTCTAGGCCTTAAAATTCCTTCAGCACCGTACTTAATGATGCTCACATCCTCCAAAACTGTAATTTAACACTGTAATTCAATCATAGCCCACGGATAACAATAGTCAGTCCTCCCAACTCCAAAAGAAATATCAAGAAAACAACAGCAAAACCAAAGAACCGATTTTTTAAAACATCCACAATCAACTAAGGCAATTTATACGCTAAAAAACAATAGAATTAAAACTAAAACCAAAACCAAAACTAAAAAGCAACCACATTTCCTATTTTCAATTAGAAATCTTCAAGAACAACATCATATAGCCAAGCACGTGAAAAGATATATCTACGCACAGCTATATGCGAACAAATTAAGCTGAAATTACATGTATCTACAGCGTCATGTCAACAAAATATGCGTGCACAAAGCTAGGGGTTGGTTTTCCATAGAAGAAATTAAAATTAATACCCGAGGAGATTTGCTTTTCCAGAAAATTCTTCAGACCGCGAGTGAAATGTGAAACCATCGCCAAATTTAGTGTGTATCGTGTGAGCGTAGCATTATATGTCATGCGAAGACGGCGCAGGTTCACGAAGAGAGGGAGAGGAGGCGCTTTTGTATTTGCTGACTGCCACGAGCAAAAAAATGCGACTGGACAAGGAACCGGGGATGCTTATTTCCGGTCCGAAACGGCTCGGATTTAATCGGTTAATCTCAAAACCAATTTAATCGATTTTGTATTGAATTAAATTCGGTGTCAATGTTGAACCGAATTGTCTTGTTAGAAAACGGATTCTTTATTTCATAAAAGAAGAAAATAGTTATTGGATTATGCTTTAATCCGTTATATTTAGGATTAGTTTATGTTCTTAATCCGATAAATCCAGTCAGGCTCAATCCAAAATCCTATATGATTGGTTCGATTTAATCATTCCACAATCTGAAACTAATTAATCCGGTCTTTCAACTTGCAGTCCATATGTTTTCCATGAAATATACTAGAAATAAATTCAATTTATTTGTAGAATTTTGGGTGAAAACTGGTTTAAATCTTGTTTAGCATTTGTTATGAACAAGAGCATCGATTTTAAGGAGGGGTGAAGAATCTGATAATAATTTCATAAATATTTTGTTTAAAGTAGTCTTTGTTAAAAAATTATTGCTACATTAGAGTTTTGGGGATTGACAAAAAGAAAATAGCACATAACTGTTTCAAGAAACAGTTGCAATCTTTCTTGTATAACAAGAATCATTTCAACCATCTAGATTTCAACTTTTTGGTCATCGACCGCTTGAACTTTCAACCGGGTTTTCGCACAGCTTGAAGAAGTATCAACCTTTAGAAGACTTTCAACTGCTGATCAAAGTCTTCAAACCGCTTCATTAGAATCGTTTATTGCTCACTTAATGAAAGACATTCTTTGACCAGCTCAGGACATTTAATTGTTTTGTACCGCTACAAGTCAACTATGTCCAGTCTCGATATTTATCTGCATTAATGTCACTATCCCATAATAAAAAGATTTCTTATACATCTTACAAGTTCTGATATTAATAACAGTTGTCGTAAAAGGATGCTCATCTGCAACCTTTCAAGGAACGAGATTCAAATCTGTGCAAGCAAAGAGAACATTAAATGCTTTGCTGGAGAACATTTAATGAAGTTGCAGCTGATAATGACACAGCATTCCAATGCTACAGGTTTACGTTATGTATATTTTCCTACCGTTCGGATGATAGCTTATAAAAGAAGCTCTGAATCATGCTGATATGAAATTCGCTCAATTTAAGCTTTTCAACCACGCGATTGACACACTATAAAAGCTTGCATACTCAAATATCTGAGCAAACATAAAGTTCATATACTTCATCGATCATCAAACATGTACTCAATATAAAGATATCTGATTATTCAAAGATTAATTTCGTGCTATTCAAAACATAAAATGTTTGGTTATTTGGTTTATTGTGTTGTCTGGTGAACCGAGGGTTCTTAAAATCCAGAATTGTAAAGTGATCATTAAGTGTTTCAAAACATGTAGTGTGATAAGTCCTAATTGGAGTGAACTTTTGCAAAAAGTTTCTAAAGCCAAAGTCTTTTAGTGGAATCCTTCCTAAAGAGGAATAATAGGTGACGTAAGAGTTTTTGTCTCCGAACATCCATAAAAATTACGCGTCTTTAATTTTCGCGTGCACTTACTTTTCGAACCGTTTCTTCTTAACAAGCCACACAACCAGTTGATACGGTAGGTGGACAATATATCAAATATATATATATGTGTGTGTGTGTGTGTGTGTATACATTATGTTATTAAGTTTAATACCCTTAGAGGAACTATTTGTTTCCTAACCATCGAGTTGGAAGTTCAATTCATACTTTGAATTTTTTCCTATTTTCTATTTATTTTTTAAATTCATATATCAAAATTATTGTGTAGTATAGTACTATTTCTTATAATTACATTGATAGGATCGGTTAAGGTAGTTGAAGTGTTTAGAATAGAGGTCGAATAAACACTTAGGATTTTTGTACTCTTTTCAAATGTGTGAATCAATTTTTTGAGGATTTGATCTTAGAATCTTATTTGTTGATATAAATGATCAACTGATAATAGTGCGGAACGAGACTGAAATATAGATTGAATACTTAGGGTTAATATCATGTAAAATTGAAATGGTAGCTGAAACGAACACACATACTTTTATAGATATTCGGAGACTTCAAATGCTCCTACGTCGCTCTTTATATCACGAAGATATGATTTCACTAAAATACTTTGACATATATATATATTACAACATATTGTAATAATTCACTTCAGCTGGTCTTACACACTGTCAAACTGAAACTCTTAGTCTAACGACTCTTTTACAATAACAAACTGAAATGCTCTTAATTAGTAGCCTAAATGCTACAGATAAATACAATGAATGTAGAGCTTGAGTGTGTGATCTGTAAATTGAGGAAATACTCATGAAAAATATCGCAACTGATTGAAGAATGTAGATTGAATGTTTTGTGTGTGTTCACTCACTTCTAGTAACCTTCTTCAACGGATTCAATAAGCTATATATAGTCTTCGACCTCAACGATATTGTATGCATTAAATGACAAATATCCGTTGGATCGTCGTCTAATTACTTTATCTGATAGTAGTACGAGGTATACAAACTATTCTATTATGATTCATTTGTTCAGCTTCGGTACGACCTGTCAGTTTGTCTGATGATACTTCAACTGATGATGTGGCCAACAGATTAGAAGTTAACTAATCAGCTGATCAGTTCAGCTGGACAATATCAGTTCTAACGGATCTCCTATCAGTTGCGAATTCTTCAGTTTGATAAGGTTTTTCCAGTTCAGCTCAAACGAAATCTTCAGTTACGATTATTTAATTATTCAATCAGTTAGATTCTTCAGTTCTTTTACGGATTAATTTGTCAAACTCTAAAACTTATAATATTCCAACAAACATTTTGATCCTCGTTTAAATATAAACCAACTGAATTATAAAAAAAATATTGCACAAGGATGCAATGTGTAAGTCGATGCTCTAGTATATATGAAGTAGTCATATACTAACTGAATTACTTCTTGATATTTCATTTATTAAATTCCAAATAAAACCTCAAGATTTCCTAAAATTACTTCTTATTTGTTTATCGGTAAATAAGACAGTTTTCTCTCTCCATCTCCACAAACTAAACGTTTTCTTTCCGCCTCTCACACAACTTCCTAGAAACAAAGGGGATGTATTCATTCTACATTTTTAAAGACTTTTAATGAATTTTTTAAAATGATGAACTTTTGTGGAGTTGATGGATTTTTATTGATGAGAAAAGAATGAAAATTAGTGTTTGTATTGAGTATGTGAGTTTGGGAGATTTCGCGATTAAATGTACATCTAAACCTTTAAACTGAATCAAAATTTTTTTTTGACATTTTATTGTTGTACCTTAGGCTATAATTATTGTACTTAATAGAATTTCATGGAGTCATTAAAAGTATAATGACATTTTGAATACCGATAGAGTTTTTAAAAGTCAAGTTTAAATAACACATGACGTTTTAAAATTCTACAAAAGTTTACACTGAATACCACTAATTTTTTATAGAGCATATAAAAGTCTAGTTTGAACATTTCTAAATTTTTAAAATCTATAAAAATCATTAAAAATCTAGAACCAATATACTCCATAAACGGAGGAAGTGGGAACAACTTTGTTCTCCTGAGTTTATAATTTCAGCTTCACATCACGCCTACAGAATTTCACAGCAAGAAAGAATTTCGGAAAATTTCCAGCTTCACATATTCACGTTCGAAAAATTTCACAGCAATAAGTGATTTGGAAATTCGATCATATTTAGTCTTACCGTTTCAAATCAATAAGGATATACTATTTTTCTATGTTCCTTGATGTGTTGGTCGAGAATTTCATCAATTTTACTTGCTCGGTTGGCTTCAAAAATTCTCTTTTATTCATATATTTCTTTGATTCAAAATTTAAACCTTGTCATTTGGAATCTGGATCGGAATCACATGATTTAATAATTGATTTTTTTGCCATTGTGCTTGTTAGATAAGTTTATTTAATGGGGTGGGACCCACACATTAAATAATTTAATAATTAAAACGTATCCCACATCGAAAACATTACAAAACTGAATGAAAGAATTAGTTATAAATAGAGCTCAATTCCTTCAGTTATTGTATCCCAAAATCAAAAGTTTTTCAGCTTTGATAAAAAGAAAGTGCATAGAAAAAAATAGTATTTTTTTCTTGAGTACGGAAATTCTCTTTTGTGAGTTAGAGAAATTATTTTCTCGGTATACTCGGGTTTGGGAGTGAGGAATATTGAGTGTATTGGTGTATACACTTGTTGTAATATTTCTTCCGGTTATAAAAGTTGCAGTGCTCCGTGGACGTAGCCTATATTGGATGAACCACGTAAATCTTTGTGTTCTTGTTGATTATTTATTCCAATTTTTTGGGTACTATTATCATCGTGATCGACATCGCTTCAGTATAATATCCCCAACAACTGGTATCAGAGCCTTGTTATGAAAATTCTTAAGAATTTTGAGTATGCTCTGTGGTTACAGCTTTGTCTGATCTTCCACATCAGAAAAGATTTTTTTGATTTTCTGTTAAGGCTTGAGAAGTGATGCCCGAAGTTGATGGATCGGGACCGGGAATCAGCAAGTTCGACGGAACAGATTTTTCGTTCTGGCGGTTACAGATTAGAGATTATCTGTATAGCAAGAAGTTGCATCAACCTCTATCAGGAAAGAAGCCGGAAAAGATGGAGGATGATGACTGGAAGCTTCTTGACCGACAAGTGTTAGATGTAATACGGTTGACCCTAACGAAGAACGTGGCACATAACGTTGCGAAGGCAAAAACAATGGAGGAGATGATGTCCATTTTGTCGGACATGTACGAAAAACCATCGGCAAATAATAAAGTACATCTCATGAATAAGTTATTTAACTTGAAGATGAGAGAAGATGCATCGGTGGCTAAACACATCAATGAATTCAACACGATTGTTTCACAGCTAACATCAGTTGAAATTAAATTTGATGATGAGATTCGGGCACTTATTCTTTTGGCGTCTTTACCAGACAATTGGGAACCTATGCGGGCAGCGGTTAGCAACTCTGTTGGAAAAAGAAAGCTACAATTTAATGATGTCAGAGATCAAATTCTTGCTGAAGAAGTTCGCAGGATGGATTCGGGTGAAGGAACATCATTGAGATCTGCTCTAAATCTCGAGAACAGAGGAAGAGGCAGGAGTGGCGAAAAAAGTTTTAACCAATGGCATGGTAGATCCAAGTCAAGAAATAGAAAAGTCAATAACACATTTGAAAAGAATGTGAAGTTCTGGAGCTGTGGTGAGATTGGTCACTTGAAAAAGAATTGCAAATCAACAAAGAATAACGCTAATGTTGTTACTGAGGAGGTACATGATGCTCTATTATTATCCATGGAAAGCCCGGTTGATTCTTGGGCTATGGACTCGAGAGCTTCGTTTCATACCACTAGTAATCGTAATGTATTCGATAATTACATTTCGGGAGATTACGGAAAAGTTTTCCTGGCTGATGGAAAACCTTTGGAAATAATTGGTATGGGTGATATCCGGATGAAGATGACAAATGGATTTGTTTGGAAAATCAACAAAGTAAGACATGTACCAAAGTTGACACACAATCTGATTTCAGTGGGACAGCTTGACGACGAAGGTCATAAGGTGACCTTTGGTGATGGTTCCTGGAAAGTGAAAAAGGGAGCCATGATTGTTTCTCGAGGAAAGAAAACTGGAACACTTTATATGACTTCCAGTTTGAGAAATAAATTAGCGGCTGTGGATGTTGGAGCTAATTCAAGTCTATGGCATAGTAGAATTGTGGATACGAGTGAGAAGGTAATGAAAATGCTTGTTTCAAATGGAAAGCTACCGGAATTAAATATCGTTAAACACAAGCTGTGTTAAGCTGTATTTTTGGGAAAGCAGGAAAATGTGAGCTTTTCAAAAGAGATTAGAGAACCGAAGTCGGTGGATTTGGAGTTGGTACATACTGATGTATGTAGACTATCTCATGTGACATCCCTTGGAGATCACCCAGGATATTATGGCACTACTGTTGACGATTCGAGCAGGAAATTTTGGGATTATTTTGTGAAAAGTAAATCGGATGTTTATGAGACCTTTAAACAGTGAGAGTTAGCCATGGAAGATGTGATGGATTCACTGTCATCCAATCACATGTGGGAGTTGTCAGGACTTCCTGAAGGTAAAAAAATTTTACATAGCAAGTGGGAGTACCGGTTAAAACATGACGGTAGGAAGCGGTACAAAGAAATACTTGTTGTAAAAGGTGAAAAGAAAGTCATTGGTTACATTGCTATTTTCTCTCTGGTGGTAAAGTTAACTACTATCAGGACTGTACTTGGATTGATGGTAAAAGAAGCTTTACATCTAGAAGAGTTAGATGTAAAGACGACGTTTCTTCATGGTGAGCTAGATGAAGAAATAGATCAATCACATGGATTTGAAGTACGAGGGAAAGAGAAAATGGTGTGCAAACTTCAGAAGAGCTTGTATGGTCTCAAACAAGCTTCAAGACAGTGGTACAAGAAGTTTGATGGTGTAATGAATAATGATGGTTTTTCTGAGGTATCAGGCTGATCGTTGTTGTTATGCGAAGCTTGATGGTTATTATATCATACTACTGATATATGTAGATGATATGTTGATAGCATGAGCTTGTCTGGAGGAGATTGATAAACTCGAGAAAGAGTTATCAAAGAAATTTGCTTTGAAGGATTTGGGTGCTGCAAAACAAATCCTTGGAATTAGGATCCTTAGAGATCGGGCGAATGGAGTCTTGAAGCTTGAGAAGATTCCTGGAAGCAAGAATCCAGCTGATATGCTCACGAAGGCTGTTATCATTGAAAAACTGAAGTTGTGTTTGACTTCAGTTGGTCTCTTGGACTAACAAAGGAGGTATGAGCTGTTGCACTGATGGTGTGAAGACATGATTGAAATTAAGTCTTCAAGTGGGAGAATTGTTAGGTGAGTTTATTTAATGGGGTGGGGCCCACACATTAAATAATTTAATAATTAAAACGTATCCCACATCGAAAACATTACAAAACTGAATGAAAGAATTAGTTATAAATAGAGCTCAATTTCTTCAGTTATTGTATCCCAAAATCAAAAGATTTTCTTCTTTGATAAAAAGAGAGTGCATAGAAAAAAAGAATATTTTTTCTTGAGTGCGATAATTCTCTTTTGTGAGTTGGAGAAATTATTTTCTCGGTATACTCGGGTTTGGGAGTGAGGAATATTGAGTGTATTGGTGTATACACTTGTTGTAATATTTCTTCTGGTTATAAAAGTTGCAGTGCTCCGTGGACGTAGCCTATATTGGGTTAACCACGTAAATCTTTGTGTTATTGTTGATTATTTATTCCAATTTTTGGGTACTATTATCATCGTGATCGGCATCGCTTTAGTATAATTTCCCAACAGTGCTTTGTAGTCTTATGTTGTATCCAATATCGTTTCATCAAGTTCAGAACACTCACATAGATCACGAACTTCTGTTTTTGATAGGTCAGAACACAAAATTTCAAACTTTCATTGTGCTTTGGGTTCGAGAAAATGATACAACAACAAAGACATCGTGTCATGTGCTTCCGCCAACCAAAAAAAACCGCAGTGTTGGTTTCAAAAATCTCTTTTTACTTATTGTTTTCCATTCAACTAGTTTTAATCAAAGAAGTCGAGTATTATGCATATGTTTCTTCATTTCTGTGTCGGACAAGTTTAGGTATGCTTAAGGGTGTGGTGCTTAGATGGGTTTACATAACACTGATGAAGATTATTGTAGGCTTTATTGATTTCTTATACATGATTGTTTTACGAATTTCGAACTGAGTAAAATTTTAGTTTGGACGAGTGAATTTAAATTTTATTGATTTATTATATATGAATATTTTTAAAAGTCAATTTCTTATACATGAATTAATTAATTTTTTAGCTTAATTGTGTGTGTCATGGGTAAATTATTAGAAACATACTTTTCACAAATACCACAGTTTGTTCCATTTACTCATTTATTATTGTCTCACAATTATAAGATATCAATTTATCATGTAATTCGCCGCCATGACTGTGTTACATTCATATCATGTAGAGCATTCTCTTTGTTCTTTCATAAAAACTTTGCACTTTAGGTTTTTTTTGTCCATATAGCATACTATCTGATGTTACGCAGAAGTTCAATAATGTCAAAACGAAGTGAGTCAGATTTTCGATTACGGAACTCATCCTCTTTGAAATGTTGTTCATCACATCAACGAGTTCAACTGATATTATCATATTATAGTAGACAACACTGAGCGAATGTGGAACAACTTCTCGATTAATCGGGTTTATTACCATATTGAGGTTGCTTTTGATAGTTTGTGGATTTCGTACTTTTGTATATTTGAACCATGTATCAGAAAGCTGGTGTATTTTTATATACATGTTGAAGTTTGGAATAACATGGATTAATCAACTGTAGAAATCTACTGTTATTCTTTCTAAGATATATTCTCGCCATTGTGGTTTGAAATTATCGGATTGAATAGATTTGGGCCATTTTCATATTTTCATTAAGGTTCCAAAACCAGCCCACAGTGTCCCGATTGACAATATTTACAGGGCCTTGTTTTTCTGGGCATCTCCTCATTAAGTTGCCTGAAAGAAGACCCGATCTGTAATGAAAGATCGCATGTTCTTAAAAATAACATTTTTATTTTTACAACCAAACTTTTGCAACAACTTCTACTTTTAAAAAGGTGATTAAGCGAATCTTTGTAAGAAAATAACTATGCTTCTAAGGAAATAATTAATTTATAGATTGTGAAGAAATGTGTCGCCTTTGAAATCTACAAAAGTGAAAAAGTGAAAAATAGAAGTGAATCAGCATTTGATAAATAATTGGTTTAAATAGTAACTTGTTATTAGAATTACTTTTGTAGAAGGTGAAATTGTGATATTTTTGTCCCACATCTTAAAAATTAAAAATTTAAAATGAGTTTATAATAGGCTATAATAGACTTCTATAACAATTTGGGCTAATCATTTTCGTAAAGCGATTATCAATACGAAGTAGTTGCTATAAGGGCCCATTGTGCAGTCACACAGCCGCGGGCCCGGGCTCGGGGCGTGACAGAATGGTATCAGAGTCGGTCACCGACATGGAATACCGAGAAATAAGTGTTATGCGGGACAAAATGTTACATGATTGGGAGCCACCTCTTGAACCTGTATTAGCCACATCTAGATTCTCAGCGCTGGTGGATTAAGTGGTCAGGCCGTCGACGTTGGTGGATTGAGTGATCAGGCCGCGACGAGAACGTCGCGTTCTGAATGAGGGGTGATTGTGATACCATTGTCACACATCTTAAAAATTAAAGATTTAAAATGAGTTTATAATGAGCTACAATGAACTTCTATAGCAAATTGAGTTAATCATTTTCGTAAAACGATGACAAAGACGAAGTAGTTGCTATAGAGGTCTGTTGTGCAGTCACGCAGCCGCGGGCCCGGGCTCGGGGCGTAACAGAAACATCTCACTATATTTCGGCTTCTAAATTTAAATTAATCTATGCAGAAGCTTACACCAAATTTGGGTTTAAGAATTAAACAATATTAATTTTTTTTAAGTAAAAAGTAAATAATCATTTTTTAGTGATTGCAAACACTCCCTAAGATTAGTAATTCATTATTGAATCAATTCGACTTATATTACATAATAGGTTATTCTTTTAATGACATATTTGGTATAAAATTACTCAAATTTTGATACAAAATCAATTCTAATAATGTCGGAGTAAAATGAAATGAATTTTAAATTATAATAATTATTTAATACTGATTTGGATTATATGTTGATTTTTGTTATGTATGTAATTATAATAGATAAAAGATATATTTTTTCATTTTCCGTTTAACATTTTGGATAAATATTTTTTTGTTAAGAAAGTAATCGATTGAATTTATTATGCTTAGTTTAGAATAAAAGTATTTTGGAATTGTCTCTTTTGATGACAATGGTGACACAACAAACCACTAATTTATATGACCTTCGTATATAGATCTTTTGTGGTACGGTCTCACGAATCTTTATCTGTGAGACGAGTCAACCTTACCGATATTCATAATAAAAAGTAATATTTTTTCATGGATGACCCAAATAAGATATTTGTCTCACAAAATACGACCCATGGGACCGTCTCTTTTGTCAATTTTCAGTTAAAAACTCGAACAATTAATTTCAACAAACTACGTTACATTATTTTTGCTATATTTTTTTCCGGGAAGGTAATTAGTGTTGCAAGCTGGTCGTCTTTAGACCGACGCATAAAAAGTGGACCGAAGACGAAGAAAAGAGAAAATGCAGAGAAATAACCGAGTAAAGATGATAATAATTGTGAAGTTCACAAAAGGAAAAGAGAGCACATTTGGAGATTAAGAAAAAAGAGGAGACATTCGAGTGTAAAATGTTTCCTCATCGCTAGCCATGTTTTTTTGTCTTTTTGACCAAAAAAGATTGGGTGGAAAAAATAATGCGTGCGCCTTGCCTTGTATAATTCTAAATAATAATATTTTCTCGTTAGGTAAATGACAAATGAATTTGACGATTTATTCTATGAAGAATATATAAATTTTTTATTAGTGTAAATAGCAAAAATTAATTAAAAAAATCTAATTTTGTATCTACGAAAATTTCAACATCGACTTCTCTGTAAATAGTACATACCGAAAAATCAAAACAACACAATAACCAGTTTAGACTCGAAAATAGAGTCTAATATATCAAACAAAATACTAACATACAAATACATGTATCTGACTTCTCCCTTACTAAAAACTCGATATATAGTATAAATATTTGGGGACTACAAATTCAACTCACAAGACTCCATTGAAAGATGTTCTGTCAGCTGCGTTAGGACCACCTGTATAACCTGTTATGAAATCGCATAACAGGCAACAGAAGGTCCGAAGGACATGGGTTAAACTCCAATATGAAGATCGAATAAATTTCGTCATATATAAATGAAATAAAGAATAATCAATGCAATGCATGTGATGTAACAAAAGAATATCGGACATCAATTTGGATCCAATGAATGGATAACGACAATTGTTTTGAGACCCAAAAGTCGCTTGCCTTTAGCCTAATTCTGAAGGGGGTCAAAAAAATTATTATATAATACCTAGATATGATATTAGATGCAACTGGTTTCAAATCAATATTAAATAAATTGGTTATGTTATTTGTTGATTTACGCAAAGTTACTTGATATTTTTATTGACAAAATAGCAATACAAGTATTATATTTAAGTGATTTTTAGACTATTTATTTTAATTATTTGATTACATTATAAATGTTCTGAATATTATGTATTTATTATCTTTATATTTATGCTAATACTCCATATATTAGTTTTGAATAAATCTCGTTAAGACCTTATTTACTTGAGGTGTTCAACTTTTGAAATTTGACTCGTATCCAAAACATTTCAAGCATGGGACGACTAATGTGATATCCATTCACTAATCAAATCTTGATTAGAAAAGGCTAGTGTGTGTGATTAGTTGTAATAACTATATTTTGAAGGTCAATCGAGTGAATTTGTGTGGAAACCAGCAAATCAGTTGAATTAAATATCTAGAGATAAAGCAATGTTTCAGTGCAGGCAACGAGAGCGATATCAAATCGAGGCAAACTCTGAATGCTAGATATGATCTCAAAATAGTAAGGGTCAAGGCCACTAGTGAGACGATGAGGGATAAGCTTCAACGCGATAGGGAAGCAACCCGGATCACCAGCTAAGACCCCAGAAAGACGTTATATTTTTACAAAACTAAAAGCATCCAAAACCGCAACTCGATTCTTTTTAAGCATACAAAAATTTAAACGTCCACGTTTCAATAATCTTTCTACCAACAGGAAGTATCGATCCACAACAATCCTACTTATAATAGTTGCATTGATCTGCAACTCATTATAACTGAACGCGCGATCTTGATTCTGTTACTAATTATATATAATCAAATTTTTATCATTTTATCAAAAATTATTATCGCCGGTGATGCTGCAAATCAAAACTCAAAATTTTCAAAGAGTATTACAGACCAAACACATCCGTTTAAAGGGTCTCAACTATTGCTTACTAAGTGTGATTCTTAATACACACAAATCACACGTAGTCGATTGCTTGTAATAACGAGTTATCTACTGTAGGGAATTAACTGGATAGAATTTTGTGGCTGCGCAAAAATATTTCACGTGCAAAGTATTGTAATTGTACCTCCACGTTTGACTAAGTTTACAGTACTGTACGAATATCGTTTCGCAATCAAATTAAATGGGGGACCATTTCTGATGGAACAAATCGGTAAGAATAAAAGTGCGCTTTCTTTTCAAACTGGAGGACCCCTTTGGAATGGGTAACACGTTTTTGTCCCATACATCTGTCATATAGAGGCAAAGACTCGTGTATGTGTCTGTATGACTATATATCATTGAACCTACTTGTCGGTTCGATATAGAATAAATCTTTTTTTTTTACTATATAATCGAACCTACTTGTCGGTTCGATATTCATTTTTTTTTTAATTCTATATATGTTTTTATAAAAATTGTATATTTTAAAGTTTCAAATTTAAATTTACTCGTGTTGTCGGAATTTATATACATCTTAATAATATTTCAGTCTTATATATGTGAGACAATCTCATAGATTTATGTTTATGATATGAGTTGACTCGATCTATATTTACAAAAAAACATGATATTTTTTTTTACGTAAAGCCAAGTCAAGAAGCAAAAGTTTGAAAGATAAGTTAACCAATTATAGTTGTTTGCTGCGAAAGAAGGTTGACGGTTTGAAAATAAAACTTAATCTATTAGCAGCTGAGAATGATGATATACGGAGAGTGTTTCAAGAAACGTCAAATGAAAACAAACGGTCGAAACTCCTAGTCAACTCTTGGAGCAACTCTTCTACTTCCATAAAAAAGATGCGTGAATGAAAAAATCATCTAGGCTAGGGATTGACAATAATGAGTGTAGTATTTCTTATGTAAAAACTCAACCGTGTATAACAAATGACAAGTCTAAAATAATAAACTATGTCAGGTATAGCACGATATATGAATATGCTGGACCATTTTCACATTCTTCACTTTTCAATGGTCCAGTGAACTAGTTGTTCAATAATAATTGTTTTTACAGCCTGAAAACTATTAAAACTTCTCGCTTTCAAAAAAAATTATAGAGTTTATTCACCTCTTCTAAACTCTAACCTGATCCATAAAATTTATTAATGATAATCTTTTAAATGGTCCTACAACAATTACTGGTTAATGAGATATCACAATGCGGGTATGACATGTACTGCAGAATCCAATTATCATAAATTAACTTAAATACGTGGTCTTCATGTTTGATTCCACCTCGAAAAATTGAGACAACGGATGTATTTACTGCTCAACCTCGGCTAGAAACCAATTCGTTTTTTTTTTACAAGGAATGAAATAGAGAAAATATCTTTACGATGTACACAATTCCTAACGTATATTCTCAAAAAAAAAAAAAAAAATTCATAACCTATGCAATCTGTATATGTTAGTATTTTGGTCAAATTGTTAACATGACTGATACCCCTATAAGGGCTCGGGTCCTGGAGGACCCGGGAAATGTCATTGAGTAGCCCCTATAGAAACTGGGAGGGCGATTGTTACCCACGCGACTGGGCGCTTCATGCATGACCGGGTATTTACTTACCTCCCGAGCAACTAGGGACCGGGCTTTCATGCTGAAGCCGAGGGCTCAATACTCGAGTAACTTACTTAGAGAATCTTACAGATTGTAAGGCAGAAAGCGACTGGGCGGGAAGTCAACGTCTTCCGCCTGAACGTATCCCCGAAAATATGGAGAAGAAAGGGACTGGACATGCAGTCAACGTCCCTTATTCTTGGAGTACCCACGAAGCTATCGGATAGAAAGGGACCCGACAGGCCGTCAACGTCCGAGGGTACAGGTAGTAGGTGAGTACGCGCATCAAGGTAACCCTAGCTTCTCTTCAAATAGCAGGTATCGTTGACATTCTACAGGTCTAAAAAATTTCTTCACTCTCAAGAATCCATACATATTGCTTTAAGTTCCCTCTCGACAACCCTGCTGACTTAAGCATCGGAGTGGTCACGCCGGACACCCTTCCGACGCCCATTCACGAGTTCCTTTCATTGTTTGCAGGTCACGATCGAAGCCATCTACCTTGCTCATTTTCCTAAACAACACCATAAATTCTTGATTTGACCCGACCCTGCTCATCCATTTTACCCGGATCACATCATTGGCGCCGTCTGTGGGAAATTGAAACTAAGGCGTTGATATGGCTCACACGAGGAAAACTAACCAGAACACTTCCCGGGTCCAGGGAGTTGACGCGAATCATTCAAGACAAGAGGACGCCCCTCCCGATCTTATCACTATGACTCCAGCGGAGTTTGATAGACGCATTAACGAAGCCATAGAGAGAGCTATGGCCAGGCGGGAAGCTTCCCACCATGATATACCACTCGAGAAAGAAGCAGAAAAAGAGCAGGAGCAGCAGCAAGAATTGAGGGAGGAGGAGAAGAGGGGAGAAGTGGAGGAATCCTCTGCTGGTTCTAAGTCACCAACGATGGTCGAGGAAATGCTGGAGTTAAAACAGAAAATGAAAGTCCTGGAAGGACAGCTGGAAAATCGTGGTTCTTCTCGGACGTCTGTCAAAGGACGCCCGTTTGCTGAGGCTATCATCCGGGAACCTCTTCCTGGAAACTTTAAATCTGCTAAAGTAAGGGCGTATGATGGAAACGAGGACCCGGAAGAACACCTGGCCAGGTTCGAGAATATGGCTATGCTGCACTGTTACACTGATAGGATCAAGTGTAAAGTGTTTTTAACCACGCTGGTGGACTCAGCTCAGAGATGGTTTGATGGATTGGCTCCATTGAGTATTAAATCATTTGAGGATTTTCAGAAAGCCTTCTTACACCATTTCAGCAGCAGTAAGAAGTATAAGAAAACTGCTTTCAGTTTGTTCGAAGTGAGACAGGGACCGGAGGAAAGTTTGAGGATGTATATCAAGAGGTTTAACAAAGTGGCCTTGGATGTGCCAACTTGTGCTGCAGAGACAAAAACTACTGCCTTCACTCAAGGCCTAAAAGAGAGTGAGTTCTTCAAGTCATTAACGAAAAAAGTGCCTGAAGATTTTGAGGATTTGCTGTCTAGGGCAGAGAAGTATATCAATATGGAAGAAGCCCAGAAACAAAAGAGGGAAGCCATCAGGAAGGAAAGAGGGGACCGGGCACCTAAGCCCGAGGAGAGGGGACCACGGCGGGGTAATCCAGGGCACTTTTCCCCGCATGTGCCTTTGAAAATTATCCGAGAAAGAGAAGTGCAGGAATGCAGTAGGGATCCGATTCCCAGTCATCAGCTGTCCCAACCCGGAAAAAGTGGATTTTGCACCAGGCATGGTGTGTGTCAGCATAACACCGAGAATTGTAAGGCTTTGAAAAGAAGTTATGTCCCACCCACCAACCAGGGGTATGACCAGTACACCAAAAGGTCGAAACCTTGGACCCCCCGGCCGCCAGTATCTCATGCTCGAGTAGACTCAAGAAACAACCCGGGAAACCATATGGGTAGGAGGAGGGAGCCGGAACCTGAGAAGAGGAGCCCTTCGTCCCCTGTTGCTGGAGTGATTAAGATGATATCGGGAGGATCCACCGATGGAGATTCAAATCGGGCCAGGAAATCAAGAAGTAGGCGGGAGTGTCTGGAGGTGGAGGGATATAGGAGGAACGAGGCCGTGATCAGTTTTGGCCCGGAGGACATGAAGGGAATAAACATGCCCCACAATGACGCTTTGGTTATCCAAGCCCGGGTGGCCAATTACGACAACCTGAGAGTCTTCGTGGATTCCGGCAGTTCAGTCAATGTGATTTTCAAAGATGCCTTAGTGCAGATGGATTTGCAAGGGTTTAAGTTGGAAGCTGTGGAGACTGCCCTTTTTGGTTTTGCGGGACATGCAGTTTATCCGGAGGGAGAAATTGTTCTGCCACTCACTCTAGGCTCCCGGGACATCAAGAAAACGGTCATGACCACCTTCACAGTGGTGGACTCCCCATCATCTTACAATATCATTCTGGGGAGGCCGGCCATGAATGAGTTGAGGGCAGTAGCATCTACTTATCATCAAAAGATCAAATTTCCAGTGGGGAACCAGGTGGGAGAAGTTCGTGGAGATCAACCCTCTTCCCGAAAATGTTATGTGGAAGGTGTCCGGGCAGATCAGGGCAAATCAAAAAAGGAGGGGAAGAAACCCAGGGTGGAGGAAGTTTGGAAGGGTGGAGTGGAGAAAGGAGAAGTCCACTTTGTGGCAGAGGAAGAACAGGAAGCTGTGGAGATAAGACCAGGCCGACAAATCCGGGTGGCCCGAGACCTCGATATATCCACCCGGGTCAGTTTACTTAACTGTTTAAAGACTAATATTCATGTGTTTGCCTGGTCCCAACAGGAACTAACAGGGATTTCACCCCTGATATCTGAGCATCAATTAAACATTCTCCCAGGAGCTCACCCGATCAAACAGAAGAAGAGACACTTTGGTCCCGAGAAAGACAAAGTTATTGAGGAGCAGGTGAAAGAGTTGCTGCAAGCCGGCCACATCCGGGAGGTACAATTTCCTACATGGCTCTCGAATGTGGTGCTGGTACCCAAAGCTGCCGGGAAATGGAGGATGTGTGTTGATTTTCGGGACCTCAATAAGGCTTGTCCCAAGGATCATTACCCATTGCCCCGGATTGACCAGTTGGTGGATTCCACCTCGGGCTTCGAGCTGCTCAGTTTCATGGACGCCTATCAGGGATATCATCAAATCCCCTTAGCAAAAAATGATCAAGATAAGGCCAGTTTCATCACCTCGGGAGGTACATTTTGTTATGTTGTGATGCCTTTCGGGTTGAAAAATGCAGGGGCCACATATCAGCGTTTAATGGATAAAGTCTTTGAGAAGCAGCTGGGAAGGAATCTGGAGGTTTATGTGGACGATATTTTGGGAAAGTCAAAAGAGGTGATGAATTTTATCGATGATTTGGAAGAAACCTTTACCACTCTGACATCTTATGGGATCAAGCTCAATCCCGCTAAATGTATTTTCGGAGTCAAGAGTGGTAAGTTCTTGGGCTTTATAGTGACAGAGCGGGGGATCGAGGTCAACCAAGAAAAAGTGAAGTCCGTCTTATGTATGCCTTCTCCCCGATCTGTCAAAGAAGTGCAGAAGCTGACCGGGAGGATTGCCTCCCTATCTCGGTTTATATCTCGCTCAGCCCACAGAAGTTATCCTTTCTTTCAGGTTCTCAGAAAAGCCCAAAAATTCGGATGGGATGACAAGTGCGAGCAGGCTTTCCAAGATCTTAAAAAGCATCTAGCTGAGCTTCCAGTTCTGGTAAAGCCTGAGCCCGGGGATAAATTGTTTGTCTATTTATCCACTACTGAATATGCTGTCAGCTCTGTCGTAATAAAGGAAGAAGGCTCGGATCAAAAGCCTGTCTATTATGTCAGTCACGCCCTAAGAGGTCCCGAGCTGCGGTATAGTGAAGTGGAGAAGATGGCCTTGGCTTTAGTTGTGACTGCCCGGAAATTGCGGCCTTATTTTCTATCGCATCCTATTATCGTTCTTACTAACAGCCCGCTTGGAAGAATTATGACACATTCTGAAGTATCCGGGCGGATGATCAAATGGAATGTGGAATTGGGGGAATACGATATTGAGTATAAGCCCCGGTTGGCCATAAAAGCGCAGGCTTTATCCGATTTCCTATCTGAGATGATTCAACCTGCTGAGGAAGAAAGATGGAGGGTGTTTGTAGACGGGGCTTCTTGCCTGGTTGGATGTGGAGTAGGAGTCGTGATAATCTCCCCATCGGGAGAGAATATTAAATTGGCAGTCAAAATTGGTTCCAGGGTAACAAATAATGAAGCAGAATATGAGGCTGTTCTAGCCGGCGTCCGGGCTGCCCGAGAAATTGGAGCGGCTAGGATTATATTGTATTCCGATTCACAGTTGATTACTCAGCAGATCAAGGGCACGTATGAGGTCAAGGACGACAAAATGCTCAAATATTTGCATCTCATCAAAGCCCAGGCAGTAGTGTTTGTGGATTGGAGCATCGAACAGATACCCCGAGAAGAAAATGGAGAGGCTGATGCCCTAGCAAAAATGGCTGCTTCTTTGTCGGAAGACAGCACCCGGGAGGTTTTATTTGTTTCCCGAGCAGTTTTAACTATTGAAGAAGAAGAAATGTTGACAATACCCGAGGATTCTTGGATGACCCCTCTGATCAAATTCATTCGGGACAATGAATTGCCCGAGGAGAGAGCTCGAGCACAGAAAATAAAAAGACAAGCCCCCAGGTTTGTTCTCTTAAATAATATCTTATACAGGAGATCATTCCAGGGACCATTGTTGAAGTGTTTGAGCGGGAAGGAAGAGATTTATGTTCTTCAAGAGATTCATGAAGGATGCTGTGGTGAGCATTTGGGGGGGACATCTTTAGCTCGGAAAGCGATGCTAGCCGGGTTCTGGTGGCCGACTCTTCACCATGATTCAGCTCGAGTGGTCCGGACTTGTGAAAGCTGTCAACATCATTCCAACTTTCAGCACAGCCCAGCCACTCCTATGAAGCCTATTTGGGCGTCTTGTCCTTTTGATCAGTGGGGTATGGATATAGTCGGCCCATTGCCAGTTGCTCGGGCCCAGAAAAAATTCCTGTTGGTGGCTGTGGATTACTTCTCCAAATGGGTGGAAGCCGAGCCCTTGGCTAAAATCACCGAGCAAGAGGTTTTGAAATTCTTATGGAAGAATATAGTATGTCGCTTCGGCATACCCCGGCGATTGATCTCGGATAATGGGAGACAGTTTCAAGGAAAAGAAATAACGTCTTGGTGCCAGGAAATGAAGATCACCCAGTCCTTCACTTCCGTTGCGTACCCTCAGGCCAATGGGCAGACAGAAGTTGTAAACAGAATCATTGTGCAGGCTTTAAAGACCAGACTGCAAAGCAAAGGGAAGGACTGGGTAGAAGAATTACCCAGCGTACTATGGGCATACAGGACTACTCCTCGGGCACCTACCCAAGAAACTCCATTCAGCTTGGTATATGGATCTGAGGCCATCCTTCCTGTTGAGATCGGTCAAACATCTGCCCGGGTAGAATCTTACCCGAGCAACAATGAGGGTAGCCGTGCATTGGAACTGGATCTATTAGAAGAAAAGAGGGACCAAGCCATGATCCGGATGGAGG
Organism: Primulina eburnea; assembly: GCF_022965805.1. Classification (NCBI taxonomy): domain Eukaryota; kingdom Viridiplantae; phylum Streptophyta; class Magnoliopsida; order Lamiales; family Gesneriaceae; genus Primulina; species Primulina eburnea. The sequence continues at coordinate 2,107,420 of NC_133113.1, forward strand.
CATATCGAAACCGGGTCATGAAATCCTACAACAAAAAGGTCCGAGTTCGAGACTTGCAGATAGGGGACTTGGTGATGAAGAAGGTTAATCCAGCTGGGGACGTGGGCAAGCTCGAAGCTCGATGGGAGGGGCCTTACAAAATCATTAAGAGAGTCAGTTCAGGATCCTTTTACCTAGAAGATGCTCAGGGTAAACTTCTTAAGAGACCTTGGAATGTACTTCATTTGAAGAAATATTACGCTTAGCCAATGTACAGCTGTAATTTTCACTTTGAAGAAATAATAAAGGATCGTTTTCCTCATTCTTTTGCCTACTATAAGTGATATTGTGTAAAACTGAGGAGACATAAGCCCAGGGTTCTACTCCCTGGCTCGGGGCTCCGTACCTCGACCATTCCAAAGTCCCGGGACCTGTTCCCGGCCTAAGGTTCCGTACCTTAGTTCTACATAAGCCCAGGGTTCTACTCCCTGGCTCGGGGCTCCGTACCTCGACCATTCCAAAGTCCCGGGACCTGTTCCCCGGCCTAAGGTTCCGTACCTTAGTTCTACATAAGCCCAGGGTTCTACTCCCTGGCTCGGGGCTCCGTACCTCGACCATTCCAAAGTCCCGGGACCTGTTCCCCGGCCTAAGGTTCCGTACCTTAGTTCTACATAAGCCCAGGGTTCTACTCCCTGGCTCGGGGCTCCGTACCTCGACCATTCCAAAGTCCCGGGACCTGTTCCCCGGCCTAAGGTTCCGTACCTTAGTTCTACATAAGCCCAGGGTTCTACTCCCTGGCTCGGGGCTCCGTACCTCGACCATTCCAAAATCCCGGGACCTGTTCCCCGGTCTAAGGTTCCGTACCTTAGTTCTACATAAGCCCAGGGTTCTACTCCCTGGCTCGGGGCTCCGTACCTCGACCATTCCAAAGCCCCGGGACCTGTTCCCCGGCTTAAAGTTCCGCACCTTGGCTCCTCATAAACCCAGAGCACTACATCCTGTTAAGTGTCCGTTCGTTCCAGGCATTCACATCACAGATATCCATTTAAAGTGCGGAAGGCTAATACCCGTTCACACGATTTGGTATCTTAGTTAGTTCTCAACACTTAGAAAATTGTTAGATTTGTTAGAACGAGAATGTCCTGATCATATAAGGAACGAGTACTGAATTTTTGTAAATATTGCGAAGAAGGATAAAAGGAAAGAAAATATTCCATTACTACAAAGCCCGAAGGCAGGGAGTGAACTTAAAGATGAAAAGAGGACAAGCCTATTCTATATCAGCAGAGGGCTGTTTTCTGGCTCTTTCGCCTCCTCTGTCGGCTTCTCTATTTGCCCTGCTTCTCCCTCTCCAGGTTTTTCTTCTTCCTCCCCCTCTACGGACTCCTCCTGTTTCTCCTCCTCTACCGGTTCCTCTCCGTCCTCCTCTTCGGATGTACCCTCGTTGCCTCCCACCCCGGCTCCTGCAAGAGATGCAATGGCTAGCCCGAAGTCTGGAAAGTTGGCTCTATCCTTGGGGATAAGCTCGGCTTCCTGGAATTGTTGAAGGCATCTTTTGAAGCCAGTCTTAAAGAAAGGATAAGCTCGATCCTCAACGGCCGCCTTGAATTCTGAGGATTCCAGGAAGGAAGTCCGCAGTTGCTCTTTTTGGCGCTCAGACTCGGCTAGAGCCTTCTCGGCTGTTTCAGCCCGGGACATTTGTTCTTCTATGGCATCTATCAGGGAGGCGTTCTTGCGATCAAGAATCGATTGATGCCTTTGAAGAGTTTCCTCCCTGATGTGACTTTCATTTAATTCCTCCCTGGCTTTGGCCAGCTCCGCCTGAGCAGACTCCACAGAGCCTTGAAGGGTTGCCACTGTCTCCGAATGGAATCCCTTCAATTGAGCAAGCTCCGCTTGAATAAGCTCGTTCGTCTCTTGGAAGACCCGGAGTTGGGGAGCCTGGTGGTTGGCTAAGGAGGACACCTCTTCATAGGCTGACATTAACATATGTGCACCCTATTTTTCAGAGAGAAGGCAGGGTTGGCAAGGTCATATAAAAAAAAAAAAAAAAAAAAAAAAGGGAGAGAAGATAGGGGAAGAAAGAAGCTTACAGCCAGAAGTTTGTTCAAGCCACCCAGGCATCGAGGGGTTGGCGGCATGCTCTTCAGGAAGGCCTGGTCAGTAGGAAGGAGCATTCGCTTGAGGAAGTCTGCCCCAACCCGGGAGGCTCCCTCGGTGGAGAAGACAGACCCGCTGGGCTGCGAAGGGAGGAAGGGCCCCTGGAAAAATTCTGGGAGAGGCCCCTGGAAGGATTCTGGGAGAGGCCCTTGGAGAGGTTCCTGCGAAGGTTTTTGGAGGGGTGCTTGGTCATCGCGCATAAGGGGAGGCGTGTCTGACTGAATCGCTTGAAAGGAAGCCTGGCCTCCCGCTTGATCATCCTCGCTGAGAGTCACCACCGGGATGGTCGTAACTCTTCTTGGCCTTTGGCTAAGGGGGAGGAGGTCCTCATCATCTTCCCTGGATTCAGGCGCCGTTCTCTTAAGTTCAAATTGCACCCGGGCCGTCTCCTTCGCCCGGGCAACCACATCCTCCGCTCTCTTTTCAGCAGCGGCCTTTCGGGCTGCCCTTTTCTTCTCCTTGGCCGCCTTCTCGGCTGCCCATCTTTTGGCAAAAGCCTCTTCCCTTAAATCTGCATAAGGAGCAGGCAAGGGTAAAATCCAAATGCAAATACAAAGTCAGGGAGCAATCGCACAACATGTAAAGGAAAGTTACCAGGTTGATGGCCCGAGCCAGCAACTTCATCAATCACTTGGTCAATCGGGTCCTCAACCCGGGCACTTAAATGATAAGCAACCAGTTGTTCTTGGGCAATAAGGACGGAGGAAGAAAACTTTCTACCCTCTACCAGGGCGAGGCTTCGGATGTAAAATTCTTCAGATTTGTACGCCTGAGGAAGTTCTGGCTGTTGAGGAAGAGAAGGGAGGAACTCGGTTGAACAATCAAGAGAACCCGGGAGACGAATGAAAAAATATCTTCCTTTCCACCCCTTTTGAGAGGAAGGGATGTCATCAAGAAAGCGGGCATTAAGCCGAGCAGAAAGGGAAAAGGCATTATCTCCTAATCTACAAATAAAGAAATAATGCAGAACTTTGGAATTTATTACCAGATCATGCGTACGGAAGAGAACAAAAACCGAAGCCATGATCCAGAAAGAGTTGGGATGAAATTGATTGATAGGTACACCAAAAAATTTGGCAACCTCGACGTAGAACGGAGCAATGGGAAATCGAAGACCGTTGCGGAGTTGGTCTCGAAAAAAGGTAATATAACCCGAGGGGGGTTGATCCGCCCGGTCAGAAGGTCCGGGTATAAGAATAGGATAAGAAGAAGGAATGACCCCTAGGGTTCGAAGTTCTTTTTCTGCTCCGGGTCGCAGGGAGCTTTTCAGAGAAGAGAACCATGGAATCTCGGGGGCCTCGGTTAAAGGGTGGTCGGAAGCCCGGGCTTTACCCTTACCCTTATCCTTTTTTGGGATCCGGGATATGCCCGAAGAAGAAGGTTTAGAAGGTCTCGAGGAAGATTGGGCTTTTAAGATTATAGGTTTTTGGACAGTCTGGGTAGAAGGGCGACGAGAAGTAGGAGAAGGAGACGAATCAGAACGAAGGGCTGCGGATTCATACCCTGACGAACCTCGAGCATTGGCCCCGGAAGTAGAAGAAGTAGAATTAGACATAAGGGAAAAAAAAACTTACAAATGCGGTGGAAGATCGTCGGAGCAAGGAAACTTTGAATGCCGGAACTGCGAGAAGAGAATTTGCAAGGGCTTCGCCGAGAATGCTGATTTGAAAGTGATTTTTGGGAAAACCTAGGGTCGCTATATATAGGAGATGGGGAATGATCGGAACCGTCGATTGAGTGAACGCGTGTGCGGTTTCGATGCGCCTCGAAAGTTGCGACGGGCAGAACGAAAAGACAGTTACACAGATCGAGATATCATGATGTTTTATCTCCTCGGAATACGAAACATTACTAGCCGTCGGGATAGATGAACACGTGTCGTTGTAGTAACGTGTGGATAGGCCGGGAGGTTTAGGAGAACTCGGCAAGTTCGTTTCATAGCTCGGGAACCTAGAGACCCAGGACGGAGATTTCTAAGTCCGAATAATCCGAGACCCCGGCATCTTGTTATAGTCAAAAGGTTCGATAGCCCGGGATTATATTTTAAGTTCGGAGGGATCAGGTTATTGCAAATAACTGTAAGTCTATTGATTCGGTCCGCATAAATTCGCACAAGATTTATTTGCAGAAGAGTAAAGCGATAGAAGTCGATAAAATTTCCATTACATAAAATAGCGGCGAAAAGTTATGGGATCCATTATGTTAGATACAGAATCCTGCCACTCCGTTATCCAATTAGTTAATTCGTGAATGCGGAGGTCAATGAAGAATTCATTCTTCATTATCTTGTCCAGGGCATGCCACTCTTTCCAAAGCATCATGTGCAGCAGAACTTCATCGTCAACTAGATCGGTCACCCGGTCTACTACAAATTCTCGGATATACTTCCTCGCTCTGGCTCTTTGCGCTCGAGTAGTGGCCAAGCGATTGCGATAGGTATAATCCAAGTCATGAACCTTGTCCCGCACGGCCATGACCTTCGCCCATATATGTTCCTCGATTTCCCTCTTCAGTTCCTCCACATGAGGACGCATCTCCGGGGTCACTAGGACATGTGTACTGCTGCAGGCACTGGAACCGCTTGAATTCGACATTTTGAATTGAGAGTCACTTTACATCTATCCCCCCTTATTTATAGGTGAACGTTTTTAAATGTGGAGGAAATACAAGGGTCCCAGCCAGCGGAATCGTCCCCTCTATGGGTCAAAGGAAAAAGTTAATCGAAGCCATCGAATCTAAACACGTGGGCGGTCAGGATATTCCTTGAAAATTGTGCTAGGAAGGTGAAGGGGCATTGACGGTTACCAAGGCGCCCGACTGATACATCTGGGAATACGGAACGTTCTCATTCGGTGAGAGTTTTAATGATGAGCTGTATATCATCCGGATACCACGTGAATAGTCCGGGAGGTTTGAGGCCCCGGCATATTATTCTAAGTCCGGGAGGTTCGAGGCCCCGACATATTATTCTAAGTCCGGGAGGTTTGAGGCCCCGGCATATCATTCTAAGTCCGGGAGGTTTGAGGCCCCGATATATTATTCTAAGTCCGGGAGGTTTGAGGCCCCGGCATATTATTCTAAGTCCGGGAGGTTTGAGGCCCCGGCATATTATTCTAAGTCCGGGAGGTTTGAGGCCCCGGCATATCATTCTAAGTCCGGGAGGTTTGAGGTCCCGGCATATCATATCATTCTAAGTCCGGGAGGTTTGAGGCCCCGGCATATTATTCTAAGTCCGGGAGGTTTAAGGCCTCGACATTTTATCTTAAGACCGGGAGATTCGAGGTCCCAGCATATTGTTGTAAACCCGAGAAATGCGGAGCTCGGGCGCCCTTTTTGTTTTATTAGTACGAAATCCTCACGTCTCCGTTCGTTACTTATTAGTAGTTAATCTTGTCAGTCGAGTTAGACAGTCCGTGAGATATGCATCAGATAAAATAGTAAAAGACAGTAAACTCGAATGATAATTTTATTTAACGAAATTACTTCGAATTACATCGAAATATGCCTCCTCTACGAAGGCTTTCCACAGGAACATCCAACGTCTCACTTCTCGTGTAGCCCTTCCTTCATAGCCCTTGGCGTCAGTGATATCGTTGAGAGTGTTCCTCTCTTTTCGAAGCATCAGTTCGTACATGCGGTCCTCTTCAAAAGGATCCCCCAACTCGGAAATATTTAGATACTCCCGATACTTCTCCAATTTCGCTAGAAGCCGAGGAGTATTAGCCTCACCGCAGTAGTAGAGAAGCTGCAACTCCTGCAGTGCCTCCCAGAAGGCGAGAATTTTGTGAAAGACCTCCTCCTCTATTTCCGTCTTATGCCTCTCTGAGGATGCATTCATGAACTCTTCTGCCAGATCAGGGACGCTGGGATTGCTAGCACCTGCCATTGTATCTTCCTAACAACACTTTGCTGGTATGATGACGGATCGGTAAGGCCCTATTTATAATAAGAACAAATTAATGATGACCGCGGATCTTCAAGATGCCTGAACGGTTGAGATAAGTTTTGGAAATTGTGCCGGGAGGGGGAAAGACGTGCACAATTGTCGAGGTGTCAGACTTATCCATTTCTCGAGATGTGGAGCGTTTTCTAGTAGGAATTAATTGTGGGTGCATCTCATTATAACGAATGCAACATCCAGAGGGGCTAGATAACAATTCATTAGGGTCTAGGAGACAAATCATCCAGGCGTGACATCTCTTCTACGGGATATTTAAAGGCTCCGATGCTATTATACACCGTGAATTATTTCACACCAATCGGGACAGCGAGTGAGACTCTAGCCCGACTATTTTAGGGATGGGTGGTGATACCCCTATAAGGGCTCGGGTCCTGGAGGACCCGGGAAATGTCATTGAGTAGCCCCTATAGAAACCGGGAGGGCGATTGTTACCCACGCGACTGGGCGCTTCATGCATGACCGGGTATTTACTTACCTCCCGAGCAACTAGGGACCGGGCTTTCATGCTGAAGCCGAGGGCTCAATACTCGAGTAACTTACTTAGAGAATCTTACAGATTGTAAGGCAGAAAGCGACTGGGCGGGAAGTCAACGTCTTCCACCTGAACGTAACCCCGAAAATATGGAGAAGAAAGGGACTGGACATGCAGTCAACGTCCCTTATTCTTGGAGTACCCACGAAGCTATCGGATAGAAAGGGACCCGAAAGGCCGTCAACGTCCGAGGGTACAGGTAGTAGGTGAGCACGCGCATCAAGGTAACCCTAGCTTCTCTTCAAATAGCAGGTATCGTTGACATTCTACAGGTCTAAAAAATTTCTTCACTCTCAAGCATCCATACATATTGCTTTAAGTTCCCTCTCGACAACCCTGCTGACTTAAGCATCGGAGTGGTCACGCCGGACACCCTTCCGGCGCCCATTCACGAGTTCCTTTCATTGTTTGCAGGTCACGATCGAAGCCATCTACCTTGCTCATTTTCCTAAACAACACCATAAATTCTTGATTTGACCCGGTAGAGCACCCGACCCTGCTCATCCATTTTACCCGGATCACATCAATGACATTGAACACGTCAGTATTTTTAGATATCACATAAACAATTGAACGAAAATACCTAAGATTTAAAAGTTAATGTATCAAAATCAAAATTTAAAAACTTAATGGATCGAAACGAAAAACAAGTTAATGGACAAGATTTTTTTATTTATGATATAACAATGTACGAGTGTAATGTATTACTTGTATTTTGAAATTTCAGAAGGGATGAGAGATTTTATAGTTGTAATTAAAATTTTCAAACATCAAATATAAGTGCACTACAAGAAAAACGCCATACAACAACACACATACGACAACGGTTTTTGTGAAAAACCGTTGTCGTAGAGTTTTTCACAACGGTTTTATAAACAACCGTTGTCTTTTGGGAGTCAAAGACAACGATTTTTTGGGGGGCCAAAGACAACGGTTTTAAAAAACCGTTGTCTTTTTAAGGTCAAAGACAACGGTTTTCGGGTCAATGACAACGGTTCTGTGAACCGTTGTCTATTAGCGCGTTTTTTGGGAGAATCGACAACGATTTTAAGAAACCGTTGTTGATTAGCGTGGTTTTTAGACAAATAACAATGGTTTTGGAAAACGTTGCCAAATTTAGCGACAGATTATCAAAAAATCGTTGCTAAATATAGCGACGGTTTTATATAACCGTCGCTACGTTCACATTTGCGACGGTTTTGTATCATTAGTCGCTAATTATAGCGACGGTTTAAAGTCAAACCGTCGCCTGCTAAATTTTAGCGACAGTTTAGTGACATCCGTCGCTACATTTAGCGACTGTTTTGAACAAACCGTCGCTATATTTAGCGACGGTTTAAAGCCAAACTGTCGTCAAATTAAAACATGCGACAATATTTCAAAACCCGTCGCTAACTTTAGCAGCGGTTTAATTTAATCCGTCGCAAAATACGGCGAAAATCTCATCAAAACCGTCGCTAATTTAAAATTCGCGACGGTTTAAACTAACACCGTCGCCAACTCACTATAAATACCCCTATTCCAATCCATTTTCCTTCACAACACTTAAAATTTTTCTCTCTTACACAATTTCATCCCTTCACACAGCACTTAAAATTTTTCTCTCATACACGATTTTATCACTTCACACAACACTTAAAATTTTTCTCTTTTACACAATTTCATCCCTTCACACAACACTTAAAATTTTTCTCTTTTACACAATTTCATCCCTTCACACCACACTTAAAATTTTTCTCACTCCTTCACAACACTAAAATTTTTCTCTCATATACAATTTTATCACTTCACACAACACTTAAAATTTTTCTCTCTTACACTTAAAATTTTTCTCTTTTACACTTAAAATTTTCTCTTTTACACGATTTTAGTTTCAATTGTTAGTTTCTTTTAGATTTATTAAATTATTAAATTTTTTTTATTTTTCGAAACAAATTAGCGACGGAATTCTTGATTAAAATGCAGACCGTCGCTAATTTTAGCGACGGTGATTTTAGGCTGACCGTCGCTAATTTTAGCGACACTTTGAATAAAACTGTCGCTAATGGATTTAGCGACGGTTTTAATATACCGTCGCAAATGCTACCTACCACAACAGGTAAAAACCGTTGTCGTTGAACGGACTTTCAACAACACCCTGAGTTACAACAGTTTTTAAAAGGCTACGACAACGGATTTTTTGATTAATCATATGCCATTTTTCTTGTTGTGGTGGTCATGAAAGTGACACAATCCTAACTGTTCAACTTGGATTTTTGATTAATCTAAAAATATATACATGCGGTCCCAAAATATAATTCAACAATCAATTTCCTTCAGATTTTATTGTTTTCTTTTCCAGATTACTAAATTATCTGTCAACTTCTTATGTAATACTTTTCATAAGATATTTAATAGGTAGAAATTATTTTTTAAAAAAAGGCAAACGGATAAAAAGATATTTGTTGTGTATACATTTATTTTTAAATTTTCAAGAAAATATGACATTAATAATCAATCTAAATTATTTGTGGAGCAAAATTTCAACGGAATAAAGAATTAATTCTTTTTTTATCTGTTTTTTCTTTTTTAAAATTAAAACTTATATACAGTTTCCTACTTGAACTAAAAGTTTAAATATTCAGCAAAAAAAATTAAATAACTTCATATAGGCATATGTTAATTCGATGAAGGCCCTTTTAAAATCATTTTCGTTTTATAAAATTCTAAAATAAAATAATATAATTTCGTATAGGCATATTAATTTAAGCTTATTTTAAAATCATAATGATGATGATTTTTAGATATTTAATAAAAAGCCCAACCAAACACTACCTAAAATCGACAATTACCTTTTGACTTGTAAACTTATGAACTGAAAATAGAGTATAATCTTGAAATTGTCTGCCAAAATAAGGAAGTGTTTATTAGCATCCAGCTTAATATTTTCAGTTAATATTTTTAGTTAGTTAGTTAGATTGTTTGATTGGATAATTAGAGTTGGTTAATTACTTGTCAGTTAGTAGTTAGTAGCATTAGAGAGTAGGTATATACATTGTACTGAACTGAAAGTTTTGGTATGAGAATAGTGAAGCACATTTTCCACGGGAAGTTTTCTCCCATGTTCAATATGGTATCAGAGCTAATTGCGCTCACTCAAATTCGCTGCTAGCAAGCTCCGGGATTCTTCATCGGAGTTTTTCTTCGTCGGATCTCTCAAATTGAAGATTATAATCTGGCCGATTTCTTCGTCTGATTTCAGCAATGGCACCAGTGACCACTGCATCTGAAGATTCTATGAATCCCTATTACATACACCACTCCGACAGCCCATGGCTCGTTCTTGTATCTCAATTGTTAACCGGAGACAACTTTACATCTTGGCATCGTGCTATGACTATAGCTTTATCTGTGAAGAACAAGATAGGTTTTGTCGATGGATCAATTCCCAAACCAGATGATCCAGTGCTCTTAGTCTCATGGAAACGCAACAATGGTATTGTTGCATCGTGGATACTTAATTCGGTGTCAAAAGAAATATCCGCGAGTATAATTTTCACAGATTCAGCTTTGGATATTTGGCAAGATCTCAAGGAACGATTTCAACAAAGCAACGGTCCGAGGATCTTCCAACTGAGGCGTGAATTGATCAATCATCGCCAAGGGCAAATGTCGGTAAGCACGTATTTTACAAAACTTAAAACTATATGGGAAGAGCTCAATAATTTCAGGCCTCAATGTGTCTGTGGGAGCTGCTGTGAAGGAATTAGGAAACTTGAAACACATCATCAAATGGATTACGTACTCGCATTTTTGATGGGGCTCAATGAGTCATTTTCTCAAGTTAGGAGTCAGATCTTATTAATTGACCCTCTGCCTTCGATCAACAAGACGTTCTCCATGATAATTCAAGAGGAGAGACATCGTCAACTTGGTTCGCAATGCTCACCCACTGAGCCAACTGATGGCATGGCCTTTACAGCTAAGACTGAAGCTGTAAAGTTCTCATCTAGAATCGTAGGATCTACACCCCGAGGCCAGCCCAATACTTCTGGTAGGCCTCGTTTAAACTCAAGGAATTACCCGAGAGAGCGTCCGTTTTGCTCCGTTTGCAACATGAATGGACACACTGTGGATACATGTTACAAAATTCATGGCTATCCGCCAGGTTTCAAGTCGAAACCTCGTATCCAATTTCCGAATCAAGCTAGCTCAGTCAATCAAGTTTCAAATAAATCAAGCCTACCTGATGCTGTGACTAATGATGTTGGAAACAATAGTGGACAGTTCTTCCAAAGCCTAGATAAGAATCAGTATAGTCAACTCATGAATATGTTTGCCAACCATATATCTTCCGCCATCACTAAGACACAGGATGAGTCTGGGTCATCGCATTCTTCAGGTACATGTTTATCTACATCTACACCACATTCCTTATTATCTTCATCTTGTTGGATAATTGACTCGGGAGCCTCACGCCACATATGTTCAAACATCAAAGATTTTATTCTTTTGAGACCTATGCAAAACTCAGTTGTCACGTTGCCAAATCATACACAAGTTAGCGTCAAGTCATGTGGGGATGTCAAGATAAATGACAGCTTGGTTCTTCGAGATGTTTTATTTGTTCCAGAATTTAAGTTCAATTTGTTTTCTGTGGGATACTTTGTTGCCAATACTGAGATGGTTATAAGTTTTTCCCAGGATCAGTTTATGATTTACGATCCCCGTCTCAAGATGACGATTGGCAAGGGTAGAAGTGTGGGTAATCTCTATGTTCTTGAAACAGTCATTCCCCCAGAATTTCCAGCAAACACAATTTCAGTTCAAATGTGGCACAATCGCCTTGGACATCCCTCCGAAAGGGTTCTGAAGTGCCTGCAAGATCAAATTCATTGTCAAAAGATTACTATGGAAAATAATGATCCATGTTGTGTCTGTCCTTTAGCTAAACAAAAACGACTTTCTTTTACTTCAAATCATAATATGTCTTCATCTCCTTTTGATTTGGTACATTGCGATATATGGGGACCTTTTAATACACCCACCGTGCATAATCAAAGATATTTTCTTACTCTTGTAGATGATTGCACACGTTTCACTTGGGTTTTTCTTATTCGATGCAAGTCTGATGCATCACACTGCTTCTCACGTTTTTATAATATGGTAGAAACACAATTTAATAGCAAGATCAAGGCTATTAGAACTGATAATGCCCAAGAGCTAGCATTCACAGATTTAATACGTGAGAAAGGAATGATGCACCAATTTTCTTGTGTCCAGCGACCAGAGCAGAACTCTGTAGTAGAAAGAAAACATCAGCATTTATTAAATGTTGCCAGGTCGCTGTACTTTCAGTCAAAAGTCCCTATCCGATTTTGGGGAGAATGTGTTCTAACAGCGGCTTTCTTAATTAATAGAACTCCTTCACCTTGGCTCAAGAATAAAACACCTTTTGAGCTTCTGTACAAAACCTCTTTTAATTACTCAACACTCAAAGTGTTTGGTTGTTTGGGGTTTGCTTCCACACTCCCGGTTTCTAGACACAAATTTCAACCGCGAGCAAGAATGTGTGTTTTTCTGGGCTATCCTCCTGGCATGAAGGGTTATAAGATGTATGATATACATAATTCAGAGATATTTGTGTCACGGGACGTGGTATTTCATGAAAATTTATTTCCCTTTCATTCGGTTCATACATCAGAACCAATAATGGATGTATTTCATGATCTTGTGCTGCCCACACCAGCGGTTGAAGTTACTCCCTCTTTGGATGATCATGTGCCGAGTTTGATATTTAGTGAGGAGTCCACTCCTCCTGCAGTTGAAGAGGTATCCACCTCATCTTCCAGAGTTCCTCAACCCATACAAACTGAAGTATCATTTCGAAGATCATCTTCCAGAATTCCTCAGCCTCCATCCTATCTTCGGGACTATCATTGTAACTTACTGACAGCAAATTCAGCATCTAAGGATACAACACTATATCCTTTAAGTGACCACCTATCATATGATGTCCTATCTCCACAACACAAGGCCTTTGTACTTAATGTCTCCACACAATTCGAGCCAACATTTTATCATGAAGCTGTCAAATACTCTCACTGGAGAGACGCTATGAAGGATGAGATTTCAGCATTGGAAGAAAATCACACGTGGTCTGTCGTCCCTTTACCTCAAGGAAAGCATACAATTGGGTGTCGTTGGGTTTATAAAATCAAATACGCATCAGATGGCTCAGTTGATCGCTATAAAGCTCGACTAGTGGCTAAGGGATACACTCAACAAGAAGGCGTGGACTTCTTCGAAACTTTCTCACCGGTTGCAAAACTTGCTACGGTAAAGATCCTCCTCGCCCTTGCTGCTGCCAACAACTGGTTTTTAGTTCAATTAGACGTCAATAATGCCTTTCTAAATGGCGATTTGTTTGAAGAGGTCTACATGGATCTGCCCCTAGGATATTCAAAAGCGTCTGCTTCAAGGTCTTCGTCAAAGCATTTGGTTTGCCAATTGCATAAGTCCTTATACGGACTCAAACAAGCGTCTCGCCAATGGTACTCCAAGTTTTCTCATTCCCTCCTTGGTTTTGGATTCACTCAGTCAAAATCTGATTACACATTGTTCACCAAAGGCGCAGCGTCATCATTTATTGCATTATTGGTGTATGTCGACGATATTATCATTGTCGGACCCTCTCAAAAGGATATTGATTCTCTTAAAGCATTTCTCAAGACTCAATTTAAGTTGAAAGATTTGGGGCCCCTGAAGTACTTCCTCGGCCTGGAAATTGCTCGATCAAAGGCTGGAATTTCTCTTTGTCAACGTCAATATACGTTACAACTATTGGAAGACACAGGTTTTCTTGCTGGAAAGCCAACCAATACTCCCATGGATCCAACACACAACTTAGCTGCCGATGATGGGGTTTCTCTTGAGGATGCTTCTGTATATAGGCGTCTAATTGGTCGCCTTTTGTATCTCACCATCTCACGACCCGATATTACATATGCTGTTCATAAGCTCAGTCAATTCGTTGCTCATCCTCGCTCTGCCCACTTGACAGCTGCCCATCACCTTCTCAGATACCTCAAGTCTTCCCCTGGCCAAGGCATTCATTTTCCAGCTGTGTCATCGCTTCAACTCATAGCCTTTTCTGATGCTGATTGGGCGTCCTGCCCTGGCACTCGTCGCTCTGTCACAGGCTTTTGTATATTTCTTGGTGATTCTCTTATATCCTGGAAGGCCAAGAAGCAAACCACTACCTCACGCTCATCTGCTGAAGCAGAGTATAGAGCCTTGGCCGGCACTACTAGTGAGTTAGTATGGATATTGCAGTTGTTGAAGGACTTTCAAATTCATATTTCTCTTCCAGCCACCATTTTCTGCGATAATCAAGCTGCCATCCATATTGCCAACAATCCGACATTTCACGAACGTACTAAACACATCGAGATTGATTTCCATTTTATACGTGAAAAGATTGTTGCTGGACTCATTAAACTTCTTCCGATACGTTCGCACTTACAACTCGCCGATATGTTTACAAAACCACTTCCATCTTCCTCTTTATCCACGCTCATGTCCAAGATGTCCATCCAAGATATTTTTCGTCCATCTTGAGGGGGCGTATTAGCATCCAGCTTAATATTTTCAGTTAATATTTTTAGTTAGTTAGTTAGATTGTTTGATTGGATAATTAGAGTTGGTTAATTACTTGTCAGTTAGTAGTTAGTAGCATTAGAGAGTAGGTATATACATTGTACTGAACTGAAAGTTTTGGTGTGAGAATAGTGAAGCACATTTTCCACGGGAAGTTTTCTCCCATGTTCAATAGTGTTTGGTACGATCAAGAAAGTATATACTATATATTACGTGCATTAAGGGATACGTTGTTATAATATTTTTATTTTTATTTTCTAGGACAACTTCGAAATATTTCCCCAATCAAATAAATTTTTAAATGATTTTTTGCAAATTGAATTTAAAATATTAAATAAAAAAAAGACCAAACAAGAATAGAGGATAATTTTAAATTTTCCTGAACAACACGCGATATCTACAATTAGAAGTCACTATTTCAAACAAATGAGTTTACTTTGAAATTAGGGAAAATCATTGAAAAAATTCAAGCCAAATAAAGCCTAATTAATTATGTTAGAACACCAAGCATTAAATGCACACTTGGATAAGATATTTTCAAACTTATCCGTGAGAAAGTTCGATTCAATCTATACGTGAAGTAAAAATTAATATTTTTGACATAAAAAATATTATTTTTTCATGAGTCGAGTGAGATATGAGATTTGTCTCACAAAATTAAACAATGAGATGGTTTCATACGAGTTTTTTTTTGTACGTAGATGATATAAGCATTGAGCTTGACAATCTCCCTCAAATGAATCATGCTGTTGTGCTAATTGTTTTTACATTATAATACTGTCAAACTAAAACTCTGGTATCTCATATTGATTAATAGACGGTCTAAAAACTGTTATACACAAGTAATACAAAATGATACCAACTTAGCACGAAATGATCATTAAATGATCAAATAAAATTCTTTTAAGGGTGTGCAGAACTGATTCGGTTTTGCTCAGGTTTATCAAAGACTTTGAATACTTAATCATATCAGAGAATGGTGAATTATTCCTGAAGTCAACTCCTCTTCTATTTATACTCTCAAAAATAGATACGTTCAATCAAAAATGTTTGTTGGCGGTTTAGTCCATGTCAACGCTTTTTTGACTGTTCGTACACTGTTATTATCAATCTTGACTCATACATTGTTGTGATCAGTTTGTTCAGACTGTTTGATGTAGACATCAATTTAGAGGTATGTTGTAAACTGATTCTGATGTTTGGTAAAGCAATATCACTTTTATTTAAGTGTACCAGATGTATCAATTTCTCTTAATCAGTTTTGCCACAATATTATTTTGTTAAACATCAAAATGTACCGAATTCTTGATCTAACATGACTTTAATTCTGATATCAATTATAAAAAATATTAGCTGCGCAGCAAAGGTGCTACACATTTTGATCGTTCCTCCATACAAATAAAGCCCTTCTGTTATCTTCCCATTTGTGGTCCTTATGTGATAAACGTCGCTACTTTTTATTTGTTCACGCAACATGTATTCGTGATAATCCCCGAAGACTCAAACGTAAGAAGTCAAGCAATTATCCAATGTGATGATACATATATCCATTGATTGTTGTGATGATAATGTTGATCAAAGTGTACAAGTTTTAGAGTATGTCTCTTTAAAGACGATTTCACGTGTATAAAAACTTTGTGTATTCTTAAATAATGTCAATGTGTCAGTTTCATGTTCTCGATCACTAACATCTATAACGATTATTTCAACGGTCATATTTGATATACTCGATGCATTTGTATCATTGACTGAAAAGGCTTATGCTTTTTATCTTCATTGTAGCAGTATTAAATACTTTTGTTACCAATATATAAGTATCTCATAACTTACAAAGCTATGGAAAAACTTATACACGGTTTTATTTTATTTTATTTTACAAAAAAAAAAAAAAAACTTGTAAGCACCATTGATAACTGAAAATTTTAAAATAAATTGTATACGATTTTTTTAAAGAACGTGCCCTTGATAATTTATTGTCGTTTTCGAGGTGGAGAAGCCATATTTTACTGGCAAAAACTTGTGTGAGACGGTCGCACGGATCATATTTTGTGAGACAGATATCTTATTTGGGTCATCCATGAAAAAATATTATTTTTTACGCTAAGAATATTACTTTTTATTGTGAATATCGGTAGAGTTGATCTGTCTCACATATAAAGATTCGTGATACCGTCTCACAAGAGACCTACTCTATTTTACTAGGTGTAATGTGACTTCGTTAATGTTGGTTTTGGAACTTTATGCAACAGATGTTTAAGTATAATTAAATTAAAAAAATTTCGTTGGATAACTAAAATAATATATACATACATGTGGTAATTTTGTTCCCTAGGTTGCATTATTAAGACGGTTGTTAAATAAAATAATCAGGTCTTGATTAGTACGCAATTTGTACATAAACAAAAGTTATATTCCAAATTTCAGATAATTTATTAATCACAACAATTCACGTGGGATCATCTTACGAGTCAATTTTGTGAGATGTATTAAAAATATTTGTTACAGAGCAAGTTTCTCGTGTGGATTATTAATTAAACACAAAATAATGAGACTCACACACACAACATGTGTGTCATATTATTTACTTAGCGAGAGGTACTCCTTTAGAGAATTAATCGATATATTTTTTCATAATGTCATAAATAATTAAATAAAATCTAATGATTCTTAAAATAATTAGAAAAAAAACTTTTAAAACACAAAATAAAAATAAAATAAAATAAAATTTTTTAAAATAAAAAAAATAAAAGCTATTGAACTAAAATAAGTGAAAGCAGAACAAATATATTTGAAAAAAAAAAATTATTATGAAGAAAAAATATATGTTAAAAAAAGGTTTAAGCTGCAATTGTAATTAAAAAATGTTTATAGTAATGTTTTTGGGTTGTTTTTTTATTTTTATTTTACCTTTTTTGTTTTATTTTGAATCAAGACTCTCCTCTTGTTCACAAAAACACATAATCTCAAAGATGGAACCATATTTAAATTATATTAGATCAAATATTCATAGCTTCAATCCATCATTGATTTTTTTTTAAAAAGAAAAAACATATTACAAAAAGTTACAAGTCGAAATATTTAGATTGCACTTTCGATAAGTTGATTTGAATTTAATAAAAGAATTTATAATCTATGGATTTGAAATTAATTGTTCTTTTTAGGCCAAAAGAATACGATCGATTTGAGATTTACCTAAATATAATAATTGATCCAAATGAAACATTAATGTTTATGTTATTTCAGGTTGAGAAATTAGGCCAGTGTATAGAATTGACTTATGCCTCTTCGACAAAAAAATGATGAAATATTTATATTTTGAATAAAATTTTATATTTTCTTAAAAAAAATAGTTTGATCAAGCGTTTGTCGTTTTATCAAATATTATAACTAATATACTAGAAAACCGAGAGATGCGAGACAATAATCCATTCCATCATGTTCGAGTTCGAGCCCACACCCCTAGATTATGAATTTTAAAAAAATCAAATAAGAGCCATAATCTCAATTTGGATTTGTAGATATATTGTGAATATAGACAAGCAGGATTTAATTTTGTAAGTATAACCAGATCCAAAATTTTAATTAAAGCATCATGTATTATAATTTATTTTCTGTTGGAGAAACATATTTTCGTTTGACTTAGTAGTTTTGATTATATAATAGTTAGATAACCATTCCTCAACATATTGAATTATATATATTCTAATAATCTCAATTGTGTTAAATAAACAACATAATTTATCGTATTAACGTCAGCAGAACATTGAAACAATTTGTCAGTCAATATGGATACATATGTGAGCACTGATGAGGTGACGCCTTGCACATTCAATAGGAGGACGTCACTTCATTCAGTGCTCATATAAATACTCATGATGATCGCTCATCGTATCAAAATTATATATATATATATATATATATATATATATATATATAATAATTTTATATATATAATAAGTTGATTAAAATGGATGTATCTACATAATTAATGCAAGTAGTTGTGGTTGTAAACAAAAGGATATGCCCTACGTTTAGGGTTTTGGAAAATAGCACAAATGGATGAAAACAGTATCCCTTGTTCTATCATATATAGGCATTGTCCGGGAGGAAATGTGTAGTATTTAATATCTTGTGTTTATCTTAATTGGTTAATTATTACCACTTTAATCAAGTCGAAATAAACTAATCAGGGTCGATATATCGTCACCAAGACGAACTCGAGTAATTGCATCTTAAATTTGGCATGGTTAGTTAAATTTACCCCAATAATGTAAACGTAACTACAACTTAAGCTTCGAAAAATTATTAATAAAAATTAAAATTTTCGGATCGAAGGAAACATAGCCTCCCCTTCATCCCTGCTTGAGTTGTCCCCAGTTAATCATATCTTAGATATGAATTTTAGAACACATATTTACTTAATATCTACGTTTGAACCAATATTTTAGTCAACAGCAGACCGATTTCAAATATTACATGGAGCCAAAATAGATGCATTTCCTAATCAAAATATCTATAGAATTGAGTGGTTGCTTTTTACCCAAAATATATACTATAATATTGTTATAATTCAATCTCGATCTTTATTGAATTAATTCGTCTCAATATCCAAGATCACACAGAACCGATTATGAACAAGATCAAATGAATAAGAAATGCGATCAAAGTACACCAAGATTTAACGTGGTTCGACAATATGTCTACATCCACGGACAAGCAGCACCTGATTCCTTCTTTATTCAGATGATAAACACCTTAGTGGTGGAATTACAAACATATAAATCAATCTCGCAGCACTCCACTCAATATACTCGTAGAAGAGTTTTAAACACCAAGAGATATACTCCTCGTTCTTGAGTGCTTTACAACAGTAAGAAAACAAAACTGAAGAATTACAAAAGGATTAAAAAAAACCTTCCGCAGTCCATGTATACCAGCAACTGCCCCTTCCAACCGTTTATCCTTTCAAACCGCAACATCTGCTTGTGGACTTGTCAATGCTATGAGATAATATCCACAAATATTAAAGTAACTCAGATATTTTAAACCATAAAACAATGAATAAACACCAAATTTAGATGATTTTCATAACTTTTTTTTTTTTGCAGACTCGACTCGAATACACGCTTCCTCGACACCTAGCTATTGCTCACTCACATAACCTCCCCGTACTGGAGACAAGTTAAGAAAGGAACTCGTCCTCTCTTTTATGAGGTGGGGAATAAGGTGAGGGTAACAGTTGAAGTGGCTTAACCATTCGAACTACCTATTCATGCTTTCCCACAATTGCAGCTCATAAAAGCCGAACATGTACTAAAATTTTGGTTCGATATCTATGGTAGCATTTCCGTCATGTTACCGAACCACATATTTAATGCAAGGCGGAGCCACCCTTGGGCTAGGGTGGGCTCCAGCCCCACCTATTTTTTTTTATTTTGAAAAAAAGTAGTATTTTAAAATTTTAAATTATTTTCAGCCCCATATTAAAAGTAGAAAAAATTTATCAGTTTTATTTTTTTTATTTTTTAGTCTCATATTTAAAAACTAAAAATAAAACAACTCTCATAAATCATAATTTATTACTGTATATTGGTTGATTTATTGCGTATGTTTTGAAATTATGAGACTTTGAGATAAAAATTCGACGACTCTAAAATTATGTTAAATATTTAGTTGTGATTATTTGAGTTGCAATAATATTGTCTTATGATGCATATGAATTTTGGAGTTTAAATTTTTACCATAAAAATCTATTGTGGCATATTTTTAGAATAATAATCAGTTGATTAAAATGTATGATGATTATTGATGAGCAATTATTTTTGAGCTTGTTTTGTGATTTTTCTATTTATAATAATCGAAAATTGAGTATGAAATTTGAAAAATAATTTGTTGTTGTAAATTTTTGGGAATATTGAATATTTCTAGTTAAATAACTCAGGGAATGAAGAAAATAAAAATTGTCAAATTATTTTTGAACCAAAAGATTACATGTCAACAAATAACGAGCAAACATCAATTAGAAACTCAGGGAATAAATAAAATAAAAAATATCAAGTTATATTGGATTTCTTTTATTTAAAACACGATTATTAAAAAAAAATTATAAAATTTCGGTTAATTGTGTTACTGGCCGAAATAATTGATTTTTCGATTTGATTTCTTAGATATTCATAATAAAGTTTGTCTAAAAAAAGTTCAGTCAATTCGATTTTAAAAAATTCGATCAAAACTAATACTGTCAAATACATGATGGAACCAACCCCAATTACTCACGAATCCTGACTCCGCCCCTGAATGCAAACGTCGTAGTTCAAATTTTTTATATCATACAAGAGCTGGAATATCATATTTCAATCACTCTCTCAATAGATCCAATTATTATCCGGGACGAAACCACTCACGTCGACCGTCGTATCCCTTAAAGCAGCGATTTTATTTCATTTTGAACACCAAATATATATATATTTTTAAAATAAAATCTTTCTCCATGCACATGAAGCAATATATGCTGTGCGTTACGTGGTGTATGAGACTCCCCCATGTCATGTAGCTTGTTTGCAACAGTGCAATCTGCCGACCCCAACTCCACCCAGTCGCTGTCGTGGACCAACATCTTTACCGGAAATAAGCCGCTTGGTTGGCTGACGCCAGCCACAGTCCATGCCTATACCCTGACTCGGGACGATGACGTGGCCCCATGGTCCCACCTGCACCCCGCTGCACAGAATTTCGGACGTGTCGGGGCCCCACCTCGTCCCCCCTTCCTTAACCCTACGTCACAATATTTACGACATTGCCCCTCTTCGCGCGTCAGACAAGGAGAGTAGTCTTAATATTAAACACACAAGTTTAGCTGAGCGATTTTACGGATTAATTTTGGATATAAAAAGAAATTATAAATATGACCAAGTTTGATCTGACTTACTAATAAAAATATGTGAGATCATCTGACAATACATACTCAATATTAAATTAGTTTAAGTGTATTTTAAATATCTCATTTAATTTATTCATCTTAAATATTATTTCTCCCAACAACTATACTTGAAGAACGTAATTGTACGTTATATTTGTCATAATTTTAAGAAAATGATTAATTAAATATACGATAAAAATTTGCTAAAATTTATTATAAACCATTTTCACATATATTTGAAGGCAAAAAATTGTGTGGGACGGTCTTACGGGGTCATATTTGTGAGAAAAATATCTTATTTGGGCCATCCATTAAAAAATATTATTTTTTATGCTAAGAGTATCACTTTTTATTGGGAATATGGGTAGAGTTGACATATCTCACAGATTAAGATCCGTGAGACGATCTCACATGAGACCAACTCCTATTTGAAACTAGTGGACATGCATTACAATATAATAAGATATATTATTGGATAAACATTTCCATGCATACTTTATATAAAATTCATTCATATCCTAATATATCAACTCATTTATACATTATAATACAAAACCAATCACAATTATAATAAAAAAATTTAAATATAAAGAAATATAGTATTTCCATAATTCCATTTACTCCCCAACATGACAAGAAATTCGAAGTATTTAGAACACTCCTTACATGGCAAGTGACGTGTCACTCCAAGCCTCTCTCCTTTCCGCCACTATATATACCCCAAACGCCCCGTCCAATTCTCACCACCTTCTTCCAAATATTCCTCCATCATCCTTCTCCCTACTCTCTCCCAAACATTAAACAAATAACAAAATTTCTTCAACAACCAGGAAAATTTCTTAATCTGCTAGTAGAAATGGCGGTTGATTTGATCTTGTCATCTCCGCTAGGCCCTCCGGCCTGTGAGAAGGACGCCAAAGCCCTTCAGTTCATCGAGGAAATGACCCGAAATGCAGATTCAGTCCAGGAGAATGTCTTGGCCGAAATCCTGGCCCGAAATGCCCACACTGAGTATCTGAACGGGTACAAGCTCGGGGGAGCCATCGATCGGGAGACTTTCAAATCGAAGGTCCCGGTGGTTACGTATGAGGATCTCCAGCCGCTGATTCAAAGAATTGCTGATGGCGATCGCTCTCCGATTCTGTCTGCTCACCCCATCTCTGAATTCCTCACCAGGTAGTTGTTATTATCAACTATAGGCTGTGATTATAACTGCTGAAGTCGAGTTGTGCAACTTTTGACGAAGAAACTGAATTTTTCTTTTTATTGTTTTTCAGCTCGGGAACTTCAGCTGGTGAAAGAAAACTCATGCCCACAATTCAAGAAGAACTGGATCGTCGCCAGCTTCTTTACAGTCTTCTCATGCCTGTTATGAACCTGTAAGTACAATAATCTTTTCCTAAAAAAGATTTTTTTTTATTTGACATCAAAATTAATTGGCTCGAAATCTCGTTTTATGATAATGGGTTTTGGTGACTTGTATGGAACAGTTACGTTCGGGAACTGGACAAAGGGAAAGGATTGTATTTCTTGTTCATAAAATCTGAGACCAAGACTCCCGGCGGGCTTGTGGCGCGACCCGTACTCACCAGCTACTACAAAAGCGAACAATTCAAGAGACGGTCCTACGACCCGTACAACGTGTACACGAGTCCGAACGAGGCCATCCTTTGCCCCGACTCGTTTCAAAGCATGTACACTCAAATGCTTTGCGGCCTTTACGAGAGGGAGCAAGTCCTCCGTGTCGGTGCGGTGTTCGCGTCAGGGCTTATCAGGGCCATCCGGTTCCTCCAGCTGAACTGGCAGCAATTGGCTAGGGATATCAGAACGGGGACTCTCAACCCGAAAGTGACAGACGCTTCGATCAGTGAATGCATGGCCCGGATCCTGAGACCCGACCCATCTTTGGCTGACTTTATTTGCAAGGAGTGCGGCGAGGATAATTGGGAAAGGATTATTGCCAGGATTTGGCCAAATACCAAGTATCTTGATGTGATTGTTACCGGCGCGATGGCTCAATATATCCCAACTCTAGATTACTACAGCGGCGGATTGCCCAAGGCCTGCACAATGTACGCGTCTTCCGAGTGTTATTTCGGGCTCAATCTCAATCCCATGAGCAATCCGTCGGAAGTTTCCTACACCATCATGCCGAACATGGCCTACTTCGAGTTCTTGCCGAACGAGCTGAGCTCGAACCCGACCAGTTCCTCCCTTGGCTCCTCGCCTCCCAAACTTGTAGACCTTGCCGATCTAGAAATTGGCAAGGAATATGAACTGGTGATCACCACCTACGCCGGCCTATACCGATACCGAGTAGGCGACATCCTCCGTGTGACCGGTTTCCACAACTCCGCCCCACAATTCTACTTCGTGAGGCGAAAGAATGTGCTACTCAGCATCGACTCGGACAAGACCGACGAGGCCGAGCTTCAATCTGCCGTGGCTAACGCATCGCAGCTGTTGCGTGAATTCAACACGTCCGTGGTTGAGTACACGAGCTATGCGGACACAAACTCGATCCCGGGACATTACGTGATATATTGGGAGTTGCTAGCAAAGGACTCAGCCAACTCCCCCACGGACCACGTCCTGCGCCGATGCTGCCTAGCCATGGAGGAGTCACTAAACTCCGTGTACCGCCAGTGCCGTGTAGCCGACAACTCCATCGGCCCGCTCGAGATCCGAGTCGTGAAAAACGGGACCTTCGAGGAGCTGATGGACTATGCCATTTCCAGGGGAGCTTCCATAAACCAATACAAGGTGCCAAGGTGTGTGACTTTCACACCAATAATGGAACTCCTAGACTCAAGAGTAGTGTCAACACATTTCAGCCCATCATTGCCCCATTGGACCCCAGAACGACGTCCGACCAAGAAAAGTCAGTGAAAGGTTCCTTATTTTGTTGTTTAATTTCAGTTTTGTTATTTATGTAATCAGGTACAATGTAAAGTAGAAAGCGACGTCTAAAAGTTAGGCTTGTGTTTGGTTCACTTAACCTGTGAAAAGGATGTCGTACATCGTATGAATATGGCTTTGTTCAGTGAATTGGTCTTTTTCTTCTTTTTGTAGTTTCTTCAAAGTAATTACTCATCTACTTATTATGTGATCGGTTGGTTATTTCCCAATTTCTGTTGTCCTATGTTTGGGTTAAAATGGTGCAAATCTTGTTAGTTGTCTAAGTCCGATTAATTTTCCAACTCCATAAATTTATATTGACAATCAAATTAAAAGAAGCACATCAATTTAAAGTGTTTGACTAGTTCAGAAAAATTCATATGGAAAGAGATCGTGGAAAAAAATTGGACAAATTTTGATTCGTGGGAAGAGCGAAAAAAACATCCAGCAGTTTGCAGAGAAAAGAACTAATCGACAAAAGGGAAAAATAAAACACACATTGCACAAATTCTAACAAACTCTCTGTACAAATTTCACAGCCTTAATCAAGTGTTTTCGTAGCTCTCATTTCAGATTTCAGTAGTTCAAGTCACTTTCTTTCAGATTTCAGAATCATTCTTTTGTTATATGTTAATTATATTTTGAAAATTTGTACATTTTATTGAAAATATAAATCATGTCGTGAGTTTATCTCTCAATTTTCGGTAGTTTTTCTTTAATTTTCTTCGTTTATGCATTTTTGTTTACTTAGAAGATTAGAACAAATATCAAGTTATGAATTCATTCTCGTTTGAAATTTAGAAATTAGATATTTTATTATTTTCATACATATTGGTGCATTACTACCCCTAGCACGCCCACATCACATAAATATTGTGCAAACAATTTTTTTCACGCCCAGTGGGACCCAAATATACGGTCGAGAAGGAAAAAAAACGTCAATCAAGCGGATGTAGAGTCTCTACAAACCAGTAAGATATTCAAGTCCCATCAACAGAACAAGTTGTTGTTGAACAACTGATCAGGGAGTTGGAATTGCATCCAGGTTGTATTCTAGAGGTATATGCTCACATTTCAAATAGTTTGGTGGAAGAGTTGACTCCAATGAAAATAGAAGAAATATCACAAGCAGTGTCTAAAGTGATATATGATAATTGCTTGAAGACAGTCCATGTTAAACCAAATCAGTCAACCCATAAAGAGCATAAATGAGTGAAAAAAAATAACCAGAGAAGCAACCAATTCATTGAACTTGACCAAGGAGTATGAAATTCAAAGGCTGGTGATCCTCGCCGCCTAGAGTTCAAAACAACTTGTTATTCAAGTGTACAACGTGAACTTATGATGACATGACATACATGCATTATCAAGGAGTGGGTGTGGTTTCTCATAATGTAATGTTGGTTTCATTGTAAGTTTCCAAACTCGTGGAAACATTTTTATCAACATCTATTCTATCTCATAACATCCACGTAATTGATCCAGAGATGGTTAGGAAAACGGTTAAAGAGTTATATAGGTCGGCCTTGAACAAATAGGCCCCCCAGAGTTCCACAAGCCCTATTCAAATTACATAGAAGTGAATAAATCTTATCTCAGGGGTTATAAAGTTCATAAATTCAGCTTATACGCTGGGGAGGACATCCAATCCAGAATAGAAAAAATAGCTAGATTTATTATCTAGTATGGGGAGTTGGCCAACATGGAAAACTTCAACAGTTAAAATTGCGATTATTTCCAAATTCCCTAACAGTAACCGAATTTACTTGGTATGCCTCACTCCCCATGAATTTAGCGATGGAAAGAAAGTTTCACACTCAATTCTACATTATCGAACCAGAGGTATGAATTGCCGACTTATTCAGAATCAGTCAAAAGAAAGGAGTATCTGTAGAGTTCTTACATGAGATCGAATTCGATGGTGCAAAAAAATCTGAATTTCGAATTGAGGAAGAAATTTCAAGACGTTGACTTCAAAGATTTTTTTGAGTTGGTTGCGAAAGTTGCTGAACATGAGGAATTGTTGAGTGATGAGTCATACAAAAAGAGAAAAAAAACACTATGTGGTCATATTATCAAGAAGTGGAGATTATTTCCATCATCCATGTTAAACAAATCGTGTCACTGGCACTAGACTCGGGATAAGTATCCCTACTTTTCTTTCTACGTGTGGGAGTATATTAAAATTTTGTATATTGTTGGACGAAGGGATTCTGATATTTCTGATTTAAATATTGTTTTCCATTTCAATGTGTAGATATTTATATCGTTCTAATTTTTCTTTCTTGATTTCTTTGTGCGTCAATAACTTGTATATGAATTTTCAGCTACCAACAAAAAGTTGGAGTTCAGTGGACCGAAAATAGTGACAAAATCACACGCACGCATGTTTTACAAATCGTGCATCCAACATACCATGTGAAATGGAAATAGATAAGACAGTGTATTCCACTAATTAAAATAATAGAAACAAAATTAAATAACTTTTCTCAAATCAATTGAACTTGTCCAACGGCAATAATTGCTTTTGCAACTTAAACTCGTGGGGTGGTGCAATTTTTAAATATATATATACATATATATATATATATATATGATGATGATGATGATGATGATAGGCAAGTCTTTGACTCTATAACACACTGTGTTAAGTTTTTTTAAACAAAATAATAATAAAATAGGAACTTAATAAATAAGTTGCATTGTCCTCCTCTCTTTGTTTGAGAGAAGGAATGCTTTCGGTTCTGTCGGTGCTTGAAACTTATGGACAGTGAACAACAGCTTTGCACGACTTCGACAGTAGGATTGACCTTGAGAAAAGCGTTGGATCTTGGACCACTGCAAGTCCCTCAGTTTCCACCATCTACTTATATCATAATATATAAGTTAGTAGTCGATGTATTGGACACAGATTATGTTTTTAAGAAGTGATTAAATTTATAGAGGACGAATAAGTTAGGAAAAACTGACATTTTCCAAGTATATCCACACAACAATTTTCGATTACTAGTGCTGAAAATTGGATAATATTATGTCAATAACCACGTGAAAATTAAACAACACATTTATTTTTTGGTTTAGGATCTTTTTAATTGTTTTTTTAAATGTTCAACGTAAAAAAAATAAGGATGTAAACGATCTAAACCAAACCAAACAGTATCAGGCTTGAGCTTGGTTTGTTTAAGACTATTTGAGGCTCGAGCTTGAGCTCGATTCGTGCTTCTATTATCAGGCTCGAGCTCGTTTTGTATTGAAATTACTGAGCTCGAGAAAAGCTCGAGCTCGGCTCGTTAAAAGCTCGTTTAGCATGTTAATCAAGCCAGGCTCGAGCTTGATTCATAAATAGCTCTTTTAGCATGTTTAACAAGCCTGGCTTGAGCTCGTCTCGTTTTCGAGCTCGATAAGCATAAAATTGAGCTCGAGTTTGAGTTTGAATCGAGCTTGTTAAAAATTAAATATATCTATAAACTAATTTTAAATCAGACATAGAAATGTAAATTCATTCATAAATAATCAAAACGACACAAATAAGAGCTAAAAAACATAAATCAGTATATTATTGAACATTCCAAAATCATATTTGTGAGCCACCTAAACGAGCCGAGCTCGATCTCGAGTACGAGCCACCTAAACGAGTCGAGTTCGAGCTCGCGAGCCTATTATCAAACATGTTTACGAGCTCACGAGCCGAATATTCTTAGGCTTAAGCTTGGTTTGATTAAATTTTCGAGCTCAAAATCGAGTTTGAGCTTGGTTTGATATGATTAACAAACAAACTCAAACGAGCTTTTTATCGAGCCGAGCTTCGAATAGCTCGCAACGGTTTGGTTCATTTATATCCCTAAAAAAACCACATATTTGTAAGTGTTGGACGATCTTGAAACTGAAAGTCATAAACACAGCCCTCTATGGGAGGGATCTGCTCAAATTAATTTTCAAAAATTTAAAGGCAAAAATTTGTGTGAGATTGTCTCACGAGTCGTATTTTGTGAAACAAATCTTTTATTTTGGGTCATCCATGAAAAAATATTATTTTTTTATGCTAAGAGTATTACTTTTTATTGTGAATATCAGTGGGGTTAACATGTCTCACAGATAAAGATTCGTGAGATCCGAAGGACCTACTCAAATTTAAAAGACCAAATCCAAATAATTATAAAATAAAAATTCTCACAAAATTAAATAGCGAATTCCCATTAACATATACTTAATTAATAAACGCGATAATTTTGGTAGGGTCTTAATGTCAAGCATGATAATATTTTTCACAATATATAGAGAGTCGAGACAAGCAAATTATGGAATCAATTTTGGTATCCATCCTGTGCTTCTGTCTATATGGATAAGATTATTTTTTTAGCTGAGAGGTGTGTGTATTAAAATCAAGTATCGAACATGATATCTCAGCTCAAATTTAGAATTCTGACGTCAGATGAACAATAAGTCATCGATGATTTTTCGAAATGAATTCGTATCATTGCATCATTACGAATGACCATTATCACTCCTAATGACCTAATTTAAAAGACTAAATATTATGAAATATCATCGATTTTAAGAATACATGAGATTATCCTTAAAGACTTTGTTTGGACAAGCACTTTAAAAACGTTTTTAGTGTTATATAAACGAAAAAAACTTATAATATGTGTTTGGAAAAGATTTTTGTAAATTATTTTAAAAAAATTATTATCCAAATATACTTTTAAAAGAAAATTTGGGAGGTATTTTTTAATATTTCTAGAATAACCATATATTTTATCAACTCTAAAAAAAAATTTTATAAAACAATTGTCTAAATATAAATTTATTTTTAAAACAACGGTAAATTCCAAAAAAATGCATCTGCCCATTTTTCAATTAAGAATCAGTACCTAGTCATAATTTTTTTGAAATCAGTACCTGACAAATCTATGTTTTTAGTTTTAACTCCTCACAAAACAAAATTTACATTTTTACCCTTTATTATTTAAATAAATATATTATTTTAGTCACAAAAATTACATATATATTCTCCATTTAAAATATAATTTTGTAAAAAATTTGTTTCTCAATTATCATGGAATAAAAGTAAATACTTATTTTGATATATAAAGTACCTACTATAGGATTTCAGATACTTGATTTCGCTATTTGAATACTCCAAATATATAAGAAAATAATATATTTTCGAGCATTCACCATAAATTTTGTAATTGTTAGTCTTTTCATGAAAAATGCATTATTTTTTATTTTTTTTATAAAAAACATAGGTCATCACTCATCTTGAAATAAAATTAAGTATTTATTTTGACCTACAAAATACCTATTTTGGAGTTTCAAATGCTTGATTTGACTATTTGAATAATCCAAATGTGTAAGAAAATACTGAATCTTCGAGCTATCACAATAAATTCAATAATTGTTGTTCTTTTCATTGAAAATGCATTAAGATTACTTATTCATGTCATCTAATTTTTTAAAAAACATAGTTTCTCACTCATTGTTGAATTAGAAAAAGTACTTATTTTGGGGTTTCAAATATTTGATTTGGCTATTTGAATACTTCAAATGTGTAATAAAATACTTAAGTTTCAAGTAATATTAAGTGACTTTTTATGGTGTCATTTGTGAAGTTAAAATGTGATACTTAAATTGGCACAAAGAGTACCTAATTAGATTCTATAAATACATGATTTTACCTCGTAAATACTCGTATACAATAATTTGAGGATGCCTAAATATAATTTGAAGTTAATATTAATTGACACCGATGATAATATTCGTGAAGTAAAAATATGATACTTAAATTAATACAAATAATACATAATTCGAGTCCACAAATACTTGATTTTACCGTTTAAATACTCAAATTCGATTGAGTATGTAAAAATATATAGTTTGAAGATAACACTGAATGTTCTTTGATGATAATATTTGTAAATAAAAAATGTGCTACCTAAATTGGTACAAATAGTACTTAATTTGATTTCACATATATTTGATTTTATCTTTTAAATACTCAAATTTGATTATTTTGGGATATAAAATAATATAGTTTCAAGTAATATTGAGTGACTTTTGATGTGTCATTTTTGAAATTAAAATGTGATACCTAAATTAGTACAAAAAGTATTTATTCGAGTCTACCAATACTTAATTTTACTCCCTAAATGAGAAGTACTTAATTTGAGCAAATACTTGATTTCGTAAATGAGATACTCACAATATGTACTAAAATACTAGATATTCGAATAAGCAATGTAAGTTCACCAAGTGTTGGTATTTTTATGGAATATACATTTGGATGACATATTCATCTCATTTAATATATTTTTTTATAAAAAAATAAATTTTCAACTAAGCATGAAAATTTTAAAGTACTTATTTTTACTTGAGAAGTACCTAATTTGAGTTTGCAAATACTTGATTTCGTAAATGAGATACTCACAATATGTATTAAAATACTGGATATTCGAATAGTCAACGTAAGTTCATCAAGTATTGATATTTCCATATAATAAGTATTTGGATGGCATATTCATCTCATTTTAAAAAAATGTAAAAGAAAAAACAAATTCCCAACTAAGCATGAAAATTCTAAAATACATATTTTTATTTGAGAAGTGCCTAATTTGAGATTAAAAATATTTGATATGAGATACTCATAATATGTAATAGAATACTGGATATTCGAATATAGAACGTAAGCTCACCAAGTGTTTACTGTTCCTTGGAAGATGCATTTGGATGACATATTCATCTCATTTAAATTTTTTTTTTGTAAAAACAAAAATAAATTCTCAACTAAGTATTGAAATTTTAAAATACTTAGTTTTATTTTAGAAGTATCTAATTTGAGTTTACAAATACTTTATATCTTGAATAAGATACTCACAATATGTATTAAAATACTGGATACGAAGATACATTGATACGAAGAGTATCTAAATTGGTCTTTCCATGGAAGATACATTGATACATTGATACGAAGATACATTGATACCAAGTATTGGTCTTTCCATGGAAGATACATTGATACGAAGAGTATCTAAATTGGTGAAATTAAAATATGGTAGCTAAATTGGTACAAAGAGTATCTAATAATGCGAGTTCGCAAATACTTGATTTTACTCCCTAAATTCTTATATCCGACTATTCGAGGATGTCAAATTATATAGTTTGAAGTTAATATTGAGTGGTCTTTGATGATGACATTCGTGAAGTAAAAATGTGATACCTAAATTAATACAAATAATACCTAATACGAATCCACAAATACTTGATTTTACTATTTAAATACTCAAATTCGATTATTTGATAATGTCAAAATATATAATTTGAAGTCCATATTGAGTGGTCTTTGATGATGAGATCCGTGAAATAAAGATGTGATACCTAAATTGTTACAAGTATTACATAATTAGATTCCACTGATAATTGATTTTACCCTTCTAAAACTCAAATTTGATAATAGGTATAATGAAAGAATATTGATACATATAATGAATGATTACTAATAAGTATTATGTCAAATAAGTATAATTGTCAAATAAGTCATTCAATGAATATCAAAAGTATTGTAAATTAATATTGATGGGTATTTTATAAATATTTAATCTTAGAATCGATAGCTATACTTAAAGTGCAAATTTCAAGCTCATTTACGAACTATGTTCATAATGTATCTTTCAATTAGTCCATGATGAACAATGAACTATGTTTATTTATTTAAATGACATGAATAAGTATCCTAATGAATTTTTCATGGAAATATTGCATATTCGAATATCCAGTATTTTAATACATATTGTGAGTATCTTATTTACGAAATCAAATATTTGCAAACTCAAATTAGATACTTCTCAGGTAAAAGTAAATACTTTAAAATTTTCATACTTATTTGAGAATATTTTTTACCAAAAAAATATTAAATAAGATGAATATGTATTCCAAATGCATCTTCCATGGAAAGACCAATACTTGGTGAACTTACGTTGCATATTCGAATATTCAGTAGTCTATTACATATTATGAGTATCTCGTGTACCAAATCAAGTATTTGCAATATGAAATTAGGTACTTCTCAAGTAAAATTAAGTACATTTAAATATTCATGCTTATTTGAGAATTTGGTTTTTTTTTTTTTACAAAAAAATATTAAATGAGATAAATATGTCATCCAAATGCATTTTCCACAGAAATACCAACACTTGGTGAATTTACGTTGCATATTCGAATATCCAATATTCTATTACATATTATGAGTATCTCATGTACTAAATCAAGTATTTAAAATATGAAATTATGTACTTCTCAAGTAAAACTAAGTTTTTAAAATTTTCATGCTTATTTAAGATTTTTTTTACAGAAAATATATTAAACGAGATAAATATGTCATCCAAACGAATCTTCCATGGAAAACCAACACTTGGTAAACTTACGTTGCATATTTGAATATCCAATACTCTATTAAATATTATGAGTATCTGTTGTACCAAATCGAGCATTTGCAAACTCAAATTAGGTACTTCTCATCCAAATACATGCATATTTCATGAAAATACCAACACTTGGAGAACTTACGTTGCTTATTCGAATATTCAATATTTTAATACATATCGTGAGTATCCCATTTACGAAATCAAGTATTTGCGAACTCAAATTAAGCACTTCTCAAGTAAAACTAAGTACTTTAAAATTTGCATACTTATTTGGGAATTTGGTTTTTTAACAAAAAATATTAAATGAGATTAATATGTCATCCAAATGTATTTTTCATTGAAATACAAATACTTGATGAATTTATGTTGTCTATTCGAATATCCAGTATTTTAATACATATTGTGAGTATCTCATTTACGAAATTTGAGGTATAACTGAAGCTTCAATAAGCTCGATTTTATCGATCATCAATCGGGTATGAGTGCACGAGTTCTAATTAATTTCGAAGCATGTTGACGACAAGATATTCTCTGATTTTTATGATAAAATTCGTTCCACGTTAGCTTTGTTTTGATAGAGAAGCTCGCCAATTATTTGTTAGTGACTTGCTGTCTCACACTCTGAATTATATGGTCAATCCTGATTATATACACACGCACACATGTATACCCCATCACGGTTAACTTAATATCTTATGAAATGATTACGGGTTGTCGCATTATTTTTTTCTATTATTGAAATTGTTAAGATTGGAACTTGAATTTAACTCAACCATAAAAACTAGCTCAATGGGATAGGATTGTCCAAGTCCATATATGTAATTTCCAGGTATTTTATTCAACAGATGTAGGCCAACTAACACACCCCCTCACACTCAGAATGAACATTTAGAACGTGGAGTTTACAAATGACCCAACTGTGGGCAGAAGGAGTGGCCCAACTATGGGCAGTCTAACACATAACGGTGGAACTCGAGCTATGATACCATGTTAAGATTGAGACCTCGACCTAACTCTACTCAAAAAGTAGCTCAAGAGAGGAAGATTGTCCAAGTACATATATGCAACTCCCAGATATTTTATTCAACCGATGTGAGACAACTAACACACACCCTCATGTTCAGGAACGAACATCTGGAGCATGAAGTTTACAAATGAACCAACTACGGGCAGAATGAGTGGCCAAACTATTAGCACTCAAACACATAACGGTGGAACCTTGGCTTTGATATCATGCTAAGATTGAAACTTGTCTTAACTCAACCCCGAAAACTAGCTAGAGGGGGATGATTGTCCAAGTCTATATATGCAAATTTCAGGTATTTTATTATCCGACCGATGTGAGACAATTAACAGAAATTTATAAGAATAATTTATGCACCAAACTAACGAAATAGCATGCAAATTAAACTACTTTAACTAAACAAACCACATTGAACAAGCTCTAATAATTGACCAAACACTCGTCTACTTGTCAACTCGAATACTTTTGATGGCTGATTGACTTTCCTTTGTGTATCGTGTGTGTGGAGATTAAATCGTATTGTATTTGAAATATATATTACAATCTTTAAATTCGTGGACCTCATGTATGACCCACCGAAACTGGGAAAATTTGATTTTTTAAAAATTAATTAAGTATTAAAAATGACATATATAAACACTGCCTAATAATTGTTGACAAAATAATGACGACAACGACGATGTTGATGATATTCACTTTTTTTGACATATATTAAAAGAAAATCAATTTTAAAAACTATCTATATTTAATACAAATATTAAAAGAAATCAATTTTAAAAACTATCTATATTTAATACAAATATTATATATATATATATATATATATATATATATATATATATATATATATAGAGGGTTGTTACCCTGCACCCCAGGGGTGCAGGGTAACATGGGCGCCTGAGCCAGCTGGGCGCCACGTTTAGCGACGGTTTTATAACTCTGTCGTCATTAGCGACGGTTTTTCAACTCCGTCGCTACTAGCAACGGTTTGTAATAAACCGTCGCTAATTGTCCAATTTTTTTAAAAAAAAACTGACCCAGGGCGTTCAAAGAATTGAACTCCCCACACCAACGCCCACTCACAATAGAGAGGCGTGTTAACACCCCATTGTGGGTGCTCTTATGAAAGTGATTTTGTATCCATACTGTAGATAAATTGAGATCAAACAACAGAAGGCAAAATTTCCAAGATGTGCAAGGTGTTTCATTGTTCGGTAAATTTGTAAATCTACTTTTTCTATCGGCTGTTAAAGATTTATAGGACACCAACCGAAACCGGATTTTATATCCAACAGCTTCAGTGTTTGATTTTTCAAACACAAGATTTACCTTCAAATACCCTGCACATCTTGAAATTTTGCATGATTGATCTCAATTTGTCTATATGGATACAAATCACTCCTAAGAGCACCAGATGGGTGTAAACCTTTAACACCTTTCCATGTGAGTGCCCCTCTGGCAGTTTTTTTTTTAAAAAAAAATTTGTTTAGAAACCGTCGCGGTAGCGACGATTATGGTAAACCCAGGAGCGACAGAATCTCGAAACCGTCGCTTTGTACGTTATCGCTCCACTGGGCGCTGCACAGCTGTTACCCTGCACCCTTCAGGGTACAACCCTCATATATATATATATATAGATATATATATATATATATATATATATATATATATATTAGTGCACCTTCCTTAGAAATTTTTTCACTATGTTTTTATGATATTTGCATTAAAGAAATTGATTTTTTAATAATTTGAATAGATGAATATTTTTTGTTTATAAATTTTTTTTATCATGATACTAAAGTTAATTATTCAAAGCCCGTCAACTTTAATAATATAGTAATTATAATATAAATATCCACAAAAAATGTATAATATAGTCCTGATTACATATTGTCTATCAATAACCAAAGAAATTTATTTTTTTCATCAGAAATTCTAGCTTAACACTCTACACATCTGAGTGCTATGTCATTGTCCATTCCGAAACACACAACATTAAACCAGTACCACATAATAAAAAAGGACCAAAATTACAAAATAAAATGAAAAGGATAAAACTTCAATTTTGAAAATCTGTTTTCCCTAAAAAAAAATAATAGTGTTATGAGGAGGATACAATACTAACGAATGACAAACACGCGTTGCGTGTGTAAAATAATGAATACTACGTATGTGAACATGTTCATTAATAGATCGAGTTAATTCAAAAAATTTATTATAGTTTTTAATTATAATTTGGATAAAGATAATGCAATTATATTGAATTTGTGATTTTTAGAAATTATATGTGAATTTTTGAATTTTTAAAATAGATAACATATTTTAGTTAGGAGTAAATTATATCAAAAACTTTACTTATATAAATGAAGGCAAAAACTCGTGTGAGACGGTCTCACGGGTCAAATTTTGTGAGACGGATCTTTATTTGGGTAATCCATGAAATAGTATTGCTTTTTATGCTAAAAGTACTACTTTTTATTGTGAATATGGGTAGGGTTGACCCGTCTCACAGATTGAGATCCGTGAGACGGTCTCACATGAGACCTACTCATAAATGAATAAGGTATTTTCGTAAAAACTAATCGGTATCACAAATTCAGATAATTAAATACCTCCTCATAGGGATGTCAATGGGTCCGGGTTTTACCCAACCCCGCAATAGACCCGTGTATATGGAGTGGGTTTAGGCATACTAAATGGGTAATGGGGTGGGTCTCGGGGCTAATTTTCAGACCCGTCCGAATATAGGGTGGGTCATGGGTTCTATAATACCCGTCCCATATATGTAGATATAAATATTTTCAGGTTTTAGTTTTATTAATTTTCATTCTTTTAGTACCTCAGCTCAATCATAACGATCTTAGCTATTCCTATGTCAGTTGTTTAATTTGAATCTGCTTTTAGCAATAGTGGAAGAATAGTTGGTGCTCATCTTAGTAGACTTAAATATTGCCTACTCACTGATTTTATATTGATCTGTTTAAATTATGTTATTACTTATTTTTGGAGATGTCAAGATTTTTTTGTAGAGCTATCAACTCTTTTTTTTATATAATTTTTTATGTCATGAAAATACTTTGTTTGTTATTATCAAGTGTGGTCGAAAACATGAATTAATTTTCCACAATGTTGTATTTAGAGGCTTGTCTGATTCATAATTTAGTCATGTGAGAGAAATATTACTTTTTTATTTTAAAAAAATCGGGTCTCACGGGTCTCACGGATCTACCCGGTCTCGTTTCGTATTCGAGGTGGGGTGGGTATGAAGAATATTTAACCGGGGTGGGGCGGGTAATGTGTCAAAGTTTTTTCATGAGGAGGGTTTTGGGTTTAGTCAAACCCGCCCCATACCTGCCCATTGACATCTCTACCTCCTCAACCTTTATATAAAGTATGTGTAGGTCTTTTGTGAGACTGTCTCACGAATCTTTTTATCTGTGAGACATGTTAATCCTACCGATATTCACAATTAAAAGTAATACTCTTAGAATAAAAAGTAATAATTTTTCATGAATGATCCAAATAAGATATTTATCTCATAAAATAAGATCTGTAAGACCATCTCACAAAAATTTTTGCAAGTATATAAATATAGATTATGTGAATTAAAATTTAATCGTATTAGAAACCAAATATAACTATTATCAAAGTTTTAACCAGGATGATGGACATAATTATCATGATAAGATTATTGCTTCAAATTCATAACGATAGATGAAATTTTATCATAACTCCAATCTTTTGAGAAAGGTTAATAAGTGACAAGGGTGATCTTGCAAATCACAACTAATGAAATTTATATTAATGATAGATTTATATTATTATAATGCCAAATTATATGCTAAAATTTTGAAAGAAGAAAACATAAACGATAAGAAAAAAATCAAAGTTAATGTACCAAAATCAAACTTCGAAAGCCTGGTTAAGCAAAATACAAATAGGAAAATTAATAGATAAAAAATGGTTATTTTCAGAATCTTTCCTAGAATAAAAATCTTATTGTTGCATGCATGAGATAAACACAATCTCTTCTTTTTCAAACTAAAGCCCAAGATATGGAAACACTTACCATCTGGAAACAATCAAATCTTTTATCAAAATCTTTTATCAAAATCGTTTTATTCCTCCGATTACCTTAGAATTCTCATATAGGATCATAATTGCATCCCAGTTTATTCTCTCTTCTGGAAAGGAATCGGGTCGAGTGAATCTATGGATGGTATGTCGACGGAGAATTTGTTCAACTCTCTTCAGTACTTCCCTGATTTAACAATGCAAGAAAGCCGTCATCAGCCACCGTCGCCTGCTGTTTCGACCACCGGGAACAGACATCTTCACCCAGAAATCGAGCCTTTCTACCCTAGGGAGTATTGGTCCCGAAGTAGCGCACTGAGGGAGAGTGTCGGCGCAGGGCTTGTTCCCTCCGGGAACATGCCGGAGAACCATCTTCCGCCGTCTCGCACCACTGGCCCAGCCGCAAGAAACCACCCTCTTCAGCCGGATGTTTTCTACCCCGATTACTACAGGCGTCAGAATCTTGCACCGAGTGATAACGGTGCCATCTATTCACAGCCTGTTCCTGCAAGAAACAACCTCCTTCGACAGCCCAGACGGGATCCTTTCTTCCCCGGCGGCGAAAGCTTTCGGGGTCCCCCTTTGACTGATTGTGGTCGTGTAAGCCCTAGTTTTCCTGTCGAATTTTCCCTGGAAGCCGAATTCGCCCGACTCAAATTCTTGGAGGGTCGTGAACAACCAGGTTTATCGGAGCCACTGTCCGTTTATGGCCGGGCCGCCCACGAAGGTCTAAACAGTTCGTCACTTAATTGGCTTCGTGGGAATGAAATACCACCACCGTTATCCTTAGGAGATCTGCAGGCACTGCGGGCTTCTGCTGCTGCAGAGGGGTTCAAGCTACCCCAAGTCTATCCGGATTTCGAAGATCGTTTTCTGATTCCCGATTCATATTGGGTAAATAGAGATTCCAATAGAATTAAGAATATTTTGGGAGGTGTTAATTCATATAATCGAGGGATGAATATCAACGGCTATAAACCTCGAAACGGGTTCAACTTTTCGAAGCACGTGCCAATTTCCATAACCGGGGTTAACTCGAGTAGCTTGGCATCATCGATCCCCTCTCCTCGCAATGGTTATGGCCATGGTTCCACCCAAAGTGTTACTTGTTCTTCTGTGGAAGATTTGAAGGGCGGAGTGTTTTTGGAAGCAATGGATCAACACGGTTGCCGATTATTGCGCCAAAAACTTGATGAAGGGAGACCGGAGGACGTCCTGATGATCTTTTCTGAGCTGAAAGATCGCATACATACATTGATGTGTGATCGGTTCGGTAACAGTGTGATTCAAAAGCTCTTTGAAGTCTGCGATGAAGAGCAGGTGTCACAGTTGGTTTCTTTGATGACTGCGGATGAAGAGTTACTCATTGCTGTCTGCCTCGACCCTGAAGGGTATATTTCAAATCACTCCTACAATATATGTAAACTTTAACTTTAAGCAACACCTCAAACATGATAATTCGAGTCCCGGATTTTCGTGTTTCTTTGCAGATCTCAATCTATGCAGAAGTTTGTCCAGTGTCTCGTGGCACCAGAGCTTGTATCCCATATGCTATCCATCTTCGAACACATCACCATTCGGCTCGTGAACAACCATATCGGTTCTGGGGTTATTCAGCATTGCATAAGTATCTTCCCTGCTGAAGAAACTGAGGTATTTGTTGCTTGACTTCATCTTATTTTAATCACAAATTAATCTACCATATCTAATAGCAGTATCTTTGATTTTCACAGAAAATACTCAATGTGATAGCTGATAATTGTTTCCAAATTGCGACCAACCGAAGCGGATGCTGCCTCCTGCAAGTCTTCATAACAAAAGACAGTCCACTGGAAAGCCAACTGCATATTCTCGCAGAAATAGTATCAAATATACATGAACTGTCTAAAAATCAATTTGGGTACGTATTACACACATGCGCGCGATTCCTTCGCATATCCGACTTGGAAATTTGTTGTATAAAATTCAAAAATTTCGGGTTTCAGGAATTATGTAGTGCAGCATGTCATAGGACTCGAGATTCCAAATGTGATCAAAGGTATGGTAGCTGGACTGAGAGGGAATTTCGTTTCCCTCTCGATGGACAAGTATGGAAGCAATGTAGTGGAGAGATTGATGAAAGTATCTCAAGAAATATATGCGCCTCAAATCATCAACGAGATCACTAGCAGCCCCAGTTTCTTGAATGTCGTGCTGGATCCTTATGGCAACTATGTTGTACAATCTGCCAAGAGATACGCCACGGTACTACAACCTCTGTAAACTATGCTAGTCTCTGTTTGTTTCTTTACGATCTCGAAAAGAACATAATTTAAGGTTAATATGGTGTTATCCTATCTTGCAGGGAGCCACTCGCAAGACTTTGAATAATCTGATTTTGCAACACTTCGATGACTTGCATAACCATCTCTATGGAAAAAATGTTCTGCTAAACAAGGTGAAAACAAGGCATTCCATCTGATTATCGAGAAATATGGATTCCTTTCTGCTCCTGAACCCGTCCCAGCTATGAATATGACCACGACTGTTTGTCTTTTTGTGTTCTTTGTTTTTGGATACTTATGTTTTTGTGTGTGCATGTGTGTTTTGAGATGTCGTTTCGAAGATTTTATGGTATTTTTTGTCATGTTTGAGGCTTGTTTTGAAATTGTCTTTTTTGTCATGTTTGAGGCACCACTGTTTGAGTTATGGATTGAATAGGTTTAGTTTGTAGTTTGTGTCTTAATTACTGTCCCATCCTCGTAAAGCTAGACCTCCTCTCTTAAATATTTATATTTATTTTATTTAGTTGATGCTGATAGAATTTCCATGTGCACCTACTTGATTATTATATCTAAAAGTCCTTGGCAATTTTTACTATAGAATTTATGGGAAAATATTGAATAAATTCTGGTAAAAGGAAGAGTAAAAACCAGTTAATAACATACTGAAACAAGGGGAAATTATTTTAAAATTTCTCTAGTTTTTGAAAACTAATCCTCCACGAATATATACATTTGAGTTATGTTAGTTTAAATTAAAAAAATTTTGCCAAGATTATTTTTCTAACATCAAGAAACAAGACATTAAAACAGTGGGATTTACTGAAGTTACTTATCTTAAATTTTTTTTCATATTTTTTTGCTTAGAGCTCAAGAGCGAGTTTGGATAAAGAACTTGTAACTTAAAATAAACTTAACTTTTAAAAATGATTTTATTGAAAAATTTAAAACGTTTTTTATGTTTGGATTAGATAAATGTTTAAAAGTTCTCCAACCAAATTTTTTTTTTAAAAAATTTATTATAGGAGGTGAGAGGACTCGAACCTGAGTCATTACGGAGAAACAAAGTGAGACCATTGGAGCTAAATCTCGGTCTCAAGTTATCCAACCAAATTAAACACACTTTTAAATTCATTTTAGACTCAAAAATTAAGTTGAACCGTTGAACTATTGAAGGAAGCAACTGAAAAGGTTTTAATTGTTATAAATTTTAATATAATATAAATTTAATATAATATAAAATAAAATAATAAAAAATAGAGAAGAGCTCAGAACCATTTTAATCAAAACTGAGAACCTATATTTTGTAGAATACAATTGCAAAATCCAAATATGTATAGATAGATGTAGAAAATTTGAAACCCTTCATAAGTCACATTGAGAGATCCACGAGTAGATCTCTTGTGATACGTTTTTACGAATTTTTATATGTGAGACATATTAATCTTACCGATATTCACAATAAAAAGTAATACTTTTTCGTATATGACTCAAATAAGATATCCGTCTCACAGAACCATGAGATCGTCTCACATAAGTTTTTGTCTATTCTAGGTATCACATTATGCTGCATTCCTTCTTCATTTATATACTCAACTATCCACACACACAAAAAAAAAAAAGAAGAAATTTCGTGAATATATTAAATATATCTACACAAACACCCAAAAAAAAATTAATACACAAATGGATAATATACATTTTCCTACCTATAGTGTAGGAAACTTAGTTTCTTACATGCCAAAATGGTCCCTAAACTTATAAACTAAAATTTGACATAAGAAAATCTTGCATTTTATGGAAACGTTGGAAACTAACAGATTTGAGTGCATGACAATCGCGTGACCAATTTTGCAGCGAATCCACTAGTTTATGATGTTTTAGTAATGGCGATGATTTTTTCTGGTCGAGTCCGTAGCGATCATTTGTCATGTGAGAGACAAGATCAGGGACTAACCGGAGAGAAAAAAACCTGTAAACATGGAGCAAAGATAGACGACGTTGTCCCGACTATGTTATACCGAGAAATCATATATTCACTAGTATACCGACGCATGCGTTGCGTGCTTGTATAATATTTTTTTTTTATAATTCATTTGGTTTATTTTTAAATGAGTTTCAAAATATAATTATAAGAAATAATGAGAGAACATACTGCAATTTTGACATATAAATTAAAAAATAAATAGAAAAATAAAAGAATAAAAAAATGACCCGAATAAAAATTGAACCTATAACTTTAACTTAATGCCTAAGAAACAGAAACTACGTCATCTGAACTACATGTAACTTACATTATAATTTTAATATTGTATTAATATGTATAATTATTAAAACAGACCATGATACCAAAAGTTAGTTAGTCTAAGTATCTCAAATTTAATAATACATTATAGATATGATAGAGAATTGTAGCCTTTTATTCAACAACAACAACGGTTCCAAGACAACAGAGGGATTAATGGAGATAATAAATCAATCAAGGGCACTTGGGCTTGCCCTTGGAGCTACGGTAGTCCCTGTAACAAGGGCACTGGTGCTTGTTCCCGTAAGTACCCGACGGCACGCACTTGCATTTCGCACAGCAGATCCCGCAATATTTCAGGCAC
The DNA here is from genome assembly GCF_022965805.1 of Primulina eburnea. NCBI lineage: Eukaryota > Viridiplantae > Streptophyta > Magnoliopsida > Lamiales > Gesneriaceae > Primulina > Primulina eburnea. The sequence goes on from NC_133113.1 coordinate 2,149,898, forward strand.
CGGTCCTTCAACCCCGCCTTCGAGCACCGCAACCCGCAGCTCTGTTGGCAATTAACTGCGTCTGCACCATGCAAACCGAATCATTAACACCATATATAATTCATAAATTTCACCCTTATATATATATTAATGGAGACTTACTAATCTTGGCCATGGTGGGTTCGATGAAAGAGTTGCTTAACAGAAGAGCGCAGAGAAGAAGGAAGCAGAGAAAGCAGGAGGAAATTTTCATGGCGCCTCTGTTGTATTGAATATATGTGATAAAGCGCGCATTGGTATTTATAGAAGCTAGAGATTCAATGTTTGGTTGGATCATGAACAATATTAGGAATATGATGTGACAGGATAAAAATAGATGTAAGAGAGTTATGCAAATGATGAGAGATGAGAGCGCATCGAGACGTGTCTAAACCAGAGATTTTTGTCTGAAAAAGGTTGTGCTAATATGCAAACACAAAGATCACCGTGTGAATGGGTGTCGAAATGATATCTTGCGTGGCCACTCCGATGTTAAAGTGAGTCTTGAATAATGAAAACCAACGTAACAAAAGAAATGTTGTGCCAATAATGTATCAAAATTTAGAGAATAAATGATGTCAAAGATATATATGTGAATGAATGCATTAATTTCTAAACAAATATGGTATTTATAGAAAGAAAGTCAATAATTACATGGTTTTCAGTGCCCACTTACTAATAATGACAAGATGATTGCTCATACCCTACTTTTCTAACATGCCAAACTGTCCATTTTGTCTTGTCAAATCTATGCGATTCTGACACTAATGATTACCAAGATAAGGTATCTCATACTTGTGCACTCGAAAGTTATTATCGAGGTAACCCAGGTAAGAAACAATCACTCGGAACTCGTCTGGAAGCCTAGCTTCTCGCAGCCCGAGAGCTGATGTCTCGGGCATTTATTTGCCCGACTACTTATCGGATTGATCCAAAAATTATCATAACTTGATCCATGATCGAGATCACCTAATACCCATGACCCGGGCCTCTCCAAGGGATATCAGAATATTTCAGAACCTACTCGAAAACATATGATATTGGACCGTAATGCCCTTTTTGGTACGGAATGTGTTATGGGCTTTGGAATGGAAGGAAGATGATAATGCTCATGATCATCATTTTTCTATTTATTTTATTAATGTTATTATAATTATCATTTTTTATTTATTTATTTTTTATTTTAAATATTAAATATTCATTTATCTACTACTATATTATTAAATTTCAGATCCTTACAGGATACCAAAATATTTATTTTCATAATTATTCTTCTTACCCTATTAAAAACTTCCTCAAATCACTCTATATTTTACATAGAAACAAATTTAAACAAAAATTCGTCTTTTAGATCGAACAACTCTTCTAAATTAAAAATAATTTTATATTAATTGTTTAATATTATTTAATTAAATTAAAAATAATAATAACGCTTACATGTGCATCTTTTACTAGTTATTATTATGATTATGATCATTATTGTATTATATATTACCATTCATATAAATATAAATAAAACAATAGTTTGAAAATTAATTCGGTTCTTCGTGTGTATTCTCGGGACATATCAATTATAATTTCAAAAGAAACGAGAATGTTGATTTTATTTTCACCTATTTCTCATATATCAAACTCAGAGTGGGAAATGTAATTTTCACCTAAATTCGATTTCTTGAAACTATTAAATCTTTCAACTATGATTTATTTGGTACATGTGACGAGAATTAAGCTCGTATTATTCATATTAAAATCATCTGATAAAAAATAAATGAAAAAATAAAACAAAATGACCTTCAATACTTCAAAATGAAAGGAAATAAGTTTATCGTTTCTCATTATTTTTGTTTATGTATATTTAATGTCTGTAATATAAAATTTATTTTTCACATGAGTCACTAAGGAGAGTATTTATGCGTAATAAGCAATATCCAATGGATTTAGTTGTTTCGGGCAAAAAAATAACAAAAAATCCAAGTTATTAGTTGAAACTCAAACGTTGAGAAGTTAAAAGAGTTAAAATGCAAAATAACTTAACTTATAGAACGAAAATTGAAACGTGGAGTCGAGATCATATTTGGAAACATATTTGAAGGTTTGTTTCACAAATATATTAAAAAAAACTATATGTAAGTTAATTTTTTTTTCACTGCTTAAAAAGGAGGAACATATTTTAAACTTTGTAAATTTCAAGCATAAATTACCAAGTGTGGTAGTCCACAATTTATCAACAATTTGTAAATTGTTTTACGCATTATTATTAAGTTTTGTAAATTTATATTATATTCGAGAAACTCGAAAAAAATCGACGCTCTATTCGAATTTTTGTAGTTATGGATGCATATATCTACCTTTAAGATCCAAAGCCGATCAATATATCAAAATTTATAACTAATAATTTTAATATGGTAGTTCAAATATCATGTTTCTAGCTTTCCTGTTAAAACAGACCAACAATATTTTTGGGAAAAAAAAAACTATTTTTTAAAACATGAAATACAAAACCCATGATTAGTTTAAATAAAATTATCAAATTATAAATATTATAACATAAAAATATTAAAGAATATGTCTCTTGTGAAGCGGTCTCACTAATCTTTATGTGTGAGACGAGTCAATCCTATCGATATTCACAATAAAAAAATAATACTCTTAGCATAAAAAGTAATATTTTTTCATGGATGATCCAAATAAGAGACAGTCTCACAAAATACGACTCATGAAACCATCTTACACAAGTTTTTGTCAATATTAAAATACAAATTTGCTGGGACTTTGTAAAGTAAAAATGTAAAAATTGATTTTTTTTTTTTTAAATCATACAATAACCAAAACGGCATGTTTGTGGCTTTTATCGCAGAGAATTACAATTCCCGAACCCCATAAAAAAATTTTAAAAAAAAATGTATAATTTTAAAATTATTTTAATATAGGAGATAAGTTTGTTTGTAAAAATATCATATCGAGACATTTGGTCAACGTTACACGTGCAAGATTTTTGTGCATCTGACATTTTGGCACATCAATCAATGCCCAATAAATCACCAAAGGGTTGAGGCCACTCCTATGTTTTTGAAATACTTTTTATTTAATTTTAAATGATAATATCTTTAATTTCAGTAACAAAAAACTATTATTTTTATATTAATATATAAATTCATTTTTCATTTATAATTAACCATTTATACAAAAAGTCTTTAATATATCAATTTTAAAAGACATATCTTTAAACTCGACTCGACTCGACTTATAAAATATAATATTTTTTATATCAAAAATATAATTTTTCATTATATATGTAGATCAAACTGACTGATCTAACATGTATAATGTTAAACCATCTAAAAAAAAAATTAAACTATTTAATCAATATCTGAAAGAAATTTTTTTGTCGTATAATATAAATATATTTTTTGATACCTCATTTCTTTATTAAAATTTAGTTATAACCAACTTTGTACTACCTTATGTTTTTTCACCATTCCATTATAACTCAAACTTTGAGTTTACAGTTTTAAATTTAGTATCATTTATTCGATTCTGAAGATTGTGCTAAATTATTTTTTATATTTTAATCCAATTTTTACAAATATATTTCTCAGCCATTGTTGTTGTTGTTGGACTAAGTGTTTGCCGTTTCACCAAATGTTATAGTTTGTGGTAATTGTACAAATAAAATATTTTAAATTGAATAACAACTCAAACTTAATAATTTGATTACTCTATCCAATAAAGACAATTATTATATCTCAACAATCTTCTTCTCAATAATTGCAATCGTTACGATCAATGGCAGTCAAACTAATGATTTAAGATCTAATAACAATTGTAGGATCGATCGTCCGTCGCTTTACCAAATTTTATAATTTGTGGTACTAGTACAACTCAAATATTTTAAACTGCATAACAGTCCAAGCGTCATAGTTCAATGACTTTACCCAACATGAATAATTATTGGACTTTCACAATTATTATTATTATTATTATTATTATTATTATTATTATTATTTGAATGGTATATTAATATTGAAACATTAAAATAAGATTTCATCCTCCTAAACTTGAATGTACCATATGAGGAATTAATATTATTTAAGCTTTTAGTTTTTTATTATATTTTTTTAGGGTCTGTCTTTGGGTCTGATGCCCATTATAGTGTGGAAATATGGGTTGGGCTTTCAATCTTTTAAAGAGGCCCAGTAATCCAATAAGTATCCAACTGGTAAAATAAATCACTCTTTTTTTATATATAGAAATTTAAGAGAAATGTGAAAATATAATATGTTTTAAAAAAAATTTCTGCAATTAATAAAATGATTGATAATGTGTAACCATTACATAATTTGAATTCGAGTATAATTTTGTCTACCTAAGATATTTTTGGTCTGAGCGAAAAGTTCGAAAAAAACCGGATACCTCAAACAACATAAGGTTACTTGTTCAGTTTTCTTTATTATTATTAGATTGAGTATGGTATTAAAGATCGATATTGATAATGAGAAATGTCGACTTGATCCATATATAGAGTGAAACATAAAAAAATATTATTTTAAAAGGCGATCCCGTCGTAATTACATATAGTGCTTCTTCTTTATTAGTTCCATTCAACAGACAAGTCACCTACTTATGTCAAAAAGATAAAATAAAGATTATAAAAGTAGTACTTTCATTTCCTATCCCTTTGGGCTTTTTTAGGAAGCGTCTCTTTCAATTCTTTGGACACCAAAAGTTACTATTGATTGTGGGGAATTCTCTGCTCCAAAAGTGAAATCGTTCATCTTAGGCGTCCTTCACCCCCCGGCCCGATAGGAATGTGAGAGGAGGTAAATCATGGTGACTCAGGCAACCAGCAGCAGCTAGACCTTATGCTACGCCGCGCACAAGGAGCTCCCCCTCATTGGAGGGAATTTAACTCCCACACTGCCGCTTGCGAGACTCGATCCCTGGTCATTGCTCCAAGATTTACTGCTGCTGACCAACTGAGCTAAGCCCATGCGGGCTTGTGGGGAATTCTCTAATTTCACCTCGAGTGATCAATACATAAAATTTGTGGCCAAATTTTATTACCGACCGTCAAAATGTATAAATTATCACCTAACATTAAATCTTAGGATGATAATTGTACCATAATCATAATCACTGTTACAAAAGAATTTTGAGTAAGTCTCTTGTGAGACGGTCAAACGAGTCTTTATCTATGGGACGAGTCAACTCTACCGATGTTCACAGTAAAAAGTAATACTCTTATCATAAAAAGTAATATTTTTTTTATGGATGACCCAAATAAAAGATTCGTCTCACAAAATACGATCTGTGAGATAGTGTCACTAAGTTTTTGCCAAGAATTTTATCAACATGCTTTACATTAGAATCAACAAACACAAATTGAATCAACCATTTAATTGAAAACGACACCAAACCTACCAGCAGTGACCGCCTAGCAAGAAGGTTGATGGTCAATAATTCAGATTTCAAATGCTTATTATTTTAATGTTTTATCTAATTTATCGATTGCAATGATATATATATATATACATGTTTTTTGGAAGAAAAAGAAAATTGTGATATTTGAATTACTAAACGATTTAAAAGATTTGAATTGCATTGTTACCATCAAATATAGCTTTTTAAAATAATGACAAGTGTTTGGTCTTATAATTGATATCAGAGTGAAGGTCACATATATTGATTACAAAAAGTGCAATTATTGAGAGAGGTGTTGCTTGGTACAATAATTATCCATATTGGAAGAGCGATTAAACCGTTGTACTTGAGCTACTGTATATACAGTTTAAAATATTTGAGTAGCACTGTTACCACCAACTATAGTTTTTGGTAAAACGACAAACATTCGATCTTACATAATATATTTGAACTCAATTCAAGACAAACGAAAATATTTTCAAGATTAATTTTCAACAAATGAGAGATCAAATAAGAATATTTGTTTCACTTTTTCATTATTTTGGAAATTAATTAATTGTTAGTTTTATGAGACGAATCTCCGAATCGACTCAAGTCAAGAAAAACTATTACATTTTATGCTAAAAATATTATCTTTTATGAGAAGTACGAATCTGATCGACGTCTCATATTTGTAAACCTGTGAGACTGTATTATGGGAGTGAGGAAAGTAAATCACATTAATAATTTATATATGATTTTAATAAAAAAAAATATAATCCATATACTTAAAAAAATTAATTAAATAAAGGGCAACACAAATGAGTGATCACATCACCAATTTTCGCACCACAAACTAATGAAGCGATTGACTAAACAAATTAGCCGATAGATTTTTTTGTTGGGATGATAGGATTTGTGGGCCAAATTCCCGAAAACAACTTGTAAAAAACATATATTAACCAATTTAATTATTGTCGCACGTGGAAACATAGTTAAAAAATAATAGATTTCACTAATTTTATTATTGATTGTAGATTTTCATATTAAAAATTTATTTTCAAATAATGGTTATATATATTTTAATATTGTTGCTTGTATACTTTTTTTAGTTGGAGAAAGTTTTATTACAACTGGAAGTGAAACTCGAAACATCGTCTTAGACTTGATATCTTGATATAAGATAAACTATAATTCATCGTATATTATTATTCGAGATATGTTAGGACATCATAAATCAACTTCTTTATTTAGTGCGGTTACTCATGTTATATGGTTGAAAATCAGAGATAGTATGGGTTTAAATTAAAGATATTTTGTCCAAGAAATAGATCTCAGAACCAGTTTATCATAAATAATTCAGGCAAAAACTTGTGTAATACGGTCTCATAGGTCTTATTTTGTGAGACGAATATCTTATTTGGTCATCCATGAAAAAGTATTACTTTTTATGCTAAGAGTATTACTTTTTTTTGTGAATATCGGTAGGGTTGACTCGTCTCACAGATAAAGATTCGTAAGACTGTCTCACAAAAGACCTACTCAATAAGTCGAACTAATTAAAATTAAATATATATAAAATATATATTACAAAATATTATGATCATAAAAAAATTAATTTAAATTAATTAGTTTATGTTATGCATACTACAAGCCCAAGGTGTTAAACTCGTGATTTTAATCTGTATCACTCTGAATATTTTGTATAATGTGTTATAAAAACAGATAAAAAAAATTAAAATATATATGTATATATTAATTTATTTTAAATATTTATATGCAAATTGCACCGAAAAAAGCTCATCTTCTAACATTTCAGACAACAACAAAAATACAAACGGTGGAACATGTTCTAATAATGTACTACGCCCATTATTATGTTTGAATTATTGAACCAAATTACCCACACAAAATAAAAGCATGACTCGTCTAGTCTTTTGTTCTCTTTTAACTAACTAAAGTTTTGGCAATTTCACTTCCATCAAATTTGGTGAATAGGGACATTTCTTGTATAAAAGTACTTTTAGAATAATTTTACTTTTGATAAAAAAAAAACACGGAGGAAAATATTACGAACATTATCAAAAAATAATTGAAATTTGGTTTTTGAACTGCTATACTATTGGGTGCAATAATTGTCATTGTTTGGTAGAGCGATCAAACCATGATGCTTGATATGATGTGTGGTTTAAAAGATTTGAGTTGCAACATTACCACCGGCTATAGCTTTTGGTAAAGCGACAAACGCTCGGTCCAACAATTGGGATCAGAGCCAAGGTCATGGGTTCGATTACCATTGATTGCAAGGAGTTCAATTATTGGGAGGAAGATTGTTGGGTGCAATAATTGTCCTTGTTTGGTAGAGCGATCAAACCATGGTGCTTGAGCTGATGTGTGATTTAAAAGATTTGAGTTGCACAATTATCACCATATATAGTTTTTGGTAAAACGACAAGCGTTCGGTCCTACATACACATGTTGTTACAAAAATAATATATAATATGATTCTTATGAGTTGTAAGTTGGTTAATTTGTTTTGACATGTGCTGAGAGTTCATGTGTCGGGAGAACGGTAAAACAAAGAAATGAGCGTTATCATATTCTTTCTTCACATGGTGTGTAGTCTTTACATAACCGAAACCCTTGGAAGAAGCAAATCAAATTGTTTACTAAAAAAATCCATCTTTCGTTGTCCACTCAATGAAATCAAGAAGTTGCCTAACCAAAACTTGTCCTTTTTCATTTGCAACTAGAAAATGATGTTTGTTGAAAATTATGTTTTTGTTTGTGTTCTTAGCTTTTTTTTTTTCATGGGACAAAGTTATTCGCTACACTTTGTTTAATATTTTTCGCTCATATATACATGCGTAAAATATATATATATATATATATATATATATATATATATATATATATATATATATATAAGCGTGTTATTTGTGCTAAGTAATGAAGCATGAAAATTTTGAATTCAAAGAAACCTAAATTTGAATTCAAAGAATACAATTTTTGAATTATAAACACGTGTGTTGATTAGTAAAAAATTATTAGGTTTGATTATGTAAACAAAAAATTTATTTTTAAAATTTCACTCCAAAACACAAAATCTTCTCATCTACAATCATAAGTGTAGAAGTGAGATAAATGGTTTAATATGAGATTTCTTAAGGAATGTTTATCCTTGTAAAGAATATGATTTGTGGAGAGAAAGTGATTGTTAAAATCAGAGTGTACTGAGTAAAATACTTTGTATTTTCAATTCTCTTGTCTTCTTTGTTATTAATAAATAAGTGATCTCCTTGAGAGGTTCAAAGTGGACGTAGCCCAATATTGGGGTGAACCACTATAAATATTGTATTCTTCTTATTTATTGTTGATATCACTTATGATATTCTGTTGCGATGTTACCTCATTTATTTCCCTAATATTTCAACAATTGGCATCAGAGTGAGGTTCTCAAATACTATAGGAAGTCCTCGTATGCTCTGGAGTTGCAGCTTAGTCTGAACTTCCACATCAAAAAATGATTTCTAGACAGTATTAGGGAATTGGTTCTTTTGTGTTCAGGCTTTGACGATTATTCGTTGATAGCATTCACAAAAGATGGAGGTATGCACAAGCAATATGATTAGCCTTAATGACTCTAATTATCAACTTTGGAAAAGTAAGATGAAAGATATGAGTTGAGGAAAAATAATTTGCAAGCGGGAAATCGGTTGAGATAGAAATATGATTGCAAATGTAATCTTTCAAATGGGTGAGGGGCGTCGGATTCTATGATGATGGTTATTGGTTATAGGAGAAGAATCCTTCAGAAGGGAATTGTTAGAGCTATCAACCGGAGAAGATGTTGGAATGTCCATTGAAGAAACATTAGAGTGATCAACTACATTATGATGGATTGGATAACTAGAAGAAACATTAAGAGATGTATTAATCGAAAATATGTTATAATCAAAGGATTCATTATCATTGATTGTGGTGATGGAGATTGAATTTTTTGATGAAGGAGATGGGAGATCGTGATACATGAAAGTTGATTAAAGGAATACGACATCACGAGAAACGTAAATTTGACGAGCTTGAAATCATATATGCGATACCTAGTTTGACCATATGGGCAGCCAACAAAGATTCCAGGCCTGTCCCGCTCATCAAATTTATGGCAAATATTCATATTTTTTTGCATAACATAAACATCTAGAAACACGAAGAAATGAGTATGGCGGAACAGTCCCCAAGTAAGACTTAATGAGGTGATTATATTGAAGGACTGGAATTGGAAGTTTGTTAATGAGGAAAGCAGCTGTGAGAATACAGTCAACCCAAGAAGAAATAGGCAAGTTCACTTGAAATCGTTAAGTGCGGGCAACATCAAGTAAATGTCAATGTTTACGTTCTACAATGTCATTATGTTGGGGGTTCCAACACAACTATGTCGGTGAATAATACCATTGTCAAGAAACCAAGTGAGCATTTGTTTAGAAAAAAAATTCAGAACCATTGTCTGAGCGAATAGTTTGAAGTTGAGGAAGGAAAATTCCCCCATTGTCAGAAAATTCATGCGAGAAAGTTTCTTATCGAATTGACAATTAATTTGATTTAAAAAATGAATTAACATATTAAAAGTTTCAGATTTATGCTTTAATAAATAAATCCAAGTTCATAGTCGACAGTAATAATAAAACGAGATCCATTATGAGAAGGTATAGAAAGAGGACCCCAAATGTCAACACGAATTAATTCAAAACAATGAGAAGAACGAGACGTACTTCGAGAAAAAAGGAGTTGTGACTGTTTAGCACGCAGACAAACATCACAAATAAGTTATTTATTAGCAAAAATACTTGGAGAATTCTTAACAATAAAATCAAAATGAGACCTAGATGGATGACCCAGGCGAGAATGCCATGGGTAGAATTTATTAAATTGCTTGAAAGAAAAGGCATAATTTAAAGTTAAGTCTGTATCTAAATAGAAAAGGCCATTACGAGCACTACCTCGACCAATCGTCTTCTCCGTTGCTCGGTCCTGAAATATACATGCAGAAGAAGAAAAAATTACATCACAATTTGTGGACTTGGTTAATTGTGAGATAGAGAGTAAATTGAATGTAAATGATGGAACGTGGAAAACATTGATGAGAGTTAGTGATGACAAACAAGTAACCATGTCTATGTGTGTCACATGCGCTTGAAAACCATCGGGTAATTGAACCGATAAACTGTTGTTGACCTTATGATATGAAGAAAAAAAAGAAAGAGATGTACATATATGTATTGATGAACCACCGGATTCGTCCTTGGCGAGAAGTGCAAGAAGTTTATTGTATTGTTCAGACGTTAGTTGGCTAGCAAAATTAGCGGAACATGGCTATGTCTTCTTCATCTGCGTATCTGCAAAGCCAGCGGAGGTTGCTGATTTCTTAACTTGTGTATTGGGAAAGCCATGAATCTGATAGCATGTGGCAAGAGTATGACCATACTTGTTGCAATGCTCACAAAAAGGGCGTTGGCGTTTTATCGAAGATCGAGAAAGCGACTTATACGCTTGAAGTGCTGCTGAATCAACATTAGGAGTAGTTCGTATATTAATCTCTTGTTGTTTTTGTTCTTGACAGATCAAATTATAGATATGCAGAATTGAAGGGAAAGGCTCCATTAGAAGAATTGACTCCGAATAGCTGAAAAACGATCATGCATGCCTTGAAGAAACTCTATGGCACGATCTTGATTTTGTTGATCAAGGATATTTTTAGTATTGCCTCAAATACATGGAGTAATAGAAATAATGGAACTAAGTTCATCTCACATAGATTTGAGTTGTGTGAGACGTAAGGAAACATATATACCATCTTGTTTGAGATTGGAGATTAATTGTTTCAATTGATTGATCTTAGGAGAATTTGATTGAGAAAAACGATCCTTGAGATCCATCCAAATCTGAGCTGCAGTTTCAGCATACAAGATACTTGGACGTATCTATGGTGAAACGGAGTTAAGAATCCAACTCCCAACTTAGTCGTTACACCGTTCCCAGTTGGAAAAATCATCCTTTCTTGTGGCACTGTAAGAGATCTATCAACAAAGCCAAACTTGTTTTTACACGAAGTGCCATCGTTACCGCACGACTCCATGAACCATAATTGTCTCCAGTCAATAAAAGAGTAACAAGAACAGTTGAAGGGCTGTCAGAGTGATGAATAGCGTAAAGATCGGTTTTGATAAGTGCTGAAGAGTTTGGAGATGTATCTTTGCTAGCCATAGTGAAGAAACAATGGAAAAGTATGGAATTGAATAAAGGAATTATATGAGATATGGTTAATTTGCTCCGATGCCATGTGAAAACGATGAGAGCAAAATGGAATTAAATTTTATTTCATCTCATGTGTACACTTTATATATGAATTACAAGTATATGGAAGACATAAATATAGGAACGAGAATAAGTTGTTATAACAAATTAATCTAAATTTAGTTGATAAGATAAAACTAATTTTCAAATACTAAAATAACAGACAAGTCTAAAAATACTAATATTACCCAAAAAGAGAGTAAATATTCATAAATACATGTCATATAATCTATCAAAAATTTACTTTATTAGTTTAATTACCCCAAAAGTTACATCATTATGTTTTCTTAACCAAAAAGTTTTAAAAAACGAATTTAAATTCAAATCTGTTCAAACCACAAACAGAATCGAAATAACGAGTATTATATCAAATTATGTTATCTTTCACATTTAATTGAAATATAATCATTTATTTTATATAATTAAAATTTTGGAATTGTACAATTATCGTAAACGATATACTATAACCAATATCACATGGATGAATTGACAAAATGGTTTTTTGGGGTGTTAAACAGTTCGAAAAAATCATGTTATTTTATTAGTTTAAATAATAATTTTTATTAAAACGACAAAAATATTACGTAACAAGAGATTTATCGATATATTTTAAAAATTCATATTTGTATAATTATCTTTTACTAATTTATTAAGTCTAAAAAAACATATATAAATTGTTTTTAGTGTCATGGTGAATTTCAACCAAAATTTTCCTTTTATACCCTTAAAAATATCCCTCTACATCTGATATTTTTTAACAAATGATTTCGCTCACAATTCTCAACCTTCCCACCACTTTCTTCGATTTTTAGCATTGAGTGAGTCTCATGTGAAACCGTTTCACGGATCTTAATATGTGAGATGGGTCAACCCTACCGATATTCACAATAAAAAGTAATACTCTTAGCATAAAAATTAATACTTTTTCATGGATAACCCAAATAAGAGATCCGTCTCACAAATACGATCCGTGAGACCGTGTAACACAAGTTTTTGCCTCTAACATTTACAAAACTCTCTCGAATCAACAAACTAAATGAACATCTAATCTAAAATCAACACACCAAATGTGAAAGGAAAATTTATTAGATAAATCTTAAAGATATTTTTTTTTATTTTTTTAATTTATATATCAAAATTACAGTATAATCATTCACTATTTTTCATAATTATATTTTGATTTTTATTGAAATACTAATCAAATTAATTGTAAAAATTTTTATAAATAAATAAATATATATATATATATATATATATTATGTACGCACAATCAATGTTGTACTAGTGCATGAAAGATAAACAATTGGGCACGTTACAATGTTGCTTTTCACCTTGCGCGTGATATTCACACTCCCCACTATCACAAAGCAGCAGCACTCTTCTCTCTCATTCTCTATCCCCATCGGTCGCTTTCACACTGTTAAGCTGCTGCTCTCACCACTCTCCCTCTCTTTCTTAAGCACCGCCACTTCCTTCTCCTTATTTTCCTCGCAGCTTGACTCATCGCCTCCCCATTTATCTAACTGAAAATATACTCACGCTCTGTCGTTCTGCAGCACCCAAGATTTCCTCGTATTTTTACGGGAAAAAAAAGATATATTCTTGTGCAAATGGTGGGTCTGTCATGTAATCCTTGTTTCGTTTTGTAGGGTTGGGGAGGGGTGTAAACCGTTGGGCGTTTTGGGAAGTTGTGAGCGAGTTTGGGTTGCAGTATTTGGCTCTACAATGGACAGGAAACAAGGGTTTTTCTCGGCGTTGAAGGAGGAGGTCGTACGCGGGTTGTCTCCGGCGAGGTCTCGCTCGAAGAGCCCTTCCAGGAGCGCGTCACCGATTTCCGGTTTTCTCCGGAGAAAGAAGGTGAGTACGAGCAACTCTGATCCGTGGATTTCGAGATCGTGTAGCCTGAGGCCGGTCGGAGAGACGCTGACTCCATTGATGGAGGGCCCGCTTGCGGAGGAAGGGGAAGTCGGGGAGTCGAAGAGGGTTGGGTCGGGTCTCGGGCAATGGGTCCGCGGGCAGCTGACTCGGACCCCGTCAATGGCCGTGAATGAGAATGGGTATGGGAGCAAAAGGTCCGATCTAAGGCTTCTGCTTGGAGTGATGGGGGCACCACTCGCGCCGGTGCACGTTAGCACCAGTGACCCTTTTCCTCTTCTCAGTATTAAGGACACTCCCATTGTATGTATTCCCATCTATACATACATTCATATATATACTTAGTAGTATTAGTTTATTGCTATTTTGCCTTTGCTCGATTCTCGGTTCCTCAAATATTTGCATTTTGCTTTTAGAAATTGATTTTGGTGGATCTCAGATTAGAAATTAGTGAAAGTATTTTCTGCATACATGCATAAAGGCTAGTCTAAGAGTGCGGGGTATGCATCTTTTTTAGGTGCTTTCCTTTGTTTGGTCAAAGAACTGATTTAGAGTTGGGATTTGGTGAAATATTTTGTAGATTTTCTGATCTCTGTTTCTGGGTTGAAAATACTTATATGTATTCGGTACTATTTTTTCTTGTTTTCGAATTTGAGATGTAGATTTATTGACGGTGAGTGTTTTATTGGACTATTAAAATGGAGCCAAAATCTTGACTCTGCTAAGCATAGAAAATTTGGGATGCCCTTGTGTGTCATTTTCTTTGCTCAATGAACCAGTCTTTGACTTCATCTTTATCTTGTATTTTTAGGATAAGTGCTTTGTACTTTGTCTCAACCGTTCTTTTGAATTTTGTAGGAAACGTCATCTGCTCAATACATTTTACAACAGTATACTGCTGCATCTGGGGGGCTAAAAGTGCAGAATTCCATCAAGAATGCGTATGCCATGGGAAAACTGAAGATGGTAGCTTCAGAATTTGAAACCGCTACAAAGGTAGTGAAGAACAGAAATGCTGCAAGAGCTGCCGAGTCTGGTGGTTTTGTCCTGTGGCAGATGAATCCAGACATGTGGTATGTAGAGCTTGCGGTTGGGGGAAGTAAAGTTCACGCCGGCTGCAATGGGAAGCTAGTGTGGAGGCATACACCATGGCTTGGTGCACACACAGCCAAGGGTCCAGTTCGGCCCTTGCGACGCGCTCTTCAGGTTAAATTAGAAGCAGGCTTTCTTATATTGCCCGGTTTTAATGGGTTTTTATATGGATCAGGCATCTGATGTTTCGTGTTTTTTTCTCATTCAACTATTCAGGGTCTCGATCCAGGAACTACTGCAAGTATGTTTGCCGATGCCATTTGCATTGGGGAGAAGAACATCAACGGGGAAGATTGTTTCATTCTAAAGCTTTCTGCTGATCCTCTGACATTGAGGGCGAGGAGTGAAGGGCCTGCAGAAATCATACGGCATGTCCTATTTGGATACTTCAGCCAAAAGACGGGGCTTCTTGTTCACATGGAGGATTCACATCTCACACGAATCCAATCTAATGGAGGTGATGTTGTATACTGGGAGACAACCATTAATTCATTTCTAGATGATTATCGACCTGTTGAAGGGATCATGATAGCTCATTCTGGACGCTCTGTTGTTACCCTTTTTCGATTTGGAGAGCTGGCAATGAGCCATACAAAAACCAGGATGGAAGAAGCATGGACAATTGAAGAGGTTGCCTTTAACGTTCCGGGTCTGTCAGTAGACTGTTTCATTCCTCCAGCTGATTTGAGATCAGGTTCTATTAATGAAGATTGTGAACTGCCTCAAGAAGAAAGGGGTAAGTCGACTATCAACCTCGCATCACACAGAGCAAAAGTTGCTGCCCTGGAGAATGCTCGAGATAGCAGTGTGGATAACTTAGTCTGGAAATTGGAAATCTGACCTATAGGAAGTCCAATTTGTGGCAAATGTTCATACTGGTTAGTAGGCAGTTTCGAGTCTCAATAACACAATAGAAGCAACGAGTTAGGTTTACTTTCTCAAGTAATATTAATGGAAGTCGTTTTTCCTCCATTAGTCTGCATGATAGTGGTTAATCATTCATAGGTTTCTAACACGCCAAATATGAATCTTTACACTTTGATCGGAATCCGACTGAAGGGTCTGGATTTCATTCTTCCTGGTAACAGATGGAGCAAATGGGGGTTATTTTTTTTTTTTTTTCACTTTACCTCTCAGTTAAGGTTGGAAGAAGGTGGTGAAGCTTTAATATTAGTTTCGGCAATACCGTTGACCTTCTTCATGGTTCATTTACTAACTTTTTTGTCTGTCTAAAAGCACAAGGCTTAGCAGGGTTAGAAGGGAATACCGCTGGTTCATTTGAATTCTCGTGCCTTTGTTTTATAATTTGTAGTATGTTATTGTGTGTTTACTATTTGACAGTGGGTGGGTTGTTGACGAGAAAGAGGATGAAATTCCCTCTAGTCTTGTTTCTTGACTACTATTTTCTTCTGCTTGTTTTGGCTTGCTGGAGAAAAGGATATTGTAAACTGGAAATTGTGTCCCATTTTTTTGAATTTGGTTTCTGTAATATTATTTAATTTTCCTTGGTCCACGGTTCATATTTTCCGAATCTGATAATTCCTAGAATTGTGGTTTCGAGTTCTTGGTGAAGCGGGTCGTGCCCGTTCCGCATCAATTCTAATGCAGGCTGGAAGTTCCTGCTAGTTATTGTAAGCTCCGAGTTCTTGGTAAATACCTATGGCAGGCAGGAAGTTCCTGCTTGTAAATGTAAACTCCGAGTTGGGTGCTTTAGTGGAGTGGGCAACATCTCTTCTATGTGGTGATTTGCAACTTTATTTCCTAATGTACTGTGGAATGAACCGGTGAAAGTCCCTTAGGAAACTGTTGGTTGTATGCAGCTGGATGAAAGCAAGGGAATATGGATCCGGCCGGGTTAGCCTCGATTTTCGGGCAAAAGCGTGTTTTTGAGAATTTGATCATTACATCAAAGCACGAGTTGCTAGTAAAAGTTTGTTCAAACCCCATGTGTTTTCTCTGAGTCATTCCCACTTTTTTTGCTTTATATAATATTCTTCTTAGGTCAGTTTGCTAACTTTACTATGTATATTTTTCAATCTGATATTATCTTTTTTAATATTATCGAAAACTACAGCATTCGATTACGTTGGCATACCTATTAATTGGAAACGAGAATACAGAAAAATTTAAAAATTTGTGAAAAATAAAAATAAATGTTGAACCAAATGAAATTGAGCAAGAGTGTGAGATGGTTTTATATGTCGTATTTTGTGAGACAGATCATTTATTTTGGTTATCTATGAAAAAATATTATTTTTTATATTAAGAGTATTAATTTTTATCGTGAATATCGGTAGAGTTGATCCGTCTCACAGATAAAGATTCGTGAAATCATTTGTAAGAGACATACTTAATTAAAAAATGACGTGGGTGTGGTAAGCATGTTTTTTAAAATATATATATAGTTTTGATATGTTAAACATTTATTTATCATACAAATTTATGTCAGTATCAATGATGTGATATTCAATTATTAAATGTGACAAAAATAAAAAAAAAACATACATCAAATAAATATATATCAGTTCATCGATGTTAATATAAATATATATGCAAAAATTTGTGTGAGATGATCTAACAGGTCGTATTTTATGATACAGATATTTTATTTGGATCATTCATGAAAAAGTATTACTTTTATGCTAAGAGTATTACTTTTTATTGTAAATATCTATAGAGTTGATCCGTATCACAGATAAATATTCTTGAAACCTTCTCACAATATACCTATTCAAATATATGATAAATTTAACTTATAAATATTTTTTTTAAAAAAAAATATATGTGATGAATTGATTTGATGGAATGTGTAACAGGGAAGCTTCCACGTAACGAAGGGTGGCTTGAAAAGTCAAAATTCCCCATTGAGAGGGGCAGTCTTTATTATTCTTTTTAGGGTAAGGTACACTAATTTGTGTGTTAGTAAAGATGCTAGAGCATTGATTGACTGGTGAGTAAATGAGGAGACCAACCTTCAAAACCATTAATTGTCATAAAATAATAAAAAAAAATTAAATAACCAAACACATTGGCATTAGCCATCTTTGGTACCACTTATATTATTTAACCTTGGAACATTATTCATGAATATTCTTCCTCCCCTACGTTTTTGATCCAATAAGTGAACCTTGCCCAATTAAATTTTCCTCCTAGGCTATACGAAATTATTCAGTGTAGACATCGAGACGTTTCGATGCATTTGATCAAACTGTTGTGTTTTACTCGTGTTTCGCACTTAATCTTACACGAGTATTGCTCGTTCTTTTCGTTTGGAATACTGTGAGACTGATCAACTTTTACTAAATTCCAACTAGCTTGATACAAAATCTTGTTGGTCATTACTTTCTCTTGGCAGTTGACCATAACCAATACAAGTACGACTCGTGCCCGATTTTACTTCCTTATTGTGGAAATAACAATGGGAATTGGCTTGGAAAGATACGGCTCAATCTAACGAGAAATCTCGATGGATTGACATCCTCTCAATAAATGGCCTCTGCAAAAGAAGTTGAACCTCACTCAATTCTAGTGCATTAATGCATATAATTCAATCAAAAGGTGGTCCTGTCCTCAAGAAAATAAATCGAATAGGGGGACTTAATTGGAGCATATGATTTGGTGGGAAAATCACACACTTACAAATTGTGCCTCGGAAATGAGACGACCTCCTCTGTTTGGACCAAAATATGAAGTTACTACAATTTTCTTGAATCATTCAATGTGTAGGGGTCGTTCACGCTACCAAACTCAATGTCCAATTAGCAAATTCCAATTAGCAAATTCCAATTTGCATTTTAGCAGTTGTTTAAAAACGAGATTAAACGTAAAGTGCTGATAAAACTCTACGAAAAAACAGTCAAAAGCCATTGTCGATCGTGTTAAACATGTCAAGCTCTGTGAACTGGACCGAGAGACATCCGACATTGTTTCACAATTACATAATCATAAACCAATAAATCTCGTAGTAAATCAAATAATCAGTCTACTTCACAAAATAGAATACCGTCTTTACAAACGATTAAAACAAACACAAAAGCGTACAATGATAATAAAAAAATTGCATAAAGGAAAAAAATTATTCATTGAACGAGGTTACATCACCATCTCCAAAATTGCTCTAGTTTTTCGTGTTCGACTTGTTCTTCATTCTCATCTGGAGAAGGAGTGTAAGAGTTGAATATTTTGAAAATACTCAACAAGTGAGGACTAACTGAACACAGAAACAACATAATTTATAGGTGAGGACTAACTGAACACAGAAACAACATAATTTATAATACACACACACATTATTATGAAGATTCGAAGTAACCATGTCACAAAAACATGTCGTAACAAGGGTCGCGACAAGAAATAGGCAGAAAACGGAACATAGCTGAAAATCATACATATAACATATATAATACCTAAACATAGTTCAAAATGCCTTTTTACATGGAGATCTCACCGAGGAAGTGTACATGCACTCTTATCTAGGTTTTCGTCGACAGGGGGAGTCACTTGTATGTCGACTTCATAGATTCTTATATTCATAAGTTTCTGTCTGACGTCATAAATTGGGCTTCCAACAATCGTAGGCTGATCATTCTCTTTTTACCAAGATGCATGGAAACTCCTTCACAGTGATTTTGTTATATGTCGATGATTCAAAAAGCTGGGTTACTTGGCGCAAAACCAAAAAACTTCCTATGGAACAATCCTTGAAGATTACCTTTAACAAGGGAGATTTACTAAAAAACGCGACACATTATCGACGACTAGTAGGGAAGTTGGTTTACCTAACAATCGCAAGGACATCAATTTGTTTTACAATTAATACACTTAAGCCAATTTATGCAACAGCCTAGTGGCCTCATCTTGATTTAATTAATCTTTTACTCGGATTCTTGAAGAATTAACGTGGACAATGACTCTTTTTTCCTTCTAAAAATGATTTGAATTTGGTTGGTTTTTATTGTTATACAAAATGTATGGAATAAACAGAAAGGTATACTAAAACCAACGAACTAGTAGTATGAACAAAACAGTAGCACAATGCTTAAAATAAAACAAACCGAGGCCTGTATGAAAATACAGTGTCCTTAAAATAGATTCGTCCCCTCCGGGATGTGCTTCGAGGATGAACTTGGACGTCTGTTTCCCAGGATACAACGGAACAATCAGCAGTGACTTAGCACGAGATACTACTACGACGAACTGAAAGCGTATCTTTACTTTATCACCGAGATTTAACGGAGGCCAAAAGAAAAGCTAACAATATGAAATGCAAGAGAATACTTAAAAGAGAAAAGATTTTCATGCACTTTGAAATGGAGAAATGAGCACACTATTTATAAACCCCCAAAAAACATACCAAGAGTCATGCAAGATTAATTAACTCAATTAATCTTCCCATTAACTCAAGAATATGAAGAGCCACAAGTTTTCAAGTAACTCAAGAATGTGGAAAGTCAAAAGACACTCCACAATAATGAGCCACAACCAACTCAAGGCACTCCCACATTCAAGACATGTAATTTTTATTCAAATTTCCAACAATCCCCCACATGAATGAAAATTGATATACATCTCGGTGACAAAGTTCTACAGTTGAATCCTGCATAGGATAGGTAGGTGTTTTCCTTTGAACCTTCCCTCATGAAATATATTTGCTTTACTAGCTGACCAGTAGACATGATGTCCTTGAACTGTTCTGCCGTTTACGTAAATTAAGATATATTTCACACTAGACTCTCCCTGATACTATTCAGTTCTCATGATTGTGTTCGTTTTGGCCATGAACACACGCCTGGTTCTGCGAGAGGGTCTAGAATTGAGCCTTGCAATTCCTTCGAAGCGGCCCCACTTCTCTCTCACATAGGTGATTCTATATTCTTCTCATCAGAATCATTAAAAGCCGTAAGCTTATCCTCAACATTCACTGTTTCATAATAGGAATGGACTAGGGACCCACAGTGATTCTCCAAATTAATGCGATTAGGTTGTCCCATTGAACCTAGTTCTTGGGATCTCCAGCCAGCGTAGGTTGGGTTTTCCTTCGCACCAATTTATTCTATAGGCTTGAGCCCCATTCCCCTTGACATTTTCGCAACTAACTCTCTGTTTAACCCTTTGGTTAGCGGATCCGCTATATTATCCTTTGACTTTATGTAGTCAATAGAGATAACTCCAGTTGAGAGTAGTTGTCTAATGGTATTGTGTCTACGACGTATATGCCTAGACTTACCATAATACATTGTATTTTGTGCCCTTCCTATTGCAGATTGGCTATCACAATGTATGCATATAGCCGGTACTGGTTTTTCCCATTCTGGAACATCTTCTAAAAAATGACGCAGCCATTCAGCCTCTTCACCACACTTGTCAAGAGCTATAAACTCAGATTCCATCGTGGATCTGGCTATTACAGTTTGTTTAGAAGATTTCCACGCAATTGCTGCACCTCCTAAAGTGAATACAAATCCACTTGTAGATTTTGAGTCTTTCATATCAGATATCCAATTTGCATCACTGTATCCTTCGATAACAGCAGGATATCTGGTATAGTGCAGCCCATGATCACGAATGTACCTTAAGTATCTTAGCAATCTGATAATTGCTTTCCAGTGTTCAACTCCTGGATTACTCGTGAATCTACTCAATTTGCTCACTGCATAGGCTATGTCTGGTCTTGTACAACTCATCAAGTACATCAGACTTCCAATGACTCGAGAGTATTCTAATTGAGACATATTCTCACCTCGATTCTTTGATAGATGCTGACTGGTATCTATCGGGGTTCTAGCCAATGCAGAGTCATCGTTATTGAATTTCTCAAGTATTTTGTCAACATAATATGACTGACTTAGGACTATCCCTTCTGATGTTCTATGGATTTTAATTCCAAGGATTACATCGGCTAAGCCCAAATCTTTCATGTCAAATCTTGAGTTCAATAATTTCTTTGTGGATTTAATCATCTTATCATTACTACCAATGATAAGTATGTCATCTACGTAAAGACATAAAATGATATATCCATTTTCAGTGTTTTTTATGTATACACATTTGTCACATTCACTGAATTTAAATCCACTTTCCATCATGGCTTTATCAAATTTTTCGTGCCATTGCTTTGGTGCTTGTTTTAAGCCATACAGAGACTTCACCAGTTTACATACCTTATTTTCTTGCACGGTCGCAGAAAATCCCTCAGGTTGTTCTATGTAAATTTCCTCTTCTAAATCTCCATTTAGAAAAGCAGTCTTTACGTCCATTTGGTGTACTTCAAGATTCTGCAAGGCGGCAATCGCAAGTATCACACGAATAGAGGTAATTCTCGATACAGGAGAATATGTGTCAAAGTAATCAAGCCCTTCACGTTGATGGTAACCTTTAATTACCAATCTGGCTTTATACTTATCTATGGTTCCATCTGATTTCATTTTCTTTTTGAAAACCCATTTACAGCCTAGTGGTTTGCTTCCCGGAGGAAGATTTACTAATTCACACGTATGGTTTTGTAAAATGGATTCCATTTCGGAATTGATAGCCTCTTTCCATAGAGGTCCCTCAGATGAACTAATTGCTTCCTTGAAGCTTTGAGGTTCACTTTCCATCATGAAAGTGATGAAGTCCGGACCAAAGGATTTCTCAGTCCCAGCTCTCTTGCTACGTCTAGGTTCAATGTCTTGATGAAGCTCTTGTTCTTCATCAATTGTTTCATATAATCTTTTGGATGAACTTGGTTCTTCCTTAGATTTGCATGGAAACATGTGTTCAAAGAACGAAGCATTTCTTGATTCCATTATCGTATTCTTGTGAATATCAGGTATTTGAGATTCGTGTACAAGAAAACGATAAGTGCTACTGTTTTGAGCATATCCAATGAAAATGCAATCAACAGTTTTCGGTCCTATCTTTACCTTCTTTGGAGTGGGTACTGCTACCTTGGCAAGACACCCCCACACTCGCAAGTATTGGTAAGAAGGACTTCTACCTTTCCATAACTCGTATGGGCTTTTATCTAGCTTCTTTCGGGGCACCTTATTTAAAAGATAATTTGCTGTTAGAACAGCTTCCCCCCACATGTTCTGTGGTAAACCAGAACTTAATAGCAACGCATTCATCATTTCTTTCAATGTGCGATTCTTTCTCTCTGCAATGCCATTTTGCTGAGGAGAATAAGGTGCAGTTCTTTCGTGTTTAATACCGTGTTGAGCACAAAACTCAGCAAATGGTGATTCATATTCACCTCCACGATCACTTCTTAGCACCTTAATTTTCTTGCTAAGTTGGTTTTCAACTTCACTCTTATATTGGACAAATTTGTCAATAGCTTCATCCTTACTTTTGAGGAGATATACATAACAAAATTTTGTGCTATCGTCAACAAAATTGATGAAGTATTTATTTCCACCACGAGTTTGTACACCTTTTAAATCACATACATCACTATGAATTAGATCAAGTGGTTCACTATTTCTTTCAATAGTTCGAAAAGATGATCTCGTTAGTTTTGCCTCAACACAAGTTTCACATTTGTGTTGTTTGTCAATTTGGAATGCAGGAATGCTTTTCATGTTAATTAATCTACGAATTATATCATAATTAACGTGTCCAAGTCTACCATGCCATAAACAAGAAGACTCAAGCAAGTAAGCAAAAGTGTTAACTTTATTCATCACGGGCTTAATAGCCATTACATTTAGTTTGAATAAACCATTACAAACATAACCTTTGCCAACAAACATTCTACTCTTTGACAAAACCACCTTATCTGACTCAAAGACAATGCGGAAACCATGCTTGTTAAGAAGCGACCCGGACACCAAGTTCTTGCGAATGTCCGGTACATACAGCACATTGTTTAGAGTCAGTTCTTTTCCAGATGTCATCTTCAGAACAACTTTCCCTTGACCCTTGATTTCAGAAGTGGCGGAATTTCCCATGAACATCTTTTCCCCATTCTCAGATTCCTCAAGAGTAGCAAACATCTCCTTATCGGAGCAAACATGGCGAGTGGCACCAGTGTCGATCCACCACTCCCTGGTGTTCGAACCCACCAGATTAACCTCTGATATTACAGCACAGAGATTCATGTTGGAAACCTCATGAGCAATGTTCTCTACCACATTCGCCTCTCGGTTTCTCTACGGCTTCTTACATTCAGATGCCTTGTGACCCATACCATCACAGTTGTAGCATTTTCCGGAGAACTTTTTCTTTGACACGCCTCCTTTGGGTCCCATGTTCAACCTTTTGCTGGAGGAGGAAAATGTTCTCTTTTTCGAGCTTTGGCCATGCTCGACAACATTTGCCTTAGCGGCAACAGGAGAAAATAATCGTCTTTCCGAACTCTTGTTGTCTTCCTCGATGCGAAGTCGAACAATGAGCTCTTCAACATTCATCTCCTTTCGCTTGTGCTTCAAGTAGTTCTTGAAATCCTTCCAAGCTGGTGGTAGCTTCTCAACAATAGCAGCCACTTGGAATGATTCGCTCAAAGTCATCCCCTCACCGTGAATCTCGTGAAGAATCACTTGGAGTTCTTGAACTTGGCTTATAACCGGCTTTGAATCCACCATTTTAAAGTCCAGAAAGCGACCAACAAGAAACTTCTTGGCCCCGGCATCCTCGGTTTTGTACTTTCTGTCAAGGGATTCCCACAGCTCTTTAGCCGTTTTCTTTTCGCAAAACACGTTGTAGAGCGAATCTGCCAATCCGTTTAGTACATAGTTTCGGCACAAGAAATCAGAATGATTCCATGCCTCAACCGCACTAACAGATTCAACATCTCCCTCACCCTCGTTGAGTTTAGGAGTATCCTCTGTGAGGAATCTAGCCAGGTTCAGCATCGTCAAGTAAAACAGCATCTTCTGCTGCCACCTTTTGAAGTCCACACCAGTAAACTTCTCAGGTTTTTCACCGTGACTTGCTGGAACAGTAACCGCAGCAGCACGTGGGGTACCATGAGGGACAACTTGAGGAGGGACAACATGACCAGTTTCCCTTTGCACGTTGGTTTCAGTAGCCATATCTGAAACAACACGTAATGAGTAATATGTTTTAAGATTGTTATACAAAATGTATGGAATAAACAGAAAGGTATACTAAAACCAACGAACTAGTAGTATGAACAAAACAGTAGCACAATGCTTAAAATAAAACAAACCGAGGCCTGTATGAAAATACAGTGTCCTTAAAACAGATTCGTCCCCTCCGGGATGTGCTTCGAGGATGAACTTGGACGTCTGTTTCCCAGGATACAACGGAACAACCAGCATTGACTTAGCACGAGACACTACTACGACGAACTGAAAGCGTACCTTTACTTTATCACCGAGATTTAACGGAGGCCAAAAGAAAAGCTAACAATATGAAATGCAAGAGAATACTTGAAAGAGAAAAGATTTTCGTGCACTTTGAAATGGGGAAATGAGCACACTATTTATAAACCCCCAAAAAACATACCAAGAGTCATGCAAGATTAATTAACTCAATTAATCTTCCCATTAACTCAAGAATATGAAGAGCCACAAGTTTTCAAGTAACTCAAGAATGTGGAAAGTCAAAAGATACTCCACAATAATGAGCCACAACCAACTCAAAGCACTCCCACATTCAAGATATGTAATTTTTATTCAAATTTCCAACATTTATTATGCGGATTGGGCTGTAGATGTTACGACATGTCGATCAGTGACTTATATTTTGTCTTTCTTGGAAAAACCCTTCTCTTAGAAAAGCAAGAAACAAGCAACCATATCCAGATCCTCATCTACATATTATAAATAATATATATATATATATATATATGTATATATATATATATATATATATATATATATATATATATATATATATATTAACTCTACATTTCTCATCTACATATTATAAATTTAAAATGTGGTATAAAATTTAGAAAGAAAAATTTATATTTTAATTAGAAAATAAATTTAATTTAAATACCAGTTTATTTATAATTAGGAAAGCCACAGATTTATGGAAAAAATATATAATGTCACTAGCTCCTTTGTAAAATAATAATTAATGTCATCTGCAACCTCGTTGCTTAGGAATTAGGTTGGCTATGTGTTTGATTCTATGTCGACTTATTGCTGTAATTTTCAATTATCCTCCCTAATCTATATTTCTCAATAAAACCATCGTCCTAATTCTATTAATAACCAAGGTTAGAACCATGTGCCAAACATATTATCTCAAATTATAATTCTTCATTAATGACAGTGCACCGACATTTTTAAAAATTAATCAAAAAAAAACTTTGTATAATATATATATCTCGTTTAGTTATTTTAGTTTTCAGGATAAAAAACTCCTAACTAAACTCAAACAAACACTAATACCATGAGTGACGTATTATAATCATTTCTCTTTTAGAATGCAATGTTTCATCGTTGGTCAACTAACCGATCCACTAATGCTTGAAAACACCATTATAATTTTATACAAAATTTTCAGTTTAAAAAATCTGTAATTTTTTTTTATTGTTATTCCCATTTTTTTAAGTGTTTATTTAAGCTTCCGCTCTTACCTTAAATTATTTACCATGTCTTCATTTTCAATTGTGAAAAAAACATTGCATTTATGTTTCCATGTTATTAAATAATAACTTAAAACATGTGACAGACATATATATATAAAAGGGTAGAGATCTGAGAATCCAGCGGAAGGAAGTGGCAGCTGTCGAAAAAGTTTCAAATGTTAAGGACTTTGTCTTCCAAAAAAATTATATTTTAATATAATTTTGGATCTTCCATGAGATTTCTTAACAACTAATGGTGATCAATGATTTCAAAATCACAAAAACTCATGATCTTACAGGTTAATTTTGTGTGACAAATATTCTGTTTGGGTTACCTATGAAAAAAATATTACTTTTTATTGTAAATATAAGTATAGTTAACTCGTTTCAGAAATAAAAAAAATGTGAGATCGTCTCACAAAAGACTTGTTATTTTAAAATATATGTTTCAAAGACTTTTAATTTGGGGCCCTCCAAGTTAGTAGTCTAAACAAATCGAGTCAATTCGAAAAATGTTCGAACTTTTTTCAAGCCGAATTTGAGTTCAAATTATTTTTTTCGAGAATGCTCGCGATCTTTAATATTTTATTAATATAATATAATAGTATTATATATTAAATAAATATATATTGAGCCTTTAGAATACTTATTTTGAGAAAAAGCTCGAATAGTTCGTTCGAAGCTTTCGAGTCGAACTCGGCCTCGAGCTTTAATCCGAACCAAATTTGAAATCGTGGTACCCATACATACATATTTGTATAGAAAATAATGTTATACAAAGTCGAACAAACGATTTTATTCCCACCTCTGATCCAGACGGTTAGAAGACATGATTGATACAAGACACGATTTCTTCATGAGTCGTATATGTTGCAAGGGTGTCTCAAATGTTGGCTTTCTAGCGAGCAGTGGTAGAGCCACTTTCATTGTGACCCGGGCGCGCTTTAGCTCGGATTACCCAATTTTTTTAAACTTTTCATTCGTAATTTTTGGATACTTTCATATTAATTTGATATTAGCTTGAGTTGTTCAATTTTAAAAAATTAAAAG
Organism: Primulina eburnea; assembly: GCF_022965805.1. Classification (NCBI taxonomy): domain Eukaryota; kingdom Viridiplantae; phylum Streptophyta; class Magnoliopsida; order Lamiales; family Gesneriaceae; genus Primulina; species Primulina eburnea. The sequence goes on from NC_133113.1 coordinate 2,177,211, forward strand.
ATCCTAGCTCCGCCCTTGGCTGGATGTGTATCAAGAATTGGTTGGATATAGTTGGCAGTGGTTGGTATATTGGCTAGAAGAGAAGACGACTGGTTCTATCGGTGCTGCATATATATGCCGAAAGGGGTCCTGGAGAACACTTTTTTTCCCCCTCATAATAATATCACACACCAGAGAAAGACAGAACAAGATATACATGGAGATCAAGAGAGAAAGTAGAGATCAAGGGATGAAACTTAGTGGTAATTTCTCGAGTCTTGCATTAGCTTGTATTGTAGAATAAACGTGGTCGAGTAATTTATTTTTTAAGAAAACGACCTCTTCAAATATATGATTATTTGAGATAAATAAAAGGTGGTTGTTTCTCCGTGGTAGGCAATTCAATACCGAACTACGGAAATTATTCTTGTTGAATTGCTTATTAATTATGAATTGGTCTCTTGTGAGATGGTCTCACGAATCTTTATCTGTGATACACATCAACCCTACCGATATTCACAATAACAAGTAATTCTTTTAGCATAGAAAGTAATATTTTTTTTATTGATGACTCAAGTAAGAGATCTGTAATGCCCGAGATTTAATTACTGTAATCATACGTTGATTAATTGACATGATTGAGGTTATACGAACTTGAATGAAGAATTCGGGCATCGTTACATTATAAGCCAAGATGTTCAACCGAACATCTCAAAAGAAACGACCGGCGCACATGCGCGAAAAAACACACGCATATGCGCGAGGGGTCCAGAAGCCCTCGCGCATATGCGCGAGAAAAGGCGCGCATATGCGCGACACCTCCAGAATCTTTGGCGCATATGCGCGAGATGAAGCGCGCATATGCGCGAGTGGTTTTGTGGCAAATTTTGGAGAAGCCACGTTTCTAGCCATGCATGAAGTATATATATATGTATATGTATATACAGACGTTAATCAGCAAGAATGAGAAAGAAATAAGAAGGAGAAAGGAAAAAGGAAACCGAGGGAAGAGTTGGAGATTGTGAACGATCCGTTCATCTGATTTTGAATCCGACTTCGATATCGTGTTTCTAGCGACGACAACTACAACTGGATGTAAGTTTTGTTACGTTTAGACATGATTTGAAATTATGATATTGTCAGAATTGAATATGAATCAGATATGATGTTTCTGCTACAGAGACATTGTATAATTGAAGTCAGATTAAAGAATAGACTGGTTATACAATTGTTATGATTTTTAGAGTTAAATTGATTAAGATTTGATATCAGAGTTGTATTGTTATTCAGATTATGAATAATACTGATATCGATTATGAGTTGAGGTATTATATCTGTGATGTTCAGATTGACGAGGTTATTCAGATTGTATTGTTATGCCGTCAAAACATCAGTTGATTTAGATTGATTAGATTCAGTAATGATCTCGATTGTAACGTGATATCGTTAATATGGATTAGATTGTACCTTGTTCAGATATGGATCAGATTATATACTGATTTGAGTATTAATCAGAACAGGTATTGAATTGAGTTGAATATTGATATTATATCTGTTCGGTATTGTTATTACCAGATTGGGAATGGACCGGGATAGAGTCGGGATATCTTCTTCTTCTTCTTCTTCTTCTTCTTCTGAACGAGAAGATAAAGGTATAAATTAATGTTGAGTTGGGATTGCACAACTCGAGTGAGGTTTGACTCGAGTTTTCCTAAATCACATACTTTACTTTATTGCATTGATATTTGCATTGAGTTGATTGATATACTTGTTCTCTTGAATTATATATGACAGATGTTAGACGAGTAATCTTGTGACAGAAGTGCCTGATAGTGGTGGTATCGCCACGGGCACATTGCACGATGTCTCAAGAACGGAGGTTAGCGATGGAGCTATAGTCCATGACGGTTAGGTCAGGACACCGGATGTTTGGTTATATCGAGTAAATAGAATTGGAATTTCTTCTATTACGGAATTCGATATAGGAACACCACATTTGGAAACCGGGATCCCTAGGCTAGGATTGAGTCTAGTCTAAAACGTAGAGTCACGAGTTGGAGTGACAGTTATATCGATTGGTATTGATGGATGTTGAATTATGTTCCTGATATTGGTACATGTTTAGAATATGATTTATTCTTGTTATTGATTCATGTCATGATTTTGATATATGATATGATTTTCTGTTATATGCTTTTATATTGTTTATATGATTCCATGTATACATGATTTATACTGGGATATTTATATCTCACCGGAGTTATCCGGCTGTTGTCTTGTTTGTATGTGTGCATGGCAACAGGTGGGCTAGGATCAGGGTCAAGAAGAGAACGAGGCTGGACTAGATAGCGTGGAGATCCGGGCTTTGAAGCAACTTAGAATTCAGCACTGACTTGTAGTTGAACCTAGTCGGATTATTGTAGATTATACAATAATTGTACGTTATGTTTAATATGTAATTTGAATTTAATTACATCATGTTTCCGCTGTGTATTTAAAAAAAAAAATTAGACCATGTTTATTACACGTGATTATTTATTCCTAAAGACAATTAAGGAATGAATTAGCGTCCGGGTCCCCACAAGATCTGTCTCACAAAATATGACCCATGAGACTGTTTCACATAAGTTTTTACCATTAATTATATGATGTAAACGAACTCATTTCATCAGTAGGGGTGAGTAAGATTTCGGTAAAACCGAATTAATCGATCGAACCGAGTCAATTCGGAAATTCGGTTAGGTTATTTCGGAAATTCGGTTTTCAAATTTAAAAAAATCGGTTATATCGGTTAAATCGATTCGGTTACGGTTTTCAAGATTTTGAAATCGGTTAACCGAATTAACCGATCTAATAAATATTATTATTTAATAAATTTTTTTATTTATCAATTTTTATAAATATTTTAATTTTAAATTTTAAAATCGATATATTATGTATTAATTGTGTTCAAATAAAACCTATACATTTGTGATGTGTGTGACTTTATGTTTTTATGCATTTGTATAAAGTGTGGTGTTAAAAAAAATTACATATATAATTAAAGTTAAATCACAATTTTTTTAAAACTAATCGGTTAATTTGGTCACCGATCGAATTAACCGATTGGTGACCGAATTAACCGATTTTAATTCGGTTCGGTTTTCATCGATTATGAAAATTAATTCGGTCGGTTCGGTTATGACTAAATATTTTGGTTGGGTTCGATTATAGCTAATTCGGTTCGGTCGATAACCGAATTAACCGAATGCTCATCCCTATAATCATCAGCCATACAACCAAGTTGTAAATTTATTTTAACATATCAAAACAGTTGCTATAGATATCTCACTCTTTATAAAATAGTAAAGATGATATATTATTGTAAAAAAGACAAAATATTGAGGGGTCGGGACTTTATATTTAATAATTGTGGAAAAAAGGTGGGGCAAACAAGGACTGTATTTATGTCCATTCATGAATGAAGGCATGGGTATGTGTCCCATTTCAAAACATATTATATCTTATGCACAACTTTTTTATAATACGAGGGTGGACGAAGGAAGAACATTGGATCTCCAATACATGGAGTGTTCCCTAGGAAAATATGCAGGTCTAGGGGCTTCACTTGATTCAAGACACGAAACACTAACCTAGTCTCGACGAAGAAAGACATGTATGCTTCTTGTTTGTGTGCATATGAGTAGCTCGAACCAACAATAACATCTTATATTCGAACGATCGAGGCGCTCTCCTCGGAGCCACGATTGATCTTTATAATGATGTGTGTGTGATCATGCATGTATGTTGTAAGACGGTTCACTCTATATTTAAGGAAGTTAAATTATAGTGAAAAAATTATGGGTAAATTCGTATGTTACATATAAATATGATTTCACTCTACTAAAAGTACTAAGATTTTTTTAATAAAAAAAGGAAAAGAAAAAAGAGTTGGATCATAGTATTAATTTGGGCCATTATTTTTCATGATATGTACAAGAAGCCCAAGCCCAACAGCTCTATGGTGACAATCTTGGTCCGACATTGGGCATTATTTGCAACTGAAGGGCCCACATGTATTGGTAAACCCTACTAGGGATGGCAACTTTCCCCACGGGTTTGGAGCCCACGAGGAAAACCCGAAAGGGGGATGGGGATCCCTGATTTTTTCGGGTTTGGGTTCGGTTTAGTGGATTTTTTTAAATCCCCGATGTAATTCGGGGTGAGTATGGGATTACTATCCTCATTCCCAAAATCCTCGAACCCGCCTCGAAAATAATATCAATAATAAAATAATAGTATTATTAATATTAATAATATAATAATCATATTATTTTTTTAAAATATTAATAATCTTATTATTATTAATATTGATATTGATATTAATATTAATATCGTCTCTAATAATAATATATAATAATAACTTTTGATTTGAGAAAATCTCCGAATTTGTCGTCGTTTTGTCATATTAATATTTTTGAAACGGGGATGGAGACGGAGATGGGAAGTTGATCTCCGAAATTTCAGGTTTGAGGATTCCCCGAACCCGAAAAAGCGAGGATCGGGGCGGGTATGGATGTGGAGATGGAATTCGAGGATGGAGATGGTAATGGCAAACCCGCCCCGCCCCGACCCATTGCCATCCCTAAACCCTACCAATATCAATTGTCTTGTTCCAGATTCGTACAACAGACTGATTTAGTTTTTTGATAATACTTAATTTTGAGCAATATTTAATAAAATTAATCGAGAAAATATAAATATCTATATATTTATGAAAATAGAAACTTTTATTTGTTTAAATGAAAATAAATAAAATAAAATAAAAGCACAATGCCTTTCACGATCCCTTTTACAGTTGAGTAGGTCTATTATGATACGGTCTCGCGAATATTTATCTGTGAGACGGGTCAACCTTACCGATATTCACAATTAAAAATAATATTATTAACATAAAAAGTGATATTTTTTCATGGATGACCCAAATAAGATATTCATCTCACAAAATATGACCCGTGAGACCGTCGCACAAAAATTTTTGTCTTTACCGTTCGGGTCTAGCCCAAAAGCTGGAACTGAATACGAGCTCGAATGAGCCGGATCAGGTAGGAAGAGAATGGTTAATATAGATCCAGTCACTGTTCGGGATATTCCAATCATCGACCATGACCCGAGTTTATTCGATCTTACTTGTGCAGGCAGTGTCTCGGAATAAACCCATGACCCGATGGGATGCTTTTTTTTTTTTGGAACTAATAGTTACGGTTTCGGTTCTTATAATGGATGATCATAGCAATAATAATAATAAATGATAAAATTATTCCAGCTCCAATATTGGACAAATTGAATGGGAAAAAAATTGTTAATATTATTGAAACTAATTAACATGTATAAATGAATCAAGATAATTTGTTTATTGTGATTGTTGATGATCCAAGAACGAAGAGAAATTTGATAAAAATATTAACTGACTTCTTATTATCGATATGAATAAAGATGATGTATGTTGTTATGTTTTGAAAAAATATTATTAATAAAAAAAACATGCTTTTTTTTTTCTTTTAATAAAAGAATAGGTATCTTGTGAGACGGTCTCACGAATCTTTATCTATGAGACGGGTCAACCCTACCGACATTCACAATAAAAAATAATACTCTTATCATAAAAAATAATATTTTTTTCTGGATGACTAAAATAAAAGATCCGTCTCACAAAATACGACCCGTGAAACCGTCTCACACGAGTTTGTCTTAATAAAAAAACATGCTTATTATTCAGAAGACTCAATTTTTAAAATTTGACTCAAGTCCCAAAATCTCTTGTACCACATTGGTTGCAGTCTAGGGATGTAAACGAATCGAGTCGATTCACCGGCTTTTCGATTTGGGTTGAAAAATAGTTGATTCATATTTGAACTTATTAAATTCGAATCGAATTCAAACTCATATTATTTTGTAAATAATTCGTATTTGAACTTATTAAATTCGAATCGAATTCAAACTCATATTATTTTGTAAATATTCAAATCTTTCAAGCCGAACTCGAGGATCGACCTCGAGTTCGAACCAAAATCGACTGCGACCAGGCCTATGTACTGTGAACATATGAAAAGTAGTAAACGATTTATAAGGAGATTTACCAAATATTTGAAACAATCGGAAACACTCCGATAACAAAAACTAAGCCAATAAATGTCAATCAAAGAACAAAACTAGAATTGACCTTCAGTTAGAACCTACTTTACAAAATTCATTCTTTCCGAAGGTTACCTAGCCTTCATGACTTTATCTACACCAAACCTGTATACAAATATCAACTAATTCTTTTGTAAAACTGTCAATATGTTATGCTCAATGGCGCCTCCTCGCTGGAAATAAACTTGTCACCGGAACTTTCCTTGGCTTCGTCTGAATTGTAAGAAAAGATATCGACAGGGGCAGTGGTGCAGTCGATGGTACTACGTTTGTTCTTGGAATTGGACGGTTTGTGATTATCGAGATAAATAACGATAACGGTTATGTCATCATGAAAATACCTTCGGACCCCTTTCTCGATTTTCTTGATATCTTTGTATCTCATTTCTCTCTTCTTAGCGGCTTCTCCAATAGCAGCTGCCACTAATCTTCTCGCGATGCCCTGTGATATAAAGTGAAAGCAAGTCACGCTCGTTTAGTGTTTTTCCATTTATCCAATGCAATGACAAACTTAAAAAGCAATGGCAAAAAATGAATGGAAGATTTCAGATTTCATGTTCAATATGAATTGATTGAATTCCACCGGAAAGGAAAAAGCTATCAAACGTGTCCATGCGATGGTTTGGAGTGATACTTACCGTTCTTGGGTATTTTGATACTAACTGAACTGCCGCGTCGTCAGTGAGATGTTCCCAGAGACCATCGGAGGCGAATATTAAGAACAAATCTTGTGGTTTGAGCTTCCTCGTCAAGATGGAAGGTACAGCAGTCAACAGTGGTCGTTTCATGGGAACAAGAGTTCCACATTGTTGGAAAATTGGATCTCTGTGAAACTCCGGTTTCTTCAAATAAATGTCGCCAATAGATCTCGACACCTGGAGAACGGATAAAAATCAATAGGAACATTTTAGCTTTTATGAGACAGTGTGCTAAAAATGAGATCAAATATGAAATAATATTAAATGAAGTACATCTAACAAGACAGTGTATTTGATTCTTGGAAGAGTAGCCAAGACAAATCCCTTTAAACACGAGCAATTTTGGGTCGATGCGGATTCTCAAAAACCATTGGCACGATATCGGCTCGGTTGAGATTTTTCATCCACTTAATATAACTAAAGCTTGTTTTAGATTTTCTCGAAAGGGATTTGACTCGAACAATGTGATGAGAAAGTCCAAAGCTATCATTGAACACATTAAAGACTTGGTCAAATCCAGATTCTACATTCCAACAATTAATCCTTTATACTCCCTGTAGGCTACGAGAAGGCGGCTGCTGTTAGGGTGTACATCAGGAGAGTCCAAGAACTCGGGATAGTCTATATGAAGCCGACCTGCCACTGGTGCATCCTAACGATTTGATAGACACGATACCATTTTTAAGGGCAACTTCAATGATATCAGTAGATGTAAGGATTACCTGAATTATACCCTTGATTCTCCAAACTCCTCGGTAATAAACAACAATAGATGAATCATCGGGATGAGAAGCTTCGACCTCTCTTCTCACATTCTCACAAGACACATTATGATCGGTCGACAATCGTTCTGCAACAACCGAATTATGCTCTCCATCGAATCCCCTCCTACCAAGAACAGCTCTTGAATCTCCCAAGTTTGCAACATATAATTCACCATCTGAAATGGCACCAACAAGGCAACAAGATCCCACCGAAGCAATCTGCGGCTTGAGTGGCAATGATCGCTTAACTAAGCGAGTAAAATCTTCCTCGGTTGCGTTAAAAGCCTTCTTTATTACATCTGCTGACAATCCCCCTTGCTCCGAGGCAAATTCTACAAAATATCCAAAAACAAACAGAACGGAGAGTAAAATAAACAACTTCGTTTTCAACTTATCATCTTGCACGGCAAATTCAATCACAAGTCCAAAACCTTTTATACACAATACAATCAAATACCAACATAATTTTCCATCAAAACAATAAGAACCAAAAAATAAAAAATAAACACACACTCTAGAAAAAATCGAAGTCAAGTAAATTTACAATAAAGCATTTTAAAAAAAATAAAAATAAATCCTCATTGAACCAGAATGTTGACATGCAATAACAAGGAAAGAAAGAAACAAAAACCCATATCTTAAATCAACAAAAACAACAATAACAAAACAGAATTCAGATAAAGAATTTACTGTGGAGATAAGGGAAGAGGTGGCGATTGACGAAGCGGGAAGCCTCCGGCCCACCATGGCCATCGTAGACTCCGACGTAGGTGGCGGACGGCGACGTAAACACCTGGCTCTGATCCTCCAGACTCGAATTCGCCTGCACCACGGCAATCGAGAAGTCGCCAGAGGCGTGCGGCTTCAGGTCCAGATGCCACATCAAACCATCGGTGTTTCGCCACCCCAAACACCGGAAACAGCAGGATCGCAACATTCCTTTTAAGGTTCGCGAAGAATTCGATGCGTACGAGTTAAAGAATTGTACACTTCTTGAGTTAACTTGTGGGGCTGGAAATTGTTTCGATGGTGGGTATATAAAGGGGTGGGAACCGCGTAAAGAACAAGGGAGAAAAAAATCTTGCGCTACGCGATTTCTCTTTGAGCTCTCTTTATAATCCTCTGTATTCTTTATTTTTACCAATATAGTCTCTTTATGTCTATATAAGTCACTTTTTGACCCGGTTGCGTGTTTGTATAATTTTTTTTATAATTTATATCTATATTTATATATGAAGATCGTATCATAAATTTTTAAATAACAAAGAATGTCATGTGTAATAAATTATTCTAATTAATCATTAGAAAAGTATGTCTCTTGTAAGACGGTCTCACGAATCTTTATTTGTGAGACGGTCAACCCTACTGATATTCATAATAAAAAATAATACTTTTTCATGGATGACCCAAATAAGAGATCTGTCTCACAAAATACGACACGTGAGATCGTCTCACACAAGTTTTTGTCTTGTTAGAAATTCTTATAAAAATGATTAAATTATATGTCAAAAATAATTGAAATATGCATTAAAGTGAAAGGCTTTTAAAGTTATGATTATAGCTTTCAATCTTATCATAAAGTTCTTATTTATAAATTATGGATATAAAATTATTATATGCTGCAATTTTTTTTTAAAGCTTTTTACATAATGTTGAAGCTTTCTTACAAAGGTTGATTTCTTGTAGATATTAGTATATTACTTACAACACAATATCCATATTCTTGCCGAAAGTGTGGATTAATGCGAATTTTCCAAAGAATCAAAAAGTTTGAATTCCATCACTACGTATATATTATGAATACTTTAAAGGTAGGGATTGGCAATTTTCCTCGCGAGTTCGAGACCTTGCGGTGAAAGTTCGAAACGGGACATGTTTGAATACTAAATTTTGGGTTCCATGATTTTTTTGAATCTCCGAAACAATTCGGGATGTGAATATAGATATTATTCACCCTTGAACATGCCCAAATAATAATAATAATAATTGTAATAATAAATTCGGGTTCGGAGAATTTCCATCCCCGTCGCAAGCCCAGCCCCATTATCATTTTTGAGGTAGGTTTAGGGGCGAGGATGGCAAATCCCGCCTTTCCGCGTCGTCCCGCTCTATTGCAATCTCTATCTAAAAGAATATGAAATTATTTATCGATTTTTTTTAATTTAATATTAATATTAATATTAATATCTGGTCAACGTCACCAATAAAGATGGTAAAAGTGCATTTTTCACGATAACCCTCAAAACACGTTTTGGAAAAAGGAACGAATTGGTTCATAATTCATATTGAGACTTGCTGAATCTTGACTTGAACATAAAAGAGTATTGATAATAACTATGATGTGTATAAATGGATAAGGAACAATTATGTTCATACGTCGTTAGATCACGTGAGTCTCTCGTATATTAATGAAAATTGATATTATATGTTCATTATTCAAAGATTAAAATTTCACTGTTCAGAAAAAAACAACCGTAAATTAAAATTTCACCGTTTAAAGGAGAAACAACCGTAGAAAATTTTGAATTAACGTTTATTGTATGATTTCTTGTTACACGGATATGTTTGGTATACTGATTTCAATTATATACAATATTTGTTTGAAAAATTATAATAATAATGAGATTACTGTAAAAGGTTAAATTTTGGAGGGTGGGTCTTAATTTTTATTCGAATAAACAAATATTTAAAGTTTGAAAAAACATAATAATAAATAAATAAAATACGATGATGTTTATTGACCATTTGGATATGATAAAACTTGTTTTTTTTTTTCATGGTAGCCTACATGGATGTGACTTGGATCTTTGCCAATTGGATGAGATTTTCTTGTTTTCTAAATAAAAGAACCACAATTATTTTTATTTGATTAATACATTTGTTACCATATTCTTGTTTTTATGAATTTTAAAGTGGATTATAGGAACTAGATAACACAATACCATGAATGATTTTTTTTAAGAAAAATTAGAGAATTGGGACATTATTAAAAGCACCGAAGGTGACAAAGACAAATGTTTAAAGTTAAATTACAATTGAGATTTTATTCTTTTAAATGGATAATGAAATAACAATAATATTTGATAAGTTCTCTACTTTTTTTTTTCCTTTTGAGAAACTTAATTGGAAAGTAAAATACTGAATGTAAAAGAGTCTTTAATAATTCTTTTTCATTAATATCGGAAAAATATCAGGGTTGAGTATGAAAAAAATTCAAATTAGTCCTATATATTTATTTCTTTGTAATTTTTGTTAGTCTCACGTGCGGCAATTTGAGATAATAAATATGAAAATAAAGAATAAATTGGACAACGAGATTTACGTGAAAAACCCTTAAATTCTTAGGGTAAAACGGGCAAGATGAAAATAATTTCATTATAATATTTTATGGTGCACAATCACTCACTGTGTTTTCAAATAGAACACACACTCTCTTAATACAGAAGAACAAACATCTCACAAATATTATAGAACTAAGCACTCAAATGCTATAAGATGAGAGAAAACTCGAAAAATGGACGATTTCAGAATGAGAGGAGGGAGCTCTATTTACAGAGCTTTTTGTTCGTGTTTTTTCATCTGAATTTTCCCGTCAATAAGCTGCCAACTCACATTTAGTGCACACGTTTTTCTTCTTCAGCCAACATTTCTCCCGCTTGGAGATTTGATTGAGAATCAGACACATCTCCACATCTTGTCATTCCCTGCTGCTTACGTTTCCGCTAGGCCACTTGAGAATCTACATCACTCAAACTTATCCGTGTTCAATGGCTTGGTCAGAACATCAGCTATATTATCTTTTGTATGAATCTTCTGCATATCCACACTTCTTTCTTCTACTACTTCTCGTACAAAGTGAAATTGGACTCCAACGTGTTTCGTCCTGGAATGAAAGGATGGATTCCTTGCTGCAAGGCACTTTGACTGTCACAAAAAAAAAGAACATTATCTTGTTTGTGTCCGACCTCCTCCAATAATATGTTAATCCATATTGTCTTCCTGCAAGCTTGAGTAGCTTCCATATATTTTGCTTCTGTCGTAGATAACGTCACAACTGTTTGTAGTTTTGAAACTCAGTTTATTGATCCTTCTGCAAGTATAAACACATAACCAGTAGTATATTTTCTCTTATGAGAATCACCTGCATAATCTGAATCAACATAGCTCCTGAGTGTAAAATCCAATCCTCCAGTATTTGAGGTACCCTTAATGTATCTAAGGATCCTCTTGACAGTGTTCCAATACTCGTGTCAAGGATTCACCATATACCGACTAACTGTTCTCACTGCTTGAGAAATGCCCAGTCTTGTACAGATCATGTCGAACATCAAACTTCTCACTGCTGATGCATATGTTACTCGAGACATCTTCATCCTCTGTGCTTCACTGCTAGAACACATCTCGAAGGATAACTTGAAGTTAACAGGAAAATGTGTCAATATTGGCTTACTATCTTGCATGTTGAAGCGTTGCAAGACTTTCTTCAAATAATTTTTCTGGGAAAACCAAATCTTTCTGTTACTTCTATCTCGGTGAACTTGCATTCCTAGAATCTTGTTTACTGGTCCCAAGTCCTTCATATCAAATTCTCTAGCCAAATGTGCCTTCAATCATTGGACCTGATCTTTGTTTGGGCCTGTTACCAACATGTCGTTCATATACAACACCAAAATGATATAATCATCACCAGAAATCTTGAAATATGTACAAGGTTCTAGTACCTCCAATTCTAAGGCTATGTTTGGTAGCCATGATAAGGGAATGATTATTATCATTCATTATCTTGTGTTTGGTTCATTTTTTATTTATTCTTCAAGCCCTTGATTATGATTGAAAGCCCTCACTAATATGGATAATATGCATTATTGTTTTCAGTGACATATTCTGAAAGCTAACATGGTGTTTTTCTCTCTCGAGATGACTGCCTCATATTGAAAATCTCATACTCAACATGTTCTTGTTCTTCGTACTGTGGTACTGCTTCACAAGAAATTTGACATTCATCCGTCTTATTTTCCACCTGAAATATAGTACTTTATTAATTCATTGTGCCTTTGTCTCTCTTTACTTTATCTTTCTCGAAGATAACATCCCTGCTGATGACAAACTTGTAAACATTAGGATCCCACAAGCGAAACTCCTTTACTCCATTAGCATAACCCAAAAAGATATATTTTCTGAATTTTAAATCAAATTTCGATCTTTCTTTCTCATTGTACAGAACGTACACGGGACTTCCAAATGAGAATAATATGTCGGCTTCCCAGTCCACATCTCCATCGGTGTCTTCAAATCAATCGCCACTAAAGGAGAACAAATGAGAATATAACAAGCGACTTTGACTGCTTCTGCCCAAAATGACTTGTATAGACCCCGCAGTATTCAACTTCAGTCTTGTTCTGTCCAATAAGGTTCTGTTCATCCGCTCTACCACTCCATTCTATTGAGGTGTGTAAGTCATCGTAAACTGTTTTTTGATGCCCTAATGTTGACAAAATGCATCAAATTCATCACTGGTATATTCTACTCTATTGTCAGTCATCAAACACTTGATTTTTTTTTTCAGAATCAAGTTCAACTTGCAATTTGAAATCTTTGAAGATCTGGAAAACATTTTATTGCTTCTTTATTGGATACACCCAACATCTCCTAGAGAAATTATCAATGAACAAGACAAAGTATCTCGCTCCTCCTAGGGATACAACTGGTGCTTACCAAACATCTGAATGAATCAGCTCCAGTATGCTTTTTCTTCTGACAGTAGAAGTGCCAAATTTTAATCTGTGTTGTTTACTAGTAACATAATGCTCACAAAAGTATCGGTAGTGACACTTTTGTAAGTCTCGGCAACAGCTTCCGTTCTGAGAGAATTTTCAACCCTCGTTCTGACATATGTCCAAGCTTTTTATTCCATAACACTAACCAAATGATGCAACAGCTAGTTCCGTTTCTTTGTGTGTTTCTCTCAAATGTACATACTGATTTGCAGCAACCTTTTCCGCCTTTATAACCACAAGCACACCTTTCACAATTTTCATGATCTCTTTCTCGTTACGGGTTTTGCACCCAGTATCATCCAATTGACCCAAGGACAAAATATTTTTCGTCAGTCCCTTCACATGTAGTACCTCATGCATGGTGTGAATGGTGTCATCAAACATTTTTATTTTGGTAGTAACGACCCCATCTATTTCTAAGGCGTGATCATTTCCCATGAATACAGATCCTCCCGAGACTAGTTCATAATGATCAAACCATTCTCTCTGATACGTCATGTGTCACATCACTCCTAAATCCATAATCCATTTTTCACAAAATTTGTGTCTGCTTTCTGCAACTGTTGCCGCTTCGCTGAATAATATTTCACCACCGCATGAATTACTGGCCACATTTCCTTGAGAATTTTTTTCGATACTCGTACACTCTTTCTTGAAGTGCCCTTTACCGCCACATTTAAAGCAGTAAATATTTTTCTTCTTACTTCTCGACTTTGATCTACCTCATCTTTGGCTCCCACTGGAGTCACGTTCCATAAATATTCCTCTTATCATCGGCAAAGCTTTTGTCTGCTTCGAATTTATCAACCTATCTTCCTTATTCTTACGTCAGCTTTCATCTCTGAGAACTACAGTTAAGACATCATCGAATTTTAGAGAGCTCATAAGAATATTATTGGTTAAGTTGATGATAAATTAATCATATGAATCTGGTAGACTTTGAAGTAGAAGCTCTGTACGTTCATTTTCCTCTATTTTATGCCCCATAGAAGTGAGTTGGGCAAATAGAGTATTTAATGTGTTGATATGGTCGGTAATCGATGAGGATTCCGTCATCCGAAGAGTATAAAGTCTTCTCTTTAAAAAAAATAATGTTGTGTATCGACTTGACCTCGTACATCTTTGTCAGAATATCCCACATAGCTTTTGTTGTTTTTATCTCAGAGATACTTGACAATACATTCTATGCTGTAGCCAAGTGTAAATTGGCAACAACATTATCATCGTCTCATTCCACTTTCCATCGTCCGTCATTTCCACCGGTCTATCTCCAATAGCCGCCAAGCAATTCTTCTTTCTTAAAACTCTTGTATCTTTATTTTCCACAACATAAAATTGCTTCCATTGAATTTTGTTATCTTGTACATGCCCGCTATTATGTCTAAAAAGATTTAGTAGATTGAACAAAATAATCACACCTTAAAAAAATCTCAAAAATCTTTTTTTGATGTGGAAGATCGGTCTAGGCTGCAACCATAGAGTATACTCAGAATTTTAAGAAATTAGGCTCTGATACCACTTGTTGGTTCCACGTGCGCTAATTTGAGATGATAAATATGAAAATAAAAAATAAGTTGGACACCGAGATTTACATGGAAAACCCTTAAAAATTACTAGGGTAGAAATCACGAGCAAGATGAAAAGAATTTCACTGTAATATTTTATGGTGCATAACCATTCACCGTGTTTCTAAAGATAACACACACTCTCTTAATACAGGAGAACAAACACCTCACAAATATTATAGAACTAAGTACTCAAAAGCTATAAGATGAGAGAAAACTCGAGAAAAGATGATTTCAGAATAAGGGGAGGGAGCTCTATTTGTAGAGATTTTTTCCGTGTAAAAGACACATGAAAACGTGTTTTCTCGTCAGAATTTTCCCGTCAATAATCTGATGCACACGTTTTTCTTCTTCTGTATACAATTTTGGTATTTTACTATATCAACATTGAGAATTAGCCATGCATCATTCGATTTTTGGGTATTTTATCTATTTGTTTTGAAACTTTTATCATTTTTCTATTAAAAAAAAGGTTTTTATGACATTATACATAGGGGTGATAAAATGCAACACGGTCCGTCAACCCAACACGACCCAACATGAAAAAAATAAAGTTTGGGTTGGGGTTTTTCGGGTTTGGGTTAGTGCCAGGTTAGACAGGTTTCAGGATGGGTCGTGGGTTGACCCGAAATGTTTTTTTTTTTTTGAAAATATTACCTATATTTTTATATATTGTATATTTGAACAAAATTTAATGTATATTTATATGATAAATTTTCGTCATTAATATTTTTTTAAATTTTTTAACAATTGTTTATTTGATTTAGTAAATATACTTTTAATTTTCTACAATTAAATTTTCAAATTTAAATCGGAAATTTTGTGTTTATGTGTTTATAAATTAAAATATTATTATTATTTTTTATTTTTCAATTTTTTTTAAAAAATAAATAAAATTCGGGTTAGGTGGGTTAGACGAGTTGAGTCGGGTTAGACGGTTCGTGTTGGAGGTTTTCGGGTTGCTTCGGGTTTGGGTTGGGGGAAAAAAATGCACGAGTTGACCCGAAACTCGACCCACTCGACCCAATTGACACCCCTAATTATACATATCAGCTTAACATACAATTGGAAAAAAAAAAAAAAAAACCAAAGATAGCATGGCTGACACTCAAAATTGGGAACATGCAAGTAGATTAATTTGTATAATGCTATATTTAATCTCTTCTGAATATAAGAATTTGGGACTTCCTCATCAAACTCACATAAATTTAAGCCAAGAATTAATAAAATCCAAGTTATAATTAAATTTCGTGTTTTTACAATGATCCAACAGAGGTACTCATCATCGTGTAAATGCATTGATGGAGTTGTTGAAAATAAGGATTTTAAATTCATAATAACAAATTCATTAGTTTATTTACTTAAATCTACTTGAAAATAAAATTTCAAAACAATTATTTATTTTTGAGTGATTGCGATGAATTTCAAATTTATCATAATATGAATTAATTTCAAATTCTTCCGTCAAATAATCTATTAAATCCAAAGACAACCTCAGACGAATAAATATAGAATAATTCATAGAATTAAAATTATTGATCAATTCATTTGATTATTATTAAACATGAGTAAATTTTTTGCTACAATGAAATAGGGTTTTTTTAAAAAAATATTATAAAATAATAAAATCATTGTAAAGATTTGTAAAACTATAACAATCCGGGACTTACTGTCCCGGATTCATATTTCTTATTTAAAAAAAAAAACGAAAAAGAAAGTGGAGCACAGATTAAAAAAAAAAAAGAGAGATCAGCGACGATTTGTGTAAAACCGTCGCTAGTGGCGACGGTATAATCAAAATCCGTCGCTATGTGTGACGGTTTAACAAAAAATCGTCGCTAAGGAAATCCGTGATCACCTGTCACGGATTCTAATAATAAGCCGTGTCCCTTTCTCTAAGTAAAAAATACGGGTATTCTTTCCATCATCGTCGAAAATAATTGTTCTTCATATTCATTCTCGCAATTTATTTCTTTCATTCGATTTTATATGTGCAAAATCTATCTTTTCTACTTCGATCATATATTAATATTATTTGTTGATTTTATCGTCAATTTCATTTGAAGAGATACGGAGAGTTAATATTTAATTTCGTTGATAATATTATAATTATATATTAAGAAGTAATTTTTTGTTTAATTTTTTTTATAACACTTGTCATTTACACATACTGTCCCAGATTCATATTTTTTATTATATAAAAAAACGAAAAAAAAGTGAAGCGCGGATTTAATTTCCTTGATAATATTATAATTATATATTAAGAAAATAATTACAATAATTATATTTAATTTACGTGATATAATATTATATCTACAATAATTACAAAATTTAATTAATATACTTAATTTAATTACAATAATTATAATTACTTTATATAATATTATATCTACAATAATTACAATAGTTATATTTAATTTATGCGATATAATATTATATCTACAACAATTACAATAATTGCAATATAATATTAATTGTTTTATTGGAATTAGAATATGTATATAAATTACGGACTTTATATTTACGTGAAATTTTATGTATAGTATATGTATAATTATAATATTAATTGTATTATAAATTACGGAGGTTAAAATTACGTGAAATTTTAAAACTTATTCTCAATATACTTTAAAAACGTAACAAAATACTTTATAATTTCATTAGTATTAAGTACACTAATATTAACTCATTCTTATATTAAATTAAATTATTTATATTAAAAATACTAACCTTGAAAGATTTTCAAAATTCAAAAAATCATATTTATTATTTTTTTAATATTCAAACTATTTTTTAATATCACGATTAATATTAAAAATATACTATTTAACTAAATAATATTTAATCATATAATGTTAGTGAATAAAATTATAATTACATTAATATAATATAAATAATACAACAAAATATTAAAAAATTAATTAAATTACCTTCTCGACGTAATTATACGGAACTTGATATAATATCAACGGACGATGTTAATATCTGAAATAAATGACAAATGTTATAAAAAAATATTACACAAAAAATTACTTCTTAATATATAATTGTAATATTATCAACGAAATTAAATATTACCTCTTCGTATCACTTCAAATGAAATGGACGATAAAATCAACAAATAATATTAATATATGATCGAAGTAGAAAAGATGGATTTTACACATATAATATAAGGAACAATTATTTTCGACGATGAGAACCTGTCACGGATTTCCTTAGCGATGATTTTTGATTCAACCGTCGCAAATAGCGACGGGTTTTATTTACACCATCGTCAATAGCGACGGATTTACACAAACCGTCGCCGATCTTTTTTTTTTTTAAATCCGTGCTCCACTTTCTTTTCGTTTTTAAAAAAAAAATTAAAAAATTTGAATCCGGGACAGTATGTGCCGGATTGTTATAGTTTTACAAATCTTTACAATCTGCCATATTTTTACAATGATTTTATTATTTTATAATATTTTTTAAAAAAAAACCCAATGAAATAACTGACAAAATCGAATAAATTTCAAATTTCGATTCTATAAATTAATTGATTTTGTGAAAAATCAATTATTTCCATTTATTCAATTCCGTTTTTTTTTTAAAAAAAAAAACAAATAAACCGAAATAATCGATTTTTTCCCTAAATGTATTTAAATTTTTTTATGAGCTACTATATTCAATTAGTCATGTAAGGGTGAGGTTTATTATCAAAATACAATATCTTGCCTTCGCAAGTTAACATCAAAGTATCTAGTAAACACAAAAACCAATGTAAAACGTTTTCACAAATCAATTTTATGAAACTGATAATTTGCTCGGTCTCGATAAAAAAATAACGTCGTTTTGTTTGCTCGGAATTGGTTTAAAATTTTTCAAACGATCTAGAGAAAGTTGCGCGGGGTTATCTAGGGATAGTCTCTTGGGTTTAGCATTTCATGTCTACCTCATATACTAATGTTTACCTCATTATATATTATATTATTTAAATTGATTGTGACAGTGAAGTTATATTATTTTAATCACCGTCGGCGATGACTGATTTTATTCCAAAGACAATTTCCATGTGATGTGAACATTGTTGGTATCAAGATTTCAACACCAAGCATCTTCGTCGATAAAAGGGTATAAAGAGCAGTCTTCGTACACCACGTTTCCAGGAATTAATTTTTACTCAAGGACTTGGTAACTCATGTTATTGATTAAGAAGAAAAATATGATATTTACAAATTTCAAGCTATCTTTAATGTCAAGCCTCGAAATTGAGACGCGTCATCGGCATTGTTTAACAATTTAAAATTGCGAAACAACAAGTCACGTAGTACATAAAATAATCACAGGTCAGTAAATTATATAAACCATGGTTGTGTTTACAGTGTATAACACAAATGGAGAAATGATAATGTAAAGGAAAATAAAACTAAAATTGATACTTCAAACTTCACGTCTCGAACTTGATCACTAACCCCGAAACATGTGTTGTTCATCATCCTCCAATTGATATTCGCTCTTATCTGGGGAGGGAAGTAAATGGTGAGTGTTTAGAGAAACACTGTGAGTGTTTAGAGAAACACTCAGTATGTGGAGGCCAATCGTACACCAGAATATCGAAATATACATATAATGTAAGTTCAAAAGTGAAATGTCGCAAAACATATTACAACATGAATCAAAACATGAGATAAATAGAACTCGAAACAAGGTATCAAAACAAGAAACTGTGAAGGATCAGTTTTGATACCTTTGAAGATGCTTCAAACACAATATTCTCCTACAATAGCTTGTGTTCTAAGACTTTGATTTATATAACACCTCGGGTAGAATCCACTATAAGACTTTGATTTATATAACACCTTGTACAAAGTCACTCTAGAAGGACAACACCCCATTAGAACTCCTAGCACTCAAGATTGCAGGACAGCATCTTGCAATCTGCATAATGTTTAACGTCTTTATGTCAAGACTACAAACACATTGTTTTATGTCTTTGTGTGAAGACTCATTCAGCTAAACAATAAGCTCAACTCTCTATATATGAGTGATTGTGTGTGAGTATATGAGAACTGATCTAATCAATACAACACGAATGTGTTCTCACACACAATTGGGCTAACTTCTTCTAGTAAGCTAATATGAGATAAATGTGCCCTCAGTTTTCTTCACACACTGGTTGTAGTTCCGTGATAAGTGCTAGAATTGGACATAATTTATGCGAGAATCCATATTGAATTATGTTAGTTTCGAACGGAATTATGAGCTTTTGGTTTGTTTTGAATGTCCATACAGGAATGGAGAAAAAATTTACATGACGCCACATTGATTCAAGAAATACGAAGGCACGCGCACACCCACACCAAATCACGCATGGTCGCGCGCACGAGAAAGCACTACGCGCTGGTGCGCCAGAACACGTGTAAATGTGCAGCAGAAATTTAGAGGCACGTGCACGATTGCACATACTCTAGCAACGCCCGCGTGTAAGAGGCGTGCAGAATCCAACTTTTATTGGCCACGCGAGGATAAAAGGCAGAAAAAGCCCTAGGAAAAAATTACACATGGGCGTTTTTGGAGCAGAATTCACGTGAGAGACGAGAGGACACACGAGAAGAAGATCAGGAGCGCAAAGATTGATCGCAACAACGAAGAAAGACAAATCTGAGGACAGAGACACCACTTCTGATTTGTTATCTAAATCTTTCGATTTTGTTTTTGTTTAGATTTCATTATGCACTAACTTCTCCATTCTAGAATGATTTAGCTTCATTGATACGATAATTTTGACTCGGTTGTTTATATGATTGAATTCTTTTTTGTTTAGTTGTGTTTCCTTGTTTTTAATTGCTTCCAATTTACTAGCCATAATATTTTTGTTATCTGATTAATTCTACAACTCGGGAGTGGGACTAGAGTTATAGATCATTAGAGACACGTTGCTGAATTTTTATATCGTTCAGAATGCGTATAACTTTAGCGGGGCCTAGGTAAGATCATCGTTTGCATATATCATTTAAACTTAGATTTTTATTAGGAATGTTTGAATTGAAGTGTGAATGATAAATTTTTTCTTCATTTGGGAAAGGAGAATAAAATAATTAAGTGTTTCTTGTCCATTAAAATGAATGGAATTCATGAATATAAATGCAACCAGGAATAATTATTGTGGCAACTTAGTGACATCACTCTTCTAGATATTTTCTCTCATTGATATTTCTCAATTCGATGATTAGATTAACATTTATTCACAATTAATTCGTTTTTAAGCATACCAAATCATTAATTGATTCTTCTAGATAAAGTCGTGACTATTTTAATTACAAGCATTGGTAGACGTTTATTAATACAATCCTCATGGAAACGATAGTTTACTCTCATATATTAAAACTTGACAATCATGCTCTTGCGAACGGAAAATACGTAACATTTTGCTACATGTCTTTGATGGTCTTTGATATGGTATTTATAGGCGCTTAGTTGACCATACATGAAGACTCAATAATAGTGTCTGTTGCATTTGCATGTGCTCTTAGACACGTTTTGTCATTCTGACAACTGTTCTAGAAGTTTTTCTCTTTTAGCTTTGCTGCAACGTCCATTATTGTACATTCATATGTGAAGTAGCTTGTAGCTTGTATATTCGCACTTAGCTGGATTCCATTTGATAGTATTTTCGTGATATGCGAACATATCAGTTACAATTGATGCTCTGAACTGGTCTAGTGAACTGGTATGGTGAAATCAGTTTAGACTTATTTCACTGTATCAGTTCTTCTGTTCAGCTAGGTCTTCATCAGTTGGTCGAGCTTCTGAAGATCTCCTGTTGAACCTACTATCAGCTGGAAAATCAGTGGAACTGTTCATAGATATATCAGTTGGACTGGTTCAATTCTGTCAATCAATTGGCGCTTTCAGTTTGCATATTGACAAGCTTCAGTTTTGGCTTCGAAAACTGATCAATTTGGGATCTGATCAATTTCAGATTTCTACGCACTAGATAAATTTGTTAGGAACAAAATAATAAGTTTTATTATAATCAAAATCAAGATTACGAACATAAAATATTCCAACACACTGTTATTCATCTCTTTGTTCATGGTATACTGATCAATCTCTAATTATTACTACTCTTAGAGGGCAAGACTATATATCGGTTATTATAACTCACTTCATCAGGTCCTTATCTTTTCATGTTTCGGAAATTTCCTTATCACTTTTAACTCGAATCCTAACAGTGCATTTTTTCCGAGATTTTATAGCATAACAAAGAAATCATGTGGAAGGAAACATATAAGAATAAAGAGCATGAATCGATCGATCAAATTTTCAAAAAAAAAGGGACTATAATCATTTTTAAGCATATATAAGCATGCATACCTGATTATTATCTTCAAAAAATGAAAGAAGAACAACTAAAAATTCTAGCACGAAAGCTGCTAGATTGCCTCGAACTTGGTTGTTTGCAAAGTTTCGATATGGTAAAAACTTGGCTTCAAAATGCCACTGAAATATCATAATTCCCACAACATTCTCGTTTGAAATATAACACACTTTGATGCTCGGAAAATGCAGTGATTATGGTGATGTTTTGGTTCTGTTTCCCTTCAAATTTTGGCCATTATTTATAGGTGAAATTGATCAGCTAAATAAGTAGCTGTTATCACTCAATAATAGCTATTAATGAACCTTAAATCATGTGTTACAACTCCTCCAAACCAGCTACATGTGTCCAATTTAAATTTTGAATTTGAAGGCTGAATGCTTGAATTTTTTATGTTGTATTGCTGCTCAACAATGGGTCAAATGACCTTTAATCCTCTTTTATTGCACTATTACAACTTGACCAATTCAATTTAGAACAATGGTGATTAAATGGAGAGAGCACATTCTGCACATTTATACGAAATGCATGGAATATTTCAAGATTGGATTGATTCAAGTTTTCACAATTAAATTTCTCAGTAAGTAAAATCTAGTCGACCATATAATTTGTTTAAGAAAAAACCTTATGCATTTAACACACACATATAAACAAGGTTGTACATTACCATGAAGATTCTTAATGAGATTTTATATATAAAAAGTTCTCTCTAATTTTTTTTAGAAGCTCATATAAACAATGTTGTACATTACCATGAAGATTATTATTGATTTTTAATTAGATTTTATCTATAAAAAAATTCTCTTTAAATTTTTTTTTTCAAAGCTTTGAGCTACAACTTATGTGTTTTCTCAAAATCAAACTTATTAAAGCTTCTTAATTTGTGGTGTTTGTCAATTGTTTCTTCATACAAATTATCAAAGACGGGTTCTTTGAATATTCACTTGAGATCGATTGTTATTTTCATGTTATTTATTATTAAACTTCATAATTTAGGGATGAATATCTTAATATATTTGTTTCAAATATAAAGATTTGTTGCGTTCTTGGATCGAGGATTTGTTTTCTTCCAAATATTCGAGTTTGCTTTCAATTTCACAAGAAATCATATCATTTGGTACCAGAGCTTAGGTTCTTTTGATTCAGATAAGTTATCTTGTTTTATTTATCGAGTATGTTCTTCGTCCTTTTGTTTGCGTTCTTTATTTTCTTGTGTCGCAAGATTTCTATTAGGAATCTTGAATTCTAGTCTTCTAGTGTTCGTGAATATTGATTTTCAAATTTTTTGAGTTTTTCTTCGTTGTATCTTGTCACACAAGTTCCTTTGTGTCTTGTCGTGCAAGGAAAAAAAATCGACAAAAAAATCCAATCACAAAAGAGAGAAGATCGACATTTGAAAAAGAAAAATAAGAAAAGAACAAAAATCAAAATTTCCTTACCGTTTGCATCTTAGCATTGAAAAATTTTCTTCTAGTGTTGAGTCACATTCACGTTATTAGAAAGAGTACTTTCAATTCAATTGTTTTTGTGCAGTCTAAGTGAATCAGTTTTCAAGTGTAGTGAAGTTTGAAGTTGTAAAGTTTGATGCACACAAACTACAAAGCCTAAGTATCATCAAGAAAAAGTTTAAACATTTACGTGAGGTATATGCAAGTTGATGCAGGTAGAAGAGCGAGAAGAGTTGATGCTATACATAATCATGTTTGGATTGAGATGATGATAGACGACCTGATAAGAGCAGTAAAAATTAGGCATTCTTATCGGTTCATGGGTTCCAGTCATGTTCAACCCAGTTCTGGGTCTGACTATTATTATTTTTTAATATAAGATTACTTTAATTAATGAACATTTTTTTATTTAATATAATGAGTTGAAACAATACTGACTATTCATAAAATAAAATGACTTAAACAATGATTTAACAATTGAACATTTAAATTTATCACTATTTATCAAAATATATTTTTAATACTTCGGATCTTCGTCCGAACTTGAGCTTTGAAATTTATCGATCGCTCCATCAGTCCTATTCTTTTTCTTTTTTGCTGCCAACCAATCTTGTAGGCATGTTAACATGCTAAATTTTTCTAGCTTTAAACTATTTTTTTGTTCAGGAATGATTTTTTCGCATACTGAAAATGTTGATTCGGAAACAACACTTGAACTTTGAACGGGTAGGACATCGGTTGCAATTGTCATTAACACTAGATAAATTTGAGAATTTACTTTCCACCAATCAAGAACATCGAAATTATTTGTAGTCTCAATATATTGGCTTAGAAAATTTGTGTATCATTGTAATTTGTTGTTGTCACCTGATTTTCATTTGAACATTTGTTGTTTCAAACTTTGAAAGAAGTTGAATGTTCTATTTTTCTTTTTATCTGTCTGTGCACTCGGTTCACATTGTTCATTAGCATATAAATCAAACAATTCTTGGAGAGAATGCATGATTGAATTTTTTTTATCGTCAACATTTGTTCTGAAGAAATTTAAAACAATAGTAAAAAATCACGTCTAACTCATCTTCACTTTGACTATGATCAATTAATATTGCTAAATCATGCACAATTGGGATATTCTCCCAATAATTTAAAATTTTGCTTTCCATATTTGAAACAAAATCACGCACAAATGATCACAATATTAAATAAATTTATAAAACATATTGAAAAGCACGGGTATAAACATGGACCGTTGTCATTGCCCTTTTAAAACTGTTGTTAAAATGTTCGCTCAAAGACAAAAGTTGTTCACCATTGTTGTAGCTACAATTTGCGACGGTTTTTAAAAAACAGTCACAAATAAAATTAGCGACGGATTTATACAAAACCGCATAAACCCGTCGCTAAAATTAGCGAAGGTTTTTTCATTATTTCCTTCATTAATTTTAGCGACGGTTTTTTCATGATTTCCGTCACTGATATTTTAGGTAAAATAAAAAATAATTACTTTTAATAATTTAATAAATCTAAAAAAATTTATTACTATGCTAACAATATTCCTCATATTAACTACTTAAAAAATTACAAAAAATTAAAACGAAAAAATTTACCCTAAATCGAAACTAAAATCATGTAAGAGATAAAAATTTTAAGTGTTGTGAAGTGGTAAAATTGTGTAAGAGAGAAAAAATTTAAGTGTTGCGAAGTGGGTGGAAGAAAATGGATAAAACAATGTGGGTATTTATAGAAATTTTGCGACGATTATTGGTAAAACTGTCGCTAATAGCGACGGTTATTGGTAAAATCATCGCTAATTATGGCGGTATTTTCAAAGTTTAAATTGTGCGACGGTTTTAGCACAACCGTCGCTAAATACTAAAATTAGCGATGATTGTAGTTAAACCGTCGCTAAGTTAAAAATGCCACGGTTTTACTTGAAACTCTCGTTAAACTTAGCGACGGTTTTAAGAAAAACCGTCGCAATTTTGAAATAGCGATGGTTTTGCTAAAACTGTCGCTAATTTTAGCGACGATTTTAGCACAACCGTCGATAAATATGGCAACAGTTTACACAAATCGTTGTTATTTGTCCAACAAACATAATAATTAACAATAGTCTTTTAAAAACGTTGTCGATTGTCCAAAAAAACATGCTAATAGACAACGGTTCATAGAACCGTTGTCATAAACGCTCAAAGACAATAGTTTTATAGAACCGTTTCATTGACCCTAAAAACCGTTGTATTTGAAGTCCAATAAAAAGGTGAGAAAAATAAAGTAATTGCCCAAAAAAGTGAGAACGAGATTGACTTGATTTTGCACCTTTAGAGTACTTTTGTACAAAGATGTATATTCACATTGTAATGATATAGCCGGTTCAGTCATGATCATTGTTATTCTTTCTTTGCAGGATTGTGAATGTGTCATGATGAGGAGACAAACAAGTATCTATGATGGAAGATTACAATGGGTTGATCTGCATGAATCTGGAAGCAATCAAAATGAGGTTAGATTAGTTGTCAAGGTAACGACTTTAAGGTATGTGTTGGAACATTTCATGTTCGCAATCTTGAAGGTATGTGTTGGAACATTTCATGTTCGCAATCTTGATTTTGATGTTAACAAAACTTGTTATTGTGTTTCTAACATATTTACTCAAGTGTGAAGTTGCAACACAAGAAGCAAGCTGAAACTGAATTCTGCACAAACTGAATTTCTGGAAAGTTTCGGTGTTTTGATGATATCTCTTAACTGGATGATTCAAATGAAATTTCGCCAGTTATACTGATCAGAAAACTCAATTTGGAACAAGTAGTATCTCACGTCAGTTGGGCAAAATCGGATGTTATCATGGTCTAACTGATCGCTCAATTACCGAAATGATCACACAAAAACAGCAATCAGTTGGGTTTGAGCAGCTGCGGTATTTTGGTCATATCTCTCAGCTCGGTTATCGAAACGAAGCGATTAAGTATGCGTTGGAAAGATAAGACGAAGATCTACAAATCATCTTCAGAAGTCAAAGTCTGAATCAAAGCTTAAGACGCGTATAAATGACGATGAAGCTACTGGTTCTGCACAAACTGAAATCAGCTAGGCTGATTTCAGCACACCAGCTGAAACTGAACCAGCTGCTGACCAGCTGACCAACCAACTGAACTGAACCAGCTGCTGACCAACTGAACTGAACTGAACCAGCTGCTGACCAGATAAACTGAACCAGCTGCTGACCAGCTGGACTGAACTGAACCACCAGTTGACCAACTGAACTGAACTGAACCAGCTGCTGACCAACTGAACTGAACTGAACCAGCTGCTGACCAGTTGAACTGAACGACCAGTTGAGTTGACCAGTCAGGAAATGCCCAGCAAGCTGAATTTGATCGTTGCAATTTCATAAACAGTGTAGAAACTTTCCAAACGGTCATATTCTTGTGTTTAACGTATATATCATTGTTGGGGCTTATACATACAACATATTGAAGATCAAACAAGATTTTTTGAGGAGGATTCAAAGCATGGGTAGTTAGAATGAAGAAATCAGCTAGTTGAGATCACAAGCCCTTGTGTGAGGATACATTTGAGATGTACAATGTAACTGATAAATTCCTCACACACGATCACTCACACATATACAAGAGAGTTGAATTTCAAAGATTAGTTGAATGAGTCTTGCACAAAGACGTAAAACTTGTGTATGTAGTCTTTGCATATGAGACATTAAACAATATGCTGATTGTGAGGTGCTTGCCTACAATCTTGAGTGCTAGGAGTTCAGTTTAGGCAGTGGGTAAGTTCTAGCTGAATGGGTTTGTACAAGGTGTTGTATAAATCAAAGTCTTCTAGTGAATCCTTCTCAAGGGGAAGAAGGGGTGACGTAGGAGTATTTAAATCTCCGAACATCCATAAACAAATTTGTGTCTATTTGTTTATTGCATTTACTTATCATTTTCATAGTTTTAAAGAAGCATTGTTGAAGCATTTTATGTGTTCTTCAAATACCAAAATATTGCATACTAAGTGTTTGATAAAATGCTTCAACTAAAATATTTTTTACTCATTCAACTTGCATATATTTTAAATGGTTTACAAAATATTCAATCGGTTTCTACGAAAGATTATTTCGAGTATTTTCCTGCTTTCATCGGTGTTCAAGATTTCAAGAACCGAGCTATTGTAGCTCAACGGTGATCCTCCTAATCGATCCCAACAGTATGTCTTGCTTCTTACCTTAATTCTATGTAATATTGTTTTCCAGATTCCGGGAAAAGAATTTCAAATGTGGTAGATAAGAGACATGATTTAAATTCAACTTTTGTTCCAATTCTTATGAATGTGAGGGTGATGAGAAATTATATGCATTGAGTTTAAAAATTATTGATTTTGATTTCTCACAAGATCTTGAATTGTTAAGTTTTAGTGCAATAAAAGTCTGAAGTTTGAGTGAGTCTCATGTGAGACCGTCTCACGGATCATAATCTGTGAAACGGGTCAACAATACACATATTCACAATAAAAAATAGTACTCTTATAGTACCCAAATAAGAGATCCTGTCTCACAAATAATATCCCATGAGACCGTCTCACATAAGTTTTTGCCCTGAAGTTTTATGATGTGTCAAAAGATTGTATGAATAGTGCATGTGTCATTGACGTCTTATTTGCATAATTTATATTTTTTGATGACAATATTGAAAAATGCATGGTTGAATATAATTTTTTTTATACATCACCGAGTAAATTTTTTTTATTGCAATTATTATAATTTTTCCTTTATATTCTATATATTAAATAAATATTTAATCAGTAATAAATTTATAATATTTATAAGCACAGATAATTGTAATAATACATACAAAAAGTTACAATTTTGTATTTAAATATTTTTTAGTAATTTAGATTAACAAAGAATAAAAAAAATATTACACAGAGACCATAAATGTAAGAAAACTTGACCTATTCCATGGAATAATTTGTTATTTTATTGTTTTAAGGGTTTTTTTTAAATTAATTTTTGAAATAAGATAGATGGTAAAGTTTTGTAAAATTAAGACGAAATACCATCATCAATTGTGAATGACAATATATTTTGCAGCGTTAGCTACAATTAGCGCCACAAATAACAGCGAACGCTTCAAAATTGCAGCGTCCAAGTTGCCATGTGCACACATGGAAGCGTTTGTTGACGCTTTATTTATTTATTTATTTATTATTATTATTATTTATTAAATTTAAACACATATCTTACTCGTAAAACAAGAAAGTTACATGCAAAAAATGAGAGTTAAAACTCAAGTTCAATATTTTGAAAAGAGACTGCTTTAAATAGCTAGTTAGTCAACCAATTTTTTTTTTAAAAAAATGCCCAAATGTTGCTAAGTCTAGGAGATATATAGTTGGTCCGAGAAGCAAGCACGATGGAGGAGTTGATCCACGACGCATGATGGATGATCGTGGAATGTGGCTGGAACTTTTCCTTGAAGTGTAACAAAAGCAGAAAGAAGAATCAGAATAGTCACAACAAAACATTCAACAAAGCTGCATCAAAGGTTATTCAATTCTCTCAATATTTTATCTGCATATTTTCTAATTTCTAGCATCTTAGTTTCTTTATATTTTGGAAATATTCCTCCAACTTTCTTGTAAAAATGTCGTTCATGTTCATAATAATGTAATTGAATTTGATATTGTTCATTGATTTTCTCTACAATTTCATTATATTCCTCAATTTATATTTTTTCGCTTTGAAGCCATACCAAGAGAATTAGAACTAATGGTTGAATCGAGACACACAACTGTTTGACAAAGAAGTTGGATCATTCTATATTTGGCATGATCACATCTCTGACACGTCCCGTAAGTTTTGTGAGAAACACTTTTTTAAAATTAATTTTATTTTTAAAAAAACCTAACGTTTCAATGAACTCCTGGACTAATTTGGGAAACTTTTGAAAATTCAGGGAATATTTCGAGTCACACAAAAGAAGAGAGGGCTGCGTGAGAAACCCTTCAACCAATAGGGACAATTTCAGCTATTTAACCCTTCCGAAAATATATTGTTCGTAACGGATACTTATTTCTGTTTCAGACGAGGCAATTTTTTTATGCCAAGCGGGGAATAGGCTCCCTGCACCGGATCCACAGGATACACAAAATGGACCGTTACATCCCCCTATAGTCCGCCCGTAACGGATACTTCTTTTTCTTTCAGAAAAGGAAAATATATCCAAAATTTCTTCAGTCCCCAACCCCAAGAAAAAAACTCACTCTCTATCTCTTTGTTGGGATTTTATCGAATCGTACTGTGAATAAATCTCTTTGTTGGGATTTTATCGAATCGTACTGTGAATAATTCAGTGAACTTCTTCTGGGTTTTAATTTTCATGCCTGGCTGATTTTCTCTGTCGATATTTTTTTGTTATTCAAAGCCCAGAAAATTGAAAGCATCACTCTGAAAAGGAATGGATCTTGGCTGCATCGATATGGGTTGTGTTGAGAAGAAAAGGAAGGAAATTTCTACTGAGAAAGAGAACAGTCCCAAGGAATCTAAAATGTCCGCTTCTAAACTTGGGAAGGTACTCCGAATTGTTTCTTGGGTGTGTTTCTGTTCATTTTCCTTTTCCAATTAGGGCTTTTCTATTCCAAGTTTGTTCGTTATATAGCTTTAAACCTGAATCAGTGATTCTCTTTCAGGGTTTAATTTTTCGTGATGCCTTTTAAGATGTTCTTGAAAGACGGTTCTTTTTGGGGCCCAATCGATCATCTTAGTAGTTTTATTATTTCTTTTTCTGATATTAATTGGGATCTAGTCGAAGTGTTGAGCATTTGGATCGTGGATGCATAGTTTTTATGTTTGGTGACTTGAGCTTTTATTTTTGGTGGCACTACAGTTTTTGGAAAAAGTATGCCTGAAAAATTGAAAACATTTGTCAACATTGTTTCTTGGCCTAGTGGTGATTGTGCATAGCACAAATATATTTTCCATGAAGTAATGAGTGTTGTAAATTGGTTTCCAAATGGGTTTGTTGTACACCCAAGTTTGATCGAAAATTAAGTAGGTGCTTAAAATGGTGACCGGAGATTCATCGGAAGCCCACCGGAGCTCAGTGGAGGTGCACTGTCAGGGCTGCTGAAAGTTCTTTGATGCTCCTCCAGGTGACGGTGGTGGCTTCTTGTTCGTGGCATATGGTGTTAGTGTGTTTGCGGTTGGTGGTTTATAAAATTGATCACTAATTATATTGTTACTCAATACAATAGCGGCACATTGCATATGATGTGTTGGAGAATAGAGAGTCCGTAGATACTTGTCTATTAAATGGTTATCAAAAGAATCACAAATCTTCATCCTATTACATAAGTAGACCCAAGCTTTTGCATTTTTACACATTCAAATGCTAGTCCTATTTTTAAAAATTCTTTTAAAAATTCTTGTCTACCAGAATTTCTAAGAAATAAACACTAGGTTCGAATTTTTAAGACATACAATCTTAAATTCGGATGTTTAAGATTGCTAATGTTTAAATTCAAGTATGAGATGTGTCTATAGATTTTTAGTATTGAATAGACGAGGAAAGTTTGAATACTTTATGGTTCGTGTATTCCATTTTTAGTGTTGCTTTCCCAAAATAGTGGTCGTTATATCTTGAATTACCAGCACCAGGAGCACCATAGCAGCACAATATTGCCTTAAGAACAAAGTAGTTAACAAATAAATTATATTGTTACCCAACTGAAATTCATGTAGCCTTATTACTTGCTCCCAAATTTAAATTTCCTCCTTACCCATCGGCCATTAATAAGTGGGTTACATATGTGATATTCAAAGAAACTTTTTGATTCTTGAACCATTTGTGATGCGATGAATTTGGTTGGATATGCATGAATAAGCCTTACTTATGTTATAAATGAGCAATTCAGTTTTCAATCGACTTGGAACACATGAGTACTTAGACGAACTCAAATTGTTGGCTTGTTTCTTTCTATGGTTTAAGTTAATTTATATTTACTTCAATCTTCTTACAGTATCTATCTGTTCTAGATTAGCAACTCTTCTTTTTATTACATTTCTTGGCTAGTTTGAAGAACGTGTGCATTTTTCACTCATAGATTTCTTCTTAGTTGTCGAAAAATTTGGTATGATGTTTCTTTAGCTGTTTCATGTGTTATGCAGAACACTAGAACAAAGGACAGTGTGCGGTCTAGCTTAAATGCTTTGAACAAACTTGCATCCCAGATCGCGAAGCCTCCTCACCGCAAAACATCCCCACTTACCTGGTTTCCCCGCAAAAAAGTGGAACCTTACTTGAAGAGGAAAATAAAGTTGCTGCAGGTATTAATTTACTTATTTACTGGTCTATTTACTGACAATGTATCTTCATCGTGGTATATTATGTATGAACTCTTGATCGTAGGAAGTGGATGGAATGCAATCCACTCTAGATGAAACTCTTGGTGATTCAAATCCTCATTACTCGAAAATACTGAGAGAAAAGATTGCAACAAAAGAAGCTTCCGATAAAGCAACGGAGGCTCGAAAAGCTGCCATGATCGAGGCATCTTGGTGTAGAATACTTCGAGCAGCTGGGTAACATGTCTTTTCGGGCTACTTCATAGAAAATGTATTACATTACGGTTATTATATATTGCTTTATATCAACAGGATTGAAAGTAAAGTAGCAGAAGCTCAGTTGTTGAAGGCTAAGAAATCTGCTGACGAAGCCTTTGAAGCAGCGGAAGCAATAGGGGTAATCTTGAATGATATACCAGATTGTGCACAAAATCGTTGTAAGATAGGAGGTGAATCTGCCACTCATATGGTTTCAGCAACTTTTGAAACTGTATTCGAGGTTGATAAAAAAGTAGCTGCAGCAGTTAAAGCGGCTTTTATCAAGCTTGCGAGTTGCCCTTCAATAAAGAAGGATGAATTTCAAGACCTGTTGCATAAAATTAGCGAGAACCCTGATATGGATGAGAATTACACTGATTCTTCATTTAATCCAGCATGTGAATTTAATGCTGATAAGTTCAAATCAAATGATGTTATAGAGTTGATGTTAGATAGACTTCGATGCTTAAAAGAAGAAGAACTTTCTTCTCTTGCAACTATAGTTGCAACTTGTGGGCTAAATGCTGCTTTGGCTAAAACTGTGAAGAATCCTTGTCTTAAGACAGACTCAAGCAGAACTTCTTTCGGCGGGAGGATGACAAGGAGGAACTCTATTTCAGACGCTCACTCGAGAAGGGCAGCTGTGGCTGAACTCCCGAGCTTAGACAAGTTTCTTGTCAAGCGGTTGACAAGACTTGAAAGAGAGGTATTAGAAGCTAAAAATGCCGAAAAGAATGAAGCTACGGATAAACAGACTGATGAGAAAATTTGTTCGGTAGAGATTGCGAGTTCTAGAACTCAAGAAAAGCTCAAAGAGGATACTACCGTTTCAGATTTAAAGCTTGAGAAGGAGGCTGAAGAAGCCGAGAAATTGCAAAAGGCTCTTACAGAGTCAGTTAGCAGTGAAACAAAAGCAGCTGTGGAGGAGGTTCCTAGTCTAGACAAGTTTTTGGTGAAACGGTTAACAAGACTTGAGAGAGAGGTCGAGGTAGCACGAAATGAACTCTTGTTGAATACTGATGGAGATTCATTAGGCAAAGAGAACGTGGACACGAACAAAAACAGGCGGCACATAAATACTGGCACCAAAATTCCTCGAGACGCAAATTATGAAAGCTTAGACAGCATCTTGGTCAAGCATGTCTCTAGGCTGGAAAGGGAGAAGATGAGATTTCGTGCAGATGAACAAACGGGAACACAACCAAAACGAAAGGACACAATGGAGAGCAGTGAAAGCAGTCTGGACCAAATTCTAATCAAGCATAAATCACAACTTGAGAGGGAGAAGGAAAAAACGGGTACTACTACAGATCAACAAGATGACGGTACCAGGTATTCGGTTTCTCGAAGACAGGCTAGGGAGAAAGAGTTACAGGCAGCATGGGGTGGTTTAAGCCTAGGAAACTCTATTCGCCCCCACGTCTCTAGACTTGAACGCCAAAAGGCGAGTTCTTTTTTTCCTGCATAACTTCACATTTGCATTAGAATTTTTCACAAGTTGTGAATTTCTAACTTCTCTTATGTGCATTTTTGTTTATATGTTTAGGCCAATTGGCTTAAAGCCGAAGAAGAGGAAAGAAAGAGGGCAGTGGAGGAAGGTGGTGTATGAGTTTTCAAGAACCATGTTCTACGATTTTTGGTTTCTTAGTTTCCACCAGCAACATTTTACACTATTCAAGCAAGGATTTATCCCGCTTGCCATTTGTTGCGAAAAGATATAAACTCTTTTGATCTCCATGTGTGCAAGAGAGCTTATATTATTTTGCCTAGAAAATTGTTGTTTCTGCAGTTTCGTAATACATTATTCCTGATTGTAATTTTTCAATATTTTTCAATATTTATATCTAGTAATTAGTCATATATTATAATTAAATCTTAATATCATTATATTCTAGGTAATGTTCTAGGGATGGCCACGGGTCGAGGTGGGTTAGGCCAAAGCCGAGACTCGACCCACCAAATAGTGGCTATTGGGGCCCGTGAATTCGTCAAATTTATTTATTTTATATTTTTTCAAATATAAAATAAAAACTTTTAGAATTAAGTAATCATAAAATTATTTTCAAAATTATATTAATCATATTTAAGAAAAGAATATTATCACAAATTAAAATATATTAATTTTTATTCAATTAAAAATTAATCACTTTTAGATGAGTCAATTCTACCGATATTCACATATGGATGACTCAAATAAGATATCCGTCGCACAAAGTATGACCTGTGAGACCGTCTTCACCCGCTTGAAAATTTTCAAAAGAACCCAGACTCGTTTATTTTCTCACACGTATATTTATCTTAAATTTATTTTATTCATATATTATGTTTATTTATTATCTCTATAATAAAAAGTATACACTAAGCGTTAGCCTAGTATATATTAACAGTTCGGTACGATCAAGTTCTGAAATTACCATCAACTTCATTTTTCATAATTATTTTAATATAAATTAATTCAAACTAAAAAAAATTAAGAAATTCAAATGAAACTTTTTACGAACATATAACACGTAATGTTTGGTTTGGACTACGTTTGATATTAGGCAGATGCGGTACGAGACACGTATAATATACAGATTTGAAAATTGTTTGAAACAAAGGAAACACCACAGCTAGCAAATTTTAGCCCTCCACGTGTCCAATATTTGTGGTGGGGAGTTGGGCTGACTCCCAGAAAAAGTAAGAATCGGCCCATTTTCATTGGCCATCTCAGCAGACGGTGTCGTTTAAAAAATATATATTTTCCCTACTCGCGGCAAGCACACATACGCCCCACGATTGCTCTTGTACTTCATCTGGAACTATTACCTTTTGTTAATGAATAAATATAAATATTTGTTTGTGAGATGGGTTAATTTTATCGATATTCGCAATGAAAAATCTCATAAAATATGATTCGTGAGACTGTCTCGTACAAATTTTGTCTTTCTTTTCTAAAGATGACATTTTGTGTACTTTGCAATCGGTATAGATTTGATTTGAGATATTTCTTGTGTTGTTATCGTTAATTATAACTTGTAAAATTATTAAAATTTTGCATACAATTATAATTTGTCTTAAATGACGTTTGGTATAATTTGATCCTTCCCTTCATAATATAAAAAAGAGCAAGATGTTTGGTCGTGAAAAGGAATGAAAATATAAGAAATACTTAGCTTAATATTAGGGTCTCCTACACATCTTTAAAGATTAGTAAAAAGACAAATGGTAGCATTAGTTTAAGTTTTCATAATTGTCGAAAGTAAAAAAGTACGAGTAAATCACAAGATAAAGGAAATAGATGCAGATAAAATACTTAAATCTTTTTCTTCTTAATAAATATTTATCTATTTTTATAAGAACTCACAGCTGTTATTTTTTTTGAATAAATCTCGGACTATCACAATAATATCTGTCTTTCTTTTCTATGTTTACTATCGTTTGATGGTCTAAAACTCTAAATGATTGTGATTATGTTGTTCCCTTCTCTATCAAGAACCTTCGTACGAAGTTCGCTTTGCCAGAAGACAAGCGAATATGGCTGCTCACACCCTGACAAGGGCGGCCAATTCTTCTGCTAGTCTTTTTATTTCTTATGATAGTCCTGTTTTTATTACGGATATTCTATTCCAAGATTGTAGAAACTTGATTTGAATTAATGAAGCTTGAATGTTTTGATTCAAAAAAAAAAAAAACAAGATATACGAAGAAAAACATATATCAAATTAAACTTTAATTTGAAATAACTAATTTTTTGCCCAAATAACACAATCATATATTTATATATATAATATATTAATAAAACATCAATAATATATATGTAAAAAAAAAAAAGAATTATAAACTTTCTTGGTTTCTATATTATAAGCTAATTCTAGTAGCGAGTACACATCACGAACACTATAGCGAGCGGCGGTCAAAAGATACACCTGTCTATGAATCGCCAAATCTCCTATATAAGTTGTCCTAAACTCCTGAACAAAAGAAAACAAATCACAGCGCACCCCGATTTAGCTGGAATTCATGGCCGCCGCATTAACAAGAAACAGCCTTCAAAGAAGCCTCCACCGCCATTCCCGGCAGTATCTATGGAGGAGCAGCATCAAACACTCCCCACCAGTCCCGGCTTCAGCCCCGAAGACTTCTGGTCACCAGCTC
This sequence comes from Primulina eburnea, assembly GCF_022965805.1. Classification (NCBI taxonomy): domain Eukaryota; kingdom Viridiplantae; phylum Streptophyta; class Magnoliopsida; order Lamiales; family Gesneriaceae; genus Primulina; species Primulina eburnea. Next base: position 2,213,718 of record NC_133113.1, read on the forward strand.
CAACAATCCAAATGGTGTAATCGTTATCCTAATACCTTTTCCCGGAGAGCAAAAGAATTGGAGGATGCCGCTAAGAGCTTTGAATCTTCTTCACTCAGCTCGAGGGCATCTTCTTCACCTTCTACTTCCAAGCTCGGGTTTGTAGGGTGGTATTTGGGCATGGTGCAGACCCGACCCATTGTCACCAAAAGCGTCACTTCTTCCATTATCTACACGGCAGCGGATTTATCATCTCAGGTACGCTGAAATAAGGAGAAAAATCGATGCCCATTTTCTGTTTTTCTCTATTCATGATTATGTAGAACTTGATTCTATCAAATTTTTTGATGTAGGCGTTAGTTGGAGAGTCGTCAGAGTATGATTTTGTGAGGACTTTGAGGATGGCTGGATATGGGATGATTATATTGGGGCCATCGTTGCATTGCTGGTTCAATTTCGCGTCGAGAGTTTTTCCTAGGCGGGATTTTTTCTCGACGATTAAGAAAATTGTTGTGGGACAGCTAGCATACGGGCCTGTAATGACTGCCGCATTCTTCTCTGTAAATGCTGGCTTACAAGGTACCCCATTTTTATTAAATTGTTGTTTTCTCTTCTAGCATGGCGTTCTAGATTGTTAGCTATTGTTCTTTGATACTGTGACATGCCTGGTTTTTGCGTATGTTCAAGAAATTGTTGTATTTTTATCTTAACATGCCTCGATCGAATGTTGGCGAGCACTGACTATGGTAGTTGATAGATTCTAGAAATATGAGTTTCGGGGGGACTGAGCTACGGGGACATCACATCTACGAATGATGAAAAATTCGAATTCCATCTTTGGTTCGACTGAAAATGTTACGCCATGGCACAAAGATTGATTTTTTATTTCACATTCTGGATTTCAATGTAGTATTGTAATTGGAAATACTACTTGGTTTGAATATTGTTGTAGTATTGTAATTGGAAATACTACTTGGTTTCAACATGCGAGCTACATGCTTGTGCACCTGCGGATCATAAAGAGCTGTCCATTTTGAGGGCAAGAGTTTTGATCTTCCCCGCATTGAGGACAGTTTTGGGTGTGTAGTTAGCAGCTGAAACATGGCTGGAAACATCTGCTTATGGTGCCTGTTTGTTTTCTGTTTATGATTGATCGATCAAAAGTTCTAAATGCAAATCATGTTCTTGTTATGTTCCGGCTCTACGTTGCATATATTTTTCGGTTTCCAAGGAGTGTAAGTCGACTTCTAATCTCAGGTGAAAGTGGCTCCGAGATAGTTGCTAGAGTAAAACGTGACGTGGTTCCTACGATGGTGAAAGGCTTCATGTACTGGCCTATATGTGATTTCATCACCTTCAAGTTCGTCCCTGTTCATTTACAAGTAAGAACTCTATAACTCAAGTACTTCGTTCCAACAGGTCTAACTCACTACCGGTATTTCATAATTTTTTTTATCCATAATGGTTATCATGTTTTTCAATTTGGCAGCCAGTTGTGAGCAACTCATTTTCGTACGTATGGACGATTTATTTGACTTATGTGGCAAGCTTAGAAAAAGTTGATACTAGTTGAGGTTTTCTTGGCCGTGGAGTGTGTGTATCTCACATGCTCATGGTTATCAGAAGTATGCTGCTATTGATCTTCAAAGAAAACACTATTTCTCGTGGCAGAAGCAGATCGAGAGGGCTCGATATTCTTTGCCGCTGAAACCTTGCAGTTAATCCAGTTATTCAAAGTTGTGGAGATTCTGCAGTTGATCTTTCTAGTTTTCAATGGCAGTGGCCATTATCTTGTCTTTGTAATTATTCACACTCTTGCTACCCTTTGTACATTTTCCTTGTACTAATGAAAACCAGAGTTACGTCTAAAAAGACTCTTTCCAGACATTTTTTCTTGCAAGATAATTTGTCAATCACTGCAATGAAACTAGGACTAAAATGTTGTGCTCAATCATATAACAGCAAGGAAACACGTAGTTTCCTTTATGTAACTTCATGCAATATAGAGAAAATCAAGTCGACCCAAAAACCAATGTACATTTAGTATATGGCAACATAAAGTTCTATAATTTCCCTTCTACTCCCATTTCACAGCTTCCTCGGGTAGAATATCACCTTCGTGATCTATTTTCAAAGATGTTGAATCGGTCAGAAGTCTCAGAGAGGCTTCATCAGTATTTACACAGTGTTTGTCCAGCCCGATTGGACTACATTCTTGATCACTACCAGAAGATTTCGGCATATAATCCATGTTAAATTTGAACCATCGGTGTTCCTTTGCATAAATTAAAGCGGGGTACAAGATGAATCCAAGCACAATTATGCCACTGCTCACTAAATACGTCTTCAGGGAAGCCAAACACATTACCAGAACAAGCAACAACACTGGAGGGAAGCAGAGCATCGTTGCGCCTAATGTATTGAAGGGAACTTTATAGGGTCTGTGTAGATCAGATTTTTTAATTCTTAGTTTGATGAAAGCTGCAAACTCAAATAGCATTCCAATAGCATATAGGAAGTTTAGGAATTCCAAGATTTCTTGGAAACTCATCCATGACAAGAAGATCACGCCAGTTGCAGAACACAAAATGCTGAACGTTGGTGTTCCATATTTTGATCTGCAAAGTAGGAAGTTGTCACAGATCAGCAACAAAATAGAGAACTTAGACGTTGATTAATGTAAGGCGGTCCACAAGATTACCAAATGACTTTGGGAAAGACCAAAAGCGGACCAAAAACTGGCCAGAATAAATGACAAGTTTTGCTGTTCTATAAAGGATTTCCTAATACAAAGAAATGACAAGTTTTGCTGTTCTTGCCTAGTAAAGATCTAGAATGCCTAATTCGAAAACATCCAAACGAGGAAAAAAACTCAATCCTTTCCCATAAGGAGTGATCAGCGGCAAATCCTCAACACCTTTATAATCACTTCACAGCTGATTGATTTGTTTATAGATAGGAAAGGGTAGACAACCAAACAACCTTTTACCATAAACATTGTCCTAATTATCCGAATCTAGATAACAATATCCAAGTCAAATAAATGAAATCTAAGATGAGAAAGAGGAAAGCGTAGGCAACCAAACAATCTTCTTTTACAAACATGGACCAAGTATCTGAATCTATATGTAACAAAATCCAAGTCAAATGAATGAATCTAGGATGAGCAAGAAACCAAGGGCACATGCACCTTAATTCAAAAAATTAGCAAATGAGTATCTCAAGCTGATGTGCTACTATAGAATTTGTCGATAAGTCAGCGTGGGACTATTCTTTTTCATCCACCGTGGTACCCAAAAAAAAGTCAAATTTCTTTTTATCGCCTGCCATGTGGTCTCTCTTCGAGATGCCAACATTAGACTTTTGATCAGGCGGCACTCAATGCCAAAATAGCAACCAAACAGAACAGAAAGGACCTTGGAAGTAAGTGATTTCATGGCTATTCAATCCAAGAAAAACGACTAACCTTGATGCAAATACAGAAGGGAGCATCCCAATCTCACTCATCCCCAAAAGTTGAAATGCATCACTGCTCATTTCCGCTTCAAACAACCCCATGTTTGACAATGCGGAAGCCGCTTGGATCCACCACTTCAGCCAAGATCCACCTATCAACATTCCAATTTGAGCAAAATAACCATCACTCCACTCACTCGAATCAGTTTCCACTGCACCAGTACCCGCGAGAAGTGGAATTAAATAAGAACATACCACCAAAACCACCGCACCCATAAGAGCTCTCGGAAAAGTCTACTTGGATTCTCAATCTCCCCAGCCAACGTACTCGCATTATCCCAATAATTCAGATTCCAAAACAAGCTATTGAAATACCCCCTCCATTCTACCTTCCTAGAATCAACACGAAGCCACCGACTAGGCCTAATTCGAGGAATCGAGAGAATGCTCATAACAACAAAAGGAAAGAGCGAAAAACCAGCTAGTAAAACAGCGGAGAATCCCACAATATGCAAACCTCTATAGTTCAAATATGTCAAAGAAACAGTAATTAACAACAAAGCTGGAATCCTAGCTTGAATACTATCAAAAATGGGAAATGAATGCTTCAAGTAATCAAGAAACAATACCGGGTAAAGGGCATTATCCATAACCCCACTAAACCATTTCCAGAACCCTTCTTGAAAACCCCAAAAAGGGCCAAAAGCGGATGAAATCCAGATCACATAGCCGCCATTTTCGGGGAAAGTTGTGGCCAGTTCAGCCGTGACAAGAGCTTCAGGCACGCTCCAAAACAGAGGGAAAATCAAGAAACCTAGCAAAGACAAAAATGGGCCACCTCCTGCCTTGACTGAATCTTCCACACCAAATGGACCTCCAGAAACCTCGTAGAAAATCAAAGCAATCAGAGGTAAAATCGTGAGCTTTGGATTACCCTTTGCAGTAGCTGTGTTCTTGAAATCACTCACCATTCCCTCCTCATCCATTCACACAAATGAGAAAAGCAAGTCGAGATAATTAGTCTGGATCACAGTTTACAGGGTTTAGTGCATGAAAAATTAACGAAAGATGTCATTTAAGGTTGATATAGTATCTTATCTTAACATATGATATTTTTTCGAAACATATACCAAAATTTCAATATTTTTTTTTTGTCATCTCTCACCTTTTTCCCATAATCCCACTGGGATATTGTTTGAATCAGATGCTATACAGGTAGAAAATTCATGTTAGTTGATTAACTATTATTAACCTCAACTAGTTATTCCAGAAAAAAATCTTCCTAGTGTGTGGTCCTCGCGTCGTATTCGTTTTTTGTTTTGTTTTCAAATCTAATTATTTAAATAATTTTTATTACATAGAATTCTAAAGTCAAGATTTTATTTTATAGTATCAAACATGCTAATATATGGCAAAAACTTGTGTGAGACGGTCTCACGGATCTTATTTGTGAGACGGATCTCTTTTTGGATCACCTATGAAAAAGTATCACTTTTTATGCTAGGAGTATTACTTTTTATTGTGAATATGGGTAGGGTTGACCCGTCTCACAGATTATGATCCGTGAGACGGTCTCACATGAGACTCACTCGCTAATATATATTCAAGCTGTATGATCTTATTTCATCCAAATATAATAATAAATTTTCTAAACAAATTATGGCATATAACATTCCAAGAAGTCGAAAATACCATTGATCTTCTTGAGTATTTACATTTTCAACACTAGGTTTTGGGACATGCTTACAAGATACTATAAATGCACAGTTTCGATACCACGCGCAAATCATCACTGTCAACTGCAATTCTGCCGCCGCGGCATTTGATCTAGCGAAATGGGACACTCCAATGTCTGGAACTCTCACCCGAAAACCTACGGACCCGGATCTCGTACCTGGTACCACTTCCTCTCAATCTTCGTTGTCGTATTCCGGTTGTGGTTCTGTTGTTACTGAATCCGTGGAAGGATGTGATGTCGTACCCTTCTCGTGAAAAATGACGAATGGGAAATGGTTGCTTCCTGGGAAATTATGGATTATATGTTTTTTTTAATTCGTAAAGATTATTTTTTTATGTGTTCAATTCGAATTTAAGGCAGAATACCGCAGCAACGACTGAATGACAGTGTTGTAGTTGTTAGAACTGGAACGTGTCTCAGAAATTGGTTGATATTGTTGATTAATCGTGTAAGTGTCCGTGCGCATGGATGATCAGTTGATGAGATGCTTAATGAATTTTCTATTCGTGCTGTATGTTTTGATTGGTGGGACATACTGTGATGTTTTTGTGATTGATGGTTATTTTCACAAATGGGAATTGGCCGTGCGCTTTGGATGGCATTGTTAAGTTGAATTATTCGTTAAGCGATCATTTGTCTTGGATATATGTTTTTTTACTGGGTTCTAAAAAAAGATTGTTCCTGGCCCTGATCTTGGTGACGGGCATCTTTTTTTGTTTTTGGGTTTTTCTCAAGCTTTTCAAGATAACATTGTTGGTTCGTGGATGGTTATGAGTTATGGCCCATGGATTGGACTTGCTTGAAGTTGCATTTTCTTCATTGAATTTGTAGTTTGAATACTCGATTGAGCGAGTGATTGTTGGTAATGTTGGTAATTGATTTTCTGAGTAATCGTGTGTTGGACTGGTTTATAGATGAGAATTCTGATTTCTCTTGTTTCAGTGCATTCTTTTTCTTGCACTAAAATATTTGAGGGTTATGAGTTTCTGACAAGCGGAAGTTGCCTTACTGTTTGTGGTGGGGAAAGTCATGTTGCTATATTTTCCAATTATTATGAACCTGGTCTCAAATTAAACAGCATTTGCTGAAACTATAATACCTTATAAAATGAAACCTTTATTACTGCTTAGCTAGAATTTGCACCGAAACAGTTTACAACTGAAATTATGGTATTTCTCTTCATAACTATTTTGTTTCTTACTAGTAGTACTCTTATTTTTTTACATATAATGCCCAATTTCTGTTGTTAATTACTCTTTTGGAGTTGAATGTTGATAATTATCTGCTTTCGACAGCCGTGTCTGTGGGAACCCTCACGGGATAATTAGAAAATATGGTCTGATGTGCTGCAGACAGTGCTTTCGCAGCAATGCTAAGGAAATTGGCTTCATTAAGGTAATTACTAGTATCTTCAATGGGGCTGACTTTTTACTATTTGGTTTACTTGCTAATTTATACAGTTTGCAGGACTGCAGAATCTAATGTTTGATTTACTACTTTGTTTTCAGTATCGGTGAACCAGCTATGCCACTGCTATCGCAATTTTACAAGAGGATTGTTATGTAATGTGGTGTCTTTTGAAGAAGTTCCCCACTGTCAACTTTTTTATCCAAATGATTATTCTAGTCCGCGGCTGAAACTTTATACCGCGTATCGAGCCAACCTGTTATGTTTCTTATTTCTCAAACTAAGACTGAATGTGTTTCTTATTTGACTACAAGATTTTGTTGGTTTAGCAAATTTTCAAGGTTGAATAGTAGTTGCATCTTATGCTATGCCCTTCAAACGAGTTTATATGTGTGGGCATCGTCCTTGTCTATTCTAGTACCTACTATTTGCAAAGAGGAGGATGATGGTACATAGGAAATGCTATGCCTATGCTGCACCAGTCTCCACCCTTGGATGATGTCGAGTCCATCCCAAATCATCGGGGTCTGATCCCATTCAAGGGTGGGGATTCGGTTGAAAGTTTTCGCCTGGTTGAGGTATAGCCATAGGATTCTGGTAACATCTTTGAAATAATGAGTGTTTTTAATCTACCAACCAAAAAACATGTTAATTAATTGCAATCTATGATATCCATTTATTTGAAAAATCGTAGCTAATCGATGACACTGTTGTCTATAGACATCAATTTTCTAAAATTTTAGGATGACAAATTCTTTTACGAGCCTGTACATGTACAATCAAATTTGTATAATAATTCTTGTAACACAAAAAATTCAATATAAAAATTTCATTTATCAACATCTCATGATAAAGTCAATGTAAGATTTTACGATATAATAACAAAATTTCACCATTTAATTGTTGTAAATATTGTACGATATTTTGGTTGTAGTTTTAACATTTTTTTTATCTTTATTGACATTTTTATTAATTAATTAATTAAAATTCCATAAATTAAAAAATAAAAAAATAGGCAAATTTAAAGAATTATTTTTATTAAATATAATTATTACAAATACGCTCTTCCACGAAGCATTAATTGGTAAATGAGACCATCTACAACCACAAAATCTATTTTGATGTAAATTTTACAATAAAATAGTGTGATTTCTGCATCAAATACAACATTCATCTCCAACCTATTTAATTCAAATCTTACACCAAAAAGAATATTCTCGAAATATTCTTTTTATTTTACATATATTAATTATTATATTTTATTTAATATATTTTTAATTATGAATAATATTTATATTATATAATCAATATTATATGATTAATAAATTTAAATAATATTTATAGTTTTTAATATAACTATATGTAATAAAAAATAAAAAAAATTATAATTAAAAAAAATTGAAAACCTCTGCGCCAGCTGTGCTATTTAGCAAAATAGTGCAGCCCCCATTGGAAGACAATGGTGTGTTTTGGTGCAGCATTGGAGATGTCCCGAGAGATTTGTGTAGAAGCTAATTTTGATCTCTAAAATATATTTAATTTTGTCCCCAAAATGATCCTTTACTCTTGAATTCCTTTAAATTTGAAATCTTTTCCTTTTAATTTTAAGCTTTTTGTTTTTATCAATGGAATTAAAATTCTTAAACAATAGTGTTAAATCTAACTATGTGTCTATGTCGCTAATATTCATCGATGGATTGCTTAATATCGTCGCTACATGTTTACAATGGTCTAGATTTTCTATAGCAAAACAACATTTTCCATCATTGTTTTCACTTACAACTATATCTCCTCAGACGATCCTTTTTTATCGTTGATGTATTTTTTACGAGTGTTTATAAAGGGATTGAATAAATTCTTAAAAAAACGATAAAGGTAACATGTTCTTAAAAAAAGTAATGCTCAACTTTAAAGTAGAACACATGCTAGAAATGTAACATTATTTGACTTTTGAGTTGGCAAAGTGTTGGTTGATTGCTTTCAATAAAATCAAACACAAACAACCAATACAATTACACCAATCAAGAATGTACTTTTTAAGTCACACGGCTGGAAAATTCCCAAAGAATTTTTTCCCTTTTTTCTTTTTTAATAGTCCACATATTTCAACTACAATAGAATAAAAACAATAAAATTTTTATTGTATTGTTGTTTATCTATTGCGTCAAATTCGTGTGAGTAAAAAAATCGATACTTATATCTATTCAGCGAGCATTCGATTGATTTGGTTATCGACCATGTCTAGCTTATCAAAACCAAATTAACCGAATTCATTTCGACAAACCAAACCGATCCTGTATCAAATTCGAAAAACCAAACTGAATATAAAATCAGTTAATTCAACTTTTAAAATACATATTTCAAAGATAATTAATAAATTGAATTTTATTTATTAATATTTTTTTTCCCGTTTCTATGGCCAGATAAGATTTTATTAGTTTGGCGATATGTTATTTGCATCACCAAAGAATTCCAATTGTATATCCTAATAAAGTTTCATTAAAAAATTTAATAATATTATATTTTAAATCGAACTTTTATAATAATAATAATAACCGAAACCGAATATACATATTTGCAATGTAAAAATGGAAAATATAAAGTAGTCGAGTTTTAAAATTTCAATTTTTTTATTTCTTATATCTTTTATATATTATACTTGGTAAAATAAACGTAATCTCATATTTGAAAAAGGAAGTTTCTATAAATTTATTTAGACAAATTACAATATTTGCAAAAAATTGTTATTACAGACATTATATCAAATGATTAGGACAGTACTAAAAGACAATCATATTTAATAAATACTAGTAAAAAATACACACGTATTACATGTGTTATTATTATTTTTAATTTGATCAAATAATACTAGATAATTCACACGAAATTATTTTTTAATTTAGAAGAGTTGTTCGGTTTAAAAGGAAAATTTTGTTTAGAATTTTTTCTTATGTAAAATATGGAGTTATTTGAGAAGGTTTTAGTAGGATAAGAAGAGTGATTATGGAATTAAATATTTTGATGTTTTCTAAAATAATTATTCTAAGAGTGTCAAACTTAATATATAGTATGAATTAATGGATAATATATATTATTTGGATATATTTCTTCTCTCACAAAACTAATATTAATTTAAAAATATATATAGTAACTAATTATTACTAAATAATTTCATAATGTTATAATATAGAATGACAAAAATTTGTGTGAAACGGTCTCATGGATCGTATTAGTGAGACAGATCTATTATTTGGGTCATCAATCAAAAAATATAGCTATTTATGCTAGGAGTATTACTTTTATTGTGAATATCGGTAGAATTGACCCTTCTCACGTATTAAGATCCGTGAGACGGTCTCACAAGACCACTCATATAGAAAAACGAAATTTTATAAGATAATCATTAGTGTTGTTACTTAATCAGGAATTTAGGATTAAATTGCTGTTAATGGTTAACGTTGCGTCGCCTCAAAGTCTCACAAAAAGCCAATCCCCAACCGAAAGTACGAAAACAATGTTGTCTCCGAATCGATCTCCCCAGCAAGCACTAACTCTCTCTCAAGAAACACCGACTCCGAATTCTTGCGTGGCGAGTAGCCATTATTTTTTACAGAATTCGAGCATTGAATTTTAGAAGAAGCTGAATCACGCTCGTTGAAAGAAGTTCTTGGAAAAAAATGTGGAATCTTTCGAAGACCCGTCATGGCTTCTTGAGCTCCAGTTGTGGGTCTTGATATTTCTTGCAGGTTCAATGTTGGTGGCCGTAAGGGATCTTTTTTTTTTATTGGTAATGCGGAACGTTAGTTGAACTTTTAGTGTTGTGTGTGTGTGTGTGTTCTTGGTTGTGATGATGGTGGCTGCTGCTGTTTCTGAGGCAGCTTCTGGAAAAGATAACCGTAACGCGACATCAAATAAGCAAAAAAATGCTAAATCAAGAATTGTCTCTTCTAGATACATGTTCCCTTCGATCTGTTCAACTTCTGCTCCAAATTTAACCTTAGATTCCACATCTTTATCTTCTCCTGGAAGGTCTCCATCTCCTTCGGTTTCTAAAAACCCGAATCCATTCTCAAATGGGCATTCTTTAGGTTCGAAGAGGTATGCTTCTGTTGACAAGAGGCGGCCCACGGCTGCTAGGACTTCAACTCCTGATATTGATCTCAAGAATGGCAACGCAACTGATGTTTCAGCTGCCAAAAGGCTTCTTGTGACCTCTACAAGGAGATTGTCGGTTTCGTTTCAAGGAGAAGGCTTTTCATTACCTATTAGTAAGACTAAGGTGACTCCTCAGCCTAATTTGAGTAGTGTGAGGAAGGGAACCCAGGAGAGGAGAAGGACTGGCACTCCTTTGGCAGGAAAGGGTGAGAATGGAGATCAGATAGATATTTCTAAGCTTGTTGACCAGCATAGGTGGCCCACTGGGAATCCTTTGGTGAATCGATTGTCCATAAGTTTGAATTGCGGCATTGGTGAAGAGACGTGTGAGCTAATCGGATCTGGTGATGCTATTCAAGCATTGCGCCCATCAGTTATTGATGAAAGGAGGCCTTCGTTCGATAGTAGGTTGGATCTTGATTTGGGCAGCTCTGAGATTTTAAATGCTGTTCAACGAGCCCCTGATGGAAATTCCATTTATAAAGAGTCTTCCTTGCCATCTGACCTCGTGGCATCTGATTCCGACAGTGTATCTTCCGATAGTACTTCAGGAGTTGACGAAAGTGGTGGGGCATCCCTGGGGCATAATGGTTCTGGTGGGATTATTGATTTGGCTCAGTTTTGGCAAGGAATGAACAATCGCTTGAGGAGGTTGCAGGATCCAGGTTCTCCTTTGTCAACTAGTACCGGTTCTAGAATCATTGCTCCACCAAAATTGAAAAAGTATACAAGTGGAGGTATTAGAGCTGCATCACCTGGCAAGCTTATGTCTCCTACAGGATCTTCTCTATCCAGGGGACATACTCCTTCTCGGATCCGAAATGCTGTTAGCACCATCTGCAACAATTTTGTGGAAACACCTTCGGTTCTTAGTTTTGCTGTTGACATTCGGAGGGGGAAAGTTGGTGAAAATCAGATTCTTGATGCACATTTATTAAGACTTTTGTACAATAGGCACCTGCAGTGGCGTTCTGTAAATGCTCGAACTGAAACAGCCCTGCTGGTGCAGAAACACAATTCAGAGGTGAGAAGTTTCTGCTATTATATTTTAAGCATATGGATGAATATTTTGTTTCTTTGAATACCACAAATCAGTATTTAAATGGCTTCTTGTTTGAAGTGATATTGAGGACCACATCACAACATACCTATTATGATTTCTTCCAATGCATTGGAATCGTAGCATTCATGAGGTTTTCAATGTAACCAAATTCAACTAAAATGAAAGTTAGACAGACAGATAATATTCCGAGTTGCAAAATATTGTCGGGCTTGCTTATTTGCTAACCTTCATCATATTGATCTAAGTGGAGTGCTATGCACATAGCATATCTTTACATTTAACGTATAAGTTCTTATATAACCAAGGAACATGTCAATCGATGAACCTAATTATCTGAAGAGACACTTTTTACTTTACATTCATGTAACATATGGTGAATTAAGTCAAACAGTGGTGATGAATTGTGTATTTTTTTTCATGACAGACCTTACTGCTAAAACTTAGAGGTTCTTAAGAAATAAATGAGCAACACCTAAATTTATGAAGCTAGATTTTACTTCACACGTGAGTTGTCCCAGCATTTTGTTTTGTGATCTTTTTTATACGACGATGATATACAATTTTACCTAGAATTCAAAAAAGCATTTCTTCTCTAATCTGATCGTCTTGGCCTTTTTCGGTTTCTTAAAGTACATCGTTGATTTTTGCCAGAAGAATCTTTGGAATGCATGGATAACAATATCGGATCTACGTGACACAGTAACCAAAAAAAGACACAGATTGCAGTTGCTAAAACGAAAGTTGAAACTAGCTTTCGTTCTAAAAGGACAAGTAAGCTCTGTACCCTACTTGCGTTTCTGTTTGTACAAATGTTGTTACAATATCATATTGTTTGGCATTCCAATGACCATAATGGGCTTTTTTAGTTGATTTGAGAGATATTTGCTTTTCCTTATTTTTTGTGTAATTTTCTGTCTTCTGTCTGATCTTTTGTGCCGCCTGTCTGCATGCACAAATAGGTTATCTCAGTTTTGCATATCTCAATACAATCTTTTTCACGTAGATGACTTCATTAGATGATTGGGCATCTATGGATAAAGACCACTCGTTTTCTTTGCTTGGCGCTATTGAAGCTCTGAAGGCTAGCACCCTTCGCCTGCCAGCCACCGGAGGAGCAACCGTATGTTCCTAGCAGTGTTAAAAATAAAAGATTGCTATCCTGTGATTTGACTTAGTTGACAATATTATGATTTCGACAGGCTGATGTCCAAAGCTTGAAGGATGCTATTGGTTCAGCAGTGGACGTTGTAAATGCAGTAATATCCTCTATACGTTCATTTCAGCCAATGGTATTCTCATCTCTTCCGGTCTATGTCATGCTACTCTTTTACTATAGGCATTACAATGCGTAAAATGCACGAAAAATGACTAGAAATCGTTGTTCCTTTTCAGGTACAGAACATAAATTCGTTAGCAACTGAACTTGCAAAAGTAACGGGTAAAGAGCGAGCTTTGCTTGAACAGTGCACAGATTTTAATTCCTTGTTGGCAGATATTCTGGTATACATAAAATTCCCTTCATTCCCACCCTTTCAGCTCTTCCTTTTACATCATCGTGTGCTGATCGTTTCCATTTTATTTGAATATATCAGGTTAAAGACAGTAGTCTAAGAACGCATATGCTACAGCATAACCGTGTAACAACAGCTTGACCAGACTCATAGAACTGATCTTATTTGACAGTCCACTCGTAATGCTAACATTGAATTGTACTGACCTATTGACCAAGTGGAGGCAGCATTTGAGGTATCAAGAAACAACCTAACGACTAATCTTGGCTACCCGTTTGGCATTTTTTCCTCGCAAACGGTTTCTGAATTACTCCAGTAATCCAGTATAATAGGAAATTTGGTCTTACTATTTTTTGCTCACTAATTGGCTGTATATAAGTAACAGTAACTGTATTGTCATTGAGCAATTCTTGTTCAGTCTCATTGTGATCTAAACTTACTGTCATGTAGTTTAATGTAAGTTGCAGTCTCTTTGTGTTCTTGCTTCCGAAAATGTTCGAAATGCATGGTCAATGTTCTTTGTTTCTTGCCCCAGGTTACTTGAAAATCTGTTTTTTTTTTTTTCCGAAGTTGAATATGGTTTCTTTCTGTTTTTTTTAGGTTTCATGGTGAAAGTTCACATTATGTATTACTTTCAAACCTTAGCTTGAAAGCATGTAGATGGAATTTGTGTTTTGCTGCACATTGAAGCAACTCTACTCAAGAAAAGTAATGTGGAGAAAATGAGATTTCGTTGGGTGTATAAGTGTAAATATCACGAAAGAATATTGAAAATGTTGTAGCAAATATGTCCACGTGGAGGATCGAAGAAGATAATGTTGTTCGTTAGTTATTTCGTCCTCCACGAGGACACATACTGAAGCATTGTTTTAAGGTTCATTAAATATTTGTAAAGGGTAATATTTGATTTTTCACTTCGTCCAATAATCATATGAACAATATTCACCGCATCCAAATATAAATGATTTGTTACACTCAAAATAAAGTTAAAGATATAATAGCAAAATCATTTATTTTAAAATTTTCTACTAAAATTATGTATTGGGTGAGTTTTTTCTTTTAAAAAAAATCAAAATCTAAATGCTCCAGCCCTTTAAAATCTAAATGGGGTGTCCACCACATGGATTATATATTCAAAGACTTGAAAAATTGTGGCAAAACGAAATAATATAATAAAAAATTGAAAAATCTTGACCAAAAAGAAAGAAACAACAATATAATAAAATTAAAGGTGGATAAACTTAATTTTTTTAAAAAAAAAAGAGTAACAAAATTTATGATTTTTCGGTCGACTTCACCAACCTACTCACATGTGGTCTTGTCCGTCTGCCCTAAAAATTCATGTTACACAAATTATATTGGACTATTAATATTACAAGTACGACCTCTGGGTGTATGTGTGTTTACACACACACACACACACACACACACACAGATATATATATATATATATATATATATATATATATATATATATATATATATATATATTATCGATTTAAGCTTTAACAACGTATTTTTCATGCTGGCAATATAAAGTTTTTGCGAGCTAGTACAAAATTTTAGAAATGGCAGAAAATAATAACAAGGAACAAGGAAAAATAAACTAAAAATCACCCACGTGCATAGAATACTCCAACTCAAAAGCTGTAACACTAGGCGATGCTGTTTCAGGCTCCTGCCTAAGAAAAACTGCTAAAAATAGTGATTTATATGGTATTAGTTGAGCAACAAACTGATCTTCAAAAGATGTTGAAAAGATTGCACGAGACAGTAACACAATTTCGACAAAAGATGACGATACCTTCCAGTAAACATCGTTGATAATCATTTCACAGGGCCACTTCTGCATCATGTAGAACTGCCCCACAAGGACCCGAGTTTGGATGCCAACTTTGCACTCTTGTAGTCATCTCTGAGCTGAATAAACCTGAGGTTTTACAGCCAAATCGACACATTATTCAAAAAAAATTACGACTGTCGGAGAGAAAACTCTATAGAAGAGCACGTCTCTTGAAAATTTACAGAAATAACTACACGAAATCATTGAAAACTATAGACATGTTCATCTGTATCGGGCTCATATTTATCGAAAGAACACGACTTAATATTTACACAAACATGTTTTAGGAGGCGGGATGCTTTTAAGATTTTTATTTAAGAATCAAGACACTGACTATCTTATTTCACCTGCAGGATCCAAACCCAAATCTTCACCAATGATACTACTGTTTCATAAGACACATGCTACATACCAGAATGCATTGCATACTTGAGCATTAGAATTTTATACCTTTGTGCATCTTTCCGTATGCTCGGAGTTCCCTCAAATAGTGATGATAGACTTTCAGGAGCAACAATGAAGACATTGGCCATGCTGCAGAGGATGTACGGTGAGTCGAGTGAAATATGCTGCTTTCAATTTGGTTACTATATTCTAACTCAATAAGAAATTCTACAAAACAAAATTACTTACATGCCCAACAACTCGAACTTTTCATCCACTGTAGGAGCATTGAAACTGCGAACAAACTCCCCATACTCGGTTATATCACGCTTGAGCCTCAGTCCTCCGCTGCAGAAGTCACAATCAAAGAATATAGAAGAGTTTATTTTAAAGCAGTGACATGTAGGTTAGGGGATGAGAAAGAACCAAACAGGAACGTTAGGTTTCTTCATGCTTGACGAGCTTAAATTATAATCTTTTGAGTGAGTTTCGTCACATACTAATTTGTGAGGCAGATACATAAAAAGAGATTTACTGTTCCAAGTTCTCTTCTTTCTTTGTCGAACATAGTCTAGAAAGAATCACGGCTGAGTAAAAGCCAAAGAGAGTACCTTGGCGTGAGACAGAAATTGTAACACCCCAAAATACATGAAGGTGTGTGATTGGAATTATATAGCTATTATATACAATAAAAATATATACATATAGAACATATCCTCATCTAAATAATCCATAAATCTATATATACCTAGTTTATATATATATATATATATATATATATATATATACACATCTCAAAGATATTATTAGATTAAGAACACCTTATTAGTCCAAGGTTGATGCTAACATTTGGCAACAAACAAAGACCTAATTTTGCATGGATTATCTCTATAAAAACACTCCATCACATCACAATTATGTAGGAATTTCGTGCAACCATGTAGGAGAAAGTGCGCAGAAAAGTAGTGTCATTATAGGCACAAACTAGGATAAAACACAAAGAGATACCCAAACCTTCTCCTAAAATCCTAAAAACTTCACCACATACCCAGAAAACGCCTAGAAGAGGAGGTGTAACAAAACTCCAAACCAAAATCATCGAGAAAATTAAGGAACACGAAGAACAGGGTAGTTTCCAGACCGGAAAAACAGTTTCAACACAGTAAGTTCATGTCTCGGTTTCAGTAGGTTTTAGACTGCTTTTGATCAACCATGATGAACAAAATTTGTTCATTATGTTGTGTAGTCTCCATGCGTGTCAGGCCGATTGCCCAGAAAATCAACGGAAGTAGCATTTTCCGGTAACCAAAGTACTAAGAAAAACATCTCTCAAATTTCAAATTTGAGCAATATTGGCTACTTCTCAAGACATCCATCCTAAAAAGTTAGGCCACGCACGACATTTGGAGCTCGGCCACTCGCGAAACACACCGCCCCGAAATGAAAAAATCCGGCTTTCTGGGGTGATTTCTGACTTATTTCACAAATTTGGGAATTTTTGGAAAGACGATTGGATTATTATGAATTTTAAAGTTAAAAACCAAATTTAGACACTTGATTTTTTATGAAAAGGGTTGGACTAGAAGCTCTTATTTCTTACTCTTTTACACTGTTTTTGGATTGTGTATAAATGAAAAGTTGATCCTCGTGTTGTCTAGTATACAAGGAATGCCGGTCGCCGGGCCGAAGAGTCATTGTCAGTAACCTTTTTCCGGTGGTCAAAACACTTTGAAAATCATCTTGGAAAATTGAAATTTGGGCGAAATCGGCTGGAAAATTTGAAACACTTTCGATACAAAAGTTGTAGAACTCATCAAATTACACTTACTGTCAAAAGGTCGACTGTGCGTGGCCGCCGGAGCGGTTAGTTTGATGCTATTGGAACCAAATAAAATAACAATGGAAAGTAGTAATAAAATATTAGCCCCTTTAGATGCATTCACCTTCCTAAACTCGGGACAATAATTCTTTAGAAAGCATATGAAAATGATTTAGGAGATCTCAATCTTCATTCCTCGTGACATAAGCTAATGCAATGCCTTACTCAGAAACCAAACATTGTGTATTAGATTGCATAACATCTTGCAACATGAATTTAGGGAGTAGAAATAGAAGGCACGGAGAGGTTTGACAGACCTGAAATGATGCTCAGCCAATAGATATGCGGGAAATTCAATAAGTTAGTCAATGGAAATCACAACATGCTACGCAGCATAGCTTTACACGCCATATTGTAAATATGATGGACAAGTAAAAGAATAAAACCAACACTTAACAGAGTATGAAGAGCACATCATCAAGCACATATACTCTCTCCCCCATAAAACAACAAGTAAGCAATCAAAATATAAATCAAGATGTTACCTAGGATTGAAAGTAAACTTCTGCCAGTGATTGAGTAGCCCCTTATGCAAACGATTTCCCTGCATCCATAAAAGATAGTGTTACCAGTTCGACGTCTCAGAAATTGGATGTCTCAAAGTCACATAAGGAAAATTCTAAACATGATGCAGCTGATATATAATTTGTAGCAACCCAAAGCCGTCGACTTCACAAGAAAACTCTACTGGAAAGAAGAAAATAGCCATACCAGCTCAGTCAGAAATGCTTGTTTATTAAGACCTTCCAGGGCCGTAAAAGCAGACTCAAGAACCCGGGAAAGATAAGCAACAACCCTGACATCGGAGACAGATGTGTAAACTTTAGAATTACAAAAGGTGTAACTTAAAGAATGTGACGATGGAACATTCCGCAGAATGAAATTTTTGATTTACTAATAACCTTTAAAAATTTCAAAGTAAGATTCATGCAGACCTAGAACAGGCATTTGTTGGGCGATGATCAGGAACAATGCTATCATCAGGGGACCGATAATCTGTAGCTTTTTGTTCAGCTGATAGCAACCGTTCAACCTAAAAGAATTCCACGGGTTAACCATAAAAAAAATAACAAAAGTAAATGCAAAGGTCATGTTAATGATGACACGAGTCTAAGAAGGAGCAATCGACAAAAACACTCATAGCTAGTTTAGATACCGCATGTATAAATTCAACCATGAGAAGATATTTTTAATCACAAACCTCAGCCATCACTGTTTCAATGCACTGCTGAAGCCCCTTATATGCAGCACCTTCCGCACTGGACATTGCTGAGGCCATTTCATCACAGGATGCAGCATGTGCACCATCCACAGGTAGCAAAAATCGAGAAACAGAATTTGCGAAGTACTGTTAAATAATAATTTAGTCCTAACGAAATAATATCACAAGTTTAATGATGACATCAGGAAATACAACTAAAAGGAAATTAACATACCTGCTGAACAATAGCCACGCTACTGCCACACCGCTGTACAGAAACCATAAAAGACTTGAAACTACTTTCGCCAGCTGCAGCAGCAGCTTCTGCCTGCAAATTTCAAGCGAAGGTCTCATGCTGAACCATATTGACAACATCCAAACTGAAGAAGCTTATCTTGATTTCGTCTAGCAGACCATAAGTAATTTGAGAAAAAAAAAGGTGATCAAATTATTACAGCAGAAGCAGCTGCAGCAGCAACTCTTCGACTAACACTAGTTCCCAGAACAAACCGTTCCCTCAGTGCGGCAGCTTCAGTCAGGCCATCTCGAGCTCTTTCAAGTCCTTCTGTTATATACCAACTGACCTGAACGCGTGAGACGAAAATTTGGAAAATTTGAATGGTTACTTTAAAGAAGCATAACAAGTTATGAGTTATGACAATTGAAAAGAAACTAATGTACTCACCTGGTCTAAAAGGCATGTGAAAACAGCCCGCACATTAGCCGCAAGTGTAGCAGGCTACCAATGAAGAAGATAATGAATAACTTATTACTTATGAAAAGTTACTATACATTCAAACTAGAGATGAATACCAAACTTCAACAGAAACTTAACTTTCAAATTTGACCATAAAATTTATGGCGTATAAAAGTAGTAAAAATGAATAAACAGAACCAGAGTATGGATATGGATACTGGATATGGATACTACACCAAGCTAAATAACGGAAGAATAAGTTGTCCCAAACTAAGGTTAACCATATTCCCCAAGATCCCAAGATACCAAAGAAATAAAGAAGAAACAAAGGCATGACTCCAGACTCAATTCACCAAACTAAGTGTCTGAGACTCTGAGTACCAGACTACCAGTACAGCCAAAACTGCATTCCACCCAAGGCCAACACATTACATCCATAACAAGCAATTCAAACATAAAAACTTGGAAATACTGTCATACACTTGAGTCTCTTCCAGCCAACCTGAATTGGTTGGTCAGACCCAAGGTCAAACTGCATCAATTCTAAGCATAGAAACAATATGTATACCTGTGATGAAAACAAAGTACACCTAGATGTAGCTTCTTCATTCCAACGTACAAACTCGGTCACAACAGCAACTGATATCTGCTGCTGAGAAGATGCTATGGAAGCTCCTTTAGAACGTCCAATTGTCCCCGTTGATTCAGAAGACTGCTGGTTTTCAATGCGCAATTCCTCCATCTAACTCATATAAATGTTTGATTTTGAGAAAAAGTTAAAACACACGAAGGGCAATGGAGCTCAACAAATTAGAGCATCACCTTTGCCTTATACAGTTGCCTAAGAGAAGCCTGCTCATATTCTATATATACATCTTGGTGCGGAAGAAATAGGGACTCCATTAAGCCTTCACAACAGGGAAGAACAATATTCAGAGCTGCCGGTATACAGATTTCACAAATTGTACACACTTGAAATTCAGTAAATCGAAGTATTCTGAAAATGATCAATCCTTGCGAATCCACGCAAGCATGTTGTCTTGCTTACTTTACTTGTGAAAGGTACAGAGATATATTATATTTTAATGGATGCTATCCAGTTTCATTTTATCAATCAATTCCAACTGCAATCTCGGACAGGGTAATATGTCTAGAGGTCAACATGATATTTATGTTTTGACACGGTAATGAGCATGGACTCCCCTAGCTTTTATCAAAATATAAGGAGTAGCAAACCATATGAATCTTAACTTTAACAATTCCAAGTAGATTATTTGAATATGCAGACTTGCGTATAGTAAGGTTCCATCACAATAAAAATGTAAGGTTGAATCAATGGATGATGATATGCGACCTAAGAAGCTCAACAAGTTCTGTAGAGTGCACCTTCAACATCCAAGTCACCACAACCCACGCTGCGTAAATCTCTGGAAAGGTCCTGTGTCTTCTCATATGCCACTGCTAGCATTCTAAGATACTGAGGGTAATACATGAAACAAAAGTTAATAGCACTCGACATTGAAATTATTAGTATTATCTACAAGCCATAGATGGAACTTACTAATATAAGTCCACCTTCTTCCATGGGAGGTGGGTTAAGAAGAGATGGTTTCACCAACAACTTCTCAAGAAGTTTAGGAACTCGGTCTTCCAACACACGCTACAGAAAAAAAGGTTCCATCAGCACTAATGCCGTACAGAGACTATTATATCCTTTGACCTAAACACAGAACATGGTGATGCAAACGCTGTAGAAAACAACAGGGTACTGTGGAGATCTAAAAATATTTCTATGAAGTAAGCATATTTTAGTTAGTATTTCTGATGTGGTTAATAAGTTTGCTAACAGCATAACGCTATAGAAAACAACAGGGTACTTTGCAGAGTTAAAAATATATCTATGAAATATGAATGTTTTTTTTTGGTACTGCTGATGTGGTTAATAAGTTGGCTAACAGCATAATGTATCTTTTGGAAATATTTAATTTATTTGGTTTCCCCTAAGGCATCACTTCTTATCTTTCATTAGAATATAAGCAAAATTTACTGGGTGATCAGTACATAAGCCAAAATACAAGTACGGTAATATATTACGAAGGGAATGTTTAATAATTTGTCAAAGCTTGTCAAAACAAACATTTTGATGTCTCCATTCCAATGAAGAATTGTAATGTCCCAAATTCTTATTTTGAATGAAGTACTAATTAAAATATGATTAAAGGGTTGTTAATTAAGTATTATTAAAGAATTAATAATTCGTGATCAATCTGGGAACCACCGAATTTAAAATGGACAACTCAATCTACTTCAAATTACATTATCCCGAGAAATCTAACTAGACGAATGAGATTCTTACACGTGACAGAGAAGATTGATTCGAATCTTCTGAACTAGTCCGGATGCAGCCTATAAATGGAAGCTGATTTCATTTGTTTCTACACCGCTTCTTTCAGCTACTCTCTCGAGTTCTAGCCATATGCATTAGGTTTTCTAGCCAGTTTCTATGATAGTTTGGTGTTGAGAAATTTCGAAGCTAGTGTCGACTTGAGGAGGGGTCGGTGAACCGGGACGCAGATAGAGACATCATCAACGGGCTGACGACGGACGCAGGTATAATCCTAAAGCATTAAATAGTGATTTAAGGATCATTAGGAAGAATTTTGAAGCATGTTTGGTAATTCAAGATCTGGCTTGATAGTTATTTCATTATGTTGGTCTTGTCTAGGTTCAGACGAGTAAGCTTTCTGTCAGAATGTTTTAGTGAGGTACGTGATGTACTGATTGAGATATTCAAGCATAGTATACACACTTATATGCAGCATATTTATCTGCTCTATAATATATGTTTTACTGCTTTGGCATGTTATGCAATACATATCATGTTGGGCCTGATATCTTTTGAGATATACCTTGTTTGTTGGGGCCGCTCAGCCTTGTTCTGTATTGTGGACGGTTGGGCATAGAGAGCTACAGTGTCCGACGGGACCCGCGGGCTCTGATGACCCTGGACATTGTAGGTCCACGTCTTGATGATGAGTGCGGGAGACAAAACATGCTTAGGGCAGATAAAAGACTACACACTCAGGCGCCTTTAGACTGAGCATGAGATTCTTGACTTGATCCTTGATGTCTAAGCATAATGCATTTGACATGCATCATATCAGTTTGTATACTCGTACATTCTCGTATTGGGTGATCCGTGATTGTCGCTCACGTCCTTGTTTTTCATCTTGGGCACCTCATTCCGCGGGGCAGGTCTTAGACTGGACAGTTCGGACGGCCAGAGTAGTTGGGTTTTTGGTGGTAATCAAGTGGAGGCTTTATTTGATTTATCGTTTTCTCGTTCAGAATTTTGTTTTCGATTTGGTTTATATTAACGCTTAAAACTGCGGTTATTGTTCTTTTTTCGTTTGGGTTGTAAGATGATTAAGTTATTTGGTTTCAGCTGTTTAATTGTTGTTATCAAGTTTAAATTTTGTGTGCTAATTAGTCTGTTTAGTAATGGCTCAAGTAAGAACGCTACAAGAATAAAGCTTTCCGCTGCATCATAGTTCTAATTTTGTTGGGAGCGGACCATAAATCTATTAATTGTTCAGATTGAAGGTTTCATAGCCATTGAATTTCATAGCCATTGAATATCAAAAATCTCTCATCGCACAAAATGATTGAAATAAGAATTTATTAAAGTTCAAGGACACAATGGTAAGAGTTCGTAAAGTCTTTGAAAGCTTTAGAATTTCTCAGGTTTCTTTCATACAACAAAGAAATTCTAGAGCTCATTAAGTCCTTGAAGATTTTAAAGGGATTCTCAGGTTTCTCTTCTATGGAACAGATTTTCTAGGGTTTCCTATCCTGTCACATCTTAAAGTGTTCGCTTGCTTGTTATCTTAGCAGGATCATTTTTAAATATCTTGTAATCTCTAACTACATCAGATTTCCATCAATAACAAAGATTGTTCCACAGGAAACAAGGAGGAGCCTTCTTTATACATCCTATTCAGACACCTCAAAAAGCAGATGCCCATCAAATACAATAATAAAAGTCAAGGTGGAATACCTGAACCAAAATTGACATAACGTCTTTTGGGAAAGGAAATACTGCTGTTATTGTTGCTGCTTCTCTCCGCACAGTATCTGAAAGTCATGTTATAATAAATCAAATTAAAATCATGCATCTTCATGAGACCTGGGGGACGCAGAGTAATTCAAACCTGTAATTTCTTTGTACAATGCAGAGAGCCCACGAGCGGCATTGCTAGGACTGGGTTGAGAACCAGAGTCACCAAGAACCAATTTGGCATCTTCATTCATTACCTCTACATCAAACATTGGGCGTAATCCCACATAGTGTTGCATGGCACTAGTACCTCTATTGAACTGGATGACAAAACTAATATGTTAAAGGAGAAAAGGAGAAATATTAAGCCTACGACTAATAATACTAATGATTTCATTTGTCTGCATATAAACCAATATGATTTAAATAAATAATCCGTCGAACAAATGCTCAATGAGGCACAAACCCATTTGACAATTACAAAATGATATGACAAGTGGGTTGCGAATATCCACTCATTGTGGCTCCCCACCCCCACCCCACCCCACCCTACTCAAATAAAAGGAATAAGAATCAAAGGATCGAGAGGAAAAATTATTAATAAAGAACAAATTTCTAACAAAGAACAACTTATTTTTCTCCAACTCACTGAACAAAATATTAATTAGAAATACTTCTGACAGAAATTGTAAACAAATTACCTGTGACAAAATTTTTGCACATTCTGCCATTGTAGACAATTCCCTTCTTTGCGATGCTGCATCAAATCTAATCAACAATCTGTTTTCCAGTTCTGCTCATGCATTTGAAACAAAAGAAATTGTCATTTAGACAAGCAAACAAGATTATCAGATCGAACCAAGAAAATGCAAAATAAAATGAAACACTAGGAGAAACTCCTCTCCAAACAAAATTCATTTACACGTCAAGAAAAATGTGTTTGGAGCTTTTCACATGAATTTTGCCAAATTGCTTAGATATGACAATAATTAATCACATAGCCTTAAAAAGCTCAAAATAGCAAGAAAAAATTAAAAGAAGATTCGTGTCATGCGTATTCATATCAGAACAAAGTACCAAAATACAGTTGTGGATTAAAATTGTGAACGAAAAAGCAACAATTATGGCAAATTGGTATATAGTACCATTGCAATATTCTTGAAGATTAGCCACTGCAACTTCCAATCCTCTGCTTGCTGTTGCATTCCCCACAACTGTTGAGACCGACATGCCTTGCCTGCCAATATCTTCTTCAGCGAATGATCCTAGTTTCAAGATTCTTAGTGAATTTCCATACGATTGACAATCGAAGAAATAAAAATATGTTCAGTAAAAAAAAAAAAGAAAAGAAATAACAATACGTTTAGTAAAAAAGAAAAGAAATAACCATACGTTTACATCTCATCGATATAACATTAAAAGTCCACTGAATGATCATTGTTTTTCACAAGAACTTGATAACATTCTATAGCTGCCGTGCTTAAAATTGCAATTTTGATTTCCAAAATCAGCTAGTAAAAAGTGAGCCTTTGGATGATAATTTTTTGTGCATAATGTAAATACATATAATTCATCTATAAGATGTACAAAGAACTTACTCAATTTCTGTGCAATAGACGCTGCCTCAGCTACCCGACTATCATCAGAAAACAGAGGTGAAAGTTCCATTAAATCACCTGGGCTACTGTTGAACTCCATCAAATACTGCAAGATGAGTTTTATTTAATGTTGTTCAAATGGTACCCTTAGGTAACCCTTGGAAGTCAGCAAAAACTAGCAAGATTTTTTACACATATTCTTCAAATGTGCACCTTAATGAGATCAATAGTCTGACTGGCAGTTTCTCGCTGAGCATCTGCACTCTAGAAATTAAGAAAAAGAAAAACTAAATATTAAGTCATATGCTAAATTAGTCAATGAGCAATAAAAAATGAAATAAATCAAGATGAAAACTGAAGCAAAAGCATTAGATAAGGTTTACATAAAATAGCATGATAAAAAAAATCACAGAACTTAAGCTTTACCTGGAGATGGTCTCCTATCTTAGCAGCAGTTTGGCCAACACTTGATATGCGTGAATCCAACCTTGCAAAACTGTCAAACAACCCATCGACTCCTTTTTCCAGCTGTATGTTAAAAGGGAAAAAAACAATGAAATCGGCACGTTATACTTCTAATCATATGCAGAATCATTCTGACGGATTAAAAACAAATCTACGTAGCCAGGATTGACTAACCTCGGAAAGTGTCTTCCGGTGTTTAGAGTCTTGGGTAGAGACTTCCTTTTTCAGATTGTAGAGTTTTCCATCAATCTTAAGAGTGTACATGAACATCAGAAGAGTGAAAATTTGGTACATACGAGCAAAAATTTATAACAAACCTGACATATTACCTGTTTTCTAAGATCAATCAACTGGGTACACGAATTCTTAAACAAAGATAGCAGAGAATCTACTTCTGGAAACAGAGGGCTCAATGACCCTATAACTAATTTTACTGCATCAGATGGAGTTCGCAAATGACCATTTGCCATAGTGTCGTTTCCGTGTCCATCTGAAGTATCGGTTTCTTCTTCAAAATAAGAAGGCAGCAGCTCATTGACTAAGTTCCCAAATAGAGAGTCAAATGAAAAATCACCCTACATGATACAGGAAGGCCATATCAACAATTAGTAGCTACACCGATAAATTTCTCAATAAGAGGCAGTTGCACACAAACAATTGTTTGAGGCCTCACCTTAAAGTCATCGATGTCTAAAACAATTGGATTAGTTTCAGTTGACGGAGATTCCGAAATTCTACGAGTCATTGTCCCATCTTTAGTCTCTTTCATCTAAGTTGGATTAATACATGAGAAGTTGGAAAGTATACATTGGCATAAAAACAGAGAAATAGATTGCTAATCAGAATGGTTTTAATCAACTTTGAAATCCAGCGGACACTATTCTATGATTGTGTTAGACAACCAACATGGGAACCTAACATTGGGATGTAACTCCGAAACAGACAAAGCAATAAGTCTCGAAGCTTCACGAAAATTGCTCAATAAGATTCGAGAAGCTACGACTACTTGTATGGAATTATGAGTTGAATGAGGAAATTTGAGTACATATCAAACCATGGGCAAATAACAACCCCTGTTGAGAGGCTGATCCAAATGCAAAGTTTGACATGTTGTATAGTTTTAAAAAACTGAGTTACACCATCACCACCAACTATGACTTTTGGTAAATTGACAATGACCATTCCTACAATTGGTATCCTAGCAAAAATACATGTTTGATTCCTGTGATTTAAATGTTGTTGTGGTTAAAGGGGAGAAGATTACCGAGGACCAATAATTACCTCATCTGAAAGAACAATCCAAATATGATGTTTGAGTTGCTATACAGCCTAAGAGACGCAAATGGTAAATGCTCTGTTTTACAACACAAGCTAAGTGAAATCAAGAATATGAAGGGATCTAAACAGAAACTACCCATTGCTCAAATAGTGAATTTCAAAATGTATTCAATTTCAAAAACCCATTAAAATGCGCCTAAACCTTGAGTTCAAAACATTGAAATTATAAATAAATCCAAATGTGGCAATGATTAAAGCACACATAAATGGCGGGAAAGGTTCAGATAAATATTTTTTTTTACCCATAAAAGTAGATCCATTTATGGACATCAACCATTTATGTTTCTCAACAAAATCTGTTGTGTACTAAATCATAGAATCCTACTTAAAACCTTCACAAAAAATCCTACTTAAACCATGAATATCTTGATATATTAGTTCAGAACTTCAGAAAGATCTGCAACCAAAGACCCTGTAGTGAATGATCTTGATCATGGAAATCTCCCCCAGGTTAATGAAAGTGTACAAACCATGAGATAACAAGTAAAGATCAACTCGTGGCATATTAATAACAAAAACACAACATAAGTAGGGGGACAGTTTTTAAAATGACCTTATTTTTAGATTGCTTAGATACATAAACTCGTACAAGGCAAAAGTATATATGCAGGAGTCATATATTTAAATGATTCTAAACATAGTCGTTTTAAAAAAATCTGCAAAATCATAAGGAAGCATAGTGCATACGCAAAAAAAAAAAAAAATTGTGGGATCAGTCATCATTAAAAAAGCAAAACTCAAAAACATATTCAACACAGTTTTTATCAACCTTTTCTTCTTTTTTACCAAACAATTGTTATCACTCTAGTAGAAAATCGATTACAAAACCCTGCCACAAATATTATTCCTCAAATTATCCTTCAGAACTTCTAATTTTTTTTCAGATACAAATTACAGAAATGGACAGCGAAATTATGTATCTCGGTCTTAAATGAATATGCATCGTCATTCTATGCACGAGAACCCGTGATCGCACGCATCCAACCCAAAAAACACTCCAGTTATTCCATAAATAACTCGAATAAATAAATTCTAAAGAACATCATAAAACAGGATTAAATCCAGAAAAATCATACAAAACCCAGGAAACTCAAATTTCCCAAAACATTTCGATCGTAATCAAAACACAATATAATCTAAAACCAACAATTAAATCAAACCAAAAAATGAAAGAGAAAACCGACCTCGGAAGACACGAAAAACGATGATAGCAATGCTGGACGGCTCAGCTCCAAAGAAATGTACGAAAAATCAGATAACCTGAAAATGATTGCAGGACTGAAAGGAGAAGGAGAAGGAGAAGGAGAAGGAGGGAAGCTCGGAACAAATCACTTTGCTGATGCACTGCCTTTGAACTGGTATGCGATCTGTTTACTTGGTAAACATCTTGAGCCAACTTTGTGTTGTGGGGGAAATAACATATTAACCCTTCAACTTTAGATGAATTATATTTTTGCTCCCAATAAATTATGTCGATTTTAGCATACGAGTTTTTTTTATCCATCACAAATAATGTAAACTTTTAATAGCTTAGAGCGTCACGTCGATGCTTCCAAATTCCAATGATAAAATGTTTGATTTCTCTTGAATAAAATTTGAATTTTAATCTACAATATGAAAAAATAGATGTGTAGAGACCGTTTCTAATTATATAATCGATTTTATTGTATGTATAAATAATGTAGACTGTTTCACAAGTAAAGATATGCGAACAACTCATAACATATCAACTCTTTAAATTAGACCAAATTTGTATCCATAAATCTCAAATCGAGATTTTTGAATAGGTTTTTGGAGAATTTTCTCTGTCATTAGTAATTCGATGAGAAACAATTGATGTAGATTATAATGTAAATCGATAAATTTATTTACTAAAATAATATAAATAAAGGTATCGGGGAAAACTAAGACTATGATACCAAATATGTTGATTTTAAATCCAACATTCCAATTATAAGTTTTTTTAATAAAATAAAAAATCAAACCAATACATCTCAGATTCCCAACTATTGGATCCATGCAAGGGCAAGCTAAATTCCCATAAAATATAGAATAGTGACAAATGGAAGTGAAGGAATAGAGTAATACAAGAAACTCCAAGCAAATGACAGATAACTGTATCAATGGGAAAATAAATCAAATCAATACAATAGATTTCAAATCCCCAACTATTGGATCCATTTTGAATAAACTCTAACAAATCCATCCCTCTTCGATGCAAGGGCAAGCTAAATTCCCATAAAACATAGAATAGAGACAAATGGAAGTGAAAGAATAGAGTAACACAAGAAACTCCAAGCAAATGACAGATAACTGTATCAAGGGAAAAATACATGATAGCACAATACAATGCTTCGACCATGACACCATGTATAAATTAGATAGGCTATGGACACCCCGCAATTCCGTTCTCTTGTTACAAACTTCTCCATACAAATAACACACACAAAAACTACAATGAAATGTAAGTCCTCCTCATTTTTTCACTGGGTTAGTAACTTTGAGTCACATGCGACGATCTTGATCGAATCAACAGTTTCCTGGCCTTCATCGCTTTTGAGCTGAGCATTTTGTAAGATGAAGGTCCAAACATTGTCACAGAATCTGTATGTGTGAAGATGTCCCTGTAGCAACAACGGTGACAAGGAAAACAAAGGAGCATTGTAGCTGTTAATATCCATAACTCCATCTTAACAATATGGACAGAGGATATCCAGAAAAAAAAAAGCATAAAAGGTAAGCATAAAGCTGAAAAATTAGGATGAATCTATTATAACTACCTTCTTTGTCATCACCATACCATTCATAATTCTAAACCATACTATTCATAATTCTAAACTAAATTCAAATTTGAATCAAAATACATTCCCATTGGGCGTTTCTTCCTATAATCCTGTTATAGCGAGCACATACATTCCCGAACAAAATACATTCCCATAAATAAATGGCTTTATGCCCAGGAGTCAGGTTGATTACCAAACAAGTTCAAACTATTAAAAGAAGAACAGATTTAAAATAGGCAAAAAACACTCATTAAATCTAATGAAGAGGTAAAGAATATTAAGTTGATGAACAATAAATGAAATTGCCATTCACTAAACATCTTTTAAAACTCCTGACACAATAGCTAAACGAAAAACTGTACAATGACTTCATACTGGGGGGTTATTTGCTTCACAATGATGGCATGGTTAACAAAAAAAGTCGGCAAACAACGATGTAAAATTGTCGCCTCATACGCACAGCTCTGAAGCATGAACAACTGCTGAAACAAAAGAAATTTAATTATTTAAAATCATAGAGAATCCCAATGATTCCTGAAAGATATTCAATACACTTTCTCATCATTATCCTAAGAAAGTAGTAAAACAAACAAGGAAACTAACATATAAGTTGATTTGCTGAAATCGAGTAACATAATATGGCAACCTGTTATTGATTGCTATACAGGTTAACAAGTAGACCTGAACACAACACCTTGAGCAAACAACGCACAAATCAATATCCATGCTTACTAGCCAACTACATATTACAAATTTGTTCACAATGAAGACAAACAAAGTCACGCGCACATGGTCACATATATAGCAAATATCTAAATAAATTTTGGCAGAAAAGGAACAACATATACCTTAATGGAAACCTTACTTTTCACTTCAGTTTCCAGAGCATCTGTCATTGACTGCAACCCATGGAAGCGAGATTAAAATGGATTCAAGTAGGTAGGGTGCATGATCAAAGTAAAAGCCTCAAGAAATGAACTCCGGAACACTCCCACATCACAATACATGACATTATTACTTCCTGCTCCATATTAACCCACTAAACTTCATCCCTCTACTTGATTGCATTCAGCAAGAACACTGCCCCAATACATAGTTACCAGGAAATTATCAACCATTAATTAAAAAAAATATGACCTTGTCGAATTGAATAAGAACTTGAATGGCGAGCTCCGGACTGAGAATTCCTCCGGATACCATCTGATCCAGAGTCTCCGTCAAGCACATCCCGATAGTAGATCTTCGGTACAGCTCGAAAGTCGCCATTATTCTCCAATAACACCACTATACCTGCAAACAAATCGCAAAAACAAAAACAATCACAACCAACATTCCATAACCCGGGGAAAAAAATCAGACCCAAAAAGAGAAATTTAACCACTGCCACTCGTTTTGATCGATTAATAATTAACAATTCAGATATTTAGAAGCTTTCGGTTCGCTTGGATGGAGAGCGACACAGCAGGTGCAAAGAAGAGGGAGAGGAAATAAGGGTTTTTATACCCTAGATTTTGTAGATGAGGAACTATATAGGCGAGCCACAAAAGAAAAAGACGATCTTACCCTCCAATATTTCTTGCTGGTTATGGGCCGGAGCATAAATTTCAATTCCCCCTAGCATTCTTTCCTCGTATTGGGCTTTCATTTCCAACAAAATGGGCCACTATGAAAATTCACATATCATAATAATGAGAAGGTATCTTGTGAGACGATCTCACGAATCTTTATTTGTGAGACGGCTCAATCCACCGATATTCACAATAAAGAATAATACTTTTAGCATAAAAAGTAATATTTTTTCATGGATGACCCAAATAAGATATATATCTCACAAAATACGACCCGTAAAACCGTCTCACACAAATTTTTGCCATCAATAATACCATCCTAATTTATCTCCAATATTTGCTTTTATTTAGGCACGTGCACACATACACACGTTAAAAAAAAAACTAAGATTCATCCTTTCGTCTGAATCAAAATTTGAAAACTTTCGTAATTTAAGACTAAAACTCAATATAAGCCAACTTCACGGTGTAAGGACGGGTTACACACCCTACTCTGATTTTTCAAAAAAATAAAACTATTCAAGTAAAATGTAATATAACTATATCGAAATAAAACAAGAAAAATATAATACAAGCTCTAAACCCTATTTCAACATTTTTTTCTATTTTATTTTTACCCCTTTAAATTCTTCATATTGATTTTGTGTTTGAGTTAGAGAATCTGCAGACGTGTCAATAGTACTAGGCGGCTCTCTTTTTCTTTTGTTTTTTTGGATGTACAAAGGCGGCTTTTTAAAAGTAGTGGCAATGATTGTGTACACAATAATTACTTTATTTTTACTTTACCCAAAAAAAATAAAAACCTTTTGATCCACTCGTATTTTTTTGAGTATAACGATCTCACGAATCTTTATCTGTGAGATAGGTCAATATTATCGATATTTACAATAAAAAGTAATAATCTTAACGTAAAATTAATATTTTTTATGAATGATCAAATAAGATATTCATCTCACAAAATACGACTCGTGAGATCATCTCACAATTTTTGTCACTTTTTATATCCAATTAACTAATTTGTGAATAATATAAATTGGATTGTAAATAATAATAATAGTTAGCGGTTGATTCTATTTCCATCTTATTCGATTTTAATATATGAAATATGAAATAATTAACTAATATTTATAGAGACAATGACATTATCTTAGGGTAAAAACTTGTGTGAGACGGTCTCACGGGTCATATTTGTGAGACGGATCTCTTAAATAGATTATCAATGAAAAAGTATTATCTTTTAAGCTAAGAGTATTACTTTTTATTGTAAATATGGTATAGGGTTGACCCGTCTCACAGATTATGATCCGTGAGACGGTCTCACATGAGACACCCTCTTATCTTAATTTAAAAAAATTATTCAAATGTTTCATGTTGATATAAAATGTAAGCAAAAATTTATGTGAGAATGGTCTCACGGGTCGTATTTTTTGAGACGGCTCTCTTATTTGGGTCATCCATGAAAAAAGTATTACTTTTTATGCTAAGAGTATTACTTTTTATTATGAATATCGGTATGATTGACTCGTCTCAAAGATAAAGATTCGTGATATCGTCTCACAAATAGACTTACTCTAAAATGTAATGTTTTTGTGTCCGTGTTTGTCATTTTACTTACCACCAAAGCTATCGGTGTGGGGGATAGCCATGAAGCGTAAATTTATTGATTTTGAGGTAATTAAGTTATAATTCAAACTATAATATAATAGCGAAGAAAATTGAGAAAATAGTCAGATATGTCGTGGAAGTTAGCTTATTCTAGATCTTACTTAGTATTAGGACGCAAAGTTTATAATTTTTTAAACTTATTTTATCGTTGAATGTTAACATGATATCAAATATTTTGTCGTGTCAAGCATTTTGTCAATACTTCAAAAAAATAAGACTAACAACCGAAAGTGTAAAGTTTTAAATTTAAATCTAATATTGACGACTTAGATGACAATAATTTAAAACGTGACAATATAGAGGCTAAAAATAAATATTTTTCTTATGGAAAATATTCATTCAAATTAATATAAAAAATATATGATACTTAGATTAATTATCTTTTGCTAAATGAGTACTTTTTTGTTTCTTAAAGAATTAATCTTTCTTACACTATGTGTATCAATATTCATCCAATTTTGGTTTTGTTATTTTTTGTTCCCTGGATAATATTCCTCTAACAGTAGTTAAGGATATTAAATCTACAAAATAACACATCTTAACATATTTTATATATTTTTTGTATTTCTCAATATATCAGTTCCATACTTCAATAATATAGCATATATCATATTTATACTAAATAGTGATGTCTAAAGAATTGTTAAGCACATAACACTTGAGATCAAACGTTAGTTGTTTAATAAAAGTTTTAGTCGGTGATAATGATAAAACTTAATTATTTTAAATTGTCAGGATTTTGTATCAAGGATACTGAATTTTATATTTAAAAAAAAATTCATATAAAAAATTGATGAGTCAAGATATTTTATGATATTTCAATCTTTTAATATTTTGATATATTTATCTTTAATTTTGTTTTTTTATTTTTTAGACGATAGTCTCACTAAAATAATTTAAAAAGTAAATATTCTGAATTTTATAAATCTGATGTTCTCTAATGGTATATTACATTATATTTTAATAACCAAATTTAAAATTTAAAAAAACATGTGAAACTTCGATTGAGTGAATAGATAAATTTGTTTTCTCAAACAACATAAAAAAACATCTTATTCATAATATTTTCGTAACATAATGTTTTTTTTTTTAAATTTAGTGTTGGATTAAATGTACATGAGTTATATTAGTATTGAGATCAGTGAATTTTTGAGAAGTTATCGTACTTCAAGTTGCAGACGTTGCTGCTGCTTGATCTGATTGGCTAGGTGTGATATAAGGACATAAAGGTGCGACTTGACTAACAGCTACAGTTTTGACCTAGTGATAAGCAGTTGATCCTAATAATTGATATTGGAGCGATGTCCTGAGTTCAAATCTCCCAAGAAGCATATTTATATACTTCTTGGTGATGTTTGGTTAATCGTGCATGAGTGAGAGTAGTAGATAGACGACCTTCTAAGAAATTGTCGTGCGTCAAGCTGTTGATGTTGCGTCACTACTTGATCTGGTTGGCTAGGTGGGCTATAAAAAATTGACACTAGATCTTAACAGATAATACTTTATTTGTTGGAGACATGGCCGACAGTATGGAAATAGTAAGACTGATTTCTAAAGGATATGAGACAACATAAACATTTAGACATGCACCTCCAGGACACATAAACCTAACAGTCCGACCTATTAGCATCCAAATAGGTGTATTATGTCATGCCACAAATAAAATAAAATAAAGTTATACCTTAAATAGCAACTATAATTTACTTTACTATCACTCTATATCATCAAAAGTAAAGAATATATTCATTGTTTAATTTATATAAACCTTTTGTCCATTTAAAACAAATACAAATCAATTAAGTACCTAATGAACAAAATATTAATTCATTTAATGATATATAATTGTATTAGAATAAATAAATAGTCTTATTTTATTTCTCACAAAATGCAAAATTATATATTTGATTCATATTTATAATTAGTCCCTACTCACCAATGAACATGATGAACCCATTTATTTTTTTTCGTTATTTAATCTATGTAAACCGAAATAATTGAAAGCCTAAGATGATAATTCTCAAATACCATAAATAAATTATAGGCTCATAATAGTTGTATTTTTGTAATCATATTTCTCATTATTTTCATTTTTGACATGCTTAATTGATGTACACTTTGGTGTTATTTTGTTGTAGGAAGAAATTTTATAGTCTTGGAGCAAATTTGAGCTAAAGATGTGATTTTTATCACATTTGAAGTTGTCAAGATAAAGCTGTGAAAAATACAAAGAACAAAAGAAGTTTTGGAACAAGGCGTGATCACACCTTATGAATATTCTTCTGATGTATGTGAACGTGAAGCTGACAGAATTTCAAAGAGTTAATCTCGAATTTTGTAAAGATTATGCCAAAATTTAGAGTCCTAATTATCGTATTTGACTTAAAATATTTAAAGAGAAATTTCATTATTGGGAAAAATAAAGATAATATAGAGTTTTATTTCATAAAAACTTTATCCTCCATTTTGGTAATTTTTTTTTTGTACACTAGATTTTCTTTTGGTTAATGGGCTTTTCTCTTTGGCTCAATTAATCATTTATACAGTTAATAAGATAAGGAAACACACAATGGACGATAAAATTCTCTCTTCTCCATCTACTTCTTCAACGCGAAGAACAAGAAAAAGGACGAGAATTTCTCATCTTCTTTCCAAAACTATAGGCTAAATTTTTATTTTTAATTCAAGAGATGTTTTTATTATTTCAACTTTATCACTGTGAGGCTTTTTAGTTTTAATTTAATATTCGTATTTTGTTCAAGTATTTGTTGATTTATTTTTATAAAAACTGTATGTTGATTATTCTAACAATTTAATTCGATATATAATTTTCTACTACTATCCATGAACTCGGTGATCCGTAATTGACTAATTGTCATGATATATTAATACATGAGCAGCGATAGATTATGTTGTTGTGCTACCATAGCATATTTAATCTAAAAAATCGGCGAAACTAAGTTTATCAATTGCAGCTATATATCTCGGTAGGATTAATTGTTTTCACAGTATTAAATGCTATCTTAATTAATATGGAACTCTGTGTGTATGTGTATTTTGTAGTGATAGCTTCTTTTTTGTGGGTTTATATAAAAGAAACTATTGTCACGTTGGGAAGCAATAACATAATTATCATGATATCAATTCAATTATTGATTATATATACACACACATTATTGTCATGCATGTGTGTGTGTGTGTGTGTGTATACATACATGCACAATTCACAAAAAAGAAGCTATCACTACAATGGAATAATGCATGTGCGAGAGGGACTATACCAAAGTTTTCCGGATAAAAGCAATACAATACATGATTGCGATGAGCTAGCTAGCATTTCGAAATCGAGCTGTCATCTATTTTTTTTCCCACTGATCTTACATTTTTTTGGTAGATCACTTGGGTCAGTCTAGATAATTTTTTTTATACCTTTATAGTTATTAATAATAAATAAAATCAATTCATCATATTTTTTCATAAATTTAAAATATATATATATATATATATATATATATATATATATATATATAACATAGATTCAAATATTCTGAAAATTTCGAGGGTTTCAAGACATGGTGAATTAAAATATGAGACTTGCTCAAATGAGATTAAATATTTGTTTTAAACATTTTTTAAAGATAATTTTTTTATACTAATTATACAAAACGATATTTGTCCTAAGTGATTGATTTTTAATAACTTATAGTCTCCCTTCATACAGAAAGGTATAGTTTGGTACACATGATAGGATAAACATGTGATATATAATATAAGGATAAGTTAATGATAAATAAGATGTATGATATTATATTTAATGTTTGGTATGATTTTAATAAGAGTGATTAAATTTATATATTAGATTGTAATGACAAAATTAACCTTATTATAATAAATTTTATAATTTCAAAATTATTGCTTGAGTTCATATTTTTTATTTGTTCATGTGCCGATAGTACTTGCATGATTTATTTATTTTTACCTAATTTTATATATTATATAATATGATAATTGAGCTCTTGATTTTTTGATTCAAGTCAAATATCAATTTTTAAGGTTAATCGAGTGATACTAATAATTTTATTGAGATTTAAAAAAATTATTTATATACTTATCTCGAATTCATTTATATAATTATCATATTATATAATATATAAAAATAAATAAAAAAAATTTTTGATTTTAATTTCTACCTACTAGCATAGATTTATAAAAAGATCATTTATAAATTGAAGGTAATTAAGTCATTTGTAGTATATTTTATCATTAAATTAAAATTATCACACCTTCTATTACGGATATTTTATCCTTCTAAAAAATTATTTACCAAGGGCCCATGATATTATCATGAGCTTTTTAAAAAAGTACCAAACATGGGATAAAGAGAATTATTTATCAATCCCTCTCTTATCTCATGTACCAAACTATGCCAAATATGATTACTTATCCCACTAATTCGTAATTTCGATAACTTTTCGTTTGAGATTTATTTATTGGTGAGAATTTGTGTGGGATGGTTTCACGAGTCGTATTTTACGAGACAAATATCTTATTTAGGTCATCCATGAAAAAAATATTTTTTTTTATGCTAAGAGTATTATTTTTTATTGTGAATATCGATAGGATTAACTCATCTCACAGATAAAAATTCGTGAGACCTTCTCACAAAAAAAACCTATTCTTATTTATTTTGCTTGAGGACGAAATATTTGAGGAGCAGCGTGACAAAAACGCGCCTTTCACCAAGCGAGCGAAGTCTAAAATAATAGACCCACCCATTTTGACTCGTTAGCCACCACCAATTCAAAAATCAGCGTACTTTCGCTATAGACGTACGTAAAAGTTTCCACGTGTTAAATATTTTTTACAATATTATTATTTATTAAATGATTCGAGCATTTAAAAATTCAAAATTTTAGATAAATATAATTTTTTTAAAAAAGTTTTGGAAAGTCTATATATATATATATAGCCGTTACAAGTGGGTTACAAATTTAATGTTTTTTTTATTATAAAATAAATGGGTTCAATCTTTAATTTAAGAGGGCTATTCACAAAGACGGATATATATGTTTGGTTTTGTATCTTTTTAAGATTCGGATAATTTTGAGTTGTTATACATAGGAAGGATGGATATGTTACTTTCGGTATCGTGTTGCACTAAGTTTTGTAGAGAGTGACATTGATATTTTAGAATAAGAATTAGAGACGCTCGCATGGGCTTAACTCAGTTGGTCAGCAGCAGTGAATCTTGGAATAATGATCAGGGATCGAGTCTCGCAAGCGAATTCGCTCCAATGAGAGGAAGCTCCTTGTGCGCGGCGTAGCATAAGGTCTAGCTGCTGCTGGTTGGCTGAGTCACCATGATTTACCTCTTCTCACATTCCTGTCGAGCCGGGAGGTGAGGGGCGCCTAAGGTGAGCGATTTCACCTTTTGAAACAATAAGAATTAGAGACGTTTGTTTTTTTGGGGTCACGAAATTGAGAATTCCTCTCTATTTTTAGCGATGAAATCTCTAATTATGTTGCATTTACCTCACAACCAATATTTTTTGGGATGTATGAAAATTAACGAACAAAAAATTTAAAAGCATTGTTTAAAAAGAATTTTTAGTTGATTAATTTGTAAGTAACCAAAAATCAATAAATGAAAGGAAATTATTGCCAGATTTTCCTATTAAATTGTCACCTTTTTTTGCCCTAAAGTTTGAGGTATATGTCAATTGTCAATATTAGTTACTACTTGGTAAAATATTATTATTATTATTAGCCACAGCCTGTACTTGCTTGAATCCAATAGAAAGTTACGCCGACAGGTTCATGCTTAGAAATCGAACCCAACCACTCCTATTGACTCATGTGACGATAGCATGGAAATCCAGTAAATTAATGATAAAAACTTGAATGAGACGGTCATACGGTCTCACAGGTCGTATTTTGTGAGACCGATATCTTATTTAGGTCATTTGTGAAAAAATATTACGTTTTATGCTAAGAATATTATTTTTTTTTATGAATATCGTTAGGGTTGACTCGCCTTACAGATAAAGATCGTGAGACCGTCTCACAAGAGATATACTCTAAATTAATAGATCAATATTATAATTATTTTCTTATTTTTTTATATAATATTTTATGTGATCTAGCAGCCCTTTTTCGTTATTAATACAAGGGAATATTTATATTAATTTTGGTCATTTTGGTCAATGAATTAAGGCTGTCGGCTCAAATTCTAAGTTATAAATAATTATGGAATCCTGAATTTAAGTAAGCTCCACTTGAATTAATGTGAATACAACTGTAGACCAAAGCGTGGAAAAGCAAGTAAAATAACTTGTTAACTTGGGACTCCTTTTCAAAAGATAATATAAATAAAAATAACAAGGGATGTTTATACTTTATAAAATAGATTGGAAAATTATTTTACAAAAAGTGGAAAATATTTCATCTATACTATTTTATTAAATTTGAAACATTTATAATAACTAATTTTGGTATCATTGTTTGTTTTAATAATTATATCTATTAAGAACATGTTAAAATTTTAATGTAAATTATATGCAGTTCAGCGGATAGAAATCATTATTTCTGGGGATGGGATTTAGGTTCTATCTTCAATTCTTACTGAGGTCAATTTTTTATTTTTTATTTTTCAATTTATTTTTTAATTTATATATCAAAATTATAGTGTAGTCCCTCATGATTTCTTATAATTATATTTTGATTCTCATTTAAATATAAATC
Source organism: Primulina eburnea (assembly GCF_022965805.1). Taxonomy (NCBI): domain Eukaryota; kingdom Viridiplantae; phylum Streptophyta; class Magnoliopsida; order Lamiales; family Gesneriaceae; genus Primulina; species Primulina eburnea. The sequence goes on from NC_133113.1 coordinate 2,253,243, forward strand.
AAATGAATTATAAAAAATATTATAACGAATATTTATATGTGAGATGAGTCAACCCTACCGATATTCACAATAAAAAGTAATACTCTTAGCATAAAAAATAATATTTTTTCATGAATGGCCCAAATAAGATACCTGTCTCACAAAATACGACTCATGAGATCATCTCACACAAGTTTTTGCCTTTTTAATACCTACGTAAATAATATGATATTGATAGTAATTAAGGATATGTTTATTTATTTTGAGAAATTAAATTATTTATTTATTAGTTACTTTGCACCTCTTGCATATAGGGGTGTGTGTATATATCCTCGCATCGTTCATTATTCAATATCAGTTCCTAAATTCAAGATTTTCAAAGGTATTAGCATCAAAATGCCTTCATTTAAAAGCATCAAGTTTGCTTATCCATACTACTCTCCTCCGCCGCCACCAGCTGTTCCATGTAATCCGACGGGACCACCACCTTCGCCACCACCACCGCCGCCACCGCCACCGCCACCGCCTCCTCCAGTTCCATGTGAGACACCACCTTCACCTCCCCCTCCTCCTCCGCCAGTTCCATGTGAGACACCACCTTCACCTCCCCCTCCTCCTCCGCCATTTCCACATGAGACACCACCTTCACCTCCCCCTCCTCCTCCGCCAGTTCCACATGAGACACCACCTTCAATTCCCCCTCCTCCTCCGCCAGTTCCACGTGAAACACCACCTTCACCTCCCCCTCCTCCTCCACCATGTGACACACCAGCTGTACCACCACCTCCTCCACCATGTGACACACCAGCTGTACCACCACCTCCTCCGCCTCCACCGCCGCCTCATCCTTGTCACGACAAAGAACATTGTGGTTACTATCATCATCCACCTGCTAATGGACCCTCCACACCACCACAGACACCAGCACTTCCACCAAAAACACCTCCAAGCGGCCCTGCCGCACCGCCGAAACCTCCGTCGGGACCACCGTGCGATACACCAACACCACAACCAGGTGTTCCTGTAAAGCCTGAGACACCTGCATATCCACCAAAAACTCCACCTGGTGGCTCAGCTTCGCCGCCGGAATCCCCGTATTATCCACCAACACCGAAGCCTGGTGTCCCTGAAAAGCCACCATACTATAACTATCCACCCATAGCTCCATCCCCATTCAATTTTCCAACACCTCCCAGCCCCCTCTTTCCATTTTCACCACCCTCCACCTCTCTTGTTCCACCACCACCAGGCGGCGGCGGCAAAGACCACACCACCGTAATCGCGGTTTGTGTCTCATTAGGTGGATTGTTTTTCCTTGCCTTCCTTGCAGCTGGCCTCTTCTGCTTAGCCAAGAAAAAGAAAAGGCCTGTAATGGCTCCAGCCGCAGCTGCCGCTGTTCCTTATGAGCCTGAAGCAACAGCCGCCCCCGCCGCCTATGGTGGTGGAGAGATTAGTGGAGGCGGCGGAGCTATGCATGGGCAGCCCTCCTCCGCACACGGCTACCGTTAATGAATGTTAATTAAGAAATCTCCATGGTGGATTAATACCAATGAGAAGCATTATAGAGATAATTGCATAAATTTGCAGATGCAGATCAGATTCTACAAGGTTGAATAATTGTGTATTTGTGTTGATTTATTGCATTAATCTTTTACTTTTTATTCAATTTGTTTGGAAATTAAAGAATAAAGTCATCATATTTGTTTGCATGTGAAAGTTGAATTATTAATGAAAAGTTGGAAATAATATGCCATGTTATTGTACATCTTCTTCTCAATTGTTATATGTGAAAATAAAAGAATTATTTATATTCTTTGTATTCCAATTTCTGTCGTATATATTTTTAAGCTATAAGTAATATTTTTCTTTTTTAAAAAATAAATCTAATTATTGCAAAATAAAATTGAAGTAACATTACCCTAAAAACAATATATCTAGATTAGAACTCTTTAAAAGAGTAAAGGTGTTTGTAAAGTCTAAAAATGACACTACTTAATTTATTATTACAATTTTTAAAAGATTTGTGAGACGATCTCACGAATTTTTATTTATGAGATGAGTCAACCCTATCGATATTAACAATAAAAATAATATTTTTAGCATAAAAAATTATATTTTTCACGGATGACGCAAATAAGAGATCTTTCTCACAAAACACGACCGTAAAATCGTCTCACATAAGTTTTTGTCTTTTTAAAAATGTACTCACATCTCCTATTAATTACATTATATACTATTATTATAATTTAATTAATACGATATATCCACATACTTTAAAAAATCAATTCCTCAATATTTAAATACTATCCACTCAAATAGTAAAAACACGAAATCATGGTTATTTTTTTAATTCAAGTCCAACCTCTTTGATTACTTTTAACCATTTTTAACGTTTCTTTAATTTGTCTTTGGTCGATGTTGGGTTATATAGATAAATGCAGTGTGTCCCTGTCTAATGTCATTATTAATTAAAAAGAAAAAAAGTAGTTTAGAAACTTTTTATTATTTTTATGATGATGAGTTACATACATATTTATTATTATTATTTTTAAAAGTTACGTATATACTTTAACTATTTAATATAAATTTTATGTTAGTCACAATCAAAATGCTTTTAATAATTACACACGAAAAAAATACGAGGGAATTTTCTTTTTTTTTTTAAAAAAGTCATGAAGTTGGACAATATGGAATTGAAGTCCTTTAAGTTAAGCAATCGAAATTTAATCGTAATAAAATGATGCAGGCTGACGTCACACATTGTATTGCTTTATTTTACTAATTTTTTTAAAAAGAATAATATTAAACTAATATATACCAAATAGAATATGAATTATATATATATACATACGCAAAATAAAATCCTATTGTGCATCTGTCTCCTCCTCGTCGTGACCCAAGTCTTGTGATGATCCGATATACAACTGTGAGTATATCACGTCCATACAAGGATCTATGCTCGACATCGAAGCAGCTGCTATGTGATCCTCCTACGTACATTTTAGAAACGTATGTAGATATCCGCTTCTATAAAAAAATATCATACGTGAATTTTGGAAAAATGAGAAGATGCAGAAGATGATGTTGATCGAATGGTGATTACGATGCTTGAGCAGGAAGAGCAAAGACGTCAATCAGGTCGAATTTCTTCAAGAGATACAAATCGAAGAAGGCTAGTGGACCGGGATCGCGAAGACGGGCATGCCGACGTTGTCCGAGATTACTTCTCACATGTTCCGACCGACGACGATTTCAAATGCGAAAGAGAGTTATTCGTTCACAAAGTCGATGCCTTGAAAATCATTCAAAGAATTTTTAGTGAAGGAGAGACACAATTGGAAGAAAATGTTTCTCGCAACTTCAAAATTAATGCACAATGATTATTCGTCAATTGGCATATATATGCAGCCCTCACCGATATGACTGATGGGTGAGAGAACTGCCCTGGATTGCCCGGTCAACTTCTGTCTATGTGTTATTGATATATTTTGGGCTTGTTGATATTAAAATCTTGCTTCAATGCATGAGCAATGACACGACTTTCCTGGAATATTGGGTAGCTTTGATTGCATGCACTGAGAGTGGAGGAATTACCACGTCGCTTGGAAAATGGAAATGTCAGTTTATTAGAGGCGATTACGGTGTCCCAACAATAATTCTTGAAGTAGTCCGCATTTGCAAGCTTGTGAATATGACACTGTTTTTGTTTTTTCTTTTTTGCGTCGCAGGTCACATAAAGATACAGATGTCTTTAGTGAATCATCGTTGTTCAACGCCGTCCTATATATAAAAGAAATGCTCCGGACGTAAATTTCACGGTAAATGGCACATCATATACAGAAGGATATTATGTGACAGATGGTTTCTACCCTTAATGAGGTACATTCATTAAGGTATTTCGGCCCCCGATGATCCAAGAAGAGGAAATTCATATGAGAAAAGATGTGGAGTGGCCATTTGGAGTGCTCCAAGATAAATTTTAGTTTCGATTCTAACATATCGACTGTTAAATTGTTATATTTTTCACTAATAAATTAAATACGGTCAATAAATAGGACTAGGATCTTCTACTGTGGTGAGGATGTTGTGACACAATTTTTTTTTTTAAAAAGCTTTTATATATATTGTTAATTTTTTTTTCATCATTTTTTTGGATTTTTTGTTTTAATCTTTTTTTATTCTCACTCAAAATTTTATTTTTAAATATTTTTTTGCTCCTTTTAATATATATTATAATTTTTTCCCTCTTTTTTAATTGTAAAACCAAGTGTTTACCACATTAATGAAAATTCGATGTTTTTTGGTAGAATTGACTGATAACGAAAACAAAACACACTAATTAATGATCTTGTTTGAGTATCGATGAAAATGGACGAATCAAGCATGCGAAAAGAACTAAAATTGAAACATAAAATATGTTTTACTTTTAAAACAATTACGAGGTAAACAAAATGTCAAAAAAAAAATCAAAAAACAGAAAGAAAAAAAGAATTATAATATATTTTAAAAAGATCAAAAAAATATTTAAAAATGAAAATTTTGAGTGAAAGTAAAAAAAAAAAGATTAAAACAAAAATCCAAAAAAAATGATAAAAAAAATTAAAAAATATATATAAAATCTTTTTTAAAAAAAACTTTGTGCCACAGCCACAGTATAGGATCTTAGTCCCAATAAATATTGTTTTCAGTGTAATTTGATTTAATTTATATAAAAAAATGTGTTCAATTCTGGATTAAATTTTTTCATAATTAATCATAGTTTTACACAAATCTATTATACTTATTTATTAAATATTTATATTTTCTTAATTCATCAAATAAAATTCGGATATTTATAATTTTTGAAGCATACGGAAAACAAATAAATACAATCCTATAAGCTTATTCAAATTATCGTGTAGATAAAATTCTCCTATCTTCTTTTAGCTAGGAACCTACTCCACCGTTCCACTCCCTCAGTAAACATATTTCTGATACGCGCACCAACTTTTATTCATATAGCACCCCAAAAACTCTCTCTTCGATCGATCTCTCATCGTCTTCAATGTATACTGCGTCTCAAGAGCAAGAATTTAAATTTTTTTCGACGCTGATTCCGACAGCAGAAGCGCCACACACTGTGATTCCGAGATTGGAAGAGTTTGGGGATGATGATCAACTTTGTTCGTCGAGGAAAGTTCGGCGGACGGAGCAAGGACGCTGCCGAGACTATCATGCTGACGAACTCGAAGCGGCTGATGCCCTAGTATTGCTGTCACTCGGCGGCGGTGGCTTCTGCGTTTCCCCCTCCGCTGTCGCGGATTCTATGTCGTCACATATCAACTCTAGAGATAGTGGAAGTAATGCTACTGAGACAACACCACGTGCGATATCGATATCAAGAGACGAGAAAAACCCACTTTTGCTACTTATAAAACTGCAGCCGAAGGCCAAAAAAACCATGTACAAGTGCGATACATGCGATAGAGAGTTCTCGTCACCTCAAGCACTAGGGGGGCACAAAACCAGTCATCGGCAGAAGACAACCACCGAAATCCCTGATTTGAATGTACCTGCCAGGGTCTTCGAGTGCTCGATATGCGGCGAAGTTTACAACTCTGGTCCGGCTTTGGGTGGCCACAAAAGGAAGCACTACGGTGCAAAGTCCAGATAAATAAGCATGCACGTTCTACGTTATAATAGTTCCTAAGGATGTATGTGTTTCAATGACAAAAAATCTTGGATAATCACGTCATGGTTGCATCTGGTTAGTTTATTTTTTGATAGATTTTCTTTCGAATTTGGAGATTTTCTTTAAGCAAATCTAAAAAAATCAAATAAGCCAATCGATCAATTCTTATATTTTCTTGGAACGTAAGAGCGATTTTTTAATCAATTGGGAAATTTTATACACAAGCAAGAAAAGTGCTAACTACAAGAAATTGTCCATTTGAAATTAATTATCCAATCTGAGATATAGCTCATCGTAAAAATGCTCAAAAAAGAAATATGATATACATGAAAATCGGTATATTCAAAACTAAATTAATTCGTCCGAGGAGAGAATCAAACATATCAATGCAATAAATTATTATCCGTGGGCGACAGCTCACTTGTGCATTTTTTTTTAAAAAAAATTGTAACCGGAATTAGCGACGGTTTTGTTAGAAACTGTCGCTAAATGACAATATTAAAAAATTGTAACCGGTTTTGTCTAAAAAATTTTTTTAGACAAAACCCGTCCAACCTAGCGCCCCACACAGAAAAGTAAACTATTTCACCCAAATCTCGTGCGCCTCAAAACCTAGTGCCCACAACACAATTAATTTTTTTTCCAGATCTCGTGCGCGTCAAATCCCAAGGTAACTCGATGTTGTTCGAAAATTTCTCACTTTCGGTAGAATTTGTGCGTGAATGCTCCTAACTTTCTCACTTTTTCGGTAGAATTTCAATATCTAAGCAAAATTAATTTTGTTCATTTCATATTGTAGAATGGAAGAAAACGGCGGCGATGAACTGTCGTACATTCTCCAAGTTGGAGACAATCAAAAGCCAGAAATAGGTATGAAATTCGAATCTTTAGAGGAGGCGTTTTCGTTCTACAACCAATACGCACGAGAATCTGGTTTTAGTGCGAGAATGAGCAATAGCAAAAAAAGTAAGAAAACAAATGAAGTTATCTGGAAAAAATTTGTATGCTTTAAAGAAGGACATACAGATGCAATAAGATGGAGTAAACAATCAAAAAGTGATGAACCAGTAAAGGAAAGAGCTCGTGGTGAGATTAGAACTGGATGTAAGTCAAAGATTTCAGTTGTGAAGGAACAAACTGGTGTAGGTTGGGTTGTTAGTACCTTCGTAGAAAGTCATAATCATCCACTATCAACTCCTTCAAAGGTGCATTTGTTACGCTCACATCGTACTGTTTCTGCAGCAAAGAAAGCACTAACTCAACAGTTTGCTGAAGCGAATGTACCTACTTGTCAACAAATGCGATTGTTTGAAATAGAGTCTGGAGGGCCTGAACATGTAGGTTGCACGGCAAGAGATATAAAAAACTACGAGAAAACGCTTAGGGATGAGCACAAGGGTATTGATGCCGAAACATTGATTGATTTCTTTCTGTCTGAGAAAGACAAGAGTTCAACTTTCTTTTTTGATTACGAGACAGATTCAGAAAATAGATTTATTCGTTGTTTTTGGGCGGATCCTGTGTCACGGAGGGCATACACTGCATTTGGTGATGAGTGGTGTTTGATACAACATATAACACCAACAAATATGGAATGATTTTTGCACCATTTGTAGGAGTTAATCATCATCATCAAACCATTGTTTTCGGTTGTGGATTTTTGAGTGATGAGAAAACTGATTCCTTTGTTTGGTTGCTTAATAAGTTTCTAGAAGCCATGCCTAAAGGAGCACCAAACTTGATCATAACTGACCAGGATCCTGCTATGACGAAAGCCATTGGTGAAGTTTTCCCTAAAACAATTCATCGATATTGTTTGTGGCACATTCTAAACAAATTCCCAGATAAATTGAACCCGACGACTTTTCGTGACCACTGTCAAAGCATAAAAAATGTCATTGTACATTCTACGACTTCTATTGAATTTGAGAGATCATGGGAAGAGGTTATGAATTGTGCTGACTTGGTAGAAAATGATTGGCTGTCATTGATGTATGAGTTGCGACATAAGTGGGTGCCGGCATATTTCAACCTTGTATTTTCTGCTGGAATGTCAAGTAGCCAAAGGTCTGAAAGTTCACATTCATTTTTCAAGAAGTACGTATGTAGCAATAACTCGTTGATGGATTTCGTAATTCGTTTCAATAAAGCACTTCGACACCAAAGACACAATGAGTTAGTTGCCGAGCATACTGATTTGAACGAGCGGCCGAAGGTTAAATCGAACTGGCCAATGGAATTGCAAATGGTGAATGTATACACGAAAAACAAATGGTTGGAGTTTCAAAATGAAATTAGTCTGAGTCATGGTTATTATGTGCAACAAGCATCTATTGGAATTGAGTTTGTGGTTTACAATATCATTAATTTTCAAGGTTCTTCTTCTGCCAAACATAGACTGCTTACGCATGACATACAAAGAGACGATATATCATGTAGTTGCATGAAATTTCAATTTGAGGGTATTCCGTGCAGGCATATGTTAGCATTTTTTCGTATCAACCAAGTTTTCCACTTACCTGATCAGTATATACTCAAACGGTGGACAAAAGATGCAAAGATTGGCGTATATTACACTATGGCTGAGCAAAATGTGGTTGACGATCCAGAAAAGTGTTTGATGTCTAGACATACGAGGCTATCTTGTAAAGCCTCAGCTTTAATTGATGTTGCATCTTTCAGTGATGAGGGGACAAACTTTTTGACTGAGCAGTTTGATTTTATTGATAGCAAAATGAAGGAGATGAATATTAATAGAACATTACGCAGTGGAATTCAAAGTAGGAGAAGCTTGGATGGAGCCATTGGTATCATTGATCCTTCTGAAATTAGAACAAAAGGACGTGGGAAGAGACTAAAATCATCGAAGGAGAAGTCAACATCAAGGGACAGACAGTGTCGTGGATGCGGGCGTCGAGGCGTGTCACATGACAAACGTAACTGTCCAAATTTGAAAGACGGGTATGTATTGATTAATTTTTTGAGAAGTTAATAATTTCTTTAATATTACTACAGATGACAAAGTTCATTTATCAGGTCAACCGTAAAAAATGATAACACTGATGAGAACTCAGATGAAGAAGATTTTGGCTCAATACATGGTAACTCAAATACATAAATTATTTTATGCATTTAAATTTTGTTTATTTCATAATTTTTTTGTAATCATCGTGTACATAATTGCAGGTAGTACAAACATGTGGACAACTGGAATGAGCTTTGATGACTGAAATTAATCTGTATGAAGTTATGTTTTTGGTGCTGGTGCTTGTACGGTATTAACTTTTGATTACGTATTACCGGGGTATGCCCCGAGTAGTTGTATATTGTGTTTGTGGAGGATCGTTGTTGTGATTGTGCCTGGTTGGCATTGTTTCGTATTGGATGTTTGTTGATGGTTTTGATTTAGTCGTTTTGGTTATTTTATATTTTTCCGGTATGCCCTATTTACGGGGAGGTCATGTCGAAATTTCTATTGAGCCAAGAATTTCGTATTGCATTGTTTCTGTTGTGATTGTGCCTGGTTGGAATTTCTATTCATTCCTTTATGCTAAAATATGGACAGTTTTATTAATGATAGCATCCCATAAACTGTTTTTTTTTTTAAAATACATGTGTTTCTCTTCAAGTTTAACATGAAGCTTATCGTGTGATTTAAAGATGTATGTGGATGCTAGTTTTTATTTGCTGAAAAATTACTAATTTTGTTACTGATATAGCCGAAAACAAATTCCACAATTCTTAAATATTAAAAATCACATACCAACATGTCTTACGTCTTACACATTTACCAATATGTAAAAAATGAGAAAAACTTGATAATGTATTTTTCAGTTAAACAAAGGTAACAACTTCCAACAACATATTTAATCATGGTCACTAAATTGTAGAGATTTCAAAAAAAAATTAGCCATTTAGCGACGGTTTGTAAAAAACCGTCGCTATGTCGGGTTATTTTTTTTAAACAGTAGACATTTAGCGACGGTTTGTACTAAACCGTCGCTCTGTCCGGTTATTTTTTTAAACAATAGACATTTAGCGACGGGTTTTAATAAACCGTCGCTATGTCCGGTTATTTTTTAAAAAATTAGACATTTAGCGACGGTTTGTTAAACACCGTCGCTATATCCGGTTATTTTTTTTAAAAATTAGACATTTAGCGACGGTTTGTTAAAAACCGTCGCTATGTCCGGTTACAATTTTTTAATATTGTCATTTAGCGACGGTTTCTAACAAAACCGTCGCTAATTCCGGTTACAATTTTTTTTTAAAAAAATGCACACGTGGGCGACAGCTCAGCTGTCGCCCACGGATACCCTGCACCCAAGGGTGCAGGGTATCATCCCTCATATATATATATATATATATATATATATATATATATATATATATATATATATATATAGATTCTTAATACAATAACAATTATATTTTAATTAATGCGATAGATATAGAGATTTAACTTTAGAGTAAGTATTTTGTAAGACGATATTACGAATCTTTATCCGTGAGACCAGTCAACCCTGCCGATATTCAAAATAAAAAGTAATATATTTTCATAGATGACCCAAATAAGAGATCCATCTCACAAATTACGACCCGTGAAACCGTCTCACACAAGTTTTTTGTCTTAACTTTATTCCGTTATTTTTGTTATATATATATATATATATATATATATATATATATATATATATATATATATATATATATATAAAAGACTTAATTTGAGAATTTTGACATTGTAGACCGAAATGTTGAGATATAGACAACAATTAGATCGAAATAATCGAAAATTAATTTTAGTCTAATAAGTGCTTTGTTACTTTTTTTTTTTTTTCATTTTAATCCATTCTTTGTCCTTTTGTCCTCTGAGTTTTAAAATTTTGGTTTTATTGTAGTAACTTCGATTGTTTTGTCCTACCGTTTGGAATGCTAATATGTGTAACTATTAAGATTATTGGAAGTGTTTATTCAGGCCAGTGAAGGTTTTGAATTTCGTCCCTAAATCGGTCGCCGTTGAACTTTAGCGACGGTTTTTCAAAAACTGTGGCTAAAATCACGATGGCTTATCAAAGAATCCCATCACTATTTTCGAAAGAATACTGTCGTTTGTATGCCTATTTTAGCCAAAAAATTAGAAATCATAGCTAATTGCGACGGTTTATGTGAAAAATGTCGCTAAAAACCGTCGTAATTAGCGATTAAAATAAAACAATCGCTATTTGCTACGGTTGTTTTTTTACAAAAATCGTCGCTATATTTATATTTAATTTTTTCAAAAAAATATTTATAGGTTCTATAATTAATGAATAATATATTTTATATTTAGAATTCTAATCCTTAATATGTTTTTATATAAAAAAATATTTTTCATTAATGTATTTAAATAAATATCAAACATTAATAAATCAAGCTAATTTTTCTTAAAAAAATAACATTAAAGTAATATATATCAAATAGAATATGAATTATATATATATATATATAGACACACACACACACACACGCACAATAAAATCCTACGGCGCATCATCTGTCTCCTCGTCGTCGTTCGTGGCCCAAATTTTGTGATGATCCGATATACAACTGTGAGTACATTAAGTCCATGTAAGGATCTATGCTCGTACGATGGTTTGACATCGAAACGGCTGCTATGTGATCCTCCTACATTTTAGAAACGTATGTAGATCTCCGCTTCTCTAAAAAAATATCATACGTGAATTTTGGAAAAATGAGAAGATGCAGAAGATGATGTTGATCGAATGGTGATTACGATGCTTGAGCAGTAAGAGCAAAGACGTCAATCCGGTCGAATTTCTTCAAGAGATACAAATCGAAGAAGGCTAGTGGACCGGGATCGCGAAGACGGGCATGCCGACGTTGTCCGAGATTACTTCTCACATGTTCCGACCGACGACGATTTCAAATGCGAAAGAGAGTTATTCGTTCACAAAGTCGATGCCTTGAAAATCATTCAAAGAATTTTTAGTGAAGGAGAGACACAATTGGAAGAAAATGTTTCTCGCAACTTCAAAATTAATGCACAATGATTATTCGTCAATTGGCATATATATGCAGCCCTCACCGATATGACTGATGGGTGAGAGAACTGCCCTGGATTGCCCGGTCAACTTCTGTCTATGTGTTATTGATATATTTTGGGCTTGTTGATATTAAAATCTTGCTTCAATGCATGAGCAATGACACGACTTTCCTGGAATATTGGGTAGCTTTGATTGCATGCACTGAGAGTGGAGGAATTACCACGTCGCTTGGAAAATGGAAATGTCAGTTTATTAGAGGCGATTACGGTGTCCCAACAATAATTCTTGAAGTAGTCGCATTTGCAAGCTTGTGAATATGACACTGTTTTTGTTTTTTTCTTTTTTGCGTCGCAGGTCACATAAAGATACAGATGTCTTTAGTGAATCATCGTTGTTCAACGCCGTCCTATATATAAAAGAAATGCTCCGGACGTAAATTTCACGGTAAATGGCACATCATATACAGAAGGATATTATGTGACAGATGGTTTCTACCCTTAATGAGGTACATTCATTAAGGTATTTCTGCCCCCGATGATCCAAGAAGAGGAAATTCATATGAGAAAAGATGTGGAGTGGCCATTTGGAGTGCTCCAAGATAAATTTTAGTTTCGATTCTAACATATCGACTGTTAAATTGTTATATTTTTCACTAATAAATTAAATACGGTCAATAAATAGGACTAGGATCTTCTACTGTGGTGAGGATGTTGTGACACAATTTTTTTTTTAAAAAGCTTTTATATATATTTTTAATTTTTTTTTCATCATTTTTTTGGATTTTTTGTTTTAATCTTTTTTTATTCTCACTCAAAATTTTATTTTTAAATATTTTTTGCTCCTTTTAATATATATTATAATTTTTTCCCTCTTTTTTAATTGTAAAACCAAGTGTTTACCACATTAATGAAAATTCGATGTTTTTTGGTAGAATTGACTGATAACGAAAACAAAACACACAATTAATGATCTTGTTTGAGTATCGATGAAAATGGACGAATCAAACATGCGAAAAGAACTAAAATTGAAACATAAAATATGTTTTACTTTTAAAACAATTAACGAGGTAAACAAAATGTCAAAAAAAAAATCAAAAAATAGAAAAAAAAAAGAATTATAATATATTTTAAAAAGATCAAAAAAATATTTAAAAATGAAAATTTTGAGTGAAAGTAAAAAAAAAAGATTAAAACAAAAATCCAAAAAAAATGATAAAAAAAATTAAAAAATATATATAAAATCTTTTTTAAAAAAAACTTTGTGCCACAGCCACAGTATAGGATCTTAGTCCCAATAAATATTGTTTTCAGTGTAATTTGATTTAATTTATATAAAAAAATGTGTTCAATTCTGGATTAAATTTTTTCATAATTAATCATAGTTTTACACAAATCTATTATACTTATTTATTAAATATTTATATTTTCTTAATTCATCAAATAAAATTCGGATATTTATAATTTTTGAAGCATACGGAAAACAAATAAATACAATCCTATAAGCTTATTCAAATTATCGTGTAGATAAAATTCTCCTATCTTCTTTTAGCTAGGAACCTACTCCACCGTTTCCACTCCCTCAGTAAACATATTTCTGATACGCGCACCAACTTTTATTCATATAGCACCCCAAAAACTCTCTCTTCGATCGATCTCTCATCGTCTTCAATGTATACTGCGTCTCAAGAGCAAGAATTTAAATTTTTTTCGACGCTGATTCCGACAGCAGAAGCGCCACACACTGTGATTCCGAGATTGGAAGAGTTTGGGGATGATGATCAACTTTGTTCGTCGAGGAAAGTTCGGCGGACGGAGCAAGGACGCTGCCGAGACTATCATGCTGACGAACTCGAAGCGGCTGATGCCCTAGTATTGCTGTCACTCGGCGGCGGTGGCTTCTGCGTTTCCCCCTCCGCTGTCGCGGATTCTATGTCGTCACATATCAACTCTAGAGATAGTGGAAGTAATGCTACTGAGACAACACCACGTGCGATATCGATATCAAGAGACGAGAAAAACCCACTTTTGCTACTTATAAAACTGCAGCCGAAGGCGAAAAAAACCATGTACAAGTGCGATACAGTGCGATAGAGAGTTCTCGTCACCTCAAGCACTAGGGGGGCACAAAACCAGTCATCGGCAGAAGACAACCACCTGAAATCCCTGATTTGAATGTACCTGCCAGGGTCTTCGAGTGCTCGATATGCGGCGAAGTTTACAACTCTGGTCCGGCTTTGGGTGGCCACAAAAGGAAGCACTACGGTGCAAAGTCCAGATAAATAAGCATGCACGTTCTACGTTATAATAGTTCCTAAGGATATATGTGTTTCAATGACAAAAAATCTTGGATAATCACGTAATGGTTGCATCTGGTTAGTTTATTTTTTGATAGATTTTCTTTCGAATTTGGAGATTTTCTTTACGCAAATCTAAAAAAATCAAATAAGCCAATCGATCAATTCGTATATTTTCTTGGAACGTAAGAGCGATTTTTTAATCAATTGGGAAATTTTATATTACACAAGCAAGAAAACTGCTAACTACAAGAAATTGTCCATTTGAAATTAATTTTCCAATCTGAGATATAGCTCATCGTAAAAATGCTCAAAAAAGAATTATGATATACATGAAAATCGGTATATTCAAAACTAAATTAATTCGTCAGAGGAGAGAATCAAACATATCAATGCAATAAATTATTATTTAAAATTGTGAAGTTTTACAAATTCACAATATATATATATATATATATATATATATATCGATTCTTAATACAATAACAATTATATTTTAATTAATGCGATATATATAGAGATTTAACTTTAGAGTAAGTATTTTGTGAGACGATCTTACGAATCTTTATCCGTGAGACCAGTCAATCCTACCGATATTCAAAATAAAAAGTAATATTTTTTCATAGATGACCCAAATAAGAGATCCATCTCACAAATTACGACCCGTGAAACCGTCTCACACAAGTTTTTTGTCTTAACTTTATTCCGTTACTTTTGTTTTATATATATATATATATATATATATATATATATATATAGTACTTAATTGAGACTTTGACATTGTAGACCTAAATGTTGAGATATAGACATCAACAATTAGATCGAAATAATCGAAAATTAATTTTAGTCTAATAAGTCCTTTGTTACTTTTTTTTTTTTTTTTTTTTTCATTTTAATCCATTCTTTGTCCTTTTGTCCTCTGAGTTTTAAAATTTTGGTTTTATTGTAGTAACTTCGATTGTTTTGTCCTACCGTTTGGAATGCTAACGTGTAACCAGAAAATACTGACGTGAAACTAGGAGTTGCTGATGTGTTATTAAAAATTGCCAATTTCCGAAACCACGTCGGAATTGGAACCTTAATAGCCATAAATTAAAACTTGGTGCATTAAAAAAATTGAACTCAGTGTAATTGAAATCCAAATTTTAGACAAGATTTTGAAATTTAATTATTTTAGAGTTTTTATATGAAAATTAGTCGAATGAATTTTTAAAATACAAAATTTTAAAGTGAGTTTTGTAAATGGTGATTTGTTGAATCGATTAAAAATAATAGTCCGTTACAAAAATGCTATTAAATTATTTTTTTCGAGACAATGCTCAATGTATTTTCGTTACAGGCTATATAAATTATTTATTAAAAAAATTAATCCAAATTTAAAATAATGAATTTTTTTAAAGGTGAAATAATGATTGAAATATGTAATTTCCATGTTGAAAGCATGCATGAATTCCATATCAGTAAACAAAATGGGTTCCCAAAAAAAAAATTTACACAATTAAGGCATGAAAATTATCGCAAAAAAACAAGGAATTGGTCCCAACTTGAAATATTTATTCAAATATATTTTCATACTGAAAGCAAGCAGGAATTCCACATCTGTAAATAAATGGGATACCACGATGTTGGGTGCAATAATTATCCCTGCTTGGTAGAGCGATCGAACCGTGGTGCTTGAGCTGCTGTGCGGTTTAAAAGATTTGAGTTGCACCATTACCACTAGCTATAACTTTTGGTAAAGCGGTAAGCACTCGGTCCTATAATTGGTATCAGAGCCAAGGTCACGGGTTCGATTCTCATTGATTGCAAGGAGTGCAATTATTGGGAGGGAGATTGTTGGGTGCAATAATTGTCCCTGCTTGGTAGAGCGATCGAACCGTGGTGCTTGAGCTGCTGTGCGGTTTAAAAGATTTGAGTTGCACCATTACCACTAGCTATAACTTTTGGTAAAGCGGTAAGCACTCGGTCATACACACGAAAATATAAACAAATCAAGGTAAATATATAAATAACAAAAAAAAAGAGAGAGAGAATTGAAGGAAAATTAAGTAATCTAGGTAAGCACATATAAAAAAGAGTAAAAAAAAAAAACAATTTGATACACGAAAAATTGATAAATAGACAACTTGATGTATGAACTATCGTAAATGACTCAATTCATATATGAGTTAATTAAAAATTCAATATTACCCTTAATCTAAATTGTTTTTAAGTCCAATTACACTTATTAAATTCCATTAGGTACAAAATTTATTTTGTAAAGTATTTTATTGATTGACAATATAAAATTCAATTTATATTATTTAAAAATTATATTTTAATAAATAATTATCATATTATTTGCGTGAAAGCAACATAATTATTAATTAAAACAAATATACATCAATTAAAAACTCTTTAAAATATTTACAAAACTGAATTAAAATACAAAATTATGTATTATTTTTTTCAAATGCGACCGTTACAAAAATAATAGCGTTAGAAAGAGCTTCCATTCAGGCAAAAGCTTAAAAGTAGTTGTCAACCTAAACATACCTAATAACCTTTAATGGTTTCTATTGATAGTAAAAAAATTCTAAGATTTATATTTTCATTCTTAATTGTTTTATATTAGTGCATGTGTTCTTTAATCTAACTTGATATAATTAAAATTATAACAACAATAATAAAAATCACGTTTAATCTCGTACTAAACTTACTTCAGAAAAAAAAGAAGACTGAATTAATTTACATATAACCAAAAATTATATATTCACTTCGCATTTTAAAAACTCAATTAAAATACAACATATCACCTTAAAAATACAAAATTGTAAAGGACTTGTTTGCTGCACTGTGTACAAAAGATGGCTTCAATCCATGCTATCTCCAAGATGACCGATCCATTCTAGTGAGAATGATAATGTTTGCGATACTTAATCTTTCAAGAGGGCAACTTGATGAACATCGAGATAAAATATCGATTTTGGCAGAAATAAAAATCGTGAATTAAGGTAATAAGCATGTGTTTTTTGTTTATGGTCTTTACATTAATTGCCATGATATTATATGTATATAATATATTAATAAATTAAAGATATATGATGAGTAATTTCGATATTTTAGTATGTTTTTCTAATTTTTTTAAAAATTATTTATAGGAACCAACTTGGAATTCTAAATATAGCTTTGATTATCTTGTCCTACCGTTTGAATTCTAAATATAGCTTTGTGCAAGACTGTATTTAAGTGGTGGTGAGAGTGTTTATGTGTGTGAGAACTGAAAAAATATGTTCTCACATACTGAGGAAAATAAGCATATAATCTAAGCTGATATGACTGTGAAGAGTTCCTTCTGGGCTGACTGCTTCTGAAAGCTGATGTGCAATGTGCGTGCCCTTTTTTTCTCTCGTATTTGCGTTGAAGCTTCTTGTCTCTGTATGTTGAGTCTTCACCGATCTTCTCTTTATATATGCGAGAAAACTGATCGTACAGTGAGACTCAATTATTGTATCCGTTGCATCTTGAATTCATTTCTTGGACTTTGTGTCTCGACTTTTCGACTGCTATTCTGAAACGTTTTGTCTTTAATGCTCTGATGCAACGTCCATTATTGTCCTTTGACTGGACAATTACTTTGTACCTTTGTGTATAGCTGGAATCCTCATAAGGATTTTGTCTTTATCTGCAACTGAAAGATTCTGACTGATGCTTCGAACTAGTCAGATGAACTGTTCTTCATTTGGGCTGGTGAAATCAGTTGACTCGTCAGTTGAACTGCTTTCACTCTCGTTCAGTTGAACTGATCAGCTTGGGTTTCTTCACCAGTTGAACACTCATTCAGCTGGCCATGCTTCTGAGATTCTCCTACTGAACCACCTATCAACTGGACAATCAGCTGGACTGTTCAATTGACGTAACAGTTAGACTGATTCAGTTTATGCGATCAGTTGAGTCCTCAGTTTGCGATGTAAACAGCTCGTGACTGATCATACCTTATGCACACTAAGGTAGATTATTAGTAACACAAATTAACAAGTTTTGTTAACATCAAAATTAAGATTGCGAACTTGAAAATTTCCAACAAGCTTATTGTTTGCTAAGTGAGTCTTCACACAAAGACGTAAAACAATGTGTCTGTAGTCTTGGCATAAAGACGTTAAACAATATGCAGATTGTAAGGTACTGCCTGCAATCTTGAGTGCTAGGAGTTCTAGTTAGGTGCTGCCTTTCTGGAGTGAGTTTATACAAGATGTTGTATAAATCAAAGTATTCTAGTGGATCCTACCCGATGTGGTAGAAGGGGTGACGTAGGAACAATTGAAGTCTTCGATTTTTTAAGTTGCTGTTCCCCTCACTGATTTATCGGATTCTTGAGTCTCAAGGATTCATTAGAGATATTGAAGAACAAATTTCTGATGCAGGTGAGCTACTAGAAATCACAAAGATTCTTCAAGCCCTGGGTGATCTGGCCTACTATAAGAATCTCGTTGTAGAATATATATAGTCTAGCGTTGGAGGTCATTATTAATTCTGGACAAAATGGGAGAAATCATACTGGAGCACAAGCTCGTGAAGTCCGGCTTTGGGCGGCCACAAAAGAAAGCACTACAGTTTAACGTCCATATAAATTAAGCATGCAAGTCCTACGTCATAATAATTGTTGTGGATAATAATTCTTTAGGATATATGTGTTTCAATGACAAAAAAATCTTTGGATATCTATATGTTTTGTTGAATAATATGCTCTTTAATTTGATATGTGCTTTGGTTTTGGAAAATTATTTGTTGTTCCTCTGATTGATCATTGATAGAATTGGTATTCCTTGCTCTTCTCATTCATGAATGAGGTTAATACACAAGGTACAAGCGTAAATTAAGGCTAGAGATATGTACAATAATCAAGCTAATTATAAACATAAACTAAGCCTAGAATATTGCTAGAATAATAATCAAGCTAATTATAAACATAAACTAAGCCTAGAATATTGCTAGAATAATGTACAAGCATGATCTAGAAATAGAAGATTATTGGGATATTTTAATCTTAATACCCCCCCTCAAGTTGGAGCATGAAGATCACAAATGCCCAACTTGTCAAGTAGATACAAGAATTGGCGCTTGCCAAGAGCCTTGGTGAATATGTCGGCAAGCTGATCCTCAGTAGACACATGATACGTAGAAATAATACCGTCGCGGATAGCATCACGTACATAATGACAATCAACTTCAATATGCTTTGTACGCTCATGCAAGACAGGATTTTGAGCAATGTAGAGTGCCGACTGACTATCACAGTATAAGCGCATGGCTGACGAATGTGTGACACCCAAACTTGAAAGCAAAGCTTTGAGCCATTTCAACTCTGAAGTGACTGCAGCCATGGAGCGATACTCGGCTTCTGCAGAAGACCGGGACACCGTATGTTGTTTCTTGGTTTTCCAAGAAATCGGAGAAGATCCGAGAAACACTATCCAACCAGTAAGAGACCGTCTAGTCAAAGGACACGTCGCCCAATCTGAATCACACCAACCTGTTAGAGATAACTCACAATCGGTGCGAAGAAGAATGCCTTGACCCGGACACCCTTTTAAGTAACGGACCGTACGGAGCGCCGCATCCCAATGATCCTGACGAGGGTGTTGCATAAACTGAGCCAAGATATGAACTGTATAAACCAAGTCAGGACGAGTGGAGGATAAGTAAATGAGACGACCCACAAGTCGTCTATACCTGTCAGGATCGGCCAGCGAAGGCCTTTGGCGAGAGCCAACGTGTGATTCTGCTCAATGGGAAAGCCAACGGGACGTGACCCCAATAAGCCAGTTTCAGCAATAATATCAAGAGTGTATTTTCGTTGACATAAGAAGATGCCCTCTGAATTACGAGCAACCTCAATACCAAGAAAATACTTTAGGACACCCAAATCTTTCATATGGAAACACTCATGCAAGTATGCCTTGAAATGGTCAATAGCGGAAGCATCATTACCAGAAATGATGAGATCATCAACATACACAAGAACATTAAGTTGAACTGATCCCTGATGTAGAGTAAACAGAGAATAATCTGAATAAGATTGAAGGAAACCATAGGTCTTCAAAGAAGCAGCTAACTTAGCAAACCAACACCGCGGAGCCTGTCGTAGACCATACAAAGACTTCTTAAGACGACACACTAAGCCAGGAGTGCGAACGTTGAAGCCAAGTTTCATGTAAACTTCTTCATCAAGATCACCATGCAGGAACGCATTATGAACATCCATCTGATGCAAAGCCCAATTCTTGACCGCTGCAACTGCTAAGAAGGCACGAACAGTGACCATTTTCGCAACTGGAGCAAAAGTTTCGTTATAATCAACCCCCTCAACTTGACAATTGCCAAAAACAACCAGACGGGCCTTAAGACGCTCTATTTGCCCATTTGCATGATATTTAATTTTGTATACCCATTTAGAACCAAGAGCCTTTTTATGAGGGGGCAAAACTGTCATTTCCCAAGTGCCATTAGATTCTAAAGCAGCAATTTCTTTCTGCATAGCCTCGCGCCAACCTTCATGTTGCATAGCTTCTTTAAAAGAACGAGGCTCAATGCCCTCAGTGATAGCTGCAAGGAAAGCACGGTGTCGTGGAGAAAACTTATTACAATTCACATAATGTGCTATAGGATAAGAAGTACCTGAGGAGCTAGTAGAGGACGGTGAACACTCAGATGGACTCGAAGTTTGAACAGTGTGGGTAACAAAGTCACGAAGAAGAACAGAGGGACGCTTATCCCGCAACCCGCGCCCCAAGGCATCGGCACATGTAGGAGGAGACGAAAGTGCAGGGGGCACGGGAGGCAATGTGGGTTCCAATACAGTATCAGTCCCAATCGTAGGTGCTGCGGGGTCATCAACCAAAACAGACTCCAAGTCATCCAAAAGATCAACATTAATCCCCACAGTAGAATCAGGCGGCGACGAAGAATAAGCGGGCACTTGAGAAGTAGAAACAGTCTGGTAGGGAAATTCATTTTCATGAAATTTTACATCTCTGGAGACAAAGATGTCACCTGTCTGAATGTCATACAATTTCCACCCTTTCTTCCATGTGGATAACCAATAAAAACACACTTCCTACTTCGAGGAGCAAATTTATTACCTTTGGCCTTTTGATTGTGTGCAAAAGCTAAACAACCAAAAACCTTAAGTTCATCAAAAGCAGGTGCCTTGCCAAAGAGAATTTCAAAAGGAGTTTTATTTTGGAGCAAGCCAGACGGAGTTCTGTTAATGAGATACATCGCACCAAGCACACATTCCCCCCAAAAGGTAATAGGAAGATTGCCTTGAAACATCAAAGCACGACCCACATTAAGAATATGTTGATGTTTGCGTTCCACACGACCATTTTGTTGAGGAGTCCCAACGCAAGAGGTTTGAAAAATAATGCCATGTGTATCAAAATAATCCAACATACATTTAAACTCTGTACCATTGTCACTCCGTATTATTTTGACATGTATTTCAAACTGGCGGGCAATCATAGAAAGAAACGAACAAAAAACTTGTGTTTTTGAACGCAATAAATAAACCCATACAGCTCTTGAAAAATCATCCACCAAAGTCAAAAAATAATGTGCTCCACATGAAGAGGGTATAGTATTCGGGCCCCATAAATCACAGTGAATGAGTTCAAAAATTCGGCTGGCTTTACTATCACTAACAGGGAAACTATCACGTTTATGTTTTGCTTGAGGACAAACATCACATGCTTTATTTAATTTCTTTCTAGATGTACTGGAAGAAATAGCCGGAACTAACTTGACTACTCTATCTGACGGATGCCCCAGACGACGATGCCACAGCTCAAAATCCGAAATCTCTGGAATTGTTACCACACACACTGTAGGAATCCGCCGAAAATAATAGAGTCCATCCTTACGTTCACCGGCTCCAATCACACTCCCCGAGCGTAGGTCCTGTATAGCACATAAAGAATCAGTGAATTGTAAAAGACATTTAGAATCATCAATTAGTTGTGACACCAAGATTAAGTTGAAATGGAACTGTGGTACAAATAAAACATTCTCAAGTATCAACCCATCAGTCAACAAAACGCGGCCAGCCTTAGTAGCAATGGCATGCGCGCCGTTAGGTAACCCAACAGAACATTGTGGAATATGATGAGTGTCTGTCAAACATGATTCAGTGCCAGTAACATGGTGAGAAGCACCAATATCAATAATCCAGGAAAAGGAAGAGAGCTCACCCATCATCTGATCATGCTGGTGATTATTTATCATATTTAATAAAATCTGAACCTGATTCGGTTTTAAATCATGCATAGAGAGGCCAGGAGACTCATGAGATGGATCCACTGAATCGCTCCCCCCACCTGCCACATCGTTGGAAGTCACGACCATGGCAGCCGCGGCTTTGGGTCGACCACGAGGAGCATTTGTAGGAGCCGCAAGAGGTGGTTGTGCGTTGGGCCGTGCACGGCCTTGGACTCCGCGGTTCCGATCTTCCCACCAATCCGGATATCCATGAATTTTGAAACAAGAATCGTTATCATGACCCGGTCGCTTACAAGCAGAACAATACAATTTGGATTTATCGTGACGGGTAAAACGAGCATTGGGTTGTGCAGTTTGGAGAGCAAACGCATGGATTTCCTCCTTGTTCGCTCTATCTCGAGCAATACCCCGAGACTTTTCTTCCTGTAGGCATGCTTGATACACACGATCGAGATCAGGTAAAGGAGAAGTGGACAACAAATTAGAGCGTACCGTTGCATATAACTCATCGTTAATGCCAATGAGAAATTGATGGAGTTTCTCCTCCTCCCGATCCGCAGCGAATCGACCAGCAACATCACAGGCACAATTACCACATTCACACGCATGGAGGGGCTTGAGACGATCCAATTCATCATACAATCCCATCAAACGAGTATAATAATCATCAATAGACATATTCGAAATTTGCCTACAGTTGGTAATATCGGCCCTCAATTGTTGAAGACGAGGACCGTTGGCCACGCAAAAACGCTTCTCAAGATAATCCCAAAGGCGTTTTGCTTCATCATGAAAAGGAATGGAGGCGGCCAATTTCGGATCAAGAGTCCGCGTGATCCATGAGACAAGCATAGAATTGACAGTGTCCCAATCGAGTTGTTTCTTCTTCTCCGTCGGTTTGGTGATTGTCCAATCAACAAACACAAACTTTCGACGAGCTTTCAAAGATAGCTTAATTGCATGAGCCCAGACAATATAATTTTCAGTAGAGAGGATCACGTGGGTGATCATATTTCCAGGTTGATCTCCAGACCCAAGATAATAAGGAGAGTTGGGATCGATTTTGCCATCGTCTGCCATGATGATGAGAAGAATCGGAGAAAGAGGCTGATTATGATGGCTGAAGAAATCGAAAAGAAGGAAAAAATTGGTAAGAGCTTGCTAGGCTGCTAGGGCTCTGATACCATGATAGAATTGGTATTCCTTGCTCTTCTCATTCATGAATGGGGTTAATATACAAGGTACAAGCGTAAATTAAGGCTAGAGATATGTACAATAATCAAGCTAATTATAAACATAAACTAAGCCTAGAATATTGCTAGAATAATAATCAAGCTAATTATAAACATAAACTAAGCCTAGAATATTGCTAGAATAATGTACAAGTATGATCTAGAAATAGAAGATTATTGGGATATTTTAATCTTAATAATCATTCACTCACTGCATTAAATTTTCCATTCAAAATTAGCATTAAATTATAAAAATATCTGTTTAAACTTTCATGGAATATATATGTCAGGTTGCGGGTGCTATCCAGCCCCTATTACTTTGACTGTTTAATCTTAATAATCATTCACTCACTGATTAATGGACCGCAACGTCCATTATTGTCCTTTGACTGGACAATTACTTTGTACCTTTGTGTATAGCTGGAATCCTCATAAGGATTTTGTCTTTATCTGCAATTGAAAGATTCTGACTGATGCTTCGAACTAGTCAGATGAACTGTTCTTCATTTGGGCTGGTGAAATCAGTTGACTCGTCAGTTGAACTGCTTTCACTCTCGTTTAGTTGAACTGATCAGCTTGGGTTTCTTCACCAGTTGAACACTCATTCAGCTGGCCATGCTTCTGAGATTCTCCTACTGAACCACCTATCAACTGGACAATCAGCTGGACTGCTCAATTGACGTAACAGTTAGACTGATTCAGTTTATGCGATCAGTTGAGTCCTCAGTTTGCGATGTAAACAGCTCATGACTGATCATACCTAGCACACTAAGGTAGATTATTAGTAACACAAATTAACAAGTTTTGTTAACATCAAAATCAAGATTGCGAACTTGAAAATTTCCAACAAGCTTATTGTTTGCTAAGTGAGTCTTCACACAAAGACGTAAAACAATGTGTCTGTAGTCTTGGCATAAAGACGTTAAACATTATGCAGATTGTAAGGTACTGCCTGCAATCTTGAGTGCTATGAGTTCTAGTTAGGTGCTGCCTTTCTGGAGTGAGTTTATACAAGGTGTTATATAAATCAAAGTATTCTAGTGGATCCTACCCGATATGGTAGAAGGGGTGACGTAGGAACAATTGAAGTCTTCGATTTTTTAAGTTGCTGTTCCCCTCATTGATTTATCGGATTCTTGAGTCTCAAGGATTCATTAGAGATATTGAAGAACAAATTTCTGATGCAGGTGAGCTACTAGAAATCACAAAGATTCTTCAAGCCCTGGGTGATCTGGCCTACTATAAGAATCTCGTTGTAGAATATAGTCTAGCGTTGGAGGTCATTATTCATTCTGGACAAAAAAGGAGAAATCATACTGGAGCACAAGCTCATGAAGTCCGGCTTTGGGCGGCCACAAAAGAAAGCACTACAGTTTAACGTCCATATAAATTAAGCATGCAAGTCCTACGTCATAATAATTGTTGTGGATAATAATTCTTTAGGATATATGTGTTTCAATGACAAAAAAATCTTTGGATATCTATATGTTTTGTTGAATAATATGCTCTTTAATTATTGTAGTGATTATTTGTTGTTCCTCTGATTGATCATTCACTCACTGCATTAAATTTTCCATTCAAAATTAGCATTAAATTATAAAAATATCTGTTTAAACTTTCATGGAATATATATGTCAGGACTAAGCAATCTTGAGAATCTAAGATATAACCGATTAATATATGATATCTACTTTCTACAAATTGGGAGTTGAAATTTTATCATCCAGCAGATTCAAGAAAATCTTATAATTACCGGTTGATTAATTAGAGATTTGTTCTAACACTAACAATCATAAAACTTTATGCTTGAGAAAACTAGTATTTCACCCGTGCGATGCACGAATTGTTATTTTATGCAATTAATGATTAAAATTAGTAAGTATTACTGTTTGAATAATTATTTAAATTTTTTGATATAATAGTCTAGTATCTTTCGTTTTTAAAAATTTAGACATTTATCATGGGGAAGACTGATGTGACACTACGCACGTCAACGACATGATTAAAACAGCCGAAAAGGGTTTAATATTGTCAAAAAAATAATTATAACGGATTAAGACTAAAGTTTGATTATATAGATAATGAAAATCGAAAATAAAAAATTATAAAAAACCAAAAAAATTCAATTTTTCATTTTTTAACATAAAAAAAACAACGGGACAAGTTTTATTAAAAAAATTAAATAGACAACTTCTCCTATTGAGCAGTTTTCTTGTAAAATAAAGTTTTCTTAGAAAATCTACCAATTGATCGATTTGTTTGATTTTCTTGGATTCGTGTGTGATAATATTTTAATTACTCCTAATCCATAAAATTACCTGCGAAACCTGTGATACCAACTCTAACACCAAATTTATGAGATAATTACGTCGTATACTTAATAATCTGACGAAATCGAAGCAGATTATGTCCTAATATTGCTCTCTTTTTTTTCGGCGGTGGTTCATTCAGCAGAAGCGCCACACACTATATATCCTTTTGTAATATTGTCTCAACTAAATAAATCTAGTAATTGTGTCTAAAATATGCTAGCTTCTACAAATTTCAAATATCTGAATTTCATATTGAATATTTTAGGTGATGAATTTGGAGATTTTATTTGAATTATTATTACACAAATCCAAGAAAATCAAACAAGTCAATCAATTTGGAGATTTTCTTGAAACGTAAGATCGCTTTTTTTTTTTAAAAATCCTGAATTGGGAAACTTTATATTAGAAGAAAACTGCTAACTATCCGGATTGGAATATCATTTTTTTTAAATAATCTCTACAAATATATTTGAAATACACTATAGAAATTCATTTAAAAAAATAATTGTTGATCAGTGTTCCTGTCCATTTAAAATTAATTGTCTTAAAAAATTGTCCCATTAAGTTTTGTATAATAATTATCTGTTTAAATATATTTTTTCCCTTGGAATATATCAGAACTAGATAACTAAAATTTGAGTGGGTAGTTTTGAGAATCTGAGATATAACTCATGAAAAAAGACCCATTATCAAAGAATTATGATACACAAGAAAATCGATGCAAAACTAAATTAATTCGTCAAAGAAGAACACAACCAAACATATAACACAAGAAGTTATTATTTAGAATTGTGAAGTTTCAATCAACGAATGGATACATAACAAACTGGTTCATTTACTACTTTACAATATTATATATCGATTCTTAATCATCGTTAACAAGCACCGGTGGAAGATTCAAGTGATTCCACGTCGGGAATTAGTGGCTGTATGAAATGAGGCGGATGCTTTATACGGACTATAGTGCTTCCTTTTGTGGCCACCCAAAGCCGGACCGGAGTCGTAAACATTGTGGCATATCGAGCACTCGAAAACCCTCAAAGCTACGTTCACATCAGGGACTGAATTCGACTGAGCGGCGGGGCGATGACCAGTTTCGTGCCCCCTAAGTGTTTGAGGCGATGATAATTCTCTAACACGTGACTTGTGTAAGATGCGGTTTTTCTCCTTTCCCGATATACGTAGCAAAAGAGGGTTTTTGTTGTCCCTTGATATGGTGGTTGTATGAGCAGTAACATTATTTCCGGTATCTCCCGAGTCGATATCTGATGCAGATTCGGCGGCAGTGGAGGAGGAGACTAAGACACCACCACGACCGAGTGAGAGCAATATTAGGGCATCAGCCGTTTCAAGTTCTTCTTCAGTATAATAATCGCAGTAGCGACGATGTCCATGCGCCGTGCGCCGGGCTTTCCTCGACAAACACGGTCGATCTCTAAACTCTTCCAATCTGGGAGCCACCATGGGTGGTGGTAGTGGTGTTGCCGCCAGAATCAAGGCGGAAAAAGAATCAGATTCTTGGCGAGACGCCATATGTATCCAAACAACACTGCCTGGAAGATTAGGGAAGGCGAGAAGAATTCAAGAAAATCAGAAAGATCGATGGAAGAAGAGATTTTGTGGAATATTATATGAATCGAAGTTTGGATGTGGAATGAGTAAGAAGAGTACTACTATTCGTATTGAAGGGTTTTCAACTTCAATTATTTCTATTTATAGGACTCTACGTTTAAAAATTGAAATATTTTTACTAATTATTGGCACATATATGAAATAAGACACAAATAATTGAATCTCACGATTTTGTATGAATTTTGTTTAGTGATAAAATGCAATGAGTGGTTTCTAATTAAAAATGGGTCTGCATGCGGTTAATTATCTCAGGTCTTGATAATTATATTAAACTTGTAAATCAAGAAACTTCCTTATTGGGGAAAGCCATGTATCCACTAACAAGATTTTTTCCTTTTGGAACTTAAAAACTTTAAGTTTCAAAAGAAAACCATATACATATATATGTAAATATATGTGTATATATATGTGTGTGTATATATATAATTTGGTCATGTACTTGAGGCCTAGTCTAATGATGAGACATTGATGTTACATGAGTTGTACGTCATCGGGATTATTCATTTTTTGCAAATTTATAAGAAACCATGAATAAAAAATACAAAAACTCTTACGCAGCGTTTGGTTGGACGGATTAAGTGTGATAGATTATTTTATCACACCTAATCTTGCGTTTGGTACGATTTTTATTTAATCAGCTCAATACTTATATGAGTGATTAAGTGGTATTACGTGTGATAAAATAATACCTCCTTCTTCCGTAGGATTATTAATCACTCCTCTATCCCTAATCTCTTTCCAATTTTATCCTTCTTCCTTCACCGCTATTGAACCACCTCGGATGCCGGACCGCCGCCGCCGCCCTCGCCGGACCGTCGTCGGACCGCCGCCTCCCTCGCCGGACCTCTGCCGCCGCCGGACATATGTCGGACCTCACCGCACAGCCGTCACCGGACCTTCGTCGGAACGCCATCGTCGCCGTCGGACCGCCGACTCACCGCCATCGTTGGACCGACGCCGTCGCCGTCACGTCGGCTGCCGGATCCGCCACCGGACTGTCGGACCGCCGCCGCCGGAGTGGAAGAATAAAAAAAAGATGAAGGGCAATTTTGTCCTTTCATCAAAAATTTCAAAATTATCCTACAATTAAAAATCTTACCAAACATACTACCATATATTACATATCTACGACAATCATTTTCTTTATCATTTACATACTAATCATTAGTTTATTTTATCCTG
Organism: Primulina eburnea; assembly: GCF_022965805.1. Taxonomy (NCBI): domain Eukaryota; kingdom Viridiplantae; phylum Streptophyta; class Magnoliopsida; order Lamiales; family Gesneriaceae; genus Primulina; species Primulina eburnea. Next base: position 2,281,847 of record NC_133113.1, read on the forward strand.
CAACCAAACGCAACCTTAATATCGTTTCATGGTTTAATTTTGTGATCCAAATTTTCTACCCAACTGGCCCCTGTAAAAACATTATTTTTATGTCAAAAGTATTATTGTCCATTCTAGATATCGACTGACTCATTCCATCTCACTGATATAGATAGGTGAGAACTTGACACCTATTCATAAAAAAAATACTCACATAAGATTATAAATAAGTTTTTTTAAAGAATTAACATTGTCTAGCCATCTGGATAATCCGATCATGTATTGGTTAATCAAATATTCTACTTGAAAATTTTAATGAGTAATAATGCTTGATGAGAATTTGGAATACATTAGCACGTCGTTTTTCGATTTTATCAACCATCATTAAGTTAATGGCAAGGTTCTAAAATACGTGAAGCTCCCTGAATCACGGATGTCGAGCTCCAAGTTTTTCAACCTTAAGCGAGATTATCACATGCTTAAGCGTGAAAAAACGTTTTTTTTAATCTTTAGTGTAATTATCTCAAACCAATAAATAGATAAAATAATACATAAATATGATAAATTTAAGTTTGATGCATTAATGCTCATATTTATAAAAACATAAAAATATCAAAATTACAATCTTTATTTGTTTTTGCAACTAGATGACATTAAAAAATGCTAAATATTTATCAAATTATTATCAGACATGCTTAATCAAAATTAAAATTAAAAATAAACATCTAAATTATAAATCTAATTTATTAAATAAAAAGACATACCTTCAAAATAAAAAATTTAAAAATAAATAGACGCGATTAAAAATAAATAAACACCTTAATTACTCTTAATTCGGTCAAACTACAGATTAACCGTTTTTTTCGCTTTTCTCCAAAACGGAGCATTTTTGTCGAGTTCCAAGCTTAAACAGACTTTTTAGAACACTTGTTAATGGATGCGTCCTCAAACCCGTGCAATTGACCCATTTAGTATTTCGGGTCACCAAATTGTGGCCTAAACCAATTAATACAGCCCATTTAATGAAGAACAAATTCAGCCCGATAAAAGTCGAGTCAGGCCCAATAGTTTGCCGAAGCAACTGATTTGTATCATCCATCCTCCTCTCTCCTCAAACTTAGCAAATATTTTCTTGAAAATTGGATTTAGACTGAGTTTCTCATGGCTGCTTCATCTTCTCTACTGCTGTCACCTATTTCATCCACAGCCATAGAAAATCGAGATTTGTTTAGCAACTATGCTGCCTCTTTTCTGCGTAATTCGAAGGTCGTATTCGTTGCCAAGCCAAGAAGCGCCGCCTCGAGGAGATGCGGGTTCATGTCCCCGGTGGCGCAGAAATCGTACGACCACATACCTAAACAGTTCAGACAGGAAAATCTCAAGGATGGATGTGAGGAACATTTATCCTTTTGCCCTTTTTAAGGATTTCGATGGGTAACTGTTGTTGGGATTTGGGATTTAGCTACCATCTTTGTGAAATTTTTTGGTCCTTCGTTTTTCTTGTTTTTTGTGTATGCCGACTTAGTTGTCTCAGATATTTGAATAATAATGTAAAGATGTTTTTCTTTGGATGAAAAAACTGTGTTTTTGTATCATAAATGAAAATTAAGCTGAACAAAAGATAGGTTTTTGAAAGTACGTTGCGATGTTTCTGTTGATGGGCTCGCATGATTTGTGCTCTACTAGGTTTGTCTATGGAAAATTTTATTACTTGAGCTGGTTTCTTTTCAGTTGGAAGTTGGAACAGAAGTAGGACTGTGTATTTGAATGTTTTCTTGTTAGACTGTAGGGCAATGGCTCTGATTTGGACTATCAGATAGGGTTAATAGTAGTTTAAGATTGTAGGTAACATAAGTTATGGGAGGTTGCTCGTTTTCTCATTTCTGGTTTATCTTTAAAATTATTTCTCATTTTGTTATTTAGCTGGATATTAATCTGCCACCTATGCTGTACTCTGTAGTGATGGACAATTACAAAAACACACCTCAGTATCTTTATGGCCTCACAACTTCACAGATGGACATGTTCATGACCGAAGATAGTCCTGTCCGCCGGCAGGCTGAAAAAGTCACGGAGGTCTGATTCTTTTCAAGATTTTCATCTTTTCCAAGTTTTAACAGTGAGCAATTGGCTAAGTTTATTCATGAAAAAGGATGGAAATTTGTTTCTGTTTTTTTGGGTACGGGCCTTCTTATTGGGATTAACTATGGTTTAGATACATTTTTCTCTTATTCAGATAGTAAGCATCAAGATGATAATTTGAATGGAAAATTCTCTATTGCGATATCTCTGCGAATTTATTCGGACTAAAAAGTTCTATTTTTTTGTCAGCTGAGAATCTTATTTTAATCGAAGATGTTTGATTGTCATTGTGCTTCAGGAAAGTATTTCATCAGCCTGCAATTATTTGAATAATGGCGGAATGTGGAGTTTGAGTGGTGTTGATGAAAGAGGTCCCTCAAAATACAGCATGTCTGTCAGCATGTACCGCGGAGGTGGTAGAGGATCTGGAAGGCCTAGAACTGCTCCTCCTGACTTGCCTTCGTTACTTTTAGATGCTCGAATTGTGTATCTGGGCATGCCAGTATATCATCTGTTTCTATTATCGCCTTTTCTTCTATTCTTCTTTTTCATTGCCTTTTCTTTTTGCTTTTTTATTCATGTCATGATATTCTTCGATTTGCAGATTGTACCTGCTGTTACGGAGCTTATCGTTGCACAGTTTATGTGGTTAGATTATGACAGCCCAACAAAACCAATTTATCTATACATTAATTCATCAGGAACCCAGGTGATCTTTTAATCTATGCAGTATGCACTCTTTTTTTTTTCTCTTTGTTATCGAATCTTTCTCCTGTGACCCATATTACAATTAATTGCATTTTGTTTGAATCAATATACAAGTTTATTCTAACTGTCCATCTTATGCATATGTTTAATCAACATCTGATGCCCCTGTATGTTCACATAGGATGAAAAGATGGAAACTGTTGGATCAGAAACTGAGGCCTACGCAATTGCTGACACCATGGCAGTAAGCCCCTGAGTATGGCATAGAATTTAATTCATTGGTTTATGAAATGTATTGAAAACTTAAGTGAAGTAAAAGAAAAAAAATCTGAGTGGATTCACATCTTTTATTTGAAATACATTACAATAATCACGAGATGAAACAAAAACTGATATATTATTAAGATTTGCCTATCTACATATATACTGCCTTGATGTTTTGGTTTCTGGTAGCTTTTTAACTTCCAGCCCAACCTTTTTTTCTTGCGTTTACAGTACTGTAAAGCAGATGTCTATACCGTAAACTGTGGAATGGCATATGGTCAAGCAGCAATGCTTCTATCTCTTGGAGCAAAAGGATATCGAGCATTACAACCGAACTCATCCAGTAAGACTTTGTTCACCTTCGTCCTACTTAGCTTTATTTCAAATACTGACATTCAATTTATGATATTATGGCTAGCACATTTGAATTAATTAGTGAATACATGCATTCTGACTCATCTTTTAGCATCTCTCTCTAATTATTAAGGGATAATACCTCATGCAAATGGTTTTGGGGCTCCAAATGTGCAACACCGAAAATGGCCTAACATCAACCAAAAGAGAATGTTGTATTTTGTAGTTTTGGAAATATGATATCTTTACACATTTATCTACTATTGTTATCTGTTATTGTTTGCTGAAGGTTATGAGGTAGAAAAATTATTTGATGTATTAAAGGTACAATGCCAAGAATATCTCTACATAATTTATAAAAATTTCAATTACGGATTATTTTAAACTTTAGCGCCATAATTTGCCGTTGTATTGGGATGTACGAGATGCAGTGCATTTCTTTTTTTAATAATTTATTTATTGTGTATGATTTTTGTGAATAGTTCAAGCATGAAAGTTTAATGTTACTACATTTGTTAAGATAATTTGTCTATTTTTTCATTTTACGTAATATAAGTCACTAGACGTAAAAAAATTTTAATTTATTTTTACTTTATCATTTTTATTTATTTATTATAGATTGCTGTATGATGTTGTAACATAATATTTTCTTTTAGATAATAGAACACTTTGCCACACGTGATGTGTATGCTTTCTTCATTGGTCCAAGGAGAAAATTTCATTGGTCCAAAGAGAAATTCCAATGAAATTTTCTCCAGTCATCTACTGATCTACCTAATGTAATATTTGCTTGGACTTGGTTGTTTAGCGGCATTGATTCAGTAAGGGGTCAGAGTCATAAATCCTGAACACCAGTTCTTCCTTCAACAGAAAAACTTTTGTCTCTATGAACATTTATTCAGAAGATTTGAGCCAAGTCTAGCTACAGCTGTATTAATATTTCAGTTTGGGCTTTTTGTTTGGTGGTGTCAGAAATTTCTTTAGGGCGTGCTGAAGAGTCATTTTTTGTCTGGTATTAAACGGTTTATTGTCGTAAGATACCAAGAACAATTTATTCACTTAGTTTCACAATAAAAATGGATATGAAGAGCAATTTTAGTTCAGAAAGCAGCTTCTACATTTTACCTGAAAAGGCCAGAGTTATATCTTAGATATCAAACCAAAGGGAAATTTGTTCATACTTTCTATCCGTTGTTTGGCTGTTTACTGTTTTCATTTGAATTTCCTCACACTTTCTATCCGTTGTTTGGCTGTTACTGTTTTCATTTGTATTCTGCAGCAAAATTATATCTTCCTAAAGTCAGCAAATCAAGTGGATCCGTCATAGATATGTGGCTTAAGGTCTCCCTTTCTCTCTCATCCCTATATTTATGTCATAGTCTCTGTACACATCACGTTTATATCCTCTGCACTGCCTTAGGCCAAAGAGCTAGACGCAAACACAGAATCCTACATCGAGCTTTTAGCCAAGGGGATTGGAAAGCCAAAAGAAGAACTTGAGAAGGACATCCAACGCCCAAAGTATTTCCGAGCTCAGGAGGCTATCAACTATGGCATTGCTGACAAGATCATCGACTCTGAAGATGCTGCCTTTGAGAAACGGGTATTTCTTTCTGCAATATGTTATTGTCTACTTTTAACACTCTCGCCTCGGCACATTTTAGTTTATTTTAACTCTTTCTGTCGTCATCAGAACTATGACGAATTGTTGGCAATGAGAAGAGCAGCTGGGGTTGGTCCTCAGGCATCCCCCTCCGGATTTAGGTGAACAAGAAAACCCGAAAATGCCTTGGATTATTCTGTGCACGTACTCTTGATTGTGCACTGATCGTCATATCAGGGCTGCTGGTTTACATTAACGAGTCTTCGGTTGTAATCCATATCAACTTTTTTATCCTTTTTGGTGTGATTATGCAAAACTCAAATCAGCTCTTGATAGTATTCAAGTACTCTGAATATGGGCAAGTAATAGAGTATTGCTTGATTACTCCATCCAGACTCTGTACAATGATTATGATATTTGAGATATATACCAAATGTATATTTGTAGAAATTTTAGTAAGGCAGATAAATTTTTGCAAGCATTAATTATAATTATAATAAAAATTCTTTAATTATGCACCAAATTAATCACTTGGTTACATTAATATATTAATCATGTTGAATTAGTACTGTGTACTATACTTATAATATAAAAATCATTAATATTAAAGTAACTGTAACTATTATTATTATTGTTATTGTAGTTACTTTTCTATTTATTAGTTTTTTAGAATAATTATTACTAATGTTAACATTGCTAGTTTAATTAAAAAAAATTATTATAATAATGAATTCATTTAATATAATTACTATTATTTTAATTAAAATAGTTATAATAAAGATATTAATTATTATTATTATTATTGCTATAAATACTGTAAATATTATAACGGGAAAAAATGTTCTTCTGTAAAAAAAAATGGTAACAAATCTATATTCCAGTAATATTTTGGTAGATTGGTATTTTCTAAAAACCAATTTCCATACTTCAACTCTAAGTATATTAATAACAAAAAACTATTGTAAAAAGAACAATTTAAATGTTTTTAATTTTAATGTAATTTCTAATATATACATGCAAGCGATGGGCACTAGTATTTATCTAATAAAAGATTAGTGAGTTGTAATTTATTTAATTTGAAAGGTATAGATAAGAAATGAGTATTATGTGGACGAGTAGGTCTCATGTGAGACCGTCTCACGGATCTCAATCTGTGAGACGGGTCAACATGCCAATAAAAAGTAATACTCTTAGCATAAAAAGTAATACTTTTTCATGGATTATCCAAATAAAGACCCGTCTCACAAAATACGACCCGTGAGACCGTCTCACACAAGTTTTTGCCTATGTGGACATAATCTTGCACGAACTTCGGTTATAATTAGAGAGGATGAGTTATGTTACACGGATTGATCGGATGGTTTAGAGCCAACTAAAGAGTTGTGGAAATCGCTTCGTCCATTACAAGATCGACCTGTCTTATATATATATAAAATCCGTAAGTTCGTCAAAAAAAAATGCAACTGTATTATATATGCAATCTAGCATGATTATCAAGATCGAGAGGAAGTGTTCGAGATCCTCTCGAACCTCTATAAACTTCTTTTTCTCTTTAATTTACGCATTTTTCCCATTGTTTTGTTTTGTGAACAAACAAAGATTTTTAAGTAAAGCAAGAGTAATAAATTTATAAAAGTAAGCAAGAGAAAATTTATGAAGTTTCGTAAATGTAGTAAATATTAATTAGTAGCCCGTACATTTTAGAATTAATTTAAGACAATTTAGCATTAATTAATTTGTCTATCAACACAATAATCGAGTAGAAATCGATCGACCGACGAAGGATTTCAACCACAATCAAAATAATGGCCGTAATATGTAATTTAATGTTTATTTAGCAATTAAGTTTTGGATATAATTTCAAGTCACTCTAAATTTGTAGTAAGTAAATACTTAGAAAAAAATTATAAATATTTTGTAATATAGATAAAATCAATTATTTCCCAAATCAATTTAATACTTTAAATTTAAATATATTTATATATAAAAAATACGTACTACCTACAAAAAGTTTAATATTAATATGAGCGAGAATAATAAAATTTATCCAACAAGAAAAAGGTTGAAGCACCGAACACATACTCATCTATAAATTTAATGTATAATTCTATTTAGTTTTAATAGCATTGTATAGACAAAATTTGGTAAAACGATCTCACGTCGTCGTAGTTGTGAGATAGATGTCTTATTTGGATCACCCATGAAAAAGTATTACTCTTTATGCTAAGAGTATTACTTTTTATCATGAATTTCGGTAAAATTGACTCGTCTCACAGATAAAATTCGTGAAACCATCTCACAAGAGACATACTTTAGTATTTGATTAAAAACACATAACTAATTTTTAATGTATATTTGATTAATGTACGTATATCTATTAATAGAGTTGAACGCTTTGCTGTTTTATCTATATTACTAAAAGAATAAATGTGATCAACACCCATATATTGTCCATGGAAAGAAATGCAGACGTTAGGACAATTCTCGTTTTGTGTATCTATCTACCTTCAAAACCTCGGTTTCGGACAGCAAGTCGCGCCCAGTGTATCACCATTGTCCAGAAAAATATCCAAGTCAGTTTCATTTTCAAGCACTGCCTTCATTTTTGGTGACTTGGAACTTCGTGCTGGCTGTCTAGAGGCATGTATTGCGCCATTATAGCCCTTACCTCCGAGTCCATATACGACTGAAAATGGGCGCACAGAAAAAGAAACGGTAAGATGTAAGAAAATGGATCTTCCAGTGGATGGCTTAGATATGATAGTGTGCCGAGTGTTCTTGAACTTGCAGACTACAGATACACTTTGGACTTGGTATTGAGCTTAGTAGTAAGTTTTTTCTAGATGGTTCGGTTCGTGGGATGAGATGATGGAGAATGCATAATATAGAGATGATAAGTCGATACATATGGATAACAAAATGTCGTAGGGCTCTAATAATTTGTATAACATGTTGGATGAAACAAATATAAGTGCCTATTATTGCGTCGTTGCTCTCAAACAAACTCCTTTCTTTTTGGCGGTTTGCATGCAAGGAAAGAGAGCATTTAAGTGTAGAAAACTTACCCTCCACCTATATCGGTAAACAAGATATGCTCCGCCGGCAGCCATGGCCAATGCAATCAAAATAAGCCAAACGGCCACCCAGGAAAACTTCTCACCAGTAGCCCTCTTACCTGTACAAGAAACATCGTAGAAATAAGTCCGAAGATTTATGAATGTACCCATACATACAAACAACAAAATATTTAGGAGTGAACTAACTTATGCAGGTATCATGGTCCCTGATATACAAAAGATCTTTGCCACAAGTGCATTCGTAACTTCCCCACGTATTCTTGCAGCTGCATTCAGGGCATTGACAAGCTTTCTTCTCCAGGCATTCGTCAATATCTGTGAGTTAAAAGAGATGAAAGATACGAGAACAAAAGTTAAACAAGCAAACTGCATCTAGGAACAAATAGTATTTGATCGTTTAGCTACACGTTCACATTCTTGATGCAAAAGATAAAGAGTAACCAAGTCACTGCATATGTTTTCTGAATTGGTGACTCGATATTATGCGTAATTCCTCTTCTATGTTCCCACAACTTGGTAATGGTGTGATAGGATGGCTAGTTCGAGTCCGCCTGACTCCTAAGAATGAGCATGAAGAACGAGATGATTTCAATGGGAATCGAGAGGGAATTCTTATTATGCATATATTGAATGAATACAATCAAGTCTCTTGTATCTCTTTTATACAATTGGTTGTAACTAACTAACTATTTTAACTACCATTTAAGAGGAGATATATAATCCTTGAACTTGTACCAACGTTGCCTTATTTTCGTATCATTATTCACTCGTTCGGATAATACCTTGTCCTCAAGGTGAAAGCTAGGACATGTGCCATGAAAGAAAACAATTTCTTCCAACGGCAACCCGTCCCGCTGAACCAATATTTGAGTGACCAAGATAAGAATTTCTTTTGTGTTATTTTATTTTCGGGTAGTTAAGAATGATAAGAAGAGTGGACACCACTTGATTTACAATTGAAGCCGCTGGAAATTGGAATATTGGAACATATTCTGGACCTTCAAACCCAGCAACTGAAACCATAATAATTTCTATGAACCTCATTAAACCATCATGCAAGGCTTTAAGACTGTACCTGTGAAATAATCCTACCCGACACCACCCCCAATTCATGTAAGGAACTTCCTTTCTAATCCATTTGACCCAGAAGATCTGTGGCCCCTCCTCATCAACGTACTTAATTTCTAGCAAATTGATGCTCTGCTCCAGTGTCATTCTTATTTCATCCCTATTACCAAGGTTTTTTTCCACCAAATTGGACGTCACTCTGATGATATGCAGCGCCTGTTCTGAACTCTGTCCAGTGTAAGCGACTCCCTCAAGAGCAACACTTTCAACCTTTCTCAGTGTTTCTCTCAATCCATCACTATCTTGCCAGTGCTCTTTGACCAGCAGCCCGCCCTCAACCTCGACATCTTGCTTGAAATATTCTGCTAACAACCCTTTCCTCTCCCCCACCAATTGATGCATTAAGCCTGGTTTTGTGTGAAGATGAAGGGCAGAACTTGAGTGTTGGTGGTTGCCACGCTAGTTAGCTTTCTCTCAGTTAGTGAATTCCAATCAGAAATCTTGATAATTTTTCCATAATCAATAGAAGCATCATTATACTGAACAGATAGGGCAGGTGCTCCTATGAATCCACTTGTATCTTCGCCAAGAATAAACTGATACTTATTGTAGTTATAAACTAATTCAGCTCCCATGGACAAGGAGTCACTTGTCTTGGAATTAATTGCATTATCATTTTCACTTTTGGAACTGTCGGCCAACTCACCGAACAAAAAATCAGCAGGTTTCTCATGCACAACTTTAGTAACTTTGTAAAAATTATCAGCACTCTTCTTCTCCTCAAGCCCAAAGGCAGGATATTCATACCTGTTCCCTGCGCCTCCCTTATCCCCCTTGGTGTTTTCTTCGAACACCTTGTTGATGTTGCCAAAAATGGGGCCATGAGGACCAAATCTCGTATCTAATGCTACCAAAAATTCCTTCCAACAAGAAATGAAAGGGTTGCAGCTCATCCACTCATACCAATTAATGCAATACCATCCAAATAAAATGAAGCATTTTTCGATCGTCAGGAATCCGGAGTATTGTAATGATCAAAGTACCTTTGTATGTAAGCAATCCAAGCTGTGGAATTGTCACCTCAGAAGCGACTAGCGAGGCACTTTTAGGAGAATGGAATCAAGTTGAGTAGTTTGCACAGTCAATTTGGGATTCCGCTGTTGCAAAAAATTAAGGTCTATCTGAGAAGATGGTAGACTGTTGGCAAATGAATTCAGATTACACTGGAGATACTCTGCCCTTGGCATCTAATGTTCGAAAGCCATCTGTAAATTTCTTTCTCGAATCAGTAAGCAAATCCATACTGGTACTCTGCTTATCAATCAAGAGCATTTGAGTTACATGTAATGACGTGAGTTTGGCGAGAATTTCATCGAGTTTTGCTTGACTCGTGTTGTCTGCCATAGGATGGAATCAACAAGAGCACCAATTGATAGGATGGCTAGTTCGAGTCAGCCGGACTGCTAAGAATGAGGACGAAGAACAAAGAAGAACAAGAGAATTTCAAAGGGAATTGAGGGAGAATTCTTATTATGCAATTTTTGAATGAATACAATCAAGTCTCTTGTATCCCTTTTATTCAATTGGTTGTAACTAACTATTGTAACTACCATTTAAGGGTAGAGATATAATCCTTAAACTTTTGCCAACGCTGCCTCATGTTTGTATCATGGTGTTACCGCATGACGTCAACCACGGGTGTGGTATATGGTAAAAACTAAGCTGAGAATGATATGAGATGGAAATGTGTCTAGCAACAATTATAATATGGTATTCAAAAAGTTACCAAAATAATTTTATTATTCTGGATGGATCTAAGTTTAAAAAAAGTGAAACTCATATATTTCTTACCTCCACAGCTTTTAACACCATCTCCTTTAAACCCTGAAGGACACGCGCATTTTCCATCCTCGTTATCCTGACATCAAAATATAAAATAATTTCCATTTTATTCAAGTTTTTTAGCTCGGAAAAAAGATGAAGACAAACTTAAAAAGAATCACTAACCACACAAGCAGAGAAAGTGATTCCATTTCTGTTTTCGTGCCAACAGCCTCCATTGCCCAACTTGCACCTCCCAGGTCCACTTGCTGCGTACAAAAAAAATCAGATCAAGTTAAATTACTGTACCTCGGGGGTCAAAATGTTTGTGAAAGAAAGAAACAAAATTTATATTAATCTTTCTATGCTAAAGATAAGATGAGATATAAATCAACAATAAACATGCTAAAACAAGTATAACAAATTAATACAAAGTCACAAGATACTTCCTACAAATAACTATTTCCAGTAGGCCTTTTAACATCATTTGCAGAAACTACCCACCACTCAAACGAACAAACTGAAAAATAAATTATATCATTAAACATACCAACGCAAGAGTTGTAGCCATCACCCTTAAACTGCACACCATTCACGATAGGGCATTCACACACCCTTCCTCGAAATGTGTCCTAAATATGCATACACAAATATTATCAGAAGAAGTTGAAGAAGCTAGATAAAAATCCGTAAATTAAAGCAGAAAGAACCTTGCAAGCCGTAAAATTAGACGTCTTGTCTTGCCAGCAGCCACCATTATTATCTAAGCACTCATTTGTTTCAACATCTGCAGGCAAGACAACATCAGCTTCAATTTCATTTTTAATAACAATTGATTGATCTAAAGTCATCAATCAATTGGATCAACTTACCACCACTCAAACAAACAGACGGCTCTGTAGTCTCCTCGAAACCGGAACATATAGCCTTCAAAACTGCGCCTCTCTCCAGTTTACCTGAAATATAAACACATTGGATAAGATAGTACCTAGATTGATTGATGGATTATGGAACTTATGTTACCCAAGAAACAGACCTCGATATTGCCGATCATTCACCATTAGGGTAGGCAATATGGTTACATCACCACGGGACCCTTTTCCAACCTATAGAACTTTTACTTCTCAGACATTTTACATGATTATCATCACAGACAAACATAGCATCAAGATATAACGTACTTGAGCATCTTGCTCTTCTTTTAAAACAGGATTGTCCGAATCAGCATTAGAGTCACCCATGCATTTTTCAATCTTTTTAAGATCAAGCCCTGGTATGCACCAAAAATGAAACAAAATAAACATGACATGAAGACAGATAATTTGTGATGAAAGACATGTACGGTTACCTAATGAGCTGATAACACTGTCAGCACATTCCTTGTTGTATTTTTTCTCCTTCATGGGGCATCTAATTTGGAAATCATTAACATAGTTCCACCATAACCATGGCTTTTCGGTCTCATTGGCTAATCTAAACACACATAGCTGTCTCAAGTTTTCAAGAACAACGTCTTTTCCTTCATAACCAGAGCTAAAATCTTGTTCAGGATCTGGAGCACAATATCGTCCTTGGTTGATGCACTGAGACTTACACTGCCTACTTATAGTGAACGCCTGAGGACAATACCAAGTTATATAATGAGGCGTAAATTTAGTGTAACCACCTTTTTCAAGGACTTGAGCCACACCCTTAAAATCCTTCACAAACTCGATCATCATATCACACTTAACTCCACACTCATCGTTGCTGTTAGTCCACAGTTCATATTCCACTCGATCGTCTGGATGGGGAACAGCTTCTCTCCAGTCAAGATTCACGTTCACCATGTCGCCGCTGCTGATTGCATTCTTTAAATTCTCACCAAAACTTTTATCGATCAGCGCAGACGGTATTGTTATGTTCGAAATATATTTTGCGGATGCACCAGCTTCTTCAGGTGAGTTCATGGTTATCAATGGTTCATCAATGTTATCAGCAACTAGAACTGCAGCTGCACCGGCATTCTGAGCATTCCAAACCTTTAAAGCAAAAAAGCAATCTGCAGCATGGAGTCAAATTATTAACGGAGTCAACCTCTTACCGAAAATCAAACAAATAAATCATAATTCTCTAAGCTTTTTTAGCACTTCCCGTAGTTACAAAAGTTGCTAAATAGAATATAAAGATTCAAAAATCAATGTTGTGATTACTATCAGCAACCATGACACTCAGAAGAAACAATAAGATCAGACTCTGACCCGGCTAAAAGCTTCATTTATCAATTAAAAGTAACATGATTATTCATTTTTCAAACCTCTCAACTGGCACTACCAGTGACTATATCTCTAAAATCCACAAACTTTTAATCAATTCCCACACCAGTCATAGACCGTGTCCTACCTGCACCTGATTTCTGAAAAAAAACTTAGCTATTTAACCATTGTTTGACTAACATTTTTGACATACGACCTCTTCAATTTTTTAAAATTATCAGGATAGTTGGTTCTGTGTGTTAATTTTTTTGAAGCATTGTTTCAGGAAGGCGGCAATGTGATTTTTGCTAATGAGAAGATCACGCGTAGAAAAAAGTAAATAATTTGAGCCCTATCTAAACAGCCAGGTTTCCGTTGCCAAGGCTGTTTTAGCTATGAGGGAGAATAAACAGAAAGCGTATCCATAACAAACAATTAGACTTCAAAAGGAACGACTTCAAACCCAACCACCATCTATCAAATCAAGTTATTTCCAAAAGAGGTAAACATGCCAGATTTGATTTCATACAAGAAGATACAGCGTAGATTATATAGAATAAAATCGCATCCAAATGAAAGATCTCAGATTAGATTATTTCTATAAAAAGCAGAAGTGCCATATTGGATCACAAAAATAATATACACCGTAGATTATAGAATCTTATCAGAAAATGGCACCCAAACGACAAATCCCAGATTAGAATAACATCATATCTAGTGTGAAACAGAGAAATTAGACAAGAAAACAAAAAAAAGGGGTTTCTCCAAAAGAGTACATACCTCCACGATCAACAAGAACAAAGTTAGGCAAAGCTCCAGCCTTGTCCTTGAAAGAAATCCCAAAATCATCAAAACTTTTACACCCTTTCTTATTCTCTTTTGGATACACCGCAGTTCCAGCCAAGCTCCCACCATATTGTGGAATCCCGAAGTTGCCAATGGCACTGTCATGTATACCCTTTATGCTGTCCGGTGAAGTCACCCTTAAACTGTTCTTCTCCACCACGAACCGACCCACAACGAATTCTGAGAAAATCAGAAGCAAAATCCCCAGCAAGATTCTACCTTTTGATCTTGTGGAACAACCCATCTGATAGAAATTTCAACGAATCTTGGAAGAATCGAGATTTTCTACTCTCGGGTTATTTCTTCCTTCTGTGCAGTTCTTCCGGGTGTTGAATCAAATGAAACAAGCACTCAAATGTATGAGGTTCATGCGTGAGATTTGGGCTGTTTGACCATGGAAGACGTGGAATTTGCAAGGGGAGTTGAATTGACTCATGTGGCGCTTGGACACGTTGCTTGTATTGTAAGAGAATCAAATACAACATTTACGATCTAAGGTAAGTTTTGTCGTTTTGGTTGGTGGATAAAATTATGAAATATACAGGAATAAATAATCAAAAATAAAAATATAATATATAATAATAAAATAATATTATATTTAGTTTGATAGTTAAGAATGAGATAATTAAGAATTTTTTGATGAATTGATAAGATTGTCCATCCACTTCGACGACGGCGGTCGGTGACGAGAAGTGATGGTGAGTTTGGATATAGGAGAAGAGTAAAATTTAAAAAATATGATGGATTAAGAGTTAGATAAATAATCTCAGAGAGTGATAAATGATTATTTTATATGAGTTATATGGGAAACTTACTTATCAGTCCCTATTTCTATTCAACTTTTACTTCTACTCCCCATCACCCAAAAAACCCTCAACTTCACTTGTGAATTAAAACTCTCTCACTAGAGAGTCAGGAACAAAATTTGTTTGATTTGGGGACTGACTGCAAATTTACCGTTAACCTAATCATTGGTATTGACTTGATTAAATAAAAATCCTACCAAACATGAGATTATGTGGGTTAAAAAACCATGAACTCACCTAATCTCTCATACCAAACGCTCCTTGAATATGCAAAGATCATCTACACTTTTTTTAGTATTTTATTTTTGAAAAAACATATGAGAAACAAATTTTTTATTATCGAAAATTGCATAGAGAAAGATATATCTATATATATTGCTATTTTTTTTTAATAAAACAAGAGATTTTTGCATCTAAAATGGCACAATTTTAGCCCCTACATTTGGAAAATGAAACTACTTGCAAAAACAAACCAAGAAATATAGGAAAGATCAAACAATAATATCCGATGCCGCACCTCATAAAAAAAGTCGGAAAGAGGTTTCAATGCACTTGAAGATTAGGTGAAGGTTCTTCCTTAGACAATCAATGTCACTATTAAAACCGAAAAAGTTAGATTTGTTGCGAGAAGCAACTCGATCATTCTAGTTTCGCCCGTATGAGAGTTTTAAGTAAAACACATGGCAATCAAAATAAACAAAAACTCACGTGAAACGATTTCATAACCTCATTTTGTGAGACATATATTTAACCAAATCCAACTTATGAAAAAATATTATATTTTAGTTAAAGTATTATTTTTCATTTTAATTATGGATCGAGTTTACTCGTCACATGAAAATAGATCTGTGAAATCGTCTCACAAAAAACCAACTCATAAAAATTATGTGATTTCTTAATTTTTTTTTATTAAAATGTCATGATAAATTAAATACAGAAACAAAATCTTAAGATATAATTTTTGTAAATATTATTGTACGTTGTATTTTTAACAGTGACAAAAACTTGTGTGAGACGGTCTTACGGGTCGTATTTTATGAAACATATATTTTATTTGGTTCATCCATGAAAAAATATTATTTTTTATGCTAAGAGTATTACTTTTTATTGTGAATATCGGTATGGTTGACATGTCTCACAGATAAAAATTCGTGAGACCGTCTCACAAAAAACTTATTCTAAAATCTTACGATATAATTATTGTAAATATTATTATACGATATATTTATTTATTGTAGTTTTATTATTTTTTTACAATGATGCAAAATGTTATTTGCCTCTGTTTAGACATGGTACGACTCAGTTCGAGATATTTTCGGTTCCAAATTTGTCACGATTAAATCAATTTAAATTGAAGTTTATTCCTTTCAACTTTTAACTATCACCAAAAAAAATTACGGTACGCATCATAAGTTAATCAAACAAATTAAAATTAATCATTTAACAATTGTATTTCAAAAAATATTAAATATTTATTTCTTTTATTTTTTTTTATTACAAAGGGTTAAAATATGAATATATCTAATTTACATCAAGTCATACCTTAATCACTTAAATTAAATTGTCTACAAATTATCAAAGAACTTTAATATTTTTCAGGGAGAGAAATTAAAATTTTAATATTATTTATAAATTTTGATTATAAATTCACATAGTTTTGGCTAAGATTCAACAAGATTTCAGCCGAAACCGGAATCTATACACTTTCGATTTTGAAACAAAAACTATTAAAACAAACTTGATTTCGATTCCAAAAAAATCGCGATCAAATCCACTAACTATTACCATGTTCTCATTCACAAATCAATCATTTTTAGAGAAACATATTTTAAATTTATTTCAAAATTTTGATTTCCTTACTAATGAAAATTTAAATAAAATCCACTTTCAAAAATCTGATTCCTCAAATAATATTTCTGGCATACACACTAATGTCCCGAATTCAATGATTTTTTTCACTGTACCAAGGCGAGTTTTTTCAGCGTTCTTATGTCCTTACTTTTCGAGAGCTCGTCACATAAAAACTCCAAAGTTAAACGTGTTTGACTTGGAGCAATTATAGAATGTATGATCTCCTAGGAAGTTTTCTAGTGTGCGTTTAAGTAAGGTCATAAGCTCGTTGAAAAGACTTATTTTTACAGTGAGGACGGTCGTCTGAATCCGATACGTTACATACACAAGAAATGGGGAAAAAACAGCTGGTCAAAGAAAATCATGTCAAGGTAAAATAGACTTGGAAAAAAGCAGCCAGGAATATGGAAGCAAGCATCATGCTTTATACAAAGTTCAACGTTTTATGTGAAACTTCTAGCAGTCCTCAAAATATTGGGGAAAAAATGTTTTGATTATAAAAAATAAGATGGCTAAATCAAATGGACACAATCAACTGGTGATAAATGTGGCCAAATACTGGATTTGCTTCCATCAAAGGGTGATTTCACCCGAGACCGAGAGTCATTAGATCATGTGGGACCTTTTTGTGTTTTTAGAGAGCCCCACGCCATGTTCCAGGTTCTCATAGTGCTTGTTGACCAACTATACATGGCGAATTCATAGAAATTAGCCCGAAATACGAGCCAAACAAATGAGAAACAGGGAGGAGAAAAAACTCCCAAAGCTGTCGAATTAGTTGTCTACAATCGTATCGAGGCGAGCTTGTGTATTATGCAAGCCAAGCAAGATCTCAAGGTAAGATAGTTAGCTACCGCCATAGTGTGTGCCACTGAACCGAAACAACAGCTCATAGAGTTAAGAATCAAAGACTGCTGCAGCTTCATCCCAACATTAATCATCGAATGTTGCAAGTTCTTTGCCTGATGAACCAGAAAAAGCTTTCTTAGTATTATATGTTCGCATTATGCTCCTAATATTGTCAAGTGATACATGGGGATCTTATTATTCGAATTCGACAAGAAAATGATCTAGCAGTCGATTGGGACAACTTATATCGGACGTCTTTCAAGTTAGCTCAAGCTAAAACAACTCAATTTTTCAAAAAGCAGGAAACAAGTCAGTAATGGTTCATCTTCTAAAATCAGTTATCAGAATAGATAAATATGAAAGGATTCAAGATGACTCAATCTTGGAGCTCTCAAGGCTTGGATTCCTCAATATTTTTAATCTCAACAAAGTTCAATGACATTGGAAAAAGAATTGAGGCTGTGGAACCTTTTAGCATCCGCTGCTTGTTTAATAACTGAGTCTTTGCTTTGCGGAGAGCTGAGTTCAATGGCCTGTTACCTCTCTGCGCAGCGAAAGAAACTCGATAATAACACCTCATCCGTGACAGCAAATACATTTTTACAGGAAAACAGCATATGATGAAACAAAGTTGAAATTTAAGAACGTGATACTGTTGAGATAAGCTTGAGAAACTTACTGGCGAGTCATCTTCAGAGTCACTTTGTCTATGTTCAGGCACAAAAACCCGGATAACAACCTATGTTTAAATAAAATCGGATAAATAAACCAATTTTTATGCAAAAAATAAGGTAACTATCTCTTTCATGTTACTCAAAAGAGAAGGTGGGTGTACCTCTTCTCTTTCGGAAGTGTACAATCCAGCATCTGCTGTTTGTTTTCTGGGTGTGAAGTTGAAAACATCATGTAGAAACTCATTTTCCTGTATAAACATTATTATCATTAAATATAATAAAAGCAAAGAATTGTCACACCAGAGTATTAAACAATACTAAGAAGTATGAAAGGAACCAGCATGTGCGTTATGAATCCACGTTCCAGGTACTGTTTGAGAAATTTGACCTGGAAAAGAACACAATAAAAAATTAGAGTGGCCTAAGCATCAAAGACATGAAGAATAGCAGATCATATAAAAGTATATACCTGCAGCAATTGGGACAGTGTATGTAACTGCATGCTATGTTTACCAATCTTCAAATTAGTTTTATGAAAACGACCTTCCTGAAAAGCTTGAAGAAATTAGAAACTTGATAGAAGAATTTACTGTCAGTGCAGAAGAATATAAATTAATACCTCCAAAACTTTCAAAACGTCCCACGAAAAGTTCATCTTCAGAATTTTAGTAGCTGAACTGTCGAGGTCACTTAGTCTTACAAGTCTCTTGGCGTGATTAGATACAATTTGTTGCAACTCATGCTTAGAGGAACACTGATTTGATATGTTCTTTTCTTTATCTATAAAACTCATGTTATCAGCAGAAGAATCACTATCAAATTTCTCAAGACATCCCACTTCACATATTAAAGCCAGGGCTTCCAGAGCTGCCATAGAAATGGATCGATCCTCCACTTCTAGTAGATCCATGAAAAAATGTATTGCCCTGTTAAGTGACATTGAAGAATACGTTTTTTAGGCAATGATATTTTTTCCTGGTCCAAGCAGGGAACATTAGCAAATGCTTCACAGATACACGAGTATTCTTTGCTAAATACACTGCTAATCATATACTGGAATTTAATCATTTGTGAGTATTTACTTTACCCTCTCCAGCGATTGTGATTGATGTTCCAGCCATCAACTGTCGTCAGAAGAAGCGACCAAGCAGAAATGGCAGCAGACAGAATAGAATCTGAATGTTTTCTTTCTACAACCTGAGATTAAAACAGAAATGAAAGAGAAAATTCAGAAATGTCGAAGAAGGAGTCAACGAGAAAATATCAGGTAGAATCATGATGTAAAATATATGCGGTCTAGAAATCATAAACCATAGCTTCTAAATTACAGTCTGGTCATCAAGAGCTTTAAGAGGCACCTTCATTAGGAATACATTTAACTAAGTAACAAAATGAATAAGAGAAGTAGAGTCACAATTGGATTTGTCTCGTCAATAGTTCTCTTTCTCTCTGGACTAGTTTTTTTCCAAATGGACATCACTCGGTTATCACCAGTCAATACATGAGATAAACAACTGAGAAAAATATTGAAGCTACAGCAAACTAATCATACCTTTAGTGGGCATTACAAGCATTAATGTTTTTTATTGTTAAAATATTGTATTCTGTCTCAACAAATCTCAACAAAATAGAATCCGCAAACTGAAGTATATAAATGATCTTGACAAAGTTCACCATAAATCTATTGAATCAAGCACCACATTTGGCAATAATAAAATATTTTGAGAAATGTCTATGTTATCTTATGGCATAATAGTGCGTCATAGTTTAATCATATTCAAACACAAGGACGCACATACATTTTCGATGGGTCTGGAATTAATGAAGTTCCACATTATCTGCATGGAAGCTTCAGTTTCCTCAAAATCATTTCCACCAACAAATGTGATGATTGACAAACAGTCGATCACCTGTAGACAACATAACAGTATAACTCAAATAATGGACAAAAAGATGAAGATGGAGGGATACTTCCTTTAGCATTAATATTGAGACAAAAATGAGTAATTCAACTTCTAGACTGCAAATCCATAATTGAGAATCATACATACAGATAATAAAAATGTTTCATTCCTAGAACTGAATGTTTGTGAGATTATGGGAACTGACTCCTTGTAAAGTTCGTGTGCGTTATCCCCACAACCTATTGTTATTGCCAAGAGTCCTGCATTAAATTATGTATAAGCAGCTGCTATTGCAAAAGAGAATTTCTACCAAAATGTGTTGCTAAGGATGGAGAATAACCGAGGACACGAGAAGCTAAAACAATCTCTTTGGAAGACGCCTTCTTGAAAGAGTTCAAGCATCTATACATTAATGTCGCAAAGCTGCAGAAGATCAAGAGTAATTCATCTCAAAGTTTTGTACACAACTAGCCACACAGGCATCTTTAACAAAGTGAGAAAGGAAACAGAGCACCAAAAGTCTATTGGATACGGTATCAAGGCTAGTAAAAAATGTTTTTTTATGTGAAGGAACATAGTTAGTCTCTTTCACTAAAACATCCAGGTAAAGAAGCACACCGTTATTAAATCATATAGCTGTTCAAGTTCATGAATCATCAAGCAAAAAGAGCTGAAATGAATGCTAATTCAGAAACCGATCAAGAAAGCAGTGCACGTGCTTACTTTTTTCCAGCAATTTGGCTGCGACATTTAACAGTAAAGCTGTAAATAATCGAAGATAGTGCTCCCTCCCTTGTTGATCCCCTTCACAAAGTATACTAGGTAGGTCATCAAAGAACTTGAAAATAATGAGAAGCAAAATTTATAAGTCAAACAAGACGGTGGCACCTTTTGTGGAGTAAATCATCCAAAACCCGATCCATTGGTGTAGAGCACAAGTTGGTTTAATTCAGCATAAATTATTATTGGAATGACATGCAACAAATCTGCTGCAGCGAAGACCTGCAAAAAACAAGAATATATAGTTGATAATTCACATTTCCATAAAACCTTGGGAAACAATGGGAACAAAACCAAACATACTCTAAAAGTCATAAAACACTGGGAAACAATGAAAACAACACCAAACATACTCTAAAAGTTTGACAATGACCAAGATTGTGCGTCCACATTAAATTTGATGTGTTTATGTTACGGCCCAAGCCCTATGTGTAATGGGCCTAGGATAAAACAAGCTCAATTGTTATAAATCCTTACAAAAGTCTAGAAAGAAAGGAAGGAATAAATATGTGAGGGAGGGAGTTATTATGGTCATTCGGTTGTTTTGTTTTGAGAGTTGTAACTAGCTTAGCTATGGAAATACTAGCATTTGGCTAGGATTTGTGCACATAGATCATCTCTGGGAAATTATTTCTATTCTATTTGCAATCTAATTTGAGTTCTTGATTTGTGGATGTAACAGTTTGACTATCTTATGGGATTTTAGAAATGCTCCACTTTGTATTTATCTCAAGCCAATTTTTGCATTTCGGACTTCATGTTGTCTTAAATAACACAGTCATCTGGTCTGAAGTTTTTTGGGGAATGGCACACAGTAACAAGAACTTACAGCGGCCATAAAAACAAACAAACATTAAATTATAAACAGATAAAAAAGGAGTCCTTGGAATTTAAAGCAACAAAACAACATAACCCATTAACTAATTCATTCAAGAAAGTACAAGAAAAAACCAAGGGAATAAGAAACAACGAAAAAAGAACAAAAGTATGAATAAATGAAAAATAAACAAACAAATGGGTTCTTGAAACTGAAAGTTACAACGCAATACGGAGACCCTCTTAAGATTAAGGAATTGAAATTCTCGTTTCAATGGCCAAAAGGGAAAAAATGTGAAAAGGGAAAGAGAAATTATGGACAATCAAGAGAACACTCAAAGGGAATTTGTGGATTCAGCTAAGTGAAAATGTTCAATAATTTGATTAAACAAGAATCTAGACTCAAGGAATAACAGAGATCTTAGCATATTACCACAGGAACTTTACAAACTCTAGTCTAGACAGTAAAGAGAATTTTCAGTCAATCGGGTAATGATCTGTCGAATCTAGAAGACTAAAAAGTAAAAACACTGAAGCAATCGTATATTTTCTAAGAAACATATTTGTACAATTTGAGTACAGTTCTCTACAGAATCCATAGTGTAGACATACATGAATTGAGACTAGGAATACAAAAGAAGATTCCTCACGAACCAAAAGAAGAGAAGAACGTAGAGGATTACACGGCCTCGAATCCCTATTGATTTCAGGCATTTAATTTACAAATTTGATTATTAATTCTGCCTCAACCAGACTTTGATTCAGGCCTCCCGCAAAGTTATATTGCTTAAACAAAGTTTGTCCAGCACATATATTTTGGAATACAGTTTTCTTGAACTTGAGCACAACAAAAGTTTCAAAATTTTAATTTCGTTCAAAACTGAAAAGTTTAAAAATTTTAATTTCGTTCAAAACTTTCTTTGAGCGTCATATGATTTATAACAATTCATTATGTATGTGTTTTAGTTAATTTACCTTTGCTTATTCAAAGTTGGACACTAAACCAATCAGAAATCTTAGGACGGCTTGGTCGTGAAAATTCTAGAAGGCAGATTTTTCTATGTGGAGGAGATCTTCAAAATTTTGTGTAAAATTGTGTTATTTCATATGACCTTATTTATAAGCTTTGATTTGATTCCTGATTCCATCAAGAATCTTGCTCATATTGTGATTCATTATCTTAATCTTATTCATTAATTAATTTAAATTCTCATATTTATCATACAAAGTCAGCTCTTGATAATACATTATATATATATATATATATATATATATATATCTTATATATATATATATATAGATTTAAAATAAAAATAACTTTATTCTATTATTTTAGTTGAATGGACGATAAATATTACAAAACATTAATATGATATTTTATTTTATTGAATTGTGATACTTAATTAATGTTTGAGACCATGTAGATTCTATATGCTCTTTTGCAATTTTTTCTTATATTTTATTCGCATAATTTGATTAGTTTGATTTATTTCAACTAGACAGAGAAATTAATGATAAATTAAAAGAACGAAAACTACTTTCTACTTTTGTATTAAATTTATTAGATAATCCTTATAATTTTTTACCGAATATAATTCTTTTAAAAAATATGAATTATAGTGATAATTTATTTTCATTCATTAGAAATTAATTTTTTAAATATGATATTTTTAAAATTTGTATTACTTATTATTTTATTTATATATGTGTTTTACTACACATATTTATTTGATTGATATTATTTAAATAATATATTTACTATGAAATATTAATCATCAATATTAATTTACAAATGATCCATTCTGATATAAAATTAACTGTCTATAATATGTATTCTAAAAAAACAGAGAAAGTCAAACAAAATCTGCAAATGGTTAAAAGTTAGCAGATCTATATATACCTCTATAAATATATGAGTTTGATTTGTGAATTTTTTTAGTTACACTTTTACACACTATTACTTAATTAATGTTTCATTTATTTATTTTGGTGAATTTTTAATTTTATGATTTAAGAGTTGAGATGGAAAATGAGAATACTTTATTTCATTATTTTAGTTGGATCGACGAAAAATATTACAAATATATTAGTATGATACTTTTTTATATTTTTAATTTAATAATTGTGATATTAATTAATGTCTCAATATATATCTCAAGCTTACATTTTTCTACAAGTGTTATAAAAACTATGTGAGAAAATGTTATTTTTCTTATGATTTTTTTCCAATTAAAATGGATATTGAGAGCATGCAAATTCTATATGCTCTTTTGCAATTTTTTTTGAATATTTTATATGCAATATAATTTGATAATTTTGAGTTATTTCAACGTTATTCATAGAAAAGAAATTAATGAGAAATTAAAAAGAATGAAAATTACTTTATACTTTTATATTAAATTTATGAGATAATCCTTATAATTTTTTAATTAAGACAATCCTTGTAATAAATATGAATTATAACGCTAATTTATTATCATTTATTAGAAATTAAATTTTTTAGATATGATATTTTTAAACTGAATATTGCGTATATGTGTTTTCTACACATATTTATTTGATTGATATTATTTTAAAATTTTATTTAACATGAAATTATTAATCATCAATATTATTTTTCAAATGATCTATTATGATATAAGTTAACTATGTATAATATATATTTTTAAAAAGGAGAAAGTTAAACAAAATTCGCAAGGAGTTAAAAGTTGGCAAAAACAAAATTGATATTTAACTTAATAACAAGTTTATGGGTTTTATTTTAACATCATTATGATTATTTAGTTATTTAACTAATTTTATTTGACAATCGCTATATCACTTCATTTAAAATATTGTGACTTTGGTTTTAGTAATATCATTATTCTATAATTTTAATTTTTATTATTTTCCATTGTGAATAATATTGGAATGGAAAATATTTTTGTTAATTTGATAGAGCTATCATTATGTTATAAGTTACACGAATTGAAAAATATTATATAAATAAATGAATATTTTGATTATCATCTCATGTATTTTATATTTATTGTGTTTTGTTATATTTAGATTAATAATACTTATAAACAAGATGTTAATTCAAACGATTTTACAAATTATCTAAATCTTTATTTTTCATTATTAGTCACCTACGTGGCATCGCACGTGATCATTCCTAGTATATATATATAATATATATATATATATATATATATATATATATATATATATATATATATATATATATATATTATATATATACCCACATCGTATAGATATATATATAAAATAAATAACAATTATTTAATTTCTTAATTAATTGTTAGTAAATTAATTAATCAATTTTACATCATTCTAGAATATTCCATGAAAATTATGTACATATAGTAATCACTATTATAAACATTATTATTTAATTAATAGATTCTATATTACTAAATAAATAATTGTGAACTTATTATAACATCGATCGACGATTAGACAGCGATGATGTATCAAGGTTAATAATCTTATTCATATAATGAAAATTGAAAATTTTGAAGATCAAAATTTTCTATGATCCATTTTTTACTGCTGCTAGTTTTGTAAATTCCTTTACCAAAAACAAAACACTCATTCCTAATATTCTCATTTAATTAACAGTTGAGCTAACTTCCACAACTTTCAATATATAGAATACACTTATAAACTCTTTTATAAGCAATCTGTTTGATCTCCATCAAACTAAAGTTGTCAAATTCAACTCCTTAAACTTGATTATCTCGACAGAAACACAGAATCCGATACTTGTGTGAACTCTCAATGGTTCATGGATATAGCTAGTCGTGAGTACACAACTTCATATGATTCAAAATAATGTTTATTCTTATCGGCTTACCCTAATTAACATCATTCTTTTAATCAACACTTTGATCAAGAATGTCAGAACTCAAGTCTTATTACACCCATTAGATCATGGTAAGAGCTTATGGTAGCATCGCCCCATGATCCCCTATGTATCACTTATAGTGCCTGCAACAACCTTAAGTTATTATTAGCTTACAGTATGGTCCGTTCAACTCATATATCCCGATCGAATCTGCAATCATTGATATATCGAGAGTTACATATGAATTCGATAATGATGTGATGTATCTTTGAGTAATAATAGTGACATCATATGTGCAACTAGGAAGACGCATTTCCCTTAAACACATTTATTGCTTTTGCCAGAAATTCTTTGCACTATTAACTCACCAGATCACATAGGATATCTTCACTCGTAGGTAAACGATGAATCCTTCGCACTGTTAGTACGTAGAGCATCTATGTTGTCTCGAATTAAACGAATAATGGTGTACAACCATAACTGCATAATATTTCACTCAATAAGTGATAACCAGTTGGACAATCCGAGTGAGGGTTATTCATTGCATTATCAAATGATTACTAATATGTATGAATGGATATATTCATGCTCTTGCCAATGAAATACGGCGTTTACATCACATATGTTAGTCTCAACCTCAAGCGAACTTTATCCTTATTTTAAGCAGTAGATTCGACTAAGAATCTGTTTAGAATATACGGTATACTTCGTAATGAGTTTCATGATCTTATGTTGAGAAGCAAAACTAATTGTACCGTTTCCATATTCAAAAAGTTTATCTATGCAACTTACATGGGTATATATATAAAATAAATGTTATAATTTGATAAAAACATTTTTACATAAGAGTCAACAAGCTCAAGTCACAAATTGGTTCAGTGAACACCAATTCTAACAAGATATTACTAAGTCTTAACCAGAAAAACAAAATATTTTCCGAATTTTTTTTAAAAAAGAATTCAACCTGCCTATTCGACACTCCATCCCTTCTACACCATTCTTGATGAATTTTGTAACCAACCGCCCCATTTATGAATCCACCCAAGTCCAAGACCAAACCAAAATAACAACAAACAATGAAAAATAAACAAAATTACAAATAAATATACCAATAAAGAGGTCAATGAAAGGAACCCACCAATGAGAACCCATACAAGAAATACAAATATCGAACCAGAACATATGTTGTATCTGTCACGCCCCGAGACCGGGGTTAGTAGACACCAGCGTTGTTTATCAATCACACAATTAAAAACAACCAGGCCTCGTAGCACAGTATAAACCGAAAACCAGTTTATTATTCATAATTTCTCAAAAACTTATGTCTTTACAACTGAAATAACTAATGCGGAAGCGTCTTACATAAAACTGAAATACTAAAATTCAAAAGATAACATAACTAAACTAAATCATCACTTCACCATCCCCAAAACTGTTCAGATTCTTCCTCTTCAACCTGTTTTTCGGACTTATCTGGGGAAGGGTGTAAGAGGTGAGTATTTTGGGAAATACTCAGTAAATGGGGGATATTGAAAACAACATAAACACTTTTTTATACCATTTTCGAAACATACATATAAATACAACATGCTTTTCATAATCATAACATCGTATCTGTAACATAATAACACTGTGATTTTTCACCTTTCATGGTTTACTGACGTCAGTCCCTAAGTTTTGATCCTCTAAGGGGGCGAGGCCGTAAAACAGTTCTATCCCATTGTTAGGGGCCATATGTTGGAATTCCACCCATTTTCAGGGAATTCTCATAGTGTCAATCAAAAACGTACCAACTTTCGTAAAAACGTATAGACAAAACGACGGTACTCGACCGCATTTTTAAACCAAAAACCGAAAATTTAATATGCATAAACCGAAATTTAAAACAGCCCACTTACATTAAATTCTTGAAAAACTTGGGTTCTTCGAAATTCCTACTTCCCTGGCTGGACGGCGGCAGCGCTTCGCTGTGCTCGAAAACTCCTAAGGGGACTAGGGGGAGATTCTCGAAAATTTGAATGTGTTGTGAGGTGTGATTTTCGAATACAGGGCCCTCCTATTATAGGGGTTGACTGTTATCGGGATCGAGTGATATCGCGTTGAAATCTGACTTAAATCTTTTATCTCAAATCGTGATATATCTATCCGTGATTTGTTCGAAATTTAAATCTTTTATCCCATACAAATTCTCTTGCTTGATATTTTATCCTGGTATCTCCATATCGACTCAAATCTTAGACATTTATCTGCGAAATCTTCGAAATTCCTTAATAAATCCTTAGATTGATAACCCAAAAATATATTATATTCTGACTGATTTAAATATTAATATCCAAGATTACACCATCAAATTATTAATCTAATATTATTATGATGAGATCACGATACTTCAAAATCCCCGATACCGAGGTTAGTCGATATCGGCGTTGTTTATCAATCACACAATTAAAAACAACCAGCCTCGTAGCACAGTATAAACCGAAATACCAGTTTATTAATCATAATTTCTCAAAACTTGAGTCTTTACAACTGAAATAATTAATGCGGAAGCGTCTTACATGAAATTAAAAGTACTAAAATTCAAAAAGAAATAACACGACTAAACTAAAATCACAAAATTCACCATCCCCAAAATTGTTCAGATTCTTCTTCTTCAACCTGTTCTTCAGATTTATCTGAGGAAGATTGTAAGGGGTGAGTATTTTGGGAAATACTCAGCAAGTGGGGGAATTTGAATACCACATAACATTTTATAACAATTTCGAATCATAACATAGCATGTTTTTCATAATCGTAACATCGTATCCGTAACATAATAACACTGCGATTTTTCACCTTTCATGGTTTACTGACGTCAGTCCCTAAGTTTTGATCCTCTAAGGGGGCGAGGCCGTAAAACAGTTCTATCCCACTGTTAGGGGTCATATGTTGGAATTCCACCCATTTTCAGGGAATTCTCACAGTGTCAATCAAAACGTACCAACTTTCGTAAAAACGTATAGACAAAACGACGGTACTCGACCGCATTTTTAAACCAAAAACCGAAAATTTAATATGCATAAAACCGAAATTTAAAACAGCCCACTTACATTAAATTCTTGAAAAACTTGGGTTCTTCGAAATTCCTACTTCCCTGGCTGGACGGCGGCAGCGCTTCGCTGTGCTCGAAAACTCCTAAGGGGACTAGGGGGAGATTCTCGAAAATTTGAATGTGTTGTGAGGTGTGATTTTCGAATACAGGGCCCTCCTATTTATAGGGGTTGGCTGTTATCGGGATCGAGTGATATCGCGTTGAAATCTGACTTAAATCTTTTATCTCAAATCGTGATATATCTATCCGTGATTTGTTCGAAATTTAAATCTTTTATCCCATACAAATTCTCTTGCTTGATCTTTTATCCTGGTATCTCCATATCGACTCAAATCTTAGACATTTATCTGCGAAATCTTCGAAATTCTTTAATAAATCCTTAGATTGA
Organism: Primulina eburnea; assembly: GCF_022965805.1. Classification (NCBI taxonomy): domain Eukaryota; kingdom Viridiplantae; phylum Streptophyta; class Magnoliopsida; order Lamiales; family Gesneriaceae; genus Primulina; species Primulina eburnea. The sequence continues at coordinate 2,310,889 of NC_133113.1, forward strand.
TAACTCAAAAATATATTATATTCTGACTGATTTAAATATTAATATCCAAGATTACACCATCAAATTATTAATCTAATATTATTCTGATGAGATCACGATACTTCAAAATCCCGGGTTTTACAGTATCAACTCCACTGTCTTCAACCAAAATCATTCCACTTCATCCACCATGGACAAAGAAAAGAACAACTCCAGAGAAAATCTTGAACAATTCAACTCAATAATCATTTCAACTAGCCAATTAATCACTGCGTGCACTTGTTAAAGAAAGAAGAAACAATACCTGGTCTTCGAATTTTCTTGCTTCGTGGTAAAAAATTTATTCTTGAAATATGAACTTCATAGGTGCTCGAAGAGGATGCGAAGGGCTAAAAAACAAACATAACTTGTCATGACATGTCATCAAGTATTTTCTATTACTTGACTCTGCGTGATTTTTTATTTTTCTTTTTTTAATGATCAGTTGATATATCTATATATCTATGTATAAAATAAAGTTTTTGTAAAAATAGGAAAGTTTCCGCCAAAATTACTTACTAAAAAAAGAAATAAAATATTTAATGAATATTGACATATGTTTATTGTAATAAATGATCACTTCAATTATTGTTTGCATTGATTATATCAATTCATTTAATTCAATTTTGAATTTAATTAATTTTTATATTAATTCAAATGTAATATATGTATTATATGTTTTTTTTTTTTTGTTTTTTTTACTCAAATTGAAACTAAACTCTGTTTAAAACGTAAACTATTTTAAAATTTTTGTATTGATTATATCAATCAATTTAATTAAAAATTGTATAATTAAATTTAAAATACAAAATGATTGTAATATTCAATATCACTTACTAGGTAAATCATTCAAAATTACATTTTGTTATTTTAAGTAATTTCTTGCCCAAATTACTTGTTGAAAAGAAATACAATATTTAATTAGTTTATTTATTTTTTCTAAAAATAAAATTGTTTGAGTGCTAAAAATTATCACTACAACAAGGTTTTCCAATATATATCTATATAATTTAATTCATTATTAAAACTGCGATATTTAATTTATTATTAAAACTGCATATTAATGTCTGTGTATAACTGCTTGAAAATTGAATCTCTCCTAGAAATTACAAACCAAATTAAATTACATTTCAAGTTTCAAATCCAGAAATTAAATTTCATTCTGAGAATTATAAACCAAATTCAAATTGTTATTCAAAACTTAAATATGAATTTTGAAAATTTGAAACACGTTTCAAAAATTGTGCTCCATTGAAATCATTTTATTAATTTAAAATTAATGGCGTATATATATAAATGTAAGGTTATTATAATTAAAAAATTTCATCTATATTTTAGATGAACTAATTTTTAATTTGATTTTATTTTTGAGATCTAATATATTTATTTGAATGATAGTATAAAATCATTTTTCTCTTCAATATATTAAATTTAATCTTAAACCAACAATTCTTGAATTATTATAGATGATTAAAAAATAATCGTATCAATTTAATATAAACTGTCATTTTTATTATAATTTTTTTATTCATGCAAAATAATATAAACAAGGAAAAAATTTTAATTAACATATTTAGAATTAAAATATATGTATGGAATTTGACATACTCAACAGACAAATTTTGTTAGGTAAATTACTTCAAGGCCAAAATTGATTATGGAGACTATTGTTAATAATCACTGTTAAATAAATTTATATTAAATACCATTTTTTTATACTTGAATACATTTATCTTGTGAGGTATCATTATAAATGTTTTTTTTAGAATTAGTTCCATTTATTTTAATTATTTTTTGTTGTAAATATTTAAACAAAAACATGGATTTGAGAGCCAGAGTATCTCAACAATTTAGTTTTCATGGTTCAGTCAAGATGCTGATTGCAACATCGATATACACATTAAGTGATATTACAAATACAATGATTTCTTTTAATTAAATAAAGTAATTTATCTCCAACATAGATCATTCTCTTAGATTATGCAATGGCACTAGATTGATCGTGACAAGGCTCGAAAAGCATGTTTTGGAAGGAAAAATTCTTACTGGAAGTAATGCAGGTCATAAAGTGCTTATTTCAAGAATGTCATTGACGCCTTCTGATCTAAGACTTCCTTTTAAATTTCAACGAAGACAGTTCAGTATTTTTTGATTGTATCATATGCAACGATAATTAACAAAAGTCAGAGGCAATCATTGTCACATGTAGGACTTTTTTTTAAGAACCCTATTTTTAGTCATGATCAATTGTACGTTGTTGTATCCAGAGTTACGAATCATAAGAGTGTAAAAATTTTGATATGTCATAGTGATAACAACCCAAAAAATTCAACGACAAATGTTGTCTTTAAGGAAGTTTTTCAAAATTTGTAATTTGTTTTTTTTCTAATTGTATGATCTATAATCCATTTAGTTTATTTATATTTTAATTTAAATTATTTATTTAAATTAAAACCACATTAAAAGTTTGTATCATGTTTATCATTTTATTTTGTTACAAGTATTGTTTTCTACATCGTACATAAATTTATATGTGAAAACAATATAATTGATAGACACATTATGTCATTCATTATTTAATACAAACGTGATATTAATTTTCAGTCGAAATATAAAAATGACTCTTTTATTTAGTGTTTCATTGTTAAGATCTATATACATATGAAAACAATAAACATTTCACTTTGATAAAAAGTCACATTGTAGAGAAAATAAAGAAATTATCATACATACTAATTTTAATAATCAATTAGATAAAATAATTCTCCGTGTGTCGCACGGGTGAAAAACTAGTTTATATAAAAATAGAGCTTCTCAATATTTAGAAAGTTCGAGGAAAAATAATTGTTGTCAAAAAAATTATTTATTAGTATTAACGTATTCATATATCATAATAAAATATTTAAAAATAAATACGTAATTAAATGTGAAATCTTTTCAACTTTTTTAAAATTCAAATTTACATTTGATGTCTCTTGAAATTGTAAACTACATTTAAGTGTCTACATTGATTATATTATTTCGTTTAATTGCGGATTTAATTTTTGAATGGTATTTTCCTATATTTAGTTCTCAAAATTCTCTATCATATTAAATAAAATATATTTTTTTACATAATATTATGTTTTTCAAACTTTCAAAAAAGTGTCATAGTAAATTTTGGTATATTGATTGTAAATAACTATTATTATCATCATGTATTTTAATTAGAACTTCAATATAAATATCTTTAACATGTTCTAAAAAACAAATAAATTTTTTATCGAAATTTATTTATTTAATAAATGACAAAAAATTTAACCATTTGAAAAATATTTATTTATTATTTAAAATTTTGATAGACACAATAATTAATTTTATATTTATATTATCTGTAATATTTTTACTCGAGCAAGATAAAATTTTGATAGACACAATAATTAATATTGATAGACACAATATATATTTATATTATCTGTAATATTGTTACTCGAGCAAGATAAAAAATTCAACCTAACAGCAGAAAATTATTATCATAATTTAATTGTTATCTCAAAAGATATAAACATTTTGTATACATTATTTTTTATAATATTTAAAATTTAAATATATTCATTATATTATATCAATAATTTTAATAATTATTAAAATGTTTACTAAATTTAATCATTAATGACATAAAATAAAACTTTTAGATCGCTATATTCAGATAGAGCTAATATCATAATTGTAAAAATTAATGATGTAAGGCCCGAGATATTAGAATTTTAATCCGAGATTATTTAATTTACGAATTTTGGAATGATGAATTAGATTCCACGGTTTTTGTAATTAATTATGATTGAAATTGAATTAAAAAGAGTTGTGAGGACCAAATTGAAAATAGTGAAGATTTCAGGGGTTAAAATGCAATTATGCTTGAGTGGGACACTTGTCATGCATTTGATTATAAAATTTGGTCTTCCTCAACATTTCGGATAAAGGAGAAACAGCCGAGAGCTCAAAGGAATTGCAAAGATTTTTAGAATCTTCAAACCGTGATTTTATACTATTCGTGTATCAGATTTTCAATCCGAACACAGTACTGATGGGATCGATTAGGGAGAAAATCGTTGAGCTACAATAGCTCGGTTCTTGAAATAATGAACACCGATGAATTAAATCGAGTTTGGTGTTCAAATCAAGCGGAAATTACTCGAAATAATCCTTCGTAGAAACCGAATAAATATTTTGTAAACCATTTAAAATATATGCACGTTGAATGAGTTAAAATATTCAGTTGAAGCATTTTATGAAACACTTGGTATACAATATTTTGGTATTTGAAGAAGACATACAATGCTTCAATAATGCATCTTTAAAACTATGAAAATGATAAGTAAATGCAATAAACAAATAGACACGAATTTTTTTATGGATGTTCGGAGATTTCAAACACTCCTACGTCACCCCTTCTTCCCCTTGGGAAGGATCCACTAGAAGACTTTGATTTATACAACTACTTGTACAAACCTAATCCGGAAGGGAAGCACCCAACTAGAACTCCTAGCACTCAAGATTGTAGCCAGCACCTCACAATCAGCATATTGTTTAATGTCTCATATGCAAAGACTACATACACAAGTTTATTGTCTTTGTGCAAGACTCACTCAACTAATCTTTGAAGTTCAACTCTCTTGTATATGTGTAAGTGATTGTGTGTGAGAAATTTATCATTTACAGTGTATATCTCAAATGTATCCTCACACAAGGGATTGTGCTCTCAACTAGCTGATTTCTTCATGCTAACTGCCCATGCTTTGAATCCTCTTCAAAAGCTATTGTTTGATCTTCAATATGTTGTATTTATAGGCTCCAACACTAATATATACGTTAGACACAAGAATATGACCGTTGGAAAGTTTCTGTACTGTTTTTGGAATTGCAACGGTCAAATTTGTCTTGCTGGACATTTTCTCGACTGGTCAACTCTGATCAACTGGTCAACTCAACTGGTCAATCAGTTCAACTGGTTCAGTTGGTCTGGTTCAGTTCAACTGGTTCAGTTGGACTGGTTCAACTGGTCTTCAGCTGGTCTAGTTCAGTTTCAGCTGGTTCAGTTCAGTTGGTCTGGTTCAAATGGTCTTCAGCTGGTCTGGTTCAGTTTCAGTTGGTCAGCAGCTGGTTCAGTTCAGTTGGTTGGTTAGCTGGTCAACAGTTGGTTCAGTTTCAGCTGGTGTGCTGAGATCAGCCTAGCTGATTTCAGTTTGTGCAGAACCAGTAACTTCATCGTCATTTATCAGCATCTTAAGATTTGATTCTGACTTTGACTTCTATAGATGATTTGTAGATCATTGTCTTATATTTCCAACGCATACTAAATCGCTTCATTTCGATAACCGAGATGAGAGATATGACCAAAATACCGCAGCTGCTCAAACTCAACTGATTGCTGTTTTCGTGTGATAAGTTCGGTAATTGAGCGATCAGTTAGACCATGATAATATCTGATTTTGTCCAACTGACGTGAAATACGATTTGTTCCAAATTGAGTTTTCTAATCATTGTAGTTGGCGGATTGTCATTTGGATAATCCAGTTGAGAGATATCATCAAAATACCGAAGCTCGCCAGAAATTCAGTTTGTGCAAAATTCAGTTTCAGCTTGCTTCTTATGTTTGCAACTTCACACTTGAATAAATATATTAGAAACACAATAACAAGTTTTGTTAACATCAAAATCAAGATTGCAAACTTGAAAAGTTCCAACAAGTACCATGCTCCTCTCGTCGACATCCACAACTGGACGTAAGTTTTATTGAGTTCTGTTATCATTTGAAATTATGATATTGGAGGAAATTGTTATTTGATCTGTATTATGTGCTCTGGGAGTACTAGATATCGTATAATCGAAGTCGGATCGAAGAACAGATTGATTATGAAATTGTTATGAAATTCTGATTATATCGATTGAAATTGAACAAATTTGAACTATGGAATGATTACAGACTATATCGGATATGGGTTATGATTTGTAATTGATATCTGTTAATATAGTATTGACGGGAATATTGGGACCGTGCCGTTATGCCGTTGATTTGAATTAAATTCAGATTAATCAGATTCAGTATTGAATTTTGAATGGAATGTTGATATTACTATCCTCGATATGTCATTTCAGATTGACAGAGACAGGCTTGAATTCAGAACTTCCAATTCTTCAGACCGAGACTACGAACGAATGTCTAAGTCAATGTTATTTTATTGCAATTTTTTGACATTGATATGTTTAGTCTCTTTATTTATAGAAAAGCAGAGTATAGCAGATAGCTATTGAGCAAGAGTCACTGACAGAGGTGCCTGATGGTGATCGAGTGGTCACAGACACATTTCACATTGTCATAATAGGAAAGGCGGATGTGCCAAGTCTGTGGCGGATATGCCAGGACACTGTATTATTGACTTATATTGATGTTGCTTAAGAGTGGATTGACTCTTATCGCTGAAAGTCGATATAGGTTCCAATGTCCAGGAACCGGGATCCCTAGATTAGAGATGATTTGAGTCGGAGATGACGAGTCACTAGTTGAGTTACAGTTTTATATCGATTCATGTTTTCAGATTACATTACATGTTATTGATATTTGTTTCATGCTTTTATATGTTTGATATGATTGCATGTATACATTGCTTATACTGGGATGTATTTCTCACCGGAGTTATTCGGCTGTTGTCGTGTTTGTATGTGTGCATGGAAACAGGTGGGATATGATCAGGGTCAAGGAGATGAGGAGAGATTGATATAGAGTGGAGACTACGGACTTTGACATAGATTTGGGTTTCAGCACTTGATGTATAATAGTCGAACCCTAGTTTGAGTTTGATGTATGTTGTACAAGATTTGTACTTTTATACTGATATGTATATGAGTTTGACTCCATTACGTTCCACATTTAAAAAAAAAAATTTAGACCCAGATTAATTAATTGATCCATTTATCCCAATGAAGATTAAGAAGATGATTAGCGTCCGGGTCCCCACAACAGGTGGTATCAGAGTTGAAATGACAGATATTGTCCGAAGCGCATAGCAGTCGATTCAGTATCCATCCTGGTGGCAGAAAGATGTATAATGATTTGAAAAGATAGTTTTGGTGGAAACAGATTGTAATGCCCGAGAATTAATCACTGTTAATCAAAGATTATTGACTTATAATTTAACGTAATTACAAAAGAGCCAACGGAGACACGATTTAAGATAATGTGCGGCCATTTATTTAGAATTTCAGAATGTATTGCCGATGCAATACCGCACCCGCGCTCATGGTTAGACCGCACCCGCGGTCGATGTCCAGTAGGTTAGCAATTTTTGGAAAAACTGAGACCGCACCCGCTGTGCTAACGAGACCGCACCCGCGGTGCGACGTGTGTTGCGAAAATTGTGCCACCTCGTCGAATTCATGCATTGATATATATCTATATATATATATATATATATAACGTTTATCCCTTCGAAATCATTCAGCCAAAAATCGAGAAAAAGGTCTGAGGAATTGTGTTGAAAATCCTTACGCCTTTTGCGAGAAATCCGTCCGTCTGATTTTGAATCCGACTTCGGTATTGAGTTCCTATCAACGTAGGCTACAACTGGACGTAAGTTTTACTACGTTTTGACATGTTTTAGAATTATGATATTGTCAGAATTGAATGGAATTCATATATGATGTTCTTGACATATTAGACATCATATAATCGAAGTCAGATTAGGAAACGAACTGATTATGGAATTGTTATGAATTTTTAGGGTATATTGATTTATACCGAACAGATTTGATTTACGGTTGAATTACGGATTGTATGGGATATGGGTTATGGATTGTAACTGTGATTCGAGAATGTGGTATTGACGGGGATATTGAAATTGTACCGTTATGCCGTTGATTTTGAATTAAATCAAGATTGATCAGATTGTTATTGATTTGAAAGGTATATTGACATGAGATTATTGATATTGTCATTGCCAGACAGACTGTGAATTCAGGACTTCGACTGAGCCAGAAACCGACGAAAGAAAGGTATAAGTCAATGTGGTATTGGGAGATCGAATTGAGTCGGTTAGACTTGAGTTTCCCTAAATCACATACTTTACTTTATTGCATTGATATTGCATTGATTTGATTGATATACTTGTTCTCTTGATTATAGATAGTAGGTATTAGACGAGTAGTCTTATGACAGAAGTGCCTGATAGTGGTGGGATCACCACGGGCACATTGCTCGATGTCATGAGATATTGTATTGGCGGAGGTGCCATAGTCTGCTACTGGATAATTGGCTATCGATGTGGATAGAATTATAGCTCATTCTATTACTGGTGATCAGTATTGTATCGATGTGGATAGAATTATAACTTCTTATATTACTGTTGATCGATGTTATATCGATGTGGATATAATCGGAGTTTCTTCTATTACTGGTGATCGATACTATACTGATGTGGATAGAACCAGAGCTTCTCTATTACTGGTGATCGATACTATATCGACGTGGATAGAACTGGAGTCTTTTCTATTACTGTTGGTCGATATGGAATGCCAATGTCTGGAGACCGGGATTCCTAGACTAGGATTGAGTCTAGTCTGAAACGTGGAGTCACGTATATGTCGACAGTCTATGATTGATTATGTTTCAGAGTTTGATACATATATCTGTTACCTGATTACATGCTTTATATTTGTTTATATGATTGCATGTTTCGTTGATTTATACTGGGATTATATTCTCACCGGAATTATCCGGCTGTTGTCTTGTCTGTATGTGTACTTGACAACAGGTGGGACAGGTTCAGGGTCGAGGAGATGAGGAGAGATCGAGTTAGAGTGGAGACTTCGGACTTTGATCTGAGATAGGGTTTGAACACTTGATATTAGTTGTTAAACTCTAGTTTGAATAAATGTTTATGATACAGGACTTGTATTTTATATACTGATATGTATATATGTCTTGATTTCACTACGTTCCGCATTTTAAAAAGAAAAATTTTTAGACCTTGTTTTATAATCGATTAATTAGTCCCAATGATGATTAAGAACTTGATTAGCGTCCGGGTCCCCTACACAGATGAAAGCTGATATTGTTGAATTTGTATCCAAATGTCTGAATTGCCAGCAGGTGAAAGCCGAAAGAAAGAAAGCAGGAGGACTGTTACAGAGTTTGTCTATTCTTGAATGGAAATAAGATCACATTTCCATGGATTTTGTAACGAAGCTACTACGTTCCTCCCAAGGTTGTGATGCGATTTGGGTTGTGATTGACAGATTAACCAAATTAGCATGTTTTATTCCGTGTAAGATGACGTACAGACATGACCAAATGGCAGAGATCTATGTCAGAGAAGTGGTCAGACTGCATGGAGTGCCGAAGTCGATTGTTTCAAACCATGATCCTCGGTTTACTTCGCACTTTCTGGCAGAGTTTGTAGCACACTCTAGGGTACGAAGTTACATCTGAGTACCGTATATCATCCACAGACTGACGGACAGTCAGAGCGGACTCTCCAGACATTGGAAGATATGCTTAGAGCTGTAGTACTTGATTTTAGCACTAGTTAGCAAGATTCTTTGCCACTTTGTGAGTTCTCGTACAACAATAGCTATCAGACAAGTATTGAGATGGCTCCTTTCGAGACGTTGTACGGGAAAAAATGCAGATCCCCTTTGTATTGGGATGATATCTCTGAGGTACCTGAGTTTGGACCTGATATAATTGAGATATGACAGAAAAAAGTAAAGCTGATTCAGAAGAGAATGAAGACAGCTCAAAACAGACAAGCCAAATATGCCAATTTTCGACGTAGACCGTTGGTATTTGAGACAGGAGACCGAGTATTTTTAAAGATTTCACCTTTCAGAGGAGTTGTCAGATTTAGCAAGAAAGGGAAGCTGTCTCCACGATATATTGGGCTGTACGAGATTCTCGAGAAGATAGGAGATCGTGCCTATCGACTCGCATTACTGCCTTTTCTATCTGGAATACATGATGTCTTTCATGTATCTATACTGCAGAAGTATCTCCCTGATGATTCTCACATTATTCAGCCAGACGAGGCAAAACTTGATGAATCTCTGAGTTACATCGAGAAACCAATCCAGATTATTGATTGTAAAGAAAAACAACTCAGAACGAAGATTATTCCTCTTGTTAAGTCCAGTGGACTCCTCATGGCATTGAGGAAGCTACCTGGGAGACTGAATCAGATATGAGACAGGAATTCCCAGAGTTATTTCACTGATGTGAGTCTTTTATTTTAGCTTCTGTTATCTTCTTATCTGATATGATTTGACTACCTACAATTTCGAGGACGAAATCATGTCTCGGAGGGGGAGAATCAACACCCTGAGATCTCTGAGTATCCCTTTGAGGGCAGACTCTAGCAAAATGTCCATGCTGTCTACAAATACGGCAACTACCGAATAACTCCGGATCAGCGGCACAGACTGATAGACAATCCGCTGCTGTTCATTCGTTCCAACCAACCCCAGCTCAGTCACAACAGAGGCCAGGAGGTAGCCAGACCGTGAGCCAGCCTCCTAGACAGCAGGTCAGAGTATTTGCTTTGACAGAGGAGCGGGCCCAGGAAGCACCAGATGATGTTGTTGCAGGTAACTATTTTTGATGTGGTTACCCTGCTTATGTATTGATAGATACGGGTGCTTCTCATACATTTATATCTGAACAATTTGCATTGAGTCATCCATTGCCAGTTGAGTCTTTATCATAGTGTCTGTCTCTTCTCCTTTGGGGACATGTTTGATATCAGTGAATTCTGTGAAACATTGTATGCTACAGTATGACGAGCATGAGATTGAGTTAGATTGCATCGTACTTGGGTTGTCTGATTTTGACTGTATCATCGGTATTGATATGCTGACCAAGTACATAGCTAATGTTGATTGTTTCCACAAGATTGTGAGATTCAGACCGGATATGACTGATGAGTGGAAATTCTACGGTAATGGTTCTAGATCTAGAATTTTTTTGATATCCGTATTATCTATGACTCGATTGTTACAGAAAGGAGCAGAGAGATTCCTCGTCTATTCAGTTGATCTACTGAAATCGAGTCCATCATTGGCGGATTTGCAGTGGTGTGTGAGTTTGCTGATGTCTTCCCAGATGAGATTCCTGGATTGCTTCCAATTCGAGAGATAGAGTTCAGTATTGAGTTGATGCCAGGTACAGTTTCGATTTCGAGGGTTCCGTACAGAATGGCACCGATTGAGTTGAAAGAATTGAAAGAACAGTTGGAGGATTTACTGGCCAAGGGGTATATCAGACCAAGTGTGTCTCCTTGGGGTGCTCCAGTACTGTTTGTGAGAAAGAAAGACGGTTCAATAAGACTTTGCATTGACTACCGGCAACTGAACAAAGCTACGGTAAAGAACAAATATCCTTGCCTCGTATAAATGATTTGTTTGATCAGTTGCAGGGTTCTTCTGTATATTCCAAGATCGATCTGAGATCTGGATATCATCAGCTGAGAGTCAGGGATTCTGATATCTCGAAGACATCATTCAGAACCAGGTATGGACATTATGAGTTTATTGTCATGCCATTTGGTTTGATGAATGCACCGGCTGTATTCATGGGTCTGATCAACCGTGTATTTCAGAAATATCTTGATGATTTCGTTATTATATTCATTGATGACATTCTGATTTATTCGAAGAATATGATTGAGCATGCTGAGCATTTAAGAACTGTGTTGAAAATTCTGAGGACTGAGAAACTGTATGCTAAACTGTCGAAATGCGAGTTTTGGTTGAGACAACTTGTATTTCTGGGGCATATTATATCCGAAGACGGTATATCAGTTGATCCCAGTAAGGTTGAGGCAGTGATTTCTTGGCCGAGACCGACATCAATACCCGAGATTCGCAGTTTTATGGGTTTGGCAGGATACTACCGTCGATTTATAAAAGATTTTTCTAGCATGCGATTACTCAGCTGACTCAGAAGAATACTCCATTTGTTTGGTCTGAAGAATGTGAGACCAGCTTTCTTGAATTGAAGAAAAGACTGACCAGTGCACCGATACTGACTATTCCCTCAGGTACTGGTGATTTTGTGGTTTATTGCGATGCATCTCACCGAGGATTGGGTTGTATTCTGATGCAGCGAGGACATGTTATTGCTTATGCCTCGAGACAGCTGAAGGTACACGAGACTCGCTACCCAATTCATGATCTTGAATTGGCTGCCATTGTATTTGCTTTGAAGATATGGCGACACTACCTATATGGTAAGAAGTTCGGAATCTATTCTGATAATAAAAGCTTGAAATATTTGTTTTCACAGTCTGAATTGAATATGGGACAAAGAAGATGGCTTGATTTATTGAAAGACTTTTATTGTGAAATCAAATACTACCCAGAAAAATCGAATGCAGCAGCTGATGCACTGAGTCGAAAGGTATGTTCTTTGTCCTTATCGACTATTGGTGTTTCAAATTTGATTGAAGATTGTTGTCATTCTGGATTAGTATTTGAGGCCGATTGTCAACCTTTGAGATTATATGCTATTCAAGCTGAGCCAGAACTGATTGTTAGAATCAAAGAAGCACAGAAAATGGATCAGGAAGAGGATGAGAGATTACAATTAGCGTGGAGATCCGGACTTAGAGTAGATTGACTTTCAGTACCTGATGTAGTGACTGAACTTTAGTTTGCGATGAATAAATGTTGTACAAGACTTGTACTTTTGTATTGACATATATATATCAGATCGAATACATTACGTTTCCGCGCTTGCATTCTAAAGAAAAAAAATTTATGAACCACATTACTTAATCGTTAAATTGATTCTTAATAATGATTAAGAAGACGAATTAAGTTCGGGTCCCCACAAATGACGTGTCATGCTCTAATTTGAAATTTATATATTGTAATTTAATTTGATTATATTTAAATTAGGATTATAATATAATTATGAAAAGAGAGATCGAACTGTAATTTTGAAATAATTTTATTTTTTATAAAAACAACAACAGGCCATGACAATAAGTATTTTAACTATATTATACCAAAACTTAATAAATAGTAAGATATGTGGATCCTCCTAAATTTAGGTAAAGATGGATGTACCACCACTGTTTTTTTGTTTTTTAATTGAAAATGGATCGTCCGAATTTTAGTTTCAAGTAAAAATAAGAGTAATATGGATAATGAATATTTTGACACTAATGATTTGTTTAAAAGACCAAGTTATTTATTTGGATATCTTACGTACGTAGTGGTTAAATTTTAAAAGTTTTATTTTTAAAATAAATTTTTATTTTAGTTTCAAAGTGAACTAAAACCAGCGTTGAATGAGAACTGAATAATTAATTAATATGTCTCTTATGAAATGGTCTTACGAATTTTTATTTGTTTGACGGGTCAATCATGCCTATATTTACAATAATAAGTAATATCTTTTGCATAAAAATAATATTTTTTGATAAATGACTCAAAGAAGAAACGAGTCTAAAAAATAGCATTCAAAAATTTGATCTCGGCTCCATCACCTGATTTAGGTTGTGCTGAATATTATTTGAATTCGAAAATATAAATAAGTACGACATGCTTTCGAAATTTTTTTTTTTAATATCTTTCATCCCTCACTTTAGACAAAATAAAAATGGCTTATCTGTTTAATGTCATCTGAGCGATCGACCCTTTGAAAATTTATTGGACGCTGAAAATTCGATTAGTTTGTTATTCCTATCTACCTGCACATAAAAACAATTGAAATTTTAGCTTGCACCATCTTTTTTTTTTTTTTTTTTTGAAAATAGCTTGCACCATCTTTAATGGTTAAAGGGCTGTATAATTTTTTCTCACAAATCTATCTGATTATTGTTATGAAGTACAAATATTTACTCTTTCTATATTTTTAGGGTTTTGAGTCATTGTGAGTTTTATGATGCTATCCAGAGTCATGATTCATAAGTGTCTTAAAAATTTGATATGTGTTATTGATAACAAAATATTCAACGACAAACGTTGTATTTAAAAAAATTGAAATTCATAAATTAATTTTTTTATATTAATTATACATTGTATAATATATTTAATTTATTTGTATTTTAATTATTTATTCAAATGTTCATACTTACTAATTTTCGTCATTAATTACATAAAACAATGTGCGTGCGTCGTACGTGTGAAATACTAGTTTATAATAATTAATAATATTTTTTTCAAATAAAATACTATTTTTCATAAATAACTCGAATAAAATATTCGTCTAAAAAATTTGTGATAATTAAATGAATGAAGCAAGTAAAAATGAGGTGGGGTTTATTCCCAAGGGGTGTGACACAATAATTTTTTATTTTTATTTTTGTATTGGCTAATTGGGTTAAACTATTGGCATGGATTTATTTTAGTTTGAAGTTCCTTAGTCTTCCCTAAAATTTTATATTAAATTTTTAAAGCTACATTTTATTGTAACTAGTATTTCACCCGTACGATGCACGGACATTTATTTTTTCTAATTAATGATTAAAATTAGTAAGTATGATAATCTGTTTCACTTTCTACATAAAATGACGGTTTAACAAACTGAAATGTCTATTGTTTTCATATACATATAGATCTTAACAATAAAAAATGAATAAAAGAGCCATTTTTGTATTTCGGCTGAAAAATAATATCACATTTGTGATCTGACTGTTGTGCGTGATGAAACGATTACATATGTATTTATAGATTAAAAAAAACATCGATTTTAAATGAAACGATTTCAAACGGAGCAAAAATTTTGGGACATGTGTCAAAATTCAGAATTCAAATGTAAATTTAGATTTGTATTTCGTTTTTAATTCCAACATGTATGAGGTTTATAATTCCCAGAAGGGAATTGAATTTGTATTGGTAAATTGAAATGTAATTTAATTTTGTTTGTTATTCCAAGAATATATTCAATTTTCAAGGATTATACATACACATACATTAATATGTAGTTTTAATAATGAATTAAATAACTTTAGTCATTTATTATAATAACATGTTTCGATTATTTCCTTTTATAGAATGTTTATTTAGGCGAAAAATTACTAAAAATAGTAGACAACTCTGCTTTTATAAATATATATATAGATTTTTGTGCTCTCTTATTTGAATTTTTAAGAAGACAATTCAAGATATACTATATACATATGGTTTTGGAAGAAAACTACAACATATTAATTATTTCAAATTAAGGTAATTTCGAAATAATATGTATTTGAGATAAAAAAAATTATGATTATTAAATGGTAAATTAATGTTGGAAAACTTTGTTGTACTGATAACTTTTAACACTCAACCAATTTTATTTTTAGAAAAATTAAATAAACTAATTAAATATTATATTTCTTTTTTAGTAAGTAATTTGGGCAGAAATTACTTAAAATAGAAAAATTTATTTTTGAATGGTTTACTTAATGAGTGATACTGAACATTGCAATCATTTGTATTTTAAATTTATTTATATTGTTTTTAACTAAACTGATTGATATAATCAATACAAAATTTTAATATAATTTATTTTTCAATAGAGTTTAGTTTTAATTTGAATAAAAAAAATTAAAAAACATATAATATATAAATTACATTTGAATTAATATAAAATTAATTAAATTCAAAATTGAATTAAATGAATTGATATAATCAATGCAAACAATAATTGAAGTGATTATTTATTGTAGTACACATATATCAATAATCATAATAAATCTTTTCTTTTTTAGAAATGACATTTTGGAGGGAAATTACTATTTTTGGCAAAAACTCTGTTTTTATATATATAGATTTACAAATTATGTAAGAAAATTACAATGTTTGGACTGATAAATGGTACTAACTGTTCGATTTTAAATTTTTTGTCTGATTTAAGAAAACCAACAAAATCGGGGCATTCCGAGAATCGAACTCGGGACCTCTCGCACCCAAAGCGAGAATCATACCACTAGACCAAATGCCCTTTTCTACTGAGGAAAAGCCTGAATACATATATTTCTTTTATAAAGTTATTTTACAAAACTTTCTCCGTCAGGTTTTATTCACACACAATGCTAGATTATATTTCTTAAAAATTGGACTTAATAAAAATTATCTTACTCATAATTATAACAGTACTCAATAAAGATAAAAACTCACTACGATTAACCGGAAAAATGTCAAAAATAAATTTTCTCGATATCATAGATCTAATCGGAGTATTAAAGATCTCGAAGATAATCGAATCTATTGGAACACATTAATTGATAAAGCTATCAATCATTTATGTGTGCACGCGCGCACGCGCGCACACACACACACACACATATATAAAGCCTCTTCAGTATCATAGACTGATGTTAAACTATTCAGCATTGTAAGCTAATGAGAGAAGCAACATGTAAGCCGATGCAGAGGCCATTCAATTAGGGGTGAGCATTCGATCGGTTCTGTTACCGACCAAATCGAATATGTCATAACCAAACCGAAACGAAATATTTATCCATAACTGAACCAACCGAATTAATTTTCATAATCGATGAAAACCGAACCGAATTACCGACCGAATTAACCGATTAACTTTACAAAAAATTTTTAATTTAATTTTAATTATGTATGTAATTTTTTCTTGAACAATACAATCTAGAAAAATTCATAAAAATATAAAATCACACACATCACAAATTTATAAGTTTTGTTTGAATACAATTAATACATGTTTTTTTTTTATAAAATAACATAACATGGACGGACATCATATCGACCGATGACTAAAGATGGGTGGGCGGCGGATGAAGTCAATAGTGGATAATAGAGAAGTGAGAACGAGAAAATCAAGGTGTTTAGAATTAGATTAGAATTAAGGTTGATTTTAAAATTAAAAATTTAAATTTATATAAAAATTGATAAATAATAAAAATTTATTAAATAATAGCATTTATTATATCGGTTAATTCGGTTAATCGATTTCAAAATTTTGAAAACCTTAACCGAACCGAAGTAATCGATATAATCAATTTTTTTTAATTTAAAAATAAAATTTCCGAAATAACCAAACTGAATTTCTAAATTGGCTATGTTCGATCGATTAATTCGATTTAACCGAAATTTTACGTAAAAGAGATTTTTTTATTGAAATATTTTCTACATTCATTTTGAGGATATTAACTAATTAATTAATTAATATTCAATGTAGTATAGAAATAATTGCGAATATCACATCAACTGGTGGTAGTAATACTATTTTTTTTATGAACAAAAGAAAAGAAAAAAAGTCAATTGTGTACCCAAAAAAAAAAAAAACAAACAGACATTGAGTTCACGTGAAAACTCGCAACTTGCCATGTGAAAATTCTTGGGGCTTTCATGCAAGGGTTACTCGTCCACATTATGTTTGTTTTATTTTGTGAAATTAAGGATTTAACTATTATTGATTTATATATTATAAATTTAACTTAAAATTTGTAATAATCACAAATTTTTCGTGGAACATATGCCCAATTCTTTGGAATATTCCCCGTCACAATGCATGTCCCATTATAATTTTATAAATTCCAAATTTTATTCGAAAGAAATTAAAATTGAAGCCACCCATTCCATATCCACTCCAACGGCTTCGTCGATGCTGCCTCTAAGGGCACTGCCCTTACCCATTTATTAGCTGCCAAGTGGCACTTAATTTCAAACTTTTTAAATAAATAAAAATTTATGAAAACTTAAGTGTTATCTCAAAAAACGGTTCACTAACCATGGTTCACTTTTTAAAAATGAGAACTCGTCAAATTCGAGACTCCTTTTTCCACCTTTATTTTTAAGTTTTTTTCCCAATCTTTTTTTTTGTTAATATTAATATATAAATAACAAGAAAATAAAATAAGGCAAAATAATTATGACGAAAAGCCGGTTAGTGAACCGGCTTTTTGAGATAACATATGAGTTTTGATAAATTTTTATTTATTTAAAAAGCTTGAAATTAATTGCCACTTGGCAGCTAATAAATGGTTAAGGGCAGTACCCGTAGAGGCAACATCTATATTACCCACCCGAACTTCAAATTCCTCTGGAAACTAATGAGTAGTGAGCAATCAAAGTAACAAAATAATGGAAAATTTTGTAAGTTAAAAGAGAGATAAAATTAAAAGAACGTATTTTGAACGTCATCCTAGACTAACACATTTGAAATATATCAACATTATTATTGAAAATCGCTTTTGACTTTCAACATAATTTGAATTTAACATATCCAAACAAGTCAAATGAATTGAAACCTGTATTTGGATTAAGCTATCCAAACCATAGATTTTAAATCAATGCTCTCAAATACATTGTAGTTTGATAGAAATTATGAAATTATTCCTGATGATACAATATTTTGACAAAAACTTGTGAGACGATCTCACGAATATTATTTTGTGAGACATATATCTTATTTAAGTCATCCATAAAAATGTATTATTTTTTATTCTAAGAGTATTACTTTTTATTGTGAATATCGATAAAATTGACTCATTTCACAAATAAAGATTCGTGAAACCATTTCACAAAAAAACTACTACAATATTTTTCTTTCGATCCAGTTTTCAATAAGTTCCTTGTAACCTGTAAAATTTATTTTTGTCCTCATTTCTGTTTTGCAAAATTGAACTTGGAGGAGTGTATGGAGAGATAAATAGCATGAAAACACATTGAGCTGATGTACTATATACTCAAAAGCCAAAACCAGTGAAGAAATTTAGCAAAAAAATGCATAATAAAAGGAGAGTGGAATTTCAAGAAACCAGTCCAATATTATTTTCAAAGGGCAATCTCAGACACAAATGACAAGCATTAGCAACCCTTAAATGAAAGATTAATGGGGAAGAGATATCCATTTTCCAATGTTCCTTCTTTTCTTCATCAGAAGCACGCGTCCAGCAGACAACAGCAGCACAGAGCAGCCAAACTGCACCAATAATAATTCAATTTATTCACATTTCCATAGCGTCGCAAACACAGATATATTATTATGACGAAAAATGAACAGAAGTCCAGACTCGCGTGGAATTACCAAAACCATTAATTTTGTGAGTATGCTCCTAAAAAAAGTGAGGAAATCAAGATATTTAACCTTTATTTTCCAAAAATTTCGATACACAAACTTCTCATTTCACCAACATTATCCTACTAAGTTCTAAACATTATCCTATGCATAGTACTATATAAAAAAAAAACCAAATACTTGTGTGAGACTGGGTCGTATTTGTGAGATGAATAACTTATTTGTATCATCCATGAAAAAGTATTATTTTTTATGTTAAGAGTATTACTTTTTATTGTGAATATCGATAGAATTTACTCGGATCCACGGTCTCGCATGAGACTCACTCGAAAAAAATCAAAGAAAGTTATGCATGAAAAATATATTTCACCAAAGTAATATATTTAATTAATCCTCATATAAATATTTGTAGTTAAAATTTGGAGATTGGATTTCAAACTGTAAATCGTATGAACTAAAATTTAATTTTATAATTTTTTTTAGAATAATAGATAGACTCAGCAAATCATAAATTAAAAAATAGGGCAATATGATATCCACATATCCAATTATAATAATTTATATATTATAATCCCTGAAAAAGCGAGCCTATTGTCATCGGAGCCTTTGACAGCCTGGAAGAGACGCGGTGGTCAAATCATCGAAAAACCCAAAAAACTATAGAAAATAACCTAAAAAAAAAATCACCCAGATCTGAACACAAGGCAAATCCGCCAGTCAATTGAACGCTAACAAAAAAATTAAATTAAGAAAATCTAAACAAAATTGACACGATCGGATCCGTTTACGTACCATCCTTCCATGAACCCGGCACTGCCGGATTGCTTCTGAGGAGGAGGCGCACCGTACTGAGGTGCGTACTGTGGCGGATACCCCTGGGGCGGGTAGCCCTGCTGGGGTGGATAGCCTTGCGGAGGGTAACCCGCCGGCGGATACGCATCCTTCGGATACCCCTCCGGCGGATATCCTGTAAATAAAAAACCCCCTTAAGAAAATCAAGTAAAAATTCTTCCATCCAACAGGAAAAAGACAGAAAAATCGAAGAACGGATCATCTTTTCCCTAACCTTGTGGGGGAGGAACACCGACCGGGGGTTGATTCTGGTTGTAGTAACTCATGACCTCGGCTTAATTTCTCCCTCCGTCAAAGGATTGCTCCTTCCTCGGGCTCAGCGGGGTTCGAAAGTGAGAGCAGAGAGAATTAATAGAGAGACGTATTGAAGGGCTTGTGGGAACTATTTTGTTTTGTATAATGAAGGTTGGAGTGGGTCCCGTACACTTTTGGTTGAGTGGATTAAATAAGGATAGATTAATAGTCAAATATTTATCGTTAAAATTTTAAGTTATTTTAATAATTATTTTGACCTGTTTAAGATCCAATTTTATGGATAACTATTTGATTAATAAAATTGGATCTTAAACCAGGTCAAAATGATTATTAAAACATCTTAAAATTTTAACGATAAATATTTAACTATTAATCTATCCTTATTTAATCCACTCAATCAAACACACCCTACGCGTAGTGTATTTACTTTAATTCCAACTAAGAATTTGCAAAATCCAGTCATCTTTCCCAGGTACACATGATGATGCATTTATACATAAATAATATGATAACAATTTGTATGAGACGATATCATAAGTCGTATTTTGCGAGACGAATATTTTATTTAAGTCATTCATGAAAAAATATTACTTTTTATGTTAAGAGTATTATTTTTTATTGTGAATATCGGTAGGGTTAACTGATCTCACAGATAAAGATTCGTGAGACTGTCTCACAAAAGACATACTCAATAATTGTATTACACCAAGTTTCAAATTCAATTGCATCAAACAAAAAATTACATTTATATAATAACATCATCTTGTACAAGCCTCGAATAATATTTTGTCTATTACTAGATTTTTTGTGAAACGATATCATATATCTATATATCTTTTTATCCGTGAGACGAGCAAACTTTGTCAATATTTAAAATAATAAGTAATAATTTTGATATGAGAAGTAAAAAAAAAGTATGAGTGACCCAAATAGAAGATTCATGTCAGTAAATTAATCTGCGAAATTGTCACACGAAAATTTTTGTGTTCTTCAATAGTACATACCTTAATTCTCGTTTTCCAACATTTTCGACCTTTTCTTGGAGGCGGCCGATATTTGAAACTTCTTGGAACGTTAATTGACAAGTCAAATTTGACTTCACAAAAGGGCAAAAGAAGAAAAAGAAATGGAAGAAGAGATTAGTCAAATATGAAACTTGTTGGCTTTCTAGGCTTGTAGCTAGGCAGCAAATAACTAGCTCTTATTTTTCCTTCCCCAAATCCATATTACCACAGCATGGAATTTTCGTCATTTAAATAGAGTACATTGAAATTCATTAATGGCTATGCATATTATGTTAGACATGTTTGAATTTTTTTTAAAGCTAAGGTTGATTAGTATGATCAACATCATTATATTACTATTACCATTATCACACAGAAATAAACTATTAGAGCATCTTCATGTTCAAAATAGAGTGTTTAAATACTCAAGTGAAGTTCAAACCAATACAGATGTTTGTTCAAACAATCACATGCCAGCATTTACCCCACTTTCGTTCATTTAAATGAACGAGTTCAATTCCGGAAAACAAAAAGTAGTCATAATCTCATATTAGTGTATGTCTGTACACTCCACACACATTATTTAACGTGCGTACATTCATGCGCTGGATAGGGCGTGAGAATTGTTAACAATGGTGGCTTAACACACGTGATGATGTCTCTTTTTTTTAATGTATTGTTTTAAATTTAAATTTATCATTTTTTTAAAAAAAAAAATCGGATTTTAAAATAAATTAAAATGTACTGTTTGGGTCGAGCTCGACCCACTCTTCAGACCTAGGTCGAGCTCGACCCAAGTGTCCAGAGCTCAACCCAGGTGGGTCGAGGAGCTGAGTCGAGCTCTTCACACAATGAAGAGCTCGACCCATTCTTCTTATTTATTTATTTATTTTTAATTTTTTTAGCTTTTCACACAATAAGTTTTGCATCTTCTCTTAAGTTTAATTTATATATATATATTTTTTTATTTTTATGCAAGTGTTATTTATTTTTATATGTTGTACTGTTATTTAAAATGAATGTGGAGAATAGATATGTTAATATAATTTGTATGTGGCATGTGGATCCTACCATTTTTGATAATGTGATGAGTGTTATAACAATAACGAATGCGGATACCCTTAGTAGCATAATGGCAGGATGTAACACAATAGAATTTAAATGTACACCTAAACTGCATGATTTTATTTAAATACTTAAATCGCGTATTTCAGTCGTATCTTGATCAATTTATCATAGTATTCATTGATGACATTCTGATTTATTTGAAGAGCCGAGAGGAGCATGGTCAGCACTTGAGAACGACGTTAAAAATATTGCAAGATCGAAAGTTATTCGCCAAGTTCAGCAAGTACGGGTTTTGGCTAGAGAGAATGGCGTTCTTAGACTACATTATTTCTAGAAATGGAGTTGAAGTTGATCCAAGCATAGTCGAGGCAGTTAGAGTGCGGTCGGTACCAAAGAGCGTAACCGAGATCTATAGTTTCTTGGGACTAACTGGCTATTACCGAAAGTTCATACAAGGATTTTCTTCTATTGCGGTACCATTGACCGGCTTGACAAAGAAAAATGCAAAGTTTATATGGGGACCCGGACCCAAATGCCAATAAGGTTTTGACAAGTTGAAGCAAGCTTTGATATCAGCGCCAGTATCGATGCCATAGGGGCAAGAGAGTATATTCTTTATACAGACGCTTCGAAACTTGGGTTGGGCGTAGTTCTGATGCAAAATGACCGAGTTATAGTTTATGCGTTTAGACAGTTGAAAGTTCATGAGAAAAATTACCCGACACACGATCTAGAGCTTGCAACAGTAGTGTTTGCATTGAATATTTGAAGACATTACTTATATGGGGAGAAGTGCAAGATTTTCACTCACCATAAAATTTTAAAGTAATTCTTCACCCGAAAAGAGTTGAATATGAGGCAACGAAGATGATTAGAATTGGTAAAGGACTATGACTGTGATATTACCTACCATCTGGGAAAAGCTAATGTAGCAGCGGAAGCACTGAGTCGAAAGACAACAGTCATTACTCATTTATCACTTCAAAGACCAGTGCAGTCCGAGATTCAACGATTCGAGCTTGCAGTATATGCTAGGGGTGAGGCCCCCAATCTTGCTACTATGATAGTTCAGTAGACTCTGAAGGATAGATTTCAAGAAGGTCAATTTTCTGATGAGAAATTACAAAAATGGAGACTGAGAGATGAAGCTAAGGGTCGGAAGCTGTATTCTGAGGACGATGACATAGTTCGATATCGAGATTGGTTATAAGTTCCTAGTGACGATTCACTACTAGAGGTTATATGAAGGAAGCTCACAATACGCCGTACTCCATCCATTCTGGAAGCACAAAAATGTACAAGAATCTACAGTTGTTGTGTTGGTGGCCGGGCATGAAACGAGACATCTTGCGTTTCTGTCCAAGTGTTTGACATGCCACCAAGTTAAGGCTGAGCATCAGAGGCCACCCGAAAAGCTTAAACCACTTCATATTTTGGAGTGGAAATATGAAAATATTACCATGAATTTTGTTGTAGGATTGCCAAGGACTATCAAGGGGTTCAATGTCATTTGGGTGATAGTTGACCGTCTTACGAAGTTAGCGCATTTTTTACCTATTAAGACGACCTTTACCACGACACAATATGCAGAGCTGTATATTCGAGAGATAGTCCGACTGCATGTAATTCCAGTGTCCATTGTTTCTGACCGAGATCCGAGGTTCACATCATATTTTTGGAAGAGTCTACATGCAGTGATGGGGAACAAGTTGTTATTCAGTACAACATCTATACTCAAACTGATGGTCAGTCTGAAAGAGTGATTCAAATTTTGGAAGATCTACTTCGAGCTTGTATGATCGATTTTCAAGGAAGTTGGGAATTGAAGTTACCTCTAGTAGAGTTCACCTATTACAATAGCTACCAATCGCCAATAGGAATGGCTCCCTATGAGGCACTTTATGGAAGGAAGTGTAGATCACCGATATTTGGTCTGGACTTGATCAAGCAAACAACATAGCTAGTAGTCAAAATCCAAGATATGATAAAGACTGCACAAAGCCGACAAAAGAGCTGCGCTGACAAGAGACGAAAAGAGCTAGAGTTTGCCATAGGCAACCACGTATTTGTAAAAATATCACATATGAAGGGTTTTATGAGATTTAGCAAGAAATGCAAACTTAGTCCGAGGTTCATAGGACCATTTGAGATTTTGGAAAAGATTGGAACATTAGACTATAGAGTGACGTTGCCATCAAAGCTAGCTGGAGTACACAATGTGTTTCATATCTCGATGCTGCGAAAGTACACGTTGAACCCTTCACATGTACAAAATCACGAACCCCTGCAGTTGACTCCAAACATGTCATACAAGGAAAGACATATACAAATTCTGGATAGGCAAGAAAGAAGACTCCGAAACAAAGTTATTCAAATGGTCAAAGTCAATTGGCTAAATCATTCAGAGGAAGAAGCTGCTTGGGAAACCGAGGGGGACATGAGGAGTCGCTACCCGGAGTTATTCGGTGAGTTTTAATATCGAGAACGAAATTTCATTTAAGGGGAGAGGAATTGTAAGGTCCAAAACACAATAACATAATCCAACTGCATGGAAATCTAGGGAAAATAAAAAATGACTAAGAAGGCATGAATTAAATATGGTGTGCATGTTTGCATGTTTGAAACGCACTTTTCTACATGAATGCATAAAACTGTGTTTTAAAGCTTATTCAAGATACAGTCGATGAATGGAGACCAGATATTATATAAGGGAAAATATTTTTATTAAACAATTATTTTTAATTATTTAATGTGTGGTGTATTTAAATGGAAATTTCGAATTTGGGGTGTTTTGAAGTGATTTTAAGCGTCGAGTCGTATTTTCAACTAGTGTTCGCTTTTCGACTAAAATATGAACTTTTCAAGAACTCGGCTAATATTTTCACGAACTTCCCAAAACAAAATATTTTAAATATTCACTAATGTGCTTAATGGGCCTAAGCTTGTACACATGATTTAATTAACAAATAAAAAGCCCTAAACCCTACTCCAAAACCCTTAAACGCACGCACACTAGACACAACACATGCAAGAATTCTCCTAGCAGAAATCAAGCACACACACACACATATTATTGAAGGGAAGGTCACGCTTTGAAGTGAAAAATTCAGCAAGGTCCGATCCATTCGTCAACGTTCTCCGTATCTCAACTTGTTTTTTGTGCGTAAAATATGAAAAGGCACGCCTTAATCTCCTTTTTCTCATCCATCACACCATATTATATGTTCGAAGTATGATTGCATGAAAAATATGTTTACCTTGTATTTATTTTCGTTTTTATGCCATGAAATGTCAATAACTCAAGTTTTTGTGATCCAAAACCTATGATATTATTGCACAAAGAGGCTGCCATGGTAGGGTAACTTGGAGGGACGATTTTCCAGCGTGTAAGGGTCACATGAGTCACGTTACTGCTAAAAATATGTTGCATACTTGGTTTAAAAGAAAAATGATTTATATCTGCATGAATTTTTATAAGTGATGAAAATATGAAAAGTTGAAGGAGGTGAAGTGATTGTGACTAATACGATGATTATGATGATACGATGATATGTAAGGCCAAGACTCATTTGACAGGTGAGAGTCTCGCTGATGTCCCCGTCGCCCAGTACTGTGGTTACACGTAGATGGATCTATCGACCTTCAGCTGATACAAAAGTCACAATTAACGATCTGAGTTCAATAAAAAGAAAACTTATACGTATATGATGAAAGAAAATATGATATGCTGAAAGGAAATATGATATGATACGAGAAAAGGAAAATGTTTAAGTTTATGCATGTTCATGAAAAGCTATTTTAAGTAAAAATATTTTTGTAGTGCCCAAATTCAGTACATGTATAACCCATGCATGAAATTAATTATTAAAGCATTTACTTAATTTTAAAAGAGTTTAGTCATGCATAATTTATTTAAATGCATTATTTTAAATTAATTACGTTTATGTAATGCACGTTAAAATGTCTTTTGAGTTTCATGTTTCAGGCGAACTGTGGGGACCCGGACGCTAATCAAGTTCTTAATCATCATTGGGACTAATTAATCAATTATAAACAGGGTCTAATTTTTTTTTTTTAAATGCGGAACGTAGTGACATACAAGCATATACACATCTCAGTATATAAAATACAATCCAAGTCCTGTACTGCATACATTCAAATTAAACTAAGGTTTAAACAACTAATGTCAAGAGTCCAACCCTATCTCTAGTCCAAGTCCGGAGCCTCCACTATAATCATGATCTCTCTCATCTCCTGGACCCTGATCCTGTCCCACCTGTTGTCAAGTACACATACAAACAAGACAACAGACGGATAACTCCGGTGAGAATAAATCCCAGTATAAATCAATGAAACATGCGATCATATAATCAAATATAAAGCATGTAATCAGGTAACATGAATATGTATCATAATTCGAAACATAAACAATATCAAATCAAGCTGTCGACAATACTAGTAGCTACGTCATTTTAAGACTAGACTCAATCCTAGTCTAGGGATCCCGGTTTCCAGATGTGGTATTCCTATATCGAATTCCGTAATAGGAGGAACCGTAATTCTATTACTCGATATAACCCTATCCGGTGTTCCTATATCGACTTCCGTAATAGACGAATTCCCATTCCCTGTTACTCGATATAACCAAACACCCGGTGTCCTGACCTAACCGTCATGGACTGTAGCTCTATCGCTAATATCCTATCTTGAGACATCGTGCAATGTGCCGTGGCGATACCACCACTATCCGGCACTTCTGTCACAAGATAACTTGTCTAATACCTGTTATCTAATATCAAGAGAACAAGTACATAAGTCAATTTAATGCAAATATCCATGCAATAAAATAAAGTATGTGATTTAGGGAAACTCAAGTCTAAACCGACTCAAGTCCATCTCCCAATACCACATTGACTTATACCTTTCTTTCGTCGGTTTCTGGCTCAGTCGAAGTCCTGAACTCACAGTCTGTCTGGCAATGACAATATCAATAATCTCATGTCAATATACCATTCAAATTGATAACAATCTGATCAATCTGGATTTAATTCAAAATCAACGGTATAACGGTACAATTTCAGTATCCCCGTCAATACAATATCCTCAGATAATAGTTACAATCCATAACCCATATCCAATACAATCCGTAATCCAATCACAATTCAAATCTGTCCGGTATAGATCAATATACCCCAGAAATTCATAACAATTTCATAATCAGTCTGTTTCCAAATCTGACTTCGATTCTATGATGTCTAACAAGTCAAGAACATCATATATGAATTCTATTAAATTCTGACAATAGCCTAATTTCAAAGCATGTCAAAACGTAGTAAAACTTACATCAAGTTATAGCCTACGTTGCTAGGAACTTGATATCGAAGTCGGATTACAATTCAGACGGACGGATTTCTCAGAAAAGGCGTAAGGATTTTCAACAACTTTCCTCGACCCTCTTCTCTCGATTCTGATTTCTGAGGAAAGCTTTGCATGTTTCTATATATATATATATATATATATATATATATATATATATATATATATATATATATATATATATATATATATATCTCTCGCACATGCATTAGGGCAAATGGCGAAATCTACGCGCAACACGTCTCGCGCTCGAGCGGTGGAAATCTACCGCTCGGGCGCGAGCTCGGCGCTCGGGCGCGAGCTCGGCGCTCGGGCGGTTAAAATCTACCGCCCGGGCGCGAAGGATTCTGTCCGCATACATCTGCGTTGGCGCTCGGGCGGTCATAAACTACCGCCCGGGCGCCACCTCCTCTGCCCGGAGCATACTCTTGTTGCACAATGGCGCTCGGGCGGTCATTTTCTACCGCTCGGACGCCAACAGTTCTGTCCGAAACTTACCCAAGTCATGTGTACTCTTATTTCGTGTCCCGATTAATCCTTTCGTAATCATATCAAATTATAAATCCATAATTACAGATTACTCGGATTAAATTTCCGGGCATTACACGAACAGTCGAGGCGGGATAGAGGAAAAGACTGGGGACGATTTTTGGCAATTTAAAAATGTGGTATTTTATTTTAAGTTGAGTTT
Source organism: Primulina eburnea (assembly GCF_022965805.1). Lineage (NCBI taxonomy): Eukaryota > Viridiplantae > Streptophyta > Magnoliopsida > Lamiales > Gesneriaceae > Primulina > Primulina eburnea. The sequence goes on from NC_133113.1 coordinate 2,339,168, forward strand.
GGGGGAATTTTAAATAATTTATGGTGTTTTAGCATTTTTAAAGTCTAAGTTAGTTATTTAGTGGTTTTAACATTTTAAAACTTTTAAAGTCTAGCACTTGAACCTTTTATTTTTATTTAAAGTTGGAAAAGAGTTAGTATTTTATTTAGGAGATAATTATTTTATTAAACTAAAAATTTAGTCTCCTAATTACACTAAAACACACGCCTAAACACACACCCACACTCTATCTTTCAGTTTTTATTATTTTCAAAAGAGCAAAACCTAGGGTTCTTCAATAAGCATAGCAGCCGCCCCCTTCCTTGTAATTCCCAGCTTAGTTTCAGTGAATTTTATTGCAAGAAATCGGTGCCACGTTCGTCCCGGATCAACCTCGCTTCCATCTCCGCTTCGGTGTCGTCATACGGTATTTTTAATATCAAAAGGCACGTATAATCTGTTCTTTCTGCATCGATCTTGTCATAGTATGTGTCGTGTTATTTAATGCGTGAAAATCCATGTGTGACGTTCGTCGTTTGAGCGGAAAATGGTTTCAATGCGTTTGAAATACTTTTTAGATCTGAAATCTCGTAATTTACTGTTCTGATGAAAACTGCGATTTTTCTGTCGGGATTTTGAGAAATCTTTCAACTAGAAAATTGTAGAACTTTTCGATGCCTTCGATTTGATATAAAATTCGAGATTTTTGGATGAAAATTGAGTGAGTTATGATGTTTTTCGTGGGACTGCTCAAACTGCGTTTTCAGAAAAGTTATGATATTGATGTACTCTTGAAGTTTTCTGTTGCAGGCTTCGTTGGAGATCGACGGGCGATTGTTGCTACGTATAGGTACTTCGGTTATGATGTTTGGGATGGTCATTGATGTTTTGTTTCGTGTCGATAGGCACTAAGTTGGTTCTAGAGTCGTAGGATTAATCCTTGATGTCAAATTCGTGTTTTTGGTGTCGATGATTGTGAATTGATACCCTCGGGGTTGATGTCTATGTTCACTTGGGTTCGGTATGATGCCTTAGGGTGCTAGGAATGTTCTTGAGGAGTAGTTTTGTAGCCATTGAAGTTGATTACGGAAAAGAATTTGAGTGTCAGATTTCTTCACGCATGTTCCAACTTACAGTGGCCAGACGGACCCGCACCCGGACCCTGACACGGGGTCCGTGCCGTTGTTTTCTTCTCGGCGTCTTTTTCCAGTATCTACACGGACCCCTACACGGATGAGGGCACGGGGTCCGTGCCTTTGGGTTTCACTTAGTGTATATTTCCAGTACCTACACGGACCCTCACCCGGACCCTGACACGGGGTCCGTGCCTTTGCTTTCCTTCGGTGTCAATTTCCAGAGCCTACACGGACCCCTACACGGATGTAGGTACGGGGTCCGTGTCCGTCATTTTTGGGGAAAAATAATTTAGTATGCTTTGAGGTTAGACGTCATGAGTTAGTACTATGATTTACAAAGTCGAGTCATGGGAATTGTAGAACGTCCTAAGGAATTGAATGAACTCGTAAGTGAGCATGATTACCTACGTCTAAGTATGCCAGTTAAGCATGTCAATTCATGATCAGTATGTGCAGCAACGGCCCCGATCGAAGTCCAACGAATCCCTCAACGCCAAGTAAGTATGTATGACGTGCAAAGAAAATATGTTTAAGTTTTTGAGGTATGCTAATTGACTTGTGACCAAATTATGAATGGGTTTGGAAGTCGGTGAACGTGGCCGAGGACCTCTCCGCCCCGTTAAATTATGAACGGGTTAGATCGTGGTTGGGAAGCGTTAAATTATGAACGGGGACCAACCAGCCCGTTAAATTATGAACGGGGATCTCATGTATGCGGCAGTGGATACGTCCCTGTCAGCCCAGTACTGTGGTGTGTCTGATCAGGCGTTTATTATGTATGGGTCACTTGCTTTGAAACATCCTCTATGCAAAATGAAGTCATGTATGTTTTAGTATGCTCAAGTATGCAGTTATGATCATGAAAGTTTCACGTTATGGCACGTCTATATATGTATGCAAGTTCAAGTTATTATGCAAGCTCAAGTTTCAAATTATGTACGTTCTATTTTTAAGATGCATGCGATTTTATTATGTAGTACTCGTTATCCTAGTTTATACGTGTTGAGTCTTTAGACTCACTAGACTTGATCGATGCAGGTGACTATGTTGAGGAGACCGGAGGTGCTGACCAAGGGGCAGGCTTGGACTGAGTGGGAGGCTAGACCCGAGGACCGCCTACGTTATTTTAAGATTTTAAGCATGAAAACATTTATACTCTGATTTTATGTTCTGGATGTGAGACAGCTTTTCTTTTAGCAAACTTTAATTGTGATGGTTGATTTTAAAGATATTTTATGAATGATGGGTGACGATCGTGTGGATGTTTTTATTTAAGAAAATTTTTAATTTTTCCGCAAATTTTAAGTATGAGAAGTACGGTTCGTTACAGTTGGTATCAGAGCGGTATTCTTGTAAAGGGTCACGCCTACTGCCAGTCGCAAGAAGCTCACGAAGTCACACCTCAAGTCTGTAAGTTTAAAGTTTTGCAATATGTTATGTAGTAATCATCAAGTTATGATTTCAGTATGTGCATGTTTTAAGTTTGATTTACGTGCATCATAAATATTGATATATATTCATGCATATTGGGTTTACGTGTTGGGTGAATTATTGGAACAGTATGCCTCCTAGACGTTTGGTTAACCGGGAAACAAGAGATGAGAACAGGGAGCACCGAGTTGAGGACAGGGAACATCGAGATGAGGAGAGGGCCAATCCACCACCACCTCCACCACCAGATATGCAGGCACAGATGCTTGCTGGTATGACACAATTCTTCGCACAGTTTGTGGGAAACCAGGCAGCAGCAGGCGCAGGGGCGAGGCCCCAACCAGAGGCAGTATATGAGAGGTTTAGGAGGATGAGTCCGAAGGAGTTTTCGGGTACTACTGACCCGATGGTCGCTGAAGGATGGATCAAGTCCATCGAAGTAATATTTGACTTTATGGAACTGACCGACGCAGATAGGGTCAGATGTGCCACGTTCCTTCTGACAGAGGACGCCAGATTATGGTGGGAGAGTGCATCTGTGGCAGTCAACTTGCAGGTGCTGCCTTGGAATGGTTTCAAGGAAGTTTTCTACTCCAAGTACTTCACTGAGGAAGTACGAACCAGACTCACCAACGAGTTTATGACGTTGCGGCAGGGGGACAGTAGCGTGGCAGATTTTGTTAGGAAGTTTGAGAGGGGATGTCACTTCGTGCCCCTCATTGCTAATGATGTCCAGGCGAAGTTGAGGCACTTCTTAAATGGTTTGCGGCCGATCTTGCGCCGTGACGTGAGGGTAGCTGGCCCTACTTCTTATGCAGTTGCTGTCTCTAGAGCTCTGGCTGCAGAGCAAGACCAGCGGGATATCGAGGCGGACAGGCAGGGCAAGAGGCCCTATCAGGCTCCACCGCAGCCACACCATCAGCAGCAGAATCAGCGACCCCACTTTAAGAAACCGTATCAGGGGCCGCCAGGAAAGAAACTTTTTCAGGGACCGCCGAAGGGCAAGGGTCCCGTTCAGCAGCAAGGGGCGCCGCAGAGGCCCGTTGTTTACCCAGTGTGTCAGAAGTGCAACCGCCAGCATCCCGGACAGTGCCTATGGGGATCTGGGAAATGTTTTAAATGTGGGGCTACAGATCACGTGCTGAAAGAGTGCCCACAGTGGAAGCAACCAACCCAGGGCAGAGTATTCGCCATGCATGCACAGGAGGCGGACCCAGACACCACCCTACTGACTGGTAAACTTTTCTACCTAAGCTCAGTATTATATTGCCTTGCATGCGGAATTTTCTTCTTGGGATTATTAGCGTGCTATTAATATTTTGTGTGCCTAAGGTTATTGAGTTCTATTGTGCTTAAGGTTCATGTTAGAAATTTTGGGAATATAAGTTGTGTTGTGCTAACGCATCTCAGGAAACATTTTTATTAAGAGATTATCCACAACTGCACTGATAGACTCAGGAGCCACTCACTCCTTCTTATCAGAAACGTTTGCTAATCATTTGGACCTCAAGTCCATCGGCCTAGACGTGAACTTTTCGGTGACAGTCCTGTCAGGGGAAGAACTGTTGGCTACCAGTGTGATCAGAGACATTGATCTAGAACTACATGGCCACCTGGTATATGCAGATTTAATCCTATTACCGATGCCAGAATTCGATATTATCTTGGGCATGGACTGACTGACTAAGAATAGAGTTCTGATAGATTTTCAGAAGAGGTCAGTGTTGGTTAGACCGCCGGGCATGGAGCAGTTTCTTTTTGAACCAGCCAGATGGAGGAGTTTCCCTCGCATGATCTCGTGCATGCAGGCGAGGAAGCTAATTTCTAAGGGGTGTCAGGCCTTCTTGGCTAGTATTATCTCAGCGCCTGACGTGCCCACTCCATCTTTATCAGAGGTACCAGTAGTCAAAGAATTTCCAGACGTCTTTCCTGATGACGTCACCGGCCTTCCACCAGAGAGAGAGGTGGAGTTTGCAATCGAGCTCGTGCCGGGCACAGCGCCAATCTCTAAGGCACCGTACCGATTAGCTCCAGCTGAGATGTTAGAGCTCAAGCAGCAGATTCAGGAGCTCCTCGACAAAGGATTTATCTGCCCTAGTTTCTCACCATGGGGCGCACCAGTGCTCTTTGTAAAGAAGAAGGATGGGAGCATGAGACTGTGCATCGATTACCGAGAGCTGAACAAGGTAACGATCAAGAATAAGTACCCACTTCCAAGAATCGAAGACTTGTTTGATCAATTGCAGGGAGCTACAGTTTTCTCTAAGATAGATCTTCGATCAGGGTATCACCAGCTGAAGGTTAAGGATGCAGATGTTCACAAGACGGCCTTCAGGACCAGGTATGGGCATTTCGAGTTCTTAGTAATGCCATTCGGTCTGACGAATGCTCCAGCAATTTTCATGGACCTCATGAACCGAGTATTCCAGCCCTACCTTGATCAGTTCGTCTCATCGTGTTCATCGACGACATTCTCATATACTCGAAGAGCCATGAGAAGCATAACCATCATTTGAGGACAGTTTTGCAGACCTTGCAGAGTCGCAAGCTTTTTGCGAAGTTCAGTAAGTGTGAATTTTGGCTGCAGAAAGTTGCATTTTTGGGGCATATAGTATCTAGCAGTGGTATTGAGGTGGACCCAGCGAAGGTAGCAGCCGTTAAGGAATGGGTTGAGCCAAAGAATGCATCGGAAATCCGCAGTTTTCTGGGTTTAGCCGGTTACTACCGTAAGTTCATTAAGAGATTTTCGTCCATAGCAGTGCCGCTCACTTCACTAACCAAGAAAAATGCTAAATTCGTGTGGAGTGATGAATGTCAGAATAGATTTGATACTCTGAAGCAAGCTCTTATATCAGCGCCAGTGCTAGCCGTGCCGACAGGAGAAGGTGAGTTTGTGCTTTATACCGATGCATCTAAGCTCGGATTAGGCGCAGTGTTGATGCAGCTAGGTCGGGTGATAGCTTATGCTTCCATGCAGTTAAAGGTGCACGAGAAGAACTACCCGACACACGATCTTGAGTTAGCCGCCGTCGTCTTCGCACTGAAAATTTGGGGACACTACCTATACGGCGAGAAATGTCATATTTTCACCGACCACAAGAGTCTCAAATATTTCTTCACGCAGAAAGAGCTGAATATGAGACAGAGACGGTGGTTGGAACTCGTGAAAGATTACGACTACCAAATTAGCTACCATCCGGGAAAGGCTAATGTTGTCGCAGACGCCTTGAGCAGAAAGGTGGCAGTTGTAGCTCAGTTGTAAGTGCAGAAACCCCTTCGATCTGAGATTCAGAAGTTTGGTCTAGAGATTTATCGTGAGGGCAGAGCTCCTAGACTGTCTAACCTGACAGTCAAATCTGATTTGCTAGACCGAATCCGAGCAGGTCAGTCTTCAGATGAGCAGTTACAGAAATGGAGACTGAAAGATGAGGCCAAGGGCAGTGTTCTTTATACAGTGTCAGATGGGATTGCGAGATACAGAGGTAGAATGTGGGTGCCTAGTGTTGGTTCGATCAGAGAGGATATTTTGACAGAGGCGCACGCATCTCCGTATTCTATCCATCCGGGAGGTACCAAGATGTATAAGGACCTCCAGATTTTGTATTGGTGGCCAGGGATGAAGCGAGACATTCGTAGATTCGTATCAGAATGCCTCACTTGTCAGCAAGTAAAAGCTGAACACCAGAGACCAGCAGGGTTGGTTAAGTCACTCCCCATTCCCGAGTGGAAGTGGGAGAACATTACCATGGATTTTGTTGTTGGGTTGCCGAGATCAGCCAGAGGATCGAATTTCATTTGGGTTATAGTGGACCGACTCACTAAATCAGCGCATTTCCTCCCAGTGAAGACAACTTTCTCCATGGCGCAGTATGCAGAGCTTTACCTCAGGGAGATAGTTCGCTTACATGGATTTCCAGTTTCAATTGTGTCCGACAGGGACCCAAGGTTTACGTCGTCCTTCTGGAAGAGCTTACATGCGGCCATGGGGACGAAGTTGCTTTTTAGTACCGCTTTTCACCCGCAGACCGATGGCCAGTCTGAGCGAGTGATTCAGGTTTTAGAGGATTTGCTAAGGGCATGCATGATTGATTTTCAAGGAACTTGGGAGTCTAGACTACCTCTAGTGGAGTTCACATACAACAACAGCTTCCAAGTATCCATTGGTATGGCTCCCTATGAGGCGTTGTATGGAAGGAAGTGCAGATCACCAGTTCATTGGGATGAAGTTGGTGAGAGGTCAGAACTTGGTCCAGAGATAGTTCAACAGACTGCAGACGTGGTGGTCAAGATTCGTGAGAGAATGAAGACTGCCCAAAGCCGTCAAAAGAGCTATGCCGATAAAAGGAGAAGAGATCTCGAGTTTGCCGTAGGAGATCACGTTTTTATCAAGATAGCACCCATGAAGGGTGTTATGAGATTTGGAAAGAGAGGCAAACTGAGTCCGAGGTTCATTGGGCCATTCGAGATTTTGGACAGAGTTGGAACACTAGCCTACCGTGTTGCCCTTCCGCCGAATCTGGCCGGGGTGCACAATGTGTTCCATGTCTCGATGCTGAGGAAATATTTGGCTAATCCTTCGCACATTCTGAGTTATGAGCCTTTGCAGCTTGCTCCAGATTTGTCTTATGAGGAAAGACCGACTCAAATCCTCGACAGACAGGAGCGCAGACTCCGGAACAAAGTGACTAAGCTAGTCAAAGTTCAGTGGCTGAATCAATCAGTGGAGGAAGCCACATGGGAGTCGGAGACAGACATGAGACTCCGCTACCCGGAATTGTTCGGTAAGACTTAATTTCGAGGACGAAATTTTTATAAGTGGGGGAGGAACTGTAGTGCCCAAATTCAGTACACGTATAACCCATGCATGAAATTAATTATTAAAGCATTTACTTAATTTTAAAAGAGTTTAGTCATGCATAATTTATTTAAATGCATTATTTTAAATTAATTACGTTTATGTAATGCACGTTAAAATGTCTTTTGAGTTTCATGTTTCAGGCGAACAGTCGAGGCGGGATAGAGGAAAAGACCGGGGACGATTTTTGGCAATTTAAAAATGTGGTATTTTATTTTAAGTTGAGTTTGGGGGAATTTTAAATAATTTATGGAGTTTTAGCATTTTTAAAGTCTAAGTTAGTTATTTAGTGGTTTTAACATTTTAAAACTTTTAAAGTCTAGCACTTGAATCTTTTATTTTTATTTAAAGTTGGAAAAGAGTTAGTATTTTATTTAGGAGATAATTATTTTATTAAACTAAAAATTTAGTCTCCTAATTACACTAAAACACACGCCTAAACACACACCCACACTCTATCTTTCAGTTTTTATTATTTTCAAAAGAGCAAAACCTAGGTTTCTTCAATAAGCATAGCAGCCGCCCCCTTCCTTGTAATTCCCAGCTTAGTTTCAGTGAATTTTATTGCAAGAAATCGGTGCCACGTTCGTCCCGGATCAACCTCGCTTCCATCTCCGCTTCGGTGTCGTCGTACGGTATTTTTAATATCAAAAGGCACGTATAATCTGTTCTTTCTGCATCGATCTTGTCATAGTATGTGTCGTGTTATTTTATTCGTGAAAATCCATGTGTGACGTTCGTCGTTTGAGCGGAAAATGGTTTCAATGCGTTTGAAATACTTTTTAGATCTGAAATCTCGTAATTTACTGTTCTGATGAAAACTGCGATTTTTCTGTCGGGATTTTGAGAAATCTTTCAACTAGAAAATTGTAGAACTTTTCGATGCCTTCGATTTGATATAAAATTCGAGATTTTTGGATGAAAATTGAGTGAGTTATGATGTTTTTCGTGGGACTGCTCAAACTGCGTTTTCAGAAAAGTTATGATATTGATGTACTCTTGAAGTTTTCTGTTGCAGGCTTCGTTGGAGATCGACGGGCGATTGTTGCTGCGTATAGGTACTTCGGTTATGATGTTTGGGATGATCATTGATGTTTTGTTTCGTGTCGATAGGCACTAAGTTGGTTCTAGAGTCGTAGGATTAATCCTTGATGTCAAATTCGTGTTTTTGGTGTCGATGATTGTGAATTGATACCCTCGGGGTTGATGTCTATGTTCACTTGGGTTCGGTATGATGCCTTAGGGTGCTAGGAATGTTCTTGAGGAGTAGTTTTGTAGCCATTGAAGTTGATTACGGAAAAGAATTTGAGTGTCAGATTTCTTCACGCATGTTCCAACTTACAGTGGCCAGACGGACCCGCACCCGGACCCTGACACGGGGTCCGTGCCGTTGTTTTCTTCTCGGCGTCTTTTTCCAGTATCTACACGGACCCCTACAAGGATGGACCCCTACACGGATGAGGGCACGGGGTCCGTGCCTTTGGGTTTCACTTAGTGCATATTTCCAGTACCTACACGGACCCTCACCCGGACCCTGACACGGGGTCCGTGCCTTTGCTTTCCTTCGGTGTCAATTTCCAGAGCCTACACGGACCCCTACACGGATGTAGGTACGGGGTCCGTGTCCGTCATTTTTGGGGAAAAATAATTTAGTATGCTTTGAGGTTAGACGTCATGGGTTAGTACTATGATTTACAAAGTCGAGTCATGGGAATTGTAGAACGTCCTAAGGAATTGAATGAACTCGTAAGTGAGCATGATTACCTACGTCTAAGTATGCCAGTTAAGCATGTCAATTCATGATCAGTATGTGCAGCAACGGCCCCGATCGAATTCCAACGAATCCCTCAACGCCAAGTAAGTATGTATGACGTGCAAAGAAAATATGTTTAAGTTTTTGAGGTATGCTAATTGACTTGTGACCAAATTATGAATGGGTTTGGAAGTCGGTGAACGTGGCCGAGGACCTCTCCGCCCCGTTAAATTATGAATGAGTTAGATCGTGGTTGGGAAGCGTTAAATTATGAACGGGGACCAACCAGCCCGTTAAATTATGAACGGGGATCTCATGTATGCGGCAGTGGATACGTCCCTGTCAGCCCAGTACTGTGGTGTGTCTGATCAGGCGTTTATTATGTATGGGTCACTTGCTTTGAAACATCCTCTATGCAAAATGAAGTCATGTATGTTTTAGTATGCTCAAGTATGCAGTTATGATCATGAAAGTTTCACGTTATGGCACGTCTATATATGTATGCAAGTTCAAGTTATTATGCAAGCTCAAGTTTCAAATTATGTACGTTCTATTTTTAAGATGCATGCGATTTTATTATGTAGTACTCGTTATCCCAGTTTATACGTGTTGAGTCTTTAGACTCACTAGACTTGATCGATGCAGGTGACTATGTTGAGGAGACCGGAGGTGCTGCCAAAGGGACAGGCTTGGACTGAGTGGGAGGCTAGACCCGAGGACCGCCTACGTTATTTTAAGATTTTAAGCATGAAAACATTTATACTCTGATTTTATGTTCTGGATGTGAGACAGCTTTTAGCAAACTTTAATTGTGATGGTTGATTTTAAAGATATTTTATGAATGATGGGTGACGACCGTGTGGATGTTTTTATTTAAGAAAATTTTTAATTTTTCCGTAAATTTTAAGTATGAGAAGTACGGTTCGTTACAATTTTCAATGTTGCATATAGATTATATATGTAGTACTTGTTATCTTTATCAGGGTTTGTTGAGTCAATAGACTCACTAGGTGTGATCGATGCAGGTAAGCATGATACTGATATTGATGGAGGACTTGATGGATGAACCAGCTGGGCTGAAGGTGCACATAACCCGAGGACAGTCGTTAGTTTTCCGCACTTATGTTTATGACTTATGCTAATGATTTAAGTTACTGTTAAGATTTTATTGCTTATGATGCTTTTGAGAGGTTTTGAGAGGATGTTAGAGTTAAGTTTATTTTTGAAACAATGTTAGGTTAGATTGGTCGACGTTTTACGATTTTATCTTTTGAATTACTTTTTTTTTAGATTTTCAAATAATAGTTGATTGATTTATTTTTAAATGGTGCAAAAATATTTTAAAATATATTTATATATGTGTATGGGTTCGGACGAATAGAGGAATATAGAAAAGGAAAAACAAATTTCTAGTACATTTTAAAGAAAAACGAGTAGTGGACGTTTCATACGGAAAAGTAACATGCACAAAATGTTTTTGAGTAGTTTTTGAAACGTGGTTTTTGAGTTAGTTTTAATTGTTTCCGACTTTCCATATAAACATAAAGGAGGTAAGAATTACGAAAAGACAAAAACTTGTGTGAGACGGTCGCACGTGTCGTATTTTGTGAGACAAATCTTATTTGTATCATCAATGAAAAAGTATTACTTTTTATGCTAAGATTATTATTTTGTTATTTTGAATATCGGTATGGTTGACCCGTCTCACAGATAAAGATTCGTGAGACCGTCTCACTAGAAACCTACTCTTATTAAAAATGTTTCACCAAAAAATAGTGTAGTCGAGATATATCACCAATATAAATAAATAATTAAACAATAAATTTCATATTTTGTTTTGTTACCAGCCACCACCCGAATTCTCCATGCCACTTCAGGCTCATGAAATTTTACACATCAATATATTTTAAAAATATTGGGTTCTTTAGGAATTATTAAGAATTAAAAACTTTTAAGGTATTTTTTGCACTTTAATGATTTATTTTAGGATCCACTTGCCAGAAAAATCAACAAATTAAACTGGAAAAACCTGGACTAGTTTTTGTGTAGCCAATAGATCGAGAAAAGTTCATTTGCTTTTGATAATTTGTTGAACCACCAGAGGAGCAAAAACATTAAGGGACATTCGTAGGTTGTTTTCAAACAATTCTTGGCCTCGAAATGACATAAACTTTGACCCTCGTTTATATTTAGTCGATTGAGTTTAACAGATTTTGATAGTTTGTTCTGAAAAACTATCAAAACTAATGTTGCCTGAATAGTGATGGAGATAATTATTTAATTCATGTTAGGTCGGGAATGATGTTGACAAATCCGACCAACCTCGTCACAATTTCTAGATTATTTGAAGCGAGATTGAGGGCTAGGATGAAGATTTAATGTGCACGAATTCTAAATGAGAATTTTCAGGTCAATTAAACAGAATCGGGTATGAGGACCTGATGAGTACTTATTCACCGCGGAGATTAAATGAGGAATCTCCAATTAGAAAAAAAAAACCCGGAGAATGGAGCTAGAATGGGGAAGACATCTTTGTCCCAGTTCATCTATAGTCTGAATGACAAAAAACTATCTCCATCAAAAGAGCAATCAAGTATTATGTCTCTGTGATGTAAAATATTTAACTGATATTATTAGTGTTTGCTATAATTTTAATTCTGTTTTTTTAAAATTTAACTGAAAAATTAAATCCTTTTTTGATGAGCATAAATAAATTAGAAAAAAAATTGTAATGTGAGAACTGTGAATTTAAGAGATGTATTTTTACAGACATGGATATGATATTATTTTCGATTATTGGAGAAAAAAAAAAGAAAAGAGATTCAAAAATATTGAATAATACATGATATTCAAAAATATTCCAAACCAATAAATAAACGAAATTCAAAAAGCAAGTACATGAAACATAGTGAATTTCGAAATTTGGAAGGATTATTGCATACAAGGCAATGTGTCAACTTAATTGGAAAGAATATATCGCCTACAAGGAAGTTTTCTCGATAAGGAAGCTAACAAATTTGCAATACAGTCCAGATATGGTAAGATTTTCACTTCGCCCCTATAAATTGAGGACTCCCCTCATTCGAAATTCACACCTTAGAATTTCGAAAATTCTCTCTAGCATCCTCTATAATTTCGAAGTTTTCATCCTCGAGTAGCGAAGCTCTGTCGAAATCCAGAACCAGAGGAAAGTTCGAATACTCAGCGCAACACTATTCACGTTTTTCTTAGCATCCCAAAATACTGTAAGTGGACTTGTTTTAAATCTTTAAATTTCGGTTATGTGCTTTCTTGCTTTTGAAAATTTCGGTTGAGCACCGTCAGTTTGTGTCTACGTTTTTGTGTGATTTTGGTATGATTATGTGTTGGCACTGTGAGGATTTACTGAAAATGGTTGAGAATCCCAATATATGGCCCTTCACGGTGGGATAGAACCGTTTTATGGCATCGCCCCCTTAGGCGAGGTTTGGTAGGGGTGATAAGGTGGGTTTATGAAATTTTAACCCACCTTATCCCTTGTTTGGTACGAGTGATTATTTAACCAAGTCAATCTCTCCTATGAATGATTAAGTTATATTAACTGGAATAAAATAATCACTCCTCACCCCCTATGATTATTTATCCAATTCTTAATCCTTCCTATTTTTTCAATTTTACCCTTCTACTCAATCCAAACTCACCACCAGTTCCCGCCACTGACCGTCGACGACCGTCAAAAACCACCGCCGACTGCGGGCCGACCACCGCCGACTGCCGGCCTACAGCCGCCGAGTACCAGCCGACGTCGGCATACCGACGCCGCCGGTCGATCACTTCTGGTGGCCGGCATCCGTCGCTGTCGCTGACTGCTGGCCGCACCGATGTTGCCAGACCGTCGCCGCCACCTATGTTTCCAGATCGGCCGCCGGAGTGGAAGAAGAAAAAAAAAGAAGAAATGACAATTTTGTCCTTTAATCAAAAAATTCAAAATTATCCTACACTTAAAAATCTTACCAAACATAATATTATTTTACATCATATATTATATTTCTATGACAATCATTTTCTTTATCATTTACATACTAATATTTAGTTTATTTTATCCTCCAACCAAACGCAACATTAGAGGATTAAAAATTAGGGACTGATATCAGTAAACCATAGAAGGTGGAAAAATCACAGTGCTGTTATGATATGATGTTATGAAAAGTATGATTGTTTATGTGTCATTTTCGAAAATGGTGTAAATATTTTTATGTTGTATTCGAACGTCCCCCACTTGCTGAGTATTACTCTCCCCTTCCAGATAAATCCGAAGAACATGTCGAAGAAGTGGAGTTGGATCAGTTTTGGGGCTGGTGAATTTCGAGACTGAAGGATTTTAGATTATGTTGAACTTTTAATTTAGTTTTTACGTTTCCGCATCGAACTCTGTCGTTTTTGGGTTTTTGAGTTGTAAAGACAATGGTTATTTTCGTTGAATTATGATATATAAACTGGTTCGGTTTATACTGTGCTACGAGGCTGGTTGTTTTCGATTGCGTGATTGTTAAACAACGCCGGTGTCATTACCTCGGTCTCGGGGCGTGACATGTAAGTGATCGAGCAAAACTTGCACTGTGGAATGCTTAATAAAATATGATTTTGTATGCTCAAAAGTTAGGGGTGTCAAAATGCGACACGACCCGTCAACCCGACACGACCCAACACGAAAAAAATCAGGTTCGGGTTGGGGTTTTTCGGGTTCGGGTTTGGGTTATGTTATGCGGGTTTCGGGTCGGTTCAACCCGCGACTTTTTTTTGAAAATATTACCTATATTTTTATATATTGTATGTTTGAATAAAATTTATTGTATATTTATATGATAAATTTCATCATTTAATATTTATTTTGCATATTTTTATTTTTTTAACAATTTTTTATTTGATTTAGTAAATATACTTTTAATTTTCTAAGATTAAACTTTCAAATTTAAATAAAAAATTTTGTTATTATTTGTTTAAATTAAAATATTATTATTAATTTTAATTTTTTTGAATTTTTTTCATTAATTTTTTTAAAAAAATTAATAAAATTCGGGTTAGGCGGGTTAGACGAGTTGAGTCGGGTTATACGGATTCGTGTTCGGGTTGGGGGTTTTCGAGTTGCTTCGGGTTCGGGTTGAAAAAAAATAAAAAAAATTTCGCGAGTTGACCTGAAACTCGACCCAACCCACCTGATTGACACCCCTATCAAAAGTTAATCGCAAGTGCACGATGTCAAGTAATAGTATAATGTACGTGAGTACGAGTATCGTTCCACTGAAGACTGTATTTGACAATTTTTATTTCAGTTATCAAATCTTTAGCAACGAAAACTTGATTGATTGATTATTATCACTATGCTCAAATAAACATGCAAATAAAATTATTCAAGAATTGATTAATGAAATATAATATCTAAAAAGGTTGATTAAAAATTCAATGAGAAATGAATTTGTTGGGAATATCGGTTCACCTACCCTTCGTTAATTAATTAATTTGTTCGATAGTGATTGTATACTTCCGACATGATTTCTTATTAAATTGAACCTACTCTCTCGAGCTATGCCAAACTAATTTTACTCAATGAAGTAATTAAATATCTTTAATTATTTATCAAGAGTGAATCGCATGCCGATTTATGAAATCCCCTAGTTTTCGCCCTATCGGACTATGACTATCGGCGGATATCCAACTTCATATGTCTACGTAAATTGTAGATCCACGGATTAAACTACTCGTTCCTATCACAAGGTATTCTCTCGAACTCACTCGTAATATAAAAATGTTGTTAAAGTTAGCTACGCTCTAACAACACAAGGGAAAACAATAGTACATTCAAGAATAACGCAACAATCGAAATATAAATTAACTAAATCAAAGTTTGGGATAGGATCCCCTTAAATCCCAACAAATATTTTAGTTTAGCTACTCGAATTCATAATAAACATAAACACAACAATGTTTAAAAGATAAAAACTAAATTAGAAATACTAGATTTGACGAAAAATGCAAAGACGGTGCCCGAAAATCTTCGAATCTTCAATCCAAGCGCGAATCCCTCTCCAAGGCTTGTGGAGGCTCTGAATAATGATGAATGAATCTCTAAAATCGTCCTCCCCACCCTTCCATATCATCCATATCCAGAAAATAAGGTAAGGAATCGTCCAAATTTTTTTCAAAAAATACAGGCGCGCCCAGGCGGACATAAGTTTCCGCCGGGCGGATGGCTTGCGCAGATTTTATATTTCACATTTCCTTTGACGCGACCGGACGGATGTAAGTTTCCGCCCAGGCGGATAGCTTTCGCACAAACTACTTTTTCTCATGCCTTGGATGCATCTGGGCGGATGACTTTCGAATTTCTCCATTTTATTTTTAGTTTCTTCACAAGTCTCCTGCATTTTCACCAACTAACCACATGAGCAACAAGAAAACAAAATGCATGCAATCTAAATGATAAATGCAACACACTGCGATCATTGTAGTGATGCATATACTTTTGTTTTTGTTCCGTCAAGGCAAGCATTTAGATGTTTTCAAGATCTGTAGTGTTTTTCATAATATAATTTGATATATTTTTAGCCTTTGAATCGTCGATACATGATATAAATTTTCATTAAGATAAGATACTCACGTCATCTACTTCACATTGAGTATAGAGTTAGCCGTTGTTGATGGGATAATTTATAAATGGAGATAGATGAAAATAATCGAACCATTTCATTTTATTGACAGTAATATAATTAACTAAAGAGGATATTTAAAAATTCTGGGTCATTTTCAAATTCAATATTGCCACCTATTCGTTCGGGAAAGTGGTTTATTAAGTAGGGTTTATGCAAATGTTCATAATGAAAAATGAAGAAGTCGTTTCGTACGTGTTTGAATAGAGTATCTATTTTAAAAGCTCTGATTTTCAATACAGAAAATAAATGGAAGACCAAATGGTGGATTTTCTCATGCCTGCGGCGGAGCCACCCTTGGGCTAGGGTGGGCTCCAGCCCCACCAACATTTAAAAAAAAAATTAGTATTTAAAATTTTTAATTTTTTTTTGTCAATATTAAAAAAAAAAAAAATTTTTATCAGTATTCTTTTTTTAATTATTTTTTAAGTCCCACGTTTAAAAATTAAAAATAAAACAATGACCACAAATCATAATTCATTAGTGTAATTGGTTGGTTTATTGTCGTATGTTATGAAATTATGCAACTTTGAGATAAAAATTCGACAACTCAAAAATTATATTGAATATTTAGTTGTGATTATTCGAGTTGCAATAATATTATCTTATGATGTATATGATTTTTGGAGTTTGAATTTTTACCCTAAAAATCTTATATTGTACTTTTTTATTTAAAACATGATTATTTAAAAAAAAAATTAATTAATCTAATTTTTATATTGTACTTTTTTATTTAAAACATGATTATTTTAAAAAAAATCTAAAATTTCGATAATCGTGTTACTAACCGAAATAATCGATTTTTTTGATTTGGTTTGTTAGATTTTCGTAGTAAAGTTCGGTCGGGTTGGTTTGTCGAAAAAAAGTTCGGTTAATTCGATTTTAGAAACTTCGGTTCGATTTTAACCGAACCTATTACTGTCTAATACAGGACGGAGTCAGCCCCAGGTACCTATGAATCCTGGCTCCGCCCCTGCCTGCTCACATGATAGCTAAGTGGCTAGGTCAAGTGAATTTGCGTATGCAGATCTAGTCACATAGTCGATTGATTCTACTGCATAAAAATATTGGATATTGGACAAATTAGTGTTCGTATGTGTTTAGAACAATGCAACGAATCAAGTATTACTTTTAACCATTTAGCTCGACACATGCGTAGCTGCTGCAATAAATTGTGAGTGCTAGAACTCTTTTTGGATTTCCATTGTTTATGACATTTTGGTAAAAAATGTGATTATTATTTACACTCTTACCTCAATATTTTTTTTCTCTAGAAAATGGTATTCAAAAAGGCCTATCTTTCGCTTATAACAAGGGTATTTTTTTTTATTATAAAAGTTAGTATTAGAATAGCTTATTTATATACCGAACACTCTACTTTAAAAAAATTGAGCCGTACGTTCACTATTAATCTCAAACAATACTACTGATCACTTTTGATTTTTTTCCTCATTTTTTTCACAATCTATAAATTTAATTTATTATTTGAAATCATGATCTTTTGCAAACACGCTACTTGAAAGTTGAAACAAATCAGCCAAAAATAATCTATCACGTACGTAAGTGGATTTACCTATATTTTGATCAGGGCTATGATCAAAATATGTAAGGTAATAAACTAAGTTAGTGCACTGTAATAATAATACACTCAACACATACGGCAAGATTTTTATTCAATCACCATACAAATTTAAAAATAGAAGAGACGAGACTCGAAACATAAAATACCACAAGACAAATTAAGTTCATGAAAGACAAATCATTCAAATTATTATTGGTTTGCAGAAATCTGTTAAAGTAAAGTCCGGTCGGGCAGGATTTATGTTGCCAGTTTCATTCAGAAACACACACCATATCCGAATACGCGTACGCAATTTCCTCCACAACACTCTTCACTTGTTGAACAAGATTGACCGATACTTTTAAAGCATCCAGATTGCAGGAGCTTTCGGGATGGGGCTGCAGTAATCACCATTGAAGACATCGTCGTTCTTATGAATCCCGAATCTGCAAACAATATATGTTCTAAGTATTCGACCCACAAATAAATCTATAAGTGCATGTGTTGAGACGGTTAATCATATTAAAACATGTTGAAATATCGAATCCGGTGATCATATACGACATTTCAGTAAAAACCATGCATGATGATCATTTTGAAACAATTTTAATATTTACAACAGTTTTACATATTGTGTGATAAAGAAAAAGAAAAGAATAAATAGTATTGAAGATGATGAAGTAAGAGAGTTACTAGCAGGGGCGGATCTAGGATTGAGACAGAGGGGGGCCGCTTAGTTTATTTTGCGACGGTTTTTCAACAACCGTCGCTATATGGCGACGGTTATAAGAAACCGTCGCGGATTTTGCGACGGTTTCCGTCACAACCGTCGCTAATCCAAAAAAAAAAAATGCGGGTTTCGAAATCGGGTGGAGCAAACATTATAATTGGCTTTAGCCACTGAGATACGTGGACGTATCATTCATTTTGGGGGGGCCATGTATATATATATCTGTTTATATATTTAGTTTTAAAAAAATTAATATATATTAAATTTTTTTTAAAATTTTTTGGGGGGGCCGTGGCCCCCGTTCGCCCTACACTAAATCCGCCCCTGGTTACTAGGTGTTGAGAGGAGGAGGAGGAAGCAGAAAAAAGTAAGCTTAATGAATGCCTTCTCCATGGATATATGAGTTTAGTTTTACTTGAATTATTTCATGTCCAAATGACTCCTTTTTATAGGAGGAAAGCTTTCGGGCGAGTCCATTTAAAATAGCTAAATAAATAAATTAAGAAAGTTTTTATATTATATTATTATATAAAATTCAGGAAGCACGATATCATTTGATTGTTGCATGTGCATCGTTTTGTGGATTAATGGCTGGGCGCGTTGAATTTTATCTTCCTGCTATGGCGTCACCTAGCAGAGGAGTTAGAGGGTGGAGATGTTGAGTTTTTATTTTCCTGCTAAGACCCGGCTTAGCAGAGGAGTTAGAGGGTGGAGGTGGCGAATTGTTATTTTCCTGCTATGGCGTCGCCTAGTAGAGGAGCAGAGTGGAGGAGGAGAATTAAATTTTCCTGCTAAGGCATCGCCCAAGGTCGCGGGGATCGACCTGCCCGGGCAGGTCGTGGGGGTGTGGGGGCAACGCCCCCATAATTTTTTCAGAAATTTTTCAGAAATTAGACAATCATTCGCAAGGAGCGTGCTTGGGCGAGGGCCTGTTTGGGCGTCGGGGCGAGCTGGCGGATGAAGGGCGAGCAGGCGAGGGCGAGCTCGAACGTTGGCGATGGGCGAGCTGCAGGTGCCTTGGGGGAGCTCGGCAGGGCGAGGCTGGCGTGTGAGCTTGGGCGAGCTCGGCTGGGCAGGGGCGAGCGTGGAGATGGATGGCGAGGCTGGCTTGGCGTGGAGAGGTGCGCGTAGACGGAAGGGCGAGGGCTTGGGCGAGCTCGGCAGGGCGAGGCTGGCGTGTGAGATTGGGCGAGGCTGGCTGGGCAGGGGCGAGCGTGGAGATGGATGGCGAGGCTGGCTTGGCGTGGAGAGGTGCGCGTAGACGGAAGGGCGAGGACTTGGACGAGCTCGGCTGGGCAGGGGCGAGCGTGGAGATGGATGGCGAGGAGGCAGGGGCAGCAGTTGCACTTAGCTGGGCAGGGAGGCGGGGAGGCAGGGGCGAGCGTGGCGAGGGGATGGCGAGGAGGCAAGGGCGAGCTTGAGGCAGGCGGCGAGCGTGATGGCGTCGGGGCGAGCTCGGCAGGTGGATGGGTAGGGCGCTCGGCAGGGGCGAGCGTGCAGCGTGGCAAGCAGCGAGCGTGATGGCGTCGGGGCGAGCTCGACAGGTGGATGGGTAGGGCGCTCGGCAGGGGTGAGCGTGCAGCGTGGCAAGCAGCGAGCGGGAAGGCGTCTTGGCGTGCGCGGCATTGCGACTCGACGAGGGGCGAGCGTGCGACAGTGACGAACGGCTGGAAGAAAATGCACAACTCGCACCCGGTAACTCGGGGACAGCACAACTAATCGAACTTCGAACCTGCGATTCAGTTCGACTCGGGAGGGGGAGAATGGTGATACCCCATGGATGAGCCCACTACCCCTGGCCCATCCCTAGCCCAAAGAGAAGACAGGCCCACCAAGGGCCCTAGCCCAAATGGAAGACATGCCCACCAAGGGCCCGGGTATTCTCCTATAAATACCAGGTTTGAGTGTTAATTCATTCATTCAATATTGTTTTCAGCAGCACCCTTAGCTGCTCCTCCCATATATCCTCAGTCACTGACTTGAGCGTCGGAGGGGCTACGCCAGGACACCCTCCTGGCCCCCTCTTAACGGTCTTTTTCTTGATTTCAGGCTCAGGGTCATCTTAAAGCCCACGTCTGAACTAGTGACGCTCATTGGGATCGGACCCTAATTTTCCCGTGAGTATCAATGTTGATTAATGATCATGATATGTAGCCGTAGATATTAATGAAAATCCAAAGTGTTGTATTGACATGTTGATCGACCTTTACATATATTTAATTAGAATATAACAACCTTTAAAAATGACATGCCTGTGAGAACCGAAAATTTTCATTAAGTTATTTAATAAAATTGTAAGGAAATTTTTAGGATTTGATTCTTTGTATAAATAATAACAATAAGATATGCACCTTGGGATATTAATTTTTGGAAATAGTTTTGCCAAGTCAATAGCCATACACCATGCAGATTTCGAAAATTTGGGGGAGATTATTTACAAGATTTACTATCACACCAAATAAAAGGAATTGAGAATGGATATGACAAGAAATTTCGAAATCCCCCTAGATTAGTTGCCCAAACTTTGTGATGGAAAGATACTAGTATATTGGAAACTATATCATCAAAGTTGGCTCAAAAATCCCTTGACCTAGCATCATGATTTCGAGCCAAGCAAGAAGGGAAAGAATCAAGGTTAAATCCCACAAGTTTGATAGCCAAATAAGCTTTGGTTGGAATAAAATATGGGGAGTCAACCGTGTGATTTGGAGGCAAGGTATGGGCATGATTTGATTACCTTGTTGAGCCTCATCTCATTCACCTATAAATACCACATCAAAGCCTAGCATTCCTACACTAATTTCGAAAATCCCCTTGCTGCATATTTTCGAAAATTCAGCAACTTGTCCTAGCCGAAACTCTGCCGAAAATCTTCCAAGAAAAATCGAGCCGTAGTACCGCCGAGTGAAGAACAAGGAACGATCCACTTCCCGAACCCGAGCACCTACGTTTTTTTTAGCATCAATAACTACTGTAAGTGGGCTGTTTTAAAACTTATAATTTCGAGTTATGCATACGTGAAAATTTCGGTTTTGTGGTTAAAAAATACGGTCGAGTACCGTCGTCTTGTCTATACGTTTTTACGAAAGTTATTACGTTTATATTTGACACTGTGAGAATTCCCTGAAAATGGATGGAATTCCAACATATGGCCCTTATCAGTGGGATAAAACTGTTTTATGGCCTCGCCCCCTTAGAGGATTAAAACTTAGGGACTGACGTCAGTAAACCGTTAAAGGTGAAAAATCGCAGTGTTATTATGTTATTGAATTTACGTTACGACTATGAAAAGCATGCTGTACGTTTATGATATGTTTCGAAAATGTTATTAAATTGGTTATGTTGTGTTCAAAGTCCCCCATTTACTGAGTATTCCCAAAATACTCACCCCCCTTACTCTCCCCTCCCAGATAAGTCCGAAGAGCAGGTCGAGGACGAAGAGACGAATCAATTTTGGGGTTGGTGATTTTCCAGATTAGTAATAGATTATATTTCGCGTTAGTTATTTCAGTTGTAAAGACTCAAGTTTTGAGAAATTATGATTAATAAACTGGTATATCGGTTTATACTGTGCTAGGAGGCTGGTTGTTTTTAATTGTGTGATTGATAAACAACGCCGATGTCGACTAACCCCGGTCTCGGGGCGTGACATTTAAGTGGTATCAGAGCCGGTCACCGGCATGGAACACCGAGAAATAAGTGCTATGCGGGGCAAAGTGCTATGTGCATGGGAGCCACCTCTTGAACCTGCGGGGCAAAGTGCTGCATGACGGGAGGCACCTCTTGAACCTGTATGAGCCACCTCTAGATTCTCGGTGCTGGTGGATCGAGGGGTCAGGCCGCGACGAGGACGTCGTGTTCTGAAGGAGGGGTGATTGTGATACCCTTGTCCCACATCGAAAAAATAAAAAATTTAAAATGAGTTTATAATGGCTTACAATAGACTTCTATAGCAACTTGGGTTAATCATTTTCGTAAAGCTAGTACGAATACGAAGTAGTTGCTAAAGGGGCCCATTATGCAGTCACGCAGTCGCGGGCCCGGGCTCGAGGCGTGACAATCTTGTAACGCCCTAGATTTGACGATTGTCCTCACTGTACCAAGACGAGTCTTTCCAGCGTGCTTATGTCCTCACTCACACGCACCCTGGGAAACTTCCCAGGAGGTCACCCATCCCGAAATTGCCCCAAGTCAAGCACGCTTAACTTTGGAGTTCTTATGTGATGAGCTACCGAAAAGAAGATGCACCTTCGTGATATGAGTAGTACCAATCAAATCTTTTAAGCCCTCTTCAACTGTACCGTCCATTACATTGAACAGTTTCAGAATCCATCTCATTCCCGTGTGGGTCGGTTCATTCATGTATTCTAGATTTTTAAAAATTTAATTGAGTTCATTGCATGATTATTTTAAAGGCATTTATTTGAAGCTAATTATTTTATTATTTCATGCAGTAGTTTGATTTTTAGCATTACAGTTATTTCAGTGAGGCCGGACTGGAGTTGGAGTTTTGAGATAGAATTTAAGATTCGAGAAATATTTCCAGAAGTTAATTTAGCTAGCAAGTAAGTTCATTTAAGCTAAAAAGGATGTTTGAGGATTTAATTTAATTACTTGAGGTGATTAAGAAATAAGTTCATTTAAGTTCCAATAATTAAGGGTTTAATTCACTAAATTAATTAAAGGAATAGTGAGGCTTTTAAGGGTTATTAATTTACTAGATAAACAACATTTCCCCTTTATTTTATTATGCATTTTCGGCCACCCTTAGTTGCTAGAAGATTCATTTGCCAACTCATCACCTTGGACCCCTTCTTGGTATTTAAGTAGGAGAATAATTCTTTTTTGTTTGGGAGCACCATTAAATTATTAATTAACCTCATTCTAACCTAGACTACCATGCATAAATTCGGCCACCTCATCCCCAAGTAGACTTGATATCAAACAATAATTCAAATTTCAAAAGGAGAGTGGACTTGGTCTTGATTCTTCCTTATATTTTGCACCCATATTCTCTCACTCCCTAACCATTTCACCCCTCCCTCACCACCGAATTCAGCACCATTCAGAGCCCCATTTGTGTGAAAAAAATCGTGAGTCTTAGCTAGAGGGAAAGAAAGAAAAATCGAGTGCAAGAGGAAAGGAAAGAAGTGCTCCATCTTCTCCGTGCCGCGTCATCTTCGTTTCGTTCGTTTTCTTTCGAAACGAAACCAGGCATGTCTATATTTCTTTCAAACCTCAATCAAGTCATATTATTAATTATTTTTCAGTACATGATCAGGTTTTATCATTGCAAAAACCGAAAAAATTTCAGTAGACAAGAAACGAAAATTCTGCACAGATTTTTTATCGACTTTCATGCTTCACGTGTGGGTATGTTTTGTTTTGATTTCAGGGATGGATCGTTCCAGGGGCTCAAAGCTGCATATGGACATGTACTAGGATATGTTAGGGTCATGATAGAACGTTGGTTCCAGCCCCATACACACTAGAATTCGTCAATGACAGCACATCCCCCATGAGTGTCATATTGAGCTTCAAAAATTCAGATTTTTTTGTCCAAGGAGAAGGGATCTGATCTTGGTTGCCCAAGGGCCTATAGCCATGGTTAGATCACTTCTATAGCAAGTCTAAGACGTGACTAAGTCTCCCTTTTGGTGGCTTGGTCCATGGCTCATCGGTTTTTAATCAAAACAGCCCCCTATACCCTTCGGCCCCTTCCATTTTTCAGCACATGTATTTCGAGTTGGTTGGGTTAGTGTGGATCTTGGTTGGCCTATGGCCCTTAGCCACGGTTCATACCATGCCCCTAGATGTCTAGATCGTGCCATTGTCAATCAAATGGCCACTGGAATGACACAAGACATCGATCAAAGCAAAACACTACACACGCATGCACGTGGGTTCTCGGTTGGAGTTACGGTTGAGTTATGGTGTGATTCGGATTGTGGCTGGCCTAGGGCCCTTAGCCATGATTCAACTCACTCCTTGGGATGTTGGTAAGAGTCTCTGGTCGGTGGTTAACGCCCCAATGGCCGGTAGTCTCGAAAACAACACAAGATTCGCGATGGTACAGTTGCTGGAAATTACAGCAAGTTGCTGTGTCGGTTCGGTGGCTCGTTCGAGTTCTCGGTTGCCTTTTAGCCTATGGCCTTGGACTGGACAGTGCCCCTTTGAGTTAGGAAGGCCACGTTTTTGGCCGTTTGTGATTCGGATCATTTTTGAGGTCGTATGAGAATTTACGGTGCTATGTGCCAAATTGACTCTCGAAAGAGCGTTTCATGTTTTGGCCTCCATTTAACCTAGGTTTCGACCCTCATCATTTTAGGAGCATTATTTCAGTATTTTAAGCGTATTTTAATCATGACTATATGTCGGTTCAGTGTCGGTTCAGGTTGGTTCGGAGTCATGATTAAATACGAAGTCATTAGGCGTCATAGTCGCATCTTTTGAACGTAAATTGCATAGTTGGTCAAGTTTAATCCATTCCATATTTTTCATGGCAGTTAGGTTGCAGCGAGCCTGGGGACGATCCAATCCAATCCAGTTGGTAAAATATACAGGAATTTTCATTATGACAGTTAATTATTTTACGTGCATTAAATAGAAAATGATTATTTTTGAGATTTATGCGATATGGCTTGTGGCTCATTCACTATGTGGGAGTATTATTTTATACGGTCGCCAGTGACCGCTCAGTTCAGTTTGGTACCACCCGGTCGCCAGTGACCGGCCAGCTCAGTTCAGTTTCAGACTCCCCGGTAGCCAGTTACCGATCAGTTCAGCTTAGTGCAGGGGCCACAGGCGTAGACCATAATCTCAACAGAAAATTTTACCAGTTATTTCAGTACAGGGCTCCAAGGATCAAATATTTTTACTGTAATTTTCAGTTCAGTTATGCACGTAGTATAATTGCTCAGTACAGATTATTTTCAGCATGCCTCATGACATGATATTTTATCCCATACACATTTTACTTCAGTTTTTACTCGTTACCTGCGATATATGCATGCTGAGTTTTTAGGCTCACTAGACTTGATTGTTGTAGGTACTGATGAGGCCAGGGCCGAGGGCGGGGACCAGTGAGCCAGCTTGGGTCGGCAGTAGTGGCACCCGAGGACCTCAGTTTCAGCATTTGCCATTTTATTTGATGCTCAAACCTTTTTATCAGTCGTTGGATATTTTTAAATTGCTATTGTTGGCAAACTTTATTTTCTTCCGCTGCTATATTTTTTTACGTTGAACTTGATTTATCAGTTGATTTTATGAATGAGGCAATTTAAGTTCTTTAAAAAGAAAATTTTAAATTTTCCGCAATTTTTCAAACAGTCGCGGGCCCGGGCTCGAGGCGTGACAGAATGGTATCAGAGCCGCCAGGTTCATAATCCGAGTGGGAAAAATCGATTTTCAAAAAAAAAAAAAAATCGAATTTCGTAAAAAAAAAAATCGAGAAATTCCGGCCAAACAGGGCCTTAGCGCACGCCGCCGCGTTTTTCGCCGATTCCGGCCGCTTCCGGTAGTGTTTCTTTAATCGGAGATCAGATCTAGGACCGCCTCGATGAGACGAACAAAAGCTCTCAAACAATTTCAGATTTGGCATTGGGATGCAACGGGAATTTCGGATCTACGGATTTGGCGTATGAACCCTAACCCGAAATTTATTTTGTCCAATTACCCTACCAATCCTACTCTGATTTTCAATTAATTTTACCACAACACTATAAGATACATGGGTAACATTTTCCAATCATCAATTTCGGGATCGGATCAACCAATCGGAAACGCCCAATTTCGAGTTAGTCAACCGATTTCTCGTGAGTTCCGGCCAAATTAAGTAGCTTTCCAACTGATTCTGGTCGTGCCACCACCAGTTCCGTGATCTTGACCCCTTCGCCGACACAGCCTTTACTCCGATTATACTCCGGCGAGTCAACCCGGCGAGTCAACTCGGCCGAGTCAACGAGTCAACCCGTCATCATGTGCTCTTCGATTTTTTCGTAGGAAACTCCGAATTCGGTTCCGTCAACTGATCTGAAATCCTCTCGACATACTCTTTGAACCCATATGCATATCTCAAAACTTTCCATTTTTGGAAATTCTCAAAAAAAAAAATTAATTTTCAGTATCTTACTCTATCCTAATATTTTATTCTGTCTTAGTGATTTTGTTCTAGGAGTTTTATTTTACCTTTCTTTTTCCGTTGTTGCTATTTTATTCAGTACAACTTTTATTTCCTTTAGATTGGTCATGTTCTTTCTTTTAGAAATCAATAAAAATTTGTTTTGTTTGGTTCATTGATTTCAATTTATTTTAGCACAACCTATTGTATGAACTTTACTCGTACAACAAATTCTTATAACTTGCAATCTGTAGGAAATGGCCGGCAGACCCCCAAGACAGAACCGCAACCCGCGTTATGCTAATATCAACCGTGGAGGCGGACAGGAGAACGAGCAAGGAAATGGACCCCCGCCAGCAGTCAACTTAAGCCAAGCTGATCTTATGGCCATAGCCACTATTGTGGCGACAACACTGCAAGGGTTGGGAAACCCGAACGCCAATCAGCCACCACCACCTCCACCACCAAATGGAATCAAGTTCCATTATGAATCACTGCGCAAGAACAGGTGCCCAACTTTCAGTGGCGCTGCCGACCCTGAGGTTAGCCAGAGTTGGCTGAAAAGTGTGGAGACTCAGCTCCGACTGCTGGAAGTCCCGGATGCACTGAAAGTGGACGTGATAGTGCCCTTCCTGGAAGACCGAGCAGGCAAATGGTGGGAAGCAATCTCGCCAGCCATGACAGCTGCAGGACCAATGACATGGCAGCGATTTCGAGAAGCCTTTCTGAAACAGTATTATCCAGCCGAGGTCAGACTGCAGAAACTGAGTGAGTTTGAAAACTTCACTCAAACTCCGGATATGTCAGTTGTGGAATACACCTCCCAGTTCAACGCCTTAGGATCTTATGCTCCGGCAATCATGGCGGACGAAGTTCTGAAATTACACTGCTTCAAAAAGGGTTTGAACAGCAGAATACAGTCGGCTTTGGCAGTCTACCAACCTGCGAACTTCTCAGACTTGATGGGCGCAGCAATCCGAGCTGAAACTGATATCTAGTGCAGAGAGAAGGAGATTAGGAACAAAAGGCCTATGAATGATCAGTCATCTCATGGCAGTCAATCGTTCAAGAAACCGAACCATTCCGACGAACCATCTCAAGGGACTTCGCCTGCCTCAGGCTACCAGGCCATTAAGCCTTGCCCAACTTGCCACTTACGACACCTGGGAGAATGTCGTAGAGCCAGCGCCGTCTGCTTTGAATGCGGGAAACCAGGACACCGTATGGCAGATTGTCCAGCCGCCAGCAACAAAACAACTGGACCAAGCAAAGGAGACAGGTCAAGCTCAGGAGCGAATGCCAATAAACCACGAGAGAACAAACCAAATGCCAGGGTGTTTGCCATGACGCAGGAGGAGGCAGATGATGCAAGCGATGTGGTGTCAGGTACCATATTTTTCAGCAAGTGCCTGCTTATGTGTTATTTGACTGTGGTGCCATACATTCGTTTATGTCTAAGAGATTTGGTAAGAAGTTAGGACGTAAGCCCGATAAGCTAACCGAACCTTTCCGAATAGCCACGCCTACTAGTAGAGCCATTGAAACAGACGAAATTTACAGAGATTGTAAAATAAGTATCGGTAATTAAATTTTTAGAGCCGACTTGATACGGTTGATCATGGTCGATTTCGATATCATCTTAGGAATGGATTGGTTAGCGAGAAACAATGCGGTAGTAGATTGTAAGGGAAAGGAATATCCCTACCTATTTGGAGACCACGCCAACTCCAGTTTCGAGGACGAAACTTCTCATAAAGAGGGAGGGATGTGAGAACCGAAAATTTTCATTAAGTTATTTAATAAAATTGTAAGGAAATTTTTAGGATTTGATTCTTTGTATAAATAATAACAATAAGATATGCACCTTGGGATATTAATTTTTGGAAATAGTTTTGCCAAGTCAATAGCCATACACCATGCAGATTTCGAAAATTTGGGGGAGATTATTTTGGATTAATGCGATTTTTAAGTCGAGTATCTAAGAAAACTTTCAACGTGAAAAATGTAGAAATTTTCGATACCTTCGTACTATCACACCAAATAAAAGGAATTGAGAATGGATATGACAAGAAATTTCGAAATCACCCTAGATTAGTTGCCCAAACTTTGTGATGGAAAGATACTAGTATATTGGAAATTATATCATCAAAGTTGGCTCAAAAATCCCTTGACCTAGCATCATGATTTCGAGCCAAGCAAGAAGGGAAAGAATCAAGGTTAAATCCCACAAGTTTGGTAGCCAAATAAGCTTTGGTTGGAATAAAATATGGGGAGTCAACCGTGTGATTTGGAGGCAAGGTATGGGCATGATTTGATTACCTTGTTGAGCCTCATCTCATTCACCTATAAATACCACATCAAAGCCTAGCATTCCTACACTAATTTTCGAAAATCCCCTTGCTGCATATTTTCGAAAATTCAGCAACTTGTCCTAGCCGAAACTCTGCCGAAAATCTTCCAAGAAAAATCGAGCCGTAGTACTGCCGAGTGAAGAACAAGGAACGATCCACTTCCCGAAGCCGAGCACCTACGTTTTTTTAGCATCAATAACTACTGTAAGTGGGCTGTTTTAAAACTTATAATTTCGAGTTATGCATACGTGAAAATTTCGGTTTTGTGGTTTAAAAATACGGTCGAGTACCGTCGTTTTGTCTATACGGTTTTACGAAAGTTATTACGTTTATATTTGACACTGTGAGAATTCCCTGAAAATGGGTGGAGTTCCAACATATGGCCCTTAACAGTGGGATAGAACTGTTTTATGGCCTCGCCCCCTTAGAGGATTAAAACTTAGGGACTGACGTCAGTAGACCGTTAAAGGTGAAAAATCGCAGTGTTATTATGATATGGAATTTACGTTACGATTATGAAAAGCATGTTGTACCTTTATGATATGTTTCGAAAATGTTATTAAACTGGTTATGTTGTGTTCAAAGTCCCCCATTTACTGAGTATTCCCAAAATACTCATCCCCCTTACTCTCCCCTCCCAGATAAGTCCGAAGAGCAGGTCGAGGACGAAGAGACGGATCAATTTTGGGGTTGGTGATTTTCCAGATTAGTAATAGATTATATTTCGCATTAGTTATTTCAGTTGTAAAGACTCAAGTTTTGAGAAATTATGATTAATAAACTGGTATTTCGGTTTATACTGTGCTACGAGGCTGGTTGTTTTTAATTGTGTGATTGATAAACAACGCCGATGTCGACTAACCCGGTCTCGGGGCGTGACAATACCAATATATTTTTTGAAAAGAAAATGAAAATTCAATCGTGATATTTAATTTTATTTTAGAGTACCAATTTTCTTAAAGGGGATTATCTCCCTACTAAAACCAAAAATTGTAGAATAAGTAACTGTATTTATTTAAAAAAATTCAGAACAATAATTTTTTAATTGATAGTTTTTAATCAAGATTCCCACGAATTTGAAGCAATAAGCCGGTGTATTCATTCCATTGACGATAACTTAAAGAATTAATATCTTTAGTTCTTTATACTAGCTAGATGTAATCGAGTCGAGTTGAGCCGAACTCTTGAATGTTTGAGCTTGGTTCGTTCATAATCGAGTCGAGCTCGAGCTTTATTTACCTAATATATGCATGGATCACGAGCTTATTCAAGTTTTTATCGAGCCTAAACAAGCTTAATAAATATGAATTATACATTTAAATTTTCATTAAATTAATTAAAAAGTAAATTTTATATTTAAAGAAAAATATATTATTCTTATTAAAATTTGTAAATTTATTATAATAAATAAATTTAATATATTTTCTATATATTTCATAAATAATAAGTAAAATCAATAAATCAAATAACAAAACTATTATTTTTTCATCTAAATGATTACTCATGAACTTACCAACGAACATGTTCACGAGCTAACGAGCCGAATACTGTAAAGTTTGAGTTTTGGTTTGTTTATCTTAACGAGCCTCATCAAACGAGCTTAAACGAGCTTTTTTCGAATCGAGCTTCGAATAGCTCACAAACGGTTTGGTTCGTTTACATCCCTAATACTAGCCATTGCCGATCAATATTTGGGAAGAATCACGTTGAATCAAAATTAATGTCTACTATATCATTACAGCTCGATCGATCAGTTTAAGATGAAGGACAAAATATCAGATACTGTTCTTTCATTTTTATTTTATTAATGAAAACAAGTTTTTCTTATTTGAAAATGATTATAAGGATATTATCTTTTTTTTTCTTAAATACTATTGGGGAATAAAATCAGTACAATCCTTTTTTTTAATGCAAGATCAATACAATCTTTATAATACAATGCGAGGAAACAGACATGCACCTCGTGGTTTCTCATATATTTCTAGAAAACAACTCCGTAGCAGACTCTCTCTACAAATCGTCACAAAGCAACACTTGATGGACTTACGAGGCCCATGAACTGCGGTGTATTCTTTTTCCTATTCGTAAGTTATTCTCTTTACGAAAATGTTTTAACGATTCCCTTCGTTCGAATCTTGTGACTTCCCTGGTTGTGGGATGCTCGAGTTATTTTCTTCACTCCTAACCTCTATTTTCACTTTCAAGCTTTTATATATCATTTTTCATATTAAAAAAATGTGGGGAAAGAGGTAGTTTAACGTTTCTATGATCAGCATACACATATAACTTAACTAGGAGAAATATGCGAGGCATATTTTTTAAAATTATAAAATACATAATTAATAAAATTGTGTTGCGATCGAAAATATATAGAGTTTAGAGGGGGTGAATAAACTCTTTTAGGATTTTCTTCTAAACTCAAGCTGGCCTTAATAGTTGTTAGCTGTTGACGTCTCTTTCTCAACCAGCTAGACACAATGGGCCACAAGAAAATGGTTTTTCAAAGTATTCAAGGAGCCATCTAGACTAGTGAGTTGTTATATATTCACTTGGATGATATTTTAACAAGTAAACAGATTAATGAACCAAAACACAAAAATATATGATCCATAAAGTAAATAAACAAAATATATGGAAGTTTGAAGACAAAATCATTCTACGTTTCTCCTTCTTCTACTCAACGAAAAATTTCACTCGAAGAATTTGGTTTTACAAAAAACTTATTTCAGTTAGGACTTATTCACTGTTAAACTGAAACTCTTAGTATACTTCTCAATAACAAATATAAGCGAGCTGTCTTGATAACTCTAAGTTCAAACAACACAACACAACTCTCTGACAAATAGCTTGAACAACTTATATTAAATTGTATTGTTAAATTCCTCGCCCTTTGTTTGTAAATTGTTATTGGTTTTTTTAAATGATGCAGGAACCCGCGGCTGTTATGTTCGATGCACACTTGGTGTAATTGGTTTATTTGTTTGGATAGATTATATTCAATCTTATTTATGTTTAAAAATAATCGAAATATTTAAATTGAACAAGTCTCAGAGTGTAGAATGGATAATCCAATCCAAATCTGATTGAAATATTAATTTTCTTGGTCTAGTTTGATTGATTATTAATAATTTATATTAGTATTTTTCACACACGTTAGTATGTACAAAATAGTGAATACAATAAATGGACTGTTCCAAATGTAGAATCTAAAATGATTTAAAAATTAGAAATCTTTGAAAGAATTGATTTCGAACAAATAGTTAAAACTACATAATCATAAGTACCTTTTCATAGAAATGATTATTAGAAAAATTAAATAATAAAGATATCTTACCTTATAAGAATAATTATAGATTTATTCATATAGGCTTAATTCAAATTGTTTAGATCTTTAACTTTAAAAGATTTACCAGAAAGTTTTATAGCAACTATAAGAGATTGTACAAATTAAAATTAGAAACAATCCTTTATGGGAATAATTCTGTAACGTACCGTACTTTTTACTACTTAAAATTTGCGGAAAAATTAAAAATTTTCTTAACTAAAAACGTGAGCATTCAAAATTCGATAAAATCAATTGTACGTCTCAACAAAGATCTAAAAATAGAGTTTGAAAAAAGTATTTGAACATTTTCATAAAAACTTCAAAACATGGGCGGTCCTCGGGTTTAGCCTCCCGCTCAGTCCAAGCCAGCTCCTTGGTCATCACCTCCAGCCTCCTCAAAAACATCCTCCCCTGCATCGATCAAGTCTAGTGAGTCTAAAGACTCAACACGTATAAACTGGAAGTAACAAGTACTACATAATAAAATCACATGCAACTTTAAAAAATGACATACATACTTAAAACTTGAACTTGCATAACAAAACCTGAACATATGTACATACATACTTAGACGTGCCATAAACGTTTTTTAAACATGATTGCATACTTGAACATACATAGCTTCATCATTTTGCGTAGAGATATGTTTCAATGCAAGTGACCCATAACATAATCTCCTGATCAGACTAAACCACAGTACTGGGATGACAGGGACGTATCCACTGCCACATACATGAGATCCCCGTTCATAATTTAACGGGCGGATTGGTCCCCATTCATAATTTAACGCTTTCCAATCCTAAACATACTTTGGTCACAAGACATCTAGCATACCTAAAAAAAACTTAAAATATTTTCTTGCACGTCAAACATACTTACTTGGTGTTGAGGGGTTCGTTGGATTTCACTTGGGGCCGCTGCTGAACATACTAACATGAATTTGTATACAACTTGCATAACTTAGACGTAGGTACACATGCTCACCACCCAGCTCCATAAATAACTTAAGACGTTCTAAAACACTCGGGAATTAACCTCATTTAAATCCATGTACTAAACCATCACATGAAATCCCAAAGCAAACAATTAAGTTTTCCCAAAGCATGAAGTACACAGACCCCGGGTCTGGGTCTGTGTATGGGTCCGTGTGTGCGCACAAAGAAAGTGCCAACAAAAGGAAGGAACACGGACCCCGTGCCCTGGTCCGTGTAGGTGCGCAAAGTGGGATACTAGGCAATTGAAGGGACACGGACCCCGTGCCCAGGTCCGGCCCCGGGTCCGTGTATGTGCGCAAAAATGGCGCCAATAGGAAATAAAGGCACGGACCCCGTGCCAGGGTCCGTGTACCTGCGCAAGTTTGAAATCCACGAAAATTTAATACACATATTTCTTAGCACTCTAAACTCGATCGTACGGACTATGAACCGCCACCCTGAGACCCATCTTAGCATGCCATAACATCGAACCAAATTCGTACAACCACCCAAAGCACGATGTTCACCCTACCACACATACAATTCAAAAATTTGGCAATTGACACAAAATCGTTTCCTACGACTTTTAATATACTCGAGTGCCTATCGACACTAAAAGACATATCAAATAACAACCCAAAATCATACTAATCATACCTAGACACAGCAACAATCCCCCGTCGATCACCAAACAAAGCCTGCAACAATTAAACTTCAAGACCACATCAATACATAATTTTCTGAAAAACGCAGTTTGAGCAGTCCGACGAAAAAACGTCATAACTCACTCAATTTTTATCCAAATATTTCAAATTTACTGTCAAATCGAAGGTATCGAAAAGTTCTACAATTTTCATGTTGAAAGTGTTTTTAGAATCACGACCGAGAAGTCGCAGTATTTAAAAAGACAATAAAAACGAGTTTTCAAGTCTAAAAACTATTTCAAAAAACTGATCCAAACCAATTTCCGCTCAAACGAAGAACGTCACATATAAAATTTTACGCATAAAAATAACACGATAGATAATATGACGAGATCGATGCAGAAATAACAGAATAAACGTGTTTTTTGATATTTAAAAATACCGTAACGACGACACCGACGCAGGAAAGAAGCGAGGTTGATCCGGGACGACTCGCGACTCAATTTTCTTGCAATAAAACTCACCGAAGAGTGCTGAAATTCTATGAAGGGAGGGGCAGCTGCTGAGCTTCACAATAACCCTAGGTTTTTCACTCTCTCAAAATAAATAAAATCTGAATAGTGATAGTTTGTGTGTGTTAGGGGAATTCTAGTGTGTGTAAAAAAGTGTAAGTGTGTGTGAGTGTATAAAACGTGTATGTGTGTTTTTAATTAGGAGAACTTATAGCTAAATTAACTAATTAAAATACTAATTAAAGGTTAACACGCACTAATTTAATCAAACTCCTCATTTAAAATAATTACACACTAATTTTAAAAGTTCTAAAATCTTAAATTACTAAATACATAAATAAGGCTTTAAAATGATAAAATTAAATAAATTATTTAAAATACCACATCCTTAACTTAAAATAAAATATCACACTTTAAATTGCTAAAAATCGTCACCGGTCTTTTCCTCGTTTCTGCCTCGAATAATCGTCTGAAACATGAAACTCGAAAAACATTTTAACGTGCATCACATAAACATGAATAATTTAAAATAATGTATTTTCATAAATCATGTACTGCCAAAAATCAATTTAAAATTAATTAAATAATTAAGTAAATACATGGGTTATACGTGTACTGACTTTGGGCACTACAGCTTCACTCTAGGACCAAACACTTAGATGTCAGGCATCACTTCATCAGAGATCATGCCTTGAAGAAGGACTTAAGATTGGAATATGTCTCAACTGAACAACAAGCAGCTGACATCTTCACCAAACCACAGCCCGAGACTAAATTTTCTCATTTTCGCAATATACATGGATTAATTGATTTATCATAATCAGTTTTATTGCTTATATGTCAGTTGTCAATTAATTTGTGTCATCTATCAGTTCTTAATTCTTAAACTGATGTCAGCTTGTCAGTTTGTTATTTGTCAACTACTATGTTCAGTTCGTGATTTACTTATCAACTGTTAAGATTAACTCTTGCAGGAAGATAAAAGACAAAGATAAACTAGATAATCATTTTATTCATTGAAAGAAATAAGCTCGGAGTACATCAAAACATTCTTCCTCAATAGCAGACCTCCACTTGGCCAACCAACCAGTTAAACCTCCGGTGGAAGTCTTAAGGAAGCTATCTGATTCAGCTAGATGTTCTAAGATCTTCCTTTCCTTCTGAAGCATTAATAGGTAGACACCTTCATCTGTGAAGAAGTCCACCTCATCAGCAACGCGCAAGCGCTGCCGATATTTCTGTATTTTTGCCACCAGTTTGGGGGTGGTAGCCTCTCCACACTCATAGAGGAACTGGAGTTCTTGAAGCTTTTCCCATTATCGGAGAATCTTGTGGAAGACCTCATCTTCCATAACAGTCTTTCTGTTCTCCAGAGCCGAGTCCATGAATGCTTCGGCCATATCAGGAGTCTTTGAGCTACTTGCACCTGCCATTATAAGTTTGGATAATTATTTGCTGATATGATTGAAGCTAACCGAGTTATTCTTATTTATAGCCCAGGGTCAAATAAACTGAAAGGACGAAATCATTACGACAGACGATTAAGCATAAGATTTTCTTTAATTCGCCTTGCTTAATTTCTCGTAATTTATATATGCATTTATTGAGGGGAATGACAATTTAAAAAGTTAACTGTGAAGACAATAGTCATTGGTTTTCAACTGAACTGACTAAGTTCTCAACTGGTCAGTCAGGAGTTAATTTAACTGATATTATCCGATACGTTAACTGATAAATCGAAAAATATTCATTTTAAGTGACGTGACTGAGTATCAAGGCATTAAATGTTGTCTTTAAACAAACAGTAGGTTGAAACATGGACCCATATAATCCATGCCTCTCGACACACGCTTTTACCACACGTACACACGTTTTTTATTCAAAATTTCCTGGACTAATACGTGTCCTATAACTTGAACAGTCACGTACATAAGTACTTTGCCCGCTCCATTTCAGTTTTGTTTCTTATGCTTACCTAAGATTCTCAGAGCAAAAGCAAATTCAATCTTTCTTTTTCGCAAAAAATCATTCAGTTCTAATGGCAAATCAGATTCCAGCTCACATCATGAACGCAATGGCTATTGACTTCGATTCAGTTATGACTTTCCCTGATGACGCAGTGAAGAACATCTTCATTAAACTAGAAGAGACCGGACTGAAGAAATTTCTTGGTTTATCTTCCCAAGAAATTTATACCAAAGAGATTCAAGATCTCTATGCTAATGGCTTCGTCGATCAGAACGGACATATCACTTCCATTGTGAATGGGCAGTTGCTGACTATCGAGGAACAATTCTTCTGCGACTCATTCCAGCTGCCTTCTGATGGGCTAGCAAACCTTGCTGAAGTTAAGGCATCTGATATCGAAGAGATGCAAATTCTACTTTCTACTGATGGACGGAAAATCAAAGTCTCTGATCCAAAGAAGGAACTGAAGCCAGAAGTTCAGTTGCTGGCTGATATTTTAGCCAAGGGACTATTAGCAAAGGCAGGATCATTTGCTGCACTAATCTTGGAGAAATTTCGGGCCATTACTATTATTATGGTTGGTCGAAGACTGAACTGGAATCATCTTATCTTCAATATCTTGACGAATATGTTTCAATCAACTAAGCAATCCAAAGGATTCGTAGTGCAGGTGAGTTATTTGATGAAAGTCAAAGGACTGGTGGCTGATGATTCAGAGAGATCATCAAGACTGAAAATCTTCAACGCAAAAAACGTTCAGCCACCAAAATCAAAGTTGGAAATGTCTCTTGAACAATTCGTTAAGATCAAGAAAGAGATTGGGACATGACAAGCTCCCAAATCAGTCCAAAAGAAGAAAGCTGTTTAGAAAAAGACAATCAAACGCAAGTTGATTGTAACTGAATCTGAATCTGAAAAGACCCCATCTCCAAAGATCATCAAAAAACCACAGACTTTGAAAACTAAGCCTGCTGAAATAGTTGGCACTATCCCAACTGATAGGGAGACTGTATCAGAAACTCAACAGCCCATTCAAGCTGTCCTTTTGAAAGCATTCCCAGCTGAACCCTCAACTGAGGATCAGTTACCTCTATCCAAAATTCTACTTCAGAAGAAGGTCACTGGATCTAGTGACAAGAAGAAGCTTGTTGGAGTCACGGTGATACGAAACCTCGTACGAATGAGAAGCAAACACGATTATCAAAATCGCACCCTCAACTCAATAACAAACAAGGATCGATTATGTTGTCTCGATCTTTTGAAACAAGTAACGATTTTTGTTATTCACCTCTAAGCGATTAAAACATAGCAACAAATATCAACGATAAAACAATTGAATTTCAAACGAACCTTCAAAGATCTTGTTTTGACAATCCGAGCGAAAAACAAACGACAAACGCCACAAAGATACAATCTTTGATAAGTTTGATTTGGGTTGAAGATCCAAGCAAAAATGCATTGAATATTGAGACAAATCTCCAATAATTTGATATCAATCTGAATTGTTTCGTTTATGGTCTGATACATTGCATATATAATCAATAAAGCATGAAAAAGTTGTGTAAAAAGGCTTAATTAAGATAACTAGCAAATTTTGACACGGAAGTGGAGACCGCGGGTGCGCTGATGATTCGACCGCGGGTGCGCTGCAGCTTCAGCAACAGACCGCGGGTGCGCTGATGATTATACCGCGGGTGCGGTGCAGCTTCGGGAAATTTTCTTAAATTTGATTATCATGGACCGCGGGTGCGGTCCCTGTTTTAGCGCGGGTGCGCTGGACCTTCGACAATTGCACTTGAATAACATTCCAAAGACCTCCAATATTAATCCCATGATTCCCAACCTCCTCTAATTTAGTCACCCAATTCGTAGATCCTCCTTGGTAGTTCATCATGAGTCCTTGAAGGGCTTCTTTAAACTTCTTGCTACGTCCCCTCGTTATAGGTCCTTCGGGCAACTCCAACGACTCCCATGCTTTCTTTGGTGCTTGATCAACCACGTTTGCATCATTCTCCCCTTCTTGAAAAGGATTTGTCCTCAAATCTTGATCTTCTCCTACATCAAACAACGAAAGATCACTAACATTAAAAGTAGAACTGACATTGTACTCACCTGGTAGGTCTAATTTGTAGGCATTCTCGTTGATCTTTTCAAGCACTTGAAATGGTCCATCACCCCTAGGTAAGAGCTTCGAACGTCGTTTTTCTGGAAATCTTTCCTTCCTTAAGTGCAACCATACCCAATCTCCTTTTTCAAAAACCATATTTTTCCTCCCCTTGTTGGCTTGCGTCGTATATTGTAAATTCTTCTTCTCGATATTATTCTTGACCTTCTCATGCAAACTTCTAACGAATTTAGCTTTCTTCTTGCCATCCATGTTCAACCTTTCACTCACAGGCAAAGACATCAAATCCAAAGGAGTTAAAGGATTAAAAACAAAAACAATCTCAAATGATGAATAATTCGTAGTAGAATGCACGCTACGTTATAAGCAAACTCAACAAATGACAAACATTCTTCCCAATTTTTCAAGTTCTTTTTTAGTATAGCACGCAAAAGTGTTCCTAGAGTTCTATTAACAACTTCA
The DNA here is from genome assembly GCF_022965805.1 of Primulina eburnea. Classification (NCBI taxonomy): domain Eukaryota; kingdom Viridiplantae; phylum Streptophyta; class Magnoliopsida; order Lamiales; family Gesneriaceae; genus Primulina; species Primulina eburnea. The sequence continues at coordinate 2,377,779 of NC_133113.1, forward strand.
GTTTGTCCATCCGTTTGAGGATGACATGTAGTAGAAAACAACAGTTTAGTGTCAAGCTTAGCCCACAAAGTTTTCCAAAAATAACTCAAAAATGTAACATCACGGTCAGATACAATAGTCCTAGGCATACCATGCAACCTAACGACTACCTTAAAGAACAAATCTGCAATGTTGGATGCATCATCGGTTTTATGACAAGCAATAAAATGTGCCATTTTAGAAAATCTATCAACAACAACAAATATTGAATCCCTCCCCTTCTTAATTCTTGGCAAACCTAAAACAAAATCCATAGAAATATCAATCCAAGGTTCACTAGGAACAGGAAGTGGTATATACAATCCATGTGGTTGTGTTCTAGAATTAGCTTGTCTACAATTAATGCACTTTTCACAAACACGCTCAACATCACGTTTCATATGTGGCCAATAAAAATGCTCATGCAAACAACTCAAAGTTTTAGCCACACCAAAGTGCCCCATAAAACCACCAACATGTGCCTCCCTCACAAGTAATTCACGAATTGATGACTTAGGAATGAACAATCTATCTTCTCTAAATAAAAACCCATTATGCAAATAAAATTTATCATGTGGACCATGCATACATGTTTCAAATACTTCCTTAAAATCCTCATCCATCGCATACAATTCTTTCACATGTTCAAATCCCAAGTTTTTTGAATCCAAGGTAGAGATTAGTACGTACCTCCATGATAGTGCGTCGGCCACTACATTATCCTTACCTTGTTTGTACTTGATTATGTAGGGAAATGTTCCTATGAATGCCACCCACTTAGCATGCCGCTTGTTCAGTTTCTGTTGTCACCTAAGGTACTTTAGAGACTCATGATCGGTATGGATCACAAACTCCTTAGGCCTCAAGTAGTGTTGCCACATCTCCAAAGTCCTCACAAGCGCATACAACTCCTTGTCATACGTTGGATAGTTCAGTACTGCTCCATTGAGTTTCTCACTAAAGTACGCCACTGGTCGTCCTCCTTTCATCAAAACACCTCCAATACCTACACCTGAAGCATCACATTCAATTTCAAAAGTATTAGAAAAATCAGGCAAAACAAGTAAAGGCGCAAATTAATTTTTGTTTAATAATATTAAAAGACTTCTCTTGCTCGTCGCCCCAATGGAATGGAACGTTCTTCTTAATCACTGCCATCATCGGTGCCACCAGTGTGCTAAATTTTTTTACAAACCTCATATAGAAGCTTGCAAGACCGTGAAAGTTTCGAACTTGACTAACATTAGCAGGCGTTGGCCAATTTCGAATAGCACTTACCTTGTCCTCATCCACTTGTATCCCCTGTGAACTTACCACTGAACCAAGAAAGACAAGTTTGCTTGTACAAAAATCACATTTCTTAAGATTAGCATATAAATGTTCATCCCTAAGTGTTATCAGTACAAGTCTTAAATGCTCAACATGCTCTTCTAAATCTTTGCTATACACAAGAATATCATCAAAATAAACCACAACAAATTTTCCTATGTAAGCACGCAATACATGATTCATCAACCTCATAAAGGTACTAGGAGCGTTTGTTAAAGCAAAAGGCATTACCATCCACTCATATAACCCATATTTGGTTTTAAATGTTGTTTTCCACTCATCGCCCTCCCTCATTCTAATTTGGTGATAACCACTTTTCAAATCAATCTTACTAAAAATGCATGCACCATGCAACTCATCTAACATATCATCTAGTCTAGGTATGACATATCATCTAGTCTAGGTATGGGATGCCTATACTTGATGGTTATATTATTGATTGCCCTACAATCTACACACATTCTCCATGATCCATCTTTCTTTGGAACTAATAAAACAGGTACAGCACAAGGAGACATGGACTCACGCACAAAACCCCTTTCTAACAACTCACTTACCTGCCACTGAAGCTCCTTAGTCTCCTCCGGATTGCTTCTATATGCTGGACGATTTGGCAATGCACTTCCGGGCACAAAATCAATCTGGTGCTCAATCCCCCTCAATGGTGGTATTCCTTGAGGTAGTTCCTCCGGAAATATATCATCAAACTCCTGCAAAAGGGAAACAACAATGCTCGGAAGATTTCCGGCTATATCACTTGTGTTAAAGAGAATCTCTTTGTAAAGAATCAACACAAGTGTATCATGTGTGTGCAACAATTGTTTCATATCACTCTTTTGGGCCATATATGTTTTCTTTTTGACCTCTTTCCTCTCATTTTTTTCCCTCTTTTTTTATCTCTATGGTCATCTCATCATTTTTTTATCACTTATTTTTTTGACCATATCGTTTTCTTGTTTGTTTAAGGCGACATCACTTTTATTTTCACTCTTCTTTCGGCCTCATCTCTTTTTTTCTTTTGTCGTTGGTCTTCCATGATTTGTTTTGGGGACAAAGGAAGTAAAACAATGGGTTCTTTCTTGAGTACAAAAAAATATCTATTTCTAAACCTATCATGTGTCACTTGCCTATCATATTGTCATGGTCTCCCTAAAAAAATATGACAAGCATGCATTGGCACCACATCACATAACACCTCATCAATATACTTCCCAATCGAAAACGCAACCAAGACTTGTTTGTTCACTTTCACTTCAGCATAGTCGTTCAACCACTGTAGCCTATATGGTTGAGGATGTTTCAAAGTAGGCAAGCTCAATTTTTCAACCATCTCAAAACTAGCAACATTTGTACAACTTCCTCCATCTATAATAAGATTGCAAACCTTGTCATTGACAAAACACCTAGTATGGAATAAGTTTTTCCTTTGGTTAGTTTCTTCTTCCTTGACTTGGGTACTCATTATACGCCTAGTCACTAACGCTTCACCCACAACTGCCTCATATCCCTCAGCAGGATCCTCTAATGCAGGCATCTCATCTTCATCCTCTCCATCATCTCCCTCACTATGAGATTCATATTCCCCATAATTATTCAACACCATCACCCTTTTATTGGGACATTGGCTAGTAATATGTCCAACTCCTTGACACATAAAACATTTAATATCTCTAGAATGATTAATAGGAGTTTCAGGTTTACCTTGCACTCCCTGCTTAGGCGCCTCCTGTTTAATGTCAAATTTGGGCTTGACCACTACCTTGCTTTCTTCACGTTTAACAACGTTGGAACGCCAAGATGTTGATGTATTACCAAATTGTGTGGTACGACCAACTCCTCTCCTCTGCAGTTGTTGCTCCACTTTTATCGCCATCTGCACCATTTCATCTAGATCTAAGTAATGTCTAAGTTCCACTTGGTCTTGAATTTCCCTGTTCAAACCACACAGAAAACGAGCCATAGTAGCCTCACTATCCTCATCTATGTTTGCTCTAATCATGACTACTTCCAATTCTTTATAGTAGTCCTCAACACTTTTCACACCCTGTCTCAAAGTTTGTAACTTCTTAAACATTTCTCTATAGTAGTGATTTGGTACAAACCTCTTCCTCATTACGCTTTTCATCTCAGCCTAAGTTTCTATAGGCCTCTCATTGCATCTTCTCTTAGTGGTCACTAATTGATCCCACCAAATAAGTGCATAATCAACAAATTCAACCACGGCCAACCTAACCTTCTTTTGTTCGGAATAATGGTGACAATCAAACACAAATTCAGCTCGCTTTTCCCATTCTAAATAAGCCTCTGGATCCGACTTACCATGGGACGACGGAATTTTCATCTTAATGCTACCTATGTTATTATCTTCCTTATTCCCATCATCGTACCTACCCCGTAAGGCTTCTCTTATTCCCCTACCAAATCCTCTACCTCTTCCGCTCCTACCCCAGTTCTCGTTTTGACTCTCCTCTTCTACTCCCAATTCATAATCATCCTCTTCTTCTTCGACTGTACCCAAACCTTTAGGCTTAGATTTAATTTCACTAGTGCTAACTTCAAGTCTATCCAACCTCTCATATAAAGGATCCAACTCGGCCCTCATCATTCTACTAAAATACCCAAATAACGCCTCCATTTGAACCTTAGACAACCCCTGGTTCGAACTCTCTCCTACTTCCCTCTCCATTTTAATTTCAGATTTTGTACCTGCAATAAAATGTTAGTAGAAATAAAAGATTTTCCTCACCCAAATTCTCACGATCACTCCAAAGAAATAACACTCGCACTGAAATGTTTTTCACTCTAATTTGATAGTTCTCTCAAAGGTGTGCTCAATCTTTATATATATATATATATATATATATATATATATATATATATATATATATATATATATATATATATATATATATATATATATATATTATCAAACTAACAAGATTCAACTTGTGAACACTTGCAACTGTCTCACTTGGATTGTACAAAAACAAGAACGATAGAATAACACAGGACAAATTTTTCGAGAATTCTGGATTATCAAACAACAAAGGATGATAGAAATAACGCAGATCTTATAACAAAGGATAACACAAAACAGAAACATAACGATTTTTTTTTTTGTTTTTGATAGATATGACAATAGAAACAAAAGTATAACAGAGATCTGACGAATTTTTAAACAGATCTGAAAATTATAACTTACTTGAATCAAACAGAACCAGAAGCTCTGATACCAAATGATACGAAACCTCGTACGAATGAGAAGCAAACACGATTATCAAAATCGCACCCTCAACTCAATAACAAACAAGGATCGATTATGTTGTCCCGATCTTTTGAAACAAGTAACGATTTGTGAATTCATCTCTAAGCGATTAAAACTTAGCAACAAATATCAACGATAAAATAATTGAATTTCAAATGAACCTTCAAAGATCTTGTTTTGACAATCTGAGCGAAAAACAATCGACAAACGCCACAAAGATATAATCTTTGATAAGTTTGATTTGGGTTGAAGATCAAAGCAAAAATGTCTTGAATATTGAGAGAAATCTCCAATAATTTGATATCAATCTGAATTGTTTCGTTTATGGTCTGATACATTGCAAATATAATCAATAAAGCATGAAAAAGTAGTGTAAAAAGGCTTAATTAAGATAACTAGCAAATTTTGACACGGAAGTGGAGACCGCGGGTGCGCTGATGATTCGACCGCGGGTGCGCTGCAGCTTCGGCAACAGATTGCGGGTGCGCTGATGATTATACCGCGGGTGCGGTGCAGCTTCGGGAAATTTTCTTAAATTTTATTATCATGGACCACGGGTGCGGTCCTTGTTTTAGCGCGGGTGCGCTGGACCTTCGGCAATTGAACTTGAATAACATTCCAAAGACCTCCAATATTATTCCCATGATTCCCAACCTCCTCTAATTTAGTCACCCAATTTGTAGATCCTCCTTGGTAGTTCATCATGAGTCCTTGAAGGGCTTTTTTAAATTCTTGCTACGTCCCCTCGTTATAGGTCCTTCAGGCAACTCCAACGACTCCCGTGCTTTCTTTGGTGCTTGATCAACCACGTTTGCATCACACGGCTCCACTGATCAAAATATCCGGATTTAGTTCTTTACCTTTTGCTAGACCAAAAGGTGTAGTGATTAGAGAAGGTATCGATTCAACTACTTCAGGATTAAGCTTTCCACATATCCTGACTGATCCAAAGGGCAAAGCAAAGATGCAAGAAGAGCCCAGACCTACAAATGCTATACAGACACACAATGATCTTGTTTGGCAGGAGATTAATGAATTTTCAGCAATGAAGCTCAAATTTTTTGATGAATGGAACAGATTCAGGACTCATGTATTTGCCAAAGAACTTCAGAAGAAATCCAAATTGAGAAGGTTTATTGATATTTAAAGAGTGGTGCTGAAGACAGTAAAGGCATCGACCATTACTCAAGTTCTTGAAAGGAAGAAGTGTTTCTTCGATCTTATGAGAGTACAGAGACTACAGAAGATAGTTGATAAGCTGCGGCAAAACTTTGATCCGACCAGTCCACTCGCATTCAATGATAAAGCAGTGTATGCTCAATTGGAAATAGATCTAATCAGCCTACAAATGGAAATCAAACATTGGGAAATGGATCAAGAGTTAATCATCCCAACAACCACTCAAGACTTCTCAACTGAAGATTCAGTTCACGAGTCTCCTCAGGACGGTGCTACTTCTTCTCAAAAAGCAATTGTTCCTTCAACTTCAGTTGCTCCAACTTCACCAATTCCTACACCTCCTACTAATAATCTACAGCTTTACTCTGAAGCTGAATTGACATTGGCAAATCTAGAAGAGGTCATCGAGTTAGTTACGAATGACATTCAGCTTGAAACAGTCAGAACAACGAAGATGTTGCATCAACTGAAAAAACAGCAGATGTTCTCACCGAAGAAACTGAAGAACAAGCCAAAATGGCTAATTTTGAAGTACTCGATGAACCAGCTCAGTCGGTGGTTGTGCCTCAACAAGCAGTTCTTAGTGATCCAGAAGAGGCTCAACAGAACTCAGTTTCAACTGAAAATCTACAAACTAATGTGCCAATAGTTCCACAAACTAAAGAACCATCTTCTTCATTGTATCATCCTACTATCTCTTCTCCTCCCAGAATCAACAAGAGATGATACATGCTGAAACGCAAGTGTCTGACAGGACTTTGGTAGTCTTTGATCAAACTACCAACGAACAAGAACCAAGGCCATCTGGATCTGCATCTCCTCATTCAACCCCAGAAATGGACTTAGTACTTGAAGAGATTCAGGACATTCAGAACAACATGTCACAGATAATGAAAAAAATTAAGGAAATTCAATGCACTCAACTTGCTCACTCTCTGAAGTTGAACTCCTCAAGTGAATTTAATTCAGAGAAACTGAAGTCAATTCAAGCTGTTTTGACCTCTATATCCTTTACGATCAATGAACTTAAAAAGAACAGAGGCTTAGCTGAGAGTCTCTCCCTAACTCAAGACTCAATCAACAAACGAGTTGAATCTATGGAGATATCTGTTTCAAATAGAATCGACTTGCTGCAAACCACTGTATTGTCTGCTGTCAAAGATATTGCAGTTGATGTTCGAATTTTATCTCGAAAAATCGATGTGCTTGACAAAAAGGGGGAAGCAGCTAGATTGATGAAGGAATAAGAGAGGATCAGAACTGAAGAGACAAACTGAAGAGACAACTGTTGTCAGTTATTAGTTGAAGGATATTTGTTTTCTTTGTACGGATCTGTACACTAGAAAAATTATTTTATCTACAAGGTTTAAAGCGTTCTCTCTACCTCCGTTGATCAGTTTATTAAGTTCCAAGTTTTTTAAATCACCAATAAGAGGAAAATTGTTGGAAACTAAATTTCAGTGATTTGACAAACTAAGCATCGTATTTATTGGACTAACTGATCAAATAACCAGGCTTCGCAAATCAACTATCAGTTGTCTAACTGAAGATTAATGTGCATAATATTAAAGGAAACTGATACCAGCGTAACTGAATTCTCAAGTCAACCGGCGGATCAGTTGTAAACTGATCGGTCGATATATTCAGTTGAAAACACACAATCTATTGCAACACGTCATCAGTTGAAAAGGACATTCAACCGACAATAGTACACAACAGACTGTTACTTAGTGAAACGCTGCATTTCAGAGATTGCAGTGTACAAATGTCAGAGAATGTTGACTTGGCAATCAACGGATATAAGATTCAAATATTATTTAATGTTACCGTTGAAAGAGAAGCCTATAAATAGGCGAGAAGAGCGGTCGAAGAAACAAGAACGAACAACTATTCTATTCAAGCTTGCTGTTACGCTGCTAAAATCACTACTCGTATTCAAATATCAAAAGCTCACTCTTATCAGATATATCAGTAGCAATCAAGGCTACATTTACGAGCTTTTTAGCAATTTGAAATCATGATTAGATTCATTCAGTTGTGTTAAATTCAGTCACGACCGGTAAAAGCTTTTGTGAACTAAGAGTTTCGGTTTTGGCAGTGTTAAGTCCAAACTGAAGTTGGTCAGTACAACTCTTGTATTCGATCAAAGTCTTTTAGTGAAAATCATATCTTCGTGATAGAAGAGGTGACGTAGGAGTTATTCTATTATCCGAACATCCAGAAACAAATCGTGTGCATTTTCATTTCAGTTATTATTTTCAGTCAGTTATTCTATCTCCCAGTCAGTTTACTTTCGCAACTGTTTTCTTCAGTTAAACTGATTGTTATCGACTGACGAGATGCCGAGTGTCATTTTGTCACTAAACTGAACACAATCTTCGATAAATATACATAATCCGTGAGTGTTTATTCAACCCCTCCTTCTAAACACTTATTACCTTCTAACCGATCATTTCATAAACATATTAACCAGATACTTGAAAGACAGAATTATACAAATCTACATCTTACAATATAGGAGAAGAAAATATTTCTCTTAAATATCGTATAGATAAAATTACTATGGCTATTAATCAGATTAAACATGATGTTTATATACAGACTAAAGAAAAAACTAATATTGTTTCTATTGCATCCTCTTCTATCCAATCCCTTCCAGAAATAAAAGATTTTAAATTTAAATCTTCCTTTTCTGATATTGAAAAATTATTAGAAGAAAAATTTAAGAATCTTAATTTAAATACTCTTAATGAAGAGTTTGAAAATATTAAAAATTCTTCTGATGAAGAAATCAATAAAATAAAATTGACAGATAAACCTTCTCAAACCAAATATTATTATGATAGGGATACCCCTATGGATGTTATTTTTGAAGAACAAAAATACATTTTCTCTAATCGTTATAATGGGAAAAGTATTTATAAATAAAATATTTATGTTTTTAGTGATAAGAAAATTTATAATGCTGCTTACATAATGCTTATGTATAGTATGATGTAAAATTTCAGGCAATAATGATAAGAATATTGCTAGAATGATTATAGCTGGTTTTACTGATCAAATTAAAGGATGGTGGGATAATTATCTAAATCAATCTCATAAAGATGATATTCTAAACTCAATTAAATCCGAGAATAATATTCACATAGAGATTGCAGTCTATTCTCTTATAATGACAACGACTGAACATTTTACTAGTAGATTCACAGACGATGGTGAACAAATTCGTACTTTATTTAGTAATTTAAAATTTAAAACTCTTAATGATTTTATATGGTACAAAGATATATATTTTTTATCTCGTATTTATGAAATACCATACTGTAATAATAGTCTATGGAAAGTTAAATTTATAGATGGTCTACCATTTCTTTTTGCTGAAAGAATCAGAAAAGTATTAAGAAAAGATGACATATATATTCCATATGAAATGTGTCTGGACATATTACCGGATAATATATACTAGGTCCTTACACCTACGGTGTTTCGTCCATAAACATGTTAAAATGACTTCAAAACTAGATCTCCGAAGTTCATAATTTATTTGACGTACTTTTGAACTTTTTGTGAAATTTTAAGCCCGATCCAACGCTTCAATAAGGTGCAAAGGATTTGCAAAACGACTGATTTTTCGGTCGATGTGCTGTATTGTTTTCAAAGTGACCTGTGCATGATTCTTTTATGGTTTTCGAATTATTCACGTTTTCTTCCAGGTCTAACGTAAGTGGGCTTGTTTTAAAGGTATATTTTTTTTTTTATGAATTATGTCGTTTTTCAAAAATTTCGGTCGAGTGCAGTTCTTCTTCTACCTCCTCTTTATATGATTATTGTATGTTTTATGTTTTGGAACTGTGAAGATTCAACCGGATATGGGTGGGAATCCCAATATAATATATGTTTATGGCCCTTGTGCAGTCACGCAGGCGCGGGCCTAGGCTCGGGACGCGACATTTATTATAGAAAAAATAATAAAGTTTTAAATTTTACAGCTTTTTCAAAATTATTTGATAATGATATGTTACAGATAACTATTAAACATATTAACCAGATACTTGAAAAACAGAATTATACAAATCTACATCTTACAATATAGGAGAAGAAAATATTTCTCTTAAATATCGTATAGATAAAATTACTATGGCTATTAATCAGATTAAACATGATGTTCATATAAAGACTAAAGAAAAAACTAATATTGTTTCTATTGCATCCTCTTCTATCCAATCCCCTTCAGAAATAAAAGATTTTAAATTTAAATCCTCTTTTGTAGATATTGAAAAATTATTAGAAGAAAAATTTAAGAATCTTAATTTAAATACTCTTAATGAAGAGTTTGAAAATATTAAAAATTCTTCTGATGAAGAAATCAATAAAATAAAATGGGCAGATAAACCTACCCAAACCAAATATTATTATGATAGGCCTACCCCTATTAATGTTATTTTTGAAGAACAAAAATACATTTTCTCTAATGATTATAATCAGAAAATTATTTATAAATAAAATATTTTTGGTTTTAGTGATAATAAATTTATAATGCTGCTTAAAAAATGCTTATGTATAGTACTATGTAAAATTCAAGCAATAATGATTAGAATATTGCTAGAATGATTATAGCATGTTTTACTGGTCAACTTAAAAGATGGTGGCATAATTATCTAAATCAATCCCATAAAAATGATATTCTAAACTCAATTAAATTCGAGAATAATATTCACATAGAGAATGCAGTCTATTCTCTTATAATGACAACGACTGAACATTTTACTAGTAGATTCACAGATGATGGTGAACAAATTCGTACTTTATTTAGTAATTTAAAATGTAAAACTCTTAATGCTTTTATATGGTACAGAGATACATTTTTTATCTCGTATTTATGAAATACCATATTGTAATAATAGTCTATGGAAAGCTAAATTTATAGATGGTCTACCATTTCTTTTTGCTGAAAGAATCAGAAAAGTATTAAGAAAAGATGACATATATATTCCATATGAAATGTGTCTGGACATATTACCGGATAATATATACTAGGTCCTTACACCTACGGTGTTTCGTCCATAAACATGTTAAAATGACTTCAAAACTAGATATCCAAAGTTCATAATTTATTTAACGTACGTTTGAACTTCCTGTGAAATTTTAAGCCCGATCCAACGCTTCAATAAGGTGCAAAGGATTTTGCAAAACGACTGATTTTTCGGTCGATGTACTGTTGTGTTTTCAAAGTGTCGGTTGCATGATTCTTTTTTGGTTTTTGAATTTTCTTCACGTTTTCTTCCAGGTCTAAGGTAAGTGGGCTTGTTTTAAAAGTATAATTTTGTTTATGAATTATGTCGTTTTTCAAAAATTTCGGTCGAGTGCAATTTTTCTTCTGCCTCCTTTTTTATACGATTATTGTATGTTTTATGTTTTGGAACTGTGAAGATTCAACCGGATATGGGTGGGAATCCCAATATAAGATATGTTTATGGCCCTTACACAATGAGATTGTAACCATTATACGGTCTCGTCCCTTTAGAGGAGTAAAAATTAAGAACTTATATCAGTAAACTATGGAAAGTAGAGGAATCTCAGTGCCTTGGACAAAATTATGCTTATGGTTATGATGATTGTAACATCTCACTCGTTTTATAAATTGCGGAATATTTTTTTTTTTAAATAAAAACTCGCATTTTTGAAATATCATTTAAAATAATCGTAATTATCTGACCGTAAAAATAATACAGTTTAAATTAACCATACTCGTCCCAAAATAATGCGTAAACATAAACGAGTATAAATCTTAAAATCATCGACGTATGAAAATATTATCTCCTCTCAATCTCATAATTCGTAATGCGGAAAACATGTGGTCCTCGGGTCGTGTCACCCACCAAGTCTGCCTACTCAGAGTTCGGCACCTCCAGTCTCCTCAGCATTTAGCTCACCTGCATCACACACGCCTAGTGAGTCTAAAGACTCAACACGCCTGTACCAGGAATAACAAGTACATATACAGGCACATAACAGTGAAAAATATCATACTCAACATATCTTTCATGAACTTAAAAAGCTTAATGCCAACATACCTTTAAAGAACTTAAAAACATAATGTAAACGTGTCATGTAAAATCGTATCGTCTCAAAACATGTCATCTCATGTCATCATATATGTATACGTGTCGTGTAAAATCATATCGTGTCAAAACATGTCATCTCATGTCATCATATACGTATACATGTCCTGTAAAATCATATTGTGTCAAATCATGTCATCTCATGTCATCATATACGTGTCAAATCATGTCATCATATACGTCTCAAAACATCTCATCGTGTCATCATAAACTTAAACATTTTCTTTTAACTGAATTCAGTTCATTAGTTGTGACTTTCGTATCAGCTCTATCGTATCAGCTCTATCGATGGATCCATCTATAAAAACCGTGGTACCCGGCGGCAGGGGACATCAGCGACAGCATTACCCGCCCACTGAGCCCGGGCCTCAGCTCATCATATCTCATGTCAATGGAAATACGATCGTCGGGCTCCCTCTGGGGCCTTCTCCCGTAAACGGGCTCCCTCTAGGGCCTTTTCCCTCACGATATCTCCAATCATATCATCGTATACATATACATCGTCAGTCACAACCAACTCACATCCTTCAAAAACATCATCATATTCATCACTTAATAAAAACATGCATATACGTAATTTTTTCTTTAAACCAAGCATGCAACGTATATTTTCATAAAATCTTAAAAAATCGTGATCATGATGCATAAACATTTAAATCATGATAAAATGTGCTCAGGGCGCTGCCAGGACCAAAATCTCACTTCGGGTGCAAAATGACCATTTTGCCCTTGGAAACCCAAAAATTATCGTTTCACCCCTAGACGTAAAATTCCATGTTTCCGACATTTTCTTAATTCCATTGACTATAACATGTCCCAAATAACTATTTAAGCCTACGTGAACTTTTCCATATTTTTATTTGGCTTAAATCTATGACTTTTAAATTAATCTTTAACTATAACATATTAGTGCGTTTTAATCCCGAATTAAACCAAACCTTAGCATAAAATTCCCAAATTAAAAACTTATACTTCTAATAATTATTTGAGCTTAAATATAATTTTCCATAATTTTATTTAGCTTAAATCTAGGCGTTTAAATTTAATTCTTTAATTAACCTTTCGTGCGTCGACTAAATCCCGGATAAATCCAAAACTCATTATTTTGATCCGAAACTTACCAAACTCTTAAAAATGTCCCAAAACATATTTAAAAGCATCCCTAGACTTAAACTCGAGCTCATTTCATAACTTAACCGAATTGTTTTAAAACTTGTACCGGAGTCCCGGTTTTAACCCGAATCGACTCGAAACTTAACCAAAATTCTCCCAACTTTTTACCACATCCTAATAACATCTAGAAGGTCATAAACACCTCAAAATCAGACCCTTAGACATTTTAATCCTAGACCAGCAAGTTGCTGAAATTTCCAGCATACTACAACTACAAACCTCAATGGACCAAACTTGCAAATTATCGGTCCTAGCTCAAGACCACGCGGACCAGCACCTAACCAACCTCTCCTAGACCACCATAGGACCCTTCTGGACCAAACCATCCCAAGAATTCAGCCCATGCACGCTGGAAATCGCATCTTCTCGCTAGACATCCAAAACGCTCAAATCCGATCTCTCCTCAGTTCGACTCCCTCGTGCGGCTCTAGAGTCAAGACCAGCAGTGATCAAGCTTTTCCAGATCATGACTCAGACCCATCAGAGACAAGTCCAAGACCTGGAGTTGCCCTCACACCGTCGGTTTCACCTTTGGTCCGAAATACAACCCAAAACAAGCCACAACTCCACCCAACCTCTCGGCCATTACCACCCACGGCCAAAACACAAATCCAGCATGTTTCTCCTTAAATATTACGTGGTTCAGACTTCTAATGACAGCAGTTAACAGTCCCCTTGCAGCAAATTACAACAAACGTGAGTTGGATGTTCAATAATGCAAAGACTTGAAACAAAAATGAAAACTCTCCATGAATAATGCTGAACCGAGAATTCCACATACAAATAAACATATAACAGCACATATATAGTGCATGTGATGCAGAAATAAAAGTACGGGGCGTGCCTTGAAGAATGGTGCTCGAAACTTTGAAGAAAATCACGACGAGGAGGCACCGGAGAGCGGAGAAACAATCTTGCTTGAAGGGAGAAGAAATGGGGAATGGTGGCTGCTGATCATTTCACGTAAATGATGAAGGGGAGAGGGGTTGTTGGCTGGTTGTTTTTCAAGAATAAAGGCTGGTGGGAGTGAGGGTGTCGGCTATTATGAGGTGGGGTAGTTTAGGTTTAGTTTAAGTGTAGTTTAGGTTAATTAAAATATGTGCTAATGACCCTCAATTAAAATAAAAAGGTTTTAAGCCCAATAAGCTTAAAAATAGACCCATTAAATCCAAACACACTCCCGAAAAATATTTCGTATTGGAAAGTTTGTGAAAATATTAGCCAAACCCTCAAAAAGTCTCCCGATTCGATAAAATTCGCGTATCTGTTATAAATAAAATCTTGCGGTTAAAAAAATACCCAATAAATTCCAATTCATGAAAAATATCTTTAAAACATCTTATATTAATTAATAAAAATTAATCGTGTAATAAAAATAATTTCTTGGAAATTCTCCGGTCTTCGTTCGTCGTTCGAGCACGAAATGAAACTTACAAATCTTTAATGCATGACCCTTTTAAAATTTAATGAATTAAATTCTATCATGCAATAATAATGCATGTATAAAAATATTTAAACACAATTTAATAAAATAAATATACATTTTATGCCTTAAAACAATTTAATAAAATACCAAAGAAATTTGATAACTTGCATGCATGTGGTTTACGTGAACCTTCAAATTATTGGGACGTTACAATCTCTCCCCCTTAAATTGAATTTCGTCCCCGAAATTCGCTTATCCTTGATAATCACAAAGTTTAGACTTAGTTCTAGTATCCCAATAGTTCATGCTTCTGCTGCATTACTCTGATAAAATAATAAATATTAAGATGTCCTTATGTCTCTTTTATCCTAGTTATTTTGCCTGTCAAAATCCTCGTTTGCGAAACTCAACTTATAACTACCCATGGTAACCTAGTTTCATTTTTCTATAACCTCAAATTTCAAGTTTTCTTAAACTTCCCAATATTATAAATGACAGTCTGAATTTTATTGCGTCTTACTTTCTTATTATATACCCAGGATATTCATTGACCTATTATATTAGCATTTATGCCGTTCCACTTGAGAAACCTGAGCACCAAAATTTACTGATCGACTTCTATTCTTGGTATTACACTTAGAAGTTAAACCTTACCTCAACCCCATAATAATATTAACCTAATATCCTTGAATCGAATCTTGTCTTACGACACCAAACTTACGTGACTTAATTATTTAAGAGTGCATTCTCAAATATTAAATCGTTGCAAATCTTAACTTCGAGTAGCGTTAATCCATAAAAACCAAAATGTACAACATCGATCTTCTACCTTGATAATAAAACCCTCCTATCATCAATCACATGCTTAAACTATTTTCTTCCCAATTACAATTTAGTTGAGACCTAAGACCCTTGGAATTTCCTCGTTGAAATGAAATGTCGCATTCTTACGTATCCCTAATACTTAATTAATATTAGCATTTAAAACTTAATAAGTTATCCCATGGTAGCATTAGAATAACTTTAATAAATCAACTTCACTTATAACCCATAGAATTCTAGAACTCTCATATCAAGATTTTACTCGGTCAAAATCTTAATATTCATTCATTGATAACTTATGTTGAACACAACTAATTCCCTTTTGTTTTTTATTTTACCCAAAATTTCCGTGTGAACAAATATCCCATAAACTTGAAATTCAAGCTTACGCATCCCAAATGATAATAGATAACATAATTCCCACACACATAATCGCTTGTTCTCAAGTATCTTAACGACTTCCAAGAATTCCTCAAAACGAGGTGTCTACCTCAATTTTTACAGGCGTCTATCAAATATCCTAACCATCAATCACACCCAACTTTCTAGAAAAAATAAATTCCAACAAAGTAATAATTTTAACTCTTAAGATCACGATTAAAAATTATGATATATCAAACTTAAGTTCCCAAAATTTTGTTAGTTTCATGTCTATTCTTATAACTTAACTAATTGATCAATTTCACCTTAAATTGTCATCATTTTAAATTCTTAATTTGCCACAACATTATTTCACTAACATTTAAATTTTCAAGCCTAAGATTGATTCATCCTACAATGTCTTTGATTACCATTTCTTATAACATTATATCCCAGATATCTCAAGGTTCCAAATATGCCTTCAAATCTAAATCATCAAAAATTCCGGTCACTTAAACTATTCGCTTATCACTTACTGCTAAACAAATCCCCAAATTTCTTAAAAATTGCAAAATTAATTATTACTTTCCTCGAATATTATCCGAATTTGTCCTAAATCTCGAGAATCCAACAATTACACAGAAGTTCTTGGCGTTCCTAATCCCATTTTATAAGTTTCTCGTAACATAAAGTTCAATAATTTTAAACTTATTAACCCAAAATCATTTCTCATAACCTCGAAAAATTACTGATTTAACACAAGTGTTCCTCAAAAGTTCGAATTTAATCCTCAAAATTTTGAGATTGGCAATTTGGCCCTTAAAGTTCTCGAAAATTACCATTTTGGCTCTACAACCATATGAAATTTGCATTACTGGTCCCCAAAAATTTTCGATTTTTGCCTCATTAAACCTTAAAATTCTCAAAAACTCAGAATTTAATCTCAAAATTCGGTAAATTCAAAAATAGTCCCTTAAAATTTTATTTTTGCACTTAGGTCCTCAATTATTGGTTATTACAATTAGGTCCTTAAAATTCTCAATTCATGCAATTCAATCCTTAGGCCCCACTATGTAGAGCATGCATCCTAAATAAATTCTACGTTTTTATATTTCCAAAGATCGTCGTAATCTTCGAATCATTAATCCTTACAAGAAATCCTCAAAAATTAACTCGGCTAACAACCACGAACCATCAGTAATTTCTTAGAGAATCTACAAGTCCCAAAGGCATTCAAAAATTTTAAGTTTAACTTATGACCCATAAGTAGACCATCAGTACTACTAAGCCTAAAAATAAATATAGTCAAATAATTTCCAACATTTCTTAATG
Organism: Primulina eburnea; assembly: GCF_022965805.1. NCBI lineage: Eukaryota > Viridiplantae > Streptophyta > Magnoliopsida > Lamiales > Gesneriaceae > Primulina > Primulina eburnea. Next base: position 2,394,805 of record NC_133113.1, read on the forward strand.
CCCAATAGCAAAATTCTTATCAAGTCCAATTCCAAACGTAACCAACATGCAATTTAATCTAGTTTTTAAAACAGTAAATCCTTAAATCATAAAAGCAGTTAAACATATACCGTAGATCGTCATAAAGCGTAAATCATGTTAACATGCAGGTGATAAGAGTAAATCATTTAAAACATTTAAATCATAAAAGCTTACAGACTTGAGCCTTGAAAACTGAGCGGCAGAAGCTGGTGGTGGCACAACCCTATACAGGAACCTTGCTCTGATACCAACTGTAACATCTCACTCGTTTTATAAATTGCGGAATATTTTTTTTTAAATAAAAACTCGCATTTTTGAAATATCATTTAAAATAATCGTAATTATCTGACCGTAAAAATAATACAGTTTAAATTAACCATACTTGTCCCAAAATCATGCGTAAACATAAACGAGTATAAATCTTAAAATCATCGACGTATGAAAATATTATCTCCTCTCAATCTCATAATTCGTAATGCGGAAAACATGTGGTCCTCGGGTCGTGTCACCCACCAAGTCTGCCTACTCAGAGTTCGGCACCTCCAGTCTCCTCAGCATTTAGCTCACCTGCATCACACACGCCTAGTGAGTCTAAAGACTCAACACGCCTGTACCAGGAATAACAAGTACATATACAGGCACATAACAGTGAAAAATATCATACTCAACATATCTTTCATGAACTTAAAAAGCTTAATGCCAACATACCTTTAAAGAACTTAAAAACATAATGTAAACGTGTCATGTAAAATCGTATCGTCTCAAAACATGTCATCTCATGTCATCATATATGTATACGTGTCGTGTAAAATCATATCGTGTCAAAACATGTCATCTCATGTCATCATATACGTATACAGTGTCGTGTAAAATCATATCGTGTCAAATCATGTCATCTCATGTCATCATATACGTGTCAAATCATGTCATCATATACGTCTCAAAACATCTCATCGTGTCATCATAAACTTAAACATTTTCTTTTAACTGAATTCAGTTCATTAGTTGTGACTTTCGTATCAGCTCTATCGTATCAGCTCTATCGATGGATCCATCTATAAAAACCGTGGTACCCGGCGGCAGGGGACATCAGCAACAGCATTACCCGCCCACTGAGCCCGAGCCTCAGCTCATCATATCTCATGTCAATGGAAATACGATCGTCGGGCTCCCTCTGGGGCCTTCTCCCGTAAACGGGCTCCCTCTGGGGCCTTTTCCCTCACGATATCTCCAATCATATCATCGTATACATATACATCGTCAGTCACAACCAACTCACATCCTTCAAAAACATCATCATATTCATCACTTAATAAAAACATGCATATACGTAATTTTTTCTTTAAACCAAGCATGCAACGTATATTTTCATAAAATCTTAAAAAATCGTGATCATGATGCATAAACATTTAAATCATGATAAAATGTGCTCAGGGCGCTGCCAGGACCAAAATCTCACTTCGGGTGCAAAATGACCATTTTGCCCTTGGAAACCCAAAAATTATCGTTTCACCCCTAGACGTAAAATTCCATGTTTCCGACATTTTCTTAATTCCATTGACTATAACATGTCCCAAATAACTATTTAAGCCTACGTGAACTTTTCCATATTTTTATTTGGCTTAAATCTATGACTTTTAAATTAATCTTTAACTATAACATATTAGTGCGTTTTAATCCCGAATTAAACCAAACCTTAGCATAAAATTCCCAAATTAAAAACTTAGACTTCTAATAATTATTTGAGCTTAAATATAATTTTCCATAATTTTATTAAGCTTAAATCTAGGCGTTTAAATTAATTCTTTAATTAACCTTTCGTGCGTCGACTAAATCCCGGATAAATCCAAAACTCATTATTTTGATCCGAAACTTACCAAACTCTTAAAAATGTCCCAAAACATATTTAAAAGCATCCCTAGACTTAAACTCGAGCTCATTTCATAACTTAACCGAATTGTTTTAAAACTTGTACCGGAGTCCCGGTTTTAACCCGAATCGACTCGAAACTTAACCAAAATTCTCCCAACTTTTTACCACATCCTAATAACATCTAGAAGGTCATAAACACCTCAAAATCAGACCCTTAGACATTTTAATCCTAGACCAGCAAGTTGCTGAAATTTCCAGCATACTACAACTACAAACCTCAATGGACCAAACTTGCAAATTATCGGTCCTAGCTCAAGACCACGCGGACCAGCACCTAACCAACCTCTCCTAGACCACCATAGGACCCTTCTGGACCAAACCATCCCAAGAATTCAGCCCATGCACGCTGGAAATCGCATCTTCTCGCTAGACATCCAAAACGCTCAAATCCGATCTCTCCTCAGTTCGACTCCCTCGTGCGGCTCTAGAGTCAAGACCAGCAGTGATCAAGCTTTTCCAGATCATGACTCAGACCTATCAGAGACAAGTCCAAGACCTGGAGTTGCCCTCACACCGTCGGTTTCACCTTTGGTCTGAAATACAACCCAAAACAAGCCACAACTCCACCCAACCTCTCGGCCATTACCACCCACGGCCAAAACACAAATCCAGCATGTTTCTCCTTAAATATTACGTGGTTCAGACTTCTAATGACAGCAGTTAACAGTCCCCTTGCAGCAAATTACAACAAACGTGAGTTGGATGTTCAATAATGCAAAGACTTGAAACAAAAATGAAAACTCTCCATGAATAATGCTGAACCGAGAATTCCACATACAAATAAACATATAACAGCACATATATAGTGCATGTGATGCAGAAATAAAAGTACGGGGCGTGCCTTGAAGAATGGTGCTCGAAACTTTGAAGAAAATCACGACGAGGAGGCACCGGAGAGCGGAGAAACAATCTTGCTTGAAGGGAGAAGAAATGGGGAATGGTGGCTGCTGATCATTTCACGTAAATGATGAAGGGGAGAGGGGTTGTTGGCTGGTTGTTTTTCAAGAATAAAGGCTGGTGGGAGTGAGGGTGTCGGCTATTATGAGGTGGGGTAGTTTAGGTTTAGTTTAAGTGTAGTTTAGGTTAATTAAAATATGTGCTAATGACCCTCAATTAAAATAAAAAGGTTTTAAGCCCAATAAGCTTAAAAATAGACCCATTAAATCCAAACACACTCCCGAAAAATATTTCGTATTGGAAAGTTTGTGAAAATATTAGCCAAACCCTCAAAAAGTCTCCCGATTCGATAAAATTCGCGTATCGTTAAAAATAAAATCTTGCGGTTAAAAAAATACCCAATAAATTCCAATTCATGAAAAATATCTTTAAAACATCTTATATTAATTAATAAAAATTAATCGTGTAATAAAAATAATTTCTTGGAAATTCTCCGGTCTTCGTTCGTCGTTCGAGCACGAAATGAAACTTAAAAATCTTTAATGCATGACCCTTTTAAAATTTAATGAATTAAATTCTATCATGCAATAATAATGCATGTATAAAAATATTTAAACACAATTTAATAAAATAAACATACATTTTATGCCTTAAAACAATTTAATAAAATACCAAAGAAATTTGATAACTTGCATGCATGTGGTTTACGTGAACCTTCAAATTATTGGGACGTTACAATGATGACATGTTATGAGAATCATGTTACACATAATATGATATGTGGTTTTCGAAATTCATGTGTATTTGTTGTGTAACGCACCCGCTTACTGATTGACGATCATATCATTCTTCCCTTTCTCTACCCTTTCCAGATAAGTAAGAAGAAGAAATCGAGGAACATAAACAAGGCCAGTTTTATAGCTGGTAGTGGACGCATGAAGAAGTTTAATTAAATTTATATTTTTTAAGTTTTTAATTCAAGTAGTAAAAACTTCCATATATTTTTATCGTTTTCAGAGTTTACGTTGTAAAAAAGATTATATTTGATGATATAAACTGGTTTTGGTTTATATTGTACTACGAGGCTTGTTGTTTGACGATTATGTGATTGTTGAACAACGCCAGTGTCCAATAACATCGGTCTCGAAACATGACACACACAATGAATTTTATGCCTAAGTCATGAAGATCATATTACAACAATTCAGTTGCAGTGTTCGTGACTAAAGCGACAATAAAATTAATTATATCGATATAAAATATTATAGCCGTTGAGAACGTGTTATAAAAATAAAGCGGTAATTGATCATATTATCACTGAATTAATGATATTTTGACATAAAGGCATGCAAATTAAGATATTTAAAGATTATGTGGTGATTATGATGAACTTTGTTCCTAAAAGAATTTTATGGCATATACATTTGGTTTATATTTACGAAACTATTTCAGCTATAATATTTCTCAAATTCAATTATGTACAAATTCAATTATACGTCTTGAGATATTATAAATCGAATCGGACTTGAAATAAACATTGGTTTTATTCATTAAGTTATATGAAGAAATATGATACATGTGATACATGGAAGATAATACTCATTATAAGAGGACCTAAATTAAACTATGATTCATGTATTTGTTTCTTAACTTTGGATGATGATTAATTTCATGATTATTGAGTTCATTTGAAATATGTAGATCAAGTGAGACAATGCTAGATTATTTTATTAAAATCTAGTAAAAAACTTAATCGGAATCAACTTTTTTTTTAAGATAAATGTGGGAGACGTCTCATTTTTAAAAGAAGATAAATCAAGAATATTATCTGAATTAAGATAATAAATATTTTAAGATTTGATTTGTCATATGCAGATAGAAGTTATCAAAGATAAGCTACAATCAATTCAAATGTACTCGATAATTGTGTTGGGTATTAAACTATCAAAGATCAAACTAATTGGAGAGAAAAATCAATCTATTCAATTAATAGATTTAATTTACAGAAAGAAATAAAAACTCTCAGATTCTCACAGCACTCTCGAGGCTTTCCTCTACTTGGGATTAGGATTCCTCAACTGGGAATGGGATGATTTGAACAACGAGCTGAAGCTTATATTTATAGATGATATTCTGCACATGTTAATTGACGATGAATGGACGGTGGCAGCCATTAAAGAATCAACAATGGCTGCAACTACCGTGGACCTTCTAGATGGTGGCTGGAGATTTCCAATTTGAGTTCTTCAATTCTCCCCCTCCAGCCATATCTAAAACAAGCATTCCAGCTATGTCTCTGCATAGCTCTAAATTTTCTCGCGTTACCACTTTTGTCAACATATCTGCTGGATTCTCCTTCGTATGAATCTTAACTAGTCTCAACAGTTGTCGATCCATAACTTCACGTATCCAATGATATCGAATATCAATATGCTTTGTACGGGAATGGTACATGGAGTTCTTGCTTAAGTCGAGAGCACTTTGACTGTCACAATGTACCTTGTACTCTTTCTGCTTGATTCCAAGTTCTTGAAGATATCGCTTTAGCCACAACATTTCTTTCCCAGCTTCAGCGACAGCAATATACTCTGCTTCTGTTGTGGATAAAGCAACACACTTCTGCAGTCGTGACTGCTATGAGACAGCTCCCCCCGCGAAAGTGTAGATATATCCTGAAGTAGATTTGCTACTATCAATATCTCTGGCCATATCTGCATCTGTATAGCCCTCCAATATAGGATCAGCTCCCCCGTAACAAAGACATAATTTAGTAGTACCCTTTAGATACCTGAGAATCCACTTTACTGCCTCCCAATGCTGCTTCCCAGGGTTGGAGAGAAAACGACTCACCTTTCCCACTGCATGGGCAATATCTGGCCTTGTGCATACCATTGCATACATCAAACTTCCAACAGCTGAAGAATATGGTATTGTTGACATTTCCCCGATCTCTTTCTTGGATAAAGAACATGCACTCTTGCTCATCTTGAAATGATTGGCAAGTGTAATGCTGACTGGTTTGGCGTTGTTCATGTTGAACCTCTCGAGCACACGTTCAATGTAATTCTCCTAAGATAACCATAACCGTTGGTTGTTTCTGTCTCGAACAATCTGCATTCCCAAAATCTGTTGAGCTGGTCCTAAGTCCTTCATTTCAAAAGACTTAGAGAGTTCATCTTCAACTGACTAATCTTCGTTGCATCCTTTCCCACGATCATAATATCGTCTACATAAAGTAGAAGAGCAACGAAACTCCCGTCTGAAAATTTCTGAATGTAAACGCACTCATCTGCAGCAGTTTTCTTATAGCCTTGACTTGCCATGCATGAGTCAAACTTCTTGTACCACTGCCTTGGTGCCTGCTTTAGACCGTACAAGCTTTTCTTAAGCTTGCAAACGAGGTTATCACCTGAAACCTCAAAACCTTCTGGCTGCTCCATATAGATTTCTTCTTTTAAATCTCCGTGAAGAAAAGCTGTATTCACGTCCATCTGTTCAAGCTCCAAGTTCATACTTGCTACCAAGCCAAGTATAACTCGGATTGACGTCATCTTGACTACTGGTGAAAATATCTCATCAAAGTCAATTCCTTTCTTCTGTTGGAATCCTTTGACTACCAATCGTGCTTTGTATTTTACCACTTGTCCGCTGCCATCTTTCTTCATCTTGAACACCCATTTGTTTCTTAGTGCCTTCTTCCCTTTTGGAAGTTCTATGATCTCATAAGTGTGATTCTTCTGCAGAGATTCCATCTCATCTTGCATTGCTGACAACCATGTTTCTTTGTCCTTATGAGATAGTGCTTCTTGGAAACTCTCTGGTTCTCCATCTTCAGTAAGCAGAAGGTACTCGGATTCTGTATATCTTCTAGATGGAATCCGTCCTCGTTCAGACCTACGAACTTCTGGAATAGTCTGAGAAGATTCACCATCATCTGGGCCTTGTGATGATCCTGGAACATCTGGTGGAGTGGGTTGTGGCTCCCCCTGCTCAACACCCCTTTCTTCCTCAGCTTCTGTTTCTGGCATGTATTCTGTCACTATATCGAACGGGTTTAGTGTTGCATCTGAATTTAGAGCACCAACATTTGACTTCTGAGATATTGTAGGTTTTTCAATGTCTTCTATTGTCTGGCTTTCATAAAACACAATGTCCCTGCTTCTGATCACCTTTTTCTCCTTTGGATCCCATAGTCTGTATCCAAATTCTTCATCTCCATAGCCAATGAAAATGCATGGAGTGGTCCTTGCATCAAGCTTTTGTCTGAGCTCCTTGGATACATGTGCGTACGCCAAACATCCAAATACTCTTAAGTGTGAGTATGATGGATCCTTTCCAGACCACAGTTTCTCCGGAACTTCAAAATTCAGTGGTACTGATGGTGATCTGTTGATCAGGTAACAGGCGGTTCTGGCTGCTTCTCCCCAGAATGACTTTGGCAGTTTAGCCATACTGAGCATACTCCGAACACGTTCCATGATTGTCCGGTTCATTCTTTCGGCTACACCGTTGTGTTGAGGGGTACGAGGGACCTTCTTCTCATGTCGAATGACGTATGTTTTGCAATACGCATCGAACACCTTGGAAGTGTATTCGCCTCCGTTATCTGACCGGAGACACTTCAATTTCTTCCCACTCTCACGTTCTACCATGACATGAAACATTTTGAAGTATTCGAATACCTGGTCTTTCGTTTTCAGGAAATAGACCCACACCTTTCGAGAAGCATCATCAATGAATGTCAGAAAATATTTATTTCCGCCCAGTGATTCATCCTCCAAGGGACCGCAAACGTCAGAGTGTACCAGACTGAGCAACTCTGTGGGGCCCTTAGCTCCTAATCGTTGTTATAACACAATTTGATTAGGGTTAAGTAATCACAGCGGAAAACGGGTTTAAAATTTCTTTTACGACGAGCCCAAAACATCTCTTCTAGATTTATAATACTAAAAATAGTATTTAATCTCAAATCATAAAACATGCCCACACGAAATCAAAACCAATCATATACAAACAACTCATATCCTCGGGACATGCCCCGGTATATAGATACATATACATATATACTGGGAACAAGACATAAACATAAAACCTCAGCCCAAGCTGTGGCTCCCTCCAGAAGTACCCTCTATGGTCTCCTGATGTCCTGGAGTACCTGCCATTGTCCACACACAAAGACAACAACAGCCCCCCTTGGGGGTGAGCAAAGCTCCGTATGGAACAACCAATCATATATACCACGGATATCTAAACAATGATATATGGTATGCAATGCATGTATGTCGTGGAGGTATCAGGTCAAATGCCCATCCACTAAGCACATGTCAGAATCAATCGAATCGCTATCAAATCAAATCAATGCTCGAGCTGGCACACCGGCCGATATGGGAATACACATATGACAACGTCGACGAAGCGTCGTCAATCCCACATCTCATATCCAATCATATGGGGCCACAATTGTCTATGCTTTACGGGTCATATAATACCGGCATAGCGATTGTGTTCACAAACCCCGGAATCCAATCAAATCATATCAGGGTATCCAAGGATCATAGCTCAACGTGCATGTCATGTATCGATGTATGCATAAAATGATGTGTGTTAACAAAACATTTATTTTATACATCGATACTCCAATCTCAATGTCATGTATGCCACATCAAATCATCAAATAGGCACATAGACACGTATTCCAATCCAATCCAATCAATCCAATCATATATCATATAATACAGATACCTGTCGTATGTTACCCGGTCGCAACATACCTCAATTCTTCGTTTCCAGTTGATGTAGCTTTAGATTGCAATATAATAATCTATCTACATCAATAACATATTCATTTCAATCAATAACATATTCCAAAATCATTAATTTGAGTTTCAAATATCATTTGAAACTTCAAAAATTCATATCAAATTCAAATCATATCATAATTCAATTCCGACTTCGAATATACGTTTATTGTCGGTTATTCTACTACATATCAGAAATTCAACTTTAAATACATGCTATTCCAGCACTTTGATATTTAAAGCTGCTGGAACTAGAAGAAAATTACCTCAGTCAGAAGCCCTCGATGCGACGATCACAAATATATAATTTGTTTCGCGTTTAGACAGCGTTTCGAAGTCGATTTGGACTGAAGAATTTCGAAATCTCGAACTTTCCTCTCGATTTACGGTGAAGAATGAAGAAAGAATAAAACAGAAGTCTCGTACTTATCACCACCGTTCTCGCGCTCGGTCGGTAGAATTCTCGCGCCCGAGCGCGAGATATTCTGTCCCCGAGTGTCAAGTGTACCGCGCTCGGGCAGTCAAAAATTACCGCTCGGGCGCGGCATGTTCTGTCCGCGAACATGTTTCTACACATCCTGGCGCTCGGGCGGTCAAATATTATCGCTCGGGCTCGGGGTGTTCTGCCCGAATACTCATTTCAGATACCCTGGCGCTCGGGCAGTAATTTTCTACCGCTCGGGCGCCACATGTTCTGTACATAATGTTTGATTTTGTACGTTTTGGCGTCCGACCTTTCAAATCAAATTCATACAACATCAATTCATATACAATATTTGTTTCTCAATTCCATTGTCATGATATACATCAAATACATAATCACATGACAATCCATTAATTATCGATAATCACATAGGATTTACGATAATACGATACACGGTCCTTACAAACTCTGATCTTCTCGTTGAAAAAAAACTGAATGAGACTCTGTGCTGCTTACCAAATAGACAATGATTGCAAGGATCTGGCGCAACATCTTTGTCAACGATGATAAGCTCCTTCTTTATTAGGGTAGATAACCCTTTCTCACTCATATGGCCGAGTCTCTGGTGCCACAAATTTTGAGAACCCTCCTTCTTAGCTACGTTGAGGGTGTCTGTACATATCTTCATGTGAGTCTTGTACAGTGTGCCACAAATGTGTCCTCGAGCGACTATCAAAGCACCCTTTCACATCTTCCATGTGCCATTGCTGAAATGATTATCATAGCCCTGGTTGTCAAGGGCTATTCCAGAAAGAAGATTGAGCCAAAGATCTGGCACATGTCGGACATCCTTCAAAGTGATTGTACTTCCAACACTTGTCTTTATTTGGATATCTCCAATTCCTACAATCCCAGAGGAACTGGAATTTCCCATCTTCACTGCTCCAAAGTCACCAGCTTTGTATGTCATGAAGTATTTCTTGTGCGGAGTTACGTGGTAGCAAGCTGCAGTATCTACCACCCATTCTGTGTCTTCTTTTGAAACGTGAAGGCATGTCTCATTATAGGTAGAACAGAACGCTACATCTCCAGGAATGATGACTAGTGTTTCTCCACCCTTGTTCTTCGACTGGGAACTGCTCTGGCCTTGCTCCTCTAGCCATTTGTAGCAATTCTTCTTCATATGACCCTCTATTCCACAGTGATGACATTTATACGAAGGTTTTCTGCCATCGGTGGATCTGCCTCTGCTCTTGCTTCTGCCTCTCCATTTGCCTTTACCCCTTTGTTGTTTCTCTTGTTGTCTTCCTCGGGGCTCTGTGACAAGGGCATGAGTCTGGTCTGTGCCCATATCCTTTCTCCTGGCCTCCTCGTTGAACAGGGCATCCTTAACCATGGACATGGTAAGTTTGCCATCTGGAGCCGAGTTGCTGAGAGAAACTACAAGTGTTTTCCAGCTATCAGGAAGTGAACTGAGAAGTAGAAGTGCCTGCATCTCATCTCCAAGCGGCATCTCTACAGACGATAATTGATTTACCAGACTCTGGTACTCACTGGTATGCTCGGCAACAGAAGTTCCACTTTTGAACTTCATATTGACTAACCGCCTCATCAACAGGGCTTTATTCCGAGCGGTCTTGGCTTGGTACATGTCCTCCAGCTTCTTCCAGAGAGCATATGCGTCTGTCTCCTGTGCAACATGGTGGAAGGCACTATGATCAATCCATTGTCGGATTTGACCAATAGATTTCTGGTTTAATTTCCTCCACTCTGACCCTTTGGTTGGATAAGGATTTTCACCTTTCAAATCTACGGGATCGAACAAATCTTTACAGCTGAGGAGATCTTCCATCCGAGGTTTCCACAGCGTGTAGTTGGTTGCCGTGAGCATAATCATAGCTCCAGAATATTATGTTGACTCTTCTGTTGTCATATTCAATATTTATTTATCAAAATAGGAGCTGAATCTCGTAAAACGGAGTACACCGTTGTGTCCGGAACGGCCGAAAATGGTGGAATAGGCACTTCGGGGTCAGAAATTCTATTGCTGAAAATTTTGAGATCACTATATAAATTTCTGATAGTTCAGGGGTCTCTAAGTCATTACCAAAAGTTGAGGGGCCATTCTGTACTTTAGGAAAGATAAAGGACCATTTTGAAACGAGCAGAAAATATAAGGACCAAAATGCAATTTTCAGAAAATTGAAGAGTGCTGATGACGTGACACTGACTGGACGCTTACGTGGCAATTATGTGGCGCTGACTGGACGCTTTCGTGGCAATGATGTGGCGGGCACTGTTCATCATCTTCTTCGTAAAGAACTTTTTAAAAATCACAGAAAATTCGTTTGATGTCCGATTTTCGATCTGAAAATACCGGTAGACTCGTGGGAACGAGAGCTACGTCGTAGTATAATCAAAACAAGATTTCAGACACTTTCACGAAATCGAATTTTTCACAGAGAGCTGTCCTTCGATGGCTAATACCTCTAACCAGGCTCTGATACCATTTGTTGGGTATTAAACTATCAAAGATCAAACTAATTTGAGAGAAAAATCAATCTATTCAATTAATAGATTTAATTTACAGAAAGAAATAAAAACTCTCAGATTCTCACAGCACTCTCGAGGCTTTCCTCTACTTGGGATTAGGATTCCTCAACTGGGAATGGGATGATTTGAACAACGAGCTGAAGCCTCTATTTATAGAGAATATTCTGCACATGTTAATTGACGATGAATGGACGGTGGCAGCCATTGGAGAATCAACAATGGCTGCAACTACCGTGGACCTTCTAGATGGTGGCTGAAGATTTCCAATTTGAGTTCTTCAAATTGTACGAGTTTTCTATAAAAAGCGGCATACATGATCCCTAAATTTATGCAGTTATTAAAAAATACACCATCTATATAATTTAATAGAAAATCTTTGTTTTCTCGTGTTCGTGGGATATCTCTAGTTCCAATCACAAATTCAAAAATAATGACTAAAGACTAGAATTGGTTTGTATTTAAATTTCGATATATCAATCTTTACGTGTTATGTTTGTGTGTATGTAAATCAAATTTAGTTCAGTATTATGTTAAATATTTCTAAAAGAAAAAGCAAAAAAACTAGTAAAACATGGAATAGTTTTTTTGCAGCCAATAGATCGAGAAAAGTTTATTTTCTTTTGATAATTTGTTGAACCACCACCGGAACAAAAACATTAAGGGACATTCGTATGTTGTTCAAAGAGTTGATTAGAATATCTTCAATCTGGTCTCAATATATTAATTGGATGGCTCCTTCCGTAAGATCACAAAGGAAAATATTTCTCACATCTATATATATATGCTTGATTCAACTGCATAAAAATATTGGATTTTGGACAAATTAATGTTATTTGATTAATTCGTGCATGTTTAGAACAATGCAACGAATCAAGTATTACTTTCAACCATATAGCTCGACACATGCGTAGCTGCTGCTATGAATTGTGAGTGCTAGAACTAATTTTGGAATTCCATTGTTTATGACATTTGGGTAAGTAATGTGATTTCTTTTTACACTCTTACCTCAACATTTTTTTTTCTCTAGAAAATGTTATTCAAAAAGCCCTATGTTTCGCTTATAATAAGGGTATTTTTTTTATATTTTTTTAAAAATTTAGTATTAGAATCACTTATTTATATATTAAACACTCTACTTTAAAAAAAATCAGCTTTTCACTTTTAATCCCAAACAATACTACTGATCAATTTTGATTTTTTTGAGTAGTTTTTGAAATCCGATATTGGGCTCCTTCTATGGCTTTCTCTCTTAAACGGGTTCCCTCGGAGGCCTTCTCCCTCACGGTATTCCCACGTATCTTCTACGTCACAGTCAAATCACAACACTCGAAAATATTTTCCCTTTCCATCTCTTATACAAAAATATCATGCACTCTCCATCATTTTTCTTTTATCAAGCATGCATCGTAAATCATTTAACATTAAAATTTCATAAACATTAAAAATAATCATTTTATACTGAGATAATTGCTCAAGATGCTGCCAAGATTTCTATCTCTCCTCAGAGTTAAAATGACCATATTACCTCTGAAATCTAACTTTTTCATTTGACTTTTTGCCTTAAACTTTGAATCGAGCCTAACCCAAATTATCATATAAGCTTTAAATTGACTCTAAAATATTTCCCAAGCATCAACTTGAGCCTTAATCCCAACTTTACAATTCGAATTAAAAACTTAAACTGAAGCCCCGTTTTTAAACCGAATTGATTAGAAACTTAACGAAACTTTCCCACATTCGAGCCATGACTCGACTACACCTTACTTGGCCTTCCTAGCCTTGATCCAAACCCAAGAAACCAGCTGGAAACCTGCTGTACCAGCATCCTACTCTCGGCTCCACTAACAACCGAGAAGCCATGACCCCTAGCTCGATTATCCCTCGACCAGCCCTTGACTGGACCTTACCTGACCCCAACCCGACCACCTTAGGACCATACTAGACCTCCACATGCCACCCAACAGCAAGGACTCGACCCATGCACGGCCCCTCGCCCTAAACCATTCGACCGAACCCTAGATCTATGATCAAGGGTGGCCTGATCGACCCCCTCTTGTACCAGCCATTGAACCAGACCCTTCATCAACGCGAAGGACTCCTAGACATCACCTAATCCATCCCGTGACAGCCCCTTACCAGCAGCTGTCACGCCCCGAGCCCGGGCCCGCGTCTGCGTGACTGCACAATGGGCCCCTATAGCAACTACTTCGTATTCGTCATCGCTTTACAAAAATGATTAACCCAAGTTGCTATAGAAGTCTATTGTAGCCCTTTATAAACTCATTTTAAATCTTTCATTTTTAAGATGTGGGACGAAGGTATCACAATCACCCCTCCTTCAGAACGCGACGTCCCCGTCGCGGCCTGACCACTAGATCCACCAGCACCGAGAATCTAGAGGTGCACCATCTGCTGGTTTGCTCTCGGGACCCCTTGGTGTCGGGAGTTTGGGGTTGGCCGCGTGTGTGTTGGGGGAGTGTCTTGCGTGCTTGTGTGCCTCCCGATGGACATGGGGCTGTAGCCGTGGTCTTGGTGAGTTCAGTAGAGTATAGTCTCGGTCATGGGTGAGATGGTTTGGGGCTGAGTCGCTTGGGTGAGAGCTAGGGGCGAGAAGTTTCAAGTTGAAGGAGTGATGGGTTGTTCTTAAGCTGTGCGAAAAATCCAGCAACATTCCAAAGGTTGTTCGAAGAACTTAGTGGTCTGGTCTTGAGGTTTTAGAGCCTTTTAAGTGTTTAGTAGGTGTGGCAAAAAGTTGGGAAAATTTTGGTTAAGTTTCCGTTCGATTCGAGTTAAAACCGGGACCCCGGTCCAAGTTTTCAAACGAATCGGTTAAGTTGTGAATTTGGGTGGAGTTTACGTCTAGGAATGCTTTTAAATATGTTTTGGGATATTTTAAGGAGTTTGGTAAGTTTCGGATCAAAATAATTAGTTTTGGATTTATCCAGGATTTAGTCGCCGCACGAAAAGTTAATTAAATAATTAATTGAAACGCATATATTTAAGCTTAATAAAATCATGAAAAATTATATTTAAGCTCAAATAATTATTAGAAGTCTAAGTTGTTAAATTGGAAATTTTATGCTAAGGTTTGGTTTAATTCGTGATTAAAGCGCATTAATAGGTTATATTTAAAGATTAATTTAAAAGTCATCTATTTATACCAAATAAAAATATGAGAAAATTCATATAGGCTTAAATAATTATTTGAGAGATTTTAGAGTCAATAGAATTATTAAAATATCAAAAACGTGAAATTTGACGTCTAGGGGTGTAAAGATAATTTTTGGGTTCCAGGGGCAAAATGGTCATTTTGCACCAGGGGTGAGATTTTGGTCCTGACAGCACCCTGAGCACAAATTCATGATATTTTAAATGTTCATGCATCATGTTTATGATTTTTACGCAATTATGATAAATACGTCACATGCTTGGTTTTAAGAAAAATGTTACGTATATGCATGTTTTTATTAAGTGATGAATATGATGTTATTTTGAAGGATGTGATTTGGTTGTGACTGACGATGTATATGTATACGATGATATGAGATATGATGAGCTGAGGCCCGGGCTCAGTTGGCGAGTAATGTTGTCGCTGATGTCTCCTGCCGCCGGGTACCACGATTTTATAGATGGATCCATCGCTAGAGCTGATACGAAAATCACAACTAATGAACTGAATTCAATTAAAAAGAAAATGTATACGTATATGATGACATGAGATGACATGCTTTGACACGATATGATTTTACAATACACGTTTACGTTATGCTTTTAAGTTAATGAAAGATATGTTGATTATGATATTTTTCACTGCTGTGTGCTATGTATATGTAATTGCTATTCATGGTACAGGTGTGTTGAGTCTTTAGACTCACTAGGCATGTGTGATGCAGGTGAGCTTAATGATGAGGAGACTGGAGGTGCCGAACTCTGAGTAGGCAGATCTAGTGCGGTGACATGACCCGAGGAACACATGTTTTCCGCACATCATTATTTTATGAGCTTTGAGTAGACACGAGCAGTTTACACATTGATGAGTTTGGTTAATTTAAAATGCATTGTTTTTACTGTCAAATAATTATAATCATTTTTAAATGTTATTTAAAAAATACGAGCTTTTTAAAAAAAAAAATATTTTCTCACTTTTAAAACGGTAGACGTTTCAGTTGGTATCAGAGCCGACCTCTCCGAGTACGGTGTGGTTTGGGGATGAACCAAGCGGAAGTGCGGAAAATATTTCTCACATCTATATATGTTCTTGATTCTACTGCATAAAAATATTGGATTTTCGGACAAATTAATGTTGTCTGAATAATTCGTACGTGTTTAGAACAATGCAACGAATCAAGTATTTCTTTCAACCATATAGCTCGACACACGCGCAGCTGCTGCTATAAATAATTATGAGTGCTAGAACTCTTTTTAGAATTCCATTGTTTATGACATTTTGGTAAATATGTGATTATTTTTTACACACTGACCTCAATATTTTTTCTCTCTAGAAAATGATATTCAAAAAACCCTATCTTTAGTTTATAATAAGGATATTTTTTTATATTTAATTAAAAAGTTAATATTAGAATCACTTATTAATATATCAAAGACTCTACTTTAAAAAAAATCAGCCGTTCACTTTTAATCTGATCAAACAATACTACTGATCACTTTTGATTTTTTTCCTCATTTTTTTCACAATCTATAAATTTAATTGCTTATGTGGAATTATCATGATCTTTTGCAAACACACAACTTGAAAGTTGAAACAAATCAGCCAAAAATAATCTATCATGTACGTAAGTGGATTTACCTATTTTGAAAGGGGGTATGATCAAAAATATGTAACGTAATAAACTAAGTTAGTGCACTGTAATAATACATTCAACACAAACGGCAAGATTTTTATTGAATCACCATACAAATTTAGAAATAGAAGAGACGGGACTCGAAACATAAAATACCACGAGAAAAATTAAGTGCGTGAAAGACAAATCATTCAAATTATTATATTGGTTTGTAGAAATCAATTAAAGTAGAGTCCGGTCGGGCAGGATTTATGATGCCAGTTTCATTCATAAACACACACCAGTTATTGTTGCAACAACACTTACTCCACCAATTCCACTTATTCCACCGAATGGATATCCACTAATTGTAGGGAATGGGAGAACGCAAGATTTTCCACAACAATCTGCAGCTGTTGAACATGATTGCGACCGGCAATAGAGCATTGTGTAGATTGCAGGAGTTTTCGAGATGGGGCTGCAGTAGTCACCATTGAAGACATATCGTTCTTATGAATCCCGAATCTGCAAAAGATATAAATTCTAAATATTAATCAACCAACAAATAAATTTATAAGTGCATGTATTGAGATGGTTAATCATATTAAAACATGTTGAAACATCGAATCCGATCATACACGACATTTCTGTAAAAACCATGCATGATGATCATTTTGAAATAATATTAATATTTACAGCATTTTTACATATTGTGTGATAAAGAAAAAGAAAAGAAAGAATAGTATTGAAGATGATGAAGTAAGAGAGTTACTAGGTGACGAGAGGAGGAGGAGGAGGCAGAAAAAAGCAAGCTTAATGATTGCCTTCTCCATGGATATATGAGTTTAGTCTTACTTGAATTATTTCATCATGTCCAAATGACTCCTTTTTATAGGAGGAAAAGGAAGCTAAATAAATAAATTAAGAAAATATTAGCCGGTTTTTATATTATATTATTTTATAAAATTCAGGAAGCACGATATCATTTGATTGTTGCATCATGCATGTGCATCGTTTTGTGGATTGGCTGTTTTAATAATTTAACGTGAATCATTATTAGGAAAATAATTAATTGTTTGAAGGACAAAATAATATCAAATACTATTTGTTTTTCTTCAAAACTAAATATAATATTTGTTTTTCATTAGCATGCATCGAACGTGATTTTAAACTTTTAGTTTGTATATTGTGTTGCAGAGCAAAATAAATAAAATAATAAAAAAAATAGTTTCTTGAATAATATATATAGGAGTTTGGTGTTATATTTGACTTTTCATGCGAAATTGTATCGGGTTGTATAACGATAATATTTATTTAATTTTTTTAATGATTCTGATTAATGATCATATGTAGCAGTAGATATTAATAAAAATCCAAAGTGTTCTATTGACATATTGATCGACCTTTGCATATATTTAATTAGAATATAACAACCTTTAAAAATTACATGCCGATATATTTTTTGAAAAGAAAATGAAAATTCAATCGTAGTATTTAGTTTTATTTTGTACTAATTTTCTTAAATGGGATTATCTCCCTAGTAAAACCAATTATAGGATAAGTCGTTTTTATTTAAAAAAAATTCGGAGCAATAATTTTTTAACTCGATCATTGTTTATAATTGATAGTTTTTAATCAAGATTCCCATGCAATAAGCGTGATATTATTTAAAGAAGCCCGTGCATTCCATTTACGATAACTTAAATAATTAACATATTTGAGAAAATATCAGATAATATTCTTTCATTTTTTATCTTACCAATGAAAATAATTTTTCTTTTAAATTTGGAAACGTTAAGTATACATTTTTTTTTTTGGTATCTTGGTTCATATTTTTTTTGTTGAAAATTTGAATCAAATTTAGAGTTTGAATGAGAGTTATGACTCATGAATGTGGCAGTGTGTTTTGGCTCTCCACATTCTTGAGTTGGTTGTGGCTCATTATTGTGGAGTGTCTTTTGATTTTCCACATTCTTGAGTTACTTGAAGGCTTTTGGTTCTTCATATTCTTGAGTTAATGAGAAGATTAATTGAGTTAATTAATCTTGCATGACTCTTGGTGTGCATTTTGAGACTTATAAATAGTGGGTTCATTTCATCATTTCAAGTACATGAAAAACTTTTCTCTTTTAAGTATTCTCTTGCATTTTATATTGTTAGCTTTTTTCAACTTGTATATGACTTGGTTATGTAAATTTTTAGGGAAAAAGAATAAGTTGATGTATATCTGTTAATTCATTTTATTTATTGTATTTTAAAGAACATTTTAGAATAATGATAAGCAAATAAGATTAAAAATGTAATTGTGACTAAATGGTGTGAATTCATCATTTTTTCAAACATGTCTTGTAGTCAATTCCTTCCATTGACATTAATATAAATATTTTTATTTGTCAACTCAACAAATGAGCCAAGCTCAAGCTTACGAGCCACCTAAACGACTCTAGCTCGAGCTTACGAGCCACCTAAACGAGCCGAGCTTGCGAGCCTATTATCGAACATGTTTGCGAGCTCACAAGCCGAATATCCTTAGGCTTGAGCTTGGTTTGATTAAATTTTCGAGCTCAAAATCGAGATTGGACTTGGTTTAATATGATTAACAAACAAACTCAAACGAGCTTTTTATCGAGCCGAGCTTCGAATAGCTCACAAACAGTTTGGTTCATTTACATCTCTGGTCGTAGTAGTGTCTCGTGCTAAGGCACTGCTGGTTGTTCCGTTGTATCATGGAAAACAGACGTCCGCTGAAACCTCGAAGCACATACCGGAGAGGGCGAATCTTTTTTAAGGAAACTGTACACGCTACAGGCCTCGGTTTGGTTTTGCTTTCTTTTATACAATAGTCATACTGTAAACATAACACTTGTTTCGGTTATTGCTTAATCTCTACAAGTTCGTTTCTACGCTACTGTTTTTAGCAATTTATCTAACAAACTTAAAACAGATTTCTCATTACGTGGTTTGTTTCAGATATGGCTACTGAAACCAGCGTGCAAAGGGAAACTGGTTATGTTGCCCCTACTGTGGCTCAAGTTGTCCCTCATGTTACCCCACGTGCTGCTGTGGTTGCTGTCCCAGCCAGTCACGCTGAAAAGCCTGAAAAGTTCACTGGTGTGGACTTCAAAAGGTGGCAGCAGAAGATGCTGTTCTACTTGACGATGCTGAACCTGGCCAGATTCCTGTCTGAGGATGCTCCTAAACTCGAGGAGGGTGAGGGAGATGTTGAATCTGTTAGTGCTGTGGAGGCATGGAATCATTCTGATTTCTTGTGCCGAAACTATGTACTAAACGGATTGGCCGATTCGCTCTACAACATGTTTTGCGAAAAGAAAACGGCTAAAGAGATATGGGAATCCCTTGACAGAAAGTACAAAACCGAGGATTCCGGGGCCAAGAAGTTTCTTGTTGGCCGCTTTCTGAACTTTAAAATGGTGGATTCAAAGCCGGTTATCAGCCAAGTTCAAGAACTCCAAGTGATTCTTAACGAGATTCACGGTGAGGGGATGACTTTGAGCGAATCATTCCAAGTGGATGCTATTGTTGAAAAGCTACCACCAGCTTGGAGGATTTCAAAAATTATTTGAAACACAAGCGCAAGGAGATGAATGTTGAAGAGCTCATTGTTCGACTTCGTATCGGGGAAGACAATAAGAGTTCGGAAAGACGATTGTTTTCTCCTGTTGCCGCTAAGGCAAATGTTGTCGAGCATGGTCAAAGCTCGAAAAAGAGAAACTTCTCTCCATCCAACAAAAAGTTGAACCTGAGACCCAAGAGATGCGTTTCAAAGAAAAAGTTCTCTGGAAAATGCTATAACTGCGATGACATGGTCACAAGGCATCTGAATGTAAGAATTCAAAGAGAAACCGAGAGGTGAATATGGTGGAGAACATATCTCAAGAGGTTTCAAACATGAATATATGTGTTGTAATCTCTGAAATTAATCTGGTGGGTTCAAACCCAAGGGAGCGGTGGATCGACATTGGTGCCACTCGCCATGTTTGCTCCGACAAGGAGATGTTTGCTACTCTTGAGGAATCTATGAATGGGGAAAGCTATTCATGGGGAATTCCGCCACTTCCGAGATCAAGGGTCAGGTAAAGTTGTCCTAAAGATGACATCTGGAAAAGAACTGACTTTTAACAATGTGTTGTATGTGCCTGACATCCGCAAGAACTTGGTGTAAGGGTCGCTTCTTAACAATCATGGTTTCCGCATTGTATTCGAGTCAGATAAGGTGGTTTTGTCGAAAAGTGGAATGTTAGTTGGCAAAGGTTATGTTTGTAATGGGTTATTCAAACTCAATGTTATGGCTCTTAAACCCGTGATGAATAAAGTTAATACTTTTGCTTACTTGCTTGAGTCTTATTGTTTATGGCATGGTAGACTTAGACACGTTAATTACGATACAATTCATAGACTAATTAACATGAAAAGCATTCCTGCATTCCAAATTGATAAACAACACAAATGTGAAACGTGTGTTGAGGCAAAACTAACAAGATTATCTTTTCGAACTATTGAAAGTAATAGTGTACCACTTGATCTAATTCACAGTGATATATGTGATCTAAAAAGTGTACAAACTCGTGGTGGAAATAAATACTTCATCACTTTTGTTGACGATATCACAAAATTTTGTTATGTGTATCTCCTTAAAAGTAAGGATGAAGATATTGACAAATTTGTCCAATATAAGAGTGAAGTTGAAAACCGACTTAGCAAGAAAATTAAAGTGCTAAGAAGTGATCGTGGAGGTGAATATGAATCACCATTTTCTGAGTTTTGTGATCAACACGGTATCAAACACGAAAGAACCACTCCTTATTCTCCTCAACAAAATGGCATTGCAGAAAGAAAGAATCGCACATTGAAAGAAATGATGAATGCGTTGTTATTAAGTTCTGTTTTACAACATAACTTGTGGGGGGATGCTGTTCTAACAGCTAATTACCTTTTAAATAAGGTACCCCGAAAGAAGCAAGATAAAAGTCCATACGAGTTATGGAAAGGTAGAAGTCCTTCTTACCAATACTTACGAGTGTGGGGGTGTCTTACCAAAGTAGCAGTACCCACTCCAAAGAAAGTAAATATATGACCAAAAACTGTTGATTGTATTTTCATTGGATATGCTCAAAACAGTACCGTGTATCGTTTTCTTGTACATGAATCTCAAATACCTTATATTCACAAGAATACGATAATGGAATCAAGAAATGATTTGTTCTTTGAACACGTGTTTCCATACAAATCTAAGGAAGATCTAGGCTCATCCAAAAGATTATATGAGACAATTGATAAAGAACAAGAGCTTGATCAAGACATTGTACCTAGATGTATCAAGAGAGCTAGGACTGAGAAATCCTTTGGTCCGGATTTCATCACTTTTATGATGAAAAGTGAACCTCAAAGCTTCAAGGAAGCAATCAGTTCATCTGAAGGACCTCTATGGAAAGAGGCTATCAATTCCGAAATAGAATCCATTTTACAAAACCATACGTGGGAATTAGTAAATCTTCCTCCGGGAATCAAACCACTAGGCTGTAAATGGGTTTTCAAAAGAAAAATAAAATCAGATGGAACCATAGATAAGTATAAAGCCAGATTGGTAATTGAAAGTTACCATCAACGTGAAGGGCTTGCTTACTTTGACACATATTCTCCTGTATCGAGAATAACCTCTATTCATGTGATACTTGCGATTGGCTCCTTACGAAATATTGAAGTACACCAAATGGACGTAAAGACAGCTTTTCCAAATGGAGATTTAGAAGAGAAAATTTACATGGAATAACCTGGGGAATTTTCTGCGACTGGGCAAGAAAATAAGGTTTGTAAACTGGTGAAGTCTCTATATGGCTTAAAACAAGCACCAAAGCAATGACACAGAAAATTTGATAAAGCCATGATAGAAAGTGGATTTAAATTCAGTGAATGTGACAAATATGTATACATAAAAATCACTGAAAATAGATATGTCATTTTATTTCTTTACGTAGATGACATACTTATAATTGGTAGTAATGATAAGATGATCAAATCCACCAAGAAGTTATTGAACTCAAGATTTGACATGAAAGATTTGGACTTAGCCGATGTAATCCTTTGAATTAAAATTCATAGAACATCAGAAGGGCTAGTCTAAGTCATTCACATTATGTTGAAAAAATACTTGAGAAATTCAATAAGTTGACTTTGCATTTGCTAGAACGCCGATAGATACCAGTCAACATCTATCAAAGAATCGAGGTGAGAGTATGTCTCAATTAGAATACTCTCATGTCATTGGAAGTCTGATGTACTTAATGAGTTGTACAATACCAGACATAGCATATGCAGTGAGCAAATTGATTAGATTCATGAGTAATCCTCGAGTTGAACACTGGAAAGCAATTATCAGATTGCTAAGATACTTAAGGTACACTCGTGATCATGGGCTGTCCTATACCAGATATCCTGCTGTTATTGAAGGATACATCGATGCAAATTGGATATCTGATATGAAAAACTCAAAATCTACAAGTGGATTTGTATTCACTTTAGGAGGTGCAGCAATTGCGTGAAAATCTTCTAAACAAACTGTCATAGCCAGGTCCACAATGGAATCTGAGTTTATAGCTCTTGACAAGTGTGCTGAAGAGGCTGAATGGCTGCATCACTTATTAGAAGATGTTTCGGGATGGGAAAAACCAGTGCCGGATATATGAATACATTGTGATAGCCAATCTACGATTGGAAGGGCACAAAATAAAATGTATAATGGTAAGTCTAGGCATATACGTCGTAGACATAATACCATTAGATAACTACTCTCAACTGGAGTTATCTCTGTTGACTATGTAAAGTCAAAGGATAATATAACAGATCCGCTGACCAAGGGGTTAAACAGAGAGTTAATTGCGAAATCGTCAAATGGAATGAGGCTCAAGCCTATAGTATAAATTGGTGCGAAGGAAAACCCAACCTACGTTGACTGGATATCCCAAGAACTAGGTTCAATGGGACAACCTAATCGCACTGATTTGGTATATCACTATGGGGGTTATCCCTAGTCCATTCCTATTACGAAACAATGAATGTTGAGGATTAGCTTACGGCTTTTAATAATTCTGATAAGTAGCAATATAGAATCACCTATGTGAGAGAGAAGTGGGGCCGCTTCGAAGGAATTGCAGGGCTCAATTCTAGACCCTCTTGCAGAACCAGATGTGTGTTCATGGCCAAAACAAACACAATCATGAGAACTGAATAGTATCAGGGAGAGTCTTGTGTGAAGTATATCTTAAATTACATAAACGACAGAACAGTTCAAGGGCTTCATGTCTACTAGTCAGCTAGTAAAGCAAATATATTTCATGAGGGAAGGTTCAAAGGGTAACAACTATCTATCTTATGCAGGATTCAACTGTAGAACTTTGTCACCGAGATTTATATAAATTTTCATTCATGTGGGGGATTGTTGGAAATTTGAATCAAATTTAGAGTTTGAATGAAAGTTATGACTCATGAATGTGGGAGTGTCTTTTGGCTCTCCACATTCTTGAGTTGGTTGTGGCTCATTATTGTGGAGTGTCTTTTGACTTTCCACATTCTTGAGTTACTTGAAGACTTTTGGTTCTTCATATTCTTGTGTTAATGGGAAGATTAATTGAGTTAATTAATCTTGCATGACTCTTGGTGTGCATTTTGGGACTTATAAATAGTGGGTTCATTTCCTCATTTCAAGTACATGAAAATCTTTTATCTTTTAAGTATTCTCTTGCATTTCATATTGCTAGCTTTTCATTTGGACTCCGTTAAATCTCGGTGATAAAGTAAATGTACGTTTTCAGTTCACCGTAGTAGTGTCTCGTGCTAAGTCACTGCTGGTTGTTCCGTTGTATCCTGATAAACAGACGTCCGCTGAAACCTCGAAGCACATACCGGAGAGGCGAATCTGTTTTAAGGAAACTGTACACGCTTTAGGCCTCGGTTTGGTTTTGCTTTCTTTTATACAATAGTCATACTATAAACATCACACTTGTTTAGTTATTGCTTTATCTCTACAAGTTCGTTTCTACGCTACTATTTTTAGCAATTTATCTAACATTTTTTTTCTAATTCGGGGGAAGGACGACCATAAGATCAATACAATCTTTTGTATTTTCTATAAAGAGAATTTATTGTGAATTAAAATACAGGAGTACATGGATTTGTATCATTAAAAAATGTAGATATTGGAAACACTGAACTGAATGAAGATGAGACAAAAAAAAGGCGATTTCATTGTTACAAAATATGCAACATTAGATGGAATTGTATCTTCCTCATGATGTTGAGACAAAAGGGATAGAGTGCACCCCTTGCCGCTGCCTCTAGAACCACCAACAGGGCAGCCAGACCATTTTCATGGTGTTGATTTCGGACCGCCTTTGTTTCAAGCATTAGCTCGTCAGGATCGTCTGACGATTCGGGTCATTTTACGGATCAAAATGATTCTAGAGGACACATTGAGAACAGAGTATTAAGCCCACTTTCTCGAAACTCTTGTCGAGGATTGAGGTGTATCACAACCACCACTTTGTCTATCCATGCTCGAATTAATGGGATTAATTTGGACTATTCAAATGGGAAACTAGAAAATGGAATAAATGAATTTCATAAGTTGCCCCTTCCACCTGGTTCTTTAATTAGCCTTTCCTCATTATCGACCCCAAGAAGTCCCAGAACACCTGAAAGACGTGGTGGTATTTCTTCAGATTGGAGGAAAGGAAAGCTTCTCTGAAGAAGCACATTTAGTCATGTTTATCTCAGTTTTAATAGTGAGAACAGGCAAATGTGCGCTATTAAAGAAGTTAAAGTTGTCTCGAATGATCAATCTTCAAGGGAGAGCCTAAAGCAACTGAACTAGGAAATAGCTTTGCTAAGTCAGCTTTCGCACCCAAAAATTGTTCAATACCACGGAAGTGCTTTGTTACCAGTTGATAGGATCGGTTAATACAGTTGAGAGTGTTTAGAAGGACGGGTTGAATAGTGTGAAAATAGACTGAAATATAGCTTGAATACTCAGTTTAGAATATTGTGAAAATTGAATAAGTAATCAACTAGAACACACGAATTTTATGGATTTTCGGAGTATTCAAATGCTCCTCCGTCACTCATTCTATCTCAAATATATGTTTTTCACTAAAAGCCTTTGATGTATACAAGAGATTGTAATAATCCACTCCAATTGAATTTATACACTGTCAAACTGAATAATGGCTATAGTTTGTTCGTGATCAACTCCAATCTTTTTTCTTAAATTTGAGCTTTAAAAAACATCTCCTTTTGGTAAATCTGGCTTGTAGTTGTCCAACGGCTCGACTTTAGTAACATCTTGATTTTCCTCAATAATGGCTATAGTTTTTTCGTGATCAACTCCAACCGTTTTTCTTAAATTTATCTCATCATTACTGCTATCATTGATATTAGTATCATCTAATCTATCATTTAATTCATGCAAATTAAAATTATTAGTTGGCCTTAATACTTATTAGTTGTTGACGTCTCTTTCTCAACTAGCTAGACACAACTGGCCACAAGAAAATGGTTTTTCAAAGTATTGAAGGAGCCGTCTGGACTAGTGAACTTTTATATATTCATTTGGATGATCTTTTAACAAATAAAAGAGATTAATGAACTGAAGCACATAAATATAATGATGTGTAAAGTAAATAACACAAAATATATGGAAGTTTGAAGACAAAATAATTTTACCTTCTTATACTCAATGAAAAAATTTAATAGAAGAATTTCATTTTACAAACAACTCATTCAAGTTAGGACTTATTCACCTTTAAACTGAAACTCCTAGTACACTTATCAACAACAAATAGAAGCGAGTTGTCTTTATAACTCTAAGTTCAAACAACATAACACAACTCTCTACAAATAGATTGAACAACTTATATTAAATTGTAGAGTAGATCTCTTGTGAGATCGTCTCACGAATATTTTTCTGTGAGACAGGTCAACCGTACCGATATACACGATAAAAATTAATACTCTTAGCATAAAAAGTAATATTTTTTCATGGATGACCCAAATAAGATATTCATCTCACAAAATACGACCCGTGAGACTGTCTAACATAAGTTTTTGCCTAAATTGTATTGTTAAATTCCTTGACCTTCGTTTGTAAATTATTATTGGTATTTTTTTTATGATGTAAGAACCCGCATCTGTTATCTTTGATGCGCACTTGGTGTAATTGGTTTATTTGTATAGATAGATTATATACAATTGTTACGTGAAAAAGGCCACATTCTTAAATGGTGTTGGAAGAATACAAATTGATTTTGCCAATATTTGTCAAATTTGATTGACGGTGGCTAGAAGCTGATTGGTCATTTCATTCACGGAGAGCTCTATTTATAGAGCTCCCTCCATCTCAGTTTAGGTATCCCATTGAAAGCTTATTTCAAGCATCCAAAAATAAAGAGAGCAAAAGAAACGAGTTTTTTTTCTCATGTGTGAGTTAGAGAAAATATTTTCTCGGTTATACTCGGGTTGAAAATGTGAGATATTTAGTGTATTATTGTATACACTTGTTGTAATATTTCTCCTGTTATAAAATATTTGTAGTAGCTCCGTGGACGTAGCCTATCTTGGGTGAACCACGTAAATCTTTGTGTCCTTGTTGATTATTTTATTCCGCAATTTATCGGAACTATATTATCATCGTGGTTGGCATCGTTTCGGTATAATTTCCCAACAACTGGTATCAGAGCCTTGTTGTAAAAATTCTGTGTATGCTCTGTGGTTGCAGCTTTGTCTGATCTTCCACATCAGAAAATATTTTTTAGATTTTTTGGTAAGGCCGGAGAAGTGATGGCCGGAGATGATGGATCGGGACCGGGAATCAACAAGTTCGACGGAACAGATTTTTCGTTCTGGCGGTTACATATAAGAGATTATCTGTACAGTAAGAAGCTGCATCAACCTCTATCAGGAAAGAAACCGGAAAATATAGAGGATGATGATTGGGAGCTCCTTGACCGACATGTGTTAGGTGTGATACGACTAACCCTAATGAAAAATGTGGCACATAACGTGGCGGAGGCAAAAACCACAGAAGAGATGATGTCCATTTTATCGGACGTGTACGAGAAGCCATCAGCAAATAACAAAGTGCATCTCATGAAAAAGTTATTCAACTTGAAAATGGGATAAGGTGCTTCGGTGGCTAAACACATCAATGAGTTCAACAAGATTGTTTCTCAATTAACATCGGTTGAAATTAATTTTGATGATGAGATTCGTACAATTATTCTTTTGGCGTCTTTACCAAATGTTTGGGAACCAATGCGGGCAGCAGTTAGCAACTCTGTTGGAAAAAAAAAGCTACAATTCACTGATGTCAGAGATCAAATTCTTTCTGAAGAAGTTCGCAGGATGGATTCGGGTGAAGGAACATCATCGAGATATGCTCTAAATCTCGAGAACAGAGGAAAGGGCAGGAGTAGCGAAAAGAGTTATAACCGATGGCGCGGTAGGTCCAAGTCAAGAAATAGAAAAGACAAAATCAACTTTGAAAAGGATTTGATGTGCTGGAGATGTCGTGAAACTGGTAACTTAAAAAAGAACTGCAGATCAACGAAGAATAATGCCAATGTTGTCACTGAGGAAGTACATGATACTCAGCTATTATCCATGGAAAGCCCTGTTGAGTCTTGGGTTATAGACTCGGGAGCTTTGTTTCATACCACTGGTGATCGCGATGTATTTGATAATTACATTGTTGGCGATTACGGAAAATTTTTCCTGGCTGATGGAAAACCCTTGAAAATTGTTGGTATGGGTGATGTATGAATGAAAATGTCAAATAGGTCTGTCTGGAAAATCAACAAAATAAGACATGTATCAAAATTGACATGCAATCTGATCTCGGTGGGACAGCTTGATGATGAAGGCCACAATGTGACCTTCGGTGATAGTTCCTGGAAAGTTAATAAATGAGCCATGATTGTTGCTCGAGGAAAGAAAACTGGAACATTGTATATGACTTCCAGTTGCAGAGACACATTAGCAGCTGTGGATGCTGGAGCCAATTCAAGTCTATGGCATTATAGACTTGGACATATGAGTGAGAAGGGAATGAAGATGTTGGTGTCAAAAAGAAAGCTACCAGAATTAAAAACTATTGAACACCAACTATGTGAAAGCTGTATCTTTGGAAAGCAGAAGAAGGTGAGCTTTTCAAAAGGAGGTAGAGAACCGAAAGCAGCAAAGTTGGAGCTGGATCACACTGATGTATGGGGACCATCCATCTCATGTGACATCCCTTGGAGGCTCGAGATACTATGTCACATTCATTGACGATTCGAGTAGAAAAGTTTGGATTTATTTTCTGAAAAATAAGTCTGATGTTTATGAGACCTTTAATAAGTGGAAATCCATGGTGAAAAAGGAGACCAACTTGAAGGTGAAGTGCTTACGGTCTGACAATGGTGGAGAATATGAAGATGATGAGTTCAAGAAATATTGTGCACAGAACGGGATCAAGATGGAGAAAACCATTCTTGGTACACCTCAACAGAATGGTGTAGCTGAAAAGATGAACAGGACCTTGAATGAACGCGCAAGAAGCATGAGATTGCATTCTAGATTGTCAAAATCATTCTGGGCTGATGCTGTTAACAATGCAGCATATCTGATCAACAAAGGACTTTCGATACCGCTTGACTGCAGAATACCCAAAGAGGTATGAAGCGGCAAAGAAGTAAACATTTCTTTCTTTGAAGTGTTTGGATGTCTATCCTATGTTCATATTGATTCAGCAAGCAGAACAAAACTTGATCCGAAATCAAAGAAGTGCTTCTTTATTGGTTATGGAGATAATGAGTTTGGTTATCATTTCTGGGATGACCAAAATCGGAAGATCATTCGGAGCGAGGATCTAATCTTTAATGAGCAACTTCTGTACAAGGACAAGTCAGACATTGGAGCTGGAGATAATGTCCTGAAGTCAAGAAGACTGATGAAGTGCCATGGACATATATTCATGTGAATGAATCGAAAACGAGTAACCAGGAAGATGAAGAAGAAACTGCACAAGATGATGACCCACAAACTCCGGTGATTGAACTCGGGAGATCTTTGAGAACCATTAGACCACCTGAGAGATACTCCCCTGCACTTCACTATATTTTGCTGACAGACAAAGGTGAACAGGAGAACTATGAAGAGGCAATGCAAAATGATGATTCAACCAAGTGGGAGTTGGCCATGAAAGATGAGATGGATTCACTGTCATCCAATTAGACGTGGGAGTTGACAGAACTTCGCAAGAAAAAAAGGCACTACATAACAAGTGGGTGTACCGGTTAAAAGAAGAGCATCATGGTAGCAAGCGGTACAAGGTAAGACTTGTTGTAAAAGGCTTCCAACAACGAGAAGGAATTGATTACACCGAGATTTTTTCTCTGGTGGTTAAATTAACCACTATCAAGACTGTACTTGGACTCAGGGACGGACCTATGCTTGGCCCGTCCTAGACTGTAGCCCAACCCAATTTTTTTTTACAAGGAGTTATAGAGATTCGAGCAAATTCTAATTATTTTTTTGGTAAATATATATATAGATTTAAGCACAGTCTAATTTTTTTAAAAGATATCACGATGCAAATAACTCATAAAAGTTAATATCTAGAATATCTATTTAACTTTCACATTGAATAAATGTAGATTTTCGATATTTCAAAGGGGGTTTGGTGAAATAACTCATAAAAGTGATAAATTTATTTTATCAATTTTTTTATTTAATATAATTTAATTTTTAAAGTACATTTAAAATATATTAAAAATAGTTTTAAAATGTAAATTTTGAATCTAAGTGAAACTTGTCTTATATTATATGAGTTATATATTAATTTAAATAATATATACATTTTGAAAAATGATATTGATTAAACTTATTTTTTGAAAATTAACTCTCCTATTTCGAATACGATAGGAACAATAGGTTTTTTTTAAAAAAAAAATATCAAGGTCATTTTGCTAACTATTTTCATATTAATATCTCATATTTGATATATATATATATATATATATATATATATATATATATATATATATATATATATAACTTATTATATTAAGTTCAAGCCTACCTCAAATTTAATTTCTAGATCCGTCCCTGCTTGAACTAGTGGCGAAGGAAGACTTACATTTGGAGCAGTTGGATGTAAAGACTGTGTTTCTTCATGGTGATCTAAATGAAGAAATTTATATGAAGCAGCCACAGGGCTTTGAAGTACGGGAAAAAGAAAAAATGGTGTGCAAACTTCAGAAGAGATTGTATGGTCTCAAACAAGCTTCAAGACAGTGATACAAGAAGTTTGATGGATTCATGAGCGAAAATGGTTTCCTAAGATGTCAAGCTGACCACTACTGTTATTGAAAAAGTTTGACGGTTCTTATATCATACTACTGCTATATGTAGATGATATGCTAGTAGCTGGAGCTTGTCTGGAAGAAATTGATAAACTCAAGAAATATTTATCAAACGAATTTGCCATGAAGGATTTGGGTGCTGCAAAGCAAATCCTGAGGATCTTTAGAGACCGGGTGAATGGAGTCTTGAATTTATCTCAAGAAGAGTACGTGAAAAAGGTGGTTAGCAGATTTAATATGGATGAAGCTAAATCTGTTAGTACTCCTTTGGTTAGCCATTTCAAACTAACCAAAGCACAATCACCATCGACGGAGCAGGAGCAGGCTTATATGAATAAGTTTCCTTATGCTTCTGCTGTCGGAAGCCTCATGTTTACAATGGTGTGTACAAGACCAGACATAGCACATGCAGTGGGAGTTGTGAGCAGGTTTATGAATAATCCAGGAAAGCAACACTGGGAAGCAGTTAAGTGGATTCTCAGGTATTTGAAAGGTACTGCTAGTTGTTCTTTATGCTTCAAGAGGTCAAAATTGGGCTTACAGTGTTTTGTCGATGCCGATATGGGTGGTGACCTGGATGGCAGGAAAAGTACTACTGGATATGTGTTCACATTAGGTGGTACAGTTGTAAGCTGGGTGTCTAAGCTGCAAAAGATTGTTGCTCTTTCGACTACTGAGGCTGAGTATGTTGCAGTTACAGAAGCTAGTAAGGAGTTGATATGGTTGAGATCCTTTCTGAAGGAATTGGGTCATAAGCTTGAAGATAGCACATGACACTGTGACAGTCAGAGTGCTATTCATTTAGCAAAAAATCATGTTTATCATGCTAGGACAAAGCATATACAGGTTAGGTATCATTTCATCATATCAGTGCTGGAAGATGGAGTTTTGATGCTGGAGAAGATTCCTGGAAGTAAAAATCCAGCTGATATACTCACGAAGACGGTAACCATTGACAAACTGAAATTGTGTTCAACTTCAGTTGGATTGCAAGTATAAATGGAGATATATGAGCTGCTGCAATGATGGTGTGAAGACATGATTGAAATCAAGTATTCAAGTGGGAGAAATGTTAGGTGAAAAGGGCCACGTTCTTAAATGGTGTCGGAAGAATACAAATTGATTTTGCCAACATTTGTCAAATTTGATTGGCGGTGGCTAGAAGCTGATTGGTCATTTCATGCACGGTCCATCTCAGTTTAGGTATTCCATTGGAAGCTTATTTGAAGCATCAAAAAATAAAGAGAGCAAAAGAACCGAGTTTCTTTTTTTATCTTGTGTGAGTTAGAGAAGAGTTTCTCGGTTATACTCATTTTGGAAGTGTTTGATATTTAGTGTATTATTGTATACACTTATTGTAATATTTCTCCTGTTATAAAAGATTGCAGTAGCTCCGTGGAAGTAGCCTATCTTGGGTGAACCACGTAAATCTTTGTGTCCTTGTTGATTATTTTATTCCACAATTTTTCGGCACTATATTATCATCGTGGTTGGCATCGCTTCGGTATAATTTTCCAACAACAATCTTACTTATGTTTAAAGATAATCGAAATATTTAAATTGAACAAGTCTCGAAGTGTAGAACGGATAATCCAATCCAAATCTGATTGAAAATCTTAATTTGTTTGGTCTAGTTTGACTGATTATTAAAAATTTATATTAGTATTTTTCACACACGTCGGTATGTACAAAATAGTGAATACAATATAAATATATATGTTTATTTTTATAATCTAAATTAAATTAAAAATTATTATTAAAAAAATATTGGAATGAAACTTAAAATAGAATCGCAAGTTTATAATAATGAGAATATTTTAGATAAAGTGAAAAAGATTTCAGCGCCTTTCATACTTAATCAATGACTTTTAGGTAGGGGTATCAAAAGCGACACGATCCACCAATCCGACACGATTCATCCCGAAAAAAAATTAGGTTTATGTTTGATGTTTTCGGGTTCGGGTCAGATCAGGTTGGACCCGATAGCTGACCCGAAAAAATGATCGGGTTGGGTTGGGTTCGAGTTGACTCGAAAATTTTAAATTTTTTAAAAAATATAATTAATAAATATTGCCTACATTTTTATATATTGTATATTTATATCATAAATTTTCATAATTTAATATTTATTTTGAACATATTTTATTTTTTAAATAATTGTTCATTTGATTTAGTAAATATATTTTATTTTTCTACAATTAGACTTTCAAATTTAAATCATATATATGAGAGAGATTTTGTTATTATGTGTTTAAATTAAAATATCATTATTACTATTTTTGAATTTTCTTTAATTTTTCTTTAAAAAATTTAAAAAAAAATTCAAAATCGAGTTAATTGAGTTGATTCGTGTCTGGGTTCGGGTTAAGAGTTTTCAAGTTGACTCGGGTTCGGGTTGAGCAATTTCTAATTAGTACTATTACTCAATCCGATCGAACCCACCGGAATTGACACCCTTACTTTTATGTGTCACTTTATTAAAAGTAACTCCGGACAACATACATACATACATAATTAATTGAGTGAATCTCATGTGAGATCGTCTCACGGATCCTAATCTGTGAGACGGGTCAACCCTAACAATATTCACAATAAAAAGTAATACTCTTAGCATAGAAAGTAATACTTTTTCATGGATGATCCAAATAAAGATCTGTCTCACAAAATACGACCCGTGAAACCGTCTCACACAAGTTTTTGCCTAATTATATATAGGTGTGTTATATTTAACACGCCTATCATTGGACAAGCCCCGCCATGCCCCCGTCTTATGAACTCAGCGTCCCTAATCCGGGTTGGACTCGTGAATCCACCAAATTTTTTACAAAATTTAAAATTTTAAAAATTAATTAATCATTAAATTTATTTTCAAAATTTATATTAATAATATTTAGTAACAAAAAATATTATCACAAGTTAAAATCTATCAATTTTGACTAGATTAAAAATTAATTATAAATTTTGATTCAATTAATAATTAACTATAAATATGTATAATTATTTGGTTTCATGTTAAATATATTTATTTCAATTTTAAAATATTATAAAATAAAATTATGATTAAAATATTTATTATTAAATATCATAAAAATTATAATTATATTAATAATGATATATACTTACATACATATGTACGGGTCGGACTCAATTAAATTTGGGACCCGATTAGGCGGGTTTATTAATGGGTCAGGTTTTGATCCGATTCATTGACATCCTTTAAGTGTGAGCAAATTTTTTGTTTAATAGAACAAACCCAGCAAACTAAATTAATTAGAAAATTCTGTTTTATTAATTATGAAGTTTTTTTAAAAAAAAAAACAAATGGATTTTTTCAGTTTTGGATTTCAAAATTTGGTTAACAGAATAAACCGAATTATGTTTTAGTTAGGGCCTAAAATAATAAATTTGTGTAGGATTTCATGTTCGCAATCTTTATTTTGATGTTAACAAAACTTGTTTATTTATTTCTAATGAATTTTTGAAGTGCGCAGAAATTGAAACTGACCAGGCATCGAACTG
Source organism: Primulina eburnea (assembly GCF_022965805.1). NCBI lineage: Eukaryota > Viridiplantae > Streptophyta > Magnoliopsida > Lamiales > Gesneriaceae > Primulina > Primulina eburnea. The sequence continues at coordinate 2,429,141 of NC_133113.1, forward strand.
ATCAGTTACCAAGCTTAAACTGAAGCTATCGAGACACAAACTGAAAGTGTCACCTTATCGATCGAACTTGACCAGGACAACTGAAGTATCAAGAACAGTTCAACTGATTATCTAGTTGACAGGCGGTTCAGCAGAAGACCTTCAGAAGCCCGGTCAGCTGATGAAGTGTGCAACTGATGAAGAGCCCAACTGATCAGTTCAACATAATCAGTGAAATCAGTTCAGGTGACGAGTCAACTGATTTCACCTCACCAGTTCAACTGACCAGTTCAGAACATCAGTTAGGAGCGAACCAGTTTGCAGATACGACAAGCTTAATCCAGCTATGTACAAAGGTACAAAAGCTATTGTACTATCAAGGTACAATAAGAGACGTTGCAGTAGCGTTTAAAGCCAAATGTTCCAGATATCTATTTGGGGGAACAAATTCAAGCTGCAACGGATTCATTCACTGAATCTTACTGTATGTTCAGCCAAACTCCTATAAATAGAAGCCGAAGCTCAGTGAAGACGAAGATGAGTGAAGATGAGAGTTGACGAGTGAAAAGATAAAATACAGAGAGGGCACGCATATCGCATATCAGCTTACAAAGAAGCAACAGCCCAGTTGAGGGAACACTCTAAAGTTATATCAGCTTAGTTTAGAAGAATATTTATCTCAGTGTGTGAGAACACTTTCGGGTAATTTTCAGATATCTGTTCACACACACACACATACACATACACCACTCAAATTACGTCTTGCACAATGACGTAAAACTTGTGTATGTAGTCTTTCTCACATAGACGTTAAAGATGTGTTAGCTGGAAGGTGATGCCTTCAGTCTAAACTAGGAGTTCAGTTAGGCAGTGGGTAAATCCTAAGCTAGGTGGGTTATTACACTTGTTGTAATCAATCAAAGTTTTTTAGTGGATCCTACCTGAGGTGGTAGAAGGGGTGACGTAGGAGTAGTTGGAATCTCCGAACATCCACAAACATATTTTGTGTACTTTAACTGTTAACCCCTTGCTTTAAACTGGCTTGAACAGTTCGAGTATCTATCAGTTCAATTCTCACCATAACTGAACTGATACATACGAGAACTGATCCCCCTTATCTTCAGTTAATTAGTTACACAAGATTAAAATCTTTAACCGATCAGTTTTCTTAACGAATGATTACTTATATTATTTTTTCGCTTGATTTTATTTCAAATTCGATCTAATTCATCGGTGTCATCATTCTTAGAACACGAGCTATTGCAGCTCATCACGTTTTTTGATGATTTTATCGATCCAACACCTTTATATTTCAAGAATTCATCCAACATTGTGATAAATATTCTATTCGCTTTTTATGAAACCAAAATATTTTTGTTTATTATTTTGAGACATTTCTCAAAGACCAATTGTTGAACCAAACATAGAATTGGTTTTTGAAAAGAAAATTGTTATTTGAACTTCACTTTATAAATAATCGTGATTTTGTACATGAAATGGAGTAACTGGATAGATTAACAAATTTTTTTTGGGGAAATCGTAATGTTAGTTATATATATATATATATATATATATATATATATATATATATATATATATATATATATATTTGCAATCTTTTTATTATTTGTAGAAGTGTCTTCCAAGCTTGCTTATCAATGCGAATAGGAGAAGAAGAGTTAAGCATTTTGTTACTGGCCATAACAAAATGAACAGGCTATCACCAGTAATAAGGGGATGGGAAAGAAACTCACTTACCTATGGAAAACCGTTGGATGGCAGTTAGGAATAGGGAGCTTCCGGTAGCTGGTCTCGAAGGATTACTTAAAGGAAACCCGCTGCATGAGAGGAAGAATTTTTTTTCTAATCTCACTGGAACTCTCAAGGAACGTTCTAAGGATTCTCAGCCCTGAAATTCTAAGGGAACATACAGGCTGGAAGTGGAGAAAGGATTACAGCAAGAAACAGATAAGGACCTAGAAGATAGATTGGAAGAAAGAAATCTATTCTGTAATGTATTACCTTTGATTCGTATTTGTAATGGACTCCATCTTCTTGGGTTATCAGTAAAAGGTTGCTGCTCTCCCGTGGACGTAGGCCAATTTGGCTGAACCACGTAAATTCTATGTGTAATTAATTTCCTCTAGTTATGTTCGTGTTGCATTGACGGAAAGAATTCTGGTGCTTGCATGTGTTCTTGATTATACATATATATATCAACTGTTGCTAACAAACTCTACAAGAAAGAACAAATCATTGGATTCTTGGTTCTTAACTATCACTGGTGAATTGATGCAACAAGTGGCGCCGTCCGTGGGAAACGAACCACGAGCACCCGAAGATGAGTTCAATGAAGTATGATATCGAGAAATTCGCCGGAAAGAATGATTTTGGCTTGTGGCGAATCAAGATGCGTGCAATTCTGATCCAACAAGGATTGATTGGGGCACTCAGTGGGGGAGATGGATCTTCAAGTTCAGAAATAGGAAAGGCACAGACCGAAGAGGCTCTCAAAGCACAAAGTGCCATTATCCTTTGTCTGGGAGACAAACCACTGCGAGAAGTAGCCAAGGAGAAGTCTGCATCTGCAATGTGGCTGAAGTTGGAAAAGCTGTATATGACTAAGTCCTTGGCAAACCGACTTTATATGAAACAACGCTTCTACTCATTCAAGATCGGGGAAGACAAGGGCATAGGGGATCAGATCGATGATTTTGTAAAGATTCTCGACGATCTATAAAACATTGAGATAAAATTAGAAGAAGAAGAAGATAAGGCACTCATCTTATTGAATGCCCTTCCTAAATCATATGAGAACTTCAGGGATGCTATGTTGTATGGGAGAGGACAATCTATCACCCTTGAAGAAGTACAATCAGCTGTGCAAGCAAAAGAGCTACAAAGAAAACAAAGCAACCAACGCGAACAAACAAGGGATGTCCTTGTGGCCCGTGGCAGATCTGAAAAGAAAATATACAAGGGACCAAGAAACAGATCAAGGTCAAAGAGCAAATCAAGATTCAAGTGTTTTCAATGCCACAAGGAAGGTCACTGGAGAAGGAACTGCCCAGAGAGAAAATTTAGGCCCCAAGAGAAACCAAGATATGAAGCAGAAGCAGCTGTTGCCTCTGAAGGATATGATACAGCAGAAGCTTTGGTAATAGCAGATCTGGAACCAAGCAGTGAATGGATTTTAGACACCGGATGTTCATTTCACATGTGTCCTACAAAAGCATGGTTCCAGGATTTTACAGAAGCTGATGAGGGATTAGTCCTGTTGGGAAACAACATAACATGCAAAGTTCAAGGCATTGGAAGCATCTCACTTAGGACACACGATGGACATGAACTTGTACTTCGCCAAGTCAGGTATGTACCAGAACTCAAACGAAATTTAATCTCCCTTGGTACATATGACTCCAATGACTATTCATTTAAATCTGAAAATGGCCTTTTAAAGGTGTGCAAAGGTTCTATGGTAATAATGAAAGCCAAGAAAAAACAATCATTGTATTTTCTTCTAGGCAAAACTATTGTGGGAGGTTCTGATGTTGTGATGAAAAACTTAGATAAATCTAACCTATGGCATCAGAGATTAGGCCACGTAAGTGAGAAAGGCTTGATAGAACTGACAAAACAGAACCTACTATGTGGAGATAAAATACAGAACATAGACTTTTGTGAATATTGTGTTTTAGGGAAGTCAAAAAGAGCTCATTTCGGAGTAGGCCAACATAACACAAGCAAGCCTTTAGAATATGTTCACTCTGATCTATGGGGTCCCTCAAAAACAACAACTCATGGGGAGGAAGATGTTTCATATCCATCATAGATGATTACTCTAGAAGGTCCTGGGTATATGTCTTAAAAACTAAGGATGAAGCCTTAATAAAGTTCAAAGCATGGCTGTTGGCAAATGAAAACAAGCAAGATACAAAACTTAAGTATTTACGGACTGACAATGGCCTGGAATATTTTTCAGAGCAGTTTCAAGAACTTTGCAGGTCACATGGCATTAAACGACATAAAACCGTTGATGGAACTCCACAGCAGAATGGTGTGGCGGAAAGATTAAATCGCACTTTGTTGGAAAGGGTCAGGTGCATGATTCTGAATGCCAAGTTACCTAAAACATTTTGGGGAGAAACTGTAAATACGGCCTGCTATTTGATTAACCTATGTCCCTCAAGTGCTATTAATTTCAAGACACCAATGGAGATGTGGAAAGGAGTTCCATCAGATTACTCAGGACTCAGAATTTTTGGATGCCTAGCTTATGCTCATATAAAGCAAGACAAACTGGAACCAAGAGCACTAAAATGCATCTTTGTGGGTTATCCCGAAGGGGTAAAAGGGTACAAAGTATGGAATATGGAACCAAATGGACCTAGGGGCTTTAATACTAGAAATGTCACTTTTGTGGAAACCGAAATGGGATATAACCAAACAGGGGAGAGGCTGAACATGAGATCAGAACAACAAGATAATTCTCAAGTTGAGGTGGGGCTGCCACAATCAACCTTACAATCAAAAACTGAAGACTTGAATCATCCATTCGATCACTCAGAAAACTATGTGGATCATAACCAATCTGAAGATGATCTAAGGGACTATGCCTTAGCCCGAGACAGAAAGAGAAGAGATATCAAACCCCCTGAGAGGCTAGGTTATGCTGAGTTGACATTGTATGCGTTGCATGTTGCTGAACAAATAGATACCTATGAACCATCATCATACAAGGAAGTTGTGACTTGTAGAAGAAAGGACTACTGGGCAGAAGCTATGAATGAAGAGATAAATTCACTTAAAAGGAACCACACATGGAAATTAGTTCCCAGGCCAGAAGGACAAAGAACGCTGGGTTTTAAGTGGATTTACAAACTCAAAGAAGGAACTGCTAGGACAGAAAATATGAAATACAAAGCTAGGTTGGTTGCCAAAGGATACTTACAAAGGGATGGAATAGACTTCAATGAAATTTACTCTCCTGTGGTGAAACATCCTTCAATCAGGTTGATGCTTGCTTTAGTAACCTTGTTGGATTTAGAATTGGAGCAACTAGACGTCAAAACCGCTTTCCTTCATGGAGAATTGGAAGAAGTCGTCTTCATAGACCAACCCGAGGGTTTTGTGACAAAGGAAAATAAACACAAAGTGTGTTTATTAAAGAGGTCACTCTATGGACTGAAACAGAGCCCCAGACAGTGGTATAAACGATTTGATGACTACATGATGAAGCTAGAATTCTCCAGGAGCAACTTTGATAGCTGTGTATATTTCAGAAATGGGGGGGAACAAGCCAGAACCTTCTTACTGTTGTATGTTGATGATATCCTCATCGCAAGTAACATCAAGAAGGAGATTCAAACATTAAAGGATCAACTGAACTCCGAATTTGAAATGAAGGACCTAGGGGAGGCAAAGAAAATCCTTGGCATGGAAATAAAAAAGGTGCAGAAAGGAAGGAATTTTGTTTCTTAGCCAAAGATCCTATCTGCAGAAGGTACTTCAAAGATTTAATATGCACTAATCAAAACCAGTGACTACCCCACTTGGACAGCACCACAAACTCTCAAGTTCACAGTCTCCATCAGATGAAGAAGAAAGTAAACAAATGAACAAGATACCGTATGCAAGTGCAGTAGGTAGCATTATGTATGGAATGATATGTAGTCGTCCAGATCTCGCTTATGCCATAAGCTTGGTCTCCAGATTCATGTCAAACCCTGGACACAAGAACTGGGAGGCTCTAAAATGGATCCTAAGATATGTTAAAGGAGAAATAAACTTGGGCTGATATTCAGGAAGCAAGAAAGTGTAAGCAATCCAGTAGTAGGCTTTGTGGACTCGGATTTTATAGGGAATTTGGATACAAGGAAATCACTTACTGGTTTTGTATTCACGGTATTTGGAAAAGCTATAAGCTGGAAAGAAACACTCCAACCTGTGGTTGCATTATCCACAACAGAAGCTGAATACATGGCCGTGATAGAAGCCATCAAGGAAGCTTTATGGTTCAAAGGAATCACAAAGGAATTTGGGATAACTCAAGAGCAGGTTGTGGTGTATTGTGACAACCAGAGTGCAATACACTTGACTAAACATCAAGTGTATCATGAGAGATCGAAGCATATCGATGTAAAATTACATTTTGTTAGAGACATCATCTCAAACGGAAAGGTGAAGTTAGAAAAAATCCCAAATGAAGAAAATTCAGCATATATGTTAACTAAGACATTACCACAGGCCAAGTTCAAGGATTGCCTGGGCTTGGTGCAAGCTGTGGAATGGAGTTAAACATAGTAAAGGAAATGGAGAGCAGCCATCTTGAAGACAAGGTGGAGAATTGTAGAAGTGTCTTCCAAGCTGGCTTATCAATGCGAATAGGAGAAGAAGAGTTAAGCATTTTGTTACTGGCCATAACACAATGAACAGGCTATCACCAGTAATAAGGGGATGGGAAAGAAACTCACTTACCTATGGAAAACCGTTGGATGGCAGTTAGGAATAGGGAGCTTCCAGTAGCTGGTCTTGAAGGATTACTTAAAGGAAACCCGATGCATGAGAGGAAGAATTTTTTTTCTAATCTCACTGGAACTCTCAAGGAACGTTCTAAGGATTCTCAGCCCTGATATTCTAAGGGAACATACAGGCTGGAAGTGGAGAAAGGATTACAGCAAGAATCAGATAAGGACCTAGAAGATAGATTGGAAGAAAGAAATCTATTCTGTAATGTATTACCTTTGATTCGTATTTGTAATGGACTCCATCTTCTTGGGTTATCAGTAAAAGGTTGCTGCTCTCCCGTGGACGTAGGACAATTTGGCTGAACCACGTAAATTCTATGTGTCATTAATTTTCTCTAGTTATGTTCGTGTTGCATTGACGGAAAGAATTCTGGTGCTTGCATGTGTTCTTGATTATATATATATATATATATATATATATATATATATATATATATATATATATATATATATATATATATATATATATATATATATCAACTGTTGCTAACAAACTCTACAAGAAAGAACAAATCATTGGATTCTTTGTTCTTAACTATCACTGGTGAATTGATACAACATTATTGTTATCAAATTTCTGTTTTAATCATATATTTTTTTAATTTTTGACAAATTTAGTCATTTTTCATTAGGAGTGTTGATGTACAATATACACGTCAACACTACATCACCATCACATCAACGTTACATCAGAAGCACGTCAGAAAAGAACTAAAATTATAAAAAACAAAAAAAAAAAAATCGTAGACTAAACTGAAATTTGATGACAATGAGTCAATGATAACAAAAATCGCCAAATTATATATACGAGACCAAAATGTATTTTTCCCTTTTCTAATCAACCCATATCATTAACATTATGAAAAATTGTTTTAACTAGTAAAAGCCATGATAGCATCCCTGAATATATATTGGCATATAAAATTAAATATCCAAAATAAAAAGTTATCTGATCTAAAATTTTGGTTACAGAATACATGATTTAGATATTCTAATTCGAAATGTAATGGCTTGCACCCTTCAGTCTCCATGAGATTAACATTCTTTCTTTTATAACAATGTAATTTGATGTAATTAAATTAATTTAAATTGCTCTTTATTGCACTGACAAATATAATTAAACAATATTAAAGTAGCATTTAAAATGAGGAACGGCAACATTAACAAGAAAATTCTAAAAAATCATTTTAAAATAATATAACTAGCTTTATGCTGGTTGGTCAACTCCATTTTTGACTACTTACATTTTCTTTCTCAGCCCACACATATTCTAAAATCTAAAGGTTTTTTATATATAAAAAAACCAAAAGGTTTTGAATTTTTAAATTTTCTCAAATTCAAAATTTCTCTTTATTTTAAAATTTTATAATGTATAATATATACATTGTTTTAAAATTTAAGAGTAGGTCTCTTGTGAGACGATCTCACGAATCTTTATCTGTGAGATGGGTCAACCATACCGATATTCACAATAAAAAGTAATACTCTTAGCATAAAAAGTCATATTTTTTCATGGATGACTCAAATAAGAGATCCGTCTTAATTACAAAATACGACGATGAGACCGTCTCACACAATTTTTTGCCTAAATTTAAATGTTTATTTAATTTTAACCCTCCATGACTATCTAAAGTCATTAAAAAAGGAAAAACTAATTTCTAACAATTTTTTACAGATTTTATTTTAAAGAAATTATGTGTTGATATACAATTTAATTTTTTCTTAAAAATATTTCCAGGGAAGAAAATCCTTGGTGGGTAACGTTAGGTTTCCGGTTCAGAGAAATATAAGTAACGTATAATTGTTACTCATCTTTTTATTTGTTTTTAATTAATAACAATTCTCAACTTCCTTTCCTAACTTTATCCACCAGATTGGGATTATTTCTTTCTAATTCGGACAAAGAATATATTGTTACTATTTCAAAATAGCTTTGATATATGTCAATGCAATATTTCCATTATATAAAACTTGTATTTTAAAATTATCTAAAATGTGAAAAAAAAATATTACATTTATTTTAAACAATTATAAAACGGGTATTTTTTAATGGCAAAAAAATGTGTGAGACGGTCTCACGAGTCGTATTTTGTGAGATGGATCTCTTATTTGGGTCATCCATGAAAAAGTATTACTTTTTATGCTAAGATATTACTTTTTATTGTGAATATCGATAAAGTTGACTCGTCTCACATATAAAGATTCGTGACATCGTCTCACAAGAGACCTACTTTTTTTTAATTCTTAATTTTACTATAATCTTTAAATTTTTACACGGAAATTATTTAAAAAATAATATGTGCAAATGATTATTAATCTATTGTTAATGCAGGGAAAACCGATGGTCTTGCATACGAAGTTCTAACATATAGCTACGTAGAAGTACAGTAGTTACAAAAAAAACATTACTATAAATGGAGAGGGGGCTCTGTTTTAGCTCCCAGTCTTGCAAATTTCATGCTTGGATTGAATGAATTTTTTGGTAGGAAACGGAAGTGCAAGATAACAGACGATGGCGGCAAAGGTGGTGGATGAATTCGTGCCTCATCCGGTGAAAGAACAGCTCCCCGGCGTAGATTACTGCATTAACAGCAACCCTTCATAGGGTCGGTAAATCTCTTTGTTCATTGTACTTCGATTTAAAAATTGTTCTTGAGCTCCCTCTCAGACGAATTTGTGTAATGGTTTGTCTAGAAATTGATCGACCAACACCTTAAATTTTAAGTGAGATGGTAATGGAACCAATGTTTTGTTTATTCTACGAAAATTATTGCAATCAACAATCTTACTCTCAATAATTGACCTCATTCTGATCAATGGGAACGCTTACCAAAAACTATAATTGACAGTGATGATGAGATTCAAATATTTTAAATCGTACAACAACTCAAGCTGATTGTTACTATTGCACCCAACACATGTTGATTCGTCACATTATTTTTTGTTTATCTTTCCCGGATTGTCATGAAACCCTGCGAATTTAACTTGGTTGGTCCAATATTTTTATCAAGATCATAGATGATCAGAACTGTTGATCTTTTTCTACCATTTGTCAATATTTAAGTATTAATGTTCTGCTTAATTTTAGCTACTAATCTGATGCAGGGGAAGCCATTGTTCTGGGATTTCAGCATTACTTAGTAATGCTGGGGACTACTGTCATTACCTCTACCATCATTGTTCCTTTCATGGGTGGTGGAAATGTAAAATTTTTACTTCAGAACCATCATTTTGATATCCAGCGATTCTCAATCGTTTATGAAAGTTATGTTCCCACAGTGTGAGCGTGATGAGGGTGAGTGTTGTATGTGTCAGAAAGTAGGTGTTGTATGTAGGTGTTGTAACACCCACGACAACATGCAGCGGAAACTATATGTTTAACACATCAACACGTAATTGAGATAATAATAAGACAGGAGACGAGTTAGTTAATTATGCACAAGTATAAAATACTTGTGCAGTGCCTCAAGGCAAAATACTTCACTAGAAAAACTTGTAAGTTTACAAAAACCAATACTAGTGAGAGAACAAAACAACTCCCTTATACAGGCGAGTAACAAATTGCATCCTACACTTCTAACAAACCGTATAACAAAACTATATCGGATGCATCAACTGAGAAGTGAAAAATCTTCGAAAATCAACACACTAATCACAACCGTGATTAGGTGTTGTCTTCAGATGTTGGCAGCACTTCACATCAACAAGTTATCAAACATGAGATTGCTATGCTTCGGTAAACGTCTCTGCAAATCGTCTCTTTCAGCCCCCCTAGTTCTGTATCTTCTTCTCCTATTTATACTAACTTGTCTTCCGAGTCCTATAAAATATGGAAAACCAATTTTAAGAACGATAAGGGCCATTCAAGGAGCGGTTATGGTTTCATCCGTGCTGCCTATGTTGCTTGGTTTTCTGGGAATTTGGAGAATAGTTGTGAGGTAGGCGATTTTACGTTGTGATATTATTCGTCACTTTAAAGCAAAATCTTGTTTCATTCCTAGTTGGTATCTTGTATCGATTTTATAGCTCAATATACCTAGTCTAACATTGTAGATACTTGAGTCCACTTTCTGCTGTGCCACTAGTAGCTCTTGTTGGACTTGGGCTCTATGAACAAGGATTCCCTCTGGTACGAATTTATACGAATGATATTAATATCGTGTTTATATTTATAATCGGTTTTGGTTATCAGTATAACCAAAATGCTGTATTCACTGCACGGAAATGGAGATTTAAGTTGCAACTCAATTCGCTTATTCGTCTTTCTTGTTATGCTTATAGCTTGCACAATGTGTGGAAATTGGGCTTCCAGAGCTGATTCTTCTTATTTTTTTTCTTGCGTGAGTATATTTTTATATCAAAGATTAAGTCTGGTAGACGCCTTTATCTCAAGATTCACTAGCTTTACCTATTTCTTGTATTGTATTAATGCTTTGGTGACAAAATAATTCTTCAAGATGTTTATGACCTCCTGGCGCTCATCGTTTTGTGGCAGTATGTACATGGATTCTGGAGCAGTAAACGTTCCATTTTTGATCGCTATGTTGTCCTAATATCGGTAGGAATAGTGTGGGCATATGCAGCTCTTTTGACTGTAGCTCGTGCATACAAAAATCGGCCCCTGAACACTCAGTTAAGTTGTCGAGTTGATCGATCCGGACTCGTGGGAGGATCCTCGTGGTACGTGTTTAAGAGAACAAGTTACTCGAAAACTAGGTGTCGGATTCGTGTGCTTATTTTACTGCTCAAAAAATACATGCAGGATCAGCATTCCATATCCTGTTCAATGGGGTCAACCCAGTCTGTATGTTGGGGAGGCTCTCGTTGCACTAGCAACAGCTTTTGTCGCTCTTGTCGAGGTTCAAGTCGATTAATCCCAAATTTCCCACACCACAAAAAGTTTTCTTGATCAATGAAATTTTTTTAATTTCCCTTTAAAGCGCACACATGAATCTTGTTTTCCCACATTTCGAGTACATAAAATTAAGCTCTGTTGTTTAAACTGCTATAATTTTTCATTTTGGCAGTCGACTGGGGCGTTTATCGCTGCATCAAGGTATGGGAGTGCTACACATGTACCAGCTTCAGTTATGAGCCGAGGCGTCGGCTGGCTGGTGGGAGGAGATCTCATTATGCATCACTATATATATATATCTGATGATACCCCCGTGAGAGCCCGGGTCATGGATGACCCGGAATATCAAATGGATTCTCAAATCTGAGTGAGTCTGTAGATAGATTGTTCTGGAGCCGGGCAGGTGCAAGCCCATGCTCTATTCTCCGGGCAGTCATAGGCCCGGGCTCTTGTATAAATCTCTAGGGAGGGATTCTATTTTTACCCGGCCACCTTGATATGAGCACCGCACTCGAGTATACTAGCAGAATAGGATGTGGCGACTGTCCCATCTCTGACACCGTGCCAATGAGTTGACATGTCAGAATATAGGGTGTGCTCAGCCGTCCTACTATAATTAGTAGGTAGCACGGAGAACGAGGTCATCATTACTTCTCCTACTATAAATACCAGGTTCTCTCTTTACATTTACATGGATTCATTCACACCAATATCACAACCATCACTTGGCTACATTGGTTTTATTGCTTGAGTACCCTGCTGACTTAAGCATCGGAGTGGCCACGCCGGACACCCCTCCGGCGCCCATTCACGAGTTCATCTCCTTGTCTGCAGGTCACAGTGGAAGCTAGAGCTCACAGATCCATCTACTGTGCTCATTTCCTGAACAACATTATAAATTGTTGATCTGATCCGTTGGAGCTTCTTACCCGGCTCGCCCGGTTCAGCGAGATCGCTTCATTGGCGCCGTCTGTGGGAAATTGAGCTCAAGACGTAGATATGGTTTCCATTCAAAAATAAGCCCAACTATGCTTGGCAAACATGAAAGTCCGACCTTGCTCGGCACCTCAGTAAGCCCAACTCCGCTTGGCAAACATACAAGTCCGACTAGCTCGGCACTCAGATCTTATATGTGGATTTTATATGGGCTCAAAGCTCAGCAGCTATCCCGAATTGAGGTGGAAGACCATTTGTTGTGCACTCAGCAGCATACAGCTATATTAGTCACCTAATTTAGCTCAGCCAGAGAAGTTTCACTCTACCGAAAATGAATTCGGATTCAGTATTTCCAGGTTAGTGATTTGGTTTTTAATAAAACTAATACAGCAGGAGAAACAAAATCTATTAAGTCCGGGAGACACAAGGCCCCGACACATTCTTATTAAGTCCGGGAGACACGAGGCCCCGGCAAGTTCTCTTAAGTCCGGGAGACACGAGGTCCCGGCACACTCTTATCTTAAAGTCCGGGAGGTATGAGGCCCCGGCACATTCTTAAGTCCGGGAGGTACGAGGCCCAGGCACATTCTATTAAGTCCAGGGATCCGTACCCTGGCCCGGGGATCCGTACCTCGACCATTCATGAAGGCCAGAGCTCCGCACCCTGGTTATCTATTAAGTCCAGGGATCCGTACCCTGGCCATTCATGAAGGCCAGGGCTCCACACCCTGGTTATCTATTAAGTCCAGGGATCCGTACCCTGGCTCGGGGCTCCGTACCTCGACCATTCATGAAGGCCAGGGCTCCGCACCCTGGTTATCTATTAAGTCCAGGGATTCCGTACCCTGGCTCGGGGCTCCGTACCTCGACCATTCATGAAGCCCAAGGCTCCGCACCTTGGTTATTTATAAGTCCAGGGTTCTCAAACCTGGCTCGGGGCTTCGTACCTCGACCATTCATGAAGGCCAAGGCTCCGCACCTTGGTTATTTATAAGCCCAGGGTTCTCAAACCTGGCTCGGGGCTCCGTACCTCGACCATTCCCAAGTTCCGGGACATGCTCCCCGGCTCAAGGCTCCGCACCTTGGTTATTTATAAGCCCAGGGTTCTCAAACCTGGCTCGGGGCTCCGTATCTCGACCATTCATGAAGGCCAAGGCTCCGCACCTTGGTTATTTATAAGCCCAGAGTTCTCAAACCTGGCTCGGGGCTCCGTACGTCGACCATTCCCAAGTCCCGGGACATGCTCCCCGGCCCAAAGCTCCGCACCTTGGTTATTTATAAGCCCAGGGTTCTCAAACCTGGCTCGGGGCTCCGTACCTCGACCATTCATGAAGGTCAGGGCTCCGCACCCTAGTTATCTATTAAGTCCAGGGATTCTGTACCCTGGCTCGGGGCTCCGTACCTCGACCATTCCCAAGACCCGGGGCATGCTCCCCGGCCCAAGGCTCCGCACCTTGGTTATTTATAAGCCCAGGGTTCTCAAACCTGGCTCGGGGCTCCGTACCTCAACCATTCCCAAGTTCCGAGACATGCTCCCCGGCTCAAGGCTCCGCACCTTGGTTATTTATAAGCCCAGGGTTCTCAAACCTGGCTCGGGGATCCGTACCTCGACCATTCATGAAGGCCAAGGCTCCGCACCTTGGTTATTTATAAGCCCAGGGTTCTCAAACCTGGCTCGGGGCTCTGTACCTCGACCATTCCCAAGTCCCGGGACATGCTCCCCGGCCCACGACTCCGCACCTTGGTTATTTATAAGCCCAGGGTTCTCAAACCTGGCTCGGGGCTCTGTACCTCGACCATTCCCAAGTTCCGGGACATGCTCCCTGGCCCAAGGCTCCGCACCTTGGTTATTTATAAGCCCAGTGTTCTCAAATCTGGCTCGGGGCTCCGTACCTCGACCATTCATGAAGGCCAAGGCTCTGCACCTTGGTTATTTATAAGCCCAGGGTTCTCAAACCTGGCTCGAGGCTCCGTACCTCGACCATTCCCAAGTTCCGGGACATGCTCCCCGGCCCAAGGCTCCGCACCTTGGTTATTTATAAGCCCAGGGTTCTCACACCTGGCTCGAGGCTCCGCACCTCGACTATTCTTAAGTCCGGAAGACATGAAGCCTCCAATGCTTTTATAGAACAAGATTGATTATCTCTTTGGGAATCCAAGCATGACTGATCGGGACAGCGAGTATGATTCTAGCCCGACTATTTGAGGGATGTGTGATGATACCCCCGTGAGAGCCCGGGTCATGGATGACCCGGAATATCAAATGGATTCCCAAATCTGAGTGAGTCTATAGATAGATTGTTCTGGAGCCGGGCAGGTGCAAGCCCATGCTCTATTCTCCGGGCAGTCATAGGCCCGGCTCTTGTATAAATCTCCAGGGAGGCATTCTATTTCTACCCGGCCACCTCGATATGAGCACCGCACTCGAGTATACTAGCAGAATAGGATGTGGCGACTGTCCCATCTCTGACACCGTGCCAATGAGTTGACATGTCAGAATATAGGGTGTGCTCAGCCGTCCTACTATAATTAGTAGGTAGCACGGAGAACGAGGTCATCATTACTTCTCCTACTATAAATACCAGGTTCTCTCTTTACATTTACATGGATTCATTCACACCAATATCACAACCATCACTTGGCTACATTGGTTTTATTGCTTGAGTACCCTGCTGACTTAAGCATCGGAGTGGCCACGCCGGACACCCCTCCGGCGCCCATTCACGAGTTCATCTCCTTGTCTGCAGGTCACAGTGGAAGCTAGAGCTCACAGATCCATCTAGTGTGCTCATTTTCCTGAACAACATTATAAATTGTTGATCCGATCCGTTGGAGCTTCTTACCCGGCTCGCCCGTTTCAGCGAGATCGCTTCAATATCTGTGTTCATTTTTCTCGAATATATTGTTTCGACTCTTACTTTCCTCGGATCCTGAAACACAGGGAGTCGGCATTTTCTTGGATGGTTTATTCGGTACAGGAACTGGATCTACCGTATCAGTGTAAATATATCTTATACCCTGCTCGATAAAACAAGTAACTGAGATTTTCATTCTTGACACTTGGTCTACTTTTTCCTCATCTGTTTAGTGGAAAATGTCGGCTTGTTGGCTCTAACGCGAACTGGAAGCCGAAGGGTGGTTCAAATATCAGCAGTTTTCATGTTGTTTTTCGCGGTATTAGGTTCGTTACTCGGCACAATATTTAAAAGAATTTATTTACCTCTTCTAAACTCTAATCCGACACCAACAAAAATGCAGTGTTATCCAGAAATTTCATGTTTTTAACTAAATTTTATATTTATATAAAATCCAGTACGTGAAGTATTTATTGAATCTTGTTTATTTCGAAATGGTGTTTTATATAATTTATTTGGTTGAACCGAATGACAAAATATAAACTCAAACACTTTCAAAGACGATATGGATTAAAAAATGGAACAAGAAACTACATTATTAGATTAAACGATGACCAAATGAAAGTGTGCAATTTAATTAGCATATCGGTTTGTAAACTTGAAAGAATCAAGTCGTTGAATCTACAATTTATATATTTTGTAACGATCACAATTACAAAATTCGAATAAAGTTTGCTGCAAGCCATGCACATGTATTATACAGATCAAGGACACCCTCTCTCGTACAATTTGTTAAATTGGTAAAGCACTTTATAGCGCGGGTGAATGAACTAATGCGCACTAACAAAGATCAATTTCTTTCGAATTTAAAAGTTATCGTAAGAATAACCAATTACAACACTTCATATATTTTGGGATATAGGATTTTGAGAGCTTTGCTTTATTTCATGCATTTAAGGATTCAGTTAAACAACATTTTTTTTTTAAATTAAGTGATTAGAATTTAAATTAAAGATGAAATATTATCATAGTAGTAAGTAGTGAAAATTTAACTTGAGAATTCGTGTGTTTACAGAGATTGTCACGCCCCGAGCTCGGGCCCACGCCTGCGTGACTGCACAATGGGCCCCTACAGCAACTATTTCGTATTCATCCTCGTTTTTACGAAAATGATTAACTCAAGTTGCTCTAGAAGTCCATTGTAAGCCATTTTAAAATCATTTTAAATCTTTGATATTTCTGATGTGGGACGAGGGTATCACAATCACCCCTCCTTCAGAACGCGACGTCCTCGTCGCGGCCTGACCCCTCGAACCACCAGCACCGAGAATCTAGAGGTGGCTCCCATCATGTAGCACTTTGCCCCGCAGGTTCAAGAGGTGGCTCCCATGCACGTAGCACTTTGCCCCGCATAGCACTTATTTCCCGGTGTTCCATGCCGGTGACCGGCTCTGATATCATTCTGTCATGCCCCGAGCCAGGGCCCGCGCCTGCGTGACTGCACAATGGGCCCCTACAGCAACTACTTCGTATTCGTCCTCGCTTTTACGAAAATGATTAACTCAAGTTGCTATAGAAGTCCATTGTAAACCATTTTAAACTCATTTTAAATCTTTGATATTTCTCATGTGGGACAAGGGTATCACAGAGATGGATCTATGTAAGTCTATCCGAAGTTCTATCCCCCTCCCAAAATTTTTTATTACCAACGTAAATCTTTTTTACTTAAACTACTAAAGCCTACTTCTTCCACACCTATATCCCAGCCCACCTACCAAGTTTAGCCCACTGATTTTTTATTAATTATGAAAGTTCTGTTTCCACAGTGTATGTGTGAGTTGATAGTGAATGTTGTGTGTTTCAGAATATAGGTGTTGTGCGTAGGTGTTGTGAAGAACCTAAAGGGGGGGTGAATAGGTTCTTTTAGGCCCTTTAGCGTTTTTAAAACGAGTTTGCAAAAATTGCAAGCGGAAGACTTGATGGACAATCACAAATAAAATGAATGCGTAAAGTAAGTGCGTAAAATAAATGCGTAGTAAAGTAAATGCGTAAAGTAAAGAGGGATAGAGATGTTTATGGAAGTTCGACGAAGAATCGTCTACGTCTCCCCTTCTCGATGAGGATCGAGGTATCACTATATCGACTTGGCTTTAGGAGCTCCAAGCTAGCTTTTACAACCACGCCTCGATGCGTCTACTTGGCCTTGAGGGCTCCAAGGATAGCCACGAACTTTACAACCCACTCGAGAGTATTACTTTCACTCTTTTTCTACAACTCTTTTGATATTACAACTCTTTTAATCAACGCACACAAGAGATAGTAGAAAGCTTTGTAAGAGACAAGAGAGAGTGGAGTGGATGTTTGAAAATGCATCCTCAAAGGCCTATTTATACTAGTCTTGGACGCCAAGGTTCGGATCTTCTGTTTATGCTTCGGAACGTCCGATGTGATTGAAATCAATTTCCGTAATTTTGGGATGACTTCGGATCGTCCGTTCTTGAGTTTGTAGGGTCCGAACATATGCTTCGGAGGGACCGATCCAGCTTCGTTTCTTCCGAACGGTTCTTTCAGACAGTGTATGACCAGCTTCGGAAGGTCCGAACTCAAGTTCGTACCGTCCGAACATTCCCGCGTTTCCAGAGATTTGAAATCTTCAACACTTCGTAGCGTCCGATCATGTCCTTCGTAGCGTCCGAAATCTTACTCAATCAACAGTCAGATCAATTTGTCTCCGCATTCAAGTGATTTGATTGCTTGTGTTCGGAACGTCCGATCACGTCTTCGGACCGTCCGAACTGGCTCATCGCAGCTTCCGAACAGCTTCTATTTTGCTTCTGATTTGCAATATTTCGGAACGTCCGAACAACATTTCGGATCTTCCGAACGTCACTTTGTTCTTAATTTCCTGCATGCCTCAATATAAAACATTAGTACATTTTTAAGCCAAGTTTTGGTATCATCAAAACAAAAACTTTGGGATATGTTACAGCATTAAAAACATTAATCTCATCCTCGAGATTTGTATGCGTTTAAGGCGTAACAATCTCCCCCTTTTTGATGATCACAAAACTTGGTTAAAAATTGAGAAACAATAATCAACATAATCTAAATTATTATTAAATAACTCCCCCTTAATCAAATAACAAGTCTAAGAGGTTGAATTAAGGCGAATTTATTTAATAACCATTTAATAGCAATTTTAACCAAATAAATTCTCCCCCTTTTTGTGATAAGCAAAAAGACATAAGCATAAAGAGAGACAAATAAACAGGTAAAATATCCACTAATAAATGCAAGTCTTTTATACAATGATGCATAAAGATAAAATAAACAAAAATAACAAAAACATAATCTAAGAATCCGCATCCCGCGACTCTCTATGTCTCCTCATCTCAGCCTCGATGGAATCAAGACGCGAGGAAGTCTCAGTATGATGACGCTCTAAGGTAGACTCCAAAAGGGAGAAACGAGTGTCGAAACGAGTCTCCAATCGCTCGAGATACTCGAAAATCCGATCGTAGGGTCCAAAGGGAGCAGGCGGAGTGAAGCCATGAGGAAGGTCATCCATGGTCATCAAAAGAGTGCTAATAGGGTCGGGAACACGCTGATGGGATGTAGAGGGAATATCAACCGAAGGGGTAGGAGTGGTACCCGTAGTAGGGGGACCAGCGGGAAATCCTCTCGTCTGAACGTGAGGAGGAAGGAGACCGAAGGGAACATGAAAGTGTTCGGTCGGACGATAGGACGCAAAGATGCGATCCTTGTCGATGACCCAAGAGGATAAGACGGGATTCCAAGAGAGTCCCATCTTAACAACAGTATCATGGTCGATAGTCTCGCGGGGAGAAATAGATAAGGATTCTTCATCTGTAAAGTCAATGTCAAAATGAGCGAGAATCCGGTTTATGAACCGGCCAAACGGAAAAGAGACGCGAGTAGAAGAAGCCGCGTACTCCATGGCGTACATAAGAAAACGGGGAAGGTTAAAAGGACGCTGGGAGACTAAATAATAGAGAATGTACAGATCGAGATATTTGCAAGTGGAGAGGTCTCCACTGCGAGGAACAATAGAAGAAGTGATGAGCTTCAGAACAAGCTGAAGCTGAGGAGGAAGGTCCTTCGCATGAGGACGGTCATCGGCAGGAGTAGGCGGACGACCGAAGATGGTGGTCAAGGCAGTGACTCGATCAAAAGTAGGGTCATTCTCAGTCCAAGACTGAGAAAAGAACTCACTCGGTCCGTCTCGAGGAAGATCGAACCAAGTGGAGAGGTCGGCGGTAGAAAAAGAAATGAACCGACCCTGAACAATGGTAACAACACGAGTGTCATCACCACCAAGAACTAAAGAAAAGTTCGCATAGAACTGATGTATGAGAGAGGGGTAGATGAGATCGGGTACGGAAGGTAGAAAGAAGTTTCCCCAACGTTGAGACTCAATAAGAGTAATCAACGTAAAGAAATTTGCACGAAGATAATCGGTGTGAAGGGTACGACCAGGCAGAATGTTACGGGTTTCGAATTCAGGTGGGATAGGACGAGGATTGGGTGGTTGGGTAAGATCATGATGAAAGGCACCGTGACGAGGGCGAACATTTCGGCCAGCTACGTTACGGCGCGGAGGCATAGTGAGTAGTGAGTGTTTTGTGTGGGGAAAGAAAGAAGGAGTGAATGAGCAAATAAATCAGAGGATCCGAACGCCTATTTATAGGCCATGTTCGGACGGTCCGAACATGAGTTCGGAAGGTCCGGAATTTGAACGGAACAGTTATCTGGCAATCAGTTCGGACGATCCGATTCACAATCGGACAATCCGATCATACAACGGAGGCTACGAAGCGTAAACGGAGGGTCCGAAGTCTGACAATCAGGCATGGGAAGGCGCGAACATTAAATGACATCGGAAGGAGTTCGGACGATCCGATGTGTGTTCGGATGGTCCGAAGAGGGAATCGGAGGTTCTGGAACCTATGGTCAGGTTCGGACGATCCGAACACGTTCGGTGGATCCGAGGTGAAACGGAGCATCCGAATAGGAGCGGTGATTCCGAAGTAGCCAAGATGAGGAACACCTAAAATTTAAAATATTTAGCACATAAATGAATGTTGAGCCATAATTATGGATAAATACAATTAATTTGTATTATCCGACATTATAATGCTCACATTAATAATACTCCCCCTCAATTTAACAAATATGTACGAGAGTATTCGACTAGTGTTTACAACTCAATCATGCCAAGTTCACCACGCAAACGAGTAAAAGTAGATTCATCTAGTGGTTTTGTAAAAATATCAGCAATTTGATTCTTGGTGTCAACATAGTGAAGTTCAACATCATTTTGCTCAATGTGATCACGAATGAAATGATGTCGAATGTCAATATGTTTAGTACGAGAATGTTGAACTGGATTCTTTGTTAGACATATGGTGCTTGTATTATCACAAAAGATTGGAATTTTTGAAAAAGTAACACCATAGTCGAGTAATTGATACTTCATCCAAAGAATTTGTGCACAACAACTACCGGCAGCCATATACTCGGCCTCGGTCGTTGAAAGTGCAACACAGTTTTGCTTTTTAGAAAACCATGACACCAAGCAATTTCCCAAAAAGAAACAAGTTCCACTAGTGCTCTTTCTATCCACCTTATATCCTCCAAAGTCGGCATCACAGTAAGCTTTTAAATCGAAAAATGAGTTCTTAGAATACCATAATCCGAGATTTGGAGTATTTGAAAGATATTTGAAAATGCGTTTTAAGGCGAATAAGTGTGATTCCTTTGGACATGATTGAAATCGTGCACACAAGCAAACACTAAACATAATGTCAGGTCTACTAGCAGTCGCATAGAGTAGGGAGCCAATCATGCTACGAAATAACTTTTGGTCAACAGGTTTACCTCCCTCATCTTTGTCGAGTCTGACTGTCGTGCTCATAGGTGTGGATGAGGCTTTGGAAGACTCCATCCCAAACTTTTTTAGCATATCCTTGATGTACTTCCCTTGGTTGACAAAGAAACCATCCTTGCATTGCTTGATTTGGAGACCAAGGAAGTAGTTGAGCTCGCCCATCATGCTCATCTCAAAGTGATCCTGCATAAGCTTAGAAAAATCTCTACACAAGTGTTCATTAGTAGCACCAAAAATAATATCATCTACATATATTTGTACTATCAGCAAATCATTATTTTTAGTCAAGGTAAATAAGGTAATATCAACTTTACCCCTACAAAAACCATTAGACAGCAAAAAGGTAGATAATTTCTCATACCAAGCTCTAGGAGCTTGTTTCAAACCATACAAAGCCTTATCAAGTTTATACACATAATCAGATAAGTGCACATCTTCAAAACCAATAGGTTGCTCAACATACACTTCTTCTTTCAAATCACCATTAAGAAAAGCACTTTTAACATCCATTTGAAACAATTTAAAGTCTCTAGAGCAAGCAAAAGCAAGTAGCATGCGAATGGATTCTAGTCTAGCAACAGGGGCATAAGTCTCATCATAATCAATTCCCTCTTCTTGACTATATCCTTTAGCTACTAGCCTAGCTTTATTTCTAGTGATTGTACCATGCTCATCTAACTTGTTCCTAAATACCCATTTAGTTCCTATGACAGGTCTATCAGTGGGTCTAGGTACAAGATTCCAAACTTTATTCCTTCTAAATTCATTTAGTTCATCTTGCATAGCAATAATCCAAGAATCATCAAGTAAAGCTTCTTCTATGTTCTTAGGCTCTATGTGAGAAAGAAAAGCAAGATAATTGCACATATTAGAAGAGCGAGTAGATACTCCCTTCGATGGGCTTCCAATGATGAGGTCCATGGGATGATCCTTGTGTGTAGTCCACTCCTTCGGAAGAGGTGCGTCCTCTTGATCTTTAGGAACATCATCTAGGCTTGTGGACTCCAACTTTTCGCCAAGGATATCTATATCATCATCATCAGAAACAACAGGTCTAGGCAAGCAAGGGTTAGTTTCATCAAATATGACATGAATAGATTCTTCAACTAGTAAAGTACGTTTATTAAAGACTCTATATGCTTTGCTAGAAGTAGAGTAACCAAGAAAGATACCTTTGTCCGATTTAGCATCGAACTTACCCAGGTTGTCCTTACCATTGTTGTGGATGAAGCATTTTGATCCAAAAGCGCGGAAGTAAGAAATGTTAGGCTTTCTCCCTCTCCATAGTTCGTATGGAGTTTTCTTGAGAATTGGCCTTATTGATACGCGATTGATGATGTAACAAGCAGAACTCATTGCTTCAGCCCAAAAATATTTTGGTAGAGAATGCTCACATAGCATGGTCCTTGCAATCTCTACTAGGGTCCTATTCTTCCTCTCAACGACACCGTTTTGTTGAGGAGTTCTAGGACAAGAAAAGTTGTGACCAATGCCTTTGCTTTGACAAAAAATTGAAAAATTTTCATTTTGAAATTCCGTTCCGTGGTCACTACGGATTTGTTTGATCAAAAGATTTTTCTCATTTTCAACCTTTTTGACAAAAATTTTGAAATGATCAAAGGCATCATTTTTGTGGGCTAAAAACAATGTCCAAGTAAAACGTGAAAAATCATCTACAATGACAAAAGCATAAGATTTTCCTCCTAGACTAGTTGTCCTCGAGGGACCACATAAATCTAGGTGAAGTAATTCAAGGGGCATAGAAGTGGATACAAAATTTTTATTTTTAAAAGATTCCTTTGTATGTTTACCAAGTTGACAAGCATCACAAAAAGAATCTAATTTTAAATTCAGCTTTGGCATTCCGGAAACTAGGTCAAATTTTAAAAGTTTTTCTATGGTGCTCATCCCAACATGACCAAGTCGTCTATGCCAAAGAATGTTGTCATCAACATTTAATGTTACAAGGCTTTTTATTTTAGAAAAAGATGAAATCTTTAAATCGACCTTGTAAACATTTTCACTTCTATAACCTTTGAAACTAATGGTTTTGTCAGTTGTGAGTGATACAGTGCAATCGTGTGGTGTGAATTTGACTTCATAACCCCTATCGCACAATTGACTAATGCTTAGGAGGTTATGTTTAAGCTCTTTCACAAGAATTACATCATCAATAATAGTAGAGTTAGATATACCTATTGAGCCGATGCCTTCTATGATCCCTTTGCTGTTGTCTCCGAAGGTCACCGATCCCTTTTCTTTTGGTCGAATGGATTGTAGCAACTTCTTTTCTCCCGTCATGTGTCGAGAGCATCCACTGTCAAGATACCAAGTGCTCGATGACTTGTCTCCCCTTTGTCCCTACAAGGTTGAGATACAGTTTGATAGTTGGTACCCGTTTCTTTGGGTCCTTTGAGGTTAGTAGTAGTTGGGGATTTGGGGATCCATTTCCAATAACTATTCTTGTTGTGTTGGTGTCTAAGTTTCTTGCATTTAGGTCTTATGTGGCCTATCTTACAACAGTAAGTGCATGTTGGTGGTGTTCTTGGTTTTGCCTTTGCGATAAGACTAGCGAAGTTGACTGATTTCTTTTCATATCCTAGACCTCCTTTGTCGAAGTTACACCTTTGCATGCTCAAGAGGTTTTCTAGTTTACCGCTACTCACATTGAACTTGTTGAAGGCTTTCTCTAAGTCTCTTAGGTTTGTCTTGAGCTTAGTGTTGTCATGCATCCTAGCTTCTAGTTCAGTTTTAAGTTGCTTATTCTCATTTCTAAGTGACTTAGCCTTATTGTACATACTAGTGTAAGCGGAGAGTAATTCATCGTAAGAGGGTACCTCGTCGTCATCCGAGTCGGTCAGATGATCTTCCTTCGCCATGAAGCATAGGGTAGACTCCTCTTCGTTGTCGCTGTCGCTCCACGTGGCTAGAAGGGCCTTTTTCTTGTCTTTGCCGGCCTTCTTCTTGGAGGGACACTCGTTTGCATAGTGACCCTTTTGTTGACAGTTGTAGCAGGTCACTTCCTTCTCAAACTTTTTGTCTTTCTTGTTGAAGTTGGAACTCCGCATGAATCTTTTGAACTTTCTAGTGAGGAGTGCCATTTCTTCATCGTCGCTATCTTCAAGTTGACTGGTCAAGGCGATCCCTTTCGCCTTTACTTTGTCGTCATCTTTCTTTGTCTCCTTCCGGGTAGATACTTCAAGTTCATGGGTCTTTAGGGTCCCATGAAGTTGATCAAGGTCGTAGGATGCCACATCTCCCTTGTTGGATTCAATGATAGCCGTGCGCTTTGCATCCCATTCCACCGGTAATGCTCGAAGGGCTCTCCTCCACACTTGTTTAGTTGGGTAGTTCTCACCAAGTTGGGCAAGCTCATTGATGATTTGGGTGAGCCGCCGGAACATGGTATCGATATCCTCCTTGGGTTCCATCTCAAAGGTCTCGTACTTGAGTTGGAGAAGGTCTATCTTCGTTTCTTTGACTTGATTGGTTCCCTCGTGGCAAATCTCCAATTTGTCCCAAATCTCTTTGGCGGAGGTACAAGCCGAGATTCGGTTGTATTCATTCATATCTAGAGAACAATGAAGAATATTCATAGCTTTAGCATTTTGAGAGATAAGTTTCATATCGTCCTTGGTGAAGTCATCCATTCCCTTAGGAATTTCCTTATTATCCACCGTTTTCATGGGGATATAGGGACCTTTCACCGTTATTTTCCAAAGGTCGTAATCGACGGATTGGATGTATAGAGATATTCTATTTTTCCAATATCCGTAATTAGTACCATTGAAAAGAGGGGGACGATTTGTGGATTGTCCTTGGGCATACTCGCTTGCTAGATTGGCCATTTTAAAAGATTTTGAAAAACCTTGCTCTGATACCATTTGAAGAACCTAAAGGGGGGGTGAATAGGTTCTTTTAGGCCCTTTAGCGTTTTTAAAACGAGTTTGCAAAAATTGCAAGCGGAAGACTTGATGGACAATCACAAATAAAATGAATGCGTAAAGTAAGTGCGTAAAATAAATGCGTAGTAAAGTAAATGCGTAAAGTAAAGAGGGATAGAGATGTTTATGGAAGTTCGACGAAGAATCGTCTACGTCTCCCCTTCTCGATGAGGATCGAGGTATCACTATATCGACTTGGCTTTAGGAGCTCCAAGCTAGCTTTTACAACCACGCCTCGATGCGTCTACTTGGCCTTGAGGGCTCCAAGGATAGCCACGAACTTTACAACCCACTCGAGAGTATTACTTTCACTCTTTTTCTACAACTCTTTTGATATTACAACTCTTTTAATCAACGCACACAAGAGATAGTAGAAAGCTTTGTAAGAGACAAGAGAGAGTGGAGTGGATGTTTGAAAATGCATCCTCAAAGGCCTATTTATACTAGTCTTGGACGCCAAGGTTCGGATCTTCTGTTTATGCTTCGGAACGTCCGATGTGATTGAAATCAATTTCCGTAATTTTGGGATGACTTCGGATCGTCCGTTCTTGAGTTCGTAGGGTCCGAACATATGCTTCGGAGGGACCGATCCAGCTTCGTTTCTTCCGAACGGTTCTTTCAGACAGTGTATGACCAGCTTCGGAAGGTCCGAACTCAAGTTCGTACCGTCCGAACATTCCCGCGTTTCCAGAGATTTGAAATCTTCAACACTTCGTAGCGTCCGATCATGTCCTTCGTAGCGTCCGAAATCTTACTCAATCAACAGTCAGATCAATTTGTCTCCGCATTCAAGTGATTTGATTGCTTGTGTTCGGAACGTCCGATCACGTCTTCGGACCGTCCGAACTGGCTCATCGCAGCTTCCGAACAGCTTCTATTTTGCTTCTGATTTGCAATATTTCGGAACGTCCGAACAACATTTCGGATCTTCCGAACGTCACTTTGTTCTTAATTTCCTGCATGCCTCAATATAAAACATTAGTACATTTTTAAGCCAAGTTTTGGTATCATCAAAACAAAAACTTTGGGATATGTTACAGCATTAAAAACATTAATCTCATCCTCGAGATTTGTATGCATTTAAGGCGTAACATGTTGTAACACCCACGACAACATGCAGCGGAAATTATAATTTTAACACACCCATACGTAGCTGGAATAATGATAATAATAAGAGAGATGAGATATAAATTATGCACAAGTATCAAATATGTGGCGCCCCAAACCTCGCCACGTAATCATGCAACATGTGACGTCATATGCATAAAAATTTTCTTTTCGACGACGTAATAATATAATGCGTATACGACAAAATAGTGCAATCACCACACTATCTACGTCAGTGTAGCAGAAACAGTATAATAAATACACACATACAACTCAAATAAGACAATAAGATATACTGTCTCTATCTACTATCAACTACAGGACTGTTTGACTAGACACACCTAGTCCTTCACCACTATCCTGTCTCACGCATAGTCCTGTAACCTGTCCAACAGAAACAGCCCCCAAAGGGTGAGCATATACAACAATCATCCTCGTAATACATAACAGTTATATTAACAACAACATAAGATATAACTGAATGATAACAGAAATACCCCCTTTGCCGTTTCTGGACAATCAGCCATCAACAACCTCAACAACATCACACTGCAACAATAACATCGACGATACGTCGCACCCCAACTCCGGCGACAACAATATCGTCGAACGAACAACAACATCGACGATACGTCGCACCCCAACACCGGCGACAGCAATATCGTCGAACGAACAACAACATCGACGATACGTCGCACCCCAACACCGGCGACAGCAATATCGTCGAACGAATAACAACATCAACGATACGTCGCACCCCAACACCGGCAACAACAATATCGTTGAACGAACAACATCAACGTGACAACATCAACGAGAAGTCTCCCAACAACGATAGTCAACAATATCAACAATAATAAACAACAACAAATATAATATCAAATCACCCAATTCCGGTGATTTATCATCGTTCAACGCAATAGTATTCATCAATACTAAACATTAACAACATATGCTCGTACGTCAACACGTACCTGATAATCGAGTATATATAAAATCTGGCTATTTCTTTGATCCCGAGGCTTGTGACGTATCTAAATAATTCAACAATAATTATCAGATTATTGTCACCGTATCAACACAGTTATAACAGCCTCAATATATAACATCAAATAGCCTAACAACAATTAATTCAACAAAATATAAAACTCGATTATAAATTATTATCGCTCAACAATTTAATATTCTGGTGTATTTAATTCACAATACTACCATCAAATACACCCTAATTAATTAACTTCAAATAATAGGCTATTTTACAACATCCGTCAAATTACGAAAACTTTATATCAACGTGTAGCCTATTCTTCGTAGACTCCAAATATATAATCACAATTAATAACAACTGACAAACAACTCTCCAATCTCAATCCAACGATTAAAAATCCCTAATTATAATAAATTAGGAATAATTCAAAACAACAACACAATAATCTTCTCTACTTCATTAAAATCATACAGTACTCAACAATATTCAATTTCAGTATGGTTTAACAATTTATCGGATTTATTCTAGAAATCGACGAATTTCAAACATCACCAAAACTATAAAATTTATACCTCAAATCGAAGACCTCGTGTCAACGATTCCAAAACTGAAGTCGGTTCGTCGATTGGATAAACTGATAAATCGCACGATCGAAAATAAAATCGAAATTCTATTTTCCTCTCACCTCTCACCTCACGTCTGTCGCCAAGTTCGGTGCAAAACGACTCAATGCATTTCTTTTTTTTTTTAATATTATATTATATTTTATTAATAATATAATATAATATAATATAATATAATATATACTATTTAACATTTTAACATCGGTATATCTCTTTGGACCAGTCAAACGATCAAATTTTCCAAAACTCAAAACATGAAACTTCTATATCTTTGAGTTTTCTACGTTATATCCAAATATCAACTTATTTGGACTTCATACGACCAACATATGTCATATTTCTCTCTTAAAAAAATTGTTAATTATTTAGTAATCTCACATTACTAAATCAACAACTTGTGATATTACTTCAGGCATTACAATTCTACCCCCCTTGAATGAATTTCGACCCCGAAATTAATCAACAACAGTAATAACATGCATAAATAAAAGATACGTCATACCATCAGAATAAGTAGGGGTAGAGCTCCCTCATATGCCGCTCTGTCTCCCAAATGGCCTCTTCGACACCTCTATGCTCCCACTGAACCTTCACCATCGGTATAATCTTACTACGAAGCTTCCGTTCAGGATCTAACTGAACCTCAGAAATATCCAACACATGTGAAGGGTCAGGCTCATACTTCCGCAACATCGACACATGGAATACGTCATGAATACCAGATAAAGATGGAGGTAGAGCCAATCGATAAGCCAACGTGCCTATCCGCTGTAATATCTCATATGGGCCAACATACCTCGGTGCCAACTTTCCTTTCATGCCAAATCGCACTGTGCCACGAAAAGGAGAAACTTTCAAAAATACTCGATCGCCCTGCTGAAACTCTAAAGGTCTTCGTCTTTTATAGGCATAGGCGGCCTGTCTATCTTGAGCTGCTTTCAATCGTTGCTGTATCACCTTCACTTTCTGTTCCATCTCATGAATCATATCAGGACCTGTGACTGCAGCTCGATCAACATCATCCCAGTATAACGGAGATCTACAACATCTCCCATACAATGCCTCAAATGGAGCCATCTGAATACTACTCTGATAACTATTGTTATACGCAAACTCCACCAATGGAATAGATGACTGTCAACCAGATTTAAAATCCATGACATAAGCACGCAACATATCCTCCAGCGTCTGAATAGTACGCTCAGTCTGACCATCTGTCTGAGGATGATAAGCTGTACTCAATCTCAACTCTGTCCCCATCGCAGTCTGCAATCCTTCCCAAAAATGAGAAGTAAATCGAGGATCTCTATCAGAAATAATAGACACTGGAATCCCATGCAACCGTACGATCTCTCGTATATACAACCGTGCCATCGTCAAGTACGTACTACTCATGCTATAGGGTATAAAATGTGCAACTTTCGTCAATCGATCAACAATCACCCAAATAGCATCAATAGTTCCAGTGCTTCTTGGCAAATGAGTCACAAAATCCATCGATATGTGCTCCCATTTCCAAGTCGGTACTTCTAAACTCCTCAATTCACCTCCCGGCCTTCTCCTCTCAGCTTTGATTTGTTGACAATTGAGACATCGACGTACAAAATCAATCACATCACGTTTCATTCCTTTCCACCAAAACTGAGAGCGTAGATCCTTATACATCTTCTTGCCACCAGGGTGGATAGAATATCGACTACAATGTGCACGCCGCAACAGGCCCTGGCGCAACTCAGATATATCAGGAACTACCCATCTATCATTCATCCTCAAACTGCCATCATCAGCCACTCTAAAACGAGTATCTTGTTTCTGAGACACTAACTCCCTCCATCGCTGAACTCTCTCATCTGTCATCTGTGCATCACGAATACAACCATATATATCAGGTTCAGCTAATAAGGTAGATACCTGGATAGGAGTCGTCGAGATATCAAAATCATATCCCAAGGAACAACAAGACATCATCATAGCTGATAAGCGACTGACATCCTCTGCAGTACAACTCACTTTACGGTTCAATGCATCAGCTGTAAGATTGGCTCGACCAGGATGATATTCAATCTCACAATCATAATCCTTCGGCAAATCTAACCATCGCCTCTGTCTCATATTCAACTCTGTCTGAGTAAACAAAAATCTCAAGCTCTTATGATCAGTATAAATCGTAAACGAGGTACCGTATAAATAATGTCGCCATATCTTCAAGGCGAAGATAATGGCTGCCAACTCCAAGTCATGCACGGGGTACCTTGTTTCGTGTGGTTTCAGTTGTCTTGAAGCATATGCCACAACATGTCGATCCTGCATCAAAACACATCCCAAACCATGTAATGATGCATCAGTATAAACAACAAACCTCTCATTTTCTGTAGGGATTGATAACACCGGTGCAGTCGTCAGTCGGTGTTTCAACTCTTGAAAACTCCTCTCACATGCTTCAGACCAGTGAAATCGCACACCTTTCTGGGTCAACTGTGTCAAATATCTAGCAATCTTTGAAAATCCCTCGATAAATCGACGATAATAACCTGCTAAACCCAAGAAACTACGAATCTCAGGTACAGATGTAGGTGAAGACCACTGTAACACGGCTTCGACCTTCGTTGGATCAACAGAAATCCCATCTCTCGATATAACATGACCCAAGAAGACCACTCGATCCAACCAAAACTCACACTTACTGAGTTTGGCATACAACTGTCTATCTCGCAACACATGTAACACTGAACGCAAGTGCCCTGCATGCTCAGCCTCGCTCCTGGAATATATCAATATATCATCAATAAACACAATAACAAATCGATCGAGATAAGGCTGAAATATCCTATTCATCAAACTCATGAACACAGCTGGAGCATTCGTCAACCCAAACGGCATAACTAAAAACTCGTAATGCCCATATCTGGTCCTGAATGCTGTCTTCTGAATATCCTCCTCTCTAACCCGTATCTGATGATATCCTGACCTCAAATCAATCTTCGAATATACCGAGGTTCCCTGTAACTGATCAAACAAATCATCAATACGAGGGAGGGGATATTTATTCTTAATCATTACCTTATTCAGCTGTCGATAGTCAATACAAAGCCGCATCGTTCCATCTTTCTTTCTCACAAATAAGACTGGTGCACCCCAAGGCGATACACTAGGGCGAATGTATCCCTTGTCCAGCAAGTCCTGCAACTGGGCTTTCAACTCTCTCAACTCTGCTGGTGCCATTCTGTAAGGAGTACGAGAAATAGGGGAAGTACCTGGCATCAACTCGATCCCAAACTCCACCTCACGAGCTGGTGGGAAGCCTGGAATCTCATCAGGAAATACATCGGCAAACTCAGCAATTATAGGTATGTCCTCTATTCCCACCTCTTTCTTCTTCTCTGTCACATCTACAGCATAAATAAGATAACCCTCATGCCCATGCTCCAATAACCGAGACATCCGGATGGCAGATACCAACGGAACATGGGGACGAGAACCCTTCCCATAAAATGTCCAACGTTCTTTCTCATCTGTATAAAAATATACCACCCGCTGATAACAATCAACTGTCGCACAATATCTCCTCAGCACATTAATTCCCACAATACAATCAAAATCAGTCATCTCTAGAATAATCATATCAGATCTCAGCTCATAGCCCTCATAAGAAATAATGCCATCTGATATCATAGATACAACTGATATATCAACTCCAGAAGGTGTCGAAACAGAAAGAGGCATAGACAATGGAGACGAGCGCATATGATGCTCAACCACAAACCTCTTCGATATGAAAGTATGCGAGGCACCAGTATCAATAAGAATATAAGCAGGATAAGAACATAAATAACACTTACCCGCTATCATCTCCTCTCGTGCCTCCTCTGCCTGCTCTCGTGTCAAAGCATACACATGTGCCTGAGGCGGACCAGCTCCCTGCATACGTGGCTGTCCTCCAGAAGGTCGTGGTGTAAACTGACGAGGCTGTCGTCCTCCTCTCTCTGAGGATCTACCTCTAGCACTCCTAGGCTCTCGCTGCCCCTCACGACTAGGACACTGTCTCGCCAGATGACCAACACCGCCACACTCAAAACAGGTGATCTCGGTCTGTGTACAATCTCTGATCAGATGAGGTCCCCCACAACGAAAACATCTCACTGCTCTGGACTCCCCTCTCTGCCCCTGAACAGACTGAGAACTGCTCCCACGACTCTCAACACGTCGTGAATCAAATCGGCGCTTCCCAGATGAGGATGAAGAAGATGAACCATTATGATATTTAAAAGATTGTCCCTGTGGTCGCAATGACTCCCTAGTCGGCTCTGATAATCGTCCCTGAGCCCCATACTCCTGCATCACCAACTCAGCCATCTCTGCCCTCGTCACTGCATCCTCAAATGATATCGGGTTATTTGATTGCACACGATCAAATAACTCTAACTTCAACCCTTTCAAGAAGTGCCTCATCTTAGCATGAACATTTGTAGCAATATGTGGCACATATTTCAGCAATGCAGAATACCGAGACTCATATTCAGCAACAGACATACTACCCTGTCTCAAATCCTCGAATTCTTTCTCTTTCTTCTGTCTGGGTGCTATAGAAAAGTATTTATCAAGAAAACGAGATCGAAACACATCCCAATCAACAGTACGGCCCTGAGCTCTCAATCCGGCCTCAGTCGTCTGCCACCACAACAGTACATTCCTCGAAAGCTGAAATGTAGCCAATCGCAACCAAGCCGACCTAGCACACGGAGCGGTCACAAATATCTGCTCTATCCTCTCAATCCACTCCTCTGCTCGCTCACTAGTCTCAGAACTATCAAATCTCGGTGAAAAATAACTGCTGAACTATGCCAAAGTCAACTCACCAGGTAATAAAGGCTGATCTGCAGGTGTCTGTCCCATAGGAGGAGGTGGAAATGGATTCATCTGACCAAACCCACTGTCAACCTCGTTCGTTTCTTCGCGTGGATGTACCTGTTCTCTAGCTGCCATCACTGGAAATCAAATTGTTAATCATAACATTTAACAATTACAATCCAGTACTCATCATCATCACACCTTTCACACGAAAGCACATGCAACTAAAAAACAATCAATCACATCGAGAAATAATCAATAACAAGTCAAATGCACAGACACACGCAGATAATATCGTCATCCAACTCCGTCATCACAAACCCAACTCCTAACCATCCCAGACATCAAACATATGCTCTGATACCACCAACTGTGGCGCCCCAAACCTCGCCACGTAATCATGCAACATGTGACGTCATATGCATAAAAATTTTCTTTTCGACGACGTAATAATATAATGCGTATACGACAAAATAGTGCAATCACCACACTATCTACGTCAGTGTAGCAGAAACAGTATAATAAATACACACATACAACTCAAATAAGACAATAAGATATACTGTCTCTATCTACTATCAACTACAGGACTGTTTGACTAGACACACCTAGTCCTTCACCACTATCCTGTCTCACGCATAGTCCTGTAACCTGTCCAACAGAAACAGCCCCCAAAGGGTGAGCATATACAACAATCATCCTCGTAATACATAACAGTTATATTAACAACAACGTAAGATATAACTGAATGATAACAGAAATACCCCCTTTGCCGTTTCTGTACAATCAGCCATCAACAACCTCAACAACATCACACTGCAACAATAACATCGACGATACGTCGCACCCCAACTCCGGCGACAGCAATATCGTCGAACGAACAACAACATCGACGATACGTCGCACCCCAACACCGGCGACAGCAATATCGTCGAACGAACAACAACATCGACGATACGTCGCACCCCAACACCGGCGACAGCAATGTCGTCGAATGAATAACAACATCAACGATACGTCGCACCCCAACACCGGCAACAACAATATCGTTGAACGAACAACATCAACGTGACAACATCAACGAGAAGTCTCCCAACAACGATAGTCAACAATATCAACAATAATAAACAACAACAAATATAATATCAAATCACCCAATTCCGGTGATTTATCATCGTTCAACGCAATAGTATTCATCAATACTAAACATTAACAACATATGCTCGTACGTCAACACGTATCTGATAATCGAGTATATATAAAATCTGGCTATTTCTTTGATCCCGAGGCTTGTGACGTATCTAAATAATTCAACAATAATTATCAGATTATTGTCACCATATCAACACAGTTATAACAGCCTCAATATATAACATCAAATAGCCCAACAACAATTAATTCAACAAAATATAAAACTCGATTATAAATTATTATCGCTCAACAATTTAATATTCTGGTGTATTTAATTCACAATACTACCATCAAATACACCCTAATTAATTAACTTCAAATAATTGGCTATTTTACAACATCCGTCAAATTACGAAAACTTTATATCAACGTGTAGCCTATTCTTCGTAGACTCCAAATATATAATCACAATTAATAACAACTGACAAACAACTCTCCAATCTCAATCCAACGATTAAAAATCCCTAATTATAATAAATTAGGAATAATTCAAAACAACAACACAATAATCTTCTCTACTTCATTAAAATCATACAGTACTCAAAAATATTCAATTTCAGTATGATTTAACAATTTATCGGATTTATTCTAGAAATCGACGAATTTCAAACATCACCAAAACTATAAAATTTATACCTCAAATCGAAGACCTCGTGTCAACGATTCCAAAACTGAAGTCGGTTCGTCGATTGGATAAACCGATAAATCGCACGATCGAAAATAAAATCGAAATTCTATTTTCCTCTCACCTCTCACCTCACGTCTGTCTCCTTGCCGAGTTCGGTCTCAATGCATTTCTTTTTTTTTTAATATTATATTATATTATATTAATAATATAATATAATATAATATATACTATTTAACATTTTAACATCGGTATATCTCTTTGGACCAGTCAAACGATCAAATTTTCCAAAACTCAAAACATGAAACTTCTATATCTTTGAGTTTTCTACGTTATAACCAAATATCAACTTATTTGGACTTCATATGACCAACATATGTCATATTTCTCTCTTAAAAAAAATGTTAATTATTTAGTAATCTCACATTACTAAATCAACAACTTGTGATATTACTTCAGGCATTACAAAATACTTGTGTGGTGCCTCAGGGCAAAATAATTCACTAGAAAAACTTGTAAGTTTACAAAAACCAATACTAGTGAAAGAATCAAACAACTCCCTTATAAAGGCGAGTAAAAAATTGCATCCTAAACCTTTAACAAACCGTATAACAAAACTATATAGGATGCATCAACTGAGAAGTGAAAAAAAAACTTCAACACTCAACACACTAATCAACACCATGATTAGGTGTTGTCTTCGGATGTTGGCAGCACTTCACAGCAACAAGTTATCAATCACAAGATGGCTACAGTCTCGAAAAACTCTTCAAACTCCTTCGTATGTCACTCACTCCTTTTACACCCGTCTCTCCTATTAAAACACACACAGAGTTTTATTAGAAAAAAACTCCTTAAAAGATCTCATATCTTAAAGATATAAGATTCCATATATTAAAGATATTATGACTCCCAAATCTACACGAGATCGCATCATAAATTAGAGATTATTCTCAAGTCTAGAAAGGCAAAACATTAGAGATATTAATAAGGAAATTATATCAAGGAATTTAATTCCTTTCAATCTCCCCCTTTTTTCCTTTCTGGACAAAACACCCCAACATAGTTATACAGCTCAACTCCCCCTGAATTAGTCGATCAATAAATCAGCCAACTTTAGTTGACTCCCACTGAATTCGACCGGTAAACCTTTCCTGAAATCAAGCATCAGTGTTGTATGTTAGATGTTACAGCACTCGAATCACAACATCGAAAAACAGTTCATTAATTAGGGGAAGTTAACATCAGAGAAAATGAAAATACTTAATAATAACTACAGCCATAAAAAAAAACTACAGCCATCAAGGAAAAAACTCAAACTATCTCAAACTCTCATTCTCCATTGTTACTGCTATCATCATCATCATCAGTCGGTGCCGGCTGTATTATCTCCCCCTTTTTGTCCAGAATGGATACTCGCAGCAAGTAGAAGCTCATAATCTGCCACTTGATGTTCGTAATGATCAATGGTCTCTTTGGCATTTGCAATCTGTTGCCGACCATAGGCAATCTGCTCGCGAATGTAGGAGAGAGATAATGTAACATAACCAGGATGAGGTGCAGGGGGCAGGCTAGTCAAGTCAGGCAGAGATTCCGATGTTGCATCAGTAGTGTTGCCAACATCCGGAGCAACACTGGAAGTCACCCAAGGCAGATCAATCTGTCTGTTGCCTTTAAAATACACAGAAGAAATCTTCAGGGAGTCTCTAACAGGGCAGAGATCTTCATCAATATCCCCAATGAACCCTTGAGACTCCAAGATCCCATAGATCAGTGAGGGATATGGTAGCTTAGTCATCTTCAAGTCCCCTTCAGCATATTGTAATGTTGTCCTGAACACCAACCTCCCAAAATTAAAGGCCCTTCCAGTGCCAATATTAAACAAAACCAGGGCTTGAGATCTGGTCACAGTGGTGGAATTTGTCGACGGGGTCCAATTCCAAATGGAGGTCTTATGTAGGACAGAGTAGAAGGAAGTGAGATTAGCAGCGCTCAGCTTCTTGGGATAGTCGGGGAATACTTGGATCACACCTCCAGTGAGCACAGAGGTGACATCATGTATGTCAAGCTCCTCGTCAGCTTCCTCAAGATCCGGAGTGTTGTAGAATTCATTGATCACCGACGGGGAGAACTTGTAGATATGATCCCGAACAAACACTCTCCCACACTTCACCGATTCCTCATGTCCAACACTGCGCAGAAGATTACAGTAGAATTCTAACACCACACGGCGACAGTAGGGCATAACAGTGGTGACTGTGGATAGCAACTTTCTGTTTTTGAGAAACTCAACCAGGTTGTATTTCCCATAGGCAGTGACATCAATATTTTTCTCCTCAACCAACTCTCTCTGAACAAACAGCGGCCACAACGCCAAGGCATCTTCAGAATAAAATTTGGGAGAGAAGGACTTACTCAGATCGTAATCAGCAGAGTCAGTGTGTTGCACAGTGTTGGCAACATCTTCCTCAACACCGGCAGCAGGAACAACATCATCTTCAAAAGATTCACTAGATTCAGAGTCCATGTCCTCAGATGCATCATCACCTTGTTCCTCAGATTCAAAGTCAGATACAGACGATGAGGAGGAGTCATCAGAGGCACCAGGCCGGTTTTGCTCGAATTCCTTCAACATTTCCGAGTCAGGTTCATCCTCCTTAGCCATTTGTTTTCGGGCGGCCTTATCTTCTTTGAGCTGAGCAAGAAACTCAGCCAAAGATTGGTCATCATCTTCAGGTTCACCAGGAGATTGTTCTTCTGTAGCTTCATGAGAGTCCGTGATGGGGTTTGGCTTTTGACTACCAGAAGTAGAACCAGATTCCTTAGCAGCAACAGTTGGTTTGGGGCGAGCCACCAACTCAAAATCATCATCATTGGAGTCGTCTCCAGATGAGAAATCAGGGTCCAGAATAAATGGGACGGTGGATGCCCTTGGTTTCTTGGTAGGGACAAAGTCAGGATCGAACCTTGCTTGTCTTTTCGACCTTCGGCGCATAGGTGCAGGGGGAAAGGCTCTATTCACGGCCTCAAAATTTGGGGGATCCTCGACATTGATTTCGTTCCCAGGTTCACCAGGAGCGATCATTTCCAGCGGGATTGGTTCTTCTGGTACACCCACAATTTACATGCCCACAACATCGGTTGCGGCTGTGGGTGTTGTGTCAGGTGATTTGTTGCCCATGCTCGCAGCCATTTCACTCCTAATGTCTTGAGGATCAAAGCCAGCCATCTGCGAAATAAAGAACAACAAAGTAGGGAAGTTCAAAGAAGACAGAAATTTACGAAGAACACAGATACTTTTGCGCGAAAAAGAAAAAAAATAGTTAGGGTTGGAGAGATTTTAGAATATGAGGGAAAATAGTAAGCCGTAAAGTTGTTCCTTATTTATCCCTAAATATTTAAGCACACCCCTCCAACGGTAACTTTCTGAGACAGTGTAATCATTCTTTCAAGAAGATCAGGCAGGATGAAACGCCACATCGAATTAACCCCACTAACCGTTAGATATCAAGGTATTTCAAAATTAAGTTGGTTAGGTTATTTTTCGAGTTTCATGAATTAAAAGCTGGTAGCCCACTGGACATGATGAATTCACAAAGCAGTAGTATGAATGCCTTAAATTTATGCCTAAAATATGATCAAAAATGAAATATACACGCATGTGATCAAACTGTGATCAGTCTGTAGTTAGGTGTTGGCAACACCTCTTGGCAACACTCACAGGTTGGACTCAAACTTTCTTAAACATTTTTATTTCAGACATGGTAGCTCCCACTCTAGAGGAACGGTCTTCATGGGACTCCTCTAGGTAGCTTTTTCCATCTGGATTTTGACTTAGAAGTGGTAGCTCCCACACTAGAAGAACGGTCTTCATTAGACTCCTCTAGGTAGCTTTTTCCATTTTCTTCTAAACAATGTTTTTGTTCCATTTTTTTTTATTCTTCTCCTCTTTCTATTTTTCGCCTTATTGCTCAAGAATTTTCTAAGTCATTGTC
The DNA here is from genome assembly GCF_022965805.1 of Primulina eburnea. Taxonomy (NCBI): domain Eukaryota; kingdom Viridiplantae; phylum Streptophyta; class Magnoliopsida; order Lamiales; family Gesneriaceae; genus Primulina; species Primulina eburnea. The sequence continues at coordinate 2,467,522 of NC_133113.1, forward strand.
TATATTGGACAAGATCATGTAGTACATGAACATCCTCAACAGCTTTACGACTTAGATTGAGCACACTCCATACTTTAGAGAATTTCGATAGAAAGTTTGATTCACAACTGAGAGTGCACCATTCAGTATCCTTCACTTGTACAGGCTTCACACAAAACAAGATGTATGCAATATGTCTAGCATCCTAAAAATAAAATACACATGCATGCTGAGTGTTGTCCACAGGTGTTGTAACACCGAGGACAACATCCGTGAGTGATCATTGTGTACACAAGCTGAGAGACTTCCTAAGATTGGAAAATCTCTCAAAATCCAATGGTTTTGTAAAGATATCAGCCAGTTGGTTCTCAGTTCCAACAAATTCCATTCGAATCATACCCTTTTCCTTCAGATAAATCGAAAGCGCCAGAAATCTCGAATAAAATGATGTCTAATGTCAATGTGTTTCGTTCGAGAGTGTTGCACTGGATTTTTTGAAATATCAATTACACTTGAATTGTCGCAGTATACAATTAAGGTGTCACTGTTGAGTCCATAATCTTTAATCATTTGATTCATCCACAGAAGTTGTGAGCAGCAACTAGCGGCTGCGACATACTCAGATTCAGCAGTGGACAAAGACAAACAATTTTGCTTTCTACTATACCATGACACCAAATTGTTACCAAGATAAAAATGTTAGAGTAGGTGCACGTCGAGCCAAGTGTTGGCCGACTGTTCACAATGAAACTCTTTGTATAAACGATCTTTATTTTAATAATATTTCAATTTATTAATTTGGCGCATCTTTATCTTTATACCCATGCTTGTTGCATAGATAAAGTCCTTGAATATACAAATAGTAGAAAGAATATGAGATGCTCATATGATGAGTATCATGAAACTCATATTTGGAATACTGTATATTCTAAACCGTTCCTAGTCGATTCAGCCGCCACTAAGAAGGATAAAGGCCGCTCGAGTTAGAGACTAGTATCTGCGATGTGAGTACCATGTTTCATTGGTAGGGGACATTGTGATGTCCGAGCATGCAGATAGGTGCTCCTGGTAGAGTGCACTGAACAACCCTCTATAAAGGACTTTCCAAGTGGTTCTCACTTATCGAGTGGAAAAGTCCTAGTTTATGGTTGTACACCATTAGTCCTTATGACCCGGGACAACATTGAGACTCTATATGCTAGCGTTTCACTTTGACTTGTTTACCGACTCTTATGGGGTCATCAGGTGGCAAGGTTGGGTGTTACGGCGAAACATATAGGAGTCGATGCATTGTAGCCGGGGATTCACCGCTTACCTACGGGTATGGATATCCTATGTGTTTTTCATGTATGTGTGGGTTGAAATCTCTGATCAGATTATGATGGTAATTATGAAAGGGGTTTCATAGATTACACCATCGATGCAACCACAACATGACACATAGTATCGATTCATTGACAACTCTCGATAGACCAATAGTTGTCGAATCGGTCGGGATATATGAGTTGAAGGGACCGTACTGTACGCTAACCATAATTGAATGGTTCTTGCAGGCACTATCATGTGATACCTAGGGAATAACGTAAGCGATGCTGCTAGGCGTTTAACGTGATTGGTTGGGTACTATCAGACTTGAGTTCTGACGTTCTTACTATCAAGGAGTTGATAAGTAAGAATGGAGCAATTGGGGTATGCTCGAATAAGGACATGCTTAGTCCGAATCACATAGAGATGTGAACCCACGGCTAGTTGTATCAATGAACCATTGAGGGCCACACAAGTACTTGCTTTGTAAATCCCGAAGAGAAGTAAAATAGTTCAATGTGTTGAACGGCTTATAAATGTGTTTATAAGCGTAAAGAAAATAGAAGTATGACTTCTAAGAGAGAAATATAAATTTTAATTTATGGAAGTGTTCCTAAGATTAAAATTTGGCCAAGTAAATAATATAGTTGAAAATTGTGATTTTCATAAACATTATTGTGGACTAAATTAAATTAATTCAAGTGTTGAATTAATTAAACACTAGTGGACCTAGTAGAGTCTAAATAATTAAATTAATTCAAGTGTTGAATTAATTAAATAATATTGAGTCTTGTAGAGCTCAATTTAAATAATTATGTAACTAGTGGGACTTGAGTAAAATCAAGTAATATTTAATTAATCTCAAATGTGTTTGAGATAATAAAAAATTTAGTCTATGGTTTTTAATGTGTTAAAAACCATATAATATATAAGTGAGACATGTAGGGATTGCATGTTTGGGAGATGAAGAGCCTTGATTACTTTTTATTAAAATATTCAAAAGGCATGCAACTTTTGAGAGACAACTTTTCACAATACCTAGGCTATTCTCCCACTCTCCCTAACACATCACTTGGCCGAAAATTGGAAGGGATTTTCTCTCCATATTTTTCTTCTCTTTTGTTCTTCATTTCTTGGAGAATAAAATCTTCTCTTTGAAAAATCTTCAAGTTTTTCTAGTGCAAAACTTGAAGGGGTTTACATAGCTTGTGGTGGGCCTAATTCTTGGAGGATTGGAGGTGGAAGCTTGTAGATTTTTCAACCAAGAAGAGCTAAAGTATTTATACTTTAGTTGGTGCCATTCATCAACTCTAAGGGGTTGATAGGTAAATCACTTGAACACCCTATGTATGTATTATGGTGTTTGAATGTAAATATTGCACAAATAAGGGGTGGCCGAAATTTTGCTCTAAAAATTTAAAATTTTTGCTTCCGTTGCGTTTCCGGCCACCGTAACCGGTCCGCTTTCAAGTGGTATCAGAGCTAAGGTTACGTTTTTGTGTGATATTTGCATAATATTGTGTTGAGATCGATTTCTAACCGCTTGAGAATTTTTGTGCATAGAATATGCAAGGACCGAAATTTTGAAACAAAAAAAAAAATAATAATAATTTTTCGGGGCTGCCCGAGGGCTGCCCGAAACTTCCAGTTTTTAAATAAAAAAAAAAAAATTTTTTTTGTTGCCGGAATCCGGCGACGGCGATGACGACTAAGGTTTCCAAAAGTGTTTTGGTGAATCTTAGTGTCATGGGCCTTGAGATGTTGGGCCATTGGATGGACAACATAATTTGTGAAATTTAAATGGGCCAAAATATTTTGGTGAAAAATGTTTTTTTGGGCCCTTAAGTTTAAATTTACAATTGTTGCACATATTTTCTCATAAAATAAATAATTGAAGTAGGACTTTAATTATTTATAGTAAATTGTGATTTACAAGAAATTCGATTATAAATAAATTAATTTGAAAGTAGACAAAGGTGTTTGTATACTTTGTTGATTTAATTTATAATTGTGGCGGTTAGTGATTGGATCAAGATATATAATATTGGATCAATTAATTATAGTGATAATTGATTGATGGTGTATGATATGTGATATTATGCATGAAGGATGATCAAAAGCCCAAGCCCAATTTGCTAGGTGTATACTAGGATATTTGTGTTGTATGATTGTAATAATTATCAATTTATAAAGTGGGCTTGGTTTATGGCCCGTTCCCACCCCCCATGAGATGTATCCCTATGTGCCATGGATATTTAAATGTAAATATTAGAATAGTGGAAGATCAAGATTGGAAGATGGTGGCCTTGGTGATTATGAAGATCGAAGACATGTAATATTGGATGCTAATGTAATAATTTAGTTGCATTGCATCCCTGCATTTACCCTAGGATTGGACCTAGGCCCGTGTTTGGCTCACACGGGCCATTAGTTTTGGGGCGATTGATCATCCTTGTACTGTTTTCTATTTATAATATATGCATGATATGTTATAAATAATGAGTATGTGCGTTATTATTATTATAATAACAAAGTTGCATGAATCCGGCAAACATACGATCAAACATGGCGAGCTTTTAAAATAAAATTAATGATGAGACCTTTCAAAATTAAAAACCCTCATTTTGAATAAGATTCAAAATTAATATCAAGTCCGAAAAGGGGAATTATAAATTTGTTTATAATTTCCTTGTCTTCCATCGACAATGGATGCATGATGAACGCTACCCGTACTCGGGGCTCGGCTCATATTATTGAAGGGGCCCTGGGTGCCGAAAACGTACCTACTGAGGAAAGTGTTTCCCGTTTTCACTAGAGGGTAGTGAAAATGTCAAAACAGTGGGACCGATAATTTATAAAGTAAAAGTCCAAACTTTATATCTTATTAAATATTTTAAAATAGTCATTAACATTTATCTGTTTTACTTTTCAGTACAAATCTTTGACAATGCCATCAATTCGCAACCCGTTTTCCGTAATTCTCGAAAAACACATTCTAACCGGACCAAACTATATCACTTGGCTAAGAAATTTAAAGATCGTCCTAAATTCGGAGAGAATCGCATACACACTGACTGAGTCGTCCCCTGATGAGGCTCCGACTGACTGCAGTCCCGAGGAACTGCAGACCTACAAGGATTGGTGCGACCATGACTTGAAGGCCAAGTGTTACATGCAAGCTTCGATGAACGATGAGCTGCAAAGGCGATTCGAGGATGCAAAGAATGCTGCTGACATTCATATGCACCTCAAGGAGCTCTTCGGAGAGCAGACTCGGCCTTTGAGGCATGCCACAGTAAAGGAGCTCATCACTTTACGCATGCGAGATGGGACTTCGGTCCATGAGCATGGCCTAAAGTTGATTGGGCTCGTGGACAAGCTCGTAGGCATGGATTTGGTGTTGCCTTCGGAGTTGACCACTGATGTGTTGCTGCTGTCGCTGCCTAGCTCTTTCGATCCTTTCGTTGTGAACTTCAATATGAACAAGCTCGAGCCCAGCCTTGAAGAGTTGGTGAACATGCTTGTGACCTTTGAGTCCACAATCAAAAAGGAGAAGCAGGTTCTTTATGTGGGCTCTTCATCTGGCACGAAGACCGGTCCACATGGGAAGGGAAAGAAGCGTTCTTTCCAGCGCCCCAAGAAGAGCGAGCCCTTGAAGAGGCAGACTCCGAGTCCCTTAGTGGCAGCCGCGCCAGCAAAGGCTGAGAAGACTGTTGACATCTGTCACCACTGCAAGAAGCCTGGACATTGGAGGCGTAACTGCAGGGAATATCTTGCGCAGAAGAGTTCTGGCAAAGGTATGTTCTACATTGAAGTGAATATCTCCATTAACTCTACTTCTTGGGTATTGGATACCGGCTGTGTCTCACATCTTTGTAATGATTTGCAGGTGATGGGAAGAAGTAGGAAGCTCAGGGAAGGTGAGACCTTCTTGAGGTTGGGCAATGGAGCAAGGGTTGCTGCCAAGGCTGTGGGAGATGTTTATTTATGTTTGAACAATGATTTTAATTTGGTTTTAAGAGATGTTTTATTTGTACCAGACTTGATCAAAAACATTATTTCCATTCCTATGCTTGATATCGATGGATTTTCTTGTTTATTTGGCAAAGGTGTTTGCAATATTTACAAGAATGAATGTTTAGTTGGTACGGGTGAACTTGAAAACAATCTCTACACCTTAAAATTAAAAGATATTCCACTTAACAATGTCCAAACGATAACAACAACAAATAAGCGCAAACAAGATACTCTTAATTCGGCACAATTATGGCATGCTCGATTAGGACATATTTCCTCAAGAAGGATGAACAAGCTAGTGGGAGTTGGCATGTTTGATATATCTGATATTAACGCTCTCACGACTTGTGAATTCTGTCTGAAAGGAAAGATGACCAAAATTCCCTTTAAGGGCCATGCGGAGCGAGCCAAAGGGTTATTGGATTTGATCCATACCGATGTGTGCGGTCCGCTTAGCATCACCGCTAAGCATGGACATGCCTACTTCATCACCTTTACCGATGACCATTCGAGGTATGGGTATGTGTATTTGATGAAATACAAGTCTGAAGCCTTTGAAAGGTTCAAAGAATTCAGAAGTGAAGTAGAGAAGCAATTGGGACGAAGCATCAAGACACTTCGATCGGATCGAGGTGGTGAGTACTTGAGTGCCGAGTTCCAAGAGTATCTTAGAGAGAATGGGATTCTCTCGCAGTGGACTCCGCCCGCTACACCGCAGTTAAATGGTGTTTCGGAGCGTCGTAACCGGACTTTGATGGACATGGTTCGGTCTATGATGGGGTTCACGGAGTTGCCGCCATCCTTTTGGGGATATGCGCTTGAAACAGCGGCACTGTTGTTGAACAATGTCCATACAAAGGCAGTTGACAAGACTCCATATGAGATATGGATGGGTAAGCCTCCCAAGTATTCTTATCTTAGAATATGGGGGTGTCCTGCATATGTGAAGCAGACAGTGAGAGATAAATTGGATAGTCGATCCATTTTATGCTACTTTGTGGGATATCCAAGAAATTCCATTGGATATTATTTCTATCATCCCCAAGAAACAAAAGTGTTTGTTTCTAGGAACGCAACCTTTTTGGAAAAGGAATTTCTATTAGATAGAAAAAGGCGAGATGATAGAACTCGAAGAGGTTCGAGAGGCACCCACAGTTGTAGAACCCACACCCAATGAGCTAAGTGAGGAGATACAAGCTCCTAGGAGATCCGAGAGGGTCTCGAGACCACCTATGAGGTATGGTCTACTTCTTGAAGAGGGCCATGATGAGCCTAATCTTGGATGTGATCCAAGGACCTTCAAAGAAGCGTTATCGGATGCTGATTCATCCAAGTGGCTTGAAGCAATGGAATCTGAGATGAATTCCATGCATTCGAACAAAGTGTGGAATCTTGTGGATCCACCTGAGGGAACTGTTCCCATAGGGTGTAAATGGATTTACAAGAGGAAACTTGGGGCGGATGGGAAGGTATTGACCTTCAAGGCGCGATTGGTAGCAAAAAGGGTATACTCAAAGACAAGGTGTTGACTATGAGGAAACCTTTTCTCCAGTTGCGATGTTCAAGTCCATTAGGATATTGCTAGCCATAGCTGCATGGTATGACTATGAGATATGGCAGATGGATGTGAAGACAGCCTTCCTTAATGGGGATATTAAGGAAGAAATTTACATGTCTCAACCTGAAGGGTTCACATCCATCGGAAGTGAGCATATGGTATGCAAACTTCAAAGATCTATTTATGGTCTTAAGCAGGCATCGAGGAGCTGGAACCTCAGATTCGATAGTACAATCAAAGAGTTTGGTTTTAGTAAGAATCCTGAGGAACCCTGTGTGTATAAGAAGGTCAGTGGGAGTGCTGTGACATTCCTTGTTCTTTATGTTGATGACATTCTACTCATTGGGAATGATGTAGGAATGTTGCAATCAACAAAGATATGGTTAGCAAGTAAGTTCTCAATGCAGGACTTGGGTGAAGCATCTTTTGTATTGGGAATACAGATCTATAGAGATAGATCAAGAAGATTGCTTGGTCTCACCCAGTCCACATACATTGATACCATCGTGAAGCGGTTCTCGATGGATGAGTCCAAGAGAGGACATCTACCAATGTGTCATGGCGTGTCCCTATCCAAGTCTATGTCTCCCAAGACTGATGCAGAGATAGCGGCGATGACACGAATTCCGTATGCTTCGGCTATTGGTAGTATCATGTATGGGATGATATCTACACGTCCTGACGTGGCATTTGCACTAAGTGTAGTGAGTAGATATCAATCCAACCCTGGTCTTCCACACTGGAAAGCTGTGAAAGAAATCCTCAAGTATTTGAGAAGGACCAATAAGTTGTTTTTGGTCTATGGGGGTGGAGAACTAAAATTGGAAGGCTATACCGACTCTAGCTTCCAAAGCGATGTTGATGACTCGAAGTCAACCTCCGGATTCATATTCATGCTCAATGGTGGTGCTGTCTCTTGGAAGAGTTCCAAGCAAGACAGTACTGCGGATTCCACCACTGAGGCAGAATACATTGCTGCATCGGCTGCAGCAAAGGAGGCTGTTTGGATTAGGAATTTCGTCCAAGAGTTGGGCGTCATTCCAAATGGAGTTGCTCCTATCCCGGTGATGTGCGACAACACGGGAGCCATAGCTCAGGCGAAGGAGCCAAGGTCTCATCAGAAGTCCAAACACGTATTGAGAAAGTACCACATCCTCAGAGAGATCGTGGAAAGAGGAGATGTCGTGATTGACAAAGTCGGCTCCGCAGATAATGTTGCTGATCCACTAACTAAGCCTTTACCAGGACCATCGTTCGAGAAGCATCGCGAATCAATGGGTCTAAAGCATATAGGTAGTTGGCTCTAGTGCAAGTGGGAGATTGTTAGAGTAGGTGCACGTCGAGCCAAGTGTTGGCCGACTGTTCACAATGAAACTCTTTGTATAAACGATCTTTATTTTAATAATATTTCAATTTATTAATTTGGCGCATCTTTATCTTTATACCCATGCTTGTTGCATAGATAAAGTCCTTGAATATACAAATAGTAGAAAGAATATGAGATGCTCATATGATGAGTATCATGAAACTCATATTTGGAATACTGTATATTCTAAACCGTTCCTAGTCGATTCAGCCGCCACTAAGAAGGATAAAGGCCGCTCGAGTTAGAGACTAGTATCTGCGATGTGAGTACCATGTTTCATTGGTAGGGGACATTGTGATGTCCGAGCATGCAGATAGGTGCTCCTGGTAGAGTGCACTGAACAACCCTCTATAAAGGACTTTCCAAGTGGTTCTCACTTATCGAGTGGAAAAGTCCTAGTTTATGGTTGTACACCATTAGTCCTTATGACCCGGGACAACATTGAGACTCTATATGCTAGCGTTTCACTTTGACTTGTTTACCGACTCTTATGGGGTCATCAGGTGGCAAGGTTGGGTGTTACGGCGAAACATATAGGAGTCGATGCATTGTAGCCGGGGATTCACCGCTTACCTACGGGTATGGATATCCTATGTGTTTTTCATGTATGTGTGGGTTGAAATCTCTGATCAGAGTATGGTGGTAATTATGAAAGGGGTTTCATAGATTACACCATCGATGCAACCACAACATGACACATAGTATCGATTCATTGACAACTCTCGATAGACCAATAGTTGTCGAATCGGTCGGGATATATGAGTTGAAGGGACCGTACTGTACGCTAACCATAATTGAATGGTTCTTGCAGGCACTATCATGTGATACCTAGGGAATCACGTAAGCGATGCTGCTAGGCGTTTAACGTGATTGGTTGGGTACTATCAGACTTGAGTTCCGACGTTCTTACTATCAAGGTGTTGATAAGTAAGAATGGAGCAATTGGGGTATGCTCAAATAAGGACATGCTTAGTCCGAATCACATAGAGATGTGAACCCACGGCTAGTTGTATCAATGAACCATTGAGGGCCACACAAGTACTTGCTTTGTAAATCCCGAAGAGAAGTAAAATAGTTCAATGTGTTGAACGGCTTATAAATGTGTTTATAAGCGTAAAGAAAATAGAAGTATGACTTCTAAGAGAGAAATATAAATTTTAATTTATGGAAGTGTTCCTAAGATTAAAATTTGGCCAAGTAAATAATATAGTTGAAAATTGTGATTTTCATAAACATTATTGTGGACTAAATTAAATTAATTCAAGTGTTGAATTAATTAAACACTAGTGGACCTAGTAGAGTCTAAATAATTAAATTAATTCAAGTGTTGAATTAATTAAATAATATTGAGTCTTGTAGAGCTCAATTTAAATAATTATTTAACTAGTGGGACTTGAGTAAAATCAAGTAATATTTAATTAATGTCAAATGTGTTTGAGATAATAAAAAATTTAGTCTATGGTTTTTAATGTGTTAAAAACCATATAATATATAAGTGAGATATGTAGGGATTGCATGTTTGGGAGGTGAAGAGCCTTGATTACTTTTTATTAAAATATTCAAAAGGCATGCAACTTTTGAGAGACAACTTTTCACAATACCTAGGCTATTCTCCCACTCTCCCTAACACATCACTTGGCCGAAAATTGGAAGGGATTTTCTCTCCATATTTTTCTTCTCTTTTGTTCTTCATTTCTTGGAGAATAAAATCTTCTCTTTGAAAAATCTTCAAGTTTTTCTAGTGCAAAACTTGAAGGGGTTTACATAGCTTGTGGTGGGCCTAATTCTTGGAGGATTGGAGGTGGAAGCTTGTAGATTTTTCAACCAAGAAGAGCTAAAGTATTTATACTTTAGTTGGTGCCATTCATCAACTCTAAGGGGTTGATAGGTAAATCACTTGAACACCCTATGTATGTATTATGGTGTTTGAATGTAAATATTGCACAAATAAGGGGTGGCCGAAATTTTGCTCCAAAAATTTAAAATTTTTGCTTCCGTTGCGTTTCCGGCCACCGTAACCGGTCCGCTTTCAAAAAACACCCACCCGTGGTACTTTTCCTATCATCTAAGTTTCCAGCCCAGTCAGCATCACTAAAGCCCACTAAATTGATGTTTGTTTCTTTGGTGTACCATAAACCTAAGTCAACTGTTCCAGATATATATCGCAAAATTCTTTTGACAGCCTTTAGATGAGTGACTTTAGGATCAGCTTGGTACCTAGCACACAAACATACACTAAACATGATGTCGGGACGACTTGCACTTAAGTAAAGAATACTGCCTATGATGCTGCGATACTGGGTGTTGTCAACACCTGCCGCAACATCGTCTTTGGACAATTTTTCAGTCGACCCCATTGGTGTTTTCATGTGCTTAGTGTTCTCGGTAGAGAATTTCTTCACCAAATTCTTGGCATACTTGGATTGACATAGAAAGATACCATCATGCATTTGTTTAATTTGCAATCCAAGAAAGAAACTTAATTCTCCTACCATGCTCATTTCAAATGTGGTAGACATGCATTTAACAAATTCATCAGCATGCTTTTGAGAAGAAGCACCAAAAATGATGTCATCCACATAAATTTGACACACAAGAATATCATGCTTCGATTTTTGAATAAAAAGGGTTTTATCAACCTCACCTCTTTTGAAGCCTAAGTTAAGCAGATATTCAGTAAGCCTTCCATACCATGCTCTTGGAGCTTGTTTAAGTCCATAAAGTGCTTTCTTCAACTTGTAGACATGGTTCGGGTGGTGTGGATCTTCAAATCCTTTAGGTTGGCTTACATAAGCTTCTTCTTTCAAAATGCCATTCAAAAAGGCACTTTTCACATCCATTTGATATAATTTTATGTCCATGTGACATACAATAGCAAGTAAAAGTCTAACCGATTCAATCCGAGCAACAGGGGCAAACTTTTCATCAAAATCAATTCCTTCAATTTGAGTATACCCTTGAGCCACTAGTCTAGCTTTATTTCTCACAACAATTCCAGATTCATCAGTTTTGTTTTTAAAGATCCATTTGGTTCCAATAACATTCACATTATCGGGTCTGGGAACCAAATCCCACACATCATTCCTAACAAATTGTTCAAGTTCCTCATGCATTGCATCAACCCAAAATTCATCTTTTAAGGCTTCATTTATATTTTTGGGTTCCATGAGTGGAACAAAACAAGAGTGACTTACTTGAGAGTATACGGAAGTCATGCATACTAGTCCCATCATTTTGCGATAGTCTACCTTCTTCTTTCTTCTCGTTTGCATTCCTACAAATGTTTCTCCAATGATCTGAGATGATGGATGATTTTTCTGAACCTTGCTAGGAATATCAATCTCTTCATTGTTTACACTGTCATCATTCTCAGTATACTTTCCCAGTTCATCATTTTATTCTGCCAGTGCAGGTGTTGTCTCCGGTGTGACAACACCGGGTGCAACATCTGTGTTAGGCAGTGTCTCACTTTCGTTCAGCAGCCCATCAATATCATCCTCGATTGTTTTTCCCATTAGATCTGCACGATCATCAAAAACAACATTAATAGACTCCATAGTCGTTCTTGTTCTTAGATTGTACACGCGATATGCACGACTATTAGATGGATAACCAAGGAATAAACATTTGTCACTTTTAGAGTCAAACTTTGCAAGATGGTCTCGGTCATTCAAAACGTAACAAACACATCCAAAGACATGAAAATACTTGAGGTTCGGCCTCTTTCCCATGATAATCTCATAGGATGTCATGGTAGAACCACTCTTTAAGTACACACGATTTGAAATATGACATGCTGTGTTCAAGGCCTCGGCCCAAAATCTCTTTGAAATATTCTTTGAACTTAACATGACCCTAGCCATTTCTTGCAGTGTCCTATTCTTCTTTTCGGCTATTCCATTTTTTTGAGGAGTCTTAGGGGCCGAAAATTCATGAGTTATCCCTCTCTTTTCACAAAATGATACAAAGTGTGAGTTTTCAAATTCTTTACCATGGTTGGTCCTTATCTTACCAACCCTCAGATTATGTAGGTTAGTAATCTTAGCATGTAATTTCTTGAAAACATCAAATGTATCTGATTTTTCTCTAAGAAATCTTACCCAAGTAAAGCGAGAGAAATCATCCACACAAACACATGAATACTTCTTACCTCCAAGACTTTCCACTTCCATTGGACCCATAAGATCCATGTGCAAGAGTTCAAGACACCGTGTTGTCCCAAAGTGTTGCAACACTTGATGGGGAACACGTGTTTGCTTACTGAAGAACCTAAATGGGGGGGTGAATAGGTTCTTTAAGGCCCTTTAGCGTTTTTAAAACGAGTTTGCAAAAATTGCAAGCGGAAGACTTGAGGGACAATCACAAATAAAAATGAATGCGTAAAGTAAGTGCGTAAAATAAATGCGTAGTAAAGTAAATGCGTAAAGTAAAGAGGGATAGAGATGTTTATGGAAGTTCGACGAAGAATCGTCTACGTCTCCCCTTCTCGATGAGGATCGAGGTATCACTATGACGACTTGGCTTCAGGAGCTCCAGGCTAGCTTTTACAACCACGCCTCGATGCGTCTACTTGGCCTTGAGGGCTCCAAGGATAGCCACGAACTTTACAACCCACTCGAGAGTATTACTTTCACTCTTTTTCTACAACTCTTTTGATATTACAACTCTTTTAATCAACGCACACAAGAGATAGTAGAAAGCTTTGTAAGAGACAAGAGAGAATGGAGTGGGATGATTGAGAATGCATCCTCAAAGGCCTATTTATACTAGTCTTGGACGCCAAGGTTCGGATCTTCTGTTTATACTTCGGAACGTCCGATGTGATTGAAATCAATTTGCGTAATTCTGGAATGACTTCGGATCTTCCGTTCTTGACTTCGTAGGGTCCGAACATATGCTTCGGAGGGACCGATCAAACTTCGTTTCTTCTGAACAGTTCTTTTAGACAGTGTATGAACAACTTCGGAAGGTCCGAACTCCAGTTCGTACCGTCCGAACATTCCCGCGTTTCCGGAGATTTGAAATCTTCAACACTTCGTAGCTTCCGATCATGTCCATCGTAGCGTCCGAAATCTACTCAATCAACAGTCAGATCAATTTGTCTCCGGATTGAAGTGATTTGATTGTTTGTGTTCGGAACGTCCGATCCAGTCTTCGGAACGTCCGAACTTGCTCCTCGCAGCTTCCGAACAGCTTCTATTTTGCTTCTGATTGGCACAATTTCGGAACGTCCGAACCAAATTTCGGATCTTCCGAACGTAACCTTGTTCTTAATTTCCTGCATGCCTCAATATAAAACATTAGTACATTTTTAATCCAAGTTTTGGTATCATCAAAACAAAAACTTTGGGATATGTTACAGCATTAAAAACATTAATCTCATCCTCGAGATTTGTATGCGTTTAAGGAGTAACAATCTCCCCCTTTTTGATGATCACAAAACTTGGTTAAAAATTGAGAAACAATAATCAACATGAAACAATAATCAACATAATCTAAATGTTATTAAATAGCTCCCCCTTAATCAAATAACAAATCTAAGAGGTTGAATTAAGGAGAATTTATTTAATAACCATTTAATAGCAATTTTAACCAAATAAATTCTCCCCCTTTTTGTGATAATCAAAAAGACATAAGCATAAAGAGAGACAAATAAACATGTAAAATATCCACTAATAAATGCAAGTCTTTTATACAATGATGCATAAAGATAAAATAAACAAAAATAACAAAAACATAAGCTAAGAATCCGCATCCTCGGACGATCCGAACACGTTCGGTGGATCCGAAGTGAAACGAAGCATCCGAATAAGGAACGGTGATTCCGAAGTAGCCAAGATGAGGAACACCTAAAATTTAAAATATTTAACACATAAATAAATGTTGAGCCATAATTATGGATAAATACAATTAATTTGTATTATCCGACATTATAATGCTCACATTAATAATACTCCCCCTCAATTTAACAAATATGTACGAGAGTATTTGACTAATGTTTACAACTCAATCATGCCAAGTTCACCACGCAAACGAGTAAAAGTAGATTCATCTAGTGGTTTTGTAAAAATATCAGCAATTTGATTCTTGGTGTCAACATAGTGAAGTTCAACATCATTTTGCTCAATGTGATCACGAATAAAATGATGTCGAATGTCAATATGTTTTGTACGAGAATGTTGAACTGGATTCTTTGTTAGACATATGGTGCTTGTATTATCACAAAAGATTGGAATTTTTGAAAAAGTAACACCATAGTCGAGTAATTGATACTTCATCCAAAGAATTTGTGCACAACAACTACCGGCAGCCATATACTCGGCCTCGGTCGTTGAAAGTGCAACACAGTTTTGCTTTTTAGAAAACCATGACACCAAGCAATTTCCCAAAAAGAAACAAGTACCACTAGTGCTCTTTCTATCCACCTTATATCCTCCAAAGTCGGCATCACAGTAAGCTTTTAAATCGAAAAATGAGTTCTTAGAATACCATAATCCGAGATTTGGAGTATTTGAAAGATATTTGAAAATGCGTTTTAAGGCGAATAAGTGTGATTCCTTTGGACATGATTGAAATCGTGCACACAAGCAAACACTAAACATAATGTCAGGTCTACTAGCAGTCGCATAGAGTAGGGAGCCAATCATGCTACGAAATAACTTTTGGTCAACAGGTTTACATCCCTCATCTTTGTCGAGTCTGACTGTCGTGCTCATAGGTGTGGATGAGGCTTTGGAAGACTCCATCCCAAACTTTTTGAGCATCTCCTTGATGTACTTCCCTTGGTTGACAAAGAAACCATCCTTGCATTGCTTGATTTGGAGACCAAGGATGTAGTTGAGCTCGCCCATCATGCTCATCTCAAAGTGATCCTGCATAAGCTTAGAAAAATCTCTACACAAGTGTTCATTAGTAGCACCAAAAATAATATCATCTACATATATTTGTACTATCAGCAAATCATTATCTTTAGTCAAGGTAAACAAGGTAATATCAACTTTACCCCTACAAAAACCATTTGACAACAAGAAAGTAGACAATTTCTCATACCAAGCTCTAGGAGCTTGTTTCAAACCATACAAAGCCTTATCAAGTTTATACACATAATCAGATAAGTGCACATCTTCAAAACCAACAGGTTGCTCAACATACACTTCTTCTTTCAAATCACCATTAAGAAAAGCACTTTTAACATCCATTTGAAACAATTTAAAGTCTCTAGAGCAAGCAAAAGCAAGTAGTATGCGAATGGATTCTAGTCTAGCAACAGGGGCATAAGTCTCATCATAATCAATTCCCTCTTCTTGACTATATCCTTTAGCTACCAACCTAGCTTTATTTCTAGTGATTGTACCATGCTCATCTAACTTGTTCCTAAATACCCATTTAGTTCCTATGACAGGTCTATCGGTGGGTCTAGGTACAAGATTCCAAACTTTATTCCTTCTAAATTCATTTAGTTCATCTTGCATAGCAATAATCCAAGAATCATCAAGTAAAGCTTCTTCTATGTTCTTAGGCTCTATGTGAGAAAGAAAAGCAAGATAATTGCACATATTAGAGGAGCGAGTAGATACTCCCTTCGATGGGCTACCAATGATGAGGTCCATGGGATGATCCTTGTGCGTAGTCCACTCCTTCGGAAGAGGTGCGTCCTCTTGATCTTTAGGAACATCATCTAGGCTTGTGGACTCCAACTCTTCGCCAAGGATATCTATATCATCATCATCAGAAACAACAGGTCTAGGCAAGCAAGGGTTAGTTTCATCAAATATGACATGAATAGATTCTTCAACTAGTAAAGTGCGTTTATTAAAGACTCTATATGCTTTGCTAGAAGTAGAGTAACCAAGAAAGATACCTTTGTCCGATTTAGCATCGAACTTACCCAGGTTGTCCTTACCATTGTTGTGGATGAAGCATTTTGATCCAAAAGCGCGGAAGTAAGAAATGTTAGGCTTTCTCCCTCTCCATAGTTCGTATGGAGTTTTCTTGAGAATTGGCCTTATTGATACGCGATTGATGATGTAACAAGCAGAACTCATCGCTTCAGCCCAAAAATATTTTGGTAGAGAATGCTCACATAGCATGGTCCTTGCAATCTCTACTAGGGTCCTATTCTTCCTCTCAACGACACCGTTTTGTTGAGGAGTTCTAGGACAAGAAAAGTTGTGACCAATGCCTTTGCTTTGACAAAAAATTGAAAAATTTTCATTTTGAAGTTCCGTTCCGTGGTCACTACGGATTTGTTTGATCAAAAGATTTTTCTCATTTTCAACCTTTTTGACAAAAATTTTGAAATGATCAAAGGCATCACTTTTGTGGGCTAAAAACAATGTCCAAGTAAAACGTGAAAAATCATCCACAATGACAAAAGCATAGGATTTACCTCCTAGACTAGTTGTCCTCGAGGGACCACATAAATCTAGGTGAAGTAATTCAAGGGGCATAGAAGTGGATACAAAATTTTTATTTTTGAAAGATTCCTTTGTGTGTTTACCAAGTTGACAAGCATCACAAAAAGAATCTAATTTTAAATTCAGCTTTGGCATTCCGGAAACTAGGTCAAGTTTTAAAAGTTTTTCTATGGTGCTCATCCCAACATGACCAAGTCGTCTATGCCAAAGAATGTTGTCATCAACATTTAATGTTACAAGGCTTTTTATTTTTGAAAAAGATGAAATCTTTAAATTGACCTTGTAAACATTTTCACTTCTATAACCTTTGAAACTAATGGATTTGTCAGTTGTGAGTGATACAGTGCAATCGTGTGGTGTGAATTTGACTTCATAACCCCTATCGCACAATTGACTAATGCTTAGGAGGTTATGTTTAAGTTCTTTCACAAGAAGTACATGATCAATAATAGTAGAGTTAGATATACCTATTGAGCCGATGCCTTCTATGATCCCTTTGTTGTTGTCTCCAAAGGTCACCGATCCCTTTTCTTTTGGTCGAATGGATTGTAGCAGCTTCTTTTCTCCCGTCATGTGTCGAGAGCATCCACTGTCAAGATACCAAGTGCTCGATAACTTGTCTCCCCTTTGTCCCTATAAGATTGAGATACAATTTGATAGTTGGTACCCATTTCTTTGGGTCCTTTGAGGTTAGTAGTAGTTGGGGATTTGGGGATCCATTTCCAATAACTATTCTTATTGTGTTGGTGTCGAAGTTTCTTGCATTTAGGTCTTATGTGGCCTATCTTACAACAGTAAGTGCATGTTGGTGGTGTTCTTAGTTTTGCTTTTGCGATAAGACTAGCGAAGTTGACTGATTTCTTTTCATATCCTAGACCTCCTTTGTCGAAGTTACACCTTTGCATGCTCAAGAGGTTTTCTAGTTTACCGCTACTCACATTGAACTTGTTGAAGGCTTTCTCTAAGTCTCTTAGGTTTGTCTTGAGCTTAGTGTTGTCATGCATCCTAGCTTCTAGTTCAGTTTTAAGTTGCTTATTCTCATTTCTAAGTGACTTAGCCTTATTGTATATACTAGTGTAAGCGGAGAGTAATTCATCGTAAGAGGGTACCTCGTCGTCATCCGAGTCGGTCAGATGATCTTCCTTTGCCATGAAGCATAGGGTAGACTCCTCTTCGTTGTCGCTGTCGCTCCACGTGGCTAGAAGGGCCTTCTTCTTGTCTTTGCCGGCCTTCTTCTTGGAGGGACACTCGTTTGCATAGTGACCCTTTTGTTGACAGTTGTAGCAGGTCACTTCCTTCTCAATCTTTTTGTCCTTCTTGTTGGAGTTGGAACTCCGCATGAATCTTTTGAACTTTCTAGTGAGGAGTGCCATTTCTTCATCGTCGCTATCTTCAAGTTGACTGGTCAATGCGATCCCTTTCGCCTTTACTTTGTCGTCATCTTTCTTTGTCTCCTTCCGGGTAGATACTTCAAGTTCATGGGTCTTTAGGGTCCCATGAAGTTGATCAAGGTCGTAGGATGCCGCATCTCCCTTGTTGGATTCAATGATAGCCGTGCGCTTTGCATCCCATTCCGCCGGTAGTGCTCGAAGGGCTCTCCTCCACACTTGTTTAGTTGGGTAGTTCTCACCAAGTTGGGCAAGCTCATTGATGATTTGGGTGAGCCGTCGGAACATGGTGTCGATATCCTCCTTGGGTTCCATCTCAAAGGTCTCGTACTTGAGTTGGAGAAGATCTATCTTCGTTTCTTTGACTTGATTGGTTCCCTCGTGGAAAATCTCCATTTTGTCCCAAATCTCTTTGGCGGAGGTGCAAGCCGAGATTCGGTTGTATTCATTCATATCTAGGGAACAATGAAGAATATTCATAGCTTTAGCATTTTGAGAGATAAGTTTCATATCGTCCTTGGTGAGGTCATCCATTCCCTTAGGAATTTCCTTATCATCCACCGTTTTCATGGAGATATAGGGACCTTTCACCGTTATTTTCCAAAGGTCGTAATCGACGGATTGGATGTATAGAGATATTCTATTCTTCCAATATCCGTAATTGGTACCATTGAAAAGAGGGGGACGATTTGTGGATTGTCCTTGGGCATACTCGCTTGCTAGATTGGCCATTTTAAAAGATTTTGAAAAACTAGGCTCAGATACCACTTGAAGAACCTAAAGGGGGGGTGAATAGGTTCTTTAAGGCCCTTTAGCGTTTTTAAAACGAGTTTGCAAAAATTGCAAGCGGAAGACTTGAGGGACAATCACAAATAAAAATGAATGCGTAAAGTAAGTGCGTAAAATAAATGCGTAGTAAAGTAAATGCGTAAAGTAAAGAGGGATAGAGATGTTTATGGAAGTTCGACGAAGAATCGTCTACGTCTCCCCTTCTCGATGAGGATCGAGGTATCACTATGACGACTTGGCTTCAGGAGCTCCAAGCTAGCTTTTACAACCACGCCTCGATGCGTCTACTTGGCCTTGAGGGCTCCAAGGATAGCCACGAACTTTACAACCCACTCGAGAGTATTACTTTCACTCTTTTTCTACAACTCTTTTGATATTACAACTCTTTTAATCAACGCACACAAGAGATAGTAGAAAGCTTTGTAAGAGACAAGAGAGAATGGAGTGGGACGATTGAGAATGCATCCTCAAAGGCCTATTTATACTAGTCTTGGACGCAAGGTTCGGATCTTCTGTTTATACTTCAGAACGTCCGATGTGATTGAAATCAATTTGCGTAATTCTGGAATGACTTCGGATCTTCCGTTCTTGACTTCGTAGGGTCCGAACATATGCTTCGGAGGGACCGATCAAACTTCGTTTCTTCTGAACAGTTCTTTTAGACAGTGTATGAACAACTTCGGAAGGTCCGAACTCCAGTTCGTACCGTCCGAACATTCCCGCGTTTCCGGAGATTTGAAATCTTCAACACTTCGTAGCTTCCGATCATGTCCATCGTAGCGTCCGAAATCTACTCAATCAACAGTCAGATAAATTTGTCTCCGGATTGAAGTGATTTGATTGCTTGTGTTCGAAACGTCCGATCCAGTCTTCGGAACGTCCGAACTTGCTCCTCGCAGCTTCCGAACAGCTTCTATTTTGCTTCTGATTGGCACAATTTCGGAACGTCCGAACCAAATTTCGGATCTTCCGAACGTAACCTTGTTCTTAATTTCCTGCATGCCTCAATATAAAACATTAGTACATTTTTAATCCAAGTTTTGGTATCATCAAAACAAAAATTTTGGTATATGTTACAGCATTAAAAACATTAATCTCATCCTCGAGATTTGTATGCGTTTAAGGCGTAACACTTACCTTTTTGACATGCACCACAAACATACGGAATTCCAGAGGATAAATTAGGCATACCTCTCACAGCATCGTACTTACCAAGATTCTTTAATGTCTTGAAGTTTGCATGTCCCAATTTTTGATGCCACAAGTTTAATTCGCTCACCTTTGAATGATTGCATACTAAGTCTTCTTCAAGTTGATAGCAATTATCTGCAGACCTTGTACCTGTCAAAATACGAGTATTAGTATTATCAAACACTTCACAATTGTCTTTATCAAACTTAACATGCAAACCGTCATCACAAAGTTGGCTTATGCTTATTAAGTTTGAGTTAAGCCCTTCGACATAAAACACATTGTGTAGATTAGGCAGTCCATCAACATTCAAGGTTCCTTTGCCAGCAATTCTTCCTTTAGCACCACCACCATACGTCACATGACCACTCCTCAGTTCAACATAGTCAATCAAATGGTCTTTAGAACCTGTCATGTGGCGCGAACAGCCACTGTCAAAGTACCATATTCCTGCAATGTTAGTCTTTAATGAAGTATAAATAACGGAACATTGAATCTTAGCCTTTGGTACCCAAACCCTTTTTACCATCGGTTTTCTGTTGGCAGTGTTGCGCCGGGTGTTATACAACACCGGTGGCAACACCTGTTCTGATTCCCATCTCTTGTAATCATCTCTCAGTTTTAAGCAGTAGGGTTTGATATGACCAGGTCTAAAACAAAAGTGGCAGATAAAGTGGCGTTTTCTGGATTTGGACTTCTTGGTAGATATTTGCCTTTTAGATGGAGTACCTTTTTCAGTTTGTGTAGCATTCGAGGTTTCAACACTTCCTTTGACAAAAACAGTTGGTTTTCTCTCAGTATTGGAAGATTCTCCAATTTCGAACAGACTGTTCGGATAACCAAGTCCAGCTTTGTCACTCTGTCTAGTGATCAAAAGTGAGTCAAGTTTGGATGAACTTGAATTCATCTTGGTAAGAATCTGAGTTGCTTCTCCAAGTTCCTCTTTGACTTTGCATAATTCCAAATCTTTCTTGCTTAAGATTACTTCAAGTCGTGAAATTTGTGACTTTAGCTCAGCATTCTCTTTGGAGAGAATTGCATTTCCTTTAGTTCTTTTGATCCAGTCTTCATATAATTCTTCGTACATCGTCTGCACACTTTCTAGAGTGACTTCATCATCATCTACCTCTTGAGTTTCAGACTGACTTGCCTCCGCAAGGGTTGTAGATTTAAGACATACTGAATTCGAAGAGGTGTTGCGGCCAGGTATTGCAACCCCGGTGGCAACACCCAAAGGATTGATTTGCATTGAGCGTTTCTCCTTGATCACATAAGATAACGATGTGTGATTTTCAGATTCACTTGATCCTTGATCATCATCAGACTCTTCATCACACAGGGTGACAGTCATGCCTTTGTTTTTCCTAAGTCGATTGGCACACTCATTGGCATAGTGTCCATATCCCGAACACTCGCTACATTGCACAGAGTCCAGGTTTCTGACATTAGATTGGATTTGCACTTCGGTCTTTGGTCGAAACTGTCCTTTCATAGGAGTAAACTTTCGAGCTTTTGCAAAAGTGGAGTTATTGGGCAGCTCAGATTTTTTTCCAACTTTCTTCTTTTCTCTCATAGTCTTCAAATAATCACCAAATTTCTTAGTAAAAAGAGAGATCGATTCTTCACCTAAATCAGATTTATCCACCTCTTTAGATATTTGAAGGATTTCATCATAAGATTCGGTTGAGGCTTCAAAGGCTATTGTCTTCCCTTTATCCTTCCTTTGTAGATCAAGATTCATCTCAAAAGTTCTGAGAGAACTCATTAGTTCATCCAAGTTGATCGTTGAAGTGTCTTTAGATTCTTCAATAGCGCAGACTTTGACATTGAATCTCTCAGGAAGAGATCTTAGAACCTTGTTTACCAATCTTTCATTTGGTATGGGATCTCCTAGGCCATGTGATTCATTTGGAGTTGTCTCAACCGGCAGTCATACTCAAGAATAGACTCCTTGTCCTCCATTCTCAAACTTTCGAACTTTGATGTCACCATCCTTAGCCTAGTCTTACGCACACTTGCGGATCCTTCACAGTGCTTCTGGAGTATCTCCCAAGCATCTTTGGCGCATACACAAGTGGTGATTAAATTAAACATCCTTGTGTCAACAGATGAAAATATAGCATTGAGAGCCTTGGAATTAAAGTTTGAAGTTTGCACTTCATCGACAGTCCATGTACTTTTAGGTTTGAGCCGTGTGTCTCCATCAGCATCCTCGAGTTTGAAATATGACATGCTGTGTTCAAGGCCTCGGCCCAAAATCTCTTTGAAATATTCTTTGAACTTAACATGACCCTAGCCATTTCTTGCAGTGTCCTATTCTTTCTTTCGGCTATTACATTTTATTGAGGAATCTTAGGGGCCGAAAATTCATGAGTTATCCCTCTCTTTTCACAAAATGATACAAAGTGTGAGTTTTCAAATTCTTTACCATGGTCGGTCCTTATCTTACCAACCCTCAGATTATGTAGATTAGTAATCTTAGCATGTAATTTCTTGAAAACATCAAATGTATCGGATTTTTCTCTAAGAAATCTTACCCAAGTAAAGCGAGAGAAATCATCCACACAAACACATGAATACTTCTTACCTCCAAGACTTTCCACTTACATTGGACCTATAAGATCAATGTGCAAGAGTTCAAGACACCGTGTTGTCCCAAAGTGTTGCAACACTTGATAGGGAACACGTGTTTGCTTACCTTTTTGACATGCACCACTAACATACGGAATTCCTGAGGATAAATTAGGAATACCTCTCACAGCATCGTACTTACCAAGATTCTTTAATGTCTTGAAGTTTGCATGTCCCAATTTTTGATGCCACAAGTTTAATTCGCTCACCTTTGAATAATTGCATACTAATTCTTCTCCAAGTTGATAGCAATTATCAGCAGACCTTGTACCTGTCAAAATACGAGTATTAGCATTATCAAACACTTCACAATTGTCTTTATCAAACTTAACATGCAAACCGTCATCACAAAGTTGACTTATGCTTATTAAGTTTGAGTTAAGCCCTTCGACATAAAGCACATTGTGTAGATTAGGCAGTCCAAAAACATTCAAGGTTCCTTTGCCAGCAATTCTTCCTTTAGCACCACCACCACCATACGTCACATGACCACTCCTCAGTTCAACATAGTCAATCAAATGGTCTTTAGAACCTGTCATGTGGCGCGAACAGCCACTGTCAAAATACCATATTCCTGCAATGTTAGTCTTTAATGAAGTATAAATAACGGAACATTGAATCTTAGCCTTTGGTACCCAAACCCTTTTTACCATCGGTTTTCTGTTGGCAGTGTTGTGCCGGGTGTTATACAACACAAGTGGCAACACCTGTTCTGATTCCCATCTCTTGTCATCATCTCTCAGTTTTAAGCAGTAGGGTTTGATATGACCAGGTTTAAAACAAAAGTGGCAGATAAAGTGGCGTTTTCTGGATTTGGACTTCTTGGTAGATATTTGCCTTTTAGATGAAGCACCTTTTTCAGTTTGTGTAGCATTCGAGGTTTCAACACTTCCTTTGACAAAAACAGTTGGTTTTCTCTCAGTATTGGAAGATTCTCCAATTTCGAACAGACTGTTCGGATAACCAAGTCCAGCTTTGTCATTCTGTCCAATCATCAAAAGTGAATCAAGTTTGAATGAACTTGAATTCATCTTGGCAAGAATCTGAGTTGCTTCTCCAAGTTCCTCTTTGACTTTGCATAATTCCAAATCTTTCTTGCTTAAGATTACTTCAAGTCGTGAAATTTGTGACTTTAGCTCAGCATTCTCTTTGGAGAGAATTGCATTTCCTTTAGTTCTTTTGATCCAGTCTTCATATAATTCTTCGTACATCGTCTGCACACTTTCTAGAGTGACTTCATCATCATCTACCTCTTGAGTTTCAGACTGACTTGCCTCCGCAAGGGTTGTAGATTTAAGACATACTGACTTCGAAAAGGTGTTGCGGCCAGGTATTGCAACACCTGTGGCAACACCCAAAGGATTGATTTGCATTGAGTGTTTCTCCTTGATCACAGAAGATAACGATGTATGATTTTCAGATTCACTTGATCTTTGATCATCATCAGACTCTTCATCACTCAGGGTGACAGTCATGCCTTTGTTTTTCCTACGTCGATTGGCACACTCATTGGCATAGTGTCCATATCCCGAACACTCTCTACATTGCACTGAGTCCAGGTTTCTGACATTAGATTGGATTTGCACTTCGGTTTTTGGTCGAAACTGTCCTTTTATAGGAGTAAACTTTTGAGCTTTTGCAAAAGTGGTGTTATTGGGCAGCTCAGATTTTTGTCCAATTTTCTTCTTTTCTCTCATAATCTTCAAGTAATCACCAAATTTCTTAGTAAACAGAGAGATCGATTCTTCACCTAAATCAGACTTATCCACCTCTTTAGATATTTAAGGACTTCATCATAAGATTCGGTTGAGGCTTCAAAGGCTATTGTCTTCCCTTTATCCTTCCTTTGTAGATCAAGATTCATCTCAAAAGTTCTGAGAGAACTCATTAGTTCATCCAAGTTGATCGTTGAAGTGTCTTTAGATTCTTCAATAGCGCAAACTTTGACATTGAATCTCTCAGGAAGAGATCATAGAACCTTGTTCACCAATCTTTCATTTGGTATGGGATCTCCTAGGCCATGTGATTCATTTGAGAGTTGTCTCAACCGGCAGTCATACTCAAGAATAGACTCCTTGTCCTCCATTCTCAAACTTTCGAACTTTGATGTCACCATCCTTAGCCTAGTTTTACGCACACTTGCGGATCCTTCACAGTGCTTCTGGAGTATCTCCCAAGCATCTTTGGCGCATACACAATTGGTTATTAAATTAAACATCCTTGTGTCAACAGATGAAAATATAGCATTGAGAGCCTTGGAATTAAAGTTTGAAGTTTGCACTTCATCGACAGTCCATGTACTTTCAGGTTTGAGCCGTGTGTCTCCATCAGCATCCTCGAGTTTTGGTGGACTACAACCATCAAGTACACGTTGCCAAGCTCTTTCTTCAATGGATTTAATAAAAACCCTCATCTTTACTTTCCACAACGCATAGTTTGATCCATCCAACACGGGAGGCCTAAAAACAGTATTTGTTGATCCTTCCATAATTCTTTTTCACTCTGAAAACAAAACAAAACAGGATCTCACTTAGTAGCGTCAAGTGGAGGCTCTGATACCAATTGAAAGTTCTGTTTCCACAGTGTATGTGTGAGTTGAGAGTGAATGTTGTGTGTTTCAGAATATAGGTGTTGTGCGTAGGTTTTGTAACACCCACGACAACATGCACCGGAAATTATAATTTTAACACACCTATACGTAGCTGGAATAATGATAATAATAAGAGAGATGAGATATAAATTATGCACAAGTATTTGATACTTGTGCGGTGCCTCAGGGCAAAATAATTCACTAGAAAAACTTGTAAGTTTACAAAAACCACTACTAGTGAAAGAATCAAACAACTCCCTTATAAAGGCGAGTAACAAATTGCATCCTAAACCTCTAACAAACCGTATAACAAAACTATATAGGATGCATCAACTGAGAAGTGAAAAAAAAAACTTCAACACTCAACACACTAATCAACACCGTGATTAGGTGTTGTCTTCGGATGTTGGCAGCACTTCACAGCAACAAGTTATCAATCACGAGATGGCTACAGTCTTGAAAAACTCTCCAAACTCCTTCGTATGTCACTCACTCCTTTTACACCCGTCTCTCCTATTAAAACACACACAGAGTTTTATTAGAAAAAACTCCTTAAAAGATCTCATATGTAATGCCCTAGATTTTATATCTTGTTAAGCGAAGATTATAGAATTTGAATTGATATAATTATAGACGGGCTATTACGAGATCAAATTGGGCCAAACATATGAAGTACACAATTGGTGGACAGAAATGCTGGCGCCCGAGCGGTAGTTTTTGACCGCCCGAGCGCCAAAGGTACATTCAGAAATATTCGGACAGAGAAGGCCGCGCCCGAGCGGTAAATTATTACCGCCCGAGCGCGCTTGTATAGATTGTGAGGGCCGAGAGTTCCGCGCCCGGGCGGAACTTTATGTCCGCCCGAGCGCGAGACATGCAGACGGGAAAAATGACATTTGGCTTGTCGCATGTTCGTGTATGTATATATATATATATATACAGCAACGAAAATCCCTCAGAATATTAGGAAAGTTGGGAAAACTTTGTTGAAAATCCTTATGCCTTTATATTTCAATCCGTCCGTTAGATTTTAAATCCGACTTCGGTACCGAGCTCCTATCGACGTAGGCTACGACTGGACGTAAGTTTTATTACGTTTTGACATGTTTGGAAATTATGATGTTGTTAGAATTGAATAGACGTCATATATATTGTTCTTGGCATGTTAGACAGCATAGAATCGAAGTCGGATTAAGAAACGGACTGAATATGGAATTGTTATGAATTTCAGAGTTAAATTGACTGAGATGTGATGTCAGATTTGTACAATGGGTGTTTATAAATTATTAGAACTGGTATATACTTGTGTGGTATCAATGGTATCGCAAGATTGTACGGTTGTACCGTCAGAATTTGATAAAAACAGAGATGTTGTGAATTGATTAAGAATATTGATACAGCATATTGATATTGTCATTGCCAGATTGAGTATTGACAGACCTTGTGTTCGAGACTTTGACAGATTCAGAAAGACAGCAAGAAAGGTATAAATAAATGTTGATTCGGGATTGCACAACTCGAGTTAGGTTTGACTTGAGTTTCCCTAAATCACATACTTTATTTTATTGCATTGATAATTGCAGATTATCAGACTGATATGTTAATGTATTGACTGAGAACAGAGTCAGAGTCCGAGTCTAGGGCAGATCAGCCTAGCTAGGGCAGAACCGCCGAGTCTTTCTCAGAACCGATAAGACTCTAGACTTATGGTGTATCGGAGAGCCTTAGATGTAGATCGACGTCTATCTCAGACACTCGATACAGAATACCAAAGTCTAAATTATATTGGGATACCTAGATTTGAGATAAGATAAGATAAGATTAGATCACGAGTCATGGATTAATGTAATCAGATTAGATACATGTTATGATGTTTGTTTACGCTGTTATATATGTTTTATATGATTGCATTTAATACATTGTTTATACTGGGATATTTATATCTCACCGGAGTTATCCGGCTGTTGTCTTGTTTGTATGTGTGCATGACAACAGGTGGGACAGGTACAGGGTCACAGAGGTGAAGACAGATCGAGATTAGAGTGGTGATTCCGGACTTGGACTAGAGATAGGGTTTAAACACTTGATAGTAGTTGTTAAACCTGAGTATGCATGATTGTATATTTTATCAGAGTAACACTTTTATACTGCTATGTATAGGAGTTTGATTCCATTACCTTCCGCAATTAAAAAAAATAAAATTTAGACCATGTTTACTATAATTGATTTATTAGTCCCAATCATGATTACAAAGATGATTAGCGTTCGGGTCCCCACATTATATCTTAAAGATATAAGATTCCATATATTAAAGATATTATGACTCCCAAATCTACACGAGATCGCATCATAAATTAGAGATTATTCTCAAGTCTAAAAAGGCAAAACATTAGAGATATTAATAAGAAAACTATATCAAGGAATTTAATTCCTTTCAAATTATATAATTAATTTTTTTTATAGATAAAATGTAATTTATTACGTTAAGTTCAAGCTCTCAGACTCCTCCATGATGTATTATATAAGAAACTAAGCAGTCGGAGTGTACATGAGTTGTATGTGCTTGATATATATTACTCCACATAAATTTACAATATTTTTTATTGTAAAATATTTTAATAATTAACATTAAATTTAGCTTTCATCATATATGGAAAGTAACATGCATGAATATTTTTTGAGTAGTTTTTGATTGGTGGGTTTTGAGTTAGTTTTAATTGTTTCCAACTTTCCATATAAACATAAAGGAGGTAAGAATTACGGAAAATGTTTCACCAAAAAGAGTATAATCGAGATATTTCACCAATATACATAAATAATTAAGCAATAAATTTCACATTTTGTTTTGTTACCAGCCACAACCCGAATTCTCCATGTCACTTCAGGCTCATGAAATTTTACACATAAATATATTTTTAAAAATCTTGGGCTCTTTAGGAATTATTAAGAATTTAAAAACTTTTAAGGTATTTTTTGCACTTTAATGATTTATTTTAGGATTCACTTGCCAGAAAAATCAACAAATTAAACTGGTAAAACCTGGACTAGTTTTTGTGTATCCAATAGATCAGAAAAGTTCATTTGCTTCTGATAATTTGTTGAACCACCAAAGGTACAAAAACGTCAAGGGACATTAGTAGGTTGTTTTCAAACAATTCTTGGCCTCGAAATGGCATAAACTTTGACCCTCGTTTATATTTAGTCGATTGAGTTTAGCAAATTTTGATAGTCTATTCTGAAAAACTTTCAAAACTAATGTTGTCTTAATAGTGATGAAGATAATGATTTAATTCATGTCAAGTCGGGAATGATGATGACAAATCCGATCCACTTCGTCACAACTTCTAGATTATTTGAAGTGAAGACTTGGGCTAGAATGAAGATTTAATGTGCACGTGATGAGAATTTTCAGGTCAATTAGACAGAATCGGATAAGAGGACCTGATGATGAGACTTGATCACCGCGGAGATTAAATGAGGAATCTCCAATTAGAAAAAAAAAAAAAAAAAACCCCGGAGAATGGAGCTGGAATGGGGAAGACATCTCTGTCCCAGTGTCATCCTTAGTCTAAACGACCAAAAATTATCTCCATCAAAAAGCAATCAAAGTATTATTTCTCTCAGATGTAAAATACTTAAGTGACATTATTAGTGTTTGCTATAATTTTAAATCTGTTTTTCTTAATTTAACTGAAAAATTAAATCCTTTTTTGGTGAGCATAAATAATTTAGAATAAAATTGTAAGTATAACGAAGATATTTATTTATTTATTTTTGAAACCCTAATATAGGGGGGGAGGGATCGAACCCTTGCCATTTTCATGAGGAGAACAATTTGAGAACATTCGGGTACGGTACTCAATATTTGACCCGACCAGATCGAGTTATTTTATATATATATATATATATATATATATATATATATATATATATATATATATATATATATATATATATATATATAGTTTTGATATCCTGCACACCTATCGTGCACATATTTGTGAGCACTGATGAGGTGTCACTCACCCATTGGATGCGCAATTTTTCTATATTTCATCACATCCAATAATTCAAAATTGATTGAGAAAAAACAAAACATTTGATTTCATGTTTGAACATTTTTGAAACTTAAAAACAGAATTAATTAGAATTCGACATAAATTTTGAATTTGAGCTCAATTGATTTAGTCTTACTTAATTGAGCTCGATCAACCAAATTTTCGAATATCTTCTTGAAATTAAACGAATTGTTTGATTTTTAATATATTTACAAAGAATTAAGAAAATATGTTGAAACTCACGAGTAACTCAGGACTATCTAGCTAACAAAGTAATTAAACTTAATTGTGTCATGACTTCTATATTCTATACCTAGTTTTCGCTTCCCATTCTGTTAAAGTTTTGTGAATTAGCATACTTGTGAATTGTGACTTTTATAAGCATGTTGAAAATGTCACGTGAACATTATTTAATTTATTTATAAGAGCTGAAATAGGTAACTCTATAATATTTGATGATATTTATACTAATATACTTAAAATATTTGTGTTGAGGATCGAAGTTGAGTTTAGAGGGGGGGTGAATAAACTCTACACGTTTTTCGTTCTGATGAGGTACTAAAATCCTGTTAAGGATAGTAGTTGATCTTGTGCGAATACTTTCACCTGATTACAGTAAAACGTGCGGAAACAATCTGATGAAGTAGTTGAAAAACAATAAAACAGTAGGCAGCAGTTGTTTATGGAAGTTCGAAGATAAATTCTTCTACGTCTCCCCTTCTTCTGTTTCCAGAAGGTATAACTAAAAGACTTTGGATATTACAGTACAACACTTGTACACACCCACTTCAGAAGGACTTACACCTCAACCTACTGAAACTCTTAGTTTGTCAACTCAAAAAAATGCGAAACACAAAGTTCTGAAAAGACTCTTTTCAGATTACAGACTCTTCTTGATAAAGTATAAGTGATGTAAAGATTGTGAAGATTGTAAGAATTAGTAGCACAAGATGATCTATTAAAAGATCAGATACAAGCTATGAAGCGTGTGCTACTTTTCTTTGTGTTGAACTTTTTAAATGCTCAAGGAATTCTGATATTCGTCTGATAAGAGAGAAGCTTTGTTCCTTGAAAATGATAATAAGCGAAGTGTCGTGTCGAACAAGGATTTGATCCAAGTATATATATAATCGACTGAGTTCAACGTTCACAATCAGAGAAGTCTTCAGATAACTGATCAAATCAGCTTTATTACCGAAACAAGTTCCTGCAGAAAAGTATAAAACAATCAGTCTTGTTTTATACTTAATTGGGTAATATGCATTAAATGACTCCGTATAGTATTTAATGCTGCAATTAATACTATTACTAGGAACTCTTTAACGGTAACAATTAAGATAGCAACGTTAGAAAACGTTCTCTACTGGTTTCGTATTGTTATCAATTTCTACTGGTTTAGTTTTACTAGAACAGCAGCTACTGATAAGTTATTCTGTTTGTTCTGGTCTGCTGGTCTACTGGTTTTAGTTATCATCGCCACAACAAAATTCATGTCTAACAATTTGTATTAATAATTATGAAATTATGGCATATTTGATAATATATTTTAATATAGTCTTTTATATATTTATATATTTTCAAAAAAATTTAAAAAATTGTTTTTGTACCGTCAAGGCAAACGTTTAGATATTTTCAAGATCTGTAGTGTTTTTCATAATATAATTTGATATATTTTTAGCCTTTGAATCGTCGATACATGATATAAATTTTCATTATAATATAAGAGAATCACGTCATCTACTTCACATTGAGTACAGAGTTAGCGGTTGTTATAAAGTAGAAAAATTGATGGGATAATTTATAAATGGAGATAGATGCAAATAATCGAACCATTTCACTTTATTGACAGTAGTTGTAAGGACCGTGTATCGTATTATCGTAAATCTCATATGATTATCGATAATTAATGAAATTGTCATGTGATTATGTATTTGATGTATATCATGACAATGGAATTGAGAAACAAATATTGTACATGAATTGATGTTGTATGAATTTGATTTGAAAGACCGGACGCCAATACGTACAAAATCAAACATTCTGTACAGAACATGTGGCGCCCGAGCGGTAGAAAATTACCGCCCGAGCGCCAGGGTATCTGAAATGAGTATTCGGGCAGAATACTTCGCGCCCGAGCGGTAGTTTGTTACCGCCCGAGCGCGATGTAAATCATGTTCTCAGCCAGAATATGCCGCGCCCGAGCGGTAATTTCCTACCGCCCGAGCGCGGTGCAATTGTACTCGGGGGCAGAGTGTCTCGCGCTCGGGCGCGAGAATTCTACCGCCCGAGCGCGAGAAGCGGTGGAGTGATAAAATCGAGAATTCTGTACGTTTTCTTTCATTTTATCCTTACGCCTTCGAGAGTTATCGAGAGAATTTGATTTCTTTCTTCCAAATCGACTTTGAAACGCCGTCTAAACGCGAAACAAATTATATATTTGTTATCTGCGCCTTGAGAGCTTCTGACTGAGGTAATTTTCTTCCAGTTCCATCAGCTTTAAATATCAAGGTGCTGGAATATTATGTATTTGAAGTTGAATTTCTGATATGTAGTAGAATATCCGACAATAAACTCGTATTCGAAGTCGGAATTGAATTATGATATGATTTTGATTTGATATGAATTTTTGAAGTTTCAAATAATATTTGAAACTCATATTAATGGTTTTGAAGCGTGTTATTGATTGGAATGAATATGTTATTGATGTAGATCAAGTATTATATCAGTATCTTCAGGCTACATCAATTGGAACAAAGAATTGAGGTATGTTGCGACCGGGTAACATACGACAGGTATCTGTATTATATGATATATGATTGGATTGATTTGATTGGATTGGAATACGTGTCTATGTGCCTATTTGATGATTTGATGTGGCATACATGACAATGAGATTGGAGTATCGATGTATAAAATAAATGTTTTGTTAACACACATCATTTTATGCATACATCGATACATGACATGCACGTTGAGCTATGATCCTTGGATACCCTGATATGATTTGATTGGATTCCGGGGTTTGTGAACACAATCGCTATGCCGGTATTATATGACCCGTAAAGCATAGACAATTGTGGCCCCATATGATTGGATATGAGATGTGGGATTGACGACGCTTCGTCGACGTTGTCATATGTGTATTCCCATATCGGCCGGTGTGCCAGCTCGAGCATTGATTTGATTTGATAGCGATTCGATTGATTCTGACATGTGCTCAGTGGATGGGCATTTGACCTGATACCTCCACGACATACATGCATTGCATACCATATATCATTGTTTAGATATCTGTGGTATATATGATTGGTTGTTCCATACGGAGCTTTGCTCACCCCCAAGGGGGGCTGTTGTTGTCTTTGTGTGTGGACAATGGCAGGTACTCCAGGATATCAGGAGACCAGATAGGGTACTTCGGGAGGGAGCCACAGCTTGGGCTGAGGTTTATGTTTATGTCTTGTTCCCAGTATATATGTATATGTATCTATATACCGTGGCATGTCCCGAGGATATGAGATGTTTGTATGTGATTGGTTTTGATTATGTGTGGGCGTGTATTATGATTTGAATTTAGATACTATTTTTAGTATTTAAATATCAGAAGAGATATTTTGGGCTCATTATAAAGAAATTTTAAACTCGTTTTCCGCTGTGATTACTTAACCCTAATCAAATTGTGTTGTAATAACGATTAGGAGCTAAGGGCCCCACACAGTAGTGTAATTAAGTTTTGTTTATGACATTTTCGTAAATAATGTGATTATTTTTTACATTCTTACCTCAATATTTTTTTCCTCTAGAAAATGGTATTCAAAAAGCCCTATCTTTCTCTTATAATAAGGGTATTTTTTTATATTTTATTAAAAAGTTAGTATTAGAATAACTTATTTATATACCAAACACTCTATTTTTAAAAAATTATGCCGTTCACTTTTAAGAATGAGTCTCATGTGAGACCGTCTCACGGATCTTAATCTGTGAGACGGGTCAACCCTTCCCATATTCACAATAAAAAGTAATATTCTTAGAATAAAAAGTAATACTTTTGTATGGATGACCCAAATAAAAGATCCGTCTCACAAATACGACCTGTGAGACCGTCTCACACAAGTTTTTGTCCACTTTTAATCTCAAACAATACTACTGATCACTTTTGATTATTTTTTTTCTCATTTTTTCACAATCTATGAATTTAATTGCTTATTTGACATATCATGATCTTTTGCAAACACACTACTTGAAAGTTGAAACAAATCAACCAAAAATAATCTATCACGTACGTAAGTGGATTTACCTATATTTTGATCAGGGGTATGATCAAAATAGTTAAGGTAATTAACTAAGTTAGTGCACTGTAATAATAATACAGTCAACTCAAACGGCAAGATTTTTATTCAAGCACAATACAAATTTAGAAATAGAAGAGACAAGACTCGAAACATAAAATATCACAAGACAAATTAAGTGCATGAAAGGCAAGTCATTCAAATTATTTAATTTTATTAAAGTAGAGTCCGGTCGGGCAGGGTACTTTATGATGCCAGTTTCACTCATAAACATATTTTGAGATTCGGATATGATGGTGGTAATGGTGATAATGGTTTGCATTTGCTTTTACAACAGTCTGCATCTGTTGAACATAACACACCGACATTTTCAGTGCATTGCAGGAGTTTTCGGGATGGGGCTGCAGTAATAACCATTGAAGACATCGTCGTTCTTATGAATCCCGAATCTGCAAACGATATAAATTCTAAGTATTAATCAACCAAGTGCACGTATTGAGATGGTTAATCATATTAAAACATGTTGAATATCGAATCCGATGATCATATACGAACGACATTTCTATAAAAACCATGCATGGTGATCATTTTAGCTAATTAATCATGAAATAATATTAATATTTGCAGCACTTTTACATACTGTGTGATAAAGAAAAAGAAAAGAACAGTATTGAAGTAAGAGAGTTACTTACTAGGTGTTGAGAGGAGGAAGAGGCAGAAAAAAGCAAGCTTAATGAATGCCTTCTCCATGGATATATGAGTTTAGTTTTACTTGTATTATTTCATCTCCAAATGACTCCTTTAATTTTTATAAGAGGAAATTAGCTTTCGGGCGAGTCAATTTAAAATAGATAAAGAAATAAATTAAGAAAATATTAGCTGGTTTTTATATTATATTATTATATAAAATTCAGGAATCACGATATCATTTGATTGTTGCATGTGTATCGTTTTGTGGATTGGCTGTTTTAATAATTGACCGTGAATCATGTTATAGATTAATAATTATTAGGAAATTAATTGTTTGAAGGACAAAATAATATCAAATACTATTTGTTTTTCTTCAAAACTAAATATAATATTTGTTTTTCATTAGCATGCATGGAACGTCATTTTAAAATTTTATTTTGTATAATTAATGTGTTGCAGAGCAAACTAAGTAAAATATTAAAAAAAATAGTTTCTTGAATAATACATTGACTTTTCATTTGAAATTGTGCGTATCGGGTTGTATAACAATAATATTTATTTAATTTTTTAAATGATGCTGGTAGATATTAATGAAAATCTAAAGTGTTCTATTGACATATTGATCGATCTTTACATATATTTAATTAGAATATAATAACCTTTAAAAATGACATGCCGATATATTTTTTGAAAAGAAAACGAAAATTCAATCGTAGTATTTATTTTTATTTTGTACTAATTTTCTCAAATGGGATGATCTCCCTACTAAAACCACCAATTATGGAATGAGTACTCTTTGTGGTTATTTAAAAAAAATTCAGAGCAATAATTTTTTAACTCGATCATTATCTAGAATTGATAGTTTTCAATCAAGATTCCCACGCAATAAGCGTGATATTATTTAAAGAAGCCTGTGCATTCCATTGACGATAACTTAAAGAATTAACATATTTGACAAAATATCAGATAGTATTCTTTCATTTTTATCTTACCAATGAAAATAATTTTTTCTTATTTGGAAACGTTGAGGATACTTTTTTTTTGGTATCTCGGTTCATTTTTTTTTTTTTGGTATCGACCCCAAGAAGTCCCGGAACACCTGAAAGACCTGATGGTATTTCTTCACATTGGAAGGAAAAACAAGCTTCTTGGAAGAAGCACATTTCGTCATGTTTATCTCGGTTTTAATAGTGAGAACGGGCAAATGTGCGCTATTAAAGAAGTTAAAGTTGTCTCGGATGATCAATCTTCAAAGGAGAGCCTAAAGCAACTGAACCAGGAAATAGCTTTGCTAAGTCAGCTTTCGCACCCAAACATTGTTCAATATCACGAAAATGCTCTGATACCACTTGATATGATCGGTTAATACAATTGAGAGTGTTTAGAAGGAAGAGTTCAATAAACACTCTGTTTTTTATTATTTTTTGACGGATGAATCGGTCTTTAGATTGATTGATCCTGAAATCTTGTTTGCCGATATAAATCAGTCAACTAATAATAGTGCAAAAATAGACTGAAATATAGATTGAATACTCAGTGTAGAATATTGTGAAAACTGAATAAGTAATCAATTAGAACACACGAATTTTATGGATGTTCAGAGTCTTCAAATGCTCTTACGTCACTCCTTCTATCTCAAGGACATTTTTCCACTAAAAGCCTTTGATGTATACAACATATTGTAATAATCTACTTCAGTTGGACTTATACACTGTCAA
Source organism: Primulina eburnea (assembly GCF_022965805.1). NCBI lineage: Eukaryota > Viridiplantae > Streptophyta > Magnoliopsida > Lamiales > Gesneriaceae > Primulina > Primulina eburnea. The sequence continues at coordinate 2,503,505 of NC_133113.1, forward strand.
ACAAAAACTCTTAGATTTTCAAATTCTTTACAACAGAAAACAGATTTGCTCTTAACAGTAGTCTTATTGCTATACAAAGAAAAGAAGAGCGTATATGTATGCTTTGTAGATTTAGAAAATGCTTGAAGAGAGTATCGCAACTGATCGATGATCGTCAACAGTGTGTTCAGTTGATCAGCTATATATATAGTCTTCGATCCCAACGGCCGTATTGAATGCATTCAATGAAAAATATGCGTTGAATCATCGTTTAAGCTGTTGACTTTATCTGACAGTGGTACGAAATATCAGACTGTTATTGTAAGGCCCGAGATAATAAAGATGATATTATTTTAATCCGAGAGTATGTAATTGGAAACTTTTGGAGTGTTGAATTATATTCCAAGATGTTTGCAATTATTTAGGATTGAAATGGAATTATTTAGGATTGAATTGAATTAAAAAGATTGAGCGGGGGCCAATTTGTAATTAGTGAAAAGTTGAGGGACTAAAGTGCAAATATGAAAAATTGAGTGGGACACTTGTCTTGGTCACCCCTTGAACGTGTCATTGTGCACTTTAAAAATTCAGAATTGCATGAGGAAAACCGAAAGCTTCCATGGAAATTCTCAAGCATTTATTTTCTTTAAAATTTCGATTCGGCAAGATCCGTCTATCAGAATTTGAATCCGACTACAGTACTGTGTTTCTATCAACGTAGGCTACAACTGGACGTAAGTTTTGTTACGTTTAGACATGATTTAAAATTATGATATTGTCATAATTTGACGGGAATCATATATGGTGTTTCTGCTACCGTAGATATGGTATAATTGAAGTCAGATTAAAGAACAGACTGTTTATGAAATTGTTATGAATTTCAGAGTTGATTTAGTTGATATTCGATATCAAAGTTGTGTTATTATTCAGATTATGAATTGTAAGGGTATTGATTATGAATTCTAATATGATATTTATGATGTTGAGGTTGACGGGGTTATTCAGATTTTATTGTTATGCCGTCGAAACATCAGTAGATTAATATTGAGCAGATTTAGTATTGATTGAGATTGATCAGATTCAGTAATGATTTCGATTGTATTGTGATATCATTGATATGAATTAGATTGTATCTTGTTCAGATATGGATCAGATTATATACCGATTTGTGTATTGATCAGAACAGGTCTTGAATTGAGTTATATACTGATATGGTATTTATATGAATTGTCATTATCAGATTGATATGGACAGATTGGAATACCAGACTTCGTCTTCGTCAGACCTGGAAGACAAATGTATAATTCATGTGATATACGGGAAGACATAACTCAAATAAGATCCTATTTGAGTTTCCCAACAAAATCACATACTAGATTATTGTTATATTCTGATATGATTATGCCTTGTTTATATGTTGATATGCTATGCTTTGTTTACAGATTGTTATTCATTGCATTTAAGATAGGGAGTCTTGACAGATCTGTCAAACTTCTAGATGTTCGGTGATATCACAGCTTAGGGGAAGATCATTCTCCTATTGTAGATGTGGATACAGATCAGACCGAAGTCTAGGAATAAGACGTACAGTCACCCCGATTGGGAGGGTAGGTGATAGATCGTCTTATTCACACCGGGATCCCTAGAATTATAGTTGAGTCGAGTCTAGACATGATTTGACTAGCACTGCATGTGTTTATGGATGTGGTTTCATAGACTATGAAACCCATCTTTATTGCTTTCAGTCATGATAGCATGTGTTTATGATTTGATTAAACTGGATGTTTATCTGAATTGAGTTGCATGCATATTTTGATTTGATTTTGTAGATTATGAAATCTATTACTTTTGAATATGTTCATGATAGCATGTTTTATGATTTATATTGTTTCTATACATGCTTACCATGTTTTATACTGGGATTTATTCTCACCGGAGTATCCGGCTGTTGTCTTGTTTTGTATGTGTGCATGACAACAGGTGGGGCAAGATCGGGGTCGAGAAGATGATGAGAGAAGACGAGTTTAGCGTGGTGATTCCGGACTTGGATAGATTTTGTTTTATTACTTGAACGTTAGTAATTGAACCTTAGATTAGTTAAAAGATTGTTGTATCTTTATACTGAATTGTAGTTTTATACAGATATGTATATTATGTAGATGTCATTACCTTCCGCACTTTATTTAAAAATAAAAATTTTTAGACCCTGTTTTATCTTAATTGATAATTAAATCCCAAAGATGATTAATAAGAAAGATCAGCGTCCGGGTCCCCACAGTTATGCTCTGTTACATCTGTTCTGCTTGTGTACGAACTGTCGGTCTGTCGGCTGATACTACAACTGATGTCTTGGCTAACTGATCAGAAGTCAACTGATCAGCGGATCAGTTCAACTGGACATTTTCAGTTCAAACCAATGTCCTTTCAGTTTGGGATACTTTAGTTGACGGAGATTCTTCAAGTTCAGTTAATCGAGGTCTTCAGTTTTAAATATTGATTCGTTAACTGAACTTTTACGACATCGGATTTAAATCTTTTCAGTTACAATTTGTCTGATCAATTTGGTTTTTCAGTTCTCTTGCGAAGATATTTGTCAATCTTTGAAATTTCTAATATTCTAACAAAGGATAGCAAGATACGATGAAAAATTAGAAGTGTTCGAAAAAGAACGACTCTACTTTGAAGATATATAAGGTCTCTGAGACAAACGGTTTAAATGTTTGTGATTATTTTTTGAAATTTGAAAAGTTAGAGAATGACTGTTGGTGGTTCAAATTTATCCGCGTGAAATTAAATACATAATAAAAGGTGGATAATAATTGAATATTCATTAACATATTTAAAGAAATTTTATAATATTTAAAACATCATATCATTCAAAATATTGATATTATTTATGAGAGAGATAAATAGTCAGAGCTATGGTTCAGTCAAACTTTCCTTGAACTCTAGCTGGAAGGAGCAGCTTAAGTTATGGTGTAGTCTCCTTTGCACAAACTCGAGACGGAGCAGCTTGAGTTTTGTACCAATTTATTAAATTAATTCACCAGCTCGACTTTTATTTTCTCTAAACTTATGCATTTAATTTAAATTTATTAAGCCGAGAATATTTCAAAAAATAAGAGAACTTACCATCTGATAATGGCTTAGTGAAGATATCGGTAGCTTGTTGTTCTGTTGATATGTAATCTAGCCGAATATCAATCTTCATTACATGATCTCAGATAAAATGATGTCTGATTTCAATACGTTTTGTCTGAGAGTGAATTAATGGGTTGTATGTGATTGATATTGCACTGGTGTTATCACAGAAGATTGTGGATTCAACGGCTTGAATTTCATAGTCTCTCAATTGATGTTGAACTAGAGTGTTTGTACATAGCAGCTTCCAGCGGCTAGATATTCAGCTTCAACTGTTAATGTGACAATTGATGTTTGCTTCTTACTGAAACATGATATCAGTTTATTTCCAAGATATTGACATGATTCACTGGTTTTTTCCTATTAATCTTACAACCTGCATAAACTGCATCTGAGTAACTGGCCAGATTGAAGCTAGAGTCAACCAAGACCCATACCAGGAGTATCCTTTAAATATCTAAGTACGTGTTTAGCTGCAATGTAATGAGATAATTTAGGATTTTCTTCGAATCTTGCACAAAGACATGATTTTTGGTCGGCTAGTGGTTAATTATATAGCAATGACCAAATTAAACATCTATACATGGTTGTATCAACTGAAGTTTCCCTTTCATCTTTGTATAACTTGTCGAAGAGATCATTGGGGGATGATGTAGCAGCACAATTCTCCATCCTAAACATTTTAGTAATTCCTTGGTATATTTGGCATGCTTAATGAAAGTTCCGGTATCTAGATTTTTGACTTGTAATCTAAGAAAGAAAGTTAATTCTCATATCATACTCATGTCAAACTTATCATGTATAACCTTCGAAAATTTATCATAAAACTCGGGGTTACTGGAACCAAATATGATATTATCAACATAAATTTGTACAAACAATTAATGATCACCCTTTGTGAATCTAAATACAGTTTTATCTATGGTTCCAACAACAAAGTTGTGATCAATTAGAAACTTGAACAATGTATCATATCAAGCTCGAGGACCTGGATCGAATCATGCAATGCTTTATCAAGTTTTAATACATAATCAAGATAAACATGATAAATGAAATCAAGAGTTTAGGAGTTTGTTCAACATAAACTTCTTCATTTAGTAGTCCATTAATAAATGTTGATTTGACATCCATTTGATATACTTTGAATTCCTTAAATACATCAAATGCGAGGAAAATTTTATTTGTCTCAAGTCTAGCTACAAGAGCAAATGATTCATCAAATTCAATACCTTCTTTTTGTCTAAATCATTGGGCATATAGTTTGTCCTTATTTTTTTTACAACTATCCCACCTTCATCTAATTTGTTTTTAAACTCACATCTAGTTCCAATGATGTGTTGATTAGAAGGTCTAAGAACTAAATGTCAAACTTTGTTTCACTTGAACTAATTTTGTTCATTTTGCATAACATCCATCCAGCTAGAATCTGCTACAGCTTCATCTATTTTCTTAGGTTCAATATGAGATATGAATACATCATACAATAATTAATCAATCATTTGCTTTTTAATTCTAAGAGGAGCGATTGGATTATCGATGACAAGCTCGAGTGGATGATTCTCATTCTACAGGAGGCTAGGTCAAAAGGGATTGAAACTTGATATTGGGTAGTTTGATTCTGATTTGAGCTTGCAAAAACATCTCCTTGAGGTAAATCTGGCTGGTAGTTGTCCAACGGCTCGACTTTAGTAGTAGCTTGATTTTCCACAATAATGGCTATAGTTTGTTCGTGATCAAAGCCAAACGTTTTTCTTAAATTTATCTCATCATTGATGTTATCATTGATATTAGTATCATCTAATCTATCATTTAATTAGCAAATTAAAATTATTAGTTGGCCTTAATATTTATTAGTTGTTGACGTTTCTTTCTCAACCAGCTAGACACAACTGGCCACAAGAAAGTGGTTTTTCAAAGTATTGAAGGAGCCGGATGGACTAGTGAACTGTTATATATTCACTTGGATGATCTTTTAACAAATAAAACAGATTATTGAACTGAAGCACATAAATATAATGATTTGTAAAGTAAATAACACAAAATATACGGAAGTTTGAAGACAAAATAATTTTACCTTCTTCACTCAATGAAAAAATTTAATAGAAGAATTTTGTTTTACAAACAACTCATTCCAATTGGGACTTATTCACCGTTAAACTGAAGCTCCTAGTACACTTATTAACAACAAATATAAGCGAGTTGTCTTTATAACTCTAAGTTCGAACAACATAACACAACTCTCTGACAAATAGATTGAACAACTTATATTAAATTGTATTGTTAAATTTCTTGACCTTTGTTCGTAAATTTTTATTGGTTTTTTTTTTTTTATGATGTAGGAACCCGCCGCTGTTACCTTCGATGCGCACTTGCTGTAGTTGGTTTATTTGTATGGATAGATTATATACAATCTTACTCATGTTTAAAGATAATCGAAAAATTTAAATTGAACGAGTCTCAAAGTGTAGAATGGATAATCCAATCCAAATCTGATTGAAAATCTTAATTTGCTTGGTCTAGTTTGATTGATTATTAATAATTGAAAATCTTAATTTGGTTGGTCTAGTTTGATTGATTATTAATAATTTATATTAGTATTTTTCACACACATCAGTATGTACAAAATAGTAAATACAATATAAATATATATGTTTATTTTTATAATCTAAATTAAATTTAAAAATTATTATTAAAAAATATTGGAATGAAATAAAATAAAATTATAAATGATGGATTAGTTTAAATAAATTTAAATATACTTATTAATTTTTACTCCTTTAAAATAGAATCGGAAGTTTATAACAATGAGAATATTTTAGACGAAGTGCAAAAGATTTCAGCTTTCATACGAAAATCAATGACTTTTAGGTGTCATTTTTTTATTAAAAGTAACTACGGGAAGCATACATACATACAGGCGTGTCTAATCCGGGTTGTATTCGTGAATCCATCAAATTTATTTTTTTATATATATTTTTCAAATACAAAATTTAAAATTTTAAAAATTAATTAATCATTAAATTTATATTAATAATATTTAGTAACAAAAAAATATTATCACAAGTTAAAATCTATCAATTTTGATTAAATCAAAAATTAATTATCAATTTTGTTTCAATTAATAGTTAACTTATAAGGCAAAAATTTGTGTGAGACGGTCTCACGGGTCATATTTGTGAGAAGGATCTCTTATTTGGGTCACTCATGAAGAAGTATTACTTTTTTATGCTGAGAGTATTACTTTTTATTGTGAATATGGGTAGGGTTGACCCGTCTCACGGATTATGACCCGTGAGACGGTCTCACATGAGACTCACTCTAACTATAAATACGTGTAATTATTGTTTTCATGTTAAATATATTTATTTCAATCTTAAAATATTATATTAAAAAAATTATGATTAAAATATTTATTATTAAAAATATATATTTACATATATATGTACGGGTCGGATTCCGTTAAACTTGGGATCCACTTGGGACCCGATTAGACAGGTTTATTAATGGGGTAGGTTTTGATCCGGCTCATTGTCATCCTTAAGCGTGAGCAAAATTTTGGTTTAATGGAACAAACCCACCAAATTAAATTAATTCGAAAATTTTGTTTTATTAATTATGAAGTTTAAAAAAAATAGATTATTTCAGTTTCGGATTTCAAAATTTGGTTAAAAGATTAAACCAAATTATGTTTTAGTTAGGGCCTAAAATAATAAAATTTGTTTAGGTCTTACCTTTATATTTTAGTAGCATGACCCAAATTTGATAATGAAACTGGATATGTTCTCATGTCCAAGAAATATTATATACTATATAATTTAAAAAACAAAAATCTTGAAAAACGTAAAAGAATTTATTTTTTTTAAAAAAAAATTGGTTTTTATCGGTTCAGTTTCAATAGTGAATTAGTTCCATTGGGCATAAAAATTTCGGTCGATATGATTTAACCGATTGCTCATTCCTAATTATTAAATAATACCACGTGTCAGGATACATGTGTTATATTCAAAATATTTTAGCCAATCGAGCCGGCCTTAATAGCTATTAATTATTAATGTATATTTTTTGAACGACTAAACTTGTTGGACCGATGAAGTTGTTACTTCAAGTGCGGAGACGGTCAGTCAAGTCTAGTGATACTAGCGTATTAAAAAATGAATAATGGCAAATGTGGCTCAAAGCAAATAACACACCGAGTTTGGATATTAACAACTCACATATCACTCATTCTTCCACTCAGAAAAAAATACAATAGAAGACTTTGATTATTACAACCACTTGTACAAACTCACTTAAGATTTATCTCTTCCCTGATCGAAACTCTTCGATACCATTAAAAGACTTGATTTATACAACTAATTGTATAAACTCACTTCGATTTAGGTATTATCCCCCTTGCATAATCCAAATTCCTAACAACTACCAGATGACTTTGATCTTTACCACTCTTTTAATAACCCAATCCAATTTATAACTTATTTACTGCCTAATTGGAACTTCTAGCCACAATTCTGTCCGTTAAACCCTTGGTTCGAACAGTTTTGCTAATTAATTTAGTGACTGTTGAAGTCTTAAACCAAAATAAGATATATGTCTCACAAAATACAACCCGTGATACAATCTCACACAATTTTTTGCCCATAAAATGGAGTAACTGGATAGCATTAACAAAAAAACTTTTGGGAAGTTGTAATATTAGGTACGTATATTTGTTTTTGTTTTTTTGCAATATTTTTATTTTTGTTATCAAATTTCTATCTTAATCATATATTCTTAAATTTTTTGACAAATTTAGTCATTTTTCAATAGGAGTGTTGATGTGCAATATACACGTCAATAATATATCATCATCATATCGACGTCACATCAGAAGCACGTCAGAAAAGAACTAAAATTATCACAAAAAAAAAACAAAGATCATAGACTAAACTGAAATTTGATGACATTGATAACAAAAATCACGAAGTAATATATACAAGACCAAAAATGTATTTTTCCCTTTTTTAATCAACTCATATCATTAACATTATGAAAAATTGTTTTAACTACTAAAAGCCATGATAGATAGCATCCCTATTGGCATATAAAATTAAATATCCAAAATATAAAGTTATCTGACCTAAAATTTTGGTTACAGAATACATGATTTACATATTCTAATTCGAAATGTAATGGCTTGGACCCATCAGTCTCCATAAGATTAGGGCATCTCCAATTTTGGTGCAGGGGTTCTTATCCAAGGGAGCTGCGCTTCGCCAAATTTGGCGCAGATGGGAGCTTTATTTTATTCTTTTTGTTTTTAAATTATAAATATTTATATTAAAAATTATAATATTATTTATCTTTAAATAATAGCATAATATTTATTATATTATTTTAATAATTAGATATTTAATCATAAAAACTGAAATATTTAATTATAAAAATTTATAAATAGATTTTAAAATAATTTTATAATTAAACATCTAACACACAAATTTATTGAATAATATTTAAATATTCAAGAACACATTTAAAATAAAAATGCGAATTCGAATTCAGATAATTTAAATGCAAATATAATAAAAGATAAACAAACTAAATCATCAAAAAATTTGAAGCATTTTTGGATCGCCAATTGTGCTTAGATCCATGTACAAAACTTTATCATCCTCCTGAATTTAAGCCAATTCTATTAGTTTTTGACGAATTTCTAGTTTTTTTTTTGCTCATTTTGCAATGCTAACAGCTTAATATCATAATTTTGTTGCATATCGGTAGATCCCTTTTGCAATACATTGATAAACTCATGATGTCCTTCCTTCATCGTAGAAAATTAATTTTGAAACATTTCCTTCTCTTTTTTCTTTAATTTGGATTTTTTCACTCCAAGAAGTCGTTGAGATGGAGTTCCACATTCATTTTCATCACTGCTTAAATTAATTGAAAATGAATTTAGTGCAGGGGAACTTAATATTGGAGATTCTGGTTCTTGAGTATCCGACTGTGATGAATCCAAATTTGTGACATGTTGTTTGGATACTATCATCGGTGCACTGTCGTTGGTCGAAAATTTCTCCTTATATTTCATTATAGGACAAACATGATCAAACATGAATCTTTTAGTGAAATTTTTATCTTGCATCATTAAATCTTTTGTCATGTTCAACTGCAGAGAAATATGTTCATATAAGAAATAGACTTAGAGCATTCACGTAAATATAATAATAAATACTTACAATATCTTCTACAGATGCGTCACTCGGCTTCAGCTTTTCAATCATCCACATAATTTTCTAATAGAACGGAGGATAACTTGCATGCGATTGCAATGATCTGATATCGCGTACTTGTATGTTATTTGATTTGCCGGCATTGAAAGCTTCTTCAATCCGACTCCAAAATCGTTCTTTGGATTAGTTTATACCGATGATAGGATTTTGCAAAACGTCAAGATAAACAAAACACAAGAGTTTATCTTCTTCAATAGCGCAATTAGTTGTTCGGAAAGTGGAGTCCATTGAATTTCTTTGAACAATGAGATTTTTTGGTTGTAGATTGTAATGTTTATGATTTAATCAACAAACAAGAAACTTATTTATAATGGGAAGGTGGCCTACCAGTCAAAAACGCATCTACCAGTCCAAACTCATCTACCAGTCCACACTCGGCTACCAGTCAAAATGTATCTACCAATCAAAACTCATCTACCAATCAAACTCGGCTACCAGTTAAAACGTATCTACCAATCAAAACTCATCTATCAGTCCAAAATACATCTACAAGACATCTATATAATGTAACTATAGTATCATACTTTCATACAGATTTTACCTTCTTTCTAAATTAAAAATGAATCTGTATTTTCTATTTGATGTAAACTCATCTAGCTCATCTTCATTGTCAGATAATGAAGATGATATTCAATTTGTCGTAAACTTTGAAAATAGAAGAAGAGCAATACTGTCAAATATAGCTCGAGAATAAGATTTAGTTACTGCCTACATCATCCAACAAGAACGAGAAGTCACACACGGAAAATCAATTCCAGATCACATATTCATCCGACGCGAACTTGAAATAGCTGATCATAAGTTGTTTAACGATTATTTTGCTGAGAATCCAGTCTATAATGAAGCAATGTTCCGACGAAAATTTCGAATGTCTCGAAATCTTTTCCTTCGGATAGTAGATGTCGTAAAGAATCACGATGTTTATTTCATACAAAGAAGTGATAATTTGGGATGGCCCGGGCTATCGACTAATAAAAAACAACTTCTTCATTGAGAATGCTAGCATATGGATTACTTGCAGATGCTACTGATGAATACATCCAAATAGGATAATCTACTGCAATTCAGTGTATGCAACGCTTTTGTCGAGCTATAGTGGAAGTTTTTGCGGAGCAGTACTTGAGATCACCTACTGCCAATGATGTTGCTAGACTTCTCTATATTGGCAAACAACGAGGTTTTCCTAGAATGTTGGGAAGTCTCGACTGTATGCATTGGAGGTGGAAAAATTGCCCCACAGCTTGGGTGGGACAATATGCAGGTCGTAGTGGTTCTCCAACAATCATTTTAGAAGTGATAACTGATTACTATATTTGGATATGGCATGCATATTTTGGTATGCGTGAAACCAATAATGACATAAATATTTTAGAGTCTTCCACTCTATTTTCCAATATTGTACAAGGAGATGCTCCTCTAGCTCATTATACTATAGGAACAAAATAATATGACACTGGATATTATTTAGCTGATAGTATTTATCCGAAATGGTTAAATTATGCAAACTATTCATGATCCACGTGGTCCAAAGAAGCAGTATTTTGCGATGAAACAAAAGTCATGCAAGAAAGATGTAGAGCGTACATTTGGCATTCTTCAGTCACGATTTGTGATTGTGACATCTCCAGCACGTGGTTTGAAGAAAAATCATTTGAATGATATAATGAAAGCATGTATTATACAATTTGATAATCGAATATGAACGTGATCTTAGTGCTCAAATTCAAGATGCTAGAGAATCACTGACTCCAATGGTAGAAATGACTGTCAATGAGCATATCAGATTTCGAGAATTTGTCGCTCGATATAAAAAAAATAAAAGACAAAGATGCTCATTATGTATTACGGAATGCTTTAATTGATAATTTATGAGATGAATATGATAGTACAAATATTTGAAGTTTCATCTGTAATATGTTATTTAATTTAATGTCGTATATTAATTTTATTTCACCAATTTTAATTAATTCTATTTCAATTCTTATAATATAGATTTCAATAATATATTTAAAATAATTAAATTAAATCTTTTTTTAATATTATCGCAATTATTAATAATATAATATTAATTATATCAAATATAAAATGGAATTATAATTATATCACTAAATTTAAAAAATACACATTTAGTAACTAATAAGAAAAAATTAAATAAATCAACTAAAAAATAATATTCCGAGAATTGTTTTTTTAGAGTAAGATTTGAAGTAGATGGGTTGTAAATGAATATTATATTTGCTGTAGAAACTACACTATTTTAAAATAGAGTTGCTTTAAAATAGAGGTTTGGATTGGAGATAGACTTAACTTTCTTTCTTTTATAACAATGTAATGTGATGTAGTTAAATTAAAATAATTGCTCTTTATTGCACTGAAAAATATAATTAAACAATTAAAGCAGTATTTAAAATGAGGAACGGCAACATTAATAAGAAAATTCTAAAAAAATCATTTTAAAATCATACAACTAGCTTTATGCTGGTTGGTCAACTCCATTTTTGACTACTTACATTATCTTTCTCAGGCCAAACATATTCTAAAATCTAAAGGTTTTGAATTTTTAAATTCAAAGTTTCTCTTTATTTTAAAATCTTATAATGTATTATATATAATGAACGTTTATTTAATTTTAACCCTCCATGACTATATAAAGTCATTAAAAAAAGCAAAAACTAATTTCTAAATTTTTTTAAAAAATTTTATTTTAAATAAATTATGTGTTTATATACAAAATTTAATTTTCTCTTAAAAATATTTCCATCCTTGGTGGGTACGTTAGGTTTCTGGTTCAGAGAAATATAAGTAACGTATAATTGTTACTCATCTTTTTATTTGTTTTTAATTAATAACAATTCTCAACTTCCTTGCCTAACTTTATCCACCAGATTGGGATTATTTCTTTCTAATTCGGACAAATAATATATTGTACTATTTCAAATTCCTTGAATTTTAAAATTATCTAAAAAGTGAAAAAAAAATTATTACATTTATTTTAAATAGTTATAAAACGGGTATTTTTAAAATTCTTAATTTTACTATAATCTTCAATTTTTTACACGAAAATTATTTAAAAAATAATATGTGCAAATGATTATTAATCTATTGTTAATGCATGGAAAACCGATGGTCTTACATACGAAGTTCTAACATATATCTACGTAGAAGTACAATAGTTACAAAAAACATTACTATAAATGGAGAAGGGGGCTCTGTTTTAGCTCCCAGTCTTGCAAATTTCATGCTTGGATTGAATGAATTTTTTGGTAGGAAACAGAAGTGCAAGATAACAGACGATGGCGGCAAAGGTGGTGGATGAATTTGTGCCTCATCCGGTGAAAGAACAGCTCCCCGGCGTAGATTACTGCATTAACAGCAACCCTTCATGGGGTCGGTAAATCTCTTCGCTTCGCGTACTTCGATTTAAAAAAATTTCTTGAGCTCCCTCTCAGACGAATTTGAGTAATTGTTTGTCTAGAAATTGATTGACGAAGACCTTAAATTTTAAGTGAGATGGTAACGGAACCAATGTTTTGTTTATTCTATGAAAATTATTGCAACCAACAATCTTGCTATCAATAATTAAGCTCATTCCAATCAATGGGAACGCTTACCAAAAACTATAACGGATAGTGATGATGAGATTCAAATGTTTTAAACCGTACAACAACTCAAGCACCACGTTTTGATTGTTACTATTGCACCCAACACATGTTCATTCGTCACATTATTTTTTGTTTATCTTTCCCGGAATGTCATGAAACCCTGTGAATTTAACTTGGTTGGTCCAATATTTTTATCAAGATCATAGATGATCAGAACTGTTGATCTTTTTCTACCATTTGCCAATATTTTAAGTCTTGATGTTCTGCTTAATTTTAGCTACTAATCTGATGCAGGGGAAGCCATTGTTCTGGGATTTCAGCATTACTTAGTAATGCTGGGGACTACTGTCATTACCTCTACCATCATTGTTCCTTTCATGGGTGGTGGAAATGTAAAATTTACTTCAGAACCATCGTTTCGATACCCGGCGATTCTCAATAATTTAGACTTAAAACGAAAACACTTCTTTTATAGGTCGAAAAAGCGCAATTGATACAAACTTCGCTGTTTGTTTCCGGTATCAACACACTGTTGCAGACCTGGTTCGGCAGCCGGTTGCCAGTAGTGATAGGCAGCTCGTTTAGATTCATCATCCCATCTCTTTACGTTGCGTTCGCACAAAGATATTACATATTTTATCTTACTCCTTATCTGGTTAGCTTGCAACATCTCCTTACTCCTATATAACGAAATTTATGCTCTTTTTGTTAACGTGAAAAATTTTATCCTATTGTTGATTAAGAGGTTTTTAAGAACGATAAGGGCCATTCAAGGAGCGGTTATGGTTTCATCCGTGCTGCCTATCTTGCTTGGTTTTCTGGGAATTTGGAGAATAGTTGTGAGGTAGGCGATTTTAAGTTGTGATATTCTTCGTCACTTAGCAAAATCTTGTTTCGTTCCTAGTTGGTATCTTGTATCGATTTTATAGCTCAATATACTTAGTCTAACATTGTAGATTCTTGAGTCCACTTTCTGCTGTGCCTCTAGTAGCTCTTGTTGGACTTGGGCTATATGAACAAGGATTCCCTCTGGTACGAATTTATACGAATGATATTAATATCGTGTTTATATTTATAATCGATTTTGGTTATCAGTATAACCAAAATGCTGTATTCACTGCACGGAAATGGAGATTTAAGTTGCAACTCTATTCGCTTATTCATCTTTCTTGTTATCCTTATAGCTTGCACAATGTGTGGAAATTGGACTTCCAGAGCTGATTCTTCTTATTCTTTTTTCTCACGTGAGTATATTTTTATATCAAAGATTAAGTCTGGTAGACGCCTTTATCTCAAGATTCACTAGCTTTACCTACTTCTTGTATTGTATTAATGCTTTGGTGACAAACAATTCTTCAAGATGTTTATGACCTCCTGGCGCTCATCATTTTGTGGCAGTATGTACATGGATTCTGGAGCAGTAAACGTTCCAGTTTTTGATCGCTATGCTGTCCTAATATCGGTAGCAATAGTGTGGGCATATGCAGCTCTTTTGACTGTAGCTGGTGCATACAAAAATCGGCCTCTGAACACTCAGTTAAGTTGTCGAGTTGATCGATCCGGACTCGTGGGAGGATCCTCGTGGTACGTGTTTAAGAGAACAAGTTACTCGAAAACTAGGTGTCGGACTCGTGTGCTTATTTTACTGCTCAAAAAATACATGCAGGATCAGCATTCCATATCCTGTTCAATGGGGTCAACCAAGTTTGCATGTTGGGGAGGCTCTCGTTGCACTAGCAGCAGCTTTTGTCGCTCTTGTTGAGGTTCAAGTCGATTAATCGCAAATTTCCCACACAACAAAAAGTTTTCTTGATCAATGAAATTTTGTTAATTTCCCTTTAAAGCGCACACATGAATCTTGTTTTCCCACATTTCGAGTACATAAAATTAAGCTCTGTTGTTTAAACTGCCATAATTTTTCATTTTGGCAGTCGACTGGGGCGTTTATCGCTGCATCAAGGTATGGGAGTGCTACACATGTACCAGCTTCAGTTATGAGCCGAGGCGTCGGCTGGCTGGTGGGAGGAGACCTCATTATGCATCACTATATATTTATCTGTGTTCATTTTTCTCGAATATATTGTTTCGACTCTTACTTTCCTCGGATCCTGAAACACAGGGAGTCGGCATTTTCTTGGATGGTTTATTCGGTACAGGAACTGGATCTACCGTATCAGTGTAAATATATCTTAGGCCCTGCTCGATAAAACAAGTAACTGAGATTTTCATTCTTGACACTTGGTCTACTTTTTCCTCATCTGTTTAGTGAAAATGTCGGCTTGTTGGCTCTAACGCGAACTGGAAGCCGAAGGGTGGTCCAAATATCAGCAGTTTTCATGTTGTTTTTCGCGATATTAGGTCCGTTACTCGGCACACATTTCATATTCTCGTCAAAGAATAATTATGTTACTTTAGATTCATAAATGCAATGTACAGGCAAGTTTGGAGCAATTGTTGCTTCCATTCCGTTGCCAATCGTCGGAGCTCTCTATTGCGTCCTATTCGCCCTTATGTGTATGTACTGTATTCCTCTGTTCTTACCCTTTCTCCACTAATCTAAATATTCGTCATATGGTTCGAACGACTTTCTGATCATGTCCATTTTGTTGTATCCCTTCTGTTTAACGTCTTATATCACACGATTCGATGATCATCAATCACGCGTCACTTGGCTCATACGACGTCCTAACTATGTACATTTTTTGTATATGTGTGTGCATCATCCCACATGCAGCTACTGCAAGTCTAGGCTTGCTACAATACTGCAACCTCAATAGCTTCAGAACAAAGTTCATCATAGGTTTCTCAATCTTCATGGGACTTTCGGTTCCGAGGTACTTCAGTGACCATGTGATCACATCAGGTCGTGGCCCGGTCCACACCCACTCCACTTGGGTACGTACTACGAAAAATCATCAAATTCTTCAAGAACTCAATCTTCGTTTTAGTCCAAGAAATGACATGTAAATCACAATGTGCTGCAGTTTAACAAAATGGTGCTAGTAATCTTTACTTCCCCAGCCACGGTGGCCGGAATCGTCGCTCTATTTTTAGACCTAACGCTTGGACGGAGACATAGCTCGACTCGAAGTGACAGTGGGAGGCATTGGTGGGCTAAGTTCAAGTACTTTGATAGAGATCCAAGAAGTGCTGAGTTTTACTCTCTTCCTGGTGGACTTTCCAAGTATTTTCCGTCGGTTTAAACCAGTGGAAGAACCGTCGAGTCAATCTATAAACACTGTTAGTCAAATATATTGATTCTTGTATATTATTACATCTTATAATCCTATAGAACAAAAGTGAATGATGCTTACACTATGGAATTGAGAGACGTATATAAAAAGGACCAAGACCAGTCAATCCCAAATACCAACAAAAACTAATATTGTATTAGATAATAGATCAAGAATTTAATTTTTTTTTTAAAAAAATTATGAACATACTATGTGGCTTTAATCCGAGCCGTACTTGTGTAACATGGGGCCTGAGGCGATTCTAAAAATATAGGAACAAAGAAAGCTAAAAATCGAACGTAAATTACTCCAAATTGAGAAGATCAACTGTGGAAGCTGTTGTAACTGGCCGGAAGCCAAACAAAACTAATGACGGTCGATTTTTCGGTTGTGTCAAAACTTCACAAAATTGATATGAAAAGATACTATCGTCGTGGGATTTTCAAATCCATGCTCGGTTTGAAATTTTGGCCAGCATCGGTGGAGATATCTTCAGTCAAAGTTGTGGCGGTTTCAATCGTGAAGTTTTGAGAATCAGAGCTTTCCGAAAATATAGTTGCTTTTAATTTTTGACAACCGGTGAGACGATAAAACCTATCAAATGTGCCAAAAATGATTGAAAAAGGAAATTGAATAAAGAAAAAGAGAAGGGTGAATCTAAATCTTTTATATTGTTCTTGTGGCCTTTCCAAGTATTTTCCATCACTTTAAACCAGTGGAAGAACAGTCGAGTCAAATCTATAAAACTTTTCGTCAAATATATTGATTCTTGTATAGTTAAGGAACGACATTTGGATCACATTGCTATCATTTAAATTTTTTTTTTAAATCTTAAATTATTATTACAACTTATAATCATACAGAACAAAGTGAATGATGCTTCTTACACTATGGAATAGAGAGATATGTATATAAAAAGAACCAAGACCAGTCAATCACAAATACCAACAAAAATTATTAGATAATAGATCGAGCATTTAATGTTTTTGACAAAATTATGACATACGATGTTGCTTTAATCAGAGCCAGACCTTTGTTACATGGGGTCGGACGAGATTCTCAAAATATGGACCCAAAGAAAGCTGAAAATCGAACCTAAATTATATCAAATTTGGAAGGTCGGCGATGGAAGCCGAACAAAACTAGTGACGAACGATATTCTTGTTGTGTCAAAATTTCCAAATCCAGACACGGTTTGAAATTTTGGCTAACGTCACTGATATATTGTCAGTCAAAGTAGAGATGGTTTAATAATAAATTTTTGAGAAACACTTTAATATAGCATACGTCGAGAGTTTTCAAAAAATACAGTTGCTTCTCTGACCTCATAACAAGTCTGGGTCTGCCTTTAACTGTGAATCTAAATCTTTTATAAATTAATAATGATCACTTCATTATTGAATTAATCAGTTGATTCCTAAAATATGAGATAGAATGACGACATTGTATTCTACTCATTAATTTTATTTTTTTTTAAAAAAAAAATTAGATAATCATTTTCTTTTTAATCTAAAAACTCGATTCTTGAAGTCGAATGGCAGTGGTTCTTGATGAAGTCATTGCACTTTCTGCTCAGAATGACTTGGGCAATCCTGAAGAAGACAGCAAACATCTGACCCCTTCAAGTAAAGTACTGTCAGATGATTTGCCATTCCTACACTCTTACAATATGCAATGAACTCATTTTAACAATATTCAAGCTCATTGCCAGAATTCAGTTTCATTACTTTCCTTCATGTCTGGTTCTGAAGTAGTTTGTGTCAATCTTTGAACTTATCCAAGGATTCACTCTTGTGTTTCAGTATATATAGCCAAACTCTTCATGTGCAATCATCTTTTATTTTCATGTAGAATTTGTCTCCTCCCAAGGTAGTGGTTCTTGATGCCCCCACAAATATAAATGAATGTAATCCAGAGGTACCTTTGATATATGATGACCCTTAGCAAATTTAACTCTAGTGGATTTTCCTTTAACACAATCTTCACATAATTCCAAGGGAGTGAAAGGCTTGCTCCCTAATATCCTTTGTTTGTGAAGTTCCATCGAACCTCTTTCATTGACATGTCCCGGGCTGTTAATTGTCCCACATCGGTAGGATAAATAACCTGGGAGTTGCATATATTGGCTTGGACAATACTCCCCCTTGAGCTAGCTTTTGGGATTTAGTTAGGTTCAAGTTCCAATCTTTACATGGTATCAGAGCCCGGGTTTCACCGTTATGTGTTGGACTGCCTATAATTAGGCCACCCGTTCTGCCCATAATTGGGTCATTTGTAAAACTCCACGCTCCAGATGTTCATTCATGGGCGTGAGAGGGGTGTGTTAATTGTCCCACATCGGTAGGATAAATAACTTGAGAGTTGCATATATCGGCTTGGACAATCCTCCTCCAAGTCCAAGTTCCAATCTTTACACAGGCGAAGGTGCCATATCTTGGTATCACACAGTAGTCCCTTATGACTGATGCATGTTCCATCAGGCTGATCCAAACATAGATTTTCCTGATAAAATATACAGCACACTTATTCTTGATCCTTTCATTAGGACCAATAGCCCTCTAGAGACAATTAGCTTCCATTTTCTGCCTTGAAGGAGTATCCCAGTTAATCCAAAGTTCCAAGAGAGACTGGATTCCTCGAGCTCTGGAACATATATTACATTATGAAGAATTTGTTCCCTCCAATGAGGGGAGCTCTTTGTGCGCGGCGTAGCATAAGGTCTAACTGTTGGTGGTTAGCTGAATCACCATGATTTACCTCTTCTCACAATCCTGTTGGGCCGGGGCTGAGAGGCCTAAGATGAGCGATTTTATCTTTTGGAGCAATTATGAAGAATTTGTTCTGTAGTGTCTTGCATTTTCAATTTTATTATAGAAACTAATTAAATATAAAATTACTGTTTTGATATTTTAATGAATGTGTGAATAAGTATTCAACCGAATAAATCAGTTTTTGTAGATAAAATAATAGGAAATATTTCTTTTAGTGTGGAGTTCAGGATTTATGGGATGAATGTTTTTTTCAATTTGGTGCAGAGATTATACTATTTTAAAGTTAGTAATGCACTTAAATAAAAGTAGTAGGTTGGAGATGACATGAAGCTGATATCAGTAAGGTTCTGTCTGGACAAATACTTATAATTTTTTTTTTATAAAAGTGTTTTTACAAAATATTTTAAAAATTGGTTTAAGAATAAATATGTGTTTGGACAATTATTATATAAAAACTTTATACAATTAAAGAATAAGATATTTTTATTTGCATAATTATCTTCATTTCTAAAAACATCAAACAACACATTATAATTGTCCTTTAAAAACTATATTTAGATAACAATATTTTTAACAAAAAAATTTCCAAAATAATTATTTTTTTTTTTATCTAAACACATACTTTAATTTATTTTCAACTTATAAAAAATATTTTTCCAAAATGAAACTAATATCTACTTCACCTTTTATCAATCACGTCCTTGTTGATCCTAAATTGCATATTAGTCATTCGAGAAGTTGGGAAATAGTGATATGTGAATCTCTTGATCATCAGCTGGGGAATCAATATTAGCTACGGGTGGGCGTTTTTTTTGGATTCGGGTACCCAAATCGATCGGGTCCGAGTGGTTTTTTTTTTTAAAAAAATTTGGTTCATGTAATTTCATATGGTGTCGGGTTTTTTCCCGGGTATCCTATCGAACCAGAATAGTTAGTTTTTGGGTTTGTGTTGGTATTTTCGGGTAAAATACCCCCATTTATTAATAATTAAATTAAATACCATGTTTAATTTTTATTTTTTCAAAAAAAAAAAAAAACTACATAGTATCAACTATTGACCACATTAAATTTAGAATCTCACTTTTTTGTGATAATTAGTATCTCACTTTTTATCACATATATTTTTTGTTTATTTTATTTTTTTGATTGGATATTTGCACTCTATTTTTTGTTTTACACTCTATTTGCTTAAAAATTTCTTTAATTTTATCCGCACAATAATAAAAAGTTAACGTTGGAGCTCCAAAACAATAATATAAACTTCTCCATAAAAAAAATTATATAATATAAACTTCAAATTCTACAATACTCAAAGCCCATATTACCAAATAAATCCTAATCTAGTTCGATTTAAGGGTGTAAATAAAATTCGTTAATTTTTCGAGCCAATTCTAAAATATTTAATTAGTATTTGATCTTCTCGAATTCGATCTGAACTCAAATATATTCGAACTTTTTTTTGAGCCGAACTCGAGCCCGATTTATTTTGTTCCATAGTTCGTGAAACGCTCGCGAGCCTGAATATTTTTTATATAATATAATTATCTATTAAATAAATAAATTTCAAACATTTTGAGTATTTATTTTCGAGTAATAATTAAAATAGTTCGTGAATATATTCAAATCTTTTGAATCAAACTCGAGCCAAAAAATTTAAATTCTCAAACTTTAAATCGAGCTCGAGTAAAATTATTTCGAACCGAAATTCAGACATTCAAACTTTCGTAATATTTGAGTCGATTATCGATTCAGATAATTTATGACCTAGTTCGATTCATTGTACACGTAGTATTAGACAAGAATACATGAAGAAAACAAATGTAACGTCACACATAGTGAATGTGTGCCAGTGAGGGAGAGAATGTCCCCACGAGTACTTCTCCACATACCGTAACCTGCCATGAGTTTACATTCCCGACCAAACTCCCCCTTGCCCCCCGCCGCCACCAATGCCGTTCTTCTGCCGCCGTTAACTTCATCCTCTATCGCCACAATGACCGACCACTCTTCAAATAGCCTTTACTGCAACGAAGAATTATCCGACGCCGACTCCCCCACCTCCCCGCAACCGCCCACATATTATCCAGAAACGGCATCAGAATCCGATGATTCTTCACTCATCGCAAGGTTGCTTGACTCCGAGTGCCACCACATGCCCGGCCAAGATTACCTCCGTCTCTGCCATAGCCGCCCGAATCACCTCACATCTCGCCAGAGTTCCGTCAATTACATACTCAAGGTATGTGCATTTGAATCTGCACTCGCAAGATATTATGAACAAAGCTTTGAAATTCCATGGATCCCGTTCAGGTTCATGCAGCCTATCGATTCAAACCAGTCACCGCCTTCCTCTCCGTCAACTACTTCGACCGTTTCCTCTCTTCCCATACACTTCCGGTACTTTATATATCATCTCAGAATCTATGGCAGTTTCAAGTATTTATACAGGATTATTGAGTATTAATGGAACTTTTCAGGAAAGTGGGTGGCCGTTTCAGCTTCTATCGGTGGCGTGCCTCTCGCTGGCCGCGAAAATGGAGGAGATGTACGTTCCTTTGCTAATGGACCTGCAAATTTCCGAACCCACTTATATTTTCGGGCCAAAAACAGTTCAGAGAATGGAGCTCTGCGTGATGGCGACTCTCGACTGGAGACTTCGCTCCGTCACTCCCTTCGACTACCTCCATTACTTCACCTCTAAGCTCCCATCCTCCTCCGCCGAATCTAAATTCGACTCAATCACATCACTCGCCTCCGATCTTATCCTGAACTCCACCCGTGGTAAATCTTGATGCATTTTTCATTTCGTAATTTGTTGACGTTTTCTATGTGAGGACTCTGGTGTGGTTTATTTTCAGTCATTGATTTCGTGACGTTCCCACCGTCGGTGATGGCGGTGGCGGCCTTGATCTCAGCCGCCGGCGAGAGCCTGAGCCCCTCAGAAACTTTGCACGAAAGCGTAGACAGAGTAAGTATTCTGAGTATGAATTATAATTATGAAATATTTGGGGCTGAAATGCAATTAAAATACGACGTATTAATTTCTCCACTCTCGGGGACAGGAAATGGTGACTAGCTGTCATCAACTAATGGACCAATATTTAGTCGACACGTGTACGACGGGACACCTGATGATTCAGCGGGCCCCACCACCTAGTCCCATCGGCGTCCTCGACGCGGCGGCGCGTGCCAGCTACGATACCTGCTCCGAAAACCATGCCATCGGCTCTGGCATTGCGTCCGGGTCAGTTGCCGATGGCACAGCGGAGCGCGGAATGAAGCGTCAGCGATCTTCTGCATCGGGTGTACATGAACCATGAGCATAGATAGAAATATTATACAATTTTAAGTTATTAACTAATGAATACATTATTTATTAATGAAATGCAAATAAAAATTGTGGAAATTTTGTTCAAGTTCATGTAATTCCTTGTCACACGAGTTGCTATATTGTTTTTACTATTCTTTGTACCATAATCAATACTTTTGTGAATTTTTATACGTATTTGTCGTCACTTTACGAAAATAAACGATTTAAGACGGATTCATCTGGAGTTGTAGTTTTAGACTTTTGAAAGTGTGAAATCTAAAAATGGGATTCAATTGGATAAATTAAAAATCATACGTTGTACAACCATATTCACATAAATTATAACTTAAAATTTTGTTATTATACTTAGAGGTTTGTATTTTTTTTATCATGAGATTTTTATAAATTGAAATTTTGTATAGAATTTTTTGTGGTATCAAAATTATAGTACAAATACTATTATACATGTATCATAACTCAATTAAAAATCATTATTCAATTCCTTTCGGTGGAAAGAAAAGAAAGGTAAGCTTTCGAAACTTTATAAATTTTTAATAATCATTTACGTATCCATTTCTTTTTTAACGTTCTTTAATTAAAAACATATATATGTTCCAAAACTTGGGATAAGTGGATAAGCATTCAAGGTTTAGTACTTGCACTTATATTATTTAGGATTCAGTCCCCATGTGTGTTTTTTTATTTAAATACTTGACAAAACTAGAAAATGATTTTTACTCCCTCTTTCATCCATCTTTACATTTGTATCCTTTTTCAATTATTTTTTAAAAAATCCCAATTATTAATGAGTTTTTTCACATCCAATTTGCCTCCATCTTCTCCTTCCGGATGAAACTCTCCCCTGTAACAAATTATTTTGCACGCACTTGTTGTCCTCTGTGAGATCCTGTGATCTGATTAACGTTAGTTAGGTAGATTATAGAAATAGATTTGAAATAATTTATGCAAATAGAAATAAACTATACATGTTGAAAATACTCCATATTTATTTGAAAAATAATGTATTTAATTTTAATGGAAAATTTGTAATAAATTGAAAAATATTGCATTAAAATTTGATGGCAAATATGTAAATAAATTGAAAAATATTCAATTTTTTTTATGATAATTTTGTAAATAATTTGAAAAATATTGAAATTAAATTTAAGGGCAAATTAATAAATTGTGATTTTGTCCTTTGCATGTATACGTGTAACACATTGGAAATATGTGGAGGATTTGAGTTGATCCACTTGGATGTGGATTAACATAATATAAAAAAAATGATAATATATCAATTAAGGATAATAAAGAGAAACAAGAAAGAACCGACAGAAAATTAGGAGAAATAAAAGAATTCAAATTTCTAACCTTCAAAATTATATTGAAACGTTGTCCAAACTTGAAACAAATTATATATTCGGAATCTTCGTCTCGAGAGCTTCTTTTTGAGGTAATTTTCTTCCAGTTTCAGCACATTTAATTATTGAAATGCTGGTATGTATTTGAAGTCGAGATTCATGTATGCAGAAGAATAATCGACAAGGAACTAAATTTTGAAGTCGGAATTGAATTATGTTCTGATTTCAATTTAATATGAATTTTCAAACTTTCAAAAGATATTTGAAATTTACATTGTTGATTTTCAATGATGTTATTGATATAGATAGATTATTATACCGATATCTTCAAGATACATCAACTGGAACGAAGAATTGAGGTATGTTGCGACCGAGTAACATACGACAGATATCTATATCATATGATATAATTTTGATGATTTGATTGAGAATATATGTTTATATGCTTTATTTGTTGAATTGATGTGGCATACATGACATACACGTTGAGTTATGATTCTTGGATACCCTGATATGATTTGATTTGATTATGGGTTTGTGAACACGATGCTATGTTTGGTATTACATGACCCTTAAAGCATAGTTATTTGTGGCCCCGATGATTGATTGAGATTTGAGATTTGATGACGCTTTGTCGACGTTATCATATGAGTATCCCTGATTGAGGCCGGTGTGCCAGCTCGAGCATTGATTTGATAGCGATTCGATTGATTCTGACATGTGATCGGTGGATGGGCATTTGACCTGATACCTTCACGACATACATGCATTGAATATATATATCATTGTTTAGATACTTGTGGTATATATTGTGGTTGTTTCAGACTGATCTTTACTCATCCCAGAGGGGGCTGTTGTTGTCTTTGTATGTTGACAATGACAAGTACTTCAGGTTATCAGGAGACCGGATATGGTACTTCTGGAGAGAGTCATGGTTGATTTGAGGTTTCGTGATATTTCTCAGTATATATATATATATATATATATATATATATATATATATATATATATATATATATATATATATATATATCGAGTTATGTCTCGAAGATATGAGTTTGTTTGTATGCAGTTGTTTTGGAGTACGTGTGGGCTTGTTTTATATTGTGATTGAGATAGACGAGAGTATATTATATACTATTTTTAGTATTATAATTAAAATTGACACGTTTTGGGCTCATTTTTAAAAAAAATATTTACTCGTTTTTCGCTGTAATTAATTAACTCTAATCAAATTGAATTGTAATAACGAATAGGAGTTAAGGACTCCACATCCTCCCTTCCTACTCAGCCATTTTTTCACAACCCCTTTCCCATACGTTTTTATTTGTTGTCGTCCTAAACAATTTGCTCGGCCCCAAAAAAAAACCATCGGCACCCTCCATCCCCGAGCATTAGTGACATTTTCGGAAGTGAAAGAGTTCAAGATGGCAGCCTGCAAAGTTTTGGGTTGCAATTTTCGCAAAGAATCTTGAATTTACGCTAGAAAATTTGCTCAGATGAACACCATTTGCGCAAAGAAGCTTGAACAAGGTAATATGCTTGATAAAATCCAATTTAGGGTTATTTTTGGTAAATAAATTTTGGCGCATTATTCTGAACTTGAATTTTTTGTTTTTACCGAATACTGCCATTAATGTCCATGATTTTGGGAACCATAAAATGTTTCTGCATGTAAGATCATTATCATGGTATTAGAACAAATTTTGTTTGACAAAATTAGTTAGTTTAGAGAATATACTTGGAATAATATTAACGAGAATGGATTAATTTTGTTTTGACATAATTGGTTTGACAGAATGGTATTAGAACAATATTAGTTAACATTATTTCGAGCTTCGTGTACTCCTTGTAAAACACATGAAC
Organism: Primulina eburnea; assembly: GCF_022965805.1. NCBI lineage: Eukaryota > Viridiplantae > Streptophyta > Magnoliopsida > Lamiales > Gesneriaceae > Primulina > Primulina eburnea. The sequence goes on from NC_133113.1 coordinate 2,529,037, forward strand.
TATTCATTCTTGAAGACCTTGGCCAGAAATTAATTGTTTATATATTTTTATGGAAAATTAATTTTGATGATTAGTTGTCTAATTTCGTCAATTAATTTAAGATTTGTGAGATGAATTATTTGTTTTGACCGAATTATTTATCTAATTTCGTGAGTTATTCATGTTTTTACCAAATTTTTTTTATTATTTGTCTAATTATTGTGACTTTTGGTGAGTTATAATATATTTGTAATATTGATAAATTATTTCACGATTAACATTGTAATTTTTTTTTACATGGATTTGAAATGACGAAGACTAAAAAAGGACTAAAGAAAATACGAATGATAATGATGGAGATGTTGGACCAACTATAAAAGAAAGTTACTCAGTGTGTTCTACAACAAAATTTTTATTTGTAATGAAGCAATTGGTTCTCAAATTGGATAAATTACAATTAAAGAGGATAGAGGCTGTCAGTACTTATTTTTCCCTAAGTGGTATCCAAATTTGTTGATACTTAATATTATAAATTGAAATATCAATTTTATGTATTCAGAAAAAATTCAGTAATTTGATTTTTCAAATACTTGATTTAGTACATGAGATATTTATAATATGTAATAAAATACTTGATATTCGAATATGCAATGTAAGTTCACCAAGTATTAGTATTTCCATGGAAAATGCATTTGGATGACATATTCTTCTCATTTAATATTTATTTGTGAAAAAAAAACAAATTCCTAACTAAGGATAAAAATTTTAAAGTATTCAGTTTTACTTGAAAAATACTTATTTTGAGTTTGCAAATATTTGATTTCGTAAATGAGATAATCATAATATCTATTAAAATAATGGATATTCGAATAGACAATATAAGTTCACCAAGTGTTGGTATTTCCAGAAAAATGCTTTTGGCTGACATATTCATCTCATGTAATATTTTAAAAAAATTATCAACTAAGCATGGAAATTTTAATAGAAATTTTAAAGTACGTAGTTTTACTTGAAAATTACATATATAATTTGAGTTTGCAAATACTTGATATCGTAAATGAGATACTCACAATATGTATTAAAATACTATATATTCGAATATGCAACGTAAGTTCATCAAATGTTGGTATTTCCATGAAAGAAGCATTTGGATGACATATTCATCTCATTTAATATATTTTTTTGTAAAAAAAACAAAAAACAAATTCCCAACTAAGCATGGAAATTTTGAATTACTTATTTTTATTTGAGAAGTACCTAATTTCATATTGCAAATACTTGATTTGGTACATGAAATACTCATAATATGTAATAGAATACTGGATATTCGAATATGCAACATAAGTTCATTAAATGCTGGTCTTTCCATGAAAGATGTATTTGGATGACATAATCATCTTATATAATATTTTTTTATATAAAAAAACAAATTTTCAACTAAGCATTGAAATTTTAAATTACTTAATTTTATTTATGAAATACCTAATTTGAGTTTGAAAATACTTGATATCGTAAATGAGATACTCACAATATATATTAAAATACTGATATTCGAACAAGCAATTTCAGTTCACTAAGTGTTGGTATTTCCGTGAAAAATACATTTGGATGACATATTTATCTCATTTAATATTTTTTTTTTGTGAGGAAAAAAAAAACAAATTCCCAATTAAGAATGGAAATTTTAAAGTACTTAGTTTTACTTGATAAGTACCTAATTTCATATTGCAAATAATTGATTTGGTACATGAGATACTCATGTACATGAGATACTCATAATATATAATAGAATACTGGATATTCGAATATACAACGTAAGTTCAGCAAGTGTTGGTCTTTCAGTGGAAGATGCATTCGGATGACATATTAATCTCATTTAATACTTTTTTGGGAAAAAAAAGACAAATTCTCAACTAAGCGTGGAAATTTTAAAGTATTTATTTTTACTTGATAATTAACTAATTTCATATTGAAAATACTTGATTTGGTATATGAGATACTCATAATATGTAATTGAATACTGGATATTCGAATATGCAATGTAAGTTCACCAAGTGTTATTATTTCCATGGAAGATTCATTTGGATGACATATTCATCTCATTTAATATTTTTTTGTGGAAAAAAAAAACAAAAAACATATTCCCAACTAAGAATGTAAATTTTAAAGTACTTAGTTTTACTTGAGAAGAACCAGTTTGCAAATACTTGATTTGATAAATGAGATACTCATAAAATTTAATAGAGTACGAGATATTCAAATATGCAATGTAAGTTCACCAAGTGTTGGTATTTTCATAGAATATGCATTTGGATGACATAATCAACTCATTTAATATATTTTTTTTTCTAAAAAAAAAAACAAATTCCAAACTATGCATGAAATTTTTAAAGTATTTATTTTTATTTGAGAAGTACCTAATTTTAGATTGCAAATATTTGATTTGATACATGAGATACGCATAATATGTAGTAGAATACTGGATATTCGAGCGATCACATAAACTCAGTCATCGTTGGTCTTTCCATGGGAAATAATGCATTTTCAATTTAACTGAAATTTTAACAAAAACATTGTTAATCACTCATCGTGAAATAAAAATAACTACTTATTTCGATATACAAAGAACTTACTCTTACTCCATGACGAGTGGTCTACTATATTTTTTTAAGAGTAAGTGCTTATTTTGATCTACAAACAACTTATTCTTATCCATGATGAATAATGAACTATGTTTATTTATTTAAATGACATGGATAAGTATACTAATGAATTTTCCATAGAAAAACAAGCAATGATTGAATTTGCGTTGTGTGGGGACCCGGACGCTAATCATCTTCTTAATCGTCATTGGGACTAATTAATCAATTCTAATACAGGGTCTATTTTTTTTTTAAAAATACGGAAGGTAATGGAATCAATCTATTATACAAACCAGTATCTACTAATTCCAATAATTTACACTCAACCACTGTACAAATCTGATATCAATTCTAGTCAATTTCATTCTAAATTCATAACAATTCCATATTCAGTCCGTTTCTTAATCTGACTTCGATTCTACGCTGTCTAACATGTCAAGAACAACATATATGACGTGTATTCAACTCTAACAACATCATAATTTCAAAACATGTTAAAACGTAGTAAAACTTACGTCCAGTAGAAGCCTACGTTGTTAGGAACTCGATACCGAAGTCGGATTCAAAATCAGACGGACGGATTGAAATATAAAGGCGTAAGGATTTTCGTGGAGATTCTCGGTGCTTCTCTTTTCTTCTATATATATATATATATATATATATATATATATATATATATATATATATATATATATATATATATATATATAAATACCAACTTGCATGTCCGAGACTAGGTGGCACATTTTCTTGAAATTCGGCCAGCGCCCGGGCGGTGGTAATTTACCGCTCGGGCGCGGCCCTCTCTACCCAAGCAATTTCAAGTCGCACCCTTGGCGCCCGGGCGGTCAAAAACTACCGCCCGGGCGCCACCTCTTCTGCCCGCGATATATATTTAATGATCACTGGCGCTCGGGCGGTCAAAAACTACCGCTCCGGCGCCAGACTCTCTGTCCCCAAGTTATGTAATTCATATGCTTGGTCCGATTTGGTCTCATAATGGCCCGACTATAATCACATTAGTTTAAATTCCATAATCTTAGATTAATAAAATCAAAATCTCAGATTAACAGAATCAAGATCTTGGCCCTTACATTTCTCCCCCCCAAGATACGATTTCGTCCCCGAAATCACAGGCAATCAATCGTATCAATAAGGAGTATATATACAAAAACTGTATAAGAAATTTACATTAGCGAAATAACTCTGGGAACTCTTGTCTCATATCTGATTCAGTTTCCCAGGTTGCTTCTTCAGTGCCATGACGAGTCCATTGAACTTTTACAAGTGGAATAGTCTTCGTTCTGAGCTGTTTTTCTTTACGATCAATAATCTGAATCGGTTTTTCCACATAGCTCAACGTTTCATCCAGTTCGGCCTCGTCTGGTTGAATAGCATGTGAAGCATCAGGAAGATATTTCCTTAGTAACGATACATGAAAGACATCATGTATCCCGGATAATGAAGGCGGTAAAGCAAGTCGATAGGCACGATCTCCTATCTTCTCGAGAATCTCATAAGGCCCAATGTATCTTGGAGACAGTTTCCCTTTCTTGCCAAATCTGACAATTCCTCTGAAAGGTGAAATCTTCAAAAATACTCGGTCTCCTACCTCAAATACCAACGGTCTCCGTCGAACATTGACATATTTGTCATGTCTGTCTTGCGCTGCCTTCATTTTCTTTCGAATCAGCTTTACTTTTTCTGTCATATCTCTGATCATATCAGGCCCAATCTCAGGCACTTCAGAGATATTATCCCAATACAGAGGGGATCTACACTTCTTTCCGTACAACGCTTCAAATGGTGCCATCTCGATACTCTTCTGATAACTGTTGTTGTACGAAAATTCACAAAGAGGCAATGCATCTTGCCAATTAGTGCTAAAATCTAGCACTACTACTCTCAGCATATCCTCCAATGTCTGGATAGTCCGCTCTGACTGTCCATCGGTCTGTGGATGATATTTCGTACCGAGAGCCTGCTGCAAACTCTGCCAGAAGTGCGAAGTAAATCGAGGATCACGATCTGATACAATTGACTTCGGCACTCCATGCAATCTGACCACTTCTCTGACATAGATCTCTGCCATCTGGTCAAATTTGTACGTCATCTTGTACGGAATAAAACATGCGGATTTGGTTAATCTGTCAATCACGACCCAAATCGCATCACAACCTCGAGAGGAACGCGGTAGCTGCATCACAAAATCCATGGAAATGTGATCTCATTTCCATTCAGGAATAGACAGACTCTGTAATAATCCTCCTGGTTTCTTTCTTTCTGCTTTCACCTGCTGGCAATTTAGACATTTGGAAACAAATTCGGCAATGTCAGTCTTCATTTGTTTCCACCATAACTGTCTTTTTAAATCATTATACATCTTTCTGCAACCAGGATGAATACTGAATCGACTGTTGTGCGCTTCTGACAATATCTGTCGTCTCAAATCTGAAAAATTTGGCACAACTAGACGATTATTCACATACAAGACATTATCACGTACCTGATACTCCGATCGATGTCCTGTTCTGACCATCGTTATTGATTTCTGTACATTCTGTCAACTTCCTGAGCTGCCTTAATTCTTAAAATCAGCTCTGGTTCTACTTGCACCGTATAAAGTCTCAACGGTTTATAATCTGTTTCAAATGCTAATCCAGACAAACAACGGTCTTCTATCAAATTTGAAACACCCATTGTCGACAATGATAAAGAGCATACTTTTCGACTTAGTGCGTCAGCTGCTGCATTAGACTTTCCTGGATAGTATTTGATTTCACAATCAAAGTCTTTAAGCAAATCAAGCCATCTCCGTTGTCTCATATTCAATTCAGATTGTGAAAACAGATATTTCAAACTCTTATGATCAGAATATATCTCAAATTTTTCACCGTAAAGATAATGTCGCCATATCTTTAATGCAAAGACAATGGCTGCCAATTCAAGGTCATGAATTGGGTAGCAGGTCTCATGTGGTTTAAGCTGTCTTGAGGCATAAGCGATAACATGCCCTCGTTGCATCAACACACATCCCAACCCTTTGTGAGAAGCGTCGCAATAAACCACAAAATCACCAGTACCGGATGGGAAAGTCAACACCGGGGCACTGGTCAACCTCTTCTTCAACTCCAGAAAACTGGTCTCGCATTCTTCAGACCAAACAAATGGAGCATTCTTCTAAGTCAGCTGAGTAATTGGTTTAGCTATACTCGAGAAATCTTTAATGAAACGACGGTAATATCCCGATAAACCCATGAAACTACGAATTTCGGGCACTGACGTCGGTCTTGGCCAAGAAATTACGGCTTCCACTTTACTGGGATCTACCGATATCCCATCTCCGGATATAATATGACCCAGAAATACTACCTGTCTTAGCCAAAACTCACATTTCGATAGTTTAGCATATAACTTCTCAGCCCTTAAAATTCGCAACACAGTTCTTAGACGCTCAGCATGCTCACTCATATTCTTTGAATAAATCAATATATCATCGATGAAAATAATCACAAAATCATCGAGATATTTCTGGAATATACGGTTCATCAATCCCATAAATACAGCTGGAGCATTCGTCAAACCAAATGGCATGAGAATAAATTCATAGTGTCCATACCTGGTTCTGAATGATGTCTTTGAGATATCAGAATCTCTGACTCTCAGCTGATGATATCCCGATCTTAAATCAATCTTGGAATATACGGAAGAACCCTGCAACTGATCGAATAAATCATCAATACGAGGCAAAGGATATTTATTCTTTATCGTTGCCTTGTTCAGTTGCCTATAGTCGATGCAGAGTCTCATCGAACCGTCTTTCTTTCTTACAAACAGCACTGGAGCACCCCAAGGAGAAACACTCGGTCTGATGTATCCCTTGGCCAGTAAGTCTTCCAACTGATCCTTCAATTCTTTCAATTCAACTGGTGCCATTCTGTACGGAGCTCTAGAGATCGGCACTGTACCTGGCATCAGTTCAATGCTGAAATCTATCTCTCTAACTGGAGGTAATCCCGGGATCTCATCCGGGAAGACGTCAGCAAACTCACGTACTACTGGCAGGTCTGCCAATGCTGGACTCGACTTCAGTAAATATACTAAATATACAAGGAATCACTCTGCTCCTTTCTGTAACAATCGAGTCATAGATAATACGGATATTAAAGGAATTCTCGATCTAGAAACCTTACAGTAAAATTTCCACTCTTCAGCCTTATCTGGTATGAATCTCACTATCTTGTTGAAACAATCAACTGTAGCTCTGTACTTGGTCAGCATATCAATTCCGATAATACAATCAAAATCGGACAACCCAAGTACGATGCAATCTAACTCAATCTCATGCCCGTCATACTGTAGTACACAATGTTTTACAGAGTTTACAGATATCAAACCTGTCCCCAAAAGAGAAGAGACAGACACTACAGTAGCTAAGGACTCTACAGGCAATGCATGACTTAATGCAAATCGTTCAGAAATAAATGTATGTGAAGCACCGGTATCAATCAGTACATAAGCAGAGTAACCACATAAAGAACAGTTACCAGCCAAAACGTCATCTGGTGCTTCCTGGGCCTGCTCCTCTGTCAAAGAGAAGACTCTGGCCTGCTGTCTAGGAGGCTGACCAACTGTCTGGTTTCCTCCTGGCCTCTGCTGTGACTGAGCTGGCGCTGGCTGGAATGTATGGACAGCAGCTGATCGTCTCTCAGTCTGCGTTGCTGATCCCGATGACTCGGCCCCCTGAGATCTTTGGGAACCTCTCTATGGACACACTTTAGCAAAGTGTCCCGGCTGTTTACAGAAATTGCAACTACCGGTCACTCCCTGGCATTGCTCAGTTGCATGCCTTCCTCCGCAAGTCTTGCAATAAACTCCAATGTAACTCTGGCTCTGTCTGGAACCACCGGAGCTAGAAGAACTACTGCCAGATTTCTTGAATTGCTTTCCTCTGGCTTTCAGAAATTCCTTCTTTCCTCCACTGCTGCTGCCACTCTCAAATCTGGGAGGTGGTTGCTGTGGTCTCGGTGCTGGAGGCACAAATGAAGCCCCTTTCTGTCTCATCAGACCGGCTTCTGCTCCCTTAGCTCTGTTCAGGGCATCAGTAAAATTATTCGGTCGCCTTGTGTTCACCAATGTGAAAATATCGGGGTTCAAGCCATTGATGAACTGGTCGGCAGTAGCTTCCTCGCTGTCAGCTACATGTGGAGCAAATTTCAGCAAGGAGGAGAACTTTGACACGTACTCTTCTATGTTCATCTATCCCTGCTTGAGGTTGGCAAACTCTGCCCCCTTGTCTTTTCGGTACGACACTGGGAAGAATCGGTGATAAAATTCAGTTCTAAAAATATCCCAGGTAATATTCGTACCTCTGTGCTCCAATGCTCTCTTTCTTGTAATCCACCAGTCCTTGGCAACATCGTGCAGCTGATGTCCAATCAATTTCACTCTCCTTTCATCTGTATACTCCAAGGAATCGAACAACATCTCTATATCATCAAGCCAACTCTCGCATTCCATAGCGTTCTCTGTTCCTTTCAAAGTCGGCGAATGAAATTATTGAAATCGTTTCAGTAACGTTTCCATTGGAGTCTGAGTGACATCCATTGGAAGATTTGATGTACTTCCCTGTTCTGGTACTCGTCTCGGAGGCATATCTGATAATCAAATAGATTAGCAACAGATACCATAATTCTGTTTCAATCCTCCTCTGATCATCTTACTGCTGATCTAGAATCAGTACTGATCCAGTTTCAATAAAACACATTACTATATCAAATCAGATAAAGAAGTAACATGTATTAAGGCAGTAAGACATGCTAGCATTCAAAGCAGGAAAGAAAACCTCAATTTACCCCACTCACTAGCCTCTTCTATCTCAATCTAAAGGATCTATCGCTCTGATACCACCTGTTGTGGGGACCCGGACGTTAATCATCTTCTTAATCGTCATTGGGACTAATTAATCAATTCTAATACAGGGTCTAATTTTTTTTAAAAAAATGCGGAAGGTAATGGAATCAATCTATTATACAAATCAGTATCTACTAATTCCAATAATTTACACTCAACCACTGTACAAATCTGATATCAATTCTAAACAATTTCATTCTGAAATTCATAACAATTCCATATTCAGTCCGTTTCTTAATCTGACTTCGATTCTACGCTGTCTAACATGTCAAGAACAACATATATGACGTGTATTCAACTCTAACAACATCATAATTTCAAAACATGTTAAAACGTAGTAAAATTTACGTCCAGTTGAAGCCTACGTTGTTAGGAACTCGATACCGAAGTCGGATTCAAAATCAGACGGACGGATTGAAATATAAAGGCGTAAGGATTTTCGCGGAGATTCTCGGTGCTTCTCTTTTCTTCTGAAAATTTGCAAGTGTTTATCTGTATATATATATATACCAACTTGCATGTCCGAGACTAGGTGGCACATTTTCTTGAAATTCGGCCGGCGCTCGGGCGGTGGTAATTTACCGCTCGGGCGCGGCCCTCTCTGCCCAAGCAATTTCAAGTCGCACCCTTGGCGCTCGGGCGGTCAAAAACTACCGCCCGGGCGCCACCTCTTCTGCCCACGATATATATTTAATGAACACTGGCGCTCGGGCGGTCAAAAACTACCGCTCGGGCGCCAGACTCTCTGTCCCCAAGTTATGTAATTCATATGCTTGGTCCGATTTGGTCTCATAATGGCCCGACTATAATCACATTAGTTTAAATTCCATAATCTTAGGTTAATAAAATCAAAATCTCAGATTAACAGAATCAAGATCTTGGCCCTTACACGTTGCCTACTCGAACATCCAATATTCTATTATATATTCTGAGTATCTCATGTACCAAATCAAATATTTGCGATATCAGATTAGATATTTCTCAAGTAAAACTAAGCAATTTAAAATTTCAATGCTTAGTTGGTAATTTATTTATTTTTTTACAAAAAAAATATATTAAATGAGATGAATATGTCATCCAAATGCATTTTTCATGCAAATATCAACACTTGTTGAATTTACGTTGTATATTCGAATATCCAGTATTCTATTACATATTATGATATCTCATGTACCAAATCAAGTATTTGCAATATGAAATTAGGTACTTCTCAAATAAAACTAAATACTTTAAAATTTCAATGCTTAGTTGAGAATTTATTTTTTTTTTACAAAAAAATATTAAATGATATGAATATGTCATCCAAAATCATTTTCCATGGAAATACCAACACTTGGTGAACTTACGTTACAAATTCGAATATTCAGTATTATATTACATATTAATGAGTATCTCATGTACCAAATCAAGTATTTTCAATCTAAAATTATGTATTTCTCAAGTAACAGTAATGTAATGCTCGGAAATTTAATCCTAGTAATCTATAATTATTGATATATAATTTGATATGATTACGAAAGGATTAATCGGAACACGAAATAAGATTTTACATGAAGGGTGCAATTTTGGACAGAACTAGTGGTGCCCGAGCGGTAGAAAATGACCGCTCGAGCGCCAATGTTCATTAGGAGCATGTTCGGGCAGAAGAAGTGGCGCCCGGGCGGTAGTTTGTGACCGCCCGAGCGCCAATGTACAATTCGGAAGGAACTCGGACAGAGGATGCTGTGCTCGAGCGGTAATTTAGCACCGCCCGAAAGAATTGAAAGTATCCACGTTTCTTTAACCGACCAACTATATATATATATATATATATATATATATATATATATATATATATATATATACATTCATACGTTGGTTCCTTCATTAGAAAAGAAAGAAAGAAACTCGAGAAAAGGCTCCTGTATATGTGTTGAAAATCCTTACGCCTTTTTATTTCAATCCGTCCATCAGATTTTGAATCTAAGTACAGTATTGAGTTCCTATCAACGTAGGCTACAACTTGACGTAAGTTTTGCTACGTTTTGATATGCTTTGAAATTATGCTGTTGTCAGAATGAAATAGAATTCATATATGATGTTCTTGTCATGTTAGACATCATAGAATCGAAGTCAGATTGAGAAACGGACTGATTATGAAATTGTGATGATTTTTGGAGTCGATTTGACTGAGAACTCATATCAGATATGTATGGTTATTGAGATTATGACTGGTATCGACATTAATTATGAGTTCTGGTATTATATCGGTGATGTTTGGACGGACGGGGTTATCGAGACTATATTGTTATGCCGTCGAAACATCGGTTGATTGATATTGATCAGATTCAGTAGTGATTTCGATTATATCGTGATATCGTCGATATGGATTAGATTGTGTCTTGATTTGACATTGATCAGATTATGTGTTGATTTGAGTATTGATCAGAACAGGTATTGAATTGAGTTGTTTATTGATATTATATCTGTTCGGTATTGTTAATACCAGATTGAGAATGGACCGAGATAGAGTCGGGAATTCTTCTTCTTCTTCTGAGCGAGGAGATAAAGGTATAAATTAATGTTGAGTTGGGATTGCACAACTCGAGTGAGGTTTGAATCGAGTTTCCCTAAATCACATACTTTCTTTTATTGCATTGTTAATTGCAATTAAATACGATTGATATTTTCGGTCTATGGATTTATAGACCATGTATGTCTTGAGCCCTAGGCGGATATGCTTAGTTGTAGACATTTCATCTTGTTACAGAAGGGCCGGATAGTGAGGACTCGTCACTGGCCCATTGCACTTTGTCACAGGACAGGATATTGGTGATAGAACCACAGTCCATGACGGATAGGTCAGGACACTGGATGTTTGGTTATATCGACGTGGATAGAACTGGAGTCTTTTCTATTACTGTTGGTCGATATAGGAATACCACATCTGGAAACCGGGATCCCTAGGCTAGGATTGAGTTTAGTCTAAAACGTGGAGTCACGAGTCTGAGTGACAAATATATTGATTTATATTTATTGATGTTGATTATGTTCCTGAATATGGTTCATGTTTCTTGCTGTTCCTGATATGGTACATGCTTAGAATAAGAGTTATTCTTGATATTGATTTATGTTCCTGATTAGGGTTCATATTTAGAATATGATTTATTCTTGTTATTGATTTATGTCATGATTTTGATATCATGATTTTGATATATGTTTTTATATTGGTTATATGATTGCATGTATACATGATTTATACTGGGATATTTATATCTCACCGGAGTTATCCGGCTGTTGTCTTGTTTGTATGTGTGCATGGCAATAGGTGGGCTAGGATCAGGGTCGAGAAGAGAACGAGGCTGGACTAGATAGCGTGGAGATCCGGGCTTTGAAGCAACGTAGGATTCAGCACTGACTTGTAGTTGAACCTAGTCGGATTATTGTGGATTATACAATAATTGTATGCTATGTTTAATATGTAATTTGAATTTAATTACATTATGTTTCCGCTGTGTAATTTAAAAAAAAAAAAAGAAATTTAGACCCTGTTTATTATAATTGATTAATTAGTCATGATTACGATTTAGAACGTGATTAGCGTCCGGGTCCCCACAAGTAAGTACTTAAAAATTTACATTCTTAGTTGAAAATTTGTTTTTTTTTTACAAAAAAAAAAAATTAAATGAGATGAATATGTCATCTTAATGCATCTTCCATTGAAACACCAATCTTGGTGAACTTCGTTGCATATTCGAATATCCAGTATTCTATTACATAATATTAGTATTTCATATATCAAATCAACTGTTTGCAAGCTAAAATAAGGTATTTCTCAAGTAAAACTAAATACTTTAAACTTTCAATGCTTAGTTGAGATTTTTTTTTTACAAAAAAATATTAAATGAGATGAATATGTAATTCAAAATCATTTTTCTGGAAATACCAACAATTTTTTGAACTTACATTGCATATTCGAATATTCAGTATTCTATTATATATTATAGTATCTCATATATCAAATCAAGTTTTTAGAAGCTGAAATTAGGTACTTCTCAAATAAAACTATGTACTTTAAAATGTTCACGTTTAGTTGGAAATTTGTTTTTTTAAACAAAAAAATATTAAATGAGATGAATATGTCATCCAAATGCTTCTTCCATAAAAATAACAACACTTGGTGAACTTACGTTGCATATTCGAATATCCATTATTTTGATACATATTGTGAGTATCTTATTTATGAAATCAAGTATTTGCAATCTAAAATTAAGTATTTCTCAAGTAAAAATAAGTAATTTAAAATTTTCATAGTTAGTTAGGAACTTTTTTTTTTTTACCGAAAAAATATTAAATGAGAACGTCCATATGTAAGATCTCTGTACAAAAATAAAAGGCAACACATGGTTCGAACCAAATTTTGGACAATCAAACAAAACTTGCGTAATAACTAAACCAATCAATAACCACAAAATATTATTCACAGCATTCCCTCATAGGCTCCGTATCTTTAGCCTTGGCAAGCTGTTGAGGTGACATATCGAAAGAATTGTAGCATTCTTAACTTCAGTGACTAACAGTTTGCACAATTTCCAAAACGTAACATCTCGGTTCTTGAATTAAAAGCGAGATATGATTGAAACTCGAAACAAAATCATAATAATAAAACGCAATCGGCTTAATTGTTTCTCACAACTAAAACAAATCATCAAATATATTAAATACATGAAATGTGACCAACAATATACTCGTATTCGTGAAAATTACTAAAACAAAATCTGAAAAAGAGATTGATCTTTACCTTCAATCACTATTTTTCAAGCCACGAGGAAGGATGATAGATCGGGCAGATGGATTAGCTTGGGTAGGAACCGGTGGATTTTGTTGAGGGGAGGACAAAATTATTTAGGCAATTTGGTTGAAGAATAATATATTTATATATTTTTTTTTCGGTTACAAGGGAGGGGAGACACCCACAATGAACATTTAGTATAATATTACTCTTCTACAAGAGCCAATTCTCATCTTGTCATCGTCGATGATGTCTTGTAAACCTGTGGGGGGATTCCATATGCATTTGTAGCCCTTTTCGTATTTCAAGGCTTCCGAAGCTAGAAAGTCGGCAGCCTTATTTTGTTCTCTGTAAATGTGGTTGACTCTTACTTTCCAATTCCTAGCAAGGAGGCCGAGGCAAGTGGTGATCAAGTTAACTACGGATGAACTTGGTGTTTCTTCTTTTTTGAGCCACTTGACTACTATCTCTGAATCGATCCCAAGAGAGATCTTCTTGTATCCTGAGTTCCAGGCTAGCTCGAGCCCCTTGCAGACTGCACAGAGCTCTGCCTCCTCGATTGAGCACCAGCCAATGTTGTACATGAATCCCATGATCCAATCGCCGAGGTCAGTCCGTATTATGCCTCCCCCACCTGCTTTACGAGCCTTCTGCTTACAGCTGCCATCTACGTCCAGTGAAGTCCATCCTGTAGGTGAGGGGCTCCATCGGATGACACAGTTGGTGTAACCCGTATTGTAGCTTGGCATAACTTTCTTTGAAGTAAAGGCAGATTTAATTTGAAATAGATAATCTTTGATCCGCTGCTCTTTGAGATCCACGTCAAATTTCTTGTTGTTGAACACAAAGTTGTTTCGCCAATGTCAAATCCACCAAAGCATAATGGCAAAGAGTATGTTCCAATCCAGATTTTTGGAGGTCTTGGGTTTAGGTCCTAAGTTTCCCATAAGCCATGCATCAAAGGAAAGATTGAGATAGGTTTGGAACGCCTTAGTAGGCATAAGTCTACGCCAAATTTTCTTAGCTTCTTCGCATTTTCGGAAGATGTGATCCACGTCTTCCAATTCATAATGACATAAAGCACATGATCCGTTAGTGGTGAAGCCACGTTTCAGTCTTTCGACGTTACTCATAATTTTCCTATGCCTTACTAACCAAATAAAGGCTCTTATTCGATAAAGAACTTCCAGCTTCCAAATGGTTCCCCAAGATATGTCCCTATCCTGCTCATACAAATTCATTATTAGCTCATAGGCCGAGCTAACAGAGAATTTACCCGTGCTTGTCATTCCCCAGCATCTGTTGTCCTCTATGGCCTGATCTTCGCTTAGAATATAGGCCGCCAATGTGTTTTCCACATTGGTTGGTAGTAACCCGGATAGAGCCCCACAATCCCAACCTTCGCCTTTGATCCAATAATCATGAACTTTTTTTTGTATGTCGACTTGATCAATGTTCTTGAGTAAAAATGTGCACAGTGGAGCATTTTCTATCCATTTGTCTGTCCAAAAGTAAGTTGATGTCCCATTGCGTGCAACAAATTTTGTCCCTTTTTCCACGTATTGCATGATTTTGGATATCCCTTGCCACACCTTAGATAACCTTGTCTAGATGTGAAGCTCTTTCTGTCAGTGTTCCTGCATGTGTATTTTCCTTGCAGTACTTGTGTCCAGAGGCCCTCTTTTTCTTCCAATAGTCTCCAACCAAGCTTTGTCAATAAAGCTTGGTTCATAGGATGCATTCTTTTAATGCCCAGCCCACCTATAGATTTGGGGGAAGATAAAAACGTAAAATATCTTTTGTAGGGAATTAAAATTTATAGTTTGGTTATTATCAGGTGTCAATTCCCAGATTATATTTGAAAGAGATTGAATTTCAAAACAAACTTTGACATATGTATTCTATTTACGACATGTAAAATGATTCTTCAAATAAAAATGTCGAATATTAGTTCAATCACCAAATGTCCCCACAGAATAGCGTTTCGACAAATCTGAATGATGGAAACCAACTGGGAAGACAAACCACCATTCCCTCCAATATATATATATATATATATATATATATATATATATATATATATATATAGACACACACACACACACACACACACACACACACACACACACACACACACACGTTTTTGGTATTTTAATTAGTCATTTATGTGGTCACTTAAGTGTATCGTGAAGCTTCACGATACATATACATATACTAAGTGGGTACATACGCAAACACGATTTGTGAACAACATATCAAAATTATATATGTAGTAGGTGGGACATTCACATGTACTACATGTTTCGTTAATGTTTTATATGTTTTCCTTCTTTTTCTTTTTAAATTTTGGTTATTTTTACATGGAAAAGTTTGAATTCTTATATTGATCACATATTACCAAATTGCCATCTCTGAAAAAAAATGGAAACAATAAAAAAATTGTTGTAAAAAAGTAAAAATTTATGGTAAAAATTAAAAATCTCAAACTCTCAAAATTTACCAAACTACACACTTTATAATATTTTTCTCTCTACTCAATTGTAATTTTCTTCACAAATGAGAGATCTATTTATAGAGTTTCATTACACATAATCCAAAAAAATAAAATACATCATTACCTATATCATCACACACAAATTTCTAATTTTACAACTCTTATTTTCAACATTCAAATATTCAACTATTACTTTTCAATATTCAAATCATTTATTTTCAACACTCCCCTTTGTGATGATGATCATGATACGATGATGTCTTCATTACGTGTTTTGTACTGCCTCGTAGATAACGGAATATATGTTTAATTCCGTTCCAGTGTCTCTTTGTTGGATATGTGCTGAATCTTGCCAACAGATTCACGGCAAAAGATATATCAGGCCTTGTACAATTTGTAAGGTACATAAGGGCACCGATGGCACTTAGATATGGTACTTCTGGACCAAGAATATCTTCATCATCTTCACATGGACGGAATGGATCATTTTCTATGTTTAATGATCTAACAACCATTGGAGTACTTAAAGGATTTGTTTTATCCATATTAAAACGTTTAAGGATCTTTTCTGTATAATTTGTCTGGTGAACAAACATTCCACATTCTTTTTGTTCAATTTGTAAACCCAGACAATACTTGTTTTTTCCAAGATCCTTCATTTCAAATTCTTCATTCAAGTATGACACAACTTCTTGAATTTCCTTATTCGTTCCAATGATGTTTAAATCATCAACATATACAACAATAATTACGCATCCGGATGTTGTTTTCTTAATGAAAACACAAGGGCATATTGAATTATTTACAGATCCCTTTTTCATCAAGTGATCACTTAGTCGATTATACCACATTCGACCAGATTGCTTTAACCCATATAATGATCTTTGTAATTTCACAGAATAACATTCTCTGGGTTTTGAACTTTGTGCTTCAGGCATCTTAAATCCTTCAGGGATTTTCATATATATATTACTATCAAGTGATCCATATAAGTAAGCTGTAACAACATCCATAAGACGCATTTCTAAATTTTCAGATACCGCCAAGCTAATCAAATACCGAAACGTAATTGCATCCATCACGGGAGAAAACGTTTCTTCATAATCAATTCCAGGCCTTTGAGAAAAACCTTGTGCAACAAGTCGAGCTTTATATCTTACTATTTCATTTTTCTCATTTCGCTTTCGAATAAAAACCCATTTACACCTTCAGATGTAAGGACTATAGGTCCAAAAACATTACGTTTATTTAACGAATCTTATTCAACCTGGATGGCATCTTTCCATTTTATCCAATCCTACCGATTTTTACATTCACCAAAAGATTTTGGTTCATGATCTTCGTTATCATTTATGATGTCGATTGCCACATTATAAGAAAATATATCATCAATTTCATCTATATCTTTTCGGTTCCATATTTTTCCAGTATTAATGTAATTGATAGAGATTTCATGATTCTCGTCAGTTTGTGGTTCTGACAGAACATTTTCATCATCATGTGTTTCTTCAGGAACACAATTCTCTATTTTGTGATCATCATGTGTTTCTTCAGAAACATCATTCTTTATTTTGTGATCATCGTGTTCCTCTATGAATTTTCTTTTTCGAGGATTTTTATCCTTGGAACCGACTGGCCTTCCACGCTTCAGGCGTTTAATGACATCATGAGTATCTTCCATTTGTTTCTTTGGAATTTCAATTCGAGCAGGGGCATTTGCAGCATGTATATATGATTTAGTTACCCCTTTTGTGTCTGCAAATGCATCTGGTATTTGATTTGATATTCTTTGCAAGTGTACAATTTGTGGTACATCTTTTTCACATTGTTTTGTTCTTGGATCCAGATGTAACAATGATGATACATACCATGTAATTTCCTTTTCGGTATGTTTCTGTTCTCCCCCTAACATTGGGAAGATTTCCTCATTAAAATGACAATCAGCAAAACGTGTTGTGAACACGTCGCCCGTCTGAGGTTCAAGATATCGAATGATTGATGGACTATCATAACCGATATAAATTCCAACCTTTCTTTGAGGTCCCATTTTCTTTCGCTGTGGTGGTTAGGCACATACACCATACATCCAAAAATTCTCAGATGAGAAATGTCTGGTTCTTTACCAAATGCAAGCTGTAATGGAGAGTATTTGTGATATGCACTTGGTCTGATGGGAATTAATGAAGCAACATGTAAAATTGCATGTCCCCATATAGAAATAGGGAGCTTTGTTTTCATAATCATTGGTCTAGCAATCATTTGCAGACGTTTAATCAATGATTCAGTCAATCCATTCTGTGTATGTACATGAGCAACAGGATGCTCAACAATGATTCCCATAGACATACAATAATCATTGAAAGTCTGGGAAGTAAATTCACCAGCATTATCAAGTCTAATTTTCTTGATTGTATAATTGGGAAACTGATTCCTCATTTTTATTATTTGAGCAAGTAATCTTGCAAATGCAACATTTCGAGTTGACAATAAACATACATGTGACCATCTGCTGGATGCATCAATCAATACCATAAAGTATCTGAATGGTGCACATGGTGGATGGATTGGTCCACAAATATCACCCTGGATACGTTCAAGAAACATTGGTGATTCGGTTTGGATTTTGACTGGTGATGGTCTTATAATAAGTTTTCCAAGAGAACATGCTTTACATTGAAACTTATTATTCTGAAAGATCTTCTGGTCTTTCAGTGGATGACCATGTGTATTTTCTATAATTCTTCGCATCATTGTTGAACCAGTATGTCCCAATCGATTATGCCAATTGGTTAATATCGAAGAATTATCAACTACCATGTTTGATTCAATGGGACTTATATGTGTATAATGCAATCCAGTAGGGAGCATTGGTAGTTTTTCAATCACATATTTCTTCCCTGATTTATATGTGATAAGACACATATATTTCTCATTCCCTTCATTCATTGTTTGACTATCATCCCCATGGGAATATATATCATTAAAACTCAACAAATTTCTTTTCGATTGTGGTGAATATAAAGCATCATTGATCAAAAATTTTGTACCATTAGGTAACAAAAATTGTGCTTTACCACATCCTTTAATCAAGTCTACAGGACCTGATATTGTATTCACCGTTGTTTTTGTTGGTTTTAGTTTCAAGAAATATCTTTTATCTCGGAGGATAGTGTGCGTTGTACCACTATCGGGTATGCAAACTTCAGCTTTGCTCATAGTATTTTTCATATTTGAACTTCAAAAAATATGCAATTAAATAAATTACTGGCAATATTTATTTAAATATAACACATATCATAATTATACAATAAAACATTATTCTATGAATACATGAAAAATAAATTATTGTACATTTATATTCTACCATTATATTGTTCATTTTCAGAGAAATCGTTGAGAAAATCTGCAGCATCAATATTGTTCATTTCTATCCCACCAACATATTGATCATTTCCAGAGAAATCATTCATAAAATCACCAGCATCAAAATGAGTTGAATCACTCAAACGGTCACTGCGTTCAGTGAAGTTGGTCTCCTTTTCTTTTCCCTTTAATGATTCCTTATAAAGTTTACAAAGGTGCTCAGGGGCTCGACAAACTTTGGACCAATGTCCTGGAGTACCACATCTGTAACAAGAACTTTCATATCTTTTTGAGTGATTCTCATTAACACTTGTATTCTCATGATGCATTTTCAGTGGATGGTTTGGGACGCTCTTTTGAGATGAGTTATAAAAATAACTATCTCTATTACTTTCAAAACCACGGCCGCGTCCACGACCACGACCAATTCCACGTCCACGTCCACGACCTCGACCTCGACCAAACCTTGTCTTTGAAATTGATTTTGGTTTCCAGGTTTAAATTCATTTTTACTCACAGCATTTACTTCTGGAAATGCTGTTGATCCAATGGGTCGGGACTGATGATTTCTCATTAATAGCTCGTTGTTTTTTTTCGTCACAAGAAGACAGACGATGAGTTCAGAATATCTCGTGAATCCACGTACTCTATATTGTTGCTGTAGAGTAATATTTCATGCATGAAACATGGAAAATATTTTTTCAAGCATCTCATGTGACCTCATGTCCACAAAATTTTAATTGCGAGATTATTCTATACATCGCCGAATTGTAATCACTGACTTTTTTAAAGTCTTGGAATCTCAATGTATTCCATTCATCCCGGACGGTCGGAAGTATAACTTCTCTTATATGTTCGAATCTTTCTTTTAATCCCTTCCACAAAGCCATGGGATTTTTTTCAGCCAGATATTCACATTTCAATCCATCGTCGAGATGTCGACGCAAAAATATCATGGCTCTTGCCTTTTCTTATGACGTGCATATGCCATTGTCTTTAATGGTCTCGCTTAGACCCAATGACTCAAGATGTATTTCTACATCTAGAGTCCATGGCATATAATTCTTTCCCGTGATGTCGAGCGCAACAAATTCGAGCTTTGTTAAATTTGACATGGTGGTACTAAAAAACTTACGATGCATTTTATTAGTTAATAAATATTGCAATACAAAGTAACGGATAAACAACAAGTACAAGTATTTGTAAAAATAAAGAAAACGCACGAGGAGGATATTCTCCGATAAATATAAGACTCGTGAGTATGATAACCAAAATAATTAAAAATATCCTTGAGAAAGCCATCTTCTTTTTTCTTCGAAAAATTTGATGATGAATAATTTTTAGAGAAGAAGAGAAATTTGGAGTGATTGAATGTGTTTGTGAGATCATATTTATAGGGCAAAAACTTGCCCTTTTTTTACCATTTATGACCGTTTGTGTACAAAAAAATAAATGTATGTATTTGTATAATTTTATGGTAATAATATGGTATATATAGTATTAGACATGTTTAAATAATTATGTATATCATATCATAATATTATAATGAGTGTCATAATTTATTTTGTTTAAAAACCTTATAGGCTTTTATACTTGTCGTATCCCTTACCGGGAGTGTGGGATGTCGTCTTAACATCCTCCCAGGATTTATAACAAGTTTATGAAAAATATATTTTTATTATTTCTAATAATAACATTATATTGTATATTAAATAAATACACAATAAATAAATAACAGTAAAATAAATATTATTACTTTTGTTACTTTTTTCTTCTGTTTGGAGCTTGGAAAAGTATGTAGGACTTTTAGAGCTTCGTGCTGATAACGTGTTGTGAAAAAGTAAAAATTTATGGTAAAAAGTAAAAATCTCAAGCTCTTAAAATTTACCAAACTACACACTTTATAATATTTTTCTCTCTACTCAATTGTAATTTTCTCCACAAATGAGAGATCTATTTATAAAGTTTCATTACACATAATCCAAAAAAATAAAATACATCATTACCTACATCATCACACACAAATTTCTAATTTTACAACTCTTATTTTCAACATCTATTTTCAAAGCGATAGCATTTTAAATTCTATAGTTTTGAATCACAAGAACAAATCCTCTAATTAGAAAATATAAATACAAATATAGTAATTGATACGGAAAAAAACTATTTTGTTATATATATTTGTATATATATGTTCGGAGTAAATTTGAGGGAACAAATTTGAGGTGTCAACTCGGGTGAGTTTAGATCGAATTGATGTAAGATAGTATTAAAAAATTGTTCAACTCGAACCCGAACCAAACTCAACCAAATTTTGATTTTTTTTTTAAAAAAAATTAAATAATAATAATAATATTTTAATTTAAGTGCATTTTAACAAAATCTTTCATATATAATTTAAATTTGAAAGTCTAAATGTAAAAAATTAAACGTATATTTACTAAATAAAATTGACAATTATTTAAAAAAATAAAAAATATATATATAATAAATATTAAATGAAGAAAATTTATGATTTAGATATATGATAATATTTTTTTTCAAACATACAATGTAGGTGACATTTATTAATTGTAAAAATTTAAAATTTTCAGGTCAACTTGTTGGGTAATCGATTTTCTCATGTTCAAAACGCTAACGAAAGTTTAAAAAAATTAATTTGACATTCAAATATTATCTTAGACATTCGTATATATGGTTTAAATTAAACAAACATTCATAGGGTGTTTGTAAATATACATTTAGTGAATACATCACTTGACACTAACTATTCCGGTATTAGCAAATATAAACGAATTTTCTTCAAAATATCCTTTCTACAATCATCTTATCAAGTCCATGACTGGATCGATTGTTCATCTTCTAAATTGCAATAGAAAATTTAGAAGAAGTTTTTATCGTTTTAGAGCAATAATTATAAAAAAAAAAACGGCTCAATCTTCAAACTTTGAAGCGGCCGAATTCTTTTGTGAATGAGGGAGGATTTTTTCGAAAATTTGAGAGGCATGGAGGCTGGGTTTTTGGTCGGCTACCATGATATATCAGCCCTTATTCCCTTAACCTAGTTTCCATAATTGTGGATTTAGGTACCTTAATTAAACTTAAAGGTTAATTAACTGGATTCGTCTAACTTGTTGAATTAATTATGTATATTAAAATCTACTAAGACTTATATTATTTAGCATGTTGGACTTGTACTCCTACAAGCTCATTAAACATACTTCTCACTACATTTAATTAAATCTTTAATAAACTCAACATTTGAGATTAATAATTTAAATTCTCAAATATTATAAATTCAACTCCTTGAATTTATTCTCTCCAAATTTTGATTATCATAAATTCAATTCTTTGAATTTACTATCTCATAATTTTATATAAATTTAACTCCTTGAATTTATTCTCTCAACAAGAACAAATGATCAAGTGCTTGTGTGACCCTCAATGGTTCAAATATACAACTAGCCATGATTTCACAAATCTTTGTGATTCAGGACATTTTCTTTTATTCGGGCTTACCCTAATTTGCCTAATGTCATGCACCAACATTTGATCATGATAATGTCATAAATCATTTTTCTAATTAAACCTATCGAATCATGGTAAGAGTGTATAGTAGCATCGCCCATTATTCCTTATGTATCACTGATAATGCCTGCAAGAACTAATCAATTATGATTAACGTACAATACGGTTCTTTCATCTCATATATCTCGATCCAATTTGCAATCATTGGTTCATCGAGGGTTGCATATTAAATTCGATAGTTATGTGATACAATCATGAAATATTCATAGTGTCATCTCATGAATAATTAGAAAACTCTTTCCCTAATGTACGTCTCACATTCTGACCAGAGATTTCATGTACTATTATTTTTTAGATCACATAGAATATCACATATGTATTTGAGCAGTGAATTCTTGACTACCATACAGTAGCTCCTACACACTTCGCAATTGCACCCAACCTCGTCACCTTGTGACCCTGCAGAGTCGGTAAATGAGTCTAAGCTCAATCCTATAGCATATAGAGCCTCGGTGTTGTCCCACTTCGTAAGAACTAATGATGTACAATCAAAACCATGGACTTTTTATCTCGATGAATGATAAACACTTGGAAAGTCCGAGGGAGGGTTGTTCGGTACAATCATCGTATGATTACTCATCTACATGATTGGATATCTCTACGCTCTTACCACAAACATGGTACACAACATCACGTATGATAGCCCCAAGTTCAAGCGGCTTTATCCTTGTTTTTAGGCGGCTGAATCGACTAGGAATAAATTTAAAATATAAGTATTTACAAATGAGTATCAAGATCGAATTATGATTCATTTGTATTAAAGCATAATAAAAAATTTTTATCTATGTTAGTTGTATTAGTATACAGATAAAGTAAAATAAAAGCATGAAATGTAAATTATATATTAAAATAAAGATTGTTAATTATAACTGAGTCGATAAATTCTTTAGTCAACCGTTGACTTACATATTATTTTCTCTAAGACAACTCGGATTGATCCTAATCCGATTACTTTTTTGAATCAGATAATGTCTCCAACCTGATCTGATTGAATTAGAAAATGGAAATATAGGGAAAAGGGAGTGCGATCGTAAGTATTTTAAAAAAAAAAAGATCTATAAGTCAATTTACTTAAATGTCCCTGTGTTTTAAATATAAATACATCATTAAATTTGATTACATATATACATTTACTTTAAACACGTAATTCATTCTCATCAATCATCTATTCTATTCTCATCAGTCGACTCAACCTAAATATTCTCCGTCGACCTCCTTTCCATTTCCTTTCCGGCTACAATTTTCGACACAATGACTAACAATAATATGATAATATTAACGTTTATTTCGATTTCTTGTTTATTTTCGTTCATCGATGGACTGGTTGAGGAAGAAAATTTCGACCACGTTTTGGGTCGACCAAAAAACAATAGTCTACCCATGCTGGGTAGACCCAACAATGGTGGACCAAAGATTTGGTCGACCCATTGCTTTGACCAAAGATTTGGTCACAACAATGGTCGACCGAATCCAAGCTTTGGTCGACCATCATTGTTGATTGTTGGTCTACCCAGCTTGGGTAGACCCAACAGTGGTCGACCAAAGTTTGGGTTCTACCCAAATTTGGGGCGTCCAATATTTGTCGACCCAAGCAAATTTTTTTTGGGTCGACCAAGCTATATATGTTGGTCTACCCAACATGCTTGGTCGACCCAAGCAAAATGTTGGGTAGCATCAACCAATCTTGGATCGATACCGTGTTTGTTTTTGTATTCGAGTTGAGATATTTTTAGCTTGTAATATGTTTGATATTCATTCGACATTGTATTGATCTTTTAATTATTGGACATTGTATCGATCTTTTTTATTTCGATTTAAGTATTTATGGTGGAATTTTGTTGTTGGTCAGTTTTTGGGTCGACCCTGAATTCACCCTAGTGATTTCTGGGTCGACCCATGTTGATTTTGGGTCGATCAAGGTTGCTTTTGGGTCGACTTTTTTTCTAACACATGAATTCATATATTTGACAAATACGGCCGATAATTACTTAATTTTGATGGATAATTACACAATTTTGACCAATATTGCACGTTTTTAACATATGAATCACATAATTTCACAAGTATGTACTATAATGTTACATGATTATGTTACATGTTATGACATATGAGTCACAATTTCACAACTATGTTACATGTGTTTTGACATATGAACCATAATTTTATAATTATGTTATATGTTTAACATATGAATATTTAATTTCACAATTATGTTATATGTTTTAACAAATGAATCATAATTTCACAAATTTCACAATTATGTTATATCTTTTAACATATGAATCACAATTTCACAACTATGCTACATGTTTTAACATAGGAATCACAATTTCACAACCAACTATGTTACATGTTGTTTTAACATATGATAACAATTTCACAACTATGCTACATGTTTTAACATATGAATCACAATTTCAAAACCAACTATGTTACATTTTGTTTTGACCAACGTTGCATATTTTTAACATATGAATAACATAATTTCACAAGTATGTTATATAATGTTACATGTTATGACATATAAGTCACAATTTCACAACTATGTTACATGTGTTTTGACATATGAGTCACAATTATGTTATATGTTTTAATATATAAATCACAACTATGTTATATATTTTAACATATGAATCACAATTTCACAACTATGTTACATGTTTTAACATATGATCACAATTTCACAACCAACTATGTTACATGTTGTTTTAATATATAAATCACAATTTCACAATTATGTTATATAATATTACATGTTTTAACATATGAATCACATATTTAACTGGGTCGACACAAAGTAAACCTTGTTATTTTGCTGGGTCGACCAAAATTTTGGTCTTGTTTGGGTCCCAAATTGCTTTGGTCGACCAAAGCAATTTGGGTAATTAATTTGGTCTACCCATCCATGGCTTGGTCGACCTTTCTTGGTCTATCCATGGTCCACCAAAGCAATTTGCGTAGACCAAATTTTGGTCTAATCGTGGCTTTGGTCGGCCAAAGCTTTTGCTTGGGTCGACCAAAATTTTATTTTTGTATCTGAGTTGTAAATTTTAATTGGAGGAAGTGTCGACCGAGAAGAAAGAGAAGATGAAAATTAATTAAGTTAAAAAATTTAATTACAGTTAATAATTTCTTTCTCACTCCTACTTTTTTAATTGGCCCATTAGAAAACCATCAACCAACCCTGATTTTAAAGTGTGGCAAGATTCCATGTCAATTTTTACAAGGTAGGACAAAAAATAACAGCCGAATAGAATTGGCAACAGTTTGGGCCAATTAATGTGAAGTACGGACATTAGTCGTAGGGTGTCAGCTGTGGACCTGAAAGAAAGACACTTATTGGGCCTTGATCCCCAAATCTGTACTTAGTCCAATTCAATATTCAAAGATGGCAAAAAAAAAAATAGTTGTTTTATTTATTTTTTTTGTTAAAAAAGAAACTTTATTTTTTTAATTGAACTGCGAATTATTTGCCATTTTGTTGATTTTTTAGTGATTTAATAAATTTAAACATTTTCAATCTACATCGACATGTTGTGTTTGAATTATTTCCTAAAAATGTAATATGTCGGATTAGAGTCCATTCTATTATTTTTAGTTTGCTTCGATATATTTAATAAAAATTTATGCTGATATGACAAATAATTTATGCAACTTGAGATGAAAGCTGAAGATTTTTTTTTAAAACCTCGGAACTTGTGGTAATAAGCAAACCAAGCTGATTAAGTAAATTATACTGAACAAATTCCATGTGAGATGCTCAAAGTGGAGATGACAGATACAGTGAGGGATTGAACCCTAACCTCTTAGTAGAGGTCACCATACACAACCATTGAAGCTATCCCTTGAGGGCGAAACTAAAGATATTTTCGAACTTAGCGCCGGAGTCTTTTTCTCCGAGATTAATCGGATGTCGTGAATATGAGTCGTTTCAATCCCACACCGTTACAGCTAAGGTTGGTGGCTATGATCAACCCTATATTTTGAGAATCCAATGGCTCCTATGCACTGTCATGGTATGGAATGATGAAAGGAAAATTACTTTTAAATTCTATTGATTAGAACATAACTATTTTTTAGTTTATATTATCGAAAAATTTTAGTCAAATTCGAGATGAAAAGTTATATTATTGTAAAAGTTTAGTCAAATTCGAGAAGAAAAGTTATATCGTTCACTTTTTTAGTTTTATGATATCTTACTATAAATCTTCATGATGTAGGTAGCCAACATGCAATAAATGCATGTCGGGTGGAATAATCAAAATTGGCTGAGTTTTTTAAACGTTGAGGGTTGGCATATTTCGTGGGTCAACAAAGTTGGATGGAAATTGCGTGATGAAATTGTGCGGCAATTTCCTGGTTCACACTGGATGATGCATCTATAAATAGATGCATCATTCGAATATTTCATGGCATCCCATTCTCAAGCTTCTTCTTGAGATTTCTTATTTCTCCTGTTAATTTTATAATATTTGTGAGGTGTTTGTTCTCCTGTATTAAGAGAGTGTGTGTTCTCTTTGGAAACACAGTGAGTGAGTTGTACACCACAAAATATTATAGTGGAATTCTTTTCATCTTGCCCGTGGTTTTTTCCCTAATAATTTTTAGGGATTTGCCACGTAAATCTCGATGTCTAGTTTATTCTTTATTTTCGGGTTTTATTATCTCAAATTCCGCACGTGGGACCAACAAGTGGTATCAGAGCCTTGGTTTATGCTCTGTGGTTGCAGCCTAGACTGATCTTCCACATCAGAAAAGATTTTTCGAGATTTTTTATTTAAGGCGGGATTATTTTGTCCAGTCTATAAAATTGTTGTAGACATAATGGCGGGAAGGTACGAGATAGCAAAGTTCAACGGAAGCAATTTTATGTTGTGGATACAACAGATTGAGTGCAGACCCTTGTACGTATTTCAAGAGTTCTGGTGATGATTACATCATTTTGCTGTTGTATGTGGACGACATGTTGGTAGCAGGCCCCAACAAAGATCAGGTCCAAGGATTGAAGGCACAGTTGGCTAGGGAATTTGATATGAAGGACTTGGGACCAGCAAACAAGATTCTAGGGATGCAAGTTCACCGAGACAGAATTAATAGAAAGATTGGCTTTCCCAGAAAAATTATTTGAAGAAAGTCTTGCAACGCTTCAACATGCAAGATAGTAAGCCAATATCGACCCCTTTTCCTGTTAACTTCAAGTTATCCTCCGAGATGTGTCCTAGCAGTGAAGCAGAGAGGATGGAAATATCTCGAGTACCATATGCATCAGTAGTGGGAAGTTTGATGTTCGCTATGATCTGTACAAGACCGGACATTGCTCATGCAGTAGGAGCAGTTAGTCGGTATATGGTGAATCCTGGAAGAGAGCATTGGAGCACTGTTAAGAGGATCCTTCGATACATTAAGGGTACCTCGAATGCTGCATTATGTTATGGAGGATCAGATTTTACACTCAGGGGCTATGTCGATTCAGATTATGCAGGTGACCCTGTTAAGAGAAAATCTACTACTGGTTATGTGTTTACACTTGCAGGGGGAGCAGTAAGCTGGGTTTCAAAACTGCAGACAGTTGTGGCGTTATCTACAACAGAGGCAGAATACATGGCACTACTCAAGGTTGCAAGGAGGCAATATGGATTAAAAGGTTATTGGAGGAGATCGGACACAAACAAGAGAATGTTCTTTTGTTTTGTGACAGTCAGAGTGCCTTGCACATCGCAAGGAATCCAGCCTTTCATTCCAGGACGAAACACATTGGAGTACAATTTCATTTTGTGCGAGAAGTAGTATAAGAAGGAAGCGTGGATATGCAGAAGATCCATACGAAAGAAAACATAGCTGATTTTCTGACCAAGCCAGTGAACACTGATAAGTATGAGTGGTGTAGATCCTCAAGCGGCCTAGCAGAAACGTAAGCAGCAGGTAATGGCAAGATTGAAAGGATGTGTGGAGATGTGTTTGATTCTCAATCAAATCTCCAAGTGGGAGAAATGTAGGTAGCCAATATGCAATAAATGCATGTCAGGTAGAATAATCAAAATTGGATGAGTTTTTTAAACGTGGAGGGTTGGCATATTTCGTGGGTCAACAAAGTTGGATGGAAATTGCGTGATGAAATTGTGCGGCAATTTCCTGGTTCACACTGGATGATGCATCTATTTATAGATGCATCATTCGAACATTTCATGGCATCCCATTCTCAAGCTTCTTCTTCAGTTTTCTTATTTCTCCTGTTAGTTCTATAATATTTGTGAGGTGTTTGTTCTCCTGTATTAAGAGAGTGTGTGTTCTCTTTGGAAACACAGTGAGTGAGTTGTACACCACAAAATATTATAGTGGAATTCTTTTCATCTTGCCCGTGGTTTTTACCCTAATAATTTTTAGATGTTTTCCACGTAAATCTCGGTGTCCAGTTTATTCTTTATTTTCGGGTTTTATTATCTCAAATTCCGCACGTGGGACCAACACATGAGTGTTGTCTTATTTATTTGAACTCTACAATGTATGTTCCTAACCGGAAATCTCGAGATATTCCCAAAATTATTTAGATTCTTACCCAAGAAATACCAAATGTTGTGTCAAGCTATGCATTAGCCATCAGCTCGAGTAATTGGCCAGACCCCATCTCATCCTACTTATGTTTCAACATCAATTTGGTTTGTTTGGATCTCGAAAAGCAGAGCCATTTTGCCGGGTTCAGTCCTCGGGTCGTGATATACCAACAACTGAATAGCACGAAGAATTGAATCTCATCATTGTAGGACAGAGCGCTTGCCATTTAGCTATTGGTAAAACGACAAACGCTCGGTCCTATAATTGGTACCAGAGTCAAGGTCACGGGTTCGATTCCCGTTGATTACAAGGAGTGTAATTATTGAGAAAGAGATTGTTGTGTCCAATAATTGTCCCTGTTTGGATGAACGATCGAACTGTGGTACTTGAGCTGCTGTACGATTTAAAAAGATTTCAGTTATACTATTACCACCAACTATAGATTTTGTGATACGGATATCTTATTTGGGTCATCCATGAAAAAAAATATTACTTTTTATTGAAAATATTAGTAGGGTTGACTCATCTCACAGATAAAGATTCGTGAGACCGTCTCACAATGTTAGAGTAGATTTCCTACAAGCCAACGGTTGGCTAGGCAATTTATTGACTCAAGTGAAATAAACAATCTTTATTTTAATATAATTTAACTTTTATGGTCTTATTTACTTTATCTTTATACTCATACAATCAGCATAGATAAAGTTCTTGATTATGCTTTAATATAAATGAATCGTAATTCGATATTGAAAGTCATTTTTAAACATTGCATATTCTAAATTCGTTCCTAGTCGATTCAGATGCCTAAAATATGGATAAATGTCGCTTGAGCTAGAGACTAGCATCTGTGATGTTCTGTACTGCGTTTCCTGGTAAGGGCATAGAAATATCCAAACATGCAGATAAATAATCATATGATGATTATACGGAACAAACCTCACTCGGAATTTCCAAGTGGTTATCATTCATCGAGAGGATACGTCAGTGGTTATGATTGTACACCATTAGTCCTTACAACCCAGGACAACACTGAGGCTCTATATGCTAGGGCTGTGCTTTGACTCGTTTATCGGCTCCAGGAGAGTCATCAGGTGGTGAGATTGGGTACAGTTGCGACACATATAGGAGCCAGTGCATTGTAGTCGGGGATTCACCGCTCACTTACGGGTGTGGATATCCTGTGTGATCTGATGAAATAATAGAGCATGAAATCTCTTACCAAAGTATGAGATGTACATTGGGGAAGGAGTTCTCCAATGGTACATGCGATGACACTATTATATGTGTCACATAGTTATCGAATTAATATGTAACCCTCGATGAACCAATGGTTGCAGATTCAATCGTGAAATATATGAGATGAAGGGACTATATTGTACGTTAATCATAATCAACTGGTTCTTGCAGGTACTATCAGTGAAACTTAGGGAATTATGGGGCGATGCTACTAGACGCTCTTACCATGATTCGATGGGTTTAATCAGAAATATGATTTCTGACTTTCTCATGATCAATTGTTGATACATAGAATGTGGCAAATAAGGGTATGCCCGAATAAAGGATTATATCCTGAATCACAAGGAGTTGTGAACCCACGGCTAGCTGTATCCCTGAACCATTGAGGGTCACACAAGTACTGGATCATTTATTCCCGTTGAGAGAATAAATTCAAGGAGTTGAATTTATATTATGATATAGTAAATTCAATGAGTTGAATTTATGATAATTAAATTTTGAGAAAATAAATTCAAGGAGTTGAATTTATAAGATAGTAAATTCAAAAGGTTGAATTTATGAAATTTGGAGAGAATAAATTCAAGGAATTGAATTTATAAAATTTGAGGATTTAATTTATTAAGCTCAAAAGTTGAGTTTATTAAATACTAAATTTTGGAGGTGATAAATTCAAGAAGTTGAATTTATAATTTAAATAATAAATTCAAATGTTGAATTTATAAGGGAATTAAATTAAATATTATGGATATATGTATAATGGGTTTGTAGGAGTACAAGACTAACATACATATTATTAATGTTCTTAATTGGACTTTAAAAGATTAATTAGTTAATTAAACTAGTTGGACTAGAATAATTAATTGATTAAGCTCATTAAGTATTTAATTTAATTAATGGGCCCTAAGCTTATATATATGTGTATTAGGCTTAGAGTTTAAAAGAATTCATTCACAATTTTTGAAAACCCTAGCCTCCACTCCTTAGTGAGTTTTCGAAAATTACAACACTTTTCTCTCCAAAATTTCGGCCACTTCTCTTTGGAGAAAAGATTGAACCGTCTCTCAAACCTTCATCTCCAACGTAAAAGTCTCTTCTAACTTTTCTAGTGCAAATTAAAAGAGGAACAAATCTTCTAGTCGTGGACCTAATTAGAAGGATTGAAGGAGAAAGTTTTTTTGAAGATCATTCGTAGGGATTCATCAAGTGCTAGATCCGTCTATACCGAATTAATTGGAGCCAAGTGATTTAATTCACTAAAGGTATAATTCTAACACCCTATGAATGTTTGATTATAAAACAATACGAGTGTCCAAATATATATCTTGAATGTCAACATCTAAAATTTTTTAAAACTTCCGCTATGTTTGGGCACGAGAAAACCGAGATCCAACACACAAGAGACCTACTCATTTTTTATTAGTAACAGTTTCACTCAATGAAGATAAAATAATCATTTTAACGATAGAAAATTGTTAACTTCATTTAAACGTTATCTCAAATAAAATAAACATTTTTACATAATTTTTTTATAATAATATTTTAAATTTAAATATATTCATCATATTATATCAATAAAAATATTAATAATTATTCAAACATTAATTTTTTTAAATTTTAATTATTAATTATATAAAAATAATAGTATATGCATCGAACATACCCAAATTTTTTTTTAACTTTTTAATTATTGCAAGCCATGAAATGTGCCATTTCACTCGATGGTCCACGTACAATTTCACTTTCATTTCAATGGCGAGGGTGCAGAAGCCATTGACATTGAAATGTGTAGTCTGTAGAAGCCACCCCTCCGCCAATCTCCGACTCATGTGCACCACCGCGCACGCACGCTACCGCACTCCCCTCCGCGGCGGCACGTGAGTCGCACTCTTAAATCAATAATATATATCTCAATTTTTATTAAAAAAAAGAGAGAGATAAAAAATAAAAATAAAAAACATTCTCAATATAATATAAATTAACCATCCAACACGATGGAGTTGAGGTTTCGGAAAGGTCAAATTTATCACAAATAAAAAAAAATTTAAAAAAAATATACACTTGGACGTCAGTGCGCCAGCTCAGCTAGCCCTTACACTGCATATCTACATATATGAAAGCCTGAATAAGTTTAAAAAGGCCTGTTTTTGTCCGGTCGCCGGTCATCACTTTAACACGTGTAATTAACTTCGCAAAATATATGACCACTTGCTGCCTGTTTTGCAATTCACCGTAAAAAAAAAAAGGGAAAGCAACCTACGGAATCGGTTTACAAAGCCCATGTCCTTATCTCCTCTTTCCTTCTTCCCTTTTGTTTGTTTCTGCCATCTTCCTTACTTGTTCATGTTTTCTTGAGCTTCATCTCTTCCTAGCAGTGCTCTCTCCTCTTGGATGGGAAAGCTTCTACTAGGTTAGTGTTCTTCTCTTGGTTTTGTTTGGGTTTTTTGTTCTCCCTGGTGTTCTTCGTCTTTTTTGTCTTAACTCATTGAATGGGTTATTTAGGCGATGTCCTTTGGGTAAAAAAAAAAAACAGCATCGTCGCCAGTTGATTTTCACAATATCAGGCATGTAGATTCAGCGGCTAAAAGAAAAACTTAGGAACCAGCAAGTACTATAACTTCAATCTCTAAGAGAAAAGCTTAGGCCTCATAAAGTAATGTGGAATCCATGATGATATTTTCACTAAAACTTGAAATTCAACAGGTTGCCTTTTCACAATACATAAACCTTTGGTAGCCTTCCCAGGTCCCACGTCTCGAAGAAGCACTTACAGGGTGAATAAATACGTAGAACAAGTAGATGACGGTGAAACTAAAATGGATCGAGATGGAACATATGGGTAATATAATATAAATTAAAGTACAATATGCAACATATAATTAAGGCCTCAGTGTCTAACAAACTGTGAACTATTTCCCTCTGCTGCTTTGATCTAACTACAGTAACATCCAGCCTTATCACTCATTGTCCTTTTTAAACAACTAAATATTAGATTATTTACTCTCGCTCAGACACTTATACCTAACATGCACTGACATCCAATCTTTCATACAGGAAACGTAGAGCATGGTAGACAAATAAAAACTGCTACACCGTCAATCAAATCTGGTAAGATTTTGGTTTTACTCGAGGGAATTTAGTTTCTTACATGTCAAAATTTGTGTTGTCTTGAGCTATTGATTAGAGTTTAATCGCAATAACCCAATTTTCTTAATCTGAGATTCGTCAACCGATTATTTTCTTTTTAAATTTTACGAGGGAGCTTGTTGTCAAAAGTTTATGTTTATTAATTTATTCTATAGTTTTGATTCAGGAGTTATGTGCAGATTCTCTACGAAATACCAACCATCACCAAATATTTTTATGTCAGAAATTGCTAATTCGGTTATATGGAAGTGTTTAACATTGTTCATTATTCTAACGTGACTTATTTGCTAAGCTTTGAACATAAATTAGTTTAAAAACAAAAAAGATTGAAGCTCATCCACCGGCCAACATAGCCAACTCATACATCTCTTTTGTAAATGTTGAATTCAAATCAAACAAGAATTAGATTAATTTTAATGAATTATTTCAGAGTATATTTTTATTGTTTCATTTGTGTAGAAAACGTAGCAATTTTCTCAATATATAATTTTTTATCATTAAAAGCATCATTGTAAATTGTAATATGTCAAGAACTGAATATAAGTGCTGGCAATCCAATTATTTTTAACTACAAAAAAAAAAAAAAATCGATTTTATGATGTGTAATTCATAAAATTTTCAGCATACCTTTTGTTGTTACTTTTTAAAATAATTGAATTATTCTTATATATTTCTAAAAACATCGCTCGCAGCATGCCAGGCAGCGTTACTGAAAAGCAACGAGGTTTTTAAAACTTTTAGGCAAGAAATTGAGAGGGTATGAAAGCGTTACACACTTAAATGTTAAAGATATATCACATCATTTTGGATATTTTTTTCCCTTTGGAAGACAAATTGTCATCCTTGATGTTTCTGTTCTTAAACCAAGATGGCGAAATCGATCAAGGAGCTTAGGAAGGAAAACTCCTTTTTGACGAACAAATGCGAAAAATCAGACATTACTCTTACAGAACTTGCAGATGAGGTATGTTTGATTTTAAAGTCTCCTTGCAATGGACCTTTGTCAATCCCACACCTTATTCCCTTATAATGTCTTTATTCACATAATTGTTGTAGGAATAGAGTGTTGCCAGTTAATACAAGTGTAGATTTTTCACCATTGAATATTTGTTTTGTTTATTTTTGCAAGAGAACCCTTTAAACATTGGGATGCATGGCTCTATTTCACCCCCTTGATTCAATCTATCTGGGATGAATGAATAATAAATCCCATTGAAATGTGAAAAAAGCATATTGCACCTCCTTGGAAAATAACCTAGCAAATTCTCATGTTTGTAAAGAGATCCATTTAAAGCCCAACTTCTGATGAAATCGTTGGTAGTATGAAGATGGTACTTCTTCAGTCTAACAGAATCATAACATTATATATCATTTATACCTTCCAATCAATTGCAAACAAGTTGCATTTTATTTTCGCTAAGAATGTGGTGTTTTGATATCCGGCATTAGATATGACAATTTTTCATGCTTTCTGAAATTAGCATTCATCAGGACTGCTGTCTTCAACTTACGTAGGAAACATTAACATCCTATTTTTATACAGCGGGAACGTTTGAAGAAACAGCTCGAAAAAACAAGAAACCAAAAGGAAAAACTTGAGTCCATATGCCGCTCACTTCAGGCATAGAGGAAAGCAAATGCAGTAGGAAGCAATAACTTGGACTCCATCCAGATTAAATCACACCATTGAAATATCTACAGCCTGTTATACAAGTGATTGTGTAACAGTTTGTACTTTGGTCTTGTGATTGTATAATAGTATACTTTGGTAGGAGTCGAGGTACTGCCAAATAAAGTTCTAAAAAATTTGTCGGCGTAACTGGGTGTCTTCATGCCTACTTTCAGCTGTGTCCACGATCATGAATAACAGTAGTACTGTTGTTCATAATTTTTTCACATGTTCTCTCATGTTTCTTATTTGTTGAATAGCAGTGGTACTGTATTATGTTACTCTTTATTGTCATCGTTTGAGACGAGTTCATTACAAAGTTGTGCATATTGTTTTGATCAGCACTCTAGATTTTTAGTAGTATTTTACTTGTCATTTCAAATGTTTATTGTAAGAAAAAAAAATACTTATAGTGGTCGTATGTAGTTTTCTGCTGATCTCGATGATAGAGAAAAATATCAAATGAGGTTTTAGCTTCCTCTCTATGTTTGCTGAACAGCTGGTGTGACAGATACTGCTGCTTTCA
This sequence comes from Primulina eburnea, assembly GCF_022965805.1. Classification (NCBI taxonomy): domain Eukaryota; kingdom Viridiplantae; phylum Streptophyta; class Magnoliopsida; order Lamiales; family Gesneriaceae; genus Primulina; species Primulina eburnea. Next base: position 2,564,914 of record NC_133113.1, read on the forward strand.
TATTTTTTACTTTGTTACCCACAATGTCAGCTTGAAATTTCTATTCGTATGACTACAGATTTAAAAGAAAATAAAATATAATCATAATATTTCTAGCTTTTAAAATTAAATTATTAAATAAGATCTACACAAATATGAACATTTGATTAGTTACTCTGGAAAAAAAAATATAAATATTCATATGTGGAACTACGAATCTGGGCAAGACACCTCAAGAATTGAGGTGTCCCTACCTAGTAGAGAGAAATGTATAAAAGAATTTTCCTACACCAAAAGTCGGATGCACTTTCTTTTCATCATTAATAGATATAAATTTTAATAGGCCCAAAGTCCCAATAAATAAAAGCCTACCTTATGGCTCATTAGTTTAATAATAGCCACAAAAATTTAAAATTTAGAATATATTTTTTTAAAAATAAATTTAGGAAATAATCGAGTTAGAGCTGTAGCTATGAGTGCTACAAATGGTTTGATGAGAAGAATGGAAATGATCGATACAAGAGCTTCTCTAAGTGTTTCGGTCGGTGGAGCAACTTTGGGACGAATTTTCAATGTGCTTGGAGAGCTTGTTGATAATTTAGGTCATGTAGATACTCGTACAATATTTCATATTCATTGATCTGCGTCTGTCTTTATACAGTTATATACAAAATTATCTATTTTTGAAAATGAATTAAAGTAGTAGATATTTTAGCCCTTTATTATTGGGGGGGAAAATCGGACTGTAGCATTTTTTATTTCAAGACTATAAATAAATGTAAATACAAATCGGTACATTAAAAATAGTTTTATAACCAGAACGTCGTAATACTTATTTTAACACCAACAAGAATATATTCATGTCGGGATTTTACTATATGTATTTTTTTTCAAACCAAAAGGATTTATAAATTATTCAAACTCTCACTTTACCTGATGAAATAAAATCCAAATCACACAATAATTAAATAATTTTATTACGCTTAAACTTCAATTAAACATGTTTAATTTTATAAGAGTAGGTTTCTTGTGAGACGGTCTCACGAATCTTTATATCTGAGACGGGTTAAACCTATCGATATTCACGATAAAAAGTAATACTCTTAGCAAAGTAATATTTTTTCATGAATGACTTAAATAAGAGATATATCTCACAAAATACGACTCGTGAGACCGTTTCATACAAGTTTTTGTCATTTGGTATTACCTAATACTTTAATCTCCATCTTCCCCAAAAATTCTCGCTTATTAGAAATTTAGAACCTTAACTAATAATGGGTTAGCTAGAATTAATTAACAAAGTCAAATCAAACGGCTGAATTGAATGTCATCCATCATTAAAATTTTGAAGCATCATTAAAATTTGTGCTTCAAAATTTCTGACATATTCAATCGAGTCTATATTGTCAGGGATAAATTAAGAAAAGTTATAAAATTCATCCCATAAATGATGTATATGTTTTTAGTTATAAAAGTGGGGAAAATTTATCTTAATACAATTAATCGATCTTCTTTTCATTTTTTATCATTTTTTTTATTGACATATTAACATAACATCGAAAATTGATAATATGATGTCAAATATTATTAATTTGATGTAAAAAAACAAGTGCTGATATATATGTATGGTGCAACGTTAACATTTAGATGCAAAAAGAGTAAAAGTGAAAATAAAGCATAAATCAAATTTTAACCAATTATGAGTTCAAGAGTAGGTCTTTTGTAAGACAATCTCATGAATCTTTATCTGTGAGACGGATCAACCCTACCGATATTCACAATAAAAAGTAATACTTTTAGCATAAAAAAATAATAATTTTTCATGTATGATTCAAATACGAAATCCGTCTCACAAAATACGACTCGTAAGATCGTCTCACACAAATTTTTATCATAAAACAAATATTAAATTATAGGGATGACACTGAAATTTTCCACTATTTTTTTATAATAATAAATATGGTTTTATATGTAGTACGTACGTACTTCGTTTCTAGTAACAGCTATGCACTTAATTTAAAACTTTTTCGCTAAAAATAACTTGTAATTAAATTATTATACTGTCAATTTATTAAATTAAAGTAAGATACCGAAATTATTAATAGGCCAATAATATTAATTAAACTCACATATTTATAATTCAAATTCTTCGCACTACGTTATCGATGAAATAAATTATATTCTGAAAATTTAAAAGATACACGAAGAGATGGACAAAAACTTATGTGAGACGGTCTCACGAATCGTATTTTGTGATACGCGTATTTTATTTGGGTCATCCATGAAAAATATTACTTTTTATGCTAAGAGTATTATTTTTTATTGTGAATATCGATAGGGTTGAATCGTCTCACAGATAAAGATTCGTGAGATCGTCTCACAACATACCTACTCCAAAAGATATTCATAATATATAAAATAAATAATATTATTAGAGAATTTGAAAAATAGATAGGAGATTAAAAAAAAAAATAAAGGTCAATATACTGTTAATTTAATTCAAAAGATATGACATGAACCCAAAAGCATTGAGACGAGAGAAACCCAGAATCGGCCATAAAATCCAAAATCTTGCACACTTTCTTTATTTTACAGATGTGATTCGAATTTTACCATACACAAATACATGTATATATATATATATATATATAAATATATATATAGATAGATGAAGGGGATAAGATGAAAAGCAGGCTATAAATTATCGAGCCAAGTGAGAAGGCTTGCCGGGGCGATCGGCGGATTTGAGGGTTTTCTCGATGATCTTCCGAGCTTTCCGACTTCGGATCTCGACCTTAACGCTCGCGCTCTTGTCCATCTTCAGGTAAGGTTTCTTCGATTTCTTCAACGATCGAACCTTGGACTTTATGGACTCCACCAGATTCTCCAGCTGAATCGCCATTTTCCCGAGTCTACCAGCACCAAAAAATTACCAGTGAGAAATGAAAGGTTAAATGGTTTGCTTTTTCTTTGCTGTTTAATTAATTCGGGTTGGGAAGTCTACACTTGCATGAATTATATAGTAGGCTAGGTGGGGGTACCGGTCTTTGTAATCTATCGAATTGACTTTAAATTTTCACTTAAATTTGATAATATAAAAAAAAAAATGAGTTTATGTGAGATCGTATCACGGATCTTATTCTGTGAGACGGGTTAACCCTACCCATATTCACAATAAAAATTAATACTCTTAGCATAAAAAGTAATATTTTTTCATAGATGACCCAAATAATAGACTCGTCTCACAAATACGACCCGTGAGACCGTCTCACACAAGTTTTTGTCAAAAAAAAAAACAGATCAACTCAGAGTGAGGTGTGTTTTCTTATTTTCTTGAAGTTTATGAATTTGACTTATGCTAAAATCATTTATTTATTTTTTTATGTAAAACATCAAATAAAAAAATCGACTCGAGTGATATGTCTGGTTTCTTATTTTCTTGTATTTTATGAATGAGTGGTTCTCATGTGAGATCGTTTCACGGATCATAATCTGTGAGACGGGTCAACCTTACCCAGTATTCAAAATAGACTTTCATGGAGTTTTAAAAAGTCAAGTGGTATTCAACATTGACTTTTATAAACTCTATAAAAGTCTACAGGTATTCAAATTTTCCATGGACTTTTAATAACTCCATGGAATTCATGGACATACAAACATTAAAGCCTAAGGTACAACTACAAATTGTAAAAAATTGTATTTGGTTCACCCCAAAGATTTGAATGGATTTTTAAAACTTCTAACTATCTCTGTCGCTTCACATCACATATCTTCATATCTTCTCTTCTCTCATCTATTTCTATTACTTTCTCAAATTTTCGAAGTGTATCTCTATATATATTTTCATCTTTCTTCTTCAAATTTTTCATTTTTTGGCTGATTGTTCATTTAATAATTTTTTATTTTAATAACACGGGGAAATTTTGAATTATAGAATTGATTTTGTGATTTTTAATTTATGATTTATACAAATTAATGTAATATTCAATAATAATAAAAGATGATCAAAAAAATATTGTTTAATTCTTAATAATTGAATAGTTTCGTAACAACAATGATTTTTTAAATTCATTTTCGTATTTTTAATTAATATGTAAGCTATGATATTTTTATACAAAATTATATTCACACACTAATAAATAATATTATTTTTACATTCATATTATCAATTTAAAAATAAGATTACATGTTAATCAATTGATGTATTTTAAAAAATTTACAAACATGCATATAAACCCACATATATATACATATAAGGATTAAACGATTTAACTTTTAAATAAGTAAATTTATTTATTAATATAAATATTAAAAATAATTTCAAATTGAATATGTTATATATGTCAATTAATTATTGGTTCAAAGAAATTAATAAAAAATCACATGTTATAGTTAAGTACAAAATTCTATAAAAAAAAAATCTACAAAAGTCTATAAAAATCTTGCAAAAAAGTCTACATAAATCCACATAAATCTGTTTATAAATCTGTGAGATTTCATAAAAGTCAATAAAAATTTATCAAATCCATAAAAGTCTATCATTTAAAAAAATCATTAAAAGTCATCAAAACTTTTTATTGAATACACCTCACTTAGTATAAAATGTAATAGTTTTCATGGGTGACCCAAATAAAAGATTCGTCTCACAAATACGACCCGTAAGACCGTCTCACATAAGTTTTTGTCTTTACGGAGTTTATGAATTTGATGTATGCTAAAATCATTTATTATTTTTTTATGTAAAACTTTGCATGGTCTATAGGTAAAATACTTTCTATTAAATGTAGGAAAATTGATACCATTGACATCTTAACTTCCACGCGACCAAGTAACGTGGAGGAACCATGTGGTCTATTATAATTATTGAATTATTTTTATACTAAAAAATGTTTTACTTCAAAACAAAAATAATTCTAAAATGTGATATTATTAAGCCACGAATAAGTGAGACTGAGTGTGAAAAGAAATGTAAAATTCAGTTATTTGTTTAAATTAAAGTAAATAAAAAAAAATTGTCGAAAACCATAGTTAACAGTTTTAAGTACATACGCCTGATAAAAAAATAAAAATGAAAAACAGTTTCAGTATTAATAGTACAAGAAATTAATATTTTCAATAAAATAAAATAATAAAACTTTCGAATTCAAATCCATAAATACAAGGCCTGTTTCATTATTTTTTTTCCACACACAATTCTCTTTCAATTCTCAATCTCTATTTCTCAATTCATGATTTATTTCTCTATTATCAAAATATTAATTTTCGATTATTGTGTAGAATCGAGCGCTTGACGCTTTACCAAAAGATATAGCTAGTAGTAATTGTGCAACTCAAATCTTTTAAACAACACAGCAGCTCAAGCACCACGGTTCGATCGCTCTACCAAGCAAGGACAATTATTGCACCCGACATATTGTTAATATTTCATTTATTTTTCTAATTACTTCAATTTTATTTTAACACATATGGTCAGATCAAGTCGAAATGGTAAGGATCGACAGGAGAAAAAACATCATGCCGAATTTGAAGATTGCGATTCTTCTTTATTCATTGTTGACGTATATAATTTTGACTTTTCTGATGAGGAGAAAAAAAGAACAAAAAGAGTCCCAACCAACACATCATCATCAAATCAAGAAAGTATGAGCAATCAGACGATACCTAAAACTCGAGCTATATCTCGATATACATCTATGTCTTCACCAAACATTTTGTAAATATAACGCTTCTCCCCAGTGATTTGCAAGTCAAATACAAATATTATTTGAAAGCTAACAAACTTCAATATGGATGTGCTTATGGAACTTTAACGCGATACGTCGAGAAAAATCATATGGTGAAAATTGTTATTGATCGTTCTCAAACTCAAATGCCGGCATTTTCGTCTCAAGTGAGTAACGATTATCAACTGTTTAAATATTGTGAATCTAAATTTAGAGAAGAGACGACTAGATATTGTGTGATTGAACAATTTTATTTATTTTTTAATAAATTATCTTTTGTAAATTAGCTTTCAACAAATGTCAATCATGCTATATATTAAATGTATCTAATGAAACACACTAAAACGCACACTTAAAGTGATAAAAAAATTTTGTATTAGGTACACATGTCATATTTTTGTGTGCAAGATTAACTAAAAAAATTAGAATCACCTATTAAACCAATCAGGATTGCAGTTCATTATCTATTGACACATCCCCAAGCCTAAAAGATTTGCACGGGACGTTCCAACATGTTGAAATTCAACTTATAAATTGTTATTATCTTATTTTGAATATAAAAATTTATTATTTTTATTTTCTAATCAACATATTCAAGCTCGTAATATTTAATTGTTAGCAAATCAACGAAACATATGTACTAGTATTTGTGAAATTTTAAGGTACAGTTTGGTACATAGGATATGATAAGTAAGGGATATACAGTATAAGGATAAATCAAGGATAAATATAATGATAAGATAATATGTTGAATGTTTGGTATGATTTTAACAAGAGTGATTAAATTTATATATTAACATGTAATGACAAAATTAACCCTATCACAAAACTTATATTTCATTGTTATCAAGATCTTGTAATTGCATATCTCAATTCTTAAATTACGCTATATATATATATATATTTATATATATATATATATATTTATATATATATATATATATATATATATATATATATGGAATAATGTTCGTTTCTTTTGTCTTATTTTGGAAATTATTTAAACAATTTCTTTTCCTTTTTCAAAGGTCGTCATCGGTTAAATTTGATTTTTGCTTTTTTTTTATTTTTTTATAATCTTTTTCATATCGAAGGGTGTTACGCCTTAAACGCATACAAATCTCGAGGATGAGATTAATGTTTTTAATGCTGTAACATATCCCAAAGTTTTTGTTTTGATGATACCAAAACTTGGATTAAAAATGTACTAATGTTTTATATTGAGGCATGCAGGAAATTAAGAACAGGTTACGTTCGGAAGATCCGACATTCGGTTCGGACGGTCCGAAATTGTGCAATTCAGAAGCAAAATAGAAGCTGTTCGGAAGCTGCGACGAGAGCGTTCGGACGTTCCGAAGACGTGATCGGACGTTCCGAACACAAGCAATCAAATCACTTCAATGCGGAGACAAATTGATATGACTGATTGATCGAGTAAGATTTCGGACGCTACGAAGGACATGATCGGACGCTACGAAGTGTTGAAGATTTCAAATCTCTGGAAACGCGGGAATGTTCGGACGGTACGAACTTGAGTTCGGACCTTCCGAAGCTGTTCACACACTGTCTGAAAGAACTGTTCGGAAGATACGAAGTTTGATCGGTCCCTCCGAAGCATATGTTCGGACCCTACGAAGTCAAGAACGGACGATCCGAAGTCATCCCAAAATTACGGAAATTGATTTCAATCACATCGGACGTTCCGAAGCATAAACAGAAGATCCGAACCTTGGCGTCCAAGACTAGTATAAATAGGCCTTTGAGGATGCATTTTCATATATCCCACTCCACTCTCTTGTCTCTTACAAAGCTTTCTACTATCTCTTGTGTGCGTTGATTAAAAGAGTTGTAATATCAAAAGAGTTGTAGAAAAAGAGTGAAAGTAATACTCTCGAGTGGGTTGTAAAGTTCGTGGCTATCCTTGGAGCCCTCAAGGCCAAGTAGACGCATCGAGGCGTGGTTGTAAAAGCTAGCTTGGAGCTCCTAAAGCCAAGTCGATATAGTGATACCTCGATCCTCATCGAGAAGGGGAGACGTAGACGATTCTTCGTCGAACTTCCATAAACATCTCTATCCCTCTTTACTTTACGCATTTACTTTACTACGCATTTATTTTACGCACTTACTTTACGCATTCATTTTATTTGTGATTGTCCCTCAAGTTTTCCGCTTGCAATTTTTGCAAACTCGTTTTAAAAACGCTAAAGGGCCTAAAAGAACCTATTCACCCCCCCTTTAGGTTCTTCAAGTGGTATCAGAGCAAGGTTTTTCAAAATCTTTTAAATGGCCAATCTAGCAAGCGAGTATGCCCAAGGACAATCCACAAATCGTCCCCCTCTTTTCAATGGTACTAATTACGGATATTGGAAAAATAGAATATCTCTATACATCCAATCCGTCGATTACGACCTTTGGAAAATAACGGTAAAAGGTCCCTATATCCCCATGAAAACGGTGGATAATAAGGAAATTCCTAAGGGAATGGATGACTTCACCAAGGACGATATGAAACTTATCTCTCAAAATGCTAAAGCTATGAATATTCTTCATTGTTCTCTAGATATGAATGAATACAACCGAATCTCGGCTTGCACCTCCGCCAAAGAGATTTGGGACAAATTGGAGATTTGCCACGAGGGAACCAATCAAGTCAAAGAAACGAAGATAGACCTTCTCCAACTCAAGTACGAGACCTTTGAGATGGAACCCAAGGAGGATATCGACACCATGTTCCGGCGGCTCACCCAAATCATCAATGAGCTTGCCCAACTTGGTGAGAACTACCCAACTAAACAAGTGTGGAGGAGAGCCCTTCGAGCATTACCGGCGGAATGGGATGCAAAGCGCACGGCTATCATTGAATCCAACAAGGGAGATGCGGCATCCTACGACCTTGATCAACTTCATGGGACCCTAAAGACCCATGAACTTGAAGTATCTACCCGGAAGGAGACAAAGAAAGATGACGACAAAGTAAAGGCGAAAGGGATCGCCTTGACCAGTCAACTTGAAGATAGCGACGATGAAGAAATGGCACTCCTCACTAGAAAGTTCAAAAGATTCATGCGGAGTTCCAACTTCAACAAGAAAGACAAAAAGTTTGAGAAGGAAGTGACCTGCTACAACTGTCAACAAAAGGGTCACTATGCAAACGAGTGTCCCTCCAAGAAGAAGGCCGGCAAAGACAAGAAAAAGGCCCTTCTAGCCACGTGGAGCGACAGCGACAACGAAGAGGAGTCTACCCTATGCTTCATGGCGAAGGAAGATCATCTGACCGACTCGGATGACGACGAGGGACAAAGGGGAGACAAGTCATCGAGCACTTGGTATCTTGACAGTGGATGCTCTCGACACATGACGGGAGAAAAAAAGCTGCTGCAATCCATTCGACCAAAAGAAAAAGGATCGGTGACCTTCGGAGACAACAGCAAAGGGATCATAGAAGGCATCGGCTCAATAGGTATATCTAACTCTACTATTATTGATGATGTACTTCTTGTGAAAGGGCTTAAACATAACCTCCTAAGCATTAGTCAATTGTGCGATAGGGGTTATGAAGTCAAATTCACACCACACGATTGCACTGTATCACTCACAACTGACAAAACCATTAGTTTCAAAGGTTATAGAAGTGAAAATGTTTACAAGGTCGATTTAAAGATTTCATCTTTTTCAAAAATAAAAAGCCTTGTAACATTAAATGTTGATGACAACATTCTTTGGCATAGACGACTTGGTCATGTTGGGATGAGCACCATAGAAAAACTTTTAAAACTTGACCTAGTTTCCGGAATGCCAAAGCTGAATTTAAAATTAGATTCTTTTTGTGATGCTTGTCAACTTGGTAAACACACAAAGGAATCTTTTAAAAATAAAAATTTTGTATCCACTTCTATGCCCCTTGAATTACTTCACCTAGATTTATGTGGTCCCTCGAGGACAACTAGTCTAGGAGGAAAATCTTATGCTTTTGTCATTGTAGATGATTTTTCACGTTTTACTTGGACATTGTTTTTAGCCCACAAAAATGATGCCTTTGATCATTTCAAAATTTTTGTCAAAAAGGTTGAAAATGAGAAAAATCTTTTGATCAAACAAATCCGTAGTGACCACGGAACGGAATTTCAAAATGAAAATTTTTCAATTTTTTGTCAAAGCAAAGGCATTGGTCACAATTTTTCTTGTCCTAGAACTCCTCAACAAAACGGTGTCGTTGAGAGGAAGAATAGGACCCTAGTAGAGATTGCAAGGACCATGCTATGTGAGCATTCTCTACCAAAATATTTTTGGGCTGAAGCAATGAATTCTGCTTGTTACATCATCAATCGCGTATCAATAAGGCCAATTCTCAAGAAAACTCCATACGAACTATGGAGAGGGAGAAAGCCTAACATTTCTTACTTCCGCGCTTTTGGATCAAAATGCTTCATCCACAACAATGGTAAGGACAACCTGGGTAAGTTCGATGCTAAATCGGACAAAGGTATCTTTCTTGGTTACTCTACTTCTAGCAAAGCATATAGAGTCTTTAATAAACGTACTTTACTAGTTGAAGAATCTATTCATGTCATATTTGATGAAACTAACCCTTGCTTGCCTAGAACTGTTGTTTCTGATGATGATGATATAGATATCCTTGGCGAAAAGTTGGAGTTCACAAGCCTAGATGATGTTCCTAAAGATCAAGAGGACGCACCTCTTCCGAAGGAGTGGACTACACACAAGGATCATCCCATGGACCTCATCATTGGTAGCCCATCGAAGGGAGTATCTACTCGCTCTTCTAATATGTGCAATTATCTTGCTTTTCTTTCTCACATAGAGCCTAAGAACATAGAAGAAGCTTTACTTGATGATTCTTGGATTATTGCTATGCAAGATGAACTAAATGAATTTAGAAGAAATAAAGTTTGGAATCTTGTACCTAGACCCACTGATAGACCTGTCATAGGAACTAAATGGGTATTTAGGAACAAGTTAGATGAGCATGGTACAATCACTAGAAATAAAGCTAGGCTAGTAGCTAAAGGATATAGTCAAGAAGAGGGAATTGATTATGATGAGACTTATGCCCCTGTTGCTAGACTAGAATCCATTCGCATGCTACTTGCTTTTGCTTGCTCTAGAGACTTTAAATTGTTTCAAATGGATGTTAAAAGTGCTTTTCTTAATGGTGATTTGAAAGAAGAAGTGTATGTTGAGCAACCTGTTGGTTTTGAAGATGTGCACTTATCTGATTATGTGTATAAACTTGATAAGGCTTTGTATGGTTTGAAACAAGCTCCTAGAGCTTGGTATGAGAAATTATCTACCTTTTTGCTGTCTAATGGTTTTTGTAGGGGTAAAGTTGATATTACCTTATTTACCTTGACTAAAAATAATGATTTGCTGATAGTACAAATATATGTAGATGATATTATTTTTGGTGCTACTAATGAACACTTGTGTAGAGATTTTTCTAAGCTTATGCAGGATCACTTTGAGATGAGCATGATGGGCGAACTCAACTACTTCCTTGGTCTCCAAATCAAGCAATGCAAGGATGGTTTCTTTGTCAACCAAGGAAAGTACATCAAGGAGATGCTAAAAAAGTTTGGGATGGAGTCTTCCAAAGCCTCATCCACACCTATGAGCACGACAGTCAGACTCGACAAAGATGAGGGAGGTAAACCTGTTGACCAAAAGTTATTTCGTAGCATGATTGGCTCCCTACTCTATGCGACTGCTAGTAGACCTGACATTATGTTTAGTGTTTGCTTGTGTGCACGATTTCAATCATGTCCAAAGGAATCACACTTATTCGCCTTAAAACGCATTTTCAAATATCTTTCAAATACTCCAAATCTCGGATTATGGTATTCTAAGAACTCATTTTTCGATTTAAAAGCTTACTGTGATGCCGACTTTGGAGGATATAAGGTGGATAGAAAGAGCACTAGTGGAACTTGTTTCTTTTTGGGAAATTGCTTGGTGTCATGGTTTTCTAAAAAGCAAAACTGTGTTGCACTTTCAACGACCGAGGCCGAGTATATGGCTGCCGGTAGTTGTTGTGCACAAATTCTTTGGATGAAGTATCAATTACTCGACTATGGTGTTACTTTTTCAAAAATTCCAATCTTTTGTGATAATACAAGCACCATATGTCTAACAAAGAATCCAGTTCAACATTCTCGTACTAAACATATTGACATTCGACATCATTTCATTCGTGATCACATTGAGCAAAATGATGTTGAACTTCACTATGTTGACACCAAGAATCAAATTGCTGATATTTTTACAAAACCACTAGATGAATCTACTTTTATTCGTTTGCGTGGTGAACTTGGCATGATTGAGTTGTAAACACTAGTGGAATACTCTCGTACATATTTGTTAAATTGAGGGGGAGTATTATTAATGTGAGCATTATAATGTCGGATAATACAAATTAATTATATTTATCCATAATTATGGCTCAACATTCATTTATGTGCTAAATATTTTAAATTTTGGGTGTTCCTCATCTTGGCTACTTCGGAATCACCGCTCCTATTCGGATGCTCCGTTTCACCTCGGATCCACCGAACCTGTTCGGATCGTCCGAACCTTACCATAGGTTCCAGAACCTCCGATTCACTCTTCGGACCATCCGAACACACATCGGATCGTCCGAACCCCCTTCCGATGTCATTAAATGTTCGCGCCTTCCCATGCCTGATTGTCAGACTTCGGACTCTCCGTTTACGCTTCGTAGCCTCCGTTCTATGATCGGATTGTCCGATTGTGAATCGGATCGTCCGAACTGACTGCCAGATAACCGATCCGTCAAATTCCGGACCTTCCGAACTCATGTTCGGACCGTCCGAACATGGCCTATAAATAGGCGTTCGGATCCTCTGATTTATTTGCTCATTCACTCCTTCTTTCTTTCCCCACACAAAACACTCACTACTCACTATGCCTCCGCGCCGTAACGTAGCTGGCCGAAATGTTCGCCCTCGTCACGGTGCCTTTCACCATGATCTTACCCAACCACCCAACCCTCGTCCTATCCCACCTGAATTCGAAACCCGTAACATTCTGCCTGGTCGTACCCTTCACACCGATTATCTTCGTGCAAATTTCTTTACGTTGATTACTCTTATTGAGTCTCAACGTTGGGGAAACTTCTTTCTACCTTCCGTACCCGATATCATCTACCCCTCTCTCATACATCAGTTCTATGCGAACTTTTCCTTAGTTCTTGGTGGTGATGACACTCGTGTTGTTACCATTGTTCAGGGTCGGTTCATTTCTTTTTCTACCGCCGACCTCTCCACTTGGTTCGATCTTCCTCGAAACGGACCGAGTGAGTTCTTTTCTCAGTCTTGGACTGAGAATGACCCTACTTTTGATCGAGTCACTGCCTTGACCACCATCTTCGGTCGTCCGCCTACTCCTGCCGATGACCGTCCTCATGCGAAGGACCTTTCTCCTCAGCTTCAGCTTGTTCTGAAGCTCATCACTTCTTCTATTGTTCCTCGCAGTGGAGACCTCTCCACTTGCAAATATCTCGATCTGTACATTCTCTATTATTTAGTCTCCCAGCGTCCTTTTAACCTTCCCCGTTTTCTTATGTACGCCATGGAGTACGCGGCTTCTTCTACTCGCGTCTCTTTTCCATTTGGCCGGTTCATTAACCGGATTCTAGCCCATCTGGGCATTGACTTTACAGATGAAGAATCCTTATCTATTTCTCCTCGCGAGACTATCGACCATGATACTGTTGTTAAGATGGGACTCTCTTGGAATCCCGTCTTATCCTCTTGGGTCATCGACAAGGATCGCATCTTTGCGTCCTATCGTCCGACCGAACACTTTCATGTTCCCTTCGGTCTCCTTCCTCCTCACGTTCAGACGAGAGGATTTCCCGCTGGTCCCCCTACTACGGGTACCACTCCTACCCCTTCGGTTGATATTCCCTCTTCATCCCATCAGCGTGTTCCCGACCCTATTAGCACTCCTTTGATGACCATGGATGACCTTCCTCATGGCTTCACTCCGCCTGCTCCCTCTGGACCCTACGATCGGATTTTCGAGTATCTCGAGCGATTGGAGACTCGTTTCGACACTCGTTTTTCTCTTTTAGAGTCTACCTTAGAGCGCCATCATACCGAGACTTCTTCGCGTCTGGATTCCATCGAGGCTGAGATGAGGAGACATAGAGAGTCGCGGGATGCGGATTCTTAGATTATGTTTTTTGTTATTTTTGTTTATTTTATCTTTATGCATCATTGTATAAAAGACTTGCATTTATTAGTGGATATTTTACCTGTTTATTTGTCTCTCTTTATACTTATGTCTTTTTGCTTATCACAAAAAGGGGGAGAATTTATTTGGTTAAAATTGCTGTTAATTGGTTATTAAATAAATTCGCCTTAATTCAACCTCTTAGACTTGTTATTTGATTAAGGGGGAGTTATTTAATAACATTTCGATTATGTTGATTATTGTTATCTCAATTTTTAACCAAGTTTTGTGATCATCAAAAAGGGGGAGATTGTTACGCCTTAAACGCATACAAATCTCGAGGATGAGATTAATGTTTTTAATGCTGTAACATATCCCAAAGTTTTTGTTTTGATGATACCAAAACTTGGATTAAAAATGTACTAATGTTTTATATTGAGGCATGCAGGAAATTAAGAACAGGTTACGTTCGGAAGATCCGACATTCGGTTCGGACGGTCCGAAATTGTGCAATTCAGAAGCAAAATAGAAGCTGTTCGGAAGCTGCGACGAGAGCGTTCGGACGTTCCGAAGACGTGATCGGACGTTCCGAACACAAGCAATCAAATCACTTCAATGCGGAGACAAATTGATATGACTGATTGATCGAGTAAGATTTCGGACGCTACGAAGGACATGATCGGACGCTACGAAGTGTTGAAGATTTCAAATCTCTGGAAACGCGGGAATGTTCGGACGGTACGAACTTGAGTTCGGACCTTCCGAAGCTGTTCACACACTGTCTGAAAGAACTGTTCGGAAGATACGAAGTTTGATCGGTCCCTCCGAAGCATATGTTCGGACCCTACGAAGTCAAGAACGGACGATCCGAAGTCATCCCAAAATTACGGAAATTGATTTCAATCACATCGGACGTTCCGAAGCATAAACAGAAGATCCGAACCTTGGCGTCCAAGACTAGTATAAATAGGCCTTTGAGGATGCATTTTCATATATCCCACTCCACTCTCTTGTCTCTTACAAAGCTTTCTACTATCTCTTGTGTGCGTTGATTAAAAGAGTTGTAATATCAAAAGAGTTGTAGAAAAAGAGTGAAAGTAATACTCTCGAGTGGGTTGTAAAGTTCGTGGCTATCCTTGGAGCCCTCAAGGCCAAGTAGACGCATCGAGGCGTGGTTGTAAAAGCTAGCTTGGAGCTCCTAAAGCCAAGTCGATATAGTGATACCTCGATCCTCATCGAGAAGGGGAGACGTAGACGATTCTTCGTCGAACTTCCATAAACATCTCTATCCCTCTTTACTTTACGCATTTACTTTACTACGCATTTATTTTACGCACTTACTTTACGCATTCATTTTATTTGTGATTGTCCCTCAAGTCTTCCGCTTGCAATTTTTGCAAACTCGTTTTAAAAACGCTAAAGGGCCTAAAAGAACCTATTCACCCCCCCTTTAGGTTCTTCAAAGGGGTCTAATAACTATTTGTGTGTGTATATATATGTATCTATATATTTGTATATATGTATTTAATAAACATTTAACATTAACTTAAATACATTTAAATAAATGGAGATAATTAAATAATTTGTAGTATATTTTATCATTAAATTAAAACTATCACACCTCTTACTAAGGATGTTTTATCCTTCTAAAAATGTATTTATCAAGGGCCCATGACATTATCATGTGCTTTTTAAAAACGTACCAAACGTGGGATAATGCGGATTATTTATCAATATCACCCTTATCTCGTGTACCAAACAGTGCCTAAAAGTATTCAATGATGCTAGTGATCGATTATCCTATATTTATTATCCTACTTCTCATTCAGTTTTAACCAGTGTTCTAAAAAGCATGCTTAACCTCTGCTTAAGTGTGCTTAAGCTTGAAGATCAAAGCTCGACAAAAACTCACCGCTTCGGAGAAAAGAGGAAAAAAGCGGTCAAATTGTAGTTTGAACGAATTAAGCGTAACTAAAGCGATTAATTAAACGTGCTCAAGCACAATTAATTGCATATGTTTATTTTTTATTTTCTTAAAATTTGAAGGTATGTCTTTTTATTTTAAAATAATAAATTATGTTTATAATTTAGATGTTTATTTTATAATATTAATTATGATTAAGCGTGTCTGACAATGATTTGATAAATTTTAACAATTTTTAATGTAGTCTAGTTGTAAAAACAAATAAAGATTGTAATTTTGAGATTTTTATATTTTTATAAATATGAGAATTAATGTATCAGTCTTAAATTTATCATATTTATGTATTATTTTATCTATTAATTGATTTGAGATAATTATAATTATATTAAAGATAAAAAAACACTTTTCACGCTTAAGCTCGTGCTAAACTCGCTTAAGCTTGAAAAGCTTGGAGCTCGACATCCACGTTTCGGGATGCTTCATGCTTTTTAGAACCTTGATCTTAACACATTATCACAACATTACATGTATTTTTAGTGAACATATTAAATCTAGTGATAATTATTTAGTTCAATATATTTATGTTATGAAATCAAAATAGGAAAAACATTTTTTAGAAATTCCTAAATTATTGTTATTTGCTTTTGTTTTAGATCATATACTTAAATTAGATAGTTTACAAGAAGTGCTTACATAATATCACGATTCTTTAGAGCTTAATATGAAAACAGTTTCATTTATCTCAATTATTTTGTTTAATATTAAAACTCATTTATATTATATTTATAATAAATATAACACTAAATATGATGAAAAAAAATATTCTACGTTAACCACAATTCACTAATAATATAATATAATCTTATTCCATTTACAGAAATAAATATAATTAATAACAACTAAAATGGGAAACATCGGAATCATCGGTGCTACATCAATTATATTATGGTAATAATTCAATCCCGCCTCAGTTTTATTCGTAATGGCAATCACCATAAGCTGCAAAACATCAACATAAACATAAAAATTAGGTTAGCAAGAAAAACTAATGATATAGATACATTAGTACTGCAAAAAAATTCAAAATCGTTCAAATTTGCTTATATTTTAAAATAACTAAACAAAATGTATGCAATATGTTATGATTATTTAATTAAAATCCACCATATATGATAATAAACACAATAACAAAAAATCGAGAGAGAAATTTTATTTTTTTACATGGATCTAGAGACCAGTCCGTGACACCGAGTCCCTTCCAACAATCGCCCGTCACACGATAGTAGGAATTGAGTACGAAGGATGCATGGTAGCGCAATTTGTCGGGCGCAAAGCACTTTCCCCCCGGCTTAATCGGGTCACAGTTTACAACCGAGGAACACGCGAAGTTCATAAATTTTAGCAAATCACGGTCAGTGGCAAGGCGGTTCACCAAGCACCATGTACGTTGCTGAAATAAAAATTTGAAATAATTATTTTATATTTGTGTAACTAGCAAAAACGATAGCTAGGAAGAAAGAAAATCACAAAAATCAAAGTAAGAACAGTAGCAACTTACTGGTTCTTGGGATAGACATCTTTCTGCAACCACTGCGAAAAAAATTGAAACAAGAAGCAAAGATATATTTTTCTTTGCCATTTTTATTTGCATAAAGAATTGCAAGTTTTTTTTTTTAAAAAATGTTTTGCAAGTTATATGGGTTTTAATAGGTGCGAAATTAATGGCATAAATCTTTGAATTTTGAAATACCTTAATTAGTCCCTGATTAAAATCAATCTTCTTTCTATAGGAATGATATCATCTGCTAAAATGTATTAACATGCCTGAAATAGTACTTTGAATGTATATAGCAGAAGAATAAATACCAATTAATCTTCATTATTGTAGTAATTTTTCCAATTAATGTGTTATATATATATATATATATATATATATATATATGATTTAAGGTATTTATTCTGAGATTAGATATTGGTGTTTTAGGAGCAATTTGATCTATGGGTTGATTTGAGCTATTGACTATTGTATCCATTTTACTTAATTTATCTTGTATTAATTTTATAAATTCAAAATTATTCTCTTTGATATTTTTAACACTATTTTCAGTTATTTGGTATGGTTTAAAAATTGGGTTTTTGAGTTTACTATCTATAACTGCAGTTTCTATATTATTTTTAATAGGATTAACAGAATTTGAAAATGGATAATATAAAGAATTTTGAAAGGAATATATTTCAAACCAATCAAAAAATAAAATATGAATTTTATATTTATTTGTAAATTCATAGAATTTTTGTTGAATATCTTTTCTTGTATCCATAAATTTTCCAAAAAACCATAATCTTTTTTCTTTATTATGTGTAGCATAAAAGTCTTTATGTAGAAAGTTTTTATCTACTTGGAATTCAGTTTTAATTGTACAATTTGTTTTGAAGAATTGATAATTTGAAGTTTTATAAATTTGATCTTTATTTACTTTAGAAATTTCCCAATTATCAATTGATTTATCAAAATCTTCTATGACTATTTCTTCGGTATTTATTATCCTTCTATTCTCATAAGAAGTTGAAGTAGCGGAGTTAAGAGAAGTAGATCTACAGAAAATTGAATTCATTTTATTAAAATTTGTGTTTCGATTTTTAATTTCTCTCTACAATCCTAAGCAATTCTATGGTTTTACAGCCTTAACGTTAGGACTTACTACCCAGACCTTCTTAGGCAAAAACACTCAAGAGAAATTAAATTGAAATTAATTAATTAATTTACCATAATCAGAATGTTATCTAACAAAAGAGTGTGTCACATATGAGACCGTTTCACGGATCTTAATCTATGAGACGAGTCAACCCTATGAATATTCACAACAAAAAGTAATACTCTTGGCATAAAAAGTAATATTTTTTGCATAAAAAGTAATACTTTTTCATGGATTATCCAAATAAGAAATCGTCTCACAAATACGACATGTGAGACCGTCTCACACAAGTTTTTGCCCTAACAAAATATCTTGATTTTTTTTAAAAATTTTCCGCATACCGTCTCACACAAGTTTTTGCCCTAACAAAATATCTTGATTTTTTTAAAAAAATTTCCGCATCATAGATATTTAAAATATATATCATAGATATTTCATATTTCCATTAAAAAAATTTTAATTTACATACAAAAAGCTGACAAAAAATAAATGGCAAAAACTTGTATGAGACGGTCTCACTGGTCGAATTTATGAGACGGATCTCTTATTTAGGTTATCCATGGAAAAGTATAATTTTTTATGCTAAGAGTATTACTTTTTATTGTGAATATAGGTAGGGTTGACCCGTCTCACATATTAGTATCCATGAGACGGTCTCACATGAGACACACTCAAAATAAATTATGTGGCCAAGAAAAAACCGTCATCTTTTTCGCCATTATTGCTGCATGGATAAGTGTTGGGCCAAACTCTATGTTGGGCTTTGATTGGTGCTCCAAATAAGATGGTGCCTCAAGCCCAATACTTCATCAATTCACGGAGCCCAAAACATGGTCCAATAACAGAAGTTTCACGAGAGGACTGAGTTCTACTCTTATTTGAGTTTTGTTTGTTGATTTCGAGCTCCAAAAACAAACATTAATTTAGTATCGAGAATGAATTTGAGTGCCATTTTTAGAGATTAAATTAAAGATTTTGAACTTTAACAAATCAAAATTAGGAATATGAAATACAGAAATTTATAAAACTTTCATTAATAATTACAGCGCGGTCGTTGTTAGATCGGACGGGTGCAAAAAAACCAGCTTTACAAATTCCCATCGACGACTATTTCAACACACTAATCCCTCTGGGGCAAAACAACAAACACCTTCAACGCAACCCTACTATCATCGGCCATCAGCCTCATATCCTCCGCCCATCTCACAGACTTTATCCCAAACGGCCTTCTCAACAGGCACAACAGACAACCTGGGCTGCCTGAACATACCGAATTCCATCCCTTTCAAGCCCCTCTTCATCTCTGCCAAGCCCACCGCCGCCTTCATCTCCCCCACCATCTTCACATCCACAGCGCCGCCGCCATCGTCGTCTTCGCACCATTCGCGCACCACAGAGACCACGCCCACCACGCGACGTGACTTGGCGCCGGAATGGTAGAAGAAACACAGGTCCCCCAACCTCATGCTCTTCATGTTTTTCTGCGCTTGCCGGTTCTTCACTCCGTCCCACTTCGACAAGCCTCCGTTGGCAGCTTGGTCATCCCATGACCACTCGCCCGGCTCCGTCTTCAGCAGCCAGTAATTCCGAACCTTCCCCATTTCTTGAGAATTCCTCCGGAATTTTCTACTAATTTTGTTTTCGTCTGACAATGATTCTCGGCATTTTGATTATCTACCAGGCGGAAGTTGTAAAGGCGGGATATGTGTTTGGCGCGTCTCACTAAAAATATTAAATCAAAAGATCTTAGACTTGGGGATTATAAATTTTCTCGGGGCTAGGGTCCTAGAAAAAATCCGAAACCGTACCCATTTGGTGATTAATTTTCGTATTTGGGTTCGAGTTCGACCCGAGTTAATTTTTTTTTAAAATTTTCAAAAGATATCATATCGATCTTCCAACACACATCCATAATAATATTAATATTACAGGAAATAACAATAGCTACATTAACAAGTTTAGGTTCGGGATTTCTTGAATTCGTCCCCATCCCAAATTATTTTTGAAGTAGTGATTTGGACAAAAATTGAATCTTCATGAGATCGGATTCGAGATTCTCCAAAGCTAAATGACAAGCCCCACCCCATTGTCAGATGTTCTTCCCCGAGAAAATCGTGGCGCATTTCCTCCCATATAACATTTATGTATTTCATTTATTATTTATTATTTTATTGTTCAGTAGTTGGTTCGAGATAGATAAAATCATATTAAAAGTGAGGGATGATCAAATTTTTTTATTAATCACACAAATCGTTCGAACCGTATTGCACCGCATCGATTTTTCTAATATTTTATAAAAACCACGATTAAAAATAGTAATCATAAACCGCACCGCATTCAGTGTTTGGTTATTTTTTTTGCCAAGAACAGCACTAAACCGCACCGCCCAAACCGTTTAAAATAATATTTGGCCTAAAATTATAATAATTTGTACACAACATATTCAATTAAAAAAAGTCGTCCTTTATTATATAAGTCTCTTCAAAATACTATTCCTACAAAATAAACTTATCTTCATCTTAATTTATTAGATTTTTATTTTTTTTACAACAATATTTTTTTTGAAATTTGAAAATAAAAAATAAAATAAAATAGTGTAAATATCATTTTTATTGTGAGCGTGTTGTGTTGTTGAATTATTAACTTAAGTTTGAATCTTAATTATTGTTTTATCTAATTTTATCTTTGTGTGATTTGAACTATATTTTATATTTGAAGACACTATATTGTTGTTGTTTTAAAATAAATTGGAATCAAAGTTTTTTATATTTTTCATTAAAAAAACGTAAATCGACTGCAACTGCCTGAAACCGCTCAAAACCGTAAGATTAATTCTATATGTAAAACCGCGATTATTTTTTAAAATATTAACCAACCGCTATTCGGTTTTAATTTTTCTTAAACAAACCACAAAACCGCATCATGATCACCTTTATTAAAAGTTAATCATATTTTGTTTTTTCTTTAGCTTCAGATAAACATGGTAGAACTTAAATAAGTTTAAATACATCATTATCAAGCAATTCTTTCTTTTTCGTGTCACACAGAAATTTGTGTGAGACAATATCACGGGTCGTATTTTGTGAGATGAATCTCTTATTTGGATTATCCATAAAAAAATATTACTTTTTATGTTAAGAGTATTACTTTTTATTGTGAATATCGATATGGTTGACTCGTCTAACAGATAAAGATTCGTGAGACCATATCGCAAGAGACTTACTCAAAACGTAATTGTTTCTTCTTTTATTACGTCAATAAAATTTGACATATATGTTGATGATACAAATACTACTATTTGACAAACTCATAAAAAAGAAAAACATTTCAAGTGTTGCAATGTATTTTCACCAAGTTTTTGAACATAAAGTTTTCTGAAACAAGGTTCTTTTAGAAAATACCATAAAATCTCTCAGGTTTAGACTTTTAGTATCCTTTAAAATATTTTTTAACTGATGGAGTAAGATGATTAAAAAAAAAACAAGATGATAAATTGCAATATAAAGATAATATAACTATTTTTTTAATACAACAATATGATTCAAACGAAAGTGATTGGCCCAATTTGCTAAAAATTGAGAAGTTGTATGGTCCCTATGATTCAGTTTTTTAAAATTCAAAGTTTTTTTGAGATGGTTTCACATATCTTTATTTATGAGATGAATCAATCATGTTCATACCCTCCAGTACATGGGTAGCTGCATCCAATGGCTACGGCGACGGCGACGGTGGAGGTGGGCCCCTACCGTCTCCTAAAATATCATACTGTCAGTCTGTACTGGGGGCGCGTGCAATGCCCGAGAATTTTATTACTGTAATCTGAAATGATTTATTGATAATTGATATGATTATAGATGGAAAGGATCAGACCGGGAAAGACGAATGAAGACGTGAATTATGTGTGAGGACAGTACCCCTCGCGTATATGCGCGAGATGGGCAGAGGACCTCGCCCATATGCGCCAAGGGTGTGCGCGTATATGCGCGAGCCTGTGCAGGAAATTATGCCAAGTCCAGAGAACCTCACGCATATGCGCGGAGATGGTGCGCGCATATGCGCGAGCTGCCGAGAAGGTTATGCACCGAGGAGGGTCGCGCATATGCGCGAGACGTGCTGCTTAAAGAATCATGCCACGTTTTGTCACCATGCATGATATATAACACTTATTTCTTCAGAAAGGAGCAGGAAAAATCGAGAAAAGCTAGGAGAGATTTTCAAGTTTCCTTTGAAGACTAGAAATTTGATTTTACACAGATCCGACCGTCTAATCTTCGATTCGAAAATAGTACTGTGTTTCTCTCGTTGCAGGTTTCACACGGACGTAAGTTTTCTTATGTTTTGATATGATTTAAAAATATGCTATTGAAAGGATCAGATATGATTCATATATGGTGTTCTTGATATAGTAGACATCGTATAATCGAAATCGGATTGAAGAACATATACCGTATGAAATTGTTATGATTTTTAGAATGGATTTGATTGAGATTTGATATTAGATTTGTATTGTTATCGATTATGAGTTGTGGGAATTGATATTTGTTGATTTGTATTGCTGGGCATATTGAGATTGTGCCATTATGTCGTTGAAACAGAATTAGATTGAGTTATGATTATATCCAATATTGATTTGAGTGGTATATTAATATTGTACTCCTCGATATTGTCATTGCCAGATTGAGTATTGACATGCTTCGAATTCGAGACTTTGACTTCGCCAGATTGACAGAAAGAAATGTATAAATTAATGTTAACCGGGAAATCGACTCGAGTCAGATTGGACTTGAGTTTCCTAAAAACCACATATTTTTATTTTATTGCATTGATGTTTGCAATTCATGATATTGATATACTTAGTCTATTGATTTATAGCAAAGCGTGTATTGAGTCATGGGCGGAGATGTCTAGTCATTGGTGGAAATGCCAAGTCTTTGACGGATATGCCAAGACACTGGATATTTCGTTTATATCGATGTTGCGTAGGCGCAGATCGACTTCTATTGCGGAGATTCGGTATATTGTAATATCCAGGAACCGGGATCCCTAGATTATAGATGAGTCGAGTCTGAGATGATGAGTCACTAGTTGATTTACAGTATTATATCGATTCACGTCTTTCAGATTTTGGTACATGTTATTGATATATGTTTCACGCTTTTATATATGTTATATGATTGTATGTACACATTGTTTATACTGAGAATGTATTTCTCACTTGAGTTATCCGGCTGTTGTTGTGTTTGTATGTGTGCATGACAACAGGTGGGACAGGATCAGGGTCAAGAAGACGATGAGAGATTACAGTTAGCGTGGAGATCCGGGCCCAGAAATAGATTAGGATTTAGCACTTGATATATAGTAGTTGAACTCTAATTTGATTGTAATGTAATTGTACAATACTTGTACTTTTATATTGATGTTTATATCAGATGGATTTCATTATGTTTCCGCACTTGTATTTAAAAAAAAAAAACAAAAAATTATAGACCCAGTTTATTAAATTGATCCAATTATTCCTAAGAATGATTAAGAAATGAATTAGCATCCAGGTCCCACACGCGTTTGGGAGGCCACATCCTGAAGCATCATCATGTCGGTCTGTACTAGGGCGCATCTCGGAGACATGATATCTGAATACAGTTCAAATTCTAAACGTAATCCATCATGCAATTCAATCTAGTTTTTTAAAACATTTAATCATGAAAGCAGCTAAACATGTCCTGTAAATCACTGTAAAAGGTAAATCATGCAATCATGCAGGTGATAACAGTAAACTATTTAAAACATAAAATCTTACAGACTTGAGGCTTGAAGACTGAGCTGCAGAAGCTGGCCGTGGCACAACCTTATACAGGACCCTTGCCCTGATACTAACTGAAACATCTACTACTTAAAAATGCTACAATTTTTTTTCGACAAGCTCAATTTTTTCGAAATTCTTAAAATTATGCATGCAATACTGCTGAAAAATACGTCTTTTTTTTTTAAAGTAATCGTAATCATATAATAGATAAAATACTGCAGTTTAAAAATTATAGCCAACTCGTCCATCCTAAATGTATGTAAAAATAAAACAAATAAAAATCCTGGTAATCATCAACATGTCAAAACAAAGCGTATAAAAATGATCATATCTACTCCTAACTCAAAAACATGATGTGTGGAAAATGTGGTTGTAATGCCCTAGATTTTATATCATGTTAAGCATAGATTATTGAAGTTGAATTGATATAATTATAGCCGGGCCATTACGAGATCGAATTAAGCCAAACTTATGAATTACATAATGTGGGGATAGAACTAGTGGCGCCCGAGCGGTAGAAAACAACCGCCCGAGCGCCAATGTTTCGGTAATTCACGTCACGGGCAAAAGGTTCGGCGCCCGGGCGGTAGATTTTGACTGCCCGAGCGCCAAGGGTGCGACTTGAAATTGCTGGACAGAAGATACCGCGCTCGAGCGGTAGATTTGCACCGCTCGAGCGCCGACCCTAATTCACGAAAAGATAACACGTTTCAATACATGCAACGATATATATATATATATATATATATATATATATATATATATATATATATATATATATATATACATCGTTCCTTAGAGAAAAGAAAGGAAAATCGAATTTAGAGGAAAGAATTGCTTCTTGATTTTAGAAATTGATTTACGATCAATCCGTCCGTTAGATTTTAAATCCGACTTCGACACTGTGTTCCTACCAACGCAGGCTACTACGGGACGTAAGTTTTATTATGTTTTGACATGTTTTGAAATTATGATGTTGTTAGAATTGAATACACGTCATATATGTTATTCTTGACATGTTAGAGTAGAATCGAAGTTAGATTAAAAAACGGATTGATTATGGAATTGTTATGAATTTCAGAATGAAATTGACTGCGAAGTGGTATCAGATTTGTATAGTGATTGATTGTAAAGGATTGGAATTGATATAGACTGATATAGTATTATCAGTATCGCCAGATTGTACTGTTGTAATGTCAGAATTTGATAAAACAGAGATGTTGTGATTTGATTAGATTATTGATACAGAATATATTGATATTGTCATTGCCAGATTGAACAGTGACAGACTTTGAATCGAGACTTCGATTGTATCAGAGCGACAGCAAGAAAGGTATAAATAAATGTTGATTCGGGATTGCACAACTCGAGTTAGGTTTGACTTGAGTTTCCCTAAATCACATACTTTATTTTATTGCATTGATATTTGCAGATTATCAGATTGATATGTTAATGTATTGACTTAGAACAGAGTCAGAGTCCGAGTCTAGGGCAGACAGCCTAGCTAGGGCAGAACCGCCGAGTCTTTCTCAGAACCGATAAGACTCTAGACTTACGGTGTATCGAAGAGCTTCAGATGTAGATCGACGTCTATCTCAGACACATTCGATACATCATACCAAAGTCTAAATTAGATTGAGATCCCTAGATTTGAGATAAGATAAGATTAGATCACGAGTCATTGATTCATGTAGTCAGATTAGATACATGCTTCGATGTTTGTTTATGCTTTTATATATGGTTTATATGATTGCATGTAATACATTGTTTATACTGGGATATTTATATCTCACCGGAGTTATCCGGCTGTTGTCTTGTTTGTATGTGTGCATGGAAACAGGTGGGACAGGTACAGGGTCACAGAGGTAAAGACAGACCGAGATTAGAGTGGTGATACCGGACTTGGACTAGAGCTAGGGTTTAAACACTTGATAGTAGTTGTTGAACCTGAGTATGTATGATAGTATATTTTATCAGATTTATACTTTTATACTGATATGTATAGGAGTTTGATTCCATTACCTTCCGCATTTAAACAAAAAAAAATTAGACCCTGTTTATTATAATGGATTAATTAGTCTCAATCATGATTAAAAAGATGATTAGCATCCGGGTCCCCACAACAGGTGGTATCAGAGCGATAGATCCTTTAGATTGAGATAGAAGAGGCTAGTGAGCGGGGTAGATTGAGGTTTTCTTTCCTGCTTTTGAATGCTAGCATGTCTTACTGCTCTATTACATGTTACTTGTTTATCTGATTTGATATAGTAATATGTTTTATTGAGATTGGATCAGTACTGATTCTAGATCAGCAGTAAGATGATCAGAGGAGGATTGAAACAGAATTGTTGTATCTGTTACTAATCTATTTGATTATTAGATATGCCTCCGAGACGAGTACCAGAACAGGGAAGTACATCCAATCCTACAATGGATGTCACACCGACTCCAATGGAAACGTTACTGAAACGATTTCAGTCATTTCATCCGCCGACCTTGAAAGGCACAGAGAATGCTGTGGAGTGTGAGAGTTGGCTCGATGATATTGAGATGCTGTTCGAATCCTTGGAGTATACGGATGAGAAGAGTGTGAAATTAATTGGACACCAGTTACACGACGTTGCAAAGGACTGGTGGATTACGAGAAAGAGAGCGATGGAGCATAGAGGTACGATGATTACCTGGAATATATTTAGAACTGAATTTTATCAACGATTCTTTCCAGTGTCGTACCGGAAGGACAAGAGGGCGGAGTTTGCCAATCTAAAGCAAGGACAGATGAACATAGAGGAGTACGTGTCAAAGTTCTCCTCCTTGCTGAAATTTGCTCCACATGTGGCTGACAGCGAAGAAGCTACAGCTGATCAGTTCATCAACGGCCTGAACCCCGACATTTTCACATTGGTGAACACAAAGCGACCGGATAATTTTACTGATGCCCTGAACAGAGCTAAGGGAGCAGAAGCCGGTCTGATGAGACAGAAAGGGGCTTCATTTGTGCCTCCAGCACCGAGACCACAGCAACCACCTCCCAGATTTGAGAGTGGCAGCAGTAGTGGAGGAAAGAAAGAATTTTTGAAAGCCAGGGGAAAGCAATTCAAGAAATCTGGCAGTAGTTCTTCCAGCTCCAGTGGTTCCAGACTGAGCCAGAGTTACACTGGAGTTTATTGCAAGACTTGCGGAGGAAGACATGCAACTGAGCAATGCCAGGGAGTGACTGGTAGTTGCAATTTCTGTAAACAGCCGGGACACTTTGCGAAAGTGTGTCCTCAGAGAGGTTCCCAAAGATCGCAGGGGGCCGAGTCATCGGGATCAGCAGCACAGACTGAGAGACGATCCGCTGCTGTTCATACATTCCAGCCAGCGCCAGCTCCGTCACAGCAGAGGCCAGGAGGAAGCCAGACAGTTGGTCAGCCTCCGAGACAGCAGGCCAGAGTCTTCGCTTTGACAGAGGAGCATGCCCAGGAAGCACCAGATGACGTTGTGGCAGGTAACTGTTCTTTATGTGGATACTCTGCTTATGTACTGATTGATACCGGTGCTTCACACACATTTATTTCTGAACGATTTGCATTGAGTCATGCATTGCCTGTAGAGTCTTTAGCTACTGTAGTGTCGGTATCTTCGCCTTTGGGGATAGGTTTGATATCTGTAAATTCTGTTAAGCGTTGTGTACTACAGTATGATGGGCATGAGATTGAGTTAGATTGCATCGTACTTGGGTTGTCCGATTTTGATTGTATTATCGGTATTGATATGCTGACCAAGTACAGAGCTACAGTTGATTGTTTCCACAAGATAGTGAGATTCAGACCAGATATGGCTGAAGAGTGGAAATTTTACGGTAAGGGATCTAGATCGAGAATTCCTTTAATATCCGTATTATCCATGACTCGATTATTACAGAAAGGAGCAGAAGGGTTCCTTGTATATTCAGTAGATTTACTGAAGTCGAGTCTAGCATTGGCAGATCTGCCAGTGGTACGTGAGTTTGCTGACGTCTTCCCAGATGAGATCCCGGGGTTACCTCCAGTTAGAGAGATAGACTTCAGCATTGAACTGATGCCAGGTACAGTACCAATTTCTAGAGCTCCGTACAGAATGACACCAGTTGAATTGAAAGAATTGAAGGATCAGTTGGAAGATTTACTGGCCAAGGGGTACATCAGACCGAGTGTGTCTCCTTGGGGTGCACCAGTACTATTCGTAAGAAAGAAAGATGGTTCGATGAGACTCTGCATCGACTATCGGCAACTGAACAAGGCAACGATAAAGAATAAATATCCTTTGCCTCGTATAGATGATTTATTCGATCAGTTGCAGGGTTCTTCAGTATATTCCAAGATCGATTTAAGATCGGGATATCATCAGTTGAGAGTCAGAGATTCTGATATCTCAAAGACAGCATTCAGAACCAGGTATGGACACTATGAATTTATTGTCATGCCGTTTGGTCTGACGAATGCCCCAGCTGTATTCATGGGATTAATGAACCGGGTATTCCAGAAATATCTCGATGATTTTGTGATTATATTCATTGATGATATTTTGATCTATTCAAAGAATATGAGTGAGCATGCTGAGCATTTAAGAACTGTATTGCGAATTCTAAGGGCTGAGAAGTAATATGCTAAACTATCGAAATGTGAGTTTTGGCTAAGACAGGTAGTATTTCTGGGTCATATTATATCTGGAGATGGGATATCAGTTGATCCCAGTAAAGTGGAAGCCGTGATTTCTTGGCCAAGACCGACATCAGTACCTGAAATTCGCAGTTTCATGGGTTTAGCAGGATATTACCGTCGTTTCATTAAAGATTTCTCGAGTATAGCCAAACCAATTACTCAGCTGACTCAGAAGAATGCTCCATTTGTTTGGTCTGAAGAATGTGAGACCAGTTTTATGGAGTTGAAGAAGAGGTTGACCAGTGCACCGGTGTTGACTATTCCATCCGGTACTGGTGATTTTGTGGTTTATTGCGACGCTTCTCACAGAGGGTTGGGATGTGTGTTGATGCAACGAGGGCATGTTATCGCTTATGCCTCAAGACAGCTTAAACCACATGAGACCCGCTATCCAATTCATGACCTGGAATTGGCAGCCATTGTCTTTGCATTAAAGATATGGCGACATTATCTTTATGGTGAAAAGTTTGAGATATATTCTGATCATAAGAGTTTGAAATATCTGTTTTCACAATCTGAATTGAATATGAGGCAACGAAGATGGCTTGATTTGCTTAAAGATTTTGATTGCGAAATCAAATACTATCCAGGAAAGTCTAATGCAGCAGCTGATGCACTGAGTCGAAAGGTATGTTCTTTATCCTTATCGACGATTGGTGTTTCAAATTTGATAGAAGACTGCTGTTTGTCTGGGAAACAGATTATAGACCGTTGAGACTTTATACGGTGCAAGTAGAACCTGAGCTGATTATAAGAATTAAGACAGCTCAGAAAGTTGATCAGAATGTACAGAAATCAGTATCGATGGTTAGAGCAGGACATCGATCAGAGTATCAGGTACGTGATAACGTCTTGTATGTGAATAATCGTCTGGTTGTGCCGAATGTTTCAGATTTGAGACGACAGATATTGTCAGAAGCGCACAACAGTCGATTCAGTATTCATCCTGGCGGCAGAAAGATGTATAACGATTTGATAAAACAGTTCTTGTGGAAACAAATGAAGACTGACATCGCCGAATTTGTTTTCAAATGTCTGAATTGCCAGCAGGTGAAGGCAGAAAGAAAGAAACCAGGAGGTTTATTACAGAGTTTGTCCATTCCTGAATGGAAATGGGATCATATTTCCATGGATTTCGTGACACAGTTGCCGCGTTCCTCCAACGGTGGTGATGCAATTTGGGTCGTGATTGATAGATTGACCAAATCCGCATGTTTTATTCCGTACAAGATGACGTACAGATTTGACCAGATGGCAGAGATCTATGTCAGAGAGGTGGTCAGATTACATGGAGTGCCGAAGTCGATTGTATCAGATCGTGATCCTCGATTTACTTCGCACTTCTGGCAGAGTTTGCAGCAGGCTCTCGGTACGAAGTTACATCTGAGTACCGCATATCATCCACAGACCGACGGACAGTCAGAGCGGACTATCCAGACATTGGAAGATATGCTGAGAGCAGTAGTGCTAGATTTTGGCACTAATTGGCAAGATGCATTGCCGCTTTGTGAATTTTCGTACAACAACAGCTATCAGACGAGTATTGAGATGGCTCCTTTTGAAACGTTGTACGGAAAGAAGTGTAGATCCCCTCTCTATTGGGATGATATCTCTGAAGTTCCTGAGATTGGACCAGATATGATCAGAGATATGACAGAAAAAGTGAAGCTAATTCGAAAGAAAATGAAGGCAGCACAAGACAGACAGGCAAAATATGCCAATGTTCGACGTAGACCATTGGTATTTGAGGTTGGAGACCGAGTATTTTTGAAGATTTCAACTTTCAGAGGAGTTGTCAGATTTGGCAAGAAAGGGAAATTATCTCCACGATACATTGGGCCTTATGAGATTCTCGAGAAGATAGGAGATCGTGCCTATCGACTTGCTTTAACGCCTTCATTATCTGGGATACATGATGTCTTTCATGTATCGTTATTAAGGAAATACCTTCCTGATGCTTCACATGCTATTCAGCCAGACGAGGCCGAGCTTGATGAATCTCTGAGCTATGTTGAAAAACCGATTCAGATTATTGATCGCAAAGAAAAACAGCTCAGAACAAAGACAATTCCACTTGTAAAAGTGCAATGGACTCGTCATGGTATAGAAGAAGCGACCTGGGAAACTGAGTCAGATATGAGACAAGAATTCCCAGAGTTGTTTAGATGATGTAAATTTGTATACAGTTTGTATATATATATACATATACATATATATATATATATATATATATATATATATATATATATATATATATACTCCTTATTGATACGATTGAATGCTTGTGATTTCGAGGACGAAATCGTATCTTAGGGGGGGAGAAAATGTAATGCCCTAGATTTTATATCATGTTAAGCACAGATTATTGAAGTTGAATTGATATAATTATAGCCGGGCTATTACGAGATCGAATTAAGCCAAACTTATGAATTACATAATGTGGGGACAGAACTAGTGGCGCCCGAGCGGTAGAAAACAACCGCCCGAGCGCCAATGTTTCGGTAATTCACGTCACGGGCAGAAGGTTCGGCGCCCGGGCGGTAGATTTTGACCGCCCGAGCGCCAAGGGTGCGACTTGAAATTGCTGGACAGAAGATACCGCGCTCGAGCGGTAGATTTGCACCGCTCGAGCGCCAACCCTAATTCACGAAAAGATAACACGTTTCAATACATGCAACGTGATATATATATATATATATATATATATATATATATATATATATATATATATATATATATATATATATATATATATATATACACATCATTCCTTCAGAGAAAAGAAAGGAAAATCGAATTTAGAGGAAAGAATTGATTCTTGATTTTAGAAATTGATTTACGATCAATCCGTCCGTTAGATTTTAAATCCGACTTAGACACTGTGTTCCTACCAACGCAGGCTACTACGGTACATAAGTTTTATTACGTTTTGACATGTTTTGAAATTATGATGTTGTTAGAATTGAATACACGTCATATATGTTATTCTTGACATGTTAGATAGAGTAGAATCGAAGTCAGATTAAGAAACGGATTGATTATGGAATTGTTATGAATTTCAGAATGAAATTGACTGCGAAGTGGTATCATATTTGTATGGTGATTGATTGTAAATGATTGGAATTGATATAGACTGATATAGTATTATCAGTATCGCCAGATTGTACTGTTGTACTGTCAGAATTTGATATAACAGAGATGTTGTGATTTGATTAGATTATTGATACAGAATATATTGATATTGTCATTGCCAGATTGAACAGTGACAGACTTTGAATCGAGACTTCGATTGTATCAGAGCGACAGCAAGAAAGGTATAAATAAATGTTGATTCGGGATTGCACAACTCGAGTTAGGTTTGACTTGAGTTTCCCTAAATCACATACTTTATTTTATTGCATTGATATTTGCAGATTATCAGATTGATATGTTAATGTATTGACTTAGAACAGAGTCAGAGTCCGAGTCTAGGGCAGACAGCCTAGCTAGGGCAGAACCGCCGAGTCTTTCTCAGAACCGATAAGACTCTAGACTTACGGTGTATCGAAGAGCTTCAGATGTATATCGACGTCTATCTCAGACACATTCGATACAGCATACCAAAGTCTAAATTAGATTGGGATGTATGATTGCATGTAATACATTGTTTATACTGGGATATTTATATCTCACCGGAGTTATCCGGCTGTTGTCTTGTTTGTATGTGTGCATGGCAACAGGTGGGACAGGTACAGGGTCACAGAGGTAAAGACAGACCGAGAATAGAGTGGTGATACCGGACTTGGACTAGAGCTAGGGTTTAAACACTTGATAGTAGTTGTTGAACCTGAGTATGTATGATTGTATATTTTATCAGATTTATACTTTTATACTGATATGTATAGGAGTTTGATTCCATTACCTTCCGCATTTAAACAAAAAAAAAATTAGACCCTGTTTATTATCATGGATTAATTAGTCCCAATCATGATTAAAAAAATGATTAGCGTCCGGATCCCCACAGTGGTCCTCTAGTTCATGTGCGCACATCCAGTCCTGCCGACTCAGGCTTCGACACCTTCAGCCTCCTCATCAACATGCTCACCTGCATAATTCGCACCTAATGAGCATAAAGACTCAACACACTTGTAATTTTATATCGAATACATATACATAACATGCAATAGTGAAAAATACTGTAAAAAACATACATTTCATGAACTTAAAAGCATAACGTAAACATATCGTATAAAATCATAACTTGCCAAAACATGACTCATCATAACATCATATACGCATACATTTTTTTTTGTAACGATCATGGGCCATTAGGCTGAACTAACATGGCTCTCGATCGGCCCATACCCATGCACCAGTACTTATCATAGGTCGTTAAGATAGTCGATCATGAGCCTAGCCCATGCCCATGCACAATCACTCATAGAATTTCTCACTCATGGAAAATTGTTTATTTCGTCTCTCCCAACACTTGAACTCAAGACATCCAGGCTTAAGTACCTAGATTTTTAAAGTATTAGTACCACCCAACTGGTACTATCCTAACGACTCATGATCAAAAATAATGCATAAGTATGGGTCGATGCACATGTTGATTTAACTTAATGGTCCACGATCGTTGAATTTTTGAATGATTTAAATAAAAAAAAATTATCTCTAATACTTGATCAGTAAAACTTAGTTAAAGGCCAAATTATCTTATGCTTTTAATGCATCCACCAACGCGTCTCCACATATCCCCTAGATCTTACACACGTCGGCTTGACCTTGTTGGGGGTAGAGTAGATGCTACCTGTGGGGGCAGTGCCCTCACAGGATCTCAGCCATTGATTTTACATGGTGATTAAATCTGGGCCTTTGATCACTTCATAGGGTGTATGTGTGTTTAAATCTGGACCTTTGATCACCTCATGGGGACAGTGCCTCACAAGGTAGGATGAAATAAACCCTTGTTAGGTGTTGAGGATAGATGACACCTCTTGATATCACCACGGATAATCAAGATATTGTCGGTGTCCGACACCAAGAACCTGAGATCCTAGGTCCTATCAATTTTCAAGTTCTCGAACTAGTTTCAAATAGTATTCATAAGAATTTATTTTAAATATTTTCAAATTTTTTAATTATTGAAATATTCAATAAGATATGTCGCATAAAAAACTCGCATGAGATCTCACGAGAGTTTTTTGGAAAAATCTTTAAGATATGCCTTCCGCTTAAAATTATTCAAGCCTATATTTGTTTTTCCTATTTTTACAGTCCATATCTTGAGCATGGGAGGGTTTCCCCGAAAAATCCGCCGAATAATATTGTATTACGACATCATATTCCGACCACCTTAATTAAATGTTGAGATAATTACATTTTTATCATGTAATTGTACTTTTTATATTTGTTGTCTCATGTTAATGTGGATTTGTATTTTTAGTTATGGACATGAATGCTGGCACGGATTTTTGGAAATAAAATTATATAAGTGTTGTGATTTTTATAGAATATTATTTGGAAGAAAACATGATGGACTCCAGTAAAAAAAAATAAAAATTTTGAAATAATAAAATAAAATTTGCATGAGTAAAAATAAAAATTCATCGTTGACATAACAAAAAAAAAATGCAAGCTATATGATTACAAATATAAATTTATTATTAACATGAAAAAAATGGAAAAAAACTACAAACTACGTACATAACCAAATATGTAATTTTCCCATTTTTAAAAAATACGTATTTTTCCCTTAAAAATCCCCATTTAGTAGCTTATACCCACAATACTAATTTTCATCAGGATTGATATACATTAAAGTATACATATATATAGAATAATTTGAATACAATTAAATTTCTTGTAAATTCTAATTCTATTAATTTATAACTTTTCTCAAAAAACATTAGATTGAATTTTCTTATATTTTCTTTGTTTAATTTTTTTCATAAAATAGAAATATTGTTGGAGATAAAGAGTATTTCTGAGAAGAAAATATAGGAGACTGTAGAGGCATTTAATATAATCACCTTTGACATTAAAATTGTCTAATTTAGATAAAAATTAAAAATTTCAAGAGTGAGTATCATGTGAGACCGTCTCACGGATTTTAATCTGTGAGACCGTCTCACGGATTTTAATATGTGTGACTGATCAACCCTACCAATATTCAGAATAAAAAGTAATACTCTTAGCATAAAAAGTAATGTTTTTTCATGGATGACCCAAATAATAGATCTGTCTCACAAATACGACTCGTGAGACCGTCTAACACAATTTTTTCCAAATCTCAAGCCCCTTCTTCTATTTTTCATTTATATCCAATGATCGCTATATATTTAAATAAAAAAATCAAATAACTTATTTATTTACACGCACTATAAAATGATAAAATCTATTACAAATAAAGAAAAATATGTTATTTAAATTATCACATCCCATGTATCTAAACCTAGGAGGAATTACAAATCACCACAAAATAATACATAACAAAATTTCCTAAATTTGAAAAATAAAAATTGACTCGATATTATTAATAATAAAAAAATTAAATCTCAGGGTTGCTTCTTTTGGGTGTATATATAATCAAGATGAGCTTCCAGTGTTCTTCTCATCATGCATTCATCTTCTCGCAGGCCATCGCAGCTATCTTTATCTACATCTACTTTTGCCACTTCATTATCCTGCAGCCATAATTAAAAACACAAATTAAATAAAAAGATCAATTCACGTCAAAAAATTTAAAATTAAATAATAAAAAAAACACACACAAACACATATAGATATATTTCAGTTGGCTAGGTGAGACGTCGACTCGATTAATATCTGTGTTAATTGTCCCACATCAGTTGGATAAACAACATGGAAGTTGTATATATGGGTTTGGACAATCCTCCCTCTTGAGATAGCTTTTGGGGTTGAGTTAAGTTCAAGTATCAATCTTAACATGGTATCAGAGCCTAAGTTCCAGCGTTATATGTTGGACTGCCTATAATTAGGCCACCCGTTCTGCCCATAACTAGGTCATTTGTAAACTCCACGTTCCAGATGTTCATTTCTGGGCGTGAGAGGGGTGTGTTAATTGTCTCATATCAGTTGGATAAACAACCTGGGAGTTGTATAGATAAACAACCTGGGAGTTGTATATATGGGCTTGGATAATCCTCCCTCTTGGTCTAGCTTTTGGAGTTGAGTTAGGTCCAAGTTTCAATCTTAATATTCCGGAATGAAAAAATAATATTTTTCACATAAAAAATAATATTTTTTATGAATTAGAAAAAATAAGAGAAATATCTAATAAAATTGACCCGCGAGTTTGTAAATATAAATCAGATCAACTCATTTCACGAAATGAAAATTGACATATGCAATTCCACGTCTCATATTATCAGGCACATACACACTATAGATTGAAAGGGAAAAGGCTGATTTGCTTAAAATTCGGTGAAAGTCGGTGGAAATAAACAAAAATGATTTTCCAAAAGATTATGTAAATTTCAGAATTTCCGGAAATTATGTTTCTCAAATGAATCAAATCAGAAATACTTTGAGATTTTTGTTTTTTGTTTTAATGAAAATGTATCAATATATACACAAAATAATAAAAGCAAATATAATTATTTGTTCAAAAGAAATTCGAAAACAAAATCATCTCAACCGAACAAAACTTACCCCACGATAAGTTTCCATCGGAGTAACGTCGTTGAACGAAGGCTCCGGCCGGGCTTCGACACGGGACAATGCAAGAAACAGGAGGAGGGCTGCCAAAGAGAGGGCGACGATCTTAGGCATGTTTCTCTGTGTTGTTCTTGAGAAAAATTATGTAGTTTATATAAATTATATAGTTACACAGGGGCATTTCCGTCATTGCAAAAATATCGATTGGTCAACTAGAAAAGTAAGACGGAATAGAATTCGGACAACCCAACGTAGATTTTATCTAAAAGAATG
The DNA here is from genome assembly GCF_022965805.1 of Primulina eburnea. Lineage (NCBI taxonomy): Eukaryota > Viridiplantae > Streptophyta > Magnoliopsida > Lamiales > Gesneriaceae > Primulina > Primulina eburnea. The sequence goes on from NC_133113.1 coordinate 2,601,867, forward strand.
GTTGGCCTCTAGAAGTTCGGATTAATTTAGGTTTTTTTTTTAAAATAAAATTAAAAAAATCCACGTGTCACATTTTTTAATCCATGTATATAGATAAATATCCACTTTTAAACTTATTCCAGATTTAATCTGTAGTTTTTTTTAAAAAAAAGTCTAATTTGGTATAAAATTCAAATATTTCGAAATAATTTTATCGTTGATTTCAAGTATCGAGTTGATTTTAGATAAATAAAATTAAAAAAATTGATTTTATAAGTTTTACCAATTCTTTTCGCACTTTTAGTTCTTTTTTCGTAAAAAAAAAAAACAAAATTATTGCGTTTAGAGTTAATTTTGATAAATGAAATTATCAAAATAAAATTTTGGTTATGTTCCATTGTGGAAGATTCCAAGAGGAAAACAATAAAATAAAATAAAATAAAATTTTGAGTATCGAAGAGACAAAGATTTTGTAGTTGAAGCAATGAAAAGTATGCATTGACAAAATCGTGTTTTTGTTAATGATATGGTTTGGTTTGAAAGAGAGAAGTAAGACATTTTGGCAATAAACAGGTGAGAAGCTTCTATTATTTGGGTATTATCTTCCACAAAATTAGTTATTATCATCATTCATATTTCAAATATTGCAAGTTCTGTTCTTTATTTGTGATTCACCAAAACGTCATGTTTCGATCGTGTTGCATGAATTATTATTCATCTCCAACAATCGACTTCACAATAATTGTGATATCTTACAATCGATGAGAAATGATGATGAGAATTGAATAAAACATTTGTCATTTTATTCAAAATTATAATTGACAATTATCATAATTTGAATGTTCAAACGACACAACAATTTGATCAATCTATTGATGAAGACAATAATTGCTCCAACATAGACATCATAGGCAAAATTTGTGTGAGACAATCTCACGGGTCGTATTTGTGTGACGAGTCTATTATTTGGATCATCCATGAAAAAGTATTAATTTTTATGCTAAGATTATTATTTTTTATTATGAATATCGATAGGGTTGACCCGTCTCACAGATTAAGATCCGTGAGACGGTCTCACATGAGACTCACTCAACATCATACACACATGTAATAAAATTTAAGAATTTTTAAATGTAACCCCATATTCTAAATTATTACATATGTTTACATCTTACCTACTATGAATACATCAAGAAACATATTTAATTTTTCCTAATTTATATTGTCAAACCAAAGCCAAACTTTGTATATATATAATATTATAAGAGACCATTAGTTTTCATGTGTATAATGTCACATCCCTAGTTTTAAAATTTTGAAATTTGGGCACTAAATAATAATAAATAAGGCATATATAAAAGTATGATCTGATAGGACGTCACGGGACCGTATGAACTTAGTGTGAATCTCACAAGAATTGGTCGCATTTTCCCTGAATATTATTTATGTAAGTTTGACTACTATTCTCAAATCAATGGTTCACACAACTATTTATTTCCAATTGAAAACCAATTTATTTTAAATCTAGATAAAAACTTGTGTGAAACGATCTCACAGATCGTATTTTGTGAGACAGATTTTTTATTTGGGTCATCCATAATTTTTTTTTTACTTTTTTTGTTAAAAATATTACTTTTTATTGTGAATATCGATAAGATTGACCCGTCTCACAGATAAAAATTTGTGAGACCGTCTCACACAAGACCTACTCTAAATTCTAACTATCAAGAGAAAAAAAGTACAGTTTTCAAACTAATTAAAAATTAATTATGGGATAATTATATTACAAAATATTATGGATATTCAGCTTTTTTATTATAAATGAATAAAAACAAAATCAAATTTAATTTATATAATTTAAGTAGGTATTTGAGAGGGAGAAATTTGCAAAATAGATTTGATTAACTATTTATTTAAAAATAATCACCTCAATTTTTAAAATAAATAATCGACCAAGATAATAAAAAAAAATCCCGATTGAGAGTTAGTTTAAGAACCGAACCACAAAAAAATCCTTCGGTTCAGTTTTCGAAAGATGGTGCCAGTCGGGTATTTATTCTTGAAACTTAGAGGATGATCTTGAATTTATATAACAAGCCCTGGTTCTATAAAATAGAATCCCATTTCTAACAGAACAAGAATTACGTAATGATCCAATTTGACAGTGGGTAACAGTGATACATGAAGTTGTTTCAGTCCTTCAATTTAGAAGTGGAGCTGTTTTGTATATCCTTTCTTCTTCGAGCAGTACATATGGGTCGACATACGGGGGTGGAGCCGTTGAAGTTTTACTTCCATCATGAACGAATTCAGGTCCAAAATACTGCAGAAAAGATAGGAGAATTAGTTAAGGCTTGACTGAGTTTTAGGATATCCATATCCGAATATCTAAAACCGATCAAACAAATTTAACTAGAAACAACGAAGACACCGAAAATGCGATAATTCAGCAATGCATGTATCCAATGATCATTGTTGCAAACTTGCAATATGATGATGAAACACGAATTTAGGATTAAAAAAACCACCCAGTAGACGATATAAGATATAAGCCCAAGTAACCTTAAGTTCAGCTAATATCAATAGTTTTGACAACAAATCCAGTTGGCTTAAAGCCAAGAGCTAAGAATCCGAAATCTGATAAAGCTTCTGTATGACACAGAATTCAGATAGAAACGTCTTGTGGCATTTTCTCATCAGGTAATTTTGTTCACTCTTCACGTGGCTAGTTCGAATAGCACGAAGAACCAAAAGTGAAGTAAGTATCCCCACCACATCTTATTCTATTGAAATGGTAATAATGGAGTGTATTTACAAATAGGGGCAACAAATATTGCAAGTTTACCAACGAAAGTTACCAGATACAAAGCACAGAAGAATGCAATAGTTGCAAGAATCAACGGCCAGAACGCAAGAAAGAATGTTCCTCCCAGGGTAAGCAAAAGTTTAGCCCGCGGGATCAAGCCCTGTATCATAAAGCAAAAGTTATATACAGATCCCCAAACAGTTGTTAAACGAAGAACCTGCACTGCTTCCAAGAAAATAAGCTTAAGGGGAGACTGAGAAGGATTGGATCCATGTAGAAAACCCAGAAATAAATTTTAATATTATATATCTATTCAGTATAAAATGCAGTTCCGCAACATAGTAAATTTCCAAAAAATCCCATGATAATAAATAAATCAGAAAAAGATAGTCAACCAACCTCTAGGCCTTCACTATTGATTGCCATCGACTTTTCTCTCTGATTAGATATGCTTCTTTCATCATCAGTTGTAACCCCATTTCTTCTTTTGTAGCTCCAACCCCCATCTTCTTCCCTGAATTTTATCTCCTTGTCTCTGTCGATGTTTCTATTTTTTTCCTCGAGCAAAGAAGAAGAATTCATCCCCCGCCTCTTCAATTCTTTCATAAATAAAGACTCGGGAGGTTCCTCACCTAACATACATAGTAATTAGCATGTTTTAACTTAATCGATGACAGCAACTAAAGGAACACATAAGCAAGTCAAATCTTTCTGCAGGATGTATCAATTTACCCGGTGCAAAGAGTTCATACTTAGACTATGCCTCAAGAAGGAAAGATTTATAGCAACAATCTTCCCATATGAACTAGTCCGGGCGTTTACATTCAGTGAAGTATTGCATCAAGTAGTTATGGCTGGTTTATTTAAAACATAACATGATAAGTTAAAATATCACAGAAGTAAACTGTTAAATCGGGTAACGGTTTTCCGGTGCAAAGAGTTCATACTTACACTATGCCTCAAGAAGGAAAGATTTATAGCAACAATCTTCCCATATGAACTAGTTCGAGCGTTTACATTCAGTGAAGTATTGCATCAAGTAGTTATGGCCTATGGGAAAGTTATAAAAAAGAAACCGGTTTATTTAAAACATAACATGATAAGTTAAAATATCACAGAAGTAAACTGTTAAATCGGGTAACAGTTTTTCCGTTCAACGTATTTCAGCCACAGGAACTAGTACAAAATTCTGCTGGAATTCGCCGGAAACAGGGACAATATGCAGCAGAAAAATAAAATGTTTCAGTAAATTGTCACCGGCGAATCAGTGGCTTTTGATACCTACAGAACTAAAACATTCATAAATGGATTTCTGTGTAGTTAAACCACTGAAAGATAATAAGATTCACCAATGCAAAATCTGTAAGCAATTTGGCAATAGATTATCGCCATAAAAGGACTTTTAAGGTATTGAATAAGCAAAGGGTGATCACTATTCCTAAATTTTTCTACAATATTTCCAAAATAAATCCTCATTTCACCCCAAATACATAGCATCGCCCCTTTTATCTCGATTCATCTTCCGTCATCAGAATTTTCTGGGATACCCGGTCCTTACAGATATTTTATAAATCTAGAATTTTCATCATTATACTTCACGTGTACTTAAAAATCAACATACATATCCAATCAAAATAGGCAAAATAACCAAGAACTTCACGGAATCAGCTGTAAAAACTGAGCAATTTCAAGTAATTTAAAATGCAAAAAAAAAAAAAAAAAAAAAAAATTTACTCGTACTCACCTTTGTTTTGATCATCATTTGCTCCAGCTTCACAAGTAACCCAAAACCTCCTATAATCAAATACGATCCCAGAATTCTGAAGCCTGAGATTCCGCCTTACAGATGATTTCGCGTTAATTTCCAAGCAAGAACACCCGAATTTCACGAGAAAATTCGACGGACTGGATTTCAACAGCTGAAGGCAAGAAGCCATTGCAGTCGAAACCATCCGTTTCCAAATATCAAATTCGTTTTCTCTTCTTCTTCAAATTCAATCACGGAAGCTAATCGTGAAAGAGAGGGCTCGAACCAGTGCAACCAGAAGTTTTTTACTACAGAAGGAGTGGCGGAACTTACTCCAGTAAATGTCACGCCCTTGGCGTATGTTAGAAATGGCGGGTTCTCGGTCACTATTCTGCGCGAGATTTGTGGCGGCTTTCTGTAGGTGGACGGGGTGGGTACCGGGTGGGGCTGGGCCGTTGGCTGCTAATATTACGCGTGGCAGTATCTTACTCGTTGATACAAATATATGAAACCAACATTTTCTACACTTTTAATTATTATTATTATTATCTTTTCAAAAAAAAAAATTATTATTATTATTGTTACAAAAAAAAAAAAATATTTGTTAACACCTGCCCCCTCGTTAAAAAAAAATTGTTATCTATAAAATTTTAAATAAAATAAAAAAATAAAAACATATTTAATAACCATCTAATTTTTTTTTCCCATAAAATTCGATTTTTCTCAAATACGAGATCCTAATAAAAAGGAGATCCGGCCAACAACTTTACACATATTTCAATTCATAATAATTGTCCCCTAAATTAAATATGTGTGTCCCTGTAAATAAACAAAAGCAAAAACTTTGTGAGACGATCTCACGGATCGTATTTTGTGAGACGGATCTTCATTTGGGTCATCCATGAAAAAATATTACTTTTTTGATAAAAATATTGGTTTTTATTGTGAATATCGGTAGAGTGGACTCGTCTCACAGATTAAGATCCGTGAGACGATCTCATAGTCATATGAGACTCACTCATAAACAAAAATGTTCGATTTTGAGCGAACTCTGGTTCTTAATGAGTGCACGACTTGTGATGGTGAGACCAAATTCAATGACACGTGATGCATCAGAGTAGATAGCATCGAATGATATCTTTGAATCTGTCTCCACAATTATTTTTCTTGCCCCGACTAAATGCCTTATATAGTGTTTTATTTTGATTTCTAGGTGTTTTTTTTCCACCTCATTTGTATATAAGCATTTCACCCATACTATCAACCTTCGATTTTGAATCGATAAATTTTAATGAAAATATCGATATCATACTTTCGTCTAATTTTTAAATAATTTATTTTGAATCAACATATTTATTTTATGCATTTCCATTTTACTAGATTTATATATCTTTTTAAAAATAATTTTTATTACATATATATACCAGATGCATGTATAGGGATGTCAATGGGTCCGAGTTTTACCCCGACCCGCAATGGATCCGCTTGTATGGGGTGGGTTTGGGCATACTAAATGGGTCATGAGATGGGTCTCAGGTCCAATTTTTCAGACCCGTCTGGATATGGGGCGGGTCATGGGTCCTATAATACCCGCCACATACTCTCCCCATATATATGTGCATATAAATATTCTAGGGTTTTAGTTTTATTAATTTTCATTTTTTTAGTAGTTCACCTCAACTATAACGATCTTAGCTATTCTTATGTCAACTGTTATATTTGAATCTGCTTTTAGCAATAGTGGAAGGATAGTTAGTCCTCATCTTAGTAGACTTAAATATTGTCTACTCACTGATTTTATATTGATCTGTTTAAATAATGTTATGACTTTTTTTGGGGATGTCAAGATTTTTTTTGAGAACTAGTAACTCTTTTTTTTTTGTATGTAATTCTTTTTATCGTGAAAATACTTTGTTTGTTATTATTAAGTTTGGTCGAATACATGAATTAATTTTCCACAATGATGTATTTAGAGGCTTGTCTGTTTCATAATTCAGTCATGTGAGAAGAAAGATTACTTTTTTATTTTAAAAAAATCCGGGTCTCACGGGTCTACCCGACTCCATTTCGTATTCGAGGTGGAGTGGATCCGAAAAATATTTAACCGGGATGAGGCGGGTAATGTGTCAAAGTTTTTTTCATGGGGAGGGTCTTGTGTTTAGCCAAACCCGCCCCATTGACAACCCAAAACCCTCCCCATTGACATCTCTATGCATGTAAGTATTATACTGTAGCAATTGTGAAAGTGCTATTTTCATATTTAAAAAAAATTTAATGATTATTTATTTTGAAAATGAAATTTCGCCCCTAAATATATTAAACTATTAATTTGATAAATATAAATTAAACTCAAAACCCTTATTTTCATTTATTTTTTAATGAAACTAAATATTAATATTGTTATTATAGTTGTATTGTATCTTATTTTCTTTTTGCCCTTCAAAGTTTTTTTTTTTTTTTAAAGAACTGAAGCTATCAGTTTTGGATTACCATTGTATTCTAAGGTCATGATTGGTATACTGACTATGATTGAAATGATATGTTTATTTCATTATTGAAAATGACTGGTAAAAATTACTTTTAATTATCAAATAAATTTTTAATTAAATTTCAAAATAATAGCCATTCAAAAATATTTATTATTATTGTGAAAAAATAAAAATTTATGGTAAAAAGTAAAAATCTCAAACTCTCAAAATTTACCAAACTACACACTTTATAATATTTTTCTCTCTACTCAATTGTGATTTTCTTCACAAATGAGAGATCTATTTATAGAGTTTCATTACACATAATCCAAAAAATAAAATACATCATTACATACATCATCACACACAAATTTCTAATTTTACAACTCTTATTTTCAACATTCAAATATTCAACTATTACTTTTCAATATTCAAATCATTTATTTTCAACACTCCCTCTTGTGATGATAATCATGATATGATGATGTCTTCATTACATGTTTTGTACTGCCTCGTTAAAAACCTTACTTGGAAAAACCCATTGGGATAAAAACCATAGTAAGGGAAAAAGAGTGCAGTCACGTAAACTCCCCCTGATGTTGACATGAACAATTCTTCACAAATTTCGTAGATTGCGCATCCCAATATTATATATGTGCTTTCTGAATATTGACGTAGGAAGTGCCTTTGTGAAGAGATCTGATGAGTTTTCACTTGATTGAATGTGACGAGCATCAATACATTTATTCTTCTCAAGCTCCTTGGTGAATGCGAAGAACTTAGGAGGAATATGTTTAGTTCTGTCGCTTTTTATGTATCCTTCTTTCATTTGAGCAACACATGCAGCATTATCTTCATATAGTATCACAGGCTTCTCATCGAATGATAATCCGCATGAAATTTGGATATGTTGTGTCATTGATTTTAACCACACACATTCACGACTTGCTTCATGTAGTGCAATAATCTCGGCATGATTTGATGAAGTTTTACGAGCGTTTGTTTCTGTGAACGCCAAGATATTGCAGTGCCTCCACGAGTAAATACATGTCCAGTTTGGGAACGTGTCATGTGTGGATCAGATAAGTATCCAGCATCAGCATAACAAATTATACTTGGATTAGCATCTTTTGAATACAAAAGTCCCAAGTCTGTCATTCCTCGTAGATAACGGAATATATGTTTAATTCCGTTCCAGTGTCTCTTTGTTGGATATGTGCTAAATCTTGCCAACAGATTCACGGCAAAAGATATATCAGGACTTGTACAATTTGTAAGGTACATAAAGGTACCGATGACACTTAGATATGGTACTTCTGGACCAAGAATATCTTCATCATCTTCACATGGACGGAATGGATCCTTTTCTATGTTTAATGATCTAACAACCATTGGAGTACTTAAAGGATTTGCTTTATCCATATTAAAACGTTTAAGGATCTTTTCTGTATAATTTTTCTGGTGAACAAACATTCCACATTCTTTTTGTTCAATTTGTAAACTCAGAAAATACTTGGTTTTTCCATGATCCTTCATTTCAAATTCTTCCTTCAAGTATGACACAACTTCTTGAATTTCTTTATTTGTTCCAATGATGTTTAAATCATCAACATTTTCAGCAATAATTACGCATCCGTATGTTGTTTTCTTAATGAAAACACAAGGGCATATTGAATTATTTGCATATCCTTTTTTCATCAAGTGATAACTTAGTCGATTATACCACATTCGACCTGATTGTTTTAACCCATATAATGATCTTTGTAATTTCACAGAATAACATTCCCTGGGTTTTGAACTTTGTGCTTCAGGCATCTTAAATCCTTCATGGATTTTCATATATATATATTACTATCAAGTGATCCATATAAGTAAGCTGTAACAACATCCATAAGACGCATTTCTAAATTTTCAGACACCGCCAAGCTAATCAAATACCGAAACGTAATTGCATCCATCACAGGAGAATACGTTTCTTCATAATCAATTCCAGGCCTTTGAGAAAAACCTTGTGCAACAAGTCGAGCTTTATATCTTACTATTTCATTTTTCTCATTTCGCTTTCGAATAAAAACTCATTTGTATCCAACAGGTTTACACCTTCAGGTGTAAGGACTATAGGTCCAAAAACATTACGTTTATTTAGCGAATCTAATTCAACCTGGATGGCATCTTTCCATTTTATCCAATCCTGCCGATTTTTACATTCACCAAAAGATTTTGGTTCATGATCTTCGTTATCATTTATGATGTCGATTGCCACATGATAAGTGGTGTTTTTACGTGTTTATTGCATTAGTTTTAGTTGTGTTTACATTGTGCATGCATGCATTTCATTTACATTTTGTTCATTTTATAGTAATTATTTGCATTTTATCATGTCTCACTTGTGTGTGATGAATCTGCAGGAAAAATGGTCGGAAAACGGAAAATATAGCAAAGTGAAAAAACTGAAAGACATTACAGAAGGTTGGCGCCCGAGCGGTACATTTCTACCGCCCGGGCGCGAGAAGACGAAGTGCCGAGACAGAGATTTGGCGCTCGGGCGGTGATTTTCTACCGCCCGAGCGCGAATGCCGCACCAGCCGAGCACCGCTTATTTTTGGAAAGTTTCATTCGCGATTTCTTACCTTAATTTGGATGGTGGTTGCTATGGAAAGGGGATGGCACGAATTTTGGGCATTCATTCAGACATAATTCGACAGCCATCAAGGAGCTTTGGAGAGAACTTTGCGCTTGGAATGAAGATTTGAGTTTTCCGGGCACCGTTCTTCGCAGATTTCGTCTCGTCTAGTATTTCTAATCTAGTTTCTTTCATTTTTAAACATTGTTGCATTTATTTTGACAATGAATTTTAGTAGCTAACTTTAATATTTGTTGTAATTAAAGGGGATCCTACCCCAAACTTTCAGTTGGTTAATTTATATTTCGGTTTGTGATTTATTCTTGATTATTCTACGATTTTCATTGTGTCGTTGAGCGTAGCTAATTTTTACGAAAATTTTATATCACGAGTGAGTTCGAGAGAATAACTAGTGATAGGATCGAGTAGTATAATCTGCGGATCTACAATTTGCATAGACATATGAAATTGGATACGTGCCGATAGTCATAGTCCTTAGGGTCGAAAACTAGGGGATTTCATCAATCGAAATGCGGTTCATTCTTGATAAATAATTAAAGACATTTAATTACTTCATTGAGTGAATTAGTTTGGCATAGCTCGAGAGAGTGTGTTCAATTGAATAGGAAATCCTGTCGGAAGCGTAGAACACAATCGAACGAATTAATTAATTAATAAGGGGTAGGTGAACCAGAATTCCCAACAAATTCTTTTATCATTTGAAATTTAATCCATTGATTTAGCATTCATATTTCATCATTTAATCTTTGAGCTTGTTTATTTAAATTTTCTTGAATTTTATTAGTCATAAAACAAACAATCAAATTTCGTCGCTAAAGTTTTAATAACTAAAATAATAATTGTGAAACACAGTCTTCAGTGGAACGATACTCGTACTCACGTACACTATATTATAACTTGACATCGTGCACTTGCGATTTATTTTGAGCATACAAAATCATATTTTTATTGGGGATTTTACTGTGCAAGTTCAGTTCGATCAAGTTTTTGGCGCCGTTGCCGGGGACTGTTAATCTACAATTATATTTTTAGTTATTTTCTTTAGTGTATTTTATTTTTACTGAACTAACACTCCATATTTTGATTCAGATATCTCTTCCGGTGCATGCCAAAGTCACTTGACTTGGAGCTTGAGTGTGACCCTGAAATTGAAAGGACTTTCCGCAGGCGAAGACAACAGCAAAGACTTAAGGAACTGATGGAGAGGCACGAACAAGAGCAGGAGGCAGAGCGCCAAAACGAGAGACGAATTGAGATGCCACGCCGCATACCCATGTTAGAGTATGCCCAGCCTTCTTTGGATGGTGCATGCCCCAGCATTGTGAGGCCGATTGTGCGGGCAAACCAATTCGAAATCAAACCAGCCATTATCCAGATGATTCATAAAACCGTCCAATTTGGAGGAACTGCTGTGGACGATCCAAACACACACATCGCGGATTTTCTTGAGATTTGCGATACTTTTAAATTTAATGGAGTTTCTGATGATGCTGTTAGACTGCGTTTATTTCCTTTCTCTTTGCGTGATAAAGCTAAAGCTTGGTTAAATTTTTTACCTGTAGGTTCGATAGCTACATGGGAGGACATGGCGAAGGCGTTTCTCATCAAATACTTTCCTCCATCGAAGACCATGAAGCTGCGGGCAGACATCACAACATTTGCTCAGTTCGATCAAGAGTCACTATATGAGGCGTGGGAGCGTTTCAAAGATCTATTACGAAGATGCCCACATCACGAGTTGCCACTTGGGTTAGTCGTTCAAACCTTTTATTACGGTTTGCTTACTCCTAACCGTACTATGATAGATGCTGCTGCATGTGGGAACCTTTTGAGGAAGACTGCGGAAGAAGGATATGAGTTGTTGGAGGAGATGGCTGCGAGCAGCTATCATCCTCAATCTGACAGGAACAACCAGCGGAGAAGTGCCGGAGTTCACCAGGTAACTGATTTTTCTGTTATTACGGCACAACTTGACGCTTTAAACAGGAAAATAGACGGCTTGAACGTGAGTGGCACGGCTATGCGTCTTCAAGAGATATTCTGTGAGAAGTGTGGAGGGGAACACTATGTGAAAGACTGTCAAGATGGAAATCCCTTCTATGTGCAAGATGAGGCACCGGTGAATCAAGTGGGAGTCCAAAACCGCCCAAGGAATGACCCTTACTCGAACACATATAATCCTGGGTGGAGGCAACATCCCAACTTCTCATGGGGCGGTCAAAACAGTCATAATAGGCCGCAAGGAGGACAAAAATATGCGAAACAACCGATGTACAGATCCGATCCTCCTAGAGAAGAAAAGTCCAACTTGGAACAAATGATGTCTAAGTTTATCTCATCCACTGAAACTCGACTCCAAAACCAAGATGCATCAATAAAGGGGCTCGAGAATCAAATTGGACAGTTGGCCAAGATGATAGCAAGTAGAGAGCCGGGCACCTTGCCAAGTAATACCGAGACTAATCCAAAAGAGCAAGTGAAGGCCATTGAGTTGAAGAGCGGAAAAGTTTTGGAGCCTAGAGAAAAAGAGAAAAGCCAAGTGCCAGATGAACATGCTGCGACGTCTCAAGGTAAGTCATCTAACTCTACACCAGCACTCACTGCACAACCTAAGATTGTTATCCCTCCACCTTTTCCTGCAGCATTAAAAAAGGCAAAACTAGATGCACAATTCGGTAAGTTTTTAGAAGTGTTTAAAAAATTGCATATTAATATTCCTTTTGCCGATGCTTTGATGCAAATGCCTAGTTATGCTAAATTTTTAAAGGACATCTTAGCCAACAAGAGAAAATTGGAGGATCACATGACGGTAAATTTGACCGAAAGTTGCTCTGCTTTGGTGCAAAACAAAATCCCACCGAAACTAAAAGACCCAGGGAGTTTTTCTATCCCTTGCATGCTTGGTGATGTTGTTTTTCGTAAAGCGTTGTGTGATCTTGGTGCAAGTATTAATCTGATGCCCTTATCTGTTTTCAGGAAACTCGGATTAGGAGAGCCTAAGCCGACGAGGATGTCTTTACAACTGGCTGACAGGTCTGTCAAGTACCCCCGCGGAGTGATCGAGGATGTGCTAGTGAAAGTGGACAAGTTTATCTTTCCTGCGGACTTCGTGGTGCTTGATATGGATGAGGATGAGGAGATGCCTCTGATTTTGGGTAGACCGTTCCTTGCGACTGGCAATGCACTGATTGATGTGCAAGAAGGGAAGTTGCGATTGAGAGTGGGCGACGAAGAGATTACTTTTGATGTGTTTAATGCACTTAAGCACACACTGCATTTTGATAGTTGTTTTAGAATTGATGCTTTTGACTCTCTTGCGTCTAACTATGTGCAGGATGCTCTTAGGGACCTTTGGAGGCCACTATCGATACTGAATTGGGATAAGAGGAATTGGATGAGGAAAGAGCCGAAATTGTGGCACACTTTAATGCCAACCAACCATGGAGAAGACCAATGAGGATGCGACTAGAGGATCTAGGAGAACGAAGAGATTTGACCCCTCAAAAGTCAAGCATCGAGGATCCCCCAACACTTGAGCTGAAGCCGTTGCCTCCACACCTCAAGTATGTGTAATTAGGTGAGAATAAAACTTTACCTGTCATTATTTCTGCTGCTTTGACAGATGTGATGGAGGACAAACTGTTGGAAGTATTGAAAGCACACAAGAGTGCATTTGGGTGGAAGGTAGCGGATATCAAAGGGATCAATCCATCAGTCTGCATGCACAAGATCTTGATGGAAGAGAAGTACTCACCTCTTGTGCAACCTCAAAGACGATTAAATCCAAAGATGCAAGAGGTAGTAAAGGCTGAAACAATTAAGCTTCTCGACGCAGGTATTATCTATCCTATATCTGATAGTGCATGGGTAAGTCCTGTTCAGTGTGTGCCAAAGAAAGGTGGGATTACGGTGATCACAAATGAAAATAATGAATTAATACCCACTAGGACTGTTACGGGATGGCGTGTGTGCATTGATGATAGGAAATTGAATGATGCCACCCGTAAAGACCACTTTCCCCTTCCCTTTATTGATCAAATGCTTGAGAGGTTAGCGGGTCATGAGTTCTATTGTTTTCTAGATGGGTATTCTGGGTATAACCAAATCATGATTGCGCCCGAAGACCAAGAGAAAACCACTTTCACTTGTCCTTATGGCACTTTTGCTTTTAGACGGATGCCATTTGAAAGATGTGCCATTTGATTTCACTTCTGACTGTTTACAGGCATATGAGAATCTTAAGGAGCGCTTGGTGACGGCTCCTGTCTTGGTGGCACCGGATTGGGATCTACCTTTCGAGATAATGTGCGACGCCAGCGACACTGCAGTGGGGGCCGTGCTTGGCCAGCGACAAAACAAGGTATTTCATACAATCTACTATGCAAGTAAGACCTTAGATGAGGCTCAATTAAATTATGCAACAACTGAGAAGGAACTACTAGCCGTAGTGTTTGCACTTGACAAATTTCATTCATACCTTGTTTTGTCCAAAATAATTGTTTTCACTGATCATTCGGCCCTCAAATATTTACTTGCTAAAAAAGATGCAAAGCCACGCTTACTTCGGTGGATATTATTGTTGCAAGAGTTTGATTTAGAGATCAAGGACAAGAAGGGTGTTGAGAATGTGGTAGCAGATCATTTGTCTAGATTAGAATGTATTTGTAATGATTCTGTTGAGCATGCTATCAATGATTGGTTCCCGGATGAGCAACTATTTGAGGTGAGAAATTGTCCATGGTATGCAAATTTCGCTAACTATCTTGTCACAGGCACACCTCCACCAAACCTATCTTTTCACCAACGAAAGAAATTCTTTTCTGACGTGAAATACTATTTTTGGGAGGAACCGTTCTTGTTTAAGATTTGTGCAGATTCCATGATAAGACGGTGTGTTGCGGAGGAAGAGTTTTATAAGATTCTCAACCATTGCCATGATCGTGAGGTAGGTGGTCACTTTGGACCAACGAGGACGGCATCTAAGGTACTCGAATGTGGCTTTTATTGGCCAACCCTCTTTAAAGATGCTCGTTCTTATGTGCTACATTGTGATAAATGCCAACGGTCAGGTAACATCTCTAACCGTCACGAAATGCCTTTAAATAATATCATTAAGTGTGAGGTTTTTGATGTATGGGGGATAGATTTCATGGGACCGTTTCCCAGTTCTTTCACGAAAAAATACATTTTGGTGGCGGTGGATTATGTGTCTAAGTGGGTAGAGGCGGAAGCATACGCCACTAATGATGCTCAAGTGGTTCTAAAATTTTTGAAGAAAAACATTTTTAACCGCTTTGGAACACCACGAGCAATCATTAGTGATGGTGGCACTCATTTTTGCAACAAACTCTTTGAAAAACTTTTGAGCAAATATGGTGTCACACATAAAATCTCTACCCCTTATCACCCCCAGACGAGCGGTCAAGTGGAAGTGTCGAACCGAGAGATAAAGAGAATTCTGGAGAAAGTGGTATGTGTCAGTAGGAAAGATTGGTCGGTAAGATTAGATGATGCTCTTTGGGCGTATAGGACTGCTTTTAAAACACCTATAGGCTCTACACCGTATAGGCTTTTGTTTGGTAAAGCATGTCATCTACCTGTTGAGTTAGAGCATCGAGCATACTGGGCCACAAAAGCGCTAAACTTTAATTTTACTGATGCAGGTGAACAGCGGTTGCTTCAATTGGACCAGTTGGAGGAATTTCGAAATTTGGCCTATGATCTTGCACTGTCTTACAAGGAGAAAACCAAAAAGGCTCATGACAAGAGATTCATCGAGAGAGAATTTAAAGTGGGTGAAAGTGTTCTGCTCTACAACTCCCGGTTGCGCTTGTTTCCCGGTAAATTGAAGTTGCGATGGTCCGGTCCATTCGTGATCTCGAAAGTTTATCCATCGGGAGCTGTCGAATTGAAAGATGGGAAGGACGGGACATTCACGGTCAATGCCCAGCGCCTCAAGCACTACATGGGTGGCACAGTTGAGCCACAACTTGGAATCACACGGTTCCAAGATAATCCGAACTGAGACGGACCGACAGTCAAGCTCTCGATTATAAATTGAGAACTATTCTTTTTCTCTTATCTTGCATTTAATTCAATTTTAATTATTGTCATCTTTATTCGTATTTATTGTTCATCTCGTTTCTTGTTTTTCATTTTTGTTTTTAAAAAAAAAATGCGATTCTGGACAGAAAGTTGGCGCTCGGGCGGTATTTTTGTACCGCTCGAGCGCAAAACCCAACTCGGCTTACAGAAAGTTGGCGCTCGGGCGGTGATTTCCTACCGCTCGAGCGCGCCCGAATACCTCTGACTTTTAAGTCCAGAGTGGTTGGCGCTCGAGCGGTAACTTTTTACCACTCGAGCGCGATGCCTTTTAAACGCGAGATCCCCTTTTCTTTCTTCATTCTGCACGAAATCTCCCCCCAAATTTTCTCACAATCCCTATCCCTCTTCCCTCTCCTCTCATCTTCTTGCAGGGAATCACTCCAACCATCAAGAATCAAGCTTCGTGGGCACGCTCCTCCTTCGGATTTCACGCGTCATCTTCACCGATTCCCCCACAATCTCTCTCCTCCACTCCTATGGCTCCAAAGAAGAAACAAAGAGGTACTTCCGCTTCTTCGACTTTTGATAGGCATCGCTTTGTTAGTGAGGAAGCTCGGGCTAGTTATGAGCATGTTAAGATAAATAGAAATCCAATAGTGGAGAGGGGATTCCGAAAACAACATGAAGATAGGCACGTAGAAACTCGGATAGAATTGGAACGGCGTGGATGGGAAACTTTTTCCAATCATCCTAAGGCGGCGGTAGTTTCGGTGGTGCGTGAATTTTACGCAAATGCTATGGAGGGGAGAAATGGGACGGTGTTTGTTCGGGGTGTTCACGTCCCGTATGACTCGGCAACTATCAATGCACTTTTGGAAACGGCGGAGGTCGACAATTCTCATTTTGAGGCTTTAGCCACTGACCCGAACTATGACTTGATCATCACAGCGCTATGCCATCCGGGTGCGGGTGCTATGTGGAAACCATTGGGCGGACCGCCGAGCTGCTTCGACGAGAAATTCTTAACCGCTGACGTTGCCATGTGGTACTTATTTGTGGCCCGACGGATGATGCCGGTCTCGCATAAGAGCGAGGTCCAAAAGGAACGAGCGGTTCTCCTTTTTGCGTTAAGTCACGGCTACGACGTGAATGTGGGCACACTGATCAACTCTCAAATCATGTTGTGTGCTCGCAACAGTCACGTCGATCTGTTCTTCCCGACGATTATATCCGAGTTGTGTGCCCGTGCGGGAGTTCTATTCCGGGACGACGAGGAATGGATTCAACCCATGAAGCCGATCTATATCGACGACTGGAAAAGGCAGAATGCCAAGCGCCAAATCGACTTCCCCTCTCCCGAGGAAGATGTAGGTGGTTCTAGCACCGCCGCTGCACGTCCCCGTCCACCACCACCCCGCCGGAGAACTCAAACTGATATGATGGCTGAGAATCTCGCCTTCCAAACGTATCAGGGTCAATTCAACTCATATGTCACCGACCATCTATCGCACATTGACTCCATGATGCGCTCGCTACTTGTGCAAGGAGGCACTGAACCAGGGACCGTGCCGCCATCTCCGCTACCTCCTCCCCCATTCCAGTTCCAGTATGATTATTACCAGCACGGGGGTGCCGCCGGAGTGCAACCGCCGGAACATGACGAGGATGAGCCTTGATCAGGGGAGTTTACTGTTTCCCCTTTCTTTTTATTTTTGCATATTCCATCTTGCATTTGCATTCATGAGTTCTTTTTGTTCTTATTGTGTGTTTCGTTTTGTGCTATGAGGGCATTGCACAACTCAAGTATGAGGGGGTGGGTAGTTTGTTTTGTTTGTCTAGTTAATTGGCTTAGTTTCGTTGCATTTCTTTTGTTTGGTGTCGTTTATGGTGAGAAGACATGTTTATGAGCCAATGATGATGGTGAATTGATAGTTTAAAAAAATATTGATTGGGTCACTTCGTGAAGGATACTCGTGATTGTTAAAGCATGAATTATGGTATAAATTTTGAACTTTTTAAGCACATATGTGTGGGGGCTAGAATTTTGTAGGAATAATGGTGAAATTTGAAAGTTTTGTGTAGTTAACTTGAAAGACATCATTTACAAGTTGATTTAGCATGTAAACCCGTGGAAATAAGTCACTGATTGGGATCGTGAATGAGAGCAATTGATGTGCCTTGAACTTTACATATACCTCCTTCCCGATGCACTGAATTTACATATTATACTCTTGACCAGCTATTATCCAAAAGTTATATATTCTTAGCCTAGGGAGTACATTTGTGAAAATTGTGCATCAACATGTTGAAATAACAAAGTTTCTTTCAAAAAGATCTTTGAGAAAAAAAAAGGAGATGTAAGGTGAGGGGGAAGCCGAAATAAAGGGAATGAAATTCTATTCCTAGGCTAAAAGTTGGAGATGTAAGGAGACGAGGAAAGTCAGACGAAAAATCTTGACAATTGCACAATGAAAATGATCGGTGTACTGCCAACTTTTAGCCACTTGAGCTTATTTTCCTTCTTTTTGACACCCTTGTCTGCACTTAAAAATTTAATAAAGTTCAAATGATGGTTAGTGATGAATGGACACGGGGGTGCATGCTAGTGATACTTGTATTGAAGTGTTAATTGAGTGACTCGCATGATTTGATGATTGATCTATTTGAAGTACCAATGACTAGACCCATCATGACACACACACACGTTCAAATTAGTGTCAAGATTTATGTGTAGATGAGAATGAGTATTCGTTTGCGATTTGACTTGACTATGATTTGTGGGGCCTCGGGTCCGATATCTAATACTAATAATTTTAAATGTATCAAACCAAACGATTTAATAAAATATATAATTTCTTGTTCACAAACTTACATAAACATCGTCAGAATAATTTAAATGTCTCAAATGTTTGAAATATAATTTTCAACATGTCAAAATAACTAGTGAACAAAAGAAATCCAAACATCATCACATAGCTCCTAAGACCCGAGAATCCCACTCTAACTCGTATCTACTCGCCTGGAACTGGATTCTGGCATCCCAAGCCTCGCCTCACCTACCGTCAAGCACATGAAAACAAGAGGTAGCCGCCATGCCGGTGAGTATAAACCCAGTATGATACAATCAATAACATATGAGAATTAAAATTTCAAATAGTTAATATAAATTCATAAAGATGCAATATAATGCAATGCATGATCAGAAGCTGTGGGCTATCAATAAATCTCAAGATCAAGTGAATCGTCTGGTCATAGGGTACCCAAGGGAATAGAATCACCCAGCAACATCCACCGACTCATCCGCTCGAGGTGGATTGCTGTGTTCTACAATCCCAAGACTATGGTGCGCCTATAGAGAGTGTTCAGGCCATAGCAGCGACCTCCGCATACACTATGCCAACTCAACTATAGCCCCATACGTCCAACAAATCAATAAATCGAGGCGACCTCCGCCATATCAAATCTGAATCAACAAGTGGCTCAATATGCAATGTCATGATGCAAATCAATATCATCATCTCGATATCATAATCAACTCATCTCAATACAACAATCATCATCAAATCACAATAGTTCAGCTAGCCATAGAGTTTCAACTTAAATAAAATGATACTTTTACCTCGTATGTTACCGACCGTAACATACCTTTCAAATATTACCAAAAGAAGATCGAAATGCGTAGGTGAGAAGTCTTGAACCTTTGAATTCTACTATAACTCAAGGACTTTGATCATCTATCAAAACAAAGTAATTTCTGTTCAAAATTCATAATTAGTTCAATACTGCTTCGAATCAAGATCCGTAAATTTCTTAACCTTAATATGCCATAAAAATATTCATTGAATCATTTCATCAAACACATGGCATGTGTGGTAAAGAAATTTGCTCCTATGCTTTGCCATTGGCTTCAATTCCATTTTATATTCAAACCAACACAATTACAACGTCTCCAACATCTCAATATCTCAATTATCAACTCAAATATCAATTCTAAACTTCAACTCATTTCCAAACTTGAATAAAAATATAACATACTTACACCATCTTGAAGATCTTGGAGAGAGGATCACAAATCTAACTTCATTTCATAATTTCGTTGAACAATCTCCCATATATTGAAGAAGAAATGAATAAAATGAAAAGGAAGAAGAGAACCCTAGCTTCCAAACCGATAGAGAGAAGAGAAGGAGAAGGAAAATGAGTAAAAAGAGGGTCCCATTCGATTTTATGCCTTCCCAAACACCAAACACGCTTTTTCAACTTGCTGGCTCGTTAGGGCGGATGTTTTTGTCCGCTAGGGCGCGTAACTCTCGGCCAGAAATAAAAAATTTCGAACAAGGCTCGCTAGGGCGGATGTTTTTGTCCGCTAGGGCGAGCACACTGCGCACCTCCACTACAAAGATCGCTTCCGAAACGCCTCTTCCCTTCAGAATTTGGAAAAGTCGTAAACTACAAAGTTGTAGCCCTCTGTCCTTTATTTAACCTCTCAAAATTTCAGATCATTTGGAGCTCTGAGTAAAAAGTTATGCTAAATCTCCCAACATGTGTCATTGTAGGAACGACGATACGCACGGCACACTTCGGGGCGCTTTTGGCTCGTCTTCCTTAATGATTTGACCAAAACTCAAAACTGGAAAGTTATAGTCTTATGTCATATCTTTCTAATGGAAGTGGCCTCACATCAATTGGATCAATATACAAAACATTATTCTAAAAACCACAACTACTGTCACATTTTTCATACCGTTTCTGCACTTCCATTACCTATTTAGCTCAAATTCAATCTTTGATTCTACCATCCATTTTCTATTCCATTCTATAACATTCATTACCATTTATACCATAACTTAAAGTCATAAACCATCACATTTTCAAAATTCGGGCATTACAATTCCTCCCCTCTAAAAATAGATTTCGTCCTCGAAATCAATCATCTCTTTCAAGTTTATCATGTAATAATCAATACTGAAAATAAAACCGAGAATAGAAGCGTACTTCATTTGAATAACTCTGGATATTTTTGTCTCATTTTATCTTCTAATTCCCAAGTTGCCTCTTCGACACCATGTCTGTTCCACTGTACTTTAATCAACGGTATCAATTTATTTCTGAGTTGCTTATCTTTTCTGTCTAGAATTTGAATCAGTCTCTCAATGTAGCTCAAATTCTGATCTAACTCAACCTCATCGGGTGGAAGTACATGAGAAGGATCTGGATGATATTTTCTCAACATGGACACATGAAAAACATCATGAACACCTGATAATGCAGGAGGAAGAGCTAATCTATAAGCCAAATCATCAACACGTTCCAAAATTTCATACGGACCTATGAATCTTGGTGATAATTTACCCTTCTTTCCAAATCTAACTGTACCACGGAAAGGAGATATTTTCAGAAAAACTCTGTCACCTTTCTCAAAAATCAATGGTCGTCTCCTGATGTTCTTATACTTAGCCTGCCTATCCTGAGCAGCTCGCATACGACTCTGAATCAATTTTACTTTCTCTGTCATATCTCTTATCATATCAGGTCCTACAATTGGTGCTTCAGATAAATCGTCCCAATACAGAAGAGATCGACACTTCCTGCCATATAATGCTTCAAATGGTGACATTCCAATGCTCACTTGATAACTGTTGTTATAAGAAAACTCGACAAGGGGTAAAGAATCCTGCCAACCAATACAAAAATCCATCACTACAGCTCTCAACATATCCTCTAATGTCTGAATAGTACGTTCTGATTGTCCGTCTGTCTGAGGATGATATGCTGTACTCAAATGCAAACGAGTACCAAGGGCCTCTTGTAAACTCTGCCAAAAATGAGAAGAAAATCTGGGATCACGATCTGATACAATTGATTTAGGCACACCATGCAATCTCAAAACCTCTCTGATGTACAATCTGGCCATCTGATCATGCATATATGTCATCTGATAAGGAATGAAACACGAAGACTTAGTTAATCTGTCAACGATAACCCAAATTGAATCACAACCTCTCGACGACCTCGGCAATTTCGTGACAAAGTCCATGGTAATATGGTCCCACTTCCATTCTGGAACCTTAAGGCTATGCAAAAGACCTCCTGGTCGCTTTCTTTCTGCTTTCACTTGTTGACAATTCAAACAACGAGATACAAATTCTGCTATGTCAGATTTCATTCTTTTCCACCAAAATTGTTTCTTCAAGTCATTGTACATCTTTTTACTTCCAGGGTGTACACTGAACTTACTGCAATGAGCATCACGCAAAATCTGCATCCTCAACTCTGAAATATTAGGAACTACAATACGATCATTCACAAACAAAATACCCTCATTATTGACCTGGAATTCTGATCGATGTCCTGATCTGAAGAGTTCAACTGATTTCTGAATACTTTGATCTAAACTTTGGGCCTCTTTAATTTTTACAAATAACTCTGGCTCTGCTTGAATCATAATTACTTTTACAGGTTGAGTATCTACCACAAAATCTAAACCAGAAAGACAATATTCTTCTACTAAATCAGATACACCGCTAGTGATCAAAGACATATTACATACTTTTCTGCTCAAAGCATCGGCTGCTGCATTAGACTTTCCTGGATAATATTTTATTTCGCAATCATAGTCTTTCAACAAATCTAGCCAACGTCTCTGTCTCATGTTCAGCTCCGCTTGTGAAAAGAGATATTTCAAACTCTTATGATCAGTGAATATCTCAAATTTCTCCCCATACAAGTAGTGACGCCAAATCTTTAAGGCAAAAACCACTGCTGCTAATTCCAAGTCATGCACTGGGTATCTAGACTCATGTGGCTTCAACTGTCGTGAAGCATAGGCAACCACACGACCATGTTGCATTAATACACAACCCAATCCTTGAAGTGAAGCATCAGTGTGCACTGTAAATCCTCCTACACCTGATGGAATAGTCAGAACTGGAGCACTAGTCAATCTCTTCTTAAGTTCAACAAAACTAGCCTCACATGCTTGCGACCAAATAAATGGTGCTTCTTTTGTGTCAGCTGGGTAATTGGCCTCGCAATCTGTGAGAATCCTTCAATAAATCGACGATAATATCCTGCCAAACCCATAAAACTACGCACCTCAGGAACTGATGTCGGTCTAGACCAATTGATGACTGCCTCAACTTTACTCGGATCAACTGATATACCTGCACTTGAAATCACATGTCCAAGGAAAACCACTCTATCCAACCAAAACTCGCATTTGGATAATTTAGCATACAACTTTTCAGTTCTCAAAATTTGCAAAACAACTCTCAAGTGTTCGGCATGCTCAGATTCAGATTTTGAATAAATAAGAATATCATCAATGAATATCACCACAAATTGATCTATATACCTTTGAAACACCCGGTTCATCAAATCCATAAATACCGCAGGTGCATTGGTCAACCCAAAAGGCATAACTAAAAATTCAAAATGCCCATACCTGGTACGAAAAGCAGTCTTAGGCACATCTGCCTCTCTAACTCTTAACTGATGATATCCGGATCTTAAATCAATCTTAGAATATACTGAAGAACCCTGCAACTGGTCAAAGAGATCATCAATCCTTGGCAAAGGATACTTATTCTTTACTGTGGCTTTATTCAACTGTCTATAATCGACACAAAGCCTCATAGACCCGTCTTTCTTCTTCACAAATAAAACCGGAGCACCCCAAGGTGAAACACTTGGTCTTATATATCCTTTGGCCAATAGATCCTCAAGTTGTTCCTTTAGTTCTTTTAATTCAATTGGTGCCATCCTATAAGGAGCTCTAGAAATAGGTTGTGTACCTGGCATCAACTCAATGTTGAACTCAACCTCTCGGATTGGAGGAAATCCTGGAATTTCATCGGGAAATACATCTGAAAATTCACTAACAATTTGAATATCTGCCAATTTAGGTACTGACCTTGAAATATCAATTGCATAAACCAAGAAACATTTTGCTCCTTTCTGCAACAAACGAGTCATGGACAAAACAGATATCAAAGGAATCTTAGCTCGAGAACCCTTACCATAGAATGTCCAATGATCTGTCATATCAGGCTTAAACTTAACAATCTTCTGAAAACAATCTACAGTAGCCCTGTATCTTGTCAACATGTCAATACCAACTATGCAGTCAAAATCAGACATCTCCAACACAATACAATCAAGCTCAATGACATTATCCTCATAAAAAAATTCACAACCACTTATCATCTCAGCTGACCTCATCACTTTGCCCAGTGGGGTAGAAATAGATAATGTAGATGATAATGGCATAGAATTCAACGAATGAAATGTGACAAAGTGCTCAGCTATGAAAGTATGTGATGCACCAGTATCCATCAAAACATAAGCAGGATAACCTGAGAGAAAACAATTACCTGCAATAACATTATCTGGAGCATTATGTGCCTCATCCTCAGTGAGTGCAAAAACTCGAGCCTGCTGTCTAGGTGGTTGTCCTACTCTGTGGTTACCACTCTGTTTGTTCTGATCCGACCGGTTTGACTGCTGATAGGAATGAACTGAAGGGGTCTGACGATTCTGGTGAGGTGTCTGTCTCGATGATCCCACACTCTGAGACATATCACTGCCACGGTTAGGACACACTCGAGCATAGTGTCCCACCTGGTTACACAAATGGCAAGCTCCCGAGACTCCTCTACACTGATCGGTATAATGTCTACCACCACACTGACCACAAGTTGGACCTGAATAACCAGTGCTCTGAACTGAACCAGACTGTCTCGATCCACTAGAACTCGAAAAATTACTACCATGCCTCTTAAATTGCTTGCCTCTAGCCCGAAACTGCTCTCTTATGTTGCCACTATTACTGCCAGTATTACCTTGTCTGAACTGCTGTCGAAACTGTGGTTGTTGGGGTCGTTGCGAATACTGAGAACCTCTCTGCCTAATGATTCCGGTTTCAGCTCCCTTGGCTCTATCAAGAGCCTCAGCAAAAGTGTTAGGCCTTCCAGTATTAACCAGGGTAAAGATATCAGGATTAAGACCATTTATAAAGTGATCAGCCTTAGCTTCTTCATCAGATGCTACATGAGGAGCAAATCTCAGTAAATTCGAGAACTTAGCAACATAGTCCTCAATATTCAGATTTCCCTGCTTTAAATTTGCAAACTCGGCTCCCCTATCTTTCCTGTAAGAGGTAGGGAAGAAACGCTGATAAAATTCAGATTTAAACATATCCCAGGTAACAATCGTACCTCGACCCTCTAAAACTTTCTTGGTCATTATCCACCAACTCTTATCCACATCCAATAACTGATGAACAACTAATTTGATTCTACGATCATCTGGATACTCAAGAGATTAAAATAAGTGATCCATATTCTCCAACCAGTTCTCACACTCTAATGCATTCTCTGTACCCTTCAACATCGGCGGGTGCAAAGACTGAAATCTGGCTAACAGTATGAGTAGCACTGCCCTGATTTTGTGCCACCGGTACGTCCTGTCTAGGTCTGCCACGACCTCTACCACGAGTAGCCATGTCTGATATACAATAGATCAAACAAATATAAAATCACAATATCATAATCATCTCAATCTCGTATCCATCATCTCTGGCTCTCGAGACTCAATAATCTCAAAAATCTCGAATAAAGCTCAACAATATAATATCTCAATTTAAATAATGTATTTCACATCATAGCACAATGAAAATGCTAGCAAATATATCTCATGATCAAGCAATTCAAACTGACTCAACCTACCCTATTCCCAAATATCCACGCTCTGATACCACCTAATGTGGGGCCTCGGGTCCGATATCTAATACTAATAATTTTAAATGTATCAAACCAAACGATTTAATAAAATATATAATTTCTTGTTCACAAACTTACATAAACATCGTCAGAATAATTTAAATGTCTCAAATGTTTGAAATATAATTTTCAACATGTCAAAATAACTAGTGAACAAAAGAAATCCAAACATCATCACATAGCTCCTAAGACCCGAGAATCCCACTCTAACTCGTATCTCCTCGCCTGGAACTGGATTCTGGCATCCCAAGCCTCGCCTCACCTACCGTCAAGCACATGAAAACAAGAGGTAGCCGACATGCCGGTGAGTATAAACCCAGTATGATACAATCAATAACATATGAGAATTAAAATTTCAAATAGTTAATATAAATTCATAAAGATGCAATATAATGCAATGCATGATCAGAAGCTGTGGGCTATCAATAAATCTCAAGATCAAGTGAATCGTCTGGTCATAGGGTACCCAAGGGAATAGAATCACCCAGCAACATCCACCGACTCATCCGCTCGAGGTGGATTGCTGTGTTCTACAATCCCAAGACTATGGTGCGCCTATAGAGAGTGTTCAGGCCATAGCAGCGACCTCCGCATACACTATGCCAACTCAACTATAGCCCCATACGTCCAACAAATCAATAAATCGAGGCGACCTCTGCCATATCAAATCTGAATCAACAAGTGGCTCAATATGCAATGTCATGATGCAAATCAATATCATCATCTCGATATCATAATCAACTCATCTCAATACAACAATCATCATCAAATCACAATAGTTCAGCTAGCCATAGAGTTTCAACTTAAATAAAATGATACTTTTGCCTCGTATGTTACCGACCGTAACATACCTTTCAAATATTACCAAAAGAAGATCGAAATGCGTAGGTGAGAAGTCTTGAACCTTTGAATTCTACTATAACTCAAGGACTTTGATCATCTATCAAAACAAAGTAATTTCTGTTCAAAATTCATAATTAGTTCAATACTGCTTCGAATCAAGATCCGTAAATTTCTTAACCTTAATATGCCATAAAAATATTCATTGAATCATTTCATCAAACACATGGCATGCGTGGTAAAGAAATTTGCTCCTATGCTTTGCCATTGGCTTCAATTCCATTTTATATTCAAACCAACACAATTACAACGTCTCCAACATCTCAATATCTCAATTATCAACTCAAATATCAATTCTAAACTTCAACTCATTTCCAAACTTGAATAAAAATATAACATACTTACACCATCTTGAAGATCTTGGAGAGAGGATCACAAATCTAACTTCATTTCATAATTTCGTTGAACAATCTCCCATATATTGAAGAAGAAATGAATAAAATGAAAAGGAAGAAGAGAACCCTAGCTTCCAAACCGATAGAGAGAAGAGAAGGAGAAGGAAAATGAGTAAAAAGAGGATCCCATTCGATTTTATGCCTTCCCAAACACCAAACACGCTTTTTCAACTTGCTGGCTCGTTAGGGCGGATGTTTTTGTCCGCTAGGGCGCGTAACTCTCGGCCAGAAATAAAAAATTTCGAACAAGGCTCGCTAGGGCGGATGTTTTTGTCCGCTAGGGCGAGCACACTGCGCACCTCCACTACAAAGATCGCTTCCGAAACGCCTCTTCCCTTCAGAATTTGGAAAAGTCGTAAACTACAAAGTTGTAGCCCTCTGTCCTTTATTTAACCTCTCAAAATTTCAGATCATTTGGAGCTCTGAGTAAAAAGTTATGCTAAATATCCCAACATGTGTCATTGTAGGAACGACGATACGCACGGCACACTTCGGGGCGCTTTTGGCTCGTCTTCCTTAATGATTTGACCAAAACTCAAAACTGGAAAGTTATAGTCTTATGTCATATCTTTCTAATGGAAGTGGCCTCACATCAATTGGATCAATATACAAAATATTATTCTAAAAACCACAACTACTGTCACATTTTTCATACCGTTTCTGCACTTCCATTACCTATTTAGCTCAAATTCAATCTTTGATTCTACCATCCATTTTCTATTCCATTCTATAACATTCATTACCATTTATACCATAACTTAAAGTCATAAACCATCACATTTTCAAAATTCGGGCATTACATGATTGGTAGTGGGAAAGTAAACTGAGGCATGAGCATAAACGTGTCAACTCACCATCGACATTTAATGGTGTTGGTTAGTTCTTGTTGGAGTCTTTTATTTATTTTTGTTGTGTTTATTTAGAGTCTCGTGCTTTAACCTGTTTTGCTTGAGGGCAAGCAAAAGGTTAGTATGAGGGGGTTGATAAGTGGTGTTTTTACGTGTTTATTGCATTAGTTTTAGTTGTGTTTACATTGTGCATGCATGCATTTCATTTACATTTTGTTCATTTTATAGTAATTATTTGCATTTTATCATGTCTCACTTGTGTGTGATGAATCTGCAGGAAAAATGGTCGGAAAACGGAAAATATAGCAAAGTGAATAAACTGAAGAAGTTGGACAGAAACTTGGCGCCCGAGCGGTACATTTCTACCGCCCGGGCGCGAGAAGACGAAGTGCCGAGACAGAGATTTGGCGCTCGGGCGGTGATTTTCTACCGCCCGAGCGCGAATGCCGCACCAGCCGAGCGCCGTTTATTTTTGGAAAGTTTCATTCGCGATTTCTTACCTTAATTTGGATGGTGGTTGCTATGGAAAGGGGATGGCACGAATTTTGGGCATTCATTCAGACATAATTCGACAGCCGTCAAGGAGCTTTGGAGAGAACTTTGCGCTTGGAGTGAAGATTTGAAGTTTTCCGGGCACCGTTCTTCGCAGATTTCGTCTCGTCTAGTATTTCTAATCTAGTTTCTTTCATTTTTAAACATTGTTGCATTTATTTTTACAATGAATTTTAGTAGCTAACTTTAATATTTGTTGGGATTAAAGGGGATCCTACCCCAAACTTTCAGTTGGTTAATTTATATTTCGGTTTGTGATTTATTCTTGATTATTCTACGATTTTCATTGTGTCGTTGAGCGTAGCTAACTTTTACGACAATTTTATATCACGAATGAGTTCGAGAGAATAACTAGTGATAGGATCGAGTAGTATAATCTGCGGATCTACAATTTGCATAGACATATGAAATTGGATACGTGCCGATAGTCATAGTACTTAGGGTCGAAAACTAGGGGATTTCATCAATCGAAATGCGGTTCATTCTTGATAAATAATTAAAGACATTTAATTACTTCATTGAGTGAATTAGTTTGGCATAGCTCGAGAGAGTGTGTTCAATTGAATAGGAAATCCTGTCGGAAGCGTAGAACACAATCGAACGAATTAATTAATTAATAAGGGGTAGGTGAACCAGAATTCCCAACAAATTCTTTTATCATTTGAAATTTAATCCATTGATTTAGCATTCATATTTCATCATTTAATCTTTGAGCTTGTTTATTTAAATTTTCTTGAATTTTATTAGTCATAAAACAAACAATCAAATTTCGTCGCTAAAGTTTTAATAACTAAAATAATAATTGTGAAACACAGTCTTCAGTGGAACGATACTCGTACTCACGTACACTATATTATAACTTGACATCGTGCACTTGCGATTTATTTTGAGCATACAAAATCATATTTTTATTGGGGATTTTACTGTGCAAGTTCAGTTCGATCACCACATTATAAGAAAATATATCATCAATTTCATCTATATCTTTTCGATTCCATATTTTTCCAGTATTAATGTAATTGATAGAGATTTCATGATTCTCGTCAGTTTGTGGTTCTGACAGAACATTTTCATCATCATGTGTTTCTTCAAGAACATCATTCTCTATTTTGTGATCATCATGTGTTTCTTCAGAAACATCATTCTTTATTTTGCGATCATCGTGTTTCTCTATGAATTTTCTTTTTCGAGGATTTTTATCCTTGGAACCGACTGGCCTTCCACGCTTCAGGCGTTTAATGACATCATGAGTA
This sequence comes from Primulina eburnea, assembly GCF_022965805.1. Taxonomy (NCBI): domain Eukaryota; kingdom Viridiplantae; phylum Streptophyta; class Magnoliopsida; order Lamiales; family Gesneriaceae; genus Primulina; species Primulina eburnea. The sequence goes on from NC_133113.1 coordinate 2,631,283, forward strand.
TCTTCCATTTGTTTCTTTGGAATTTCAATTCGAGCAGGGGCATTTGCAGCATGTATATATGATTTAATTACCCCTTTTGTGTCTGCAAATGCATCTGGTATTTGATTTGCTATTCTTTGCAAGTGTACAATTTGTTGTACATCTTTTTCACATTGTTTTGTTCTTGGATCCAGATGTAACCATGATGATACATACCATGTAATTTCCTTTTCGGCATGTTTCTGTTCTCCCCCTAACATTGGGAAGATTTCCTCATTAAAATGACAATCAGCAAAACGTGCTGTGAACACGTCGCCTGTCTGAGGTTCAAGATATCGAATGATTGATGGACTATCATAACCGATATAAATTCCAACCTTTCTTTGAGGTCCCATTTTCTTTCGTTGTGGTGGTGCAATAGGCACATACACCATACATCCAAAAATTCTCAGATGAGAAATGTCTGGTTCTTTACCAAATGCAAGCTGTAATGGGGAGTATTTATGATATGCACTTGGTCTGATGCGAATTAATGAAGCATCATGTAAAATTGCATGTCCCCATATAGAAATAGGGAGCTTTGTTTTCATAATCATTGGTCTAGCAATCATTTGGAGACGTTTAATCAATGATTCAGTCAATCCATTCTGTGTATGTACATGAGCAACATGATGCTCAACAATGATTCCCATAGACATACAATAATCATTGAAAGTCTGGGAAGTAAATTCACCAGCATTATCAAGTCTAATTTTCTTGATTGTATAATCGGGAAACTGATTCCTCAATTTTATTATTTGAGCAAGTAATCTTGCAAATGCAACATTTCGAGTTGACAATAAACATACATGTGACCATCTACTGGAGGCATCAATCAATACCATAAAGTATCTGAATGGTCCACATGGTGGATGGATTTGTCCACAAATATCACCCTGAATACGTTCAAGAAACATTGGTGATTCAGTTTGGGTTTTGACTGGTGATGGTCTTATAATAAGTTTTCCAAGAGAACATGTTTTACATTGAAACTTATTATTCTGACAGATCTTCTTGTCTTTCAGTGGATGACCATATGTATTTTCTATAATTCTTCGCATCATTGTTGAACCAGGATGTCCCAATCGATCATGCCAATTGGTTAATATCGAAAATTATCAACTACCATGTTTGATTCAATGGGACTTATATGTGTATAATGCAATCCAGTAGGGAGCATTGGTAGTTTTTCAATCACATATTTCTTTCCTGATTTATATGTGATAAGATACATATATTTCTCATTCCCTTCATTCATTGTTTGAGTATCATACCCATGAGAATATATATCATTAAAACTCAACAAATTTCTTTTCGATTGTGGTGAATATAAAGCATCATTGATAAAAAAAAATTGTACCATTAGGTAACAAAAATTGTGCTTTACCACATCCTTTAATCAAGTCTACAGGACCTGATATTGTAATCACCGTTGTTTTTGTTGGTTTTAGTTCCAAGAAATATCTTTTATCTCGGAGGATAGTTTGCGTTGTACCACTATCGGGTATGCAAACTTCAGCTTTGCTCATAGCACTTTCCATATTTGAACTTCAAAAAATATGCAATAAAATAAATTACTGGCAATATATTTTTAAATATAACACATATCATAATTATACAATAAAACATTATTCTATGAATAAATTATTGTACATTTATATTCTACCATTATATTGTTCATTTTCAGAGAAATCGTTGAGAAAATCTGCAGCATCAATATTGTTCATTTCTATCCCACCAACATATTGATCATTTCAAGAGAAATCATTCATAAAATCACCAGCATCAAAATGAGTTGAATCACTCAAACGGTCACTGCGTTCAGTGAAGTTGGTCTCCTTTTCTTTCCCCTTTAATGATTCTTTATAAATTTTACAAAGGTGCTCAGGGGCTCGACAAACTTTGGACCAATGTCCTGGAGTACCACATCTGTAACAAGAACTTTCATATCTTTTTGAGTGATTCTCATTAACACTTGTATTCTCATGATGCCTTTTCAGTGGATGGTTTGGGACGCTCTTTTGAGATGAGTTATAAAAATAACTATCTCTATTATTTTCAAAACCACGGCCGCGTCCACGACCACGACCAATTCCACGTCCACATCCACGACCTCGACCTCGACCAAAACCTTGTCTTTGAAATTGATTTTGGTTTCCAGGTTTAAATTGATTTTTACTTACATCATTTACTTCTGGAAATGCTGTTGATCCAGTGGGTCGGGACTGATGATTTCTCATTAATAGCTCATTATTTTTTTCCGCCACAAGAAGACAGGTGATGAGTTCAGAATATCTCACGAATCCACGTACTCTATATTGTTGATGTAGAGTAATATTTGATGCATGAAACGTGGAAAATGTTTTTTCAAGCATCTCAGATTCTGTGACCTCATGTCCACAAAATTTTAATTGCGAGATTATTCTATACATCGCCGAATTGTAATCACTGACTTTTTTAAATTCTTGGAATCTCAATGTATTCCATTCATCCCGGGCAGTCGGAAGTATAACTTCTCTTATATGTTCGAATCATTCTTTTAATCCCTTCCACAAAGCCATGAGATTTTTTTCAGTCAGATATTCACATTTCAATCCATCGTCGAGATGTCGACGCAAAAATATCATGGCTCTTGCCTTTACTTGTGACGTGCATATGTCATTTTCTTTAATGGTATCGCTTAGACCTAATGACTCAAGATGCATTTCTACATCTAGAGTCCATGGCATATAATTCTTTCCTGTGATGTCGAGCGCAACAAATTCGAGCTTTGTTAAATTTGACATGGTGGTGCTAAAAAAAATTACGATGCATTTTATTAGTTAATAAATATTGCAATACAAAGTAACGGATAAACAACAAGTACAAGTATTTGTAAAAATAAAGAAAACGCACGAGGAGGATATTCTCCGATAAATACAAGACTCGTGAGTATGATAACCAAAATAATTAAAAATATCATTGAGAAAGTCATCTTCTTTTTTCTTCGAAAAATTTGATGATGGATAATTTTTAGAGAAGAAGAGAAAGTTGGAGTGATTGAATGTGTTTGTGAGATCATATTTATAGGGCAAAAACTAGCCTATTTTTACCATTTATGATCGTTGGTGTACAAAAAAATAAAGGTATGTATTTGTATAATTTTATGATAATAATATGGTATATATAATATTAGACATGTTTAAATAATTATGTATATCATATCATAATATTATAATGAGTGTCATAATTTATTTTGTTTAAAAACCTTATAGGATTTTATACTTGTCGTATCTCTTACCGGGAGTGTGGGATGTCGTCTTAACATCCTCCCAGGATTTATAACAAGTTTATGAAAAATTTATTTTATTATTTCTAATAACAACATTATATTGTATATTAAATAAATAACAGTAAAATAAATATAATTACTTTTGTTACATTTTTCTTCTGTTTGGAGCTTGGAAAAGTATGTAGGACTTTTAGAGCTTCGTGCTGATAACGTGTTGTTAAAAAATAAAAATTTATGGTAAAAAGTAAAAATCTCAAACTCTCAAAATTTACCAAACTACACACTTTATAATATTTTTCTCTCTACTCAATTGTGATTTTCTTCACAAATGAGAGATCTATTTATAGAGTTTCATTACACATAATCCAAAAAATAAAATACATCATTACCTACATCATCACACACAAATTTCTAATTTTACAACTCTTATTTTCAGCATTCAAATATTCAACTATTCCTTTTCAATATTCAAATCATTTATTTTCAACAATTATTATTATTATTATTTGAACAATTTTTGATTGACTGCAGATATTGGAGGAATGTCAAATTCAGCAAAAGGCTGAGTTCTTCTCAATATTTCTTTCCGTACGTTCTTAATTTAATTTGAATAATTTTTGTGGCGTTATATTTTTTAATTAAAAAAAATTGAAATATCACGTTTTTGGATGCCTTAATAATAAAACTTTAGCCAATTCATGGATATGAAAAATTATTTGAACCAAATTGGTTCATGTATATGTGAGTATCTTCTTCTTTAATTTCTTCAGATACTTCTGTTGGTGGTTTTCTTAATAAATAAAGTTATGTTCTTGAATAGTGTATTCAAGTTTCTGCTGCAATTCTTGATAAAATTCTACAGCTAAAGAACAACAGTATCCAATTTGATACATGCATTCTTGATACTAAGTATATCGTTGAAGAGAAGATCCATAGATGCGTTAAGAAATGTTTCAATCGCAAGAATAAGCATGTATGAACATATGAAACTTCATCATCTACATGAAGTTTTCGTAAATTTTTCGTCTCTACATGATAGTTTTCACTTGAATAGATTGAAACACAGTTTGTGTAACCGAAGTTGGAATGATATCCGAGACCACTAGGACTGTATCGTCCTCCTTGATAAGCACTTTCGTCTTCATAAGTTCGATGGATCTTTGGATATTAGCTTCGATATCATCAGAAAGATCGACGAGAATCGCAGTTACACCCCACTGCAAATTAAGCATCATCCTGGTGTTGCTGTCGTTGGTAAATGCAAATATAGGAGAGTTTGGACGGTTTCGCGAGATAAGAGATGCCATCTGCCCGTGTCTCGTGTACACGAATATTGCATCGAGGCCTAAATTGTTGGCTGCAGATGTAACTAATTAGTCAGCAAAGAACAAGCGTGGATGTATATAAAACAGTGCATCTAAACAAATTCTTGATTTCTGATTTCGACAATTTACATTCTCCACCTGTTTTCGACTTAATGAAGTCCAGAATTTTATGTATTTTGAGTGCTAAAATAGGACTATATGTTTGTTTGGAAGCGTAGAAATACTCGGTTACTTAAAATGCAACAGCAGACTTTGTAACCGAAAGCCTTCAAATATAAATAACAGCAGACATACCCATTTGTGCGGCACAATTGCAGATTTGTTCAGCGATTTGATCAGGAAAAGAGGCGCCAAGATTGTGTTGAAACAAGACATTTTGCTTATTCTCTTCGCCGCTACATAGTTCCATTCTACTACTACTCATACGCAGGACGGAAAGGGCCTTTAGCCCGTACGGTCCGATTGCCGACTCTCCAGAGAGCATCAGCGCGTCTGCGTACTGGCTAACAGCTTCAGAAACATCAGCAACCTAAAGAAATAAATCACGGGTCAGTTTTTTTTAGGACAAAGAGTACCTTCAAAGTGAAGAAGAGCAGTAGCATTGTGGTTCCAAAAGAAAGAAATTTAGGCCCCATGACTACCTCGGCTCTAGTTGGGGTAGGATATTCGACCATTGATTCCAGAAGCTGAGAAGCAACAATGACCGGCTTATTGAGCTGTCTGCACAGGGAAGTAATTTTTTCTTGAATCGCGGGGATCTGTTCGAGTGGGATTTCAACTCCAAGGTCTCCTCTTGCTATCATGATTCCGTCAGAAGCCTTGACAATTTCTTCCAGTTTATGAAGGGACTCTAAACTTTCTATCTTTGCCAAAACTTTTATTGATCTGTGGATCGGAGATCAGCTTTCATACACGATTTATACTCTAGACGAATGCAGTATAACTTGAATCTATACGGGATACAAGATTATATTGTAGAAAATGAAACAATAGAAATGATACTATGCCATATGTCGGTACTTTGACATGCTTTGAGGAAAACTAGACAGGTAACTACTCACTACACTTACTTAGAAGCTTGAGAAGAAATGTAATTCTTCAGGTGCGTTACAGCATCTGCAGAGTTCACGAACGACATGGCAATGAAATCAATGCCTTCCGAAATTCCAAACTGGATGTCAGACCAATCCTACATGTCAAAATTAAAGATTGATAATTATATTACCAAACATAATGTTTCCGAACATATCTGTAATATCCATCAACTCAAATAAATCTTAAATTGGTGCCTAACCTTGGTTGACAGAGTTGGAAGTTCATAATTCTTCCCTACTAGCTTTCCATCTCTCCGGAAACTCAGTTTAGCTCGAGGCAAGAGTAAACCGGGATCAGTGCACTTGCAACGCAGATCATTCCCAACCTTTTCCACCACTTCGAACGATGCCATTCCTCCGTCAATGACAAGTTCATCTCCCACATCAATACCTAAATCAACAGCATACATATAAAAAAATTCTGAAGCGGAAGAAATAACTAAGAAATTCACTTTCATTTAATCAACCAACCTTCAGAGAAACCTTCATAGCTAGCTTGAACCGTAAAAGGACGCGTGCCCTCAAATTTCTCATTCGTAAAGTACCAAATAGACCCATCCTAACAATGAAAAATAAACAGATACACCACAAGATTTCACCAAATTTCTTGCTTATTCGAAATAAATAACCCAAATCAACAGCATCATTTTGAAAAAGAACATATAAAAATTACCTCTGCTTTGACAGAGGAGGGAGCACAATGATCAACCACATGAATCTGGCTACCTTCTGTATCAATCATAAGGGACACACAATACCCCATTTCTTCATTCAACATCTTGATCTTCCTAATCACATCTTGGTGCCACTCCCTTGTATTGTGACACATATTAAGCCTAGCCACAACCATCCCCCCCATAGCCAACTTCTCCAAATCGTCCAACGAGCAACAAGCCGGCCCTATCGTACACACGAGCTTCGTTTTCCTTAATCCCAAGAACCCCTTATTTCTCAATTCTTCTTCTGAAACAACATCAATCCCCAGAGCCTCTTTCGAATTCTTCCTAGAGATCTCAGCACTCTCCGCTCCAACCTGCATCACGGCCTGAACTCCAATTCTCAACTCACCGCTCCTAAACTTCCTAGCAGTAGACCAAACCTCATGTCTTAAAATTGGAACACCAAATAGCCCCTTTTTGAAGTAAAAAATCGGATCTTTAACCATAATCGGGGTAATCTTAGAACCCAAATCTCCTACAGAAGTCATGAATGATACCTGAACTATGAACCACAAAAACAAAAGATTTCCTGTAATCAAGAGAATTAAAGGACTAAACTACAAGAACCCAACTCCCTGATGATCCGGCAAAGAGTATTTGGAAAACCCGTCAAGAATTTCTATAAAATCAGGACGGGTTTTACAAGAAGATGGTTAGGTGAACTGCCAGTTGTGTATGTATATACGGTATATTCCAACCAATAATACTAGGGTTTTGGGAGAGACCCTTAAAAATATTTGAAAGTGGGTATAGCTGAAAAGGGTGGCAGCACCGAGTTGTCGAATTTAACGGTCAACTACCTTTTCGCTGCTGGCGTGGCCGTGGCGTCACGGTCGCCGACACACCATTTGTTATTTTCCGTAATATTTATGGTTTTACAAGAAGATGGTTAGGTGAGCTGCCTCTGTTTATTTATTTTTTATTTTTTTGTTATTAATTTTTTTATTGAATTTAAATATATATTTTATTAGTAAAATAGGAAGACTAAATACAAAAAAAAAAAAAGATAGTTAAAACTCAAATTCAATAATTTAAAAAATAGACCATTCAAATAGTAAGTTAGTTGACAATTTTTTTATAAAAAATATTATTTGTAAAATATTAATTTATTTAATTTTAAAAAAATTGAATTTATTTACTTTTTTTCAAAAAATTATCTATGTAGAACCTGATTGTTCGCATCCAGAGTAACAGCGATCAACATTTTGTGCTTGTATTTGGTATACAAGTGTGTACCATCGACACTAATTATTTTCCGACAATGCCGAAAACCATCAACACATTGCCTGAATGCCCAAAAAACATAGTTCAGTGTCTGACTCATTTCATTGTTGACTCTGAGATGCTTCCACTCCACAGCTGTTCCCGGATTATATTTGCACAAAGCACACATATATTTGGGAAGTAATTGAACGGAGCTCTCCCATGTACCATAAGCAATTTCCATAGCACGTTTCAAACTACGCCATGCCTTTGTGTACGAGATTTGATATCCATATTTATCTTTCACATTTTCGATGATATACTTAATCTCGTAAGCAGGATCACAACGAACAACTCCCAGTAGCGTGTGTGCCACCATATCACTGTTCAAATTCTTATGGTCTACACCAACAGAGGTAGATATACATGTGTGAGGCCCGCCATGTTTTGTTATTTTCCAATAACCAGTCTTGGCCTTCAAAGAAGCGCGAAGTCCCCATCGACAAATGACAGTAGAAGAATTGTTTTTACAACGTAACTTCCACAAACTGCATGTGCTTTCCACAACACGGTACTCACGTCTGACAACTCTGACTGAATAATCTTTCACAGATGCAATAAGATCATTCTTATCTTTAAATAACATATTAACGCATAATTCACCGCTATCCGGATTGTAATAGCTTGATTGCACTCCAGAAGGTACATCGACAGAATCAGGACGCTCTTCCCCAAAAAATTTATTGAAAAACGATGGCATTTCGGAAGTGTTTGAAAGAAATGGTACGGTCTGCCTCTGTAATGTATCACGAGGGGGTTGTCGAGATGATGTCCCCTCATCTGGATTTGTAAAAGTATTCACTTCATCATCAACATTCAATTCTTCATCTTCAGACTCGCTGTATGACATATCAGGTTCAGAATCAGTCCTCCAAATATCATCATTATTGGCCTGATCCGGACAACGAGTACTCGTATCTAATGTTGGATTTGGCCAATATGGAGCATTATTTTGCTCCGACGAGACATTGATATATTGATCCCAAGACCCACTTACATCATTGAAACTCATATTACCGAGTCCTTCAGTAACCTGTGGAACATAAGATTCTACATCCTGGAAACCACCATACGTAGATGTACCGGGTTGATTATTGAAACCTGAATCGGATGCATGTGGAACGTAGGATTCAGGATCATCAAATCCAGCATCACGCTCAATTGAATTTGCTTCCACGTATAAATGCAACATACGCATATTGTCACATTGCATTATAAACTGTAGAGCATCATCATCAACGAGATTGACTTGAATTTCATGCCAGGATGATCTTTCCATGAATGAATATTTTGTTGACAACTTCAAAGAAAAATTCGTTGGATCGATTCCTAACATTTTATGCACAACTTCAACCAACTCCAACAAATTAATAGACCGTACTACTCGTATCGGTCTAACAAATGGAATGCTATATTCAACAGATCCATTATCGAGAACCACATGACCACCAAAATATAAGAGTATATCGATGTTAGACATTTTTCCAATGAAGATCTGAGAGGAAATTGAAGAAGAAATTGATCAACCAATAAATCTGAAAGGAAAATGAAGAGGAAATTGATCAACCATCCGTCGAATATATGATATATATATTGAAATCAATTTTCATTGTATAATTGAACCACGTGAACTTCTGAAAAGATCGTACAAAACAAAAAAAATGAATGGAAAAAAACAAAAGTCACGGTCAAAAGTAATTACGGAACGAAGAAAAGGAATGAAACAAAAAAAAAGTAGGGGGAGCAGCGTCCACGTTGGAGTAAGCGCGGACGCTCCAACGTGGAGCATCCTCCGTGCTTTGTAAGCACGGACGCTGCTCCACGTGTGCAGCGTCCGTGCTTACAAAGCACGGTTTGCCGTAAATTTGCAAACCTTTTTTTTTTTACATTATTTTTGAAAAAAAAATAAAATTTAAATTAGTTTTAAAATAAACCCATATAATATATGTATCCATCTACTTATTTTTATTTTATTATTTCTAGTAATATAATTAATAAAAAATAATAATAATAGTTGGAATATAACAATTCTTGAATTTACGTATGTAAATTTTTTGAATTCATATTCTTTTTATTTTTCTAAACAAAATATTTTATTTATTTAAATATACGTTGATTTAGTTTTCAAAAAATATAATAAAATAAGCTGTGTATATGTGTCGATCTACTTATTTTTTTATTTTTTAAAATTAATGATTCGAGCCTCCGACTTCCATTTTTTGCAAATAGACTAATTAGAAAGATAGATAACTTAATGATACCCCCGGATGGTGGATGGGCTCGGCCCGCTCCCGATAGCCCATCTCGAGGGAGGCCCAGCACTCAAAGGAGCACTTGAAGTCATCAGCGGGAGGTCATCCGGGAGGTCATCCCAGCCGACCTCCCAAAACAGCAGGACCGTCGATCAGAGAGGGCGGCTGAGGTCCCGTGCCGACCTCCCTTGCCGACCTCCCCGCATGAAGCCGAGCTGACCTCCTACATAGAGATATCGGGACGATTGGAGATGCATTACCCGAGCTCCCTAGCCGACCTCCTATACCGAGCCGACCTCCAACCAAGCCGACCTCCCAGAAGGTGATAGAAGGACAATTGGAGACTCTCCGGCCGAGCTCCCGAGCCGAGCTCCCAGGAGGTCCCAGCATCAGGCGGACTCATATCCACAAGAGTTCTTATTCAAACAATAAGCGCGTAGCCCACCCAGATCAAAGCCCAGAAAGGCAAAGCCCATCGGAGATCTAAGCAAATCTATCACGATATCTTATCAAATCTTCCGAAGATTCTGAGGATCCAATCCTACCAAAACTAGGACTCTATCGTTCCCCTATAAATACCAGGTTTCGTTAACTCTAAGATTCATTCATACTTTTTCACATTCTCTTTGCACACACAGTTTTCTCTCTCAGTTTTCTGACTTGAGCGTCGGAGGGGCTACGCCGGAACAACCTTCCGGCCCCCTTCTAACACTCTTGTTTGTGTTTCTGGATTTCGAGGTGTCTGATCCGAGCTCCCAAGGTGAAGATCCGACCTCCCAGACAGCGTTCAAACGTTTGGTCCGAGCTCTCCAAGCAGGGATCTGACCTCCCAGCTAGCATCACCGATTTCAGAGATATCACTTAAAATTGTGAACAAGTCAACAATTTAGAAAAATATTTATTTTAAAAATATTAAAAAAAAATTCTTTCGAAATTTTTTCACAGATCCAAAAAAAATTCCTACAAAACTGAAAAATAAAAAATGATTTATCTTTCAAATTAATATATACACAATAAATGCAAGTTGAAGCTCAGATTCATTTATTTAAAGAAATAAAAAATAAGTAAAACGATACACATACAAAGCTTCTTTTATTATTATTTTTTTGAAAGCTAAATCAATGTATATTTAAATAAATAAAATGCTTTGTTTTAAAAATAAAAAGTTACAAATTCAAAAATTTTGTATAAGAAAATTCAAGAATTTTCATATTCCAACTATTGTTATTATTATTTTATTAATCATATTACTAGTAATAATAAAATAAAAAATAAGTTGATGTATACACATAAACATTTTTTTTTTAAAACTAAACCAACACGTATTTAAATAAATAATATTTATAAAACAAAATTAAGTTTAATTTTTTAAATATAAATTAATTAATATTTCATAAATAAAGATTTTTTAAAAAAAAATTGTTGACTAACTCACCATTCAAAATGATCTATTTTTCAAATTATTAAACTTAAGTTTCAACTTTCATTTCTTGTATGTAGTTTTCTAATTATTTACTAATAGAGTAGGTCTCATGTGAGACCGTCTCACGGATCACAATCTGTGAGATGGGTCAACCCTATCCATATTCACAATAAAAAGTAATACTCTTAGCATAAAAAGTAATACTTTTTCATGGATTATCCAAATAAAGATCCGTCTCACAAAATACGATCCGTGAAACCGTCTCACACAAGTTTTTGCTAAGATATGTATCCAAATTCAATAAATAATAATACTCATCCGCTACCCTGCCATGTGTAGCTGCACACGTCAGCTTGGTTGCTGCCATTTTGCAGCGTCTTCTGCTATTAATGGCTGACGCAACAAAATATTAGATTAATTTTGCAAAATTCAATTCCATCATCTACATTATTTTTGAAATATTTTTTAAAAAAGTTATTTAAAAAAACCCATTCATGTGGCTATTTTTATATTCAAAATATTAAAATTAAATTAATGTTAATCCTAGGATTTTAATAGTACTAAACATTATAACAGATGTTATTCCAGGTTGCTAAAACATTCAAACTAATTGTTCCAAGTTTATTTAACTTGCTGGAGAAGGGGAAAAACTCATTCAAGTCCATTTAGGGTAAAAGCAAAAACTTGTGTGAGACGGTCTCACGGGTCGTATTTGTGAGACGGATCTCTTATTTGGGTCATCCATGAAAATGTATTACTTTTTATGCTAAGAGTATTACTTTTTTATTGTGAATATGGATAAGGTTGACCCGTCTCACAGATTATGATCCGTGAGACGGTCTCACATGAAATATACTATTAGGTAAATTTCAAAATTTTCTCCCTAGTCATTTTAATTAGTAATTGTCTAGTATTTTAAATACATTCGATATAGGTGGGATTCGAAAATCAAATTTGAATTTTTTTCTCAAGACAAATATTTATATCTAAATCAAATAGATACATCCAAATACATTAATTTTTGGAACAATGTTGGGTGCAATAATTGTCCCTGCTTGGTAGATCAATCGAACCGTAGTGTTTGAGCTGATATGCGGTTTAAAAGATTTGAGTTGGTCCATTACCACCAGCTATAACTTTTGGTAAAACGGCAAGTACTCGGTCCTACAATTGATATCAGAGCCAAGGTCATGAGTTCGATTCTTATTGATTGCAAGGAGTGCAATTATCGGGAGAGACATTATTGGTTCAATAATTGTCCCTGCTTGATAGAGCGATTGAATCGTGCTGCTTGAACTGTTATGCAGTTTAAAAGATTTGAGTTGCACCATTATCACCAGCTATAGCTTTTGGTAAAGCGACAAGTGCTCGATCCTATAAACAATATATAGATTATAGACAAACTTTTGAATCACTTCATGATCATCCATTCTTGAAAGACACCGTGTTTTGGACATTTGAGAAGGAAAGTGTTTACCCGAATCTCGAACTTGAGACCTTATCTTATATTTAACACAATTCTGTGTATACATTTCTTGCTTATTTGATGACATTTCTACTTTTGGTTATATATTATATCAAAGAAAATCGTTTTCGTACCAAGACAAAACACTCCAAAAAATCAATACAAGAAATTAAAATTCCAAACTTGAAAAATGCGATCTTTGATATTTTCAACACATGTACATCGTACTCGTTTATGGGACAGCATTTAATGTGCGTAGGATTTATTGTTTTTTTTATATTACTATTGCGAAATATTGATATTTTTCTCAAAATATGTAATTTAGTACGTATATATAATTCGAAAGACAAAAACTCGTGTGAGACGATTTTACGGGTCGTATTTTGTGAGACGGATCTCTTATTTGGATCATCTATGAAATTGTATTACTTTTTATGCTGAAAGTGTTACTTTTTATTGTGAATATCAGTAAAGTTGACCTGTCTCACAGATAAAGATTCGTGACAAGATACCTACTCCATTTGAAATTAAGAGGCAATGTGCATTAAATTGTGTGTTAAATAGATAATGTTCATGTTCCCAAATACAATGAATATAAAACTTAAAAGGAAAAATATCAAACATTTTCAAAAGGGAAATTAAAATTTACATAGTATTACGAAACACCAAACCCTATTTATAACCTATATTGTTTATTTATTTTTCTTATTATTTATCTGCCTTTCTTTACAAAGGAAGTCAAAAACCTCAGGCATGGCCGGAAAAACCAGGGGTCGTCAAAAGATTGAAATGGCGAAGATGTCGAAAGCAAGAAATCTCCTCGTTACATTCTCGAAGCGTCGAACCGGTCTGTTCAAGAAAGCGAGCGAACTATGCACCCTTTGCGGCGCGGAGATTGCTATCATCGTCTTCTCTCCGGGCAAGAAAGTGTTCTCTTTCGGGCATCCTGCTGTCGATTCGATCATAGATCGCTACTTGTCGTGGTCATCAAATTCAAATACTCTGCCTAGCGCCACCAGTTCCATGCAGCTCGTGGAGGCTCATCGTGTTGCATGTGTGAGGGAACTTAACATGTACTTGAACGACATGGTCGGTGAGTTGGAGGTGGAGAAACGGCGGGGAGAGGAAGTGAGGCGGCTGAGGGAAGCTACGCACGGGGTTGGGTCGTGGTGGGAGGCTCCGGTTGAGGAGATGGGGCTGAAAGATCTGGAGCAGTTGAAGGCGGCGATGGAGGAGCTTAGAAATAATGTTAGCCGACAGGTAGGGAAGGTGGAGGCGAAGCAGGTAGTGGTGGAGAGCTCTTTGTTTTCGCCAGCTCTTGGGGTGGTACCACCTTGCTCTGGAGTTGGAGACGGTGGCTTGATCAGGGATAATAAGGCTCCGGCGGCTACTGGGATTGGGCAGCTTTCTTTTACTCCACGGGGATATACGCTTGTATTTGGTCAACCATTGTTCTAATTTAATTCATTAAAAGAAATTATAACAAGATTTTGATATTATAATTAGTTCTAACATTATAATTTAGTTTCATTAACCTTTTCGTCCCACGTTTTGCACGCCCCAAAACCGAGGTGTGGTCGGGTGAAGCGTTGTTTCAGAATCATATAATCCTAAAAAAAGCCTCTAGTAAATTAAGTTGCTAAAATCAGTCTATTTCGTAAAATAGATGATCTTCTGTACAAATGATCATAATCAACAAAAGTGCAGAAGCGTGCAATGATTAAAAATATAACTTGAAGATAACTTATTTTCTTCACAGAATGAAGCTTAAACACCATCCCAAAACTGATCTTCTTCTTCATCCTCCAGTTGTTCCACCGTATTAGGGTCATATAACGGTTATTTTTACCCATCTGAACGTATAGATTTTACTCTTATCCGCTGATTAGTTAGGGCCATCTAGTGGTTAGTCTTATCCACCGCACTAGCGGATCCCATACTTTCTTAAGAGCTTGCCCATTTCGAGGCTCATTCATGATCGCGTCAAATAGGTTTATGCAAAAACAAGTATCTATCAATCTCACTCTTTTGTACCATCAATTTATTTTTTTCCACATCTTTATTGGCCTCTTTCCTCTCATCTTTTTTTTAAAAAAAATCATATTCGGGTTTTTTCTTTTCTTTTCTTTTTCTTTTTCGGCCTTCTCACATTTTTTTTACCCATTTCATGAAATTCCAATTGATCCTCAAGAACTTCTTTTGGATTCAATGGAACAAGACATACATTTTTCCTCAACGCATGTATGAACCAAAGTTTCACCTTGTCTATTATCCGCCTTCATAGTAGACATATTAAGGACTTTTTCTTCGTCTAATGATTCGCCTTCCATTGCATATTGTTCAACACTCCCATCAACACCCGGTGGAATATCATCATCCTCAACTTTCTCTACTTCACCCTTGGACTCAAGCTCAACTTCAACTTTGGATTCAAGTCCCACTTCAGAATCTACCACTGCCACCTATTTACTTAGACATTGACTAATATCATGTCCAATTTCTTGATACCAAATGCATTAATATCATAAGTATGAATATTGAAAGTTTCAGATGTACTCGATATCGATGCTTGGGAACTCCATGAATTGAATCAATCATTGGCCTAGCCACGATTTCCTCCTCTATGCTATACCTCCATGTGAATGTCAACGACGCCTTATACAAGTAACGTATCTCTTCTATAAACTCTCCTATCATAGTGATTAGGAACAAATGGTTTCATCATCACCCTTTTCATCTCATCCCATTTGACTATAGGGTTCTCTCCACATCTTCTCCTACCCAACACTAATTTCTCTGACTACGTAGTAGCATAGTCGTTTAACTCGCTATAAGATCATCTTACCTTCATGGCTTCCGAATAATCTCGGACCTCAAAAGTACACTTCATCCTCTCCTCTCAATCAAGATACTCCTTTGGAGTGACTCTTCCATCCATGGAGAGATGGAGCTGTCATCTTAACATCATTCACTCTATATTATTCCCAAATTCTATTTCTACTAATCTTATCACACCACATATCATCATCTCAATTCAAGCCTGATTCTCTATCCCCGTCAACTCTTCTCGCTTCTCCACTGCCATCAACTTGCATATACTTCTCACGTAAAGGCTTAAACTCCTCTCACATTCTACCCAACTCTCCAACCAATGTTTGAAATTTTCGATCGTCAGACATGTTGTACCTGCAAGAAAGTTAGTAGAAATAACAACAATATGTAACTGTAACTCACACAAATCATAACAGTCACTCCAAAGAAAATTTTACCAGCTTTTTCTTTCGTCCTCGCTAAAAATATCTCACACTCCTCTCCATTAAAGAAGACTCAGACTCGAGCATTTTCACGCAAATTTGAGAACTCTCAATTAAGGGTACATTTAGGCTTTGTAGCTTGTGTGCATCAAACTCAAAGATTAAACTTCACGACACTTGCAAATTGACTCATTTGGACGGCACAAAAACAAATGATTTTAAGACTCGAATATGACTCACACAAAAAGGAAGAATTTTCTATGTTAAAATGCGAGCAAGAAAATTTGACACACTCTTTATTTTCTTTTTTTGTATTGATCGATCTCCTCTTCTTGTTTTTTGATTGATTCTTTTTTTTAAAATACTTATACGACAAGAAACGATGAAATTTTTGTGACAATAAATAACGAAGAACGACTCAAGAATTTTTGAGAATCGCGAGATTCATGAACAAAAGACAACGATATAACAAGATTCTTAATAGAATTCTTGGGACGCAATAAAAATAAGGAACTCAAATAGTAGAACGAAGAAAACTCAAAAAAATCACACACGAGATAACTTACTTGTCTCTAAACCTAGACCTAATTATCAAATGATATAATCAAAGCAAGCCATGACTTTGATACCAAATGATGTGAATTTGACTACGCATGAAAGTCAAACACGATCTAGACTGAGTCACGCCCTCAATTCAATGGACAAAAAGATTCTTGAACTTTGATCTTTATCTTGGAAACAAGCAGTCTGATCGGGTATGTAATGCCTGAAGTAATATCACAAGTTGTTGATTTAGTAATGTGATATTATTAAATAATTAATGATTTTTAAAGAGAGAAATATGACATATGTTGGTTATATGAAATCCAAATGATTTGAAATTTGGATATAAATTAGAAAACTCAAAGATATAGAAGTTTCATGTTTTGAGTTTTGGAAAATTTAATCGTTTGACTGATCCAAAGAGATATACCGGTGTTAAAATGTTAAATATATTATACTATATTATTTTATTAATATAATATTAAAAAAATTTAAAAAAAAATGTAATAATAATAAACTAAACTTTGATCGGTGGAATTGATAGAATTGAAATCAATTCTATATGCACGAACATGAGGCCAGAGACGTGAGGTGAGCGAATGAGAGAAATAGTTTTCAGATTTTCTTTTTTATCGTGCGATTTATCAGTTTATTCAATCGACGAACCGACTTCAGTTCTGAGATCGTTGATACGAGGTCTTCGATTTGAGGTATAAATTTTGTAGTTTTGGTGATATTTGAAATTCTTCGATTTCTAGAATAAATCTGATAAATTGTTAAATCATACTGAAATTGAAGATTGTTGAATAGTGTATGATTTTAACGAAGTAGAGAAGATTATAGTGGTGTTATTTTGAATTATTCCTAATTTATTATAATTAGAGATTTTTAATCATTAGATTGAGATTGGAGAGTTGTTTGTCAGTTGTTATTAATTCTGATTATATATTCGGAGTTTATGAAGTATAGGCTACACGTTTATAAAGTTTTCATAATTTGACGGATGTTGTAAAATAGCCTATTATTTGAAGTTAATTAATTAGGGTGTATTTGATGGTAGTATTGTGAAGTAAATACACCAGAATATTAAATTGTTGAACAATACGAAATTATAATCGAATTTTATATTTTGTTGAATTAATTGTTGTTGGGCTATTTGATGTTATATATTGAGGCTGTTATAACTGTGTTGATACGGTGACAATGATCTGATAATTATTGTTGAATTATTTAGATACATCACAAGCCTCAGGATCAAAGAAATAGCCAGATTTTATATATACTTGATTATCAAGTACGTGTTGATGTACGAGCATATGTTGTTATTGTTTAGTATTGATGAATACTATTGCGTTGAACGATGCTAAATCACCGGAATTGGGTGATTTGATATTATATTTGTTGTTGTTTATTATTGTTGATATTGTTGACTATCGTTGTGAGGCCCGGGGCCGAAGAGGGCAGGGGGGTGAACGCCGGTGCCATCAGTTGCACGGACAATGAGCGGCTCCTGGCAGGCTTCTAGGTGAAGGGAACATGAATGAACCGACCCACACGGGAATGAGAGGGATTCCGAGACTGTGCAATGTAATGGACTGAACAGTTGAAGAGGGCTTAAAAGATTTGATTGGTACTACTCATATCACGAAGGTGCATCTTCTTTTCAGTAGCTCATCACATAAGAACTCCAAAGTTAAGCGTGCTTGACTTGGGGCAATTTTGGGATGGGTGACCTCCTGGGAAGTTTCCTAGGGTGTGTGTGAGTGAGGACATAAGCACGCTGGAAAGACTCGTCTTGGTACAGTGAGGACAGTCGTCAAATCTGGGGCGTTACAAGTGGTATCAGAGCCGACCTCTCTTAGTACGGTGTGGTTCGGGGACGAACCAAGCGGAAGCTGGTGGGCATGTGAGGCCCGGGGCCGAAGAGGGCAGGGGGGTGAACGCCGGTGCCATCAGTTGCACGGACAATGAGCGGCTCCTGGCAGGCTTCTAGGTGAAGGGAACATGAATGAACCGACCCACACGGGAATGAGAGGGATTCCGAGACTGTGCAATGTAATGGACTGAACAGTTGAAGAGGGCTTAAAAGATTTGATTGGTACTACTCATATCACGAAGGTGCATCTTCTTTTCAGTAGCTCATCACATAAGAACTCCAAAGTTAAGCGTGCTTGACTTGGGGCAATTTTGGGATGGGTGACCTCCTGGGAAGTTTCCTAGGGTGCGTGTGAGTGAGGACATAAGCACGCTGGAAAGACTCGTCTTGGTACAGTGAGGACAGTCTTCAAATCTGGGGCGTTACAATCGTTGTTGGGAGACGTCTCGTTGATGTTGTCACATTGATGTTGTTCGTTCAACGATATTGTTGTCGCCGGAGTTGGGGTGCGACGTATTGTTGATGTTATTCGTTCGACGATATTGCTGTCGCCGGTGTTGGGGTGCGACGTATCGTCCATGTTGTTGCTGCAGTAGCATGTGAGTGATGTTGTTGGTGGTTTGATTGTCCAGAAACAGCAAAGGGAGTATTTCTGTTATGATTTCAGTTATATGTTATGTTGTTAATATAACTGTTATGTATTACGATGATGATTGTTGTATATGCTCACCCTTTGGGGGATGTTTCTGTTGGACAGGTTACAGGACTATGCTGTGAGACAGGATAGTGGTGAAGGACTAGGTGTGTCTAGTCAAACAGTCCTATAGTTGATAGTAGATAGAGACAGTATAGCTTATTGTCTTACTTGAGTTGTATGTGTGTATTTATTATATTGTTTCTGCTGCATTGACGTAGATAGTGTGGTGATTGCACTATTTTGTCGTATATGCATTATATTATTACGTCGTTGAAAAGAAAATTTTTATGCATATGACGTCACATGTTTTATGATTACGTGGCGAGGTTTGGGGCACCACAGGGTATGAGCCAACTATTGTCTCTCGAGTCATTTTACACTCGAATATTTGATACTTCATCTTCAATTACCATCAAGTTTGTACATTCGAGACAACAAGCTTATTGAAATTATTTCAAAATATTAGCACGTAATAATCCCTTGTCATATTCATATCAAGCAATTCTGTAGAAAATAATCACCTGCATTTTGAGTGAGAAATACGCAGAGTAAGTATTAGATTTGGGAAACACTTGGGGATAATCTTTGAGGGTTCTCTTGTATGGTGTGTGCATAGGGAGAGAACAAGCAAAGATACAAAGAGTTGTGTGCACCATCATTGTACTCCGTTGATGCTCAATAAAAGAACCAACTCCCTCTTCCCGTGGAAATAGATCGGTTTTCGATCAAACCACACTGCTTCTGTTTTCTTCGCATTTGATATTGAATCATATATTGTGTTCTTGGCTGACAGCAAGAAGTAACCAGCAAATACAGTCCATATTAACTTGGTTAGATCACAATCATTCTTAACAAAACACAGACAATGACGTAATAAGTCCAATCTGTAATGCCCAAGAATTATCATTGATAGAAAGAAATCTGAAAATTATGGGCCAAGCAGGACCGCACCCGCGGTTGGCACAAGAAATGAAATATTTCTACAGTAGCAGTGGCGCATATGCGCGGAAAGAAGTGGCGCATATGCGCGACACCTACAGTAGCATCGGCGCATATGCGCAGAAAGAAGCGGCGCATATGCGCGACACCTCCAGTTGCAATGGCGCATATGCGCGAGAAAAGTGGCGCATATGCGCGAGGTGATAAATTCTGCATTGTCGAGACCAGTAGGTCTCGCGCATATGCGCGGGTGATGTCGCGCATATGCGCGAGACGTGCAGCACAAAGAAAAAGGCCAAGTGTCCTTGCCATGCAAATTTAAATGAGTTGTCTACTTTTCCTTGCCATTTCAGAAGCTAGGGACGAGGGAAAAGTCTGAGGAGTCTTCAAATTTCTTCAAGGCTTCATCGTAAGATTTCTTAAGATTTAACCTTCCGATTTGTGTTCCGTGTTAAGATTTTTACTCCTCTTGACAAGAGCTACCAAAAGATGTAATTTTCGTTCAATTCCAGCATGTTTGATATATATATGTGTTAGGAGAATGAAGGATTGAGCTCTATGCTATGTTCTTGAGAGGATTGTGATCGTAAAAACACACCCGGAACGAAGAAATGATATCGTACTCAATTGTTACGATTTTTTCAGTATATTTATTGTTGAATTATGCAGATTTTGAGAGTATGATGTTCTATGAGGTTGATTACGGATTGTGGAAATTAGATATTGATATGTGTTGAAAGTTGGATTGATCGGTATCGAGAAACTACGTCGTTATGCCGTCAAATTGTGTTTAGATGTACTAGTGATTTGTAGAAGTGTTGAATTGGGTTAAGGATTAATAGAAGGTATATTGATCATTGCCATTTTAGATTCATTGTACCTCACTTGGACACCGAGACCTCGACATTGATACAGGTTTAACAACGCAAGGTATAATGCATGTTTTGTTTGGGGAGATACAACTCAAATGAGATCACATTTGAGTTTCCCAACCAAAATCACATACTATATTTATTGTTTATCTTGAATTATGATTGTGATTTGTTTATAGACTTGTATTCAAATCTTTTGAGATGATTATGCATTGTTTACATATTGTTGTGCATTGCATTTAAGATAGGGAGTCTTGACAGATCCGTCAAACTTCTAGATGTTCGGTGATATCACAGCTTAGGGGAAGATCATTCTCATATTGTAGATGTGGATACAGATCAGGCCGAAGTCTAGGAATAAGACATACCGTCACCCCGATTGGGAGGGTAGGTGATAGATCGTCTTATTCACACCGGGATCCCTAGAGTTCTAGTCGAGTCGAGTCCAGACATGGTTTGATTCGCATTGCATTGCATGTTTATATGGATGACATTCATTATAGCATGTTTCATGTTTAGTTTGATATATGCATGTATACATGTTTATACTGGGATTTGTTCTCACCGGAGTTTTCGGCTGTTGTTATGTCTGTATGTGTGCATAACAACAGGTGGGGCAGGATCTGGGTCGAGACAGAGACGAGATTGATATAGCGTGGAGACTACGGGCGCAGCAGAGGACTAGTGGTTTTTAGTAGACTTGGACTATTTGTAATGGTTTTATTGTATTAAATACTAGTTGGATGAATGTACTAGAACAAGATATGTTTGTATGATGTAATATAAATAAAGAACTTGTGCTTGTGTACATACATTAGAAGTAATGTTGTAAAGCAAAAAAAAAAAAAAATTGACCCACTTTTTATATTAATGATCCATTTAATCCCAAAGAACAGAGTTAGAGCCCGAGTCCCCACACAATCAGTAGGATTTTGTCAGATACGCTTACTGAGATAAGATATCACCTGTTCCGGCACTTGAGTGCGATACTATTATCGAGACATCCCGAGTAGAGAGTCATCAACCGGGAACACGCCCAAGAACTCGGGCCTCTGGTTGCTCAAGGAAATGGCGTCCCGAGCACTCTCCTTACCATGATCCATGTTGTCCATTTATTGTCACGGGTCATGGGGTCAACCCGGGCTCTTCCGGGAGTATCATAGATTATTTACAAATTATATTCGAAATTTCAAAGCTAATAATGTTAATCTTCAATGTACATAATTAATAGTTACTACATTTATGAAAATTCATAAATATCTCCTCTTGCTTAGCTTACAAATCTTCATTATTTGTTCAGAAAGCTGGTCAAGGCATTATTTCTTATCGAAAAATTAGACCAATTAACAGAAATAATGAGCGATGAACGGTCAGAATAACAAAATAATGGGGGAAAATGCGTAATTTAATTGAGGTGGAACACCATTTGTAGAGCTAGTGGTTTAGAAATTATCACTAGGTGACAGCTGCTCTAACCACAAATACTTGGTCTAAATTACAAGAGTCGACTGAAAACACCCGTATTCATAGCTCTTAAAGGTTAATCATGTAGCGAGTGATCATAATTACAACACTAAATTGGTGTAACTAAAAAATTGTTCCTCTGTCTGTAGCACAAACTCATGGCCATACCCCCTTCCTTCTGTGGTGGTGGTTCCCCCAGTTCCAGTAGGAGTAAAATAATCCAAGACGGGAAGGGTGAGAGGCACCTCACCTTCGCATATAGATTGATTTCGACTGTATCGTCTCGGGTAGGCTCACCCCAAAAACGTTGACAGGGAAAAAGCCTGTCCCTCAAAGCCCCTTAAATTTGTGAAAAGAATAAATTTTGTTTAATGGAGATATACTAAATGGAGCCAAAAATGAAAAAGAAAAAGAAAAATCAATTTTGTAATCAGGAACCAAATGAGTCTGTTTTGGACAACAACAAAGGATCGATCAATCATCGAGACTGAAAAATGAACCCAAAAGGTCAGGGGTTCGGACGAAGAAGTAGAACACCATGCGCAGATTGCAAACTCACAATCAGATTCATCCACTAGCAGCTGCTGCTCTGTCAAGCCAGCTTAAACTCGATGTTGTGTGTCCTCGCCAGAAGAGGAGGGTCTCTGGCCAGAACACACACATCTCTTACAACAGTGGGGTGCCACCACCAACACTCGGCCGGCAAACTTCAGGGCACCTGCCGGCCGATAAACATTTCGCTGCCGAGATCCATCGCATGGAATCTCAAGAGGATGATGAACCTAGATGTGAGTAAGCACTCCTCATCGGCACATGAAGTTCCCCTCTCCACCTTCCTCTGCCTTAATGCCCCTGCCAAGGTTACAGGCCCTCGCGACTGAGCCCGGCGACAGAGGGACTTGGTATATCAGCTTATAGAAAACAAAAATTTGTTCCAACATTGCGATGTGGGAACGCTGAATATAGGCCTAAATGTAGAGTGACGGGGCTTTTTTGGTAACATTTATTGGAATTTAACCCACATTATTATTGTAAAATAGCGTGGGCGTGAACCCCGCCCATATTTATATTTTTTATTAGTATTATTGAATAATAATAAGAATTATAATTATAAATAATAATGATGTTTCCATAAGGAATGTTAATTTTTTTTATCTTTAGCTTTTTCCACTGTTTGCACTTTTCCAATCAGAATTAGATAAAATAAATAATTAATAACTTATGCAATATATATATATATATATATATATATATATATATATATATATATAAGAGGAAATTATGGTCAATTGACTCACTTTGTGTTTTGGTTTTAAAAATAGCTTTCTCATGTCTCAGATGATTTCAGTGTATAGGAAATGACTATTTTTAACTTCTATTTGCTTTATTTGAGGTTTGAGAGGGGAATTTGAATTTTTAGGTCTATAATGATACGATCTCACATTTTTTTTTTTCACAATACGGGTAAATTTGATTCATAATTAACGTGAAAAGTAATACTTCTAGCTTAAAAATTATTTTTTTAATGAATTGAATCAGATTGGAAATATTTTTCACAAAATTTTCGTATTTTCATACAACCTCCGAGTTAATGAACACCGATCAGCAGATATTGATAGACGTAGTTAAAACATCCCTTAATTTAGGGAAGCATTAGCCATGTTGGGGAATTATTTTTTTTTAAAAAAAAGCTATATAATTAATTTTATTGATCGAAATTAGACGTAATTATAGTAGAAACAAAAGTAAGTGAATGATTGTTCGAGCTTAAGTTAGAGATATTTAAAATACTTAATTTTGATTTTTTTTATAAAACAATAGCTCCTAAATTATAAATGTACTCTATTTTTATTTAATAAAAAATTGAAAAAAAATTGTTTTAAGTAAATTTATGCCTTCGTTTATCAATATCATACTTATTTTCAAATTTTTAAACTTGCTAAAATATATTTTTTAATTATTCAAATTTTTTGAGTTTTTAAATGATTATATCATTCTTGATATAAAAAATTATTAAAAGAAAATATTAAATTAAATATAACAAAAAAAATACCACATGAACGCACACGTGTTAAAAGTCGACAATATTTCAAAAAACATCAATTTGGAATTTGGATATTTAAAAGACAGACCAAGTCTGAAATAGAAAAAATTTGGAAAAAATACTCGAAATTTCAATTTAAGTCATTAACAAACACCCGCAAAACCAAATTCAACGCGCCTATCAACCAACTAAATAGGTTTGTATTCTAAAAATTAAAGGTGGTCTTGGGTTCAGACGCCGTTTCCAGTTGGAATGGTTATATTTGCAACATTAGGCCATTTTTTTACCAGGAACTTCACATTTTAAAATTATCTTACAAGTAATTTGATTTAAGTCATAAGTTAATTCAATTTACATAAATAAATATCCATGGTATTCGATAAATTTTGAGAAACATAGTTATCACTTGCAATTTTTATAAACAATCAAATCTATTTGTAAATATAACAACGAAAATTTCTGAGAATAGTTCTAACAAGTTAAAAATAAAAATTTATATCAAAATTAGACTGGTTACCTTGTTCAAATCTTGTAAATAAGTTCATGATGCATAATTTAACTCAAATCTTTTAGTCTTTTAGAGTATTTATTATGTAACACACGATTGAGAAATAAAATAAGCCTCTACGTTACAATTTCATTTCAAGAATCAAAAAACAGTATATATAATCACATACTCAAAACTCCACAGCTCAGCTGAATATTTCACCCCTGCACTTCTTCGAATGGATCCTACAAAAAAAAACACACACACGCCCCCAACACCTTCCAAAAACCTCACAGGTTAAAGCGTTAAACATAGATTAATCGCGTTTTTAGCTAACCATATCGTCCTAGGTAGAGGTGTGATGGTCCCTTGTACAACTTTCTTCGCCCCTTTAAGATGACAATTGTAACTGAATCAAAGAACTAAATCTTAAGAAACGGGCAGCTAAATTATTTATGCTTCCTAAGAATGGGCGAAATCCTCGTAAAATGTACTCCCAAGTTATAATATATCAATTTATCTCTTGAAACTATATACGGTTCATACACAAAAAGTCCGGATGATGGCGAATCTATGGTATATCCTAATCCTAGATATACATACTACGTCTGGATAGTAGCACAAACCCGTTATTCAAACATTATCAGTCTGCTGGTTTTATCCCTTTAAAGAACATCAGGTCAAACGTATCGAGATTTCTAACTATACCCTTCATAAGTAGGGTAAGAGCTCTTTATCTGAAAGGGGTGGAAGCACGTTATCAACCCTGGTAAACAATGCGGTGAAAAATTTAATTTTGTAAAAATAGGATAGAAGGGAGGCAAGGCTGGTATAGTAGCCAAGTGGTTATGACGATCAGACACATAAAAAGGTTTGATAATAGACTACATCGACATAAACAAACAAATGAATATTCAACATTCATTTGACTAGAAATAGGAAACAAAATACACCAAACAAAATTAAATTTTATGCATGATTTAGTAGCAGCAGGACAAGCAAAACAAGATTGAAAAAAGACATCCAAACTAACTGGATTAGGCAAGAGCACGGGTTTACTGGAAAAATGTGGTTTCATTTTCAGACATGATATCTATTGATGTGTGTTCTCTATTATCGTACACGACAATGCGTTTAAAGTTATCCTATGTTCAAAATAAGAAAAAGAAAGTTATCCTCTAGCATACAAAAAATCTCAGGGGAAGTTAGAAAACAAAATAATTTAATATTATTTAAGTTCCTGCATTGTTATTTGAATTCTTATAATCGTAGAGTTAAGGATCCTCATATCCGCATGAAGTTCCAACAAACGAAAATGAAGCCTTCTCTTGTAAATGACTCAAGTCAGAAATAAACAGTGACCAAAATCACTGCATACCCTAAAAATTGATTCTTCTCATTGTTCTTTAAACCCTTAATTCTTCCTAGCTTATGATGACAAAAGACTAAAGGACGAGACTAAAACCTAACAAGGAGCATCTACAGCCCGATTATTATTAATTAACTACTAAATATGTGAACGTAAGTTTCCGAGTCATATTAGGAAATTAGGAAATTAAATCGAGAAGGTTACATACAGGTAAAATCAGAAAAGTTAAAGACATAATTGAGTAACACAAATTAAGATTAGTTTGATCCCAAAAAAAAAAAAAATTAAGATGTGGGCAAAACTCTGAACACCAACCATATCCTTACCCACAAAAGAATTGAGCAACCATTCTGCTTAACTCTCAGTCCTTTTTTTCTCTTCTGCTTCCCGAAGAAAAACAGGTCGAACGAAAATGATCTATGATACAAAAAATTTCAACTAAAAAACAATTAAACTTCAAAAGTTTCAAAAACTGTAACTTTATCATCAGTATTAGGAATTAGGTCCCAATTGACAGGGCAAATGTTAAAATATGAAATGAAAGACATCCTTCCAGTATGTAACCAACTAGAAAGCTCTTCATTAACAATTTCCGAGAAGAATAAAAATGACTTTCCTAGGTCCATCCAACCAGAACCCTTGACGACCTAGTCAAGACTAAAAGATTTAACCTAATTTAGGCTCTCCTTTACACTGTTAAGCAGTGGTGAGTAGTATAATACCAAGAAATACCATCATATTCATCTCGAATTATCTCATCACCGTTTCAATTTAGAGCAGGTCCAATCAGTTCACAGCCAAAACATATTACTAGCACATCCAAGATTCCCATTGCCCGACGAATCCAAATGGTACAACTCATTTGAACAATAATAAACAAAACTTATTTTTGGTTCAAACAACTTCAATAAGAGCATCTAAGGAGCCTTGTCCAAGTAACAATTAAAATCCACAATATTTGAAACTTCAATTTACTCAAATGATCTATTATCATGGACCAATGCATCTGGCTTTAAAATGAGATAATGAAATGTTACTTCTTCTAAAAGCTCTCAATTTTTAAAGGTAGCATGCCCCTCGGCCGGAGTCAAATGAAACCATATGTTCTTTAATTTGCAAAATCAAAGTCAAAACTTACAATCCAGTTTAACAAGTATTCACTGTTGTGGTTAGCTTCTAGTCATTGGAAGGCAAACAAAATTGGTGGTACTTTGGACTGCTAAACTCAATATAAGTATCATCTTTGTGAAATATTAAATCAGACTCTACTGTCAGTGTCGAGTAAGATTAACCGGAGAGTCCAAAATTGAATCTTATGGCACCTTCAAATAAAAACTATGCTTGTTCATTTTCTTAATTAACAAATCTGAGATGTCAGAAAAGTCTAGGTATTCTCACAACCCTCCATGCGGAAAACTCAAAGAATCAAAAACAAAGTTTCAACATCTCAGGTATTTTTTCCAATCATATGGGCACAACTAAGATCCCTCAACAATTTAATTAAAGCTATATTGCAATGATTTGTGCATATTTAACACTTGGCCTATCAAATAACACTCATATAAAGATGTTAAGAATGCAAATGTCAATCTTGATGCTTGAAACTAATAGTAAATGGAATAGAAAAACGTAAAATTTTTAAAAAATCAGAAAAAAAATCCTAGTCTTCGAAGTTCGTGTAGACCTTCATACTAAAAACGCAAAGACCGTCTACATCAGCCTATGTATTTGATTTTATTTATGATAAAATAAAAAACAATAAATATACCAGAAGTGCACATATTAATGACAAGACAACCAGTGACACTTTTCATGTTGCTATGCACAGCATTTTTATTTCTATGTCACATCTAAATTTTGTGTTGCAAGCTTGGCAATCCCAGCTTCTTTGTGCCCGCCTAATTATTTATAAATAATACAACTTGCTGGGGGGGGCGGGGGAATTAAAAAAATTTCATTAAATATTGAACTATGGCGTAAAAATATATGTGATCATAATATTCAATTTCCTTGAAAATGGACAATCAACCAACCAATGAAATGGAATCAACTTTCTCTAAGCTTCATCAACTTAGACTATCCATGTAAATTCTCACTGAATACACTCCGTAAGTTTTTAGCATGAATTTTACAAGCCCGATAAGAGTTTGTGTAATGATCAGGGCATTTTACATCTATATAATGAATCACCTGAAAATTGAGGAAAGGAACCCCGTTGGGAGATAAATTACGAGTTACCAACAATGACAACAGCTCCAACCAAGATTTATACACTCAACAAAATCATCATCCTCAAGAAAGTAAATGGCCAACGCAGCATCATGAAATGGAGATGACATATGGTGCACGCATTCAAAGTCGAGTGCACGGTTTACTGAGACTTTAGTGGTAAGCATACAACATTGGATAATTTCAACGTGTTTACTGACAAAGAAGACTGAACTAGGTTATTACAGTTTGACCACAAATGTTAATACCCGGCATGCTAAACAAAAACCGCAAGGTTCTCTAATACCACTATGTTTGAGTAGAAAGGTTGGAATAGGCATTTCTGTCATATTCTGCTATTTTCCATGAGAAGTCGATGGGAGCTTGATTTTTTGACAAATGATATTAGAATGTGTTCGAGATGCTATATCATGAAAGAACAAAAATAATATTTAAATGGCTAGCTGAGATCATTGCATGATCCGATGTAGGCACTTAAACTGCCACTACTAACTGTGTTCCACAAAATTTATTTTCTCATCTCTATATGTTTTGATGGTACAAGGAAACAAAATGCACACTATATGCCGAGCATATAAGTGTCATTACCCTCTACTAAAATCCACAACATCAAACTAGAAGTTACTCTACACTGATGATGGTTTTACTGTTCGGTGCAGCAATTGCATCAAATAAACATTTTTCCTGCAAACCTAAAGTGAATTTGCGTGCATGCCCATAATAGTGGAATGTAAAGACAACCACTTAAAAATCCAATTATCAGAGCATCTAAATATTAGTAGACCGCACAGAGATACATCTTTATCTTGTCTGTTCTCTACAGTTGTGTGCTTTGATTTGTAGTTAGATTATTTTTTCGGTACAAGAGTGCATAACAGTACATACATACAAAATTATATATATATATAATTCATAAATAGACGGGTCATGTTTTTCAAAACGTAGGGGTTCAACAAGCATATGAGGGAGCGACATGCAGCTTAGTTCACCGACATATGGGAATTGGCCTTCTCTATGGAATTCTTAAAATTTACATCTCTTTTTACTACAAGTCATCAAAAAGATGAAGACAAAACGACTATTTAGTCCATTAGAGTAGTGCCAGATGATCTGACAGTAAATTTTCAACTTGGTAGGCAAAGTTTGATTGCACCCCATCGTTCATTCAATGCTAAAATTTAAAAGGAATCTGAGCATGAGAAATAAAGCTAAAGCCTAATAAAAGTGAGATGTTATAAGCAAAGACAAAATATCCCATAACACGAACATAAAGAAAACCAAGTTCAACACAGCTTTTGCGACATGATAATCCATCACCAAACTATCCCAAAAGCAAAATCAGATGTCAAGCCCATAAAAAACAACTTAACTGCAACAAAAACTTCATCCCAGTGGCACCATTTCCCAAGACAATGTAGCAACCTGAGATAACAACCAATGAAAAGCCAAATTATAAAATTTGAAGCAAAATTTCATAATTTGATAGGATAACCAGAACGGGTGCTAAAAAGAAGCTTATACCCTACCAGCAACAAAACCCGGTACCAGGGGTCAAGGTTTGTTCCCACGGCCATTAGCACCCACTTTTTTACTCCTGTTTCCCCCATCATAACCCATATGCCCAGCGAAAGATCTGCAGTAATAACAAATAAGATAATAACAATAATCCATCAGAACATAAACAGTGTACTTTCTTACCTCTGCTTCTTTTTATTTCTTTGCTTGATGGTTTTTACCATATCCATAGCCATCTTCTGGTGTTCTCTAGTTTGAGAATGCATTTCTAGCCCCTCCACAGTCTGGCAATCAAACACACAAATCCTACACCAACCCATGCTGATAGGCCTCCTTTTCCTTGATTGGTCAAAAGAATCCACCTCACCCTGTAAAATTTCAATTAGAAACATTGATTCCTGAATGGTTATGATGAATATTAGCAGAAAATAAACTTATACACAGGGCATAATAGATCAATAAGGTCGGAAGTTAAAAAAATAAGATATACTTTAACACAATAAAAAATCCTCAGTCGATACTTACTGCAAAGCCTCCAGGATTAGGAAATCCTTGAAGTGGATAGTTGCCCCTGATACCAGGCTCCCCAAAAGGTGGAATACTTGGTCTGTCACCTCTAACAGATCCACCAAATGGAATTCGATTGTTAAAATTTCCTTGTCCACCCAATTCTCCTGTGTGGGAGTTACCAGAAAAGATACCAGGTCCAGCAGCCTCAGACAAAAAATTACCAGGCAAATATCCAGGGCCCGCGAAGTCCACCCTCCCTAAGGGGACTGGCCCATCTTTTCCAAAAGCATCATCAGTCTTGATATGGTTGTGGAGTGGACGATTCATATGCTCTCCGAATCTCAAATTGTGTTGACCGTCAGTGTCACCTCTCCCAGGGTGACCACCAGGCATAGGGTGAAACCTGCTATCATGAAAAGGATTTCCAACAGGGTCTGATGGTAGATTGAAAGATCTGGAACCTTCAACAAACCTAAGTGCTTCCCTGGCATTAACATCATCAAAAGCAGCGGTGCCTCGAGGAAATCTGGAAGGCCCAACAAATTCATGAGGAGATATGCCAAGATACTCCCCATCTGGACTACGGGAAGGGAAATGTTTTGCATGATGTTGTCCAGATCCAGGGCCAAGTCCAAAGACATCAGCATGACCCTGTCCGACAGAAGCACGATATGGAGGCAAGAGTCTCGAATTTGGATTTAATCCTGAATTTAATTTCCCTCCAGTGCCATAAGATGACTCAGGTCGTGATTTATCAACCGTAATTGAACCTGTGCATGAAAAAGAAACCACTGTGGAGGAAAAATCCACCATGGAAACATCACAAATTTTAATTAAACAATAAAAGTACCTTGTTCAAAAGGTCGAAATGGCTCCATCGGAAATGGATTCAAATGCTCCCGTAGGCCAAAGTTTGAGTCAGTTTCCCCATTAGCCCTCCAAACACTTGGCTCATGCCCATGAGTCTGCCTATGAGGAGCACTCTCAACAGACCCAGACAGGTGAGAGGAGCTTTGATGTTTCGACATGACACCTTCATTAGGTCCAACATGGTTCCCACGTGGATAAGCCTCAAAACTTCCAGGTGGAGGCCCAAAATAACCAGGAGCCTTCCCAGTATGGGATGTCGGGATAGGGAGGGGAAGAGATTGCCCAGGTTGCTGCAAAATTCCCAATCCTTGGGGCGACCTTAGTGTCAATAGAGGTTGCTCTTTGACTTGTGCTTCAGGCTTGGAAAGAGGGTACTTGGAAACTTTCTCAATATCAGTAGACAGACCCACAACTACAGCCTCCTTCCGACTTTCAAGGTCCTCCTCTACCTTTTGGGGCAAATTTGAGTCTGCCATATAATGGCTCTCTTCTTTAGAGGCATTACCTTCTGTAGTGTTTGCCTCGATGGATATGGCACCAGATAATTTATCTGTCGCGATCTCACTAACCTCATCCTTCACCCTAATAGCAATCATTTCGTGTGGTCCCAATTTGTTATTCATAACAGCTTCTTCTTTCAAGGGCCTAACATCAGTTCCAAGGACTTCCTTTTCAGCAAGCCCCTGACCTGGTACCCTAACATCTGGATTTGCATGCTTACCTGAAAAAGAATCCTCCTTCTCAAGTACTGCAGATTCAACAGAATTCATATTGGCAGGTGGCTGAGTTGAACCAAGTTGTGCAGGTACAGTGTGAACCACAGCCCCAAAGCCACTAGATGGTTGTGGATAGTTTTGTGGATGCATGCCCTCATTTGACATCATAAGTTTAACATCATGATGTTGAGACTGCTGGGGAGGACCATAGGGGCGTGGCTGAGGTTGAAGAGGCTGTTGTTGAAAACGACTTTGCTGCTGAAATTGAGCCTTTACAGGAGTAACGAAAGGCTGCTGTTGTGCGATTTGCTGGGGTACAGCTTGTTGAACTGGCTGCAAAACATTACCATGCTGAAGAAGATGGTTTGAAGGTTGTGAGTGCGCAGAAATTTGCTGGTTTGCTGGGGGGGCACCAGAAATCTGACTTTGTGGCAGCAAAAATGCAGATGGCGGTTGCGGGGGAAAAGAATCATGAGAAGGGGGTGGCCGCATCACAGCAGGTTGATGAGGAACTTGACCGTGCAATTTAACTGGATGCAACGACCCACTTGTGGGGCGTAGATTTATCGGAGTTTGATCAAAAACACCTGAATGCATTTGATGGGCCGTCTGAGGTTGTTGATATGAATGATGTCCTATAACACTAGAAGCTGGAGGATGTGGCGGCTGTGGTTGAGCAGCAGAAACAGTTGGCTGGTTAAGTGGAGGAGGGCGTAGTTGAGGGTACTGATTCTGATACTGTGAAGCTTGCGGCTGAATCTGCAAATGAGAATGGTTTGAAGTTTGATTTTGGAATTGAGGTTGACTGTGATTTTGGGAAGCATGGGAGTGATGAATCTGCAAAGGAGGTTGAAAATAAGGAAGCGACTGAGGATGTTGGACAGCATGTTGCATGCTCACCGCTTGGACACTGAGTGGAAGCTGGTTAGGCTGACTGTGAGGTGGCAGTGGAGGAATTTGGGGGGGAATTTGGGCCTGTGGATACATCAGATATGGAGGTTGTTGTTGAGGGTTGACTTGATAATTAGGAGGAAAGGTTTGGTTGGGTGCACGCAACTGGGGTTGCACCTGAGAAGGAACTTGTACCTGCATCGGAATTTGAGATAGCACAGGTGGCTGAGATTGTACTTGGCCTTGGCCTGGTGCTTGAAATTGGGGCTGCTGCTGTGTTTGAGGGACAGGATAAGGCTGCAACTGAGGCTGATGGTGGCTGTGAGAGAGGGGCTGGGCGTGCGGCTGGGGCTGGGCGTGCGGCTGGGGCTGGGGCTGGGCGTGCGGCTGGGGCTGGGGCTGGGGCTGGGCGTGCGGCTGGGGCTGGGGCTGGGGCTGGGCGTGCGGCTGGGGCTGGGGCTGGGCGTGCGGCTGGGGATGGGCTTGGGCTTGGGCTTGGGCTTGGGTGTATGCATGAGACTGGGGCTGAACATGCGCATGCAGTGGATTGTGCTGGTATTGCTGATGAGGCTGTTGGTAAGGATCATATCCGGCATATTGCTGATAGTATTGCTGGTATTGTTGCTGATAAGAATGCTCTGTATTTAGCACAGAAACAGCATGAAGGTTAGCAATAGGTTGTTGGTTGGGATTTTGTCCAGGCTGCAGATTAACAGCAACGTTCTGGCTATTCTGGGGCTGAGAATGTGGTTGGCCAGATTGAGTTGTAGTGAGGTTTACAGTTGCAGTGGTTGTGGACAAAGCTGTGCCAGAGCTAGTTACAACTGGAACGCCTTCTGTAGCCTGTTTTGCTTCATACACTCCCTGCAATTAAAGCTCGAGGTAAGAGTTCATTCTATCCTAGACTCCTAGTTCATATGAATACAAGGAATAAATGTTCGATACACTCACCGTGCAACACTGTGCGTGCTCATGTACTTGGCGATGAACAATTTGGATGCCACATCTGTTACATATAACAGCCGAATTTCCAAAGGAACACTCAGAACAATGAGAAATACAATCTGATAGAGTACCCTCCCATGTGCAACCACTTCTGAAGAATAGGCAGTGCACCTTAACATTTCCAATCTTTTCCGCCAGTGTTCTGTCAGAATCTATTAGCGGCTGCCAAAAATTTTACAGCTTCAGAAATTATGCAAGAAACTGTGAGTGTCATTCAAACGTATAGGCAGGAGAGACAACCTTAGAATCCGACTCGGTAACCAAGTATCCATCATAAGGGCATGCCTTGCTACCATTTGCAATGTGTGACAAGCAAGGTTTGCAGTATAGGTGACTGCACTGTGACTGAAACGCTTCATTTGGATAAATAAGTGTACGACAAACAGGACAAAAATACTCCCCTGGATAGGTTTGGATGTTTATTATACACTCTATATCGAAACCCATGGATTCTCAGGTAAAAACTCGGATGAAAACAAGCTTCAACGCCTGGACAAAGAAATACAAGATTAATATATGCATAAAAAAATATACTTTTAACAGATAACGAACCTGAAATAACTTACTCTGAAAAATGTACCCAAAAAAAAAGTATTCTAAAAAATAAGTAGAATTATTCCTCAAAACATATCTATATACATCGGATTTATCGAGAATGACGAAAAAACTCGCCGAAACATATAAATTTAGGGGGGGTGGACTGTGACGCACCTCTTTCAAAACCCTAATCGAAATCTTCTATCATCGAATGAAACCCTGGATGCGCGATACGGGAACTGAGCTCGAGAATTTTTCGACTTTCTTAATGGGATTGTTGTCTGTGACTGGAGAAATGAATTGTACCAAAGCTGAGGGGCAATCAGCGGTGCATTTTATATGCGGACAGATAGGGTTTACAGTACGATTTAAACAAAATACATATAAATATTATATATATATATATATATATATATATATATATATATATATATATATATATATATATAACCATCATCTCCAAAGATGAGATCTTTTAACATAAACAGCTCAATCCGTGAAATTGTATAAAATGGAAATGTGGTGTAAAGAAATGGAAAAATTGGCAATCGACATTGAACATTTTGTTAAAAAAATATCTATGAAACCAAGATTACGAAATGATTAATTGTTTTTAAAATTTATATGTATATCGAAAATTTACCAGACGTTTACAAAACACCACATAAAAACTATAGGAGGTTAACAGAGCTCTGCGGGGAGGGTCATCGGATCTTTGATAACGGTGACCAGCATAGAATCGAGGTTTGAATAAATACTAACGAGAATTTCAATATTCTAACTGATCTCAATATTGAACAAAATAGAAAAATAGTGTAAAGAAATAGGAAGATAAGCTCACATTTATGAACATTATCATATGATATCAAATATTTTGTTAAAAAATCTACTAAATGACTATTATAGAATTATATTTGATTTTAAAATTCAGATGTATATAAAAAAATCACTGGAACCCTACAAGAATACCCCACATCTAGTCTGGGTCACCAAAACTCACCATGCTCGTTGGAGGTTATCGAATCTCTAACGACGGTGGCAGAACTGAAGTTAAACAAATATTAATGATAATTTCAATATTCTAACTCATCCAAAATTGAATTTTTAAAAATAGTACTTTTTGTTAAATATTTTTAAAAATAGGTTTGCATAATTACAAAAATCCTAAAATACCCTAATACAAGGATCTATTTAATGCAGTCAGCAAGTAAATTACAAATTTAGAGTTACATGAGGAATTGAGATTGAGGAAATTATACAGATATGTAAGTATGATGATGTCCTAGGAGGAAAGAGAAATATGAGTATTAGCAATGTTGATTAGAAAGTGAAATTCGTCAAATTATTAATTTTTGGCTATCATAGTGTATCATAGGTATTATAAGTTTATGACGTAAAGAACAAATGATATAAATATTAGAAATAAGATTTAATCAACAATTTTATTATTTTTGGTTTTATCGTAAGACACAAATATCTTTGGGTTTAACGAGTGCTATTATATCAGGAAGTTTGATAGTTTTGCACTGTAGATTCCAGAATTTGGGTAAGATAATTGAGAGGAGAAAATCAGTAAACAAAATTCGTGTATATTGGGATATTAGGCAAAACTATGGAAGTAACGTTATGAAGGAGTCGAGGAATGCAAGCTAGAAATATCAGAGTTTGTATAATTTTTGTAAGCTTCGGTTTATAAGGTCTAAGAAAAATATTAGTTGGGAACTATACGAGGCAATTGCGAAATTTGGAGAAGTAAGTTAAAAAGAATTAATTTCATTTTTGGGTTGACAATACGATTATTATGATTTCTAAGGTCCAAAAACCTCTGTTTTAAAATTTGTTACTAAACCTTAAAAGGATAGATTCATTTGGGGAAATATTGAAAGTTATTAAGGAATGACTTGTAGTGTCATAAAATATTTATTTGGGGTTATGAAATTTGGAACCTAAGTTCTGAATTGGTGATAAGAGTACAGTGATTACTAAGGGACAATTATTTTGGGATGAATTGGAAATATGTATTGGGATTATATAGTAAGTTCTGTTGTGAAAAAGTAAAACTTTATGGTAAAAAGTAAAAATCTCAAACTCTCAAAATTTACCAAACTACACACTTTATAATATTTTTCTCTCTACTCAATCGTGATTTTCTTCACAAATGAGATATCTATTTATAGAGTTTCATTACACATAATCCAAAAAATAAAATACATCATTACCTACATTATCATTTATCACACACAAATTTCTAATTTTACAACTCTTATTTTCAACATTCAAATATTCAACTATTACTTTTCAATATTCAAATCATTTATTTTCAACACTCCCCCTTATGATGATGATCATGATACGATGATGTCTTCATTACGTGTTTTGTACTGCCTCGTTAAAAACCTTACTTGGAAAAATCCATTGGGATAAAAACCATAGTAAGGAAAAAAGACTGCAGTCACGTAAACTCCCCCTGATGTTGACATGAACAATTTTTCACAAATTTCGTAGATTGCGCATCCCAATATTATATATGTGCTTTCTGAATACTGACGTAGGAAGTGCCTTTGTGAAGAGATCTGATGAGTTTTCACTTGATTGAATGTGACGAACATCTATACATTTATTCTTCTCAAGCTCTTTGGTGAATGCGAAGAACTTAGGAGGAATATGTTTAGTTCTGTCGCTTTTTATGTATCCTTCTTTCATTTGAGCAACACATGCAGCATTATCTTCATATAGTATCACAGGCTTCTCATCGAATGATAATCCGCATGAAATTTGGATATGTTGGGTCATTGATTTTAACCACACACATTCACGACTTGCTTCATGTAGTGCAATAATCTCGGCATGATTTGATGAAGTTGTTACGAGCGTTTGTTTCTGTGAACGCAAAAATATTACAGTGTCTCCACGAGTAAATACATATCCAGTTTAGGAACGTGCCTTGTGTGGATCAGATAAGTATCCAGCATCAGCATAACCAATTATACTTGGATTAGCATCTTTTGAATACAAAAGTCCCAAGTCTGTCGTCCCTCGTAGATAACGGAATATATATTTAATTCCGTTCCAGTGTCTCGTTGTTGGATATGTGCTAAATCTTGCCAACAGATTCACGGCAAAAGATATATCAGGCCTTGTACAATTTGTAAGGTACATAAGGGAACCGATGACACTTAGATATGGTACTTCTGGACCAAGAATATCTTCATCATCTTCACATGGACGGAATGGATCCTTTTCTATGTTTAATGATCTAACAACCATTGGAGTACTTAAAGGATTTGCTTTATCCATATTAAAACGTTTAAGGATCTTTTCTGTATAATTTGTCTGGTGAACAAACATTCCACATTTTTTTTGTTCAATTTGTAAACCCAGACAATACTTGGTTTTTCCAAGATCCTTCATTTCAAATTCTTCCTTCAAGTATGACACAACTTCTTGAATTTCCTTATTCGTTCCAATGATGTTTAAATCATCAACATATACAACAATAATTACGCATCCGGATGTTGTTTTCTTAATGAAACACAAGGGCATATTGAATTATTTACATAACCCTTTTTCATCAAGTGATCACTTAGTCGATTATACCACATTCGACCTGATTGCTTTAACTCATATAATGGTCTTTGTAATTTCACAGAATAACATTATTTGAGTTTTGAACTTTGTGCTTCAGGCATCTTAAATCATTCAGGGATTTTCATATATATATTACTATCAAGTGATCCATATAAGTAAGCTGTAACAACATTCATAAGATGCATTTCTAAATTTTCAGATATCGCCAAGCTAATCAAATACCGAAACGTAATTACATCCATCACAGGAGAATACGTTTCTTCATAATCAATTCCAGGCCTTTGAGAAAAACTTTGTGCAACAAGTCGAGCTTTATATCTTACTATTTCATTTTTCTCATTTCGCTTTCGAATAAAAACTCATTTGTATCCAACAGGTTTTACACCTTCAGGTGTAAGGACTATAGGTCCAAAAACATTACGTTTATTTAGCTAATCTAATTCAACCTGGATGGCAACTTTCCATTTTATCCAATCCTGCCGATTTTTACATTCACCAAAAGATTTTGGTTCATGATCTTCGTTATCATTTATGATGTCGATTGCCACATTATAAGAAAATATATCATCAATTTCATCTATATCTTTTCGGTTCCATATTTTTCCAGTATTAATGTAATTGATAGAGATTTCATGATTCTCGTCAGTTTGTGGTTCTGACAGAACATTTTCATCATCATGTGTTTCTTCAGAAACACCATTCTCTATTTTGTTATCATCATGTGTTTCTTCAGAAACATCATTCTTTATTTTGTGATCATCGTGTTTCTCTATGAATTTTCTTTTTCGAGGATTTTTATCCTTGGAACCGACTGGCCTTTCACGCTTCAGGCGTTTAATGACATCATGAGTATCTTCCATTTGTTTCTTTGGAATTTCAATTCGAGCAGGGGCATTTGCAGCATGTATATATGATTTAGTTACCCTTTTTGTGTCTGCAAATGCATCTGGTATTTGATTTGCTATTCTTTGCAAGTGTACAATTTGTTGTACATCTTTTTCACATTGTTTTGTTCTTGGATCCAGATGTAACAATGATGATACATACCATGTAATTTCTTTTTCGGTATGTTTCTGTTCTCCCCCTAACATTGGGAAGATTTCCTCATTAAAATGACAATCAGCAAAACGAGATGTGAACACGTCGCTTGTCTGAGGTTCAAGATATCGAATGATTGATGGACTATCATAACCGATATAAATTCCAACCTTTCTTTTAAGTCCCATTTTCTTTCGTTGTGGTGGTGCAATAGGCACATACACCATACATCCAAAAATTCTCAGATGAGAAATGTCTGGTTCTTTACCAAATGCAAGCTGTAATGGAGAGTATTTATGATATGCACTTGGTCTGATACGAATT
Source organism: Primulina eburnea (assembly GCF_022965805.1). Classification (NCBI taxonomy): domain Eukaryota; kingdom Viridiplantae; phylum Streptophyta; class Magnoliopsida; order Lamiales; family Gesneriaceae; genus Primulina; species Primulina eburnea. The sequence continues at coordinate 2,670,881 of NC_133113.1, forward strand.
AATGAAGCAGCATGTAAAATTGCATGTCCCCATATAGAAATAGGGAGCTTTGTTTTCATAATCATTGGTATAGCAATCATTTGCAGACGTTTAATCAATGATTCAACCAATCCATTCTGTGTATGTACCTGAGCAACAGGATGCTCAACAATGATTCCCATAGACATACAATAAATCATTGAAAGTTTGAGAAGTAAATTTACCAGCATTATCAAGTCTAATTTTCTTGATTGTATAATCGGAAAACTGATTCCTCAATTTTATTATTTGAGCAAGTAATCTTGCAAATGCAACATTTCGAGTTGACAATAAACATACATGTGACCATCTGCTGAAGGCATCAATCAATACCATAAAGTACCTGAATGGTCCACATGGTGGATGGATTGGTCCACAAATATCACCCTGAATACGTTCAAGAAACATTGGTGATTCAGTTTGGATTTTGACTGGTGATGGTCTTATAATAAGTTTTCCAAGAGAACGTGCTTTACATTGAAACTTATTATTCTGAAAGATCTTCTGGTCTTTCAGTGGATGACCATGTGTATTTTCTATAATTCTTCGCATCATTGTTGAAGCAGGATGTCCCAATCGATCATGCCAATTGGTTAATATCGAAGAATTATCAACTACCATGTTTGATTCAATTGGACTTATATGTGTATAATGCAATCCAGTAGGGAGCATTGGTAGTTTTTCAATCACATATTTCTTTCCTGATTTATATGTGATAAGACAAATATATTTCTCATTCCCTTCATTCATTGTTTGAGTATCATATCCATGGGAATATATATATCATTAAAACTCAACAAATTTCTTTTCGATTGTGGTGAATATAAAGCATCATTGATCAAAATTTTGTACCATTAGGTAACAAAAATTGTGCTTTACCACATCCTTTAATCAAGTCTACAGGACCTGATATTATATTCACCGTTGTTTTTGTTGGTTTTAGTTCTAAGAAGTATCTTTTATCTCGGAGGATAGTGTGCGTTGTACCACTATCGGGTATGCAAACTTCAGCTTTGCTCATAGCATTTTCCATATTTGAACTTCAAAAAAATATGCAATGAAATAAATTACTGGCAGTATATATTTAAATATAACACATATCATAATTATACAATAAAACATTATTCTATGAATACATGAAAAATAAATTATTGTACATTTATATTCTACCATTATATTGTTCATTTTCAGAGAAATCGTTGAGAAAATCTGCAGCATCAATATTGTTCATTTCTATCCCACCAACATATTGATCATTTCCAGAGAAATCATTCATAAAATCACCAGCATCAAAATGAGTTGAATCACCCAAACGGTCACTGCGTTCAGTGAAGTTGGTCTCCTTTTCTTTCCCCTTTAATGATTCTTTATAAAGTTTACAAAGGTGCTCAGGGGCTCGACAAACTTTGGACCAATGTCCTGGAGTACCACATCTGTAACAAGAACTTTCATATCTTTTTGAGTGATTCTCATTAACACTTGTATTCTCATGATGCCTTTTCAGTGGATGGTTTGGGACGCTCTTTTGAGATGAGTTATAAAAATAACTATCTCTATTATTTTCAAAACCACGGCCGCGTCCACGACCACGACCAATTCCACGTCCACGTCCACGACCTCGACCTCGACCAAAACCTTGTATTTGAAATTGATTTTGGTTTCCAGGTTTAAATTCATTTTTACTTACAGCATTTATTTCTGGAAATGCTGTTGATCCAGTGGGTCGGGACTGATGATTTCTCATTAATAGCTCGTTGTTTTTTTCCGCCACAAGAAGACAGGCGATGAGTTCAGAATATCTCGCAAATCCACGTACTCTATATTATTGCTGTAGAGTAATATTTGATGCATGAAACGTGGAAAATGTTTTTTCAAGCATTTCCGATTCTGTAACCTCATGTCCACAAAATTTTAGCTGCGAGATTATTCGATACATCGCTGAATTATAATCACTGACTTTCTTAAAATCTTGGAATCTTAACAAATTCCATTCATCACGGGTGGTCGGAAGTATAACTTTCCTTATATGTTCAAATCTTTCTTTCAATCCTTTCCACAAAGCCATGAGATCTTTTTCAATTAAATATTCGCATTTTCATCCCTCGTCGAGATGTCGACGCAAAAATATAATGGCTTTTGCCTTTTCTTGTGACGTCGATATGCCATTTTCTTTTATTGTCTCACTTTGACCCAATGACTCAAGATGAATTTCTACATCGAGAGTCTATGGCATATAATTTTTCCCCGTGATGTTGAGCGCAACAAATTCGAGCTTTGTTAAATTTGACATGGTAGTACTAAAAAAATTACGATGCATTTTATTAGTTAATAAATATTGCAATACAAAGTAACGGATAAACAACAAGTACAAGTATTTGTAAAAATAAAGTAAACACACGAAGAGGATATTCTCCGATAAATACAAGACTCGTGAGTATGATAACCAAAATAATTAAAAATATCCTTGAGAAAGCCATCTTCTTTTTTCTTCGAAAAATTTGATTATGAATAATTTTTAGAGAAGAAGAGAAAGTTGGAGTCATTGAATGTGTTTGTGAGATCATATTTATAGGGCAAAAACTAGCCGTTTTGTTACCGTTTATTACCGTTGGTGTACAAAAAAAATAAAGGTATGTATTTGTATAATTTTATGGTAATAATATGGTATATATAATATTAGACATGTTTAAATAATTATGTATATCATATCATAATATTATAATGAAGTGTCATAATTTATTTTGTTTAAAAACCTATAGGCTTTTATACTTGTCGTATCCCTTACCGAGAGTGTGGGATGTCGTCTTAACATCCTCCCAGGATTTATAACAAGTTTATGAAAAATTTATTTTTATTATTTCTAATAATAACATTATATGTATATTAAATAAATACACAATAAATAAATAACAGTAAAATAAATATTATTACTTTTGTTACCTTTTTCTTCTGTTTGGAGCTTGGAAAAGTATGTAGGACTTTTAGAGCTTCGTGCTGATAACGTGTTGTGAAAAAGTAAAAATTTATGGTAAAAAGTAAAAATCTCAAACTCTCAAAATTTACCAAACTACACACTTTATAATATTTTTCTCTCTACTCAATTGTGATTTTTTTCACAAATGAGAGATCTATTTATAGAGTTTCATTACACATAATCCAAAAAATAAAATACATCATTACCTACATCATCACACACAAATTTCTAATTTTACAACTCTTATTTTCAACATTCAAATATTCAACTATTACTTTTCAATATTCAAATCATTTATTTTCAACAAGTTCTATTAGATAAATAATCTATGATTTTATGAGTGCTTACTTTTGTGGACTATGAGATTCAGGGGAATTGCTGGAATTGAAGCTCCATAGATCAATTTTCGAGTTTCAATATAGGAAAAATTATTTTGAGTCAATGATTTACCTTGTGAATATTAAGATTGGATTTCAAGGATGCTAAAGTCTAAACACCTAAATTGGGATATGTAGGACCTTAAATTATCTGGACTATAGTAAGTTAAGGAGTGACATTTCCAGGATAAAGAAATCACGCTAACTTTTGGGATGACAGTTAGATAACTTTCTTACGTAAAATAAGTCAGAGAATATAGATAAACATCGAGAATAGAGTATCACAATAAGTTGTGTATTTACACTATACTAAGGGTAAAAAAAAAAATTAGTATGGTTTTAAAGTTACAAAGTAGTGGAGGACGCTTCACAATCGTTTACTTTCATTTAAAATTGTTGGAACACTATCTGCATATCATCATTTTTAGCTGCTAACAGATTGATTTTTGCTTTCAAACTGTTAACCTTCTTTCTCTATGAACAAATAGAGTTGGTTGAATTATTTGTTAGTCGTTTACTTTCCGCTTTAACTTTATCACATAATTTCGAGAGTTTTTTAAACTCATTTACCATGTCATGACAAGATTTTCACGTGTAAATTCATCTTACTCAGAGTTAAATACCATGTCATTGACGATTTCCATCTCAGCGCCTGAAGTCTCCAGCTAAAAATTGGCCATAAAACACCGGACCTTCTCATAATTCCTTCCCCATACTTGTCCCCATCCCCGCTTCTTTCAAGTTTGGAGAACTCCGAACCCGTGTGGATCAAATTGTTATACACAACATAATGTGTAATAAAATACGAACAATTATATAATATTAGTGACTCTTGGCACGCAACACGGTCTTTTTTTATAATTAATTTGTTTTTATATTTAAATTAAAGTAGTACTATAATCGTGAAAAATAGTTAGGGGCTAAAATTTTGAAATAATGAATTTTGAAAAAAATGAAATTGGAGCTGTTTAACAAGCTAGGATTTTTTTTTAGTAAATGATATTCTATCCAATGGGCTGCAAGGTTTTTTTTTTTTATTAAAAAGTTAAAGTTAATTCTTGTTTAATATAAAGTAAAATAAAAATAAATCATGATATTAAAATATATATATATATATATATATATATATATATATATATATATATATATATATATATATATATATATTTGCTCTGTTAGCAAGAAATTTGGGACAATAAAAAATATACGACTCATTTTAAATTTAATTAAATAAAAGGGATTTTGACTTCTATAAATCAAAGAAAGGGAGTTGACTGTTGTTAGTTAGGTGAGTTCATTTATTAAGTTAAGTGAGATCATTTATTAGTTTATTAATTAATTAGTTATTAATATTTTATTTTTTAAAAAAATATTTTTTTATTGATATCGGCGATTTCGATTCAGGGTTTGGTTTAGGGTTTAGGGTTTGGGTCGAGTTTGGGTCGCGTTTGGGTCGAGTGGTAGAGAGATTTTGAATTTTGATCATTTCATAATACATAAGTCATTCTATATATGATTAGAACGTAAATATATATAAAAAATTTATATGTGTAAATATTTTATTATGAGTTATATATTATAATTTAAGTGTGTTGGTTAAAAATTCATAACAATATTAGACGAATGTATCTCTTATCGGGTTGAATTTATGCTCGACTAAAATTCTTAACAAATTTTTAATTCCAATAAATTTTTTAACAAATTTCGTAATAATAGAACCTAAAAAACTCATAACATGTAAGACTCGATTCAAATTAAACTACTCTACCCAAAAATTGAGTATATTGTGTGGCGCGACCCCCTCATCCCAATTTTGGGTTGAGTGGGTCGTGCCACACATATATTGTATGGCGCAACCAACTCAACCCAAAATAGGGTTGAGTGGGTTGCATTTTGGGTTGAGTGGGTTGCGCCACAGGGTTGTGGCGCAACCCACTTAGGCGCAACCCACTCAACCCAAAATTGGGGTGAGTGGGCATTTTGGGTTGAGTGCATTTTGGGTTGAGTGGGTTGCGCCTCAACCCAAAATTGGGTTGCGCCGGTGGCGCGACCCACTCAACCCAATTTTGGGTTGGGTTGAGTGGGTTGCGCCTCAACCCAAAATTTGGTTGAGTGGGTCGCGTCTGGGTTGCGCCACAATTTGTGTGACTAGAAACAATAATCCTAATACAATTCAAATCACAATTTGCTTTCATTTTTTATGATGTTATATAATTGATCAATTGATGAATCATTCTCTAAATATATTTTTTGTATGAGATCGTTATTAGATTGAATGTAGTAAAAAAATATCACATAAATTAACTAAAATCAATGCAAAATATCATATAAATGTTTTAATCCAACTATCATATAAATGTTTTAATCCAACAACCATAATTCATCACAAATACAACAACAACAATAATGTCTAAATTTTTCAATCTTCTGATAGTTCAATTGATAGGCATTTTCCCTGAACATGGTATAACCTGCTGTCGTTAAACAGTAAAGTCCACATTCACCGCTGCAATGAAAAAACAAACATAAATTATACATTGATATACATTAAACAATAATGAAATAATAATTTTTTAAAAAAATTAACCTGATTTTTTGAGTAAAAAAATTATTTGGCCTAGTTATTGGGTCGTGCTCTTCTTGGGTCAGCACGTGCTCACTGATGAAAAAATTAGTTTTTAAACAAATTTTAAAAAAGGATAAAAAGGTAAATTCCATTGACTCCCTTTCTCTTAATAAACGTTTTCGTGACTCCCTTTTCCCTCATTCCCCCCAAGAAACTTAATAAAGAAGAGTAACAGATAACGTAATCGCTGTTTATTCAAGTTCTCGAAACCCCTTCTACTCCACTGCGAACACCTGCACCAAACAGAAAGCTATTCCTCTCCATGCTTTCAAAATTCAGCTATTCCTTTTCATCCCTGGAAATCTTCAAGTTTTTTTCTCTGTAAGTCATGAATTCAGCTATTTTTCAGTCATTTATTTGATTTTCGAATCTACGTGTTCATTTAGTTTTCCAGCTTTTGTGTACTGCGGAAGCGGAGCGTACACGTCTAGAAATGATTGTTTTCTCCGGAAGTTTCGGGTTGGTGCTTAATCGTGACGGCGAAACCGAATAAATTTTGTCTGATTAGCTGCATCGATCATCGATTAATTAATTTATCCACGGTTAAGCGATATTTTGACCTTGTTGATTTGAGCATTTTCGATACTGATCGACTAAGCTGTCGTAAAGATTCGGTTTTTTGTGTTTACTTCTTTTTCTAGTTGGTTATATAATATTGTGTTCCAGGTTTTACTGGGAACACAACTTTGCCACCTTGGCCCCTTCTCGTGTGTGTTTATGTTCTTGTTTCCGATATTTCGTCTTTGGTTAGGAAATGCTGAGAAGGGTTTGAGCAAGCGAGTCAGTGTTGTTGATTGACTTACCATGTCGAGATTTGTTGGAATGATTTTGTGGCGGGTATTGTGGTTGCTCTTGGTAGAGAAAGGGAGATCGGTAGGATCAGCTTCTAGCTATTTACTCGGGCTTGGAAGCTATGACATCACTGGACCAGCAGCTGATGTTAACATGATGGGATATGCTAACATGGCCCAGACTACATCTGGTGTTCACTTCAGGTTGCGAGCTCGTGCTTTTATTGTAGCGGAGCCGCAGGGGAACAGGATTGCTTTTGTAAATCTTGATGCTTGTATGGCATCCCAACTTTTGACAATAAAAGTCCTCGAGAGGTTGAAGACGAGGTAGCTATTGCTTCTTAACCAACTAATGCTCTTCTATTTTTGCTTTTTATAGAGGCACCCATGTCATGAAGCATGCAATTACTGCGCATATTTTGAAAAGAGTTATTACCTTGCTATGTAGTTGTTTATGCGTGTGGTAGTAGTTTCATTAATATTGTGCTATTTGATATGGAAGATGTTCATTTGCTATTACAGGTATGGAGGTCTCTATAACGAGAACAATGTAGCCATCAGTGGTATTCACACCCATGCTGGCCCGGCTGGCTATCTTCAATATGTTGTGTATCTTGTAACATCCCTTGGTTTTGTACGCCAATCTTTTGATGCCCTTGTTGATGGAATTGAGCAAACTATCATCCAAGCTCATGACAACCTTCGACCTGGATCAATATATGTGAATAAAGGTAATAGAGCAGTCCTTATAGTCAGTTAATGTGAATGTTCATGTGTATACCTAAGTGGAATGAATGATCTGTATCTCTGCCTTGAGTCTCTGCTTTTATTTTTGTGATTCATGTTCTTATGTTTCTTTAAAAGGAACAGATCTCAAGTATCACTGAATACGTTAAAGTAGATCGTTTAAGGAAGCTGTTGACATTTCTGCATGTCCTTATTCACCAATTTTTGGCTCAAATAACAGGGGAGCTTTTGGATGCTGGCATTAACCGTAGTCCAAGTGCCTATCTCAACAATCCAGCCACAGAACGTAGTAAATATAACTATGATGTTGATAAAGATATGACCCTCTTGAAATTTGTTGATGATGAATGGGGCCCAGTGGGTAGCTTCAATTGGTTTCCGACCCACGGAACATCTATGAGTCGTACAAATTCATTGATCAGTGGGGACAATAAAGGAGCTGCAGCACGCTTTATGGAAGACTGGTTTGATCAGAATAGTGGCAGTGATTCATCCTCTGTCGTTCCCGATGTTGATGAAAACACCCAAAGAGTCTCAAACATTATTTCATTTGTGAATGACAACCGTAAGTACTTGGATTGTTAACAAAACATATTGCTGTATTGTGTAGCAAATTCAAATACAACAATATGAACTTAAACTGACTTAGCCACCGTATCATGAAAATAATAATTTTCTAGAAAAGATTAATGGATTAGTCTGTTTTCATTTGAGGGCTTGCAAATGTGAGCCTGACTACAAGGATTTGGTCCTTACGTATTCATAGTAATATCACATCAGTTATTTGTACGATACTCTGTTTTTTTTTATGTTGAAGAACGTTAAGGGACGTCAACTTTAAAATAGTCAATATTTCTTTTTCTTAGTGTAATATTTCTGTGTTTCTTTTTATGAATATGCCTAAGAATGGACCTTGGCACAATGCTAAAAAATGTATTTAGTTTTAATTGTTCATTTTGTGTTCCCTACGCAGATCATGAGTTACTAGAACTTGCTGCTTCTTTTGAGCATCTGTCTGGTAAGTCAACCACCAGATTTACGAGCATTGCAAGACGTGTAAGAAGTTCTCTTAGGCAGGCTGATAATCCAAGATTTGTATCTGCATTTTGTCAAACCAATTGCGGCGATGTTAGTCCAAATGTGCTTGGGGCCTTCTGCATTGATTCTGGATTACCTTGTGATTTCAATCATAGCACATGTGGTGGAAAGAATGAGTTATGCTATGGTCGAGGACCTGGGTATGAATACTTCCACATTTTAGGATTTTGTGGAATTTTGCCTTAATCACAACTTGCTGCTTGACTGGAGAACAGAGATTCTCGTGTACACTAAAATCTGAAAGTCTTATACATCAACTGCATGGCAGGTATCCAGACGAATTTGAAAGTACACGCATTATTGGAGAAAGACAATTCAGAAAAGCACTGGAACTTTTCAATTCAGATTCAGAACAGTTGAAGGGGAAGATTGATTATCGCCATGCTCATGTAGATTTCTCCAACCTTGAGGTGACAATTCCCAAAGAACAAGGAGATGATGAAGTTGTAAAAACATGTCCAGCAGCAATGGGGTTTGCATTTGCTGCTGGTACAACTGATGGACCTGGGGCTTTTGATTTTAAACAAGGGGACAACAAAGTATGACAATTGAATTTGTTTCTACAAGTTTATGCTTGAATTTATCATATACTAATGTTCTCGCTTCAGGGGAATGCATTTTGGAGGCTGGTGCGCAACTTCCTTAAAACACCAAAAAAGGAACAAGTTGACTGCCATAGTCCGAAACACATTCTGCTTGATACTGGTGAAATGAAGGAGCCTTATGATTGGTCGGTAAGTTGTAATCCTGCCACTAATAATTTGTTTATGTGTTAATGGCCTTTAAATCTTTTCTACTTTACTTTTGAAGAAGTCGTCTGAAGATCCAATCATTCACTTAATAGTTCCATCAAAACATAATGGATATATGGCTTACTTTGGTTCCTGACTCCCTGTGCATGGTTCTGTAGATGTGTTTCTTGTCTGCAAGGTGTCTAGCTACACTTCTAGGATGTAAAGTAGAACAGATGCAAGTCAATCTAAGTGCCTAAGGTTTTTCTGCATCCCAATGGGAGACATTAAAACTTTGGGGTAAAAACACGTTCACACAATTTCAGAGAAATTGAAACTTTACAGAGAGCAACAGAAATTTCAGGTCAAGATTAGTAGTTTGAGCTATTGCTATGGGTGGCGAATAATGCAATAGTACACGATTAAGCTGATTGCATTGAATGGAGGTCAGTAGATAGATTGTAGCCTTAGTAGTTTAAAATTGGTGATGGCCCTTGATAGAGCATCTTGAGTAGTTCAACAAACTCCAACACTGATTCTTGTGAGAGTATTTTCTCTTCTGCTAGGGGTAAAGACCTCTGACTTTGTATTCATGCTAATGTTGTAATTGCAGAGAACAATCTAAAGAAATGGGTTTCAAGTTTCAACCAATGTGATTGAATATTTTTGATGCATTTTGGATAATATTTTTATTTGAGGTAAGTTAATTTTCAGGTTTTGTCGTCTGCGGTATTTTTTTTATTGTAGTTTTCATGTAAATTAGTTATGCATTGGAGGTTTCTCATTCATTTTTTTAATCTTGAGTATGTCAATATTCCCTACTCCCCTTTAACCCTCACCCTCCTCGTGAAGCATAAACCTATCATCTTTAATCTTTTTATCCTTGTTTGCAGCCTTCAATACTTCCAATCCAAATTCTGAGGATAGGGCAACTAGTCATTCTCAGTGTACCCGGAGGTATAAAAGTTAATTGGAAGTGTTTGTAATTTGTATGTGGGTACAATGACCCTATCTGGCAATATGAGTTAAATCATTTTTGTTAAAATCAAGGTTGTGTATAAAATAATTGCTAAAGGAGACCAATATGCCAGACGTGTATGAGACGAGGGACGTTTTTTGACATATTTTGCAGAACTTTCTTGTTTCTTGATCAATTTTAAATCGTTAATCCTTTATGTTTTTTCTCTGTGGGACTTAATTTAACATGATTATGACCTAAATATTTTTTGCTGTCCCGTGTCCTGTGCCAGAATTCACCACAATGGCTGGAAGACGGCTCCGTGATGCGGTGAAAACAGTAATCAAAAGTGGAAATAGCAGTGAATTTGGTAGTCATGTCCATGTTGTCATAGCTGGGTTGACAAATGCGTATTCACAATATGTAACAACGTTTGAGGAGTATCTGATACAAAGATATGAGGTAAGCCATTTCAACAATACCAAATGAACTTGCTTTTGACTTTGAATTTTTTCCTATGTACGATGTACTTATTTTGTTCTTTAACAGGAAACAAATTCTTCAAGAAATTTAAAACATACTTTGGAAGAATGAGACAACCTTACAAAGAAACAAATTTGACCATTCAATAGAGACCTTAATCTCGACACGAACATATTGCACACTTATTGGTTTAGTATGATATAGGTTATCATCCAATTAATAAAGATCTTTGAGGTTTTTGTCTGGATGCGTACCTGGAATGCAATCCAATATGACGATCAGACGCAGTGGATAATTGTTGAGATGGATTATTTAACAATTTATGACACATTTGATTTTGTTTTTTATGATATGCATCAGGGTGCATCAACATTATACGGCCCACATACTCTCACCGGCTATATTCAAGAGTTCAAGAAGCTTGCAGCTGCCCTTGTTAGTGGAAAATCAGTTGAACCTGGGCCACAACCGCCTGATCTTCTAGAAAAACAAATGAGCTTACTCTTACCGGTTGTGATGGATGCAACTCCAATTGGTGTCAAATTCGGCGACGTGAGCTTAGATGTACCAAAGAACGCCACCTTCAAGAAAGGTGACAACGTGACGGTCGTTTTCTGGTCAGCGTGTCCCAGAAATGACCTAATGACTGAAGGCACATTTGCTCTTGTAGAGATTCTTAAAGGGAACAATTCTTGGGAACCTGCTTATGATGACGATGATTTTTGCCTAAGATATATATGGTCTCGGCCTTCTAAACTTAGCACTCGGAGTCATGCAACTTTAGAATGGAGGATACCCAAAACTGCTGCTTCTGGTGTGTATAGAATTCGGCATTTTGGTGCTGCAAAGGCGCTTTTGGGATCCATTAAGCATTTCACAGGTTGTTCTAGTGCTTTTGTTGTTTTAGGAGACTTAGTTTACTAATATTATGAGAAGAAAAGTGTTGTATTGTAAGTAACGGTATACATTTTAAAACAATATGATGGTTTGATATGATGGACGAGGACTATTCTGTATCAGATATTTCTCGAGTTAGGATGTACGGTAATTTCCTACTGGATACTTTTGCAGTACTATACATTACTTGGTGTTGATGTTGAGTCTAAAATCGACTTGATTTTGTTTGATGTGTTGAGATTTTACATGGTATATCAAATCCAATCAATCAACTACTGACTCGATTTGTTGGAGGTATTTGGACATCATCAACTTTGACGGAACCATTTACCAAATAAATAAGTGGGGAAGTGTAAGAAACGAATCTTGGCCCTTATTTTATGTTCTTTTTAGCCTTTTTTATGTGTAAATTCATAACATGGTGCAACAAAAGCCTTGCAAATTATCGTAGACAAAAGATGCAGGTCGAGGCTAACAACATATGCTTTGATTTTGAAAATTAAGATATCTATGCTAGTGTTCTCATCGTCAATAAATTTTCTATTTCGAGCCTTCCAAATAGTGTAAATTTTGCAAGACATTGTTAGGATCTTCGCGGTCCGAAAAGTGCTGCTATAACTTTCTTAAACCATTTGAAAGTGCTCTTGGTGTAGTTACTGATGCCTCCAGTTTGAAAATCATAATCCCAACATTTCCTGAGATAGAGATTCATATGTTTCTTAAAATCACATTTAGTTAGTTACATTCACATTCCTTAAGATCTTCCGATGTTTTAAAGAGTTTTCATTTAATTGGTTGACGTTTTAAGTTGAATTATGTTTACCATTTTGGGGTGCCATATCAGGTGGTATAGGGAATTTAGACGACGAATTGATTGTGTGTTTCCTACTTGGATGAGAGTTTTGCTGCGAAATCACACTTCAGTGACTGAATTGATAGAAAATAAATAAAACTAAAGAATTGTGGCTCGAATGACTATTCATCTATTGATTTTTTATGCAAACAAATAGGGGACAAAAAAACTCTATGGAAAGATGGTGGTTAAATTCGATGGTGTTTGAAAAGGAGTTAGAGCGTATGTATGTAATAAAGAACTCACCTGTTGAAAATACTAGTGAAAATGAATATCCGAATAGAAAAAGTAGGACTAAAAACATTCATAGTTGCAGGGTCGTGACAATTGTTTTATGCATATTGGAGCCCACTGAACTACTGTTCTATGGACTAGTTGGAATTAACTTGAAACATATGTAACGTGAATTTTATGACTAGGCGTAGTACTGTAAAAAATAGCTGGTTTTATGTAGCGGGATGGGCTAACCGATTTTGACTGTACTAACTATCAAATTAAGCGGAACATGCATGTCTACTCGTTTTGACGGCTCTACTTGGGTGACATGCACCATTGTTCGTCCTTCCAAAAAAATCTTTGAGTGAGCTTCAAAGCTCAACTTTCTACTATTTCTTTATTTTATTTTTTTTGACGGTGAAAACTCTTGTAATTTATTGTAAATGAAAAATGTCTTGTATTACAAGATCAATCAACCAAAAAAGAAAATTACCACACTCCCAAACAAAAAGGGAATGAGACGAACAAGCAAAAGATGCAATGACATGAGCAACACAATTCGCAGAACGCCGAACATGACTAAGAATGGGGCTACCCTGAAGATCCAGAAGACGTCTGATATCAAGTGCTAGAGCTCCGGCATAACTGAGGTTCTCTTCTTTCCCCAAGACTACTTGCACGGCGAGAAGAGAGTCCGATGAGATATGATGAAGCCGGATATTATGTGTGATAGAAATGGTGAGTCCTTTTAATATAGCGAGAAGCTCAGCATACAAGACGGAGGATGGCTTCTCAATTATGTTTCCAAAAACGAGTACCGGTTGTCCCTCATGATTACGGATTACGCCACCAATTGAATATGTATGAGTGTGCTGATTATAACAAGCGTCAACATCCATCCGGAGAGAGTGCATAGGTGGGGCCATCCAGGCTGTCGGAGCACACAATAGGTTACGGGCAGGAGAAATCCTCAAAGCACGCCGAGCTTCCTTGAAGTCTTGAAGAAGACTCTCACACCACTCTATATTGATAGCAGAATGACTGTCTCCATGGATGTGAGTGATTCGAAGTCTCTCACTCCAAATCGCCCAAGCACGCATCACAAATGACTCAAAATCATAAATACTTAGCTTTTCTTTCAACCAGAGAGAAATATCCATGACATCCAGATGGCATGATAACTTTAGAATCGGCCAATAAAACGTTCCTTTCCAGCAGTGTTTAATAACCGGGCAAGTGAAGAGAGCATGGACAGTAGAATCACAAAGTTGACGACATAATGGACACTCTCCAAGAACCGGTACATGGTGTGCCAATAAATTCTTCCCCGTCGGAATAATGTTATGAATAACCCGCCACCAAAAAATACGAACCTTCGGAGGAATACTAAGAGACCAGATAAATCGCCACCATTCCATGGTATGATTACCCAAGCACGATGGAGGAGAATCAAAAAAGCCTTCCGGACTTCAAGAGCTGAGAAAGGCCCACATAAAGTAGAATTAAGTTGACCATCGATTTTTGGCAACACGCAATCTAGAACAAGCCTCCTTGCATCCGCTGAAGGATTATTTGTCGAGAATAGATTACGAAAATATTGATCAATAATTTCAGCCATACCACTTTGCTCAGTGCACCAGTCACCATGTGATGAAACCAAGCCCTTGATGTGGTTCGTTGTTCGGCGGTTCGATGCTCGGGCATGAAAGAACTTGGAATTGCGATCTCCGTGTGCTAGCCAATTAACTTGACTTCGCTGTCTCCAATATAACTCTTCTTTATATGTGAGATGCTCGACCTCATCCTCAAGAACACGAATATGATCAACTGAGTTATGCCATTTGTAATGCGATTTCAGAGCATTAAGCTGATGACGCTTTAATCTGATCTGTCGAGGGAGATTCTTGAAGCGATCGCCAGCCCACATCCGTAACGTTTCTTTACATCTCAATAGGCGGACCAGTAATGAGATAGAGCTATCACACTTGCACCAGCCCCGTTCCACAACATCTTTACAGTCTGTTTCTGTAAGCCAGTGAGGTTCAAACCGGAACAAATTAGGCTTACTAGTGGGTTGTTTCTGAGATCCCTCGAGAACAATGAGAATAGGCCTATGATCAGAATGAAAAAATTCCAACGAGGAAACTAGAGAGGTCGGGTAGAGAAGCCTCCATTCAAACGTGGCCACAAACCGGTCAAGACGTGCAAATATAATATCATCCGTAGAGCGACGATTAACCCATGTAAAAAACTCACCCACTCCATGAAGATCCTGAAGAGAGCAGTCATCTAGAACATTCCGAAATTCTCGAGTCTGAGAGAGGGGCCGAGGATTACCTCCATCTTTTTCCCGGTCAAAACATATCTCATTAAAATCACCCTCAACCAACCACGGAAGATTTCTAAACTCGCTCATGCAGTTTAAGCGATGAAGCAAATCCCAGGAGAAATGCCTACGGCTAGTTTCAGGGTTCCCGCAAAAACCAGTAAACCTCCAATGCTTCTCATCATGCTGAATAGAGCAATCAATATGGCCTAGAGAATAAGAGTGAATGGTAACAATAAAAGGAGGCTTCCAGAGCAAAAGATTATCATAACCTTGAAGGCAAAAGCAGAAGCCTATATACATTAAGGCTATGTTTGGTAGCCATGATAAAAGAATTATTATTTAATAATCATTCTCTTATCTCACGTTTGGTTCGTTTTTATTAATCTATAGGCCCTTGATTATGATTGAAAGCCCACATTATTCATGTTATTTGTGTGATTAAATATCCATCCACAAAGGGTGTGATGATAAATAATTTTTTAATAGTGATCATGATAAGATTGTATATTGACCATAATACCTTTGAATTGTTTTCTTCAAAATAATATGAAAATTAAAATTAATGAAATTTTAATAATTAATATAATATTTAAAATTTTATTGTATTTTTTTATAAATTAATTTCATATATTTTAATTATTTTCAAACATTTTAAAGAAAATAAATTGTAATGCAAATCTATCTTAAATTAAATTTTTATAAATTTTAATCTTGTTAATTAATTTTTTTATGAAAATAATATTTTTTCAATTCTAATTTATTTTTTTAATGATTTAAATTAGTTTTTAATAAATATAAATTATAATTATAAATATTTAATTATCTATCCAATTATTTTAAGAATATATATTTAATTAACATTCGGGTTATTTTGGTCATTACAATAAAATTTACAAAATTAATTCATCATTTTAAAATCATACCAAACACCATGTTATTTATCCCACCATACTATTAATCCATATATCCCATTTTTTAATCACTCTAATTATTAATCATTTAATTATCCTATCACACGTACCAAACAAACCGTAAAAGTTCATTTAAGCAATCAAATCTTTTTGAGAACAGTATAGCACTACGAAAATTTACCACTTTCTTCAACTTGTGAGGCTGTGCTAGAGATTGGCAATGCTGGAAATGTATACACTGATGAAAAAACAGCATGGGAAGTAAGGAAGTTCGGCTCGGCTCGGATTTTGAAACAGCCACCAAATAAAGTCGGTTTCTTCAAATATTAAATGTTAGACATGAATTTTATTGTGGCGATGTTAACTAAAACCAACAGACCAGAACAATAGACTCACTTATCAGTAGCTACTGGTCTAGTAAAACTAAAGCAGTAGAAAGGATAGAAATGCAGAACCCGTAGAAGACGTTGCCTAACGTTACTTCTTTAATTGTTACCGTTAAAGTTCCTAGTACTAGTATTAATTGCAACATTAAATACTATACGGAGTCATTTAATGCACTTTACCCAATTAAGTATAAAACAAGACTGATTGTTTTATAGCTTTTCTGCAGGAACCTTTTTTGGTAATAAAGCTGATTGCATCAGTTATCTGAAGAAATCCTCTGATTGTGAACGTTGAACTCAGTCGATTATATATACATGGATCAAATCCTTATACAACACGACACTTCGCATAATATCATCTTTCAAGGAACAAAGCTATCATCTCTTATCAGACAAATCTCGAAATTCCTTGAGTAGAGTCCAACACAAAGAAAAGTAGCACACGCTTCATAGTTTATATCTGATCTTTTGAAGATCATCTTGTGCTACTGATTCTTACACTCTTCACAATCTTTACATCACTTATACTTTATCAGGAAGAGTTTGTAATCTGAAAAGAGTCTTTTCAGAACTTTGTGTTTCGCATTTTTGTGAGTTGAGTAACTAAGAGTTTCAGTAGGCTGAGGTGTAAGTCCTTCTGAAGTGGGTGTGTACAAGAGTTGTACTGTAATTTCCAAAGTCTTTTAGTTATACATTCTGGAAACAGAAGAAGGGGAGACGTAGAAGATTTTATCTTCGAACTTCCATAAACAACTGCTGCCTACTGTTTTTATTGTCTTTCATTTACCTCATCAGATTGTTTCCGCACGTTTTATTGTAATCAAGGTGAAGGTATACGTACAAGATAAACTACTATCTCTAACAGGATTTTAGTACCTCATCAGAAGAAAAAAACGAGTAGAGTTTATTCACCCCCCCTCTAAACTCAACTTCGATCCTCAACATTAAAAATGGTTAGGTCAATAGTTAACCACATTATATACATGCAAATATATAATAATACATTGATCAGACAAGATTAACATACCAAAACTGAATGCTGCAATTTCGTCTGTAACGCAAATGAGCTGGGGCCGTCACTCTAACGCACATTTTTCGAATTCTCCACGCCAAATGAAATTACAACAACAACACGCAACATTTGTGCGTCGGACGAACAATATTTAGTGCTTGACTGCGATGTTTTATATTTTTATAACAATTTTCATTATTATAATTATTTAGTTTATAGATAACTAACAATATTTATTGTTGTGAAAATTACGGAGATCGATCCGCTCGGTCATGTCACGGGGGTCGAGGGGCAGAGCCACTTCGTTACCCTTAAAGCTCTTCAGAAACCACACCATCATTCGCAAGGGGTAATGTAATTTTTTGGAAACAACACCTTGTTTCGTGTTTGGTTTTCATGAAAATGTACAATATTCGATGAAGAGTTGTGTTTGTTCTGAATCGAATTTTTGTTTATATATATATATATATATATATATATATATATATATATATATAAATTAAGAAATGATATTGTTTTTGTTTGATTCTGATTTGATTTAGTCACCTACAAATACATTATATCTTCATTTTATCCTAAGATAGATTTTTCATATCCATGTAACTAAAGTGTGGGCAAAAACATTTTCTTAAAAAAAAAACTTTGTAAACGTTTCTTGAGTTTATTCACAAATTATTTATATTCGAAATATTTGCTTAACAATTTTTCGCTTTCGAAATGTTGATTTGGTATCAACTCAAATAGCACAAAAAAATGTATAGAAAAATTTAATAGACAAGATTTGAAAATCCCAAGACTTTTTTTTATTTAGAAGAAGAATCCAGCAACGATTTAAATAAAAAAAATTAATAGATTGTCGAAAAAATTACATATAAAATATAAAAATTTAATTGACACCTGCAAATTGGTAGGGCCAGGTCCGAGTCCAAGTCCAGATTAAAAAGGCTTCACAGCTGTATTCCATAATATTTACAGACTCCAGAAACTAAGTACCCAATCACAACCTATAGAATCACTAAAGGACAAATTCCCTGCCAAACAAATCACAGTATTCTAAGAAACAGATACGATAAAAAAAAATAAGTATTTAAATTTTAATTTATTTGAATTTACAATAATTTAATAATCTATATTATCTGTTAAATATATTTCAGATGCTTTCCAGTTTTTTTTCGGAAATAGAAGTATGACATTTTTCTAAACTACAAATATACAGTGTAACTATCCGCACTATCGATGAAACTTGAGTGCGTACTCGAGATTGTATCTCGGGCAAAAAAAGTACAAAAAAACAATTAAATCTATCTAAATAAAATTAAAAAAAATACTCGCAACCAGCATGATTCAAAGTTGATATCAACAAGTTTCAGGACTTCAACCTTAACCATTAGACCAATACCTCATCGACTTATGCTTTCAAGTTTCAATCTCATTCGTAGTTAAAAACTAATGGTAAAGATTCCATGAACCGGGCATGTCTAATCTTCTCTCAAAACTGATTTACGTGAACTTAATTTTTTTCGCTCTTATTATCATTTTGTTCTAAATATAAGTGAAACTTAATTTTGACAATATTTTCGAGAGATTATAATAACGAATAAATATCAACGACCAAACGTGTATAAATTTTATGAGTCGGTCCCCTTTTTGGCACATTGTAAATAATAGAGACAAAAATCGTTTTAGCCTCATACAATATGGTCGAAAAAACAATTATTCTCATTAATTTTGTATGCTCTCAACAAACATGATACAACCTTTTATCTCTTGAAATATTATTTAAACATTATGACGTGGAAACTCGTATCCACGATCTTTTAATACGAATTGAATAAACTTTTGGACTAACATAATAACTTACAAATCTCGTTAGTACTGTGATATCACTTTTTAAAATGTACGCGAAACTTAACATTAATTATCATATATTATCATAACATGTCAATGAAGACGTTCAATTAATAATTCGAGGGGGCACAATGGAACACCGCAAGAGTTAAAATAATGTAATGAATTGAATTGTGGATATGTATAATAATTTTAAAATAATAGAACACTATCTTGTGTGTGTATTTTACGTGCCTATATTCTCAATAATTAAATTGAAGCAAAAACTTGTATGAGACGGTCTCACGTATTATATTTGTGAGACAGATCTCTTATTTGGGTCACCCATGAAAAGTATTACTTTTATGTTAATAGTATTACTTTTTATTGTGAATAAGAGTAGAGTTGACCCGTCTCACAGATTATGATCCGTGAGACGGTCTCACACGAGACCTACTCTTAAATGGTATGATTTTATTTTGCTTTTTTATTTGTTTTAAAACATTTTATTTGAGGAGATTTTATGAAAATTCACACTTTGAAAAAATTGTGGGTGTTTGAATAAATCAATAATATGTCTAATATACAAAAGAAAAAGCGTGATATTATCACACACTATTTTCGTTGCTTGCACTAAGTTTCAAGAATAAATTTTATGACAAAAATTTGTGTGAGACGGTCTCACGAGTCGTAGTTTGTGAGATATATATCTTATTTGGGCATCCATGAAAAAATATTACTTTTTATGATAAGAGTATTACTTTTATTGTGAATATTGGTAGGATTGACCTGTCTTATAGTTAAAATTCGTGAAAAGAGATCTACTCAAATTTTTTTCTATCAAGACACCATTTAATGAACAATAATCAGAATTCTATTTTTTTTTTAAAAAAACAAATTCTGATGAAATCAACTTTTGTAATGTAATATATATTTTAAAATAACTTTTTAGGAAAAGACAACTACCAAAAACAAATAAAAACAAAAGTATCTCAATTTTTAATTAAAGCAAACAAAATACAGGGGAGGGGGTATTCTGCAATTTGCCGTCGACAGGTAATGTAAAGGATTCCCATTGCTGGCATCTAGTATACGTGCAACCCTATACAGCCTGTCACCCACTCCCGCCCAACGTCGGCCCATATACATAGACCATTGCCAATTTCTTGATTTGCTCTCCTTTTATTCCCCCACATACCATTCTTGTTTGCTTCTCTTTCTGGGAAGAAAATTGGTTGGTCTATAGTTGTTTACTGTCCCTGACAATCGCTTCTTTGCGGGACGGTATACAGTGATGGATCCATGTACTTTTGTGCGGATTGTTTTAGGCAACTTGGCTTTGAAGTTCCCTGAAAAACCCCATCCTTCGGGTCTTTCGTTTTACTGCAAATTCAAGCTCAAAGGGTTCCCGACCCAGGTTTCGGATGTTTCAGTTCTTGCTTCCGACAGTGATGCTATTGAGAGCAAGATTCTGGCCTGCTTCACGTTGAGAAAGGCGGAGCTGGAGAAGTTAGCGGAGAAATCGAGCAGCTTTTCTTGCTTGAAGGTCGAGGTTTACAGGCGAGGGGGAGGGAGTGGTAGTTGCGGTTTTGGGAGTGGGGGGAAGCTTTTGGGATGCGTTGTGGTGCAATTGGATTTGAAGAGTTTTTTGGAGAATAATGGGGGTACTCGGAGATGTTTGATTCAGAATGGGTGGGTTTCGATTGGTGGGTCGGAGGTGAAATTGCATCTGAATGTGAGGACCGAGCCCGACCCGAGATTCGTGTTCCGATTCGACGGGGGACCCGAGTGCAGTCCCCAGATTTTCCAGGTCAATGGGAATGTGAAGCAGCCCGTGTTTAGCTGTAAATTCAGTTTCAGGAACTTCGGGGAAAGAAATTTACTATCCAGGTAATGTAATTGTCTGATTTTCTTGCAGCCATTCTGTCCTGTTATCTATAGTTTACTCTGAATGAAGAATCTTGATTGATAAGTGGTTGATACATCTGTTGTATGGATTTACGTTGGTTTGGATTGTAGTTATATCTGATTCTATTTTTCGAGTTTTCAATCTAAGTAAATATCTATCGAGTAGAGTTTGAATTTTATGTTCCTTCAATGGTTTTGTTGAAATTTGATTATTGTTGAACAGATCTTCGGTGTCGGAACCAAGCTTCTCGCTCAGGTGCTTTAATTCATTTGCAGAACAGAAAGGACCTTCCACAAAAGAAAGAAAGGGATGGTCTCTCACTATCCACGACCTTTCGGGATCCCCCGTGGCCGTCGCATCCATGGTTACTCCATTCGTGCCATCTCCGGGGACCGACAGTGTGAGCAGGTCCAATCCAGGGGCTTGGCTCATTCTTAGACCGAGTAACAGTACATGGAAGCCGTGGGGCCGCCTCGAGGTGTGGCGCCAGCGTAATGGCATCGGCTACCGATTTGAGCTCATTCCGGATGGGGGTATAGACTCGATTCCACTTGCCAATTCCACCATTAGTGCCAAAATTGGAGGGAAATTCAGCATAGACATTACAAGTGGACCTACCCCAATAACTAGTCCTAGTAGCAGCTTCGATCTCGGTTCGGGTTCAGGGTCGGACATAGGATCGACATCGGGATCCGGTTCTTGGGCACAGGTCTTGTATAGAGGATTTGTGATGTCGTCCACAGTAGAGGGCAATGGCAAGTGCAGCAAGCCAGAGGTAGAAGTCGGAGCTCAGCACGTTTCGTGCACCGAAGATGCTGCAGCTTTTGTTGCGTTGGCGGCTGCCATGGAACTTAGTATGGATGCTTGCAGGTTGTTTTCACAGAAGCTTAGGAAAGAGCTCAGACCAGTGGATCCCGAATAGCGGGTCGGGGATTTGTATTCCTAGAGTTAAGAGTGTACAGTGATCGATAGTGTTTTTCTTCCTGCTTTTGGTGTAGTTAGCTGATTCATTTTCTGTTGTTTGAGAGTTTTACATCAAGTTCTTGATTGATTTTGAGTTAGTTAATCCTTCTATGTATGTTTCTGGCTAATCACATACGAAAGCAAATTCTTGACTCCTTTGTCTGATTTAGAATATAGCAGATTCACCTAACCTTGTTTGGGTATTGGTCACCAAGAAAAGAGGTGGCCTTTTTTGGCTTTAGACCAAAAGAGTGTTGGCTTTCATTTAAATTTTAACAACCATCAACAGCTGTTAGGGATGACAATGGGTTGGGACGAAGGTTTGGATGCCTTCTTCATCCTCGTGCCCGAATACATCGCTCATCCCCATCTCAATCCGCGTTTTTCTTTCGGGGGTTGGATACAAAACTCACCCATCCACGTCTCAATCTCTTTTTTTTCCTCATCGGGGATTCCCCATCCCCTAGGACTAATTTCCTTCCTCGCCCTAATTAGTCCTCAGTAAATTCTATTATAAAATACATAAAATATTAGCAAATTTATAAATAATATTACTGAATTTTATTATAAATATAAAATACATAAAATATTTGATGTAAAAAAATTTGATTGTAAAATTAATTTTCAAAATTAACACAATATAAAAATATTGTTACCAATAAAAATTGTTATTTCAAAAAAGTATATATCAAAATTTTTAGTAAGAATATGTTTTTTCAAAAAATTCTCTAAATAAATAATAAAAAATATATGATATCTTAATGGTTTATTTATCTCTACCTTAATAGTTTATTTATCTCTACGCAACATGAATGAAGTCAAGATAATATTTTTATGTTATAAAAATTATGTTATAAGAAGCAGGTGTATTATTTATAATGCATACAAATAGTATAAATTAACTAATACTATTACTTTTAATTTTAATGTTTATTATATTTATATCTTATTTTAAGGTTTTATAAAATTCGATAAATCACAAAAAAATTACACTTTTTAAATTATTATTATTATCATTATCAGAAATGATTCGGATATAAAGATATATGTAGGGGTGGGAAAAAAATACTGAAATACCGAAAATAATTTATTATTATTATTATTTTTAAAATTAAAGATCGGTATACCGACAAAATTTCGGTATACCGACAAAATTTTCGGTGTCAGTACGATATCTGTATGAACTTTTTTCATACCGAAAATTCGGTATACCAAATATGCGGTATCGATATCGAAAAATTCCATACCGATATTTTCGATACGGTATACGATACCGTAGTTCGATACTATATACCGTACCGTACCCATCCCTAGATACATGTATGTGTCCCAATATGATTCATGAATTTTAAAAATCCCTAAATCTGAACCCACACTCGAAAAATCCCCCCTAAACCTGTCTCGTTTCCGGTCTTTCCACGGATAAAATTATCATCCCTACATGAGAGCAAAATTTCGAATAAATTAAAACGTAAAGAAAATTTTGATTAAATTGAAATCAGAAACCACATTGGTTTAATTTCAAGCCTAGTTAATGATTTACTATTTTGGTTCTGTATATTACATCCACTTTGATATATCTATTTGGCCTGATGGAACTTTTGTCTTCGTATTATTGTGAAATTTATTCAAATTCTGGAACGATGAAATCGTATAACATTCAAATTGTTCAAATCTTAGCTTATGCAAAATATTAATCTTCATTTTATTTCGGATATATGAATCGTAAAATTTATATATTTTTGCATGAAATGATTGGACAATTGTCAGATCGCAAATAATTTAAAGGACATTATGACACAATATGTCATAAAAATCTATATATCTATCATCAAGTACAAAATAAAAGACGAAACGTTATTGAGTACACTATTATATTGTTCCTTTTTTTTTACAAAAACTTATATGAAACGATCTTATAGATCATATTTTGTGAGACGAATATTTTATTTGAGACAACCACGAAAAAATATTACTTTTTATGCTAAGAGTATTACTTTTTACTGTGAATATCGGTAGAGTTGATCCGTCTCACAGATAAAGATTCGTGAAACCATCTCATAAGAGACCTACTCTTTTTCTTTCTTACAAAAGTGATATGCACGAAAATTGTAAGAATATAATTTTTTTTTATAAAAGATATGTTTTATTTTAAGTATTTTATTTATAAAATTTTGAGATTTTTAAAATGATTTGATATAATATTTTCGGCAATCAATTAAAATGATTATTTAAATAATATATATTTTTTAAAAAATATATATTTAGATGTTGGGTAATTTGTAGAAAAATACATCTGTCCAAGATTAATTTAACATTCAGTACCCAACAGTTTTTTTTTGAAATTTAGTACCTGACAAAACACCAACTTAGCTTTTACTACATATTTCATGCATTTTTACATTTTTACCCTTTCAATTAATAAAAAAAGTATATAAATACTTATTTTGGTTGCACATCTTCTCTTTCCACTCATCATTCCCGATTCATTTGGATGACTTGTATATTTAATTTAAATATTTTTTATTAAAAAAAAAACAAATTCACAACTAATTGAATTTTTTGAAATACTTAGTTTTACTTATCAAATACTTAATTTCAATTTTAAAATACTTGATTTAGTAAATGAAATACTCAGAATGTTTATTAAAAACTGGATATTCGAATATGCATTTAAAAAAAAACCGCAACTAATTGAATTTTTTGAAATACTTAGTTTTACTTGTCAAATACTTAATTTCAATTTTAAAATACTTGATTTAGTAAATGAAATACTCAGAATGTGTATTAAAAACCTGGATATTCGAGTATGCATTTTAAAAAAAAACTTTACGCAACTAATTGAATTTTTTGAAATACTTAGTTTTACTTATGAAATACTTAATTTAAATTTTAAAATACTTGATTTAGCAAATGAAATACTCAGAATGTGTATTAAAAAGCTGGATATTTGAATATGCATTAAAAAAAAATCGTAACTAACTGAATTTTTTGAAATACTTAGTTTTACTTGTGAAATACTTACTTTTAATTTTAAAACTACTTGATTTAGAAAATGAAATACTCAGAATGTGTATTAAAAACTGGATATTCGAATATGCATTTAAAAAAAAAACAAATTCGCAACTAATTGAATTTTTGAAATACTTAGTTTTACTTATGAAATACTTAATTTTAATTTTAAAATACTTGATTTATTAAATGAAATACTCAGAATGTGTATTAAAAAGCTGGATATTCGAATATGCATTTAAAAAACAAAAACAAATTCGCAACTAATTGAATTTTTTGAAATACTTAGTTTTATTTGTGAAATACTTAATTTAAATTTTAAAATACTTGATTTAGTAAATGAAATACTCAGAATGTGTATTAAAAAGCTGGATATTCGAATATGCATTTAAAAAAAAAATCGTAACTAACTGAATTTTTTGAAATACTTAGTTTTACTTGTGAAATACTTACTTTTAATTTTAAAACTACTTGATTTAGAAAATGAAATACTCAGAATGTGTATTAAAAACTGGATATTCAAATATGCATTTAAAAAAAAACAAATTCGCAAATAATTGAATTTTTGAAATACTTAGTTTTACTTATGAAATACTTAATTTTAATTTTAAAATACTTGATTTATTAAATGAAATACTCAGAATGTGTATTAAAAAGCTGGATATTCGAATATGCATTTAAAAAACAAAAATAAATTCGTAACTAATTGAATTTTTTGAAATTCTTAGTTTTATTTGTGAAATACTTAATTGTAATTTTAAAATACTTGATTTAGTAAATGAAATACTCAGAATGTGTATTAAAAAACTGGATATTCGAATATACATTTAAAAAAAAAATCGCAACTAATTGAATTTTTTGAAATACTTAGTTTTACTTGTGAAATACTTAATTTTAATTTTAAAATACTTGATTTAGTAAATGAAATACTCAGAATGTGTATTAAAAAGCTGGATATTCGAATATGCATTTAAAAAAAAAACAAATTCGCAACTAATTGAATTTTTTGAAATACTTAGTTTTACTTGTGAAATAATTAATTTCAATTTTAAAATACTTGATTTTGTAAATGAAATACTCAGAATGTGTATTAAAAAACTGGATATTCGAATATACAACGCAAGTTCACCAAATGCTCGCATTTCCATCCAAGATCCATTTGGATGAAATGTTTATTTCATTTAATTATTTTTTTTTGTTAAAAATCAAATTCGCAACTAAGCATTGAACTTTTTCAAGTACCTAGTTTTACTTGCGAAATACCTAATTTCAATTTTAAAATACTTGATTTGGTAAATGAGATACTCAGAATGAGTATTAAAATACTGAAAATTCGAATATGCAATGTAAGTTCACCAAATGCTCGCATTCTATCCAAGATGCATTTGGATGACATGTTCATTTTATTTATATATTTTCTTTATTTTTTTTTAAAAAAATTCGCAACTAAGTATTGAACTTTTTCAAGTACTTAGTTTTATCTGCGAAATAATTAATTTCAGTTTTAAAATACTTGATTTGGTAGATGAGATACTCATAATGAGTATTAAAATACTGGATATTCGAATATGTAGCGTAAATTCACCAAGTGCTCACGTTTCCATCCAAGATGCATTTGGATGAAATGTTCAAGGACTTTTCAGCAACCACAAAGCTTTGAAAAAGAAAAAAGGCTTAGAGCGAAGATTTGTAGATTTCCGGACAATGTTCTTCAAGAGAATATCCCGTGATAGGAACAAGTAACTTAATCCGTGTATTTAAAATTTACAGATAAATATGAAGTCGGATATACGTCGATAGTCATAGTTCAGTAGGTCGAAAGCTAGTGGATTTAATAAAACGACATGCAATTCACCCTTGATAAATAATTAAAGAGATTTAATTACTTCACTGAGTTGAATTAGTTTGGCATAGCTTGAGAGGGCGTGTTCAATTGGATATGAAATCTCGTCGAAAGCATAGATCATTGTCGAACGAATTAAGTAGTTTAGCGAGGGGTAAATGAAATACTTAGAATGTTGTATTAAAATACTGGCCAATCATGACTGAATTTACGTTGCATATTCGAATATCCAGTATTCTATCACATATTATGAGTATCTCAATTACCAAATCAATTATTTTAAAATTAAAATTAGGTATTTCGCAAATAAAAGTAAGTACTTCAAAATGTTCCATGTTTAGTGATCGAGCAAAACTTTCATTGTAAAATTCTTAGTGATCGAGCAAAACTTCAAAATGTTCAATGCTTAGTTGCGAATTTTTTTTAAAAAAAAATAAAGAAAATATCTAAATAAAATGAACATGTCATCCAAATGCATCTTGGATAGAATGTGAGCATTTGATGAACTTACGTTGCATATTCGAATTTTCAGTATTTTAATACTCATTCTGAGTATCTCATTTACCAAATCAAGTATTTTAAAATTGAAATTAGGTATTTCGCAAGTAAAACTAAGTACTTGACAAAGTTCAATGCTTAGTTGCGAAATTATTTTTTTAACAATAAAAAAAATAATTAAATGAAATGAACATGTCATCCAAATAGATCTTGGATGGAAATGCGAGCATTTGGTGAACTTGCGTTGTATATTCGAATATCCGGTTTTTTATACACATTCTGAGTATTTCATTTACTAAATCAAGTATTTTAAAAATTAAAATTAAGTATTTCACAACTAAAAGTAATTATTTCAAAAAATTCAATTAGTTGCGACTTTTTTTTAAATGCATATTCGAATATCCAGTTTTTTAATATACATTCTGAGTATTTCATTTACAAAATCAAATATTTTAAAATTGAAATTAATTATTTCACAAGTAAAACTAAGTATTTCAAAAAATTCAATTAGTTGCGAATTTGTTTCTTTTAAATGCATATTTGAATATCCAGTTTTTAATACACATTATGAGTATTTCATCTACTAAATCAAGTATTTTAAAATTAAAATTAAGTATTTCACAAGTAAAACTAAGTATTTAAAAAATTCAATTAGTTGCGAATTTTTTTTTTTAAATGCATATTCGAATATCCAATTTTTTAATACACATTCTGAGTATTTCATTTACTAAATCAAGTATTTTAAAATGAAATGAACATGTCATCCAAATGTATCTTGAAAGGAAATGCGAGCATTTGGTGAACTTACGTTACATATTCGAATATCCAGTATTTTAATACAACATTCTAAGTATTTCATTTACCCCTCGCTAAACTACTTAATTGGTTCGACAATGATCTATGCTTTCGACGAGATTTCATATCCAATTGAACACGCCCTCTCAAGCTATGCCAAACTAAGTCAACTCAATGAAGTAATTAAATCTCTTTAATTATTTATCAAGGGTGAATTGCATGTCGTTTTATTAAATCCACTAGCTTTCGACCTACTGAACTATGACTATCGACGTATATCCGACTTCATATTTATCTGTAAATTTTAAATACACGGATTAAGTTACTTGTTCCTATCACGGGATATTCTCTTAAAGAACATTGTCCGGAAATCTTCAAATCTTCGCTCTAAGCCTTTTTTCTTTTTCAAAGCTTTGTGGCTGCTGAAAAGTCCTTGAACATGTCATCCAAATGCATCTTGGATGGAAACGTGAGCACTTGGTGAATTTACGCTACATATTCGAATATCCCGTATTTTAATACTCATTATGAGTATCTCATCTACCAAATCAAGTATTTTAAAACTAAAATTAATTATTTCGCAGATAAAACTAAGTACTTGAAAAAGTTCAATACTTAGTTGCGAATTTTTTTTTAAAAAAATAAAGAAAATATATAAATAAAATGAACATGTCATCCAAATGCATATTGGATAGAATGCGAGCATTTGGTGAACTTACGTTGCATATTCGAATTTCCAGTATTTTAATACTCATTCTGAGTATCTCATTTACCAAATCAAGTATTTTAAAATTGAAATTAGGTATTTCGCAAGTAAAACTAGGTACTTGAAAAAGTTCAATGCTTAGTTGCGAATTTGATTTTTAACAAAAAAAAAATAATTAAATGAAATAAACATTTCATCCAAATGAATCTTGGATGGAAATGCGAGCATTTGGTGAACTTGCGTTGTATATTCGAATATCCAGTTTTTTAATACACATTCTGAGTATTTCATTTACAAAATCAAGTATTTTAAAATTGAAATTAATTATTTCACAAGTAAAACTAAGTATTTCAAAAAATTCAATTAGTTGCGAATTTGTTTTTTTTTTTTAAATGCATATTCGAATATCTAGCTTTTTAATACACATTCTGAGTATTTCATTTACTAAATCAAGTATTTTAAAATTAAAATCAAGTATTTCACAAGTAAAACTAAGTATTTCAAAAAATTCAATTAGTTGCGATTTTTTTTTTAAATGTTTATTCGAATATCCAGTTTTTTAATACACATTCTGAGTATTTCATTTACTAAATCAAGTATTTTAAAATTACAATTAAGTATTTAACAAATAAAACTAAGTATTTCAAAAAATTCAATTAGTTACGAATTTATTTTTGTTTTTTAAATGCATATTCGAATATCCAGCTTTTTAATACACATTCTGAGTATTTCATTTAATAAATCAAATATTTTAAAATTAAAATTAAGTATTTCATAAGTAAAACTAAGTATTTCAAAAATTCAATTATTTGCGAATTTGTTTTTTTTTTAAATGCATATTTGAATATCCAGTTTTTAATACACATTCTGAGTATTTCATTTTCTAAATCAAGTAGTTTTAAAATTAAAAGTAAGTATTTCACAAGTAAAACTAAGTATTTCAAAAAATTCAGTTAGTTACGATTTTTTTTTAAAATGCATATTCGAATATCCAGCTTTTTAATACACATTCTGAGTATTTCATTTACTAAATCAAGTATTTTAAAATTTAAATTAAGTATTTCACAAATAAAACTAAGTATTTCAAAAAATTCAATTAGTTGCGAATTTGTTTTTGTTTTTTAAATGCATATTCGAATATCCAGCTTTTTAATACACATTCTGAGTATTTCATTTAATAAATCAAGTATTTTAAAATTAAAATTAAGTATTTCATAAGTAAAACTAAGTATTTCAAAAATTCAATTAGTTGCGAATTTGTTTTTTTTTTTAAAATGCATATTCGAATATCCAGTTTTTAATACACATTCTGAGTATTTCGTTTTCTAAATCAAGTAGTTTTAAAATTAAAAGTAAGTATTTCCCAAGTAAAACTAAGTATTTCAAAAAATTCAGTTTGTTACGATTTTTTTTTTAAATGCATATTCGAATATCCAGCTTTTTAATACACATTCTGAGTATTTCATTTATTAAATCAAGTATTTTAAAATTTAAATTAAGTATTTCATAAGTAAAACTAAGTATTTCAAAAAATACAATTAGTTGCGTAAAGTTTTTTTTTAAAATGCATACTCGAATATCCAGGTTTTTAATACACATTCTGAGTATTTCATTTACTAAATCAAGTATTTTAAAATTGAAATTAAGTATTTTACAAGTAAAACTAAGTATTTCAAAAAATTCAATTAGTTGCGGTTTTTATTTAAATGCATATTCGAATATCCAGTTTTTAATAAACATTCTGAGTATTTCATTTACTAAATCAAGTATTTTAAAATTGAAATTAAGTATTTCATAAGTAAAACTAAGTATTTCAAAAAATTCAATTAGTTGTGAATTTGTTTTTTTTTAATAAAAAATATTTAAATTAAATATACAAGTCATCCAAATGAATCGGGATTGATGAGTGGAAAGAGAAGATGTACAACCAAAATAAATATTTATATACTTTTTTTATTAATTGAAAGGGTAAAAATGTAAAAATGCATGAAATATGTAGTAAAAGCTAAGTTGGTGTTTTGTCAGGTACTAAATTTTAAAAAAAAACTGTTGGGTACTGAATCTTAAATTAATCTTGCACAGATGTATTTTTCTACAAATTACCCTTAGATGTTTTATATTTTTATTATTTAATTCTTAGATCAGGGATAATAACATATAGTGAATATGTTATGACATAAATATAGTTATCACTTATCATACCTGTCTCATCTATTATGTAAGATGGTATCGTACCAACGTATATATATTTCTGTAACACAAATAATTTTGTTTATAAGATGATTTTACGAGTCAATTTTATAAGATAGATGTTTTATTTAGTTATCATAAAAAAATATTACTTTGTTTTATAAATGACAAAAACTTGTGTGAGACGGTCTCACGGGTTGAATTTGTGAGACGGATCTCTTATTTGGGTTACCCATGAAAAAGTATAATTTTTTATGCTAAGGGTATTACTTTTTATTATAAATATGAGTAGGGTTGACCCGTCTCACATGTTAGTATCCGTGAGACGGTCTCACATGAAACCCACTCTTTATAAATATGATCATGGTTGACCTGTCTCACGAATGTCTAAAAGTAAGATCCGTGAGATCATGACAAGAGATTTTTTTTTTCTTTTTATAATTAGTGATTTTTTTTTTAAAAAATTACAGCATCTTATAAAATATATTTTTATTTTCTAATTAGGGGAAATATTGTCATTTTGCGATCATATGGTATAGATATTATTCCATTTTCAAGTTACAATCACTTTTAAAAAAGAAACTATTTTTTGGTATTATATATTACAAGTCAATGTGCACTATCCTAAAGATGAAGGCTTTCCAAAAGTGATTGATGCATGGTGAAAATTTTATTTGTTATTATTTTGTTAAAGAAACTAAAGATCCATATGTTTTTTTCATCGAGATATTGTTATAATATCGAATTCGAGATCTCGTCTTAATTGAAGTGGTGAAATTAGTTTTTGACGTACATTGTAGTTAGTTGGCTCGGACGATGCTGCTCCATGGGGTAGTGCCCTTAACCATTAATTTGCTGCCAAGTGGCAATTAATTTCAAGCTTTTTAAATAAATAAAAATTTATTAAAAACCTTATGTGTTATGGGCAAAAACGGTTCACTAACCATAGTTCAATTTTTTGAAATGAGAACTCGTCAAATTCGAGGCTCCTTTTTTCCACCTTCATTTTTACGTTTTTTCCCAATCTTTTTTTTTTAATATTAATATATAAATAACAAGAAAATAAATTAAAGCAAATTAATTATGACGGAAAATTCAATAATTTTAAATGAAAGGTTTGTTTTTTTTAACTTTAACATTTTGATTGGTAAGGTTTGTTTAACATCACCAAATTCAATAATTCAATAATTTTAAATAATTTTAAATGAAAGGTTTGTTTTCTTCAAATAACATCTTTTGTGTGTATAAACAAATGTTTAGTTTTCTAATAATTCAATTTCCACAAGAAAATAACGTGCTCTTTCTTCTTTTTAACTTTCTTTTTTTTATTTAGGTTGTTCATGCTCGGTCAAGTGGCAGTTTAGATGATGGTGTGACAAGATTAGATAATTATCTTCTAAGTCTACTATCAAAATGCTCAATTGTTGCTAACAATTTAATAAAATATTAATTATAACAGTTCCGATCTTCCACTAATTTGTCAAACAAATTTCCATTTCATTTACCTCATTGTGGACCGATCATTCATCGAAAATCCAAAAAAATACAAAAAAAAAATGTGAATGCCACAAAAACAGTCATATTCGACAATAATATGCGCATCAATAATTTCATGCTCCTTCAATTATCACGATCCTGTCCCTGCACAACATAATTTTTTTTATGAGAAATCAATTTGTAAAAACGTTTAATTTTCTTCAAAAAATATCTTACTTGTGATGAATGATGACTCCCAAATTGATACGGAAATAAGTTCATCACACTACTTGAATAGAAGTTTGTATTGTCTTTCTACAATTCAAATACAAAAAAGAAGAAGATATAATGCACATTTTTCTTCAATAGTAAAAATTAAAGAAAACTCGGTTACCATTTGATTTGAATACTGGAAAAAATGTTGATTGTGCCCAAATTGAGATTGAAATTGAGGATATGCAAACAGATATTGTGATAGTGAGACATTTGAATGTTGTTGTGATGGTATAGATTTACTTTCCTGTATGTTGATGGCATCTTGTGAACTTTGGCCCTTTTTTTTGGCTCCTTTTGTGCCTAGCAAATAGAAAAAAATTACAAACTTAAAAGTAGATTAACTATATAACAAGTATATGAAATGAAAACTTACTTGAAATTTTAGTTTTTCCCTTTTCTTTGCTTTTGTTTCTCTTAGTATCCCAGTGTCGTGTGATATTTGCATTTGTAACTCCTTTTGCTTTAGCAGTAAGTGGGTTACGTACGCATACTTTAGGCATGTAACCATTACTTGTAATATCATCACACGGTGTCTCATCAACGACACTCAAATTCTGGACAAGATTAGAGATTTCATCTTTTGCTATGTCAACCAATCTATATAATATTTTTCTCGCATCCTCATGAGGTTTGCTCAGTTGAGTTAGATCATACATCGATCTCATTATTTGGTTGACAAACACCATCTCAGATACATGATCACCACCATCACCACTGCAACATTCTTCAAAATCATATTTAACTCTATTTCTTACATTCTTCATCCACCTTTTCAAAATATAACTGTTGGGCAAAACAGTGACATCCATACAGTTAAACATCATCAAAGCATGCTTACACAAAATCCCCATTGTCTCAAACTTATGACAACTACATTTTATTTCATGACGCTGCTTATTGAACACCACATGTCTAACCCTCGAGTTTTCATCATGAGATTTTACTTTGACCTCAAGCCAATTCCAATCACTGCCAAAACAAGATGGTGGTTCAACAAATTTGCAATTCAAAGAATTAACCAATTCAATTTCAAATAACTTGTATATGGAAATCGTGTAAACCTCAGCAGCATTAGTCAACAATGGATGATTTTTTAAAATCTGTGCAGGCTTACCATGACGACAACGAGTATCCTCTGTCTTTTCCTTATTCCGCCAATTATTTTGAATTTTTGCATAATTCATCACAAATTCATACAAAGAACTCATTTTGTTACATACCTTTTCAAAGTCATATTTGTGGCCTCACTCCTCGAAGTAGCCAAAAGTCCCGCACTAAACCTTCCACTACTAAAGGCAGTAGCCCATTTTTCCCTGAGTCTGTACATCCCATTCAACCACCTATGATCATCCAAATTATATGTATCAATCATATATTTCCATGTGGCCTCAAATTCATCTTCAGATTCACAATAAGTCATGCATTTATACCATAACTGTTTAAAAGCTGAATCTCCATTTAAACTCCCAAAGTGTGAAGGAGCATTTTGATTTATATGCCACTGACATAAACGATGATGTGAATGTGGAAAAACTGTTTCGATGGCATTCATCATAGCTTGACATTGATCTGAAAAAATAGTTTGAGGTTGCTTTCCATTCATAGAATCAAGAAATGTTGTAAACAACCATTCAAAAGAACTTTCGGTTTCATCTGACATAAAGGCCAAGCCAAACATCACATTCTGCATATGGTGATTTATACCAGCAAATGGAGCACATATCAAATTATACTTATTTGTTCTATATGTTGTATCAATCGACAAGACATCACCAAAATTTTCATAATCAACCGCACTTCTATAGTCCCTAAAGAAAAAGTTCATCACTCTATCGTCATCATCCAATTGCACGTTCCAGTAAAAGTAATTCTCTTTATTCGCCGTATTTATAAAATATTTAATAAGCGCAGTGGCATCTCCATTCTCAACTTTGGTATGTTTTTTCAGTCGACTCATATGATCATATGCATCCTTTCTAGTAAAACCCAAATTTTCTGACCCACATGCTTCATTTTCCATGAAAGAAACAGCCGCAGAGACAGATATTCCAGCATTTACCATAGCTTCTAGAGTAGACTTTTTTGCATGTGATATATTGCGTGCCGATCTTAACAAGTGAGTTTGATCATGTGCAAACATCTCATGGTTATGCTCTTCCACAAATCTACTCACTCTCCATTGACCCCCATTTTCTCTTGAAATTTTCAATTTGGCTTTACAATTAGTTCTAGTGAGCAGCTTTTGATAAATTGGAATCTTTTTACTAGATCTTTTTTCATCTTTCAAACCTTCACATGAGCAATTGAATTCCTTTGATTGAAGTTCATCACTATGGGAAAAACATCGCTGTTCACCCTTCCTTACACTAAATCCCTTGGCATGTGCGTATTGACAATACAATAAATAAGCTTCTTCAAGAGTGTTCACAATCTTACCCACTTCTAGTTTGCTCTTCAAAACATCGACAATGAAATTTTCAGGTTGCACCTCTCCATTTTCTTGCATAGAAAAATTAGGGAGTCCAGGTTGCGTTTTTGGAATCAGATCAATTTCAGTTTCTTCCCCGTAGTCTTCCTCCAACTCTTCAAGTGCCTTTGATTTCTCATCTTCCATTTCCCAAAAAAAAAGACCAACTGGATCTAATTTAAAAAAAAAAAACAAATTAGATGAAGGAAACATACATGTATTCAAGTACCACATATTACAAAAATATGGACATAAACAAGAGAATAATCTACTGTATTTTACTTTTTAAAAAAATTACATGGGTTTAATGTAGAGTTTAGGCAGTCTTTTAATATGAAGCGGAGCTCTTGGTGCTTACTCTATAATATTTCAAAATTGAATATAAGTAGAGGACTGGAATTGTTATTGGATGCGTAAATTGTTTCTCCGTGGACATGAGGATTCGGAGCCCCCCTTTTCGTAAATAATATTGCAATTACAATTGATATGGTTTGAACCCAAAACTATATCGGGAGATCGATAGCTCTTCTACTGAGCTATATTCCGCGTCGTTTGCATCAAACCCGTATTTCAAATTGCTTTAAACATTAAATATTAAAAATCTTGGAGCTTTGATTCTTAAAATAATATTTTGGTTTTCTCCCTACCATCTATATCTCTGTTAGATAGCTTTTATTCAGTTTGTTTTTTTCTTACTCCGTGTGATAGTCAAACATGAATATTTGGTCCTTAAATCATCGATTAATACAGCAAAAAGCAACAATAATTAAAAAAATTACAGACATACAAAATTAGATGAACAAGGATAAAGAATAAAAAATAAAAAATAATAACCTATTCTTGGGCAGAAAGTTGCAAAATGGACCAAAGTGGTGGAAGTTTTGTTCTGATTTTTTGAGAGATGACGGCGGAAGAAGGAATGAAGGTCAAATGCTTTTTTAAAAATAAATCATTTTAAATAATTGAACCATGGTTAATGAAACGTCCAAATTGAGATAACACATAAAGTTTTTAATAAATTTTTATTTATTTAAAAAGCTTGAAATTAATTGCCACTTGGCAGCAAATAAATGGTTAAGGGCACTACCCCATGGGGCAGCATCGATGAAACCTAGTTGGGGATGTGAAGTTTCCTTATTTTTAGTGATAAGATTTTTAATGAAGTAGGATATTTGATGTCTCTAGATAAATATGTTGGGCACCATTTTTCATACCCAAAGGTTTTAAAATTTTAGTTTCGATACTTGAAATTATCATTGGACGTCATATGTTATTTAACATTCATAAGGTGTTTAGTTTGTATACCTGTGCGTAAATTATGCTGGGCTCCAAACCAATTCAGAATTAGCGGAGATGACTCTTCTTGTATCTATTTTCGAACAGATCTCTGCATTTGAATGTCTAATCGGATCCACGATCAGAGATTTTGTTCCTTGTTTGGATTAAACTAGAAATTGAAAAAAATTTTGTTTTGAGACCGAAACGTATGAATTTTCAAAATCTGGAGTCGGTGTAGAGTCAGCGAGACTATGCGGTGATGGAAGTGTTGGCCAAAAATTTCTTCACCGAAATTATGGTGATGGCCGAAGGTTTATTGCAAGGGGAGAAAGGATTTTGTGAACTTTTGTATGCAAAAAAATTCTCATGTTTTGTGCCTCTTATGACGTATTTATAGAGTATGATTCTTGATACCATCAGAAATCTCTCGCCCAAAAATATTCTTAATCTTTGTCTCACCAGGACTCTTAATTTTCATTAAATAAAATTATCATATTATTATTTATCATGTATTTATCAATTTTTGATAATGCAATACATGATATATTAATAATATATACACATATTTATATCTCTATAAAAATGTATATATAAACATTAATATATTTACACATGTACTTTTATTACACGCAGAGATATATTAATTAAATCAAATAACAATTATTAATTTATCTAATTAACTTATTAGCTAACTAATTCTAAACCCCTTCAGTATTTTATGAGAATTTGTACATAATAATAGGCACCCCTACTAGTACTATCATTTAATCAGTAAATTCTAAATTTACTAAATAAATGATTCTGAACTCATTATAACTTCGATCGACGATCTGATTGCACATATTTGTCAAAGATACAAGTCTTGTTCATATAATAAAAATAGAAAATTTCGAAGATCAAAACTTTTACTCAACATATTGGGTAGCTGTCAGTTTAGTTAACTCCTTTACAAAAATAGATATTTCTACTCTCCTTCCTTAATTAGCTGTTAAGCTAACTTTCATTTTTCTATCCTATGAAATCAATTTATAAAATTCTTTATAAGCATTTTGTTTCAAATCAGTCAAACTATTGTCACCAAACTCAACTCTTTGAACTTTGACTTTCTCAATGGGAACACAAAATCCGATATTTGTATTACCTTCAATGTTTCAGGGATACAACTAGCTGTAAGTTTACATCGAAAATAACATTTATTCTTATTCGGGCTTATCTTAATTACCCCACTTCTTTTCATCAACTCCTTGATCAAGAATTTCAGAATTCATTTTTTATTGTACCCATCAGATCATGAAGCAATGCTGATAAGATCGTCTAGTAGCATTGCCTCATAATCCTCTAGGTATCGCTGATAGTACCTGCAGGAACCTTAAGTCATGGTTAGCATACAATACTGTCCATTCAACTCATATATCCTGATCGAATTTGCAACCATTGGTATATCGAGAATTGCATATGAATTCGATAATGATATATCTTTGATTAATAATGACATGCTATCTGCAACTGAGGAAACACTTTCCAAAATGCACACGTCTTATTATGGTCAGAGATTCCTTACATTATTAACTCATCAGACCATATAGGATATCTTCATTCGTAGGCAACGGTAAATCCCCGACTATAATGAATTTGCTCCTATGTATTTCGAAACTATACCCAATCTCACCACTTGATGACCCTCAATGCAGTCGATAACTGATCAAAATGCATGCAAGTACGCAGAGCCCCTACATTGTCCTACGTCAAACGACTAATGATGTAGAACCATAACCGTAGACCATTCCATTCGATAAGTGAAAACACTTGGACAGTCCGAGGAGGGTAGTTCAGTGCATCATCATATGATCACTCATCTGTATGAATTGACTTCAATAAAACATGGCGTTTACATCACATATGCTAATCTCGAGCTCAAGCGACATTTATTCTTATTTTATGCGGCTAATACGACTTGGAACCTGTCTAGAATATATGTTACACTTCCTAATGTGTTTTATGATCTTACGTTGCGAGACAGACCTCATGATACCAATTATATAATTCAAGAACTTTATCTATGCAGCTTTCATGAGTATACAAATAAAACATAATGTCATAATTGGATAAAACTGTAAAATATTATTAAAATTAAGTTCGTTAAGCCAAACCACAAGTTAGTTCGCTAGGCAGCTGCTCTAACAAAATCAGTCTACTTCTGTATTCATTTCTTGTTATGTCCTATCCTAGAGGTCGATGCATGGACTCACTAGTCGGCTACCTTCTCGAGGTGGGAGTCGGCTGTATGACCGTTCAGGTTCAAAAATAATGGGCACTCGGGTTTCAGGAATGTCGATGTACCCGTATGTCCAAGATACAAGTAAAAACGATGGCATGTATGTCCATGGCATCAACCACCCACTCATCTTACATGAGAAAAGAAAGATTGTAAGTGGAAGTTGGGTCTTCCAAAGCAAGATAGATGAAAATGAAGTGGGTCTTCGCAGCAGGACAAAATACTCGAAAGCAAAAACCACCAACCAGAACGTGGGTCTTCTTCAATGGCTTAGGACGCATGCGGGAAAAGTTCATCAAACTTTATATCAAAATGTGAATATTTATGCTAGGCAGAAACTTTACTAAATATGTTCCATTTAGAAGGTCAATACACCCATATGAAATTACAAAAAAATTATATTGAAACCATATTATTACTCGGTCTTAAAAAGGTTTTAATCAAACCATTACGCCCGAATCTTATCTTCCGAGCATGTCGAATTTTAAAGCTCTTCGACAAAGGACAACTTGTTTCAAGATTATGTCATCCAAATCATACTTATAAGTTGAAGGACAAAAAGTCTGCAGTATACATGTACCATTGCAAACCCAATAATCCAGCTGCTGTTACAAGACTAAGAATCTGGGAAAAAAGTAGATATATTATGAGAAAAAGCGTAAGAACTCAAGTCTCCATCATCTGTGGTTAAGACGTTCTTGATACATACTGTGCATACAACGCACAATATATACAGTTCTTGCCCGTACAAACGGAGAATAGGGCAATAGGAAATAGAATTCCGGCACAAAGGAAACAAGCTACTTATGAAATAGCTTCATCTTTTCGGCATTTTACCAGCAGATTCTTCAGATGGTAAACAATATTACACACAAAAGGGTGGTTCACTCTGATTCAGTCTCTTCAGTATTACTACCCTCAGTTTGTATCTCGGGGAGGGTATCAGGATCCAAGCGGGCGTTTGTCTCCTCCAAGGAATGGGAAGAATCAGATACATCAATTGAATCAAGTTGAATTTCTTCGGAATTTTCGGTGTTTTCAGATTCCAAGCTCTCATTTGCACCATCCTCTGCATAAGATTTCTCAGCATCAATTACATCATTCGTTTCTGTTGAAGAATTTATTTTATTTGACATTTCAGACGATTTCAGGGTGTTCGACTCTGCATCTTTGGTTTCATCAGGATTCGTTGAGTTAGAAACAAAATGATTATCATCTACGACTAAAGTGGAATTATCGGCCTGCTCGTCGATACTTTGCAAGTTTGATCTTTCCAAAGAAGTACCCTCAGATAGAATTTCCTGATCATTCGTCTCTGTTGAGATCTCCGTTGAGCTGTTGCCTGTTTTCAAATGATCGTCAGAGACTTCTGTCACCGTGGTGTTTAGAGATGAGCCATTTTCAGAGCCGTCCATCACATTTTGCTTATCTTCACCAATTGTTACATTTGAATGTTTCTCATCCAGAGCCATTTCACCACCTACCTCCAGCTCTTTCCTCTTCTCGCCGCCCATATCAGTTTCTTCTAAAATGTTATCGGGGTGTCCATTAACGTTTTCATGATTTTGATTCTCTCTTTCAGTGGTCTCTACTTGGGTATCATGCGTTACTGCGCTAGAAGCATCATCAGCTTTGTAATGTTCCTCGCGTGCCTCGTGGGTACCTGTATCATCTCCATCATGATCACCTTTCTCTATGAAACTTTCCTTCTCCATTTGCCCATCTTCGGGATCTTTTTCTTCATTCTCATTCTCACCGTCGTCGTCCCTCTCCTTCTCACCATCTACAAATTCTTCTTCACTATCAATCTCTGAATCTATTTTCTCTTGTCCACGATCTTCTATCTCATCATCTCCACTTTCCACTTTTTCATTCTCAGTATCTTCAACTTTCTTGTCTTCCAACTCATCTTCTTCATGCTTATTTTCATCCACAACTCCAGTTGTTTCCTCCTCTTCTTCTGCTTCTTCGTCATGCTTCTCATTCTTAGTGACAGTATCCTCCTCTTGGGGATGGATATCTTTTCTACCAAGTTTTATAAATGTGCCACTACCTCCTCTGCTAATCGATGCTTTCGCATCACTTTCATCAAATTCTTTCTTCTTATCATGGGAGTGCTTAACTTGGTATATCAACCAAAAACAAACAGCAAGTAACAAAAAAATTTGCAGAACATGCTTAACCTTGATTCCCTTGGATCTCTGGTTCCGATTGGGAGTCTGCCTGGACATAATGATTTCCTCGTGACGTATTATTCGCTACTTCTCATTTCCCACTGCTGAGTGCACAAGATCATGCCACAATGTTAAATATGTAAAAGAAAAATTACTCAATACTAGGGAAAAATCAAGCATTATTCTGAAATATTAATTCAGTGGACTCCCATTATGATTTGTTTAAGGAATTGAACAGTTCCTCCTGCCAATATCATAGCCAGAACAAACTTAGAAGCCTAACATGGCAAACTTGACAATAACGATGTCACAAAACCCATTGCATAAACAAATTCATAAGTTGCCAGCGTGAACATGCCTTTTTTTTTGTGATAAACTCTTAGTGTGCAAACATAATTATTTATGATTCAGATAAAGTAAAAAAAAAGAAGAGAAAAGCAAAAAATGGTTCCCTGATATACGTGGGTCGCACAGCACGGCTCATGTTGCATCTGTAAAACTCACCTAATTTTTCTCTTCATTTATATAAATAAAAAATTAAGACTGTGTACTTGTCAAGGATTTTTCCTTTTGGAACCTATCTCTGATTGATACACAACATAAATGCCAATGGCAAGCCTAAGGATGGAATAACTCACTACTAACAAAATGTACATTCTTGAGCTAATGACATCATTCCATAATCCAGAAAGATTGATATTTCTAGGCAAAACTCAAAATAATTGAACTCCTTTCACGGGATTTTTGCTTCACAAATATCACTCAATTTTCTCGTATAAGTTGTACATATTCCATCTCAAAATAAAGGTCATTATCCTATTGTCTTTGCAAACCAAAAGCACAAAGGAACATATATAACTTATCTTACGAAAAAATATACTGATACAACCCCCTACAATTCATCCCAAGAAACCAAATTTTTTAACCAAAACTGATTTTTTTTTTTTATCTATTTCTCATGCAAGTCCTTGGTGTCAAAATATCCAGAATCTTGCAGTTTGCATTGGCTGACCAAAAAATGAAACGCAATGGTAGTAAATCAGTAATACACCTCTTCGACTAACTGGTTTTTTACCAAATTAATACTCCAGAATTTTAAAATTTTTGAATTTGAACGATAAAAAGATAATCATAGAAGCTTTGACAGACTTAGATTCATATCCATAACCCTCAAATTTTACTTTTACTTCAATATCACTAATAGAAAGAGAAATTCAGGACCTAAATAAAGCTCAAAAGATGGTAAAATTGGGAAAATATAATGAAACAAGCACAAGTCAAAGATCAAATCACAGGAAAATCAAATACAGACTTTCCACAAACTATGAGCTTCAACAGCACAAATTAGAAAATTATTGAAACCAACATCCCAGGTCAATGGAGTCAAAATCAAATCTTATGCTAAATACCAACTACCCATTTCCATAAACAATCAAGAAAAGTAACAAACTGATTACCCAAGTTCAAAGATCCAAGCTTTCACTCATTATTCACTTCAGCACTCAAGAAAAAATCAAATTGTTCCCAGCAATCACTTGGTAAACAGCAAAATCAGCAGATAAACATATACAGTAACATAATACAAGGACAAGATACCTGAAGAAGATGACAGCAAAAACTGCAGCGGTCACGAGACAGATTCCAGCAGTTTCTGACGCAGAATTCAATTATCAATCTATTTTCTCCCTTCAATGGGACAACTCTCCGATTTATGCTACAGAGCAGAGAGAGAGAGAGAGGGGTTGACCGTAGAATCTACAGATGGAGTCGGGTCTGCACCGCAAAGAATCCGGATCTTGCTAGTAGAGAGGAGGAGATGTCTATAGACCATAGCACGAATAGCGTCTTCGAGAAACCATTCGGGTCGGGTATAAGTCCGGGCCAGGTCCGCCGGATCGGGTCTTGCTTTAGATGGAGTGGAGGTGTAGATTTGATAATCTATAGACGAATTCGTCCCTCAAAGACGATTCGGGTTTTTCGAATTATTATTTATAAATGTTTTAAGATTTTTATTTTAAAAATTAGTTGTTAAAATATTTTAATTAATATTATTTAGAGTCCAAATGTATATTCAATATATTCAGTATTATAAGAGATTTTTATTATTATAATATTTATAGGAGTAGGTCTTTTGTAAGACGGTCTCACGAATCTTTATCTGTGAGACGGATCAACCTTACCGATATTGATACTCTTAACATAAAAAATAATGTTTTTTATGGATGACCCAAATAAGAGATCTGTCTCACAAAATACGACCCGTGAAACTATCTCACACAAGTTTTTGTTTATTTATAGACCCGTTCGATGTGTCTCACTACATACTGCAAACATGTGTTGATAAGATCGAACACACATAAAACTTTGATATCCTTCTCGACAAATAAATAAATATCACATACGCAATAATACATACGTACACACACATATATTATATAAAAGATTAGGTGTAGAGATTAATAACGTTAGCGTTAGTGGACGATCTAAGAATTTAATTTAATAAATTATATATTATTATCAAAAAGATATAATAAATTTTATATACAAAACATTTTAAAACTCATTTGAGAATTGAGTAGATATCTTATAGAGATGGTCTCACGAATTTTTATTTGTGAGACGGGTCAATCCTACCGGTATTTACAATAAAAAGTAATACTCTTAGCATAAAAAGTAATACTTTTTAATGGATGACCCAAATAAAAGATCTGTCTCACAAAATACGATAAATGAGACCGTCTCACACAAATTTTTCCTTGAAAATTTTATTTTACTTTTTCAAACATTTTAAATTTAATTTGATTCAACAACGAATAATTGATCAAAATTAACAGATTTAAGTTTCATTATTCAAGAATTGCAATTTTTAATCTCTCAATCATAAAAAAATTCATTTTTTAATACATTCACATCACACAATAATTACAACATTTAAACATTAACCTGAGACAAAAGAGATTTCATGTGTGTGCCTATTCTTGAAACTTGAGATACCAAAATCATGAGACTAATTTTACGGGAAAATTTCATAGAAAACTTACATACAAAAGTAAAAAAAAAAGTTCAAAACACTATTAATTATTTTGGGCTCTAAATTTGGGATGGGCTGTAATCCACCATAGTCCTAATATAGATCCATATTTGCTCGGTGTGATATTTTATTTATGAAATTATAATGTAGGATCAATCGTTCGTCGCTTTACCAAAAGTTATAGTTAGTGATAATAACACAACTCGAATATTTTAAACTGTACAGCAGTTCAAGCATCACGGTTCAATCACTCTACCAAGTAAAAAAAAAAACTATTGCACTTAACAGATCATATTACTGTTATTCTGTTACCCTGAAATCAATTCTTTTGTTTTGTATTTGGCATGTTTTTGTTTAATGATGTGAATTGTGAATGATTTTATTTTGGAAAGTGTCATTGGTATTTTCATTAATTTTAAAAATGTTCGTGTTATTCTATAATATAATTATTCAAAGAAATTTGAGCTAACAATTGTCAATTGTGCAGTTCCATTGAAGCGCGGGGTATTATTTATTTGAGTATGTCTCTTGTGAGACGGTCTTGCGAATCTTTATTCTGTGAGACATGTCAATCTTACTGAGATTCACAATAAAAAGTAATACTCTTAGTATAAAAATTAATAATTTTTCATAGATGAATCAAATAAGAGATCCGTCTAACAAAATACGACCCATAAGACCGTCTCACACAAGTTTTTGCCTATTTATTTTCTCGAGCCAAACTACTATGCCTTAGATACAATTGTAAATTTGATTCCGTAAATCAGAATAATTTTAATTTTGTAAAATTGATTAATTTCAATTT
Source organism: Primulina eburnea (assembly GCF_022965805.1). Classification (NCBI taxonomy): domain Eukaryota; kingdom Viridiplantae; phylum Streptophyta; class Magnoliopsida; order Lamiales; family Gesneriaceae; genus Primulina; species Primulina eburnea. The sequence goes on from NC_133113.1 coordinate 2,715,813, forward strand.
AATATTATAAATGTTTTTTTTCCCACAATTTTGGGTCGTTATGACGAAGTGGTGAAATAGGTCGGCTTTATTTTAAAAATATTATAAATAAAAAAAACTAATTATAAAAATGTTACAAAATTAAAAGTTTTACAAAACTAATGCAATCCGGGAGCCAATGCTACGGATTCACAATTAAAAATAAAAAAATAAAAAAAAAACAATTAAAGAAAGAGCCAATGCTACGGATTCACAATATCCGTAACCTCCCACCCGTGAACTTCCTTGTGTTTTTTCGCTTATTTAAATGTGGTGCGTCCTCTTCATTTTCTCACCGAAGTCGAGCAAAAAGCCTCAGGAGCATTAATAAAATATAACAAGTGTGAGAATTTTGCAAAAAATATAACGGCTTGTTATATTTTATATTTTTAATATTATTATGTTATAAAATTACTAAGCCGAATACTAAAATTGTTGATGTTTGAAAAAAATCTCAAAGTTCATATTTTAAATGTAATTATATTATATTATTTAAATATGAGAATGAGTTAATATTAGCGGCTTATAATTACAAATGTTTAAAAATTTAATTTTTTTATATAAGTCATACTAATTTTTTTTATTATTATAAAAAACAGTGGTATTATTAAATACAAATTTTAATTAAATTGATTTGACAATATAAATTGTAATAATAATGAAAAAAATTTGTAAGTGATTCTTGAACTTTTATTATGATTGTATACATTATGTCATGATTTTAATAAATGTGTAAGAAATTCATAATTAAATTTTGTTGTGATTGTATACATTATGTCATAGTTTTTGGTGAAGACATGGATATTGTGAGGGCCTTACTTTACGTAGGTGGCTACAACATTATTGAAGATGGTAGGGTTGGATATAGTATCCCCGCAACCAAGCCCATTAAAATCCCTCGGTCTACTACATTTTCTCAACTGGTGAATTATGTGCATCGGAAGCTAGAGATTGACCAATCAAAATTCTGCATCAAATTGTCAACAAAATATTGTTATAGCTCGTTGTCTCGTTACATTGAAGAACATGTCTATATAACAGATGATGATAGTCTACAATTTATGTTTGAGTTGCCGACATTGGATTGCATGTACTTGTATGTTGATTCATCGTCAATGTTACAGAACGTAAGTGGTTACGATTTTGATGTAGTCATGGTTGGGGAACAATAGGTTTAAATGAAGTGGGACCTTCTATGTATCACGTCGATGAACATTCAGCTCAGACATACTCTGTGATCGATACTGGTCCTTGGGATCACAATATCACGGGTCACACTGAAGAGGACTATGCATGAGGGATGAACAGAACACGAGAATGAAATTTTACTTCAGCGGGTTGGGATCATCATATCACGATTCATCAGAAGTTGATGTCGCATGGGGTTCTAGTAGAACATGCCAATTGGATTTAAATTCATGTGCTGATGAAGAAAATACCACAAATGTCAGACATTTTGATAGTTCCGCCTGAGACTGCAAATATTCCCGCCCCAATCACGGAACACATGCTTGAGCAAAATGATTTATTTGGGGACAGTTCGCATCATGTCATGAATAGTGATGATGATTTGTATGCTACATCAAGTGACGGAGAAGATGAGCATGACATTGACAATGCAAATGAAGGGACCTGCCCTTCTACCATCCTGTCAAGCATATCTCTCATTATACGGACCGGATGATGATCCGTGTGTGTCCAAGGGAATCCGCGTTCTCCACCTGCAATTTATAAAAGTACACAATAGTTTCATTAAAACTAAATAACAAAATAATAATAATAAATGTTAATTATTTTTATTAGTACCGTGCGCCGTATGATGGGAATGGTAGACCCTGAAGCACATCCGCAGCCTACTCTTGTGAAATAGATACCTGTTGCGCTCTATCAGGGCAAAGAAGAGTGATTTTAGACCACACCCAAATCTGCAATAACATACAACAGAAATAGTCAAATCATAAGAAAAATTAAGTACAAAAAATATAATGACCGTAGAAGTGTAAATATAACTGCAATATCTGAATAGGGCCACACAAATCGACCTTTAATCTCATTGATGTGTCGCACAACTCTCTATAAAGATATGCCAACACAGCAGAACCCCAGCTAAACATATTCACTAATTCTATGTCCTCAAGAAACTGCAAATACATATGTTTCACAGCAGCACCTTCCGAGTCCGGAAACATACATCCACCAATGATCATTAATGCAACACAACGGGAATATTGTGCCACGTCCTCTTCAGTGCTTTCATCATTAATCATATTATTTAGGCAATGGTCTAGCAAAGCGGTCAGATAAAGATGTACACCTTTAATTTGAGAAGATGTAGGCGTAAAACCCAACCAAGTAGCGCAGCCCTGTTGTAAGGTATGTTTGTTGTACGCGGTATCTAAACCAGTGATGGGAATGCCATCAATATTCAACCCCCAAATAAGGGCAACGTCCTGCAGGGTGATTGTTGCCTCGCCCACGGTAAGGTGAAATGTGTGTGTCTCACGACGCCATATCTCAACAATGGATGTAAGCAAATGATTATCATAATATTTAATATGACCACACTGAATGACACCTTAGAAGCCCATGCGTGCAAGACATAGGCGGACATGGAAGTGAATTCCAGCATTAAGTAATCTCCAAAGACATTTGTCTGATCGGCGTGGCGGAATTATTGCATCCATGTTTTCAGCGTTAATATTAGTTGATATGTGTATCCCACAAATACAACACATTCTCCGTATTTCCAGCCATCTTGCAAACAATAAATCATTAGTTAACAAATATTATATTTTATATCAACAAAATTTAACTACATATTTTATAGTAAACAAAATTTATTTGTAATTTACGGCTAAAAAAAACATATATGTTGATGACAAATTAATAATAAAACTAATTACTGTAAATTAAAAAATTTCTTTTAAAAATCAATAATACTTTATAAAACGTAACATGTAATTATAAAAAATATATTAGTAATAGTTATTATTAAGTATAGTAATAGTTATAAAACGTATACATAGTAATATTAATTTATTATAACATGTAATTAGAATAGTTGAAAAATAGTTATTTATTATAACATGTAATTATTAAGTATAGTCATAGTTGTAATTAATTTAAATATATTTATTATTATTACTTAAAACTACTATGATGCGTTCATAAAGTGATGGATAATTCAACAATTCTAAATTATAGTATTATAATTCCAATAATACAATTAATATTATAACTATTGTTATTACTTAAAACAACTATAATTAACGAATAATAATAAATATAATAAACAAAAATAATTATCATTACCTCTTAGTATTTTGAAAAAATGCCGAAGATTTGTGCTAATGAATAAATGAAAAATTCGGAAGACCGGTACCGGAAAACAACGTGCTAGGTGCTCGGCGATCGAAAGCAAATTGAGGAAAATGAAGAACGAGAGCTCACGGTGAATGAACGAAGGAGGTGAGCTAATTTAAAGAAGGGAGCTCACGGATTCATTGAATCCGTGAGTGGTAAAAAAAAAAATTAAAAAAAATCAAAAAAAAATTGAATCCAGAAATCAGATTTCCGGATTGTAATATTTTTACAACACCCCACATTTTGTTATATTTTAATATATATTTTTAAAATAATATTATTTTTACAAAAACCCGAAATAAGTCTGCATACTATTAATGTATTTAACACCACCTCAGTATTTTGATAAAAAATAAAATTATTAAAAAAATAATTAATTATATTAAACTGAATTCTGACTAATTATAGGAACATAATAAAATTTAGAAGAAAAATTTTCAAAAATAAAAATAAAAATTAGATGAACTTGTACGATTAAGAGAATGTTTGCAATCATTAAAATGATAATTGGCTTTTAAGCTTAAAAAATTTATTTTTGTGTGTTTCTTAAACCTAAATTTTGCATTTATTATGTTTAATTTAATTAAAACCCATAATCTGGTGGGATGTTCATCCAGCTTTTACAAAAGTGATTATTATAACGAGGTAATGTTTGAATCAATTATTTATCAAACCTATCTATTTCTAATTTTTATTTTCTTAATTTTTTTCAAATACTACACATTTTTTTATTTAATTTTCTCTATTTCTTCATAATCTACAAAACTTAATCACTTCTTTAAAACACATAAGCTAGTTGTTGTATAAGCTCTCGCTCTTTCTCCCTAAATTTACTATTTTTCCTTATGTGTTAACGAACTAACCTTTATTAATTTTATAATTGGGTTCCCTATGATAAATATGCCTTTGAGTTGAAAAAACATGTAACTAAGTGTATTTAAGGGTGAATATTGGGTTAAAATCAAATCGAATTTCTTAAAATTGAACCAATCAATTTTTTTTGACGAAAAAAACAATCAAAATTTACTTCTAATACTAAACAACTAAAAATCGGCTATTTCGATCGTTAACCAAGATAGTCTAACTTTTAAGTTTTTTTTTTTAAATCAAGTTTAAATTAATAAACATATAATATAAAAATGAATAAATAAATTTAAATTTTATTTGTTATTTTTTTGTCAACATCTAATTCTATTATCAAATGAAGTTTGATTAGAATTTTGTAATATTTTTGTCTTAATAAATTTTATCTGAAATTTTAATAAAATCCCATTATATTTTCTTATAGAAATTCGGTTTGTTTGGTTTTAATTGAAATTAATTTTGTACTAAAATCCAAAACCGAACCGAAATAATTGATATTTTTAAAAAGTGAAACTAAACTTCAGAACTGTGTTGGAACATTTTTGTAATGCCCGATTTTTTATTTTTTTTTTAAAAAGTTAATGTTCACGAGGTTACTATTCAAACTTTGCTGCGCTAGAATCGTAGCGCTTAGGCGCTAGAGCTGCGAGATTTTTGGCGTTGAGGCGCTAGAAAGTGGCCCTGCGGCGCTACAGACACGAAAAATCAATATGTAAACTTACTTTCACCTCATCTAATCATTATTTCCATTTTTCGTCCTCCTTCGCTTTCGAAACTCTTTCTCTCCTTCCATTGCTAAACTTCTTCTTCAATTTACGGGAGATTTGCTCAAGGAAAATATGAAATGAAGGTAGATTTGTGATCCTATCATCACGGGCTTCAAGATGACGTAAGTATTTCCCAATTTTATTCAAGTTTGGAAATGAGTTGAAATTTGGAATTGATATTTGAGATATTAAGATGTTGTATTTGAGTTGGTTTGAATTTAAAAATGATATGAGAATTGTTTCTTATTTATGTGCAAAGAACAGTTTTTACACCTTATGTATTTTGTGTATATGGAATAGTTGTGTTTGGATTTTGGAGATAGGGTCTTCATCAAACTTGTAGATCATCAAGTTAGCTTCGATTTGATTCTTGAATCACTCAATTCCAGGAAGAAATGAAAGAGATATGTGATTTGTACTAAAACTGGTCTGGAACTCCGAGTTAGTGCATATTTGTGTATATGCCTTCTGTTTATTCGAATTCTGGGATTTATCAATTTGAATTATTAATTTGATGTTCCAATAAAATTTATAGAATATTGTCTTGTCATTGAAATGATACCAAATTGGCTTGATTCAGTTTGATATTGAGGAAGTTATGCTCAAAATACTAAAATGTGCCAGAAATGTATTGACGCAGAATCCGTGGGAATTATGTTGTATGTTTCAGATTATGAACGACTAGGTAAATGACTTTATTTGGCAAAAATTTGTGAAGAATAATTTTTGGGCTGTGAGTTTTCTTGTATATTTGATTTGCGATCTTGATTTGAGGCAGTATTAAGTTAATTATGAATTTTGTACAGAAACTGCTCTGTTTTGATAAATGATCCGAATTCTTGAGTTACAGTAGATTTCAGAGATTCAAGACTTCTCAAATATACCTTTCGATCTTCTTTTGGTAATATTTGAAAGGTATGTTACGGTCGGTAACATACGAGGTAAAATCATCATTTTTATTTTAAATTGAAAATTCTATGGCTCGATGAATTACTTGTGATTTGATGATTATTGTTGTCTTCAGATGAATTTATTATGATATCGAGATTATGATATTGATTTGCATAATTACATAGCATATTGAGGCACTTGTCGATTCAGATTTGATATGACGGAGGTCGCCTTGATTTATTGATTTGTTGGACGTATGTGCCTATAGTTGAGTTGCCATAGTGTATTCGGAGGTCGCTACTATGGCCTGAACACTCTCTATAGACACACCATAGTCCTGAGATTGTAGAACACAAACCCCACCCCGAGCGGATGAGTCGGTGGATGTTTCTGGGGGATTCTATTCCCTTGGGTACTCTATGATCAGATGATTCACTTGATCTTGAGATTTATTGATAGCCCAAAACTTCTGATCAAGCATTGCATTATATCGCATCTTTATGAATTTCATATGAACTATTTGTCATTTTGATTCTCATATGTTATTGATTGTATCATACTGGTTTTATACTCACGGGCATGTCAGCTATCTCTTGTTTTCATGTGTCTAATATTAATGTCGGACCTGGGGCCCCACAATTTCATGTTCGCAATCTTTATTTTGATCTCAACAAAATTTATTGTTTTGTTTCTAACGAATTTACCTAAGTGTGCAGAAAGTTGAAACTAATCAGGCTTTGAAATGATCAGTTACCGAGCCAAAACTAAAGTTATCGAAATGCAAACTGAAAGTGCTAACTGATTGACCAAACTGAACCAGTCCAACTGTTATATCAAAGACCAGTTCCACTGATTGTTCAGATGATAAGTGGTTCAACAAAAGACCTTCAGAAGCCCGGATAGCCGATGAAGAGTTTAACTGATGAAGAGCCCAGCTGGCCAGTTCAACTGAATCAGTGAAATCAGTTCAGCTGACGAGTCAACTGATTTAACCGGACCAGCTCAAGACCAATTCAGAGCATCAGTTAGGAGCGGATTCCTAAAATTGATGGAAGATTTAGCTGCAACAAATGTGCGATATGATGTACTCGAGACAGAGTTTCAGGAGTCGAAGAAAGAAAACGATTTGTTGAAGACCACGTCTTCTGGTTGTTGACATGTCTCAAGGAGCACATATGCAACCACTCTTGCAGCCATACGGCAGTGCATCCACCCACACAGCTCCAGCGGTCGCTTCATAGCAGGAGAATCACGTAACGGCCGCTTCACCGCCAGACCATTGCACAAACGCTATATTGAGTCATCACATGACTTGGGCTACAACGATGACGATGGATACGAGAATGGTGATGGTGATGGACTATGAAGATTACAACGATTACAAAATCGAGACACTAATGAGGTGTCACTCACCCATTGGATGTGATGAAATATAAAAAAATTGTGTATCCAATGGGTGAGTGACACCTCATTGGTGCTCACAAAGGTGTGCATGATATCAAAACTTTATATATATATATATATATATATATATATATATATATATATATATATATATATATATATATAATATCGGTCATATTTAGTTTGATATATATTCACTACAAAAAACGGTATGATTAGCGACGCTTTCATAAAAAACCGTCGCTCAAATAGCGACGGTTTTCATTTTCCGTTGCTATATAGCGACGGTTCTTATATACACCGTCGCTTTTTAAATTATAGCAACGGTTTTATAAAACCGGTCGTTAAAATAGCCACGGTTTTAAAAAATCGTCGCTATAATAGCCACGGTTTTAAAACACCGTCGCTATAATAGCCACGGTTTTATAAAACCGGTCGCTATTATTGCGACTGTTCCACACACCCGTCGCTATTTTGTGCAACAGGTTAAACAAAAGCGACGGTCTTGTGTCCTACCATCGCTACTATAGCGACAAATTTTCATAAACTGTCGCTAAACTAAACAGACGACGGTTTTATTAAACACCGTCGCTTGTGTGAAGCGACGGTTTAATATTAAATAGTCGCTATATTAGCGACGAAAAAAAACCGTAGCTATATTTAACGTCGGTTTAATTAAACCGTCGTTATCTTCAAAAATAACAACGTTTTTAAAAAAACCGTCGTCACTTTTGGCGACGTTCAAAGTTAACCGTCGCCGATTTAGATCGGCGACGGTTTCTAAAATCTGTCGCGATTAGCGACTGATTTTGAAAATCCGTCGCTATTAGCAATCTGTCTATAAATTGTCGCGTCTTCAACTGATTTTCTTCACAATATGGGCCCTGTACAATTTAGGTGGATGTATCCCTTTGAAAGATATCTATGTACATTGAAAAACACGGTGTGTAACAAGGCACGAGTAGAGGGTTCCATATGCAATGCATATTTGGTTAAGGAGGCTGCTATATTCTGTCAATATTACTTCAATGAATCGACGGCTAGCAGAAGGCGAAAAACTGGGGAAGCTCGTGAGAGCACATATGTTGACACTGATGACTCTGAACTTCTTTCAATATTCCGCAATCGGGGTAAGAAGATTGGAGCTGCAAAATCGCGATGGCTATCAAATGAAGAATATCATGCAATTTCGACATATGTTTTGCACAATTGCAATGAAATAAAGCCATTTGTCAGGTATTATGTATATTTAATTCATTAATTTATATAATTACTCGTTTCAGAATTTAAATTGTATTCAATGTGTTGCAGCATGTACGAGAACAACGTACGTATGACATATCCAGATATGGATGACGCTTCAGTCGAGGCGTACATCCAAACCAATTTGTTTCAGTGGTTTCGTCAATATGTATGAATGCCAAAATTTTAATTCTGTGCACATATTTCAATGAACTTTTATATAATGTGATTTAAATTTTCAAATTATTTTTTATCGTAGGCTACGACGCCGGATTCTCAAATTGAACAGCCAATTATAAAACAGGTTGCAGGAGGTCCTCTGATGAAAGTTAAGACTTACCGAGGTTATTGCATTAATGGATTTAACTTTCATACAGTGCATGACACTTCGTTCAAAGGTACAAACAACTCGGGGCTTCAAGTTAGTGGTCAAATGAGTAGTGGAAATGTCACTGAGTTTTATGGGCAACTTGAAGAAATAGTGGAAATTGAATACCCAGGTCTACAAATGAGACAAGTTGTACTTTTCAAGTGTCGCTGGTTTCATACTCATCCTCGGTCGGGCACACGCGTACACAAAAAGTACAAAATTGTTGATGTCAACCGAAAAAATAATCTGGGAGACTACGAACCATTTGTGTTTCCTACGCAAGCCTCGCAAGTTGTGTATCTGACTTATCCAACAACGAAGAGAGCAGAATCAGATTGGATGCATGTGAGTACTCTACGTAGGCGAGCTTATGTCAATGATGTTGAGCCAAATATTGAGCAGAATACTGATGCATTTCAAAACAACGAAAGTGGACCTCATGACATTTCAACTCAATTTCTTTTGACGTCTCAGAATTTAGTCGATGTAAATGTTATGTACGACAACAAAATTGATTTGAATAGTAGTGAAAGTGAAGCAGAAGATGTTCAATATTCGAGCGACAATGTTCGTGACATTGACGACGAAAGTGAATAAGGTTAAGTTTATTTTTTTGACTTCTAATCTGAATAAAAATAAATTTGATTTTGTGTACATAATGAACAGATTGTTTGCATATCTATATTTCGTACGTACGTATATATATGACAGAGAAGCAACATGTTACTGCAGACCAGCGAAGGAAGTATTGAGATGAGGTCATTGTAACTTTTTTTTATATTTGTTTTGTATTTCAATTACTTAATTAAAATTCTAAATTATTGTTATAAAATTTTAGTTTGACGTCATAGTAACAACAAAACTAATTAACCGACACAAAATAAATCTAACTTTTATTGTAATTAAATTTATCGGATTTTATTTTGCACAAATTTTATTTATTTAATTTGAAATTTGTTCTTGTAAACATTAAAAATAATTTTTTTTTGAAAAAAAGGAAAAATAGCGACGGTTTTAATAAAACCGTCGCTGATGACATAAGTTTTCAAGAAACGTCGCCGATCTAGATCGGCGACGGTATACACCCGTCGCTAAAGAGCGACGGTTATTAACGATACCGTCGCCGATCTAGATCGGCGGCGGTTTAGACAAGACCGTCGCCGTCGGCGACATTTTTACCAAAAGCTGTCGTAAAAGGCGACGACTATTTTAAAAACCGTCGCTATAATTTCTATATATACCGAGGTTCGCACACATTTTTCTTCAGCGAGCTTCGCCTTTCTTCTCTGGTAGCGTCGACACTCTATATTTTTTTGGGCTTGCAGTTTCGTTTTTTCTATTTGTACTAACATCTTTCCTTTTTCATTTTGTAGATTAGCTGCTTCGTTTCATCTTCCAACGTTACGTGGATCTGCATATCTTCAAACACGTCAGATTTTTAACGCGTGTTCTTTATTGAATGTTTCATCTTCCAACGTTACGTGAAATTTATGCATGTTATTTAGCAATTTTAGCGTAATATTATTACTATGTCATGCATGATTTTTTGTAGTTGTAACTTTAATTTTATGATAGAAGTGTAGATACTTATTTAATTTTTCGTTGTATAGTTTTTGATAATTTAATTAAATATAAATATTTAAGCACTTGTAGTCTTCAAGGTGTAACACATGAAATAGAAGTTGGATGTATAGTAGTGTGGAAAATATGTTCTTAAGTGGTGAATTTTGTGTTGGTGTTGACATATTTATAATAACAAAATTTTTGTTTTTGCAGCTTACATAATGTCTGGAGAACCGCCTCCTCCACCGCCTGATCACAGGCTTGAGCTTACTATGAGATGGCTCCGGGTCGACGTGGTAGGTCATCGGATGTCGGTCCGTCGTCTGAGTCCCAGCGCGAGGCGGTCATGCGCCAGATTCTGGACTCATCGTTACGTCGTAACGATGAGCTTTGCGAGAGGGTGCGGGCTACAGAGGCGGAGAACGTCATGCTGAGAGATCGCATGACGTCACTAGAGGAGCATGTCCGACTCCTGGTTGCAGGCATGTCACAGGGAGCTACCACGCATACATCAGGTCGCACGCTGTCTGGACCAGGCACTTCTCACAGGGGTCGATCTCGTGGGGCAGCAGTTGGTTCTTCATCCCGTATTCACAGATTTTCACAGAGTTATATTCCTCCGACGCAAGGGTACGGGGACGAGGACGAGGATGAGGACGAGCAGGACGACGACGACTACGACGACGACGAGACTCAGTCACCGTCACCGTAGTGGCGTTTGTTTAAATTTTTTTGATGAATATTTGTATCAAACACTAGTTTGGAAATGTTATTTACTAATATGATTATATTTTTCAAATTTGTTGTCAATTTTTTTAGTAATTATACAGTACAATTGTTTTAATATATTTTTATTTTAAAAAAAAACGGAATGGTGATTAGCGACGGAACAATTCTAACCGTCGCTGAAATTAGCGACGGTTGTTGAAAATACTGTCGCTATAAATGGCGACGGTTGTGAAAATACCGTCTCAAATTAAAGCGACTGTTTTTAATTAACAGTCGCTATTTGAAGCGACGGTAAATTCAACAACGTCGCTATATTTAGCGACGGTTATAAGCATAATCGTCGCTAAATATAGCGACGTTGTTTAAATTACCGTCGCTACAATTAGCGTCGGTGTTATTTTGACCGTCGCTATACTGGAGACGGACTTCATCCTACAGACGGTCGCCAAATTGTCACGGTTATTGTGTCGCGTCGCTTGGGTGAGGCGACGACCCAAAAGGTCACGGGTCAACGGCACGTCGCTAGAACCGTCGCTTTGACCAAGTCGCGACGGATAAACCCGTCGCAAATCGCTTTGGTTTTTTGTAGTGATTAGTTTAGTGCTTTTTTTAAATAAATTTTGTTAAAATAATTAATAATTTAAATTCTAAATATAAAAATGTAAAATTGATTAATTATAAAATTAAAATATTATTATTTTATTAAAAATAATCTAAAATCAAAAATTTAGTGATGATTTTTTAAAACCATCCTTTAAATTTGTGATTTTTTTAAATCCATCGCTAATGAAAAAATTTAGCGATGATTTTTTTTAAAACCATCCTTAAAATTTGTGATTTTTTTAAATATATGGCTAATGGTTAACGACGATCGATATGGACGAAATTCAAAATATGTTACCCCATAAGTTTTGATATATGACACCTCCATGCCCAATATCAGTTTTGATATATTGTACACCTCGTGCCTACTCCCGTGACCCCTAATGAGATGACACTCGTCTATTGGAGGTGATGAAACATAACTAAATTGTACATACAATAGATGAATACTATCTCTGTGCACAAAAGTTAGACAATATATATATATATATATATATATATATATATATATATATATATATATATATATATATATATATATGTCACAACATAGATATCAATGAACAGCCATACACGCATAAAGGAAGACCAAAGGAGAGGGAAAGAATAGTCGAAGAGTAGGAGTACTTGTCAAAAGATGTTCACAGATCGAACAAATTTCCTAAAAAAGATTTCCTTAAAGGCAAGTTCTCTCTATTAAGGCGCGTATGTGTGTGCGTGTGTTCCATTTCTCGATTAGGGTTGTCATACTGATTTCCAAAATTTAATCTATTTTCAAAAACTTAAAATTTCACAAAAAATTTGCTTAAATTTAACGAGCGATTCCTTTCGAGTGAAGGCGTGAAGCAATGCAGTCTATTTAAAAAAAAAAAAACAAACAAACCTTAAAATTTCATTTTTATGCTCCAATTTAAAAAAAATTCCATTGGAGTCGAACAAAGTATGGATGCCACACATCTTTCAAGATATATAGCGAATCAAGTAAGCAATTTTAACATATATCAAGTCAATTAAAATTCTAATTTAGTCACACTCTACTAACGTATTAATATTGAAAATTAAAAATTTATTCCTAATTTGTGCATCATTTCCCTTGAACTACATTCTAGTCCACCCCTATTCATGCCTAACCACAAGCAAATTTGTCAATAATTTGCTTAGCCATGATTACACTTTTGCTTTCGCACTAAATTTATACCTCATGATGTGACTTCGTAAGCTATACTAAGCAAACCACCGAAAATGAAAATAAATATTTCCGTCTATTAAATCGTCTAACTTTAAGTCTTAGTTCACTAAGTTTTCAAATTTTGGTTTTGATAAAGTAACTTTTAATTTTTTGCTATTTCGATCTAATTATTGACGTAACTTAGGACAAGTCGATAATTTTCTATGTCAGATGAGCATTTTATGGTGTCTACATTAGGATTTCTCAAAACTACATTAGTATTCCGACGAAATATGAATGAAATTCAAAAAAAAAATCAAAGTTAATGTACTGAAATCAAATTCGAAAAATTAGTGAACCAAAATCAAAATTATTTTCCGATTAGATATTTGTGTTTTGTTTTTAATATATTCTTTTTTGATAATATGCTCACAAACTTTTAAATTACTTTCTAGCAAAGATATTTCTTGCTTGAATACTACTCTTTGTCTTTCTAGTCCAATGGTATGTATATAAATATATTCACGTTTTATTCCTAACATGCAATGATATAAATGAAAACCCTAATGTCTTCTTCTAAACAAACGTCGAGGATGTCTCGCATTCTTACATTTGTCGGAATCGTCTGCTTCCTCTTGCTTCAAGATGCATCGGCTTCTGTGGTTTCAACTGGGGATTTCAGCAAGGACTTCTTTGTGAACTGGTCCCCCAGCCATGTAAATACATCTCTTGATGGCACAACAAGAAGCCTCACACTCGACAAGGATTCGGGTACGTAATTGTTGAATGACGGGTTCGATTTCGAAAGATGTTTATGGTTTCAATTTTCATGGTCTAAGATCAAAAGTTTTGGTCCTTTTTTTTCCTCCACTCAGGTTCAGGTTTTCTTTCGAATGACAAGTTGTTATTCGGCCAGTTCGACATGAAGATCAGGCTGATACCAGGAAATTCGGCCGGCACGGTCGTCGCCTTTTATGTAAGAAAGGATTAACAATCTTTAAGACATGCATACATATATATCTAAATTCAGATTTCGTTTTTTGATCGTTGATATTGCATGCAGCTGACTTCTGATGAACCGAATCACGACGAGGTCGACTTCGAATTCCTGGGGAATGTGGTTGGTCAACCTTATACTCTGCAAACAAATGTATACATAGATGGATTTGATAGCAGAGAGCAGAGGATTAAACTGTGGTTTGATCCCACCAAGGATTTTCACACATATACCATACTGTGGAACATTTATCAGATTGTGTAAGCCAAGCCAACTATATATATATATATATATATATATATATATATATATATATATATATATATTTTTTTTTCAAGATAGAATATTAGATTTCCTAACTGTCTCGTTATTGGAATGTTTGATCTTGCAAGAAAAGCAAAAATAAGCCAATTAGGACAATTGAATAAGCCAATTAGGACAATTGTGCTTTTTTGAGATGACAAGAAAAGAAAAGAATTAATCTTAACCTTGTGTGAACATATATATTTTCCAAAAATCATGGCTTCCCAACAAAAGAGTTGAAGATATACTTTTATAGTGTAATAAGAATCTTGAAGGTGGCATATTGAAAGAGGAATTATTACGCTACACTTGAAATGTTTTTCTTAACTAAACTTTGTTTCGTGTCGCTCTCTTATATTTGACGTAGATATAATCTAAGAGCGTGAATTGCATCTGGAAAAGTTATTTTTAGCGAGGGGATAGCATATTTCGATGGCATGTTATATTTATTTTAAAAACATTGATTTCGAAATTTATTAATTCAACTTTTTTTTTTATAAAATAATATCGTAGATTCATGGTAGACTGGGTTCCAATTAGAACTTACAGAAACCATAAAGATAAAGGAGTTGCATATCCAGGGAAGCCCATGGGCCTACAAGTCAGCCTTTGGAATGGTGAGAGTTGGGCTACTAATGGTGGCAAAGACAAGATTGATTGGGCCAGCAGCCCATTTATTGCCTCATTCAAAAACCACAAGATCGATGCTTGTATATGGGACCAAGGCCCAGAATCATGCTGGGCTGGAGGCCCAGATAAATGGTGGAACAACGAAAGGTTCAACTCTCTAACTTGGGCCCAAAGAAGATTGTTCAGATGGGCCAGAAAATATTACCTTACATATGATTATTGCCAGGATAATCAAAGGTTTAACAATACCCTTCCCAAGGAGTGTCTCCTCCCTAAGTATTGATAAATATTAAGATTTGGAGGGATCTTATTTTATTTTTTTTAAAAAAAATTATGGTTCATTTTCGATCCATCGATTATTATGTAATAAGTCATAGATTAAAGTATTTAATATTCACATAATTAGTTCTTCTACCATCTATTTCAAATCTATTCTTCTGATCGTCAACTCATATTATTATAACAGTTTAGTTATTGTAATTTTTCTTATAAACAAATTCAAATATGTTGTACAGTTGGTATAATTCAGATTTAGTATGTTATATTTGTTTTGTTGGTAGTTTTTTTTTTTTTTGATGTGACGTTGATGTGTGTAGTATCACATTGACATTTTTATCGAAAAAAAAGACTAAAACTGACAAAAAAAATAAACGATACAATATTAAAGAAAATTTGACAACACAGACGGCAAAATTACAAAGAAGCTATCGTAAAAGGACCAAATTTACAATTAATCCAAGTTTACTGTGGGTGTCCCCAGAGTGATGGGATGCTGTGGGTATCGTTTTACACCCACGACACAGATTTTTTTTTTTTAAATTTATTTTTTTGGCTTTATACATTTTTTTGACCTTTTTGTTTCCCGTTTTGACCTACTTTCCATTTTTTAAAAGTATTTTCTACTATTTTTTTTTATCTTGTCAATTTTTTTGTATCATTTTTTCTTGTTATAATTTATATTTTATGTACCATGTAATAATTTTCCAACTGATTAAATATGTCAATATGAAATCAAAAATAAATAATTATATGTTTTAATCCCAAAACAAATGAGAGAAACAAAACACCAAAAAAAGAAAGAGGAAAACAAAAGGTCCAAAAATGAAAAAAAAGAAAGAATTAGAATATATTAAAAAAGGCTAAAGAATTTTAAAAATCTAAAAAATGAAATTTTTTTTGGGGGAGTAAAAGAAAGACGAAAAAAGCCTAATTTTTTTTTTTAAAAAAGAATTAAAAAATTGCACTGCCCAATAGGGGATGCCCACAGTAGGGGATCCATTCCCATCAAAATTGTGTCACTGTTGAAAATAATATATTTGAATATTGAAAAAGTAATAGTTGAATATTTGAATGTTGAAAATAAGAGTTGTAAAGTTAGAAATTTGTGTGTGATGATGTATGTAATGATATATTTTATTTTTTGGATTATGTGTAATGAAACTCTATAAATAGATCTCTCATTTGTGAAGAAAATCACAATTGAGTAGAGAGAAAAATATTATAAAATGTGTTGGTTGGTAAATTTTGAGAGTTCGAGATTTTTACTTTTTATCATAAATTTTTATTTTTTCACAACACGTTATCAGCACGAAGCTCTAAAAGTCCTACTGTTTAGCCCAATTAATTGGTCAATGACCCAACTTGGCTATGGGGCAATTTGTTTAGCCAAAATCCTTCAAGCCCACGAGCCACAGTCCAACGGATAAAATCATATAGTTCCAAGCCATAGCCCAACGGATAAAGCCCAAGAAGAGTTGCAGTTTGGTCCAAGAAAAGCACGATGCCGGGAGTTGAACCATGACCCAACGTGAGTGATCGTGGAATGCGGTTGAAACTTCCCTGTGGAGGGCGACAAAAACAGAAGGAGGAATCAGAAAGAAGCCCCGACAACTCAACAACTACACACAAAAAAGCTACAGCAATCTCTCTGCAGAAAATTCCTCACATTTCCTTTGTCGCTATTTTTATTTCCAGTAATCAATTTCCATAGATTTCAGCATGTTCATTCAAGTTTATTGTAAAAACTTCGTTCGAATTTATAAAAACATAACTAATATTGATGTTGCTTATGAATTCCTCCTTTAATTCATTATATTTTTAATTTCACGTTCTTATTTTTTTGGAGCTATTTCGAGGGAATTATAACGAACGATCGAATCGAGATTCACAACGTTTGATTAGAATTCAGATTATTTCACAAATTTGGCACGAACACGTGCCTGGCACGCCCGCAAAATTTCGTGACAAACAAGTTGGCACGCCCAGTGGGACACAATGCCTCCAAAGCGTACTGAGAAGAGTGAAGTAATTCCTCCATCACAGGGGAAAAGTCATCGCTCACAAGAAAATTTTCAGGAAACTGATGCAGATGGAAGAACTGTTGAAAGACTTGTTCATCAATTCGAAGAGGAGATTATGAAGGAAGGAGTTGTCGTTTCTGGTGGTGATGGACCTTCAACAAACTTCATGGTGACTATGGAAAAGAATATCCCCAGTGATCTCAGAGAAATGACCCAAGCTTTCGCTACTGTTATGATGGAATTTGTGGCAGAGATGAAGGAATGGAGGAAGTCTGCAAAAAGAGAGGTTGTTACATCAGAAAATGATAAACCTCAATAAGCGTACACTAAACTATTTAAAGATCAAGGCCAAGGACCGGGGATTCCTCAAGCAGGTGAAAATCGCCGCTTGGGAGAAGCACTGATTCCTGAATCTGCCAGGGAAGGAAGATACACTCCTCCGCACAAAAAAGATGAGGAATTGGAGTTAAAATTCCAAAATTGCAGTAACAGTAAACAAATGGCTGGTAATATGTTCTCTGTGATGTCTCCTAACTTACATCCAGGGATGTATGGTGATGGGGGAATGCGTGGATATTCACTTCCAGGTTCGGGGAATAACACTCGGGGGGCAAATTATTCCCCGCACCCATTGCAAAAAACTCCAGTCTTGGACTTCGAGACTTTACATGATGTTATTCAAGGGTTGTATGGCCCGGGAGTGAGGCCAATCAACCGACCAGAGTTTCATAAGCCATACCCCGATGTTGTTGATCATGAAAATCCTTACCCACGAGGATATCACATTCCAGACTTTACTTTGTACTCGGGGGAAGACTGTCAATCTAACGTGGAACATGTGACAAGGTTTACAATACAGTGTGGGGAACTAGCAAATTTGAATAATTTTTCCAACTACAAGCTACGTTTGTTTCCCAATTCATTGACTAGTATTGTTTTTACTTGGTATGCCACACTGCCTCGGAAAATGATGTTTGAGGTAAAGGAGAACAAGACAGAAACTTTTCATGGAAAAGGCCGCTGTCACAGTGGAGATGATATGTATTATAGTGGGAGGAATATGAGGTACAGTAGGGGATCCATGGCCAAAAGACCGGAGAACCAGCACCTCGGAAATGTTTCGTTTCATGGTTCAATGAATGGCGAGGGAAGGAATGACCGACAGTCATTCCAGAAGTTAATACAGAGGCCACCACCTCTAGACACCAATAATAGATATGAAAGAAAATCTCGTTTTTTTATTCCTCCTAGAGCAATCCCCATTGGTATATGGAGGCGGGTAGAGCATCCAAAGTTCTTAAAACTTCTTTCTCGGACCCAAAAACGACGTCTGTTGAGACAAAAAGCTGCTGAGCGCAGATCTAAGGTGGAGGAATCACTAAGAGAGAAGAAAAAATTTGGGAGGAAGGCTACTGAAGATAAAGAAGAGGAGGATGATGACTTGTTGATGGAGGAAGACAGTAATGTTGTCAAGAAAGCTATTTTCAGGGTGGGACAGATTCTCATTTCATTTGAATGTGCAACTGGTTTGTTAGTGCTGCCAGAGGAGTTTAAGCGCAAAAGAACATTTGAATCCAATGTATTCACTGAAAATCAGAGTGGTACAGAATCCATTCAAACTGATATTTTGAATGAGAGCGTCGGTGTTCTTGTCGATGAAGAGAAAAGAGTGTTGATGAAACGACCCACCAACGAAATGACGAAACATATCAAACCACTCTACATTGTAGCACATGTGAATGGAAAGTCGTTGTCTAGGGTACTGATAGATAATGGGTCAGCTGTGAATATTCTACTCTACAGGATCCTTCAGAAGTTGGGGAAGAATGTGGAAGACTGGATTCCTACAGAAGTATTTGTGGTAGCTTGTACCGGAGAATCCACCAAAACCTTGAGAGTTTTACCAGCAAATGTCACTGTAGGGTCTCGATCCTCTCTGTCAACCTTCTTCGTTGTCAATTTCAGTGTTAGCTTCCATACTTTGTTAGGGAGAGATTGGATTCACACCAATCATTGTGTGTCATTCTTCATGCACCAGTTATTGTTAATGTATAAGGAAGCTGAGGTTGAAGTGTTACAGGCTGATTCACAGCCGTATAAATATAATTCCAATGTCGTGGAAGCTAGATATTATGATGGAGCTTTTGGTCTAATTATGTTTCGTAACTACAGGGTGTATGGGCAATCAGGAGCAGTATACATGGATATTCAAAAAGTTAATGAAGCAGTTGAGAAGGTGCTCAAACCTACTGCCATGGTCTCTCCTAGACCCATGGTTCGACCTATTATCGAGGAGGTCGATGATTAAATTCACTAAAGAAGAGATGGAAGTCGCTGCAACTTCCGAGTGGAAAGCCAAAATGCAGCTGCTGGTGAACGAAGTGCAATCTCAGGAGTTGTGGGATATCGATAGAGCTGAAGTAATATTTGAGGAGGAATGTGGAGGTAGCGAGGAAGAAAAGTTACAAATGGAGGATTTAATCTTAGCTCCGGCTCAAATGAAAAATCGACAGCCGGAGACAAATGATTCTTAAAGTTGGAGTAAATAGGGAGTATTGTACAAAGTGGGCTGGACAGCCACTTTGGTTAATTATGGAATATTGACATGCAAAAGGTTTCTGTAAATATGCGAGGAATAGGCTTTTAAGCCATTCCTTGTTTGTAAATAATGTTGGAGCATTTGTAAATAAATAAGATACTGGCTCGTGGAGTTCCGCTGTAGTTAATTAATTTTGGGTAAGGTGTTCGTTGTTTTAGTTGGCCAAATCGATGACAAAGCGAAGTCCATTTAGTGCATGTCTTGAAACTTTGGTGAGTATTATTCGAAAAATCTGGTTTGGCCGTTAGTTGCGGATGCATATTGACTTGCGTGGTTTGCGTCGATATTAAGTGTTCAATTTTTAAGAAAATTTTGGCAGAGTAAAATGCCAAAAATACAAACACCTGCAAACAAAATCCCAAGCAACAGATACCCAAACAACAGTGTATTCTAACGGCAAATTTGAGTTTCTGACCATTCCCCAACATTCACGAAACAGAAAAAGAAACAAGCCAAATCATGGCAGACAAGTGCAACATGTCAAGAAGGTACTACACTATGGTCCAGAAATTTCATAAAAATGCCAAAACATAAACTAGGATCGCCATAAAGATGGGACGGAGTTTTCAAGAGAGATCAAGTTGACGCAACTCTTCCTATTTGGACAAACACTTTGCCTGAGTCTGCTCAGCTGTTTGCAAGGTGTGCTTTCACTGTTGGTAAGCATGCTTTGTTGCACCATATCATCACCCAAGTGCTGGATATCGACCTTGAGCTTATCGGAGGAAACTTTCAAGGCTTCACTATCGTGCAGAAGGGCCATCATGTCGGTTTTATGCTGAGTGAGTTTGGCCTTTAATTTCTTTACCAGCTCTTCCTTGGAGTCAAAGTTCGCATTCTTCTATTGGAGAGTTGTTAGGATAACCTTTCTCTCAGAGAGCATACTGTCCAACCTCTCTTTCCGTGCTTTGAAATCTACCACTTGAACCAACGTCTCCGAACAAGTGAGGCTTGAATCCAGAAAAGCTGAAAACAATTGAAGGCGGATTATTTAAGATAACATGCAGTTGGTGTTGCAAGGTATTGCTCATAAAAAAATCACTCAGACATATTCACAAACATCTTGAGGGCAACATGAAATGTGACATATTCTACTATTTTTTTGTGATGGAGGATTGAGAAAAATTGTAAAATATACTTACCTTGAGAAGGTGTGGCTTGATGTAAAGGAAATTGATGATGACAATTTTCAGAAATTTGGATGGCATCACAAAGGCAATGTAATCAACAGTGATATATGATGTGGGATCTCCATGAGCGGTTGAGTAGTTGTCTCAAAGTGAAGGAAGATCGGTTATAAAAGCAATGAAGAATTGGAGGATTTTGGGGGAAGAAGACGAGGAAGAAGTTTGGGAAATATTGTGTTGTGAACTACACTGTTTTTTTTCTTTTCCTTCTTTTCTCCTCCTCCTCCTCATTTATGTCGTATTATGAATTTGGGCCAATTTGTAAATGGCCAACACAATATATTTGAAGTACTAAACATAGCCAAATTGGCCCATGGGCCAAATTGGCTACGGGGGGCAATTGTTTAGCCCAATTAATTGGTCAATGACCCAATTTGGCTATGGGGCAATTTGTTTAGCCAAAATCCTTCAAGCCCACGAGCCACAGTCCAACGGATAAAATCATATAGTTCCAAGCCATAGCCCAACGGATAAAGCCCAAGAAGAGTTGCAGTTTGGTCCAAGAAAAGCACGATGCCGGGAGTTGAACCATGACCCAACGTGAGTGATCGTGGAATGCGGTTGAAACTTTGCTGTGGAGGGCGACAAAAACAGAAGGAGGAATCAGAAAGAAGCCCCGACAACTCAACAACTACACACAAAAAAGCTACAACAATCCAAAAAATAACTATCTCTATTAATATACTTGTCGTATCCCTTAAGTAAATGCTGTAAGTAAAAATGAATTTAAACCTCGGAACCAAAATCAAATTCAAAGACAAGATTTTGGTCGAGGTCGAGGTTGAGGTCGTGGACGTGGACGTGGAATTGGTCGTGGTCGTGGTCGAGGCCGTGGTTTCGAAAATAATAGAGATAGTTATTTTTATAACTCATCTCAAAAGAGCGTCCCAAACCATCCACAGAAAAGGCATCATGAGAATACAAGTATTAATGAGAATCACTCAAAAAAATATGAAAGTTCTTGTTACAGATGTGGTACTCCAGGACATTGGTCCAAAGTTTGTCGAGCCCCTGAGCATCTTTGTAAACTTTATAAAGAATCATTAAAGGGGAAAGAAAAGGAGACCAACTTCACTGAACGCAGTGACCGTTTGAGTGATTCAACTCATTTTGATGCTGATGATTTTATTAATGATTTCTCTGAAAATGATCAACATGTTGGTGGGATAGACATGAACAATTTTGATGCTACAGATTTTCTCAATGATTTCTCTGAAAATGAACAATTTAATGGTAGAATATAAATGTATAATAATTTATTTTTCATGTATTCATGTAATAATGTTTTATTGTACAATTACGATATGTGTTATATTTACATATGTATTTTCAGTCATTTTATTTCATTGCATATTTTTTTTGAAGTTCAAATATGGAAAATGCTATGAGCAAAGCTGAAGTTTGCATACCCGATAGTGGTACAACGCACACTATCCTCCGAGATAAAAGATATTTCTTGGAACTAAAACCAACAAAAACAACGGTGAATACAATATCAGGTCCTGTAGACTTGATTAAAGGATGTGGTAAAGCACAATTTTTGTTACCTAATGGTACAAAATTTTTGATCAATGATGCTTTATATTCACCACAATCGAAAAGAAATTTGTTGAGTTTTAATGATATATATATTCCCATGGGTATGATACTCAAACAATGAATGAAGGGAATGAGAAATATATGTGCCTTATCACATATAAATCAGGAAAGAAATATGTGATTGAAAAACTACCAATGCTCCCTACTGGATTGCATGTAGATGTAGTTTATTGAATTTAAAAAGAAGGCAAAATGTACAAAAGAAATGTAAAAACTCGAAGCATGGCGCACATGCGCGAAGGCATGCGCGCAGCGTAGCGCGAGGCGTCCAGTAGCCTCGGCGCATATGCGCGAGGTATTGCGCGCATATGCGCGGCACCGCCAGTAGCGCTGGCGCATATGCGCGGGGAGAGTTGGCGCATATGCGCGAGGAGTGAAATGGCTAAGCCGCCGAGACCTGTAGGTCTCGCGCATATGCGCGAGTAGTGTCCGCGCATATGCGCGAGACGTGTATTGCAAAGAACAAGCCATGTGTTCGGAACATGCAAAGTATATATATAGATTGGCCTCGAAATTCTCTTCATTTCAGCGACAAGAATCGATAGTTTCAGAGGAGGAAAGCTTCCAACTTCTTTTCCATTTTCAAATTGTGATTTTGCAAGATTTACTCATCCAAATTCAAATCCGACTTCGGTTTTGAGCTCCTCTCGTTACTAGCTACAAAGTGATGTAAGTTTTATGTAATTTCAACAGGTTTCGAAATTCAGATGGTTGGGAAATTAGAATATGATAGTTATATTGTGTTCTTGACGTATTGAGCATGATATATTTGTAAACGGATCAAAGAAATGATATCATCTGCAATTCCTATGAATTTCAGTATGGTTTATGAATTATGGGGGCAGAGTTATTGTGTTTTGGATGGATATTGTATTGGATTATGAATGAGAATGAGATAGTGTTGATATCTGTTAAGAATTGGATTGACCGGTATCGAGAATTGCGTCGTTATGCCGTCAAATTGTATCGAGATCACGTAGTGACTTGGATATGTGTTGATTTAGATTAGAGATTGATAGATTGTATATCAACATTTCCATTTCAGATTCAGTTTGGCGACCGTGACAGCGATTGTGCGACGAAAGGTATAGTACATGTTTTGTTTGGGGACCTACGACTCAAATGAGATCACATTTGAGTTTCCCAACCAAAATCACATACTGGTTTTATTGATTATATCTTGATATGATTATGATTTTTTTATAGATTTGTTTATAGAACTTGTATACCAATCTTGCTATGCTCTGTTTACAGATCATGTGGCATTGCATTAGAATGATTATGCTGGTTTACAGATTTTGCATTCATGCATTAAGATAGGACAGTCTGGAGATCAGGCAGACTTCTAGATGTTCGGCGATATCTCAGCTTAGGGGAAGATCACCGCCCCTATTGTAGACGCGGATACAGATCAGGCCGAAGTCTAGGAATAAGACGTACAGCACCTCGATTGGTAGGGTAGGTGACAGCCAGTGACGTCTTATTCACAACGGGTTCCCTAGAGTTATAGTCGAGTCGAGTCTAGACATGATTAGATTCGCATTGCATGATTTTATATGAATGACATTCATATCAGCATGTTTCATGTTTAGATTGTTTATATGCATGTTTACATGTTTATACTGGGATTTGTTCTCACCGGTTTTCCGGCTGTTGTTATGTCTGTATGTGTGCATAACAACAGGTGGGGCAGGATCTGGGTCGAGACAGAGATGATCGTGATAGCGTGGTGATCTCGGGCGCAGCAGTGGACTAGTGGTTCTTTTGTTAGATTTGTACTATCATTTGAGTTTAGATGATAGGGAACACTAGTTGTATATAGACCAAGACATGTATTTTATGTTGTATGTTGTAAATTAAATTAAGAACTTATGTTTGTTTAGTTATATTTGATTTAATGTAAAAAGCGAAAAATTGACCCACGTTTTAGAATAATGATCCATTTAATCCCAAGAAAAAGAGTTAGAGCCCGGGTCCCCACAACATGTGGTATCAGAGCAGTAGATCTTTTAGTATAAGATAAGATAAAATAAGCGGGGTAGATCGAGTCTTCTTCCTTGCTTATGAGGTGCTAGCATGTTTATTGCTTTCTTTATTTCATGTTGTTTGTTATCTGATTGATTACAGCGTGTAATAAACTGAATCAGAACCGATTCTAGATCAGAGGTAACTGACTAGAGGATGGCTGAGACAGTTGTATATTTTGGTTACTAATCCGTTGGTTTATTAGATATGCCTCCTAGAAGAGCAGCCGTACCTCTACGACCAGCAGCGCCAGAATAGGGGAGCACATCCGGAGATCCTATGGATGTTACGGCGACCCCTATGGAGACGTTGCTGAAGCGATTCCAATCCTTTCGACCTCCCACATTAAAAGGTACCGAGAATGCCATCGAGTGCGAAAGTTGGCTTGAGGACATTGAAATGTTATTCGACTCTTTGGAGTACAGTGATGAGAAGAGAATAAAGCTAATTGGCCATCAATTGCAAGATATAGCCAAGAATTGGTGGTTGAACAATAGGAGAGCTTTAGAGCAGCGGGGTACCGAGATTACTTGGAAAGTATTCAAGACGGAGTTCTATCAGCGTTTCTTTCCCATCTCCTATCGCAAGGATAAAGGTGCAGAATTTGCCAATCTAAGGCAAGGACCACTGAACATTGAGGAGTACGTTGCCAAATTCTCTTCTTTGCTTCGTTTTGCACCCCATGTTTCAGGTAGTGACGAGGCGGTGGCGGACCAATTCATAAATGGCTTGAACCCGGACATCTTTACCTTAGTAAACACGGGAAGACCTAATAACTTTGCGGATGCATTGAATCGAGCCAAGGGTGCAGAAGCAGGATTGTTGAGGCAGGGGAGTGCTCCTTATGTTGCTCCGATACCGAGACCACCAGCACCTACCATTCCACCCCCTCCAAGATTTGATAGTGGCGGTAGTAGCAGTGGCAGAAAGGAACAGCTGAAGGCGAAGGGGAAACAGTTTAAGCGACCTGGGAGCAGTTCGTCCAGCTCCAGCGGATCAAGACAGACTGGTTTTGATCCAAGTTCAAGGACTTCAGGTGTCTACTGCAATTCTTGTGGAGGTAGGCATGCGACTGAACAGTGCCAGGGAGTTACAGGCTGATGTAACATTTGTAGGCAACCGGGGCATTTTGCCAAAGTCTGTCCACAGAGAGGTGTACAGCAAGGCCAGAGTGGAAGAGCATCCGGGTCAGTACCTCAATTTGAGCGGCAGGCATCATCGGTTCACTCTTTTCAGCCTCCACCAGCACCGACTCCACCCAGAGGCCGAGGTAGTCAGACGGTGAGTCAACCTCCGAGGCAACAGGCCCAAGTGTTTGCATTGACAGAAGAGCAAGCACAGGATGCCCCAGATGATGTTATAGCAGGTAACTGCTCTCTTTATGGTTATCCTGCTTATATCTTGATAGATACAGGTGCATCGCATACATTCCTATCAGAGCGATTTGCATTGTTGCATTCATTGCCTGTTGAGTCTTTGTTAGAAGTTGTATCTATTAATTCTCCGTTGGGAAGTGGATTGATATCTGTAACTACGGTTAAACATTGCATTCTACAGTTTGAGGGGCATGAGATTGACCTAGATTGTATAGTATTGGGTTTAGCTGATTTTGATTGTATAGTCGGTATTGACATGCTAACAAAGTACAGAGCTACCGTGGATTGTTTCCACAAGATTGTCAGATTCAGACCCGAGATGACAGACGAGTGGAAATTCTACGGGAAGGGTTCCAGATCTCGGATTCCCTTGATTTCGGCTCTTACTATGAACAGATTGTTACAAAAAGGAGCAGATGGTTTCTTTATTTATGCTGTAGATATGCAGAAGTCGAGCCCGGCGTTGACGGATTTGCCAGTAGTACGGGAATTTCCAGATATTTTTCCAGATAAAATTCCAGGATTACCTCCGGTCCGAGAGGTAGATTTTAGCATTGAACTTGTACCAGGTACCGTTCCTATTTCGAGAGCTCCGTATAGGATGGCACCTATTGAACTAAAAGAATTGAAAGCACAATTAGAAGATCTTCTAGCCAAGGGATATATCAGACCTAGTGTATCTCCTTGGGGCGCTCCGGTGCTATTTGTGCGAAAGAAAGATGGTTCGATACGTTTATGTATTGATTACAGGCAACTGAACAAGGCAACGATCAAAAATAAATATCCTTTGCCTAGGATTGATGATTTATTTGATCAGTTGCAGGGATCCTCCGTGTATTCGAAGATTGATTTGCGTTATGGGTATCATCAGCTCAGAGTTCGAGATATAGACATACCAAAGACATCATTTCGAACCAGGTATGGACATTACTAATTTATTGTCATGCCTTTTGGTTTAACCAATGCTCCTGCGGTATTTATGGGCTTAATGAACCAAGTGTTTCAGAGGTATTTGGATGAATTTGTGATTGTTTTCATCGATGATATTTTGGTGTATTCGAAGAACAGAAATGAGCATGCAGAGCATCTTAGAATTGTGTTGCAGACATTGAGGAATGAAAGGCTGTATGCTAAATTGTCAAAGTGTGAGTTTTGGCTTAATCGAGTTGTATTCTTGGGGCATATCATTTCTGGAGATGGTATTTCTGTTGATCCGAGTAAAGTGGAAGTTGTAATCAATTGGCCAAGACCGACTTCGGTACCAGAAATACGCAGTTTCATGGGTCTGGCAGGATACTACCGAAGATTTATCCAAGATTTCTCCAGTATTGCAAAGCCAATCACACAATTGACACAGAAGAATATGCCATTTGTTTGGTCAGAAGAGTGCGAGTCTAGCTTTCTAGGGTTGAAGAAAAGGCTGACCAGTGCTCCAGTACTGACGATACCTTCAGGTACGGGTAATTTTGTTGTGTATTGTGATGCTTCTCATAGAGGTTTGGGATGTGTTCTTATGCAGCGAGGCCATGTGATCGCATACGCCTCGAGACAATTGAAGCCACATGAAGTGCGATACCCTATTCATGATCTGGAATTGGCGGCTATCGTAATTTCAGTAAAGATTTGGCGTCATTATCTCTATGGCGAGAAATTTGAGATTTTTTCCGATCACAAGAGCCTAAAGTACCTATTCTCTCAATCAGAATTGAACATGAGGCAACGTAGATGGTTAGATTTATTGAAAGATTTTGACTGCGAAATCAAATATTATCCAGGAAAGTCAAACGCAGCAGCAGATGCCTTGAGTCGAAAGGTATGTTCTTTATCCTTGTCGACGATAGGTGTTACGAATATGATTGAAGACTGTTGTTTGGCTGGATTAACATTTGATACAGATAGTAAGCCACTACGACTGTTTACGATCCAAGTTGAGCCCAATTTGATTATGAGGATCACGGAAGCACAAAGAACCGATCAGAATGTGCAGAGATCGATTCAAATGGTCAGATCAGGACATGTATCAGAATATCAGGTACGAGATCATGTGTTGTACGTGAATAACCGTCTAGTTGTGCCAGATGTTGCAGATTTAAGACAGCAGATTCTGACAGAGGCACATTGTAGTCGGTTCAGCATTCATCCTGGTGGCAGGAAAATGTACAATGACTTGAAAACACAGTTCTGGTGGAAGCAAATGAAGTCAGACATTGCCGAATTTGTGTCTAAGTGTTTGAACTGCCAACAGGTGAAAGCTGAGAGGAAGAAGCCTGGTGGATTACTTCAGAGTTTATCTATTCCAGAATGGAAATGGGACCACATTTCCATGGATTTTGTGACGAAGTTACCTCGATCATCGAAAGGCTGTGACGCGATTTGGGTCATTATTGACAGATTGACCAAGTCTGCTTGTTTCATTCCGTACAGAATGACGTATAGACAAGATCAGATGGCGGAAATATATATTCGAGAGGTAGTCAGATTGCATGGAGTGCCGAAGTCTATCGTATCAGATCGTGATCCACGATTTACTTCTCACTTTTGGCACAGTTTACAGCAGGCCTTAGGTACGACTTTACACCTGAGTACTGCTTATCATCCTCAGACAGACGGACAGTCAGAACGGACTATCCAGACTTTAGAGGATATGTTGAGAGCCGTCGTGCTAGATTTTGGCATTGGTTGGCAAGATTCTCTACCTCTTTGCGAATTTTCTTACAATAACAGCTATCAGACGAGCATTGAGATGGCACCGTTTGAAGCTTTGTATGGCAAGAAGTGCAGATCTCCGCTATATTGGGATGATATCTCAGATGTACCAGAACTTGGGCCAGATATGATTCGTGACATGACGGAGAAGGTGAAAGTCATTCAGAAGAGAATGAAGATAGCACAAGATCGACAAGCAAAGTACGCCAATATCAGACGTAGACCGTTAGTATTTGAGGCAGAAGATAGAGTATTCTTAAAGATTTCTCCTTTCAGAGGCGTTGTAAGATTTGGCAAACGCGGGAAACTATCTCCTCGATACATTGGTCCTTACGAGATTCTTGAAAAGATTGGCGATCGAGCTTATCGACTTGCACTTCCTCCTTCTCTATCCGGAATACATGACGTGTTTCATGTATCGATGTTACGAATATATATGCCAGATGTTTCTCATGTCATTCAACCTGACGAAGCTGAACTTGATCAGACTTTGAGCTACGTGGAACAACCGATACAGATCCTTGATCGGAAAGAAAAGAAGCTTAGAACAAAGATTATTCCACTTGTGAAAGTTCAGTGGAGTCGTCACGGCATTGCGGAAGCGACTTGGGAGACAGAGACAATCATGAGACAAAGATATCCCGAGTTATTTACATGATGTACGTAGTTATGGAATTTTGCTTGTATTGCATTTTGTATGTACTTGAATTGATCATCTACAATTTCGAGGACGAAATCATTTCTTAGAGGGGTAGAAATGTAAGGCTCGAAGATTTAGTTATCATAATCAGACGGATTTGTTAATAATTAAGATGATTGTAGATGTAGTTTATTGAATTTAAAAAGAAGGCAAAATGTACAAAAGAAATGTAAAAACTCGAAGCATGGCGCACATGCGCGAAGGCATGCGCGCAGCGTAGCGCGAGGCGTCCAGTAGCCTCGGTGCATATGCGCGAGGTATTGCGCGCATATGCGCCGCCATATGCGCGGGGAGAGTTGGCGCATATACGCGAGGAGTGAAATGGCTAAGCTGCCGAGACCCGTAGGTCTCGCGCATATGCGCGAGTAGTGTCCGCGCATATGCGCGAGACGTGTATTGCAAAGAACAAGCCATGTGTTCGGAACATGCAAAGTATATATATAGATTGGCCTCGAAATTCTCTTCATTTCAGCAACAAGAATCGATAGTTTCAGAGGAGGAAAGCTTCCAACTTCTTTTCCATTTTCAAATTGTGATTTTGCAAGATTTACTCATCCAAATTCAAATCCGACTTCGGTTTTGAGCTCCTCTCGTTACTAGCTACAAAGTGATGTAAGTTTTATGTAATTTCAACAGGTTTCGAAATTCAGATTGTTGGGAAATTAGAATATGATAGTTATATTGTGTTCTTGACGTATTGAGCATGATATATTTGTAAACGGATCAAAGAAATGATATCATCTGCAATTCCTATGAATTTCAGTATGGTTTATGAATTATGGGGGCAGAGTTATTGTGTTTTGGATGGATATTGTATTGGATTATGAATGAGAATGATTGAGAATGAGATAGTGTTGATATCTGTTAAGAATTGGATTGACCGGTATCGAGAATTGCGTCGTTATGCCGTCAAATTGTATCGAGATCACGTAGTGACTTGGATATGTGTTGATTTAGATTAGAGATTGATAGATTGTATATCAACATTTCCATTTCAGATTCAGTTTGGCGACCGTGACAGCGATTGTGCGACGAAAGGTATAGTACATGTTTTGTTTGGGGACCTACGACTCAAATGAGATCACATTTGAGTTTCTCAACCAAAATCACATACTGATTTTATTGATTATATCTTGATATGATTATGATTGTTTATAGATTTGTTTATAGAACTTGTATACCAATCTTGCTATGCTCTGTTTACAGATCATGTGGCATTGCATTAGAATGATTATGCTGGTTTACAGATTTTGCATTCATGCATTAAGATAGGACAGTCTGGAGATCAGGCAGACTTCTAGATGTTCGGCGATATCTCAGCTTAGGGGAAGATCACCGCCCCTATTGTAGACGCGGATACAGATCAGGCCGAAGTCTAGGAATAAGACGTACAGCACCTCGATTGGTAGGGTAGGTGACAGCCAGTGACGTCTTATTCACAACGGGATCCCTAGAGTTATAGTCGAGTCGAGTCTAGACATGATTAGATTCGCATTGCATGATTTTATATGAATGACATTCATATCAGCATGTTTCATGTTTAGATTGTTTATATGCATGTTTACATGTTTATACTGGGATTTGTTCTCACCGGTTTTCCGGCTGTTGTTATGTCTGTATGTGTGCATAACAACAGGTGGGGCAGGATCTGGGTCGAGACAGAGATGATCGTGATAGCGTGGTGATCTCGGGCGCAACAGTGGACTAGTGGTTCTTTTGTTAGATTTGTACTATCATTTGAGTTTAGATGATAGGGAACACTAGTTGTATATAGACCAAGACATGTATTTTATGTTGTATGTTGTAAATTAAATTAAGAACTTATGTTTGTTTAGTTATATTTGATTTAATGTAAAAAGCGAAAAATTGACCCACGTTTTAGAATAATGATCCATTTAATCCCAAGAAAAAGAGTTAGAGCCCGGGTCCCCACACATTTGGTAAAGAACCAGACATTTCTCATCTGAGAATTTTTGGATGTATGGTGTATTTGCCTATTGCACCACCACAACGAAAGAAAATGGGACCTCAAAGAAAGGTTGGAATTTATATCGGTTATGATAGTCCATCAATCATTCGATATCTTGAACCTCAGACAGGCGACGTGTTCACAGCACGTTTTGCTGATTGTCATTTTAATGAGGAAATCTTCCCAATGTTAGGGGGAGAACAGAAACATACCGAAAAGTAAATACATGGTATGTATCATCATTGTTACATCTGGATCCAAGAACAAAACAATGTGAAAAAGATGTACAACAAATTGTACACTTGAAAAGAATAGCAAATCAAATACCAGATGCATTTGCTGACACAAAAGGGGTAACTAAATCATATATACATGCTGCAAATGCCCCTGCTCGAATTGAAATTCCAAAGAAACAAATGGAAGATACTCATGATGTCATTAAACGCCTGAAGCGTGGAAGGCCAGTCGGTTCCAAGGATAAAAATCCTCGAAAAAGAAAATTCATAGAGAAACACGATGATCACAAAATAAAGAATGATGTTTCTGAAGAAACACATGATGATCACAAAATAGAGAATGGTGTTCCTGAAGAAACACATGATGATGAAAATGTTCTGTCAGAACCACAAACTGACGAGAATCATGAAATCTCTATCAATTACATTAATACTGGAAAAATATGGAACCGAAAAGATATAGATGAAATTGATGATATATTTTCTTACAATGTGGCAATCGACATCATAAATGATAACGAAGATCATGAACCAAAATCTTTTGGTGAATGTAAAAATCGGCAGGATTGGATAAAATGGAAAGATGCCATCCAGGTTGAATTAGATTCGCTAAATAAACGTAATGTTTTTGGACCTATAGTCCTTACACCTGAAGGTGTAAAACCTGTTGGATACAAATGGGTTTTTATTCGAAAGAGAAATGAGAAAAATGAAATAGTAAGATATAAAGCTCGACTTGTTGCACAAGGTTTTTCTCAAAGGCCTGGAATTGATTATGAAGAAACGTATTCTCCTGTGATGGATGCAATTACGTTTCGGTATTTGATTAGCTTGGCGGTATCTGAAAATTTAGAAATGCGTCTTATGGATGTTGTTACAGCTTACTTATATGGATCACTTGATAGTAATATATATATGAAAATCCCTGAAGGATTTAAGATGCCTGAAGCACAAAGTTCAAAACCCAGGGAATGTTATTCTGTGAAATTACAAAGATCATTATATGGGTTAAAGCAATCAGGTCGAATGTGGTATAATCGACTAAGTGATCACTTGATGAAAAAGGGATATGTAAATAATTCAATATGCCCTTGTGTTTTCATTAAGAAAACAACATCCGGATGCGTAATTATTGCTATATATGTTGATGATTGAAACATCATTGGAACGAATAAGGAAATTCAAGAAGTTGTGTCATATTTGAAGGAAGAATTTGAAATGAAGGATCTTGGAAAAACCAAGTATTATTTGGGTTTACAAATTGAACAAAAAGAATGTGGTTAAAATCAATGACCCAACATATCCAAATTTCATGCGGATTATCATTCGATGAGAAGCCTGTGATACTATATGAAGATAATGCTGCATGTGTTGCTCAAATGAAAGAAGGATACATAAAAAGCGACAGAACTAAACATATTCCTCCTAAGTTCTTCGCATTCACCAAGTAGTTTGAGAAGAATAAATGTATTGATGTTCGTCACATTCAATCAAGTGAAAACTCATCAGATCTCTTCACAAAGGTACTACCTATGTCAATAATCAGAAAGCACATATATAATATTGGGATGCGCAATCTACGAAATTTGTGAAGAGTTGTTCGTGTCAACATGAGGGGGAGTTTACGTGACTGCACTCTTTTTCCCTTACTATGGTTTTTATCCCAATGGGTTTTTCCTAGTAAGGTTTTTAACGAGGTAGTACAAAACACGTAATGAAGACATCATCGTATCATGATCATCATCACAAGGGGGAGTGTTGAAAATAATATATTTGAATATTGAAAAAGTAATAGTTGAATATTTGAATGTTGAAAATAAGAGTTGTAAAGTTAGAAATTTGTGTGTGATGATGTAAGTAATGATGTATTTTATTTTTGGATTATGTGTAATGAAACTCTATAAATAGATCTCTCATTTGTGAAGAAAATCACAATTGAATAGAGAGAAAAATATTATAAAGTGTGTTGGTTGGTAAATTTTGAGAGTTTGAGATTTTTACTTTTTACCATAAATTTTTACTTTTTCACAACAGTCACAACATATTCGTAAATTGTCATATTTTTTAAATTATATTTTTGTTATTATGCAATATGATTACATAAATATTGAATATGTCGACATATCACATCCGTTGATGTACTATTATTTATATATGGTATTTGTATTCTAATAGCACTTGTACCCACATAGCTCTTATTCTCGATGTTCTTGCTCGAGAACGTCTCTAATATCTTTTGGTTCGTTTGATGCTACCTGTGGGAGCAGCATTCCTACAGAATTTGGGTGGACAAGATTCACGCACATATGTAATTTTAAAAAAATTAGAAAAACATGAGAGGAAAAAAAGAAGTTGGAAACCTCCCAAGGTACCATTGTCGGACTCACTGAAGTCAACAACCAATTGTCCAAGCAAGTTCAAAGTATCTCAAATTCATCAGCTCCAAAATACCAATGAGAGTCATAGTGACAAAAAATGCAAATCTAATTCAAATCCATCCAGGAGCTGCAAGGAGAAGATGATCCTAAATAATTGGAACTTGAAGCGGATCCCATGTCCGCGGAAGGCGGCGAAAAGATTATAGACTAGGATAGTTCGATGTTCTAGATTTATTTTCTTTTTTGAATTATTCTACATTCAGTTTCCATTTTTTTGCAATGCATTTTGTCATGTTTTCCTCTGAAATCAATAAAATATATTTTGCTTATTCATTGGTTTCTTACAGCGACCCATGATACACCAACCACAACAACGAGGATTGAAATATACAACCTGCACCACCACCGAGAGTTGGCCTGAGCAGAGAAGACCTGATGGACATGACTAGTGGTAAAGACACTTTAAGGGCTGGGCAATAACACCAATAATAATAAGCTACCACCCCGGCCACCAACACCGAATGAGATCAAGTACCACTCTCAGTCCCTTTCGAAGAATCGAGTCCCGAATTTCGAGTACAAGCAGTGCCATCTTCGAGCAATTACATCAAGTTATCTTCCTCATTTTCAATCCAAGAACAGTAAGTGATGTTATGCCTTAAAAGTAAATACACATAAGATATTTTTTTGTTCTTTGTGTTGTTTTTGAAAACTTCGATCCATAATGTTCCTTCAATTTTTGTCCTTCAATTTTGCCCAGTTTTAAGAAAATGTTTCAAGCATTGATATGATTCAACTTGATTTGGAAAATGCTTGACGAATTAACATAAAATATAACTCGTATATGGTTGGATAATAATTGTTGCATGACATCGCCCCTTAGATGATTAAAAATTAAGGATTGATGTCAGAAAACAATGAAAAAGATGAATTTAAATGATTCACGTTCATGATATACTCTATTTTCTATTAGGATATGTCCTTGTTTCGAAATTTTGTTTGTATTTATTATATGTGCTTGATCGGTTTTCAGTTGCTGAGTCTTTTCCCGAACACTCACATATTACTCCTCCTCCCCAAATAAGAATGATATGATATAGATGACGAAGACCAAAACATTTTCTAGGGTTGGTGATGCAGATCGACTCATCAAGTTTACGCATTCTGTTAGATAAATGTTATTTCCATATTATATTTGCTTCCACTTTTGTTTTCATTTTTGTTTCAGTACAAAGACAATGTTTATTTATGAAATAAACTGCTTTGGTTGCATATTATAGTACTAAACTTATTGTTTTCGATGTTAAATAATGTTGGCGTCGATACGCGACCATATTAAAGATGAGTCGATGAAAAGTTATTAACAATTACTAGAAGGAGATTGACTAAAATATTGTACGTTTAAAGATATGATTTTTTTATATGTATAATAATAATGGATTAAAAATTAAGGAGCATTTTTTTTTTCACTTGCATGAACATACGAATCTTGTATGCACAAATATTTGCAAGAAAATAGTCTACTAAATCTTACGCAGATTCATGAATCTTGAATTCATGAAAGGAGAAAAAAAAATATTTATTTATACATTAATGCGCAAACATTTCATTTTATTCTTAGGACAATTTAAAATTTCAATAAAATTACGAGAATGCCATTCGAAAACTAGTATAATCCAAGATGAGTCCCGCCATTTCTTTTGTTAGCTTTCATAATTAACTCGATCAAAGTCGTTTTACTGAAGTCACTAGCCAAAGTACCCACCACTTTTATATTTACTGTAATTAATTGTTTTTACATGTACTATATTTTTCATAGTTACTAAATATTTATGTAAAATAAATATATATATTTATTGTTTTTATTTGATCGAATGTGGTTTTTGTATTATTTTATTTTTTAAAAAGTGATATTTTTTAATTTATGTTTACGTTGTTAATATTTTTTAATTTCTGTTCTATGTTAATATTTTTTTCCTTAAAAAATGTTTTAAGGGTCGTGAGAATTTTAGTTTTATATTAAAAAAAACAATTTTGAGTAAAAAAATTGATAGATTTTTATATTATGTAGCCAAGTTGTATAGCAACTTTCAATTTCTATGCCACTGTATAATCTTCCAAAATAGGCAAAAGATTATATATATGAATATTATTGATAATTAAAAAGAAAAGGCCGGCATTTAATTTCCCCTTGCAAAATGATCATTGATATGTTTACTTAATCATTAATTAGAGGGTACAAAGGTTTATTTGAAAATTAAGAAAAAATGGGAATATATATTTCCCTTATTCTTGAAGTTGAAACAACACCGAGATTTATCCTAGTAAGGGCGTT
Source organism: Primulina eburnea (assembly GCF_022965805.1). Lineage (NCBI taxonomy): Eukaryota > Viridiplantae > Streptophyta > Magnoliopsida > Lamiales > Gesneriaceae > Primulina > Primulina eburnea. The sequence goes on from NC_133113.1 coordinate 2,752,135, forward strand.
GGCCAGAAAGATTACCCTTTGGGTCATAGTTGCAAGAAATGTACCACACTAACCCATTGTTGCATTGAGCCCTAGCGCACCCGAGGCGCAACGAGTTACGCCACAAAACTTGCGTGTAGTGTCCGCACGGTTTCCCGACGACACACGAATTAGACCCGTAATTATAGTTGGGCTTCTCCGCCACCCACGCGTTACTGCAGCCACTCCCGTGAAATCACGACTCGCGGCGATATTCTCCCCGTAGGTGCCATTCTTCGAGTGCGTGAGGTACAATCACCGAGTCTGGAGTTGACATACCTCTGCGCATAGGCCGCAACATTTGCGTCCCATGTCATTGGCCCGACCCCAACTTGGGCACGAGCGGCATTGTGTGCGTTTAGGAAGTCTTGTGGAGAGTTTTGGGCGCGACACAAATGTTCCGACGCCGTGAAAATGAAGAATAAAAGGAGGGATATCGATGTTGTTTGGGGGATTTTCATTTTGCTATTGGAGCCGAGTCTTTGGTGCAAGAGGAAGGAGGAGAAGTAGGGTTTATATAGCTAGAGTACTTGCATGGAAAACTTCATGGAAAAAACAATTCAAACATACATATTCCAATTTCTATCTAAATCTTGTTCAATGGAATTTAAATTACGTAAAACAGTACTGTCATTTAACATTGACCGTCTATTATTTTCTGCACATTTTTTGTCATTTACTTCAATCTTTCGTTATACTTGGTATTCAAATTATTATTTTTTAATCCATTGTTATTATCATATAATATTGCATTAATATGTTCAAAGTCCGTGAATTAGTGAAGCAGATGAATGTTTGACAAACATGGTTTATGTTAGTTGTCCCACATCAGTTGGATAAAATACCTAGGAGTTGTATATATGGGCTTGGACAATCCTCCTCTCTTGAGCTAGTTTTTGAGGTTGAGTTAGGTCCAAGTCCCAATCTTAACAGTTTACTCAGAGCACGATGAAGAGTAGCGGTTATCGGTTCCAACGTCATTCAAAAAATATGGCATTAATCTTCACATCTTACTCCTCCTCCCCAGATAAAAACGATATGATATTAGATATAGATGACGAAGACCAAAACATTTCCTAGGGTTGGTGATGCAGATCAACTCAAGTTTTTACGCATTCTGTTAGATAAATGTTATTTCCATATTATATTTGCTTCCTCATTTGTTTTCAATTTTGTTTCGGTATAAAGACAATGTTTATTTATGAAATAAATTGGTTTGGTTGCATATCATAGTACAAGAATTATTGTTTTCAATGTTAAATAATGTTAACGTCGATACGCTACGGTCTCGGGACGAGATATTTTTTGAATATCGGTGGTAGAGCTAATTACTCAGCCAAAGGACGTGCCATGTAATTCGATCGATCATATCCTTGGGATAATATTTCAATGGTTGATTCAATACAATGTGTATCATGTGCTTTAATAAAATTGAATAAATACGTGGCCGGGTGATGTTGTAAGACCTAAGGATATATAAGATGTAATAAATATGTGTGTACCATATTCAAACACATACCTAAGGATAATATCGTTTACACCCTTAATTTGGATCCAGTCCAAATTTATTTTTTTTTGTTTTTTTCCTAATTAAGATAAAAATTTATTCGAATCCGATGTGATTTCTAATAAAATTTAATAATATAATATACATTTAAGATGAGTCGATGAAATGTTATTAACAATTATTACAAGGCGATTGACTAAAATATTGTACATTAATTAAAGATATGATTTTTTTATATGTATAATAATTATGGATTACAAATTAATGAGCATTTTTTTTCATTTGCATGAACATACGAATCTTGTATGCACGAATATTTGCAAGAAACACAAAAAATCTTGTGAGACGGTCTCACCGGTCAATTTTGTAAAACAAATATTCTATATGAGTTATCCACGAAAAAGTAGTACATTTTATGTCAAATATATTACTTTTTATGTAAATATAAATATCATTGATCCGTCGTCTTACGAATAAATATCTGTGAGACCGTTACTCTGCAAGAAAATAGTCTACTAACTTGAATTGAAAGGAGAAAAAATATTTAATTACACATTAATGGGCAAACATTTCATTTTATTCTTAGGACAATTCAAAATTTCATTAAAATTACGAGAATGCCATTCGAAAACTAGTATAATCCAAGTTGAGTCCCGCCATTTCTTTTGTTAGCTTTCATAATTAACTCTCAAAGGAAAATTGGACCAATTCTATCCTACACCGGGTGAGTTGTATCTCATTATTTTTTCTTACACGTGTCTTTTGTTCTATTATTATTATCGCATTTGACACTACTTTAACCATAACCAACCAAAAATAATCATTAAACTAATTTCGTTTAATGTATATAACATGTCATATTATTATTATTATTATTATTATTATTATTATTTCAAATTTTAAAATTTAATATTTTATATTTAAAATTTACGTGAAAGTTTTATTTGATAGTAAAATTTACGTTTGAGATTTAGAATTTTCATTTCTATTATTCTTATTTTTGTGGTAGAATCATATAAAATGTCAAAAATCAATATTTTAAATTTAATTATTATAACAAATTCTATGTTCTACCCATTTATAAATGCTAATAAAATTACTGTAGCTATTGTAAATGCTATACAACATAAGAGATACAATTACATAAATCTCAAAACTAAATAGCTTGTTTATATATTTATTCAATTTTCTTATACTTAAATAAAAAAATTTGACATGTATGTGTTATTTAATAACAGGGAGTAAATCTCCCGGATTAAGAAAGAATTGTTCAGGAAAATTAGTCTGGATTAGGGGTGTTCATCGGTCGGTTTGGTTCGATTTTCGGTTTTTTATTTCGGTTTTTTCGGTTTTCGGTTTACAAATATATAATCCGATATCCGAACCATTTTTCTTCGGTTCGGTTCGGTTCGGTTTTCTACCGAAATAGTTCGGTTATTTCGGTCGGTTATTTCGGTTTTGATACAATTATTTAAATTAATAATATAAATATATTATAAAATATAATATTTTATCTTTTTAAATGATTTCTTAGTAAAATATTTAAATATAAAGTACAAATGACTTACATAAACAACAATCAACTAAGTATTATTCAAAATAATTCTTCATTCACTAATATCATCTCAATAAAAAATATAAATAAAAATAACATTATTAATTTAATTAAATTTCGGTTTTTTCGGTCGGTTCGGTTTTGATATTTATAATCCGAAACCGAACCAAATTAATTTCGGTTTTAACATTTATATCCGAATTATAAAATTCGGTTTTCGGTTCGGTTTAGTGTTCGGTTTTTTCGGTTTGGATTTTTGGTTTTTTCGGTTTTATCCGAAGTTTGAACACCCCTAGTCTGGATTTCCAAGATATAATTTTGTCCTTGAAATAATCTTTTTCTTAATTGATAAGATTGTGTGAAATATTAAATTAAGGGTTTTGTTTTTCTAAATATAATATTTATGATAAGAATTTTATGAAAGAGTTTATTTATAATAAAATTCTAAATTTCCATATCTTGTAGATTTCTTTTTTTTTTTAAGATAAAGATGAGGAAACTATATAAAATAAGGGAAGCAAGCTAAAAAAAGGGGTTCTTCGACACTTCGAGTTTTGACTCTTAGACCCTTGTTTGAACGTTCGGTAGCTGCTCACTTTTGCACTCTTGCAAGCCGTGGTTTTCAGATAAAATAATTCATAAGGACGTTGATGTTTTGAAGAGTGCTGCTGCACATGTTGTCGTGATTGTTGGAGACATCTGCAGACAACGTACGTGAACGGTGGAAGTGTTGGCTGATGATCACGTTTTTCTACTCTAGTTTTTGGCACCGTGTTGATGTATAGAATCTCTGGAACCTCCGTATTTGTCTCGTGGCCTCTTCGATCGCAGTCGTCACCTCATCACCTTGCTGATTCGCCTTGATTTCCTCCGAGCATACCACAATCTGCTTCTCGTCATCACCAAGGGCCTGGGCGTCTTCACCCACCGCTGGCTCCACATTCACCGTCGGATGCTCTCGCTGATGAACCGCCGTCGCTGTGTTTCACGTAATCATCGTACAAAACATCGCCACCTCCAGACAGACTCAACGCGTCGTTCCGCCGGCAAATGACGAAGAGCAAAACGATAATGATATTCCCGATCACGAAAACAACATGGTTATTGAATACATACGCGGAGAACTCAACAAAATACCCGCCCGCGACTTTCATAACCGCCGGAACACGCGCAGAGGACCACGAAACCAGCCCCAGAACCACCAAAAGTTCGAAAAACTGCCACAACTTCACGATTCTACGAAAGCGATTGAACCTCGCGACTGCCTTCTCCTTCTCAAACCTGACATTATCAAACACCATTGATTCCATATTCAAAATTCGGAACAGCCGTTCCTCCTCCAGGCCCTACCCCTGCGGGCACTGCCCGCAAAGTAGATCTAACGGCTCAGAAAAATCCGAGCCAATTTTTTTTTTTTTTTAATACATGGTGGTGGGCCCGGATCACTCATGTGGAGTGATCCGGGCCGTTCCCTTCCCGTGCAGGCACTGCCTGCACGGGCAGGGTGAAATAATCCCTCCTCCAGCATCCAGCAACGCAGGTTAAATTTTCACAGGGAAAGCGTAAATGAGGGGAGAAACCAGAGGAAGTGGAAATGGAAAGGCACGTGGATTGAGGAACATGGAGAGATTCTATACATGAACACAAAAAGGGAATTTGAGGAGACTGGGTAAATGAAGATTTCGGGTTTGAGCAAGTACCTTTTTTTATAGATGCCAAGGAGGAGGGACAATATAATTTCGAGTTATTTGTTTTTGTATATATATTATATTATATAATAAGTAATCGGATATGTGTATGTAGTAGATGTTATAGTCGATATGTTTTATCATATAGTTAAAATATTTTACTCTAGATTTTTTGTTTTAGAAAACAGTTTATTTTCTCTAACAAATTGAGAAAATTGATTTTCATTAAAATCATTAGTGTTGATTTTTGTTACTTGTGCATAATAAATCCTGAGTTATTTTAACTTAAGTCATTTAATTGTGTATTATTTAATTCTGCTGCGTGTTGTCACTAGATGTTATAATTATATACCTCATACCTACAAGCTCGATCAAAATCATTTTACTGAAGTCACTAGCCAAAGTACCCACCACTTTTATATTTACTGTAATATTTAATTGTTTTTACTTGTACTATATTTTTCATACTTACTAAATATTTATGTAAAATAAATATATATTTCTATTGTTTTTATTTGATCGAATGTGGTTTTGTATTATTTTATTTTTAAAAAAGTGATGTTTTTCAATTTCTGTTTATGCTGTTAATATTTTTTAATTTCTGTTGTATGTTAATATTTTTTTTTTCTTAAAAAAATGTTTTAAGGGTCGTGAGAATTTTAGTTTTTTATATAAAAAAACAATTTTCAGTAAAAAAAATTGATAGATTTTTATATTATGTAGCCAAGTTAAATAGCAACTTTCAATTAATTTCTGTGACATTATAGAATCTTCCAAAATAGTCAAAAGATTATATATATGAATATTATTGATATTGATAGTATTGAAAATTAAAAAGGAAAAACATAAGGAAAAGGCATTTAGCTTCCCCTTGCAAAATGATCATTGATATGTTTTATTTAATAATTAATTAGAGGGTACAAAAGTTTATTTGACAATAAGAAAATATGGGAATATTTCCCTTATTCTTAATACATATGAAGTAGAAACAACACCGATCGAGATTTATCCCTAGTAAGGACGTTGGCCAACATAATTACCCGGTGGATCATAGTTGCAAGAAATGTACCACCACCCATTGTTGCATCGAGCCCTAGCGCACCCGAGGCGCACCGAGTTACGCCACACAACTTGCGTATAGTGTAGGCACTCTCCCCCGACACAAGAATTAGACCCATAATTATAGTTGGGCTTCTCCGCTACCCACAAGTTCACTGCAGCCACTCCCGTGAAATCACCGCTTCCCTTGGCGAGATTCTCCCCATAGGGACGATTCGTCGAGTGCACGAGGTTACAATCACCGAGTCTGGAGTTGACATAATTCTGCGCAAAGGCCGCAACATTTGCGTCCCATGTCATTGGCCCGACCCCAACTTGGGCACGAGCGGCATTGTGTGCGTTTACGAAGTCTTGTGGAGAGTTTTGGGCGCGACACAAATGTTCCGACGCCGTGAAAAGGAAGAATAAAAGAAGGGATATCGATGTTGTTTGGCGGATTTTCATTTTGCTATTGGAGCCGAGTCTTTGGTGCAAGAGGAAGGAGGGAAAGTAGGGTTTATATAGCTAGAGTTGCATGGAAAACTTGGCCTAGCCTACCATTGAAAAAAAACAATTCAAACATAAATATTTCAATTTCTATCTAAATCTCGTTCAATGGAATTTAAATTACGTAAAACAGTGTCATTTAACATTGGCCGTGTATTATTTTCTGCACTTTTTGTCATTTACTTCAATCTTTTGCCATACTTTTTAGTACGTTAATTATTATTTTGAAATCAATGTTGCTATCATATCATATTGCCTTATATATGTTATCAAGGGACGTCTGATCTGGTAGAGTATATGAATGTTTGACGAATAATGTTTACTTAAGGGTGTGTTTGGTTGAGTGGATTAAATAAGGATAGATTAATAGTCCAATATTTATCGTTAAAATTTTAAGTTGTTTTAATAATCATTTTGACCCGGTTTAAGATCCAATTTTATGGATAACTATTTGATTAATAAAATTGGATCTTAAACCGGGTCAAAATGATTATTAAAACATCTTAAAATTTTAACGATAAATATTGGACTATTAATCTATCCTTATTTAATCCACCCAACCAAACACACCCTTAGAGTACACCGAACAACACATAGCTGTTGTGGGTTCCAACGTCATCCAAAAAAAATTTATTGCATTAAATTTGCTAACTTTCATAAAACGCACTTATAAACGATGGAATGCATATTAACTTTACAAATAATTGACGATATGAAATTCTATTATTATATATCTTCAAAAAAAATTATTTTAATATTCAATAACAATGTATTAAGGTTTATGTAAATTTAGATATGTAAATTATGGCGACCCATATAAGTATGTATATATATTTAATTGATTTAGAATGACGGGAATGGGAATATTTATCCAGCTGCCGTTTCTCACACGTTGGAAAGGGAGTGCGTAAGAATTGTGGAAACTAAATCATGCCAGTAAATTATCAATTAATACGAGTAAAAGCAAACTTAATTAAATTAATTATATGATTGAACGTTTGTCATTATTCCAAAAGTAATAGTTGGTGATAATAGTACAACTCAAATCTTATAAACCGTACAACAGCTCAAACACTATGTTTCGATTGCTCTACCAATTAAGACAATTATTACACCCAACAATCTCACTTCCGATAATTGCATTCATTTCCATCAATGAGAATCGAACACGTTGTCTTAGTTCTGATACCGATTGTAGGACCGAACATTTACTGATTTACAAAAAGCTATAGTTGGTGGTAACGGTGTAACTCAAATCTTTTAAACCGTACAACAGCTCAAGCAACACTTTTCGATTTCTCTATCAAGCAGAGAAAATTATTGCACTCAACAATCTCCTCCGATAATTACACTCTTTGTAATAAATGATAATCGAACCCGTGAACTTAGCTCTGATACCAATTTTAAGATCGAGCGCTTGTCATTTTACCAAAAGCTATAACTTGTGGTAATTGTGTAAATCAAGTCTTTTAAACCGTAAATCAGCTTAAACACCACGTTTCGATTATTTTACTAAGCAGAGATAATTATTGCACCCAACACTAACTATGATTTATATAAATAAAATTCCCCGTAATTTGGGTCAAATGGATGCTATAGTCCACGGCTCATCCAACGATCAGTAATATTGATTTAAACGTATGTGATACTTGATCTCACATATATAAAAAAAAAAATTAGATCAATCATGACCCTTAAATTTACCATGTGGGTTTTGAATCCATTGAATTCTACTTGTGTAAAACGATGTCCTGAGGAATTTAACGATGTACGTAGACTTTTAAATCCTTCAAAAACATTGAAAAGATTATATTGATTAAAAGTATTAATTAAAATATAGAAATTAAATTAATAACATAATGAAAATGGCATCCACTGGATGCAATAACAAATTGGCGGTAGAGTCATAATCTGCTCAAGCAGCAAAGATTGTTCGCAATGAAAGATTAAAAAATATCGAAATTAACTATGTTGGATTGAAAATACTTTATTTTGGTCATAACAAACAACATCGAGTTGTTTTATAGTCCAGCTACAATTTTTTTGTACTACATTATTAAGTTAAGCCGAACCGTCTAATCTTCAAGATCTTGCTAGATTGCATAATGAGAGAGCCGTATTAAAGTCAAAATGTGTATCTATCTTTCAAATCAAGCTGTGTCAATGACTCTAACTGGACTGACAAGAAGCTCAAGCTGCATATGAGTATGTAGTTGGTGTCAATATGTTTACTCACCAACTCAACAAGTCATGAGATCAGTAAACAAAGAATGCACATTATTCGATATCTCTAGTTGTTTAAGAATGTCTCATAATAAGAAAAAAATATGCAGAAGTTTTTCTGGGATTAGCAATGAGGTTGTGTCTCTGGCTGTTATTGACATCCATATCAACTGGCGAAGAGGTATCTAGTAAAAATTTAGCTGACTAGACAATAAATGAGGTTGTGTATATTTCTGTTAAGAAATTCATTAAATTCATGAAAAGGAATCAAGCTAAATTAAATTCTTATTGTAAAGAATATCACATCGATGATAATCAAGCTTGTTTTAACTTTGGAAAAAAGAATCATTTCATTGCAGATTCTAACAATCCAAATAAAGATGAAAAAACCCTTTGAGAAGAGAAGGTCCAACAAAAGGTCATTTGAGAGATAGAGGGTGATGAACATTCTAGACATGACTGGTCTAATGATTACAAAATGTCATTCGAGAAATTGAGCTAAAAACTGCAGAAGTCGAACTTGATAATACCGATGACATGGTACAAAAGAAGAAAATAATCCAAGAATCTATTTGGTATCTGGATAATGGAGATTCTAGACATATGACTGGGAATGTCATGCTTCTATCACAAGTAAATGAATGCAAATGGCTAAAAAATCACTTTTGGAGATGATTCTAGGGGTAAAGTTGTGTGTAAGGAAAAGTTATCATTAGAGATGTACTATTACTTAAAAATATTTGTTATACCTTGATCAACGTTAGTCAATTATGTGATAATGTATTTTCTGTTGAGTTTCATAAACACTTGAACTGTGAAATCTGCTAATGGTGATATCATACTAACTGGATTAATAGACCAAAACACATATAAATTTAGCTAGAATGATGAACAACTTGGTGCTCCTACATGTTTCATTTATTTGAATAGTAATAAGAATTGGTTGTGCTGGTTAAATCACTTGAACTTGAAGTCTATTTCCAATACGAGTAAGCAAGAAATGGTGACTGGATTGTCTAAGATCGATTTTGCCAAAGATAAGATCTGTAATGCATGCCATGATGGTGAGCAAGTGAGATTTACCTTTAAAAATAGAGGGTATAACTCTTTAACCAAATGTTTGGATTTGCTGCATATGAATATGTTTGGTCCTAGAGCAGTAAAGAGTTCAAGAGTAATGAGATATACTCTAGTGATTGTGTATGATTATTCCAGGTTTACTTGGGTGATCTTTCTGCCAGTCAAAGAGCAGATATATGTCTAGCTGGTCAAAATTTTAAAACGTCTTCAACAAGAGAATCAATTGTGATAGATATGATATGAAGTGATGTGGACAACGAATTTACAAAATAAACTCTCACATCCAGTTTAGATAACCTATGAATCAAGCATTAGTTTTATGTTGCTAGGTCACTTAGAAAAATGATGTTGTTGAGAGAAGGAACTAAACTTTGAAGAAAACAGCTAAACAGTGGTAGCTGATTTTGGGATATCTCAAAGGTTTTAGGTAGAAGCAGTTAATATAAATTATTACACTTGAAATATACCAATGATAAAAAAAAATAGCAAAATAAGACTTCATATGAGATCTGTAATCGTTCTATACCTGATATATCCTATTTCAAAGTGTTTGACTGCAAGTTCTATATTAATAATAATGGTAAAACACATCTAACCTCCTTTGATGATAAATTTTATGCCGGTGTATTTTTAGGATATTCATCTGCATTCAAAGAATATATGGTTTACAATACCTCTTAGAACTATAATACAAATGTTAGATGATTACTTGTATGATGCATCCATCTCACAACCTGAAAATAAGAAGATAGATGAAGCCTTATCAGACTTGAGCTTGATAGATTCTATATAAGATGAACTTAAACAGTTTGAGAGAAACATTGTTTGCCACCTAGTTCTCAGACTAATTAATCAACATATTATTAGAACTAGATGAGTATTTAGAAACAAACTGGTAGAAGCTAGTTATACAATAAGAGACAAATCTAGGCTAGTAGCTTAATGTTATAAATAAGAAGAGAGCATAGACTTTGATGAATTATTTGCTCTTGTGGCTAGAGTTAATGGATTGTTGAAGAACAACCACATGGATTTATTAGTCATGTACATCTTAATAATGTTTTTAAACAATATAAAAACTTTATATGGTTTAAAGCAAGCTCCTCGAGCTTTGTACGATACATTGTCAAGGTTTTTTCCTTGATCATGATTTCATCATTGAGACTATAGATAAAAATTTATTTAATTTTGTAAGACGAAACACTTGTCATTTTATCAAAAGTTATAGCTGGTGGTAACAGTACAACTCTTAATCTTTTAAATGTACAATTGTTCAAGCACCACATTTCTATTGATCTACCAAAGAGGATATTATTGCATCCCCAACAATCCATCTTTCAATAATTGCATTCGTTACAATAAATAAGGATCAAACCCTTGATCTTGACTCTGATACAAATTGTAGGACCGAACGCTTGTCACTTTACCAAATTCATAACAATTGTAGGACCAAGCGCTTGCCTCTTTATCAAAAGTTATAGGTGATGATAATGATGCAACTCTAATCTTTTATATCGTACAACATCTCAAGCACAACATTTCGATTGCTTTACCAAGAAGTAACAATTATTGCATCATAACAAACTCGTGTATAACTTTCCAAAAATATCCTGGAAGAATAGAAATTGAGGAAAATTCTAAGAACAATGATGATTTTCAGTAATCGAGTTCTGCATCGGATATGTATGTGTTACCTTTAAATAGTGTCTTGTGAAAGTGTGCAACTTTACAAGTCAAGCAATAAACACAATGTCCTTGAATTACTCTTTCATTTTTGTAAATGATGTCGTTACCCCAAATGAGACTCTCCCTAATACATTCAATTAGCATGTGTTTGTTTTGGCCATGAGTAACATGTTCGGTTCTACAAGAGGGCCTATATTTGTTTCATGCAACTTTTTTGAAGTATTTTTACTTGTGTTTGACATAAGTGATACTCAATCCAGAGTTTTAATGGCTTGTACGTATATATGTATTATTTGAGAGGCTTTAAAAGATTTGATTTTGTTATTGTTATTAGAATTTGTCAATTAAATCTTCGCTCTAGGAATTAAAACTTGATTTATTTTTACTTTGTCGTAATAATAAATTAGTTTGATAACTTTAAAATTATAATTTTATCTTGAAAGATATATTATTTTTCAAAAAAATATATTATGAGCATCTTGTGTTTCGATAAAATTAAACTAACATCTTTGACCGTAGAAGTAATTGTAGCTATCATCACGAATTATTCCATTGGTCATACTAAAGTCTTGTCCAACATGGAGTATAGGATAGAATTTTATAACGCTAAACTATTGAAAGTTAACAGAGAGAGATTAATCCAACGGGAAGCTAGTAAAGAATTCAAATTCCGTCTAATAAATTTACAATTTTCTAATTTGAAACTCTAAATTGTCAAATTTCAATATTAATTCGCTATCTTTATTTTTTCTGCTTTCCAATTTTGCTCATTGTTCCAAAATGACACTGATACAGTGCAGACCGTGCTTATGTGAAGTATCACACGACAACTCAAATCAGGAAAAAAAATCCCAAAAAAAATTGATATATGTGTAACTAAGATATAATTTTGACAACATAATACATGAAAATTGTAATATTTATTTTTCTTTCAAATTGTACTAACTTCTTTTGAGATTAATTTATTACTTGTAATTATCGCTATTAAAGTAAAATTTATTAATAGAACATACTTAGGTCGAAGCACTTATTTTCCAAAGTCAATAATACTTTAAAAAAATAGATAATTGGCTGAATTTTCTAGTTGCAGTGCCTACACGCTGGAGTTACTAGTTAACAAATTGAGAAACGTAAGCGTGGAAAGTGTATTTTCCACAGACTTTATCTAGAACATCGATTTCGGATAATCACAAGATTAATCGATTAAGTCATTGTTAGAATATGACAATTCGAAATAAATTGTAAGAATAAGTTTTCAAAAAATTAATTTCTACAAAAAGGAAAAAAAACCAACTGTGGTATTTAATCAATGAAAATTTTATCACTGTTGGTGATTTTCATAAAAATATAAGGAACCATGTTGGAAATGAATGAATGATTAACCAGAAGGAACTGATGAACCAGAAATGAAGGGAATATGTGGTGCACCATGACACGAACAATTGCGTATGTTCATGGAGTTCTTTCAGGCCTGTTGCAAACAAAGACGTCAAAAACTTGTGTGAGACGGTCTCACGGGTCATATTTTGTGAGACAGATCTCTTATTTGGGTCATCAATGAAAAAATATTACTTTTTATGTTAAGAGTATTACTTTTTATTGTGAATATCGGTAAGATTGACTCGTTTCACTTTCCACAGATTTGAGAGACAAAATCCATCATGAACCTCATCATTTTCGTGTAGAGAATGATTTTCCTCCAAGTCTTGTTGTTTGGATAATTTTATGTTGCATAAACAATATTCAATTATCAAGTGTGAAATAAATCCTAATGTAATAGATGTTGTTTCCATGTTTACACTTCGGAAAGAACATTATTGAGTATCCATTATATTTGGAGGAACATTTTCTTAGTCTGAATACATCACTATGGTGAGAGTGAATAATTTATGAAATGAAGCAACATTTACTGATTTATTGAAAGATTTACGAAGTTATGTTAGAGTTGTTGGAGATTTGATCAAATTAAATCTATAAATCATGTGATTAAATCCATATATCACAATTCATGTCGAGTTACCATTATATATATATATATATATATATATATATATATATATATATATATATATATATATATATATATATATATATATATATATATACAAGCGTATCAGAATCAGTTGACTGATATAGCGTTGGAGTTATGGATCTTCCAAGACAAGAAAGAATCGATCACCTTATTCTTGCGTTAGATGAGAGAATAAGAGAGATTTAGAATATTTGCTCCATATATCTTTTATGTTATTTACGGTGCCTCGAGGACCATGACCTTATATAAGTTTAGCAGTCTTGGGTGAGTCTATGCTCCTCCGGGAGCATTACTCTCCATTCCCTAAAATTGACACGTGTCTTTTTTTTTTTTTTTAATATCATAATAAACTTTAAAAATTACAAAAAATTTACAATTACTCGGAAAAAAAATTCTAACTCGTCATTAATTTTATGAGTTATAACCATCCAAAAAAATAGCCATAGTTTCTTTCAAATTTTATAATTTGTTTATTAAAATTCAGATTTTTAAAATCAGATATTTTAAAATTAATAGTGATAATATATTTGTATTCGTTAATACACAAAAATGCAAATTTATTTAATTTCAATTCTATTTAATTTTTTTGAGCGAAAATTTATGTAAGTTTTTGTGTTTATATATGTTTTACTTTCATTTTTTAAAACAAAATTTATTTTATTTAGAACATTCTTATTTGGAACAAAAACTAATTTTTGAGTCCATTAGAAAATAATTAATTATGTGGGGTCCAAAATTACTCTAAGTCCATCCAAAAAAAAAACTATCACTCCTAAAATATTTTTATTACTTTTAAACTTATCCTCTTATTTTAAAGGAGTAAAAATTAATATTAATTTTTAAAATTATTTAAAACAATTCATAATTTTATTTTATTTCTTTTAAATATATCTTTTTAGTAATAGTTGTTTCCAATTTAGTTTAGATAATTAAAAATAAAAATATATGATTTTTTTTTCTGGAATATTTAAATTCTAGCATTTAGATTTTGAAAATTTTAAATTAATATATATAATCATATTAATGGTCAAAAAATGATTAAAAAATATGATTAGAAGTAAGAGTGAATAATAAATTTAGATTTTTAAAAAAACAAAATTAAAAAATGAGGAGAAAATGAAAAACAAATATAAAAAAAAGGAAAAATAGAATAAAATAAGACACGTGTCCCAATTTTAGGGAGGGGGAGTAATGCTCCAGGAGGAGCATAGACTCACCCAGCAGTCTTCGACTCATCATAGAAGACTTAATTGAGTTGAATTTTTACACATAAAGTGGATCATATCAATTTATTTAATATTTTGAAAACTCATAATTAATTAGATCATCTTATTGAGTCATTTATTAGATATATTGTTCATGTATAGTTAATTAAATTATGTGAGTTCACAAAATAATTCCAATAATCTCTCAATTGGACCAGATAAGTTATATGGATATTGTACATATAAAAATTGAATTGAGCACTTACTATCTAAACCAAAATATTACTTAACAATTTGGTCTATCAATTATACCAATATTGAACCAAAGCAATCGTCATTACGTTTCAAATCACTAGACCATCAATGATCACAATATCAGTATAATCAATAACATAGATAAAGTATGAATGTATAGCATGGAAATATATAAATGTGATCCAAAAAAACTGCATTTCCAACTAGTCATCCTAATGATTCATAGAGTCCAATAACAGACATTCAACCAGATGCTAAACCGCAATAAAAATCATCACTTTTATTTCATAGTAATTCAAATAAACCATAGTCTTCACAGAAACTTAAATCATGTCAAATGAGTCAATGCTCAAACCAAATACAAACTCTCATTGTACATGCATATCATTTCTATGAACAACACCAATGTGTTTCACATGTCCATAAACATCTTGGGTGGCTAACCAATGACAAACACATTCACAATTATAGAGTTTGCAATAACATATTCAATTAACACACAATCACACTAAATTATTTTCTTCCAACTAGAAACGTCATGTCAATATATTCGTTGACAAGTTTCAGTTGTTCTTTAAATATAATATAACGGATTTATTATCATAATTGATAATCCTCAATTGTTACTTAGACCAATTATCTTTAAATATAATATAGCGGATTTATTACCGGGGCGCAAAATGGTAAATGAGTATTTTGAAGCGAACACATAATTATTGGATTTCTTATGTGTTTCAATGAACTAATTCTTTAAGACTTGATCAAGATAGGTGAGTTGTAAATATCGTACTTTGATAGGGGTGCTGAGTAAAATAATTTTGATCAAACATTTTTTTAATAAAAAAATAGCATTCTTATGTGTATTTGAAAATAATCAAATACTCTTAGAAATAATCATTTTTAAAAAATGAAGTTTGATCGAAGTTATTCACTCAGATATCACATGGACACGTCGGGTCCGGAAAGACTATTTTTGTTAAAATAGGCTCGGCCCACAATTGGAGTGTAATTGGGCTAGTATTCTGGAGATGGGTAGTTCTAATTTCATTTTTTAGGCTACGTTAGGTTGGAAGGATATGATAAACTAATGATTAGTATATAAATGATAAAAAAAATATTGTGATAGAAATATAATATATGACGTAAAATAGTATTATGTTTGGTATGATTTTTAAGTATGAGATAATTTTGAATTTTTTTATGAAATGACTAAATTGTCCTTTTTTATAACTTTTTTTTCTTTACTCCGTCAACGGAGGTGCTCTGACGGCCGGCTGCGCTCCGACGGCTGGCAGCATCCGGCGGCTGCCGTAGGTGGTCGGCCGGAAGCGGCTCCCGGAGGTGACCGGCCGGAATCGGCGGAATCGCGGCGGTCGGCGGTGGTTGGTGGGCGGTTGGTGGAGGGAAGTAGTGGTGAGTTTGAATTTAGGAGAAGGGTAAAATTGGAAAAATATGATAGATTGAGAGTAGGATAAATAATCCTAAGGGATGAGGATGTATTATTTTAACATACCTAATATAACATAATCATTCATAGGAGAGATTGACTTGGTTAAATAATCACGCGTACCAAACGAGGGATAAGGTGTGATTAAAAAAAATAAACTCACCTTATCACTCAAACCAAACGCCCCCTTAAAGAATTGAGTAGTTCTAATTATTATTATATTTGGGCTACAAAAATTCAACATAAAGGACATAATGGTCCATGGGCAGATCACTTACACAATGTTCCAAAAAAATGGAAGAAACTGATCAAAATTGGCCCCAAAAATTTAAAATTATCAAAACGGTGTGACCAGTTCGCTACATTTTAATTTTTTTTAAAAAAATTATTTTTATATTTGAAACTTTAATTTTTGTGATATATTATATGTAAATTTGAATAAATATATTTTTTATTATTTATATATTATATTATTATTTAATATAAGATAATGATTTTTCGGTTAGACTATCAGTTTGATCAGACTGATTGAACTATTTTAAAGCTAAACCAAATCGATTAGCAGTTCAATCACGGTCACTTTTCATAATTCTAACAAAAAAAATTGCGTACTTTAAAATAATAAATTATTAATTTAACAATATTTAACATAAATCATAGGAAAAATAATATTAACTTTGGAAAATTAATTATTATTATCATAAACTTATTTTTTTAATTTAATTTTACTGTCATAATATTTAAGTTATATCTACATTTTAATTAAATAATTAATAATATTTAACATTTTATATTTAAATGGCAAACCTAATGTAATCTCCAATCACAAAATCTATTTTGGTACAAATTTTTATATTAAAATAGTGCGATTTCTGCACCAAATACAACATCAATCTCCAACTCATTTACTTCAAAAATTACGTCAAAAAAATATTCTCGAAATATTTATTTTATTTTAAATATATTAATTATTATATTTTATTTAATATATTTTTAATTATAACTATTATTTTATTGTTAATAAATTTAAAGTTATCTAGTTTGTTTATCTTCTAAATCTATTTTTCTTTCGATTACTGTCATTGCATTTTCATTTGTATTTGAATGGTGTGTTTCAAGTTACATTTATATTTCAATTATTTATGAATTGTATCATTATATTAATTTTTTGCATTTGTATTAAATTATATTAATTATAAAGTCATTAAATCAAATTACTCCTTAATTACTAATAATTAACCTAAATAAATAAATATTTTAAAAATCAATAATAATTTTTTTAATTTATATGATTAAATATTTAATTTTAATAATGTTTAATATAAATATTTATAATAAATATAAATAATTTTCTTTTTATATAAAAAAAAATTTATCCTACACCAAATTTGACATAGAAGAGAGGGCACATTAAAACAAGAGGGTAGATCTCATGTGAGACCATCTCACGGATCTTAATACGTAAGACGGATCAATCCTACGCATATTCACAATACTGCACCCGAATTTCTTGTCTTTTAATATCGCCATTTGTAATCTTTGCAGACTCAATGAAGTTCAACATGTCAAAGTGGTGCTAAGTCGCATGTTGATGACGGGCATTTATCTTAAACCTGAGACTTATTTGTTGGTTTTGAATTGTTTATGTAAGTTCACTATGTTGGCTGAGGCATTACAGCTTCTAGGGATGATGATAGTTTTAGGTGCACCTGTCTCTACGAATGTTTGGGGCATATCGATTGACGGATTCTGCAAGTCTGGGCGTTTCTGTTGGTTTACTAGAGAAAATGTTCGTCATTGATTAAAGGACTCTTGGAATCTCGGATGGATGCCTGGCAAGGCATTTGAAATTCTTGGCACACTGGATTCAAAAGGATGTTTTCCCCATCTGGTTCTATGTAATGTACTGATTAATTGACTCTCTGAGATTGGATGGTACAATTTTAAAGTCTATGCTGATACGAGAGATCTAAGACTGAACACCTGATGTTTATACATTATCCTCTCATGTCTACCATTTGTTTGTCTAGACAGTATGTACTTCTAACTTTACTCTTCAGTGGACTTACCATACAACCTGACTGTGTTATTTCTGCAAAGCTAGCTATCCAGTTTTATAATGACATAATAGATAGAGGGTTTCAACCAGATAACTATAGTTTTACTGGATTATTGAGTACATTGTGCAGATTAGGTAGGACCGGGAGGCACTCAATGTTTACCAGGGAATTATTCAGATCAATCAAGGTGTAGATGCTCACGTTCATACTATAATGGTTAATGGGCTTATAAAGTCAGGTTGCTTTGATAGAGCTATTGGATTAGTCAAAAAAGCTGCTAATTGAGAATTTTTCACTTGATGTTGTGTCATTCAATGTTGTCATCTAGGGGCTTCTCGGTTGTGGTCTGGCATAACATAAGAGGCTTATAGTTTGTTTGGCCAAATGAAGCAGATTAATGTAGCTCCCAATATAAAGTCATATAACCTGATACTCTCTGGTTTCTGTAGGAATAGAGATGCTAACATGGTTTTGCATGTCCTTCAAGAAATTGTATAAAGTAATATTGATTTAGACGATTGCACATTTAAATTGGTGAAAAAGCTTTTGCACAACTCTGTTTCAGCCTTTAATCTCTTTGCTGAGCTGAGAATGTTGGGATGGCTGCCTAAGGATGCACAGATGTTACTGGTCAATGGACATGATAATGATTATCAAGGGGATGCTTCGGGCCTTGGCATGCCCATATATCACGATCTTCCATCTGCTGTTGTTTCTCTGGGGTGAGAGAAATAGTAGGAGAAACTTTTTATTCTGTTGTGGGGGCAGCCGAAGTTTTGAGCTCAGTAAGCAAGAAAGTGTCTGTCTTTACATTGACACTAGTGATGTTTTAGCTTATGTTGAGACGATAATTCCATATATTTTCTTCTGATGGTAAGAGTTTACTTCAAGTATCTGCTTGCTACTGGATTTTGAGTTTACTTCATATATTGTACGGCTGTGTTTGGTTGGATGCATTATTTAAAATAATTTAATCTCATGACTTGTTTGGTTATTATTTTATGTACTGAATTATTTTTATGTCACTCAAAATATTAATTATTATCTTATATCAATCAAATAATTTAATTTAAAATTACAACGTTATCTTTCACATTTCAATTTTATTTGTATTCATTAATTATTAAAAATAACAAAATATTATTTATTATTTTATCTCAAATTTAATCAGTCAAATCATACATATTGTTATTTATTAAACAATATTTCACGCCCTACTCAATATGTTAATAATCACAATCGCTTTGAATTTAAAACTATAATTTCCATTTAAAGTCCACATTTTCCAACTATTTTTTCATAGGATGGCTCCGCCCATAGGCTGGCTTTTGACTTTATACTTGGTACAGAGAAGCCACATATATCACACACTATTCAAGAAAATACCAAAAGAAAGTAATCATTTTATTCTGCTAAAAAATCATATGATACAAAAGTTCAACATACACATTTCACTTCCAAGACCAAGAACTTTGAGGTAAAATACTTATAGCAGATGTTTCACAGTTTCCTCCTCTTATCTTGGCCAGACCTCACTTGTTTAAGTGGTAAGACCAAAACAAAAGATATTTAAAAAAAAGAGAAAGTAAATAAAAAATAAACCATACAATATAAAAAATAATGAATAAAAAACTTTGGTTTATGATTTAATTAACAGGTGGAGCTCTGTAGTATGCTGGAACAGTAGCAGGAAAGAACATTTGCCTCACTCCCTCAGCCTTTATGATTGGGAAAATAATACCAGATGCACCCTGTGACATAGAAAACAAGATGTTAGCACATATGGAATAATGTGACAAAGTTACAGGTTTTAATGGCTGATTTTTTAAATGAGAAATGAACTCACTGAAAGCAATCTAGCTCCCAACCAAAGCCTTCTTGGAGAAGGGTACGGGAGCAATAAGCGGCCGATTCCATAGACAGCCACGGCGAAGAAATGTAGGACGAGGCTTAAAGGGCGTGGATTCAGACCGGAGAGCAAAGAGATGGGACCGGTGGAAAAGATCCCACCAAGGCTCAAGTAGTCGAAACAGGCTTGGCGCATTTCCGCCCTTGCTTGATCAGAGGATGCGCAAAAGACTTGGTAAAGGGCCCCGGCTAATGTGTTGATGGTCGATGCCACCGGCTGGAGAAATGAACATCAAGATTCTTGAATCAGACTCGATTAATAATGGTACTGATCTTTACTAAATTTTCAGTTTTTCAAGGTGGTGATTAAGTTGAATGCTCTATGTTACCTTTCTTAGGGTGTAGAAGGATTCAAGATACTTGCTCAGGGTAGATGCATCGTTTAAATTCTGAATCGGCCTAAGAAGATCACGAAGAACGACGATGTCAGATAGAGCAACGGTCATTCCTCCACCTGTTAAAGGGTGGCGCATGTTGAATGCGTCTCCCATTAGAATGGCACCAGGTGTGGGATGAGGATTTGCTGGCATGCTTCTGTTTGTCATGGTTCTTACGTTTCCTTTCTCGATCGCTGCCATAAATGCATCGTACAGCTGAGGAGGAATCTGATCAAACATGCCTTCGAGTCAGTCTCACACAAGCAATTCATGCTATAAAAGTAAAGCAGATGGAAGGGGAGTTCATTTTGTGTAAAAGAGATCTCTGGTACCTGAGGAGCCACCACAGTCCTCAAATAATTGGCCATTTCACCATTGGCAATGGAAGGAACCTTTTGTCCAGGTACATCAACGAGACAACGAGTTTCAGTACTGCTGATGGGGTAAAATAAGATAGGCGAAGGATCTCCGAGAACGACATGTCCGTGGTTTGCATATGGGAGCTCACAATTTTCCAAGATCAAACCAACAAAACAAGAGGGAATCTCCACCTATGTCGTTTAAAAGAAACATTCGTTTAGTGACATCGAAAAAATACAGCAAAAAACTTTGAAGTGTTCAATATTTGTGCTTCATATTCAATATTCACCTTAGGAGTACAAAGGGAGCGTCTCAAATTCGAAAAACAACCATCACAAACTATGGTTAGAGGAGCATACACAGTTGTCTCTTCTCCATTCTTAGTTTTGTACTGTACTCCTTTAACAGTTCCCTTTTCTTCAACCAAGCATGTCACTGTCCCTTGTTCGAGTCTTACGCTGATAGAAGAAAAGATTACAAACATTAGATAAAAATTCAGAGAATACTTGAGAGGAAGAACCTGTTTTCAAGTTCAGAAACTATACTTCGAAAGAGTCGCGGCCTTTTCTCTCATCCTCTGTATAAATCGACCATTGTGAAAGCTTCTACCCGAGACATCCGAGTGAAATTTCTCCAGGGGATAAGATAACTTGGCGCTTTTACCATCCTTGTAAAGCGCATATCCGAAAACTCGTTGAGCGTCAATATCGCCCACGCAATCTGCAGTCACATTCAGTTAATTCATATCACAACTAAATCATTGCAACACATACCTAACTTCAGGCAACCTAACATGTGCAGCTAAGAAATTAAATTTTAGCCATACCTTCTAGGCCTAACTCAATCAGCTTCAAATATCCCCCAGGCTGTAGAAGTTCGCCAACTATACGATCTGGCTCGGTTAAGTCTCTTTCAATCACACGAACTCGACGTCCCTCCTGCAATTCCGACACGCAAAATTGAATCATACAAATCTTTTAGCTTTTCATAAAGCATCAGTGTTATCATATGCTATAAATAATTATTCGAGACAGGGACGTGGCCAATCAAACTTGCTTTAGTTCATTTTCACTTAGGGAAATGGCTACGAAAGGCAGTTTCGTATTTACTTGTCTTTTGTTTTTGGATCTTTGTCTTGGAATCAACTATGAAATTACAAACCAGAATCAGCAAAACATTCGTAGTGTCGCTGGATCGATAACCGATGGAGGCGTGCCAAACACTGAACTAAAGTATTATCCAGCAATTAAATGGCCATTGTTCCATCATTAACAAGAGGTAAATACTAGTATTTAGACATCAACCTGACCATTAAATTAAAATCAGTAACAATCGTTCTTCTGATATTTAAAGATGGAAAAATGAAGTATTCGCTTTCTTAGAAAAAATTTAGTAAAACTTTTGTTTGTTTTTGTCAATGTTATGTGGAACTCATACGTCAAGCGCCATGTTCCACTCCGGTTACATCCCCTCGCCGCATCCGGTGGACGCGAGGACATAGCTATGATAATTTTGTTCACCTAGCACTTCGAACAGATCCAAACAAATGTTTGGAGCTGAGAAGGACAGTCGCCAAATGTATAGTCCATTTAACTATTTGTGAAGAAATCAACCAAGTGACTTTTCAAAGAATGAAGGCAAGTTTGAATTTGGTGAAACATGGCAGCTGTGAATTAAATGATTCACTTTTTGATCACTTTTTCGTAAAACAGCATCCCATGCAATTTGCCACACCATAATGTCATCCAATTATCTTTTCAAGTAAACTTTTAATTGGAATCCCATATTTTTTTTCGAAAAATAATACCAATATGTGATCTGGGATATTCACTATTTCTACTCTTATTCTTCAGCGATAAACAAGGGATCTGTGAACTTCATAAAGTTTCAAAACACTACGGTTCTCGTACCTTGGCTTCAGCGTCAGAGTGGCTAATCACTTTCTTTTCGTTCTTAAATAAATATATGGGATGGTTTTATTTAAAGAACAACATGTATGGCTTCATCAATTCGTTTGCGCGAAATTTTTAAAAGTCGATTTTAATAGAACCAAAAAAAATACTCCATAACCGAATCACTGCAGAAAAAATACTAGCAGGAAGAAATCCTATGTACCTTAGCGAGAGTATACGCCAAAGCCGCCCCGGCGACGCCAGCACCCACGATGATAATGTCGGTATCTCCACCAACAGCCGGCCTGGAACCATCAATAGCGGCGGAACTCCTAACGCTTCCAAATTTACGTGCAATCTTCGTACCTTTCGTTTTCTTTATAATTTCTCGACGCAAATTGTAAAACAAGACAAATCCCAACAAGGAAGCAATAAAGCCTCCGAGAATATACTGATCGATCATCACCATTTTCTCAAAGGATTAATGTGATGATGATCCGAAAACTGCACGAAATATGTTTCCTACGTATTCAGGAAATGTTGCCAATTGTGTGTGTTGGGTTCAAGCCGATGCAGCGCATTATATAGACACACACGACTTTAGACTATGGAAAACGTGTTTCACAGCCCCACCACACATCTATTTTCCATTATATATATTATAACAAAAAATATTTTATTTTTTTTTAGAAAAAAACACTTATTTTTAGTAATTTTATAAATGACCAACAACTGCTATGTTTCATTCAATTTTCAAAATTTTAAAAGTCACAAGTTATCTATACAAATTAGAAATATATTTAATATATAGTTTTATGAAATTTAATTTTAAAAAATCACATTATCTAAACGATAATCGCAAATAGTTTTTACTATAATTGTTTGTAGATTTATATAAAATGTAACCCAATACCAAAAACAATTATCCGCGAAAAACCAACTGAACATTGCTTGGTGTATGTATAAAGAGTAATATTACGCATACAACCAAATTTATACAATAATTCTTACATCATAAAAAATTCAACATAAAAATTTTATTTATCAAATCTCATTATACATTGAGTATAAAATCTAACGATATAATATCAAAATCTCATGATGTAATTGTATATATTGGTCGAACATTTAGTATTATTTATTTATATATAAGTTACGAAATCAGTGTTTGGAGATGGTGGAATAAATAGAAGGTGGGGGTGGTGGGGGGGACTATCAGAACAAATTTTGTGGCTATGGAATTGTAAGTGTAATTGGAGGTAATTTTGGAAAAGGCGAAAATTTGTGTGAGAAGATCTTACGAGTTGTATTTTGTGAGACGGATATCTTATTTGGGTCATACATGAAAAAAGTATTACTTTTTATGCTAAGAATAGTACTTTTTATTGTAAATATCGGTAAGGTTGACCCGTCTCACAGATAAAGATTCGTGAGCTCTTTGGAAAATAAAATCAAATTTTTGACAAAAAATGGAAAAACATTCTTTAATGATAAAAATTAATGTTATATTGAATGTCTTTCAATAAACCAATAGGCAACATTGAATTTCATCATGATAATGGATATCAATAAATAACCTTTTTATTTTTAAAAAAAAAAGAAGAAGAAGAGAAAAAACAACAATATAATGTATTTTATCAAATATATTTTTTTATTTTCATAAACCATATATGACATAAAATGAACGAAACTTCTCATTACCATCACTTCCCTTGAACTGATCCATTTTCATTTGACATAAAATTTGCTCAATTTCCATTAAAGAAGCGTGGCCATTTTCTAAAAGTATGCATAAAGTTTTTTATGGTATTAATTTATAAATATATATAATATATATAAATAAAACTTAGATAGGAATATTGATTTCTGTTACAGATTTTCTAAACTGATTATATTAAATGCAATAACTTTCTCGTGATCGACACGTGATGATTAGACTGTTTATACAATTTAAAATATTTGAATTGCACAATTATCACCAGCTACATCGTTTGATAAATCGACAAACATCTAATCATATATATATATATATATATATTATTTAACTCGTATAATAAATTTGATTGTTTTTAATATTATTTCGGACACATGGACGCGAGACTTTGAAAGTTTTTATGAAGTATTCCCATGGCTTTTTTGAGTCTCATTAATTTAAATTTGACAGTGGTAAGTAAGCGCCTAATTTCCCACATTGGTTAGGCCGCATGTGTTTGTTTGGCCGGTCAAATGTTGTGACAAATTCCAACATACAATATTCAGAAATAACTTTCCGATTTAAAGTAAGCCTAAAGTGCACAAACATGTAATTTAATTTTTATATATCGATTTGAGTAATTTTTTTTAAAAAAATATTTAGATCACCAATTTATTGAAATAGAGGAAAATATAACCATATTTAAGAAAAATAAACACGATATTTGTTCTCGTTTTATGGTAATATTTTCTTATTCCGATAATAAAAAAGAAACACTTGCATTTACTTTATTTCTCTTTGACTCGAAACAAGTTTCCACTCCTTTTTACATCTCTCCACTTTGATTTTACTTTTTACAAATTTTCTTTGAATTTTTTCTTTTTACATTTTGACCCCAAAAAATATTAATTTAAAATCTTGTATACAACCATTGTATTTAATTATATATCAATTTATCAAAATCTTCCACCTAATGTTATATATATATATATATATATATATATATATATATATATATATATATATTACATCCAATATGTGAGGGTCACCTCGTCAATACTCACATAAATTTGTACGATGGGTATGCAGTATATCAAAAATAATATATCTAATATGTGAGGATCATCTCTTCAATATTCACATAAATTTGTACGATGGGTATGCAGTATATCAAAAATAATATATATATATATATATATAATAATGAATAAATGTTGAATATTATATATGCAAAATATGTGAATGCAGCATTGATTAATGTTAAATGTAGCATTGATTAATGTTATATACTTATATATATATATATATATATATATATATATATAATGAATAAATGTTGAATATTTGAAATTATAACAAAGTTTAATTATCATTAATGGCATTTCAATTATGAGATCGTCAGCCTGATTTTGACTTCATATTTTCCCTAGCAATTATTTCGTAAATCAAAAAATTGCAAAAAATTATATAAAATTTTAAATTTCTCTAAAACTATTGAATGTGAGACTCTCGATGAGGTAGAATGATTGCAGTTCAGAACTAATATATATGTTAATTAATCTAGAAATTGGCCTTCAATCTTTAGCCGTCGATTTTTTTGTGTTCAGTCCATATACTTTTTTAGTACCACATTTCCACATGAAGTATACCACATTTTGTATGACATAGTACCACAATTTTGTGGATAAGAAATGAACCCAAAGAAATGTTTTGATTGAAGATTTTTCACCAACTTCCCGTTAATTAATCAGTATACAATTTTTTAATTTCATTGTGGAATTCAATTGATTTTAGCGGAGTGCTGTATTCTTTTTTTTTTGGGTTAATTCCACTACATTTTTTAATAATAATATTACATCGATGCACATGGTATATTAGCTTCATGTTTGCATATTATTTTTTATAATTAATTTGATTTATATTAAAATTGAGATAATATTACAATGGTAAAAAATATTGAAAAATCATATTGAAACGATAGACTAAATTGTTATTTTCAATAATAAAAAAAATCCGGAGATATTAAAATGCAAATTGAAATAATAAATAAAAAATCAAACAATGACACCATTTTGACTGTCATGAAGATTCTTAATAAAGAGTAATAGATAAATGAGCTACAAAGCTTTCTATTAATTGTAGTTTAGATACCCTATTATTAGTGATATCAAGAACGTTATTTATCCGAGTATTATTCTCAACCAGTTGTGTTTAATGTTGGGTACAATAATTACTCTTCGGTGAGAGCAATAAAAACATGGTGATTGGGTTATTGTATGATTTAAAAGATTTTGAGTTGCATCGTTATTATAATTTATAGCTTTTGATAAAGCGGCAAGCGTTTGGTCGTACAATTGGTATCATAGTAAATGTCACGAGTTCGAATCTCATTGATTGTAAAGAGTGAAATTATTAAGAGTGAGCTTGTTGTGATTCAATAATTTCCTATATTGGGATAACACAATGGAAATATGACGCTTGAGTTGCTATACAAATTAAAAGATTGAGTTGTACCATTATCATCAATTATAAATTTTGGTAAAACGAAAAGTATTAAGTCCTACATTTAACCTTAACAACTATGACATTGATTTTTATCAGTAAAGAGTGATTGTTTAATTTTTTTTTTTCAAGACTTTAATTTCTATTAGCATCGTAAATTGATTTAGATGGAGTGAATAAATAATTTCATTAAATTCTCAAAATATTTCGGTTGAGTTAGAAATACTAAAATGTAATTCTTGTTGGTTGGATATCAATAAGCCAATATTTGGACACTACGTGGAATGAGGCTTACTAATAGGGGTTGAACATAAAATGACTTAAGCGTATGAACAGTTGGGCTATCAAGTATGAAGTTAATATAGAGTAAAATAAATTACACAATTTTATTTCTAGATATTTGGGGACTTCAATACTCATACGTTACTCTTCTTCTTTGCGGAAGGATTTCAATAAAGTCTTTGACAATCACTTTTTGAAATTGTCCACTTCAGTAGGACTTATCATATTATCTAATTGAAACTTTTAGTATCTCACACAAACCTAACAAAATGAGTAGTATGATTTATTACTCTCAATTACACGCATATATTTCACAAAATAAATCCTAATCACAAGTTGATCCTTAATGATCATATTACAAACTATCAGCATGTGATTGTTATGATCAGTTGGACTCTCGAAAATTATTTTCTTTAAACTCGAAGAACTTTTCATAGACATATAGATATGTTGAAGCGATATAGAGAGAGTTCTTAAGCATGCCAGACTGATTTTTTTATGGACATCGTCCGCAATGATCATAGTTTTGAATCTGGAAATCCGTTACAAATACAAATGTCGTTGTGCTATGTCATTATCCTTTCTAACAGATAGTAAAATTCGGACAGTGCGCATGGACTCTGATATTTAACGGACTAAAAAGCTATTACACAAGATATTATCCTATCATAAGTTAATCTCCGGTATTTAAGAAAAAATATAAGATGTTCAGAGAATGTTCATTGATTAAATTAACAGATATTCTACCGAGGCAGAGTTGACCTTTGATAGATTTTGCTTTTGTTCGGCGACCTTTTGTATCAGCTTGCCTACTATCAGTGATCCTTTTGCCTTCATCCCGTAATCATATTGCTAGAGATGAGTTGGTGCTCTAGGTGACAAAAAATATTGCTATTTTCTTATAGATAAGTGTGACAAATCCAAATATTTCATATTTCCAAATTAAAAATAAAAAAACCCTTTAAACTAAATAGATAAGAAAATTCAATTTATTACATAATATTTGGTTTGAATGATTATATTATGAAAGAACTATAATACATGAATGATAAATTCATATATGTGGACAATATTAGGGGTGTTCAAACTTCGGATAAAACCGAAAAAACCGAAAATCCAAACCGAAAAAACCGAACACTAAACCGAACCGAAAACCGAATTTTATAATTCGGATATAAATGTTAAAACCGAAATTAATTTGGTTCGGTTTCGGATTATAAATGTCAAAACTGAACCGACCGAAAAAACCGAAATTTAATTAAATTAATAATGTTATTTTTATTTTATATTATTTATTGAGATGATATTAGTGAATGAGAAATTATTTTTAATAATACTTAGTTGATTGTTGTTTATGTAATTCATTTGTACTTTATATTTAAATATTTTACTAAAAAATCATTTTAAAAAATAACATATTATATTTTATAATATATTTATATTATTAATTTAAATAATTGTATCAAAACCGAAATAACCGACCGAAATAACCGAACCATTTCGATAGAAAACCGAACCGAACCGAAGAAAAATGGTTCGGATATCGGATTATATATTAATAAAACCGAAAACCGAAAAAACCGAAATAAAAAACCGAAAACCGAACCGAACCGACCGATGAACACCCCTAGACAATATAATGGTTTAGAACTATTCGAGAAAAAAAAAGATTTAAAACTATGATTGATACTCACGGGAAATCTAGGGTCCGATCCCAACGAGCGTCACTAGTTCAGACGTGGGCTTTAAGATGACCCTGAGCCTGAAATCAAGAAAAAGACCGTTAAGAGGGGGCCAGGAGGGTGTCCTGGCGTAGCCCCTCCGATGCTCAAGTCAGTGACTGAGGATATATGGGGGGAGCAGCTAAGGGTGCTGCTGAAAACAATATTGAATTCAATCCCCTATTATACGCTCAAACCTGGTATTTATAGGAGAACATCTGGGCTTGTCATGGGCCCTTTCACCTGTGGGCCTTAGATATGGGCCGGGAGTTTGGGCCGGATCTTGATGGGTTCATCCCCAGGGGTATCAATGATCATTTATAGAATTTGAGTTAAATGTTTGAATACAAAAATATATAATCAGTTCATGTCTCATTCAAATTCATATTGACAATTCATAATTGAGGACGATATTTGTCAACTTTTCACTATAAAATGTAAATATATATAACCAATAAATAATAAAGTATCGATAACAATTTCCTTTATGTTTTTTCTTAAAAAATATTGAATAAACAAAAATATTGTTTTTCACGTGCCTATAATTTAATTAATTTTCGATTTATTTCCTATGATTTTTTTATGATTATATATATTCATTTAATTTTTTTTAAAAAATATCTACTATATCGTCAAATAATTCTCCAAAATTTAGTAGTTAAATATATTTTTTATTTTATGTAATTATACAAAAAATATTATTTTATTTATTTAAATTCATTTTTCATGATCAATATTTTTTGTAATTTTTTTTTAAAAGAAAATTTTAATAAAAAATTAATTTTTTATGGAAAATTTGTAACATGTTAGATACCATGAAATGATAATGTTCTTAGCATTTTTCTTTCAAGAAATTTGATTATATGTGTTGGGTTCAATGCGTACTTGGAGTAGTATTGAGATGAGTGACTTATTAAAAAGTTCTCAAGAGTAAAGCTGCTGACATTGCGTCGCTTGATCTGGTTGGCTAGATGAACATAAAAGAGTGACACCAAATTTTAACTGGTAATATTGTCTCTGTTGGAAGACATGATTAATAGTAGGAAAATGGTAAGACTGATCTCTAACGGATATGATCAAACATTACCAACAGATAGAAACACACCTTCTCGGGCTCATGAGCCTAACAACCCAACCTATTAATACTCAAGTAGGTAAACTTGTTTTGTCACAAGTGCAAGAAAATAAAGTTGCGTCTTGACTAACAGTTATAACTTTCCACGTTCGGCATGAGGGTTAAGGTTGTCACGCCCCGAAACTCGGGATTTGACACCGGCGTTGTTTAACAATCACACAATTGAAACAACCAGCCTCGTAGCATAGTATAAACCGAAAACCAGTTTATTATTCATAATTTCTCAAAATTAAAACAACTGTCTTTACAACTGAAATAAAATAAATTTGCGGAAACGTCTAACATAAAATTTAAAGATGCTGAAATTGGAAAATCCTACACTAGCCAATCTCGAAATCTAAAATAATCATCAGCCCCAAAAATGATCAGATTCTTCTTCCTCTACCTGTTCTTTGGATTTATCTGGGGAAGAGTGTAAGGGGTGAGTATTTTGGGAAATACTCAGCAAGTGGGGGAATTTGAATACCACATAACATTTTATAACAATTTCGAATCATAACATAGCATGCTTTTCATAATCGTAACATCATATTCATAACACTGCGATTTTTCACCTTTCTATGGTTTACTGATATCAGTCCCTAAGTTTTAATCTTCTAAGGGGGCGAGGCCATAAAACAGTTCTATCCCACTGTTAAGGGCCACATGTTGGAATTCCACCCATTTTCAGGGCATCCTCACATTGCCAAACATAAACGTACCAAATTTTTCGTAAAAATGCATAGACAAAACGACGGTGCTTGACCAAATTTTAAAAACCAAAAACCGAAATCTTATATGCATAAAAACCGAAATTTTAAGTTTTAAAACAAGCCCACTTACCTTAAATTCTTGAAAAACTAGGGTTCTTCGAAATTCCTACTTTACTGGCTGGACGGCGGCAGCGCTTCGCTGTACTCGAAATTCTTAAGAAGACTAGGGGAGACTTTCGAAATTTAGGTGTGATTTTTGAGCTTATAGGGTCCTCATATTTATAGGGGTTGGCTGCTATCGGGATCGAGTGATATCGCGTTGAAATCTGACTTAAATCTTTTATCTCGAATCATGATATATCTATGTAGTATCCCGATGCCTAATTTGAGTTAATTATTGGATTAATTGTATTTCGGTGGGATCGGAAGGACCGAACCGGGTTCGGATCGTCCGAAGTTGGTTCGGATCGTCCGAAGTGGGTTCGGATCGTCCGTTCTGTTCGGAGTCAGACGAGTCATGTCATGTCAGAGTTCGGATCGTCCGATCAGGGTTCGGATCGTCCGAAGACAGGTGGCTGGATACGTGGAAGACATGCAATGTTCGGATCGTCCGAAGTGGATCGGATCGTCCGAAGTGTACCGGATCGGATCTTCCGAAGTGGATCGGATCTTCCGATCGTTGTCTATAAATAGAAGCGCGAGGCTTCACTTTTCACTCGCCAATTCCGAGAGTTCCAGAGCGTTTTAGTCGTTTCTGATGGGTTTCTAGTCTTTTCCCGAGGTTCGGGCACTAGCGGGGAGCTACTGGTTTTGTAGCGGAGCTGTGCTCTAGTTGGGGGCTAGCGGCATCAGTGGGCTGACTACGGACGCAGGTATAGTTCTGGGTTCCCTTTGAGATTTGGGAGTATCTATTAGTCTAGTTAAGGCTTTTAGATGTGGTTTAGTGATATGGTATCACTTGGATTGTAGGCTTGATTCTAGGGCTGATTGCTAGGATCTACTGGTTTGAGGTACGAAAGTACTATCCGAGATAGCAGGATTGAGTATGCTTTACTATGTGTTGCATGTTTATATGTTGCATTATTATCTGTCATAATGATGCATGGTTTATTATGCGGTATTTGCATAATCATGTTGAGCCTGATTATCTTTGAGATAGCCTGTTGAGAGGGTGCTCAGCCCTCGTTTGTTGTGGATGGTTGGACTCCGTTGGCCGACGGTGGTCAGGTCACCGGTATATCCACAGGTTTATTTTGGTATGGGAGCCACCTCCTGGTGCGACGGCGCAGAGTGCTACATACCTTGACGTCATTTACCTGAGCAGTATTTCGATATACCCAGATCCTGGTATCCAGTTCATTTTGCATACATGCATGTCATAGTCTTGTATACTCATGCTTTCGGTGCTGAGCGTTTTATGCTCACGTCCTCGGTTTATCTCTGTTTTGGACACCCTATTCGATGGGGCAGGTCTCAGGTTGGGCGGTCCAGGAGGGAGTGGACAGGGAGCTGGCAGAGGTTGACCTGTAGTTGTTGGTATTTATTCTTGGTATTTAGTTCGATCTGGTTGTTTAAGTATTTTGTACTTACAGATTCGATTGGGTTGTATTACTGTTTTTCCGCTGTTTACCTGATTCAGTTTTAAATGTTAATTTTGCATGCTTAAGTTCTGATTAGTAGGTGATTCTGGAACGGGTCACTACATTTATGGTATCAGAGCATGCATTAAGATTTTGGGATTTAGAATTGTTCTTTTGGGTTTAATCTCTGGTAACTTTTGTAGCTAGAATGTCTGGTTTTGACGACGATGCTAGTAGTCATGGCAGCATTGGACGCTGGGGAGACCGCGACGATCGGGAGCGTCGTCGAGAGCATCGAGAACGTCGTCAACACCGTCGTGATGAGCCTCGGAGTTTTAGTATGCATCGGTTCTTGCAGATGGGGCCGAAACCTCTTTCAGGCGGTGAGACCCCGGATGTTGCGGAGAACTGGCTTGAGAGGATGGAGAGCTGCTTCAAGACTTTTCAGTGCTCGGCGGAGCAGCAGATTGATACCCTTGATTTCTTGCTGGAGGGTGGTGCGCGCAAGTGGTGGAGGTCTACCTCTGCACCGATAGTTCAGCGACAGGGTCGAGTTCTTTGGGCCGATTTCCGAGCCGTTTTCATGTTGCTTTACTTTCCGCCAGCTCTTCTGCAGACCAAGGCGATTGAGTTGATCAATCTGAAGCAGGGAAGTTTGTCTGTTGATGAATATCAGCAGAAGTTCTTTGAGTTGCTTCCGTAGGTTCCGCATGTCAGTGACAATGCTAGTGCCAAGTATAACCATTTTCTTCAGGGCCTCAATCAGGAGATTTATGATCGGGTTGTTGTCTGCGATGATCCAACATCGTATGAGGGCCTTGTAAATCGTTGTCGCCAGGCTGAGGGCAGTTTGTTGAGAGGTCGAGCCATGCAGTCTGCTCGTCCTACTAGTTCTTTGGGTCCCCGCGCCCAAGCATTTAAGAAGGCTGGATCTACTTCTTCTTCCTCTGGATCTGGAGGAGTTCACCATTTTGGGAAGAAGAGGGGCCCGTGTCAGCACTGCGGGAAGGATCATCCGACGGAGCGTTGTCGCAAGGTTGCGGGTGCTTGTTACAAGTGCGGTGAGTTGGGCCACATGAAGAGAGATTGTCCACAGACGGGCGGAGGATCAGGATCTGGTTCTCAGGCTTCAGTTCATCAGAGGCCACAGCAGGGACAGTCTACTCAAGGTTCTAACCTCCGACCGCGTACTCAAGGGCAGGTCTTTGCTCTTAACCAGGATCAGGCGGCTGAGGAGAACGAGAGAGTTATCGCAGGTGTGTTTTTATTATGTGGATTAACTGCTTACGTTCTCATTGATACTGGTGCATCGCATTCATTCATATCTGCGAGGTTTGCTAAGCGTCATAAGTTACCTTTCACTTCTTTGGACGTTGTGGTATCCGTTTCCACACCGATGGGTCATTCGGTGTTAGCTAAACGTCTAGTTTTGGGTTGTCCTCTAGAGTTTGAGGGTAATGTTTTAACTGCTAATTTGATGATTCTTGTGATGGAGGATTTTGATTGCATTCTGGGAATAGATGTGCTGACTGTGTTTAGAGCTACTGTGGACTGTTATCAGAAGTTTGTGCAGTTTCGTCCAGTTGAGGGCGACAGTTGGTTTTTCTATGGAGAGGGAGCGCGACCCCCGATGCCTGTGGTTTCTGCTCTGAAAGCCTGTCGTGCTTTAGAGTCGGGCGGGGAAGGCTACCTTATCTATGCTATTGATTCGTCCGCAGTTAGTGTCGGTATCAGTGACATTCCAGTGGTTTGCGATTTTCCGGATGTTTTTCCCGAGGAGATTCCTGGTTTTCCTCCCGTTCGGGAAGTGGATTTCGGCATTGATTTAGTGCCAGGCACGGCACCAATCTCTAGGGCTCCTTATCGTTTAGCTCCATCGGAGATGCAAGAATTGAAACAGCAGTTGCAGGATCTTCTTGACAAGGGGTATATTCGACCCAGTGTGTCCCCGTGGGGAGCACCAGTTCTTTTTGTCAAAAAGAAGGATGGTTCTATGCGGCTCTGCATAGATTATCGGCAGTTGAATCGTGCTACGATAAAGAATAAGTATCTGTTGCCACGGATTGATGATTTATTTGATCAACTGCAAGGTACCTCTGTATATTCCAAGATTGATTTAAGGTCTGGTTATCATCAGCTTCGAGTTCATCAGGGAGACATATCGAAGACTGCATTCAGGACCCGGTATGGGCATTATGAGTTTCTGGTTATGCCTTTTGGGGTGACGAATGCACCAGCAGTTTTTATGGATCTGATGAATCGGGTTTTTCGGGAATTCTTGGATAAGTTTGTTGTGGTGTTTATAGATGATATCTTAATCTATTCGCATGATCAGCAAGAACACGCACAACACTTAAGGATTATTTTACAGACACTTCGCGAGAATCAGCTTTATGCGAAGTTGAGTAAATGTGAGTTTTGGATGACAGGGTTGTATTCCTTGGTCATGTCATTTCTAGCGAGGGAGTTTCAGTTGACCCGAGCAAGGTGGAAGCGGTATTGAACTGGTCGCGTCCGACGACAGTAGCCGAGATCCGCAGTTTTCTGGGATTGGCTGGGTATTATCGCTGTTTCATTGCCAACTTCTCTCAGATTGCTAAGCCACTCACTCAGCTCACTCGGAAAGATGTTTCATTTGAGTGGACATCAGAGTGCGAAGAGAGTTTCTGGGAACTTCGCAGACGTTTGACATCTACGCCTGTTTTGGCTTTACCGTCTGGATCTGGTGGTTTCAGTGTTTACACCGATGCCTCTTTACAGGGACTAGGGTGTGTTCTGATGCAGAATGAGCATGTGATTGCTTATGCGTCGAGACAGTTAAAGCCTCATGAGGAAAACTATCCTGTTCATGATCTGGAATTAGCAGCGATCGTTTTTGCTTTGAAAATCTGGCGCCATTATCTGTATGGTGAGCGATTTGAGATCTTCACTGATCATAAGAGTTTGAAGTATCTGTTCACTCAGGCTGAGTTGAACATGCGTCAGCGTCGTTGGATGGATCTACTCAAAGATTACGATTGTGAGATCAAGTATCATCCAGGATCTGCGAATCTCACGGCCGATGCTCTTAGTCGCAAGGTGAGATTATCTGCTCTTCAGACTTGTGCTGTATCTGGGATTATTCAGGATTTCTGTTCGATGGGATTCAATTGTAAGCATCGGAAGGGAACAGAGAGTATCCGTATAGCTACTATTTTGTCCGAGCCAGTTTTGTATTCTCGGATTAGAGATGCTCAGATGTCTGATTCTAAGGTTCAGAAATTAGCTCGGTTGGCTGATGGAGATAATACTTCTGGATTCCACTATCAGTCCGAGGGTCTTTTGTGCTTATCTGGTCGTGTTGTTGTACCGGAAGATGACACTTTGAGGGAGGAGATTTTGTCCCAGGCTCATCGTAGCAAGTTGAGTGTTCATCCAGGGAGCAACAAGATGTATAAGGATTTGAGGACTCGATTTTGGTGGAAAGGTATGAAACGTAATGTTTATCAGTATGTCTCCAAGTGCCTTGTCTGTCAGCAGGTGAAGGCTGAGTATCGACGACCTGGAGGTTTGTTGCAGAATCTTCCTATTCCGGAGTGGAAGTGGGAGCATATCACGATGGACTTCGTGACTCACTTGCCTATGTCTGTGGGGAATAGAGATGCTATCTGGGTGGTAGTGGATCGACTTACTAAGTCTGCCCATTTTCTTCCGTATAACAGAGATTTCACTTTCGATCGGATGGCACGGTTGTACATTCAGGAGATTGTACGGTTTCATGGTGTGCCCGTGAGTATCGTTAGTGACAGAGATCCTCGATTTACGTCTAGATTTTGGGGCAGCTTTCAGCAAGCTTTGGGCACTACCTTGAGTTTGAGTACTGCATATCACCCAGAGACTGACGGTCAGTCAGAGAGGACTATTCGTACTCTTGAGGATATGTTGAGATCTTGTGTGATGGATTTCGGGCCAGCTTGGCAGGATCATCTGCCACTGATAGAGTTTGCATACAACAACAGTTTTCATAGGAGTATTGGTATGTCTCCGTTTGAAGCATTGTATGGTCGACGTTGTCGTACTCCCCTGTTCTGAGAAGGAGTCGGAGAACGACAGGTCGAGGGTCCGGAATTGATTCAGCAGGCCATGGACAAAGTTCTTGTGATCAAACAGCGGATTAAGACTGCTCAGGATCGACAAGCAAGTTATGCGAACTCCAAGCGCAGACCTCTTCATTTTGATGCAGGCGAGAAAGTGTTTCTCAAGGTATCACCTTTTCGGAGGATTCTGAGATTTGGACTCAAGGGTAAGCTATCTCCGAGATTCATTGGTCCTTTTGAGATCTTAGAATGTGTGGGAGATTTGGCCTACAGATTAGCTTTGCCACCGTATCTGTCTAGTGTTCACAATGTGTTTCATGTGTCCTTGCTGAGACGATACGTAGCGGATGAGTCTCATGTTTTGCATCCGACAGAAGTTCAGCTGAATCCGGATTTGTCTTTTGTGGAAAGACCGGTTTCGATCTTAGACCGGAAGGATAAGGTACTGCGGAATAAGACTATTCCTCTTGTCTTAGTGCAGTGGCAGCGCCGAGGTACTGAAGAAGCTACTTGGGAACTAGAGAGTCGCATGCGGTCAGAGCATCCAGAATTGTTCTAGTTGTAGTATTTTCAGTTATGATTGTAATTTCAGTCGTACTTCAGTTGTAATTCATTCTTAAGTTGAATGTATTGTTGTTCAGAATTGTCATTCTTCAGACCCGATTTCGCGGACGAAATCCTTTTTAGAGGGGGAGAATGTAGTATCCCGATGCCTAATTTGAGTTAATTATTGGATTAATTGTATTTCGGTGGGATCGGAAGGACCGAACCGGGTTCGGATCGTCCGAAGTTGGTTCGGATCGTCCGAAGTGGGTTCGGATCGTCCGTTCTGTTCGGAGTCAGACGAGTCATGTCATGTCAGAGTTCGGATCGTCCGATCAGGGTTCGGATCGTCCGAAGACAGGTGGCTGGACACGTGGAAGACATGCAATGTTCGGATCGTCCGAAGTGGATCGGATCGTCCGAAGTGTACCGGATCGGAGCGTCCGAAGTGGATCGGATCGTCCGATCGTTGTCTATAAATAGAAGCGCGAGGCTTCACTTTTCACTCGCCAATTCCGAGAGTTCCAGAGCGTTTTAGTCGTTTCTGATGGGTTTCTAGTCTTTTCCCGAGGTTCGGGCACTAGCGGGGAGCTACTGGTTTTGTAGCGGAGCTGTGCTCTAGTTGGGGGCTAGCGGCATCAGTGGGCTGACTACGGACGCAGGTATAGTTCTGGGTTCCCTTTGAGATTTGGGAGTATCTATTAGTCTAGTTAAGGCTTTTAGATGTGGTTTAGTGATATGGTATCACTTGGATTGTAGGCTTGATTCTAGGGCTGATTGCTAGGATCTACTGGTTTGAGGTACGAAAGTACTATCCGAGATAGCAGGATTGAGTATGCTTTACTATGTGTTGCATGTTTATATGTTGCATTATTATCTGTCATAATGATGCATGGTTTATTATGCGGCATTTGCATAATCATGTTGAGCCTGATTATCTTTGAGATAGCCTGTTGAGAGGGTGCTCAGCCCTCGTTTGTTGTGGATGGTTGGACCCCGTTGGCCGACGGTGGTCAGGTCACCGGTATATCCACAGGTTTATTTTGGTATGGGAGCC
This sequence comes from Primulina eburnea, assembly GCF_022965805.1. NCBI lineage: Eukaryota > Viridiplantae > Streptophyta > Magnoliopsida > Lamiales > Gesneriaceae > Primulina > Primulina eburnea. The sequence goes on from NC_133113.1 coordinate 2,790,254, forward strand.
ACCTCCTGGTGCGACGGCGCAGAGTGCTACATACCTTGACGTCATTTACCTGAGCAGTATTTCGATATACCCAGATCCTGGTATCCAGTTCATTTTGCATACATGCATGTCATAGTCTTGTATACTCATGCTTTCGGTGCTGAGCGTTTTATGCTCACGTCCTCGGTTTATCTCTGTTTTGGACACCCTATTCGATGGGGCAGGTCTCAGGTTGGGCGGTCCAGGAGGGAGTGGACAGGGAGCTGGCAGAGGTTGACCTGTAGTTGTTGGTATTTATTCTTGGTATTTAGTTCGATCTGGTTGTTTAAGTATTTTGTACTTACAGATTTGATTGGGTTGTATTACTGTTTTTCCGCTGTTTACCTGATTCAGTTTTAAATGTTAATTTTGCATGCTTAAGTTCTGATTAGTAGGTGATTCTGGAACGGGTCACTACAATCTATCCGTGATTTGGGTGATAACCGAATTCCAATCTTTTATCCCATACAAATTTCGAAATTTGCATATATATACACTGATTAATTTCGAATTCTAGGGATTTTACTATCCTTTGTTTGATTTTTATCCCGGCATCTCAATATCAATTCAAATCTTAGACATTTACCTGCGAATGTTCGAAATTTCTTAATAAATCCTTAGATTGATAACCCAAAAATATCTTATATTCTGAATGATTTAAATATTAATATCCAAGATTACACCATCAAATTATTAATCTAATATTATTCTGATCACGATACTTCAAAATCCCGGGTTTTACATCCCTCCCTCCTTATGGGAAGTTTTGTCCTCGAAACTTGGGTTGGCTTGGTCTCCGAAGAGGTACGGGTATTGGTCTCTCATCCTTTCTTCTAGCTCCCACGTGGCTTCTCTTTCGGTGTGGTTATTCGAAAGGTTCAGCTATTGATTCGGCTTAAGTCTTAGTTTCTTAGCAAATCTCTTAGATAACAAGGAATGCGTAGCACCACAATCAAATAACGCATAAACAGGCACTTTTTGAATTAGGATGGTACCTGAAACGACTTCATTGGCGTCGTCGGCCTCTTCTTGAGTCATAGCAAAGACCCTAGCGTTAGGCTTGCCTTCCTTTGGCTTGTTGGGGTTAGCTCCTGTATTTGGTCCAGTTCCTTTGTTGGGCCCGGCTGCCTGGTTGGCAGCAGTAGGACATTCGGCAATTCGGTGTCCCGCTTTCCCACATCCGAAGCATACTCCCATGTTTCTTCGGCATTCCCCCAGGTGTCGTAAGTGACAAGTTGGGCAAGGCTTAATATCCTGGTAGCTTGAGATAGGCGAAGGCCCTTTGGATGGTTCACCGGACTGGTTAGGCTTCTTGAAAGTCTGATCGCTGCGTTAGGACTGATTATTCATAGGCCTTTTGTTCTTGAATTCCTTCTCTCTGCGCTGGATGTCAGTTTCAGCTCGGATAGCTGCACCTATAAGATCTGAAAAATTCGCGGGTTGGTAGACTGCTAGTGCTGATTGGATCCTGCTGTTCAATCCCTTCTTGAAGCGGTGCAATTTCAAAACTTCGTCTGCCATGATTGCCGGAGCATAAGATCCGAGGACATTGAACTGGGAGGTGTATTCCACAACCGACATATCCGGAGTTTGAGTGAGGTTTTCAAACTTACTCAGTTTCTGCAGTCTGACCTCGGCTGGATAATACTGTTTCAGAAAGACTTCTCGGAATCGCTGCCAAGTCATTGGTCCTACAGTTGTCATGGCTGGCGAGATTGCTTCCCACCATTTTCCTGCTTTATCTTCCAGGAACGGCACAATCACGTCCACTTTCAGTGCCTCAGGAACTTCCATAGGCGATGTTGAGTCTCTACACTTTTCAGCCAACTCTGGCTAACTTCAGGGTCATCGGCTCCACTGAAGGTTGGACACCTATTCTTGCGGAGTGATTCATAGTGGAACTTGATTCGATTTTGGTGGTGGAGGTGGTGGTGGCTGATTGGCGTTCGAGTTTCCCAACCCTTGCAGTGTTGTCGCCACAATAGTGGCTATGGCCATAAGATCAGCTTTGCTTAAATTGACTGCCGGTGGGGGTCCATTCCCTTGCTCGTTCTCCTGTCCGCTTTCACGGTTGGTATTGGCATAACGCGGGTTGCGGTTCTGTCTTGGGGGTGTGCCGGCCATTTCCTATAATCGCAAGTTCTAAGAATTTGTACGAGTAGGATTTATGCAATAGATTGCGTAGAAGTAAATTAAAATTAATGGAGCAAATAAAATATTTTATTGATTTCTCAAGCAGGAAAATAAATGAACACGACCAATCTGAATGAAATAAAAGTACTTGACCAATCTAATGAAATAAATGTACTAGATAAAAACGTAGCGACAATGGAAATAAACTACTAAAAACGGTTCACTAAGATGCTCTAATCTGATATCTCTCCATTTCCCTCGGCTATGTCAGGTGGGGCTTCTTCCTCCTCGGGATCCTCGGGCATCTCTGGGTCTAAGAACTCTGCAAGCTGCATCTGAAGGCTCTGATTCTCCGATTCCAACTCAGCAATCTCTTCCATGTGGGTCAGAATCTTTCCTATCGCGTTATTAAACTCATTCCTTGCATGCGCGCAGTTTGCTTTATCCTTCTGGATGAGCTCCTTCTCCTTTGCTTTCCTTTCGTCTACCTCCTTGGATAGCCTTTGGTTATTCTCGGACAATTGCATGATCACATTCCAGGACTCTTCAATTCTCTCCTTACCCTTAATTCGTGCTTCAGTTAGCTCCACGGTGCGCCTCTCTATTTCTTCCCTAGCCCGCTTGGCTTGACCCAATGTTGTGCCTAACGAGTCTCGAAGCTCAGAATTATGCTCCTTAGTGAGCTCGAACATTTGGAAGACCTCGTCAATTCTTTTCTCTGCTGCCTCCAGTTTGGTAGTTAAGTCTTCCACTTGTTGCCTCCTCTCGAAATTATTAGCTCTCAGCCTTCTGATAGTCTTCTCATGGTTCCTTAGGGCCAATTCGTTCGAACGTATAACAGCCTGAGTGTGCGTGCGAGATCGGTGATCGTCCAACGGAATTGACTCCCTATGAGTAATCGAGATTACTTTCTTACGAGCGGTGACACGCATACGAGCCATTTCCTGGATCAATAAAGAAAGGAAATGCTCAGAATATCACAAATAGGACAAAATGAAATATCAAGAACTAATAGAGCAGGGTATCGAAATATGTATATATTTTCGAAAATTTCCGAAACTAGAAGGATCATGTTGGCGGGTTGACTCGTTGACTCGGTCGAGTTGACTCGCCGGAGTATGGTCGGAGCAAAGGTGTGTGTCGGCGAAGGGGTCAGGATCATGGAACCGGTGGTGGCACGGCCAGAATCGGTCGGAAAGCTACTTAATTTGGCCGGAACTCGCGAGAAATCAGTTGACTCAATGAAATTGGGCGTTTTCGATTGGATGATCCGATCCCAAAATTGATTGATGGCTAAAGTTACCCATGGATATTATAATGTTTGGGTAAAATTAATTGAAAATCAGAGTAGTTCTGGTAGGGTAATTGGACGAAATAAGGTTTGGCGTTAGGGTTCGTACGCCATATTTGTAGATCCGAAATTCCGGTTTCACCCGAACACGAAATCCGAAATTGGTTGAGGGTTTTTGTTCGTTTCGTTGAGACAATTCTGGAACTGGTCGCCGATCGAATGAAGGGTACCGGAAGCGGCCGGAATCGGCGAAGAACGCGGCGGCGCTGTTTGGCCGAAAATTTCCGATTTTTTTTTTTTGAAAATCGATTTTTTTCCACTCGGATTATGAACCTGGCGGCTCTGATTCCACTTAAGTGTCACGCCCTGAAACTCGGGATTTGACACCGACGTTGTTTAACAATCACACAATTGAAACAACCAGTCTCGTAGCATAGTATAAACCGAAAACTAGTTTATTATTCATAATTTCTCAAAATTAAAACAATTGTCTTTACAACTGAAATAAAATAAATTTGCGGAAACGTCTAACATAAAATTTAAAGATGCTGAAATTCGAAAATCCTACACTAGCCAATCTCGAAATCTAAAATAATCAGCAACCCCAAAAATGATCAGATTCTTCTTCCTCTACCTGTTCATCGGATTTATCTGGGGAAGAGTGTAAGGGTGAGTATTTCAGCAGCCCCAAAAATGATCAGATTCTTCTTCCTCTACCTGTTCTTCGGATTTATCTGGAGAAGGGTGTAAGGGGTGAGTATTTTGGGAAATACTCAGCAAGTTGGGGAATTTGAATACCACATAACATTTTATAACAATTTCGAATCATAACATAGCATGCTTTTCATAATCGTAACATCATATTCATAACACTGCGATTTTTCACCTTTCTATGGTTTAATGATATCAGTCCCTAAGTTTTAATCATCTAAGGGGGCGAGGCTATAAAACAGTTCTATCCCACTGTTAAGGTCCATATGTTGGAATTCCACCCATTTTCAGGGAATCCTCACAGTGCCAAACATAAACGTACCAAAATTTTCGTAAAAAACGCATAGACAAAACGACGGTGCTTGACCAAATTTTAAAAACCAAAAACCGAAATCTTATACGCATAAAAACCGAAATTTTAAGTTTTAAAACAAGCCCACTTACCTTAAATTCTTGAAAAACTAGGGTTCTTCGAAATTCCTACTTTGCTGGCTGGACGGCGGCAGTGCTTCGCTGTACTCGAAAATTCTTAAGAAGACTAGGGGAGACTTTCGAAATTTGGGTGTGATTTTTGAGCTTATAGGGTCCTCATATTTATACGGGTTGGCTGCTATCGGGATCGAGTGATATCGCGTTGAAATCTGACTTAAATCTTTTATCTCGAATCGTGATATATCTATCCGTGATTTCGGTGATAACCGAATTCCAAATCTTTTATCACATACAAATTTCGAAATTTGCATATATATATACACTGATTAATTTCGAATTCTAGGGATTTTACTATCCTTTGTTTGATCTTTATCCCGGCATCTCAATATCAATTCAAATATTAGACATTTACCTGGGAATGTTCGAAATTTCTTAATAAATCCTTAGATTGATAACCCAAAAATATCTTATTTTCTGAATGATTTAAATATTAATATCCAAGATTACACCATCAAATTATTAATCTAATATTATTCTGATCACGATACTTCAAAATCCCAGGTTTTACAAAGGTAGGATAAAGAGATGGTTTTGAGTCTAAGCCCATGTTTGGTTCAATTTTTACTAAACTCATTTTATCATGCACATAAAGGACTAAGTTATACTAAATGTGAACAATTAAACCCACGCACTACCCAAGGACTAAGAATCCTTATTTTAAACATTCATATTATTCGTAAAATGCCCTTTGCGTTTTCTTTCCATAAATTTTTTTAAAACAATATTTTTATATATTTATTACCTAATTCCTTAGTTTGATAATAATTAAAAAAATTCTAGGAAATTTACTTTTGAGTTTTGACTACAGTAGTCGTATATTACATGTTTTAATATAATAATAAAAATAGTTTACAAAATATATATCCAAATTAAAATATCGAAACAAAAAAAATTCTTAGTATATGTCCTTTTCATTATTGCATAAAACTGAATCTAAAAATAAAATATTATTGTCAATCGATTTTTATTAATATAAATAGGTTTTAAATGAGAATTTTTTAAACATACAAGTGAATTTTGATTTTGCAAGATTTAACAGACCTTTAATCGTAGACAACAATGGCCTTATTATATTTTACATTAGGGCTTGAATTGTGTTTTATTACTTTTCTTTTTTTTAAAAAAAAATCCGAAGATATTTTGGTATAATACCAAATCATCATCACTTAATCATATTCATAAAAAATCAATCCAAACATAACATATTTTATCACCACATATTACAAATCCTTATCTATCATTTTTCTTACCAATCATTCAATAATCATATCATTCGAATCAAACATTGCCTCACACTAGTGCTAACCGCTTGATCTTAACAATACATTATAAAAAAATTATTTTAAATATTTTTTAATAATATTTAATTTTCTTATAAAGATTTGCATATTTATAGTACTGAATTGCATCCCGTATATTGTAATTTTATGTTTCCTTAATGAAATTGTACTTTTTGAAGTAGATTTTTAAATCGTATCTATATGTTTGCAATCTCTCCTACTGCCATTTCAGAATATATATGCACTAAGAACTTTTTATTACATAATTATAAAGTAATGTTTTTTTATCTAATCCCCATTTTGAAGTCAATGTATGAGATAATTATAAGTATGATTGGTATTTCTTTGAAATAATTAAGCAATACATCAAAGGAATCGAGTTTTAAAAGGTTTCAAAAATAAAATATGACTTAAAAGTTGGACTATTTGCATCATTCATTCTGTGGTACATATTAAATGATATGGTCAGCAGTTCAATTCGGTAATATGTGTATTATTATATTGACTAATTAAGGAAAAATATATATATTTTATTTAAAAGTGAGACACCATGGCCGAATAGTCCAAAGTCAATTTTGGTATCTTGGTACATGCCAGAAAAATACAGGTTAATTCCCATGCAGGTTTTCATGCACAAGTCAAATTTATGGAGCTTTGAACAAAGGGTTGCCAAAGAAATTAAGGATCAGTTTCACATTAATTTGCAATGTCCGTATGCACACTGATAAAAGAAAATTAATCACTCGACAGCTAGCTAATTTGTATATATATATTTTTTACCTAACTCAATCTATATTAATTTTATTTGATACTTGTGTAACCATTTTTTTGGAAAAAAAATAAAAACATCAATCCTTTGAGTTGGTCTATATATGTTTTTCATCACATGATTTATCAAAATTTTAGTTATTTTTTCTATGGATACTTGATATGGCGTCGGATGTTAGCAATACCAGGTTGTTAGGGTGTGATATTATCTATGTTCGGATAACGATCAAATCGTTGTGTTAAGTTGTTATACAATATAAAAGATTTGAGTTGCACCATAACCACCAGCTGTAACTTTTTGTAAAATGATAAACGTTCAGTCATGCAATCAGAATCTGATCCAAAGTCACGAGTTTGATTCTCATTTTGCACGGAGTGAAATTATTGAGAGCAAGATTGTTGGGTGCAATAATTGTCTCTACTGTGATAGCGATCCAACCATGGTGTTTAAGTTGTTATACAGATTAAAAGATTTTAGTTGCACTATTACTACCACCTATAACTTTTGATAAAACGACAAACGATAGATGCTATGTAGACATCATGTTAACAATATTTGTGTCAATGTACTTTATACCCAACGAAATTTAAAATATACTTAGAGAAATTTCAACTATGCACATGACTTTGTATTAATTTCTCAATATATATAGGAGAACCTTTTCGACCAATATTTTGGACCATTTGATGCATATGATTTCACAGTCCAACTTCCCCACTATCCAGCAAACTCGATGTTGCTTTCCCACACATTTATACCAAATTATATATAAAAATTTTAATTTTTCTTGCTGCAATTTCATCAAAATTTGTAGTACCCGTCAAAACAAGAGATATTTATTAATGGTCTCACACTCTCACTTTGTAATTATGGAACAGGCACAGCATTATCTAATTAATCAAGACCTGATGTTAGTGTAATAAGTTTTCCCCCTTACTTTTAGTTCTTTTTTCATTGTAATCATGATATGACGTCGAGTACTGCTAATATATATAATAACATTGGATATTTTTGATATGACATCGGAAATTGTTGATATATGATATCATGTCACCATATCTACGAAATTAAAATGAGTAAAAGTGCTTAACATAAACAAAATAATTAGGAAAAATAATTTTTTTAGTCCCTTGATTTGTTTCATTTTGAGTTTTAATCAATCGAGTATTCAATGTTTGGTTTCGATACATTAACTTTTATTTTTTTAATGCTTTCAGTCTTATTGATGGTCACAACAAATTTAACGTCAAAATTTTAAATTAATTGTTAATTTTGCTATAGAATTTTAAAATTTTCTCCATGTATTTGGTCACAAACTAATGAGTAATAACTCAATTCGGTTGCTAATGATAGAGTTAAGGGTGTTCAATAAGGGTTTGGTTCGATTTTAGATAAAAATTCATTGCAAACTATATATTGCAGTTTTTATAAAATTTCGAATCAATCCGAACCATGAAATTTTTATAACCAAACCAACCCAAACCACGAATTCGATTTGGTCTAGTTTGAGTGATTATTTTGAAGTTTTTTTCGTAGTTAATTAGTACGTGAGATACTTGACTTGAAAAAATAGCAATTTACACTTGTTGCTTTTTAATTAGTATTATTTTGTTGGAGCGTTGACGTGATATCAGAAAGTGCTACCATGACACTGAAAAATCGTTGATGTGTCTGGAGTTACATTAGCATTCCAATTAAATAGAAATAAAACTAACGAGAAATAAAATTAAGAGATGAAAACAGAAAACATTGCAACTAAGCAAAATTAAATATTTTTCCGAATGCAACACATCATCGACTAATGTCTTGACAATTTGAAAAGATGTAAATGTTAAGAAACTAATATATATCCAAGGCCTGCAACCTACCATCGATGAATCCGTCTGAATTTTTCCCAGATTGTGGGTTGACACCTCAATTACTCGTTCTGTAATACAGTAGTTTTTATTTGTTGAAATGAATAAAAGATTTGACAAATATAAATTTCTTACCATCTTAATGGCATGCTCGGGATTTGCTATTAGGGTTTCTTCTTGCTATATTAGATTTTTTTTCTAGGCAATATTTAAGCTTGATGGTTGACTTTCCAGCTCGATGGGTTTTGGAAGCCCTATATGTGACCGGCTGGACAATCGAAGGCGTGATATCCTTGTCTTACATCTTAGAAATGAAAGATTTAAAATAACTTTATAATGGCTTACAATGAACTTCTATAGCAACTTGAGTAAATCATTTTCGTAAAGCGATGATGAATATGAATTATTTGTTATAGAAGCCCATTTTGCAGTCGCGCAGCCGCGGGTCTGGGCTCGGGCTCGGAGCGTGACAGAATGGTATGAGAGCAGGTCACCGTCATGAAACACCGAGAAATAAGTGCTATGCGGGACAAAGTGCTACGTACATGAGAGTCACCTCTTGAACCTGCGGGACAAAGTGCTACATGAGGGGAGCCACATCTTGAATATATAGGAGCCATATCTAGATTATAGGCGCTGGTGGATCGAGGGATCAGGCAGCGACGGGGACGTCGCGTTCTGAAGCAGGGGTGATTGTGATACTTTTGCCCCACATCTTAAAAATAAAAGATTTAAATGAATTTATAATAGCTTACAATGGACTTCTATAGTAACTTGGTTAATTATTTTCGTAAAGAGAGGACGAATACGAAGTAGTTGCTATAGAGGCCCATTGTGCAGTCACGCAACCGCGGGCCCGAACTCGAGGCGTGACAGAGGAGTCGTTACGGGTTGTACCCATCGACCTGGTTGATCGGCCTATCGTCCTGGCTGATTCAGGTTCAATCTTGACTCTTGACTAGGTCTACATCCAACTCTCTGAATGCGAAGACACCTGTTGAATGAAAATTACCCCTTGAAAGATCTGTCAAAGAACCTCTCAAAAAGGGTCCCTTCATTGTGTAACATGCGTTAGGAAATGTATTTTTACATTGTGTGACATGCCTTAGTTATTTTGAAATTCAGGATTTCGAATCCGTATTAACAAATACATTGATTTTTTGGGCAAATTCACTTGACAATTAATTTCAATTTTAAAATGATTAATTTTTTTAGTCATTTTATTGGATTTCAATTTCATCCTCTCAAACACATCTTCAAATTCAATCTTTCAATTCAAACGCAACCTTAAGTCCTCATTTGACTTAACTTTGTCCTCGGTGTGGCCAGGCATATTCTGATCATATAATTAAAGAGACTTTTTTTTCAATGTGCATCAAATCGGGATTTTGTCTAATAATAAAAAGATTTCCAATAATGCAAACCTCGTAAGTACTATGTTTTTTTTAATCATATCTAACAATTTCGGTATTAACCTCTTTACCTAGCTCCCATTTCATACCATGACCCAAAATCGCAAGAGTGTATCTATTTATCATTGATTTGAGTAGTATTTGTGTGACAGTTTCACGAATCTGTATCTGTGATACGAGTTGTAATGCCCAAGAATTGTCGTAGAATTAATCAGACAAGATTAATGTAATGCCCAAGACTTGTAGAATCGATAAGACAAGATTATAAGATGCTGCATGGACCAAAAATATAATTTTTAGAATGTGCAGGACCGCACCCGCGGTGAAGGAGAGACCGCGCCCGCGGTAGATGTCCAGTAGGTACGAGTTTTGCTACTGGAGTTGGAGCGCACCCGCGGTGCTAGCCAGAGCGCACCCGCGGTGATGACACCGCACCCGCGGTAATGATAACACCGCACCCACGGTCTAAGCTTTCGGGAAAAGGAAGGATAGACATTGCATGAGCGCACCCGCGCTCCTTGCACGACCGCACCCGCGGTCATACGTGTTGCTTGAAAAATGAGGACACGTTTCAGAAGTTGCAGGCAGTATATATAGGTTTGAATGACGCGTCTGTTTCTCAGAAAAATCAGAATAAGGTCGAGGTTTTGGAGAGAAAATCCTTACGCCTTTTAAACTCGCAATTGTGAGAAATCCGTCTATCAGAATTCAAATCCGACTTCAGTTTTGAGCTTCTCTCGACACGAGCTACACAAGGACGTAAGTTTTATTACGTTTTGAGATGTTTTGGAAATATGATGTTGTTAGAATTGAATATGATTTAGATATGGTGTTTCTACTACCGTAGACATTATAGAACTGAAGACAGATTAAAGAACAGACTGTTTATGTAATTGTTATGATTTGTGAAAGATATTGACTGAGATTCTATATCAGAATTGTGTTAGTATTCAGAGTATAAATTGTATTGACACAGATTATGAGTTCTGGTATTATATTTGTGATGTTCAGATTGACGGGGTTATTCAAATTGTATCGTTATGCCGTCGAAACATCAGTTGAGTTAGATTGATCAGATTCAGTATTGATTGAGATTGATCAGACTCCGTAATTATTCAGATTATATTGTAATGTCGATGACATGAATTAGATTGTATCTTATTCAGATATTGATCAGATTGTATACTGATTTGAGTATTGATCAGAACAGATTGTATATTGAGTTATTCACTGATACAATGTATTCGATATTGTCATTTCAGATTGATATGGACAGATTTGAATACAGATCATCGTCTTCGTCAGACCGGGACGACAAAGGTATAATTCATGTGATATGCGGGAAGAAACAACTCAATTGAGATCACTATTTGAGTTGCCCAATAAATCACATACTATGTTCTTGTTTATGTTTTATATGATTATGCTTTGTTTACTGATTGTATTCATGCATTTAAGATAGGACAGTTTGGAGATCAGCCAGACTGCTAGACGTTCGGTGATATCACAGCTTAGGAGAAGATCACCTCTCCTATTGTAGATGTGGATACAGATCAGACCGAAGTCTAGGAATAAGACGTACAATCACCCCGAGTGGTAGGGTAGGTGATATATCGTCTTATTCACCCCGGGATCCCTAGAGTTATAGATCGAGTCAAGTCTAGACATGATTTGATTAGGACTTCATGCTTATATGGATGTGGCTCCTAGATCATGGGACCCATCGTTATTGCCTCCAGTTGTGCTAGCATGTTTTTATGATTTAGATCGTTTATATGCATGTTTATCTGATTTGAGTTACATGCTTATTTGATTTAATTTCATAGATTATGAAATATATTGTGTTTATACATGACGGCATGTTTTATGAATTAGTTTGTTTATATAGATGCTTACCATGTTTTATACTGGGATTTATTCTCACCGGAGTTATCTGGCTGTTGTCTTGTTTTGTATGTGTTCATGACAACTGGTGGGGAAGGATCGGGGTCAAGATGACGATGAGAGAAGACGAGTGTAGCGTGGTGATTCCGGACTTACAGTAGATTGGATTTTTACTACTAGAACTTTAGTAGTGAACCTTATAATTAGAATATTGTACATTATTGTATTTTTAATACGGAATTGTATTTTTTATATACAGACATGTATAGTAGTTAGATTCCATTACCTTCCGCAGTTATATAATTTAAAAAGAAAAATTTTTAGACCCTGTTTTATCTTAATTGATAATTAAATCCCAAAAGAAGAATAAGAAAAAGATCAGCGTCCGGGTCCCCACACGAGTCAACTTAATTTATATTTAGAGTGAAAAGTAATATTTTTGATATATAAACTGATATTTTTTCATGGGTTGAGTCGGGTAAAAAAAAAATTATCTCATAAAATTGATTCGTGAGATGATATCAAAAAAATTTAGTTCACTCATTTCTTCCTTTGTTTTGTTAGAGGGGGTCTTTTGGTATCCGATTAAGAATTGATGTTTATCTTTCCTTAATTTATTAATTAATCAAAGTGCAACTACTCCACAATTTCATCACAATTGTTGAGTTCGTTCCATCACAAAGTGAAGACAAGATTAATCAGTATCAACTTATGCAGTTTCAATAATTATTGTGATGTATTTAAAATAAAATTTGGGTGTCATTTGATATTCATCTCTTAAATATTTCTCCGAATCAAATTGTATGACCGAGTGCTTACCACTTTACCAAAAGCTATATAGCTAGTGGTAATGCTATAACTCAAATTTTTTAAATTGCACAGCAACTCAAACACCACGGTTCGATCTCTCTACCAAGCAGGGACAATTGCACCCAACACAAATCCCTCCCTCGATAGAAAAAATTAGTCGCAACTTAATAGTTTATGTGGGGATTTGTAGTATAAGGCTTGTTGCCCACTTTAAATTTGGTAGACAAATTTCATAAAAACCAGACCAAAATTAAAAAGCAACTAATAATTTTTTTTTGAAAAAAAAAGTTGTTTTGATTGACTTGTCGACTTACTATATATACTAGTTGGATTCTTTTGCTCTCCTCGTACATTTTTTATTGTCTTACATATATAATATTAGTATAGGTCAAAATAAGCGAATGTTATCTGTCAAAGTCTTCCTTTTTTATTTTTATAATTATAATTATAATATATTATATTTCTCATCAATTTTGGTCTTATTCTATTTCCACGACTAAAATTTAATGAAAGTCAACTTTTTAGGTGCAATCTCACCGGCATGCAATGCTAGGGTTTCCTGCGGTCTGATCACTTCCATACTCTAAATTGTCATAATCTAAAAAAAAAATTAAGGAAAATTTTCCTAGAATGAGTGAAAATTTATATTTTTAATTGAAAGATATATTAAATCAATCTCTTCGTCGAAATATCCAAAACTCGAGCGATGGAGAAATTTTTGAGCTTGAAATCGTCACGTAATAGCGAGGAAAATAATACTTGTAAAAAGTTATCTAGTTTTGAGTAAATGAGTGTATGATTGAGAAATAGTTAGTAAAAATTTTGAAATTAAATAAATTTTACATAAAATATTATTCCTTTTGTTTTTCGGGGTTTGGGGACTTTGTAACATTAATATTTTTTTGAATTTGTTCGCAAATCGGTGAAATTATTGTTCATAAGTAAGTTCCAAGAAGTAAGCTCCTTAGTTTTTTGTAGTTCATGTGGATCGAATATTTGTCTCTTTGGTAATATGAGTTATAATCTATGTTAACAGTATAATTCAACATTTGTGTTAACGATGAAACTCAAATCATTTATTTATATCGTAGTATAAGCGATATATGTGGACCACTCTCGTCTTTTGTTGCAAATTCTCCAAATAAAAGTCATTCAAATAAATTTTTTTAAAATAAATTTCTTTGTGCCACACCAATTTATTTATGAAAATTGTAATTAATACTTTGTTTTCGTTAACATGAGTTCGATACTATGTTAAGATTGTGATTTAAACTTAACTCAATCCCAAAAGCTAGCGCAAAGGAGGAGAATTATCCAAACCCATATATACAACTCTCAGAGATTTTATACAACCGAGATAACTGACACACGCATCTCACACCCAGGAATGAACATTTGGAGCGTGAAGTTTACGAATAATTGAACTATGGGCAGAACGAGTGACCCAATTATAGGTAGTCCAACACATAACGATGAAACCTAGACTCTGATACTATGTTAAGATCGAAACCAGTGTTCTAAATGGCGGTTGAGGCGGCCGCCTAGGCGGTGCCTAGGAGGTAGGCGGCCCTTGTTAGAGTAGGTGCCCGTCGAGCCAAGTGTTGGCCGAGTGTTCACAATGAAACTCTATGAATAAGCAGTCTTTATTTTAATAATATTTGAAATTATTATTTTGGCAAATCTTTATCTGTATACCCATGCTAGCTGCATAGATAAAGCCCTTGAATATACAAATAGTAGAAAGAATATGAGATGCTCATATGATGAGTATCATGAAACTCATATTTGTAATACTGTATATTCTAAACGGTTCCTAGTCGATTCAGCCGCCACTAAGAAGGATATAGGCCGCTCGAGTTAGAGACTAGTATCTGCGATGTGAGTACCATGTTTCATTGGTAGGGGACATTGTGATGTCAGAACATGCAGATAGGTGCTCCTTGTAGAGTGCACTGAACAACCCTCCATAAAAGGACTTTCCAAGTGGTTCTCACTTATCGAGTGGAAAAGTCCTGGTTTATGGTTGTACAGAATTAGTCCTTATGACCCGGGACAACATTGAGACTCTATGTGCTAGAATTACACTTTGACTTGTTTACCGACTCTCATGGAGTCATCAGGTGGCAAGGTTGGGTGTTCTGTCGAAACACATAGGAGTCGATGCATTGTAGTCGGGGATTCACCGCTTACCTTCGGGTATGGATATCCTATGTGTAATCATGTGTATGTAGGTTGAAATCTCTGGCCAGAGTATGGTTGTAATTATGAAAGGGGTTTCATAGATTACACCATCGATGCAACTACAACATGACACATAGTATCGATTCATTGACAACTCTCGATAAACCAATGGTTGTCGAATCGATCGGGATATATGAGTTGAAGGGACCGTACTGTACGCTAACCATAATTGAATGGTTCTTGCAGGCACTATCATGTGATACCTAGGGAATCACGTAAGCGATGCTGCTAGGCGTTTAACGTGATTGGTTGGGTACTATCAGACTTGAGTTCTGACGTTCTTACTATCAAGGAGTTGATAAGTAAGAATGGAGCAATTGGGGTATGCTCGAATAAGGACATGTTTAGTCCGAATCACATGGAGATGTGAACCCACGGCTAGTTGTATCAATGAACCATTGAGGGCCACACAAGTACTAGCTTTGTAAATCCCGATGAGAAGTAAAAATAGTTCAATGTGTTGAACGGCTTATAAAGGAGTTTATAAGCGTAAGGAAAATTAGAAGTATGACTTCTATAAAGGAGAAAATAGTTCAATGTGTTGAACGACTTATAAATGAGTTTATAAGTGCAAAGAAAAATAGAAGTATGACTTCTATGAGAGAAATGTAAATTTTGATTTATGGAAGTGTTCCTAAATTAAAATTTGGCCAAGAGAATAATGTATTTGAAAATTGTGATTTTCATAAACATTATAATGGACTAAATTAAATTAATTCAAGTGTTGAATTAATCAAACACTAGTGGGCCTTGTAGAGCCCAAATGATTAAATTAATTCAAGTGTTGGATTAATTAAATAATATTGAGTCTTGTAGAGCTCAATTAAAATAATTATTTAACTAGTGGGACTTGGGTAAATTCAAGTAATGTTTAATTAGTCTCAAATATGTTTGAGATAATTAAATTTAGTCCAAAGTTTTTAATTTGATTAAAAACTATATTGTATGCATGCATGGGAGGTGAAGGGTTGGAGATTACTTTTGAATAAAATAATGGCATGGCATGCTACTTTTCACTTTTGCTTTTTGCAACACCAAGACATGGAATTAAAATTATTCTACCTTCCCTCCCAAGTGAGATGGCCGAAACCTCTAAGGATTTTTCTCTCAAGTTTTTCTCTCCATTTTTGTGTTCTTGAATTGTTTAAGAACACACACTTCTCTTTGATAAATCCTCACATTTTTCTAGTGCAAATTGTGAGGGGATCTTCCTAGTTAGTGGTGGGCCTAATTTGAAGGAAAGATTCAAGGATTTGGAGGAGGAGCTTGTAGATTCATCTTCCATTCAAGAGCTTTGTTGTTCAACAACAAAGTTGGAGCCACAATCAACTTTTTAAAGTTGATAGGTATATTTTCTTATCATCCTATGTATGGTTTGAGTTTTTGTAAATATTACACAAGAAACTTTAGGTGGCCGAAATTTTGTCATAAAATTCGAAAATTTTGCTTCCGTTGCGTTTCCGGCCACCGTAACCGGTCCGCTTTCAAGTGGTATCCGAGCTTAGGTTACGGATTTTGTGTAATATTTACGTAATATTATGTTGAGATCGATTTCTAACCGCTTGAGAAATTTTTTGGTGCATGTATGGTGAAGGCCGAAATTTTTTGAAGAAAAACAAAAAAAAAAAAATGTTTTTCGGGCAGCCCGAGGGGCTGCCCGAAAATTTCGGGCAGCATAGGGCAGCCCGAGGGGCTGCCCGAAATGTTCAGTTTTTAAAATAAAAAAAAAAATTTTTTGTTGTTGCCGGAATCCGGCGACGGAGCTCCGGCGACGGCGATGACGGCTAGGGTTTCCAAAAGTGTTTTGGACAATCTTAGTGTCATGGGCCTTGAGATGTTGGGCCATTGGATGGACAACATTATTTGTGAAATTTAAATGGGCCTAAGTATTTTTGGTGAAAATGGGTTTTGGGCCCTTAAGTTTAAATTTACAATTGTTGCACATATTTTCTCATAAAATAAATAATTGAAGTAGGACTTCAATTATTTATAGTAAATGGTGATTTACAAGAAATTCGATTATAAATAAATTAATTTGAAAGTAGACAAAGGTGTTTGTATACTTTGTTAATTTAATTTATAATTGTGGCGGTTAGTGATTGGATCAAGATATATAATATTGGATCAATTAATTATAGTGATAATTAATTGATGGTGTATGATATGTGATATTATGCATGAAGGATGATCAAAAGCCCAAGCCCAATTTGCTAGGTGTATGCTAGGATATTTGTGTTGAATGATTGTAATAATTATCAATTTATCAAGTGGGCTTGGTTTATGGCCCGTTCCCACCCCATGAGATGTATCCCTATGTGCCATGGATATTTATTTGTAAATATTAGAATAGGGGAAGATCAAGATTGGAAGATGGTGGCCTTGGTGATTATGAAGATCGAAGACATGTAATATTGGATGCTAATGTAATAATTTAGTTGCATTGCATCCCGTGCATTTACCCTAGGATTGGACCTAGGCCCGTGTTTGGCTCACACGGGCCATTAGTTTTGGGGCGATTGATCATCCTTGTATTGTTTTCTATTTATGATATATGCATGATATGTTATAAATAATGAGTATGTGCGTTATTATTATTATAATAACAAAGTTGCATGAATCCGGCAAACATACGATCAAACATGGCGAGCTTTTAAAATAAAATTAATGATGAGACCTTTCAAAATTAAAAACCCTCATTTTGAATAAGATTCAAAATTAATATCAAGCCCGAAAAGGGGAATTATAAATTTGTTTATAATTTCCTTGTCTTCCATCGACAATGGGTGCATGATGAACGCTACCCGTACTCGGGGCTCGGCTCATATTATTGGGGGAGCCTCGAGTGCCGGAAAGCTGTGACATCCATTGACATGGTGATGTGAACTACGTGGAACTCCCATGATTTCGGCTCATATTATTGAGGGAACTCATGGCGACCGTCCATTAAGGTTCAACATCGATGGGTAAGGCTTGACACGTGAAGATGAACGACGTCATATTATTGGGTCCTAATCAAACGTGAGACAAAAGTTTACGTTAAGGGTTGCATTGTGATGCAATTGGAAACTACCTTTTAGGTTTTGTGATTGGCTGATATTATTCGGGATCATAATTCGCTAATTGGACCTTACGTACCTACTGAGGAAAGGAGTTTCCCGTTTTCACTAGAGGGTAGTGAAAGATGTCAAAACAGTGGGAGCAAATATTTATGAAGTATAAGTCCAAACTTCATATCTTACTAAATATTTAAAATAGTCATCAACATTTATCTGTTTTTACTTTTCAGTACAAATCGACAATGTCTTCGATGCGCAATTCGATATCTATAATACTCGACAAACACATATTAACTGGACCTAATTACCTCACTTGGCTAAGAAATTTGAAAATAGTCTTAAATTCGGAAAGGGTAACATATACACTAACTCAGTCGCCCCCTGTTGAGGCTCCGACTGACTGCAATCCTGAGGAATTGCAGGCTTACAAGGAATGGTGTGACCATGACTTGATAGCCAGGTGTTATATGCTGACTTCTATGAACGATGAGCTACAGAGGCGTTTTGAGGGTGCAAAGAGTGCTGCTGACATTCATTTGCATCTCAAAGAGCTCTTTGGAGAGCAAACGCGTCCTCTTAGGCATGCTACCGTCAAGGAGCTGATCACTTTGCGCATGCGAGAGGGGACCTCGGTCCATGAGCATGGCCTAAAGGTGATCGGGCTCGTGGACAAGCTCGTTGGCATGGATCTGATCCTGCCTTCGGAGTTGACCACCGACATGTTGCTGTTATCGCTGCCTAGCTCATTTGATCCTTTTGTGGTGAACTTCAACATGAACAAGATGGAACCGACCCTTGAGGAGTTGGTGAACATGCTTGTTACGTTTGAATCCACCATCAAGAAAGAGAAGTTGGTTCTTTATGTGGGTTCTTCATCTGGTACGAAGATTGATCCACATGGGAATGGAAAGAAGCGTTCTTTCCAACGTCCCAAGAAGAACGTGCCCTTGTTGAGGCAATCTCCGAATCCCGTTGTGGCAGCCACACCAGTTAGGGCTGACAAGACTAGTGATGTTTGTCATCACTGCAAGAAGCCTGGACATTGGAAGCGAAATTGCAAGGAATATCTGGCCCAGAAGTGTTCTGGAAACGGTATGTTCTAAATTTAAGTAAACATTTTAATTAACTCTACTTCTTGGGTATTAGATACCGGTTGTGACTCACATCTCTGTAATGGGTTACAGGTGATGGGAAGAAGTAGGAAGCTTAAGGAAGGTGTGACCTTCTTGAGGATGGGCAATGGAGCAAGAGTTGCTGCCAAGGCCATTAAGATGTTTACTTATTATTGAACAATAGTTTAAGTTAATTTTATGAGATGTTTTGTTTGTACCTAATTTTGTAAAACATTGTTTCCATTTCTATGCTGATAAAAATGGATATTCTTGTTTATTTTGCAAAGGTGTTTGCAACATTTACATGAATGAATGTTTGATTGGTACTTGAGAACTTGAAAACGATCTCTATAACTTAAATTAAAGATATTCCACTAAATGTCCATTCAAAGGCAGACACCATATGAGATATGGATGGGTAAGCCTCCCAAATATTCTTATCTTAGAATATGGGGAGCCCTGCTTATGTGAAGCAGGTAGTGGGAGATAAATTGGATTGTTGATCCATTTTATGTTACTTTGTGGGATATCCAAGGAATTAAGTTGGATATCATTTCTATCATCCCCAAGAAACAAAGGTGTTTGTTTCTAGGAATGCAACCTTTTTGGAAAGGATTTTCTATTGGATAGAAAAAAGGGAGATGATAGAACTCGAAGAGGTTCGAGAGAAACCCACAATTATGGAACCCACACCCGATGAGCCAAGAGAGGAGATACAAGCTCCTAAAATATCCGAGAGACTCTCGAGACCACCTATGAGGTATGGTCAGCTTCTTGAAGAGGGCCATGATGAGCCTAACCATGGATGTGATCCAAGGACCTTCAAGGAAGCGTTATCGGATGCCGATTCATCCAAGTGGCTTGAAGCAATGGAATCTGAGATGAATTCCATGCATTCGAACCAAGTGTAGGATCTTGTGGATCCACCTGAGGGAACTGTTCCCATAGGGACTTGGGGCGGATGGGAAGGTATTGACTTTCAAGGCGCGATTGGTGGCAAAAGGATGTACTCAAAGACAAGGAGTTGACTTTGAGGAAACCTTTTCCCAGTCGTAATGTTCAAGTCCATAAGGATTTTGCTAGCCATAGCTGCATGGTATGACTATGAGATATGGCAGATGGATGTTAAGACAGTCTTTCTTAATGGGGATTTTAAGAAAGTGATTTACATGTCTCAACCTGAAGGGTTTACATCTATCGGAAGTGAGCATATGGTATGTAAACTTCAGAGATCTATTTATGATCTAAAGCAGGCATCAAGGAGTTGGAACCTTAGATTCGATAGTACAATCAAAGAGTTTGATTTACTAAGAATCATGAGGGACCCTGTGTGTATAAGAAGGTCAGTGGGAGTGTTGTGACATTCCTGGTGTTATATGTTGATGACATTCTACTCATTGGGAATGATGTAGGAATGTTGCAATCAACTGAGATATGGTTAGCGAGTAAGTTCTCGATGCAGGACTTGGGTGAAGCATCTTTTGTATTGGGATACATATCTATAGAGATAGATCGAAAAGATGGCTTGGTCTCACCCAGTCCACATACATGATACCATCGTGAAGCGGTTCTCGATGGATGCGTCCTTGAGAGGACATCTACCAATGTGTCATGGCGTGTCCCTATCCAAGTCTGTCTCCTGAGACTGATGCAGAGATAGTGACGATGACACGCATTCCGTATGCTTCGGCAATTGGTAACATCATGTATGGGATGATATCTACACGTCCTGACGTGGCGTTTTCACTATGTGTAGTGAAAAGATATCAATCGAACCCTGGTCTTCCACACCTAGAAAGCTGTGAAAGACATCCTCAAGTAGTTGAGAAGGACCAATAAGTTGTTCTTGGTCTATGGGGTGGAGAACTGAAATTGGAAGGACTATACCGACACTAGCTTCCAAAGCGATATCGATAACTCGAAGTCAACCTCTAGTTTTGTATTCATGCTCAACGGTGCTGCTGTCTCTTGGAAGAGTTCCAAGCAAGACAATACTGCGGATTCCAGCACAGAGGCCGTATACATTGCTGCATCAGATGCAGCAAGAGAGGCTGTTTGGATAAGGAATTTCATCCAAGAGTTGGACGTCATTCCTAATGGAGTTGCTCCTGTCCCGGTGTTGTGTGACAACACGGGAGCTATAGCTCAAGCAAAGGAGCCAAGGTCTCATCAGAAATCCAAACTCGTATTGAGAAAGTACCACATCCTCGGAGAGATTGTGGAAAGAAGAGTAGTGTCTATTGACAAAGTCGGCTCCGCAGATTATGTTGTTGATCCACTAGCTAAGCCTTTACCTGGACCATTGTTCGACAAGCATCGCGAATCAATGGGTTTTAAGCATATGGGTAGTTGGCTCTAGTGCAAGTGGGAGATTGTTAGAGTAGGTGCCCGTCGAGCCAAGTGTTGGCCGAGTGTTCACAATGAAACTCTATGAATAAGCAGTCTTTATTTTAATAATATTTGAAATTATTATTTTGGCAAATCTTTATCTGTATACCCATGCTAGCTGCATAGATAAAGCCCTTGAATATACAAATAGTAGAAAGAATATGAGATGCTCATATGATGAGTATCATGAAACTCATATTTGTAATACTGTATATTCTAAACGGTTCCTAGTCGATTCAGCCGCCACTAAGAAGGATATAGGCCGCTCGAGTTAGAGACTAGTATCTGCGATGTGAGTACCATGTTTCATTGGTAGGGGACATTGTGATGTCCGAACATGCAGATAGGTGCTCCTTGTAGAGTGCACTGAACAACCCTCCATAAAAGGACTTTCCAAGTGGTTCTCACTTATCGAGTGGAAAAGTCCTGGTTTATGGTTGTACAGAATTAGTCCTTATGACCCGGGACAACATTGAGACTCTATGTGCTAGAATTACACTTTGACTTGTTTACCGACTCTCATGGGGTCATCAGGTGGCAAGGTTGGGTGTTCTGTCGAAACACATAGGAGTCGATGCATTGTAGTCGGGGATTCACCGCTTACCTTCGGGTATGGATATCCTATGTGTAATCATGTGTATGTAGGTTGAAATCTCTGGCCAGAGTATGGTTGTAATTATGAAAGGGGTTTCATAGATTACACCATCGATGCAACTACAACATGACACATAGTATCGATTCATTGACAACTCTCGATAAACCAATGGTTGTCGAATCGATCGGGATATATGAGTTGAAGGGACCGTACTGTACGCTAACCATAATTGAATGGTTCTTGCAGGCACTATCATGTGATACCTAGGGAATCACGTAAGCGATGCTGCTAGGCGTTTAACGTGATTGGTTGGGTACTATCAGACTTGAGTTCTGACGTTCTTACTATCAAGGAGTTGATAAGTAAGAATGGAGCAATTGGGGTATGCTCGAATAAGGACATGTTTAGTCCGAATCACATGGAGATGTGAACCCACGGCTAGTTGTATCAATGAACCATTGAGGGCCACACAAGTACTAGCTTTGTAAATCCCGATGAGAAGTAAAAATAGTTCAATGTGTTGAACGGCTTATAAAGGAGTTTATAAGCGTAAGGAAAATTAGAAGTATGACTTCTATAAAGGAGAAAATAGTTCAATGTGTTGAACGACTTATAAATGAGTTTATAAGTGCAAAGAAAAATAGAAGTATGACTTCTATGAGAGAAATGTAAATTTTGATTTATGGAAGTGTTCCTAAATTAAAATTTGGCCAAGAGAATAATGTATTTGAAAATTGTGATTTTCATAAACATTATAATGGACTAAATTAAATTAATTCAAGTGTTGAATTAATCAAACACTAGTGGGCCTTGTAGAGCCCAAATGATTAAATTAATTCAAGTGTTGGATTAATTAAATAATATTGAGTCTTGTAGAGCTCAATTAAAATAATTATTTAACTAGTGGGACTTGGGTAAATTCAAGTAATGTTTAATTAGTCTCAAATATGTTTGAGATAATTAAATTTAGTCCAAAGTTTTTAATTTGATTAAAAACTATATTGTATGCATGCATGGGAGGTGAAGGGTTGGAGATTACTTTTGAATAAAATAATGGCATGGCATGCTACTTTTCACTTTTGCTTTTTGCAACACCAAGACATGGAATTAAAATTATTCTACCTTCCCTCCCAAGTGAGATGGCCGAAACCTCTAAGGATTTTTCTCTCAAGTTTTTCTCTCCATTTTTGTGTTCTTGAATTGTTTAAGAACACACACTTCTCTTTGATAAATCCTCACATTTTTCTAGTGCAAATTGTGAGGGGATCTTCCTAGTTAGTGGTGGGCCTAATTTGAAGGAAAGATTCAAGGATTTGGAGGAGGAGCTTGTAGATTCATCTTCCATTCAAGAGCTTTGTTGTTCAACAACAAAGTTGGAGCCACAATCAACTTTTTAAAGTTGATAGGTATATTTTCTTATCATCCTATGTATGATTTGAGTTTTTGTAAATATTACACAAGAAACTTTAGGTGGCCGAAATTTTGTCATAAAATTCGAAAATTTTGCTTCCGTTGCGTTTCCGGCCACCGTAACCGGTCCGCTTTCAGCCCTCGACCGCACCGCCTATGCATGAGGCGGGTTGAGGGGTGTCGAGGTGGGTCGAGGCGGCGAGGAGGCGGGTCGAGGCGGCGAACAGGCGGTCGAGGCGGGAGAGGCGGTGAGCAGGCGGGCGAGGCGGTAGTCAACAATTTTAAAAACCTAGTCAACAATTTTTAAAACTTAGTCAACAATTTTAAAAACAAGTCAAAGTCAACTAATTTTAAATATTAGGACTATTTAAAGGTCTTACTTGGAGAATGGTAGTGGAGGCCTCGAGAGCGGATGAAGTACTACATCCAAAGAGGAGTGCAAGGAACATCCCCATTAGAGAACTTAATGAATATTTAGAAACATCGGAGGAGGAGAATGAAGAAAATGTTGATTGAGTTCGATGATGAGAGGATAATGGATGTAGTAGATGGTGCATATGTAGATGATTTGGAAGATTATTTATATTTAATCTACTACTTGTTCTAATGATGGATAATTGATTGAAGCTTTGAAAATTTAAACTTAGTTTTTTGGTCAAAAAAAATATATTACTTCGTTAGCATAATAACATTAATATAATGATGAATCTTTATTAATTGCATATTATCTAGATGATATTATATTTTGTGCTTAAACATTATTTAATTACACATTTTACATAAAAATGATAATATTGCATGATTATCTATAAAAAATTACTTTAAAAAATCCAACCGCCTGGGCACCGCCTGGGCGGCCGAGGCAGTAGGCGGTCACCGACCGCCCCGCCACCGCCTCCCGCCATTTACAACCTTGATCGAAACTTAGACATAACTCAACCCCAAAAGCTAGCTCAAGTAGAAATTGTCCAAGTCAATATATATAACTTCCATGGATTTTTATCCAATCGATGTGTGATGTTAATTGTCCCAATATTAACAATAAACATATCATACAGTTATTCAGTTACGTGTAGCTACAGTTAGACTTGGTGTTGCTAGCGACATTCAACGACTTTAGTGTGCAACATGGAATGTATTCCGCCATTTTCGAGTCCCATTTTCAACAATATATAACTTGGTTTGGTAGCCGCCATTTTACGAGGATAGCCATATACTTTAAAGCTTGTTGTTTTCACATGCAGGTATTAATTTCTGTTGGCTATTGTGTGATACAGGATTGACCTGAGAATAAGAACAAAGAGACAAAGTTAAAGATCGAAATTTAAAAAATAAAAATAAAAATTGAGGTTCAACTTGTTCAAATTTGGATTTTGGTTTATTATAATTTTAAATTTTGGTTTTAACAATAAATTTTCCAACGACCAACGTGACATTAGACAAATCAGTAATTTCTGATGCCGTGTCAGTATTCCTCGATTTTATGTCGGTATTTTTTAGTATTACATAAGTACTATAATGAAATAAGATTGAAAGTAAAATAAAAAATAAAAATCAAAGTTAATGTATCAAAATCAAGCTTTGAAATTTTAGTGCATCAAACCCAATGCCTATTGTTTGGACCCTTTTAGGTGCTTTTTTATTTACCTTCAACTTTAAGAATATAAAATTTTAATTTAATTTTGAGCATAATTTAATAAAATATTTATAATTCGGGCCAGATATATATGAAATAAAAAGCTATGACAGTAGATTAATTAGGCAAAAACTTGTGTGAGATGATATCACGAGTCGTACTTTGTGAGACAGATCTCTTATTTGGACCATCCATGAAAAAGTATTACTTTTTACACTAAAAGTATTACATTTTATTGTGAATATCGATAGCATTGACTCGTCTCACAGATAAAGATTTGTGAGACCGTCTCACAAGAGACCTACTCAATTAATTATTACGTACTCGCAAAAAAATTTATGATCCTACGGGCCAGCAGAGAAAAATTAAAAACGAACATTTAATTTGACATATCCATTTTGTGATGAAAACTTGACAATCGTGGCGATGATGAAGCACAAAAGAGTCGTGAGATTTAAGTTATTTGTCAAATTCCTAGCCTAATTAAAGAACTTTTCAAACAAATAATACTATAATTCATGTCAGATTTCTTATACATTTATGTGTACATCTGTCTTTAGCCGATAACTAATCTGAACGGAAACTTTGTCCAGTGGGAAAATTGTAATAGAGTGTTTCTGTCTATGGGTAAATTTTAATCTTTGTTTATTATTTTTGTTTTAGAGAAAATTTAATTATTTTGTGTGGTGATTATTTAGTGTTGACGTGAAACTGATGTATTCAATGTCGCATATATGAGTGGGTCTTATGTGAGACCGTCTCACAGATCTTAATCTGTGAGACGGGTCAACCCTACCCATATTCACAATAAAAAGTAATACTCTTAGCACAAAAAAATTATAGATTTTCATGGATAACCCAAATAAGATATCTGTCTCACAAATATTACCCGTGAGACCCTCTCACACAAGTTTTTGCCCGCATATAAATACTTTTATTGAAAGAAGTAAACTTGCGAAATAACCAAAATTGCTAAAAAAATATATGGTATTACGCCTTATATTAGACCACATAGCTTGTCAAAATTATAGAAAAGATAAACATAGATTATGTAACAAAAAAAAAATCATAAAATAATATACTGTATTTTTTTAGCAATTTTGGTTATTTGACCAAAAAAAATCATAAAATAATATACTGTATTCAATATTTTTTTACCATTTATGTGGGGTTTTTTTTTTATAGAAAGAACAACTACAAATATAAAAAATAAATAAATTTATCAAAATATTTGTAATGTGAACAAATAATAAACTAAAATATTAAAAAATACCCACTTAAATAGTATTCGACAAGCCGTTTTGGAGGAAAAACTATTGATTAAATTTGTATAGTCAAGTTGCTTTACACAATTGATAACATATAGTTAGTTGATTCGATCATTCTTGTGACATAATTGATTGCAAATACGTATTTGCGTGACTCGAACTTTAAGAAGTTTCTTTCTTTTGGATTATAATTATTAACCAAACCACAATTTTATTTTCTTATATTTGGGGACAAAGAACCCCATACTAAATGAAGGGTGGGTATGTAGAACCGAACGCTTATCGCTTTACCAAAAGCTATAGTTAGTGGTAACGGTGCAACTCAAATCTTTTAAACCGCACAACAGGTCAAGCACCACGGTTTGATCGCTCTACCAAGCAAGGACAATTATTGTACCTAACAATCTCCCTCCCAATAATTGCACTCCTTGCAATCAATGGGAATCAAACTCGTGACCTTGGCTCTGATACCAATTGTAAGACCGAGCGCTTACCGTTTTACCAAAAACTATAGCTAGTGGTAATGGTGCAACTCAATTCTTTTAAATCGCACTGCAGCTCAAGATACCACGGTTCGATCACTCTACCAAACAAGGACAATTATTGCACCCAACAAAGTAGAAATGTAAAGTCCACGAGTTCATAGATGATGAGTCTCATCGTTAATGTTGTTTCATATCACCTTAGAGATAAAATTTAACATTTCTCTTGCCGTCAGTCCTGCCATTAGCATAGATAATCTTCTTCGTTAAGATCTGGCGTTCCTCTTTTACGACTCAACTTACCAAATCAAACAATGCCAACAGCTTGACGCGTGAAAACTTTTCAGCAAGTTATTGATCAGCCAGTATTATTATTTCACTCATTCACATTTAACCGAAGACATTGATTCGAAGTCCAAACTAAATTTACTATAAAATTTGATTAAACATCGCATTTTTTAAAGTTCCCTCAAAATTGGGCTTGAAGGGGGTGTCTCTCTTGCCTCACCTAAATTCTGGCCCAATGAAATTTAAGCAACGATTGAGTAAAATAATTTTGGATACATGCACCCATAGCTTAAACTAAAAAATAAATAAATAAAAAATATAAATTTTTTAATTATGATATGTTTGGATTAGTCTCTTTGGAATTATTTTTTTAAAAAAATTTCTTTCCTAAGTCTACTATAATTGCCTCGACAAAAAACATGTAATAATTTGAAATGTAAGAGCTTTGACTCATGGATTTCAAGTATAATTTGGATTAGTGCGTGGTAAGACACTTCTACAATTGAAATTTTGTATTTTTTTATTAATTAAATGTCAAATATTTCACTTATTTAATAAATATTTTTTGGGGGAATATACTCTGTCCTAATTAATCACATAAGATGTAAACTCTATGTTATATTTCACAAAAAAAATAAATGTTTACTATATTGTGAAAGTAGTTGTTTTAATCTCAAATTGCATGTATAACATTAGAGAAGCTTGTTTATAATTTGAAATCCTTCAAGTTTTCAACCAAGAAATGTATTTCAAATTAGCAGATTTAAAATCCATTTCCAAAGTCATATGCTTCCAAACAAATAATTTCATAAAAATTAAAATTCAGATATATGATTAAATGATACTTTATATAGTTATCACACATATTTTTAAATAAGATTTTCAACGGGTTGATTTCTCATGGGTCCTAAGATGTTCGCGAGAACATACGGTGCAACTCCAACTATTCAAATTGTATGTTAATTCAAGTGACACGTTTCGATCGATATCCTAACAGAGCACTGTGTTTCAACATAATCAATAAAAACCAAAACATATACGTAAAACTTACTAAAAATAAACAGTATATACTCGATGTGCTATGAGCAAATCGATAGTCTTCATCATAAATGACATAAAAAAATTCGATAAAAGGGGACATTTTAATAGATAAAATTGACAAAATAATTTCTGGTAGATATCAATAAAAGGACAATTCATTTATTTTATGAATATATAATTGGACTACAAAATAAAATTCTTTATCCAAAAATATTTTTCAGTTTTTACATAAATCTGTTAATCCTTTTTTGCCTGATACCCTTAAGAATTTACGCACAAAACAAATTAAAATAAACATAAAAGTTTGTATATATTGACTAAAATTATTATAAGATAGAACAATTTACTTTTTTATTTACGTTTCATTTTATTTTAATTTTACAGGATAAAAAGATGGTGGTCGTGTTTTTTAATTTTATTTTATTTATTATTATTACTAATTATAAGAAATAAAAACAATTTTGAAATCGTATCATATTATAGACATATACACAAAAACAAAAATTAATAAATTCGTTTCCTATTTGAATTTATTGAAATAGTCCAAACTTTTGCTTCGTTTTCACTTTGTTTCAGACTGATAATGTTACTAGTCTATTTCTTTTGATGGATCATTAGTACCCCTCTGACATTCCAAAAATAAAATAAAAATCTAATTTATTAATATCAAACTTTAACTTTTTTATTCCTAAAAGCCAAAATCAACCAAACCCGCATGATTATTTTTATAATTTTCCCTATAAATAATTAATATAATGTGATAAAATATGGTGTATTCGATATGATTTTAATGTGAAAGATCAAGTGTATTCATTTTGACCAAAATAAATATATTACTCAATCGCACTAAGGCTTACCAACCAATGAGAAATGAGAAAGAGTAGGTTTCTTGTGAGACAGTCTCATGAATCTTTATCTGTGAGACGGGTCAATTCCACCGATATTCACAATAAAAATTAAAACTTTTAGCTTAAAAAAATAATATTTTTTCATGAATGACTTAAATAAGAGATTCATCTCAAAAAATACGACCCGTGAGACCGTCTCACACAAGTTTTTGGCAGCAAAAAAAATGTGAGAATCAACCACCAATAAATCCACAAGAGAAAAGGCACCTATATACATCAAAATTGGGTTAAGCCAATCTCAGAAAAATAAATCCACAAGAGAAAAGGCAACCAATTCGAATATCAGTTCTATTCTCCTCGGTTCGATGCAAATAAAATGACCGAACTTGCTAGAAAAACATGGAAAAACAAAAGGAATTCTTCGAACAACATGAACACTCGGCTAAGTCACTAAGAATCGAACCAACATTATTAAAAACATGAAAGATGAAAGTGAACGCTGGAAACTAGAAATTTAAATGCTAAAACATGAATAAGATGTTGAAAATAAAGGTTGAAATTTGCAAGTGTTTGCTTGAGTTGCGATAGACTTGAGTTGTCCCCTTTTCTCGGTCCATTGTTTCTGATTTTGTTCGATTCTCTCGCACGTTGGCTGATCGTGGCTTTGTGGTCAGTACTTGTAAGCCTACGTGAATATCTTGGGGCTTTCCTTCCATCTTGTATCTGGGCCACAACTTATATTTCCCGGCCAACAGTTGTCTATTAGGGTTGGTCCACAAATACATACACACACATACATAGGAGCCACAGAGGAACTCGAATATGACATAATTTTTGATAAATCGACAAGTGTTCAGTTTTATATATGTGTTGTTTTTTTGAAAAATTAACTAATATCGGTTTTATTGACTAATCAAATAAATTTCACCTTATAAACAAGAAAAAATAGAATCTCAATAGTATATTAAATTTTTGAGTGAGTCTCATGTGAGATTGTCTTACAGATCTTAATCCGTGAGACGTATCAACCTTACCCATATTCAGAATAAAAAGTAATATTCTTAGCATAAAAAGTAATATTTTTTCATGGATGACCCAAATAAGAGATCTGTCTCACAAATACGACCCGTGAGACCGTCTCACACAAGTTTTTGTCTTACGGGTCGTATTTTGTGAGACAGATATTTCATTTGGGTCATTCATGAAAAAGTATTACTTTTTATTTATAAGAGTATTAATTTTTTTTATGAATATCAGTAGGGTTGATCTGTCTCACAGATAAAGATTTGTGAGATGGTCTTAAAAAAACATAGTCATTTTTATAAAAGAGAAGAACTGTCAACTCAGAGAACGATAAGGAATGGAGAAAAGTACAAAGAATTTAATGACGCACAGAAGAACGATAGAAGAAGGGCAACTTGTGTATCAGTACCTATTTTTTATGAACTTTGGTTTTAGTACCCAATTTCCCAAAATACCCTTTATTCTTTAATTTTAAATAATTGATTTTTCTTTAAAAATAACGGCCCATCATGCTTCCGTAAAATAAATTAAATCTTATACCTCTTTGACCGGAGTACCACCGGGTTATATCCACCGTATTTTACAGACTGCTCCTCACAGCCCAACCACGCGATCGCAACCGATGGTTACTGACGTAGATTCCTTCAGCAGCACTTGGCACAACCTTAATTCGTTTCCTACCTTAAGGTGTATAGTATAAGATAAAATTTTGAAAATAATACATGAGAGGGGCTAAGAGCAAAGATCTCTTTTATTCAAACACAAACATTTATTTATTACATAGTAACCTCCTGTAGAGGAGGAGAAACTTGTTTAGCTACTAATAGTAGCTGAACTTACTACACACATAAACTAGAAAGAAATATTACAAATGAGTTGAAGAAAAATGAAGAGGTTGATCGATGCCTTCATCTTCCTTCTGCTTCTTTATTTATAGAAGGCTTTCTTCGGATTTGAAACTCGGACTTCAAATCTTGATAAGCCTTTACAGCTTGCATATGGACCATGTAGTGGTTGAGTGGTCCTTTTAAGATGGTCACTCCATCTTTCTTGATTTGTCTTCTTCTAGATTATTAATCTAGAAACAGTCATTTCCTGCAATTTTATCTGTCTGCATAAATAGTTTATATGCACCTGGATCAGATCAGCTTGTATTTCTTTTCCTGTTTCTTCGAGCTTCTTTTGAAATTCTTTGAAATTTTTAAGCTCTTTTCTTGTTCCCTTAATCCTTTTCCTGGAAACTCTGAGATATGCAAAATACATTTTGTTTCCAAGTTTGGTTTAAGTCTGGTGTGAGTTACTGGTTCCCATTTGGTCTTATTTATAGATTTATTTGGGTCCAGTTTCTCGTTTTTCTTTATTGGATTCCTTTTTTAAAGTATCCAATGTTCTTTCGTCTTTTACCACTCATTAGTGGTTTTCTGTGTCATCTACCACCTATTATTGGTGGTCCTTGTTCTTCCACTCACATGATTTTTCACATGGTGGTCCTTTTCTTGGTGGGATGCTCACATGTTCTTTTTAACTTTGTCGAGGAATCTTTGGCTTTCGGTTTCCTCGAGGAAAACGTGAATGTGGTCCATCCCCACTTGTACTTGTATCGATAAAGTGTTTCCGATCAGATCTCGGCTTGAATCCTTTACCGAATTCCGGTTCCTTCTGGTTTTGGCATTCTGGACAGATGTTTTCAGACCATGTTCCCACATGTGCCATGTTACAGAATTTCCGACGAGTTTCTTTATTGGCCGGCAGCTTGCTGTTCCACAAAAGATTTCTCTTTTTCTCAAATAAATCTTCTGCAAAACTTGTTGTTTTTCCTGTCATGGTATTTAACAGGAATGATCTGTTCACTGAATGATTATAAAATTTGAACGGAAACTTGACTTTGTCCATCTCAGTGAGACAGACCCAAAAACCCCAAGCTCTTCTGGGCGAAATGTCATCTTCCGTAATTGAAGCAACCAGGGGTGTTTCTTCTGTTGGAGGATCTTTGATAAATTTTTGAATATTTAAATCTGGCCTCCTTAGCTTGATGAAATGAAAGGCTTCGTGAGAACCTTTCCCTGCTGGTTCTGGTGCTGCACTGAAAAAGTATAGCTCCAAAACATCTCCTCTGGACAAATAATCATTATTCGCCCAAGTTTCGTGAACAGCTTCCTGGATCCACTTTGGTAGACCTGAAATTTCCGGAAAGCTGGGTGATGTAGTATAAACTGAGGCAAGAGCCCCGAATTCATACCATGCCTTGACCTCCTTTGGATATGAATTTTGTTTCATCCATACCCTGGGATATTTTCCTGAAACATCAACCCTATTTGTAGCTGGGTTAATGCCAATACGTGTTTTCAATTTCTCCCAATTCTGCTGATAAACCTGAAATGAAGAAATTACACTTTCATTAGTATCAACCTTAGTTTTGTCTTTGTCAGTACGAAGCCTAAGGTTGATCTCTCCCTCTTCAATCCCCGAGGTGAAGGGTTGACTTGAAGACTCAAGATAAGGATCAGGAGTCTCAATTTTTGTTTTGGCCGACTCATCTGGTGATGATCCCGACTTAACACTTGTGCAAGGGGTATTTGAATCCCCCGCTACAGGTATAGAGTCATGTACTCGAAAACTCTCCATTTGGGAAACCAGTGGTTTCTCAATGCCTTGGAGGATAGGCCTTTGCATTACAGACCATAACTGAGTATATGCCTGTAAACAACCTGTAATTCGATCAGAGACAATTCTCTTATCAGCTTGTTGTAGCCTTCCCGCAACTTCTGCGTTAACGGCCAACTTGTTAAACTCGGTTTGAAGCATTTCAAGGTGTTCCCTCAAATGCCTCTGCATCTTGATAATAGCATATATGTCAATGCTGTCCATCTCTTGTTAAAAAATGTGCAAGAATATTTTCATGAGATTTTATTATCACAATATCAAAAATATAATTCTGACATAGTGCTTGCCATCGTAATAATCTAGCCTTCTCAGGTTTAGACTCAATTCTATTCCTTAAAAAAACTTTAACTTGTGTGTTATCAACTTTCAAAGTGAATTTCTTTGCAAGTAAAAATAATGGCCATTTTTCAAAAGCCCTCTTTACTGCATAAAATTCCTTTTCTTTGATATGCCATCTTATGGCTTCTGCATCTGAGAATAACCCACTACAATATCTGCATGGTTGTTCTCCATCTGGGGTGAGCTTAGTAAGAACTGCTGCCCACCAATGATCAATGGCATCAGTATATAATACCAGATCATCTTCATCTTGAGGAATAGGCATTTTCGGAAGATTCTTGCAAACCTCCTTTAAATGGATAAGTCCTTTTGTGTGTTCGTCTGTCCATATAAATCTAGCATCTTTTTTCAACAATGGACTGAACACCTTCCTGTGTTTTGCTAGGTTTTTGATAAACATCCCAGCAAAATTAACAACTCCTAAGAAACTTTGAAGTTGCTTTTTGTCCTTGAGATTTTCTGGAAAATTCTGCACTTTCTCCACTATGTGTTCATGCAGAATTATTCCTGACTCATAGATTTCAATTCCGAGGAATTCAATCTTTCTTGTAACAATGACTGCTTTCTTTTCAGATAAAACCAGTCCTTCTTTCTTGCAAACAGTAGAGAAAATCTCTAAATGCTTAACATGTTCATTCATATATCTAGATGCTATTAAAATATCATCAATATAAACAAACATAAACTTGAAATAATCTATAAAAAGATTATCCATTTTCCTTTGGAATATCTGGGGTGAATTAGCCAATCCCATTGGTCACACTTCCCAAATATAATGTCTTTGAGGTGTGGAGAAAGCTGTGAATTTCTTGCTTTCTTCCTGCATCCGAATCTGATAGAATCCGGACTTGCAATCGAATTTAGAGAATATCTTGGCATTGCGAATGCAACTTATCAAGTGTTCTCTACTAGGTATAAAATACCCATCAAACTCCATAATTTTATTAATTTCTTGATAATTAATAACTAAACTAGGTTTACCTCGTTTAATTTCACCATGATTTCTTACCAGAAAACCTGGACTGCTATATGGTGACATACCTGCTTTGATTAAACCAAGGTCCAAATGTTCCTTGATTATAATCTGCATATCCCTTTGATCAATGATGTTCATTAGGATGGGTTTGCAACGGACAAATTCATACTCTTTGCCTTCCTTGATCTTAAGGCAGGCCTTGAGTTGATTTCTGTCCCACCATGCCAAGGGATCTTCATTATAATTTTCTTTGATCCTCTTCTTGACATCTTCCAATGATACCTTAGATTCGAACTCTACTTCATTTGTTTGTAGAGTTATTTTAAGGCATTCTATATCTTCTGGTTGGAGTACTTGATCTGCTCTTAACTGGAGCATTGTTTCTCCAAACCGTCTAGAATCCTTCATTTTTGTGTTCAGAAGTTGTCCTGAATCACCACGCTTGCTGCGAAACTGGATCAGAAATTTTCTGTAAAATGCCTCCCTAAGTCTCTGGACTATGATTTTGTGATTACAAGGAGTTGTAAACACTAGTCTTCTAGTCTCATTTTCTTGTGTATAGGATTTAAACATTTGTAGGAAATTATTTCCTAACAATATGTCAGCTCCTGTATCATGAAAATAATTTGGTGGTATCTTTACCTTATACCAAGGTGTTTGTCCAGCACCGCCAATCATAATTTCAGTCACCTTAATCCCTTTACATAAGATTAAGATTCTTCTGGAAAAATCTCTTCCAGCAATCTTTGGTAACTCTTCTTCCAAATTATTTGGAAAAATCCCTCTTTTTGCTGTGCAGATTCTAGCACCTGAATCAATAGAAGCAGCAAAGTATTCTGCCTTATATTGTTCATATAACATTCCTATCGGAATGTATATAGAGAATGGACTTGTGGTCATTGGATTTTCCACATTTTATCCTCTGCCATAAATTCCATTCCATACTCTAGACGTTTCCAAGGTTTGTGTTCCTCAAGAAACTCTAGTCCAAGAATCAGTCGATCTGATTCTTTACCTGGAATCCCTTGTATATGGACTTCCAATTCTCCGATATTAATCAGTCCTTGGTAAGTTCATATCGTAGGTTGTTCAAAATAGTATATTGAATTACAAGGAAATTGATTCATTTGCTTTGTAATGTCAAATACTATTTCTACCTCCTTCCACCCATCTAGGCATATAAGTTTTCCTATTGTAGAAAAACTTTTTGGCTCATATTGGGTTTTTATGACAGGCGTCTTTCCCCACCTGTAACTTGTGATTCTATCTCACTGAAAAGATAGTCTTCTTGATTCCAATCTAAGACTTTGATTCCTTTGTAAAATCGGTTTGTCTTGTATTTTGATATCTGTTTCCTGTATTAATGGAAACTCTACTCGTTCTGGATAAAATGCCTGAGCAACTTTTCCAAATATTTCAGGTATTTCAATAAACTCATTTCTAATAAACAGCTCAGAATGATGTGTATTAGATAGAGCATATGAAATTTGATAGGTAATAGAATATGGTCTATTACCTTCTTTCATCAGCCTTTTTTCCTTGAAGTTCTGATGCAATGTCAAGGCTCGGCTGAAATCTCGATCTGCCAGGTTGTAGGCTATCCTTGGATAGATTACTCCTACAATTTTCCCTGCACAGAGATTTCCTGAGATTGTTCCCAGTACTGAATCTTGTAGATTCCCCATTCTTTTATCGCAAATAGCAATATCAATAGGTGAATCTATCCCTTCTTTGAAAGTAGCCTTTATCATAATCTGGATTGCTCCGATATGAATCCAGGACATAGTCCTTGCTACTTCTATCTTGAATTTTTGTAATTCCTCCTTAATTTCTTCGGAAGGAATTAACTGCATCTCCATTCTATTTCCTGTAAGTTCCATCGGGATTGCCATTTCCCTTCTAGATACTTTATAGATTAGATGATGCTTTCTGTTTCTTAGGCCAAGACTTCCTAAGAATTTTTCTACCTGTCCTGCAGAGAAACCTTGATATCTCTGTAGACTCAGATTTTCTCTCATGATTCTTTGAACCATGTTATGAGATATTGTAGTCTGGCTGAAAAATCCAGACAGATCTTCATGTGTCTCGTGTCGAAACACCTCATCCTCAGTCAGATTCCGATTCTGTTCCATCAGATTCTTCCTGACTTAATACTTCTTCTTCTTCATATATACTTTCATCTGAGGCGATGTCCTCAAATCGGTATACTTGAATAAGATCTTGGTAATAAACTGCTTCTTCAATATCCGGGGTAGGATCAAAGCGTTTAATACCTCTTTTTTCATTTTCTGGACAGTTGGTCGAGATATGACCTCTTGCTCCACATGTCCAGCAATTACAGTCTTTGAAACTTTCATTGGCCCGAGTATGAGCTCTTCTGAAAGTTTTCTTGGTAGGTGTTCTTCCTGTGCTTCGATATGTACTCGATGCCTGGGATGATATCCTACTTCTCGATGGTCCGCTTCTTTGTCCATATTTATAAGATCTGGCTTTCTGTCTAGACCATACAGTTCTTGGTTTCCAAGAACTTCTTCCACTTCGTGCATAAGGATGAGTTCTAAAACTTTTCCTTTTATGCTTTTGTGGTTTACTTCCAATAATAGTTGGAAGATCATTTTCCTTACAACACAAAGGAGTTCTTTTGTTGATACCCCTTAATCGTTTGTAATTCTTTTGTAATGCTGCCATATGGCACCATTCTGCCAATTTTCCTTTAAGGAAAGAGGTTCTTCTTGCCAACGTATCTGGATTACCGGGTACGTATTCCCTTATGAGTATTTCTCTCCATGGGCTTGGCATTTTTGCGAAGAAAAGCTGCATAGCTATATCTTCTTCGACTCCTGAACTCCATCTATATTTAGTGAATAACATAATGTATTCATCCACCAAACATATGTCATGTAGTTCAAGACTATACAGAGCTTGAGTGTATTTCTTCTTCTTCTCTGTATCTTGACTGTTGAAATACTCTACCCCTATAAAATGTGCTTTAAATAGGGTAACCATTTTTCCAGCAATCTCACTAAGAGATTCATCAGCTAGGACTGACTCCTTCATGTCTAATGAAGTCATTTCCCAAGCAATTTTCACTGATCCCATGAGACTCATTTCTAACAGTTTAATGAATCCTTCTTTGTTAAGATCAAGTGTTCATGCTGCAATTCTCATAGCAGATGTCCAATCATCTATGAGATCTTCTCTGTTTTTAAAGTCTAATACATCAAGGTTAAGCATAACCCCGTAAGGATGTATAGGATCTAAAACAGTTTTCCCATAGGGTGTTCGGTGCAAAGGAATTTGATTCTTCCTTGCCCTTGTCCCTGCTGGGTGTGATCCTCCACCAGTATGGAAATCAGATTGAGATTCTCTCATATTTACATTCTGAGATCCCACACTTTCCCTTGGTGGTTCTTGTGAAGATGACCATGTTATAGCAGGTGGTGTTTCACCTACTGTTGTGTTCATCCTTAGATCTACTACTTTGAGATTTGCGAAAGATTCCGCAAGCTCTTGTAGATCTTCTAAACCAATCCTTTCTAAAGTTGTCATCAGATCAATTTCTTTTCTGAGACAGACTTGATTAGACTGATCATTTTTTCTTCTTCAGTCAAAGGTTTTGACACCACTCTGGCCTTCCCTTGTTGATGTAACAAAGGTTCAGTACCAAAGGATGGTGGTAACCAACCTCCTGAAGTTCTTCTACTGGAACTGGGTTGTTGTTCCAGTTTCTGAATTCTTGTTTGAATATCCTTTAATATTCCAAGAATTTCTTCTTGGGTTTCAAGGATTTTCTCCACTCGTTGCGGTACAAAATATAGCATAGTGCCATAATTTTGTACTGTTTTCTGAATTTCCCTAAGATCTGAAGAGAGCTTAGAAGAATCTGGAACTATTTCCAGAAACTTATTTGTTTGAATCATAAGTTTACCTGAGATTTTACCTGAGGGTATTGATGCTTCCCTTCTGGTTTCTGAGATCTAACAATAGTTAGATGCCCTTGTTTATATTCCAAAATATTGGAATATTCCTTGTAAATTATTTTTCTCGAACAAAAGTTCGGATTCATAATTTTTCAAAATTCTCCTTCTCATACAATTAGTTACTAGTAATAATAAAATTTGTGTTTGAAATAAATTAACCTTTCGCTCTGATACCATTTTCGGGGGCGCGAGGATCGATTAAAATAAAATAGAGAGTAAGGGTAATTTTGGCAATTTTAAACAAAGTTTCTCTTTCCATGTACTAAAACCAAAATCTTTTGAAAAAAGGTACTGAATCTCAATTAACCCATAGAAGAACGAGAAGCAAAGAATAACGAGACACCATTATACTGTCATGATGCTCCAATTTAGTTGAGATAGATTATTTAATTTGGAAAATGGATGGGTTTATTTCTCTACAAATATTTTTTAAAAATTGATTGTCATATTCAACAACAACAAAAAAAAAGAGTATGTCTCGTATGAGACCGTCTCACTGATCATAATCTGTGAGACGAGTCAACCCTACGGATATTCACAATAAAAAGTAATACTCTTAGCATAAAAAGTAATATTTTTTCATGGATTACCCAAATAAGAGACTCGTCTCACAAATACGATCCGTGAGACCGTCTAACACAAGTTTTTTCCCAAACAAAACTATCGATTCATTCTAATATATTTTTAATATTTTGTTAGATATAAATTAGTAAACATTTGGTTTACTAATTAAAAAAAATTATGGAATTTTTTATTGAACAACTTCACATAAAGATTTAAAAAAAACTTATCAAAATTCACACACACGAAAAAAAAAATCCTGACTAAAACTATTGTCCCATGGTGAAAATTACAATTTAAATCTTGTAAATTAATTAATTTTTAGGATTTTATATTGGAACTTGTTAAATTTGGTTTGGATTTTATTTTTGGATTTTGTCTTTTTTTTCCCACTCGAAATGATTTCTTTTATACTTCCGACTGAAATCAGTCAGAGGATTCAGAATGCCTAACAGATAGTTCATCCACAAGAAATAACTTTAAATATTGAAAATACCAAAAAAATGTATTTCATGGATAAAAATGTAAATTCAAATATTTATACGATTTCTAAGCTTGCTTGACTTATTTAATATAAACAAGTTCGAAACATCTTTTTACAAACGGGTCTCGTAATAATCCAAAAATAAAATAAAATATTGGTACTAAATCCAGTAATATATATAATAAGTATACAAAATGTAACTCTAGTATATATTTACATGTTATTCTAATTTTGGGTAATACTTGTCACTTTACCAAAAACTATAACTGATAATAATTGTGCAAGTTAATTCTTTAAAATGTATTATAACACAAGCATCATGATTTGATCATTATCTTAACAAAAATAATTATTGCACTCAATATTCCGATATTCGACTTTTAATATGTACAATTACAAAATATATACCTTTATTATCCAATATTATTTAAGGAATGGGCTCAGTTTTATTTGGGCTGAATTTGGTTTAGTTTCACCAACAGGTTCATTGTACTTTAATATAAGACACTATAAAATGGGCCTTTTGTTTTATATGTTGTTTCATTTTTTATTACAGGCTTTTTGGATGAAATGTTCCATAGTTAGGATGGAACGTTTGTTATTTTACCAAAAATACATGTGACGATAATGACACAATTCAGATATTTTAAATAATATAATAGCACAAAAATCACGTTTCTATTGTTATACCCAACATAGACAATCATTGTATTCCAACAATCTCTCTCCTAATAGTTGCAGCTCTTGCATCCATGTGAGTTGAATATATGATATTGGCTCTGATATCAATTTTAAGAACGAGCTTTTGCTGCTTTAAAAAAAATTATAACTTGTGGTAATCATACAACTCAAACATTTTACAATTTACAACAGTGTAATGCAACTGATGTATTGATCTTTTGAGCCTGTAATCACACATAGGGGCGGATTTATGTGAGGGCATGTGTGGGCCACGCCCCCCCCTAAATTTTAAATTTTTTTAGTGTGTATATATATATATATATATATAAATGGCCCCGTCACAATAAATTGAAAGAAACATATCTCCATAGCAAGTCAGAAGTTTCACGCGTAAATCCGAATTCTAATCAACAATTCCAATCTTAGATTTTTTTTCCTTTTTAATACTTTATCACTTAAATTTATCAACTTTGAAAAAGACTTTTCTACTATCAGTCTATCACTATGCTCAAATAAAACTCTTCCAAAAATTGATTACCCTAATTTAATTTTTTCCCAAATCAATTCTCCATTGGTAGTGCAGCGGTGTTGTAGAAGATCAACAAGCGAAATCGTTCAGTTACCCTAAGAGGTTGGTGGAGTTTTTCTCCAGTTATTTTTTTCAATTACCATTTTCAAATCGGTTCGTGTGTTTGGGCATGTCCTCTATTTTTAGAGAAATGATTTGGGGATATGGGTTTTCTGTGATTCTTCTGTATGAGATCATGTTATGGTGTCGCATTGTTACAGTTTCTTGTTCTAAGATTTCCATTGAAGAGTATCTATATTTGTATATTTGTTTCATCTTCTGTATTAGAGATGTTTATAAACTTATTTCCTGAAAACTAAAATTTGTAGGGCTCAAATAATGATTTGATCAGTACGAGTTTTAACACTATGAGTATATTATGAAAACGAAATTTTGGATTCTTGTTGAAAATTGAGAACTGGGGTCATGAAAAATAGATAACATAAATAAATGAGGAAGCCGTGAATTCAAAAGTACTGCTCCTTAAATCTCTTTTATATTTCATTAATACATTATCTTTGATACTTTTTTATGAGTATTTGTTGCTTAAAACTCAACCAGTATTTAGGTGTATTTATTGCTCATAAATTGTAAGTCTAGACCCTCGGGTATATGCTTCTTAATATTTAGCATATACATATATTATATAAAGCATAAAAGTGTGATTTGTTTAATTGTTTAGCTCTCATTACATTGTGGAGTTTCTGTGCAATTGATCATTATTGCAAATTAAAATTCCATTTACTCAATTCACATAAGATTCATTTTAAAACTTTAGCAACTGCAATAATCATTTGATACCATGCATCTAGAGTGATCGTGTTTGTGCTGACTCTTCCAGTTTCTACCGTTACTACAGAACGGTCATTCTCAGCTATGAATATCGTCAAAACTAAGCTTCAGAGCAAAATGGAGGATGATTTTCTCTCGGATGTATTGATGATATTTATTGAAGGAGAAATTGCTAAAAATATTTGTATAGATACTATTATTGAAGACTTTGAAAATTTTAAGGAACGTCGAATTCCTTTTAGTTAGAAATTTTCTTGTTAAAAACGTATTATTTATGTTTAGTTGAATATAACCGATGTAATTTTTGTCTTTCATCTTATAATATTTTGTCCGTATTTTGAAACGGCCCCCACAGAGTAGAAATCCTAGATCCGCCCCTGATCACACATCCTTCACTGTATCTCACATGCACTACTCATATTGTATTCCACTCCAGGCAATGATTTCTCTTGCCTTCTCCATTACTCGAACCTAGTACATTCATGCCAAATACATAAGTTCTTAGATATGAGTGAAACCACTGTCAGAAGTGGGATAACACTATGAGTAGTACGTATGAGATATCGTGATGAATGTGATTGCATATACAAAATATCGAAATGTGTGTGTCATTACAAACTATCCAAGTGTCACTTTTCGATTGTTCGACCTAGTATGAACAATTATTTCACCTCATATCATTAATAAAAGGCAAATTTGTACAACAAAAAGAAAAAATAAAAGATAAATTTTGGCAAAATTATTTAATTAACCTAAAGCATGTCCAACGGCCGATGAAGCCGGGAGAATCATCTGCCATTGCAATTCCTCGGTCTCCAAGGGCCGAAGACCTCGCACACGGATGTTTCCACGTGCGAAGATGCAGGTGGGTCCAGCACGGAGACTCTCTGTTCTGTGAATAGCCCACCTTTTTTTAAAAAAGCTGAACGGTCAAATTTTTCTGATTGTTTGAGATCCAATAGCAAAGCAAATATGACCGTTATTAATTTTTAATAAATAAAATTTTATTTAAAATTAAATATATATTAAAAATTGTTTTTAAAAAATCTAAAAAATTAATAATAAATCATGAAAAATATAGAAAATTATATATAAAAAAAAATCATAACAGCTATAATTTACAAACATACATCTAGTATGTCACCTCTGTGCTTCAATCGGGAGATTCTAGCCGTGCACATAGATATAAACGAAAAGAAAAAAATTTGAGAATGTGTTGTCAAGATTGAAAGATTATATAAAAATTACTTCACTAATAGTCCCGTTCATATGCGAGCAAGATTATCGAAGACGATTCCGAATGAAGAGATCTCTGTTTTTCAGAATTGTGGAAGATTTACAAACCGATGTTTGTTAATTTTTCCAACTAA
Source organism: Primulina eburnea (assembly GCF_022965805.1). Classification (NCBI taxonomy): domain Eukaryota; kingdom Viridiplantae; phylum Streptophyta; class Magnoliopsida; order Lamiales; family Gesneriaceae; genus Primulina; species Primulina eburnea. Next base: position 2,832,713 of record NC_133113.1, read on the forward strand.
GAGACGTAAGCAATATGCTTAGGTTGTCATCACTTCATAATGTTACAGTAGTGGTATGATTGCTTGCAATTTCAATCCATGCCGCGATCTGGGTATATATTAGTAAATTTGATTTTAAATAATTTTGTATAGAAAAATATAGACACTGTTAAAATTAAAAATTCTAGAAACATTTTTTATAATACATATTAATTATTAATTAGAACTAACGTCCAAGGTACATATGTTGTATATATATACCGTAATTTATGTATATTATGTGTCATATATATGTTACACATTTTTATATAAATATATATGATTTAATATACGATTGTTGTATCTGAGTTTTATATTGGCTTGTTCGCATATGTAGATCACGCTTGTAAAATAGATATAGTTTGGTACACTGGATAGAGAGTGATTGATAAATAATCATCCTTATCCCACGTTTGATACCATTTTAGAAAGCCCATAATACCGTGATAAATAATTTTATACAATGATAAAATATCTTTTTTATGAGATGTGATAATTTTAATTTAATAATAAAAAATACCACAAATGACTTAATTGTCCTCAATATATAAAAATCCTAAGCCCTATAAAATATTTTTATTTATTTTTATATATTATCAAAATAATTGTGTTTGAACTCGAGATAATTATATTAATGATTTTTATAAATATGTTAAAGTTTTCTCATGTAAAAAGTCTTTGCCTTTCGACCTTAATATAAAATTAAAATCAAATAAATATTTTTTTATTTTTATATATTATATAATATAATAATTATATAAATGAACTCAAGATAATTATATAAATGATTTTTATAAATCTCAATAAAATTATTAGTATCATCGATTAACCTTAAAAATTGATATTTGATTTGACTCACAAAATCAAGGGCTCGGTTATATATAATATATAAAATTAGGTAAAAATAAATAAATCATACAAGCTGTTGAGGATCGAAGTTGAGTTTAGAGGGGGGGGTGAATAAACTCTACTCCTTTTTCGTGTGTATGAAGTACTAGAATCCTGTTAAGGATAGTAGTTGATCTTGTGAGAATACTTTCACCTGATTACAGTAGAATGTGCGGAAATAATCTGATGAAGTGGTTGAAAAACAATAAGGCAGTAGACAGCAGTTGTTTATGGAAGTTCGAAAATGAACTCTTCTACGTCTCCCCTTCTTCTGTTTCCAGAAGGTATAACTAAAAGACTTTGGATATTACATTACAACACTTGTACACACCCACTTCAGAAGGACTTACACCTCAGCCTACTGAAACTCTTAGTTTCTCAACTTACAAAAATATGGATCACAAAGTTCTGAAAAGACTCTTTTCAGATTACAGACTCTTCTGATAAAATATTGGTGCAGTAAAGATTTTGAAGAGTGTAAAAATTAATAGCACAATATGATCTTTAACAAGATCAGATGTAAGCTTTGAAGCGTGTGCTACTTTTCTTTTTGTTGAACTTGACAACACTCAAGGATGAATGATATTTTTCTGATCAGAGAGTAGCTTCGTTCCTTGAGAAATGATATTATGCGAAGTGTCGTCTCGAACAAGGATTTGATCCAAGTATATATAATCGACTGAGTTCAACGATCATAAACAGAGAAGTCTTCAGATAACTGATACAATCAGCTTTATTACCGAAATAGGTTCCTGCAGAAAAGCTATAAAACAATCAGTCTTGTTTTATACTTAATTTGATAATAAGCATTAAATGACTCTGTATAGTATTTAATGCTGCAATTAATGCTGGTACTAGGAACACTTTAACGGTAACAATTAAGGTAGCAACGTTACAAAGTGTTCTCTACTGGTTTGTATAGTTACCCTTCTTTCTACTGGTTTAGTTTTACTAAAGCAGCAGCTACTAATAATTTGTCTAGTTGTTCTGATCTGCTGGTCTACTGGTTTTAGTTACCATCGTCACAATAAAGTTCATATCTAACAATTTCCCCTTTGTGGTGATGCCAAAACCTAAACAGTAGAAAGATATAAAATGAACAGATAGTCATTTAAATAAACAGATAATGATAAAAATTGTATCAAGGTAAGCAAATTAATCGGTTTCAATGTCCCTGTAAATGATTTCTTCATTTTGAGGTTCTTGCTCTCTTCTGTTGGAAGGTTCAGCCTCATCTTCTGTTTGCCTAACTCCTTCTTGATCTCTTCTATTTTCCCCCTTTTTGGCATCAGCGGCCATTACATGAGTAAAAAGATCATTCAGTCTTCCGGAAATATTTTGAATGCCATCAGTTAGCATCTCTAGATAAGGAGTCTGAGAGGAGATGTGAGCAGTAATAGATTGATTTTGAGAGTCAATCTTAGCATCCAAAAGTTCCACAGAAGTAGAAAGCGATCAAAAAAGATCGTCATGCTCAGTGATTCGATTTAGTATATCAGTTTGAGCGAGTAGGAGGGCGTTGTGAGTTCTTGATACATTTTGTCTGAAGATGGAGGCTTCAACATACATCTTGTCCGTTGTCTCCTTAGTGAGATAGATGTGTTTACCCATGCGTTCTCGGAAGTCTTTAGCACCACTGATTTCCACAATGTTTTCACAAGACATACGCCTTACCAGTTCAGAAATGTTGGTGAGGTCGGATTGTAGACAGAGAATCTGTTGTTCCAGATTGAAAGCATCCGATTCTGGTGAAGACGTTCGGTCAAGAATTCGTTGTTTGAACTCAGAAAGACGAGAAGTCGTCGCAGTCACAATAGGTTGAGAGACAGTTAATACAGTAGAGACAACAGGAGCGTCTAACAAAGCAGTAGAAGGAACCAGGTCTATAGTGCTTGCTGCTGGAAATGCAGAAACAGTAGACTCAGTAGCAACCAGAGGCGGAGTAGCAACTTCAGTAGGGATAGCCAGATCAGAAGCTAAAGCTTCTTCCAGGGGTGCAGTAGCAGCCTGTGTAACTGAAGGTGCTTCAACCATAGGTGCAGAGGGAGGTTCCAGAAGAACGGTCATATCTGCTTGATGTTCAGCAGAAAACAATTCCAAGTTCGGCAGTAGGGAAGTAGTGTCTGGTTCTGCGACTTGTGGTCCTGGGGTAGGAGATCCAGAAGCTGGTAAGTCCAAGATGGCAGAAACAACAGGGATAATAGATTCAATCACTTCCTCAACTGAAGCTAGTTCACGCACAGATAGAAGCGATGAGGACTGAATGGGCTGAGTCTGAGATGTAGGAGTACTAAGAACAGCAGCCTTTGGGGAGGCAGTAGTCCTTTCCTCAACTATCTGATTTTGTTGAAAGCTCGGGATAAGACCCATATGATAGACTGTAGGCTCTCCAAAGCCTTGTTCTTGAGCAAGAAGTTGCACATTCATCTGCTGAAGTCTTTCAGAAAGAATCAAAATAACATGGTGATCCTGAGCAGCAGTAGGAGTGGCAGGATCAAAATTCGATTGAATAACTTTCAACACTGATTCTAATTTCCGATACTTGAGTTGATCGAGGATGAAGTTCCGTCTGCCCAAAGCCTCGATAACATTCTTCTTTTTTGCCAGCTGAAAAGTCCTCTTTTCGGCAGTCATCATCTTGCTATAATTGCCTTTGGTTTTGAAGAAGTCAAAAGAATGAAACAATCGGACAGCATGCCATTCATCAAAAAATTTTATCTCCTCGTTAGCATAGGTCTCAAGTTCTGCTAGATGAAGGTCAACACCTGTAGTAACAGTGGTCTTGTGACCAAAAGTAGGTGGTTCTTCAACCAGTTTCCCTTTTCCTTTGTCAGTAGATGAAATGGGCGCAATAGGGCGAAAGGCAGAAGACCCACTTGCTGGTTCTCGAATAACAACGCCAGATGATGGCTTAAAGACTGAAACAGAAGAGGGTGCTGATATGGACGCAGTAACTAGAGCAGTAGAAGAAACAGTCGAGCGAACAGAAGGAGCAGCTTCTGGAAAGACTTGTCGAATGGGTACTTTCTCAATTTCAGACAGTGCTGCTGTCTTTTTCAATTTGAGGATGGTGCGCTGTTTCTTCTTTGCTGGGGTCGGTACTGCTGAGCGAGCAGTAGCAGCAGATTCTTCTGAAGCTGTTTTATCGGAATCTGTCGAAATAAGCAGTCGTTTCTTTGAAATTTGCTTGGGAGGTTTGGGAGCCTCAGAGGCAGATTCCCCAATTTCCTTTTTCATTGCAACAAATTCCGTCACTGTTGGCTTAGGCCTTAGAGCCAAAACATTTGCTGCATCAATCATTGTGACAGAAGTAGCATCAAGATCACTGGTAGATGGAAAACCAGCATCTTTGAGCAATACACTGATCTGAACCGCGAAACCAGAGCTCTTCCGAGTGACCATATCCTTCATAATTTGAAAAATAAAGTGACTCCAATGCACCTTAATCCCTTTGGTGATGGCAGTCATGACCTGAACCTTTTCTTTTGTCAGTTTATCGAAGGTGCCAGCCTTGATTAGAATAGCTTTGGCCACAATATCGGCCAGAATCTGATACTCTATCTTCAGTAATTTCTTATGGCAGGAAGGAGACACTTCTTCTCCAGATGCGGAGAAAGAGGTGAGAGCAACAGACATATCTGTTTTTGAAATATCAGAAAGTTCAGAAATACCCGAAAGTGGAAGGAGGAAGGTTGCTCCTAGATGAGCAGCATCAATGGAGATAGAAGCATCTCCTTGGGTATGAACAATCCTCCCTTCATGGACTGTTGCTTTGGCGTAAAATTCCAGGAGAGCATTTTTGTAGATGATTGCTGGTGCTTCCAGAAATTTTCGGAGTCCTGAATTGTCAATGTCCTGAAACATTCTAAGAAGATTTTCATCCTTGATGGTGAGAACAGAGGCAAAGTTAACCTGATAAGCATTGAGGGTATATGCGCCAGCCATTTCTGTATGCAGATGAAAGCAGAGAACTTTGCAGTAGTTAGTTACGATATAGAGAAAGCAGTAGCTAAATAACGATAGATATGAAGCAGTAAAGATGAAAATGTGAAGAGTGAAAAAGATATACAGCCGTCAAATGAACATAAAGACACGTGTCAGTATGTTCTTGGTTGAGTGTTTGAAAAGATTTTGCAGAAAATGTCAGAAATACGAATGATTTGAAAATTTGAAAAAGAGCGGGCTGTCCAGGCGGTTATTAAAGTTGATCAGAAAAGGATTTGTCATTTTATGATAACGTCTACTGGAAGTTTCAGAGTTCTGCGGTAAATGAGCACTCTGTCAAAACCAGCAGACAAGTAGTTTTATCGAGAGGACAAATATCCTATCTGTTTTCTGAAAAGACGTCAAACTCTCAGTCTGACTGAGTTACTGTTCCCCCTCGGTAAATGCAATTAATAAATAGTCATAATTGTGGCAAGTGACTCTTGGCCATCTTTCAATCTGAGCCGTTGAAGATAAACAGTTACAATCGTGATTCAAGAGTCTTTGTTCCCCTTATAAATACCTGCAAAACTTGATCGAAGATAAATGAGAAAAACAATGAGAACTCAAATAAAAAGATAGTTAGTGCTAGATTCAGGAGATGAGGCAAAATTGTTCAGAGAGAGGTTTGAAGGTTTCAACGATGTCGAGAAAAGTCCTTGAAATACTCTCATTGAGTTGTAGTATCCACAGTTATGCAAATCTTTTGCTAAGGTTGAGTTTCAAATATTGCATCCATTTCTTCCAGAAACATTCTAATGCGATAAGAGAGTGCTGGAGGATTGATGATGATGAAATCCTCTCTGATGCCTTGTATGGCATCTAAAAATTATATTAGTGCTGGCAAGACCTAAGCTTGCTAGACTCTTTCTAGGCCTTTCTCTTTCGAAGAAGACCATCTTTCTCCTGTTGAAGTACTTTGCAAGCAAATGTCAGAAAGTTCCTCTATTAGAAGACAAGCACTACATGTAACGCTACTGGTTAAATATCAAAGAAGATCTACTGTTTTTCATTTATGCATTGTGTAAAGTACTGAAATGGTTTCTAATAAAATTCCAGTTTTGCTCATCTGACTTCTCTCTTCTGCTGATCTGTAAAAATTTACTGGTAGTAAAATTAAATACTAAAAGAAGTTAAACTAAAGTAACATAGGATGACTAAGTTAAATCTATTAAACCAAGAGAATTACGAAAGTAAGAAAACTTATTTTCTGGTAAGGGTTTCGTGAAGATATCTGCTGTTTGTTGATCAGTAGAGACATATTCCAGACGAATGTTCTTCTTCTGCACATGATCTCTAATAAAGTGATGTCTGATATCTATGTGCTTCGTTCTGGAATGAAGTACTGGATTTTGTGTGATTGAAATTGCACTGGTATTGTCACAGAATATAGGTGATTCGGAGGCTTGAATCCCATAATCTCTTAATTGTTGTTGAATCCACAGTATCTGAGAGCAGCAGCTTCCAGCAGCCAGATATTCTGCTTCTGCAGTAGATGTGGCTATGGACGTCTGTTTCTCGCTAAACCAGGATATCAACCTATCTCCAAGAAATTGACAAAAACCACTTGTGCTTTTTCGTTCTAGTTTGCAACCTGCATAATCAGCGTCTGAATATCCAATAAGATTTAACGATGAATCAATAGGATACCATAAACCGACGTTTTGAGTTCCTTTCAAGTATTTCAAAATACGCTTAGCAGCAATATAATGAGATTGTTTGGGGTTAGATTGAAAACGAGCACAAATACAAACAGCAAACATGATATCTGGTCTACTGGCAGTTAAATATAATAAGGAGCCAATAAGACCTCGATACTGAGTTACCTCTACTGGAATACCACTTTCATCTTTGTCAAGCTTAATAGATGAGCTCATTGGAGTAGAAGCAGCAGAGCATGCTTCCATTCCAAACTTTTTCAGAAGCTCCTTGGTGTATTTGGCTTGATTTATAAAGATTCCTGTTTCTGATTGCTTGATTTGTAGTCCTAAGAAGAATGTTAATTCTCCCATCATGCTCATTTTGAATTTATCCTGCATCAATTTTCCAAACCTTGCACATAATTTGGGGTTAGTTGACCCAAAAATAATGTCATCAACATAAATCTGTACTAAGAGAGTGTGCTTATTCTTAACTAAAGTAAATAAAGTTTTATCCACTGCTCCGATGGTAAAATCATGATTAATAAGAAATTGTGATAAAGTGTCATACCAAGCTCTGGGTGCCTGTTTTAGACCATATAAAGCTTTGTGTAATTTAAATACATGATGCGGAGAGAAATGATCGATAAAACCTGGAGGTTGTTCGACATAAACTTCTTCTTGTAAGAGACCATTTAGAAAAGCACTTTTCACATCCATCTGATATACTTTAAAGTTCTTGAAAGCAGCAAAGGCTAAGAATATTCTGATTGCTTCGAGCCTTGCTACTGGTGCGTAAGTCTCATCAAAGTCTATTCCTTCTTCTTGTCTGAAGCCTTGAGCTACCAATCTAGCTTTATTTCTCACCACTGTGCCTTCTTCATTGAGTTTGTTTCTAAATACCCATCGAGTTCCAATGACAGCTTGATGAGTTGGTCTAGGTACTAGAAACCAAACATCATTACGTTTGAATTGATTCAGTTCTTCTTGCATGGCTTCAATCCAACTAGGATCCAGAAGAGCTTCTTCAATCTTCTTTGGTTCATCCTGAGATATAAAAGCAGCATGCATATATTCATTAAGCATTTGTCTTCTGGTTCTCAATGGCGCTGCTGGATTACCAATAACCAATGATGGAGGATGAGATTTTCTCCAGATAAATGGATTGGAATGAACATCTTCTTGATTTGGTATGTTAAGATTGTCTTCCACAGAACCAGTAGTAGGTTCTTGAACATCTTCTGCTGGTATTGGTTGATCCAACGTTTGAACTTCTGGTTCCACTAATGGAATATCTGGTTCTGGATTTTGAAGATCCTTGGCAATAGCTTCCACATCATCTTCACTGTCAATTTCCAGGTGAATCATGTCTAACCTGTTACTTAATTCAGATGTGTTAGAAATTTCAGCACTGTTGTCTTCATCGAAGACAACATGAATTGATTCTTCAATATTGAGAGTTCTATTGTTGAAGATTTTAAAGGCTCTGCTTACAGCAGAGTAGCCAAGAAATATCCCAGCATCTGATTTGGAATCAAATGCAGTCAAATGATTTTTCCCATTATTCAGCACAAAACATTTGCAACCAAACACATGAAAATAAGATACATTGGGCTTCTTCCCTTTCCATATTTCATACGGAGTCTGGTTGTGTCTTTTGTTGACCATTGATCTGTTTTGCGTGTAACAAGCAGTGTTGATTGCTTCAGCCCAGAAGCGCTGAGAAATATCTGCATCTGCTAGCATTGTTCTAGCTGCTTCTTTTAGAGTTCTATTTCTCCTCTCAGCTACTCCGTTTTGTTGAGGAGTTCTGGCAGCTGAATATTCATGATGAATCTCCTGCTCATTCAAATATAACTCAAGATACTTGTTAGTGAATTCAGTGCCCCTGTCACTTCTGATTTTGATAATGGTAGTAGATTTTTCATTTTGAATCTTTTTCAGAAGCTTTATCAAGAGACAGCCGGTTTGATCTTTTCCTGCGAGAAATATTACCCAAGTGAATCTGGAAAAATCATCAATAACAACAAGAGTATATTTCATTCCCCCTAAGCTCATGATGGGGATGGGACCAAATAAATCCATATGCAGTAGTTCCAGACATCTTGAAGTTGATTTGCTATCTTTAGTCTTGAAGCTGGATCTTATCTGTTTCCCAAGCTGACAAGCAGAACAAACGTGATTTTTAACAAAATTAAAGTCAGGTAATCCATCGACTATATTCTGCTTCTTAAGATAATTGATTGACTTGTAATTCAGATGATTCAGTTTCTTGTGCCATAGCCAGTGTTTATTGCTAAGAGAAGCAACTAAGCATGTAGGAGTGTTGACATGATTTGAGTTCCAAGAGACTCTGTAAGTATTGCCTTCTCTCTTTCCTGTTAACACAGTAGTTCCAGCAGAATCTCTAACTATGCAAGTATGCTTTTGAAAAGCCACAGAATACCCATTATCGCATAGTTGGCTAATACTGATAAGATTGTAATAAAGATTGTCAACTAACAACACATCGTTAATAATTATATTACCATGGACAATCTTACCCTTACCCATGGTTCTACCTTTTGAGTTATCTCCAAAAGTAATCTTTGGTCCAGTACAGCTTACTATTTCGGATAGTAATTTTCTTTGTCCAGTCATATGTCTGGAACAACCACTGTCCAGATACCATGTAGAGTTACTGACTTCTGTTTCCTTCTTCTGTTCCTGCAAACACAAATTTTAGTAACTGGTACCCAAATCTATTTGGGTCCAAGCCTTATCAGTCCTTTGGGAACCCACATTTGTACAATTCTTGGTAACTTAGTACATCGGGTATTCAAAGGTGTGTGTGCAACAAAAGGTCTGTTATTTCTAACAGTATGTATATCAAAATGTTGTTCTTCCCTTCTGTTTCTGTTTTCCAGTCTGTATCTCTTCTGAACAGGTTTAGAGTTGTAGTACTGGTAGTTTTTAACCTTCATGGGATATTGTCTTCCAGAGTTGAATTCTTTTCTGAATCTAGAACTCTGGTCAACTTTTTCCTTAGGTTTAACATAACCCAGACCATAGTGCATTCTTCTGTTCGTCAGATTTACATTCTTTTCCACTGAAGCAGTAGGTACTTCTGGTTCTTGTACCACACTGGATTTCACAAAGTGAATGTATTTCGTTTTGCACATATCCAGTGTTGGCTTAGTATTTGTTTCAGAAGTGCTTTCATTATTACAAAAACCGAGACCACTTCTATCTCCTGACTGTTTTTGTAACTCTTGCATCTTTTCTAGTGAAACAGAAGACTTGTTCCAAGAATTTACCAGTAGCGACAACTTCTGGTTTTCAGAAAGCACCTTCTGGTAATCTGCTTTGGCTCTTTCATTCTCAGTTATTAATTTACTCATCTTAACTTGTAAGTCATTGCAGCTGTCTACTTTCAAGCAAGTTAACTTACTGTTCTGACTTTTTAAGTTCTGATTTTCAATTTTAACTTCTTCAAACGATTGAGAAAGTCTAGAATACTCTTTTACCATTTCATGCAGTGCATCAATCAAGTCATTTCGTGTAAATTCACTAGAGTCAAAATCAAATACCTCTTCAGATGTCGAGGTTGAGTCATTGTCTGCCATTAGACATTTGACTTCTTCTGCATCACTGTCACTGGAATGACTTTCTGAGTCAGATGACTCAGAACTAGAGTCCGCCCATTTAGATTTGCTTTCTTCGGCAATCATCGCTTTTCGATCTCTTCTGGATTTTTTGTCATTTCTCTTGTAATCCTTTCTCTTTTGATCATCCTTCTTTGGTTTGGGACAATCAGCAATGAAGTGACCTATCTTTCCACAGTTGAAGCATCCCATATCACCAGATGGTGAATCTTTCTTGAAGTTGCGATTGAGACCCTGATAGGTTCGATGGTTCTTCTTCATGAACCTGGAGAATTTCTTTACAAATAAGGACATAGCATCACTACTGATTTGTTCAGCAGTCTTTTCCATAGCATTATCAATAATCACAGCCGGTAAAGCCTGAGGTACAACTGCAGCAGTAGTAGAAGAGGTCGAGGCAGTAGTAGTAAAAGCAGTAGCAGTAGCAGCAAGGGCCTTGGTAGGTAAGTTTGAAGGCTCTTCTCCACTTCTTACTTCCAATTCAAATTCATAGGCCTTTAGATCTGCAAATAAGTCATGCAGTTCCAATTTGTTTAGATCTTTGGATACTCTCATAGCCATTGTTTTAACATCCCATTCTCTGGGTAAGGCTCTCATCACCTTGAGGGCTATTTCTCTGTTGCTATGCTCTTTACCCAGAGCAGCTAGCTCATTGACCAAGCTACTGAATCTTTCATCAAACTCATTTAGAGTTTCACCAGATCTCATTTTCAGATTTTCAAACTTCTGCATTGCTACAGACAGTTTATTTTCTTTTGTTTGCTCATTTCCTTCACATATCTGGATAAGCTTTTCCCAAATATCCTTTGCAGTAGAACACATTTTTATCTTGCTGAAAGTGTTCTTGTCAAGAGTTTTATACAATATATCCTTCGCCACATTATCAAGATTGGCTTTTTTCTTATCTTCACTGGTCCATTCACTTCTTGATTTTTCAACCATCTGTGGTGCACCGTCAGTAACAGCAACAGCTGTGTTAGGCTTTAAGATTTTCAGTGGACCTTCTGTGATGACGTACCACATGTCATCATCTTGTGCTGCAAGATGAGCTTGCATTCTTATCTTCCAGTCGTCAAAATCTTCCTTAGAGAACATAGGAATCTTGCTGAAGTGTGCCATTTGTTGTAGTTTTTCACAAACAAGAATAACCTGCTCTGATACCAATTGTTGAGGATCGAAGTTGAGTTTAGAGGGGGGGTGAATAAACTCTACTCCTTTTTCGTGTGTATGAAGTACTAGAATCCTGTTAAGGATAGTAGTTGATCTTGTGAGAATACTTTCACCTGATTACAGTAGAATGTGCGGAAATAATCTGATGAAGTGGTTGAAAAACAATAAGGCAGTAGACAGCAGTTGTTTATGGAAGTTCGAAGATGAACTCTTCTACGTCTCCCCTTCTTCTGTTTCCAGAAGGTATAACTAAAAGACTTTGGATATTACAGTACAACACTTGTACACACCCACTTCAGAAGGACTTACACCTCAGCCTACTGAAACTCTTAGTTTCTCAACTTACAAAAATATGGATCACAAAGTTCTGAAAAGACTCTTTTCAGATTACAGACTCTTCTGATAAAATATTGGTGCAGTAAAGATTTTGAAGAGTGTAAAAATTAATAGCACAATATGATCTTTAACAAGATCAGATGTAAGCTTTGAAGCGTGTGCTACTTTTCTTTTTGTTGAACTTGACAACACTCAAGGATGAATGATATTTTTCTGATCAGAGAGTAGCTTCGTTCCTTGAGAAATGATATTATGCGAAGTGTCGTCTCGAACAAGGATTTGATCCAAGTATATATAATCGACTGAGTTCAACGATCATAAACAGAGAAGTCTTCAGATAACTGATACAATCAGCTTTATTACCGAAATAGGTTCCTGCAGAAAAGCTATAAAACAATCAGTCTTGTTTTATACTTAATTTGATAATAAGCATTAAATGACTCTGTATAGTATTTAATGCTGCAATTAATGCTGGTACTAGGAACACTTTAACGGTAACAATTAAGGTAGCAACGTTACAAAGTGTTCTCTACTGGTTTGTATAGTTACCCTTCTTTCTACTGGTTTAGTTTTACTAAAGCAGCAGCTACTAATAATTTGTCTAGTTGTTCTGATCTGCTGGTCTACTGGTTTTAGTTACCATCGCCACAATAAAATTCATATCTAACACAAGCACTGTCGACGCATGAAAAGATAAGAAATATGAACTCAAGCAACAACTTTGAAATTATAAAATTTATTATGATATATAAATTTAACACTCTTATTAAAATCATAGCAAACATTAAATATAATAACCTACATTTTATTTATGCTTAAATTATCCTTATATTATATATCACATATTTATACTATCATATATACCAAATTATGCATAAGGTCTAGCTGCTGCTGGTTGGCTGAGTCACCATGATTTACCTCCTCTCACAATCCTGTCGGGCCGGGAGTGAGGGGCGCCTAAGGTGAGCGATTTCACCTTTTGGAGCAATATATACCAAATTATGTTTTAATTTATACCACATCCATACGTGCATAGACGAGAGAATAGACTGCCGCACTTCCTTTTTATATCCATTCACCTAAAATGAAATTAGCCCCAATTTTAGAATTAAACAAAAAACTTTAGGTCCAAATAAATGTACATTGACACCATTATTCATGCAAAATGCTATATGTTATATATTTTTCTCTCATTTATAATGATATGAGTGTCCGAGTTGGAGCAGTCGATGTCATCTTTATACTTTTTTTCTTTTTTCTTGAACATATTTTTTTTTGGTGACCTAAGTTTACTGATAAATCGATTTATATACAATCGTTCAACATACATATATATATATATATATATATTATACTTATATTACACTTTTGTTTTTTGTTTTTGTTTTTAAAATTTCAACACACATTTTTTTATTTCAACAATTCAAATATCAATTTAGTTCATCCATAATTTGTCAAATTTCACTTTAGTCCATCGACAATTATAAAAAAGACTGTACACACAAGCATATATCGCGTGTGCAGAATAACTAGTTTATATATATATATATATGTATGTATGTATGTATGTATGGCCATCGATCCTAATCATGTTCGTCGCTAATAACCAATCAGCAGCTTTTGACTGAGTACCCAATAATGGAATTGTGCACGTGAAAAAACTGAGTTAATTTAATTTAATAACAATATTTAAATTGAGGTAGTGATGTTATGATCACGTTCTTTCAAATAAAACAAGAGAATAAATTAAATAATATATTTCTTGAATATGATTTCGATGGTAACCTAATACTTCATGTTTTCGGGATTTTAATATGTAATTATTATGATTTTTAAAAAAATTAATATGAAGGATTATGTTATCATTAGTTGGTCATAGGAATACAATAATCCTACAAGAAAATAAATTAAATAACCATAGCGTAAACTAACTTAAATAGGATTTTGACGACCTACTTAATCAAAATGTTGTTTTTATATAATACAACGGTTTTTTTTACTCATTCGATCTGATTTTCGATTTATAATTGATATGACACAGAATATTGCCGATACGTATGGCTATATACTTTAAAAATATTTTTTCTAATTCATAAAACTTGATATTTTAAATATAAAATTATAAAACAAATAAATTATATACTCAAATCCTTAATATTAGGACAAATATTTGTTTGAAAATTAATAAGTCTAAGTCTAAGCTTCATGTAATAATTAATTTATTTTTATTAATGATAATTAAACCAAGTTGCCCTACTGTCATATATTATAAAAGAATAATTATCTGTCTATCAGATTGTCATATCTTTGAGTTAATCATTGCCATTAGCCAAAAACAAAAATAAAGAGCGACGTGACCTATTGATCATCTATACACACATTGATTACTTTGTTATTTAATTATCAAACTGAGATATAATGTTATTTAATGAGTAAAATATATATATATATATATATATATATATATATATATATATATATATATATATCCAATCGTCTAGGGTTGGTTGCATATATGACTCTGATGAATTAATTAATTAATTATTTTTTTTTTGTTTTTTATGGAAAATGCAATTTTGTTCGTTTGTGGTAGTTACTATAGGATTTTGATACTTCAAGTGATCGAATCTCAATCTTTATTCGTTGTCTCCGTCTCTTCTTCTTCTTCTTCTTCTTCTTCTTTTTTTTTTTTTTTTCAATTTATTCATTTATTTTACAAGTTCAATTTTTTATGTGGGAATCCTGATACGACGGTTATATGTAAATATTATAAATGATTAAAATTTATGTAAGATCGAGCGTTTGACGCTTTACCAAAAGTTATAGCTAGTAGTAATAATGCAACTCAAATCTTTTAAACCGCACAACAGCTCAAGCACCACGGTTCGATCGCTCTACCAAGCAACGACAATTATTGCACCCAACAATTTAAAAATAATTGAAAGATATATACGAGAATATAACTCAATTACACATATACTAGATCATTTAAATTAGCTTTAAGCTTAGGAAAATTTTAAAAAATTGAGAAGATCATATGTTAAAATATTTTCCGAATATACTGACAGATGATTTCGGTTGATAATAATTCTACCAAGCGGGCTATGTCAAATAATAGTAATTGGATGATGAATCCAGATATCGTACCCACATATATCGATATTTAAATACTAAAATATGATATTTTTAAAAAAATTTAACCTAATCAAATTCAACTGAGATGAGATAAATTAATTAAAACTAAATTAAACAATTTAAATAAATTAACTAAAATGAAAAAATCCCCACTATTAATTTAGACAACAATTCAAATTCTTTAAAAATGAGTAAGGCGTACAACGGTAGCGAGACAAACTTATAATCTATATGTAAAATTCAAATTCAATAAAATAATAACTTAATTCACGACGAAATTATTAAAATTATTTATTAAACGATTTCTCGAATTAGTAAACCTAATTAAATTTAAAAGTTCAATTATTTCTAACTGAATTTAATTATATTCAACTACATTAAGTCGTTGTGAAATTTCAGTTTTTCACTTTAAAGTCGCACACTGAAACTGAATGTTATCTCTAGTCAATTTAACTATGTGTTGATTGATGTACCGAATCAAATATTAATCTATCGCCATCCGGTTTTAAATTAACTAAAAAATATTCAATTTAATTAGTCAGATTAAAAGAGCACATGATAAACGACATCAAGCAATGAATAAAAATAAATAATAAAATAAAATCAAACTCAAAACATCAAAAACAACTTGTCTTGCCCTACCGTGACCTTAGTCTATAAAAATCTACTCCATAAATTCAAAACAAAAGCGAAAACTTATGTTTAATTTATATGAGAAAACATAATCAAGAAGGAATAAGAGAAATTTTCAATTATTTTGGCGTGTTAAGATCTTTCTCCATGTTCTTCTTCTGCCTTTATCTTCCTCTGTGTTCTTCTTCTCCCTCTCTCTTGTTTTTTTTTCTTCATTTCTGCTCACTTCTCTGCCTCCCTTATGTTCTCTCCCTTCTTTAACATCTCTGCCTAGTTTTCTCTTCTTCTTTCACGCCTCACTTCTCTCTTTTTATCTCCATTTCATGGGCCTAATACTACAAATCTTTAAAACTCACGTCCAATTCAAAAATTGTCGATAAGATTATATATACTTTATTTTTAAAATATGAAGCTTCATGTTTATCAATATCTGCACAGATTTTCTCCAATACTTAAATATTATCAAGGTAATAAAATATAACAATATTTTTTCCTTTTATTTTGGTATTATGTTGCCTTTGAAATCTTGTACAATCATCTTATCTCAAAAACCAGGTTTTTTTTTCCTCTTTTGTTCAAATCTATGAATATTAATTCAAATAAACATATAATTAGGTATAAAAATTACAGATAAGAACAAATATTATAAAATTAAATGTCTATAAGATTTGGGTTTATCATATACCCATTGTTAGGATCAGTAGAGGTGTTTAAAGAGATGTGGATAAACAACTCACAAATTTTTCTTCTCAAATCTGAGTAGCATTGATATCAACTGGTGTTAGCAGCTGAAATAGAATCTCAACCTTCAAAGTTCAATAGACAACTGAAAAGATAGTGTCAAAAGAGTCAAGCCAAACTTTGTAAACCAAAGCGAAAATAAGTAAACCACAAAAAATAGATCGACAAATTAAAATGCAACTGAAAATAAATAAAAAAACAATAATTTATGGAAGTTTGAGGGAAACCATCCTTATACGTTTACCATTCTTGTTTTCATCAAAATATTTTGATTTTACAAATCTTGTAAACACCTAATTCAATAAAACTCACACAATGCGTACTGAAACTCTTAGCAACAACTTTTCTTAACAAAACAAGATTTTAGATAGAAAAATTCTTTCCGTCAATTATATAACTCTTAGCATTTGATACATGTATTCAATAGATCAAATAGTTCAACACATATGATCTCTGAAATAGATCTAATATATCTTCATGCGAATGCTTGAATATGTTTCAGCATAGCTTTGAATCTCTCAAACAATAGACAACAGATTGTATATAGAGTTTATTGAATGTTTGAAATGACTTTTTTAGATGATTTGCAACGTTCACAATCGCATCAAGACCACATCAGAATTTGTACTTGATATCACGTCATACGTAGTATTCCTGTAGCGTCCTTACCCAAGCCACTACTAAACAGACTAATAAATATGCAACATTAAACTTAATACCAATAATTAAACAGCGGAAATCAAATACTTAATCATCTTACAACCCAAATGAAAACAAAACAATAACAACAGTCTTAAACATTAATACAACCATAACAAATACATGATTCTGAACGTGAAATGGTAAACCACAGAAAACCTCCACTGGATCACCACCGAAAATCCAACTGCTCTAGCCACTGCTCTGCTCGTCCGAACCGTCCAACCTAAGACCTGTCACGTGGAATGGTGTAAAGGCCTGAAAATCCTTACTTGAAAATTTGCGGAAAATTTAAAATTTTTCTTTTAAATAATTAAAAGTCTCATTCATAGACAAATTGACAAAAAGTGTTAAATGTTTAAAATAGCAGCGGAAGTAAATATTTGCAAAGTAACAATTTAAAATAATTCAACAAGCGATAAAATGTTTGAGCATTAAAAATAAAATTTGCAAATGCTGAACTGAGGTCCTCGGGTGCCACTACTGCCGACTCAAGCTAGCTCACTGGTCCCCGCCCTCGGTCCCAACATCATCAGTACCTACAAAAATCAAGTCTAGTGAGTCTAAAGACTCAACATGCATATATCGTAAATAGCAAGTAAATACTACAGTAAAATTTGCATGTGATAAAATATCATGTTCTGAGCAATTATAATACGTGCATAACTGAACTGAAAATCATAGTAAAAATGTTTGCTCCTTGGAGCTCTGTACTGAAATAACTTGTAATAAATTTTCTGGTGAAATTATGGTCTTTGCAAGTGGTCCCTGAACTGAACTGAACTGAGCTGACCGATACTGGGGACCGGACCGATACTGGGGATCGGATTTATGTCTGATCAGACTACTGCCACAGTACTGGGTGAAACAACTGAACTAACCGGTAACTGGTGACCGGACCGATACTGGGGACCGGATTTAATACTGATAGTAAAGTGACCACAAGCAATATCGCATAAATCTCAAAATTTGTATTTGCACGTAATATAATTAAATATGAACAATTTCGATCTTCTTGCATTAAAATCATGTATTTGCGATATTTAAAAATATCTATATGGCTTGATTGAAGAGTGAAAAAAGATATAAACATGCCTTGGTTTGTTTTGACTGAAAACAAACAAATTAACGACTCGGCGCGGTGGAGACGGAGTGCTCTTCACTTCCTCACTTAATTCCTTAAGATGGGTGGAAGAAAAAGAACGATGTGAGGGCACCGAATGAACTTTTCCTTTGCAAAACAAGAGGCCACCGAAGCCTACAGCTGCTGTTCTCTGAAACCGAGGGGGAGGGATTCTGAATGGGGGTGTCGGCTATGTGGATGATTAGGTTTAGGTTAATGATAGGTTAGGCAATATTTAAATAGCTAACAACCAACTAATGGGGGCCTAGTTTTGATAATTAAAAGTTTAACAAAGATTTTAAGCCCAAAAAACTTAAATGTAAGCCCATTAAGTCCAAAAGCATTCCCGAAAAATATTTTGTGTTGAAAATATTTTGAAAATATTAGCCGAACCAATAAAAAGTCCCCCGATTCGATAAATTTTGCGTACCGCTAAAAATAAAGTCCTGCGGGTAAAAATATCCCAAAAATTCCCATTTTGAAAAATACAGTTAAAAATGCTTTAAATAAATTTATAAAAAATAAATCGTGTAATAAAATAATTTTCCTGGAAATTCCCCGGTCTCCGATCCTCGCTCGAACATGAAATGCAACTTAATATTCTAATGCATGAACTTTTAAAATTTCGTGAAAAAAAATCCTATCATGCATGAATTATGCATTAAAATGCATAAAATAATTAAACATGACTTTATTAACTTATCTCAATACTCCATCTCCAGTCCGGCCTCACTTATATACTGAAAAGATGACGATTAAACTATTGCGTAAAATAAATAAATTAATTTAAAGAAAAGCATTTAAATACTCATGCAATAAAAATCATTTTAATTTAAATACTAGGAATTATGCATGACTTATACGTAGTCTGAATTACGAGTTCTACAAATGGGGTGCCCAAGATGAAAACAAAGACGTGAGCGACAATCGACCAATACGAGAATGTACGAGTATACAAACTGAAATGATACATGCGAAATGCAATATGCTCGAATATCAAGGATCAAGTCAAGAATCTCATGCTCAGTCTAGAGGCGCCTGAGTGCGTAGTCTCTGATCTGCCCTAGGCATGTTTTGGCTCCCACACTCATCATCAAGACGTGGACCTGCAATGTCCAGGTCATCAGAGCCCGCGGGTCCCGTCGGACACTGTAGCTCTCGATGCCTTATCGTCCATAATATAGAATAGGACTGAGCGGCCCCAACAAACGAGGTATATCTCAAAAGATATCAGGCTCAACATGATATGTCATGCATAATATGCCAAAGCAGTAAAACATGTATCATGCAACAGATAAATATGCAGCATATAAGTGTGTATACTACGCTTGGATATCTCAGTCAGTACATCACGTACCTCACTAAAACAATCTGACAGAAAGCTCTGAACCTAGACAATACCAACATAAAGAAATCACTAACAAACTAGAACAAACATGCCACAAAGATCTCCCTAATGATCCTTAAATCACTATCTAAGGATTTAGGATTATACCTGCGTCCGTCGTCAACCCGTTGATGATGTCTCGATCTCAGTTCACCAACCCCTCCTCGAGTCGATACTAGCTCCGAAACTTCCCCACACCAAAGTGCCCTAGAAACTGACTAGAAACTATGGTATAACTAGAACTCTCTCTGAAGAATGCGGTGAAGGAAACAAAAGAATCGGCTTCCATTTATAGGCTGCATCCGGACTATTTCAGAAACTCTGAACCAATCTTATCTGCCACGTGTCAGAATCTCATTGGTCTAGTTGGAGTTCTCGAGCTAATGTAATCCGAAGTAGATCGGTTTATCCATTTAAAATTCGGTGGATACCAACAGCTTGATCTCGATTTATCAATTCCTTAATAATATTTAATTAACAACTCATTAATTATCTCATAATTAATACTTTATTCAAAACAAGGATTCGGGCCATTACAATTCCAGAAATAGTAAGTAGAAATAAATGTTTGTGACACCAGCATTCAACGACCATAATGTTTGTTGTATTCTCTAAACATTATCTTGATATTTGGATTTCTCGATACATGTATTCAATAGATAAGAAAACAAATTTGATGTAATATTGTCGTTAGTACTTACTGATAATCCAATGAATACTTTCTTTTTGGATATTGCGGACATTAATCAGATATGCTGAAATACGTGTGAGGGTCACTACAAGAAAAACTTCAGTCAACAACACTCATACGACAACGGTATTTATTAAAACATTTGTCTTTTTTTCTTTTAACAACAAAAAACCGTTGTCTTTTATGTGTCTACGACAACGGTTTTTAAAAATTATTGTCTTTGATGTGTCTACGACAACGGTTTTTTAAAAACCGTTGTCTATGAGCGTTTTTTTTGTTACAACAACGGTTTTTAAAAACTGTTGTCTAAGAGTTTGTTTTTGGGCTACAACAATGGTTTTAACAAACGTTGTCTATGAGCGGTTTTTTTAGACTACAATAACGGTTTTAAAACTGTTGTCTTTTGGATGAATTTTTTGGGCTACAACAACGTTTTTCAAAAACCGTTGTCTATATAAAATTCGGTCAAGGGTCAAAGACAACGGTTTGTGTAAACCGTTGTCTTTCGGATGGTTTTTTAACTACGACAACGGTTTTTTAAAACGTTGTCGTTTCTTAGTGTTTTATTTGGTTAAAGACAACGATTTTTGAAAAAACATTGTCGTAGTTTCTAATTTTTTTTAAAAAAATCAGTTAATATTTAGCGACGGTTTTATAAAATATCGTCGCTAAATTTAAATTTAGCGACGGTTGTTGAAACCCGTCCCTAAATTTAGCGACGGTTGTTGAAACCCGTCGCTAAATTTAGCGACAGTTCCAGCCTGTTCGTCGCTAAAGTTAGCGACGGTTTTTAACACACCGTCGTCGATTTTATTTAGCGACAATTTTTGCATAAACCGTTGCTACTAGCGACAGTTTACTCAAATACCGTCGCACAGGTGTCTATAAATATCGGTCTCCTTAGTAATTTTCTTCACACCCCTAAGTCATTTCCTTAGTTAGTTTCACTTCTCAATTTTTTTTCTTCCACATTTTTTTCACGATTTTTTTATCAAAACAAGGATTCGGGCCATTACAATTACAGAAATAGTAAGTAGAAATAAATGTTTGTGATACCAGCATTCAACGACCATAATGTTTGTTGTATTCTCTAAACATTATCTTGATATTTGGATTTCTCGATACATGTATTCAATAGATAAGAAAACAAATTTGATGTAATATTGTCGTTAGTACTTACTGATAATCCAATGAATACTTTCTTTTTGGATATTGCAGACATTAATCAGATACGCTGAAATACGTGTGAGGGTCACTACAAGAAAATCTTCAATCAACAACGCTCATACGACAATGGTTTTTTATTAAAACATTTGTCTTTTTTCTTTTAACAACGGTTTTAAAAAAACCGTTGTCGTAGCCTAAAAAACCCCGCTTATAGACAACAGTTTTTAAAAAATCGTTGTCTTTTATGTGTCTACGACAACGGTTTTTAAAAATCATTGTCTTTGATGTGTCTACGACAACGGTTTTTAAAAAACCGTTGTCTATGAGCGTTTTTTTTTGTTACAACAACAGTTTTTAAAAACTGTTGTCTAAGAGTTTGTTTTTGGGCTACAACAATGGTTTTAACAAACGTTGTCTATGAGCGGTTTTTTTTAGACTACAATAACGGTTTTAAAAACTGTTGTCTTTTGGATGATTTTTTTGGGCTACAACAACGTTTTTCAAAAACCGTTGTCTATATAAGATTCGGTCAAGGGTCAAAGACAACGGTTTGTGTACACCGTTGTCTTTCGGATGGTTTTTTAACTACGACAACGGTTTTTGAAAACGTTGTCGTTTCTTAGTGTTTTATTTGGTTAAGACAACGGTTTTTTAAAAAAACGTTGTCGTAGTTTCTAATTTTTTTTAAAAAATCGGTTAATATTTAGCGACGGTTTTATAAGATACCGTCGCTAAATTTAAATTTAGCGACGGTTTTGAAACCCGTCACTAAATTTAGCGACGGTTGTTGAAACCCGTCGCTAAATTTAACGACAGTTCCAGCCTGTTCGTCGCTAAAGTTAGCGACGGTTTTTAGCACACCCTCGTCGATTTTATTTAGCGACAGTTTTTGCATAAACCGTTGCTACTAGCGACAGTTTTATAAAGATTATAAATATATTAATTTAGTAAGATTGTTAGTATATTTTTTTAGGTTTATAAAATTATATATAACCGTAATTTTTTTTTATTTTACGCAAAAAAATAGCGACAGAAATCATAAAAAAATCCGTCGCTAATTATACCTTCGCGAATGAGCGACGGACAACCAAAACCGTTGCTATTAGCGACAGAATTGTTTAGAAAAACCGTCGCAAAATTTTTGTTTTACAACATTTTTTCAATGCTACGACAATGGTTTTTCACCGTCGTCTTTAGACATCTACGACAACGGTTTTTCACCATTGTCTTTGAGCGCACCCTTTTAACCACAGTGCCTTTAACAACGGTATTACAAGACCTACGATAACAGTTTTTCACCAGCGTCTTTGATGTCTACGATAACGGTTTTTCACCATTGTCTTTGAGCGCACCATTTAACAACAGTGACTTTAACAACAGTTTTTTTGACCTACGACAACGGTTAAAAACTGTTGTCTTTCGTTTTTTTTTTTCTTGTAGTGGGTTTGCTGAACGCAGAGTACTTATATACTTTATTATATTATTATTACTAGCATCTTTTGGCGAGCGATACCTGCGTACACAAAAAAATTAGTGTAAAAAATTAATTAAAATAAAATTTATCTAGATTATTTTAAAACCATTTTGATTTAAATAATAATTTCTAAATGAGAGATAATATGATAATTTCAGTTTATATAAAAATAAGATAACATTCAAATAGATTTGTGTGTTTATAAAAATCACGATAATATAATTTTTGTAATAGTGAATACTAAATAAAATAAGGGTAAATTTGGTATTGACAAAAAGAAAGATATAGACACTAAATTTTTTTTGGCAAAAACTTGTGTGAGACGATCTCACGGTCATATTTTGTGAGACGGGTCTTTATTTGGGTAATCAATTAAAAAGTATTGTTTTTTATGCTAAGAGTATTACTTTTTACAGTGAATATGGGTAGGGTTGACCCGTCTCACAGATTGAGATCTGTGAGACGGTCTCACACGAGACTTACTTTTTTTTTTTTTAGCATAAGACCCTCAAATTTAATAATAACTAGCTATCAATGTATACGCATTTCGTGAGCATGATAGTTATATACATAAAATAAAATTTTGTTATAATTATAATTTTTAATCCTATATATTTAACTTAATCTGAAATGAAATAAAAATAATATAAATATACATATTTATCAATATGTTAAATATTTAATTATTTATATTGAATGAGGGATTGAAGAGAGAAAATTACGGAGAGTCGAAGTGATGAAAGTGATACAGATTATCATATTAACTAAAAAAAATTATACAGATTATTTTTATATGATTTTGGTTTCTATAGTAATTTTTAAATTTAATATATTTCGATAATCTGAATTTGGATACAATTTATATCTAATTCAAATAGATATGTAAGCAGATAAATTTACAATGATAAACTATTTAATAATTAATGTTAAATAAAATGAATATATATATATATATATATATATATATATATATATATATATATATATATATATATATATATATTTATATTAAAGGAGAGAGAACCCTATGAATACTAACTTCAAGTTGAGTCGGTGAAACATTATTTAAAATTACAATTATGCTCTCACTGTATCACATTATTGATGAATTATTTTTGCTTATCCAAAAACAACTCTTTAAAAAAAAATATATTTCAATCGTATTTTCAAGGAGATAAGATAGATAATTAATTTAAAATTATTTATAGATAATTAATTATCTATTAAATGTGTTTAGATTTATTTATATACATCTATCTGTATGTACGTATAATTTAGATATTGTACTTGGATAAATCAAGAAGCAAATGGTTTATCTATAAATACAAGGTTTGCACGGAATTTTATTTATTCGTTTTCTCTATTTTTCTCGAGCTTTATTTTGATTTGAGCTTCGAAGACGCTACGCCGATACTATTTAGTGTTTGGTTAATGTGTGCAAGGGTTCAGCCACATCTTACTGAGGAACTCTCACTTGGAAAAATAACACAGACCCTCTATTTTTTTCAGGTATTATCAATAATTTTTATTTTTCATACCCTGTGTGAGTGCAAAGTCGTATGCATGTACCAACTTCTTCTTAAAAACTTGGTTCTTATTATACAAATTAGCAAGGAAAAAACGACAAACAGTTAGTCTCCGCATCTTTCTTGAGACAAATGGATTAGGCATTAATCACGACATTTGATATTTTAATCATATAATCACACGGTCAGCTTTGGCTAGAAATTTTTAGGGTAATCATACGTTTGTAATATTAGCATTTTCAAAATAAATATCTATCCAAAAATATATGTGGGTAAACGGATTATGTATCTTCAAATTTATATCATACTAATCTATTCGAATGGAATTATGTGTGTAGATCATATATTTATGTATTTGAATATATAGAATATTTGTCTTATCTGATAGTTGCTAAGTATTTTGATATGATTTAGTGAAGTTTTATAAAAAAAATTCTTCTTAATTCGACCACTCGATATATACATAAGGGTGGGAAAAAATATCGAATTTTCGGTATACCGAGATTACCGTATTGAAAAATGCCGAATTTTCGGTATATCGAAGATTTCGATACGGTAACAATACCGAATTTTTCGGTACGGTAACAGTATATAATTTGAAAATTTCGATATATACCGAAATACCGAAAAAATATACAAAAATTTTAAACTATATAATAGTTTAAAACAATAAATTTATATATAAAAAAAATTTAAATGTAAGGTTTTTTTGGAACGTTATATATAGGGATGTCAATGGGTCCGGGTTTTACCCAGACTCGCAATAGACCCGCGTGTATGGGGTGGGTTTGGGCATATTAAATGGGTAATGGGGTGTGTCTCGGGTCTAATTTTTCAGATCCGTCCGGATATAGGGCGGGTCATGGGTTCTATAATACCCGCCTCATACCCGTCCCATATATGTAGATATAAATATTTTAGGGTTTTAGTTTGATTAATTTTCATTTTTTTAGTAGCTCACCTCAACCATAACGATCTTAGCTATTCTTATGTCAATTGTTGCATTTGAATATGCTTTTAGCAATAGTGGAAGAATAGTTGGTCCTTATCTTAGTAGACTTAAATATTGCCTACTCACTGATTTTATATTGATCTGCTTAAATTATGTTATGACTTATTTTTGGGGATGTCAAGATTTTTTTGGAGAGCTAGTAACTCTTTTTTTATGTAATTTTTTATATCGTGAAAATACTTTGTTTGTTATTATTAAGTGTGGTCGAAAACATGAATTAATTTTCCACAATGTTGTATTTAGAGGCTTATCTGTTTCATAATTTAGTCATTTGATAAGAAATATTACTTTTTTATTTTAAAAAATTCGGGTCGCACGGGTCTACCCGGCCCCGTTTCGTATTCGAGGTTGGGTGAGTTCGAAAAATATTTAACCGGGGTGGGACGGGTAATGGATCAAAGTTTTTTTCATGGGGAAGGTCTTGGGTTTAGCCAAACCCACCCCATACCCGCCCTATTGACATCTCTAGTTATATACCGATGCCGTACCGAATTGAAATCTCGGTATATCGTACAATTTCGGTATAATCGGTATACTAGTTACATGTACCAAAATTTTCAGTATACCGGAATTTTCAGTACGGTATCGGTATGAATTTTCTTATACCGTAATTTTCGATACGGTATACCGTAATTTTTGTAAGTCTTATGATTATTATCTTACTATTCACATATTTGAGTAGGTCTCCTGCTAGACGGTTTTACGGATATTTTTTTGTGAGACGAGTCAAATCTGCCATATCTACAATAAAAAGTAATATATTTGACATACAAAGTAATATTTTTTAATGAATGACCTAAATAGAAGATCAATATCATACATTTGACACATAAAACCGTCTCACAAGAGTTTTTGTGCACATATTTTTACTGCCATCATTTATGAGATTTGTCAACATAGTATTACACACTCATGGGGTACATAAAATAATTGATAGTTAACTATTAATCTATTTTAACAGAATCGTTCAAGATCGAGAAGAAATTATAGAAAAATGATATCAGGATCAAGAAAATAATATGTAGAGAAAGGGGTATTAAATATAATTTTTGAAGATTGTAATCTTTGGTAGGGACAAAAAAATGTCTTAATTTAATTGTTTCCCACGATTATGACTGTACTTTAGACGGCAATGATAATGACAAGATTTTCCATTGGAACTGGCAATGCATTTTCTAAGGAATTTATAATTTCTGACATATGAATTAATTCATGTGAAGTTTTCTTTAATAATATTAAATTACATGCCATAAAAAGAATATTCTCTTCAGGGGAATTGATTAAAAAAAAGTATATTATAAAATAAGGAGCTCATTTGATCCCAGAATTTAGAGGGGATTGGCTTATGGTTCGAGTCCCATTCATATTTATTCTACTTTATTAGCAGTAGGTCATAATTAGGTTTAATTTGATGGTATTATTGAATTATTTGTGACAAATTGGCATTGAACAATAATGAATATAATTCCCTAAAAAAACTAGCCTTCTTAAGTCCGTCATGGATTCTATTTATATAAACATAGAAATACTTATTAGATCGTTTTGTAGGTCAATTTTATAAAACCGAATCAATTTATAAAAAATAATTATTTTTTATATTGATTTGTTTCACAAATATAGATCACATATCAAATATGATATTTGTAAATGTATGCAAGACATCTGACCAAAACCTCCCAAAATATGGAAACAGAAAGCTACTCCAAGTTGACCTAAGAGCAAGATATTAGTGTACACCTGGCTAAAGTTATAATTGGTACAATTTTTTCCATATGCAAATCTCACAATTTCAACGCCCAAAAAGTCTAAATTTCAAATTAAGACAATCAATTTAGCCGCCTACCAACATTTTTTATACCAAACAACATGTTCATATTATTAATAATGAAAGAGATGTTCAAATTTCCAGTGGCCAGTTCACATCAGCTTGCAGTAACTGAGAAAATGTTGAAAAAATTATTACATAAATTTTATATACGCGTGAGCTTTTATTATAAAACTTTAGGTTATAAAATAAAAATATAATTATTGGGTCTGTTCATTTCTATATAAGAAGTTTACCATATTTGTTGGACCAATAAATTCAGAGAGCAACCTCCTTAATTTGCAAGGACTTTTGAGGAGAAAAGTGAGGCTTTTTCCACACAAATTTGATGTTGTGAGTTTAAAATTTTCATTCAAGATTAACATGTTTTGGCCTTTCGTGCAGGTTGAAATTGATGGAGATACCATGTTTCAGAAGCTTGGCTGAATTGGTAAGATATTAAAGATTCATGTTTAATTAATTAAGGTTGATTTTTTCAGACAAGAAGTGCTGTTATTTTTGGCCATTGGGTGGCAAAAATCTTGTGGAAGTCACATATTTATAAAAAAAAAACATTTGATTTGGTTTCTCCATTTCTAGGGAATGGATGATCCTCTTTTCTTCCAGCAATGGCCTGTTAATTCACTCGAAGAACTCGGTTCCATGCCGATTGCCTCGGCTTTTTGTCACGAAGATATGCATCAGCCTTACTCACTACAGTCCATACCGGACTTCAAACGTGAGGCGGAGTCGATTCAATCGCCTTACTCACTACAGTCCTTACCGGACTTCAAACGTGAGGCGGAGTCGACTCAATCTTCGGCAAGCAGACCATTGAAGCAGCTCAAGACGAGCCCGTGGAGTACTACTCCAAATAATTATTCCTATCTTGATCGAGCAGGAACTCATGTACCGAGGCCTAAAGAGGAGATATTGTCTCCTTTCAGTATTCTAAATTTTCCCTCGGAATCTGTTGTCTCGCAATCGTCATCGATGAACGAGAATCATGTGCTGAAACCTTGTCAAGGTGCTAAAAGAATCAGCAGTAATACAAGGGTACTTACTCAGGCGCAGGATCATATTTTAGCTGAGAGGAGACGGAGGGAGAAGCTCAGCCAAAGATTCATAGCTTTGTCTGCTCTTGTCCCCGGATTGAAAAAGGTATCCCTCTTTGTTTACTAGTTTCATACCAATCATATAAACACATATTTTTCGCAACCGGAACCGATAGTTTCCTGAAACGAATTGTTTATATTAATTGGCTGGCCACAAGTCTCTATTATCTTGAAATGAATTATGACACCGAAAATTTTCTTGGTGATGTTTTCTTAAAGATGGACAAGGCTTCTGTTCTTGGAGATGCTATCAAGTACATGAAACAACTGCAAGAAAAAGTCAAGTTTCTGGAGGACAAAGACAAGAAGAAACCCTCTGAATCTGTTGTTTATGTGAAGAAGTACGTGCATTATACAAACAGAACTGATGAGGATTCGACGTCTGATGAAAGATTTTCTAGTGGTCCCATGATTTCTGAATCGCTCCCAGAAATTAAGGTTAGATTTTGCGATAAGGATGTCTTGATCAGCATTCACTGCGAGAAAAGGAAAGGGTTGCTTGAAAAAACAGTCGCTGAGATCGAGAAGCTCCATTTATCCGTTGTTAGCAGCAGTTTGATATCCTTCGGAGATTCTGCTCTGGATGTCACAATACTTGCACAGGTAATATTTAGTGGTTATCAAGAACAAAATTTCTTTCTATTAGATGTACAAGTTTATTGATTTTTGTAGTGAAACTGAATCTAATTTATGTTCAGCTAAACCTTAATATTTTTGAACCCCTTAAAATTCGGTGTTGGGCTGGTATTGCCGCTTGAACCTCGCCTCAGGTCGGATTTATCTTCCCGAGCGGGGTAGCCTCATGCTCACCCTCTAAACTAAAAGGCAGTTTCCAATGGTGTTTGTTTCATTAGGAGTATCGGTCGTATTAGCCCAACAGAAAACTCATTTTTTCCTCAAAAACGAGTTCTTGCCATTAAAATCTTATACATATAATTTAGCTTTCATTGTTCCCTTGATATTTCCAGATCTGTCCCAATATCTACCTCACATAAACTTGTTATTTCATGCAGAAGGATGAAGAATTCACCATGACCATGAAGGAACTAGTAAATAATCTATGCAGCGCCGTCCAGACATTCCTTTGAAAGGATGGAAAGTTCCCACCATAATCGTTCTTGGAAATAATCAATAACCATAGTTTTTTGGCGACAGATTCTATGCTTCACCTGGTGCAGCCCGTACCGTAGCATGGGGGTGAAGCACCCCTTCCGAAAAATGGGGCGGATGACGACCAAATGTTTTTCTAGCTATGAAGCCCGCGAGCCCTCCACCTTTTCAAGCCATTGCAGACCTCCCAAACCGAATCTTGCTTTGCTATGTGGTACATTTTTAAGAAGGGTTTTTTCCCCACTATTTTTACATGGTTGAAGCCATGTTATAGCCTACCCTTCTGTCTCAAAGTGAGCTTACCTCGTACTTACATCAAGGCTTATGTTTTTTTGTATGGGAGATTAAAGGTTGTTTTTGGTGGATGTATGTCAGACTTTTGTAGCAGAAAATTAGGTTGTCATTGGTCTGTTGTGTTTTTTGAAGTGTTTCCTTCTAGGACTCTTTTCTCTATGTTAGGTGTTGGTACAAAGAACTCGTGAATCTTTCCACTATTGTGTTTTTAGCTTTCCTAATAAAATTTATTTTACTTTTTTCTAATGTATTTTAGATATTGATTGATTGATTTATTTTTTTGATTTAAGGGTTATGAGGTTTTGAAGTTTGATAAGGGTAATTGATCAAATACGCTTAATAAATATTAGTGTTACTTGCACAAAATACGTGCACGCACACACGTATGTAAGGTAATTGATCAAATACGCTTAATAAATATTAGTGTTACTTGCGCGCACACACATATATAAATCTGACTTATTAGAGACAAATGTTTGAAGGTTTATGATTTTAGATTTATTCCATTTATTGTTAAGAATATATGTAAATTGAATGAATAATATTCGAGTTTAGAGCTCTAGACCGAATCTCCAAAATAATAAATCAAGAATATAATAAACACACAATAATTGTGATAGTATATATAATCATACAATGGGACTTACATGGTACCAAATAAAAATATACAACATGAAAACATTTTACTACAATGTTAGAGTTCACAAGTTATGATCGACACTGACTTTATATTTTATGTGAAGAAGAATAAATTCTCACAACCCACACAATTTTCTCTAAGAGTTTTCTTTTTCTAAAAAAATAAATAAACTTTCGACGTTGTTTTCTGCATTATCCTCCATTATTTATGAATATACCTTATTAAAACATTTTTCATTGTACGAAATTTCAATATTGGTTTTTTGGGTATTTATTGTTTTGGAGTTTACATAATTTTTAGAGTGAGCCTCATGTGAAACGGGTCAATCCTACCGATACTCTTAGCATAAAAAGTAATATTTTTTCATGGATGACCTAAATAAGAGATCTGTCTTACAAATACGACCCACGAGACCGTCTCACAGAAGTTCTTGCCAAATTTTTATGCAAATCTATATATGAACACTAATATTGAAACTAGATGTGATTATTTTGCTAAAGTTTGTAACTATTAATTTTTGGGTGGTGTGTAATTGTTTACAAAAAATAATGATGTAATTATATTAAATATTTTTTATTTGCATAGATAATGCGTGATTTTTGAAAATTTTAAGAAACAGGTAAGATATGATAGTTATGAATAAATTATAAATTTATTATATAAAATTTTATGACATTTTTTAACCCGACAAAAATGGTGCATACATTGAATTACAATATGCTCTCATATGATCTTGATTTACTCATTATCATCAGTATAGTTTACTAGCAACACATATATATTAAAAAAAAGAGTAGGTCTTTTGTGAGACGGTCTCACGAATCTTTATATGTGAGACGGGTCAACCCTACCTATATTCACAATAAAAGTAATACTCTTAGCATAAATAGTTATACTTTTTCATGAATGACCCAAATAAGATATCCGTCTCACAAACTACGACCTGTGAGACCATCTTACACAAGTTTTTGCCTTAAAAAAAATCTACAATCCTATTGTAATTGTTTTGTGATTCTTAAATAGTCAGAGGTCTACCAAAACCATCTTTTCGTTTATGTGAAGCAATGGTAGTAATTCGTCACTGCATCAACATTATGAAGAAATAGATTTCGAGACATTTAAAGTCATCTTCATAACATTGCTTCATTAAATATTGAATTTTCATCAAATAATAATTCATTAGACTACGGTCGATAAAACCTTAGTCTAACCCAACTAAATTTTTAGAGATTTTGGGAAAATTACTTATTCACCCCTTCTCTAATCAATATCACAATAATAAGTGGTTCAAAGTGGGTTTATCTTTGGAGTATGTCTCATCTGAGACCGTCTCACGAATCTTAATCTGAGACGGGTCAACCCTACCAATATTCACAATAAAAAACAATACTCTTAGCATGAAAAGTAATACTTTTTCATGGATGACCCAAATAAAGATCTGTCTCACAAAATACGATCCGTGAGACCGTCTCACACAAGTTTTTGCCTTATCTTTGTATCTGAACAATAATATTACATGGCCTTTTTCTGCAAGATACCAATGTTATCAAAAGAAGATTCTAATTGTGGAAGATCATAATGTAAGCTCATCTAGCTGTCCAAGATGATGATATGTGATACGTAATAACTGACAGACGAGTGAAAATCGTGAAATCAAATGGAGCCTTAGCTCTATCAGAAGTGTGGGGCCCTTAGCTCCTAATCGTTATTATAACACAATCTGATTAGGTTTAACTAATTACAGTGGAAAACGAGTTTAAAATTTTCTTTTACAACGAGCCCAAAATATCTCTTCTGATATTTAAATACTAAAAATAGTATCTAAGTTCAAATCATAAAACACGCCCACACATAATCAAAACCAATCATATACACACAACTCATATCCTCGGGACATGCCCCGGTATATAGATACATATACATATACTGGGAACACGACATAAACAAAAACCTCAGCCCAAGTTGTGGCTCCCTCCAGAAGTACCCTCCCTGGCCTCCTGAAATCCTGGAGTACCTGCCATTGTCCACACACAAAGACAACAACAGCCCCCCTTGGGGGTGAGCAAAGCTCCGTATGGAACAACCAATCATATATACCACAGATATCTAAACAATGATATATGGTATGCAATGCATGTATGTCGTGGAGGTATCGGGTCAAATGCCCATCCACTGAGCACATGTCAGAATCAATCGAATCGCTATCAAATCAAATCAATGCTCGAGCTGGCACACCGGCCGATATGGGAATACACATATGATAGCGTCGACGAAGCGCCATCAATCCCACATCTCATATCCAATCATATGAGGCCACAAATGTCTATGTTTTAAGGGTCATGTAATACCAAACATAGCATTGTGTTCACAAACCCCGGAATCCAATCAAATCATATCAGGGTATCCAAGGATCATAGCTCAACGTGCATGTCATGTATCGATGTATGCATAAAATGATGTGTGTTAACAAAACATTTATTTTATACATCGATACTCAAATCTCAATGTCATGTATGCCACATCAAATCATCAAATAGGCACATAGACACGTATTCCAATCCAATCCAATCATATATCATATAATACAGATACCTGTCGTATGTTACCCGGTCGCAACATACCTCAGTTCTTCGTTCCAATTGATGTAGCCTGAAGATATTGATATTACACTTTATCTACATCAATAACATATTCATTCCAATCAATAACATACTCCAAAATTATTAATATGAGTTTCAAATATCATTTGAAACTTCAAAAATTCATATCAAATCCAACTCATATCATAATTCAATTCCGACTTCGAATACGAGTTTATTGTCAGTTATTTTACCGCATATATAACCGACACATAATTCTTCAATCTCAATCCAACAATTAAAATTCTCTAATTATAATAAATTAGGAATAATTCAAAATAACCTCACTATAATCATCTCTTCTTCGTTAAAATCATACATTATTCAATAATCTTCAATTCTAGTATGATTTAACAATTTATCGGATTTATTCCAAAAATCGACGAATTTCAAACATCACCAAAACTATAAAATTTATACCTCAAATCGAAGACCTCGTGTCAACGATCCCAGAACTGAAGTCGGTTCGTCGATTGGATAAACCGATAAGTCGCACGATCGAAAAGAAAATCAAAAACCCATTTAGCTCTCCTCTCTCACTCTCTGTATTCGAAACTTTCTGTTGAATTCAATTCAACGAAAGTTTGTATATTTATCTTGTTTTTTAATTAATTTTTTTTAAATATTATATTATATTATTATTATATTAATAATATAATATAATATAATATAATATATACTATTTAACTCTGTAACGCCAGTATATCCGTTTGGACCAGTCAAACGATCCAATTTTTCAAAACTCAAAACATGAAACTTCTATATCTTTGAGTTTTCTACGTCATATCCAAATCTCAAATCATTTGGACTTCATATGACCAAGATATGTCATATTTTATCCATAAAAATTAATTCAATATTTTTCAACTTATTTACCAAAATGCCATCAAAGCTATTTTAGTCTCGGGGTCTCACATTTCTCCCCCTCTTAAAAGATTTCGTCCTCGAAATCTCAAACATCTCTATATACATAACATTGGCAAACATACATATGTTACAAGTTATAGTACATATCAAAACTAAAATCAGTAAAAGGATCAGAATACATCGAATACAATGGAACAGATGTCGTAGAATCAAACAAATGCGGATACGAATCTCGCATCTTGCTCTCCAATTCCCATGTTGATTCTTCAACACCATGTCGTGTCCATTGCACTCGTACCTAAGGGATCGATTTATTTCTCAATATCTTCTCCTTTCGATCCATAATGCGAACAGGTTGTTCAACATAGGAAAGAGAAGGATCAAGTTCAACCTCGTCAGGTGCAAGCACATGTGATGGATCTGGTTCATATTTCCTCAACATAGAAACATGAAACACATCATGAATAACGGAGAGAGCTGGTGGCAATGCCAATCGGTACGCAAGATCACCAACTCGATCAAGAATCTCATATGGACCAACATAACGAGGAGATAATTTCCCTCGCATGCCAAATCGAACAGTGCCTCTAAAGGGAGATATTTTCAAAAATACTCTGTCACCTTTATGGAATTCCAAGGGTCGTCTTCGTTTATTCGCATAACTCGTTTGACGATCCTGAGCAGCTTTCATCCGCTGTCGAATCAACTGAACCTTATCGTTCATTTCCTGTATCATTTCAGGTCCAGTCAATTGTCTCTTACCAATCCCATCCCAGAATAACGGTGATCTACATCGTCTCCCATATAGAGCTTCAAACGGTGCCATACCGATACTCGTCTGAAAGCTATTATTATAAGAAAATTCAATTAATGGTAAGGCATCTTGCCATCCCATTCTGAAATCCATCACAATCGCACGTAACATATCCTCTAACGTTTGAATCGTACGCTCAGTCTGGCCATCAGTTTGAGGATGATACGCAGTACTCATAGCCAAACGCGTACCCATCGCTTCCTGAAAACTACCCCAGAATTTAGAAGCAAATCTGGGATCACGATCAGATACAATTGAGACTGGCACACCGTGCAATCTCACGACATTCTCGATGTATAAACGGGCCATTCTCTTATAGGGATAAGTCCGCTCATACGGAATAAAATGTGCAGATTTCGAAAGCCGATCAATAATCACCCAAATAGCATCACAGCCCTTGGGCGAACGAGGTAAATGAGTCACAAAATCCATAGCAATATGTTCCCAATTCCATTTCGG
Source organism: Primulina eburnea (assembly GCF_022965805.1). Classification (NCBI taxonomy): domain Eukaryota; kingdom Viridiplantae; phylum Streptophyta; class Magnoliopsida; order Lamiales; family Gesneriaceae; genus Primulina; species Primulina eburnea. Next base: position 2,867,723 of record NC_133113.1, read on the forward strand.
GATTTCAAGACTATGGAGTAATCCTCCAGGTTTCATTCTCTCGACTTTCACTTGCTGGCAGACAAGACATTTAGAAATAAATTCAGCAATGTCCTTCTTCATACGTTTCCACCAGAATTGAGGTCTCAATGTCAAATACATCTTCCGACCTCCAGGGTGAATACTGTATTTGCTACAATGTGCTTCTCGAAGAAGGGTAGATCTCAAATCAGAGTCGTCAGGAACTACCAGCCGATCGTTAAGTCGTAAAGAACCATCAGAAGAAATCTGAAATCCAGACTGATGTCCAGCAGATACAAGTTCTTTCGACTTTTGGATCTGAGCATCACTTCGTTGGGCCTTTCGTATTTTAAATATCAAATTCGGCTCAATTTGCAATGCTGAAACAGTGACAGAATTCCAATTCGAGTGAAAAGTCCAACCAGAAGTACATATATCCTCATGTACCTTGGCGACATTAACAGAAGCTAAAACAGAATCATAAACCTTACGGCTCAGGGCATCCGCAGTAACATTCACCGATCCAGGGTGATATTGAATCTCACAATCAAAATCCTTCAGGAGATCCATCCACCTGCGTTGCCTCATATTCAAATCAGATTGAGAAAAGAGATATTTCAGACTTTTATGGTCTGAATAAATAACAAACTTTTCTCCGTACAAGTAATGGCGCCAAATCTTCAAAGCAAACACAATGGCGGCCAATTCAAGATCATGAACAGGATAACGTGTTTCATGAGATTTCAATTGACGAGACGCATAAGCAACCACTTTGCCATGTTGCATCAGAACACAGCCCAAACCTTTACCAGACGCATCTGTACAAACCACAAATCCTCCGGTACCTGAGGGAATAGTAAGCACAGGTGCTGTGGTCAATCTCGTCTTTAATTCAAGAAAACTAGCTTCACATTCATCTGACCAAATGAATCGCTGATTCTTCTGTGTCAGTTGAGTAATAGGTTTAGCTATCTTCGAAAATCCTTCAATAAAACGACGATAATATCCAGCTAAACCCATGAAGCTTCGAATCTCAGGAACATTCGTAGGTCTCGGCCAATTCAATACCGCTTCGACCTTCGAAGGATCAACAGATATGCCATGTCTCGAAATGACGTGGCCCAGAAATACCACTTTGTCCATCCAGAATTCACATTTGGACAATTTCGCATACAAATGACTAGTACGAAGAGTTTGAAGTACCAGTCTCAGATGTTCAGCATGCTCCTTTCTCGATTTCGAATAGACAAGAATATCATCGATAAAGACGATAACGAATCGGTCTAAATAATCTCGAAAGACCCGATTCATCAAATCCATAAAGATAGCAGGAGCATTCGTAAGACCAAAAGGCATAACCAAGAATTCATAATGGCCATACCTCGTACGGAAAGCGGTCTTGGGCACATCTTCGTCTCGAACACATACTTGATGATACCCAGAACGAAGATCAATCTTCGAGTATACAGAAGTACCCTGAAGCTGATCAAACAAATCATCAATACGCGGAAGTGGGTACTTATTTTTCACAGTAGCCCGATTTAGTTGCCTATAATCGATACACATTCGCATAGTACCATCTTTCTTTCGAACAAATAAAACTGGAGCTCCCCAAGGCGATACACTCGGTCGAATATATCCCTTATCGAGAAGATCCTGTAATTGTTCTTTCAATTCTTTCAATTCCAATGGTGCCATGCGATAGGGAGCTTTAGATATAGGTGCAGTCCCCGGCACAAGATCAATACTAAATTCAACTTCTCGATGAGGAGGAAAGTCAGGAATCTCATCGGGAAATACATCCGGAAATTCTTTAGCAACAGGAATCTCAGATAAAGAAGATTCCTTCTTCGAAATATCAATAGCGTAGATAAGATAACCCTCATCTCCGCTAGTCAAAAGTCGAGACATTTCCAATGAAGATACCAATGGAATTTTGGCTTGGGAACCCTTGCCATAAAAATTCCACTTAGGTCCATCAGTCGGTCGAAATCGAACCACTCCGTGACAACAATCAACGGTAGCTCGATTTGTCATCAAGATATCCATGCCAACAATACAATCAAAGTCGTGCATAGGGAGGACAATTAAATTCAGGAATATCACATTATCCTCATATATCAATACACAATTATGCACAACTTTCTCAGACAAAATAATCTTCCCTGCTGGCGTGGCTATCGACAAGGTATCATACAACGGGGTACACTCAATATCGTGAGATGCAACAAATGCATGAGATATGAATGAATGAGATGCTCCTGTATCAAATAAAACACGTGCAGGATAATCGCAAAGCGTGCAAATACCTGCAATCACACCTCCAGGAGCTTCTCTCGCCTGATCCTCAGTCATGGCGTATACTCTCACTTGAGGAGGAACTTGGGCACTCTGACCACCCGGTCCTCGATATCGTGGGACACTCGACTGCTGAAAAGATGGAACAGGAACAGCAGGTCTCATCATACTAGGGCCACCTCTAAATCCTGGCTGGGGTTGAGCAGAAGTCGTACCCCTGTTCGGACATACTCGAGAAAAATGGCCTTCCTGCCCACATTGATAACAAGTACCAGACATACCTCGACACTGCTCGATAGTATGTTTGCCGCCACAATGGCTACAGTAAGGAGCAATCACAGGATTCCCTCGCTGTGATCCACTCGAACTCGAAGAAGACGAAGAAACAGAACCAGTCTTCTTGAACTTCTTACCTCTCGGCCTCAAAGTAGGCTGCTGAGCTGACACCGGTGGTGGAGGAGTATACTGTGGACCTCCTCGCCTAAGTCCAGCCTCGGCTGCCTTAGCTCGTTCAACTGCCTCTGCGTAGCTGGTAGGCAATCCAGAAACAACATATGTATACAAAACAGGATGTAAACCATTTACAAACCTGTTATATTTTGCCCTCGCATTCCCAGCTACGTGAGGTGCATACTTCAACAGAGTAGAAAATTTCGAAGCATACTCTGCAACAGTCATCGTTCCCTGCTGCAGATTATTGAATTCATTCTCCTGAGCAGTATAATAGGAAGGAGGGGAATACTGCTCCAAAAACTGGGCCTTGAAGACATCCCATGTGACTTCAGTCCCGGCTTCTTTCAGTCCAATCTCAGCGGCTTCCCGCCAAGATTTAGCTCGGTCTTTCAGCTGATAGAGAGCAAGCTTCAGTCTCCGAGCTTTAGAATACTCAACAATATTAAATAAGTGCTCGATATCCTTCAGCCAGGCCTCAGCTCTTTCAGCACTCTTAGTGCCAAAGAACTTCGGTGGTTTCAAATCCTGGAATCGAGCCATCACCACATCCATGGACAATCCTTCAAATTGTCCAACCATCCGCTCAGTATTACTACTCGCAACTTCATCTGTGTGATCCATCTACAAATCATTGATGAATATCACAGATCGATATCAATCTCATAATCTCATCATTTCATATCATCAATCTCATCAGATACTTACTCAAATCAAATCACATAAGAGCAAGTAATACAAATAAGTCAAACACATACGCACAATTCATTTGTGCCTATTCAAGTGTACACAAGACTCAATAGAGCATTCCCAGCTATGCTCTGATACCATACTGTGTGGGGCCCTTAGCTCCTAATCGTTATTATAACACAATCTGATTAGGTTTAACTAATTACAGCGGAAAACGAGTTTAAAATTATCTTTTACAACGAGCCCAAAATATCTCTTCTGATATTTAAATACTAAAAATAGTATCTAAGTTCAAATCATAAAACACGCCCACACATAATCAAAACCAATCATATACACACAACTCATATCCTCGGGACATGCCCCGGTATATAGATACATATACATATACTGGGAACACGACATAAACAAAAACCTCAACCCAAGCTGTGGCTCCCTCCAGAAGTACCCTCCCTGGCCTCCTGAAATCCTGGAGTACCTGCCATTGTCCACACACAAAGACAACAACAGCCCCCCTTGGGGGTGAGCAAAGCTCCGTATGGAACAACCAATCATATATACCACAGATATCTAAACAATGATATATGGTATGCAATGCATGTATGTCGTGGAGGTATCGGGTCAAATGCCCATCCACTGAGCACATGTCAAAATCAATCGAATCGCTATCAAATCAAATCAATGCTCGAGCTGGCACACCGGCCGATATGGGAATACACATATGATAGCGTCGACGAAGCGCCATCAATCCCACATCTCATATCCAATCATATGGGGCCACAAATGTCTATGTTTTAAGGGTCATGTAATACCAAACATAGCATTGTGTTCACAAACCCCGGAATCCAATCAAATCATATCAGGGTATCCAAGGATCATAGCTCAACGTGCATGTCATGTATCGATGTATGCATAAAATGATGTGTGTTAACAAAACATTTATTTTATACATCGATACTCAAATCTCAATGTCATGTATGCCACATCAAATCATCAAATAGGCACATAGACACGTATTCCAATCCAATCCAATCAATCCAATCATATATCATATAATACAGATACCTGTCGTATGTTACCCGGTCGCAACATACCTCAGTTCTTCGTTCCAATTGATGTAGCCTGAAGATATTGATATTACACTTTATCTACATCAATAACATATTCATTCCAATCAATAACATACTCCAAAATTATTAATATGAGTTTCAAATATCATTTGAAACTTCAAAAATTCATATCAAATCCAACTCATATCATAATTCAATTCCGACTTCGAATACGAGTTTATTGTCAGTTATTTTACCGCATATATAACCGACACATAATTCTTCAATCTCAATCCAACAATTAAAATTCTCTAATTATAATAAATTAGGAATAATTCAAAATAACCTCACTATAATCATCTCTTCTTCGTTAAAATCATACATTATTCAATAATCTTCAATTCCAGTATGATTTAACAATTTATCGGATTTATTCCAAAAATCGACGAATTTCAAACATCACCAAAACTATAAAATTTATACCTCAAATCGAAGACCTCGTGTCAACGATCCCAGAACTGAAGTCGGTTCGTCGATTGGATAAACCGATAAGTCGCACGATCGAAAAGAAAATAAAAAACCCATTTAGCTCTCCTCTCTCACTCTCTGTATTCGAAACTTTCTGTTGAATTCAATTCAACGAAAGTTTGTATATTTATCTTGTTTTTTAATTAATTTTTTTTAAATATTATATTATATTATTATTATATTAATAATATAATATAATATAATATAATATATACTATTTAACTCTGTAACGCCAGTATATCCGTTTGGACCAGTCAAACGATCCAATTTTTCAAAACTCAAAACATGAAACTTCTATATCTTTGAGTTTTCTACGTCATATCCAAATCTCAAATCATTTGGACTTCATATGACCAAGATATGTCATATTTTATCCATAAAAATTAATTCAATATTTTTCAACTTATTTACCAAAATGCCATCAAAGCTATTTTAGTCTCGGGGTCTCACATTTCTCCCCCTCTTAAAAGATTTCGTCCTCGAAATCTCAAACATCTCTATATACATAACATTGGCAAACATACATATGTTACAAGTTATAGTACATATCAAAACTAAAATCAGTAAAAGGATCAGAATACATCGAATACAATGGAACAGATGTCGTAGAATCAAACAAATGCGGATACGAATCTCGCATCTTGCTCTCCAATTCCCATGTTGATTCTTCAACACCATGTCGTGTCCATTGCACTCGTACCTAAGGGATCGATTTATTTCTCAATATCTTCTCCTTTCGATCCATAATGCGAACAGGTTGTTCAACATAGGAAAGAGAAGGATCAAGTTCAACCTCGTCAGGTGCAAGCACATGTGATGGATCTGGTTCATATTTCCTCAACATAGAAACATGAAACACATCATGAATAACGGAGAGAGCTGGTGGCAATGCCAATCGGTACGCAAGATCACCAACTCGATCAAGAATCTCATATGGACCAACATAACGAGGAGATAATTCCCCTCGCATGCCAAATCGAACAGTGCCTCTAAAGGGAGATATTTTCAAAAATACTCTGTCACCTTTATGGAATTCCAAGGGTCGTCTTCGTTTATTCGCATAACTCGTTTGACGATCCTGAGCAGCTTTCATCCGCTGTCGAATCAACTGAACCTTATCGTTCATTTCCTGTATCATTTCAGGTCCAGTCAATTGTCTCTTACCAATCCCATCCCAGAATAACGGTGATCTACATCGTCTCCCATATAGAGCTTCAAACGGTGCCATACCGATACTCGTCTGAAAGCTATTATTATAAGAAAATTCAATTAATGGTAAGGCATCTTGCCATCCCATTCTGAAATCCATCACAATCGCACGTAACATATCCTCTAACGTTTGAATCGTACGCTCAGTCTGGCCATCAGTTTGAGGATGATACGCAGTACTCATAGCCAAACGCGTACCCATCGCTTCCTGAAAACTACCCCAGAATTTAGAAGCAAATCTGGGATCACGATCAGATACAATTGAGACTGGCACACCGTGCAATCTCACGACATTCTCGATGTATAAACGGGCCATTCTCTTATAGGGATAAGTCCGCTCATACGGAATAAAATGTGCAGATTTCGAAAGCCGATCAATAATCACCCAAATAGCATCACAGCCCTTGGGCGAACGAGGTAAATGAGTCACAAAATCCATAGCAATATGTTCCCAATTCCATTTCGGGATTTCAAGACTATGGAGTAATCCTCCAGGTTTCATTCTCTCGACTTTCACTTGCTGGCAGACAAGACATTTAGAAATAAATTCAGCAATGTCCTTCTTCATACGTTTCCACCAGAATTGAGGTCTCAATGTCAAATACATCTTCCGACCTCCAGGGTGAATACTGTATTTGCTACAATGTGCTTCTCGAAGAAGGGTAGATCTCAAATCAGAGTCGTCAGGAACTACCAGCCGATCGTTAAGTCGTAAAGAACCATCAGAAGAAATCTGAAATCCAGACTGATGTCCAGCAGATACAAGTTCTTTCGACTTTTGGATCTGAGCATCACTTCGTTGGGCCTTTCGTATTTTAAATATCAAATTCGGCTCAATTTGCAATGCTGAAACAGTGACAGAATTCCAATTCGAGTGAAAAGTCCAACCAGAAGTACATATATCCTCATGTACCTTGGCGACATTAACAGAAGCTAAAACAGAATCATAAACCTTACGGCTCAGGGCATCCGCAGTAACATTCACCGATCCAGGGTGATATTGAATCTCACAATCAAAATCCTTCAGGAGATCCATCCACCTGCGTTGCCTCATATTCAAATCAGATTGAGAAAAGAGATATTTCAGACTTTTATGGTCTGAATAAATAACAAACTTTTCTCCGTACAAGTAATGGCGCCAAATCTTCAAAGCAAACACAATGGCGGCCAATTCAAGATCATGAACAGGATAACGTGTTTCATGAGATTTCAATTGACGAGACGCATAAGCAACCACTTTGCCATGTTGCATCAGAACACAGCCCAAACCTTTACCAGACGCATCTGTACAAACCACAAATCCTCCGGTACCTGAGGGAATAGTAAGCACAGGTGCTGTGGTCAATCTCGTCTTTAATTCAAGAAAACTAGCTTCACATTCATCTGACCAAATGAATCGCTGATTCTTCTGTGTCAGTTGAGTAATAGGTTTAGCTATCTTCGAAAATCCTTCAATAAAACGACGATAATATCCAGCTAAACCCATGAAGCTTCGAATCTCAGGAACATTCGTAGGTCTCGGCCAATTCAATACCGCTTCGACCTTCGAAGGATCAACAGATATGCCATGTCTCGAAATGACGTGGCCCAGAAATACCACTTTGTCCATCCAGAATTCACATTTGGACAATTTCGCATACAAATGACTAGTACGAAGAGTTTGAAGTACCAGTCTCAGATGTTCAGCATGCTCCTTTCTCGATTTCGAATAGACAAGAATATCATCGATAAAGACGATAACGAATCGGTCTAAATAATCTCGAAAGACCCGATTCATCAAATCCATAAAGATAGCAGGAGCATTCGTAAGACCAAAAGGCATAACCAAGAATTCATAATGGCCATACCTCGTACGGAAAGCGGTCTTGGGCACATCTTCGTCTCGAACACATACTTGATGATACCCAGAACGAAGATCAATCTTCGAGTATACAGAAGTACCCTGAAGCTGATCAAACAAATCATCAATACGCGGAAGTGGGTACTTATTTTTCACAGTAGCCCGATTTAGTTGCCTATAATCGATACACATTCGCATAGTACCATCTTTCTTTCGAACAAATAAAACTGGAGCTCCCCAAGGCGATACACTCGGTCGAATATATCCCTTATCGAGAAGATCCTGTAATTGTTCTTTCAATTCTTTCAATTCCAATGGTGCCATGCGATAGGGAGCTTTAGATATAGGTGCAGTCCCCGGCACAAGATCAATACTAAATTCAACTTCTCGATGAGGAGGAAAGTCAGGAATCTCATCGGGAAATACATCCGGAAATTCTTTAGCAACAGGAATCTCAGATAAAGAAGATTCCTTCTTCGAAATATCAATAGCGTAGATAAGATAACCCTCATCTCCGCTAGTCAAAAGTCGAGACATTTCCAATGAAGATACCAATGGAATTTTGGCTTGGGAACCCTTGCCATAAAAATTCCACTTAGGTCCATCAGTCGGTCGAAATCGAACCACTCCGTGACAACAATCAACGGTAGCTCGATTTGTCATCAAGATATCCATGCCAACAATACAATCAAAGTCGTGCATAGGGAGGACAATTAAATTCAGGAATATCACATTATCCTCATATATCAATACACAATTATGCACAACTTTCTCAGACAAAATAATCTTCCCTGCTGGCGTGGCTATCGACAAGGTATCATACAACGGGGTACACTCAATATCGTGAGATGCAACAAATGCATGAGATATGAATGAATGAGATGCTCCTGTATCAAATAAAACACGTGCAGGATAATCGCAAAGCGTGCAAATACCTGCAATCACACCTCCAGGAGCTTCTCTCGCCTGATCCTCAGTCATGGCGTATACTCTCACTTGAGGAGGAACTTGGGCACTCTGACCACCCGGTCCTCGATATCGTGGGACACTCGACTGCTGAAAAGATGGAACAGGAACAGCAGGTCTCATCATACTAGGGCCACCTCTAAATCCTGGCTGGGGTTGAGCAGAAGTCGTACCCCTGTTCGGACATACTCGAGAAAAATGGCCTTCCTGCCCACATTGATAACAAGTACCAGACATACCTCGACACTGCTCGATAGTATGTTTGCCGCCACAATGGCTACAGTAAGGAGCAATCACAGGATTCCCTCGCTGTGATCCACTCGAACTCGAAGAAGACGAAGAAACAGAACCAGTCTTCTTGAACTTCTTACCTCTCGGCCTCAAAGTAGGCTGCTGAGCTGACACCGGTGGTGGAGGAGTATACTGTGGACCTCCTCGCCTAAGTCCAGCCTCGGCTGCCTTAGCTCGTTCAACTGCCTCTGCGTAGCTGGTAGGCAATCCAGAAACAACATATGTATACAAAACAGGATGTAAACCATTTACAAACCTGTTATATTTTGCCCTCGCATTCCCAGCTACGTGAGGTGCATACTTCAACAGAGTAGAAAATTTCGAAGCATACTCTGCAACAGTCATCGTTCCCTGCTGCAGATTATTGAATTCATTCTCCTGAGCAGTATAATAGGAAGGAGGGGAATACTGCTCCAAAAACTGGGCCTTGAAGACATCCCATGTGACTTCAGTCCCGGCTTCTTTCAGTCCAATCTCAGCGGCTTCCCGCCAAGATTTAGCTCGGTCTTTCAGCTGATAGAGAGCAAGCTTCAGTCTCCGAGCTTTAGAATACTCAACAATATTAAATAAGTGCTCGATATCCTTCAGCCAGGCCTCAGCTCTTTCAGCACTCTTAGTGCCAAAGAACTTCGGTGGTTTCAAATCCTGGAATCGAGCCATCACCACATCCATGGACAATCCTTCAAATTGTCCAACCATCCGCTCAGTATTACTACTCGCAACTTCATCTGTGTGATCCATCTACAAATCATTGATGAATATCACAGATCGATATCAATCTCATAATCTCATCATTTCATATCATCAATCTCATCAGATACTTACTCAAATCAAATCACATAAGAGCAAGTAATACAAATAAGTCAAACACATACGCACAATTCATTTGTGCCTATTCAAGTGTACACAAGACTCAATAGAGCATTCCCAGCTATGCTCTGATACCATACTGTGTGGGGCCCTTAGCTCCTAATCGTTATTATAACACAATCTGATTAGGTTTAACTAATTACAGCGGAAAACGAGTTTAAAATTTTCTTTTACAACGAGCCCAAAATATCTCTTCTGATATTTAAATACTAAAAATAGTATCTAAGTTCAAATCATAAAACACGCCCACACATAATCAAAACCAATCATATACACACAACTCATATCCTCGGGACATGCCCCGGTATATAGATACATATACATATACTGGGAACACGACATAAACAAAAACCTCAACCCAAGCTGTGGCTCCCTCCAGAAGTACCCTCCCTGGCCTCCTGAAATCCTGGAGTACCTGCCATTGTCCACACACAAAGACAACAACAGCCCCCCTTGGGGGTGAGCAAAGCTCCGTATGGAACAACCAATCATATATACCACAGATATCTAAACAATGATATATGGTATGCAATGCATGTATGTCGTGGAGGTATCGGGTCAAATGCCCATCCACTGAGCACATGTCAAAATCAATCGAATCGCTATCAAATCAAATCAATGCTCGAGCTGGCACACCGGCCGATATGGGAATACACATATGATAGCGTCGACGAAGCGCCATCAATCCCACATCTCATATCCAATCATATGGGGCCACAAATGTCTATGTTTTAAGGGTCATGTAATACCAAACATAGCATTGTGTTCACAAACCCCGGAATCCAATCAAATCATATCAGGGTATCCAAGGATCATAGCTCAACGTGCATGTCATGTATCGATGTATGCATAAAATGATGTGTGTTAACAAAACATTTATTTTATACATCGATACTCAAATCTCAATGTCATGTATGCCACATCAAATCATCAAATAGGCACATAGACACGTATTCCAATCCAATCCAATCAATCCAATCATATATCATATAATACAGATACCTGTCGTATGTTACCCGGTCGCAACATACCTCAGTTCTTCGTTCCAATTGATGTAGCCTGAAGATATTGATATTACACTTTATCTACATCAATAACATATTCATTCCAATCAATAACATACTCCAAAATTATTAATATGAGTTTCAAATATCATTTGAAACTTCAAAAATTCATATCAAATCCAACTCATATCATAATTCAATTCCGACTTCGAATACGAGTTTATTGTCAGTTATTTTACCGCATATATAACCGACACATAATTCTTCAATCTCAATCCAACAATTAAAATTCTCTAATTATAATAAATTAGGAATAATTCAAAATAACCTCACTATAATCATCTCTTCTTCGTTAAAATCATACATTATTCAATAATCTTCAATTCCAGTATGATTTAACAATTTATCGGATTTATTCCAAAAATCGACGAATTTCAAACATCACCAAAACTATAAAATTTATACCTCAAATCGAAGACCTCGTGTCAACGATCCCAGAACTGAAGTCGGTTCGTCGATTGGATAAACCGATAAGTCGCACGATCGAAAAGAAAATAAAAAACCCATTTAGCTCTCCTCTCTCACTCTCTGTATTCGAAACTTTCTGTTGAATTCAATTCAACGAAAGTTTGTATATTTATCTTGTTTTTTAATTAATTTTTTTTAAAATATTATATTATATTATTATTATATTAATAATATAATATAATATAATATAATATAATATATACTATTTAACTCTGTAACGCCAGTATATCCGTTTGGACCAGTCAAACGATCCAATTTTTCAAAACTCAAAACATGAAACTTCTATATCTTTGAGTTTTCTACGTCATATCCAAATCTCAAATCATTTGGACTTCATATGACCAAGATATGTCATATTTTATCCATAAAAATTAATTCAATATTTTTCAACTTATTTACCAAAATGCCATCAAAGCTATTTTAGTCTCGGGATCTCACAAGAAGGAGCACCAAAGATGGTCGAAAAGCCAAGAATGGAATGAACTAGGTGAGGATAAGAAATAAAATCTAGATTATTAGCAAAAGGACGTACTCAACAAGACTTTGGACAAGAATACTTTAACAAGATCAAGATATGTTCAACAACCAAAGAAATTTTGGAAAATCTGGTTCAATTATTTGGGAAAATCTGGTTCTACTATGTGATGGAAGCAATCAAATCAAATAAAACACACTATCTATGGTTATAGAAAAATTGACAACATTAAGATTAAATCTGGTGAGTTCATGGATGACTTCGATGAAAGATTCAGCAGTGTAGTGATTGAACTAGCTGCTTCGGGAAAAAAATATGAAAATAGATAAATTTCTTTGAAAGTGATGATGACATTCCAAAGAGAATGCATTAAGGGAATCAAATGACTTGAACAAACTGGAGTTGCGGGATCTTTTTGCCAACATGAAAACCTATGAATTTGAATTCGAAACAAAAGCTGAATGAGAATCTACCTCTAAGGTGACCAAGACCCTAATTACTACAATCATTGAACCAGTTGTTGTTATCAAAAAAACTGCAAAAAAAATTGGATAATGATGCTATGTCATTATTTGTAAAGAAATTTGGAAAGTTTTTAAGAAATAATCAAATAAACTTTCATAACTCCAACAAAAATATTAGCACAAAAGATAGTCTACAGATGAATACAATGCATGTTTCAACTATGAGATGAATGATGACTTTATAGCTGATTGCACCAAGCTAAAAAAGGATGAGAAGAAATCAACTGAGAGGGAAAAAATGGTATTACAATAAGAAGAAAAAATATAAGGATGACAACAAATCTTTGAAAAAGAGAGATCGAAAAGTTTTTGTGGCTGAAGAAAATAAGAGCAAATGGACTGATTATGTCTCATGACAAATGCAGAACTGAAACCATTAATGATGATGTATTAGATTTAAATCTAGTGAATTTACGCAAGAAGATCTTGTCAATAGTATAAAAGACTTTCTCAATCATTCGAGTAAGTTAAAACTATGAATATGAGTCTGACTTATAAGAAAACTAAGCATAACTAGGAACAATAAGGCGAAGTATAAAATCTAAAGGCATAAATTGCAAAGCTGAAAACTAATAATGAAATAGTTCAAATTGAGCACTAGCAGTTAATTTCCGAAAACAAAAAATTATCCGAGCTGATCAAATTTTGAACAAGTCTTGTGCCTCTTTGGAAAAGATGCATGGATTACAAATGCCATCAAAAGACAGAAAACGTCTCGATTTTAGTAATAATGATAGCAGTCCCACTGACAGTAATACTCAATCATGTGATACCCTTGTCCCACATCTGAAAAATTAAGATTTAAAATGAGTTTATAAAGGGCTACAATGGACTTATATAGCAACTTGGGTTAATCATTTCCCTAAAGCGAGGACGAATACGAAGTAGTTGCTATAGGGGCCCATTGTGCAGTCACGCAGGCCCGGGCCCGGGCTCGGGGCGTGACAGAATGGTATCAGAGCCGGTCACTGACATGGAACACCGAGAAATAAGTGCTATGCGGGGCAAAGTGCTACGTGCATGGGAGCCACCTCTTGAACCTGCGGGGCAAAGTGCTACATGACAGGAGCCACCTCTTGAACATGTAGGAGCCACCTCTAGATTCTCGGTGCTGGTGGATCGAGTGGTCAGGCCGCGACGAGGACGTCGCGTTCTGAAGGAGGGGTGATTGTGATACCCTTGTCCCACATCTGAAAAATTAAAGATTTAAAATGAGTTTATAAAGGGCTACAATGGACTTATATAGCAACTTGGGTTAATCATTTTTGTAAACCGAGGACGAATACGAAGTAGTTGCTATATGGGCCCATTGTGCAGTCACACAGGCACGGGCCCGAGCTCAGGGCGTGACAGAATGATGTGAGAACCGAATCTTGCATTGACATAATTATTAAGTTGTAAGGAATTTAGGTATGATATTTTTGAAAATACACGGAAGTTGGGCATGATATTTTCGAAAATAATAGAGAGCATTGGTTAAGGAATAAATCCCCTCACTTGGCCACAATATTTTCGAAAATATGAAGCACGTATGAAACTCATGATTTATGATTCGAATTTTATGCATGTTTTATTTATTGTGCTCGATATTTCCCCCACTTGCTGAGTATTCCCAAATACTCACCCCCCTTACAACCCTTCCCAGATAAGTCCGAAGAACAGATTGAGGAGGAAGAATCCGAGCAGTTTTGGGGATGGTGAATTCAAGGAAATCGATTATGTTTAAGTTATTATTAATTAGATTTACGTTTCCGCATTAAAACTCTGTCGTCTTAATTATTTCAGTTTTGTAAATACAATGTTATTTAACATTGAAATTATGATATATAAACTGGTTCGGTTTGTACCGTGCTACGAAAAGCTTGTTGTTTCGATTGTGTGATTGTTAAACAACGCCGGTGTCAACTAACCCCGGTCTTGGGGCGTGACATTTAAGTGGTATCAGAGCCGCCAGGTTCATAATCCGAGTGAGAAAAATCGATTTTTTTTAAAAAAAATCGAATTTCGAAAAAAAAAATTCGGCCAAACATCCCCTACGCGCGCCTCCGCGTTTTTCGCCGATTCCGGCCACTTCCGGTAGTGTTTCTTTGATCGGAGACCAGATCTAGGACCTCCTCGATGAGGCGAACAAAATCCCTTAAACAATTTAAGATTTCGCGTTCGGATGCAACGGGAATTTCAGATCTACGGATTTGACATATGAACCCTAACCCGAAAATTGTTTTGTCCAATTACCCTACCAATCCTACTCTGATTATCAATCCCTTTTACCCAAACAATCTAAGATCCATGGGTACCTTTTCCCAAGAATCGATTTCGAGTTCGGATCAACCAATCGGGAACGCCCAATTTTGAGTGAGTCAACCGATTTCTCGCGAGTTGTGGCCAAATTAGGTAGCTTTCCGACCGATTCTGGCCGTGCCACCACCGGTTCCGTGATCCGGGCCCATTCACCAACACAAGCCCTTGCTCCGACCATACTCCGGCGAGTCAACCTGGCGAGTCAACTCGGCCGAGTCAACGAGTCAACCCGCTAATATTATCCTTCTATTTTTGGAAAATTTCGAAAAAATATATATATTTTGATACCCTGCTCTATTAGTTCTTGATATTTTATTTTGTCCTATTTTTTTTGATATTCTGAGCATTTCCTTTTTATTGTTTCTAGGAAATGGAGAGATATCGGATTAGAGTGTTTTAGTGAACCGTTCTTAGTAGTTAATTTCCATTGTCGCTACGTTTTTCTATTCAGTACATTCATTTCATTCGATTGGTCAAATACTTTTAATTCATTTGGATTGGTCATGTTCATTTATTTTCCTGCTTGAGAAATCAATAAAATATTTTATTTGCTCCATTGATTTCAATTTACTTCTACGCAATCTATTGAATAAATCCTACTCGTACAAATTCTTAGAACTTGCGATTATAGGAAATGGTCGGCAGACCCCCGAGGCAGAACCGCAACCCGCGTTACGCTAATGCCAACC
Source organism: Primulina eburnea (assembly GCF_022965805.1). Lineage (NCBI taxonomy): Eukaryota > Viridiplantae > Streptophyta > Magnoliopsida > Lamiales > Gesneriaceae > Primulina > Primulina eburnea. The sequence goes on from NC_133113.1 coordinate 2,883,435, forward strand.
GAGAAGGCTGACAGGAGAACGAGCAAGGGAACGGACCCCCGCCTGCAGTCAACTTAAGCCGAGCTGATCTTATGGCCATAGCCATCATTGTGGTAGCCACACTGCAAGGGTTGGGAAACCAGAACGCCAATCAGCCACCACCACCTCCACCACAGCACGGAGTCAAGTTTCATTATGAATCACTGCGCAAGAATAGGTGCCCAAATTTCAGTGGCGCTGCCGACCCCGAAGTTATCCAGAGCTGGCTCAAAAGCGTAGAAACTCAGTTGAGACTATTTGAAGTCCCGGATGCACTAAAAGTGGACGTGATAGTGCCCTTCCTGGAAGGCAGCTAAATGGTGGGAAGCAGTCTCGCCAGCCATGACCGCTGCTGGACCAATCACATGGCGAATCTTCCGAGAAACATTTCTGAAACAATACTACCCGGCAGAAGTCAGACTGCAGAAACTAAGTGAGTTTGAAAATTTCAGTCAGGCTCCAGATATGTCAGTAGTGGAATATACCTCTCAGTTCAATGCCCTTGGATCATATGCTCCAGCGATATGGCGGACGAAGTTCTGAAATTGCATCGTTTCAAGAAGGGGTTGAATAGCAGGATCCAATCTGCTCTAGCAGTCTACCAACCTGCCAACTTTTCAGACCTAATGGGTGCTGCTATCCGAGCCGAAGCTGATATTCGTCGAAGAGAAGGGGAAAACAGGAACAAGCGACCCCCTGTCAGCCAACCTTCTCAGGACAGACCAATGTTCAAGAGGCCCAATCAGTCAGGTGGACCTCCCTCAGGGCAATTCTCCACCAATAACCATCAAGGGATAAAGCCATGCCCAACTTGCGGCTTCAAGCACTCCGGGGAATGCCGAAGGGCCAGCGGTGTATGCTTTGGATGTGGAAAATTGGGGCACAGAATTGCAGAATGTCCTACCGCCGCCAACCGACCAACAGGGCCGAACAGACGAACTGGGATAAATGCAGAAGCAGGCCCTAGTAAATCCAAGGAGGACAAACCGAATGCCAGGGTGTTTGCCATCACGCAAGAGGAGGCAGACGACGCAAACGATGTTGTGTCAAGTACCATATTTTTTCAACAAGCGCCTGCTTATGTGTTATTTGACTGTAGCGCTACGCATTCTTGTATATCTAAGAGATTTTCTAAGAAGTTAGGACGTAAGCCCGATAAGTTAACCGAACCTTTCCGAATAGCCACGCATACTAGTAGAGCCATTGAAACTGACGAATTTTACAGAGAGTGAAAATCAGTATTGGTAATTAGATTTTTAGAGCCGACTTGATACAGTTGATCATGGTCGATTTTGATATCATCTTAGGAATGGATTGGTTAGCAAGAAACAATGCGGTAGTAGATTGTAAGGGGAAGGAATATCCCTACCTATTCCCAGACCAAGCCAACTCAAGTTTCGAGGACGAAGCTTCTCATAAGGAGGGAGGGATGTGAGAACCGAATCTTGCATTGACATAATTATTAAGTTGTAAGGAATTTAGGTATGATATTTTCGAAAATACACGGAAGTTGGGCATGATATTTTCGAAAATAATAGAGAGCATTGGTTAAGGAATAAATCCCCTCACTTGGCCACAATATTTTCGAAAATATGGCAAGGATTTTGGAGTCAAATATTAGGAGATTTGACATGAATTTTGGTATGATTTTTGGTGCCAAATTTAGCTCAACCCTCCTCACCTATAAATACCACACCACCTCTACTCATTCTCTACCCCATTTTTTCGAAATTCCCTTGTTGAATTTCGAAAGTTTCAGCAGCCATACTAGTCGAAACTCTGCCCGAAAATCGTCCCGAAGTTAGCTTAGAATTCGAACCGAAGCGCTGCCCGGACGAGGAACGAAAAGCGACCCAATCCTCGAAGTTGTGCACCACGTTTTTAACATCATTATATACTGTAAGTGGGGTGTTGTAAAGAATTAATTTCGATTATGCATTCTTCGTGTGTTTTTGAAAATAGAGTCGAGTACATGTTCTTTTCTACTCCTTTTCTTGTGTTGTGTCATTCGGTTTTAAGCATTGTGAGGAGTCGACTGTATATGGGTGGGAATCCCAACCATGACGTACCCTTACGCGATGGGGGATATAACCGCTATACGACCTCGCCCCCTTAGAGGAGTAAAAATTATGGACTGACGTCAGTAAACCATAGAAAGTTAGATAAATCACAGTGGCTAGTAAAGTTTATGCATGTGTTATGAAGCACGTATGAAACTCATGATTTATGATTCGAATTTTATGCATGTTGTATTTATTGTGCTCGATATTTCCCCCACTTGCTGAGTATTCCCAAATACTCACCCCCCTTACAACCCTTCCCAGATAAGTCCGAAGAACAGATTGAGGAGGAAGAATCCGAGCAGTTTTGGGGATGGTGAATGCAAGGAAATAGATTATGTTTAAGTTATTATTAATTAGATTTACGTTTCCGCATTAAAACTATGTCGTCTTAATTATTTCAGTTTTGTAAAGACAATGTTATTTCATTGAAATTATTATATATAAACTGGTTCGGTTTATACTGTGCTACGAAAGGCTTGTTGTTTCGATTGTGTTATTGTTAAACAACGCCGGTGTCAACTATCCCCGGTCTCGGGGCGTGACAAATCATATATGGACAAAGACAAAGCTAAAATGATTATTTTTTTAAGATCTAATGCGATATATGAACATCAAGGACCTGTTTTTCTATTTGAGAATCCTGGAGATTTGATTAACAAAGACATAAATTTTTGTATTAATTATACACATAACAGAAAATACAATCAGCCTAACTAGTTTGGTCATAGATCAAGTTCGGCAGAGTACAACTTTATGAAGGGTAAGTCTCACTGACACTATAAAAACAAGCCAGTTCAGAAAAAATACAGGTTGAACAATGAAGAAAGGAAGGTGAAACAATATTTTGTTACCAACACTTGTAGAGCACAACAAAAACATGTTTTTGCACAATCCTTGACGAACAAACAAAGTGTTCGACCAATCAGGATGATCCAAGTGCTAGTTCCAAAAGGAATAATCCAGTTAGGACCAAAATAAGATCGGGCACCAGTTAGTCATAATTGTTTCTGTAGGATAAGAAAGAAGAAGTGCTGAAAGATTTAGTCCGGTACCTGGACAGTGGATGTTCAAGACACATGATTAGTCAAACCCAACTGTCAACAGGTCTAATCAAGTATGAGGGACCCAATATTACTTTTGGTGACAATGAAAAGGATGAGGAACAATTATTTGCAAATCGATAGCGAAGATTAATTAAATATGAACAAGATGATTCATCCATCTCTAGAGCCAGAAATTCCAAACCAGTTAACCAAGCAGATAACTGAAAATCAAGAAGACTTTGTTGATAACAAAGCTGATCTAAACCCTACTGAATTTAACCAACTGATGATATCTATGAGGACGAACCCTTTACTAAAAATGTTCACAATAGCACTGATAGTGATCCTATCACAAAACCATGCTACAGATGGAGCAAAATTCATCTACCTTCGTTGATTGATAACCCTCATCCCTTAGATATAGACAACAAATGATAAATGAATATTTGTATGTTGCATTCATTTAACAGATAAAACCTAAGAAAATTGATGAAACACTTATGGATAGTAGTTAGATTGAAGCTGTGTAGGATGAAATTAAATAAGACATAATGTTTAGTAACTAGGCATGATAATCAATCAGTTATAGGAACTCGATTGGTTTAAAGAAATAAATTAAATGAAGAAAGAACTGTAATTAGAAATAAAGCCTGATTAGTTGCACAAAGTTTAGAAAGAAGAAGGCATATATTTTGATGAAACATTTGCTCTAGTAACTAGATTTGTGGCAATTAGAATTTTCCTTTCATATCCTGTTTATAAAAATTTCAAAGTGTTTTTTCAGAGAGATTTCAAGAGTGAATTTCTGAATGGACTACTGTAAGAGGAAGTATATGTTGAACAACCTCGAGGTTTTGTCAATCATACTTTACCTAATCATGTGTTTAAATTGAACAAAACTTTTTATGTGTAAAGCAAGCACCACGAGCCTAATATGACATTTTATCACAATTTTTACTTGATCATGATTTCACAATTAGGTCAGTTGACAAGATTATGTTCACTTTTAGAAAAAAATGATCATAATCTTTTTGTACAAACATATATTGATTATATAATTTTTTGGATCTACTAACTCAAAATTGTGTGGTAATTTTTCTAAGATAATGCAGGAAAAATACGAGATGAGTATGATGGCTAAGCTGAATTTCTTTCTGGGATTGCAAGTGAAGCTGTTAGACTCAAAAATCCTTATAAACCAAGCCAAATACACCAAAGAGTTGCAGAAATAGTTTGACATGAAAATTTGCTCTGCTAAAGATGCCCCAATGAGATCATCAGCTAAGTTAAACAAAAATGAAAGGAGAATCTTTGTTGAGGCAACACTGTATCGATGTCTCATAAGTTCCTTATTATACCTAACTGGTATCCAACCTGATATTATGTTTTTTGTATGCATGTTTGCTCGTTTTCAATCTGATTCTAAGCAATATCATTATTTAGTTTCTAAAATAATTCTTAAATACTTGAAAAGAACTCAAAATTTAGGTCTCTAGTATCCCAAAGATTCTATTTTCAATTTAGTTGGATATTCAGATACTGATTATGAAGATATAAATTAGACAGGAAAAACACTGGTGGATTCCGCCAATTCCTTGGAGATCAGTTTATTTCATGGTTTAGAAATAAAAAAACTTCCATTGCCACCTCTACTGCAGACCAGATTTTGGGATTCGTTGTGCTCAGTGTTATGGATTTGACAATAACTCTGAAGCTCTTTAGTGTAGACATTACTTAGTTGATTTAATTAAGCTCTTTAGTGTAGACATTACTTAGTTGATTTAATTAAGATCAGGAAGCTTAAAAGCATCTTTTCTGAATAAAGGCAGAACTAAGATCCTTCATGCCCTACTGCCTTTGATGAAAGTGTAGTATAAATCAGTAAGATATGGATTGGTGTCCTTGCAGCTCAAAGTAAAAAAGTAGGAGAATGATCAACAATTGGTCATGCCAACTGAATCCGATCTAGAAAATCTAATTTAGCCAGAGTCATCTTCTGGTCAGCCAGACACCTCAGCCCAACTGAAACAATCTTCTGGTAATGTGACTCATCATACCCCTACATTGTTTCAAGAAACTCATTCTGGAGCTCCTTCCAAACCAATCATGATGCTGTTGAAAGCATACCTCATACTGAGCCAAATCCAGTTTCTCCTCCTTTGCAACAACATGCCATCTCCTTTCCTCCCATTTAAGACATCATCTTGACTAATGTAGATGAAGTTGCATAATCAATAGCACAACAACACTCTACATAACTTGTTCAAGAGCCTCCATTGTCCTCCATAATTGAGACTTTTCATATCGAACATGAAGCATTTATGCAAGAGGCTGCTGTTTTTCAGCCGGGCTTACCAGACGCCCAATGATAATTAGGTTATAATACAATTAGAACCTATGTTGGCTGGACCTTCAACATCACAAGCACCATATATCACTCAGGTAATCTTTAAGCCAACTACCTCCAAATAAATTCCTAGGCTAATGCAATCTCTTGAGCTTGATATAATTGAAGAACGTACACTAGATGATATTCGTGCAAGTATCAACACTGTTCTTTTGACTAAAATATTTCACTTGGAGACTTTTGTAGTCACAAGCAATTTGAAAAAGCCCACTTCATCAAGGTTTATATATGACCTAGTGAAACTTCTAGCTAACACTCAACTGACGCTTAACGGCTCCAAAAGTTGTAATGTACCGATAATATTCATCTGATTTAATCAGCCTGACTGAAGAATGTAAATCTGACCTTTTAAAAAATAATATGGAATTACTTAGAATCTGACTGTTATGCATTCAGTGAGGTTTGAAATATATGACTAATTTAATCTGATATCAATTGTCCTGAGAGATCAGTTTTCTTCGAGAATTCAGTTTGGCTAAGGTTTTTTTAAAATAGCTAGTTAGCTTTAGTTCGGTCAACCTTAAATTATTTCGTAAATCACCAAAACTTTAATTGTCCAACAAAAAAAGTCAGAATTTCGAGCAAGGAAAAGGTGGATGATGAGAATAATAATGTCCCAAAAGTTTGAGCAAAGTCGAGTAGCATCTAGGCACCTTGTTCGAGTCATTTTTGAGCAACAAGTAGTTTCTTCACATTTTTTTTAGCAAGACTTTAGTAAGTGGGGTTTTCGTTTTAAAAGATTATGTATGCTTTTTAAAGTGACCGAACAAGTTATGCTTTGTTTGTCATTTGAGCATTTCGTTACATTTCGTCCCGTTAAGTTATGTTCAATTTCTGAATTTTTAGTAATGTTATGATTCGAGTTTAAAATAGGAAAGGAGTTCCGAAATATTATAAGATATTATATGACATGATCCATACACGGTGAGACTGTGAGAACCTACCCTTGCAGCCCAATTTTATGATTTGCTTTCTAATAATTATAGTGTAAATATTTTGAAGGAGAAATGTAAGGATACTTTTGGATATACAATATTAAATTGATATATTATGTATGAGCATGCAATTTTCGGAATTTGGGGAGAATATTTGCAAGTTTGGTGTGTGATACAAGGTACAAGGAAATAAGATAAATTAATTCTTGGATATTTCTAAAAATTTAGGGATAAATCCCTCATCTTGGTAGCTAATAACTTATTTGTGAAAGCAATTTCTAAGCCAAAAAAACGTGAGATTTGAGGGCAAATTGGAAGGAAAATCGTGGGATTTTGATGCCTATCATGCATGATTTAGATGTCATATTAAGCTCTCATCCCTTCTCCTATAAATATCACATCATTCCTAGTACTTCTGTAACGCTCCAGATTCGACGACTGTCCTCACTGTATCAAGACGGGTCTTTCCAGCGTGCTTATGTCCTCACTCACACGCACCCTGGGAAACTTCCCAGAAGGTCACCCATCCCAAAATTTCCCCAAGTCAAGCACGCTTAACTTTGGAGTTCTTATGTGATGAGCTACCGAAAAGAAGATGCACCTTCGTGATATGAGTAGTACCAATCAAATCTTTTAAGCCTTCTTCAACTGTTCAGTCCATTACATTGCACAGTCTCGGAATCCCTCTCATTCCCGTGTGGGTCGGTTCATTCATGTTCCCTCCACCTAGAAGCCTGCCAGGAGCCGCTCATTGTCCGTGCAACTGATGGCACCGGCGATCACCCCCCGCCCTCTTCGGCCCCGGGCCTCACAACTTCCCCACACTAAAACTCTAAATTCCCTTGCTGAAAAACTCGAAAATTCAGCAGCCATCCTAGCCGAAACCCTGCTGAATAATTGTCCCGAAGTTAGGCTAGAATCGAGGCCGAAGTACTGTCCGAGCAACCACGAGAAGCGACTCAATTCCCGAAGCCAAGCATCCATGTTTTTAGCATCAATTATACTGTAAGTGGGCTGTTTTAAATGGTTAAACTTTCGGATTATGCATGTGTTCGATTTTATTTAAAATTCGGTCGAGCACCGTCTTCCATCTATACTTTTTTTGAAATTTTGGTATATTTACGTGTTGGCACTGTGAGGATTCCCTGAAAATGGATGGAATTCCAACATATGGCCTTTCACGGTGGGATAGAACCGTTTTATGGCCTCGTCTCATTAGATGATTAAAACTTAGGGAATGACGCCAGTAAACCATAGAAGGTGGAAAAATCGCAGTGCTATTATGTTATGAATATGATGTTTTGATACGAAAAGCATGATGTATGTATGTGTTGTTTTCGAAAACTGTTTAAGTATTTTTATGTTGTGCTCGATACGCCCCCACTTGCTGCATATTTCCCAAAATACTCACCTCCTACAACCTTTCCCAGAGAAATCCGAGGAAGAACTCTCGGAAAATGAATCAGAACACTTTTGGGGCTGGTGATGTGCAAGACCAATAATCGATTTTATTTCGAATTTTATGATTTAATGAATTGTAAGACGCTTCCGCATTAATTACTATTCGTTTGGATTTCGGTATTGAAAAGACAGTTGTTACTATGTTTAAATTATGATTTATAAACTGGTTTCGGTTTACACTATACTACGAGGCTGGTTGTTTTCAATTGTGTGATTGTTAAGCGACGCCAGTGTCAACTTTGAGTTTCGAGACGTGACAGGGACTATAAGCGTTATATGGCTTCAACCCTTAGAGGAGTAAGTTATTGTTGACTGATCAGTAAATGATGAATAATAAGATACAATTTCAATGTTATATGGTGATTATGTTATATTTTACGACATGTTCTAAGCTATGTTTCAAAATCTAGCCACACTATGTTTTAGCTTTTGTTGCAACATGCTATCCGACATACCACTTTTGAAATTTACATTTGTGTGTGTGTGTACAAGTAGGAGTCAACCCTTACTTGTTGAGTATTTATCCAAGTATTCACCCTCACTTCTCTCCCCATAGAAGAATGAAGATTAGTCAAATGAGGATGATCAAAATATGTTTTTGTTGTTGGCTATTCTATAACACGAGGCTTTTATTTTTTTGGATTAAATTGTTAAACAATGACAATATCACTATATTTCGAGCACGGAAGGTGACATATAATCAATAGAATTTTTTAATTATATAAAGGTGACATATAATCAAAAGAATTTTTTTACTTATATATTTATAATTTATTATTATTAAGGTTAATCGAACCGTTCTTTGATTTTCTTAACGTTATTATAATTTTATTGATATTATCGTTTACTAATTATTTTTTACATTATTTCAATTCTGATTATTTTTTTTGGATATTAATATATTTATTTATTTTATTATTACCAATAAAATTATTAATGATTTTTATTATGTAAAGGTTAAGTCACTATTTCAAATATTGATGTTTTCTTACTTTATAAATTTTAAAATAATAAAATTAAAAATAATATGTTAAATCATTGTACAAATAAAAACCGAATAATAAATAATATATTCAAGAATTTTGAGGGTATTTATGTTCTTTTAGCTGATAAAAAGTTCAAAAAGACATGAACAATTATTTTTAAGTGCGTGTTTCGAGTTTTTTTTAAATAAAAGACTTAATAATTAATTAATTTTTTATTAGATTTTTATGTTATATAGAAATTAAACAAAAGAGCCCAATATTATAGGCCCTTATTTATTAATATGAAAAACAAAAGAAGGTTAACAAAATTATGCTTCACTTCGTAATAAAAAATAAGACAAAAATTTGTATGAGACGGTCTCACGTGTCATATTTTGTGAGACGAATCTTTTATTTGGGTCATCCATTAAAAAAATATTACTTTATGCTATCGGTAGGGTTGACATGTCTCACATATAAATATTCGTAAGATCGTCACACACGAGAACTGCTCTAAAAATAATAAACAAAAAACCACAAAAAGAATATAAATATAAAATACAAAAAGGAAAAATTATAATAATCCTAGCAGCCGTCACAATTTGAAGTCTTGTGTGGTTCACATTGTAAAACACTACAAAAAAGCTCTCTCAGCAGGCAAAAAAATGGCGGCCGCGAGAGTTATTGCGTCAGCAAGCGGTGCTCTAAATGCCTCTCTTTTGTCCAGAGTACCTCTGAAAGGAAACCCGCAAAGCCTAAGACTTGGCTTTAGCAACAACAGATTGCCAACGCTGAAGAGGAGATTATTTACTTGCAATGCAATCTTTAATCCGCAGTTTCAGACTAAGGAAGAGGGCCAGCCAGAAACCCTCGACTACCGTGTTTTCTTCGTCGACAATTCTGGGAAAAAGGTAAAAAAAAAGTGGGAATTTGTTACAGTGTGATTTTCTTGATTTTAGGATGATTAATTGGTTATTGAATGCTTTTGCCGTGTTTGATTGTTTTGATTGGAAGGATGGATTCTTGGTGGGTTTTAATTGACTAATCTATGTTCTGTTGGAGCTGGGATTTGTGAAATTTGAGACTGTTGGGAAGATGGTATAATTTGAATATAAAGCTTACTTTTTTTTTTTTAACAGACATATATTATTTTTTTTAAAAGTGCTCCTCTTCATGTTACATCACCTAGTTAGCCAAAAAGGGGACAAAATTACAATCGAACACTAAATTTTTTTGCAAAATTTTGAAAATCCTTGCACGTTGAGAAAACATTTCCTATGATAAACACCTAGATCAAGTCAGTAATGGAAGTAAATTGTTGGAAAATGTGTGCCTATGTTTCTTTTCTCTATTTGCGATACCAGCACTTTTAGATTTAAGCATAATATTCTTTCCAAGATGTGGATTACTGTTATCAAGCTGATGGATACCATTTTTTTCATTTGGCATGTAGATTTCCCCTTGGCATGATATACCGCTACAGTTGGGTGATGGTGTGTTTAATTTCATTGTTGAGATTCCAAAAGAATCAAGCGCAAAGATGGAGATTGCTACTGATGAGGTGTTTACTCCTATTAAGCAAGATACTAAGAAGGGGAAACTTCGATTTTACCCGTACGAGTTTCCTCAATACTTTTTGCGCTTTGTATCATCATGTGCCTTTCCTTAATGTATTTTATCTATTGCTCCTTCAAAGGAATGAAAGGGCTCTCTTTACTTGGAACTCGAGCTTTTAATTTATTTCATTGAACGTGAAGCAAAATATAGTTATCTGATTCATGTTTTCCTTTAAATGTAATACACATTATTAAGCAGTATTGCAGAAGAAAATACTGAAAAGAGCAAGGAGATACAAGCATGATATCTGCATTGTGCTTTAATGTTTATATGTGTCATTTAGCCTATTGAGCCACCCCTCTTGCTTTTTGCAGATACAATATTAATTGGAACTACGGATTGCTTCCACAAACATGGGAAGATCCTGCATTTGCAAATCTTGACGTTGAGGGGGCATTTGGAGACAATGATCCTGGTATCATATCATCCTTTTCAACATCATAGCTATCCTTCTTCAATCAAACCTATTTTAATATGTCCCAAGCAGATGGAAACTCATAAATAAAGCAAGCTAGCTAGCTAAAATAGTCATTGGCAATTTTCTTGTAGTTGATGTTGTTGAGATAGGACAAAGCCAGGCGAAAATCGGGCAAGTGTTGAAAGTGAAGCCCCTGGCCGCTTTGGCTATGATTGATGAAGGGGAACTTGACTGGAAAATTGTTGCAATTTCATTGGATGATCCTAGAGCTTCACTTGTGAATGATGTTGATGATGTTGAAAAGCATTTTCCGGTATGCAAAATGAACACTTTTTGGTGCAAGACTACATGATACTCCTACAAATTTAGTCCGAACTATCATATGCTTATATCGTTGGCTTTATCATGAACTTTTGCATTCTCTATGTCATGAGAGATTAACGTATTTAAATACTTGAGTTGTCTGTTTTTCACCAGTTCACATGAACTCATTGCAAAAAATTTCATAGGGAACTCTCACCGCAATCAGGGACTGGTTCAGAGACTACAAGATTCCTGATGGAAAACCTGCCAATAGGTTCGCTCTTGGCAACAAGCCCGCAAACAAGGTATTATGTCGAACACTGATCAGAAATATTTCGTTTCCTGTCGGATTCTTTTTTTATGTTCAGGTCTTTTATGATTCTCGGTTTGTCAATGATACAGGATTATGCTCTTAAAGTTATCACCGAAACCAACGAGTCTTGGTCTAAACTTGTGAAAAGATCAATCCCAGCTGGTGAACTTTCACTTGCGTGAGGTAAATATAGAGCTTGCGCTCTTGATTTTCTACAGACACCAAAAAGTCTCTTGTTATCATCCTCTTATTTATCTGCAGAGGTAAATATAGAGCTTGCGCTCTTGATTTTCTACAGACACCAAAAAGTCTCTTGTTATCATCCTCTTATTTATCTGCAGAGATCAAAAGAATTTCGTGTATTATTATTATTGAGTGATTGAGGTTTGTTGTTTTTGGAAATACAACTGTTTCGCACTTCTCAAATGTGCTGGCCTACAAAAAGGCTTCGTTAATGAAGGGCTTTGCTTTAGGAAGTCATACAAGTAGTTACTATTTATGTGCCTCTAAACCAAGTGATTTCCCATTCTCACTAATAACTTGCTCATTCAGCCTATGTGAAGTCAATGGTTGGGCCTTGAAATGATATTGCCAGAGAACTTTTGACACTGTAACTGAGCAGGAAATGCAAGATTTTTGGATTGAATGTTGTTATGTCTCGTGTGAGAGGCAGCAAATATAATATCAGTGAGTTAATTAATAAAGAAAATGGAACTGGCAGAAGATTTGAAATTGGTTCTGTACATCAATATAAAAAGCACGGAAGAAGAAAAAATTCACCGCTAGATAATACATAATTCACAGATCTCAGGCCATCTTGACTTGTGAGTACCACTTTTTGCCCTTTTTTTTTCATTCCACAGTTTGATCATCAACCGCAGCAGACTTTGGCAACTTTTCTAGATCCCTTTTCCCCGGTTCAGATGTCGAGGTGTAAAGATCAACAATGGACTTCTTTTCTTTTGATCTTGTTTCGGAAATGGAACTGCAATATGAAACCCATTTTGCTAAGGAAAGTTTCACCAAGCAAATTGGCTCTGATGTTGAAGCCTGGGAAGCTGATGATGCCTGAGACATCGGTCTGGTGTGTCGGCCTAGTGTGAGCATAGCTGCAGTTGGGGCCATCTCTTATCTGATATTCAAGAAAATGGTTCCTAAGGGGGTGGGAGGCTTTATTTATCTGTGCATGAGTGGGGGAAGAACAACCTGTGGGCGCTGCTTTATTTTTCAAAACTACAGGTTGGATTTCAGTGGGAAAAAAATCTGTCAAAGCAAGCCCCCGGAAAAAAAGAGCATTAAAGAGTTTTAAGTTAGCCAATAAATCGTGGCCAATTTTTAAAATTATATCAAAACATATATTTTAAGGTAGAACTATATTATTTTGTATGTCTTTTCTGAGATGGTCACGCAGATAGTCGTGAGACGGGTCAACTTTGTTCATATTTACAATAATAAGTAATATTTTTTTACATAAATAATAATATTTTTTTATTGGTGGTTTAAATAAAAGATCTGTCACACAAAATTGACTCGTAAGATTCTATCACAATTTTTTTTATATTTATTATTGTTTGAATTATATTTTGACTAAAATTTATTTTATTAAATAAATCTATCTAGCTGAACATCGAGAATAGTTATTCGGATCAAATAATGTTTTGTATAGAAGATGCATCACATTTGATGTATATAATAAGTATAAGTTGTGTGTTTGTATGGTTATTATTATTATTATTTGTCAGAATAATTTATTATATTAATTTTGGGAGTTAAACTATTTAATTTACCAATGTTTTATATAAAATTATACATAATTAATTTGTATATTTTTTTTTGAATTGTATTATTTTAGTGAGTAATTATTTTGTAAATTATTACTAATGAGATGACACGTGTAGTTGGAATTCAATTGATAAGTTAGACGTCGGTTTTTATTTATGTAAGCATGTTTGCCATTCTTAAGATTCAATTGTGTCTCACAAATACTTGTTTATTTATGTATATTAAATTTTTTTGACTTATATTCGTTTTATTTGTCGTGATGTACGAATTCGATTAATTGTTTAATCTATGAAAGAAACCTTTAAAATATTTATTTCTATATCTATAAAAATTCGTAAGACCGTCTCATAAAAAACCTACTAAAAAAAACTATAGCTATTTACCAAACATAATTTTTTTTTAAAGAAAAATCATGGCCAACACAAGTGTAAAATAAAAGCCAGCAAAATTCAAGAAAATTATGCTGTTTCAGCTGTCCTCTGATCAAGCAATGGAGTTGAATTTGCCTTGTTAACAACAGCAACTGGATCCTCGTTATCTTCGTCGTAACGATCCACGGTATGAAGGAAAACCCCTGAAAAATTAAGAAACAACCCGAAAACATCACATTTGGTTCATATCTAGCATGATCACAACGCGTTCTTACTCCGGTTTAATTCCTAATCGTCCCTCGTTTCATCGTCTTGACAAGGTGCCCAGAACAATATCTCCATATATCAAAGTATTTATTCGATATCGATAAACCCGTTGAAAATAAATGCTGGCTCCAACATGGTATAAACCAAAAATAATGAGTTTGATGAAAATCATTTACCTACGAACCATATTCCAGCTGCCAGGAACAGAATAGAAGTTAAAATAAGAGCAGTCGACCTCCAATTATTAATTTTATCCTGCAGAGTTAATCCTATATTAGAACTGAATCACCAGAAATTGACAATGTTTCCTATCTTTTAAGATAAGGCGTCTTTGCTGCTCTATCAAAAGTTAGAGCTGATGATATCTGTGCAACTCAAAATTTTGATAGAAACTCAAACACCATATTTCAGTCATTGTGAAAGCATATTGACAAAGAATTTTATTCCCAATAAATGCACCAATTAGGCAATGACAACTCATGAAAATTTAATGCATGAGCTAGGCTTGGTTACCAATCATAGGAACAAGAGTTTACTATTTACTAAAAATGCACCAAAATTAGGCAATTACAACTAATGAAAATCGAACGTATAAGCTAGGCTCATATACCAATTATTGAAATAAACGTATGTTATTTTATTAAAAATTATAGTTAATGATAACTGGACAACACGAATCTTTCAAGATATGCATCTCTCCGCATACCACCTTCTAGTAACTGGAATTATTGCTCCTTACCATGGTCTTATTCTCAAAGTGCATAGTCGGTACAGTAACCATGTTAAGATAAATTGCTATATCTAATTCTCATGATATATTGCCAGTATCTGGCTCGACTGAAATCAAAATCTGAAGACCGACAATGGGTGCTGATTGCTGATTATAATCAATTAAAGAAACAACGAAGCAAACCTGGAGAAGCCCGACAAGGGGAGAAGATGGCACATCGCCGAATATGTGAATGGATACCGTAGATATAGCCATGGATAATGGCCGCAAGCTAGGCTTAACACAATGCAGGCAAACAAAATTTACAGGGGCCTGTAGGCAAAAAAAAAAATCTAAATAAGTCTGGTAACAATTAACATTCACTTAAAATATTCAACATGTTAATTTTACGAAATAGAAGAAATGATAGAGACGATCATGTTCGGCACCCTTTACTCTTGAGCACCCTTTTGAATTCCACAACATAGGATCGAAATACTAATCAAATACCGAATAGGTGACCCAAAAACAGTTGAAATCAAGAAGATAAACAGGAAACATAATACCTGTGTAGCAAACACCAGTAGCTCTCCTATAGCAAAAATAGCCAAAAATGCATAAAGGCTCTTGAAGCAAAAAGCCGCAAAGCAAAATGCTGCTCCTAAAAATGTCGCCACTGATAGAAGCTGATTCAAAATTTGAAGTGTGAGCACTTTGTTGATTAAAGACAAACATATATGTATGGGACTATAAATATAAAAAACCCACGTTTGGTAATTATTTAGCTAGAAAAAAAATAGATTTTAAGCAGAGATTGCTCCCAAGAGGCTTGGGATGCATAAAATGTATTGCAGTAAATTAAGTTTGATTCAATCATACAATTGTTCCATACAAATTTCAAACTGATGAGACAGTAATAAGTGATTGGATTTAGATGCTAAATCAATATGTGAAACTAACAACGAAAAGGCCCACCTTAAAAGCATTCGGTAAAGTGGAAGTCATAAGATCAAGAACAAACCCACCAGCTAAAGATCCCAGAATTCCGCACACAGCTGTAACACCTCCAAACATATAATCTGCATTGCTCTGGATACAAATAAAACATATATCAAGTGTCGTAAAATATGCAAAGTCGATATTGAGTGAAATGAAGAGACCCCTCAAAGTGACAGAAAAACACTAAATGGCTAAAATGACAACACATTATACAGGCCATGAAGATGTTACCATGCGATATATATTATAGCCTGCCTTAGGTCCCCAATAGGAATAGGCACCAATGACAAAATTATAGGCAATGTAACCTGCAATAGCCATTCAAAAGAAAATTACAAATACGAGGTGGCACTCTCAGTTTGTAGTTAATCAGCTAATGTGTTGGTTGGTAACTATTATGTGTCCTTTTCCACAAATAAAATCCACAGAAAGAAGATTTACCCAAAACATTCACCACGTAAACCTTCTCAAGACAAAGAGCTTTCATATCTTCCCCAAAGACTCTCACACCTGCCAACCTAAAATTACAGAAAACTCAGTGAGAAGGGATCCATTCATATAGGAAATTTACTTCTAACCCTTTCGGACGTAAACCTGATCAGAAAAAAACCATTTTCTTGAATAAAGCATTTCCCTTGGAGAAATCAAAATTAATTCTTGAACTAACTCCTTACCTAGAAGGTTTTGAACTTTTGTCTGCAACTTCTTCTCTTCTTGAAAGTTCACCACCTTTTTAACCAAAAACACATTCATAATAATTTCACCACATTCAGCAAATTATAGACCTAAAACATGAAGCAACCAGAAACTACAAAACTAAGAAACAAGAGAAACTCAAACAACACCCGAACTAAAAGGACAAGCAAATTTGTAGATCAAGAAAGGTTTATGAGAGATTTTACTCAAGTC
Organism: Primulina eburnea; assembly: GCF_022965805.1. NCBI lineage: Eukaryota > Viridiplantae > Streptophyta > Magnoliopsida > Lamiales > Gesneriaceae > Primulina > Primulina eburnea. The sequence goes on from NC_133113.1 coordinate 2,900,015, forward strand.
CACTCACTAATATAACATCACAAGTTTACTTAGAACACTTATTTGACAGTTTCCCAAATCAACTAATCATTCGGTACTAATGCATCAATAAAATTTATCCAGAAAAAGTTATCACCTAAATCTCAAGGGTTTGGTGCTCTATTCTGCAAGTATTCATAATATATTAAATCCAATACCTTGATCTTCAGAGCTATCTTCTCCAGCTCTCAATGCTCTTTTAGACTCAGCAGGAGAAAAACCTATAGAAATGTCTTAGAAAATGGCAAGTAAAAAGAAATGTGACCAAAAAATTAAGCAATAGCCCGAGATTTACCTTTTAGCTGTAAAGGCTTTAATAAAAAGCCTAAAATGACAAATGGGAGCATCAAAATAGCCTCCACCCAGAATGCCCACCGCCAACTAAATTGACCAATCTACAAGCAATAACCAAAAAAAAAAGGCAAAGACAAAATGAATGGGTTCTATACTGAGCGTAAAAAAATTTCTTTACAATTGAGAAAGAATCCATGGAAAATAAAAAACACTAAGATGGAGTTTGTGTGGGTAAACACTTGATCTGGGAAGAGCTCATAATTTGCGAAAAATATGAATAAAATATTTTGCCAGGCAGTTGAACATACCAATCCACCATAAACATATCCAATCGCGATACCAGTTGGTATACACATGTAAAATGCTCCCAGCCATATTGTTCTCTGTCACAAGGATACATAGGACCTAGTAAGGAGATTAGGCTGCAACATAGAAGGAGAAGTATGCTGTTGTTTTAAGACCTGATTTCCTTAAGAGTTTATAAGGAAAATTTTAGAATTTAACAAAAATCAAAATTGACATAATCAAGGGCATAGTTCTATATTCGGTATGATGACATAAATCTAACAAGTACATGGTTTGAAAGAGTGCCATATGCAAAACAAGTGAGAATCTTATAGATATCTTGTGAGACGATAATTAAAAATGGACAACAAACCCGAGCGACTGGAGCATTGTCATCGATGAATGGAGCTGCGAGACTAATAAAAGAAGCCTCGCCAACACCCACTAGCCTATAGAAAACACACACATAAAAGGAAAAAATCATAATGATATAAACAAGGAAATAAATAGCACATAAAACTTCTGTAAGATTCAGACAAGCTTTGCTTACATGCGAGCAATGACAATAGTCCAAAAATTATGTGCAATACCACAAAGAGCAACAGCAAAGGTCCATACTGCCAAACCAACTCCAATAAGCCTAAAGGGATTGAAGCTGCAAAGTTCCATGGAACAAGACGGTATATTAATTACAAAAAAATCTTCAAACCTTCAAGCAGGATGTTTCAGATATTTTCTAAGAGTTCAGCTCCTTTTTCCCATCCAGTTTTTGTACACATAAAAAATTGTAGTACAGAGGGAAATCATGAAACTGGAGACTAATATTTAACAGAACCCACGTAGAGAATGTATCAGCTTAACCATACTACAGGATAATGATAGCAGAGAGGAAACACCAAATTGACATGAGACGCATATGGATAGATTGGCCAATCACATTGTGGAGGAAAGAAAATAAAAAAACAAATGATTTATTACCTCTTGGCTGAAGATGCAAATATGGGAGATGCAACAAGGAGTCCCACCATGAAAGCAGATGATATAACTCCATCCTCAAAATTAGACAAGTCAAAATCCCCCCTGAATAATTTTGTATCAGAAAATAAGACATAAATATTACATAACACTTACAGAACTTTTCGGTAGAGTTCCTTTCAGTTATTGAAACATTGGTAATTTGTTAACTAATCACATGGTTTATTTGGAATCAACATATTTGGCCACAGCATCACAGAAATTCATGTAGTAAGAACCGCTAAAAAAATTGTCGCACAACAGTCAAAAAAGGTTACCAATTAAATAAAAAACAATGCAAAATAGAGCAGTGAAACACCAGATTTCGCCCAAAACACTGTATTAACTACTAGTAGAACACTTCACCTTTTCTGCTTCACCTCTTCCTCTCCGCGTGATTGTACTAAGTACTAACAAGATAAACAAATAGGATTTTCACCACACTCTATTCCATTACATGGCATTAAGGAACCAAGAGAGAAGACCGATGCAGTAAGTACTATTATCGGCGGAGAATCATATATCTATTGACACAAATAGTTATGAAAATAAATTGAAGTAAAAAGGAAAGCAGACATGAATGAAGATATCGGAATTCAGTTACTCATCATATATCCGTTGATGCACATAGTAATTAAAGTAAATTGAAGTAAAACGGAAAGCAAACACGAAAGGAGATAGAAGCATTCAATTGCTTGGTATGGATGTTCCAACCGAGACCAGTTTAATCATTCAATATTTGACCTCCTCCATCCCCTTGAATTATTCTCAAAAGGTATAATAGAAAAGGTATGTTATGGACGGGAATACCATTAAAATATTACTCTGACATATCTTCCTTCAGTAATGATGAAACAAGGCACCTTACTACCTTATATTGCATGTTCATTAATCCTCCCATGACAACACAATCAAACTAAATTTATTAGAAGTCATGGGGGGTATGGATGTTCCAACCGAGGCCAGTTTAACCATTGAATTATTGACCTCCTGCATCCCCTTGAATTATTCTTAAAGGTATAATAGAGAAGGTCTGTTATGGATGGGAATACCCATTAAAATATTAGACTGACATATCTTCCTTCAGTAATGATGAAACAAGGCACCTTACTACCTTATATTGCATGTTCATTAATCCTCCCATGACAACACAATCAAACTAAATTTATTTGAAATCACGGGGGCAACAAGTGAAACCCCATCATAGAAACATGTAAAGTTCCCTTTTCCAATCTTGTTGCCTTTCTGAATAAGCAATGGGCGTGAAGATGAGATAACAATACACATAACATAAACAGCATAAGAATGATCAATGATCATAAAAAGGATGCAAGCAAACGGAAAACAAAGAGCGGCCATTTGTAACTCTGTGGATTTGTAACCAAAGTTAATAACTGATATAAGAACTTACTGGATTCCACTACCTCCAGAACATGATCCACTTTCTGAACAAGTTTTACGGCTTCCATTAACACCATTACTTGCTATAGCACCACGATCCACATAATTTATTAAGTTGATTAAACAAAAGATAACAAGCAACCTGCCAAAACAGAAAACGAACAATTTGAAATTTTGATTGAAATCTAATCGCTGGAGTTTACAGATAGAACAGTATTCAGGCACTGACACAAATAACGTTCTTCAAATCAAGTCACACAGATGAGATATTCAGTCAAAACCGTCCATTTAGACACAATTTGTCAACAATCAATGCCCCATACAAAGGTAATAACTCAAATTTCCCTCCCAAAACAAAATTTTGCACAAGTCCGTCGACCAGAATGCAGTACTTCAACATCAACCATTACTAGAAAGACAAACTCCCTAATTTCTTGGATACCCACGAGGGAAAAAAGCTCAAGATTCAAACTTTCTTGATTCCAGTACATTTCCCACAATTCCACAGGAAAATCACAAAATATCACCCCACATACAAACAAACAAAAAACATGAAAAAGGGGTGTAGGCGGCCCAAAAGATACCTTTTAGGTGTAAACCAAGAAGGGTTGACAGATGAAGATATATTAGCTCTTGCCATGTTGTTTCCTGCTTCCTTCTCTGTCTCCGCAGGCACGACTGGAGATGGATACGTCGGCCTTGTGCTCGGGTTTGTTTCCGGGTTTGGGCTCTCATTTGGGTCCTCTGACTTTTCCTTTTCACTCATTGAAAAAGAATCAAACTTCCAACAATATATACCGGTTTTCTAATAATGTTTGACCCGCGTTGTAACTTGTAAGCCACCCGAAGGAGTCCGTGTGGATGGCTTCCTCTTCCTCCTGTCGCTTGTTTTTCACCTTTGGTTATTCTTGTTTTTTTTTCTGCTTTTCTTTTATGGTGTTTAACATAACAATGGAGAATTTGAGATGATTGAGTTTGTTTTGATTCTTTAACAAATAATCTGATTTTTTTGGATTTTATGGCGTTTGATTATTGATTGTTTCCATCTATTTAGGACGAGATAAAGAAATTTTTACCACTATTTACTTATGAGTGAGTCTCATGTGAGACCGTCTCACGGATCAAAATTTGTGAGACGGGTCAACACTACCCATATTCACAATAAATAGTAATACTCTTAGCATAAAAAGTAATACTTTTTCATGGGTGACCCAAATAAGAGATCCGTCTCACAGATACGATCCGTGAGACCGTCTCACACAAGTTTTTGCATTTACTTATTAACATATAACTTATATTTTAACTCGAATAATGAGTTTTGTCTTGTGGATATAGTGAATTGATTTAATGTTAAATAAATTTTATTTCTATGTTATTATTTTAGTCACATCCGAATTATGAAACATACGAATGGAGATTATATATAAGCACCTCATGCAGACGTAATACCTATAAAGTAACGAAGAAAGTATAAATTAAATCTAATGTTTTAAAATTCAAAATAGAGTGAAGAAAAAAAAAATTACTAAAAAATATTAGGAGAAAATCAAAATAATTTATATAATTGTGGAAATGATCCGGCTAGACAGATGATGAAATATATTTAATATACACAATATTTTAATAAAACGGGTAGAAATATAAATCAAGACAGAAAAATAACAAGTCTTGAATTAAATGATACAAAGTATTTATGAAAGTTCGAATGCATTATCATTCTACATCCATATTCTTCTATTTAGGAAAGAATCCACTAGTAGGCTTTGATTTATAAAACTCATGTATAAACTCAGTTCAGTTATGACTTATCACTATCTACACTGAAACTCTTATTATCATATACAAACTCAAACTGTATATTCAACTCTCGGTTCAGATGGATTCACAAGACAACTCTTCAATTGATTACTTTGAACTACTAGAGTTAGTAATGTAGCACAAAATGAACTTTGATGAACTAATATGTAGAATAAGCTCGTGCAAAGATGAACAACTTGACATTGAAAGAATGTTTTTCTTGTTATATTATTTCAGTATGGAATATGCCTATATATATTGGAAATTATTCCAACAGTAAGAAATTTTCCAGCGATCATATGTACTTGCATCCAACAAGAGGTCATTGTCAATTTCTCTTTATAGTACGCAACATTTTAATGCAACTTGTAATAGACAATTTTGGTTCCTGAAAAGTTGATTGATCTTTGACTTTTTAATAAACATTATTATCAATCGGGAGTTGTTGGATCTTGTACATGATCTGTAAAAGACACTTTATATTATAGATATGACTAGCTAGGATCAGTCTGTGGCTTGAGCTTCTAATGCAGTCCGGTTAGAGTTTTGATGTAGCTTGACTAAGGCGGTTCAATCTTGAACCATGGCAAGAACGTTGTCCGTCTTGATTTCATGGAATCCAGCTTGAAACATGTAAAATACACACAAATAGTAGCTAGATCTTAAAACAGCTCGACATTATTTGTTACCATCAAATCTTAGGATATTTTCAAACTAACAATTTCTCTTTTTTTGTGATAACAATTAAATTGCTAGACTAAATACATATGATACATTTGAGCGGTTTAAAAAGATACAACTTGGAAATAATGTATTTCATTGAGTGAATGAAATGATGTTGGAACATCTTATGTTCACAATCTTAATTTTGATGTAAACAAAACTTGTTATTGTATTTTTATCATAGTTACTCACGTGTGAAGTTGTAAATACAAGAAGAAAACTGAAACTAAGTTTAGCCAAACTGAATTTCTGGCGAGCTTCGCTGCTTTAATGATATCTTTCAGCGGGATGATCATATGACAATCCGCAAACTAGACCGATCAAAAAACTCAATTTGGAACAAGTTGTATTTCACTTCAGTGGGAAAAAAATGAACGTTATCTAGGTCAAACCATTCACTGAATTATCAAACTTATTGCACGAAAACAACAATCAGTTGGGTATGAGCAGTTGTGGTATTTTGGCCATATCTCTCAGCTCGGTTATTGGAATGAAGCGATTTAGTATGAGTTGAAAAGATAAGATGATTATCTACAAATCATCTTGAAAAGTCAAAGTCTAAATCAAAGCCTAAAATACTGATAAATGACAATGAATCGACTAGTTTCGCATAAACTGAAATCACCAAGACTGATTTTAGCACACCAGTTGAGCTGCTGACCGGTTGAACTGATGACCAGTTGAATGCTGACCAGTTGAACCACTGACCAGTTGAGTTGTCATTAACAGTTATTAGTTGTTAATACATTTTCTTGAATTGTTAGAAATAGCTAGACCACTTAAAATTATTTTACAAATACGGAAACGGTCTAGTTTATAAACATGTGATAAAATATATTCAATGTAAGCAATATTTTAACACAACGGCTAGAAGATTAAATCAAGAAAGAAAAATAATAAATCTTAAAGTAAATGACACAAATTATTTATGGAAGTTCGAAGGTAATATCATTCTACATCTCCCTTTCCTCCACTTAAAAAAGAATTCACTCAAAGATTTTGATTTATACAACCATTATACAAACTCACTTCAGCTAGGACTTATCACTGGCTACACAAAAACTATCAGTATCACGATACAAACTCAAATTGTCTATTGAACCATCGGTTCATACAGATATACAATATAACTCTTCAATTGATAATTTTGAACGACTAGATTTGGTAAGGTAACACATAATGATAATTGATGATCTGATATGTAGCTTGTGCAAAGTTGAGCAACTTGATATTGAAAGAATAACAATGCTTGAGATCTTAAGATAACATATTATGAAAACTTCGGTCTTGGTGTTTTTTTCTTGTGTTCTTTTAGTCTTGAATCTACATATATTTAATGAAAATTCTTCCGACGATGAAAAATTTTCCAATGATCAAATGTACTTGCATCCGAGAAGATAGTATTGTCAATTTCTCTTTATAGTACGAGTTTGGCTTCTGAAAAATTGATTGATCTTTGACTTTTTAAATATTCTTCTTAATGGAAAATTTTTGGATGGTATACATGATCTATCAAATGTATTTTATCTGATATATATGTCCAGCTAGGATCAATATACAACTTGAACATTTAATATCGTCCGGTTAGAGTTCTAATTGTAGCTTGACTAAGGCGGTTTAATCTTGAACTATGACAAGAACGATGTCCAAATGGATTTCATGGAATCCATCTTGAAACCTATAAATATACAAAAATAGCAGTTGGACCTGAAACAATTAGAAATGGTTTGTTATCACAAAAAATTAGGATATTTTCAAGCTAGTACTAAATTTAATAATACACAAAGTATTTCAATTTATTTAAGTTCAAATAACTATATCAATTCTCAGTTCTTATCCATAAAATTATAATAGATCACCCTCAATGTTTATAATAAAAAAAAATCTTATAAAATATAATCTAACAAAATACTACAAATAAACATGCATTAGGTTTGCCCATTATATGTGAATCACTCACCAATAATAGCAACTTTCTTCATTTTTGCATGTATTTTAATATGATTATTTTTGTTTCTAAATATTCGAAAAAAAATTAATTTTATCTAAGAAAACGATAAAATCTCTAGCAAAATTTACGGGCATAAATCATGAATCAAAATTTTATTTCATATTTCATTTTGTTGGTGTGTATGTAGATACAAATAAAAATTTATATCTTCTCATATCATTCAATAAAAAATTTAAATTTATGTGAAAACTTTACATATTCCATTAAAATAAAAATATTCAAAAGTTAAGCACGATTATGAGAACTAAATTAAGTGAATTTAGAAGGGGATCACAACTACAATTGTCGATGGAGTTTCAAGCCATGACTTGTAATATTGTGTATATGTTGTATTTTTGTACATTATTTTTTTGTTAAATAATTATTTTTAAAGTTTAGTTAATTTTTATATAAAACTATGAACATTTATTTTGAAAATTTGTGTGATCATTTTGTTATATTTTTTTTAGTAAATTACGAAAATTTAAGAACATACTAATGTACGACTCTTTTGCCTCCAAATAGGACTGGCCTTGCATTCAAGGCATGTCCATAGTAGATAATATACATTTGACTCGAGAATTACTTTTGCATTACACAAAAAAAAAATATCTCTCAAATGTACTTTGAAATTGGTATCCTATGATACTATACATTGTGATTATAATAGAGACGCAATGACTTGATTGCACTTTCTGAGGAATTTTTTTTATTGGGTTATGGAATATGTCACTGCCACTTATTTATCGATTTCCATTAACGGACAGTTTCATGGTTTCTTCCGAAGGGTAAGAGGCCTTCGACAGGGTGACCCCTTATCTCTCTTTCTATTTGGTATTTGCTTGGAGGGATTGACAAGGAAATCCACTCTCTAGAAAGATAGTCGAGTTACAAACAATATCCAAATGTGTTCTTTTGAATATCATATATTTGGCCTATGTTGAAGATTTGCGATTTTTCCTGGGGTCAATGTGGACAGTATCCAACAAATTATGATGTATCATGATGAGTTTGGGCAAACAGCCATGTTAAAATCCAACTTACTCAAATCAAACATTTATTTAGCAGGTGTGAATGATTTGGTTAGAGAATAGATATTGCATGTTACGGGATTTCAGATAGGGGTCTTACCTTTTAGATATATGGGAATTTGTTTAGCCACAAAAATCTTTGTATCGCCAATTAAGTGTTTTGGTAGACAATATAGTAGATCGTATTAGAGCATGATCAAGAAACACTTTGTTTTATGCAGGCAAACTTGAGCTCATAAAGGTTGTCATTCAATGGATAGAATATTTTTAGCTTCATACTCTCCCCATTTCGTTTGGTATAAGTGACAAAATATACTTGTTGTGTAAGAAATTCTTGTTACCAAGTAACCATCCACCGATTTACTGGTCCAATTTTTGTGTATCAAAAGAAAATAGTGGAATGAGATTACGAGATTTGTAGTGTTTGTGGAATTTGGTCGTGGAATAATGCTCAACTTACAAAGACATCGTGGAATATTATTAAAAAGAAAGATACCTTGTGAATCAAATAGATAAATCATGTTTTTCTCCGGGGTAAGGGAATGTAAGAATGACTCTAGCCTTGTTAGGAAAATATTTTGATATGTGATGAGATCTTGGTTCATGGCTAAATGAATGGCTCTATAGCTTTGTTGACTGGTTGGTTTGATGGAAATAATGATATGTGCAAAACCTACAGTTTCTTTGCCCCAAATTATGGAAACTAGTTTTGGGACAAACCACTCAACAGCACAGAAGCCAGTGCTATGCAAGAATTGTCTCATGTGTGTGTGCATGTGTGTGCTTGTGTGTGTGTATATCACACGGAGGAGATGCTTGGAAATGCGGCTATTGCAAGGCATATTTTTGAGCAGTGAATGGAGTGGATGTCTACTCAACAGGTCTAGCGGACATAGGAGCTCTACAAAGCATATGTTTCTTTCAAGAAGCAGTGTTGTGATAGGGAAGGAATTGAGGATGGCGTTGTGGGGAAGAGGAGGTTACCGTATTTTCTAATATTCAAGCAACCATATTGGAATTCAACAACACACACTTTGAGAAATAATTAACACATGGTTAGTCAAAAATGGTTGATTTGATTATGTAAGCAACGATGTTTTATTTTTATTTTTCTTCCCTAAACTTCACATACAAATATTGATCCATTCTTCATTTCAAAATTACCCCGAAACACAAAATCCTCTCATCTACAATCATAAGTGTAGAAGTAAGATAAATTATTTAGTATGAGATTTCTTAAGGAGTGTTTATCCTTGGAAGGAAATGATTAGTGAATAGAAAGTGAGTGTTAAAATCAGAGTATTCTGAGTGAAATATTTTGTATTCTCAATTCTCTTGTTTTAATTGTTATTAATAAAGAAGTGATCTCCTGAAAAAGTTTAGAGTTGATGTAGCTCAATCTTGGGATGAACCACTGTAAATATTGATATTCATCTTATTCATTGTTGATATTACTTATGATGTTCTGCTGCGATATGACCTCGTTTATTACTCTAATATCCCAACAACTGATATCAGAGCGAGATTCTCAAATATTATAGGAATTCCTTGTATGTTTTGTGGTTGCAGCTTAGTCTGAACTTCCACATTAGAAAATGCTTTCTAGACAGTGTTAGGGAAGTGGTTCTTTTGTGTTCACGCTTTGACGATAAATTCATTGGTAGCAGTCACAACAGATGGAGGTATGCACATGCAAGATGATTCGCAAGATGCACTTACCGATGTTCAGCGAATATAAATCAGATGCTGAATAGAACTTCGAGCACGAGAAAGTCTGTGGGTACATCTGACAATTTGTCGATGACATCATATACAATCATATTTGTAACAAGACACATTTTCATACGTTTTGGACGAAGTTGGAGACACTATATGCCTCAAAAAGTGGCAACAACAAAATGTTCTATTTGGGAAAGCTTGTCTAGGTTCGATAAAAAGAAGGACCTCTGGTCGCAGATCATCTGAATAAGATTCAAGAATTCGTGGAGCAGTTATCAAGTATAGCATAAAACTTGATGACGAGATTATAGTTTTGATTGTGCTAACTTCATTGCCGAGTCTTGGGAGACTTTGAAGGTATCACTCATGAACACAATACCAGAAGGAGTCATGGGTATGGATTTAATCAAGAGTCACATCTTGAATGAAGAGATGAGGCGGAGAATCTCAAGGATCATCTACCTCACAGTAAGATGTTTTGGCTACTGAGTCAAGGAGGAGAAGCAAGATCAAGAAAATTACAAATCAGAAGCCAAGAAGAAACAAGTCCTTAGGAAGATATTCCAACATAAAGTGTTATCGCTGTAATGAAAATGGACATATTAAAAAATACTATAGGCAACTGAAGAAAAAAAACATGAAACCGACGATGAGCAAACAAACACCATTGACGAATTCAATATTGTTCACGAGCTAGAGCATGAGTCTGTAAATTTGGCAACTCAAGTAACTGGTTGGGTGATCGATAGTGAAGGAACAATCTACGTCACATCTCGAAGAGAATGCTTTACATCCTACACACAAAAGGGACTTTGGTGTGGTGAGGATGGGGAATAACGACTTATCCAGATTCGTGGGAAATGGAGATGTGAGCTTGACTACCATGGATGGCTCTACTCTGATCTTGAAAGATGTTAGACATATGCCATGTATGCACCTGAGTCTGATATCGGTCGAAATACTTGATGAAGAAGGTTTCTGTACAATCTTCCGAAATTGCGTATGTTAGATTTCAAGAGGATCACTTGTGGTGGCAAAGGGATTAAAGATGTCAAACTGTATGTAGTTCAGGAAAATCATTCTGAAGGTGTAAACTACGCAAGGGAAAAAAATTCAACAGAGTTGTGGCACCGGCGTCTTGGTCACATAAGTGAAAAGAATCTTACACGCTTTATGAGCAAGTAAGTTCTGTCCGGTTTAAAGTAGGTTCATATGAAACAATCCACAAACTGCTTAGTCGGAAAACAAAATAGGATATCATTCAAAATTTCACCTCCTAGTAAAGTCGATAAAATTTTAGATCTAGTGCACTCAGATTTATGTGGTTTGATGCCATTGTCACTTTGAGGAGCGAGGTACTGGGTAACTTTTATCGATGATCATTCTCGAAAAATTTGGGTGTGGACACTCAAAACCAAGAACCAAGTTGCGGAAATATTCAACAATTTTCTAAACTTGGTTGAACGAAAAACATGCATAATACTTAAATGTATTCGAACAGATAATGGAGGAGAATACATTGGAACATTTGATGATATATGCAAAAAGAACGGAATCAGACATCAAATGACCCCACCAAAGACATCATAACTCAAGGGATTAGCAGAGATGATGAATAAAACTTTGACAGAAAGAGTTAGAAGCATGCTCTCACATGTAAAGCTGACTAAGAAATTTTGGGGTGAGGCCGTGGTTGCTGCTGCATATATATTGAATCGTTCATCTTGTGTTCCCCTCAATTACGATGTCCCGGAGCAGGTGTGGTAAGGCAAAGAAGTTTCTTATAATAATTTGCAAGTATTTGGTTGTGTTTCTTATGTTCATATACCAAAGGATGAAAGACATAAGTTACATATGAAAACAAGAAAATGCATATTTATAGGCTATGGCGAGGATCAACTTGGTTTCAAATTTTATAATACAGATCTCAAAAATCCTAAAAGAAATTTTGATGACGTATTTTAGGAGATTGAATTTTTGGAGTCTATGGGAAGTGATAATTCTGGATCTGAACAAGATCTGGAATTGTGGTCTTCAACGCTAAATCCACAACCAGCTGAAGATGAAGAATTGCATAATGATCATGAGGATGATGATGAGATCCGTGTTCACAGTGAACCACCAGCAGAAATTTCTCATGGTACCATGACTATACTTTCTGGAAGAGAAGTGAGACCCTCAACTAGATATTTCTCAAATAAATATATCATGCTAACTCACGGGAGAGAACCAGAAAGCTTCGAGGAATCTATTACCAATGAACACAAGGATAAGCGGATGGAGGCTATGCAAAATGAAAGGCAATCATTGCATGAGAATGAGACAATTGAGCTGGTGAAACTGCCGAAATGTAAGAAAGCTTTGAAGAATAAATGGGTGTTCAGGTTGAAGCACGAAGAACACAGTAGTCAACCAAGATTCAAATCTAGAATTCTCGTCAAAGGTCTCAAACAAAAACATGGGATCGACTTTGATGAAATATTTTCACATGTGTTGAAGATGACATCCATTCGGATTGTGCTAGGATTAGCAGCTGAGTTTGATCTGGAGGTGGAAAAAATGGATGTCAAGACCACATTCCTTCATGGGGATTTGGAGGAAAAAACCTACATAGATCAGCCAGAAGGGTTTTCCGAGAAGAAGAAATAGGACCTCGTGTGCAGATTAAAGAAGAGTTTGTACAATCTCAAGCAAGAACCGAGACCGTGGTACAAGAAGTTTTAATATGTTATAACTCAAAATGGATTCAAGAAAACCACTGAAGACCATTGTGTGTGTGTCAAAAATACATCTGATGATGATTTAATGGTGCTTTTGCTCTATGTAGATGACATGTTGATTGTTGGCAAAAATGCTTATAAAATCAAAGGTATAAATAAGCAACTAAGCAAGATTTTTCTATGAAAGACTTGGGGCCAACAAAAAAAATTATTGTCATGGAAATCCATCGAGATAGTTATGCCAAGAAGACCTGGTTGTCGCATAAGAAATACATTGAGAATGTACTTCAGAGGTTCAACATGGACCAGACCAAAGTGGTTGTATGTCCTCCTACCAACCACTTCAAAATGAAGTCAAGGCAGAGTCCTATTACAGAGGATGAGGAAAAAGAAATGAAAATTGTCTCATATGCTTCAGCTGTTGGAAGTCTGATGCCAACCATGGTATGTACCCAGCCGGATTTAGCTCATTCTGTAGGTATAGTGAGTAGATTCCTTTCAAAACTGGGAAAGGAACATTATGCTGCAGTAAAATGTATATTCATATATCTACGGAGAATCTCTAAGCATAGATTGAGTTTTGGAGAATCCAAACTTAAGCCGGTAGGCTACACAGACATGGCAGGAGATGTTGACTCCCAAAAATCCACATCAGGATAACTCATTATATTTGCAAGAGGGGCCGTGTTATGATAGTCAAAGTTGCAAAAGTGTGTAGCATTGTCAACCACTGAAGCGGAGTTCATTGCAGCAACCGAGGCATGCAAGGAGCTGTTATGGATGAAAGGGTTTTTGGATGAATTAAGTTTTGTGCAAGATCAATACAAGTTGTTCTGTGACAGTCGGAGTATAATTCATCTTGTAAAGAATCCTTCAAAGCATTCAAGATCAAAGCATATTGATGTTCGCTATCATTGGATATAGAATGTATTGGAGAAGAAGTTGTTAAAGCTTGAAAAAATCCACAAATATGAAAACGGATCTGATATGATGGCCAAGACATTGCCAAAATGGAAGTTGGAATACTACAGAACTGTTGCAAGTATGATTTAATTCACAAAATGTGCGTGAGGTGGAGAATTGTTAATATTCAAGCAACCATATTGGAATTCAACAACACACACTTTGACAAATAACTAACATATGGGTAGTCAAAAATAGTTGGTTTGATTATGTAAACGATGATGTTTTAATTTTCTTTTCTTTCCTAAACTTCACCTATAAATGCATCCGTTCTTTATTTTAAAATCACACCAAAACACAAAATCCTCTTATCTACAATCATAAGTGTAGAAGTGAGATAATTGATTTAGTATGAGATTTTTTAAGGAGTATTTATCCTTGGAAGGAATGAGATTAGTGGAGAGAAAGTGAGTGTTAAAAACAGAGTCTTCTGAGTGAAATACTTTGTATTCTCAATTCTCTTGTCTTCTATGTTATTAATAAAGAAGTGATCTCTTTGAGAGATTTAGAGTCGACGTAGTCCAATCTTAGGATGAACCACTATAAATATTGGTGTTCATCTTATTCATTATTGATATTATTTATGATGTTCAACTGCTATGTTACTTCGTTTATTTGTCTGATATCCCAAAAGTATTAAGATGAAGTTCGGAAAAAACCCATTTAACTATGACGCTTGGTTTGATTACATAAGGTTGGAGGAGAGTCTCGGAGATAAAAACAAGATTGGGGATGAATATGAGAGGGTGTTGCAAACATTCCTCCTTCACTAGAGAAGCGATATTGATGACCATACATCTACTAGCGGATCAGTTCTATTTTGTATGAAAAGCTCGATGCCCAGAACGTGGATCGCACCAGAGACATATAGAACTTGTACCTCGAGACAATTCCTCGTGACAAATTTTCGTTTGCGAAGATTTGGTAGATGGCCTCGCAGTTTGAGATATGTCGGTTAGATATTGATCATGCACAACGAATCTTGGGGTCAGCAATTGGTAGGGCTCCCAAAGATAAGTTATTTAAATAGTACATTGAGATGGAGCTGCAACTTGGTAACTTAGATCGTTGTCTAAAGCTGTATGGAAAGTATTTGGAGTGGTCACCTGAGAACTGTTATGCCTGGAGCAAGTTTGCCGAGTTGGAAAGGTCCTTGTCTGAAACCGAACTAGCCAGAGCTCTTTTTGAGCTCACAATCGATCAACTTGCACTGCACTAGATATGCCAGAAGTGTTATGGAAAGCATACATTGACTTTGAAATATCAGAGTCTGAGTATGAAAGAGCTAGAGCCCTTTATGAGAGGCTTTTGAACCGCACAAAACACTTGAAGATGTGGATTAGTTATGCTAAGTTTGAGGCATCTGCTATGGAGAAGGACTCACAGGCCTTAGATGCACATGGAAGCGAAGATGAACAGAAGAGAAAATGCCTTCGGTTTGCTCGAGCTATTTTCGAAAGAGCCCTTAGCTATTTTAGAACTTATGCGCCTGAATATTGGAGGAGTGGTTGAACATGGAAAGCAGCTTTGGTGAGCTTGGGAATGTTGATTTGGTGCGCGTCAAGCTTCCAAAGAAACTCAAGAAGCGGAGGCATGTAGAAACCTAGGATGGCCGGCAGGTTACGACGATATGTCGACTACCTTTTCCTTGAAGAAATACGATCAACGACCATTAAGATTTTGGAAGCAGTATACAAATGGAAGAAGCAAAAGCAGTTTCTGGTGATGATTGATTAGCTCCTCTGAATGATGATTATTTATCTCTATCGATGTTGAATCCTTGTAAACACGCTGTAGCTTCTATGGTTGAAATTAAGGAAAAAAACACTTTTTAAATCCTTGTAGCTAAATATTTTGACATGGATGTTATGGCAACAGTTTTCTTGAATTTGTTGTTTAGACAGATGAATTATATTGTTTGAACTTTAAGTTTAGTTTAGCCCACTGGCACTCCCAAAAAAAAAAAGTAAAACGTTATGTGGGGTATTTTTTTGGTCGGCGGATGAGCTACTGCTACAGGACAAATAATATTTGACATGTGGATGAATTTTCTTTTGGGTCCAGAAGAGTTGTAATATACAGAAATGAGAAGAACCAAAATGATTCTTGGAATAAGGCAGTGTTTCCATGTACACGACGTACGACTGTACTTTGGTAAAAAAAAAAAAAAACTGAATTTAGCAAAATTTGGTATTTTCAGGCTCCTCTTCATATCCTCAATCATCAAGATACACACCTCGAACGGGAAGACCAATGATTTCGTGTTTAGACATGCCTCAGAAACCACTAGGTATCCTCACTGGTAACACCTACTGGATTCTTCATGTAATCTCCGTCGGCGTGAGATTGTGTATTGTTTTCTGCATCAATTTCACAGTACAGGACGCCATTAGCTTCTTCGTCATTCAAGTCAAGCTCGCTATCATAAGACTGATTTGTACTCGTGGGTGAGTCCAATGTTACGTCTTCATTTGCTCGTTTAATCATCCCTAGTTCACCTTCACTAGAATAGGGAGGTGCACCGATTGAGTCCACCACTCTCACCTTTCAAAAACAATTAAGTCGCATTGAAAAGTTGTGCACCAAGCTTGTATACAAATGCAATAGCACAATAATACATCAGAAGCTGCAATCCTTGCAAATTTCAAGGGGAAATTTTAAGGGGAAAATTTTCAATAATCCAGGGAGTGTTGTTGGAACCATATTTCCTAAAAAGCTCGCTTATGAGGGATGGTTTGCAAAAATTTACATTTTAAAGTTCTCCTTAGCTTATAAGTCGGAGACTAGGGAATGTACGTCCCAACTTAATATATATGGCATATGCGCTGACGTCAATCAGGTGTTGTGCAGAAAAATGCCAGAAAAATCACCCAAAACCAATTCAACCAAATATAAAAGGGATTTGAAAACTATCATGTTAGAAACCACTTTTTCTAGAAGTTAGAGCATATGCGAGATAGCTGTGATATGTGATTAAGTGCATTAAGTACCTGCAATGGCTTCATGACATTCAACTTGGGATCATCAGTCCTATCTAAAGCGTCTTGAGCTTGTGACTCCATGGAATCTCGTACAAGCTGGCTCAGAAAGCTAACATCATCAGACATAACACCAAGTCCCTTCAAAAGTTTAGAGCCCAGCTGTAAACTTGACTGCAAAAACAAAAAACAAAAAACCTGAGTCTAAACGCTTGATCATTCTAAAATGTTCCTCGTTAAGAATTGGGATCAGGATACCTCTGCATTTTCAAAAATCGCATCAGTTGCACCTGCTTTCTTCAAATCTAAGAGGTGCTTCATGTCCCGAGCCCAAGCATATATAGGAACCTGTGATGTCAAATGTTAAAGAATACAAACATACCAAACGAAACCTAAAGCTTTGGTAAAGCATTCAAGTAAATTTCTGTATGAAATGCCAATCTTCACGATTAATAGATACTAATTAGCAAGCCAGGGATTTAAGAATATGGATGATCTTTCACCTTCCAGACATGAACAAGTAAATTGGCTATTCTGTTCCTTTGGTAGTTCCAAATTTTTATCAAAGTTCAGGTCCAACTCCCTCCCCCTTCGCAAAATATTTTGGCTTAATATATACAATATTTTGGGTCTGGCCTACCTAATCCCATTTGTTGCCTGTTTTTTTTAAGTAAGAATGAAAATGGATGGTTTCAAATACAGACTAATTTACCCCAGGGAAGGCAAGACGAATCCTCTGAACAGCCTCGGTTGTTTTCTTCTTCCCTGTATACATGACCATCACTGCTTTGGGGGAACCGATACCAGCAGACTGCAAAACTGCTGGACGGGAGCCATCACCATAAAGGACTGGGAAACCAAGTTTTCTAGATGCCTGTAAAGGTAAAAACAAAAAAGAAACTTCTTATCAAATCATAAGATAAAATTTGTCTTGAACACAGAGAAAATATGTTTTAGATTCATGGGAAAGTGCTGAAAAATTCTAACATAATCAACTTTTTAGTATTAATTTGAAACAATTTCCAAGAAAAGCACGACAACTAAGATCTGATTCCATTAAAATTATTGCTAGGACCATGTACTATGTTATCTTTTCCTCTCAAAGATATGGGGGCTGTAAGATTTTACAACCACAGGACCATATTACCACTAGACAAGCAAGCACTACACCTAAAAATTTCATAATTATGGTAAAAAAATAATAAAAATTCTTTTTAACATTTTTGGTTCCTTGCAAAAACCGATATTTCATATTCTCATTGATTTTCTCAACACTTACCTTCACAACAGAGGGGTCAAGATCAAAAGCAATATATGGCCATCCTGCATTACCATCTATCCCAGAAGCCAATGGAGTGGACAAGAAATTGGCAAGAACCTTGAACAGGAGAAATTGTCTATCAAAATCGATTAATGCAGTTCAGCTAAACAAATAGTTTATAAACTGCTGTACCTGAGCTTTTTGTCCAAATCCAACTATAACAATCGGGTCGCTGGCATCAAAATTTACTGACTCATCGGTTTTCTGCATCATCATAATGTTTTAATCAATAACTCAAAAGTATTCATTGACAAATTTCAGATAGGTTTGCTTCTTAAGAAATTGAACTAACAAGAGAAAAACAAAGCTGTCTTAGCACTCATATATCAGGATTTCACACCCTGTAGATTGCCCAAAAATGCACCGATGAAAGATACAAAGGAGTGACATGTCCTTTAGCTAATCATTCCACTAAGTGTTCTCTGTCAAGAATTTGTTGCCAGTATGGATGTTTACACCACAAGATAGTTGTTTTAGGTACAAATTAACTTGTCTAGTTAATTGAACCATGTTAATTATTGTGTTGGTTTTCAGAGACTTACCCTCTCATTTTCAAACTTTTCACCAATAAAATCAGCTGCCTTTCTTCCTACGTCATTGAGTAGGGGGGTCAGTGCCATAGACAGAACAACAACAATTATGAGAAGTTTATTCAGCTCAAGTGGCAGCACGCCAAGCCTATGAAAGGGTATAAAAGTTAGCCTGTAATAGGAAACCCAAATAAGGATCATTGCACTCAAGCAAGAAAAATCACAAGTTACCTGTTTGCTAAAGAGAAAACAACAAATCCAAATTCACCTCCCTGGGAAAGAAGCAACCCTATCCTTACACTCTCTTGGAGAGTTAGTCCAACTCGTGGACCTATTGCTGTTATAATCAATGTCTTGATAGTTATCAACCCCGCCAAGAGTGAAAATACATTTGGCCATTCTCGGATAAGAAGCTGTCCAAAACAAGTACAATTGTAAAACATGTTACCAACTTTCTAAAGGACAAACGCGAGGTGAAAAAATAACAGTTGTGAAGAAGTTTATGTGAAGAAAAGGTAGTTGCTAAAGGATATATTTTGTTATCAGATTTGATATTAAGTGACAAATTTATTCTAAATTAAGAGAGGATTAATATAGTTAGCCCTCTAGGCATTATGCAGTGAATTTAGACCTTTGTGTCTGAACCACATAAATTTTGCAATCTTACATGCTAGCTCTCTTCACTATAATTATACCTTCAATAGTACTGAAGTCACTCATTAAGATGAATTAAGGTAAGAGACGATAAAATTTAAGCTGATGAAAAAACAAATAAATACCTGTGTATCAATAGAAGTCCCAGTCGTCAAAAAAAATAACCCAAGAAGTAATCCTCTAAATGGCCTAATGTCAGCTTCAATCTGCGTGCGGAAGTTTGTTTCTGCTAGAAGGGTCCCAGCTAGAAAAGCTCCTAGCTGCAAATGAAATACAGGAACATTCTCATGCTTCGGGGCCAAATTACACAAACCTCTCAAAATAACATAATCACATCTACCTATACCAAGGTTCAGAAGTGCTAACAATGCACAATAAAATAACTTGTTCACATCAACCTAATCTCCAAATCTATCAAAATGTTAACATCCTCTAGGGAGACAAAGAATGTCCATAATTTGGACATGTTTCAATGTAATATACCCTAAACAAAATTGAAATCTTAAACTTGACAAGTGTGTTTATATCAGTCCTATCTCCATCAGTTTGCAAAGATACGAAATCAAACCGTGTCACTGAAGCCCAACTTCTGTGTTATAAGTGATGTCCCAGAAACAGTCAGCAAGCAGAGGGCAACAAAAGCTTCTGAACTTCTTGTATCCGCAACAACCTGCAATCAACAACCAAGATACAACAACCACAGCATAAACGAGAATGCATCTGCAAATTTATTCTCCTCAAAACACACAACCTCAAAAACCCGCCTCAGAAGAAACTTTCCTCCTAGAGAAAGCAAACCTAGTCCACCTAAAGCTTTTAAACTTGCTTCAGCTAGCATTGGCCAAATACTTTCTTGCGTGAAATTCTGCAGATTTTACATATCGAAGTGCCAGTAGAAGTTGAGTTAGCAGCATTAGGATGCTTGAAAGAATAAGTATTTAATCTACCTGGCTTTCCAACACCGGCAGTATAACAAGAAGCGGGACAACAGCAATGTCCTACAAATATGCATAGTAATAGACTTCACATGTTAAGAAGAATTAAGTAAGACTGGCTCGACAAGTTCAGGGAAAAAAAAGGGAAGCAACAGCATGACAAGAAATATCTAGAAAATACATGAAACGAGTGACAAAGAAACTGAAATACAGAACCTGGAATAAAAGTATGCCCAGTGTTGCCGAGCCAAACTTAGTGGGAAGTTCTCCCTTCTCTGCGAGAAGCTATATATTACATGTAAGAATAATGTCACTAAGACTCAAGAGGCAGATATGATGGTATTAAACCATCTTAAAAGACTGAACCAATGAACCAATGAAGTGTACTCATACAAAAGGGCCTTATATATTAGCAATTTGGTCGTATCAAAACAAAAGTAGTCTCTTCATTTCTTAATATTAGAGATGCTGCGACTGAATCACAAACAAGCATCATATTGAAGAAAAGTAATCTGATACAGCCATATCCCCTAAAACGCATACAGATTAAACTTGATCATATTACAGTCCACAGCCCCCACCACCATCATTATAAGTAAAGAAATACGATTCAAAGGTCTTCAAAATGAGGATAGTTAAAACTAGTGTCAGCACATGGTACAAAACTATTAGCATTAGCACATGGTACAAAACTATTAGCATGCTCAATAGCTCCTTGAGAAGAAAGCTAACTACTTCAAGAAAATGATAATATTACATCTTGTTGTTAGGCTTTAGACACAGCAATATGTTTCAAAATGGCATTATAATAGCTGAATATTTTGTACTAAAGATCACACTCTCAATTCTAAACAACAAAAAATGTATATGTGTTTACATGACAGACACAACATTGATGCGTACAAATAACTGCTTTGGCCAAGGAATCGCTGACTCAAGTATGAGTGCTCATGGTTTAAAATTTTAATCCAGTACTGACATATTTATTCATACCTTATCTAATTAATTCTTCATAAAAGAATATCTAGAATTTAAAGTGAGACATAGTTCCGAAAGAAAAAACATGCAATACAGCAGTTTATAATCATCATAATTTTACGAACTAATAATTTCCAACCGGTACCACAAAACTCGACAATCATACTATTTCTTTTTGACATAAGAATCAAATTATTTCATGATGAATTAGTTTGCACGTAATATAGCTTTATATATGATAAAGGTTCAAAAAGATATTCAAATAAGAGTTCCATGCGCGCACTACCACCTTAAAAGTTAAACATCTTAGATTAGATGGCACGAAATGGAGATTAAAAAGTCAATGAAATATTCGAGAAAAATCAGGCATCTTTTAGAAAGCAATGTGCACTTTTATAAGTGGCCGAATAAAAAAAAAATCCTTTCCTCTAATCATTTAAGCTGAAATACCTGAAGAACAAAGGCTGAAGATGACAATGACAGCGCAGCACCAATTACAACAGCTTCATCGACACTTCGGATATTGACCTACAATTTTTGACAACCACCTTGCAGGTTTAACAGAAGATAATAACAGTAACTTAAAAGGTAAATCAAGACATCAGGCATCTCGGTGCTTAACTCATACATTATATGTTTAATGCATGGAAAAGACATCAATGCATGAGGTTACAATAATTGACTGTTGACAGATCAGTAATAATAATATGCACGAGTATTGTAACAGGTTACACACTTAGGAATTCACCTGTGAATATTAAATAGGAAGAGTGTAAACACTGATGACGCAGCTCTAGAGGATGTTAAAGAAGAAATAATTGTAAAATGAGACAATTAAGGGATTGTTAGCCATTTTTTTTGGTCTTTTGAATAGATAAGAAAACAAGCATAAATCAGGAAAGTTAGAGAATTTCTAATTTATTCTGATTTTTTTGTCCTAAAATATTTCTAGAATTGCTCTCTGGTCCTCAAAATTAGTCTTAGAATTGCTCTCTAATTTTCCTAATCATCTGTACCACTGTCCTTGAAGAAAATATTCAGTTTTTATTTCTCTATTCTTCTCTCCTTTTTCCTACACGTCATTCAGTCAAATGCCAATTTGACATAAGCTAGTATGATTGATAAATATCAACTTGCCGCAGCTGGAGAAAAACAACAGTATTAGCAATTTTTCGAATTATTGTTTCAAAATTTTGTCAACCATGATTGAACTCCCTGTTTTCGAACAGTGAGCTGGTAAAAAAAATTCTTACCAAGTCAGGTCTTGAGTGAAACAGAAACTCCAAAATTTTTGTTCCGACAGCACCATTCGGGGGAAGCTCAAACGCCGTGAAAGCGAGAGTTGATAGTAAAACCTTCAATAGAGAAAAACCATAAACAAAACTGAGTTATACAAAAATTTACTCGCATTCGTACAATATTACAGCTGAAAGGGTTAGGATGTTCGAGTCTCCACCAGAAGCTTAATTTTATAAGAGATGTAAAATGTGGGAAAAAAACCAAGATATTGTATTGAGGTTTTATTAGTTAAAAAGAGAAAACGCATTTTCCTACACAAGAAAAGTGAGCTTTGGGGATGAACATTTAGTAGCTGAGTGAGTATACTCTACATGGTAATCACATCCGAATGAAGAGTCATAATTGGGGTACAAAAACCAAATTGTGGCCAGATCCCGGCCAGTAACGAATGATGTCTCTTCAGAAAGGATAATAAAATAACAATCATTTCAAGTGAAGAACATAAGAAAACACAATTGGCAATTTGGCATCATTATGGCAAAATGTGCATGCCTGCATGGGGAAAAACGTGGGTAGAACTGTGGATTGAGAAAGGACTTGGGGCAGGATACATATTCCTGATTGATGATATAATGCAAGCAGAAATGCACCAGGGTAGACTTTAATAAGTGGTGGCTCAAGTGAAAGGTCAATGATACGATGAATATTTTGACATAGGAGAAAAGAAAGTAATCAAGTGCCTGCACCTAAATGGGCAGTAGTTGACGCACTGCTAAAACATTCAGGCCGAACACAGATACGCAAGTTGGAGACCAGCCAACTTGACAAGATTCACATTATGTGTCGGCTTTCAAGTTCAAGAAGTCCAGAACCTTTTCATGTTTTGATGTTCCTTAAAAAGTCCAAACATACTCTGTGATATGTTTGCATGAACAAGTGTTATACTACTAAAATGAAAATAAAGCAACTATAGCCTAGTCCATTGTTTGAATTATTTGCATTTTTAGAACAAAGTTTCCCCACCCTATACCTCACAGAGGCCAGTTATGGATTTATCTAGCATATTAAAACTCTATCTTCTCCACTGTCCAACACTTTTACTAGTAAACAGTTCGCGTGACAGTATAAGACACATGTTTTTTGTTATGATTTTAGATTATTTGATTAGCTAGATAGCTGCGAAAACATACCTGAGTTAGCCCCAGGCCAAATGCAAATTTTGCAAGAGCTCTCAAGCGATCAAGTGAGAGCTCCAAACCCATCTCAAATAACTGCAAGAAACATCTGTTAGTTGACAATTTCAGATAACATTTTTCACTAGGAACTTGACGATATTAAAAGCCTAAACAACTGAGAAAACTGACTTCAAAATATCACAAACAATAAAAATTTATAACATCTTTACATATGGAAAATTCGCATACCAGTCATAAGACTATTAAAAATATTCCACAATTCAATACTCAAAAACAAAAAAAAATAACATTATTTGTGACCTACGTAATCAACAAGTTGTTACATTGCATTTATGCTACCAAACAGCCATTTTATACACTTCCAAATTTATCAAACAAATTGTACACTGTAAGCTAGAAGTAACGAAAGCTGTATGTGTCTTTCAGTTTTCAAACCTTTGTTGTTGCCTCCTTGTGTTCGAAACAAATTTTCAAGCTTGATTATGTAACTGCAACAAGTTTCGGTACAAGTATTATACATCTAGTTAAAGTAACTTTTGTCTGAGCCCGCTATGTCCCAAGCTAACTTCTCAGAATTGCATAAACATATTCCATAAGTTTCTTGACACACAACCATCATATTGTAGAAGTGAGAATGAGTGGATTGCCGTGGTACCCTTCTGAAAGAGCAGCAAGAATGAAATTCATCTCTCTGATTAAAAGACAATCAAACAGCTCAACCTAGTTCATTCTCAATTCAATAATTACATCACTTTAATGTACAACTATAATAGCATCTTAAACCGCTTCTATATTGACAAAACTGTATATTGATTAACTCATTACATTGACAAGGTAACACTAAAGTACCATTTTTTATCTGGTATAAATATCTACCCTTATTTTTTGTCTTTGTCGATAAATCAACATCATGACAACAAGACGGATTAGAATAGAAACAGATCCAAACATCCTTGCAGAGCCTCAATGCCAATAATAAAAATAAATGATTTATCTGATTTAAACGAGCCACCGGGATAGTTTCAGAGCAATCGCTAATGCAAGGAAAAGCAAATGGAAAAATATTATTGAACTTACCAAGAAGAGAATCCCCCATTCAGATAGAATTTGCACATCAATGAGATTTCTTATGAGTCCGAGTTGATTGAGCACAATCCCTGCGAAGAAGAAACCCAGTATCTGAAACAAAATAGAGCAGTTAGCACCTGTTAATTTAATTTTCCTATATGAAACTACCAACCACCAAAAAATGACAACTCTTATTCAGCATTATGAACGTTTCTTTAAATTTAGAATCAGATAGCTTCCACAAAAAGGTATCCATCCACAAGTACGTCGCCAAGTGTAGCTAATATGGTTATAGACATGTCGTGTTCATAAAATGTCACAGGCATTCTATTTCTATTGGTCACAGATTCTAAACAATTTTAACCTCGAAGAATCTATTACTTCATACAGAAACATGCAAAGTTAAAATATTAAGGTTTTGATGCATTTCAACTTTGACCAAAATATTTTATGAAATACATGAACATCTGAAGATGCTCCATCACCATTTCAAGATTTCTAGCTGGAAAAGTCAACTTACAGGACTAGCTTTGATTTTTTTGAAAGCAGGAACAATTAATACAGTCACTGCTAGGAATGTCAGAGTGTCCAGGCCCAAATCATTGATGACATCAACAGCATTGGCAACATCAATTGATGAATGTATCCGGAATTTGACCTTTCTGATGTGTCTGTATATGGGAAAGCAAAATCCTTCTCCGCATCCAACAGAAGATAGTGATAAAGGAGTAATCTTGAAAACATTGTGTTTTCTGTATAGGAAGGTATGATTTATCCTGTGATGTATTGAAAATAATGGCTTATGCGCTAAGTGGCAACAAGAACAGGAGACGTCGAGATTTTGCGAGCATTGAAGTGGGACACAAGATATCCTTTTAATGGAACTGGCATGGAAAATGATGTCACTTCCCTGTAATACACAAAGGACGTATGCAGTATGAGCTTGTCTATCTTCATCCAAAATCAATGATAAGAAATAAGTTAAATGTCAAACAGTTTGGATTTATCAAAAAGCTGCAGTCTATGGAATTTCTTCTGCACCAAATCTTAAGGAATTATCAAGAAAAAGAATCTTGTTTCTCGGTTGAGTTACATAAGATGGAGAATTTTTTTGAATTTCCATGAAATTAAAAATAGAGTAAACACCGACTTATAAGTTTTTTGATACCGCTCAAACCACATAAGTTTTTTGATACCGCTCAAACCACATAAGTTTTTTGATACCGCTCAAACCATTTAATTTTCAAAAACTTCCTGCAAGATACACCAAACTGAAAATTCTACTATTATAAATAGAAAACCATCAGGCTCCGTACATTTTGCAGAAGAGAATATAATAAACTAGCCCAGTCATAGGCAGTATAAAGATGGTATTGCACAAATCTTCAGTAGACGGAATAGCATCCTCGATATATTGATTCAAATCAAGCTAGTGCCTAAAATGAAACACGGATATCTACAAGTAACTAACTTATTAAAGAACGACACCCTCAAGGCCTCAATTCAACGCTTCAAATTAACCTTAGTGCCTAAAATAAAAAATGAACATATGCAGACGAGAACACCAAACACATCAAGATTCAGCAACAAATTAAACTAGAATCTAAGATAATCATTCACAAGTGATTATTATGCTCCTTTCCCCAAATTTTCACTTTTCAGCCATTCATAATGTATAAGAGAAGCTTACTTTGGGGTTGTAGCAACACGCCACTGCATCCAACATAACGGCATTCAAGAAAATGAAATTTTTCACTGCCAAACATATAAACCATTTAAAAGACACTAAATTTGTGACAAAATATTAACTTTTTTCGGATTAAAAATGATGGGATTTTAACAAGAAAATGTCTTGAAGAGTCATTAACTGAAAATATGAATAGTAGGAGTAGATCCACACGTTTATGCCATTGAAATTTGGAACGTTTTGCGTATGCGCAGACATTTATCTCAACGGTCGTAGTATCAAAAAGAAGTTTTGGATGATCTTATGAAGTGATGTGGCGAATTAGTGATGGCAAACCATTCAAGCTGGCTCTGAAATGAGAGGTTGCCAGTGAATTATCTATCAAGAAAATTTTTTCTACTTAAAAAAATATATATTTTTCTACTTTTCGACCCAAAATCTTTTTTTTTTTTGTGATTTTTTATTATAATATTTATTTCTTGCTTTTATATAAGATAAATATATAACTTTTCATCAATTTAATGGTTTAATAAGAGATTTTGATATTAAAAAAAAAAGTAGCATCAAACTGCACTTCCTTGGGCATTGATATTTTATTTTATCATGATTTTAATATATAACTTTGTCAATATGTAATTATTTTAATATTTATTTTTTTATAGGTATTTGAAGGTTATTTTACAAAAAAATTATATGAAAAAATAGATATCATATCCTACAGTTGATAATATATATATATATATATAACAAAGGTTGGTTTTGGGACAAAATTATTTAGTCGAGAAAATATCATTTTATCAACTATGTGAAATTAAAAAAAGCATAAAACCTCGTGTGTAAGTGCACTCACAATGGGGTGTTAAATGCCCATTTAACACCTCTCTTTATTGTGAGTGGGCATAATAACACGCCACAAAACGCGTGGGGCGGCTCCACGCGTTTAAATTAAATTTTTTTATTTTTTTCATGCGGACCCCACGCGTATTAGAAATAAAAAAAATTAAATTTTTAAAATTTTTCTTTTTTCTGAACGGTTGGATTTGTTTTTTTTAAATTTTTTTCATTTATAACCGTTGTAAATTTTTTATTTTTTATTTTTTTAAAATATTTAATTAAATTCGAATTAAATTATAAAAAAATCCAAAAAATTTGTAATGTCTATTTAATTGCTAGTTTCAATTCTCTTCTATAAATACTCACAAATGTGTTACATATGTTCAATCTCGATGGGTGATTTTCAGATGTCCAACAAAAAAAGATGTCGAACGGACATTTGGGGTACTTCAATCTCGATGGGCGATTGTCAGAGGTCTAGTTCGTTATTGGTATAGGAAAAAGTTAAAACAAATCATGTTAGCATGCATTATTTTGCATAACATGATCATTGAGGATGAAGGAGGTCACTTGACAAATGGGTACAACGATGAAAGTGACGAACCCGCACAAACTATACATGGCTCAAACCGAGGATTTCAGGATTATCATCTGACAAATTCTAAGCTACGTAACAATCAAGTTCATCACCAACTTCGTGCAGACTTGGTTGAGCATATATGGGGGCAATACAACAACAATCCGTGTATTAGTATTTCATATGTTATTTTTAATTTCATCAAAGTGTGGTTTATTTAATATGAAAAAAATTTAAGATGATTGAGTGGATTGTGAGACCCATAAATAATAAGTTTTAATGTTAAAAGGAATATGGGTAAATAAAATATGTTGTTATAATGAGTATGTGGCAGTGGACCTCGCGATTTTTGATGAGTATAACACCCACCCATTGTGGATGCCCTAATAATTGATCATTTATACTCGAATGTTTTTAAAATTTTAGCGTAAACCTCCTAACTTACATTTTTTTTCGATTTTGGCCTATTTTTATTAGACTGCTGACAAGATACTGAAAAATGATGACGTGAAAAATATACAAATCATACGACCAAAAATGTAAAACGAAAAACATTGATTCTGACAAAATCATCTCATGATTTCAACTCTAATTATAGCTATAGGAGACAGTAGCTACCTACGTGAATTCACTTTTTTTATGGATTCAGTCGATGCTACCATCATGGGCACTGCCCCCAGCCACCCGAAGGCTGACACGTGACAAATAAATTATATTTTAAGAAAAATTCATGAATTTTTTAAAATATAATTTATTTGCCACTTTTTGAAAACCCAACCATGGTTGAGCTCCTTTTTTTTCAAGTCCGCATAAGTTTTCCCAATTTCAAGCACAGAAGACTCCATTTTCACCATTGCTCAACTAAAGTGTAGAAGAACTGAAGAATCCATTTTCACCATTTCTCAACTCAAGCGCAGAAGAATTCGACGGATAATTTGCGTTTAATATTTAGCTCTACACATGTTCGGAGAATGTCCCGCCGATTTAGCCCTATAGAATCTAAATGGTAGCATGGGATGAGTGTAGAAGCCACTGCTGGTTCTTTAATTTGCGTTTTTGTTTAATATTTCCCGTCTTTTATAATTCCGAGAATCATATAAAAAATAAATTGATTTTACACATTTGTTTAGTTTTATGTGTTTTTTTGGGTAATTTATGTGTTTTTCTAGTCTGTTAGTGTCATTTTATGCACTAGCTTAAATGAATATTAATATTTACTCATTACCTTAAACGACTATTTGGCCATTAAGATAATTTAGATTTGATCAATTCTATATTTATTTCGTGATCATGCAAGCTTGGGCTTATGGTATTCATCATTTTTATGCATACACCTATTCGGAAAAAGGTTCCACCGATTTAGCTCTACAGAATCTAAATGGTAGCATGGGATGAGTGAAGTAGCCACTGCTGGTTCTTTGATTTGCATTTTTATTTTAAATATTAATAATGTAATGCTTCACTATAACAAATTTGACATTCAACAACACACATACGACAATGGTTTTTTGCTAAAACCGTTGTCTTTTATTTTTATAATGGTTTTTTTGAAAATCTTTGTCGTATGAAATTTTTTAAAGCAAAAGACAACGGTTTCTAGAAACCGTTGTCTTCGAGTGTTTTTTTATGGTCAACGACGAATTGTTGTATATTAGCATGTTTTTTTGGACAATCGACAATGGTTTTCTAAAAACCGTTGTCTTTGAGCGTTTTTTTAGGGTCAACGACAACGGTTTTATAAACTGTTGTCTATTAACGTATTTTTTTTGGACAATCGACAATGCTTTTCTATATGTGGTTGAAAATTCTTTCTCAAACAGTTGGAAAATTGAACCACTTATGAGTGTGGAAAACGGTTCACAATTCCCAATTGACAGTTCAAATACTTTTAGCAAACTTAACAAATTGCGGTTAGAAAAGTAAGAGCTTGCGATAAGTAAATAACACAAGATTTTTATGGATGTTCAGAATTGAATACTCCTACGTCACCCCCTTCTTCCTTTTCCAGGAAGGATTCCACTAAAAAACTTTGGCTTTACAACGTATTTGCAACAGGTCACTCCAATCAGGACTTATCACACTTCCTATATTGGAACTCTTAGTGATCACTTTACACTTCTGGAAATTAAGAACACTGAGTTCATCAGATAACAAGACTATATCTAATAACCAAAAGGTTATTGATGAGAATAAACGATTTGGTGTGAGTAGCACAAAAATGATCTTAAGATGATCAAATGATTTGCTGTTAAAAGCGTGGTGATTGAGCGAAGAATTATGTAATCTTTTAGGAGCGCTCAGAGATCTTTTTAAGTATGCAAGCAAGCTGTGATTATACTGTTGTGAATACAGAGAGAGCGTTTCTGCTAGCATACTCTTCCGTTAATATACACGATTTTCTTAACGGTCAGAAAGGACATAGCAATGTTAACCTAGTTCTCTGAACAGATGAGTCGTTGTCGTCTTTATGAGCATTAAATATTCTTTAATGAACGCATTTAATCTTTCTTTTCCTCAGCACTGTTCTGAAGTGCTTTTCTTGAGAAGTTCCTTTTTATAGTAACTGTATTTAGCATCAAAACATGCAGTCTATACTTGGTCTCTCTTCTTTGGGATAGGATCATAGATACATATCATTCTTGGAGCAGATGTATATATGTTGACTTCAAGATGGTGTAATACTTTGAATGTATTAAGCCGGTCAGAGAATATCTTTGAGCAATAAATGGTCCTTCTTAAATGATCTGGTTCTGATAGACGGTTGAAACTCCTTTGAGCTTTGACCGGTTAGAAAGATACTCCATCATTTGAGCTGGACGGTTGAACTGATATATGTCACACATATGAACCGCAGAACTGTCTTGTTTTTGTCATACACAAAAAAAATTCTTGGGAATAATATTTCTTTTACAAATGACATTCATCATAGCTTGATATTGGTCTGAAAAGATAGTTTGTGATTGTCGTTCATTCATAGAATCAAGAAATGTTGCAAAAAACCATTCAAAAGAACTTTGAGTTTCATCTGACATAAAGGCCAAGACAAACACTACATTCTGCATATGGTGATTTATACCAACAAATGGAGCACATGTTAAAATATACTTATTTGTTCTATATGTTGTATCAATCGACAGAATATCATCAAAATATTCATAATCAACCTTGCTTCTATAGTCCTTAAAGAAAAAGTTCATCAACCTATCATCATCATTCAATTGAACATTCCAGTAAAAATAATTCTCCTTATTCGCCTTATTTATAAAATATTGAATAAGTGCAGTGACATCTCCATTCTCAACTTTGGTATGTTTTTTCAACCGACTCATATGATCATATGCAGCCTTTCTAATAAAACCTAAATTTTGTGGCCCACATGCTTCATTTTCCATAAAAGAGACAGCATTAGAAACAGATATTACAGCATTTACCATAGCTTCTAGAGTATACTTTTTTGCATGTGATATATTGTGTGCCGATCCTAGCAAATGAGTTTGATCAGGTGCAAACATCTCATGGTTATGCTCTTCAAAAAATCTACTCACCCGCCATTCACACCATTTTTCCCTTGTAATCTTCAATTTGGCTTTACATTGTGTTCTAATGGCCGGCTTTTGATAAACTGGAATCCTTTTACTAGAAAATTTCTCATCTTTCAATCCTTCACATGAACAATGAAATTATTTTGATTGAAGTTCATTGGTATGAGAAAAATATTGTTGATCACCCTTCCTCACACTAAATCCCTTGACATGCGCATATTGACAATACAACAATAAGCATCTTCAACGCTGTTCACAACCTGTCCCACTTCCAATTTACTCTCCAAAACATGGACAAAAGATTTTTCATTTTGTACCTCAACATTTCCAGCTTCTTCATTGTAGTCTTTTTTCACCTCTTCATGTGATAGTTGATTGTTATCTTCCATTTTTACGCAAGAAAACAACTAGATCAATTTAAAAAAAAACAAACTAGATTAATTTAAATATTTACTATAACACAAGGCAAATCAATTTGATCTACTGGAATGAAATTAAATTTTACCAGCAAATTGATCTACTTGAATCAAATAAAAATCTGATCATCACAAATCATCCACCATTCTGCCAAGCTGCTTCATACCCCTGCAAGTAAGATGCAATGTACACAATTTGATATCTGCCACATTCAAATATGAGAAATCAATTTGGGAATAAAAATTAAAGGAGCAATGTACACAATTTGATATCAACTATTGCTCTTGTCTCGAAGGCCTATTCTAACTGTCATTTATTTATTTATGTATTTTAACTCTTATCAACTATTTTTTTAATAAATAAAATTGAAGCATTTATCCGGAAGCTTAAATGAATTAACTTTGCTCATTGTGCCTCATCATTTCATTTATATATGTTCGGGGTTCAGACGAGTGAGTACGATCGTGAATAAGAATCTGAGATGGGTTAATATGTCGAGAGAGGTAATTAAGCTGAGCAGTTTGATTTTGATGGCGTTGAACTGTGGTAGAGGAAATCCATTGCTTACTTTTTGACAAAGAAATGGGAGGAAGACTGATCGGAACTTGAAGTTCGAAGCTCGAAGCTTTATACAAACCTTTACTTGACTTTGCAATAATAATAAACACACGCACTACATTAGAAAACAATGGGTATTTTCATGTTATACAAATTTTACAAGCAAAATAGAACACATAATATTGTTCACGGACCTGGCTTCGACGTCGTAACGATGGATTTCAGAACTGCCGTAGTGGAGGTACGGTGGGAGATTTCACTTCTGAGAGAGAGGAGGTGAAGCTTCAAAAAGAGGACTTCAAAAATTTGAAATAACGAGACCGCGATTGTTGAAAAAGGAATTGAATAATTTGAAATTATCCGACCATGGTTGAGCAGGTTGGTAGAATAAAAAAAAAAAATGACACATGGCAAAATATTATTAGATGGGGACAGTGCTGTAACGATAGTATCGAGTGAACCCTTTTTATGTATTTTTATGATTGTTTTTTGTGTCATTAATAGGTTTGCGGGTATTTTTTAAAGTTAATTATCTTTCAAAAAAACAAGAAAACGTACATATCAAACATGTACAAATAAATAAAAAATAAAAAAATAATAATAATAGTAAAAGTTTTTCTTATTTTCTATATAGGTTTTCTAAAAAAACGCTTGAACGAATTTAACCTAAATTAAATGTTAAAAAGTTTTTTTTTTTTTATTTTAAAATATAAATAAAAGTCCAAAAACCAAAATTCCGATTTAAAAAAATCCACTTAAACAAAACTTTTATAACCAATTTCTCCAACCAAACACACACACATCATTTATAACCAAGATTTTGCGGAAATACTTTAATTTTATGGATAAATTATGGAAGAATTTAAAAAAAAAATTATTTGACAAATATTTTGTTATATAATCTTGTTAATTTTTAATTTTTGCTCGATTGTTATATTTATCAGACGTTTGAAGATCAATTTGTAAAATAAATAATAAAATAAGATTAAAAATAAATGAGCAACATTATATATCAAACAAACAAGGTAAATTAAACACTAAGCGATACCATGTAGAAGCATTATTACAGTACCTATATTAAAAACCAAGAATGTCTGGAAGACTGCTGCTTCTCATCGATGAGATATCACAGTTACCATGTAATGCACCAAGGCATAACCAAAAACACACAACCTTTCTGCTCTAACATGACCCATCATCAGTTACATAAAGTTCTGTTCCAAAGTAGTAGTTTAGTTTATTTTGCTTTTGGACGTAATATACCGTTTAAAAAGACTAATCGGAATTCCCTGGAGTGAACTTTAGGGACACACTATTGACGCAATGGCGTTCATCAGTGGGAGTACGAAACCCTTCGCCTTTGAAAACATGCCCGAGGTGTCCCCCACAAGCTGCGCATGTGATTTCTACCCTCCTTCCGTCAGGATCAGGCTGTATAAGGATACGCACAATGCAAATGTAACTCTATTTTTTAAGACGCACAAGAAGTATGTAGATGGGATTAATGGAAAAAGGGGAACTTACGTGTCGATTTATGGCTCCAGGGAGACCCTCGAAGAATGCTGGCCAACCACAACCAGATTTAAATTTGGTTGTAGACTTGTACAGGGGTGCTCCACATCCTGCACACTGGTATACACCCTCTTCATAGAACTTGTCGTAAATCCCAGTACCTGGATACCTGTTAGTATTTGCGTACACAAGTAAATCTTGAAGCATGTTGGTAAGGTATGGCTCAAACTTCAGACAAGAGTATTTCGACCCTTTATTTCATAACAGATCCTTGAAATGACCAAAACAAGATTGAAGTGGTGATACTTCATGATGAGTATTAATGGCAGCATCCCTTCACGTAGCAAAGAAGGAATAAAATTCAGTAAAATCATGTACAACTGGTGCTGAATTCTCTCCTCCACACAGACTTAAAAATAACAAAAATGAATTTCAGTTAACTGAAGCCAAAACACACCGTCATCACCACTGAAAAGTTCTAGAATATCTGACAATCTATCACCCAAATTCATCCCTCCCTTACATTTTCATTTTTCAAGAAAGAAAAGGCTAGGAATAAAAACTTGAGCCTCATGGTTAAACCAATGAGAATTACTGAAGCTTTCCTCAATTCTTGACAGAGGAGCAGATTTACTTATTTTGCAACATATGACTGTTAAACAAGCAATACTCAAGCTTTCTGCCTTGACTATAGTGAATGGAAACTGGCAGAGACGAGATGAAATCTCGGGCTAGGCTCAACCAAAACTACTGCCATGACCGTTCCTCACATGTGCACTCACTGACAAAGAAAAAGACTTCCAACTCCAAATAAAGATAGTGACATTGGTTCATACACTAGGATGGGTCAAAAAAGATTTAATATTTGACATGATTATCATAAACTCGATTCAGGATCATCCAGATTGCAATAAATATTATTCATGAATCATAAAGACTAATGCTTATTTGCAGTATAACTTCAGATAAATATAAAGGAGAGTTATTTTAACACAATTAATTAATAGAAACAAAATACGAATTTTAGCTTCAATCGTTTGGCCATGGACGTAAACCTTGAGGCTTAATCGTTTGATGGATTTGTATTGCTTTTATTCCCTTTCATTCTCATGTTATTGTTCTTATGATTGAGAAAAACTTTCATCCATTTCACACCAAAAAGAGAAATTATAGGGCCAACAGATTCCAAGCAACTAAAATAATAAAATAATCGCCAAAGTATCAGTTTATGGAGTAACATTCAGCATTCTTAGGAGGGAAATGTCAGTTATCAAGCAGCCAGGTTCTTTGAATCAAGATTCAAAGAACAAAAATAGCAAAATCATGAACTTAGACAGATAGATTCAGACTAATGAAACCCATAACGATTACAAGAACTGACAATCAACACTAAGCAGCAATCGATCAAATTTGACAGTAGGCATAAACATGAAATCGAACTCACTCGGTGCCTTTCTGTCTAAGAATCCGAAACTGCTCAGGCGAAAGAACTGCACGCCACTCCTCCTCGGATTTCTGCACAGACCCAGAAGCCGCCATAGCCACAACCCCGCCTCGGAACCTTCTCCTGCTGGGATTAACACTCAAGACACAAAATCCACCAGATGAAACGACGCTATATCCAAGGGGCTTCGTGAATAGAAAATGGGTGAAGTGGACTCTGTTGAAACTGGTGATTGGGTTTGATGATCTTGGTATAAATCTTGAGATGGAGGAGGTGGGTTTGACAACGAGCGTTCTAGAAGATGCAAATGGCGATATTCTAAGGATATGGGAGCCCATTTGGTGGGAAAGATCGAATTTTTTTGTGCGGCGCAGATTGCCAATTCAACCTGCGTGACCGCCTCGCGCCACCGAATGCTGGCTGCATCTCTGTGGATAGAGTTTGGACACATGATCCTAATTAATCAATGGAGTAACCAATTTCACAACTAAATGTCGGTTGAATTTGAATGCCAAAATTATTCATCCCTTCAAAAATAGTGAAAGATTTTTTTTTTTCATTTTCTCTCTTTGTTATTTTTTTTAATTATCAAATTGATCAAGCTTATACATCTTGGTGATTATTTTTATATTCAATAATTCTATATTAGAATATCTATATTATTATTTGTTAAATGTAGGATTCCATAAATTACTCACATCCAACTACTAAAACAGTAAAAAAAACAAAAACAGAAAAAAACAAGAAACAAAAAACCAAAATAAAGTATTTACAATATAGGAAAAACATTTTCTGAACACACAATGTGATGCCCAATATATCATTGTATCTATTGATTTTTGGTAAAAATTTGTGTGAGACGGTCTCACGGGTCGTATTTTGTGAGATGAATCTCTTATTTGTATCATCCATGAAAAATATTACTTTTTATGCTAACAATATTACTTTTTATTGTGAATATCGGTAGGGCTGACCCATCTCACAGATAAAGATTCTTGAGACCGTCTCACAAGAGACCTACTCTTGATTTTTTGTAAGACTAGGTCATATTTTGTGTTATTTTTCAACAAGGTTCCATAATTAACTAGGTCTTGGTTTTTCTTTTTGTGATGCTTACAAACACAAAATAATTTATGTTTCTAGATGTGTAAGTTCAAACGAGCTGATTAAATAGATTTAAACAAAATATATGTTTATTAATAATAATTGTGTTCGTAAAATGGGTTATAGCATGGACAAAACAACCTTGGTATCCAGATTATACAACTTTGGTATTTATGACTTGAACATACAAGGTTCGAGTTTGAGGGAGGTGAAAGAAACTCGTTGTTAGGAATGGACATAATTATGTGAGTTCGGATTTTAAGAACTACCATAAAATATGTGATTGCAAGGAAAAAAGTTGTCATGAACCTTACATTTTGTTTAAAATTTGTATATGGAACACAAGTAAAAAGTAACACTGTAAAACAATAAAATCATCACAAAATTATTAGTTGATGGAGTGACATTCCACATTCTTAGGAGGGGAACTCCATATGTATCTCTGTAAGCTACACCGGGACACCCTCTC
Organism: Primulina eburnea; assembly: GCF_022965805.1. NCBI lineage: Eukaryota > Viridiplantae > Streptophyta > Magnoliopsida > Lamiales > Gesneriaceae > Primulina > Primulina eburnea. The sequence goes on from NC_133113.1 coordinate 2,937,013, forward strand.
GGCTCCTTTTTAACAGTCTCATTTGTGATTTCAGGCACAAAGTAGGTTGTTCGAGGCCTGAATTCGGGTTAATCTCATCTACCAGAATCGAACCTTATATTTCTAGCGAGTATCAAAACTATTTAAAAACATGGTTGTTTGAACGCAGATATCTCTAACACAAATTATGACATAGACTCGACCAGTTGGGTTAGTTAGATGTCACAAATTGGCTATATTAAGTTTCTAATAGTTATATATATATATGAATTTGAATAATCTTCCTCCTTAAGCTAACTTTTGGGTGGAATTAAACTCTCAAGTCTCAATTATAATATGACATCAAAAAGTTCAAGCTCACCGTTATGTATTGGACTATCCTATGAGTTATCCGATTGTTCGAGTAGGTGCCCAGAATCCAGTTTGTGGCTTGTCATATAAAACAATTTTTATTGTAATAATATTTTATATTTTATCCAATTATGACATTTACTTTATATATATACTCATGCAAGCACCATAGATAAAGTCCTTGAATATACATTAGTACCATAAGATTTATCTCGCAACGTAGATCATGAAATTCATTAGGAAGCGTACTGTATATTATAAAGAATTTCATAGTCGAATCTTCAGCCTAAAATAAGAATAAATATCGCTCAAGCTCGAGATTGATATATGTGATTTAAATATCATACTTAATTGGTAAGGCTATGAAGATATCCATTCATATAGATGTGTGCTCATTTGATGAGGTACTGAACAACTGTCTCTTGGGCTGTCAACATGGTTATCGCTTATCGAGTGGATTAGCCATTGGTTATGCTTATGCATCATTAGTCATTATACTCGGGACAACATGGAAGCTTTGTGTACTAGCATGCATTTTGACTCGTTTACTGACTCCATTGAAAGTCTTCAAGTGGAGAAGCTGATTTTGATTTCGAAATACAGAGGATTCAATGGATATTAGTTGGGGATTCATCGCTCACGTATGAGTGAGATTATCCTATATGATCTAATGAGTTAATAGGTGCAAAGAATATCTGGCTAGAGTAAGACATATGCATTATAGAAATGTGTTTTCTTAGTTGCACATATCATGTCAGTTTTATTACTCAAATATACATCACATCGTTATCGAATTTATTTGCAGCTCTCGATGTTCAAATTCGATAGGAATATATGAGTCGAAAGGACCATATTATATGCTAATCATAACTTACTGATTCTTGCAGAGACTATCAGTGATACCTAGAGGATTATGAGGCGATGCTACTAAAAATTCTTACTATGATTCGATGGTGCAATCAGACTTGAGTTATGACGTTCTTGATCAATTAGTTGATGAAAGAATTAGGTCAACTAGGTGTCGAATAAAAATAAATGTTTCTGAATCACATGAAGTTGTGAACCCACGACTAACTGTATCTATGAACTATTTAGGGTCATACAATTATTTAATCTCTGCTCCCGTTGAGACAGTCAAATTAAAGGAATTGAATTTAGCGACTTTAGTTTGATGGAGATCAAATATATTGCTTATAAAATAGTTTATATGCATATTTAATTATTGAAAGGTGTGCAAGTTATCATGATTGTTAATTAAGTGAGGAGAGTGCAATTGTCTAATTTAGTGAAGGAAGTTCAAAAATAATCAGTTGCAAAAATGAATCGGTAAAAAATTTTGTTCATCGAAATTTTCATTTTTCATTGTCACTTCGTAGTTTTTCGATCTTCGATCTTTTCGTTCGGAGTTATAATGAGTTCACAATTGTTTAAGCTCTACGATGTAAGATTCTCATGGAATATTCTAGAAAAATATAGAGTTAATTAATTAAATTGATTAAATAATTAAATAATCGTTATTTCATTATATCATATCATTTATTATCAAGAGTTCATAATTATTTAATTATACATGAAATATTTTAGAAAAATCTAGTGTGATTTGTAAGAGAAATATTGAAATGCCCGTTATCCATTTTTTCTTTAAAATGTACTAAAAAATCTTGTTTCTTCTTACCATACTTCGGCCGAACCATAATATATATATAAATATATTTTGCATCATTTAAAATAATCACCAACCTACTATTTGAAAATCCAAAAAAACACAATTCTAAAAATAAAATCGTAATCGTCAATCAAACATAGAACTAACATTTTTCAAAATAAAGCGTAAACATCTTAATCCCTCAAAAGTATCATAAGTCATAAAATCTTTACAGTAAACTTAAATCTTAAACGTAATGCATAAAACTAGCAAAGGTCCTCCGGTTATGTGCATCATCTGCCCAGCTAGTTCAACCATCAAATCTTCCATCAAAATCATGCTCACATACATCGATTATATCTAGTGAATTTATTGACTCATCAAACCTTAAACATTATAGCAAGTAATACATATATATTCACAAGAAACAGTGAAAATATTTTTAATCTAAATATCTTTTCATGAACATAAACTTTAAATGCTTTTCTTTTATCATATATTTTTTTCATCATATACGTATATGTTTTCTTTTTTATTGAATTCAGATCATCAATTGTGACTTTCGTATTAGTCGTAGGTTGATGGATCCATCTACGTATTACCATGGTACCAGACGGCAGGGACATTAGCGATACTCTCATCCTTAAACTGAGCCTTGACCTAACATATCATCGTATCATTGCATTAATCACAATCAATTCACCTCCTTTAACTTTTCTTATTTCCATCACTTATAAAAATTCATGCACATATAAATCATTTTTCTTTTAAACCAAGCATGTAACATGTCTTTTAGCATTAAATTTTCATCATAAAATTCCATAAAAACTTGAAATAAACATTTTAACATTTATTGCAGCATTCAGGGCACTGTCAGAACGTCTAACATTTTTCAAATGTAAAATGATCGTTTTGCTCCTGAAACCCTAACTTTCTCAATTTATCCTTAGACCTTAAAACGATTACCCAAATCCATCCAAACTTAACATGACACCTTAAAATACACCTATAAATATTTTTTAGACGTAAACTTTAGCTCCTTTGCTAACTTTTCTATTCGTATTTAAACTTAGACGTATATCTCGATTTTGGCTCGTATTAACTAGAAACTTAACCAAACTTTACAAACTGGAACCAAAGCATAATAACACCTAATTATATCATATACAACTCAAATCAAGCCAATTAAGACCTTTGAAAAGCCTAGACCAGCTACTGAATTTTCTTGTCCTAATTTGAAAACCCTAGCCTCTTACCCATGCAACCTTCGGCCCCAGCCCTTATCCACCAAGACCAGCCCCTAGACCACCATCGTAGGACCATGATTGTGCCCATAGCAAGCCACTGGACTGAACCTAATAGCCCAAACGTGCCCAACCCTTCACCTTTGCCCTAGGAAGCCATGCGCGACTCCCATAGGCGCAACTCATGCCTAGCCTTCGAACCAGCCATCGTTCAGTCTATCTAGGACCATCGTGTATCCTATCTAGGACCATGGCTCAGCCTTCTTAAGACCCCTGGACGTGCCCCTAACAGCAGTTAGCAGCCATATGCACCTAGGAAGCAAACTGCACCCCTAGCCGAACCCTAACTCACAAATAACCAAATTTTCGTTCAAACCATCAGCCCTTCATGTGCAGCCCTTATCTATGAATCTAGGACCATTACACATATGGAAAAACATCCCTTCAAGTACCCCTCATTTCAAGAAATATATTTAGAAAACAAAAGTGCTATATACCTTTAAAATGGAGATGATTCTTAGTAAGATGGATTGTGAGTTTGTTCTGGGACTTGGCGAAATTTAATAAATATGGATACCCACTTCTTTCCTTAGTTATACTATAATCCCATCAATTAAATTTAACATATTTGAATTAAATACTCTTCACTGCTGGAGGTGCATGAAAAACATGGGGTGGGGGGCTAAAGATATAATTTTGATTAATTGGTCAAAGTCTAACAGCGTGTGCCACCCATAATATATATGACTTCACACCAAATGAAAGGTCGATAAAAGTTCATACATATTTTAATTTTGATATGTATAGTTGTGCATTTAAAAGTATATAATAGGATTGACCTCCAATAATTTTTCTTTTAAAAAATACCCATTAATAAAGTACACATCTTATATATGAATGACGCCTCGTTTATGTACGCGTTTTTTTATAAATAATAGAGTTTAACATACAACAGTCGACACATTAGTGAAAACTATGTATAATCCGGAAAATGAATCTATAGACAACGAAATCATGCAACTTACCTTAACATAAACTATCCATGTTTTAATTTTTTTTTTCTAAATAAAATAATTTAGATTTCTCACCAAAGAGTCTTACCATTCCGACCAAACCAAATTTTCACTTTGGAAAGAAAGTCCATTCTTCCATTTCCACCTAATCCTCTGACCACCCACGCATAAATTCCACCAACCCGAACTCCTCGCCTGAAATTCAAACCTCCATTATTATACAATGGCGGTGGCGAGGGGATTCCCGACCTCTTCTTTTTCTAATTACTGTGAAGCTGATTCCGAATTTCGGTTGAAGATGGATTTTTGCAGGAATGGCTTGCGCATTGGGAATATGCCTTGTGTTTCCGTCGCTTGTTTTCCGCGGATGATCGATGATCATTTGAGGCTGAAACACGTGATTTCTGAAACGGGGTCCTTCAAAGTAGGCCCTAGATGTCAGGTTGCTCCTAGCCGAGGGACTGGATCCAAGCCGTCGGGTGTTTCGGCGTTGGAGCTCCTCAAGACATCTGGAGCCAGTCGTAAGATTCATCTTTTTCCTATGTGTTCAATCTTTTGTCTTGTGTTTTGAAATGTAATGAAGAAACTCAGTACATTTGATGATAAATTCTGGGCGATTCAGGGGATCCAATTGTGGGTTTTGTGTCCAAGCTTCTATCATGTTTGCCATTTCCTTATATATCTTCTCTTCTACTTTGTGGTAATCTTCTTTGTTTTGTTAAGAATGGAGTAGTTGTATGCATCTTTGATGATGAGAAGTCAAAAAACGAAGATAATTGTCTTTTAGTTCTGGTCGTTTTTTGCAACCATCCATTCATCTTGGTTTTTAATGATACCTGGTTTACCGGCTTAACATGGTATAATGTGGAGTTGGAGAATAAAGAGTTTTGTGATTATTTTGGTTACTCTTGTATGACTCCTCGATGATTCGTACAATTTCTTTGGGAAATGATCTGAGAAAATATGCGAATTTTTTTCTCAGGTTATACAAGGGAAAGAAGCAGTATTGTGGTGGTGGGATTTAATTACCTTACAGCACCCATAGAGATACGTGAGAAGCTTTCTATTCCAGAAGCACAATGGCCTCAAGCTATTGGTGAACTTTGCTCATTAAATCATATAGAGGAAGCTGCTGTTCTTAGTACTTGTAACAGAATGGAAATTTATGTCGTGGCTCTTTCTCAACATCGCGGGATTAAAGAAGTTACTGAATGGATGTCTAAGGTAACGGTGCTCGCCATTCTCATATTATGTTTAGTTATCACTCTGAATAGATTTAAGAGCAATTGTTGATAGCTTTATCGCTGATGTTTAATTTTGCTTGAGGTCAGTTTGATGCTATACCCCATCAAGTAGTTGCTTCCTTTTGTCCTCGTGTGATGTTTATCATGAAACGAATTCTACAGATGTCAAATTTGTCTTTATGTTGCATAGAAATATGAATAGCGCTCAATTTGGTGATCTTTCTCCACAGATTAGCTCGGTGCCAGTTTCAGAACTACACAAGTACAGATTTTTGCTTTACAATAAAGATGCTGCGCAACATCTGTTTGAAGTCGCTTCTGGCCTGGATTCCCTTGTCTTAGGTGAAGGTCAAATTCTTGCACAGGTTAAACAAGTTGTTAGAACGGGACAAGGAGTCCCTGGGTTTGGCCGTAAAATTAGTGGGCTTTTTAAGCATGCCATAACTGTTGGAAAACGTGTTAGAACCGAGACCAATATTTCCACAGGGTCGGTATCAGTTAGTTCAGCAGCAGTGGAGCTTGCGATGATGAAACTTCCGGAAATTCCACATACCACCGCCAGAATGTTGGTTGTTGGTGCTGGCAAGATGGGGAAGCTTGTGATCAAGCACTTGGCTGCAAAAGGATGCAAGAAAATAGTCGTCATCAACAGAACACAGGACAGAGTTGCCTCTATCTGTGAAGAACTCAAAGATGTTGAAATAGTATATAAGCCCCTCTCGGAATTGTTAGCATCTGCTGCAGAAGCTGATGCAGTTTTCACATGCACTGCTTCAGAAACGCTCCTCTTTTCGAAAGATCAAGTCCAGATGCTTCCCCCTGTGAGCTCTAACATTGGAGGGAAAAAGCTATTCGTCGACATTTCTATTCCTCGGAATGTGGGGTCATGCGTTGAGGATCTTGAAAATGTTCAAGTTTATAATGTGGATGATTTAAAGGAAGTAGTGGCATCCAACAAGGAGGACCGATTGCGGAAAGCCATGGAAGCAGAGGCAATCATCGCAGATGAAATCAAACAATTTGAAGCATGGAAAGACTCCCTTCAGACCGTTCAAACCATCAAGAATATTAGGGAGTACGCAGAAAATATCAGGGCTCCCGAGGTAGAAAAGTGCCTGTCAAAACTGGGAGACAACATCACGAAGAACCAGAAGAAAGCTATTTATGATCTTAGCATAGGAATTGTGAACCAGCTCCTCCATGGTCCAATGAAACACCTGCGCTGTGACGGAGCTGATAAACGGAGTTTGAATGAAATACTGGAAAACATGAATGCCCTTAACAGAATATTCAGACTGGATACAGATACTAGAGCCAAAGGTACGAGCTAGGTCAAGCAGAGTCAGAAAGGAGTTTCTCGAGCCTCCTGTCTCTGCATCTGCAACTATTTGTTGTTTCTTTTTCTGGAGTCACGACTACCTCCACCCGAGCTTCATAGGCATTTTTTCAAGCTTCTTATAATTTGTAGGTTCTTGATGTATCGGTTATTGTTTCTACTCGACCCCGAGTAGTGTAGATTCACATAGAGAGAGATTTATTACTGTTTCTTTTTCTGGAGTCCTCCACCCGAGGTTCATTTTCAAGCCTCTTATAATTTGTATAGAGATAAACACACCCAGGGGGTGCTTAGAGGTCCTTGATGTATCGGTTATTGTTTCTACTCGACCCCAAGTGGTGTAGATTCAGACTGAGAGAGAGATTCATTACTCGGCACGAGTTTATTGTGACAATGGCCGACCTTGTTGGTTGCGTCTAATTCGTTCATTCAAGTGTTTTCTCTTCCCTTTTCTTCTTTATTGATAGCATCTATGTATTCATTTGTTGAAGATGGCTAATATAATGCTCTTTTTAGAGTTTGTTGGTTAGACAGAAAGGTAAGTTCTTGAAATGCAAGGCCATGTTAACTAACTTTTAAGTTGGTATATTAAGATTAACGTGAATTTCAATTAGGTATACCTAAATGTTTCCTTTTAGTTGGTAATAATAATTACTGTGTCTACGACTTCCACGTTTCTTTTGGCTTTAGACTAAATCATTGTACACTCCCAATTAATCTTGTTTAAGAATATTGGTTAATGACCTCTCCTAATTCTAAAATCTGTGATGCTTAAATCCAAAAAATTATGTAATTGACTTGTACCAAATGGTAGCCTCGACTTTTGAAGTTTTAGAATAAAGAAATGGCGAAAACACAAACTTTTCGATGATATGATATGATGGAAACTAATCTAATTGAGTCAAATATAGAAAAACAAATTGAAGCTTAAATTCAATTTGAAATTGTTATATTTGAGCTCAAATTTGATTATGATGTTATCAAAATTTTATAATGGGTTGGTCTAGAGAGTGAGTCTTCAAATCTTTGCAACTGAGTGGATCAGTCGGTGTTCTAGGAGTCCTCTGGGTCGTTGATGTTCGGCTTTGACCTGTTGACAAATTTGGCATTTAACGACAAAGTCAGTTACGTCCTTCTTAAGTCAGTTACGTCCTTCTTAATTCCATTCCACCAGTAATTATGTTTCAAGTCTCGATACATTTTGGTGCTCCCATGGTGAATTGAGAACTTTGACTTGTGTGCCTCAGACATTACTTCTCGTCTTATCTCATCGAGGTCTGGTACACACAAACGTCCTTTCATCCACAGGACGTCTTTCTCATCAGTTTGGAATTCTTGGCTTTTTCCTTCTTGAAGTTGTTCCTTAATCTTTGTTATGAAAGGATCGGAATTTTGTCCCATCTTGATGGTTTCTTGAAGGCCTGGTTGAGCTGAAAAAGCCGATAAATTTACTTTTCCTACATCTCTTCGGTTCAAGGCATCTGCTACCTTGTTAGCTTTACTCAGATGGTAGTTGATTGTTAGATCATAATCCTTCAAGAGTTCAATCAACCGGATAGTCAGAGCGCCTTGCACAGCATAAAGAATCTAGTCTTTCATTCCAGGACTAAACACATTGAAGTTCAATTTCACTTTGTTCGAGAAGTGGTAGAAGAAGAAAGTTTGGATATGCAGAAGATCTATACAAAGGAGAACATAGCTGATGTTCTGACCAAGCCAGTGAACGTTGACAAGTTTGAGTGGTGTAGATCCTCAAGTGGCCTAGTAGAAACGTAAGCAGCAGGGAATGACAAAATTGAAAATATATATGGAGATGTTTTTGATTCTCAGTCAAATCTCCAAGTGAGAGAAATGTCGGCAAAATAATGTAGGTGACAGATAGCATTTATGGTAGACAACATTTATAGAGGTTGATGATGGTTGGAAGACTGTCGACGAGAAAATTCAGTGAAATGATGCATTATTCGACTCTTTAAAGCCATTCCATTATCGAGTGTTTCTCTTATTGTGTAGCATTTGAGTGCTAGTTCTATAATATTTTTGAGGTGTTTTGTTCTCCTATATTAAATGAGTGTGTGTTCTTTTTTAGAGATACAGTGAGTGATTGTACATCATAAAACATTATAAAAAAATTCTTTTCATCTTACCGTAGTTTTTACCTTAATAATTTTTAGAGATTTTTCATGTATCTCTCGGTGTCCAATTTATTCTTTATTTTCATATTTATTATATCAAATTATCGCTCGTAAGACCAATAATTTTCTTAAAAAATGATTGACCAGATTTAAAAAAAGTTATCCCCAAATGAGCATGTGCTCTTCATAGTCCTAAACATAGCTTAGGATTGCGACTTCGAGTGAGTTGTGTTGAATAGGGTAACCATTAGACCAGAGAATTGAATGAATGTTGAAGATGAAATTATATCACTACTGTTTATCTGCAGCTGTAAAATCATTACAAAGTTTGCATTTAAGTACAATTTTAAATTATAGAAAGGTAATAACAAGGCTGAGACTACTTGGAAAAAAATTTGCAGCTCAAAATCTTGAACAATGCCACTCAAGTTTGATTGAAATGGCCGAAATTTTCCAGAAATTGCTGCCACTTTCATGGTTCAGATTGTGGAGCCAGCATAGAGCAAACCAAATTTCAATCATGTCCATGTAAGTAGACCAATCATCTCTCCAAGTTGTTGCTGATTAGTCGTGTCAAGATATCGACCCATGTATCAGGAACACCTGGTAGGCACCAATGCATGCAATCCTGGCCCCAGATAGCCACTGCATCCTTCTTCCCCAACCAAACTGCTGGATGGGCATCGGCTCTAAACTCGCTCATGTGAGTCAGATCAAGTATCCTGATACTTGTTCCTTTCAATGATGCCTCGATAAGGTAGTTCAATTGTCTAGCTTCTTTGTTAACTCCTCCATTACTGGGATCAAACCACAAGTCAAGCTGCTCATTTATCAGTATTCTTAAACTTTATTTCAGGAAAATGGTGTGGCATTTTATATAATTTATGATATTTCTATGATACTCTTGATTTACACTTCACATTATCTAGAATGTTATTTACGCTGACTCATTCATCTTTAACTTTGCTAAAATTTTGGATCAAATACATGGCATACTGGGTTCCATAAGTGAGTCCCAATCGACCAAGTGAAAAAATAACGAGACAATAGGTCAAAGGTGCCACTTGCCCCAGATCTGAATCAACAATCAAAAAGAGGGAAAGAAAACAGAGGCCAGTTTTATTGCGTACCTGACGTTCCTCGAGGGGCTCGTCAAACAAGCAACTACCGTTTTGATTCCACTCGCCACCATGAAAGTGCCTCGGGGACTGCAGCCTCCAAAACTTGAGTGCCTTCTTAGGGAATGTTTTCTCAATGTGATCTACCATGTGTTCAAGAACTATGTTGAGACCGTCCAACATTTTTAGAGGAGGATGTATTGGTTGGCCACCCTGAAAGAAAACCAGAGGAGTCTCTTTGGGAAATTTATCTTCGCCCCACCTATGAGAGCCACAAAAGACAACTCTTTAGTTCGTAATTTGTGACTCATTACTTTGTGAGAGTGTAAAAATGGGCTCTCTCAATCCTTTAAAGTGTCAATCAGATGCACCCCAGACACATAAAAAGAAGGAAAGATTTTCTTATGAATCAGTGTATTTAAGTTGGAGTTGGGAACTAGTTGTTCACAGCTGCGAATGAGTTTGAATATTGCTTTGAGAAAAATGAGTAAACATGTATCCTTAATATTCACAATACATGTTTCATTAAGATAAGAAGCTTCACAGGAATTTCGGTCTAAAAAATTTTATTTACCAGTTAAAAAAAAGGAAAATTCACACGAAGCTGATCATCTTCCAAGCTGAGAATAGTACAAAGCACAAACAATCTAGTACTACTGAAATCAATCATGTATCATCAAGAAAGAGAGGCAATAAGCATAATGAGTTGCAAGTTGCAACTCGGGAAAAAAATAAAGTGTGCAGAAAAGTACAACACTGCATCTTTCTGCTAATTATATGATCAATGTCCCGACCCCCTGAATTTGAGCTTTTCTCATTCAGAGCCCATCTAAGATATGTGCAAGCAGCAAAGTAAACGAGCCAACAAGTGAATACCTTCGAAGACGTAACAAGGTAAATGGGATAATGTAGAATTACCAGTGGCCAGTATTGAAAACTAAAACATCGTAGAACTCAGCAATATTAGCCCAATCATCTGCTGGAACATCTACATCTACTCGGTACATCCCCTCCATTCCATCTTGACCAGACAACTCAGGCTGTTTAGTCTGCCACCTAGATGTAATCAGCAATGCTAGTGAGGCAGCCAGTTCATTTTCAGATGAAACGACATTTTACATAAAAACAAATAACAACAAACAATCTACCCAGGGGCCAGGATTTGTGGAAAATAAAAAACAGGGTAAAGCTTCTTCTACAAGAATCAGGTCACTTCAGATTGAAAATAAAATACTCTTGAAACAATTCTTTATTGATGAGCAACACTCGCTAAGGCTTATAAGTATCACAGAGATTGGGCGTGTGGCGTAAGGCATATGGCGAGGACGCGTTTTATTGAAGTGAAGCATCCTAAATATCGAACTATTGATATGCTACAATGTAAATATCTGAAGAATGTTTATTTACTTTCTCCAAGTTGATGTCACAATTAAAAGTGACCTTGAGCCTTTGGTGCACACGCCTTGAGCCCACGTCCTGTGGGCTTTTAATAACTATGCTTGAAAGACTAAATTAATGAAAATAAACTCCAACAACAATGGAACACCTAGGTTGAACATGGTTCACAAAGTTGGAAGATACCGAATAAGTTAGAATAATCCTGATAAAATATCATCGTCAAATCAAACGACACCATGGTAGGAATCAATTAGCTATAAATAGTGAAATGGACATACATTCAGATCATTCCTACATAGCTATTCAGACAGGTAAAAGCTTGCATTTCTACAAAAAATTGGTCTCACCAATAATTTGAACAATGCTACTTACTCATATTTAGCCAGCAAAACTGCACGGTGATACGCAACGGTCACGTTAAATTTTGGAAAATAAGCTCCTCTCCAGGCACCCTTTCTCTTCCACTTAGTAGCACCATCATCAGCAACTCTCAATATACACAAAAACGCCGCCAGAAAGTTCTCATTCAAGGAATCACCCACGAACCCAATGTTCCTGTTCCTCATCAGATTCAAGAACCCAATCGGGTCGACAACGTTCAATTCACAATCCTCCGGAACCCATTTCCACGAATTGATCCGACCCATTTTTTCCCTCTGATTCTTGATGCAATTCCAAGCGTTTCTGTGGAAAGGACAGGTGGCATCGTAAATGGGTCGGCGAGTCGGATCGAAAACCCATTTTCCCTTGAAGAGATTGCACGGGGATGGAGGTGAGAGAGGTATTTCGGGGTGGGGAGATTTGGGTTTCGGGGTGGGGTAGAGTGGTAGGAGGGCGGAGTAGAGGAATATGAGTATACAGGTGGGAAGGAATAGCCACGGGATAAGGTATGGGATTAACTTAGACGCCATTAGCATTCACAAGATTGAAAGCATCCATCGAAGCTGAACACAGACCATTGTTGTCCTGGTTTGATAGAAACCACTGCCAGGTTAAAATTGCACTTTGAACCTCGATAAAATGAGAAAGGTTCAACATAGTACTTGCATTTCAAAAACATTCGTTTCAAAATGTTAAAAATTTTAAGGGCATAACCCTCCAATGGGTTTTTTTAAAAAATATTACAAATAAATAAAGTAATTGTAAAAATACGACAAATTTTGAGAGTTTGTAAAAATACAACAATCCGGGACTTCCTGTCCCGGATTCACTTTTTTTATTTTTTTTTTCGAAAAAAAAAAGTATGGGCACGGCTTTAAAAAAAGGAAAATGTAGATCGACGACGGTTTTTGCAAAACCGTCGCCAATAAATACCGTCGCTATTGGCAACGGTTTAAGCAGAAACCGTCGCTAATGTAAATCCGTCAGCCACAGATTATCAGAAGCCGTGTCACAAATACGCGGGTATTCTTTCCATCTTCGTCGAAAATAATTGTTCCACATATTCATTCTCACAACTTATTTCTTTCATTCGATTTATATGTGCAAAATCCATCTTTTCTACTTCGATCATATATTAAAATTATTTGTTTACTTTATCGTCCATTTAATTTGAAGAGATACGAAAATGTAATGTTTAATTTCGTTGATAATATTATAATTATATATTAAGAAGTAATTTTAATATAAATAATTTAATTTAATATAAGAATGAGTTAATATTAGTGTATTTAATACTAATAAAATTATAAAGTATTTTGTTACGTTTTTAAAGTATATTGAGAATAAGTTTTAAAATTTCACGTAATTTTAACTTCGTAATTTATAATACAATATATATTATAATTATTCATATAATATACATAAAATTTCACGTAAATATAAAATCTATAATTTATATACATATTCTAATTGCAATAAAACAATAAATATTATAATTATTGTAATTGTTGTAGATATAATTTATATCATGTAAATTAAATATAACTATTGTAATTATTGTAATTATTATAAATATAATATTATATCAAGTAAATATAATTATCGTAATTAAATTAAGTATATTAATTAAATTTTGTAATTATTGTAGATATAATATTATATCAAACTATTTTTTAATATCACGATTGATATTGAAATATATTATTTAACTAAATTATACTTATTTATATAATGTTAGTGAACAAAATAATAATTACATTAATATAATATAAATTATACAAACAAAATATTAAAAAAATTAATTAAATTATCTTCTCAAACGTAATTATACGGAACTTATATAATATAACGAACGATGCTAATATCTGAAATAAATGACAAGTATTATAAAAAAAATTACATATTAAAATTACTTCTTAATATATAGTTATCATATTATCAACGAAATTAAACATTATATTTTCGTATCTCTTCAAATTAAATGGACGATAAAGTAAACAAATAATTTTAATATATGATCGAAGTAGAAAAGATGGATTTTGCACATATAAATCGAATGAAAGAAATAAGTTGTCAGAATGAATATGAGGAACAATTATTTTCGACAAAGATGGAAAGAATACCCGCGTATTTGTGACAAGGCTTCTTTACATTAGCGACGGTTTTTGCTTAAACCGTCGCCAATAGCAACGGTATTTACACACCGTCGCCAATAGCGACGGTTTTGCAAAAACCGTTGCCGATCTACATTTTCCTTTTTTAAAACTGTGCCCATACTTTCTTTTTTTTTCGAAAAAAAAAAAGTGAATCCGGGACAGGAAGTTCCGGATTGTTATATTTTTACAAATCCTCAAAATTTGTCATATTTTTACAATTACTTTATTTATTTGTAATATTTTTAAAAAAAAACCATCTCCAATCAGGCGCTTTGTTAGCGTAGCCCTTGATTTCTTATTCCAACTCAGCATCATTGTATGCATTAGGTTGTTACTAGAGGTGGGTACGGTACGGTATACCGTACCGAACTATGGTACCGTATATCGTACCGAAAATATCGATATAGAATTTTTCTATACCGATACCAATACCGCACATTCGGTATACCGCACGTTCGGTATACCGAATTTTCGGTATGAAAAAAGTTCATACCGATACCGTACCAACACCGAAAGTTTTGTCGGTATACCGAAAAAATTTTCAGTATACCGACATTTTTTCGATATACCGAACTTAAATTTTTAAAAAGATAATATAAAAAAATTATTTTCGATATTTCGGTATATAACGAAATATATACCGAAATACCGAAAAAAAAATATTCCATAGCGATACCGATACCGATACCGAAAATTTCAGTACGGTATCGAAATTTTCGGTATACCGTTTTTTTCGGTACGATTTTTCGATATTTCGGTATTTTTTCTCACCCCTAATTGATACAAAGATGCATTGTAGCAAAGTTATCCTAATGATTTATTTTTTTTACAAAAAATTAATTTTTAAAAATTAATTATAATATATTTTAAGTTTAATTATTAATAATTTAACTATAATATTTTGAAACTTTTATGTTAAAAACTTTATTTATTCAATAAATATTTTAAGTTTAATTATTAATAATTTAACTATAATATTTTGAAACTTTTATGTTAAAAACTTTATTTATTCAATAAATAATTAAATTATTTTTTGTTAAATATTGACCGACATAAATGTGTCGTTGTCATGTTGTAATGCAATAATTCTTCATTTTGGGAGAGTAATCGAAAAGTAATGTATGGAGTGTTGTACGATTTAAAATATTTAAGTTGCATTATCATCAGCTTTAGTTTTTGAACTAATGATAATTGTTTGATCCTAACATATCGCACTGACCACGTAAGACAGTACTCTCCATCGAAATTCTCGTTGAACTATTATAATTAGGATTTCAACAACAAGATTCCATATTGGTATTTTGTTTGACAAATATGAGAATTCATATTTTATTGTCACGTGAATTGAAAAAAAGTCGAATTGGAAAAATTCTAATATTGTGTTAGGACCTATGGGCGTCTCACAAAAGATAACGGAGACATGCAAAGGTTTTCCAGGCCGGACAGAGATTGGCCCATGCACTGCAAAAGACCTTATGTGTATGATAAATATCCCAAAAAATTCAAGATATTCCCATCGAATTAAGGAGGGCAACCCATTTGTTTTCATGATATAATATAGTTGAGATCAGATTAGAGTTTAGAAGGAGTGCATTTAAAAAATTTCTAAAGATTAAATTGTTCTTAACTGTTTTTAGGTGGTTAAGAAATATTCTTGAACAACTAGCTTAGTTGGATCAGTGAGTGATAATTGAATAAAAGCGGAAACAGTCTGGCTTAATTAGTGATAAAGCATATATAATGTAATTAACAGTTAACAAGAAACGACTATATGAACAGATAGTAAAATATGTGTAATATAAAAGGCAAGTATTTTATGTATGTTTGAAGATAAATACTCATATGTCACTTTTTCTTCCACTTAGGAAAAATTTCATTAAAAAACTTTGATTGATACAACTATTTGTAGCAGCCTACTTCATGTAGGACTTATCCATGCTCGAGTTGAAACTCTTAGTATTCACTACAACAAATTTTGAATGTTTAAAAACATTTGATTCACCAGAAAACACAATGTAACTCAACGGTCAGCTTGAACGGCTAGAATTGGTTGGGATATGACAAAGTGATACTTGAAGATCTGATACATTCTGATATGAGTGTACTAGTCGAGCAACTTGAAGTATGATCTCTTAAGTGCACTCAGGATTTTTGAAAGAATTGAAATTTGAAATATGTAAGCTTGTAATCGTGATTCAACTAAACTTGTTATTCACTTTGAAATCTGATATATATAGTTGAAAAGCTCTTATAGTCGGATTTGCTTTTCAATGATCATATATACTATTATCCGATAAAATGTACACGTCGCTTTCAGTCATCATACGTCATTAATGCTCATTTAATGTTCCTTGTGATTTTGCGAGTCTAAGCTCCTAGCTTCAGAAAAAGCTGATAGGTTACAGACAAATATGCAACTTTCTGTCATCCAAGAGTTGGCAGGATACCGTGTAATTATTTGAAATGTGGTTGGAGTGCAGTTGGAGTTTAACGGTTGAAACACGTGTAATGCATTCAAGACTTGATCTAGTCTGAGAACTAATGATCTCTTGTAGCTAGAGTTCAGATAATATACGACTTGAACTTGATATTCTGTCTGAACGGCTTGAGTTGATCCAGCAGTCTGAAAAACAAAAATTACAATCAATAAACGACTGGATCCTGAAACAATTTGATACTGTCATTTGTCAATCACCAAATATTCTAACAAATATAATCAAATGCGTCTCATCTTCAACGACAGCAATATTTCGATAATCATTCAACACTCTATTCTTCGATTTTTCAAGAAGGGTTCGAGAAAAACATTCCATGCACCCTCTTATCGCTTGTTTGTTGACCACATATGACTATGGGAAAACTGGAGCACCAGCGCTGTGCCGCCACTGTTGCTTTGCCCAACTTTTTAATCATCAATAATTATCTTTGACAATAATAGTTTTTATTTTAAAAAAAAACTCTTAATTTGATGTTATGATCTCTCCTCCTCGAGGGATTAGAATCTATAATATATAATTTTTTTTAAAAAAAATAGCTCACTCTATAATAATCATTTTGACCTGACAGTTTCGATGTGCAAGACTCAAAGATCTTGGTAAAAGAAGCTGTCAATCATAGATCCTAAACCTTCTTGAAAAATCTTAACATGTTCTAGATAAGTCGGGAAGGAGGCAGAATGGCCTAAAACATCATGAACAAGTCGTAAAGGTTCTAGCTAAGTTTCTGCGGAAGGCTCTACAAAATTGTTAAGAAAACACGACGGTTCTAGGTTTATGCTAAAAGATCTAGAACATTATGTAGATGACTTGAGTATTCTAGATCAATGTAAAAAGATCTAAAATGTTGTGGACGAGGATGAGTCTAGAAACTTTTTTCTAGAAAGATGTCGAGAATGTAGATTAGAGAACGTAAATGTAGAGGGATTTAGAATACTTTATTGTATAGAATAGTGTAGAAAATTCTATACAATAAAAACATTTCATTATGGAGTGTTTCTCTTATCGTATAGCATTTGAGTGCTAGTTCTATAATATTTTTGAGGTGTTTTGTTCTCCTATATTAAGAGAGTGTGTGTTCTCTTTTAGAGATACATTGAGTTATTATACACCATAAAATATTATAGAAAAATTCTTTTCTTCTTGTCCATAGTTTTTACCCTAATAATTTTTAAAGATTTTTCACGTATATCTCTGTGTCCAATTTATTCTTTATTTTCATATTTATTATCTTAAATTATCGCACGTAAGACAAATAATTTTCTTAAGAAAATGATTGACCAGATTTAAAAAAAGTTATCCCCAAAATGAGCATGTGCTCTTCATAGTCCTAAGCATAGCTTAGGATTGCGACTTCGAGTGAGTTGTGTTGAATAGGGTAACCATTAGACCAGATAATTGAATGAATGTTATGGATGAAATTATATCACTACTGTTTCTCTGCAGCTGTAAAATCATTACAAAGTTTGCATTTAAGTACAATTTTAAATTATAGAAAGGTAATAACAAGGCTGAAACCACAACTTGGGAAAAAATTTGCTGCTCAAAACCTTGAACAATGCCACTCAAGTTTGATTGAAATGGCCTAAATTTTCCAGAAATTGCTGCCACTTTCATGGTTCAGATTGTGGAGCCAGCATAGAGCAAACGCCAAATTTCAATCATGTCCATGTTAGTCGACCAATCATCTCTCCAAGTTGTTGCTGATTAGTCGTGTCAAGATATCGACCCATGTATCAGGAACACCTGGTAGGCACCAATGCATGCAATCCTGGCCCCAGATAGCCACTGCATCCTTCTTCCCCAACCAAACTGCTGGATGGGCATCGGCTCTAAACTCGCTCATGTGAGTCAGATCAAGTATCCTGATACTTGTTCCTTTCAATGATGCCTCGATAAGGTGGTTCAATTGTCTAGCTTCTTTGTTAACTCCTCCATTACTGGGATCAAACCACAAGTCAAGCTGCTCATTTATCAGTATTCTTTAACTTGGTTTTATTTCAGGAAAATGGTGTGGCATTTTATATGATTTATGATATTTCTATGATACTCTTGATTTACACTTCACAATATCTAGAATGTTCTTTACGTTGACTCATTCATCTTTAACTTTGCTAAAATTTTGGATATACATGGCACACTGGGTTCCATAAGTGAGTCCCAAAACACCCCAAGTGAAAAAATAATGAGACAATAGGTCATAGGTGCCACTTGGCCCAGATCTGAATCAACAATCAAAAAGGAGGAAAGAAAACAGAGACCAGTTTTATTGCGTACCTGGCTTTGCTCGAGGGGCTTGTCAAACAAGCAACTACCGTTATGATTCCACTCGCCACCATAAAAGTGCCTCGGGGACTGCAGCCTCCAAAACTTGAGTGCCTTTTTGGGGAATGTTTTCTCAATGTGATCTACCATGTGTTCAAGAACGATGTTGAGGCCGTCCAACATTTTTAGAGGAGGATGTATTGGTTGGCCACCCTGAAAGAAAACCAGAGGAGTCTCTTTGGGAAATTTATCTTCGCCCCACCTATGAAAGCCACAAAAGACAACTCTTTAGTTCGTAATTTGTGACTCATTACTTTGTGAGAGTAAAAAAATGGGCTCTCTCAATCCTTTAAAGTGTCAATCAGATGCACCCCAGACACATAAAAAAAAGGAAAGATTTTCTTATGAATCAGTGTATTTAAGTTGGAGTTGGGAACATGTAGTTCACAGCTGCGAATGAGTTTGAATATTCCTTTGAGAAAAATGAGTAAACATGTATCCTTAATATTCACAATATAGTTTCATTAAGATAAGAAGCTTCACAGGAATTTCGGTCTATAAAATTTTATTTACCAATTAAAAAGAAGGAAAATTCACACGAAGCTGATCATCTTCCAAGCTGAGAATAGTACAAAGCACAAACACTAGAACTACTGAAATCAATCATGTATCTTCAAGAAAACAAGAGGGGATAAGCATAATGAGTTGCAAGTTGGCGTTGCAACTCGGGAAAAAAATAAAGTGTGCAGAAAAGTACAACACTGCATCTTTCTGCTAATTATATGATCAATGTCCCAACCCCCTGAACTTGAGATTTTCTCATTCAGAGCCCATCTAAGAGATGTGCAAGCAGCAAAGTAAATGAGCCAACAAGTGAATACCTTCCAAGACGTAACAAGGAAAATGGGATAATGTAGAATTACCAGTGGCCAGTATTGAAAACTAAAACATCGTAGAACTCAGCAATATTAGCCCAATCATCTGCTGGAACATCTACATCTACTCGGTACATCCCCTCCATTCCATCTTGACCAGACAACTCAGGCTGTTTAGTCTGCCACCTAGATGTAATCAGCAATGCTAGTGAGGCAGCCAGTTCATTTTCAGATGAAACGACATTTTACATAAAAATAAATAACAACAAACAATCTACCCACAGGCCAGGATTTGTGGAACATAAAAAACAGGGTAAAGCTTCTTCTACAAGAATCAGGTCACTTCAGATTGAAAAAAAAAAACTCTTGAAACCATTCTTTATTGATGAGCAACACTCGCTAAGGCTTATAAGTATCATAGAGACTAGGCGTGTGGCGTAAGGCATATGGCGAGGACGCGTTTTATTGAAGTGAAGCATCCTAAATATCGAACTATTGATATGCTACAATGTAAATATCTGAAGAATATTTATTTACTTTCTCCAAGTTGAAGTCACAATTAAAAGTGACCTTGAGCCTTTGGTGCACACGCCTTGAGCCCACGTCCTCTGGGCTTTTAATAACTATGCTTGAAAGACTAAATTAATGAAAATAAACTCCAACAACAATGGAACACCTAGGTTGAACATGGTTCACAAAGTTGGAAGATACCGAATAAGTTAGAAGAATCCTGATAAAATATCATCGTATCAGACGACACCATGGTAGGAATCAATTAGCTATAAATATTGAAATGGACATACATTCAGCTCATTCCTACAGAGCTATTCAGACAGGTAAAAGCTTGCATTTCTAGAAAAATTGGTCTCACCGATAATTTAAACAATGCTACTTACTCATATTTAGCCAGCAAAACTGCACGGTGATACGCAACAGTCACGTTAAATTTTGGAAAATAAGCTCCTCTCCAGGCACCCTTTCTCTTCCACTTGGTAGCACCATCATCAGCAACTCTCAATACACACAAAAACGCCGCCAGAAAGTTCTCATTCAAGGAATCACCCACGAACCCAATGTTCCTGTTCCTCATCAGATTCAAGAACCCAATCGGGTCGACCACGTTCAATTCACAATTCTCCGGAACCCATTTCCACGAATTGATCCGACCCATTTTTTCCCTCTGATTCTTGATGCAATTCCAAGCGTTTCTGTGGAAAGGACAGGTGGCATCGTAAATGGGTCGGCGAGTAGGATCGAAAACCCATTTTCCCTTGAAGAGATTGCACGGGGATGGAGGTGAGAGAGGTATGTCGGGGTTGGGAGATTTGGGTTTCGCGGTGGGGTAGAGTGGTAGGAGGGCGGAGTAGAGGAATATGAGTATACAGGTGGGAAGGAATAGCCACGGGAAAAGGTATGGGATTAACTTAGACGCCATTAACATTCACCAGATTGAAAGCATCCATCGAAGCTGAACACAGACCATTGCTGTCCTGGTTTGATAGAAACCACTGCCAGGGTAAAATTGCACTTTGAACCTCGATAAAATGAGAAAGGTTCAACATAGTACTTGCATTAAAGAAAAAATTCAAAATGTAAAAATTTTAGGGACATATCTTATGGATGACTCAAATAAGATATTCGTCTCATAAAATATGACCTTTAAAAATATTATTTTTTATTGTGAATATCGGTAGGATTGATCCGTCTTACGGATAAAAATTCGCGAGACCGTCTTACAAGAGACCTACTCATTATTGTATGCATTAGGTTGGTAAAAAGATGCATTGTAGCGAAGTTATCCTTATGATTTATTTAAAAAAAATTAATTAATTATAATATATTTTAAGTTTAATTATTAATAATTTAACTACAATATTTTGAAATTTTTATGTTAAAAACTTTATTTATTCAATAAATAATTAAATTAATTTTTGTTAAATATTGACCGACATAAATGTGTCAATATCAAATACAATAATTGTTTATTTTGAGAGAGTAATCGAAAAGTGATGTATAGATTGTTGTATGATTTAAAATATTTAAGTTGCATCATTATCATCAGCTTTAGCTTTTGACCTAATGATAATTGTTTGATCTTAACATATCACACTGACCATGTAAGACAATAATCTCCATCGAAATTCCCGTTGAACTATGATAATTAGGATTTCAACAACAAGATTCCATATTGGTATTTTGTTTGACAAATATGAAAATTCATATTTTATTATCGTGTGTATTGAAAAAAAGTCGAATCGAAAAAATTCTAATCTTGTGTTAGGACCTACGGGCGTCTCCCAAAAGATAACGGAGACATGCAAAGGTTTTCCGGGCCGGACAAAGATTGACCCCTGAGTGCAAAAGACCTTATGCGTATGATATATATCCTAAGAAATTCAAGATATTCCCACCGAATTAAGGAGGGCAACCCATTTGTTTTCAGGATATAATATAGTTGGGATCATATTAGAGTTTAGAAGGAGTATATTTAAAAAATTTCTAAAGATTAAATTGTTCTTAACAGTTTTTAGATTGTTAAGAGATATTCTTGAACAACTAGCTTAGTTGGACCAGTGAGTGATAATTGAATAAAAGCGGAAACAGTCTTGCTTAAATAGTGACAAAGCATATATAATGCAACTAACAGTTAACAAGAAATGACTACTTGAAGATAAATATTCATATGTTACTTTTTCTTTCACTTAAAAAGAATTTCACTAAAATATTTTGATTGATACAATTATTTGTAACAACATATTTCATGTGAGACTTATCAATGCCTGAGTTGAAACTCTTAGTATTCACTACAACAAATTTTGAATGTTTAAAAACATTTGGTTCACCAGAAAACACAATGTAACTCAACGGTCAGCTTGAACGGCTAGAGTTGGTTGGGATATGACAAAGTGATACTTGAAAATCTGATACATTCTGATATGAGTGTACTAGTCGAGCAGCTTAAAGTATGATCTCTTAAGTGCACTCAGAATTTTTGAAAGAATGGAAATTTGAAATATATAAGCTTGTAATCGTGATTCAACTAAACTTGTTATTCAATTTGAAATATGATATATATATTTGAAAAGCTCTAATAGTCGATTTGCTTTTCAACGATCATATATACTATTATCCGATAAAATGTACATGTCGCTTTCAGTCATTGTATGTCATCAATGCTCATTTAATGTTCTTTGTGATTTTGCGAGTTTAAGCGCCTATCTTCTGAAAAAGCTGATAGGTTACAGACAAAATATGCAATTTTATGTCATCCAGAAGTTGGCAGGATACCATGTAATTTTTTGAAATGTTGTTGGAGTGCAGTTGGGGTTTAACGGTCGAAACACGTGTAATGCATTTAAGACTTGATCCGGTCTGATGACTGATGTTCTCTTGCAGCTAGAGTTCAGATAATCTACGACTTGAACTTGATATTCTGTCTGAACGGCTTGAGTTGATCCAGCAGTCTGAAAACCAAAAATTTCAATCGATAAACAACTAGATCATGAAACAGCTCGATACTGTTATTTGTCAATCACCAAATATTCTAACAAATATAATCAAATACGTCTCATCTTCAACGACAACAATATTTCGATAATCATTCAACACTCTATTCTTCGCTTTTCCAAGAAGGGTTTCGAGAAAATTAAACATTCCAAGCCCCCTCTTATCGCTTGTTTGTTGACAAAATATGGCTATGGGATAACTGGAGCACCAGCGCCGTGCCGCCACTGTTGCCTTGCCCAACCTCATTTTAATTATCAATAATTATCTTTGACAACAATAGTTTTTATTTTTAAAAAAAAACTCTTAATTTGATGACATAATCTCTCCTCCTCGAGGGATTAGAATCTATAATATATATATATTTTTTAAAAAATAGCTCAATCTATAATAATCATTTTGATTGTGGACAATGATGAATTATTTTCGGTACCTCAGTAAATTAAATCAAATTTTCGTCAAAATTGGACTAAGTAAATTAAATTCAAACAAAAATAAAAGAATAAAATAGTTAAATCAAAATATTTTTAAAAAATAATAAATGTTTCTAATGTTAATATAAACCATTCAAAATGTGATTAAATCAAAAGGACACCGACCGAAATAAATAATAAATGTGACGGAGTTGGCGGTTGGGACGTCTGGGTCGTTAGATCATCATAGAAAGGAACAAGCTATCTAAACATTAACATTTTATAGAAGGTATCGAACATTCTCGATATCACTTGAAATCTGACAAGTTAAAATATTTTAATGATATCTAATAAAATAATGATTAAAATAACCAGTAAACAAAATTATTAAAAAGAAAACTTAGTTTTCTATAAATTATATTTCAAGTCGACTATTCTATTTCGTACATTATCTTTTCTAACCAGATATTGTAAGATCGAGTTGAGTGACACATATACAACAACCGACATCATCCAGTTAGCATAGATAACGCCCGAACTAGTCTAACTGATATGAAATATGACCTGTAATAAATTGAGTTTTATTACACCTGTTTTGTCCAGTGGTCATTTTGATTACTAATATCTGATATATTATCAAAATATTTTATATCTCATTAGATTTCTAAGTGGTGCATGTGGTGATCATATAACTTTTATAAAAATAAAAATAAAATTTATAATATCTATTTAATTTTCATATAAGAGAAATGTATATTTTTTATATTTCACGAGGTTAGATTCACATAACTCATATTTTTCTTATGAGAACCACCAATCATTTTACTTTGCCATTATTATTATAAATATATTGAAAAAATTGTTATATATACTTATATAATAATTTATTATGTAAAATAAACATAATAATTTGTTTTTTTTTTAAAAAAAAAGAGGGTGGGCTTTGTGAGACGGGTTAACCTACCGATATTCATAGTAAAAAATAATACTCTTAACAAAAAAAATAATATTTTTTCATGGATGACCCAACTAAGATATCTGTCTCACAAGATACTACATATGAAACCGTCTCATACAAGTTTTTGTTTTCAAAGTTTTATGAGAATTTTTTTTTTTTTTTGGTCTGAAGGCTCAAGTGTTAGCATTTAAATACGTGTTTTTCGTTGTATAAATAATCTGTATCATTATGAAATTTAATGTAGGTGACATAAAGTTATAAACATGTAGATATTTGTTGGTTTTTTCGTCTGTCTATTGTATTTATAATCTTATTTTATTGAGTAATGCAACTTTCATTTACGGATAATTTTTTTTTTTTGTGTTAAATCAATTGGTGTATTAAATTATTTATAATTTATATAAGATTTAAAAAATTTAGGAGTGAAATTTTTTATAATTAGTGATTTTTTTAGTATGCTTATTTTTGTTATTTTATTGTAATCTTAAAAAATTAGTATAGATTATCACAATTTTCTTATGATCATTATGATGATATTTTATCATCATTATTATTTATTAATGGGTTACTAGTAATATGAATAATTTAATAATCATCTTCTTGGAGGAAAGCACATGACCGTCCCTTCCGTCAATTCCCCACTTCAAAATCCCTTCCAGTCGCCATTCCAGATTCCAATTGCTGTTAGCCTCTAGCTGCCTTTCGTGGGTAAGTTGGAAGAAAGATTTTTGGGTATTAAGTGTACTGTATCGGTATTAGTGTTGATTGCCTTTTTATGTTCTCTTTTTTTTTTTCTTGTTTTTGTGTTCGTTTTCTTGATTTTTTGGTGCGCCGCTTTATTGCATTATGTTTCATGTTTTGATGATTTTCAGTTCCGATTCTGCTGGAACTGGAATCTTCACTCTTGTTTGTGCTGTTTGTGTTGTACCTTCTGGCTTCTAAGTATTGGTGAGTTAGTTTATTTGTATAGGATCTTTAAATCCCACGAGAGGAATTGCATTTTAGCTGAAGTAATTGTGCGTAGTTTGCTTTGGTGATATTTGTGTATGTTAACTGAATCTGTACATGGGACTTCAGATTATTTGGATTGGCTACAAGAAAACGTTGATTGCTTCTGTTTCAGTCTGTAATTTGAAGTGGTATTGGTTCAAGTAGGGTCAGTTGTGACTTATGGTGTGCCATATTTTTTTAAACCTCAGAGTTATACAAATTTTGCAGAAAGCATTCTATGTACCTATTTATCATGAGGTTAATCTAGGATTCAGTTCTATTGTAGAAGGACAGAGCCGGTTGATTAAGCAAATGGTCGTTTACTTGAACAATAAAAAGATGAATGCTTTTTAAAAAAACAAAATCACTTTCGGTAAAAGGTTTGGAATTTTATGCAACCACAATTATTTCATTGAGCTTCTGTAAATGAGGAACATGTATCCATTTTATGCAACCACAATTATTTCGTTATAAACTTGAAAATTTGACGTCAAATAATTTATAAGTCATCGGCCATTCAATCGAAATCTTTTTTTTTATTACTCTTTTGCCTGAATCGAAAGTTTTCTATAGGCTTCGTGCATATAGCATGACCTGACAGTTTCGATGTGCAAGACTCAAAGATCTTGGTAAAAGAAGCTGTCAATCATAGATCCTAAACCTTCTTGAAAAATCTTAACATGTTCTAGATAAGTCGGGAAGGAGGCAGAATGGCCTAAAACATCATGAACAAGTCGTAAAGGTTCTAGCTAAGTTTCTGCGGAAGGCTCTACAAAATTGTTAAGAAAACACGACGGTTCTAGGTTTATGCTAAAAGATCTAGAACATTATGTAGATGACTTGAGTATTCTAGATCAATGTAAAAAGATCTAAAATGTTGTGGACGAGGATGAGTCTAGAAACTTTTTTCTAGAAAGATGTCGAGAATGTAGATTAGAGAACGTAAATGTAGAGGGATTTAGAATACTTTATTGTATAGAATAGTGTAGAAAATTCTATACAATAAAAACATTTCATTATGGAGTGTTTCTCTTATCGTATAGCATTTGAGTGCTAGTTCTATAATATTTTTGAGGTGTTTTGTTCTCCTATATTAAGAGAGTGTGTGTTCTCTTTTAGAGATACATTGAGTTATTATACACCATAAAATATTATAGAAAAATTCTTTTCTTCTTGTCCATAGTTTTTACCCTAATAATTTTTAAAGATTTTTCACGTATATCTCTGTGTCCAATTTATTCTTTATTTTCATATTTATTATCTTAAATTATCGCACGTAAGACAAATAATTTTCTTAAGAAAATGATTGACCAGATTTAAAAAAAGTTATCCCCAAAATGAGCATGTGCTCTTCATAGTCCTAAGCATAGCTTAGGATTGCGACTTCGAGTGAGTTGTGTTGAATAGGGTAACCATTAGACCAGATAATTGAATGAATGTTATGGATGAAATTATATCACTACTGTTTCTCTGCAGCTGTAAAATCATTACAAAGTTTGCATTTAAGTACAATTTTAAATTATAGAAAGGTAATAACAAGGCTGAAACCACAACTTGGGAAAAAATTTGCTGCTCAAAACCTTGAACAATGCCACTCAAGTTTGATTGAAATGGCCTAAATTTTCCAGAAATTGCTGCCACTTTCATGGTTCAGATTGTGGAGCCAGCATAGAGCAAACGCCAAATTTCAATCATGTCCATGTTAGTCGACCAATCATCTCTCCAAGTTGTTGCTGATTAGTCGTGTCAAGATATCGACCCATGTATCAGGAACACCTGGTAGGCACCAATGCATGCAATCCTGGCCCCAGATAGCCACTGCATCCTTCTTCCCCAACCAAACTGCTGGATGGGCATCGGCTCTAAACTCGCTCATGTGAGTCAGATCAAGTATCCTGATACTTGTTCCTTTCAATGATGCCTCGATAAGGTGGTTCAATTGTCTAGCTTCTTTGTTAACTCCTCCATTACTGGGATCAAACCACAAGTCAAGCTGCTCATTTATCAGTATTCTTTAACTTGGTTTTATTTCAGGAAAATGGTGTGGCATTTTATATGATTTATGATATTTCTATGATACTCTTGATTTACACTTCACAATATCTAGAATGTTCTTTACGTTGACTCATTCATCTTTAACTTTGCTAAAATTTTGGATATACATGGCACACTGGGTTCCATAAGTGAGTCCCAAAACACCCCAAGTGAAAAAATAATGAGACAATAGGTCATAGGTGCCACTTGGCCCAGATCTGAATCAACAATCAAAAAGGAGGAAAGAAAACAGAGACCAGTTTTATTGCGTACCTGGCTTTGCTCGAGGGGCTTGTCAAACAAGCAACTACCGTTATGATTCCACTCGCCACCATAAAAGTGCCTCGGGGACTGCAGCCTCCAAAACTTGAGTGCCTTTTTGGGGAATGTTTTCTCAATGTGATCTACCATGTGTTCAAGAACGATGTTGAGGCCGTCCAACATTTTTAGAGGAGGATGTATTGGTTGGCCACCCTGAAAGAAAACCAGAGGAGTCTCTTTGGGAAATTTATCTTCGCCCCACCTATGAAAGCCACAAAAGACAACTCTTTAGTTCGTAATTTGTGACTCATTACTTTGTGAGAGTAAAAAAATGGGCTCTCTCAATCCTTTAAAGTGTCAATCAGATGCACCCCAGACACATAAAAAAAAGGAAAGATTTTCTTATGAATCAGTGTATTTAAGTTGGAGTTGGGAACATGTAGTTCACAGCTGCGAATGAGTTTGAATATTCCTTTGAGAAAAATGAGTAAACATGTATCCTTAATATTCACAATATAGTTTCATTAAGATAAGAAGCTTCACAGGAATTTCGGTCTATAAAATTTTATTTACCAATTAAAAAGAAGGAAAATTCACACGAAGCTGATCATCTTCCAAGCTGAGAATAGTACAAAGCACAAACACTAGAACTACTGAAATCAATCATGTATCTTCAAGAAAACAAGAGGGGATAAGCATAATGAGTTGCAAGTTGGCGTTGCAACTCGGGAAAAAAATAAAGTGTGCAGAAAAGTACAACACTGCATCTTTCTGCTAATTATATGATCAATGTCCCAACCCCCTGAACTTGAGATTTTCTCATTCAGAGCCCATCTAAGAGATGTGCAAGCAGCAAAGTAAATGAGCCAACAAGTGAATACCTTCCAAGACGTAACAAGGAAAATGGGATAATGTAGAATTACCAGTGGCCAGTATTGAAAACTAAAACATCGTAGAACTCAGCAATATTAGCCCAATCATCTGCTGGAACATCTACATCTACTCGGTACATCCCCTCCATTCCATCTTGACCAGACAACTCAGGCTGTTTAGTCTGCCACCTAGATGTAATCAGCAATGCTATTGCTAGTGAGGCAGCCAGTTCATTTTCAGATGAAACGACATTTTACATAAAAATAAATAACAACAAACAATCTACCCACAGGCCAGGATTTGTGGAACATAAAAAACAGGGTAAAGCTTCTTCTACAAGAATCAGGTCACTTCAGATTGAAAAAAAAAAACTCTTGAAACCATTCTTTATTGATGAGCAACACTCGCTAAGGCTTATAAGTATCATAGAGACTAGGCGTGTGGCGTAAGGCATATGGCGAGGACGCGTTTTATTGAAGTGAAGCATCCTAAATATCGAACTATTGATATGCTACAATGTAAATATCTGAAGAATATTTATTTACTTTCTCCAAGTTGAAGTCACAATTAAAAGTGACCTTGAGCCTTTGGTGCACACGCCTTGAGCCCACGTCCTCTGGGCTTTTAATAACTATGCTTGAAAGACTAAATTAATGAAAATAAACTCCAACAACAATGGAACACCTAGGTTGAACATGGTTCACAAAGTTGGAAGATACCGAATAAGTTAGAAGAATCCTGATAAAATATCATCGTATCAGACGACACCATGGTAGGAATCAATTAGCTATAAATATTGAAATGGACATACATTCAGCTCATTCCTACAGAGCTATTCAGACAGGTAAAAGCTTGCATTTCTAGAAAAATTGGTCTCACCGATAATTTAAACAATGCTACTTACTCATATTTAGCCAGCAAAACTGCACGGTGATACGCAACAGTCACGTTAAATTTTGGAAAATAAGCTCCTCTCCAGGCACCCTTTCTCTTCCACTTGGTAGCACCATCATCAGCAACTCTCAATACACACAAAAACGCCGCCAGAAAGTTCTCATTCAAGGAATCACCCACGAACCCAATGTTCCTGTTCCTCATCAGATTCAAGAACCCAATCGGGTCGACCACGTTCAATTCACAATTCTCCGGAACCCATTTCCACGAATTGATCCGACCCATTTTTTCCCTCTGATTCTTGATGCAATTCCAAGCGTTTCTGTGGAAAGGACAGGTGGCATCGTAAATGGGTCGGCGAGTAGGATCGAAAACCCATTTTCCCTTGAAGAGATTGCACGGGGATGGAGGTGAGAGAGGTATGTCGGGGTTGGGAGATTTGGGTTTCGCGGTGGGGTAGAGTGGTAGGAGGGCGGAGTAGAGGAATATGAGTATACAGGTGGGAAGGAATAGCCACGGGAAAAGGTATGGGATTAACTTAGACGCCATTAACATTCACCAGATTGAAAGCATCCATCGAAGCTGAACACAGACCATTGCTGTCCTGGTTTGATAGAAACCACTGCCAGGGTAAAATTGCACTTTGAACCTCGATAAAATGAGAAAGGTTCAACATAGTACTTGCATTAAAGAAAAAATTCAAAATGTAAAAATTTTAGGGACATATCTTATGGATGACTCAAATAAGATATTCGTCTCATAAAATATGACCTTTAAAAATATTATTTTTTATTGTGAATATCGGTAGGATTGATCCGTCTTACGGATAAAAATTCGCGAGACCGTCTTACAAGAGACCTACTCATTATTGTATGCATTAGGTTGGTAAAAAGATGCATTGTAGCGAAGTTATCCTTATGATTTATTTAAAAAAAATTAATTAATTATAATATATTTTAAGTTTAATTATTAATAATTTAACTACAATATTTTGAAATTTTTATGTTAAAAACTTTATTTATTCAATAAATAATTAAATTAATTTTTGTTAAATATTGACCGACATAAATGTGTCAATATCAAATACAATAATTGTTTATTTTGAGAGAGTAATCGAAAAGTGATGTATAGATTGTTGTATGATTTAAAATATTTAAGTTGCATCATTATCATCAGCTTTAGCTTTTGACCTAATGATAATTGTTTGATCTTAACATATCACACTGACCATGTAAGACAATAATCTCCATCGAAATTCCCGTTGAACTATGATAATTAGGATTTCAACAACAAGATTCCATATTGGTATTTTGTTTGACAAATATGAAAATTCATATTTTATTATCGTGTGTATTGAAAAAAAGTCGAATCGAAAAAATTCTAATCTTGTGTTAGGACCTACGGGCGTCTCCCAAAAGATAACGGAGACATGCAAAGGTTTTCCGGGCCGGACAAAGATTGACCCCTGAGTGCAAAAGACCTTATGCGTATGATATATATCCTAAGAAATTCAAGATATTCCCACCGAATTAAGGAGGGCAACCCATTTGTTTTCAGGATATAATATAGTTGGGATCATATTAGAGTTTAGAAGGAGTATATTTAAAAAATTTCTAAAGATTAAATTGTTCTTAACAGTTTTTAGATTGTTAAGAGATATTCTTGAACAACTAGCTTAGTTGGACCAGTGAGTGATAATTGAATAAAAGCGGAAACAGTCTTGCTTAAATAGTGACAAAGCATATATAATGCAACTAACAGTTAACAAGAAATGACTACTTGAAGATAAATATTCATATGTTACTTTTTCTTTCACTTAAAAAGAATTTCACTAAAATATTTTGATTGATACAATTATTTGTAACAACATATTTCATGTGAGACTTATCAATGCCTGAGTTGAAACTCTTAGTATTCACTACAACAAATTTTGAATGTTTAAAAACATTTGGTTCACCAGAAAACACAATGTAACTCAACGGTCAGCTTGAACGGCTAGAGTTGGTTGGGATATGACAAAGTGATACTTGAAAATCTGATACATTCTGATATGAGTGTACTAGTCGAGCAGCTTAAAGTATGATCTCTTAAGTGCACTCAGAATTTTTGAAAGAATGGAAATTTGAAATATATAAGCTTGTAATCGTGATTCAACTAAACTTGTTATTCAATTTGAAATATGATATATATATTTGAAAAGCTCTAATAGTCGATTTGCTTTTCAACGATCATATATACTATTATCCGATAAAATGTACATGTCGCTTTCAGTCATTGTATGTCATCAATGCTCATTTAATGTTCTTTGTGATTTTGCGAGTTTAAGCGCCTATCTTCTGAAAAAGCTGATAGGTTACAGACAAAATATGCAATTTTATGTCATCCAGAAGTTGGCAGGATACCATGTAATTTTTTGAAATGTTGTTGGAGTGCAGTTGGGGTTTAACGGTCGAAACACGTGTAATGCATTTAAGACTTGATCCGGTCTGATGACTGATGTTCTCTTGCAGCTAGAGTTCAGATAATCTACGACTTGAACTTGATATTCTGTCTGAACGGCTTGAGTTGATCCAGCAGTCTGAAAACCAAAAATTTCAATCGATAAACAACTAGATCATGAAACAGCTCGATACTGTTATTTGTCAATCACCAAATATTCTAACAAATATAATCAAATACGTCTCATCTTCAACGACAACAATATTTCGATAATCATTCAACACTCTATTCTTCGCTTTTCCAAGAAGGGTTTCGAGAAAATTAAACATTCCAAGCCCCCTCTTATCGCTTGTTTGTTGACAAAATATGGCTATGGGATAACTGGAGCACCAGCGCCGTGCCGCCACTGTTGCCTTGCCCAACCTCATTTTAATTATCAATAATTATCTTTGACAACAATAGTTTTTATTTTTAAAAAAAAACTCTTAATTTGATGACATAATCTCTCCTCCTCGAGGGATTAGAATCTATAATATATATATATTTTTTAAAAAATAGCTCAATCTATAATAATCATTTTGATTGTGGACAATGATGAATTATTTTCGGTACCTCAGTAAATTAAATCAAATTTTCGTCAAAATTGGACTAAGTAAATTAAATTCAAACAAAAATAAAAGAATAAAATAGTTAAATCAAAATATTTTTAAAAAATAATAAATGTTTCTAATGTTAATATAAACCATTCAAAATGTGATTAAATCAAAAGGACACCGACCGAAATAAATAATAAATGTGACGGAGTTGGCGGTTGGGACGTCTGGGTCGTTAGATCATCATAGAAAGGAACAAGCTATCTAAACATTAACATTTTATAGAAGGTATCGAACATTCTCGATATCACTTGAAATCTGACAAGTTAAAATATTTTAATGATATCTAATAAAATAATGATTAAAATAACCAGTAAACAAAATTATTAAAAAGAAAACTTAGTTTTCTATAAATTATATTTCAAGTCGACTATTCTATTTCGTACATTATCTTTTCTAACCAGATATTGTAAGATCGAGTTGAGTGACACATATACAACAACCGACATCATCCAGTTAGCATAGATAACGCCCGAACTAGTCTAACTGATATGAAATATGACCTGTAATAAATTGAGTTTTATTACACCTGTTTTGTCCAGTGGTCATTTTGATTACTAATATCTGATATATTATCAAAATATTTTATATCTCATTAGATTTCTAAGTGGTGCATGTGGTGATCATATAACTTTTATAAAAATAAAAATAAAATTTATAATATCTATTTAATTTTCATATAAGAGAAATGTATATTTTTTATATTTCACGAGGTTAGATTCACATAACTCATATTTTTCTTATGAGAACCACCAATCATTTTACTTTGCCATTATTATTATAAATATATTGAAAAAATTGTTATATATACTTATATAATAATTTATTATGTAAAATAAACATAATAATTTGTTTTTTTTTTAAAAAAAAAGAGGGTGGGCTTTGTGAGACGGGTTAACCTACCGATATTCATAGTAAAAAATAATACTCTTAACAAAAAAAAATAATATTTTTTCATGGATGACCCAACTAAGATATCTGTCTCACAAGATACTACATATGAAACCGTCTCATACAAGTTTTTGTTTTCAAAGTTTTATGAGAATTTTTTTTTTTTTTTGGTCTGAAGGCTCAAGTGTTAGCATTTAAATACGTGTTTTTCGTTGTATAAATAATCTGTATCATTATGAAATTTAATGTAGGTGACATAAAGTTATAAACATGTAGATATTTGTTGGTTTTTTCGTCTGTCTATTGTATTTATAATCTTATTTTATTGAGTAATGCAACTTTCATTTACGGATAATTTTTTTTTTTTGTGTTAAATCAATTGGTGTATTAAATTATTTATAATTTATATAAGATTTAAAAAATTTAGGAGTGAAATTTTTTATAATTAGTGATTTTTTTAGTATGCTTATTTTTGTTATTTTATTGTAATCTTAAAAAATTAGTATAGATTATCACAATTTTCTTATGATCATTATGATGATATTTTATCATCATTATTATTTATTAATGGGTTACTAGTAATATGAATAATTTAATAATCATCTTCTTGGAGGAAAGCACATGACCGTCCCTTCCGTCAATTCCCCACTTCAAAATCCCTTCCAGTCGCCATTCCAGATTCCAATTGCTGTTAGCCTCTAGCTGCCTTTCGTGGGTAAGTTGGAAGAAAGATTTTTGGGTATTAAGTGTACTGTATCGGTATTAGTGTTGATTGCCTTTTTATGTTCTCTTTTTTTTTTTCTTGTTTTTGTGTTCGTTTTCTTGATTTTTTGGTGCGCCGCTTTATTGCATTATGTTTCATGTTTTGATGATTTTCAGTTCCGATTCTGCTGGAACTGGAATCTTCACTCTTGTTTGTGCTGTTTGTGTTGTACCTTCTGGCTTCTAAGTATTGGTGAGTTAGTTTATTTGTATAGGATCTTTAAATCCCACGAGAGGAATTGCATTTTAGCTGAAGTAATTGTGCGTAGTTTGCTTTGGTGATATTTGTGTATGTTAACTGAATCTGTACATGGGACTTCAGATTATTTGGATTGGCTACAAGAAAACGTTGATTGCTTCTGTTTCAGTCTGTAATTTGAAGTGGTATTGGTTCAAGTAGGGTCAGTTGTGACTTATGGTGTGCCATATTTTTTTAAACCTCAGAGTTATACAAATTTTGCAGAAAGCATTCTATGTACCTATTTATCATGAGGTTAATCTAGGATTCAGTTCTATTGTAGAAGGACAGAGCCGGTTGATTAAGCAAATGGTCGTTTACTTGAACAATAAAAAGATGAATGCTTTTTAAAAAAACAAAATCACTTTCGGTAAAAGGTTTGGAATTTTATGCAACCACAATTATTTCATTGAGCTTCTGTAAATGAGGAACATGTATCCATTTTATGCAACCACAATTATTTCGTTATAAACTTGAAAATTTGACGTCAAATAATTTATAAGTCATCGGCCATTCAATCGAAATCTTTTTTTTTATTACTCTTTTGCCTGAATCGAAAGTTTTCTATAGGCTTCGTGCATATAGCATGACCTGACAGTTTCGATGTGCAAGACTCAAAGATCTTGGTAAAAGAAGCTGTCAATCATAGATCCTAAACCTTCTTGAAAAATCTTAACATGTTCTAGATAAGTCGGGAAGGAGGCAGAATGGCCTAAAACATCATGAACAAGTCGTAAAGGTTCTAGCTAAGTTTCTGCGGAAGGCTCTACAAAATTGTTAAGAAAACACGACGGTTCTAGGTTTATGCTAAAAGATCTAGAACATTATGTAGATGACTTGAGTATTCTAGATCAATGTAAAAAGATCTAAAATGTTGTGGACGAGGATGAGTCTAGAAACTTTTTTCTAGAAAGATGTCGAGAATGTAGATTAGAGAACGTAAATGTAGAGGGATTTAGAATACTTTATTGTATAGAATAGTGTAGAAAATTCTATACAATAAAAACATTTCATTATGGAGTGTTTCTCTTATCGTATAGCATTTGAGTGCTAGTTCTATAATATTTTTGAGGTGTTTTGTTCTCCTATATTAAGAGAGTGTGTGTTCTCTTTTAGAGATACATTGAGTTATTATACACCATAAAATATTATAGAAAAATTCTTTTCTTCTTGTCCATAGTTTTTACCCTAATAATTTTTAAAGATTTTTCACGTATATCTCTGTGTCCAATTTATTCTTTATTTTCATATTTATTATCTTAAATTATCGCACGTAAGACAAATAATTTTCTTAAGAAAATGATTGACCAGATTTAAAAAAAGTTATCCCCAAAATGAGCATGTGCTCTTCATAGTCCTAAGCATAGCTTAGGATTGCGACTTCGAGTGAGTTGTGTTGAATAGGGTAACCATTAGACCAGATAATTGAATGAATGTTATGGATGAAATTATATCACTACTGTTTCTCTGCAGCTGTAAAATCATTACAAAGTTTGCATTTAAGTACAATTTTAAATTATAGAAAGGTAATAACAAGGCTGAAACCACAACTTGGGAAAAAATTTGCTGCTCAAAACCTTGAACAATGCCACTCAAGTTTGATTGAAATGGCCTAAATTTTCCAGAAATTGCTGCCACTTTCATGGTTCAGATTGTGGAGCCAGCATAGAGCAAACGCCAAATTTCAATCATGTCCATGTTAGTCGACCAATCATCTCTCCAAGTTGTTGCTGATTAGTCGTGTCAAGATATCGACCCATGTATCAGGAACACCTGGTAGGCACCAATGCATGCAATCCTGGCCCCAGATAGCCACTGCATCCTTCTTCCCCAACCAAACTGCTGGATGGGCATCGGCTCTAAACTCGCTCATGTGAGTCAGATCAAGTATCCTGATACTTGTTCCTTTCAATGATGCCTCGATAAGGTGGTTCAATTGTCTAGCTTCTTTGTTAACTCCTCCATTACTGGGATCAAACCACAAGTCAAGCTGCTCATTTATCAGTATTCTTTAACTTGGTTTTATTTCAGGAAAATGGTGTGGCATTTTATATGATTTATGATATTTCTATGATACTCTTGATTTACACTTCACAATATCTAGAATGTTCTTTACGTTGACTCATTCATCTTTAACTTTGCTAAAATTTTGGATATACATGGCACACTGGGTTCCATAAGTGAGTCCCAAAACACCCCAAGTGAAAAAATAATGAGACAATAGGTCATAGGTGCCACTTGGCCCAGATCTGAATCAACAATCAAAAAGGAGGAAAGAAAACAGAGACCAGTTTTATTGCGTACCTGGCTTTGCTCGAGGGGCTTGTCAAACAAGCAACTACCGTTATGATTCCACTCGCCACCATAAAAGTGCCTCGGGGACTGCAGCCTCCAAAACTTGAGTGCCTTTTTGGGGAATGTTTTCTCAATGTGATCTACCATGTGTTCAAGAACGATGTTGAGGCCGTCCAACATTTTTAGAGGAGGATGTATTGGTTGGCCACCCTGAAAGAAAACCAGAGGAGTCTCTTTGGGAAATTTATCTTCGCCCCACCTATGAAAGCCACAAAAGACAACTCTTTAGTTCGTAATTTGTGACTCATTACTTTGTGAGAGTAAAAAAATGGGCTCTCTCAATCCTTTAAAGTGTCAATCAGATGCACCCCAGACACATAAAAAAAAAGGAAAGATTTTCTTATGAATCAGTGTATTTAAGTTGGAGTTGGGAACATGTAGTTCACAGCTGCGAATGAGTTTGAATATTCCTTTGAGAAAAATGAGTAAACATGTATCCTTAATATTCACAATATAGTTTCATTAAGATAAGAAGCTTCACAGGAATTTCGGTCTATAAAATTTTATTTACCAATTAAAAAGAAGGAAAATTCACACGAAGCTGATCATCTTCCAAGCTGAGAATAATACAAAGCACAAACACTAGAACTACTGAAATCAATCATGTATCTTCAAGAAAACAAGAGGGGATAAGCATAATGAGTTGCAAGTTGGCGTTGCAACTCGGGAAAAAAATAAAGTGTGCAGAAAAGTACAACACTGCATCTTTCTGCTAATTATATGATCAATGTCCCAACCCCCTGAACTTGAGATTTTCTCATTCAGAGCCCATCTAAGAGATGTGCAAGCAGCAAAGTAAATGAGCCAACAAGTGAATACCTTCCAAGACGTAACAAGGAAAATGGGATAATGTAGAATTACCAGTGGCCAGTATTGAAAACTAAAACATCGTAGAACTCAGCAATATTAGCCCAATCATCTGCTGGAACATCTACATCTACTCGGTACATCCCCTCCATTCCATCTTGACCAGACAACTCAGGCTGTTTAGTCTGCCACCTAGATGTAATCAGCAATGCTAGTGAGGCAGCCAGTTCATTTTCAGATGAAACGACATTTTACATAAAAACAAATAACAACAAACAATCTACCCAGGGGCCAGGATTTGTGGAAAATAAAAAACAGGGTAAAGCTTCTTCTACAAGAATCAGGTCACTTCAGATTGAAAATAAAATACTCTTGAAACAATTCTTTATTGATGAGCAACACTCGCTAAGGCTTATAAGTATCACAGAGATTGGGCGTGTGGCGTAAGGCATATGGCGAGGACGCGTTTTATTGAAGTGAAGCATCCTAAATATCGAACTATTGATATGCTACAATGTAAATATCTGAAGAATGTTTATTTACTTTCTCCAAGTTGATGTCACAATTAAAAGTGACCTTGAGCCTTTGGTGCACACGCCTTGAGCCCACGTCCTGTGGGCTTTTAATAACTATGCTTGAAAGACTAAATTAATGAAAATAAACTCCAACAACAATGGAACACCTAGGTTGAACATGGTTCACAAAGTTGGAAGATACCGAATAAGTTAGAATAATCCTGATAAAATATCATCGTCAAATCAAACGACACCATGGTAGGAATCAATTAGCTATAAATAGTGAAATGGACATACATTCAGATCATTCCTACATAGCTATTCAGACAGGTAAAAGCTTGCATTTCTACAAAAAATTGGTCTCACCAATAATTTGAACAATGCTACTTACTCATATTTAGCCAGCAAAACTGCACGGTGATACGCAACGGTCACGTTAAATTTTGGAAAATAAGCTCCTCTCCAGGCACCCTTTCTCTTCCACTTAGTAGCACCATCATCAGCAACTCTCAATATACACAAAAACGCCGCCAGAAAGTTCTCATTCAAGGAATCACCCACGAACCCAATGTTCCTGTTCCTCATCAGATTCAAGAACCCAATCGGGTCGACAACGTTCAATTCACAATCCTCCGGAACCCATTTCCACGAATTGATCCGACCCATTTTTTCCCTCTGATTCTTGATGCAATTCCAAGCGTTTCTGTGGAAAGGACAGGTGGCATCGTAAATGGGTCGGCGAGTCGGATCGAAAACCCATTTTCCCTTGAAGAGATTGCACGGGGATGGAGGTGAGAGAGGTATTTCGGGGTGGGGAGATTTGGGTTTCGGGGTGGGGTAGAGTGGTAGGAGGGCGGAGTAGAGGAATATGAGTATACAGGTGGGAAGGAATAGCCACGGGATAAGGTATGGGATTAACTTAGACGCCATTAGCATTCACAAGATTGAAAGCATCCATCGAAGCTGAACACAGACCATTGTTGTCCTGGTTTGATAGAAACCACTGCCAGGTTAAAATTGCACTTTGAACCTCGATAAAATGAGAAAGGTTCAACATAGTACTTGCATTTCAAAAACATTCGTTTCAAAATGTTAAAAATTTTAGGAACATGTCCAATCAAGCGCTATTTTAGCGAAGCCCTTGGTTTCTTAGTAAATATTTGTGTGAGACGGATGTTTTATTTGAGTCATTTATAAAAAATATTATTTTTTTATGCTAAAAATATTACTTTTTATTGTGAATATTGGTAGAGTTGATTCGTCTAACAGATAAAGATTCGTGAGACCGTCTCACAAGAGGTCTACTCGTTGTTGTATGCATTAGGTTGGTACAAAGATGCATTGTAGCAAAGTTATCCTAATGATTTATTTTTTAAAAAAATTAATTAATTATAATATATTTTAAGTTTTATTATTATTAATTTAACTATAATATTTTGAAAGTTTTATGTTAAAAACTTTATTTATTCAATAAATAATTAAATTATTTTTTGTTAAATATTGACCAATATAAATGTGTCGCTGTCATGTTGTAATACAATAATTGTTCATTTTGAGAGAGTAATCGAAAAGTGATGTATTGACTGTTGTACGATTTAAAAAATTTAAGTTGCATCATTATCATCAGCTTTAGCTTTTGACCTAATGATAATTGTTTGATCCTAACTTATCACACTGACCACGTAAGACAGTACTCTCCATCGAAATTCTCGTTGAACTATGATAATTAGGATTTCAACAACAAGATTCCAGATTGGTATTTTGTTTGACAAATATGAGAATTCATATTTTATTATCGCGTGTATTGAAAAAAAGTTGAATCGGAAAAATTCTAATCTTGTTTTAGGACCTATGGGCGTCTCCCAAAAGATAACGGAGACATGCAAAGGTTTTCCGGGCCGGACAGAGATTGGCCTATGAGTGCAAAAGACCTTATGTGTATGATAAATATCCCAAGAAATTCAAGATATTCCCATCGAATTAAGGAGGGCAACCCATTTGTTTTCATGATATAATATAGTTGGGATCAGATTAGAGATTAGAAGGAGTGCATTTAAAATTTTTCTAAAGATTAAATTGTTCTTAACATTTTTTAGGTGGTTAAGAGATATTCTTGAACAACTAGCTTAGTTGGACCAGTGAATTATAATTGAATAAAAGCGGAAACAATCTTGTTTAATTAGTGATAAAGCATATATAATGCAACTAACAGTTAACAAGAAACGACTATACGAACAGATAGTAAAATATGTGTAATATAAACAGACAAGTATTTTATGTATGTTTGAAGATAAATACTCATATGTTACTTTTTCTTCCACTTAGGAAGAATTTCACTGAAATACTTTGATTGATACAACTAATTGTAACAGCCTACTTCATGTAGGACTTATCAATATCCGAGTTGAAACTCTTAGTATTCACAACAACAAATTTTGAATGTTTAAAAACATTTGATGCACCATAAAACACAATGTAACTCAACGGTCAGCTTGAACGGCTAGAGTTGGTTGGGATATGACAAAGTGATACTTGAAGATCTGATACATTCTGATATGAGTGTACTAGTCGAGCAACTTGAAGTATGATCTCTTAAGTGTACTCAGAATTTTTGAAAGAATTGAAATTTGAAATATGTAAACTTGTAATCGTGATTCAACTAAACTTGTTATTCACTTTGAAATCTGATATATATAGTTGAAAAGCTCTTATAGTCGGATTTGCTTTTCAACGATCATATATACTATTATCCGATAAAATGTACACGTCGTTTTCAGTCATCGTACGTCATTAATGCTCATTTAATGTTCCTTGTGATTTTGCGAGTCTAAGCTCCTAGCTTCAGAAAAAGCTGATAGGTTACAGACAAATATGCAACTTTCTGTCATCCCAGAGTTGGCAGGATACCGTGTAATTATTTGAAATGTGGTTGGAGTGCAGTTGGAGTTTAACGGTTGAAACATGTGTAATGCATTCAAGACTTGATCTGGTCTGATGACAGATAATCTCTTGTAGCTAGAGTTCAGATAATCTACGACTTGAACTTGATATTCTGTCTGAACAACTTGAGTTGATCCAACAATCTGAAAACCAAAAATTACAATCGATAAACGAGTGGATCCTGAAACAGCTCGATACTGTTATTCGTCAATCACCAAATATTCTAACAAATATAATCAAATACGTCTCATCTTCAACGACAACAATATTTCGATAATCATTCAACACTCTATTCTTCGATTTTCCAATAAAAGTTTCGAGAAAAACATTCCAAGCACCCTCTTATCGCTTGTTTGTTGACCACATATGACTATGGGAAAACTGGAGCACCAGCGCAGTGCCGCTACTGTTGTCTTGCCCAACTTTTTAATCATCAATAATTATATTTGACAATAATAGTTTTTATTTTTTTAAAAAAACTCTTAATTTGATGATATGATCTCTCCTCCTC
Organism: Primulina eburnea; assembly: GCF_022965805.1. Classification (NCBI taxonomy): domain Eukaryota; kingdom Viridiplantae; phylum Streptophyta; class Magnoliopsida; order Lamiales; family Gesneriaceae; genus Primulina; species Primulina eburnea. The sequence continues at coordinate 2,978,686 of NC_133113.1, forward strand.
GAGGGATTAGAATCTAACAATAAATTTTTTTTTTAAAAAAAAATAGCTCACTCTATAATAATCATTTTGATTGTGGGCAATGATGAATTATTTTCGGTACTTTAGTAAATTAAATCAAATTTTCGTCAAAATGGGAGTAAATTAAATTCAAACAAAAATAAAAGAATAAAACAGTTAAATCAAAATATTTTTAAAAATAATAAATGTTTCTAATGTTAATATAAACCATTCAAAATGTGATTAAATCAAAAGGACACCGACCGAAATAAATAATAAATGCAACGGAGTTGGCGGTTGGGACGTCTGGGTCACTAGATCATCATAGAAAGGAACAAGCTATCTAAACATTAGCATTTTATAAAAAGTATACGAACATTCTAGATATCACTTGAAATCTGACAAGTTAAAATATTTTAATGATATATAATAAAAGAACGACTAAAATGACCGGTAAAAAAATTATTAGAAAGAAAACTTAATTTTTTATAAGTTATATTTCAAGTCGGATATACTAATTCGTACGTTATCTTTTTTAACCGGATGTTGTAAGATCGAGCTGGATGACACAAATACAACAACCGACAGCATCCAGTTAGCATAGATAACGTCCGAACTAGTCTAATTGATATGAAATATAACTTGTAGTAAATTGAGTTTTATTACAACTGTTTTGTCCACTGGTCATTTTGATCACTAATATCTGATATATTATCAAAATATTTTATATCTCGCCAGATTTCTAAGTGGTGCATGTGGTGATCATATAACTTTTATAAAAGTAAAATAAAATTTATAATATCTATTTAATTTTTTTATATTTCACGAGGTTAGATTCACATAACTCATATTTTTCTTATAAGAACCACCAATCATTTTACTTTGCCATTATTATTATAAATATATTGAAAAAATTGTTATATATACTTATATAATAATTTATTATGTAAAATAAACATAATAATTTGTTTTTTTTTAAAAAAAAGAGGGCGGACTTTCAAAGTTGAGTATGGCTTTTGTGAGACAGTATCACGAATATTTATTTGTGAGACAGATTAATCCTACCGATATTCACAATAAAAAGTAATATTCTTAACATAAAAAATAATATTTTTTATGGATGACCCAAATAAGAGATCAGTCTCACAAAATACTACACGTGAGACCGTCTCACACAAGTTTTTGTTTTCAAAGTTTTATGAGAATATATTTTTTTTCTTTTTATTTTTTTGTTGTGAAGGCTCAAGTGTTAGAATTAAAATACGTGTTTTTCATTGTATAAATAATCTATATCATCATGAAATTTAATGTAGGTGACATAAAGTCATAAACATGTAGATATTTGTTGGTTTTTTCGTTTGAGTTTGTCTACTGTATTTATAATCTTATTTTATTGAGTAATGCAACTTTCATTTACGGATAAAAAATAAATTATTTTTTGTGTTAAATCAATTAGTGTATTAAATTATTTATAATTTATATAAGATTTAAAAATTTTAGGAGTGAATTTTTTATGACAAAAACTTGTGTGAGACGGTCTCATTGATCACATTTGTGAGACGGATCTCTTATTTGGGTCACTCATGAAAAAGTATTATTTTTTTATTCTAATAGTATTACTTTTTATTGTGAATATGGGTAGGGTTGACCCGAGACGGTCTCACGTGAGACAGTCTCAAATGAGACTCACTCATTTTTTATAATTAGTGATTTTTTTAGTATGCTTATTTTTTTAATTTTATTGTAATCTTAAAAAATTAGATAGATTATCACCATTTTCTTATGATCATTATGATGATATTTATCATCATTATTATTTATTAATTTACTAATAATATGAATAATTTAATAATCATCTTCTTGGAGGAAAGCACATGACCATCCCTTCCGTCAATTCCCCACTTCAAAATCCCTTCCACTCGCCATTCCAGATTCCAATTGCTGTTAGCCTCTAGCTGCCTTTCGTGGGTAAGTTGGAAGAAAGATTTTTGGGTATTAAGTGTACTGTATCGGTATTAGTGTTGATTGCCTTTTTATGTTCTCGTTGCTTTTTTTTTTCTTGTTTTTATGTTCGTTTTCTTGATTTTTTGGTGTGCCGCTTTATTGCATTATGTTTCATGTTTTGATGATTTTGAGTTCCGATTCTGCTGGAACTGGAATGGAATCTTCACTCTTGTTTGTGGTGTACCTTCTGGCTTCTAGTATTGGTGAGTTAGTTTATTTGTATAGGATCTTTAAATCCCACGAGAGGAATTGCATTTTAGCTGAAGTAATTGTGCGTAGTTTGCTTTGGTGATATTTGTGTATGTTAACTGAATCTGTACATGGGACTTCAGATTATTTGGATTGGCTACAAGAAAACGTTGATTGCTTCTGTTTCAGTCTGTAATTTGAAGTGGTATTGGTCCAAGTAGGGTCAGTTGTGACTTATGGTGTGCCAGATTTTAATAAACCTCAGAGTTATACAAATTTTGCAGAAAGCATTCTATGTACCTATTTATCATGAGGTTAATCTAGGATTCAGTTCTATTGTAGAAGGACAGAGCCGGTTGATTAAGCAAATGGTCGTTTACTTGAACAATAAAAAGATGGATGCTTTTTAAAAAAACAAAATCACTTTCGGTAAAAGGTTTGGAATTTGATGCAACCACAATCTTAAGCTGATTTTCCTATTAATTATTTCATTGAGCTTCTGTAAATGAGGAACATGTATCCATTCCTCATGTATTCATTGTGTGGAATTTTGGGTTCTTTCTTTTTTAATGATCTACCTGTCTGCTATATCGCATTAGATGTTGCTCACACAAGACATTTTCAATACCTTTCATTTGGTCCAATTGCAGTGATGGATAGTAGTTGCTGTCCCAGCTTGTTTCCACTGCACCGCTGCAAAACTATCCATCTGGTCGGTATCAAATGCACTTTGAACATTTTTTGCTGCATTAGTAGAAGATCTGTAAATGTTGCATCTTTGGTTTGAAGGACGCTCGGACATTTTCTTCTCTCTTGGATTTTACTCAAAATTTCGAGATTGTGTGGTCTTATTAAACAATATATTTAGGTTAGGCATGCTCAAGGAATCCACAATGTTGAAGGAGATAAGAACTATAAAGTTTACATGTCACCAGAATATTTTGACGCACATCTTACTCAGCTGGGCTGGCGGCAGGTTGGAAAAGTGCCAGTTGTTAAATTACAATTGCTTGACTCTTTACTTGGAATAAATAATGTCGATCCTCTGATATTTGATGGCTTTTAGCTTTCATATCAGGTTGACAATCTGCGTAAACATGTTCATGCAAGTGGGCTTATCAAGAAAATTGATTTGGTTGTTACTTCTCCTTTGCTAAGGTGACATTTCTGAAATGGGAAAGTGCATTTGTACCCTAAGCTGTAAAATACTGAGCAGATTCATTTTTATTGTTGAGAGATGCCACAATTGAAAGTTACACACTTAGCTTGTCATGTTAAGCCTCATACTTCGTAGTGCCTTGCAAGTGATTAATTTCACCAGATGCTTTGCAAATTTGGTATAACTTTACCATTGTGCTGCTTTACTCAGTTAAGAAAGATATTGACACGGTTCATTTTATTTTTCCAGTCCACTCGGTTGGATGCTTGTAAGGATGTAAACGAACCAAGCTGCTCACGAGCTATTCAGAGCTCGTCTCGGTAAAATGCTCATTCGAGATCGTTCGTTAATCTTATCGAGTGAGCACGATTTTGAACTCGACAATTTTATCGAGCAAAACTGAGCTTAAGGATATTTTGCTCGTGAGCTCACTAGTTTGTTCGCGAGCTTGAGCTCGACTCGTTTATTGTTCGCTAACATGTTCGTTTATATGACTCGCAAGCTCCGAATAGCTCGTGAACGGCTTGGTTCATTTACTTACCTAAATTGATAGTTGAATAAAATATGATCCAAATCTTATAATGTCATTGGCACATTGATATATCTAGAAAAATTAATTAAATAATTATATATAATCAAGAGAATTCATAGAACAATGATATAACTTTATAGGTTTTGAGTAAGTAATCAAATAAATTGTAAAACCAAATCGTAGTATGATTTATGAACAACTGACAGTAAATTACTCGAAACTTATAAATTTGTTACAACTAAGATATTTTGTGATATAATATTTTGAATAGAGTATAATGAATTTATATTAATAAAAAAACTAAAATCTAAATTCTAGGATGTTATTCTATGACAATTAATTAAATAAATTTATATACTAAATTGATACATCATTTGACATTAGTAAAAATTTTAAGTTAATGATATCAAACTTATTATGATTAAAACTTAGAATTATTAACTCACTCTTGTTTAACAAGTTAAGTTCATTATGTAATGATTGGAATGAGCAAGAGTAGAATGAAGATAAGAAACGAATATTATGTTAACATAAATGAAATGAAATAACAATTCAATTTAAAGAATTAGAACTATATATGATGTTTTAGACTTTTAGTTAAATGAAATAAACTAAATGAAACTTGTTAATATATTAAAACTTAACTACTATGATATACTTATATTCTTATTTATAAATGAAATAGAAATTTAATTTAAAATATACAACAAGAATTAGAATCATATACGATAATGATTATTTTGGTAATTAAAATTTAAATTATCCAATAAAATAATCCAAGTACTAAAACAAAATGAAACAATTTATTCATTATATTTTAAATTTTCTTGAAACAAATATACGAAAGTAAGAATTAAACCAGGTAAGTTCATTATTCATATATAACCGCATAAACCAACCTAAATAAAAATAACAGTTTATGTTTTTGTAGTTATTAGGCTTGTCGTTTTGGTTATTTATGAAATAATTCTTTTATGTCTTAGTTTAGAATTAGTTTATAAACATATGTTCCATTGTATGCTCGAGCTCGTTTATATCTTTAACAAGCTTGAATCAAGCTCAAACTCGAGCTCAATTGAGTGCTTGACGAGCTCGAAAACGAGCCCGGTTAACGAGCCGAGCTCGAACCAGACTCATTAAACATGATAAACGAGTTATCAACGAACCGAGGTTGAGCTATCCGCGAGTTTAGTAACTTCAAAACAAGTCGAGCTCAAACCTTATAATAAAAGCTCGAAACGAGCTCGAGCCTATATATATCTTAAACTGGTCGAACTCGAGCCTGATACTGTTCGGCTCAGCTTGACTCGTTTACATCCCTAGATGTTTGTTGACACTAATCCACCTTTATCGAATCCTCTGTAGTAACTTGTTTTGAAGTGAGTTTTGGAAAGCCTCTTCCACTAGGTGCCTATTAACTCAAATGTCATCAATATATCTGATTGGAGTTTCAAGTAATCTGAATGCTCTCGTTCCTTCAAATATTTGTTTTCCCTGTGGGGGAAACTTTTTTAAATTGAGGTATATATGTTGGCTGTGAGATTATGTCAACTTTTTTCTACAGAAACACAATATATTTACAGAAACTTAACGAAAATTAACTATGGATGTATATGGTACTTTGAACATGGTTTTTTGGTTTTAAAATGCTTTTAAATTGGATTTTTAAAAAAAATTCAGAAAAAAGAACTCCTCTAACATTGCAGCAAACTATATTGCTAAATACTATAGCTACGAAGAAAGTTGGATCGATGTTATATTTTGACTAACTGATACATTGTCAATAATGAGAACAAAAAATAAACTTATTTTTATGCAATCTTCTCATTGTCCGGCATGCAAAAGTGAGAATTATAGCTTTCCTGATGCTTGCAAGAGTAAAGAGTTCATAATATTACACTCCCGGTTTTGAGATGATTGCAGGACTATTCAAACGGCTGTTGGGGTATTTGGTGGCGATGGCTACTCTGATAGGATGGATATTGTACCACTGATGGTGGCAAATGCAGGAAACAGTGACCGGGATGCAATTTCAAGTCTTGATTGCCCACCTATTGTTGCTGCCGAACTTTGTCGAGAGCATCTGGTATATCCGACATAGAAAGTCATTTTTCTTTGGTTTTTATCACTATTGTAGCTCCAATTTTTTGTTCTCTGCTCTTTTCTACTCTTTTCTATTGTTTCCCAAGATGCCAAAGAGATATCTCATTTTCCTAATTACGACATCTAGGAGAGTAACGGGGGGAATTCATTAATGTTTTAACTTTTATGCCATATGAAAATTGGAAAAAGTGAGCTCTTAAAATTTCACCAAAAAATTATATGGTTCGACTCTACGGGGCATCCCAATTTGAGTTGAGGGCATATACATGGTTTGTGATATATGACATGGTTACAAAGAATTATGGGGTCAAATCTTTGTGCTTGTTCTGTTGATCTGTGGGATGATCTTCCTTTCCTCAAAAAATCTATTTTCAGGGCGTTCATCCTTGTGACAAAAGGAGAAGTGTTAGTGAATATCAATATCTTTTTCCAGCAGTTGATTTCTCACTGGTAAGTCATGCAACTGCTGTTGTATATTTGCATATAGACATGCATGAGATGAATGGGCTACTTAATCTGATCTAAGATTAAAAGAACTTTCTCCTGGCAGATGGAGAGCGACGAAGATATTTTATGGAAGGCTGATGTCAGAGAGACAAAGGAAGAAGTTGCAGCCAGAGGAATGACCTTCATGAAATGGTGACTGACTTCTTATCTTGTTGTATGAAATCAGACCCTTTGGTTAATTTATAATTCGTTCTCCAATATTTGTCTTGATTTTAATCGTCATATATAGGTTATTTACTAGGAAAGAAAAGGAAATAGCTGTGGTTTCCCACAGTGGATTTTTGTTTCATACACTGACTGCCTTTGGCAATGAATGCCACCCTCTGGTGAAGAAAGAAATTTCGTCACAGTAAGTTCTGATAAAAACATCGTTTTACTCTCTGGTTAGATCAATGAGTTACATGCCAATCTGTTTCTGTAAGATTTCTAGCTAGTCTTCGGGCTGTTCGCTAATGTTGAGAGACTATTTAGATGCTATGTTTTGCCTAGCTCAAATAAGACCCTAAACGAAGTTTCTAAATATGCGTATTTGGGAACGTGTGGGACATTTAAACGTGGTTAATATTTGTTCGGGGAAAAAACCGTTGCAAGTATAGTTTTTGCAACAGTGACTTTGGTTGTCATAGTTCTACCTTTGGGATAGAAGCAACTTCTCTTTACAAAGAATAGATATGATAATCTGTCTGCACAGAAATCAAAATTGCTTACATAACTAATCTTGTTAATTACGCGTAACTGCAGTTTTGCAAATTGCGAGCTTCGTTCGATGACCATTGTGGACAAAGGGTAAACCCCATCATAACCTAATAATCTCCTTGTGGTTTTTATTTTTTCTCCATATTCCAGTATTGAAATGGTTTCGTAAAGTGCAGGATGATAGGATCAGATCCCCCTACGGCTAATTACCCTGGCAAGATCCCTTCAGGCCCCGACCTGCCAAGCGAGGCTGCTGATGAAAAGGATGAAAAGAAAGACACATCAAACTCATTGCACCAATCATGAAAGTCTTGATTAAGTTTGGGGATGAGATCGAGCAGTACACTCACATTTAACAAGCCATTTCAAGAACCCTTTATGGTGACTATGATCGCAAGGTCTGTTGTCCATTGTTTGTTGCGTAGAATTTGGAAGACTGGCATTATTGTAAACATGATTTATTCTCCAACTTAACATACATTTGACATTACATCTATCTCCACGAGTATGGATTCAGTCAGACTCCGTTGCAGCATTGATATCTCTCTGCGTGTTTCAGCATGTACAGTAGATTTATCTACCTTTGAACTTGGATTCTGAGGGCTTGGTTTCTGCAGGCTGTTTAAATGAAAATAGGGATGTAAATGAACCGAACTATTCGCGAGCTTTTCGGATCTCGGCTCGTTAAAAAGCTCGTTCGTTAAGCTTATCGAGCCAAGCCCGAGCCTTATTTCGAGCCGAGCTTGAGATTAATGATGTTCGGCTCGTTAGCTCGTGAACATGTTCGATAATAGGTTCGTGAGCTCAAAATTGAGCTCGGCTCGTTTAGCTGGCTCGTGAGCTCGAGCTCGAGCTCGGCTCGTTTAAGTGGTTCACGAGCTCGGGCTCGAGCTCGGCTCGTTTAGGTAGATCGTGAGCTCGAATTTGAGATAATTAATGAGTTATAATATTAAAATAATTATGTATGATAGATAATAATAAATTAAAAATTAAAAATTATATTAAAAATGTGAATGTTATGGCAATAATGGCATATTCCCGTAACCTCATCCTCATCTATTCCAAATCTCAAACCCTATTCGGCTATTCCCGTAACCTCACCTATTCCCCTCGAATCCGTGCCTCCCGACCTCCGCCCGCCGTCGTCGAGGGTCTCCGGTCGTAGCCCAGGTCCGGTCGACCATTATCGAAGCAGAAATCGGTAGATTTGAGCGTGTATAGGTAGCGAGACCCCTTTCCCGTCCATCTCTAAACCGCGTACGATTTCCGACGATTCTCCGTTCTTCCGCCGGCGCCGAGGGCTGAAAATCCTTGTACCGTCTGGGTCGACTTTGATTGAGGCGTGAATCGAGAGTTTGGAAATCGTATAGGTCGCGAACCCTATCTCTGATTCTGGTTTGGTTTCATCTCCAAATACAGTGGACAGAACAATTAGAGACAAAAGTTCAAAAGTTTCAGCCTCTCAGGTGTGTTTGAATATTACTGTTACGACAATGAATTTAGTCTACTTAAGAAACTCATATTTGTTGGATTGTTAATGCAATGATATAAATATATGTTAATGCAATGATATAAATTAATTCTAGCGTATGCACTCTCACTCCGTAGAAATTAATTCTAGCGTATGTAGAGAAAAAAGTTCAAAAGTTTCAATCTGTTATTGCTGCTACGGCAATGAATCTAGCGTATATACTTTCACTCCTAATTAATTCTACATATGATTATACGTATATAATCTTATTATTTAAAAATATTATGGTTTGAAATTAATTATACTTTAAAGTAAATATATAAAAAAAATTAAAATATTTTAATATAATAAATTGAATATCAGACATCAAAGACAACCGACTAGATAGCTAATGTCGCCGCATAGAAGAAACCTTAGCATTGTGAGGTCCAAAAATACAAGGCCACGTACGTGATACATTATATAGTATCATATTATAATATGATATGGTCCAAAATTATATAGGCCCACGTAATTCATTATATTTATATATATATAATATTCATTTATTCAAAATTCTAAAGTGTATCTTACAGAAATTACAATGTTATAACACTATTAGAAAAATCGGATTTTATTTCGGCAGGCTTTACTTCGGCAATAATAAATTACGAAGTAATACATTACCAATAACTTCAGTAATACATTACCAATAACTTCACTATATTTTTTTTATTATATTTGACTTCGGCAGATCAATGTTGACGAAGTAAAAAAATAAGAAAAATAAGTTCATGCTGGAGTAATAAGATGAACCGCGCAGATTAACAAATGAAACTAAATTATACTGAACATTTAGCGACGGTTTGTTAGCGACAAACCGTCGCTGATTAAATCAGGGACGGTTTTTCAAACAATCCGTCGCTAATAGCGACGGTTTTTTCGCGCATATGCGCGCACACTTCAGCGCATATGCGCGAGTGCCTCTGTTCTCGCATCGTAGCTACTGGCCTCCTCGCGCATATGCGCGAGGTCTTCTGAGCAGAAACGAGCTTGTTTAACGAGCCTAACCCGAGCCAGGCTCATTAAACAAGATAAACGAGCCATTAACGAGCCGAGCCGAGCCCGAGCTTCATAACTTCCGAACGAGCTGAGCTTCAAACCAAAGGCTCGTAACGAGCCCGAGCCGAGCAAATAGTTTAACGAGCCGAGCCCGAGCCTGATACTGTTCGGCTCGGCTCGGCTCGGCTCGGCTCGGCTCGGCTCATTTACATTCCTAAATGAAAACAATTGATTTTTCTTGTCTAATTCATTTTCAGGAAAAAAAATGGTCAATATATTCATGTTTTTGCAATTCAGGCATCAATCTTTCAATTTTGTTAAATTTTAGTTTCAGTCAACTATCTTTAGTTTTTCTCCACAATTTTATTCATATTTAGTACATGGCGTTGAAGTGACGATGCGTATAGTCCATATAACACTTTCAAGATAAACCTGTCCCGTCTCATTGTCATCCCTAATTTTGACATTAAAATGACCATGATCTTAAAACACACACATTATTTACACGCATATGATGATAACGTCTTTACGTGGAAAATAAAACCAAACAAAATCATATATATTTTCTAATATAATCTCCAAAAACTACATTTCATTTTTATTTCTTCTAATATAATCTTTACTTTTAAATCAATTTTTCCGATATTTAGTCAATTTGCTAGCAAATTGCGGCATGATGAACGAGTCATGCCAAATTTGGCACGAAATTTTTTTGTGGAATTAAAATGAATGGAGTGTCGTAACGGCGTATTTATTTTAAGCCAAAAGAAGCACACGTAAGTTGTAATAATTGATTAATTATGGGGAAAATTGATTAAATACAATTTTCCACTTTTATATTTTAATATAAGATTTAAAAAGGTAATTCCATTCATATGCATAATTAAATGAATTTTAATAGTTACTTTTATGAGTCAACGTTACTCTTTGTTACGTGGTGGATTCTCACCCCGTAATATCTCACCATGTATCCTCGCAAATGGTGACTCGTCAAATGGCATGTGTCCTCTCTACACAGGGAGAAATATTAATCTTATATCGAGTTTGGATGAGTCAAATATTTATTTATTTTTATTTTTCTGAAAATGGGTTTTATATGGGTCACGAACTCGAAATTTTGTTCAAATTTGAATTTAATGTCGCTAGATCGATTTTTAAATCATCAATATTTGCTTAGCTTCTATTTTCTATATTTTGGAACAGTATATATTCATACCATGTTCAAGAATTATGTGTCTTCTTTTCCATTTATTTGGATAATTTATTGTCTTTTTTTTTATTACAACATACGCGGGGAGAGGGGATCGAACCCGGGAAGAGAGCCAGCTAATCTGACGGGTGAGACCACTGTGCTACAAGACCGGTCGCATATATTGTCTTTTGACATCTCATGTATAAGGAGGTTTTTGGCCCTATGGCCAATGAAATATCGATTGTTTGATTTGTAGAAATTAGATTTTGACGAATTATTGCGATTTGATTAGATTTACACTTGATATACGCATTGAACTTCCTAAAATTTGGATCAAAGTGTTTTACATATTATTACAATATTAATTTGGAAAATTCATAAAATATTGTTGACTTATTTTATGTTAAGCAAAAACTTGTGTAAGACGGTCTCACGGATCGTATTCTATTTGACTGATCTCTTATTTGGGTCATCCATAGTATTATTTTTTATGTTAAAAATATTACTTTTTATTGTAAATATTGATAGGGTTGAACCATCTCACAGATAAATAGAATCGTGATAGCATCTCACAATATACTTATTCTCTCTACGTTACACCAAAAAAGAATATGGAGCTAAATTCAGTTGGACACATGGAATATGTCACTAGATTCTTGTATGATATAATAATAAACTTATTAGCATGTTATAATATTCATTTGACCATTTGTTGCCAAAGAAAAAAAAAATCTTTGCATGTGTGTACATAGGGAATCCACGTGAAAAATTATATGAAGAAATAGAATCTCAAAAGGTGTTCCTTTTACATGTCTAAAATAAATACGTGCAAGTATTCATGAGATGAAGGATTTATGTTAGGAATTGATTAATAATATAATTAGTGCGATGTAGAAAAATCCCATTTAAAATATGTATTTTTTGTGAAGGAGAATATTTTGATGTGAGTTTTTTTTTTTTTAAATGATTTTTTTCTATATCTATTAGAAAATTTCAAGGTTTGGAGATTTAATAAGGTTGTTGATCCAATAGATAATTATAGTACCTAACTTAACTGAATTCAAAAGAAAACTGAATATTCATGAGCAAAAGTTTCTAAGAGTCCAACTGACGATCAATCCAAACTGATAGTGTAAGAGGGATACTGATAGACAAACTGATATAAGGACAACTGATGAAATCAAATTGATACTTTATATCAGTCGATCAGTTATCCAAATCCAAACATTAACTGAAAAATAACATTATACTCAATAATTAAGAATTAGAGTCCAGCTGAAATATCGAATAAAATTTTCCTTACCACCTGTCACTAATTTTCAACAGAAAGTCAGAGTTCATGTGCACTCTCATAATATGTCAGAAAGGAGGATGACATGGCGACAACGACATCTATATTTGGAAACAGATATATGATTTAAAAAGAAGAACATTGCAGATGAAGTCTATAAATAGATCAGTTTAACAAGCTTTTAAAGCTCCCCAACTCTACGAAATTCTGAATTATCTTATCTCTTGTATTTCCTTGAAAAGCCTTATGCTATTCAAACTGATAAAATCAAATTAAACACACTTCGATAAGTTATTTTCTGATCAACTAAGGATCAAATTATTCTTAGAATCTCTTTTATGAAATCTTTGTAATTAAGAGTATGAAGTCTTACTACTCACTCTCTAAATAAACATGTTGTTCATTTAACTCACATTTCCATATTGGAGTCGCGTTATCCTATGTACTACTAATCAGGTACATTGATGTGGTGTCGTCGATAGAGGTGCGCAAGATTTCGGTTAAATTGAAGTAACGGACCGTACCGAGCCAATTCGGAAATTCGATTCGGTTATTTCGGAAATTAGGTTTTCAAATTAAAAAAATCGGTTATCGGTTAATTCGGTTCGGTTACAATTTTCAAAATTTTGAAATCGGTTAACCGAATTAACCGATATAATAAATACTATTATTTAATAAGTTTTTATTATTTATCAATTTTTATATATATTTTAATTTTTATTTTTAAATCGATATAATATATATTAATTGTGTTCAAACAAAACTTATACATTTATGATGTGTGCGATTTTATGCTTTTATACAATTTTGTAGATTTTAGTGTTCAAGAAAAATTAAATATACAATAAAAGTTAAAATAATTTTTTTAAAAAACTAATCGGTTAATTCGGTTACCGACCGAACTAACCAATTTTTTAATTCGGTTCGATTTTCATCGATTATGAAAATTAATTCGGTAGGTTCGGTTATGGCTAAATATTTCGATTCGGTTCGGTTCGGTTCGGTTCTGTCGGTAACCGAACCGACCGAATGCTCACCCCTAGTCGTCGAGCCACCAAACTTAAATTCTCACTCTCTAAATAAAATTAATGTATTGGTGAGCAGAGTTGAATCCATGAGGAACGATTGATTTGATAATAAAAATAAGTAAAAGAGGGGATTTTGTGATCTGAATTTAATAAAATACTAAATTAAATTTATCAAAGAAAAAAAAACAATAAATTCAAATGATAATTAATCAACTAAAATAAAATGAAGAATTTAATATGAGAAAGATCTGATTAAATAGAGTTCTACTATTTAATTATATCAATGTTCATCTGCTAACAAATAATTTATTCAAGATGTTCTAAACAATTAACCTTAGAATTATAGGGATAGACACTGTTTTCTTAAATTGTGCTCGGCCAAGCTCTTACGGCCGAGCACTAGTGGCCGAGCCCTAGTGCTCGGCCGAGCACCTGTGACCGAGCACTAGTGCTCGGTCGAGTCCGGATAGTCGAATCACATGTGTTCGACCCCAATCAGCGATCGGAGTAGGGTTATGTCAAGCACAGATGCTCGTGACAGGAATCCCAAGCCCGAGCTTGTTTCTATCCTAAGAACTGTCACGTGTCAAAAGCGTGAATAATCCTTAAATGGGCTAGAATCTCGCCGTATGAGTAGATGTAACGAGGAGTCCGACCCGGACTGGCCGTGATTGGAGAAGAATTGCGTGAGTAATCTTTAAATGTGCTAGAATCTCGCCACATGGTCAGAGGTGACGAGGAATCCGGCCCGGACTGGCAGTAAGGGGAGAAGAATTTAATAAGGAAATTTACCTAAAATAGACTTCGACACGCTATGGGAAGAAATCCTCTCAACCATTATAAATACCCACATATGTTTCAGGGTGGACAAGGAGATATCCACTATTACCTATCGAATCTTCTCATTTTTTTTCTCCGTTCCTAAATCCGATCAAAAGATCGAAGTTGTCGTGTCCGGAAAATTCTCGACACTTTCCACTACACTTAGTCTGTACCAAACCGGTGGTTCTCCATCCGCTCCGGTCCAAATGTTGATCTGAAGTTCAAGCTCACCAGACCGGACCCAGGAAAAAGTTGGTATCATCAATTGGTGCCGTCTGTGGGAAGTTTTGAAAAAGAGATAAGATGGCAAGTACCAGGAGTCGATCGGGAGAGGATAATCAACCAACGTCCAACATGGCCGAGCTCGTCCGGCTGATCACAACAACTGTCGAACAAGTCTTGGCCCAAAGACCAGACAACAATCCTCCTCCAGGAGAGGATCGTGAAGCTCAGAGACAAGAGATACAAATATTAAGGGAGGAGATGGAACATCTTAGAGAAGAGAGGAACGCACCCCCTCCTCCACCCCTTCTGGCTCGAGGGATCCCTTTCTCGGCCGAAATATTGGCTGCCGAATTACCTCAAAATTTCAGATTTCCTAACGTCGGAGAATACGACGGCTCGGGGGATCCGGAAGAGCATCTATCCCGGTTTGAAAACGCGGCATTACTACACCAATACTCAGACCCGATCAAGTGTAGGGTCTTCTTAACCACTTTGGTCAGGTCATCCCAACAGTGGTTCAATTTGCTTAAGCCAGGGACCATCAAAACCTTTCGAGATTTCGGAAGAGCTTTTCTCCACCAGTTTGCAAGCAGCAAGAAACACCCCTTGACGGCTCTGAGTTTATTCAATGTTAAACAACAAGAACAAGAGAGCTTACGAGATTTTGTTAAGAGATTCAACAAGATGGTCATCGATGTTCCCTCGGCTACCCCGGATATACTGATTAGTGCCTTTACACAAGGGCTAAGAGGGGGTGATTTCTTCAAGTCGTTAGTAAAAAAGCCACCGGCTACTTTCGAAGAACTCTTGGCGAGGGCAGAGAAGTATATGAACGTGGAAGAAGTACAAATGGCTAGGAGGAGTGAACCAAAGGCCTCGGCCAGGGCTACTCGAGACGTTCGATCCGCCGACCTCGCACCGAGGTTCGGACGTTTCGAACCACCTACGTTGCTTGGGCAATTCGCCGCTTACACACCTTTAAAAGTCAACAAAGCCCGAGCATTGGAACTGTGTGATGAACGACAACTCATTCGAAGGCCTCGGAGTAGTGACAGAGGACCTCGTAACCCCAGGTCAGAAAAGTATTGCGGATTTCACAAAGATTATGGTCATACTACCGATGAATGTCATCATTTGAATCAAGAAATAGAACGGATCATCCAGAGAGATCCAGAAATGAAAGCGATTCTAGCCAGTCCAGGTGGTGGGCACCGACCCCCTAAGAGAACTCGGGAGGAAAGTCATCTTGAAAGGAGGAGGGCTCCAAATCAAAGGGAAAACTTTCCAAATGCTAACCCAAATATGCAAAGGGCAGAGCCTCGGGAACAACCACCCCCGCGAGGGAATTAATATGATATCGGGCGGGCCTACAGACGGAGACTCCAATCGAGCCAGGAAAGCTAGCAGCAGAAGATTGGAGAACATGGAGATTAGCAACACTAGAACACGCTCAGGACCAGTGATCACTTTTGGACCCGAGGACATGAAGGGGGTGGCCGACCCACATAATGATGCATTGGTTATCCGAGCTATGATCGCCAATTACGAAGTTGCTCGTATCTTTGTGGACTCCGGAAGTTCTGTTAACGTTCTGTTTAAAGAAGCAATGGATCAGATGGACTTGGGCGAATACACGGTAGAGACTATCTCCACCGTTTTGTTTGGATTCACGGGGCACGCAATACACCCTCTTGGAGTCGTCAATCTCCTTCTCTCTTTGGGAAGTGGGGATACCCGAAAAACCCGAATTATCAACTTTGTGATAGTTGATGCCCCGTCATTATACAATGTTATTATGGGAAGACCAGCCATGGCCGCCTTCATGGCAATTGCCTCGGCACTGCACCAGAAAATCAAGTTCCCTGTCGGAGAAGCGGTAGGAGAGGTTAAGGGAGATCAGAAGACTTCTCGAAAATGTTATGTGGAAGAAGTAAGGGTTGAGCAGAAATCGGTTAAAATTGAGCATCCAAGCCGACCTGAGTCCAGGAGACTCGAACAACTACATCTAATCGAAGAAGCAGGGGAGGTTATTTCGGAATACGTGTGTGAAGAGCTTATCCTGAATCCCCCATCCGGAAGCGTGAGGATAGCTCGGACCTTGGAAGAACCCTTGAAAGAGTAATTGGTCCAGTGTTTGGAGAAAAATAAAGATGTATTTGCTTGGTGTCCGTCCGAACTCCAAGGGGTTAGGAGAGAGGTGATGGAGCACAAGTTGAATGTCTCGAACGAGTGCCGACCTGTGATACAGAAGAAGAGACATTTCGGTCCCGAGAAAGACGCTGTCATCAAGGAACAGGTGCAAGATTTATTAAGAGCAAGACACATTCAAGAAATCTATTTCCCGACGTGGTTATCTAATGTGGTCTTGGTTCCTAAGACGGCTGGAAAATGGCGGATGTGTGTGGACTTCCGCGACTTAAACCGAGCCTGTCCTAAAGACTGTTATCCTCTCCCGAGGATAGATCAATTGGTCGATTCCACGGCAGGGCACGATCTCCTTTGTTTCCTCGATGCATATCAAGGATATCACCAAATTCCCTTGGCGGAAAAGGACAGAAGCAAGGTTAGTTTTATCACCTCCGAGGGGACATTTTGTTATGTAGTAATGCCATTTGGGTTAAAGAATGCTGGCGCTACCTATCAGAGGCTTATGGATAAAGTCTTCAAAAAGCAGATTGGGAGGAACGTTGAAGTCTATGTGGATGATATATTGATCAAGTCCAAGGTCGTCGACCAATTTGTGATGGATCTGGATGAGACTTTTCAAACTCTGCGGGAATACAGGTTGAAGCTGAACCCAAGCAAGTGTGTGTTCGGGGTTCAGACGGGGAAGTTTTTGGGATACATGGTGACTCGCAGGGGCATTGAGGCTAATCCCGAAAAAGTGCAAGCACTATCCTCTATAGGTTCTCCTCGAAACATCCAAGAAGTGCAGCGATTGACGGGAAGGATCGCCGCTCTAGCCCGATTCATATCTCGATCCGCAGATCGAAGTTTCCCATTCTTTAAGGTACTTCGGAAAACTAAAAATTTTGAATGGAATGATCAAAGTGAGAAAGCATTGTAGGAGCTGAAAACTTATCTTAGGGAACTCCCTATCCTGAACAAACCCGTCCCTGGAGAGGAGCTCTTCGTGTACTTGGCAGTCACTCCTCAGGCTGCAAGTTCGGTTTTAGTCAGAAGAGATGATGCAGTTCATCAGCCAGTCTATTTTGTGAGTCACGCTTTAAAGGGAGCAGAACTCAATTATACTACTCAGGAAAAGTTGGCCTTGGCCCTAGTCATCATGGCCAGAAAATTGAGGCCTTATTTCTTATCACATCCTATCAATGTCCTCACTAACAGCGTCTTGGGGAAGATTGTCTCACATCCAGATACCTCGGGAAGATTGATTAAGTGGGTTACCGAGCTCAGTGAATACGATATCAAGTTCGAGCCCAGAACTGCTATTAAAGCCCAGGCTTTAGCCGACTTTTTGGCGGAGACTGTTCAAGTAGCGGAGGAAGAACAATGGAAGATCTTCGTGGATGGTTCTTCCTGTCGAACAGGAAGTGGGGTAGGAATCGTAATGATATCCCCTTGGGGGGAAGAGACCAAGGTCGCGATAAGGCTGAACTTCCGAGCCTCCAATAACAAAGCCGAATACGAGGCACTCTTGGTCGGGCTAAGGGCTGCTCGAAGCATGGGTATTACTCGAGCCGTTCTCTATTCTGATTCTCAATTGGTAATACAGCAAAGTAAGGGTAAGTTCGAGGTGAAAAATGAGAAAATGGTCAGATACGCACAAGCTTTTGAAAAAGCTAAGGAGGACTTCTCAGAGTTAATCATGAAACAAATCTCTCGAGCTGAGAACGAAGCGGCAGATAGGTTGGCCAAAATGGCCAGTTCTCTGGATCACCCCCCGGAACCAGAGCTAGTCGGACAAGAGTTTGTCTCGCAAATTGAACATCTCCTAGTTGAGAAAGTAGATATGTTGGAAGAAGATTGGAGATACGAGATTCAACAATACTTATGTCATGGGAAAGTCCCGGCTGAATCAAAAAGAGCTCGAGAAGTCAAGAGGAGGGCACTCCGCTTCTCCCTCCTGGATGGAATACTGTATAAGAGATCTTTTTCTAGACCTCTCTTGAAGTGTTTGGGTCCAGAAGAAGCTGGTTACGTCCTTCGAGAAATCCATGAAGGGTGTTGCGGTAATCATCTAGGGAGTATAGCTTTGGCTCGGAAGGCTTTGATGGCAGGTTTCTTCTGGCCAACCATGAAAAAAGATGCACTCATGATGGTAAGATCCTGTTATAATTGTCAGAAGCATGCTAATTTACAATGGCAACCAGCCGAACTTATGAGGTCCGTTGTCTCCCCTTGCCCTTTCGATCAATGGGGCATAGACATTGTGGGACCATTTCCCATAAGCACAGATCAAAGGAAATTCTTGTTAGTAGCAGTAGACTATTTCTCTAAATGGGCGGAAGCCGAACCATTGGCTAGAATCACGGAAGGGGAGATCTTAAAATTTTTATGGAAGAACCTGGTGTGTCGCTTTGGGATACCAAGGAGGCTTATATCTGACAATGGGAGAAAATTTTGTGGCTCTAAAGTTCGAGAGTGGTGTAAGGAGATGAAGATAGAGCAGATATTTACATCGGTGGCTTATCCCCAGAGCAATGGACAGATCGAGGTCACTAATAGATCCATTGTGCACGCTCTTAAAACACGTCTGGACTCTGCTAAGGGGAAATGGGTTGAGGAACTACCTAGTGTATTGTGGGCTTATCGAACAACGGCTCGGATCGGAACTGGAGAAACACCGTATAACTTAGTGTATGGTACTGAGGCTGTCCTGCCAGCAGAAATCGGACAAGAAAGTGCTCGGGTGATAGGATATGGACCAAATAACGACGAATGGAGGGCCATGGATTTGGACCTAATAGAGGAGAAGAGAAATCGAGCAGCTGTTCGGATGGCTGCTTACCAGAAGAGGATGGCTCGAGCTTACAACAAAATGGTGCGGCCTCGGTCGTTCGAAATAGGGGAGCTGGTCATGAAGAGAATCCAGTTTCAGGGAGAGAGAGGAAAATTAGACCCGAAATATGAGGGACCCTACAAAGTTATCGGGAAAGCAGGAATTGCAGCTTACTATTTGGAAGATGCTGAGGGAAAGAAAACCAAGCGCCCGTGGAACGTCCAACACTTGAAGAAATATTATGCTTAGTCATAAGTCTCGACCCATCATGTTAGTTTTGTCTTTATGTTATGAAATTATGCCTTTATTTTCGAAAACATGAATAAGACTGGACGTTGATATATCATCTTTCTTAAATCGAAATAAACATATAAAAGTCCGACCTCGCGCTCGGCAATAAAAGAACGTCCGACCTCGCGTTCGGCACGATTATAAAAGTCCGACCTCGCGCTCGTCAATAAAAAGAACGTCCGACCTCGCGTTCGGCACGATTATAAAAGTTCGACCTCGCGCTCGGCAATAAAAAGAACGTCCGACCTCGCGCTCGGCACGATTAAAAAAGTCCGACCTCGCGCTCGGCAAGAAAAAGAACGTCCGACCTCACGTTCGGCACGATTAAAAAAAAAGATTCCGACCTCGCGTTCGACACGATTAAAAGTCCGACCTAGCGTTCGGCACGGTTCAAAGCTCGGTTCCGGGCTCGAAAACAAGAGAAAAATTCGATACCGCATTCAACGACGAGATACAATGGAAAGCGAAACACTTAATCCCTTAAAATTAAGACATAGTTTCAAACATGGGGAAGTTTGACGGAAAAGACATAGAACAAGAATAATACAAATATATTGCCCAAGTATAACTTGAAAGGTTCGGCGAGCCCCCTCACTTCCTCCCGGATGTCTAAGTCTTCATTCTCTGTTGCCCATTCCTTCCTCCTCGGGCAGGTCTTCCAAGGCCTTCAACACATCAAGGAAGGAAAAAGGGTGTTCGGCTTCGGAATACCCGTTGGCCCGAATTTGAGCAATGCCTCCATTAAATCCATACTCGAAGTAAGAAGTAGCTTTGTCCGAACACAACGACTCAAATTCCGAAGAGTGGATGAACTCTTCCTTCTTCTGAAGCCACATCGCCTCGGCGTCATGGTTTTTCTTTCGCAGTTGTTCCTCGAAATGAAGTGCCTTTTGCTCAGCCCAAGCGGCTTTGTCTTCAAGGACTTGGGCATGAGCTCGGGCAGCTTCAAGTTCGGCTAGGAAAGCTACCTTCTCTGCCTCACTTTTCGTATGGAGATCTTCCATCCGCCTCATAAGTTCCTCATGTCGACTGAGGACGTCATTCATTGATTTTTGGGAGGAGCTAGCCCTGTCCATAGCTCCACATATCCGACCAATGACTTCGCCTCCCCAAACCAGAGCCTGCTTAGCGAAGACGTATGTTCAAAAAAAAAAAACTAGTGATGCAAAAGAAAAAAACTAATTACCTGCATAAAGTTAAGGGACATAGCCTCTATGGCTTGAAGGTCAGTGGCAGCCTTCACGATGGTAAGATCTTCAGAAGACACCAAGTGTCGACAAAATTTAAGGCTTCCGGTCCGGAGGGATGGGCTATGAAGGAAGTCCCATGGTCGAGGGGTGCTTCCAGCTCAACCTCTTCGGAATCATGGTGCTCATGAAGGGGGGAAGGAGTATGTATCCTCTTCCCGGAGCTTTGGGGGGTCGGGAACGGAGCGGTGGTCTTGAGAGTCTTCTTCATTGGCTGCACATTAGTCTCCATGGGCACTTTCTTTTGTTTTCCTTTGGTCTCGGCGGTGGAAGATTTGGAAGAAGCTCCTATCTCAGCTTTCCTCCTCTTCATGTTCTGGAGCATTGCCGACTTCATGATCCTTTCGTCTGTAAAAAAAAAAAAATGAAGAAGAAAAGGGAGAACGAGAAAATGAAGATGTTGGGGGAAAGAAGACATAAAAAGCAAAATAAACATGGAGTCAACATAATATCGGTTTTCAATGGGAAAATGGAGAGGCTGAGGAAAATATACATATGTCCCCCTCCACTTCGACTCCTTTTTTGCAGAACCTAAACTCACAGAGAAGATCATCCTGGACCAAGCTCTTGACGTCAAAACACTTTTCCGAGATACTAGCGAGGAACCGGGTCAGGTTGATGGCGCGCTTAGGCGTGGGAGGATATCTCAGGGTTAACTGCTCGGCCCAAGCCATATCGCAGTACCAATTAAAAGGCTCAGACTCTACGTAAAAGTATTTGTTCATCCAACCCTTGTGAGATGAAGGGTTCCCGCCCAAAAATTCACACCCGGGCTGGGGTGATAGGTAAAATCGACCAATTTCTTTTCTTTTGATTTTCACAAAGCGATCTAAGAGGACTACGGAGAGGGTTAGGTTGGAATACCTAAGCAATATTCCTAAAGCCAGAAGCGTGCTAAAGGAATTGGGAGCTAATTGACTAGGGCATATCAGGTAGTGATCACATAGGCACTGGACTATCCTGGGGATAGGAAACCGAAGACCCATCTCCAGTTGGTCCAAGTAAAATGTGCAGTATCCGTCGAGGGGGAGATGAGCTCTATCTGTAATCTCGGGGATCTGAATATCAATATCCGAAGATAGTCCCGACAACTCTCTAATCCTAGGGACATCATCATATCCTAGGACCGAAGCCTTAATTTCGTACCAGGGAAGTTCTACCGAAGTCTTCGAAGGGGAGGGGGAGGGAGTGCCCATAGCTTCATCCATGCCTTAACCAAGTATTGCAATTAACACAGGAAGAATAACTTACCAAAGTGATGAAGAAGAACAGGGTTGGGAGCGAGAGGTTACCGAACTCAAGATAGTCGGCCGAACTGAGAACGTCGAAAGTGCGGGAGACGCTTCGTAACTGGGGAGAGAAATTGAGAGAATTGTGAGAGTTTGGAATGAATGGATGGCCATATTTATAAGAAGGTCAGACGAATGAGAGCCGTCCGATTAAATCAAGAATAGGTGGCTAGGATCGTGCCTGTTCAAAGGCCTCGGGATCCGCACCACCGTCTGATCCTAGCCCACCAAAATATTGCAAATGACTTGAACGGTTTAGATTTTCTCGCAACCAATGTTGAACTCAAGGGCTTCAAAATCCATCATAGCAATTCCCTGGTCTAAAATTCAATACTTCTTTTAGACCACAAGGGAGGGTTACTACTGATGCCCCCAAAATATTCCACCGCGCATGAGTTTCCTTCCCGAGGACCTTAAACGTAACCCATCGGGCACGACTCGTCCAAATTCGATACCATCTATAAACGACAGTCGAACACCAAGCCCAGCCGCACCCCTGATGACCGAGCCCTGGTGCCCGGTCGAGCTCTGTCACCAGGGCAGCGATCGGCCGAGCACTAGCACAAGTGGCCGAGCGCTAGTTCTCGGCCGAGCACTGGTGGGCGAGCACTAGTGCTCGGCCAGGCCCTGGTGGCCGAGCACTAGTGCTCGGGCTCGGCCGAGCACCTGTGGCCGAGCGCTAGTGCTCGGCCAAGCTCTTACGGCCGAGCCCTAGTGCTCGGCCGAGCACCTGTGACCGAGCACTAGTGCTCGGTCGAGTCCGGATAGTCGAATCACATGTGTTCGACCCCAATCAGCGATCGGAGTAGGGTTATGTCAAGCACAGATGCTCGTGACAGGAATCCCAAGCCCGAGCTTGTTTCTATCCTAAGAACTGTCACGTGTCAAAAGCGTGAATAATCCTTAAATGGGCTAGAATCTCGCCGTATGAGTAGATGTAACGAGGAGTCCGACCCGGACTGGCCGTGATTGGAGAAGAATTGCGTGAGTAATCTTTAAATGTGCTAGAATCTCGCCACATGGTCAGAGGTGACGAGGAATCCGGCCCGGACTGGCAGTAAGGGGAGAAGAATTTAATAAGGAAATTTACCTAAAATAGACTTCGACACGCTATGCGAAGAAATCCTCTCAACCATTATAAATACCCACATATGTTTCAGGGTGGAGAAGGAGATATCCACTATTACCTATCGAATCTTCTCATTTTTTTTTCTCCGTTCCTAAATCCGATCAAAAGATCAAAGTGGTCGTGTCCGAAAAATTCTCGACACTTTCCACTACACCTTAGTCTGTACCAAACCGGTGGTTCTCCATCCGCTCCGGTCCAAATGTTGATCTGAAGTTCAAGCTCACCAGACCGGACCCAGGAAAAAGTTGGTATCATCAATTGGCGCCGTCTGTGGGAAAGTTTTGAAAAAGAGATAAGATGGCAAGTACCAGGAGTCGATCGGGAGAGGATAGGAAACCGAAGACCCATCTCCAGTTGGTCCAAGTAAAATGTGCAGTATCCGTCGGGGGGGAGATGAGCTCTATCTGTAATCTCGGGGATCTGAATATCAATATCCGAAGATAGTCCCGACAACTCTCTAATCCTAGGGACATCATCATATCCTAGGACCGAAGCCTTAATTTCGTACCAGGGAAGTTCTACCGAAGTCTTCGAAGGGGAGGGGGAGGGAGTGCACATAGCTTCATCCATGCCTTAACCAAGTATTGCAATTAACACAGGAAGAATAACTTACCAAAGTGATGAAGAAGAACAGGGTTGGGAGCGAGAGGTTACCGAACTCAAGATAGTCGGCCAAACTGAGAACGTCGAAAGTGCGGGAGACGCTTCGTAACTGGGAGAGAAATTGAGAGAATTGTGAGAGTTTGGAATGAATGGATGGCCATATTTATAAGAAGGTCAGACGAATGAGAGCCGTCCGATTAAATCAAGAATAGGTGGCTAGGATCGTGCCTGTTCAAAGGCCTCGGGATCCGCACCACCGTCTGATCCTAGCCCACCAAAATATTGCGAATGACTTGAACGGTTTAGATTTTCTCGCAACCAATGTTGAACTCAAGGGCTTCAAAATCCATCATAGCAATTCACTGGTCTAAAATTCAATACTTCTTTTAGACCACAAGGGAGGGTTACTACTTGTAAGGACCGTGTATCGTATTATCGTAAATCCTACGTGATTATCGATAATTTATGAAATTGTCATATGATTATGTATTTGATGTATATTATGACAATTAATTGGAAAATGAATATTGTATATGAATTGATGTTGTACGAACTTGATTTGAGAGGCCGGACGCCAAATTAGTACAAACTTAAAAATTTGTACAGAACATGTGGCGCCCGGGCGGTAGAAAATGACCGCCCGAGCGCCAAGGAATGAAAACTTGATACTCGGGCAGAAAGTTCCGCGCTCGAGCGGTAACTTTTGACCGCCCGAGCGCGGTGTACTTAAAGTTCGAGGCAGAACCTCTCGCGCTCGAGCGCGAGAAGTTTACTGCCCGAGCGCCGAATCGGTGAGGTGATAAGTACGGGTTTTGTCTTCATTTCATTCATTCCCCTTTTATTTCCTACGAAGATAACCGAGAGAATTTGATTTTCTTTCGTCCGAATCGACTTCGAAACGCCGTCTAAACACGAAACAAATTATATATTTGTTATCTACGCGTTGATGGCTTCTGACTGAGGTAATTTTCTTCTGGTTTCAGCAGCTTTAAATATCAAAGTGCTGGAATAGCATATATTTGAAAATGAAATTCTGATATGTAGTAGAATATCCGACAATAAACTCGTATTCGAAGTCGGAATTGAATTATGATATGATTTAGATTTGATATGAATTATTGAAGTTTCAAATGATATTTGAAACTCATATTAATGATTTTGGAGTATGTGTATTGATTGAAATGAGTATGTAATTGATGTAGATAAAGTGTAATATCGATATCTTCAGGCTACATCAACTGGAAACGAAGAATTGAGGTATGTTGCGACCGGGTAACATACGACAGGTATCTGTATTATATGATATATGATTGGATTGAGAATACGTGTCTATGTGCCTATTTGATGATTTGATGTGGCATACATGACATTGAGATTTGAGTATCGATGTATAAAATAAATGTTTTGTTAACACACATCATTTTATGCATACATCGATACATGACATGCACGTTGAGCTATGATCCTTGGATATCCTGATATGATTTGATTGGATTCCGGGGTTTGTGAACACAATCGCTATGCCGGTATTATATGACCCGTAAAGCATAGACAATTGTGGCCCCATATGATTGGATATGAGATGTGGGATTGATGGCGCTTCGTCGACGCTATCATATGTGTATTACCATATCGGCCGGTGTGCCAGCTCGAGCATTGATTTGATTTGATAGCGATTCGATTGATTCTGACATGTGCTCAGTGGATGGGCATTTGACCCTATACCTCCACGACATACATGCATTGCATACCATATATCATTGTTTAGATATCTGTGGTATATACGATTGGTTGTTCCATACGGAGCTTTGCTCACCCCCAAGGGGGGCTGTTGTTGTCTTTGTGTGTGGACAATGGCAGGTACTCCAGGATATCAGGAGACCGGAGAGGGTACTTCTGGAGGGAGCCACAGCTTGGGCTGAGGTTTATGTTTATGTCTTGTTCCCAGTATATATGTATATGTATCTATATACCGGGGCATGTCCCGAGGATATGAGATGTTTGTATGTGATTGGTTATGATTACGTGTGGGCATGATTATGACGTGAGATGAGATACTATTTTTAGTATTAAAATAAAATGACTTGGGCTCATTGTAAAGAAAATTTAAACTCGTTTTCCGCTGTGATTAATTAACCCTAATCAGATTGCATTGTAATAACGATTAGGAGCTAAGGGCCCCATACAGATGGTATCAGAGCATAGCTGGGAATGCTCTATTGAGTCTTGTATACACTTGAATAGGCACAAATGAATTGTGCGTATGTGTTTGACTTATTTGTATTACTTGCTCTTATGTGATTTGATTTGAGTAAGTATCTGATGAGATTGATGATATGAAATGATGAGATTATGAGATTGATATTGATCTGTGATATTCATCAATGATTTGTAGATGGATCACACAGATGAAGTTGCGAGTAGTAATACTGAGCGGATGGTTGGACAATTTGAAGGATTGTCCATGGATGTGGTGATGGCTCGATTCCAGGATCTGAAACCACCGAAGTTCTTTGGCACTGAGAGTGCTGAAAGAGCTGAGGCCTGGCTGAAGGATATCGAGCACTTGTTTAATATTGTTGAGTATTCCAACGCTCGGAGACTGAAACTTGCTTTGTATCAGTTGAAGGACCGAGCTAAATCTTGGTGGGAAGCCGCTGAGATTGGATTGAAAGAAGCCGGGACTGAAGTCACATGGGATGTCTTCAAGGCCCAGTTTTTAGAGCAGTATTCTCCTCCTTCTTATTATACTGCTCAGGAGAATGAATTTAATAATCTGCAGCAGGGAACGATGTCTGTTGCGGAGTATGCTTCAAAATTTTCTACTCTGTTGAAGTATGCACCTCACGTGGCTGGGAATGCGAGGGCAAAATATAACAGGTTTGTAAATGGTTTACATCCTGTTTTGTATACATATGTTGTTTCTGGATTGCCTACCAGCTACGCAGAGGCAGTTGAATGAGCTAAGGCAGCCGAGGCTGGACTTAGGCGGGGAGGGCCACAATATACTCCTCCACCACCGGTGTCAGCTCAGCAGCCTGCTTTGCGACCGAGAGGTAAGAAATTCAAGAAGACTGGCTCTGCTTCTTCGTCTTCTTCGAGTTCTAGTGGATCCCAGCGAGGGAATCCTGTGATTGCTCCCTACTGTAGCCATTGTGGGGGTAAACATACTATCGAGCAGTGTCGAGGTATATCTGGTACTTGTTATCAATGTGGGCAGGAAGGCCATTTCTCTCGAGTATGTCCGAATAGGGGTATGACTTCTGCTCAACCCCAGCCAGGATTTAGAGGTGGCCCTAGTATGATGAGACCTGCTGTTCCTGTTCCCTCTTTTCAGCAGTCGAGTGTCCCACGATATCGAGGACCGGGTGGTCAGAGTGCCCAAGTTCCTCCTCAAGTGAGAGTGTACGCCATGACTGAGGATCAGGCGAGAGAAGCTCCTGGAGGTGTGATTGCAGGTATTTGCACGCTTTGCGATTATCCTGCACGTGTTTTATTTGATACAGGAGCATCTCATTCATTCATATCTCATGCATTTGTTGCATCTCACGATATTGAGTGTACCCCGTTGTATGATATTTTGTCAATAGCCACGCCAGCAGGAAAGATTATTTTGTCTGAGAAAGTTGTGCATAATTGTGTATTGATATATGAGGATAACGTGATATTTCTGAATTTGATTGTCCTCCCAATGCACGACTTTGATTGTATTGTTGGCATGGATATCTTGATGACAAATCGAGCTACCGTTGATTGTTGTCACGGAGTGATTCGATTTCGACCGATTGATGGACCCAAGTGGAATTTTTATGGCAAGGGTTCCCAAGCCAAAATTCCATTGGTATCTTCTTTGGAAATGTCTCGATTGTTGACTGGCGGAGATGAGGGTTATCTTATCTACGCTATTGATATTTCGAAGAAGGAGTCTTCTTTATCTGAGATTCCTATTGCGAAAGAATTTCCGGATGTATTTCCCGATGAGATTCCTGATTTTCCTCCTCATCGAGAAGTTGAATTTAGTATTGATCTTGTGCCGGGGACTGCACCTATATCTAAAGCTCCCTATCGCATGGCACCTTTGGAACTGAAAGAATTGAAAGAACAATTACATGATCTTCTTGATAAGGGATATATTCGACCGAGTGTATCACCTTGGGGAGCTCCAGTATTATTTGTTCGTAAGAAAGATGGTACGATGCGAATGTGTATCGACTATAGGCAACTGAATTGGGCTACTGTGAAAAACAAGTACACACTTCCGCGTATTGATGATTTGTTTGATCAGCTTCAAGGTACTTCTGTATACTCGAAGATTGATCTTCGTTCTGGGTATCATCAAGTACGAGTTCGAGACGAAGATGTGCCCAAAACTGCTTTTCGTACGAGGTACGGCCATTATGAATTCTTGGTTATGCCTTTTGGTCTCACGAATGCTCCTGCTATTTTTATGGACTTAATGAATCGTGTCTTTCGAGATTATCTGGACCGATTCGTTATTGTATTTATTGATGATATTCTTGTGTATTCGAAATCAAAGAAGGAGTATGCTGAACATCTGAGACTGGTACTTCAAACTCTTCGTACTAGTCATCTGTATGCCAAATTGTCCAAATGTGAATTCTGGATGGACAAAGTGGTATTTCTGGGCCACGTCATTTCGAGACATGGCATATATGTTGATCCTTCGAAGGTCGAAGCTGTGTTGAATTGGCCAAGACCTACGAATGTTCCTGAGATCCGTAGCTTCATGGGTTTAGCTGGATATTATCGTCGTTTTATTGAAGGATTTTCGAAGATAGCTAAACCTATTACTCAACTGACACAGAAGAATCAGCGATTCATTTGGTCAGATGAATGTGAAGCTAGTTTTCTTGAATTGAAGACGAGATTGACCACAGCACCTGTGCTTACTATTCCCTCAGGTACCGGAGGATTTGTGGTTTGTACAGATGCGTCTGGTAAAGGTTTGGGCTGTGTTCAAATGCAACATGGCAAAGTGGTTGCTTATGCGTCTCGTCAATTGAAATCTCATGAAACACGTTATCCTGTTCATGATCTCGAATTGGCTGCCATTGTATTTGCTTTGAAGATTTGGCGCCATTACTTATACGGAGAAAAGTTTGTTATTTATTCGGACCATAAAAGTCTGAAATATCTCTTTTCTCAATCTGATTTGAATATGAGGCAACGCAGGTGGATGGATCTCCTGAAGGATTTTGATTGTGAGATTCAATATCACCCTGGATCGGTGAATGTCACTGCGGATGCCCTGAGCCGTAAAGTTTATGATTCTGTTTTATCTTCTGTCAGTGTCGCCAAGGTACATGAGGACATATGTACTTCTGGTTGGACTTTTCACTCGAATTGGAATTCTGTCACTGTCTCAGCATTGCAAATTGAGCCGAATTTGATATCGAAGATTCGAAAGGCCCAACGAAGCGATGCTCAGATCCAGAAGTCGAAAGAACTTGTATCTGCAGGACATCAGTCTGGATTTCAGATTTCTTCTGATGGTTCTTTACGACTTAATGGTCGGCTGGTAGTTCCTGACGACTCTGATTTGAGATCTACCCTTCTTCGAGAAGCACATTGTAGCAAATACAGTATTCACCCTGGAGGTCGGAAGATGTATTTGACATTGAGACCTCAATTCTGGTGGAGACGTATGAAGAAGGACATTGCTGAATTTATTTCTAAATGTCTTGTCTGCCAGCAAGTGAAAGCCGAGAGAATGAAACCTGGAGGATTACTCCATAGTCTTGAAATCCCGAAATGGAATTGGGAACATATTGCTATGGATTTCGTGACTCATTTACCTCGTTCGCCCAAGGGCTGTGATGCTATTTGGGTAATTATTGATCGGCTTTCGAAATCTGCACATTTTATTCCGTATGAACGGACTTATCCCTATAAGAAAATGGCCCGTTTATACATTGAGAATGTTGTGAGACTGCACGGTGTGCCAGTCTCAATTGTATCTGATCGTGATCCCAGATCTGCTTCTAAATTCTGGGGTAGTTTTCAGGAAGCGATGGGTATGCGTTTGGCTATGAGTACTGCGTATCATCCTCAAACTGATGGCCAGACTGAGCGTACGATTCAAACGTTAGAGGATATGTTACGTGCGATTGTGATGGATTTCAGAATGGGATGGCAAGATGCCTTACCATTAGTTGAATTTTCTTATAATAATAGCTTTCAGACGAGTATCGGTATGGCACCGTTTGAAGCTCTATATGGGAGACGATGTAGATCACCGTTATTCTGGGATGAGATTGGTGAGAGACAATTGACTGGACCTGAAATGATACAGGAAATGAATGATAAGGTTCAGTTGATTCGACAGCGGATGAAAGATGCTCAGGATCGTCAAACGAGTTATGCGAATAAACGAAGACGACCCTTGGAATTCCAGAAAGGTGACAGAGTATTTTTGAAAATATCTCCCTTTAGAGGCACTGTTCGATTTGGCATGCGAGGGAAATTATCTCCTCGTTATGTTGGTCCATATGAGATTCTCGATCGAGTTGGTGATCTTGCGTATCGATTGGCATTGCCACCAGCTCTATCTGCCATTCACGATGTGTTTCATGTTTCTATGTTGAGGAAATATGAACCTGATCCATCACATGTACTGGCACCTGATGAAGTTGAACTGGATCCTTCTCTTTCCTATGTTGAACAACCTGTTCGCATTATGTATCGAAAGGAGAAGATATTGAGAAACAAATCGATTCCTTTGGTACGAGTGCAATGGACACGACACGGTGTTGAAGAATCAAAGTGGGAATTGGAGAGCAAGATGCGAGATTCATATCCGCATTTATTTGATTCTACGACATCTGTTCCATTGTATTCGATGTATAATGATCCTTTTACTGATTTTAGTTTTGATATGTACTATAACTGGTGACATATGTATGTTGTCAATGTTATGTATATAGAGATGTTTAAGATTTCGAGGACGAAATCTTTTAAGAGGGGGAGAAATGTAAGGACCGTGTATCGTATTATCGTAAATCCTACGTGATTATCGATAATTTATGAAATTGTCATATGATTATGTATTTGATGTATATTATGACAATTAATTGGAAAATGAATATTGTATATGAATTGATGTTGTACGAACTTGATTTGAGAGGCCGGACGCCAAATTAGTACAAACTTAAAAATTTGTACAGAACATGTGGCGCCCGGGCAGGTAGAAAATGACCGCCCGAGCGCCAAGGAATGAAAACTTGATACTCGGGCAGAAAGTTCCGCGCTCGAGCGGTAACTTTTGACCGCCCGAGCGCGGTGTACTTAAAGTTCGAGGCAGAACCTCTCGCGCTCGAGCGCGAGAAGTTTACTGCCCGAGCGCCGAATCGGTGAGGTGATAAGTACGGGTTTTGTCTTCATTTCATTCATTCCCCTTTTATTTCCTACGAAGATAACCGAGAGAATTTGATTTTCTTTCGTCCGAATCAACTTCGAAACGCCGTCTAAACACGAAACAAATTATATATTTGTTATCTACGCGTTGATGGCTTCTGACTGAGGTAATTTTCTTCTGGTTTCAGCAGCTTTAAATATCAAAGTGCTGGAATAGCATGTATTTGAAAATGAAATTCTGATATGTAGTAGAATATCCGACAATAAACTCGTATTCGAAGTCGGAATTGAATTATGATATGATTTAGATTTGATATGAATTATTGAAGTTTCAAATGATATTTGAAACTCATATTAATGATTTTGGAGTATGCTATTGATTGAAATGAGTATGTAATTGATGTAGATAAAGTGTAATATCGATATCTTCAGGCTACATCAACTGGAAACGAAGAATTGAGGTATGTTGCGACCGGGTAACATACGACAGGTATCTGTATTATATGATATATGATTGGATTGATGGGATTGGATTGAGAATACGTGACTATGTGCCTATTTGATGATTTGATGTGGCATACATGACATTGAGATTTGAGTATCGATGTATAAAATAAATGTTTTGTTAACACACATCATTTTATGCATACATCGATACATGACATGCACGTTGAGCTATGATCCTTGGATATCCTGATATGATTTGATTGGATTCCGGGGTTTGTGAACACAATCGCTATGCCGGTATTATATGACCCGTAAAGCATAGACAATTGTGGCCCCATATGATTGGATATGAGATGTGGGATTGATGGCGCTTCGTCGACGCTATCATATGTGTATTACCATATCGGCCGGTGTGCCAGCTCGAGCATTGATTTGATTTGATAGCGATTCGATTGATTCTGACATGTGCTCAGTGGATGGGCATTTGACCCTATACCTCCACGACATACATGCATTGCATACCATATATCATTGTTTAGATATCTGTGGTATATACGATTGGTTGTTCCATACGGAGCTTTGCTCACCCCCAAGGGGGGCTGTTGTTATCTTTGTGTGTGGACAATGGCAGGTACTCCAGGATATCAGGAGACCGGAGAGGGTACTTCTGGAGGGAGCCACAGCTTGGGCTGAGGTTTATGTTTATGTCTTGTTCCCAGTATATATGTATATGTATCTATATACCGGGGCATGTCCCGAGGATATGAGATGTTTGTATGTGATTGGTTGTGATTACGTGTGGGCATGATTATGACGTGAGATGAGATACTATTTTTAGTATTAAAATAAAATGACTTGGGCTCATTGTAAAGAAAATTAAAACTCGTTTTCCGCTGTGATTAATTAACCCTAATCAGATTGCATTGTAATAACGATTAGGAGCTAAGGGCCCCACACTACTGATGCTCACAAAATATTCCACCGCGCTTGAGTTTCCTTCCCGATGACCTTAAACGTAACCCATCGGGCATGACTCGTCCAAATTCGATACCATCTATAAACGACGGTCGAACACCAAGCCCAGCCGCACCCCTGATGACCGAGCTCTGGTGCCCGGTCGAGCTCTGTCACCAGGGCAGCGATCGGCCGAGCACTAACACAAGTGGCCGAGCGCTAGTTCTCGGCCGAGCACTGGTGGGCGAGCACTAGTGCTGGGCCAGGCCCTGGTGGCCGAGCACTAGTGCTCGGGCTCGGCCGAGCACTAGTGGCCGAGCGCTAGTGCTCGGCCCAGCTCTTGTGGCCGAGCACTAGTGGCCGAGCACCTGTGCTCGGCCAAGCTCTTACGGCCGAGCACTAGTGGCCGAGCTCTAGTGCTCGGCCGAGCACCTGTGACCGAGCACTAGTGCTCGGTTGAGTCCGGATAGTCGAATCACATGTGTTCGACCCTAATCAGTGATCGGAGTAGGGTTATGTCAAGCACAGATGCTCGTGACAGGAATCCCAAGCTCGAGCTTGTTTCTATCCTAAGAACTGTCACGTGTCAAAAGCATGAATAATCCTTAAATGGGCTAGAATCTCGCCGTATGAGTAGATGTAACGAGGAGTCCGACCCGGACTGGCCGTGATTGGAGAAGAAATGTAATGCCCGGGAATTAATCACTGTTAATCAAGGATTATTGACGTATAATTTAACGTTATTATGAAAGGGCCAACTGAGACACGATTTAAGATAATGTGTGGCCATTTAAATTGAATTTCAGAGTGTGTTGCCGAATCAACACTGCACCCGCGCCCTTGCATGTACCGCACCCGCGGTGCATGGACAGAAACTTGGTCAGTTTTACCGAAGGGTGACCGCACCCGCGGTGTTAGCATTACCGCACCCGCGGTGCAGTACCGCACCCGCGGTCTCGACATGTACCGCACCCGCGGTCATGCAATTCCAAGATGGATAAGAATACCTAAGTGTGAGCGCACCCGCGGTGCAAGATGGAGCGCACCCGCGGTGCGACGTGTTGTGCGGAAAATGGTGACACCTCTTAGCTTGCATGCACGAGTATATATATGCACGAATTCTTCAGAATCAGAAAGGGGAGAATCGAGAAAAGTACGGAGATTTGATTCGAGTGGTGTATTGATATTATACTCCTCGATATTGTCATTGTCAGACTGAGTATTGACAGGCTTGGGGTTCGAGACTTCGACAGAGCCAGAGTATCAGAAAGAAAAGTATAAATTAATGTTGAGTTGGGATTGCACAACTCGAGTGAGGTTTGACTCGAGTTTCCCTAAATCACATACTTTTACTTATTGCATTGATATTTGCAATTGATGAGACTTATGATTGTATTCTATTGATTTATAGCTACTGTATGATAAGATTGATATTTGTAGCCTATTGATTTATAGCTACTACATGTAATGACTGCTGATTCGCTAGTTATCGACTGATTTGCTTAGATACTGAATGCATGTATTGATTACTGAGTCGTTGAGTCATAGGCTGATTCGCCTAGTCACCGGCTGATTCGTCGGGTTATTGGCTGATTCGTCTGGTTATTGACTGATTCGTCTAAACTTAAGCTGATTCGCTTAATTACAGGCTGAGTTGTCTGATTATGGGCTGATTCGCCTAATTACCGGCTGATTCGTCGGGTTATTGACTGAGTCGTCAATTCTGCGGCTGATTCGCCCAGACACTGATATATGAATTATATCGATGCCGTTTAGGGATTGATTCATTCCTATCGACTGAGATTCGATATAATTACCTATATCCAGACATCGGGATCCCTAGGATAGAGTTGAGTCGAGTCTGAGACAACGCGTCAGTTGAGTCGATTCTGAGACGACGCGTCGGTTGAGTTGAGTCTGATATGACATGTTGATTTACATTGTTTTTACCATTCATGATTATTGAATGTTTGATATGGATTTATGTTTCTGATTTGAGACATGTTATGAATAATTCTTATATGCTTTCGTATATGCTTTTATATGAGTGCATGTTTACATTGTTTATACTGGGATATTCATATCTCACCGGAGTTATCCGGCTGTTGTCTTGTTTTGTATGTGTGCATGACAACAGGTGGGGCTGGATCAGGGTCAAGAAGAGGATGAGAAAAGATTAGATAGCGTGGAGGCTCCGGACTTGGATTAGAGATAGGGTTAGACACTTGATATTAGTTGTTAAACCTTAGTTGATTAAATGTATATGGTACAAGACTTGTACTTTTATACTGAGATGTACATATGTTTTATTTCACTATGTTCCGCTTTGTATTTTAAAAAAAAATTAGACCCTGTTTTATAATTGATTAATTAGTCCCAATGATGATTAAGAACATGATTAGCGTCCGGGTCCCCACAAGAATTGCGTGAGTAATCTTTAAATGTGCTAGAATCTCGCCACATGGTCAGAGGTGACGAGGAATCCGGCCCGGACTGGCAGTAAGGGGAGAAGAATTTAATAAGGAAATTACCTAAAATAGACTTCGACACGCTATGGGAAGAAATCCTCTCAACCATTATAAATACCCACATATGTTTCAGGGTGGAGAAGCAGATATCCACTATTACCTATCGAATCTTCTCATTTTGTTTTCTCCGTTCCTAAATCCGATCAAAAGATCGAAGTGGTCGTGTCCGGAAAATTCTCGACACTTTCCACTACACCTTAGTCTGTACCAAACCGGTGGTTCTCCATCCGCTCCGGTCCAAATGTTGATCTGAAGTTCAAGCTCACCAGACCGGACCCAGGAAAAAGTTGGTATGATCATCTATTTTGTATGTTCTCACTCAATTTCCTCTACCCACTTGTGGCCCCTACCCGTAAATTTGCACTTGGGTGTCTCGTTTTTTAAATATCACCCACATACTTTGTATTATTAAGTAAAGAAATTCAGAACGTATATTCCAGAAAAAACTTTGTGATAAATAGAAATATTAAGGCTTTTTTAGCTGCTGATAATTTTGTTATATTTGGATCTCGATTTTGAAAACTAATTGGTGTTAGTGTATGATGGATTATCGGTCATTTTCAGCTCTATTAGGTTGCTTTAATAATCCAAGAATATGAATTATTTGGCCTAAATTATGTTAAACCAAAATTTATAAAATTCGGAACGTTTTTACTCACAAATGGAAAATAATATCTGCGGAAGTTAAGATAAAAACTTGTGTGAGATGATTTTACAGTCGTATTTTGTGAAACATATATCTTATTTATGTCATCTATGAAAAAATATTATTTTTTATGTTAATAATATTATTTTTTACTGTGAATATCGGTAGAGTTGACCCGTCTTACAGATAAAAATTCGTGAAATCGTCTCACAAAAGACATACTCGAAATATAAAATAAAATTTTGTGACTATTATTAATTATGTTTTTCCATAAAATAGAATACGGAAAGTTGAAATAAAAAATAATATCGATATTTTCTAATCCAAAGACAACCTAGATACAATAAAGTGGGCCCAACCCCATTCCTTAAATTCCACCTAATCCCTAACACCTGTCACACTAACAATTCCCACCTCATCGAAATATTCACCCAGTGGTGCACAGCTACATCTGCCACCTTGCCAAACATATACACATACACACACACATATATATATATATATATATGTATGTATATAAATACATACATATATATACACAGCAACTGCATTTTTTTAAAAAATCTGGTTCGTTTTGACATGTTCACGTATGATTATAATGCAGTTTCGTTGATTTTTTTAGGAAAATTTTTGTTGATTTTTTGAACAACGTTGTTTGGATTTGTTTACATAATATATAGTTTTTTTTGAATATTAATCAAACAATTGGAAATTAATAATACGAAAGTGCAGTGGGTCTTCTTGTAGCAGTGAGGTGGAATCTTTCGGTTTTCGGATAAAAGAGACCTAAAACAACAATAATATTTATATAAAAAAAAAAACAATAATATGGTGACAGAGCGTCGGTGATTTTTCAGCAAAATTTTAAAGATATAAACCAGTTGAATCGAATATTAATACGGTCAAGCTTTGTTCGTTTAATATATATATTCTCGAGTTCGATTCGAGTTTTTATCATAAGGTTAGAGCTCGGCTCAAGTTAAAATTATTCAGCTCGCGAATAGCTCGAGCTCGACTTGTCAAGCAAACTCGTTAAATAAAATCATTTTCCAGCAAATTAAAAAAACTTGTTTTTTGAGCTCGTCCAACATTCTTAACCGAAAGATCAACTAAGATACTGGAATTTAATATGGTAGTCTTCTAATTTTACAGTTTTTTCAATAACTTCTCTTACACTCAAATTTCGATGTGGCAAAATATAAGTTATTGTTGTATACTCAAGGCCCAACAAACTAGTTGAACTCAAACTCATGAACAGTCTCGGGAGCTTACGAGCCGAATATCCTTAAAGTCGAGCTCGGCTCGATAAGTTTAACAAACGATCCGAACTAGTTTTTTACCGAGCCGAACTCCGAGTAACTCATGAGCAATTTGGTTATTTTACATCCCTAGCTAAATCCCTTCAAGTCCTAAGGTGGGTTTTGAGTTGAGTAACATTGGATTCGGGTTTTTTGGATTTGGATTGATAAATTTGAAATGATATGTCAAACTTTGACTTGTTTTGGATACACTAACTTGAAGCGAATTTCAATTCCATTTTATATCAAGTCGAACATTTTAAATAATAATTGCGATGATTTTCAATTATAACCAATATGAACTTTATTTGAAATTTATTCCTTCATATCTTTCCCTATATTATATCTCTACCTCTCAATGCAACATTAGATTTAAGACTATTTTATGTGTCGTTAGCTATCGTGAAAGACTAGCATGCTTAGCATAGGTTGAGAGATAAGGAACATTGTCTTTAACCCGGTATGGAGTCGGAGGACATTCAAATCGACTTGCATAGCATTCGATGCTAAGACGAGAAATTGAGTTCGTGCCCTTTCGACTCAAAACAAAATGGTTACATGGTCGTACTATTTATAGAGCGTTCGATCTGATTTTGTGACATCAATTAAGTTTTGCAAAAACAACTACGTCACTAAGACATGTGATTTGAGTTATCAAGTTGTCAATGATCATAATTTATTACTAAAAACAGTGAAACATCTTAAAATTTTAAAAATACATACAATCATATTATTTTTAATATATATGGCAAGAGGCAACCCGCCAAGTAACATTGTTGCAATGGAAAATTGGAAATGTATGCAATCGAAATATTATTTAAGAAGACAGTTTTTAATTTATGATTTAAATCAAGCTATAATTATTCATGGAATATACATTTATATAGAAGGTATTATTATTATTATTATTTATTTATTCAAAACACATACAAGGTATATTTTTATATATTTTTGTTTTTAATTAAGTAAGAAAACCAAATACATATTTTCCAAAAACTTGAATGTGAGAAACTATTAATAATGTTTATTATTTATTAATAAATAATATAAAATGAAATAATAAATCAATCAAAATTAATTTTTACATAGACAACGTTTGAAGTTTCAAATAAGATAATAATATATAGATTAATAATCTAATATAATAATATTTAGTATATTATTTAATTTGTTTGATAAATAATAATTTATTTGATTTGATTGATTAAATTTTGGTTAAGATGATAAATTATTATTTTGTTTATTTAATAATTTATAATAATATCATTAAGATTAATGTCGTAATTTAAATTTAATAATTTAATTGATATAAAATAAATAATTAATAAATAATATGACAAAATAAAGGTAAGATAATTATGAAAAGATTACTTAAATCTGAATTGAAATTGTGCCTTTAAAATTTCCTATTTGCAATCAGCCTTTTTCGCTCATTATCTCTTTCCTGCCCAAACAACGTTCTCATTTATTCTCTAAAACCCAAGCGTTATACTACGCACCCAATTTCATCACTAACGTACGCCGATGGAGAACTACTCCTACAACTCCTCTTATCCCGAGTCCGGCGACTCCTCGCCGCGCTCCAGAGAAATCGATTTCGAAAACCCGACCCCGTGGGAGGAATCTCAGGCTAATCTCCCTTCTAAAGTCAAGTTTATGTGCAGTTACGGCGGAAAGATCCAGCCCCGCCCGCATGATAACCAGCTGTCCTATGTCGGAGGTGAGACCAAAATCCTCGCTGTTGATCGGAATGTGAAATTTTCTACCCTTCTGTCCAAGCTTGTTTCTCTGAGTGATTGCGACAGTGTTTCGTTCAAGTATCAGTTACCCGGCGAAGATCTGGACGCGTTGATTTCGGTGACTAATGATGATGATTTGGAGCACATGATGCATGAGTACGATCGGTTGTATAGGGTTTCTCCGAAGCCGGCGAGGCTCAGGATTTTCATTTTCTCCAGCCAGGGTTCGAGTTTGAGTTCTTCGGTTAGGAGTTTTGGCTCTGATGACGGGAAGTCGGAGAAGGAGAGGTTTGTCGAGGCGTTAAATTCTGCACCGATTGCGACGGCTCCGCCTCCAGAGGCGGCGGTTTCGGCAGCGGCAGCGGCGCCTCAGCTGCCGGCGCAGGCTGGTAACGTCGATTTTTTGTTTGGGTTGGAGAAAGCGAATGGAATGGCTCCACCAAATCCTGCTTCCGTACAGCAGCCGATGGTTGGAAGAGTCCAGGAGGTTGAGGATCCGGTTATTCCGGGTCTGGATGGGAGGTTGGTCGGATCTGATCCGATCCAGAAGCACATTCAGGATCTGCAGAGGCTTAGAATCGAGGAGCAACAGGGGATCTACGGCAGAAAAAGCGACGAAAATCTCGCCGTAGGATACGCGGGTGGTGATTATTACAGGGTGCCGGAGAAAATTTCCCCGCTACCCGTTACCGGAGGTTTTCCTTACTGGCCGGAGAAACCAGCTCCCGACGGGTATTTCCAATCGAACGCCTTCAACAATGAACAGCAAGTTTACATGATTCAAGCACCATCGGCGTCATACCACTCTCAGATGATGAGACCCGTCACAGCCCCACCAAATCAAGGCTTCTACGCCGTTCAAAGACTACCATCTGAAATCTACCGCGAACAACAGCAGATGTACAATGTCAATCCACCGATGCCCGTACCCACAACTCTACCGCCGCAGAAGGTAGCCGGATATGCTGCCGAAGGTGGTTTCGGGATGGTGAGACCAGGAAGCACCGCCGGTGTCCCAGTAATGGTAGACGCAGCCGGGTACGCACAGATGGCTTACGATAGAGGAGTTGGCAGACAGGTCGTCTACACTACTCCGGGAGGCGTAATGGGCACACCGGCTTCTGCAGTTCAAGCTTCTCAATATCAAGCTATGGCTACGGCCATGAATGCCGACATAAGGCCCCCATCCACCGCCGCTGCGCTGATGACTCCGGAACCGGCCGCCGTGCCTAAAGTCGTCACAAGGACTACACAAGGTTCTCTATGATTATATGGTAATTATCATCTCTTACAATAATCCATATTAAAAACATACTACATAATTGCACTTTAGTGGAAGATTAATAATTTGAGCTATGTATTTACTATGCTTTTGCTTTCTTGATTTTGCGCCAGTTTTGTGTTTTGTACATTAAAGTGAATGTGAAAATTGGAATTATTTGATGGTTCACTAGATATTAAACTTTATGATTATTACATGTAATTATAGACAAAAACTTGTGTGAGACGGTCTCACATATCGTATTTTATGAGATTGTCTCAAATGTCGTATTTTGTTAGACGGATATCTTATTTGGGTTATTCATGAAAAAATATTACTTTTTATTGTGAAAATCGATAGGGTTGACCCGTTTTACAGATAAATATTCGTGAGACTATCTCACAAAATACCTACACGTAATTATAATTGAAGAAATCAATGATCTCGATGGCCAATACTATGCCACACACGATGCCTTTCAACTTGCTTCGTATCATCTACACCAAAGTCTTGTATTTTGGTGTGAATTGGACACGAGACAATAGGAGAGTAGGGGGCTAGTTGGGTGGGAATGGAGTGAAAAATTGTGCCCAGAGGATTATAATTGTATTTTTATGATCATCTTCTCCATTGAATGCTTTTTTCCTCGAATAATTTGTTTTTTTCCAACACTTGTTCATGTTTTGATAAGATGATAATTGATTGTTTTTATTCACGTTCAATTTTTACATCAAGGCTAGGTTTCTTATGAGCGTGAGATGAAGCGACTCGATTTAACATAAAAAATTATAATTAATTATGGATCGAATCAAATAGTAGATCTCTTGATATTCACATTAAACTTTTATATCAAGTGTAAGTATTTTTTGTAGTGAAAAATAATACTTTTAATATAAAAATAAGATTTTTTTATAGATATGATCGAATCGTAGATACAAAAATAATAAACACTGTAATAAGAGTTTTTGTGTATAATTTCTTGCATTTATCAATTTTTATCACGCATATTATATATCAACATGCTTCAATTATCACATACTACGTACCGCACATTGTATTTTAAAATCAACGTATCTTGGTCGTCATGATTAGCCCACAATCTTAAAACAAAAAAAAATATTCGATTGAACGAATCTCAAAGATGTTTGTAAATTAAATTGTGGGTTAATTTTAAGAGAGTGGGATATTGTTAATTATTAATAATGGGTTTATATGTGGAAACACAAGCAAATTGTACTCGAAGACGAATTCTAATTAGATTAGGGAAATGTGTCTCTCACTCTTCCAAAATGTAATGGAGATCCAAAGATTTATCTTATCAGGTAGCCCATCTGAAAATTAAGAAAATGTTAAAACCCGATGTATAATCAAAGGTATTTAAAACCATATGTTATCAAAATCAGACATAAAACCACTTACGAACGAGGTAAATATGTTCGGATCTAAAAAAAATATATGGGGATTAATTGTGCTTGATTTTTGATAGTGTAAAAAAGCAAAAACTTGTGTAAGACGGTCTTACGAATCATATTTGGTGAGACGAACATCTTATTTGTGTAATCAATGAAAAAATATTACTTTTTATGCTAAGAGTATTACTTTTTAGGCAAAGAATATTCGTAGAGTTGACCCATCTTACAGATAAAGATTCATGAGAGCATCTCACAAAAAACTTACTCATATAAAAAAGACTTCTGCATTTTTTGAGGACGCCATATTATCCCTAAACCCCATGTTAGGAAGAAAGAAATAAAAGAGATGTAACATAAACAAAAGCTTGACTTCATCCGTGAATTTTGAATATGTAGATGCCTAGACCTAACCCCACTTTACCTTTCATTTAATGTGAATGTGCCCAAAAATTTATTTTGATTTTTGAGTTGATAAATGCACCTATGCAATTCAATGTCCAAATTATTTGATATATTTCACAAAAAATTAATTATTCTTTTTGTATAAAAAAATTATATATAAATTTCACTTCATAATTTTAAAGAGCTAAGGTAGCATGTTGCCGTTAGTGGTCAATTTGTTCAGCACTAAACTGGACACAACATGCGGACCATGAATTTGAAATTTAATTTAAGTCTGGAATTGTGATTATTTTATTTTATTTTATTTTTTTATATAATTTTCAAGCATACAAGAAAA
Source organism: Primulina eburnea (assembly GCF_022965805.1). Taxonomy (NCBI): domain Eukaryota; kingdom Viridiplantae; phylum Streptophyta; class Magnoliopsida; order Lamiales; family Gesneriaceae; genus Primulina; species Primulina eburnea. The sequence continues at coordinate 3,020,860 of NC_133113.1, forward strand.
ACAAATTTAAGACAAAGGTTAAAAATCTAAAATACTATATAATTTCAAAAAAAAAAATAATTGATTTCATATTGAAGAGTTCACATAACCACATATTGCTACACATAGGAGAATATGTAGATTCACAAGGTTATTTTTAAAACGACAAAAATTTGTGTAAGACGGTCTTACGGGTCATATTTGTGAGACATATATCTTATTTTGGCCATCCATTAAAAAATATTACTTTTTATGCTAAAAGTATTACTTTTTATCATGAATATTAGTAGGATTGACCCGTCTCAAAGATTATGATCCGTGATACGGTCTCACATAAAACCAATCTTTTAAAACGAGAATTCTTGGGAGCTATCGACATTCCTCCCCCCATTATGAGGTCTAAAAGAATAATGTGTAATTTAGTCGAAAAAGAATTCGTCTCCGTGTAAACTAAAGGCTAGCGCCAAGATATAAATGTCAATACTCGCAATGGAAAAAATGGTTTGTCATTCTTCAATTTAATAGGAAATTGTTTTCTAGTCTTTTATGTTCGTTTTCATGTGATTGTTGTATGTTACAACAGTATCACGCGTCTTTCATTTGTATGTCAAATCAATGTAGTCATATATATTTCATTTACTCGTGAGATAAGTCAATTCTGCTTATATTTACAATAAAATTTAATATTTTTTTATGGTAATCAAAATAAAATATATGTTTCACAAAACTGATCATCGGATGAGTTTTTGTGTTTTCTTTTCCACGTGATTGTTTACGTGTAACTACACATTGCATGAAAGAATGATTAGAACACCAAAAAAACAAAGATTTCATATTAATTTTAAAATTTGATAACACAAAACATCTAAACATAAATTAGAAAAATAATAATTATCGAAAATAACATAAGATATTATTTTTAGAAAACAAACAAGATAAGTGAAGCAATGGAAATTATGTGTGTCCAAATCAATGGTCCCTATCATCCACTTGCCCATTCTTTTGGTTCAAGTTTCCCAATTTTCTATTCTATCTCATTTTCTTTGCCCGCCATTCTCCACTTCTATACTCAATCTAGTCTTCTTAAATAAATGGGAACCGTTGTTTACTGATAATGACACAAATTTCCAGACTGATCGAGCCAAATTAGACTTGGAATTGCTCCAACGGGAGCCAGTTAGTACACATGTTTATTTTATATTATTAATAATAATAAAAAAACAGTTTCAAAATTTTATTGTAAATTGTCTATATTTTTAAACGGAAAATTGGCCTTCAGTCCTCAGCCGTCGATTTTTTTTGTGTTCAGTCTCTGGGTACTTTTTTAGTACCACATTTCCACATGAAGTGTACCACATTTTGTATGACATAGTACCACAATTTTGTGGGTAGAAAGTGAACCCAAAAAATTGTTTTGATCGATGATTTTTCACCAACTTCTTATTTTTAAAATAGCACCGAGCCATAGAGAGAGGTAAATTATAATTTTAGGTATATGAAACTAATTTAAAAAATGTTGTAATGATTTTCCCACCAAATATTATGTTGGTGTCTTTATTTTAGCATGTTGTATTTCATAAAAGAGTAGGTTTCTTGTTATATGATTTTACGAATTTTTATCTGTGAGACATGTTAACCCTACCGATATTCACAATAAAAAATAATACTCAAATAATAATTTTTAATAGATGACCAATAAGAAATCCGTCTCACAAAAAACGATCTGTGAGACCGTCTCACGTAAATTTTTTGTCCACATAAAATTAAAGGTAAGCTTCAATTTGTTCACATTTATAATGGTCGAAGGTTCTTTTCATTATGAAGGTTTGAAAACGAGACCAGTTATTATTAAATTATTATTGACGCGTAGATTTTCTTGGTCTTGAGCAATAATAATATTACTACTATTTTATAATTTCTTGTCGATTCTTTTTTTTTTTGGATAAATTTGTTTGTCATTTCATGGCAGTGAAATAAAATCAACATTATCATCTTCAATCATTGTGCATCTTCTTTCTGGTACACATACATATAAAAAACTCTCTCGAAAAAAAATAGACTCGAGGATTCTCGATGGTTGACCACAAATTTATGATATTAAAATACAAAGATTAATATTTTATCACACCACAGAAAAACATAGAATTTTAGCGACATATTGTTGAGTGGGTCTAATGTGAGAGTGAGACGGATCAACCCTACTCATATTCACAATAAAAAGTAATACTTTTAGCATAAAAAATTATACTTTTTCATGGATAACCCAAATAAGATATTCGTCTCACAAATTCGACCCGTGAGACCGTCTCACACAAGTTTTTTCTCATATTGTTCTATCTCTAATATTGTTTTGCTATGGAAGAAATCTTTTTAAATTTATCGGCAGAACCCATGATTCAGTGGTTATTTTTAGTAACAGATTGCCAAAAATCTGCGACAGAAAACCAATAATCCATCAAAAAGGATTTGTAAATTCGACGGATATCTAATGGACCACAAGTAAAATATACATGATTTATTGAACTTAGATACAGAGATGTTAAAATGAATTAGATCTGTCAATCTGTTTCGTCCCATCCCCTCAAATTTAATAAAAAATTTGCTTGTCAAAATAAACCAATTTGTTCGATAGTTTTCCTACCTGTCCCGTTGCTCCATTTTGACAGTACTACTACCTATTCATAATTTGCATGTGGTCCACGGGTAATATTCTAAAGCTTGTCGATTTTTACACCAGGGAATTTTATTATAGACTTTTATATGTACATAAATTCCGAAACATAAAATATAACGTTTCATGAAAATAAATAATGGAAACTGGAATGAAAAGTCTAGAAATAAGTTGACAAAAACTTATGTAAGACAGTCTTACGAATCATATTTTGTGATACAGATATCTTATTTGGGTCATCCATGTTAAAAGTACTACTTTTTACTGTGGATATCGGTAGGATTGACATGTCTCACATGTAAAGATTCGTGAGAACGTCTCACAAGAGACCTACTCAAATAAGAAAACTTGAAATATCAAAGAGTAGGTCTCTTGTAAGACGGTCTCACGAATCTTTATCTATGAGACGAGTCAACCCTATCGATATTCACAATAAAAAGTAATAATTTCAACATAAAAATAATATTTCTTTATAGATGACCCAAATAAGAGATCCGTCTAATAAAAAACGACTCGTTAGACCGTCTTCTGTCCATGGATTCTTTTCTTCTAATTGTGGGCTGGGCAGTTTCCCACAACTCCTCACTCATATAGGCAAAAACTTGTGTGAGACGGTCTCACGGGTCGTATTTGTGAGACGAATTTCTTATTTGGGTCATCTATGAAAAAGTATTGTTTTTTATGCTAAAAGTATTACTTTTATTGTGAATATGGGTAGAGTTGACCCGTCTCACATGAGATCTACTCACTCATATATGATTTTCTCAATTATCTCTTTTCTCATTTGTACTGATTTGATTTATTCAAACCAATTTTAAATTGTTGTGCTTATCTGATTTACTTTTCAAGTTGGGCCCAAATATTTGACAAAATCAAGTCGTTCGAAGGCCAAATTCAAAAATTTCAAGCTCCCGCTTTCTTCTTTCATATCTGACTTCACTGCAGAAAAAGCTTAATCCCACTAGCTTCCTTCCAAACTTTCCATTGTTCCTCGTAACATTAAACTCTATCAACCAAACGTCAGGACCCAATCATCACCACATCTCTTCCCGCTAGGTTCGCTGCTTCACTCCCAAAATACGAACGTCAAAGATCTCACCATTGTCAGGTATGTATATCAACTCGCCAGTCCTCCGCCTTCATTTCTTTTCTCTTGCTGGAGGCTCTGTCATCCAACCATATTGATTTCAGGATGGGTAAAACAATACTTAAATGATTCAGCGCATGGTCATTCCTAGAAAATTGCTCGACAACGGAGATTCCTTGTGCACTTGCTGCATGAGCAACATCATTTTACCATTGGCATCACCGATGCAAAACAAATGAGGAACCGATTTTTCATCTGTATTGATCACTCTCATGCACTCATCAACAGGTACGAATCCACTTAATTAACATTTTCCAATCCAAGTCCTTTGGTACATGGACCCCTTCCAGTTGCTATGAGAGCGACATATACCTCCAGAGTATCCTTAGGCTCCTTTTTCCTTGAATCAACGAGCTCTATTTGTACGGGTTTTCCATTATTCATTTGTGTAATCTTGCCAAGAAAATATATCGATATGATAATCGATCTTGCGAGGATTGATAAGAATTCGCTGAGATAATTTTCAGATATATGGGTTTTGGTTAGAGGTGTTATCGGCCGGTTTGGTTCAGTTTTCGGTTTTTTATTTCGGTTTTCAGTTTTACAAATATATAATTCGATATCCGAACTATTTTTCTTCTATTCGGTTTTCTACCGAGATGGCTCGGTTATTTCGGTTTTCATATAATTGTTTAAATTAGTAAGATAAATACATTGTAAAATATAATATGTTATCTTTTTACATGATTTCTTAAAAAACATGTAAATATAAAGTCTAAATTAATTACATAAACAACAATAAACTAAATATTAATCAAAATAATTAATCATTCACTGATATCATTTCAAAAAATATATAATAAAAATAAAATTATTAATTTAATGAAATTTCGGTTTTTTTGGTCGGCTCGGTTTGACATATATAATCCGAAATCAAACCAAATAAATTTCGGTTTAGCATTTATATCTGAATTATAAAATTTTATTTGATTCAGTGTACCTCTCATTAGCTTCAAACATTTGACCCTTTTGGATTCAATATTCTTAATCATTTGGTCTTTCACTGCAAGGTTTTGGCTTCTTTTCTCATCGAGAAAATCCCTCAAAACTATCACGTTTGTTTTGATAGAAGCTAGTTGGGGAAATGGATCATCATCCATTGTCATGGACTCTTGTTTGTCAGGGAACTTCAAGACCCTTTGTTAATTATGTCATGCACATTCTTGAATGTCCAACAAGACTCACTGGCGTGATTATATGAGTTGTACTTACAATATTCTAGACCATTCAGCTCTTTTTTGGGTGGCGTTCAGTGATCTGGTGGAAAATGATGATTTTATTTTTACTAGAAAATCAAAAAACATCATTGATATTTGATACGTCAAAAGTGTACTGCGTATCCTTCGGGAGTAGGAGGCTATTCTTTTTTTCTGGTTCTGTCAGTTTATTTTTAGCAGAGGAACTGTACATGAACCAGCTGATCGAATCTTGGCCAACGCAACATTCTCCACCTCTTGATAATAAGACTCCATAGTAGTTTTCTTTTTGTACGACTCCTCCCGCATTAGTTATTCATAGTCAGCAACTTTGGCAGCCAACTCAAAGAAATCTCTGAACTCCGTGCTTTAGAATTTCTTCCTCAATTCAAAATCCAGCCCTTTTTGTCCCATTTGCACGAACTTGGTCTCAGGTACGAGCACCTTGCACTTATTCTTCATCTTTTTGAACATGTCGATAAATGAATTCATATATTTACCTTTTTTGGGTCATTATGGATAAATCAGCAATACATAAATTTGGTTCTATTCTATAGAATTAAATCTGAAATTGTCTTTCCATTTCTTGTCAATTCATTACTGAATTTCTGGGGAGTGAGGAATATAAAGTAAATGCGGTCTCTGTGAGAGAATTTTGGAATAATCACAAACTTAAGTTGTTGAAGTTCTCCAAGTTGGTTAACTCCCCGCATTGGATAGTAAATCTGGCTATGTGTTCCATGCTGGAATGGTCGTCCTCGCAAGGAATAGGCTGAAATCATGAATTCTACAACCCCTTGGATACGGTTTATTCACGTCTATGTATTCTGGATAGGGTTTGTGAGGCCCGGGGCCAAAGAGGACGGGGGGTGATCGTCGGTGTCATGAGGTTGTACGGACAATGAGCGGCTCCTGGCAGGCTTCTAGGTGGATGGAACATGAATGAACCGATGCACACCAGAATGAGAGGGATTCCGAGACTGTTCAATGTAATGGACTGTAAAGTTGAAGATGACTTAAAAGATTTGATATGTACTACTCATGTAAAGAAGGTGCATATTCTTTTCGGTAGCTCATAACATAAGAACTCCAAAGTTAAGCGTGCTTGCCTTGGGGCAATTTTGGGATGCGTACTTCTTGGGAAGTTTCCCAAGGTGCGTGTGAGTGATGACATAAGCATGTTGGAAAAACTTGTCTTGATACAGTGAGGACAGTCGTCGAATCTGGGGCGTTACAGGGTTTGTGGAACTCTAGACAGGTGATGATAATAATTTGCCCCTCGATCTTAAAACCTTGCAATAAAACCAGCATTGCCTCCTGAGAAGCCCTCATCCTCTACTTGATAATTTATGTGCGACATGTCATCATAAGCTCCTGATTGGTACAAAAGATTCTTCATGTTGTACACTTGAGTAACATGTTTTTTTGAGCTCCTCACTCCATGAGCACGTGATTATGACATGGCTCTCCCCCCTAATATATCTTTTCTCCTGTGAGGTTGTGTATATCTTCTTTTTGCATGATTTAGGATAGTGAACTTTGGGCGGTGTGTCACGCCCCGGGACAGGGGTTGGTTGACACCGGCGTTGCTATCAAATTCACATTCGAAAACAACAAGCAACAGAAGTACAAAATTCAGAAACCAGTCTTTTATTCATAATACTGAATAATTCATTATCTGTTACTACTCAAATAACTAATGTTTTACAGCGGAAATGTAAAATCAGACATAACAGTATCTTAATAAATGCAGCGGAAATAACAAAAATAATAACTAAAAACAACAGTTTTCTTCACCAGCCCCAGAATTGATTCTGCTATTCTTCTTCTTCTAACAATTCTTCCTCGTTCTTATCTGAGATGAGTTTGGTGAGTGAGTGATATGGTTGTCCCTCAATAAGCGGGAGCGAGAATAACTCCCTATTTTCGAAATCATTTTCAACAAAAACAGTAATACAGATAATATAAAGAAAACTATTATTTTCAGAACGGGAATCGGTATTCAGAACAGAAATCAGAAATTAGCAAGCAAGTAAGCACCGAGCACATTTGTGAATTTCATGGCTAACTAATATCAGTCTCCTATATGTTTTCTCCTCTAAGGGGTGTGAGGCCAGAATCAGAAAATCAGAATTCAGAAATATTCAAAATATATATTCCTATCATTAGTTCACTAGGTTTCAGTGCTTCAAAAATCAGAGATCAAAATACATATACTTTGTTTCAAAACAGGAATCATCAAACTGATTTCAAGATATTTACACATAAGCCCACTTACTGTAATTTGCTATAAATTTTCGGTAGAAGTCTGGAATTTGCTTGTTCTTGCTATTGGTTTCTACTGCTAAAAAATAAGCACTCTCTTAGCTTGAAAATTCAAGTGATAATCTCCAGATTTGTGTAACACCAATTCAGAGGTTTGAGGGTGTTATTTTTAGGCAAAATTCTGACGGTTAGTCTCCCAATTAATGGCCATAATCTGACATTAACGTCTTTATTTCATATTAAATGCTTTAATTACAAGTCATAAGCTGGAACAGTAACTGTCTGCTGTTGGATTATATCTGTTGTCTGTTGTTGGATTCTAATCTGCTGGAAAAATGCCAGCTTCTGAAATATTAGCTTCTACTGGAAATTTTTGGATTGCTACTGCAAAATGCTAGCTAGTGCTGGAATTGCGAGTTCTCACACGGTGGGGATCACTAGTCCTCAGTTTCCAAGTCCTTGGTCAAATTCATGGACTTGGTTACTCCCCTGGACTTGGTTGCTTCCCTGGTTCCCTTCTTTTTCACTTGTATTTTTCTCTTTATTGGTTGGCTGATTTGTTTAACCCAAAAATGTCTTCAAGTAATCAGACATAGCCTTGGACAGTGCTTGTGATATATCTTCAATTTTTATCGCAGTCAACTCTTCAACTAAATGGTTTGAAATATGAGCACATACCTCTGGAATATTAATTGGATGGAAATCCAACTCCTTTGTTGGCTCTTCAACAGTCGGTTGTTGTGTCAGTGGTGCTTTAATCTCTTTCTGGTTTGGTAGAGACTCCCCATTCCCTTGATTGACGTTTATCTCCTTCTTGGTGAATGTGGTCCTACCGGGCGTGCTAAAAATTGTTTGCACAATATCTTGGTGGCATAATGAAATCTGGAATGAAAACTATAAAAACGATTGATTAAAGCTATGAAAATTCTGCAGGGAGTTTGCTAGAATTTGTGCGGTAGATTGTATGTGTTTCTTTTTGGACTGATCCCGTCCTTTTCTTCATTGTAAAAGTGCGACTTTTTTCACCCTTCTCATGACTCACAATCTGCTATGTTTCTTTCACACGATCTCCTCGTATCTGCACGTTATTTGATATACTAAAACTGATTTTGAATTAATGAGTTTTCTTAACTATTATGCTTCTTCTATTCCTTTTCTTGGGTTTAATTAAATTTTGGCATGTCCAACTTTGAGCCTAATTAGAATATAGTCCCAAAAATTATATTATTATTATTAATAAAATTTATATATATAGTTTATCCACAATAGTCAAATTAAATGGGTAAAAGATTGGGCTCCAACACAAAGGGGCTCATAGTTTAATCTAGCATAAAAGTGGTCCATTTCATGTTATCGAGCCTTAACTATTCTAACTTGAGCCTACTTTGGATCATAAAATTTACAAAGAAGGGCCCACTTTTAGCACTTCGCACGAATCGGATAAATTAAATGGAAACAAATAATTAATTTAGGCGTAAATTGGCTTATTTTTTACATATAGCGGATGTATTTTCCTAAAAAATGTATATTCGTATTACTATAAAACTATAATATTGCATTAAAATCCAATAATTTCCTCAAATTTCATGCTAAATATGGCTCGATCACATTTGGCAAGCAAGATTTCGTGGAGAGTCTGCCGACTGCCCCGTGACTTACATTGTATTTGGTGGCAAAATTTCATGAAGACTTAGCGACACTATACAAGCAAAATACATCCAGATAATTCTGATATAAAAAAAATTATATATATATATATATAAAGTTTTGATATGTTAGCACACTTATGTGAGCACCGATAACTTGTCAATCACCTATTGATTCTTCGTACCAATAGGTTTCCTCCTACAAGAAATCCTGGTTTCCTCGAGGCAGGGTAGCATAGATTTTTTTTATGTCAAATTGATTTATATTATAATATAAATAGGATTGAAGGAATACTTACTCGAAATTGGAAATTATTATATCATTAATGGAAGATTATATTGCAACTTGAAATGATGAAAATGAGAGGATAAAAAATCAAAATACCAAATCAAGACTCTATTGGTCTCTTTTACAGATATTTTTAATAATAATAAATATAAACCAATATTACGGATTTATTTATTTTTTGTTTTTATATTTACAGTACTGGGATTGACATATTCGATTTGTTTCCCATTAAAAATAACGATTTTTTGTACATATATTTCGACCCTTTTTCCTGTGTATTTTAATGACAAAAATGAATTTCATTTAACATATAATATAGTTATCGAAATCATTTTGTTTCGGGTTTCATTCACCGTCTTATATATTTAATGACTGCTATATATTAAAAATTTTGCATTTTTTTTTTGTCTTAAATAGTGTTTTCATAATTGAACCGATGATTATATCGACGATTCAATCGATCAAACTTTTTACAAATACAATCATGTCGTTGGGTTGATGATTGAATCGTTTTCAATCACTCAGATTTTCTACTAATCAATATCTCATTCCTCCAATACATGGAGTTATTTTATATAACTAATTAAAAGCAAAAACTTGTGTGAGACGATCTCACGGGTCGTATTTGTGAGACAAATTTTTTATTTGGGTCATCCAAGAAAAATATTACTTTTTATGCTAAGAATATTATTTTTTATTGTGAATATCGGTAGGGTTGTCCCGTCTCACAGATTAATATCCGTGAGACGATCTCACATGAGACCCACTATTAATTAAAAAAAAACGGTTCAATTAGTCAAATTTTTTACTGATGAATTTCTCATTCCTCCCATATATAGAGTTATTTTATATAACTAATTAGATGGGCACATATTTACTAGAACACACGATGGACATAAATATGTATATAATATGTTATATTATAATTAGTTATATTGGGAGGAATGAGAAATTAGTTATGTAAAACTAATTATATTGCTATATAATATGTAAAAGAGCTATATAATATTAGTTATATAAAATAATTAGTTAAATTAAATAACTCTATATATGAGAAATTAGTTATATAAAACTAATATTATATAGCTCTTTTACATATTTTCAATTATATTGCTCTTTTACATATTTATGTCCATTGTGTGTTCTAGTAAATTATGGGCACAAATAATTGCAATTTTGATTATGGTTTCAACTAGAGAACTTAGTATTCAAGTTTTCTTTCAGTTCCAATTGACAGATATTGATTTGAGTCCATAATGATTTAAATATAATTTTTATACCATTTAGTGTCGAATCTGTAAACTGTATCAAATCGTGTCGCACATGGATTCTGTAGTAGCCCGAATGCCGAATTGGGTAATTAACGGATTAATGGCGATTAATCATAATCGGAAGGTCCGAAGATGGTTCGGAAGCACCGAAGAGTTCGGACGGTCCGAAGTGGGTTCGGAGGATCCGAACATGAGGTGTCAAGAGTCGATGGACACGTGGGAGTTCGGACGGTCCGAAGTGTATGATCGGAGGATCCGATCATGAGCTGTCAAGAGCCGATGGACACGTAGGAGTTCGGACGTTCCGAAGAGGGTTCGGACGGTCCGAACATGGCCTATAAATAGTGCTCGGATTTCTCATTTGTGACTCGCCAATTCAGAGAGTTCCAGAGCATTTCAGTCGTTTCGGACAGGTTCTAGTCTTTTTCCGAGGATCGGGCACTAGCGGGGAGCTGCTGGTCTTGTAGCGGAGCTGTGCTCTAGTTGGGAGCTAGCGACATCAGCGGGCTAGCGACGGACGAAGGTTTGGATTGATATTATTATTATCTCAGGATTATCTAGTTAAGCCTAGTAGATAAGTTTTAGTGATGGTTTTCACTTGATGAATAGGCTTGGATTAGACCTGTTGTCTGGTTGTTCCAGTGGATTAGGATTGCAGTGATAGAGGTACGAAAGTACTATCCGAGATATCCTGGTTGAGTATACATTCATATATGTGTTGCATGATTATCTGTTGCATTGTTATATGTCATATGATGCATGCTATTATGTCACGAGTTATGATGCATATTGCATTTCATGTTGAGCCGTATCTCCTTCGAGATAGCCTTTGCTGTTGAGCTGTATCTCTTTCGAGATAAGCTATATCTTGGGGCCGCTCAGCCCTGTCTTGTGGACGCATGGACACCGAGAGTACACAGTGGCCGACGGGTCGGGAGGGCTTCGGTGGTCCGGGACATTTTAGGTCCACGTCTGTCTTGTAGTGGATGCAGTGACCCAGAGGTTGGACCGCGCGGCACTATCCACTTGGCGCCTCTAGACTGAGCATTTTGAGATCCTTTCCTTTGTGACTCCTGTTTCTTGACTACCCTGGTATCATATCATAGCATGTGCATTTCATATAGGTTTGTATACTCATGCTTTTGTACTGGGCGTTCTTATCGCTCACGTCCTCGGTTTTGTTTATTCTTGGACACCCCATTCCCACGGGGCAGGCCTCAGGTTGGACAGCTCGGGAGGAGCAGGAGGAGGACAGTGAGTGAGTAGCTGGTTGGTTTAGTTTTCAGTACTTTTTGATTCGATTTGGTTGTACCGTTTATTTATTGTTGGGTTGTATACTTTTAGCTGTTGACTTTTCCGCTGTTATCTCTGATTAGTATTGATTAAGTTAATTGCATGCGTAGTTCTCAATTAGTAGGTGATTCTGGAACGGGTCACTACATTTATGGTATCAGAGCATGCAAAGATTTTTGGGACAGTAGTAATTCTATTTTGAGGATTTAGGAGTTGATTTTAGTTTCCTTTCAGAGGTCAGGAGATGGAAGCAGTCACGGTAGTATGGGACATGGCTGTTATGGCGACGATGAGGCTGGCCGAGAACATCGTCGTAGAAATCGTGACGGAAGACGTCACTGAGATTATGATGAAAGAAGATGTAGGAACCGTGTCAACATTATGGATTTAATGAAGTTTGGCACCAGCAGAGATGAAAGAGTTGAAACAACAGTTAGCAAGGTTAGCTAACGGAGACAACACATCTGGTTTTGCATTCCAAACAGATGGAACCTTGTGTCTATCAGGAAGAATCGTAGTTCCAGAAGATTCTAAATTGAGAGACGAGATTTTATCTCAAGCTCATAGGAGTAAGTTGAGTATCCACCCTGGAAGCATGGAAATGTATAAGGATTTGAAAACCAAGTTTTGGTGGAAAGGTATGAAGAGAAGTGTTTATCAGTTTGTAGCCAAGTGTTTGGTTTGTCAGCAAGTGAAATCTGAACATCCAGAGTTGTTTGAGTTGTAAACATTGCAATTGAGATGTAATAACAATGTTGTTATTTTGTTTTGTTCATTTTCTTGCCTAGATTTCGAGGACGAAATCCTTTTAAGGGGGGGAGAATGTAGTAGCCCGAATGCCGAATTGGGTAATTAACGGATTAATGGCGATTAATCATAATCGGAAGGTCCGAAGATGGTTCGGAAGCACCGAAGAGTTCGGACGGTCCGAAGTGGGTTCGGAGGATCCGAACATGAGGTGTCAAGAGTCGATGGACACGTGGGAGTTCGGACGGTCCGAAGTGTATGATCGGAGGATCCGATCATGAGCTGTCAAGAGCCGATGGACACGTAGGAGTTCGGACGTTCCGAAGAGGGTTCGGACGGTCCGAACATGGCCTATAAATAGTGCTCGGATTTCTCATTTGTGACTCGCCAATTCAGAGAGTTCCAGAGCATTTCAGTCGTTTCGGACAGGTTCTAGTCTTTTTCCGAGGATCGGGCACTAGCGGGGAGCTGCTGGTCTTGTAGCGGAGCTGTGCTCTAGTTGGGAGCTAGCGACATCAGCGGGCTAGCGACGGACGAAGGTTTGGATTGATATTATTATTATCTCAGGATTATCTAGTTAAGCCTAGTAGATAAGTTTTAGTGATGGTTTTCACTTGATGAATAGGCTTGGATTAGACCTGTTGTCTGGTTGTTCCAGTGGATTAGGATTGCAGTGATAGAGGTACGAAAGTACTATCCGAGATATCCTGGTTGAGTATACATTCATATATGTGTTGCATGATTATCTGTTGCATTGTTATATGTCATATGATGCATGCTATTATGTCACGAGTTATGATGCATATTGCATTTCATGTTGAGCCGTATCTCCTTCGAGATAGCCTTTGCTGTTGAGCTGTATCTCTTTCGAGATAAGCTATATCTTGGGGCCGCTCAGCCCTGTCTTGTGGACGCATGGACACCGAGAGTACACAGTGGCCGACGGGTCGGGAGGGCTTCGGTGGTCCGGGACATTTTAGGTCCACGTCTGTCTTGTAGTGGATGCAGTGACCCAGAGGTTGGACCGCGCGGCACTATCCACTTGGCGCCTCTAGACTGAGCATTTTGAGATCCTTTCCTTTGTGACTCCTGTTTCTTGACTACCCTGGTATCATATCATAGCATGTGCATTTCATATAGGTTTGTATACTCATGCTTTTGTACTGGGCGTTCTTATCGCTCACGTCCTCGGTTTTGTTTATTCTTGGACACCCCATTCCCACGGGGCAGGCCTCAGGTTGGACAGCTCGGGAGGAGCAGGAGGAGGACAGTGAGTGAGTAGCTGGTTGGTTTAGTTTTCAGTACTTTTTGATTCGATTTGGTTGTACCGTTTATTTATTGTTGGGTTGTATACTTTTAGCTGTTGACTTTTCCGCTGTTATCTCTGATTAGTATTGATTAAGTTAATTGCATGCGTAGTTCTCAATTAGTAGGTGATTCTGGAACGGGTCACTACAGATTCTATTGGACACAACAAGTTATACCTCACATACTTTGTAATGCCCGGAAATTTAATCTTAGTAATCGGTAATTATTGATTTATAATTTGATATGATTATGAAAGGATTAATCGGGACACGAAATACAAGTAAGTGTGAAAAGTGTGTGTGAGTGCGAGAAGCCCCGCGCACATGTGCTATGGGTGTACGCGCACATGCGCGCAGAGTCCAGGGGAGTGGGCGCATATGAGCAAAGTAAGTCGCGCACATGCGCGCAGGGTCCAGAAGGGGTGGCGCACATGCGCGAAGGGTAGGCGCGCACATGCGCGAGTAGTCCAGTGCCTTGGGCGCATATGCGCGGCTGGAAGATGGACTTGAGTCGATTTGGACTTGGGTTTCCCTAAATCACATACTTTATTTATTTATTGCATTGATATTTGCTTTAAATTGATTGATATACTTGTGCTCTTGATATTAGATAACAGGTATTAGACAAGACTATCTTGTGACAGAAGTGCCGGATAGTGGTGGTATCGCCACGGCACATTGCACGATGTCACAAGATAGGATGCTAGCGATAGATCTACAGTCCTTGACGGTTAGGTCAGGACACTGGATGTTTGGTTATATCGAGTAATGGAATCTATTACGGAATTCGATATAGGAACACCATATTTGGTTATATCGAGTAAAGGGTATTGGGATTCTTCTATTACGGAATTCGATATAGGAATACCAGGGCACTGGTTATATTGAGTAATAGAGATTATGGTTCCATCCTTTACGGAATTCGATATAGGAATACCACATCTGGAAACCGGGATCCCTAGACTAGGATTGAGTCTAGTCTGAATTGTAGATCTACGAGTATTGTCGACAGCATGATATTGATTATGTTTCAGATTTGTTACATATTCTGTTACCTGATTACATGCTTTATATTTGTTTATATGATTGCATGTTTCATTGATTTATACTGGGATTTATTCTCACCGGAGTTATCCGGCTGTTGTCTTGTCTGTATGTGTACTTGACAACAGGTGGGACAGGTCCAGGGTCGAAGAGATGAAGAGCTAGATCGTGATTAGAGTGGTGGCACCGGACTTGGACTAGATGTAGGGTTAAACAATTGACTTTAGTTTCAAACCCTAGTTTGAATAAATGTTGAAATACAGGATTTGTATTTTATATACTGATATGTATATATGTTGTATGTCACCACGTTCCGCATTTTTTTAAAAAAAATTTAGACCCTGTTTATAATTGATTAATTAGTCCCAATGATGATTAAGAACTTGATTAGCGTCCGGGTCCCCACAACAGGTGGTATCAGAGCGATAGATCCCTTAGATTGAGATAGCAGCTAGTGAGCGGGGTAGAATGTGTTTTCTTTCCTTGCTTTTGATTGCTAGCATGTTTACTGCTTTAATACATGTTACCTGACTTATCTGTTATTGATATGGTATTATGTATTATGGGAATGGATCAGCTGTAAGATGATCCAGGGAGGCTTGAAACAGGATTATTGTTGGGATTGCTAATCCTTTTGAATTTAGATATGCCTCCGAGGAGAATGCCAGAACAAGGGAGTACCTCGAATCCTCCCATGGATGTGACACCTACAGCAATGGAGAAATTGCTGAAACGGTTTCAGTCATTTCATCCACCGACTTTGAAAGGTACGGAGAACTCCGTGGAATGTGAAAGTTGGTTGGACGACATTGAATCACTGTTTGAATCTTTGGAGTACACTGAGGAAAAGAGGGCTAAACTGATAATACACCAGTTGCATGACGTTGCTAAACATTGGTGGATCACGACAAAAAGGGCATTGGAACAACGAGGTACGGCCATTACCTGAAATGTGTTTAAGACTGAATTCTATCTACGGTTCTTTCCAGTATCTTATAGGAAGGACAAGGGAGCCGAGTTTGCAAACCTGAAACATGGCCAGTTGAACATTGAGGATTATGTGGCTAAGTTTTCGACATTGCTCCGATTTGCTCCCCACGTAGCTGAACATGATGAGGCCGTAGCAGATCAGTTCATAAATGGCCTAAATCCTGAGATTTTTACGCTGGTAAATACTGGGAGGCCCAACAACTTCACCGATGCCCTGAACAGAGCCAAGGGAGCCGAGGCAGGCTTGATGAGGCAGAGAGAGGCTTCATTTGTGCTTCCAGCACCGGGACAGCAACAACCACCTCCTCGATTTGAAGGAGGCAGCAGCAGTAGTACCGGGAAGAAGGATTTCTTGAAGGCTAGAGGGAAGCAATTTAAGAAATCAGGGACTACTTCGTCCAGTTCGAGTGGCTCTAGACAGACCGGTCAGAGCCAGAGTTATGCAGGACCGTACTGTGGTACTTGTGGAGGGAGGCATTCCACAGATCAGTGCCGAGGAGTAGTTGGCAGCTGTCGTATCTGTAGACAGCAGGGACACTTTGCCCGAGTGTGTCCACAGCGAGGTGCCCAGGGATCGCAGGCAGCTGAGTCATCTGGATCAGTGGCTCAGGCAGGTAGACGACCATCTGCCGTTCATACTTTTCAGCCAGTACCGTCTACTCTGTCACAGCAGAGGCCACGAGGGGGCCAGACCGCGAGCCAGCCTCCTAGACAGCAGGCCCGATTGTTTGCTTTGACTGAGGAGCAAGCTCAGGATGCACCTGATGATGTAGTTGCAGGTAAATGTTTTATTTCTGGTTATCCTGCATATGTACTGATTGATACTGGTGCATCACATACTTTTATGTCTGAGCGATTTGCTTTAATGCATTCATTTCCTGTTGAGTCCTTAGCTACTGTAGTATCTGTCACGTCTCCGTTAGGAACAGGTTTGATATCGGTGAAATCTGTGAAATCGTGTATACTGCAGTACGACGGGCATACGATTGATTTAGACTGTATTGTTCTTGGTTTATCTGATTTTGATTGTATTGTCGGCATCGACATGTTGACCAAGTACCGAGCTACAGTCGATTGTTTCCATAAGATAGTTCGATTCAGACCTGAGATGGCTGAGGAGTGGAAATTTTATGGTAAGGGTTCTAGAGCTAGAATTCCTTTGATATCTGCCATAAATATGACTCGATTATTGCAGAAGGGAGTGGATGGATTCCTGGTATATTCAGTTGATTTACTGAAGACGAGCCCATCATTGACGGACTTGCCAGTGGTGTGTGAGTTTGCTGATGTCTTTCCAGACGAGATTCCTGGATTGCCTCCGATTCGAGAGATAGACTTCAGCATTGAGTTAATGCCAGGAACAATTCCGATTTCGAGAGCTCCTTACAGGATGGCACCGATCGAGTTGAAGGAATTGAAAGAACAGTTGGAGGATTTACTGGCCAAGGGATATATTAGACCGAGTGTATCTCCTTGGGGTGCTCCAGTACTGTTCGTGAGAAAGAAAGACGGGTCGATGAGACTTTGTATCGACTATAGGCAACTGAACAAGGCAACGGTAAAGAATAAATACCCCTTGCCTCGTATTGATGATCTGTTTGATCAGTTGCAGGGTTCATCTGTGTATTCCAAGATCGATTTGAGATCTGCATACCATCAATTGAGAGTCAGGGATTCTGATATCTCAAAGACAGCATTCAGAACCAGGTATGGACACTATGAATTTATTGTCATGCCATTTGGTTTGACGAATGCACCAGCGGTATTTATGGGATTGATGAACCGCGTATTTCAGAAATACTTGGATGATTTTGTTATCATATTCATTGATGATATATTGATTTATTCGAAGAATATAATTGAGCATGCTAATCATCTGAGGACTGTATTGAAAATTCTGAGGGCAGAGAAACTGTATGCTAAATTGTCGAAATGCGAGTTTTGGCTGAAACAGGTTGTGTTTTTGGGTCACATTATATCGGGAGACGGTATATCAGTTGATTCCAGTAAGGTTGAGGCAGTGATTTCTTGGGCGAGACCTACATTTGTACCCGAGATTCGCAGTTTTATGGGTTTGGCAGGATATTATCGACGATTTATTAAAGATTTTTCGAGTATTGCCAAACCGATTACACAATTAACTCAGAAGAATGTTCCATTCGTGTGGACAGAAGACTGTGAATCCAGTTTTCTTGAGTTGAAAAAGAGACTGACCAGTGCGCCTGTGTTGACGATTCCTTCAGGCACTGGTGGATTTGTTGTTTATTGTGATGCATCTCACCGAGGATTGGGTTGTGTTTTGATGCAGCAAGGGCATGTGATTGCTTATGCCTCAAGACAGCTGAAACCCCATGAAACTCGTTATCCAATTCATGATCTTGAATTGGCAGCCATTGTCTTTGCTTTAAAGATATGGCGACATTACCTGTATGGTGAAAAATTTGAAATATATTCTGATCATAAAAGCTTGAAATATCTGTTTTCGCAATCAGAGCTGAATATGAGACAGCGGAGATGGCTAGATTTACTGAAAGACTTTGATTGTGAAATCAAGTATTATCCAGGGAAGTCCAATGCAGCAGCTGATGCACTAAGTCGAAAAGTATGTGCACTATCCTTATCGACTATAGGTGTATCAAATTTGATTGAAGACTGCTGTTTGTCTGGATTAATATTTGAGACAGATCGTCAGCCTTTGAGATTGTGTGCTATTCGAGCCGAACCAGAGCTGCTTTTGAAAATTAAAACAGCTCAGAAAGTTGATCAGAATGTACAGAATTCGATTGCGATGGTTAGAACTGGACATCAATCGGAATATCAGGTTCGTGACAATGTCTTGTATGTGAATAATCGTATTGTTGTGCCAAATGTTCCAGAATTGAGACAACGAATACTGACAGAAGCACACAACAGTCGTTTTAGCATTCATCCTGGTGGTAGGAAAATGTATAATGATTTAAAGACACAGTATTGGTGGAAACAAATGAAATCTGATGTGACTGAATTTGTAGCCAAGTGTCTGAATTGCCAACAGGTGAAGGCTGAAAGAAAGAAACCAGGAGGATTGTTACAGAGTTTGTCCATTCCTGAATGGAAATGGGATCACATTTCCATGGATTTTGTGACACAGTTACCGAGATCCTCTCGAGGTTGTGATGCGATTTGGGTCGTGATTGATCGATTGACCAAATCTGCATGTTTTATTCCATACAAGATGACATATATATATGATCAGATGGCCGATATCTATGTCCGAGAAGTGATTAGATTGCATGGAGTGCCGAAGTCGATTGTGTCAGACCGAGATCCTCGGTTTACTTCGCACTTCTGGCAAAGCTTGCAGCAAGCTCTCGGTACAAAGTTACATCTGAGTACCGCATATCATCCACAAACTGACGGACAGTCAGAGCGTACAATCCAGACCTTGGAAGATATGTTGAGAGCTATAGTGCTGGATTTTAGCACTAATTGGCAAGATGCATTGCCACTTTGTGAATTTTCGTACAACAATAGCTATCAAACGAGTATTGAGATGGCTCCATTCGAAGCGTTGTACGGAAAGAAATGCAGATCCCCTCTTTACTGGGATGATATCTCTGAAGTTCCTGAGACTGGACCGGATATGATCAGAGATATGACTGAGAAAGTAAAGCTAATTCAGAAGAAAATGAAGGCAGCCCAAGACCGACAAGCCAAATATGCCAACCTCAGACGACGACCGTTGGTATTTGAGGCTGGAGACCGAGTATTCCTGAAGATTTCTCCTTTCAGAGGTGTTGTCAGATTTGGCAAGAAAGGGAAATTGTCTCCACGATATGTTGGTCCATATGAGATTCGAGAGAAGATAGGAGATCGTGCCTATCGACTCGCCTTGCCGCCTTCGTTATCTGGAATACATGATGTCTTTCATGTATCGATGCTGCGGAAATATCTCCCTGATGATTCTCACGTGATTCAACCAGACGAGACTGAGCTGGATGAGACCTTGAGTTATGTCGAGAAACCGATCAGGATTATTGATCGTAAAGAAAAACAGCTCAGAACGAAGATGATTCCGTTGGTGAAAGTTCAATGGACTCGTCACGGGGTTGAAGAAGCCACTTGGGAGACTGAATCTGATATGAGACAGGAATTCCCAGCATTATTTCACTGATGTAATTTCGTATACAGTTTTGTATATACTCCTTATTAATACGATTGACAGTTTGTGATTTCGAGGACGAAATCGTATCTTGGGGGGGGAGAAATGTAATGCCCGGAAATTTAATCTTAGTAATCGGTAATTATTGATTTATAATTTGATATGATTATGAAAGGATTAATCTGGACACGAAATACAAGTAAGTGTGAAAAGTGTGTGTGAGTGCGAGAAGCCCCGCGCACATGTGCTATGGGTGTACGCGCACATGCGCGCAGAGTCCAGGGGAGTTGGCGCATATGCGCAAAGTAAGTCGCGCACATGCGCGCAGGGTCCAGAAGGGGTGGCGCACATGCGCGAAGGGGAGGCGCGCACATGCGCGAGTAGTCCAGCGCCTTGGGCGCATCTGCGCGGCTGGAAGCGCGCACATGTGCGAGGAAGGAAATTGTTAGGCCGAGTCTGCGGCGCATATGCGCGGTGCTGGCTGCACGAAAATGGGCCACTTGGCCTTGTGCATGTCGTGGGTATATATATATATATATATATATATATATATATATATATATATATATACATGCAAATCATTTCCAGAGAAAGAAAATGAAGGCTTCGGAGGAAAATTGATTCTTGATTTTAGAATTCAATCGTGCGATCAATCCGTCCGTCTGATTTTAAATCCGACTTCAGTACCGAGTTCCTAGCGACGTAAGCTACACTTTGACACAGACTGTGAATTCAAGACTTCGACTGAGCAGGAAACCGAGACTGCAACGAAAGGTATAAGTCAATGTGGTATTGGGATATGGACTTGAGTCGGTTTGGACTTGGGTTTCCCTAAATCACATACTTTATTTATTTATTGCATTGATATTTGCTTTAAATTGATTGATATACTTGTGCTCTTGATATTAGATAACAGGTATTAGACAAGACTATCTTGTGACAGAAGTGCCGGATAGTGGTGGTATCGCCACGGCACATTGCACGATGTCACAAGATAGGATGCTAGCGATAGAGCTACAGTCCTTGACGGTTAGGTCAGGACATTGGATGTTTGGTTATATCGAGTAATGGAATCTATTACGGAATTCGATATAGGAACACCATATTTGGTTATATCGAGTAAAGGATATTGGAATTCTTCTATTACGGAATTCGATATAGGAATACCAGGGCACTGGTTATATTGAGTAATAGAGATTATGGTTCCATCCTTTACGGAATTCGATATAGGAATACCACATCTGGAAACCGGGATCCCTAGAATAGGATTGAGTCTAGTCTGAATTGTAGATCTACGAGTATTGTCGACAACATGATATTGATTATGTTTCAGATTTGTTACATATTCTGTTACCTGATTACATGCTTTATATTTGTTTATATGATTGCATGTTTCATTGATTTATACTGGGATTTATTCTCACCGGAGTTATCCGGCTGTTGTCTTGTCTGTATGTGTACTTGACAACAGGTGGGACAGGTCCAGGGTCGAAGAGATGAAGAGCTATATCGTGATTAGAGTGGTGGCACCGGACTTGGACTAGATGTAGGGTTAAACAATTGACTTTAGTTTCAAACCCTAGTTTGAATAAATGTTGAAATACAGGATTTGTATTTTATATACTGATATGTATATATGTTGTATGTCACTACGTTCCGCATTTTTAAAAAAAAAAATTTAGACCCTGTTTATAATTGATTAATTAGTCCCAATGATGATTAAGAACTTGATTAGCGTCCGGGTCCCCACATACTTGCATGACAGTTTAACTACATAACGATATAGCTCCTCTGTGTATTGTTGTTCGAGCATTATTCATGTTATCATCATACCGTTTATTGGCTCATATTCTAATGTTGTTATTGAGCTATGTTCATGCATTGTATATTTCATTTTATTATACATTTATGCATGATTTATGATTATTGTTATTGTTGTCTAACTGTTTCATACTAGAATCATAACATTAGTATTTTATACTGGGGGCTACTGTGGTTGGTTTTGGGCATCATGGTAGGTCTCTGGATTAGTTTTGTAGCATCAGACGAAAATTCTGCCCTTGGAGCTCATGGGTGAGATAAGATTTATCAGTTGTCAGAGTTTTTAGTCTCCGAGTTAGTTTATTTTTATTATATTGGAGTCTGGTTAGTTTTATATCAATTTCTTTCTATTGGGGAGAATCCTCGTGTATTTGTTTGTTAGCCATGCTGATTGTATTTTGAAATGTTGCTTGTGAATTGTTGATTTGTTCCTCGGCACTTGTTTGTAATTGTTTATGAATACAATATCGTCGTCCTTGAGTCATTTTTATTTTTTAGATATTTTAAATTTTTTGCATGTTTTATCACGAGGAGGTCATACCGAAATTTTTTCAGCTCTAGATGTCCATTTTTAAGTATTTTTACATTTTTCTGCTGCATATTTAAATTTATTCGATATTGTTTGATAGAATTGGAATGGAATAAGATTGATTCATTTAGAAGAAAATGTTCTTTATTGATTCAAACACTGTAACTATAGGATAAGAATTAATTATAATTATAATGACCGAGCCTCACATTATATACTAGTATCTCATTTGTACGATCTATGTATTATTAAAATTAGTTAGTATGAACGTTTAAATAATTGTTTAAATAATTATTGACATAATAAATATATTTAATTATGATATAATTTTTTATACCATTTGAGAAAATAATATTTTTGATATGATCGATTAACTGGTAAACGAGTGTTTAGAAGGAGGGTTGAATAAACATTTACGATTTTTACAATTTTTCGAATGATGAGTCGGTTTAATGACGAATGATGAGTCAATTTAATGACAAACTGAAACTTGGAATCTTGTCAGTCGATATCAGTCAGTTAACAATAATGTGAGGAAATAAATTGACTGATAGATAGAATAAAATTGAAATAAGAACACACAAGATTTTATGAATCTTCGGAGATTTCAAACACTAATACGTCATCCCTTCTATCACAAGGATATGATATCTACTAAAAGACTTTGATCAATACAAACTTTTGTATAGACTCACTTCAGTTTGGACTTTAACAACTCCAAAACTGAATCTCTTAGTTTACAAAATGTTTCACAGTACTCGACTGGACTTAGCACAACTGAACTCTTTTAAGATCGAATTTACAACAAGATGATTTGTGCTAGTAAGCTCGAAAAATAGCATAGAATGCTACGAATAAATCTGATAAGTGTGAGCTTCTGATTCTTTTGAATGAGAATTTCAGCAGAGTAATAGCAAGATTGATAGAGTAGTGAATCGTTGATTGTTCAGGGGGTTGTTTTTCAATTGCCCTTGTCTACTATTTATAGGCTTCTCTTCAACGGTAATAATCAATGAAATTTGAATCTTCATATCCGTTGTTTGCCACATCAATATCTTTCTGACATTCGTACACTGTAGCTTTGCGGCGTTCACACTATTTGTTGCAGTCTTCTTTGTACTGTTGTCGGTTGAATGCCCTTATCGTTAACTGATGACGTAACAGCCGAAGGATCAGCTGATAAGCTCACAACTGAATGTAGCAACTGATCAGTTTCCAACTGATCAGTCAATTATCTGCGTAAGTTCAGTTCAGCTGGTTCAGTTGCCTTTGTTAATCTGCAAATTAATCTTCAGTTATGGGCAACTGTCAGTTTGATTATTTGTTCAGTTACTTTCAAACTTCTTGATCAGTTAATCCAATCGATTTAAACATTTGGTTTATCAAACAACCAAAATTTAGTTTTCAATAACTTTAAATTAGGATAACAATCCTACTGTCAAATTGAATTTTTTACAATTGCATTCGAATATATTGATTGAGTTTAAATGTTACTTAGAAAAATGATATTAAAAATCATATATTATTTATTTATAAAATTTTAAATAATAAATAATTTTTTTTCAAAATTTTAAAAAACATTTATTAGATGAAAATTTTGATTATTTTAAACATTTTAAAAAATAGTTATAATAAAGTTTTTATTAAATAATAATAATATCGATTATGAACAATCAATATATCAAAAATTCACGATGACATCTTTTATTAAAAGGTTGAAAATCATAATAGTATATAAAATTTTTATAGTTATTTAATATTTTAGAGAGTGAAGAACGAAATAAATAAAAATAACAAATCCAATTATAATCAAAATTAAATAAAATGACATGATCAATGTAAACATTTAAGAAATAGTTATTTACATTCCATTTTTTAAAACTACACTTCATAATTTTTATTCTATGCAATTAGGTCTATTAGGGCCAATCATCATTGATAAAAGTTATCGTGCTCTCAAACAATTTTAACATGTTAGTTTTTTTTTTACTATGTTTTTATAAAAAGAATCCGTCATTGGTTTTTATTTATTTTTTTACATTTGTTTTAAATTGTTAATTTTTTGTATTTAATTTAATAAGGATAATATATTTCTTAATGTCGATTTATCTTATCGTACATTAAATAACTTACATTCTATTTGAGCTCAATTGAGTCACAAAGTATAATGGTTAATGAGATCCTATCTATATGAGTACTTCATTTTAATGGGTAAGATCTTGCTACACATACAATTCAAAAAAAAAAATGGGTCCTATAAAAGCATGGACAAATCTTGACTATCCATCCCACTGTTTTCCAAACCGGACCGGACCGGCCGGTCGGACCGATTCAACCGCGAACCGGCCTCCAGACCGGTCCGAAGATAAGAAAAAAACCGGAAAATCGGTTTAACCGGAAAAACCGGTTAAAACCTGGTTAAACCGGAAAAAATCGGAAAAACCGGAAACCGGTTAAAACCCGGAAAAACCGGAAAAGTGGTGTTTATTAGATATTTGTCGTAATTTTCATCTTAAAAATTAAGTAAAAACTATAAAAACATAAATAATCAATATTTTACTATTTTATTTATTATATAAAATAAATAAAATATTAATTTTATTGATCCGGTTCGACCGTTCGGTGGAACCGGTTGAACCATTTTTTAAGGCTTGACCGGTTCGATTAACGGTCCGGTTATAAAAACACTGATCCATCCTTTTATGGGGCAATGTCCACATGGATAGGATGAAATAAACCATTTCGAATCGAGTGTTGATCGACAGCTTGCGGCCAATTTCAAGGCCACATTTCTCAATTTTCAATAATTAACATTGTCTAAATATTTATCTGAAATATGAGCCCTATATTTGGGTTGGAAATCTATTTTTCCCTGTATTATCACACAATATTATTATACAAAAATAAACAAAAATATAATTCTTATACTTTTCATGAGAGGACAAGGAGAACTCACCACGTTTTAACGTGCGTGTGACGTAACCAAATTTGCCTCAAATGCACCCAAATTCACTTTCACAGAAGCCACCAACTGCAAAGCTGTAACTCCCATCTTCCTCCGGTTGTCAACAGGCTGACCAGATTCAACCGTTGTTGGCTGAGAATCCGATCGGCGTTAGCGAAGTTTTCGAAGCACACAGGAGAAAAAACATCAAATCAACGTTGTGGCGGATAGATCCAGGAAACATCGTGAACTGCCGATCAATCGGAAATCATCTTCCTCCGGCGGCCATCGGCTGAGAAGTCGGAGTTTGACATGTTTTCGATTCCGCAAACGCGGAAAACTTTAAATCTTCATCGTGAAGATGGATCCAGGAAACTCACGATGAAGATCTACCGCCGACTAATCGGAAATCGATGATGGAGAAGAGAAATCGGAATTGTATGCGCATATTTTCGGTGGAAGGTTCCTCTTCTCCTTTTGAGTGTGGTTTTCTATAGAAATCGCAGGAGAGATGTGACGCCAACTTATATTATTATATTATATTATATGCCACCTCGATTTCACTTGTTTATAGATACAAATATAATTATTTCATTAAATTGTGGGTCCCACTCTGAAACTTTCTTTATATTTGATTTCCAGTCATGCCCTTGCAAATTTTTGTAGTTTTTTGTGAAATTATTATTTCAAAATTTTAAATAATATGAAATTACATTTTTTTAAAAAAGAATCTGATTTAATTTTTTCTTTGAAAAAAATTCAAAATGACTTTTCAGTTTATTTTGTTCATTTAGCGTATCGGACATGTACGGCTCATTCAAAATTAAAACTTAAAAATTATAATGAGGTAAATTTGGGTAGAAATATGATTTTATTAATTATTATTTATCCAAGAAATGAACAAATAAATTAGGTATTTAATATATTCTTTGTCGGGAAACCAAAATATCATATGGTAAGATAGTTTTTTTTTTATATTATTATAAATGGTTGTCTATGAAAATGATGATATATTCGAGAGTTGAAGTAGAACAAACCAGTGTTGTCAGAAATGATTAAATAAAATTATAACAACAAAATACATTTGTAACTTTACTCGGTCCATTTCATATTTATAATTATTGATTAGAATTTATATGTGATATGCACATATTATTTATATAATAAATTAGCGACAAATTTTTTTAAATATCAGATACATTTTATCATTAATTGAAAACGGACTATTTATTAAGTGTATGATGATAAATTACTAATTTTAATGATTAAAATATAATATTTTGTCAAGTAATAAATTAAAAAGTGGCTAATATTGAAATCCTGAGAAGGCAATATGGTAATTTCAGTGGCCACCTTCAAGGCCGCGACACGTCACCATATAAGCAAATTTTCTTCACATTCACGTCTTCCGAGTCCACGTCACCCTCACTGCGGGCCCCACCTGCGGGCTTTTGAAAACCCTAAATTCACACCACATGCGGCCCAAATTCACTCCAAACCCAAATGCGTTTACCCACTACATCGTGCGCTCGGTATCCGGCCACGTGTCGTCGAGACCTGATCTCAAGCGTCGATGACAGATGTCCCGGTCAACCCCCCGAGCCAGCAAACAAAATTAACTTTACCCTTGGATCAATATCTCACGGGGATCCAACGGTCCGTAATCTGCCCGAAACACTTACGGGCAGATCTCACCGCCTTTAAGAAGCGCCCTCCTCTCATCATGTTCCTCGCTCAATCTACAAACCCTAAGCACCATATTAGCTACGTTTCTGTACTTACGACGCCTTTGTTCAGAATTTCGCCGACAAAAAGCTTGATTCTTTGCTTGTGGCGATCCGGTTCGAAGGTTTACGATTGAAGAATTCGGCGATTCGATACATGATTTTCGGGGAAATCGTCGCCGGAGAGTTGGTGTGGCTGAGCACCGCCGTCGGTGCTATTTATGGCGTCTGCCGTGTTAGCAAGTCGGAATGATTCGAGCTGGGCCCCCATGGGGAAGATTCCTTGCTCTAATCCTCACCTAGATTCTAACCCTAACCCGAACCCTAAGAAAAAGCAGAAACAATTCCACCACCCCGCCCTGAACGACGCCACATGTGTCGCCCGTCACCAGAATGTGAACGTTGATTGCCCCGCGGTCACGCAGGCGGTCTCCGACGATGCTTACTCTTTCAATCAGACTTCCACTAGCCGTAACGCTTTCAATTACGGCAGCTATTTGACGTTCAATGTCGCCTCCTACACGAAATCCGAGCTTCTAGGCCTCCGTAGAAGATTTTCCTCTGAGTTGGATCTGGTTCGAGATTTGCGAGATCGAATTGATTCGGGTCAATTTGGCTTTTCGAGAAACCCAAGATCTCAGGCAAAATCGAAGAAGGTATCCGGAAACAAGCCCTCCAGTGGTCCTGTTGCTTCTGTTAAGGATTCTTCGAGATTGAGCAATGGGTTTGATCTACGTGATGGTGGCCTGGATAAAACCATCGATTTCGGTGGTCTCCTGAAGGAATGCAAGCAGATTCTGACGAAATTAATGAAGCACAAATGTGGGTGGGTTTTCAAAGCGCCCGTGGATGCAGTGGCGTTGGGGCTTCACGATTATCATCTGATTGTGAAGTGCCCAATGGATTTAGGTACTGTTAAAGCTAATTTATCGAAGAATCTGTATCCTACCCCAAATGAATTTGCTGCGGATGTGAGGTTGACTTTCAACAATGCTCTGTTGTATAACCCGAAGGCGGATCCTGTCAATGGCATGGCGGAGCAGATGCTGGCAAAGTTTGAGGAAATTTTTAAGCCAATACAAGATAAAATTGGTAGTGTTTCTAATCAACATAGAGTGAGGGAGTCTCGAGAATTTAGTGTTAACCAAGAAAGGTACGTTGGCGGCATTGAAGATTTACAGGGCAGTTCGTGGAATAATCACAATCATATTCTTGCCTCTTCTCCAGTAAGAGGGAAGAAGACGAAACCAAAAGCGAGTCCAGTTCAGACGTCGCATGTTGGCAAGAAGAAAGAAAGATTGCAAATGCCAATGCAAGCGCATTCAAGTGCCTCTACCGCGTCGAATCCTCCTCCCCCATCTTCAAACCATTTGCCAATGCTGGACAGAAATCCTTCTCCTCCGGCAGCGCTTTCTCAGCCAGTTAAAGATCCCAAAGGTGCAAGAGGAGGACCGGGGACAGTCAAGCAGCCAAAACCCCGAGCGAAGGATCAAAATAAGAGGGAGATGAGCATGGAAGAGAAACAGAAGCTTGGGATTGGATTGCAGAATTTGCCTCAAGAAAAGATGCCCCAACTGGTTCACATTATCAGGAAGAGGAATGAACATTTGGCTCAGGATGGTGATGAAATTGAGCTTGACATTGAAGCCCTTGATACTGAGACACTTTGGGAACTCGACCGCTTTGTGACCAACTGGAAGAAGCTGGTTAGTAAGACCAAGCGACAAGCACTGATGATGAATAATAATTCAGTTGCTGAAGTTGCTCCATCTACACCAGTTGCTGAGTTGGAAATGGTAATGCTTAATTCACAAATTTTACAGTTGGCAGGATTCCACGTTTTCCCATTTATTATCTGTTTGTCAAAAGTAGTTTTCTTTTGTGCTATGATTAGTAACTAGGTTGCTATTTTTTTTTTCAGGGAGCTATGGATGATGAGAATGACGGATCAGGAAAGAAGTTGAAAGAACACGACGATGAAGATGTTGACATTGATGATGATATGCCAGTAGCTAGCTTTCCTCCTGTGGAGATTGAGAAAGATGATGGGGCTGGTGTCGGAATTGGTGTGGGAATTGATCAAGATGATCGAGCCAATGCCAGCAGTGGTTCAAGCAGTTCCAGCAGCTCGAGCAGTGATTCCTCATCTTCCAGTGGTACTGATACTGATTCTTGCGTTTCTACATTGTGTTGAGGAATTTGTTGCTTGGAATTGCAGATAAACAAAAAGGAAATGTTCATAGACATGGCTCATTAGTTTGAGCTTCCTTTTACAGATTCTGATTCAGGGAGTTCTTCTGGAAGTGATTCCGATGCAGATGATGCTCAGTCCTGACAAATGTTAATGCATCCTGCTATGGACCGGGAAACGGCTCTTCTCTTTGTTATTATAAATTCAGATGTTCATTGATGAGGTATACGTCTAAGGCATTATTGTACCTAGTTTTTTCCATCCAACTACTCTAGGCCTTGGTCAATTACCTAAAATGTGAATTGATTCTTGCAGGTAACTGAGGTTGAGCTGATTTCTGGTTTCTTTTTGTTTTTTCAATCCTATTTTGGAGATGGTGGTTGTTGGGATGATGCAAACCTTTGTTTTGAGGCTGAGTGTCTCGAAGGTATTAGTTTTTAGTGAAAAGGTTAGGGAAAACTAAGAGAATGAATGTAAATAGTTGATGAAATACCATGTACTTCTTACCACAGAAGCGAAGAAACCAGATTTTTTTTGTTGTCTCAAATTATTGCAAAGAAGTTCGTATTTTTTTGAACTCTGTGAGCTAATTTGAAGAAAGTATAATTTTCCTTTGCAACAAAAAACGAAGATTACTGGCAATGTGGAGGGAAGTTGGGCTTGCATTCCCAGTTAATGAAACTGAGGCACAAGCATGTGTTTGCCAGGTCGATAACGGTGGAGAAATGATGGTATCCGTGGGGCCTCATTCATTTGGCATTCATTATAATTAAGTTTTTCTTAAACCAAACTTTGAGGATGGTTTTTATAGTCATGGTCATCCCAATATTATTTAAACCAAAATACGCAATTTAACACCTTTTGGAATTTGTCAGAACCGAGGAGGATGCTATGCTTTGCGGGTAGGCATTTTTTGCTTTTAACTTGGACATAACTAGATCTTGGAATGGGAGGATGAATCTCTCAAAATCCTATGAGCTAGTCTCTCACGATGTCTTCGTACACCTTGACATCAGAAAGTTGGATATTGAGGCCAGCACATGCGAAGTATTGACAAATCCATTGTTGTATTAATGCCATCCTTCTGAACATATTGATGTATTAATCTGGGAAAGTGCAAAAATAAGATCTGTTCACTTTTGTCGGATAACCAAAGATTCCACACAATTGTAAACATGGCGCAATTTTGAAAATGATTAGAGAGACAGCGACCCACTAGAAGTGAGATGATACCACCACCTTCTATGATACATATTTTTCATGTTAAGAATCATACATTTGTTGAGGAACCACTTGTCAGTACATGGAGGAATATGATACTTCTCGGCCCTACAACGCATATAATAATCTTATTATTATCGTGAAGAATAAACATATTTCGTTAGTCCCCAAATTCAACACTAGAACTGTACTTTTCACGAAGTCCACAATAATGACAGACAAATCATAAACAAGATTAAACAAAAGTAACATTTTCCACATGTTATGTTATATCTAATGGGGTCTTAAAACTCGATTAAATAATCACACCTTTTACAAGTTAAATAAATTATCTCCACCTAAGATCGTATAGGTCTAGCGCACAGGTTCCAAATTTCTAGTAGAAAAAGAAAAGCTAAAGATAGAAGGGATTGGCAATGTTTGCTTTTCTTCCTAGCAAGATATATCTCTTCAAGGTGGGATTGACAAGCAATGTGACTATCTGCTTTGAAAAAGATAGATGTTGGATTAGAAGTTCTTAAATTTGGAATACTCGAAAATTTACGTACACAAGCTCATTCTGACTGCAGTCCTGTCATGTTGGTAAAGGCGGGCTTGATCAAATGGCATAGCTTGGGAAGATTGGCCTTTTTGACATATCTTTAAGAGTAGAAGAAGAGGTTTAGCACTCAGACACCAAATCAAGCTTCACCTAGCCAAAACCGTGATTTAGCACTGCAGTATTATTCCAAAAGGAAACCTAACCAGCCACAGCAGTCCACTAACCAGGATGGAGAAAATTTGAAGCAGCAGTTGGATGTGTAAGTACCTCACAGTCTGCAATTACTTGTATCCATGCTTAGACCACAATTTCATTCCTATAACAGGGGAACACTTAGCAAAAATGTTTTAGGGAAGAAAATTCTAGGGTAGACATGTAAAAAGTAATAAATTTATCTGATGGCTTCTAACTTTTTGATTTATTTATTTAATTTCATTAATTTCTGTATATCACCAAGACAAAATAGTTGTACACTTGACTTATCATCCTGATACTTTTTTTAAAAATTTCCTTTATCCATGTGTCCATGCCTGTATCCATGCATCACCAATAAGAAGGTGCTATCGTGCAAAAACAACTCATGTTGGGATTAAGGGATTTTCTGCTCTCGTGGTTCAAACTTGAAATTTACCTCAACTTATTGATGATTACTGCGGTGAAAGCCACTTATTATACTCGTCCATGCGAATAATAAACGAGCTGGAACTTGGCAAACCCCCTCCACCATATGCCTGCACGAGTTTGCATGTGTATAAAATATTTTATTCCGAAAAATAATTCTGGGGACTGATTCAAATATTTGGTAGGGAAAATGTAACAAGCAGAATTCGTTAGTTACTTTGTTTCGATCATAACCTTGGCAATTTCAGAAGTATCTGTACTGCTGTCTGTAGTTCTTAGGCACATTTTTAGATTATTGCGCTGCATGTATATCACAGCTCCAATAGGCCTGTGTTTATCAGGGGACACATTAAGAATGATAATAAATTCACAACTAAGAAACAACACAGCTTTTGCAGCAAGGACCATAGTTCATCGAGTGGCAATACTGCTATTCAAATGTATGTTGGTACACTCTTAGTTTTGGAAATCTGAGTCTAATAAACTTTAGCAAAGAAAGTTGCCAAATAAATGGTTATTTATTCGTCAGGAAGCCAATGCAATGTTCAATACATAACATTTGCACACAAATATAGCATAACATGGAGATTAAAAGGAGAGAGAATTAACCGAGAAAAAAAGGATCAAAGTAAATCACCTTAGCCCAGCAGCTACACTCCTTTTACTCAGTTCCTTCCCAATTTCATCACTCAATTCTGAATTTCCATCAGCTCTAAATCCCTAACAGTGATAAATACTAGCCTGAGAATTCATAGAAAGATGCCAGACAATTAAGCAAAATTCATTGTTCAATTTTCTAGCGCCTCATGTGAAAAATAAAAAAGTACCTAAGTATGAAATCTATCATTAGACCATGAACTAGAACTAACTGAAGCACATGATGACAATAAGAGAATTACTTAAGGATGTTTACCAAGCACTCCCCATAAAAACCTCTTCCTAACTGCACTCTCAAAACCTTTTGCAGCAGCATATTTGCATCACTCTTTCGATGTAAAAGATAGGCCTTCCCCTTCTTGATTAAGTCCGTAGCGCTAATCTCCATCAACTATTCATGTAAACAAGTAAACCAAATTAAATTAAAAACAATCAAAAGCACGAAACCAAACAATGGTAAATCTAGAACTTGTCTGAAATGAATATTCTTTTCTGACCGAAATTCAATTTAACCTGTTGATACATCCACGGATTACTCATGCAGTTCAATTTCGAGCGCCAGTCCCTTAGTCCAATTTTAAATGCTTGGGTATCAGGCAGCCTCCACTTACGAAGATCCTCATCTTCTATGTATTTAAGCACTATCTCCATCTGCTCTCGTTCTTCAGGATTTAGAAGGGACGTGGTATTATCCTTTTTGTGGTATTGTACACAAAAACATTAGTATAAAAATGTATACAGTGCACCCTTCGACTAAGCATTCTACAATTTTTTTGTTTTGGAAGCCGATTTAATTAAGAAGACAGCATCGGCTACAGCTAATAAAAATTATCTGGCTTGAGCACTTTCACTTACAGTATCTGATCTCGTCGTCTCCATAAGTGCAGCAGAGAAATATTCATATGCAGCAGTGGAGCAACTCTTCTCAATATTGACATGAAATGTGAGGTTCGAATCCAAATATTCCCTTGACGAAATTCTAGAGAGTGCTGATTGGCGATGATCAAATGCAATAAGCCTACAAGTAAATATTGGTGATTCAGCCAACGATCAAATACATAATCTACAATTTTACTAAATGAGTAAAGGTTTAAAATTCTGAAGTGTGCTTACTTGGATGATGTTCGCTTCGAAAGTTCAAAAGCAAAACCTTTTGGACCAATAAAATCTAAAAAATAGCACGTCTTCAATCCTTCAATGCATATATCTTCGACTCTAAGGAAAATGATTAAATAACCAGAATGAGGGGGAAAGATAAAGATATGAAGCGTGCTCGTAAAATGGGGGATGGAAAGCGTTTAAAAATCAATATGGTAACCACCAGTTAAAACAATTTAGACAGGACAACAAACTTCAACATTTGCACACTTTAAATGTGTTCTAATAGATAAACACACACAATATTCAGTAGCGCTCAATGCATCTCAAACCCAAGGAATAAGGAAATTTCACAGAAAATAATTTGCATCACCCACCTTTGCGCCAGGAACATGAATGCCATACATAAACAGAAAATATTCATAAAGGTGCATTATTAGAATAATACAGTTCCAGTTTATGTATAACAAGTCATTGACAGATTTATGAGTTTGTTGATGCACCAACACAATTTAACCTACTGGACCAAAAACAAGTGATCATGTAAGAGTTCTAAGAGTTGAAAGTAGAAATTATGACACTGTGTGGTGATTGTGGCTCTGCGAGTGAGCATTACTCTGAAGAAGTGAAGAGTGAAGGAGCAGAGTTCAGAGAGCATTTTAAAGGAAAGAAGGAGAGACTTCATCAAGGAGATGGATTTTCATTATCATTCATTATCCTAACAAATGCGTACAATTGTTGTGTTCAGAGGCATTAAGTATCTACTATATTTTTATAATGACTAACAAAACCAATAAAATGACTAAAACGTTTACAATAACTAATTGATCGAACTAGACATAATATATATTAATAAAAAACTTATTTATAGAACATGCATGATGCAGATAAACGGACCAGTCGAGCAGGAATATATCAATGTAACAAAATAATATAGTGTGGGGACTTCAATCTCTTCAAAATAGCTCAGGAAAGTATATTTTGTATCCCTCCGCCCATTGCAAGCTTTTCCCCTTAAAACAGAAAATTATTGAGTCAATCTACATCTTAAGTTCATGATTAATTCTGTTAGGATATAATTTCTGAAACAGTGTTGGAAAACTGAAAACAAAACGCTTGAGTTGTAACTAGTTATATTTTTCCTTGTACTATGCTTTCTGGATCAGAGATGGGGAAGACTACAGATCCACATAGGAGAAGACTCAACCAATCGGTAAGAAGATTTCCTGCATGAGTTATAGTTGAGATGGTGGTGATGATTATGGATAAGGGAATCAAGGTTTCAGCAAAGACCTTGGAAAACAAAGACAAATCGGCAAAGGTCCAAGCTAGTGAAAATATCTAACAAATATACGAAAAAAGTGTTCTATGGCTTAGTGTTCCTACTTGAAGAGTTCTTGTAAAGTGAAGTAATTATGGTATAGTATTCCTGTAGATAGAATCCGGATTAGCCGTTGAAGCACTAAAAAGAAGATAAAACAGAAGAATGCAATCCCTCTCCACCGAATTTACTAATTTATCATGTCAAAAGAATTTCAGCAAGGATGTTGGTCTAGAATGTTCTGAATAGTACAATTTTTGAAGGAAATGAACATAGAGTCATGTCGTGAATGAGCTAGAAGACAGACATATGATTAATGCTGCAAACCCGTACATTTACCACTACTGATAGGGATGTAAACGATCAAAACCAAGCCAAACAGTATCAGACTTGAGCTTGACTCGTTTAAGATTGATAGAGGAGCTCGAGCTCGATTCGATCTTTTATCATCAGGTTCGAGCTCGATTTGTCTTGAAATTACTAAGCTCGCGAAAAGCTCGAGCTCGGCTCGTTAAAAGCTCGTTTATCATGTTAATCAAGCAAAGTTCAAGCTTGGTTAATTAATAGCTCGTTTATCTGTTTAACAAACCTGACTTGAGCTCGGCTCGTTTTCGAGCTCGTAGAGTATACTATTTTGAGCTTGTTAAAAATTAAATATATCTATGAACTAATTTTAAATTTGACATCAAAGTTTAAATTCATTCATAAATAATCAAAATGATAAACATAACAACTAAAAATATATAAACGAGCCGAGCTCGAGTTTACGAGCCACCTAAACAAGCCTAGCTCGAACTCGTGAGTCTATTAATGAACATGTTTGCGAGCTCACGAGTCGAATATCCTTAGCCTTGACTTTGATTTGATTAAATTTTCGAGCTCGATTGGCTTGATATGATCTACAAACGAACTCAAACGAAATTTTTATCGAGCCGAGATCCGAATAGCTCGCGAATGGTTTGGTTCGTTTACATCCTAACTACGGGCATAAAACACAGACATTTTTAGTGTTTGTCGATTCAATCATAAAATGCTAGGAAAATTATTTGAATGTTGGAGAATCACTCAAATCCCTTTCTATAAATAGCCCATTGTTTCAGAGTCGAGACGTGATAGAATACACACAAAAGAATCAAATCATTCCAGCAATCTAAGATCAAACCGAAAAGCCCACTTGATTTTAAGCACAAAACTAATGCATAGCTGAATGTCAAATGGCTTAGAAACTTAACTCCTACTGTGAGTAGTTATATAAGGCATTTAAGAATCAGTCACATTCTTATTGTATAGACCCAAGTGATTACGGTGATACTGTGTTCGCTGTAAGCATTTCACAGTCACACTATAACAAGAAACGGCATCGAAGTTAAATCAAAAGTGGAATGGTTAATAGTTGCAATTTGTAATAGTAATCAAATCTTGTAACTCCAGAGAGCTCGGTAAAAACTTGAAGAGAACTGTTTGATGTTTTAAGAAATTTCACTTCATAGTTTCCATTAATGCATGTACTTAAAAGTGCACAATTTCATCTAATCGTTTTTAGTACTAACATAGCTTTTATAGATTTACTTTGATTGTTATAAACTCGATTTTCGAGAACATGGCTACGCTATGCTGCTCCTGGAACAGTGACTTGGAAAATTACTTTCAAAACCTGATAAGTTTGAACAGAAAATTCTTCCTATCTGTATTTCCATCATAACAAATTTGTTATTGACGAAATGCCAAGAACTCATCTGCAGTCGTCCTTTCAAATCCTCCAGTCCATACTCGTCAATTCTCCCTTAAACCAATCAAGGTGAAGTTCAAAAAGAAAAAAAAAAAACGCATTTTTCCCAGCTCAAGATGCCAACGAAGTTGATTAGAGCATACCTGAATGGTATCACGGAAGAAAAGGGCAAAATGAGGCAAGGGAGGTTGAGTCGACTATGGTAGAGGTGCGCAAAGAGTGCCCCATACGCCCCCGAGAAAGATGGGTAATTGTATAAGACCAAGTTCGGTGTTCTGGCTTCCGACGCATTGCGTAGGGATTCTAGCGCTGCGTCTGATCGGAAATTTCGAACGAGCACAGAATATGGGACTGGGAAGAGCAAAGTGTCGACACGCCGGTGAAAGGGGAGCATTTAGCCAGAGGTTGGAACGTCGGGCGGCGGCGGCTTTTATCACATTCGAACGAACCCGATCGCATGTTTTGAGTAGGGGTGGGCACAGCTCGGATTTTTCGGGTTAAGGTAGTTTGGGTCGGGTATCCGATTTGATCGTTTAATGTTTTTATCATATGAACCTGACCGAATTTCGTGTCTACCCGACTACTCGGTACCCGATAGTGTCGGGTTTGGGTATTTGACTTTTTTAAAAAGAAAAAATTACATTTTCTAATTTTGTAATTTTGCGACTACAAAATAATCTATAAAAAAACAATAAACTTATCAAAATATCAATTTCGTTCAACGTAATTTGTGAAATAATTTTTTAATCACTTTTTGCATTTTTTTTTCAAAATATAAATGAATATTTTCAAATCTTCAATATACAACGTGTGAACTTTAATAACATAATTTAAATTTTTTAAATCGTAAAAAAATAGCATTTGTCGTATAAAATTAAAAATCTGCATAAAATTGGACAATATAAAATATAATAAAAATAATAATAATGAATTCCAAAATTCTTCAAGTAAGAATTTTAAACTCTAGCATTAATAGAACCATTTCAACTTTCATGCTAAGTGTTGTAATTGGGTCTTCAGAAGACCAAAATTTGGGCCTCTCTAAATAAGCCCATATCTATTTTTTATTAAAAAAAATTAAATAAAAGTCGGATTTTCGGATACCCGATTGGATATTTCGGGAAGACATTTGCTATCCGAATCTGATCTGACTAAATATAATCAGGTTTAAGTACTACCCGAACCAAACTGAATACCCGATTTACCTGAAAAGTTGCACCCAATGGATATGGTTCGGGTTGGGTCGTGTACCGGAAACCTGAATCCGAATGCTCACCCCAATTTTGAAAATGTTGTGGGCGTTCAGTTATAGGAAACAAATAACAAACCTGACCTGATTAGGTGATTTCTTTTTAAATCAAGGGATTAAATTTGGTTTTGGGTAAATATCAAACCCGAATTGTCCAGGGTGTCAATCTTATTCTTCTTTTTGATGGGTTGTGCTCTGGTTCGGAGGAGCGATTGCATTCCTTCTTCAACAATCGACAATCACTTGTGTCATGAGAACATGACTTGTAGACGGTGCGAAATCACTTTTTCTCGGACCTAGCAAATTTTGAACTTGGGTTTGGATCCTGTGATTTATCCGAGCTACACTCCTGGACATCCCTGTCCCGCACAATCTTCAAAGGCACATGATGGGAAAAATGTCCCCATTTTTCCCGCATTCACCCTCTTATGAGCTCTCTCCTCGGGTCTTACCACCCGGTCACCTCTCTCTCTTTCTCTTCAAAGCATCTCGCTTCTGTTTATGAGCTTCTTCATGTAATATACTTTTCTGCCCACGCCAGAAGATCCTCAAATTCCTCGGACAGTTTTTTGGTTAATGAGTGACAGAACTCCCCCTCCCGTATTCCTTGTGCGAATGCAGTGGTTTTGGTCTCAGGGGCACAAGATGGGACATCCAAAGCGACTCGATTTAATCTCCTAATGTCTGCCTTTAGAGTTTCTTCAGGGCTCTGCTTTACCTCGAACAGGCTGAAAGTGGTTTTCTTGTATTTCTTGCTGCTGCTAAAATGATGTAAGAACAATTTCTAAAAATCCTCGAACGACTGAATTCTCCGAAGGGACAGTCCTTCAAAGCATCTTTGGCCGAGCCGACCAGAGTAGTCAAGAACATCTTGCACTTAGATCATGTTTTCATAGCAATGCAATGTAACCATATTCTTGAACCGAGCGAGGTGTTCTTACGAGTCAGAACTCCCGTCATAGTTTTTTATCTTTGCAGATTTGAAATGCCCTGGCAGAGGCTCCCAGATGATGACATCAGAAAAAGGACATCCCTTAGCCATCACCCGAGTGCTATCCCGAGCCCTAACTTGCCCCTCCGAGATCTTCACTTTCCTCCTTAACTCTTCCGGTTCTTCCGCTACAGTGGGGGAATTAGAACTAGCACTCGACTCTTTTTCCTCCGCTATGTAGCAAAGAGAAAATCTTGTAGAAATTGTGGGTGAGAAAAAGCTATGTAGCAAAGAGAAAATGTTGTAGAAATTGTGTGGGCAAGATATATATATATGTGAATAAATATTTAAAGTTTGAGCAAACCTGATATTTATAGTAAGAAAGTCAATGATTACTTTTTTTTCTGTGTCCACTTGTTAGTTATGGCAAGATGGTTGCTCACGTTCTACTTTCTGACAATTTCTCTGACACGCCAAATCCCTGTAATTCTGACAGTAACGATTATCAAAATAAAGTATCTCATACTTATTCACTCGAGTGCGGTGCTACTATCGGCAGAAAGCCATCACCCTAGAGCTTGCCTAGAAGCCCGGACTTCTAGTAGCTCGGGGAAGATGATGTCTCAAGCATAGATTTGCCCGACTATTTGTCGGATTGACCCAACACTTCTCATAACCTGATCTATGAGTCGGGCCTCCTCGGGTATCACCATCCAACAAACCCCGAGTAGTAAACAATTCAATTGTTGTGTTTTTAGCATTATTTATAACAAAAAATAATATATTATAGAATCTGAGATGTTCACGTATTCGTGAGAAATTATTTGTTTACTCCAAGCCTTGAAAACGACAGCAAGGGTATGCATCGCATGTACATTTTATTTTTATATAAATTCTCAATCTTTCTTTTTTTGTAGCATTTTCCACTCCGAAACATCCCAATTTTAAAAGTATTAATTCGGAGAACTATTTAAGAATTGCCAGAAAACGAACATTTCCTAGCTTTTCATTGCCTCCTGAGTAGAACATGGCAAACAAACAGTACCATATCATGATGTTTCCATGGTTGGCATTTGGTCATATGATACCATTCCTTGAGTTATCAAAGAGATTAGCGCAAAAGGAGCCTTGATTTTGTTTGATTCCACCACAAAAAACCTTCAGAGATTACCTCTAATTCCATCAAATTTAGAGCCTAGGATAAACCTTGTGGAGCTACCATTGCCACGAGTTGAAGGCTTGCCCGAAAATTGTGAAGCGATCGTTGATATGCAGGAAAACCAAATACAGTTCTTGACAACAGCATACGACCTATTAGCTCATCCATTGGAAAATATCATCCAGGAGGATGTTCCAGACTTGATACTTTTCGATTTTGCTTCAGATTGGATACCGGAAATCGGCGCAAAATTCGACGTC
This sequence comes from Primulina eburnea, assembly GCF_022965805.1. NCBI lineage: Eukaryota > Viridiplantae > Streptophyta > Magnoliopsida > Lamiales > Gesneriaceae > Primulina > Primulina eburnea. Next base: position 3,060,842 of record NC_133113.1, read on the forward strand.
CCAACAGGGTTTTTCATTGTAATTACTGCTGCAGCGTTAGCTTTTTTAGGGCCACCGGAGGAGCTCAAGACTGGTAATAGACGTCCAAGTCCAGAACATTTCACCGTGCCACCAGATTGGATCTCTTTCCCTATTCTTCTGGCGGCCAGTCCCGATTATGCAACAAGTCTATGGAGTAACACTCATAAGCCCGATGCAACAGGTGTGTCCATGCGTATGGCCAAAAGCATAGAATACTGCAGCTTTATCGCGTTCAGAAGTTGTGATGAATTCGAGGGAGAGTACTTAGCTGTTGTACGAGAATTCTATCAAAAACCATTTTTGCCAATAGGGGTACTTCCCCCGGTTCCTGAAGAAAACAAGAAAGAACGAGAAGTTGACTCAAACTGGTCAGACACTTTCGAATGGCTGGATGGACAAAAGGCCAAATCTGTAGTGTTCGTTGGGTTCGGGAGTGAATACAAGATGCCCATCGAACAGATACATGAACTTGCATTTGGAATCGAGCTTTCAAGATTACCTTTTGTTTGGATACTGAGGAAGCCACAAGAGGTACACAGCTCGGACTTGCTCCCGCCAGGATTCGCTTACCCTACCTCAAGCCAAGGCATCGTTATTCAAGGATGGGCGCCACAGCTGGAAATCCTTGCTCATTCCGCAATTGGATCATGTCTCTTCCATTCTGGATGGGGCACAATTATTGAGTCTCTTGGCTTCGGACACCCTTTGATTCTCCTTCCAATGATAATTGATCAAGGACTCAATGCAAAGCTCATTGTGGAAAAAGAAGTTGGCTATGAAGTACCAAGAAACGAAGATGGTTCATTTAGTCGCGAAATTTTTGTGAGATCAATGAGACTGGTTGCGGTGTCACCTGAGGGGGAGAAGTTAAGGTCCAAGGCAGCAGAAATGAGAAAAATTTTCAACAATCAGCAGAGCGAGGAACAATATATAAACAAGTTAATGGAGCATTTGGAAAAAGATGGATATTCAAAAGGGAAGAATTAGAAAGAGTAAATTTCGTCAATAAAGCAAGCTATTTCGTAGCGTGTAATAAAAAACCATTGGTGCATTCGATGCAAGAAAGTTATTAAAAACGGTAAAATGAGGCAGGTGTCCTATTTTAATTCAGTAAATCAAGAAAAAATAAAGTTTGAAAAAGAAAATATTACATAACATTATACTTCAACTCATGATATTACATGTAAGACATTTATTACCAAACACAGAAGAAGACATATACATTCACTGAAAAGAGTAGGTCTCTTGTGAGATGGTCTCATGAACCTTTATCTGTGAGACGAGACAACTCTACCGATATTCATAATAAAAAATAATATTCATAGCATAAAAAATAATACTTTTTCATGGATGACCCAAATAAGAGACCCGTCTCACAAAATACGACCCGTGAGACCGTCTCACACAAGTTTTTGTCTACTAAAAATGCCCTCTTGAAGAAGCAGAGCATATTAAAATAACTGTTAAAAATTAAAATGAATCAGTCAAGCAGGTGTCTGATATGAATTCAATCCAGATCTTCTGCTCTACATAGTGATCCACTGAATTTTTTGAGTAAGTTCTATTGGTTTAGTCTTGAAAATATTATTCATGAAATTAAATAAACTGAATGCATCATATTGTTTGAGGGACTAAACTTTTTTAAATTCGAAAAATGTGGGCTCGAGTATTTATAACTTTTTAATGATCCACATAAATTTTCTTACATATGGGCTCGAGTATTTATAACACGTAGAGTTGTTTATGTCAGTTGTTTTGTTGGTGGTAGACAATTTGACGGAAAATATTAATATTGTTGACAGATGAAAAATTAAAAAGAAACACGTGTCTTTATATTTTTCAATGGAAGTATGTGGTTTCACACCATGGAACTTGGTTATAAATAAATGTATCAATTGATCATCTCACATTATAAAAAAAATTATAGTTGAATTCCTTTTATTTTACTTTAATAATTTTTGAAGTTTTCTACGTAAATCTTAATGTTCAGTTTTATACGTTATTTTCATATTTATATCTTCTGATGTCGTACTTAAGACTAACAAGTGATATCAGAAACTTGATTTAAAATTTCTTAAAATTCTGAGTATGCTCTGTGGTTGTAGCCTAGACCGATTTCCACATCAGAAAAGTTTTTTTTGAGATTTTTTATTAAGGCGAGATTATTTTATCCAGTCTATTAAATTGTTGTGTACATAAGCAAACACAAGATAACAACGTTCAATAGGAGCAATTTATGCCGTGGAAAATAAAGATACAAGTTGTTTAAGAAAAGAGAATTATTTGGAGGCTATTGGATATAGATAGAGGGAAATGAATGATGATGAAAAGTGGAATTAGATAAATGATAATGTTGTTCCCAATTTATATTTAGTCATAGCAGACGAAGTACTATCAAGTATATCTGAGATAAAAATGACAAAAGCTATCTAGGATATTCTGACATTTTGTTAGATCACATAAGATATCCACATATGCAGGTGAGCGGTGAATTCCCGACTACAATGCACTGGCTTCTACACATGTCGCAATGTGGAGTCGGTAAACGAGTCAAAACACAATATTAGTATGTAAAGCCTCATTGTTGTCCCGAGTCTTAAGGACTGATGATGTACAGTCATAACCACAGACTTTTTCTCTCTATGAATGATAACTACTTAGAAAGTCTGAGGGATGATTGTTTGGTACAATCATCATTCATTATGTGATTACTCATGTGCATGATTGGACATCTATATGCTCTTGCCATGAAACATTGTACACAACATCACAGATGTTAGTCTCAAGCTCAAGCAGTCTTTATCCTTGTTTATAGGCTGCTGAATCGACTAGGAACGAATTTAGAATATACAGCGTTACAAATGAGTTTCAAGATCGAATTACAATTCATTTGTATTAAAGTATAATCAAGGTTTTTATCTATATCGATTGAATGAGTATATAGATAAAAAAACAAAACCATAAACTGTAAAAATATATTAAAATAAAGACTGTTAACTACAACTGAGTCAATAAATTTATTAACAAACCGCTGACTTACAAAACATCTACTCTAACATAATTGATACTTGATTGTATTCGTTGCTGATCATACAGGTAAACAAATTTTTGTATATAAATGATTTGAGATACATCAATTTATTTGTTAAAATTTGATTCCATAATTCACACCATAGTACATAATAAGAAAAACTACAATTCCGAAAACCTTCTTTTTTAGTGAAGCATATCCTTATTCTTTCTTTTTTATGTGAAAGGGTATTTTTTTTGAACCCACGTCCCTCCCCTGTCAGTAGAAATTTATGTCATTTCATTGTTGTATCTAGTGGGGAAATTTTTTCCCTCCCCTATTGATATAAATTTACCTCACTCCACTACTGAGGTAGTGACGAAACATTTTTCGAAAACTAATCTTACATATATTTAAATAAATTAATGAATTTGTTTAAGAAAAATAATTAGATGAGAGACAAATTGCCAAATATTTTTAAAATGAGAATTTTTTTTAAAAAAATTGTCGATTGATTAACTATTTTAAGGTTATTTATCTTTCAAATTTGTGAACTTGAGTTTCAAATATCATTTTTTGACATCTGACTTTTAAGTCCCATTATTTTAAATAAGGGATGACCCTTGAGTCCTAAAAAAATTAGCTCTAACATGATAAATTGCAGCCTCCGTTGCCACTGATGGAGGATGCTGCAAAATAAATTTGAAATGTCCACCAAAGGTGTGGATTTTTGCGCACCACCGTCCACTAACCTTAATTTTGAAATTTGTCATTATTTTTATATTTATTAAAATAAAAAACCTACGTCTGACCACTACAGGTATTTATGGGATCAATAATCACCATCAACTTAATAATAAAAAAATTACATCTTTATTTTTTGCCATATTTATTCATTTGGCGTCGTGCAAATTGACTGAAGCGATTTTTTTTTAATACTTGGAAGTTAATTCAAACTGGTCCAACCATTTTTTTTTTGCGCACCACCGTCCACTAACCTTGTTTTTGTTTTTATTGTTTATGACAAATAATTATCATGCAAAGACAGTGACAAGCAATCATGCAAAGCAAATAGAAAACCTGATTATGAACGTGTAATTCGTGCAGTTGGTGAACTATAAAATGATTGCCAGAATGTGAACATTTCCCAACTTTTGATTCCCTTTTGAGTAAAACATGGCAAGCAAACAATACCATATCATGATGTTTCCTTGGTTGGCATTTGGTCATATGATACCATTCCTTGAGTTATCAAAGAGATTAGCCGCACGAGGGATCTTGATTTCATATGTTTCCACCTCAAAAAACCTGCAGAGATTACCTCTAATTCCAGAAAATTTGCAGCCTAGAATAAGCCTTGTGGAGCTACCATTGCCACGAGTTGAAGGGTTGCCCGAAAATTGTGAAGCAACCATTGATCTGCAGCTAAACCAAATACAATTCTTGAAAAAAGCATACGACAGATTAGCTCAACCATTTGAAAATCTCATGCAGAAGAGTGTTCCAGACTTGATACTTTTCGACTTTGCTCCATATTGGATACCAGAGATTGGCGCAAAATTTGGTGTCCCAACAGTGTTTTTCAGTGTATACACAGCTGCTGCAATGGCTTTTATAGGGCCACCGGAGGAGCTCAAGACTGGTAATAGACGTCCAAGTCCAGAACATTTCACCATGCCACCAGATTGGATCCCTTTTCCTAGTCTTATAGCAACCAGACCAGATTACGCAACAAGGATGTGGAGTAGTCTTAAGTTCCCTGATGCATCAGGTGTATCCAGTGGCCATCGTCTAGCCAAAAGCATAGAAGACTGCAGCTTTGTTGCATTAAGAAGCTGTGATGAATTTGAGGGAGAGTACATAAGTGTTGTACGAGAACTCTATCAAAAACCAGTTTTCCCAATAGGGGTACTTCCCCCGGTACCTGAAGAAAACAAGAAAGGAAGTGAAGTTAATTCAAACTGGTCCGACGCATTCAAATGGTTGGATGCACAAAAGGCCAAGTCTGTAGTTTTTGTTGGGTTCGGAAGTGAATACAAGATGCCAATCGAGCAGATACATGAACTTGCATTTGGAATCGAGCTTTCAAGATTACCTTTTGTTTGGATACTGAGGAAGCCACAAGAAGTACACAGCTCAGACTTGCTCCCTCCTGGATTTGCTAACCGTACCCTAAGCCAAGGCATGGTTATTCATGGATGGGTTCCTCAACTGGAAATCCTTGCTCATTCTGCAATTGGAGGATGTCTCTTCCATTCTGGATGGGGAACCATTGTCGAGTCTCTTGGCTTTGGACACCCTTTGATCCTTCTTCCAATGATAGCTGATCAAGGATTCAATGCAAAGCTGTTGGTGGAAAAAGAAGTTGGCTATGAGGTACCAAGAAACGAAGATGGTTCATTTAGCCGTGAAACTGTAGCAAGCTCAATTAGACTGGTTGTCGTAGCACCAGAGGGGGAGAAGTTTAGGTCCAAGACAGCAAAGATGAGAAGGATTTTCAACAATCAAGGGAGCGAGGAATGCTACATGAACAAGTTTATCGAGCATTTGGAAAAACTTAAGGATTCAAAAGGGAAGAAATAGATTGACAAAAAGAGAGAATAAATAGCACGAGTAAAGTTCGACAATAAAATCAAGTAATTTCATAGATTGACGATGCTTACAACGTGAAGGAAATTATTCACATAATATATTACTTTCGACTCATAATATTACATGGTAAGAAATTTGTTAGCAAATACACAAGAAAACATTTACATCCAGGAAAAATGGCCTCTTAAAGAAGCAGAGGGCAAACTGAAAAACCGTTTAAATAAAGCTGATGTCCGATATGAATTCAGTCCAGATCTTCAGCTCTACGTAGTGTTTCATCCCTGTTCAACGATGTACACGAAGGACAGCCATCATCGAATAAAATTACCAAATAGAGACAAGTCATTCATACACATATAAGAACATGCGATGCAAAACAAATCATGGAGATGATCTGAAGCAGTAATCATTACATCTCAAAATTTTTGCAGTCGGTTTCTCAAAAAATCTGGATGGGGGTCGTAAACAATCAAAATATAAGTCAAACACCAGTGGCTTGGCCGTGGAGCTTGAAATCTTTCAGCTTCATCTAGGCTTCCATTTAAAGGACTCAAAGACCATAGTCACAGCTTAAGCTGCAAAAAGAGAAACCGAAAAGGTGTCAATACCAGTATCAATATCAAAGGAGAACTGGCATGCTATAATGGAGATGTCTAATGCTAATTTTACGCAAGGAAAAAGGCTAATTTACGGGCTACTTGAATAAATTGGCCATGAGAAAGAACCTCACCAAAGAAAATTCACAAGAACTCAATCCTGCAGCCTCAATCTATTGAAGAACACCAAGAAATGATATTCTGGCGCCCAATAAACAAACCCCACAACTGGCCCTCCTTTGATGTGCTGCACAAATTTGTTCAGAGGGCAGCGGTTAGTGACACTGAGACAGCCTAGCGAGCGAATAAAAAATAGTCACATCCACAGCGGAACAAACAATAAAAATCTTTAAACATTTTAAACCTTTCCATCCAATATAACAAGTTCACCATCAACCCAACGAGGATTCTTAAATCCAGGCTCAGCCAGTCTTCCCTGTCCCTTGTATCGAGCAATCTGCATTGCGGTGCAAATTATGCGAAGCTAAAGGAAGAGAAAATGGTATATAAATTATTGAATGTCACGCTCAATGACATACCACCCCAAATTCTTCAGGGATTATCCCTTTATGCGGAAGCTGATATCTTTTCCCAACTTTTGCACGGAATGCTACCTGAATACAAATAGATTATTTTCCTTTTGGACAAGAAAAGAACAAAGTGGAAGAGACATCCCAATTTGTTTTAAGATAGAGAATGGCTCAACCCTTGTTTACAATCTGAACAGGAATGAGCCAATGAGGCTGAATCAGTGAGACATCAAGATGAACAAGACAGTTCAAAGACTTGGACGTTGTGACTGTAGACATAGCTCATTCATGTTTAAAACATTTTCACAATACCAATCATGCCCCGGATATTATGTTGAATTCATATGCTAGGATAAATGGAACCACCATCTTTCTTTGAGTTCTGACTCCATTACCATCAATATTTTAAACATTCATTGGATAGATAATGCAAAATCATATAATAAATTACTCGAATGAGTGAACCACCTGGCCAGCTGGAACATAAGGATCCCCTGTTATTTTCACTGCTTCTACATACTCATAAAATTCAACATTTGATGGCTTCTTTGAGCTACCATCCTCTTTCCATTGACCAAATCTTCTTTTCATATGAATTACTTCTGAAGTGTAAAGCCCATGGGCCCCAATGTATAGTCCTGATGATTAGTATATTTCCATAATAGAACAGTAAGATGCTTATGTTACAAAAAAATTTATGCAGTGTTTCCCTCTAAGTAATCTTGGTTGAAAAATAAAATCGATCACCATCTAATGGATCTGAAGATGATATATCAATACGGTTGAATGCAGTTGACCCAGAGAGAGGCTGACGATTTCGTGCCTGACTGAGAGTTAGATTTATTAATCCACCAACATCTTTCAGAACCTGAGTAGTTGAGATTGAAATTACAATCCAAAAGGAAAATAACAATACCACGTGTAAATGGATTAATGTACCATAACAACTCGAACAAACCTTCAAAGGAATTTTCCCTTTCCCAATGGACTTAACAAGATCGAGCATAACATGGTCAATGCTGCGTTGACCATGAACCTTAGCTCTGTTCGTTTGTGGAGACTGTCCACCACTAGAAATATGCTCTTTGGCCTCTTCTTCTACTGTAAAAGTAAATGACCACCGATCCTTTTTCTCCAGCCTAGCTGGTATTCGGAGCAAGTCTTTGACGTGAGTTCCACGAGAAATTTTAGGGATGAGACCACTACCAACAACTACCTCAACTGCAATTTGATTCCGCTCTTCATCCTCACTCCCTCCACTACCAGCATCCAGTTCAATGTCACTCTGCTCATCATCATTGTCACTTTTGATTTCATCATCAGCGTCTACATTCTCCAATTCGTAGTCCTCTTCCTCTTCATCAATTATCTGTTCAATCACCTTAGATATCATATCCTTGTCAACCTTTTCTGATGTTACTTTCACAACCTTGACTTTCACACCAGGAATCATATCTCGCAAGACATTGTCAAAATCAGAATCATCATAATCACCATCCTCAGAGTTTTCAGGGCTTCTTTCAAACAGCTCGTTTTTATTTTCTCTCGCGTCGCGAGAGCCAAGGTTTTTTGTGTTTCTTGATGAACTGAAGGATTGGACATAAAGATCTAGAGGAGATCCCTTCCGCTTCAAGTAAACAGCCTAAAAACCAATTTATCATTGAAATATTCATTCCGGTGAAAAGTACTAGTGCATATGTAACTTTCAGGAAAGAAAGCAACCATGTTTTCTTAATATGTATCCATACAAGTATTTTTGTATGTTAATGAGTGCATGCTAAAGCGAGAGACAACTTGAAGACAATACTGCTCTAACTATTGACTTCATTCAAATAAATAGACAAAAAAATATTTTCAGAATAACTGGTTTTATTTTAGGAGTTTTGGGAGAAGATTTTTGGCATAATATTTCGTGAGAAAGTTTTGGAGAAATAAAATATATGTTTGGTTTTGTTTGTGGAAACAAATGATGTCAAAAATGCTTTCATAAAAGTAATATTAAATTTTAAAATAGTATGTCTTGGATTATAATGTAAATTAACAATAAAAAATTTCTGGAAATTGATTTTAAAATTTTAGTTAAGAGTGAAAATTATATTGGGAGATGTGTGGGAGGAAATTGATTTGGGGAAAAAAATGATAATATGTGTTTTTAATTTGGGGAATGAGAAATTGATTTGTCGCAATAAAAAACTTGTGATAATTTTTAAATGCAGTTACGGATCAATAGAGCAGAAAATTTTCCTGTGTTTTAACATGCTTATCGATCAAAACAGCCACAGCACATCTTTTATTCTTCTTAGCACCCAAATGTTAATAATCGCCTGAAGATGAGACCGTGTAAATAGTGATGCATTCACTGCAGAAATTATAATCACCTAATTTAAGAATATAAATATGATATGGAGAGAATTCCTCTATCACATGATTGCACAACACTCACCGAAACCGTCAGCTGCAAATGAATAGAACAAATGCCGTACAGATACTGAATAACTAGAGAAGCTTACGATAGAAAAACGTACCTGCTGCTTATAATGGCCTTTCATAGTGTTTGTGAGATAAACCTCAAACAGTGGGGTGCCATCCAGTGATGTAGCAAGCTGACTGGCAAGAAACACCATAACATCAAAGCAGTTACCAGTGCATTTTAATCTAAATCATATCAGTGAAGCTTAAAATGGAAGATTATCCCACTTCCGTTGAATGTAGTATATTAGGCTATCTATTAAAGTATTATATCTTGACAAATCAAGAATAACAAGAGCACTTGCTGGAAAGATAAACACGTGAGAGAGAAAATTTGCTTCAGCAGAGTTAACTCCAATTAATGTGTCAATGAAAAATTTACAAAGGGCTAGTATGAACGCCTTAGAAGAAAAGATTTCATCTAAATTTAAATTCGGAACAGGGTACGTAATTTTACCGAGGACTATAACTTCTGGCAATATATCTTCCATACTCTGCACGTATATTAATGATACGGCCATAGGGATCGCTAGAATCTTCTGAAATTCCAGCCCACCATCCTACCTGTATGTCAGGTTCAGACAAAAAATACAAAAGACAGAAACCAATCTAACTAATGGCACACAGCAAAAGCTGCAGCACCAAACATTTATAAAATAAGAACTAAGCATGCAGAGAGCCTAAATTCTCACGTCTGACATGCAACAAACGCTGCAGCACCAAACATTATAAAATAAGAACCAAGCATGCAGAGAGCATCCGTTCACTTCATCGTTATTCGTTCATTTTCACGATTTTGTCAAGAAACATGGACAGAGCATGCCTCCGCATCACAATTGAACGATATACCTAACAAACTACAAGCAGCATCATAGACAAATTTATGATATTATTGTCACTGATAAGATCAGGTTGCGGTAAAATCTATTTCATTCAAATATACAATTGTTAGAAGCCTAAAAGCATTTTACATATCTCATAATAAGCAGCACCTTAAAAACATTATTATTACTTAAAACAGAAAGTAAAGCTAAAAGGCTTTCTACAATATTGGCCACTCACCAATCCGGTACCAGCATAATCACGTAAAACAGATGCGTCCCCATAACGTTCTTCCTCCACACATTTCTGCACTCAAATTCAAAAATTATATGAGAGTACAGGAAGCGCGTAAAAGAAATGTCAGAAACTGCGCAACAACAGTCAACAGAAGATCAAATGTGAAAAAAGATACACAAATCTAATCGTGATGTACACCGTGGAGAAAAACAGAGAACTCCAACCTTGAGATGGGATATCACTCTCCCAACAGTGTCATTTGTAGCAGCGGCGGCAATTGCAACCTTAAGCCTAGAAGCATCTTCATAATCCTCTCTCTTAATTGCACTTGCTAACTGGGACTGTTGTCAATTAAAAAAACATCCATGTTACCATATTTGATTCAAAGAATGGTCATCAAAGAAAAGATTGAATTCCTATAAAGAAAAAAACTGGTGAGCTCTTCCATACAAGTGGATAATATAATTTCTTTCTTCTCCAATGGAATTTCCAAACCCTTGCTGAATATAAAACACATTCAAGAAATAAATCTCAATTCGGAAAAGTCAGAAATCAACAAACGGGAATACCTTCAGAACTGAGACCAATCGTTCCTGCTCATCCACCTCTGCAAAATGCTTCCTCCATCTCTCCCAATTCCATTCCTCCTCCTCCTCTTCCCCTTCCTCCACCACCGTAACACCAGCTTCCACTTTCCGATCACGATACGAATCAAAATAACTTTCAACCTGCTTAATAGCATTCCTTATCGTCTCCTGCACATCAAAATCCCACCACCACGAGCCCGAATCGGATTTCCCCCCATTACTAACGTTGTTGCAGCGGCAACAGAGAGAAGAATCCGAGACCAGAGGAATCGCAATCGACGATCGCCTGCCAAACCTGGAGGAATCAGTGAAGTTGAGGTCGGGACGAGATGATGGAAGCGTTGGCGGGGGGCACATGGACGCCATTATTATAGTTTTAGGTATTTACTGCTGCTCTGCTTCTGTAGGAGAAGAGGTGAGACATAACGGATAAGGATATCCTTTTTATTCATAATTAAATTACATTTTCAATAGTGCTGACGTGGGATACGAGGTGTAATACCTGACAGGCGTCCCTATTATTTGTATAATTTATTTCAAAGGAAATTAAAAAAAAAACAAAGATATTTTATAAAATTCGTATTTGTTGAAAATGAGATATTCACTGTTGAAAATAAAAGTTGTAAATATTAAAAATTAATGTGTGATGATTTATGTAATTGTTAGAGCTTGCATCCGAGGCTGCCATTGAAGGATATTGAGCTCACAGAGAAATCAGAATTATTCTATTGAAAGAAAAATCATGTTCTGTTTACATTGAGAAGACGTATATATACATACCCAGCTAGTATTATGTGTGTGTGTATTCTAGTCTTAGCTACTTATCTATCTATCTATTAATCCATTTAACACACCCCCTCAAGCTTGTAATATGTTCAACATGTCAAGCTTGGATTAGAGATAGTGATGTTGTTCTGAACTCAAGGCCTTGGTGAAGATATCGGCCAGCTGTTGTCGAGTGTGGATATGAGAGGTGGTAATTATATGAGAACGGATCTTGTCACGGATGAAGTGGCAATCTATTTCAATGTGTTTCGTGCGTTCATGATATAACGGATTCGCGGCAATGTGGATGGCTGCCTGATTATCACAAAAAAGAGTAGTAGGCAGATTGATAGTGAGACCCATGTCTGCTAGAAGACTTCGAAGCCAAGTGATTTCACAAGCAGTTGTAGCCATAGATCGATATTCAGCTTCGGCAGATGAACGAGAGACTGTGTTTTGCTTCTTTGTTTTCCAAGAAATCACAGAGGAACCAAGTTTTATCACATAACCAGTCAAGGATTTCCGACTCATGGGACAAGAACCCCAATCAGAGTCACAATATGCAGAAAGCTGTAAGTTACTGGTGGCAGACAAGAAAATGCCCAAAGATGGGCTACCCTTGAGATATCCAAGAACTCGAAGCGCTGCATTCATATGTGATTGCTTTGGATGTTGCATGAACTGACTAAGAGATTGAACTGCAAAGCATATGTCGGGGCGAGTGATCGTGAGATAAATCAGTCGTCCAACTAAACGTTGATAAGAAGCTGGATCAGCCAATGGAGGATCAGAAACAGTAGACTTGGTGTGCTGATCATATTCAAGTGTAGTGAGTTTTAAGTGCTGTTCCATTGGAGTATCACATGGCTTGCAACCAGTAATACCTGTATCTGATAGTAATTCCAGCTCATATTTACGTTGGTTCAGACAAATACCAGCCGTTGATCTAGCCACCTCAATTCCCAAGAAATATTTCAGATTTCCAAGATCCTTAATGGCGAGATGCTTGTGCAAACATTCTTTTAAAGCAGCAATTGCAACAGAATCATTACCCGTGATGGCAATGTCATCAACATAAAGAAGAAGCAAGGTGATTGAACTACCGTGTCTCTTGTAAAACAAGGAGTGATCATGAAGTGACTGTAAGTATCCAGTGTGCTGCATGATTTCACAAAATTTTAAATTTCATTGGTGAGAAGCTTGCTTCAAGCCATATAAGGATTTGAGGAGTTTGCAAGCATGACTTGGACGTTGTCTTTCAAACCCTTGAGGAATGGCCATGTAAATCTCCTCATACAAATCACCTTGGAGAAAGGCGTTGGTTACATCCATTTGATGTAATGGCCAATTCTTTGCTGCAGCCATAGCTAAAACACATCGAACCGTAACTATCTTGGCAATCGGCGAGAATGTGTCAATATAGTCAATGCCATATTGTTGGGTGTAACCTTTTGCGACGAGGCGGGCTTTGAATCTATCGATGCTGCCATCAGCTTTGTGTTTGATTTTGTATATCCATTTGCAACCGATAGTTTTTTTTCCCGGGGGCAAAGGAACAATTACCCAAGTGCGGTTAGCTTCTAGAGCAGAAATTTCAGCTTCCATGGCTGCACGCCACTTTGGATCAGCTGCTGCAGTAGAGTAAGTTGTGGGTGCGGTTGTTTGGGAAATACAAGCCAAGAAGGACCGATGTGAAGATGATACATTATTGTAAGATATGTGATCAAGAAGGTTGTATGGGGTAGAACAAGTGTGAGAGCATACGTAGTCTTTGGTCCATTGGGGAGGACGATGTGATCTGGGAGGTCTCGAGGAATTAGTAGAGATAGCTGTTGGAAGCACATCCATCGTGGGAGTATGTGCAGGTATAGAACTTTGTGGAAAATCATCATCAGTGTATAACTGTGAAGGTGATGGAAAAGGGGCACAATCACGTTGGTGTGAGGAAAATGGAAAGATGTTCTCATGGAAAACAACATCCCGAGAGACAATGAATTCTTGGGTGGATAGATCAAGGAGTTTGAAGCCTTTCTGATTTGCAGGGTAACCCATAAACACATACGGTTTGGCTCGAACATCAAATTTGTCACTAGGTTTGAGATTGGATGCATAGCATAGGCAACCAAAAACCTTAAAATGCGAGTAGTTCGGTGGCTTGTTGAATAGACACTCAAAAGGTGTTTTGTTGGCAAGCAGAGGAGTTGGTGTTCGATTAATTAAATAAGCTGCATGAAGAACACATTCACCCCAATATGGATCAGGAATTAAACCCTGAAATTTTATGGCTCGGGCAATATTGAGTATGTGTCTGTGCTTACGTTCAACTAAGCCATTTTGCTGTGGAGTGTAAGGGCAGGAGCTTTGATGTATGATGCCCATTGAAGACAGGTATGTTTTACATTCAGCACTGAAAATTTCATAAGCATTGTCGGTCCGAATGTATTTTATGGGTTTATCAAAATGATTTGAAGCAAAGGCAAAAAATTGTTTAAGGATTTGAAGAGTGTCTGATTTGAAACGCATAAGGAAAACCCATGTGCTTCTTGAAAAATCATCAACCACCGTAAGGAAATATTTGAATCCATCATAGGTTTGATGTTTGTAGGGACCCCATATGTCAATGTGTAAGAGATAAAAAGCATGGGGGGACAATGAGCTAGCTTTTGTGGGAAACACATGTCTGGTTTGCTTAGATAGAGGGCAAACCGTGCAATGATGTGTGAGAGATTTTTGCTTAATAAAGGGCAAGAATTATAAACGAGATACCGACAAGTGACCAAATCTTTTATGCCATATATCAATATCAATGTCATTACAATGAGAAAGGTTACAGGCATTTAAAGAAGAAATTATAGGAGCAGACATGTATCTGTTATTGGCTTGATTATTAGCTTGCGTGGATGAAGATGGCACTTCGCCGCAAAAAAACTGATGAAGGTAATATAGCCCATGTTTTTGTCTACCAATCCCCATGATCCTCCCAGTTAAAAGGTCCTGAAAAAGGCAAAAATGTGGGTAGAAGCTAATGGAGCATTGGTGGTCTTTGGTGAATTGGGAAATTGACAAAAGATTAAAGTCGAAGTCGGGGACATGTAAGACACGGTGTAATGTGCAAGAAGGGGCAATATGAATGGAACCAATGGATAAAACTTGAGTAGTGTTACCATTTGGCAGCCTAACAGATCCAGCAACGGAGTCACATGGTTGCGAGTTTTTTATGCTACTAGAAGAACCTGCAATGTGAGCATTTGCTCCACTGTCTAAAATCCATTCATTAGCCTCATTGATAGTCATCAAACTTGTAAAATTACCTGCAAGGTTTGCTGAGACTTCGTTGTCTCCTCGTGATGTGTTTAATGAGTTTTGATCCAATAGCTTCAGTATTTGCTGATATTGAACATCAGTAAAATGTCGAGGCAATGTATTATCTGCTCGCAATTCTTCATGTGAAGAAGAAGAAGAAGGAGGATGCTGTGAGAACTGCTTTTCAAAGGTGGAATGTGTTAGGATCGGTTAGGGGGATCACCGTTGAGCTACAATAGCTCGGTTCTTGAAATATTGAACACCGATGAATTAAATCGAGTTTGGTTAAAAATCAAGCGGAAGATACTCGAAATAATCATTCGTAGAAACCGATTAAATATTTTGTAAAGTATTTAAAATATATGCAAGTTGAATGAGTAAAAATATTTCAGTTGAAACATTTTATCAAACACTTGGTATGCAATATTTTGGTATTTGAAGAACACATAAAATGCTTCAACAATTCATCTTTAAAACTAATGGAAATGATAAGTAAATGCAATAAACAAATAGACACGAATTTGTTTATGGATGTTCGGAGATTTCAACACTCCTACGTCACCCCTTCTTCCCCTTGGGAAGGATCCACTAGAAGACTTTGATTTATACAACACCTTGTACAAACCCATTCAGTTAGGACTTACACCACTGCCTAAACTGAACTCCTAGCACTCAAGATTGTAGGCAGCACCTCACAATCAACATATTGTTTAATGTCTCATATGCAAAGACTACATACACAAGTTTTACGTCTTTGTGCAAGACTCACTCAACTAAACTTTGAAGTTCAACTCTCTTGTGTAAGTGTGAGTGAATGTGTGTGAGGAATATATCAGTTACAGTGTACATCTCAAATGTATCCTCACACAAGGGCTTATGCTCTCAACTAGCTCATGTATTTATGCTAAGTGCTCATGCTTTGAATCCTCTTCAAAAGCTCTTGTTTGATCTTCAAGATGTTGTATTTATAGGCTCCAACACTGATATATACGTTAGACACAAGAATATGACCGTTGGAAAGTTTCTGTAATGTTTCTGGAATTGCAACGGTCAAATTCGTCTTGCTGGACATTTTCCCGACTGGTCAACTCTGGTCAACTCAACTGGTCATTCGTCGGACTGGTTCAGTTGGTCTGGTTCAGTTCAACTGGTTCAGTTGGACTGGTTCAACTGGTCTTCAGCTGGTTCAGTTTCAGCTGGTGTGCTGAAATCAGCCTAGCTGATTTCAGTTTGTGCAGAACCAGTAACTTCATCGTCATTTATCAGCATCGTAAGCTTCGATTCAGACTTTGACTTATAAGAATGATTTGTAGATCTTTGTCTTAGATTTCCAACGCATACTGAATCGCTTCGTTTCGATAACCGAGCTGAGAGATATGACCAAAATACGGCAGCTGCTCAAACACAACTGATTGCTGTTTTCGTGCAATCAGTTCGTCACTTCAGAGATCAGTTAGACCATGATAACATCCGATTTTGTCCAACTGACGTGAAATACGATTTGTTCCAAATTGCGTTTTCTAATCAGTACAGTTGGCGGATTGTCATTTGGATAATCCAGTTGAGAGATATCATCAAAATACCGAAGCTCGCCAGAAATTCAGTTTGTGCGAAATTCAGTTTCAGCTAGCTTCTTGTGTTTGCAACTTCACACTTGAGTAAATATGTTAGAAACACAATAACAAGTTTTGTTAACATCAAAATCAAGATTGCGAACTTGAAAAGTTCCAACAGAATGAGCAGCAACCTTAGAAGATGAGTGATGGCTTTTGAATCCTCTTGTTTGCGGGAATTTCTTATGTAATTTGTGGCCCGGAGGATATCCAATCAGGCGAAAACAATTCTCCTTGTTGTGACGTGGAACATTGCAATTTTCACATTTCATTGTCTCGTGTTTCCTAGTAGATGAAGAGTAGAAAACAGCTGTTGGGATATCAACAATAGGCTGCGAAGATAGCACATGGCGAGTTGATTCCTCATGGCTAATAATCGAATAAGCTTGATTAACAGATGGCAGTGGATTCATCATGAGGATTTGACTTCTAATGTGGCCATAGCTGTCATTTAATCCCATCAGAAATTGAAGGAGATGCATTTGTTGTTCATGATCGATATACGCCTTAGCACTTTCACATTCACAAGAAGGAAGTGTTACCAAGGAGGTAAATTCGTCCCATAGTCGCTTGAGTGTTGAAAAATATACAGAGATGGAAGAAGATCCTTGAGTAAGATGAGCAATGTCTCGATGAATTGAGAATATCCGAGATCCACAGATCTTATCAAACCGTTCCTTCAGATCTCCCCATACTTTGGAAGCGTCAGTGCAATATATGATACCACTGAAGATTTCCTTCGAAACAGAACTCATGATCCAGGAAAGAACAATTGCATTGCACCGCTCCCATTGATGCAAGGTTGGGTGCGCAATTGCTGGACGAACACACGATCCATTGATGAAACCTAATTTGTTCTTCGCTTGTAGAGAAATCAACATTGCTCTACTCCAGACATTGTAGTTTTCCGCGTCAATAAGCGGATCCTGAACCAGAGAGATCCCCGGTGCATCCGAAGGATGGAGGTAGAGTGGATCATTGAATCCAAACGTAGCGGTATGACTCGCCATGAAATTGGAAGATCTGTATCCAATTAGATGCAGAAGCGATGCTCTGATACCATGTTAGAGCTTGCATCCGAGGCTGCCATTGAAGGATATTGAGCTCACAGAGAAATCAGAATTATTCTATTGAAGGAAAAATCATGTTCTGTTTACATTGAGAAGACGTATATATACATACCCAGCTGGTATTATGTGTGTGTGTGTATTCTAGTCTTAGCTACTTATCTATCTATCTATTAATCCATTTAACAGTAATGATGTGTTTATGTTTAAATTATTTTCAAAAAAACTCTATAAATAAAACTCTCAAGTTCTGAAGAAAAACGCAATTGAGCAGAGAAAATTTTATAAAAATTTGTAGTTTAATATATTTTGTGAGTTTGAGATTTTTACGTTTTACCATAAATTTTTACTTTTAACAAGTTAGCAGCACGAACTCGAAGGACGATACTCGAAAGATCTCCATATTTTTTCAAACTCCAAAACACAAGAAAATTATAACAATATTCAAAAGCTAACAAGGTTCATTTTAAAAAATAACCCTTATTGACACCATATATTAAATAATTTAAAATAATTATTTAATAAAAATAATTTTCCTTAATTATCTCCGGTCTTCGTTTCTCGTTCGAGCATGAAATACTGCTAAAAGAGTTATATCATTCAATTGTAATGAACCAAGAATTAAATATATATATTCATGTTAAAATCATGCATTAATGCGTTAAAAATAAATTAATTAAAATACATAAAAAAAAATTATAACTTACATGTATGTGGTTCACGTGAATCTTTAAATTTTTAATAGATTACAAATAATATCAATATTAATAATATATTATTATTTTTTAGAATATATTTATAATAATATTATTATTAATATATTTAAAAAATAATAATATTATTATATCATTAATACCAATAATAATAATATTATTTTATTATTAATATTACTTTCGAGACGGGTCTATCCCCATATCCGTCCTAAATTACTTCGGAGATTTTAAAAAATCCTCGAATCCGAAAAAATCGATTATCACCGTCTCTGTTTCGGGATTTCCCTGCAGGATTCTAAACTCGTGGGAAAAATTGTCGTCCCTACACTCACTGTGAAAGAAGAAAAGTTGAGAACGTGATACATTACAATTAGAGAAGAGAGCTCCCCACATTTTCATTAATATGAAAACGTGTTTCCTTCGTTTGTCAAAAGATAACGAAAAACTCCATTGCTTTTAATTTGAAAATCTGCACAATTAATATATGTTATTATTGGTCTACCAAACTGCACTTACACATGGCTCTGTAGAAGCTGAGAGTGGCTTAATGACCTTCTTCGACTCCATTCAAGCTTTTAGAGCACTCAAACAATTCAGAGTGAATCGGGGTGTTGACTTTTGCACCGACGTCCCTTATTACTGTGAAACGTGTTTTTATTAACGTGAAAATGATTTTCCTTCATTTGTTAACATGGATGTCGAAAACTCTGGTGTTTTTCATCCAAAAATTATACGCAATGAACGCATGACATTATTGGTCCACCGAAATCCGCTTACACATGGCTTTGTAGAAGCTGAGAGTGACTTAGTGACCTTCTTGGACTCCATTCAAGCTTTTAGAGCACTCATACAATTCAAAGTGGATTTGGGTATTGAACGTTGAACTGACGTTTGGCTAACATTGCAAAATATTGCACAAACCATCGCACACGAGATACAAGCTGAATTCACGCTAAAAGGAAATATGCGATAATTAAAAAATCCGTCAAAAACAAAATGAAAGGTAAATGTTTTATCTTTGCTTCATGTTTGGTGGGTCGACATGTCAAACTCGGATTGGACCCGCCGGGTTTGAAGTGGGATGAAGGAGGACAAGTCATGAGTCCAATTTCTTCTATAAGACGAGTCTCGAGTTTGGTCAAACTCGCTCCAAATCTGTCTAGTTGTCGTTTCTATTATTCGTCACCTCTTATTCTTTAAGTTCACTTAATTTTGATTAATTTATTTACAATTTTCTAAAAGTTTATTATAGAATTTGATTTTAATAATTAAACGTGATTGTGCAAATGTGGTATGTCATAAATTAATATTGGTTTAATTAATATTTTTGCTTTTTCTTTTTGGGTTTATTTTCCAATCGCCAAACACAGCTTTGAAATACCATCCAATCATCCAAATTCAAACCAGCCCTGAAATCCATCATTCCCGCTCAAACAAATATTACCTTTTCTCCAGCATTCGAGTCTCTGATCAAGAATCCAAAACCAATTTCAGCCTCAAAACTCACTACGCGAACGATCAGGTAATATGAATTTGTTAAATGGTTCATTTTTCAGGTTTCATTTTCAATTTTCCTGCTTTGGGAAACTTTGTGCAAAACGATAAATTACTCCTATAGTTTTCTGGGGGGATTAAGAGTTTTATTATATGTTATTCTACCTTAGTAGTAAATCACGATACAATGAAGATTTTCCATTCTTGGCGTTACGATTCTTTGGGTTTGATTTTTTTGGTTTCAGGTGTAGTTCGTTGATATTTTGTGTGAATGATCGGACCGTGGCTGCTGAATAATGAATAAATTTAAATGGAGTCAATAATGATGAATGGGTTCCAACATTTAAATGCATATTTCATTTGTAAAGACTACGGATGCAGTTTATTTTACTCAATATCTTCCTTCTCATTATTCACAAGATACTATCTTTCCACACGAGCAAAATTGAATAATGACGAGAATTTGAAATCTTCCTTTTATTCAGCGACATTTTTTAAAAAATATTTGGACTAGAGTAGAAGATTGTGATTGTTTTTTGGTGGGTGTTTGTGTATAATCGAAAGAAGAGAGTAAGCCCACAAGTGTGAAACACTTGATTGTTTTTTGGTGGGTCTTTCTTCCGCTAATTTAAGTGTGAAACACTTGATCCTAGAGTAAGCCCACAAGTCTCATACGTGGCTTTTTTTTTCTTTAATCAAAATGGACTGACTCCACTTATGCGTGGCGGTGATAATTTTTGTTTTAATTGGTGGAATGTGGATTATGGTAGCCCGCCCGGTTACAGCTTATGCCTTATGGTGTGCTTAACACCACTTGCATCCAATCCAAAAATTATTATAGTGTCTTGGTGGTCATTTGTAGTCCAATGACAACAGATTTTGAGGCTTAAGAATGAAGCTTCTTAAGCCATTGTGTTGTCTTTCAAAACCTTGAGTGTATGATATTGAATGAAGTCATTTATAATTAATTGACCAAAATTGATTTTGTAGTTATCATAGTTACTTGTTAAGATCACAGTACAAACAGCTGTAGAAGAAGTTGGTGGTTCTTAAGAACTGCAGTTTCACTGGGATTATGTTGTTTGAACATCAATATTTTATTGAGACTTGGGTTTTGAAAAAAGTATAAACTTGATAAAGAGGAATCAGAAAGCCAAAATCGGGTGGGGGCAGTAGGAAATATAAGGATAAAGGACGACGTGTTAAAGAATCCATGATGCACGAAACCCTTGTTTATCTGGGTTTTAACGCCTAATGGCCTTCCAGTATGTCTTGGATATTGCTTCTGGTATGTGAATGTGTGTTCATATTAGGGTATACATATTATGTTTGAGCCACCTCCTATGAGCTCAAAGTTTGGGAAAAGTGGTTCCATTGAATGGATGAATATTCTGGCCACTAAATATTTATGCGCCTTAGTTATAGAGCACTCTTCAAAAGCCATAACTTGTTGTTCTGATAGATAAAATTTATGAATTTTTAGCTTTTGTTTTGTATTATTCTTGACGGTTATGTTGCATTTTGTTAATCTACCAGGGAGTGTGAGTAACTCACATTGAATAGCCATGGAAAAGGACAAAATATATGATGAACTAGCCAAAGTTAATGTTGAACTCAATAAGTTAAGAGAAGAAACCGAGCTTTCTGATGGTTTGAGGAGAGCTCACGTTGATCAACAAGCTAAAATCCACCAGGCAAAGTTGGAGATCGAGAAATTGGCCCAGGAACTGAATTGCAAGTCTGAGGAAATACGTGAAATTAGACAAGCGTGCGAGGAACTCCAGTCCAGTCTGCACAGGAAGGAAATGTTTCTTCAGCAGACAAGTTGTTCAAATGAAAAGCTTCAAGCAGAACATAAAGAGAAAATTCTACTACTGGAACATGGAAACAGAGATTTATCTGTCGCTCTAGATGAGGCGACAGCAAGAATCCATGATCTGGAGAGAAAGACTGGTGCTAATGATGAAGAAATTGCTACTTTAAAGAGGATTTTATCAGTTAAATCAGAGAAGGACATTGAAATGCAAAGGAATGCATCAAAAGACCTTAAAGACACTGAGGAATACATGCTTAGATTGGAGGAGCAAACTAGGATTGATAAAGAACAGCTGAAATGGAAAAGAGAACAATTTTCACACCTTGAAGAAGCACATGACAAGCTTCAAACTCAGTTTCAGGCTAGTGCGGTGGAATGGAAGAAGGAGAAATCCTCGCTTATCAAAGAGATTTCTAAGTTGCAAGCTGGATTAGATGATAAGAATCAGATTTCAGAATGCCTAGAGAATCAGTTGAGGATGTGTCATCAAGCCTTAGCTCATGAAGAAAGCAGAAGAAAAGTTCTTGAAAGTCAGTTGTCTAAATCTAAATTACAATTTGAAAATGCTTTCCTAGATTGTCAAGAAGCACAAACAGATATTGAGCAAACAGCCGCGAAGAGATTGCAGAGGTACACTGCTTACTGAGAAAGAAAGGCATGCTTGCCAATGAAACGAGACATGGGAGTGTAAAATTAGAGGAAGAAAAGAGGTATCTGCTTGAGTGTTTTAGAGATGCTGAAGCTGCTAAGCTCGATAATAGTTGTGCCGCATCTTCTTTGAAAAAGATGCAAGATAAACTTCAAGGTTTGGAGCAGTTGCATAAAAAATATGCTTCAAACCTCAAAGAAAAGGATGCCGAGTGGAATCACCAGATAGAAAAATTAAAGGAGGACTTAATATGTTGCTTATCCGAGTTGAGTGGTAAAAATAAAAGCATTGGAGAAATCCAGAAGGAACTGGAAGACTGCCGGCTCTTATTGGAGGTAAAGAACGAAGAGGTTTTTGCTTTAGATTTGGTGTTGAAATCTGAATTTTCTGTTTCTTTCTCAAAGATGCGTGATGAAAACATGAAGTTGGGAATGTGCATCAAGCAAGCTGAAGAGAAAAACATGTTGCTGCAACAGCATTTGGAAATGAGAATTACTGAGCTAAACCAAGTTCATGCTGACCTGAAGCAGAGATGTGATGACACAGCAGCTTTAACGGCCAAGGTTGAGTCTTTAAATTCTTTGAAGCAGAAGAAATATCTCGTTGATGACGATCTCAAAAAGTATAAAGAGATGCTCGTTGAAAGAAGGAGTTTCAAGGATGTACTTGAGGAGCTGAAGAAAGCATCAATTGGTAAGGAGGATTCACTTTCTAAACTTGAGGGCATCTGTGGACGATTTGGAGTGTTCTGCAGAGATGACATGAAATTGATGGATATGTTGGAGACAATGTTGCAGTCTTCTGAGGATATCGTTGGTGATCTTTTGGCAAGTGGTGGACTTGATGATACTACTTTTTCACCATCAAGAAAATCGTTTCATGCAATTTTTGATGAAAGAATTCCACTGACAGAGCTGAACTTTTAGGTTCTAGACAGCGGGAGAATCCGCCGAGCCAGAATGTCATGTTTGTTCAATATTAGTACTCCATTTGATCAGGCCATTCTCATTAATATCCTACGAATTCTGGGACGTTCCTCCTCAACAAGAAGAATGTCGCTTCAACCAGATGAAGTTAACACAATGTAGGATGTAATGATGTTCTTATCAACTCTCCATTGCCTGATTTGTGCATTTTCGATTTTTTATGTTCTTCAATGCCATTGTCTATATTTTGGTCACATAACTCGTTTGTACTGTTGAAATGGTTGTGCTCATAAGTGATATCTTCTGATTCATAACCAAGCTCACATGCACGCTTTGGGATCTAATTACAATACCAAAGCCAAACAAGTTCCAATAAATATATGTCAGTAACAAAAGGGTAAAGGGTAAAGGGGATCATGAAACGTCTCGAACTCTTTTTCCTTTAAAATGTGTTGGAATTTTTTTTCTTTTAAACAATCGACCGAATCTATATATATAAATATATATTTTTACACCAATTAAAATAAATTCACTATCTATTTTATTTAAAATACAAAAATGCAGTAAAAGTCATAAAATCGCAAACGTCCAACCAAACCTAAAATTAGCATTTTTCGAAAATAGCACAAACATCTTAAATTCTCTCAAAACCACTCATAATCATAAACGCCATCAAAATATTTAAGGCAAAAACTTGTGTGAGACGGTCTCACGGGTCGTATTTGTGAGACGGATCTCTTATTTGGGTCATCCATGAAAAAGTATTACTTTTTATGCCAAGAATATTACTTTTTATTGTGGATATGGGTATGGTTGATCCGTCTCACAGATTAATATCTGTGAGACGGTCTCACATGAGACCTACTCAATCTTTAAAGTACTGTAAAATCATCATTGCGCGAAAGAACTAGCAATGCATAGGTCCTCGAGTTAGTTCATCATTCACTCAGCCATTTCAGTCATTCAACCCTCCTGTCTCAACATCAAAGTCCTCATCTGCATCATTCACACCAGTGAGTCAATTGACTCAACAAGCCTTAACCATAAAAACAAGTAATACTTATACATTTACATGCCACAACGAAAATATTTTTAATAAAAATAGTTTTTCATGAACATACATAAACTTAAACCTTTCCTTTCATTATATAAATTTTCTTTCATCATATACATATACGTTTTCCCCTTAGATGAATTTAGGTAATTAATTGTGACTTTCGTATCAGCTGTTAGTTGATTGATCAATCTTATGTATTACCATGGTACCAGACGCTGGGGACATTAGCGACATTCTCACATGTCAACTGAGCTTTAGCCTTACATGTCATCGTGTCATTTCGTATTCATATTCGTGTTCGTGTTCGTGTTCGTATTAGCACAATCAAATCACCTCCTTCAAAACATTTTATCATATTCATCACTTATAAAATTCATTCATACAACATTTTCTTGAAACCAAACATGCAACTTATTCTTTAACATTTTACAATTTTCATCAGAATATTCCATAACCTTTTACATTTTAACGTTCGTTACTACATTCCATAACCTTTTACATTTTAACGTTCGTTAATGATCATTTTGCCCCTGAAACCCTAATTTTCCCAATTTATTCTTTAACCTTAAAACAACGATCTGAACCCATCCAAACTTATCATAACACCTTAAAATAACACCCATAAACATTTTTTAGACGTAAACTTAAGCTCCTTAACTAAATTCGTAATTCGTTTTATAACTTGAATCGAAGTCCCGATTTTAACCCGAATTAACTCGAAACTTTAACCATAGCTTAACCACACCTAATCATACCCTATACAACCCAAATCAAGCCATTTAGAACCCATAGAAAAGCCTAGAAAGCTACTGAATTTTTTCCCTTTTTTTGAACCAAACCCTAGCTTTAACAACTCCCAAGTTCCTTCAATCCTAGGCCTTAACCAACGTGACCAGCCCCTAATCAGCCATCATAGGACCTAGACCGAACTCTTAGGAACATACTGGACTAAGCCCTACAGGCCATGCACGAGGACGTGCATGGTTCTTCCACTCTTGCACGTGGCCAAGTCATTCGGCTACCCTCCTAGTAGGGGTGATCACGGTGCGGTTTTGCGGTTATTTTAAAAAAATTCAAACCGAATTGCCATATGCGGTCGGTTAGTATTTTGAAAAATTAATTGCGGTTTTACATGAAAAATTAGCCTTGCGGTTTTAAGCGGTTGCGGTCGGTTTACGGTTTTTTAAATGAAAAATATTAGAACATATATTCTAATTTATTTGAAAACAACAACAATATATTGTCTTCAAATATAAAATATAGTTCAAAACATATAAAAATCAAAATTGATAAAACAATAATCAAGATTCAATACCAAGGTAATAATTTAACAACACAACACATTCACAACAAAAATGACATTTACACTATTTTATCTTTTTTTTTTTTACTTTCAAACTCCAAACAAAATATTGTAACAAAAGAAATAAATATTTAATAAAAGACTAATATGAAGAATAATTAAGAAAAAGATAAGTTTTATTTATAAAAATAATAATTTTGAATAGAGTTGTGATATAATGAATGATGACTTATTTATAAGAATATGTTATGTACAAATTATTATAATTTTAGGCCTAATATTATGACAAGCGGTTTCGGCGGTGCGGTTTGGTGCGGTTTTTGGCCAAAAAAATAACCGAACCGCGTATGCGGTGCGGTTTATGATTAATATTTTTAATCGCGGTTTTTATAAAATATTATGAAAAACGGTGCGGTGCAATTCGGTTCGGGCGGTTAGTAAAAAAATTTGATCACCCCTACCTCCTAGGCCTTGCCCTAGCCTCCTCTCAACCCATCCAGGACCACATAGCGACCATCTTAGGACCCTTGAACACGCCCCAACCGCAGCATGCAGCCGCATCCTTCAAAATAAGAAAAGCTTCGAAATAGCAGAATGTAGGAGAGTGTTTTTTTTTTGGATCTACCTGAAAGACTTGAGGCTGCCTCTATTTGGCACTCATCAGGACAGTTACGGCTGGCCAAAGGTCTGGCTAGCTGAAACACCAAAGGTCAAC
Source organism: Primulina eburnea (assembly GCF_022965805.1). NCBI lineage: Eukaryota > Viridiplantae > Streptophyta > Magnoliopsida > Lamiales > Gesneriaceae > Primulina > Primulina eburnea. The sequence goes on from NC_133113.1 coordinate 3,087,127, forward strand.
TGAAACTGTCCCAGCTGAAGCACCAAAGACCATTTCGAAAATAAAAAAAGCTAGGTAAGCGTTGGTGGGAAATTTTGCCTTGATCGGTCCGACATTCGACGCGCCCAGGTCGCGCACGTACGCCTGCACACAAGTCAAGCCTTTTTCCACTGCAAATCGGGCCCTGATTTGCACCCCCCCTGCGCCTTTGCGCGCGAAAGAGAGCCTCTTGACCAATCATTGTTACACCTCCATAAAGTATAACACAATATAAACTCACCAAGGCTATATTCATTTTCCAATGTGGGACATTTCCCACTTGCCATCTACTAAGCCTTGTCCAATTTCTCATTCAAAGAACAAGCCCAATAAGCCTAAGTCCAACAAATTCTATATGCGAAGGGACGTTGCCGGAGAGACGGTGAATCCTTGCTGCGTTTTCTTCCTTCAAAAACCGATGTGTGCTTCAAAAACGTGGGTGTGTGCGTGGCCATGTGTTGCTAGGGAGAAACCCTAGGTTTTTGGTGTGATATGAAGTGTTTTGTAGTTTAGAAACTCCATCTTTTGATATAAATAATTGAGTAGAAAGCTAGGCCCAATTACTTTGGTATAATATGTCCATTATAATGTAGCAAAAATATCTTGTTTAGGAAAATTTGTGAAAATATTAATCGAACATCCAAAAAGTCCATGTTTTCTTCGATAATGTGTTTAAAAAAACGATTCAACATGGAAAAATACCTCAAAAGACACTATTTTCGAAAATTTCATATTAAATATATTTTTATTTATTAAATAATTAAAAATAATTTTGTAATAAAAATATTTTCCCATTTCAATTTATGGTCTCCGTTCTTCGGTCGCGTCTCAAATAACCCTTAAAAGCATTGTTTTATGCATTCTAATATAAAATCACATTTTAAACTTGTCTATCATATTTAATTAATGCAATTAAAATAATTTAATTAAATATTTTCTATTTTTTTTATATTATTTGCATGCAGTTGGATTACATTATCGCATTTTGTACTTTATCTATCAAATTTTGATTTGAATGTTAAATGAGATGGGATTTCAATATAATTGGATTCTTTTTAGAGTGGGTCTCATGTGAGACTGTCTCACGGATCATAATCTGTGAGACGGGTCAACCAGACCCATATTCACAATAGAAAGTAATACTCTTAGCCTAAAAAGTAATACTTTTTCACGGGTCACCCAAATAAAAGACCCGTCTCACAAATACGACCCGTGAGACCGTCTCACACAAGTTTTTGCCTTCTTTTTAATGTTAAAATATAAATTGCAATTCAATAATATGCAGAGATGATATAACAGAGCGGTTCAATCATTTTTTCAATAATCTATTTTCCAAAAAAATCGGAAAAAAATCAATTACTAACTTTTTAAAATTTGAAAATTCCAAGTCTAACTTTATTATTGTACTTAGATTAGAAATCTGCATCGCCTGTGCTCTCATCATCACTAATAAAAGTCGAAAACGAAATTGGAATGTTAAACAATTAGCTGATATTTTCCTTTTTGATTTATACTCGCGAAAGATATTTTATACGTATATTTATTGGTCTGTTTGAAAAAATCTAATTCAGAATAAATTTCGATATTTCAAATTCTTTTTAGTAATATCTCAAATTAATATTTTAATCCAAATACAACATAAGATTATTCACAAAAATTCATGTGAGACGGTCTCACGGATCACTTTCGTGGGTCGAATATCTTATTTAGGTCATCAATGAAAAAATATTACTTTTTATACTAATAGTATTACTTTTTATTGTGAATATCGATAGAGTTGACCTGTCTCACAAGAGACCTATTCATTTAACTCATGCGTAGAAGTTTCGATGTGTTTGTATAAGACGACTGACTAACCATCTCACTGTAAAATTTAAAAATACTAATGAATTCCACATGTTTTTATTTTCAAGTAAGTTGATCGATCAATCATCTTATACATAACAAAAACCGAGAGTAGATCTCCGGCTTTAACGTGCATTGACTTACCCTTCCAGTAATGCCTGATCTTTCAATCTAGATCGTTGTCCTCATTTGATCATTAATGATGATTTTAGGTGTCACTTTTAAACTGAGTTTAATCAACTTAAGAATTATTTTACAATCACAAATTTTTTTATATTTTCACTCGAGAAAAAATTAATATCCCTTCTATAGAACTGAATTTTTTTATATAATGTTGGGTTTACTTGAAAGCCATTTAATGTCCACCAAAATTATATACATTTAATAGTTTTAAAAAAAAATGGTACTGATAATGATAAATAAAATCTAATGGCGGAGTTTGAAAATTAATGCAAATTGTCTACTAAGACCATCTCCAACCACAAAATCTATTTTGGTGCAAATTTTACACTAAAATAGTGCGATTTCTATACCAAATACAACATTCTTCTCCAACTCATTTACTTCAATTCTTACACCAAAATATTTTACGTATATTAATAATGAATTGTATTGTTATATTAATTTTTTGTATTTTTATTAAATTATATTGATTAAAAATCATTAAATCAAATTAGTTTTTAAATATTAATAATTAACATAAATAAATATTTTAAAACCAACAATTATTTTTTTAAATTTTTTATGATTAAATATCTAATTATTAAAAAATAAAATAAAAATTAAATTATTATTTAAATAATATTTATAATTTTTAATACAAATATTTATAATAATACAAATAAAAAAATTAAATGAAAAAAAATAAGACCCCTGCGCCAAATTTGGCACAAGGGTCTCCTCAGCGCCAGGGGTTTCTTCTGCGCCAAATTTGACGCAGAGGAAGGAGACTATTAACTCGACCCTACCCTTGCGGGCAGTGCCCGTTAGGGTCGATCCAACGGCTCGGATTTTTTCGAGTCATTTTTTTTTTTTTTTTACATGGAGGTGGGCCCGGATCACTCATATGGAGTGATCCGGGCCGTTCATTGCGCGTGCAGGCAGCTTGCACGGGTAGGGTAAATTCGATTGTGCATATACAGGCATTGCCTGAATCCATTGAAATTGTGCCACGTGGACTTTTTATTCCTTTTTATTTTTAAACCAAAAATAACAAAAAACAATAACTATGGTTAGGGTTTGACCCAATAATTCAAAAATTAATTCACTTCCCGCATACATCTTTCATTTTAGAATTGTAGACTACCCTTTCCCATTTCTTCTTCCGCTGTTCACACTTCTTCAACGTTGCGAGGTTGAACAAAAATTGGGACAAAAATTGGGACATCAGCTTCCTTTAAAGGTATAATTTTTTACAAGAAGTGGGCGAGTTTTTGAATTCTTCACTCGTTCTCTGTTGTATTACTGTACTGGTTATATTCTATTTCATGAATTTTATAATGTTACCTTCATCGGAAACCCCCCCTCGATCTGCATTTGTTATATAATGTCTTCCAAGCAACAGCAGAGTAGCTCTGGTTGTGATACCGAAGAAAGGAAGAGGAAGCCGAAGTTAATATCAACGCTGGTCAATTGAATAAAATTTGGGACAAAATTATTTTTATTTTTATCAACAGATTTTTGTTCATGAACTGGAATCAGTGAATAAATTATTTTTATTTTGGGAATGCATATTTAAGGCATTGAGAAGATGTAGTAGATGATTTTATAGAAGTGGTTGCAATGTGTTGTTTTATTGAAATCGTTCGTTGTATAAATAACTGGTATTATTCATTTTTTTTTGTTTTTTCAGATTGCATAGTTGGAATATGGAAGATAACGAGCCGATTTCACTCGAGGAGTTGGACGGAAACTACGATGAAGAAGATGACGAGCAAACTGAACACCACGTGGTTGAAAACTTTGAGGTACAAAATGAAAATTCGGTTGTTGATGTTTTGAAGAGTAAACTACTAGTGGGTACGGTTGTGAATAGTGTGGAAGATGCTATTTATTATATTGTCAATATGCACATGCCAAATGTTTTAGTGTGAGGAAGGGTGACCAACGATGTTTTTCTCATACTAATGAACTTCAGTCCAAAGAATTTATCTGTTCATGCGAAGGTTCAAAATACGAAGGAAATTCTAGTAAAAGGATTCTAATTTATCAAAAGTTGATCACTAGAACTAACTGCAAAGCGAAATTGAAGATCACAAGGGAAAAAGAAAGTGAATGGCGGGTGAGTAGATTTGTGGAGGAGCATAACCATGAAATGTTTGCATCTGATCAAAATCACTTGTTGAGATCGGCACGCAATATATCACATGCAAAAAAATCGACTTTAGAAGCCATGGTAAATGCTGGAATATCTGTCTCCAATGCTGTTTCTTTTATGGAACATGAAGCATGTGGGATAGAGAATTTAGGTTTTATCAAAAAGGATGCATATGATCATATCAGTCGACTGAAAAAACATACAAAAGTTGAGAATGGAGATGCCACTGCGCTTATTAAATATTTTATAGATAAGGCGAATAAGGAGAATTATTTTTACTGGAATGTTCAGTTGGATGATGACGATAGAGTGATGAACTTTTTCTTTAGGGATTATAGATGTGCTGTTGATTATGAATTTTTTGGTGATGTATTGTCGATTGATACGACCTACAAAACAAATAAGTATAATTTGATTTGTGCTCCATTTGTTGGTATCAATCACCATATGCAAAATGTTATGTTTGGTTTGGTATTTATGTCAGATGAGACCGAAAGCTCTTTTGAATGGTTGTTTACAACATTTCTTGATTCTATGAATGGAAAGCAACCGCAAACTATCTTCTCAGATCAATGTCAAGCCATGATGAATGCCATTGAAACGGTTTTCCCAGATTCACATCACCGGTTATGTCAATGGCATATAAATCAGAATGCTCCTTCACACTTTGGTAGTTTAAATGGTGATTCAAATTTCAAGAAGTTGTGGTATAAATGTATGAATTGTTTTGAATCTGAATATGAATTTTAGGCAACATGTAAATACATGATTGATACATATAATTTGGATGGTCATAAGTGGTTGAATGGGATGTACAGAATCAGGAAAAAATGGGCGACTGCTTTTAGTAATGGGAAGTTCAGTGCGGGACTATTGGCTACTTCGAGGAGCGAAGTCACGAATAAGGTTTTAAAAAATACAGGCAATAAGATGAGTTCTTTGTATGAATTTGTGCTTAATTATACAAAGATTCAGAAAAATTGGCGGTCGAAAGAGAAGATAGAGGATACTCGTTGTCGTCACGGTAAGCCTCCACAGATTTTGAAAAACCATCCTTTGTTGATTCATGCTGCTGATGTTTATACAATTTCTATTTATCAGTTATTTGAAATTGAATTGGTGAATTCTTTGAATTGTAAATCTCTTGAACCACCAGCTTGTTTTAATAATGATTGGAATTGGATTCAGATCAAAGTAAAATCTCATGATGAAAACTCAATGGTTAGGCATGTGGTGTTCAATAAGCAAAGTCATGAGATAAAGTGCAGTTGTTGTAAGTTTGAGACAATGGGCATTCTGTGTAAACATGTTTTGATGGTGTTTAATTGCATGGATGTCAATGTTATACCCAAGTGCTATATTTTGAGGAGATGAATGAAGAACATAAAAAGTCGAGTTAGCACCGATTTGCAAGAAAGTGGCAGTGGTGGTGATGGTTGTGCTCATGTATCTCAGATGGAATTTGTCAACCTAATAATGGGATCGGTATATGATCTAAGTCAATTGAGCAAACCCTATGAGTGTGCGAGAAAAACATTATATACATTGGTTGACACCGCAAAAGATAAAATCTCCAATCTTGTGCAAAATTTGAGTATAAACGAGCAGCGTGATGATGATCCGAGTGAAGATGAAATAGGCGAAGTATGCATTCGTAACCCTCTTACTGCAAAAGCGAAAGGGATTACAAATGCAAATATTACACGACACTGGGATCGTACGAGCAAAAAGGGAAAAGGTAAAAGGAAAGGAAAAACTGAAATCTCAAGTAAGTATTTATATACAATTTATTTTATTCATCTACATGATCATATTATACACTTTATGTACTAGTTGATGTTTATATTGGTTTGAACGCGCTACATGAAATAATAGGGAAAAAAAGGTCAATGTTCAGAAGATGGCAACAAAACACGGGAAATAAACTTCATACAATCACTATCGCAAAATCAGTTTGCATCCCCGCAATTTCCATCTGTATCTGGGCACAATGACCAAATGCAATATTCAAGTGAAACGGTAACTTAGTTTTTTTTCCATAATTGTATGCATATTTGTATTACATATTTTTTGATATTTAAAATGCAGGTAGGTTATACTAATTTTTTTGAAGCTTCTCAAATTAATTTACCATCTTATTCGTTTGGGGCTCCTCCTACATCACAAGGACATCAAGTAAGGACTGTTGTAAATATCAAATAAGTATTTTTTACAAATTTATATTTGATTAAATTAAATTTATGTTGTTTAGGGATTTGGTCATGAGAATTGAAGGAAGATTGGGGGGACTCCAAAAGCAAAGAGTTTATAACTTCTCAGTAATGCTTTGGCAGAATCTTTGTTGTTGTATCAGAAATTGTGGTCACAAATCTCCTTTTCTTTTCTAGGCTGTAATGGCCAATCGTAGTTCTTATGAGTTTGTAATTCCTGATGGTTGAATGAATTCCGATACAATTAACATCAATTCAATGCTCGATTATTCTACTGCTTAGTGCTTCAAATTAAATGAGATTGTCATTTATTGTTTCCGTTGAGCAAGGTTTGATAGAACTTTGAAAAATGGGCATCTTGAACTAGCTATGAGAGAAATATTCACTGAAGTATATGTTATCATATAATGGAGAGGACGCTAATATTCTAAGGTTTTATAGGAGCCTTGTTGCTGTGATTCTGGAATCACTTGCCGATATTCTGTCACAAAGATGTGTGAAGTGTGAACCAATTAATTTATTCCTTTGTTTTAGACCGAGTTTTTATGTACCAAGAAGACCATAATTTAATTGGTTATTCCGTTAAAGAATTGTTAGATGCTAAAACAAAATTTTCAGAACTGTACACGTGATGCGTTTACATATGAAGAAACAACATAAAAAATAACATAAGAAACATCTCATTAGTACATTGAGAAACAACTAAGAAACAACATAATAAAAATCACAACAGTACATTAACAAACTAAGCCAACATGTCAAAAGAAATAAACACTAGACATCATCACTAATTTTCAGAGATTCAAGTATTGCTTTGAGCTCTTCAGAAATCTCAATCATTTTTAAGGCATTTTTCTGCTGCTCACGGGCTAGGTCTGCCTGAGCATCTATCAATTTAGCAATTTTTTCGTTATGTTTGGCTTTTCTACTAGAATTTTCGGTGGACGTTGAACTTTCAGTGGACGTCGAACTTGAAGCGGCATAATGTTTTTCCATATATTCTTCAAATGCTCTCAATGCCTCTGCTTTACTGTGATATCTCTTGTAGGAAGCCCCACGAAATCCATTTACTTGCACTTGTGTCTCTTCCCAACGATCATAAACACCAGGTTTTTTTCCAGCAAAAACAACATACGTTTTTACCTAAATTTTAAAAACATTTTCAGATAAAGTCAATACTAAGCATGAATAAATTTAAAGTTTGGTAGTATAGTAATGTAAACACGAACATAAAAAATTTACCATCTTAGCAAGTTAGCTTTGCTGTACACAAATCGTTTCGACTCAATCCTCAAAGCTGCATTTGCGATATGGTATGAGTATTTCCTAAAAGAACCAACACATGAAAAAGACTTGGACGCACCCCAATTCGTCTAGAGCTAGAGCCACTGCACAAAAATTAGGAATACCACTTCTCATTACCTGAGCAAAAAGATTACAAGAGTCACTTCACGACAGAACAAATAGGAACTGGCATTGAGATTGTGAAGAAAATAAATGAAATTTACGTGTGTGACGTAACTTTGCCAGTATGCTATGCCACATGGATTCTTGTGTGCGATCAATTTTAAAAAATTTAAAAAGGAATTTGAAGTATTCACATGGTTCTCAACATATAAATTCAATGTTCTCCAAGATAAGAATATTGCAATCTGGAAATATCAACTTTAGTTGTTTATTTGTCATAAAGGATAGATTGCTGCATATACAAACACGCATACACACAGTTCGGGGAAAAATAGACAGGCAAACTGAGAAGACATGCTAAAACTTAAACAAGTATACACAATCAAGGTTCAATAGTATGCATCCAGGGCCCTTAATTATATAATTAGAGAATACACTTGAGTGACATCATAAATTCCTCTGCCTCACATACTAGTAAAAAAGCGGATATGAAGTCGAAACCGAAGGAGATAAAAGAAAATGAAAAGCAGCAGGGATAAAGCACAAATACATTCAAGCACAAAGAAAATATGTGCTTCACGATCAGTATTCATGTTTTCCTTGTACCTGCAGCAAGGTACGATGGAAGCGTTGCTAATGGCGGAGCACGGTGGAAGCCATGGAAAACAACTAGCGGCGCAGGCAACGAAGAGGCGACACACGGTGGAAGCGTTGCTAGCGGCGCATGGTGGAAGAGGCGGCGTCCGATGGAAGAAGCGAAGAAGAACAAAGGTAGATCAGCTTCAGATCTACGAAGGAATTCACCGTCGATTGTGTGGTGTTGAGGGAATTCACCAGTGGGTAGATTTCAATTTAATTAACCATGGTACGGTTTGGGCTTCAAAGTGGTTATTTGTAGCGATTTTCTGAAAAGAATTTTTTAATAAAATTAAATGCCACGTGTCGAAATTTCACTGGATTCAGGCAGTGCCTGTTTAGGTATAATCGAATGAACCCACGGGTAGGTTGAAACAAACCGAAGGAGACTGTGCTATTTTGGTGAAATAGTACAACCTCCATTGGAGGAACAAAGACTGCACCAAAACATTTGCACCATTTTGATGTAGTCTTGGAGATGTTCTAAACATGGTAGACTAAGAGGCAAGCATATACATACAAAGTGGCACCATTGAATTTCCTTTTCTACCCTCATCGTTTCCGCTTTTTTTCCGATAAAAATTTATGTGAAACGATTTCACGAGTCATATTTTGTGAGACATATCTCTTATTAAAAAAAATATTACTTTTTATATTAATATTTTTTTTTATAAAATTGATAAAATTGACTCGTCTTATAAAGAAAAAATTCGCTTGAAATTTCTTAGAAAGATACCTGCTCCTTTCTCCCCAAAACCCAGGCCCTTTTTCGTCAGTTCGCGAAAACCCCCCAATTCTCTTCCTCCTTCCCACTCTCGAAATTATCCTCTTCCCATTTCAAGCTGCTCCAATCATACAGAAATTGTGCAAAGACGGGACATTGACCCAGTAGAGAAATGGAGCACCCATTTTTTCCGACGACCACTACGCGGGCGGAGGCGCTGCGGTGGCTCACAATCTCGGAGAAGCTGCTGTCGGCGCGTGATCTGATGGGGAGCAAGTCTTTCGCCACGCGGGCACGTGACTCCGACCCCACGCTCACCCCCGCCGACCAAATTCTCGCTATTGTGGACACGCTCCTCGTCGGAGACAGCCGGATTGGGAACAACCAGCAGGACTGGTACTCGATCCTCCGCCTCACGCCGCAGCAAGGCCGTGATTCTGAGCTTATAGCTTCACAGTACCGGAGCCTTGCGCTTGTCCTCAATCCGCAGAGGAACAAATTCCCTTTTGCTGAGCAGGCTTTTCGTCTTGTTGTTGATGCTTGGTCAGTTCTCTCGGACCCTTCAAGGAAAGCGATTTACGATAAAGAACTCGCCTTTTACTTTCAAACGGACCCTTTTCATAACCCCATCCCCACATTGCCCCAGAACTTCATGTTCTTCGGGGCCAGCGGTCCAAGTAACGTAGCTCCACCACAAGTTCATGCTGGTGGAAGCAGTGGCGGTGGTTCAGTTCATTTTCCTCCTCAAGTTCAACAGTTACACACGGCACAGCAGCAGGTCGATTCAGTTAGTGTTGGGGCGACCCGCGAACAGCAGAATTTTATGAGTTTTGCTTCTCCTTCTAATTTAGGTTTTGGGTCTCCTTCTGGTTCTAAGTCGAGTCAGGAACCGGTGTACCAGCCGACACAGCCAAGCTATACTGGCTTTCCTGCTGGTAATGTGGCTTTTGCCTCTTGGTCAACCCAGGAGCAGGTTAATAATAATAAGCAGAAAGAGCCATTGCAAGATTACTCAAGTGTTGATGATAAAACTACGAATGATGCGTATGCTAGTGAAAATGTAGAAGATGGAGTGAATGAGGAAGAAATGGAGAAAGTGGGTGTGCAAGAGGAGGGAAATGAGGGCGATTTGAGCTTTTGGACGACATGTCCGTATTGCTTTTATGTGTATGAGTATCCTAGGGAGTATGCCGATTGCACTCTGAGGTGCCAGAACTGTAAAAGGGCATTTCAAGCAGTGGTGATTCCACCACCGCCAACTGTTGATGGGCAAGAGGGGTACTTCTGCTGCTGGGGCTTTTTGCCATTGGGTGTCTCGATGGAGAATTGGGAGAAAAATAGGGCTGCAGCTTCAACATGGACTCCATTTTCGCCTATGTTCTCTTTCCCCGGAATGGGTCGTGGAAGGGGAAGGGGAAGGGGAAGGAATAATTCAGGTCCGAGGGTTTACTACGATGATGATGATGTTTTAGTGGAGTTCTCGGAGCCAAGTGATTCAGATGATGGCGATTGGCAGGATAAAAATAAGATTAAGAAAAAGAAAACGAGTAATGTAAAAGGAAGGGGTTCAAGTGGGACGACCAGCAGAAGTGCTAAGAATTTGAAAGTTGATAAAAGTAATACTGTTAATGCGGAAGATGGATTTGTATCTCCAAACGAGTTAGAGGTGGCAAATAAGACGACAGGTGAGCCTTCTAAAAAAGGAGCAATAAACAATGCTCGGAAGCAACCTGGCAGGGTTGCCAAGAATTTCGGGAAATTGGATTTGAATGTGGAGTTTAGCAATGAAACTGAGGAGACTGCAGCACCTAGGGAGAACCAAGGGAACGGACCAGGACGTGGGGAGGATGATAACATAGAAGGCATTGGTTTTTTCGAGGGTCTTGATGAATTTCTTAGCAGTCTTCCGATTCTTAATGTTGTAGGCGATGACAAGGTTGTCAAGGCTTCGTGATAAAGTAGCACCTCTGTCAGCTGTAACTTTTAGTAACTACGAGGTTTATGATGGTTGCACAGCGTAGTAAGCCTGTCTTTTGTGCTGTAATTTTTAGTAGTAAATTAATTAGATCAACTTGGATATTTCTTTCTTTATTTTCTGTTATGGTTCAATTTGATTATGTATAGTACTTGTCTCGTTTAGACTTATTTTATGGCATCCCAACTCACATGAAACAAAAAACTTAGTTGCATAACACATTATTTTGGTTGTCTATTTGCATTTCATGGTGTTGCTAATCAAATTTTGAATCATATGTTTATGGTAATATTGTTCTACATGTTCTCAAAATATAATGTACTTGACGCTATTTGGTTAGGAGATGAATCCTTGTTGCGTACTTTCTATTAGCATATAAATTTAACCTTTTTAGGCATGATTTGTGTTTTAGTCGTGAAATGTTCTCCCCAGCTTATTCCTTGGTGGCTTTAGTAGTTCTATCTGTTTAACGAATTGTTTAAGTAGCTGGGATTTTTAACAGACTGACTTGTGATCATAATCTGTATTGGTGTAATTCTATTGTTTGAACCTGGATTTTGTCCCTTGCAATCTAGGTCTATCGTGGTAATAGCACGAATTTGGTACTAGTTTTTCACTTTCTAGTCATGTAATTGTTTAGTCTCCGAATCTGTTGTATCTGGATGTTCGGATGTGTTGGTTGGTGAAAGTGAGTAGTTATTTTCGGTGAAAAGACAATGTGCTTAATTTTATGAAGTTGAAGTTAGACAGTTGGTAGTGCTGCTTGAAAAAAGAGAAGTGTTATCTTTTCTTCCATCTATAACTAGTTATCTGTTATGTTTCTATTCTACTCAGAGATCTCTGTGTGCAGCCACGACAGCTTCAGGTTTTCAACTCGTCGAGATTTCAATTATATGGTGTTTTTTTTTTTTACTTTTGGTGATTTTTCTTTGAATGTTTCCCTGATATGCAGATTGCAGAGAGCCTCTGTAACAGAGGAATATGTATCCTGCCATAGTTTGGAGTGCAAATGACACCCCTTTTTCACAACTGGAAATTTGTAACTGATAGGGTCGAAGGAAACTACTTGTCCTAAGAAAGATGATACGAACCTATACTATCTGAACCCGAATTTTCTAAATCAACTTACTGTCAAAACCAATATTACTAAAAAAAGAAAAAAAAAGAGCAAACATCATTTAGGAGGCATGAGTGATGAGATTCGTCAGAAAATATAGCAGCTTTAGTTGTGCTGCTACTCTCGAATAATTCATGATTGCTTTCACAGGATAAAAATGTAATTTTTTTCAACCAATTTCAGGTCTTGGATACGCTAACCATGACAAATTTTAGTACAAAAGATGTGTTCTACCCGATATAACATCTACCTTTCATTTGATGTATAACATTGCAAAATATATGAACCCTACATCAAATAAATAGCTATGATCCACTGGGTAAAACAGCATAGCATTCCCACTAAACCATCTATCAGAAATCCCAAAAGAGAAAGCCTTAATCAAAGGTCGGCTTACTTACATGAGTGCATGCAAAAATTTGTATATGGATGAAGATTGAAATGGCTTATGTTTTAAAATTTTAAGAGTTTAAAAGTTTTTTTTTCTTTCCAAAAAAGTTAATAGAAATAGAAGCATTGAATTCTATTTTAGACCTTCTGATAAAATCGAGGATTGAAATTAACTCAACCACAAAAATTAACTCAATTTTAACATTATATCAAAACTAATACCCTACTGTTATGTGGTGGACTGTCTTTATAGGCTACCCGATAATATCATGTAAACTTTATGTTCTAGTTGTTCATTCCTGGGCATGAGCGTGTATGTTAAATGTCACATATCAACTTGATTAAGTCCTTGAGAGTTGTATGTAGAGACTTGAACCTCTCCATTTGTGATAATTATTGAGGTTGAGTTATGTTCAAATATTAATCTTAACATGATATCAGAGATGTTTCGATATTGACGCAAACTCACTATTATGTATTGGACTGTCCTATGAGCCACCCAATCTTGTATATTTTACGCTCCATATATTCATTCTTGGGTGTGAATGGTGTATTAAATATTTCGCATTTGCTGGATTAAGTACTTGAAAGTTGTATATATGGACTTGGATAATCCACCTCCTTAAGTGAACTTTTGGGATTGAGTTATATCAAAAGAATTTTCAGTATCATATCAAAGAATTCTCCGTAAATATTTAATTTTCAGTATCATATCAAAGAATTTTCTCGTCATTTTCAATTCTTTTACAAGATTACAAGTTTTAACTCTCTTCTCATTATCCCATGTATTTATTTAACTCATATTTAAAAAGTCAACACTACAAAAATTAATAATTATATAAATCAGGTGTATAACATGCAATATTTTATCATAATTTTCAATTTAATTAAAAAAAAATATGTCGAAAGTTTCCTAAAACTTATCTATTAATCATTTTTGTAAAACGAGAACAAATACAAATTAGTTGCTATAGGAGCCCACTCTGCCGTCATGCTGGTGCAAGCCCGGGCGCGAGACGTGATAGAATAGTGTCAAAGATGGTCACCAGGAAGGAAAACCGAGAATAAGTCCTATGCGAGGCAAATTGCTACGTGAGTAGGAGCCATCTCTTGAACTTGCGGAGAAAAGTGCTACATGACGGGAGCCATCTCTTGAACTTGTAGGAGCCACCTCTAGATTCCCGATGCTAGTGGATCAAGAGTTTAGGCAGCGACAAGACGTCGCATTCTGAAGGAGGGGTGATTGTGATACATCTTGTCCCACATGTTAAATTTAAAGATTTAAAATTAGTTAATAACAAGCTACAATAGACTTTTATAACAACTTGACTTAATCGTTTTAGTAAAATGAACACGGTTACGAAATAGCTGCTATAAGAGCCTATTGTGCAGTCCTGCAAACTCGGGATCGGGCACGTGCATGAGGCTTGACATTTTTTGAATCAACATAGAACAATATTCGATGAACGGAGAATGCTGTTGCATACCGGGACAAGCCACCCCAAAGGCTGGGGTGGGCTCCAGCCCAGGCTAGATTTTTGGGCCTACTAAAAAATATGGATGGATTAGCGACGATTTTACTACATCCGTCGCTAAAATTTTTGAATTTATTAAAAATTTTAGCCCATAGCCCACACTACAAAAAAAACTTATGGATTAACGACGGTTTTACTACATCCGTTGCTAAAATTACGACGGTTTAGTTCTAACCGTCGCTATATAGCGACGGTTGCGTACAAACCATCGCCGAGATCGGCGACGGTTTAATCAAAACCGTCGCCGATTTAGATCGACGACGGTGTTTGGAAGAGCCGTCGCTAGTAGCGACGCTTAGATATCTGTCCGTCACAACTAGCATTCAGCCACCCTCAAATTATTTCTTGGCTACGTCCCTGGTTGCATATTCACTACATTCTTATGATATTTCTTCCCCTTATTTTTTTTGTTCGTAAGCAAGAGAGTTTTTTATTGGTAGATATTTCTTAACTTTAATAATATTACAAGTTTTACGGTAAAAAAATACACATTGTCCCCGATAAAACATGATATTTGGACTACTGCTCGAGTTAAAATATATAAACTTTATATTACCATAATATATAAAAACACACACACCTCCCTTGAAGTAACATTCTAGTTCTGTCCCTGATTTTCTGCATTCAATTACGTCGGATCCAACATATTTTGTTACCATAATATATTACTTCGAGGCAAAGAAAGGAGGGATAAATTTAATATAAAAACTTTATTGAAAAAATTGATGGGACAAAGATTTCTCTCGTGTTACTTTACTCTTTTAGTCTTAGTTTTTATTGTTGTTTTTTCAATACAGCTCTCACTAATAGTGACCCACAATTAAAATGTATTATATTAGTATACTAAATTGTATCCTATTAATGTTCTATAAATATAATAAAGAACAATATTTTATATTTTAATGATTAAATTTTGTATTGAAAAATAATTGGATTAAATTTTGATGACATGTAATCCTTTTATTCTTTGATCAGTAAATTAAACATTCGAATTATTTATAATGTTTTCACAATATATAATATATATTTTAATTTTTTTTAAAAAATAAACTTGTGTTAATGTCCCTCCATATTATATATCTATATCCTTATCTATCCATCTATCTATCTATATCCTTTTAAATCTAGCAGTTTTAATTGTGTTTTTACCTCATTGTCCTTTTCTTCTTTCAACTTTTTAAGTATTATATCCTTATAATTATTATATTATATTATATTATATCTAACATATACATATAAATATACCACTTTCAATTGTGAATTTCCTTATATGTCCTTGTTCATTTAGGTTGCCAATTAAATTATTAGGTTATCTTAAAGGTTTTTTTTTTTTTTTTTTGTAATTCATTGTCCATCTTAAATGAATTTGGACATTAATACACATTCTTCTTTATTTCTTAAATTTTATGTCAAAAAATTTATTTATTTTTACATTTTCTTGTTCAATTAAGTTAGCAAATTAAATTAATATGTCTTTTTAAGGTTTTTTTGTGAATCATTGTCCAATTTAGATAGATTTGGACATTAATTCACATTCTTCTTTATTTTCTAAATTTTATGTAAAAAAATTATTTATTTACATTTCTTAGTCAATTTTTGTGATTCATTGTCCATTGTCTATATGTACTCTATTTAAGTTAATTTTAGTTTTGATTTTGGTAAAATTCACTATATTGTTAATTTTATTTTTATTGTTTTTTCCGTTTTGAATGATAGAAAAATATTTTTGTTGATTTATCATTTAAGAGAGCTGTATTATGTCGTGAATTGAAAAATGTCATATAAATAAGTAAATATATATGATTTATTGTCATTATGTATTTTTATGTATTGTGTTTTGATATGTTTACATTGATAAATACTTATAAACATGATGTTATTCAAACGACTTTAAACATTATCTAATTCTCGTGATTATATTTTTCATTATTAGTCATTTACGTGCATCGCACGTGTACATTCCTAGTCCTTATAAATATAGCAGTTTTAATTGTGTTTTTACCTCATTGTCCTTTTTTTTCTTTCAACTTTTTAAGTATTGTTATTTAATTATTAACTTACAAATATAGCACCTCATTGCCTTTTTAATATTTGTGTTTTTACCTCATTGTCCTTTTTCTCTTATTTATTAATATTCCAACACTTTAATTTCAACTTTTTAAGTATTGTTATTTAATTATTAACTTACAAATATAGCACCTCATTGCCCTTTTAATATTTGTGTTTTTACCTCATTGTCCTTTTTCTCTTATTTATTAATATTCCAACACTTTAATTTCAACTTTTTAAGTATTGTTATTTAATTATTAACTTACAAATATAGCACCTCATTGCCCTTTTAATATTTGTGTTTTTACCTCATTGTCCTTTTTCTCTTAGTTATTAATATTCCAACACTTTAATATTCCAATATTTTAAGTATTTACGTATTATTGTTTATTAATTGTGTTTTAATAATGTATTATTATTTTTTTATTAATATTACCTCATTGCCCTTTTTCTCTAAGTATTAGTTATTAATATTCCAACACTTTAATATTCCAATATTTTAAGTATGTACGGAAAAATTATAAATGTATATCCTGGTAAGTATTTTCCTCTACTCTCAACATACATGTATTTGTAAAACTTCTCAATTATCATTTACACCAATATAAATAATTCAATACAATGGAGTCTTTTTTCCCGTACGTTATATGAATATACATAATTTATACATTGTACATTGAATAGAAAGAGTAAATACACATAATCATTTTAATCACACATTCAGTTACGGAGAATGTGAGAAGTGGCAACTTTTGGAGTGGTTCAGTTAAGTTATAAATTACACATTCCACACTTCAAGAAACCAAAAGTTTTCCATATCATCTGCACGTGGTTTCACATATCACCTACAGATTATTATTCGCTTATCTAAACTACAACAATAAGATGGAAAAAGTTAAGCACACTTCACTCAAAGAACTCAAGCTAAACAACAGTACTGCAATTGCTGTTAAGGTTCTTATTCTTCGACAAGGATCCGAAATCACAACCAAACAAGGAAAGGTGATCCGAAAAATGATTCTCGTCGATAAAGAGGTTCATACTTTGATTTGCTACTGTTACTTTACAATTTCACATTTTCACTTGTGATTTACATTGGTTTTTCCTCATCGTGTTTCGTTGTGACTCATTCTGAATTACTTCATTATACTCTAAAAATAATCTGCATAATATTTATTTACTTGACTCTACGGTATTTTTGTAGGGGACACTTATTCATGGACTGATATTCTCGAATGTTATAAAGCAATTTCAAGGAATAATAGAGACAGGTAAATCTTATATCATCTATAATCCGTTTGTTAAGGTCATCAACTCGAATTACGAAAATGTTCACTCAAGTTTTGAACTCTTATTCCAATGAGGTACCGTCGTTACAGAGTTACCAGAAAAACTAGCAATACAGCAACTGCATTTGGCTTTCAGGCGATTTACTGAACTAACACCTCAACTAAGCGATAAAGAAAATCAACGTAAGCAATTATACGTATATTATTCTTACTTTTCATAGCTTTAAAATAATTTATCATTGTGAAAATCACCTTTTGCCTACAAATGTAATAGGTGTGCTGAAAAAGGTCAAGCAACTGATTGTTTTTACAGAACCAGAAGGTATCATGGGATACAAAAGAGACATATTGTTTTATTGGATACGACGTAAGCACAATTATATTATTTGTGTATGTAAAAACCTTTTGCGATCAAGCTAAGTATGTTTTCAATGCTAGGCTAACATCCATTAATATTAATCTATGGGACGACCTTGCTTTCAATGAGGGACAAATGATGAAGCATATGGAATTGAAGAACCCAACTATCATTTTTACCAATATGAGGATGCAAGAATACAACAGTAAAATTCATTATGTTCATTGTTTATTTGTTTGTTATGAACAAAACCCGTCAATTTTCGTTTTCTGATCTTCCTTTCTCTGTTCAAATTGTCATCGATTTTGTCAACACCTTGAGCTTCTATAGAACATGTGGGACCACGTTTGTCGATGAAGTGATTTAACTTAAACAAGACTTTGTAGTTTTTATTCAGCAATGCATCAACCGGATTTGTAATTGTGATATCAGGGCAAGCTAAAGGCAATAAGAAACAAAAAAGTTTAGATTTATTGTGATGATAAGAATTATTACCTATATGAAATAAGTTGTAATATTTTGTTGTTACTTGATTATGAATCTTTATGTAGTCTTCAACAGGATATCTAATTAATGCAACAACAACTTCTTCAAAGGATTTGCTAGGAAAATTTCAAATCAAACAAGAAAAATAGGGAAAATAACTTTTGGAGCATTACATATGTATGTATGCAAATTATACCGAGGATACCAATCAAGCCATTTGCAAATTATATTGAGCATACCAATCAAGTCAATTGTAAGAGCCTCTTTCAACTTTTGTGCTTAAAAAAACATAATTGCTCATAATCCAACGTTCCTAATATATTACATGAAATTTCATTATCATTAAGAAAAAAGTTAATATTAGTCAAACTCAGAAAATACACATATTCATGTATAGTCCTTTCAAATAAATCATACGTTTCACGTGCAACGCACGTGCTCCATCCTAGTATATATATATATATATATATATATATATATATATATATATATATATATATATATATATATATATATATATATATATATATATATATATATATATATTCATTGTTCAAATAGTAAATATTTAGATTTAATTGATCGGTATTTTATAGGTTT
The DNA here is from genome assembly GCF_022965805.1 of Primulina eburnea. NCBI lineage: Eukaryota > Viridiplantae > Streptophyta > Magnoliopsida > Lamiales > Gesneriaceae > Primulina > Primulina eburnea. The sequence continues at coordinate 3,106,083 of NC_133113.1, forward strand.
AAATACCAATCAATTAATATCATACATAAATAATTGAATTTTTTTTTGGGAAAATAGTTTTTTTCCACTAACTGGTCTAATTTTCGGTTTTGATCCATTAAGTTTTCAATGTTTAGTTTCGGTACATTAACTTTTAATTTTCGACTATTTTTAACGTTCACAAAATACATGACTATAAATTAAATTTACATTTATAATATGAGGTCCTATCCACCACATCACTTGCTTACACTTATATTCTCCATTAGCTAATCAATCTATTCCAAACATGCTTAAACGCACACAAAAAATGAAGAAAAAATACATATATCCCATTAGTATCAAATCACTAAACCCCACAGATAACTTAACCGGGAGATTATGAATCACAAGATTTTGTGGTCATATTATCAATGAGAAGTTGAACTAACACAAATTTTCCTACCAACCAAGCCAAACATTTTCCACTTCTCCACATTCCATTACTATATAAGTATCAGCATACTTTCTAATGCATAACTTGGTTAAAGATTGAAGCACTTAATTTAAATCTAAACTGAGCAATTTGTCTTTTGATAAAAAAAAAAATGGCTTCTAGCAACCACCCCACTGTTTTTCTTTTCTTGCTTTTGGCTTTATCTTCAATAATGGGAAACAAAATGCAAGCGGAGGCACGCCACCTCCTTGATGCAACATTGCAAAAACCTGAGCTGCCTGTACTTCCCAAGCCTGAGCTGCCAACAGTTCCCAAGCTTGAGATACCGACTTTACCGAAACCTGAGCTTCCAACGTTTCCTAAGCCGGAGCTGCCAACGTTGCCAAAACTTGAATTCCCAGAATTTCCTAAGCTGCCTGAACTACCAAAGCTCCCAGAATTGCTTAAATCCATATTTCCGGAAGTGCCGAAAGCTCCATGAGTTCATGGACAGGACCTAGCACTTGTATCAACATTATTTCCTGGAGATTAATTCATTTGTCATTGTGGTTTTTGTGTTTTGTCATTACCATTGTAAGTTCTTGCACTTGTGTATTTCACTATATAATGTACTTGTATACATATCATATGTTGTTTCAGTTTTCTCATGAGCCTATTGTGGTGATCAAATTAAAGCTGTGGTCTTTTGCTTTGTTTACTTGCATATACAAAATTTTCCATCTTTCAAGATGAATATACATCAAATTACACAAAGTAAAGAGTGAGAGATTCATTGTTTTATTCAATGAATCAGTATACTTTTTAGGCGAGGATTAAGCATCAAGCATGCCAAAAAATTTGGTCAAAAGAGAAAAAACACAAGTCTTTTAGTTTTAGTATTTCCACAAAAGAATTATCATTGATTTCTCCGAAAGAAACCTGTAAGAATTATATTGTTCCACATATACAAGTAAATAATAAAAATATTAATATGCGATGTAAAATCGTGAAGTTGTGTTTTATAAAAATTAAGTGTTGTGTCAAATGTTATAACATTTAAGACAACATGCAGCGGAATATTATATTTTGAAACATAAAGTGACTTTAAATAAATAGATGAACAAGATTAAATTTGCACGAGTATAAATACTTGTGCGGTGTCTCATGGCAAAAATTAATCACTAGAAAACTAAAACATTTACACAAAACCAATCACTAGTGACTAAGATTAAAATCAATTTCCTCAACATTGAGAAAATAAAACTTTCTAAAATAACCACGAGTATTAAAACGTCAAAAAGAAAGCAAAAAACGTGATGCCAAAAGAGGAGCCACGAAAACGATCTTCAACCAACTTCGTTACGGATGTTGTCTGTAGATGTTTCCAACATGTAATGCAACACTCGGTATCTACTGTGAGAACCTGAAATTCCAGCAATAGCAGCAGCTAGCAAATTTCAGCAGAAGCTAATATTTCAGAAGCTGGTGTTTTTCCAGCAGATTGGAATCCAGCAGCAGATAACAGATAAAATCCTGCAGCAGCAGCAGCACGAAATTCCAGCAAACAGTTACTAATTCAGACCATAACTTGTAACTGAAACATTTAACACGAAATAAAGATTGTTAATGTCAGATTATGGCCCTTAATTGAGAGGCTAACTGTCAGAATTTCTCCTATAAATATCACCCTCAAACATCTGAATTGGTTTACCAAAATCTTGAGTTATCACTAGAAATTAGAGCTAAGAGAGTGTATTTTCGAAGCTGTAAAATCCAGTAGCAAGGCAAGCAGATTTCCAGACTTCAACCGAAATTCTTTAAGCAAATTACTGTAAGTGGGCTTATGTATAAATATCTTGAAATCCGTTTGATGATTCCTGTTTTAAAGCAAAGTATTCCTGAATTCTGATATCTGACTTTGAAGCACTGAAACCTAGTGAACTAATGGTAGGAATATATATTCTGAACATTACTGATTACTGATTACTGGCCTCACCCCTTAGAGGAGAGAACATATAAGGGACTTATATCAGTTTAGCCATGAAATTCACTAACGTGCTCAGTGCTTACTTGCTAAATTTCTGATTACTGATTACTGAATACTGATTACTGACTACTGATTTCTGAGTACTGATTCCTGTTTTGAAAGTAAAAGTTTCTGTATATTCTTGAATTACTGTTCTGTATTAAAATGATTTTCGAAAACTGGGAGTTATTCCCGCCCCTGCTTACTGAGTGACAACCATATTACTCACCCACCAAATCCATCTCAGATAAGATTACTGAAGAAATGTTAGAAGAAGAAGAGCAGATCCAGTTCTGGGGCCGGTGAAGAAGACTGTTGTTTTCAGTTTATGTTTATTATTATTCCGCTGCATCTGTTAAGATACTGTAATATTTGGTTTTACATTTTCTTTGTAAAACATTAGTGATTCGAGTTGTATCAGACAATGAATTATTTCGTATTATGAATAAAAGACTGGTTTCTGAATTTTGTACTTCCGAGGCTTGTTGTTTTCGAATGAAAATTGGAGAGCAACGCCGGTGTCGACCAACCCCCGTCCCGGGGCGTGACATCTGCACTTTTCAAAACAGCACGTCCCTCGAAGGATTATTTCTCCGAATTTTTCACGGCGTGCATAAGTGCGTGTAAGTATGTATGATTGAGAGAGGAGAGCACCACGAAAATCTTCCACGAAAAACTATCTCCACGAAAAACTCTCTTCACGAAAATCTCTTCCACGAAAAATCCTACACGTGAACTCTCTGAATTTTTCTCTTCTCTTTCTCTTCTCTCTTCTCTCGAATCTCCAACTCTTATTTATAAATATCTCCTCTTCTATAATTTATCTTGACGGAAATCTATAAGATATGATATACAAGAATTCTATTAAAAACAAATCAATAATATCATATCATGTAAATCATTATCATAAATATTATATCTAGAAGATCTTTATCATAAAGACAATATCTAGAAAAGTAAAACTCAATATTCCACATAATCTTATCAATAGGAAATTAAATTTAAGAAAGATATTATATCACAATAAAATCTTAACATAATTATCTAGAAAGACAAAATCATAATTAAATATTAAATATCAAATCAACAAGAAAGAATATATCTTGAGAAATAAATTTAAGATGTAAATTATGTTTCCCTTCAAAACCCAATGAAAAATAATTTTGTGTGGAATCATACGGAAGTTATATGAGTCAGACAAAAAAGGGATGATCGAATTAGAGTAGGAGACAATGTGGACTATTTTGGTTTGTTGTATAAAGTGGAAATTATTAGTCTATGTTTTTAAGAATTCAGAATATGAAAATGTATACATTTATTCATAAACTTATTATATTTATATAACATTTTATTTATTACCTAGATAGTATAAAAAATCAGAAACTTTTTTTTTCTCATTTAAGCTCTGAGTGATCACTCATCACAATAAACCACACAATGCTTAATATTTGCTCTCAAACATCGCCACGTTTCTTGCATTTTGAAACTTTATATTAAAGTAGAGTCCACATTGAACCAAAAAATAATTAATAGATCGAGTCTGTGTTACAACGATAATGTTACTGCAATTAAGGCAATCGAACCGCACCTTAAGATTCAGAGTATTTTATCATGTATGATAACTTATACCTCTGTATTTTGATATAGTGGTTGAGAATCAGACTAACAACTTTTATCTGTTTAAGAGTCACAATTTAGGTGTCTAATTAGAGTTCTCCAGTTCGAATCTGGAGACTTTAAGATCGCACCAGCAAAGAAAAGTTGAAGTAACATACAAATTTTCCTACCAACCAAGCCAAAATGGTTTCCATTTTTCCACATCCCATTTCTATATAGACTCTTGATACCTAGTAATGCATATAACTTAGTTCATATCTAAAGCACACCAAACTTTGTCTTTGTATCAAACTATGGCTTCTAGCAACCACACTTCTGTTTTCTTTTTCTTGCTTATAGCTCTGTCATCAATAATGAGCAAAAGCATGCAAGCTGATGCGCGCCACCTCCTCGAAGCAACACTGCCCGAAATTCCTAAGCCAGAGTTTCCTTTGCCTCAAATCCCAACCTTACCTAAACCTGAGCTGCCCGCTCTGCCAAAACCGGAGCTTCCCTCACTGCCCAAGCCCGAGCTTCCAACGGTCCCCAAACCGGAGCTGCCGACTTTGACAAAACCTGAGCTTCCCACACTGCCCAAGCCTGAGCTCCCAACGGTTCCCAAGCCGGAGCAGCCCACACTGCCAAAACCTGAGCTGCCAGCACTGCCCAAGCCTGAGCTCCCATCGGTTCCCAAGCCAGAGCAGCCCACACTGCCAAAACCTGAGCTGCCAGCACTGCCCAAGCCTGAGCTCCCAACAGTTCCCAAGCCGGAGCTCCCAACTTTACCAAAACCTGAACTCCCGTCTGTACCCGAACTACCTAAGCTCCCAGAACTACCTAAACCTACATCGCCAGAAATCCCAAAAGCGCCATAAGCTAATGGACTGGACCTAGCAAGCCATTAGTTTTCAATTTCAAATTTCAGTCAGTGTGATTGATCCATGTTGTATTCTTGACTTTTCATTTTTATCATTCGTTGGTATTGTTTACAGTGTTGTTTTGTTAGGGAGATTAACACTCTACCTGCATACTCTGCTGTATTGTTGCACATTTCAAATTTCTTTGCATTTTGCTTCTTGTATTTCTTCCTATGTTCACATGCTCGCATTGTCCCATATTCTCACCAATGCTATTAATTTACAAGATCAAGATACATGAAGCCACATGAATCAGGTTTCAAATTCGCAACTTTGTTTTCTTTAAGGAACAACCTATGCGCATTTAATTAGGAGAGGCTACCGCCTACAACAAACTCTAAAACATCCATCCAAAAAGGGCCAATATAAACAACAGCGTATAATTTAGCTTTGTATAATTTTTCAAAATTTCAAGTCTCGGATCTTAAGTATTCCTTGTCGAAATTCCGAGTTTGTTGGATCATGAAGCAGAAACTTTTATACTTTTTCCTGGATGACCCAAATAAGAGATTCTCTCACAAATACGACTCGTGAGATCGTGTCACGCAAGTTTTTCCTAAGTTTTACTACTGCCTAGCACATTTCTGGAGTTAATAACTTGTGATGTTACCTACCTAAAAATTCTCAACTTTGGAAACGGGATAAAATGAACCTGCGACCTTCGGTGATTAATCATTTATTTGTAAAGATTCATTTTCTTCCTTAGATTTAGAAGAAAATTTTCAAATCTAAATCATAAGACTCATAATCAATTAAGAGATTAGAAATTTTATTTAATATTTCTTAATTTAATTCCAATTCATTTAATTTGTTTAATCTATAATAATTAGCTCTATGTCTTTTTATGGCATTTATAACATTCGATATCTTCAAAGGATTTGTTAGGATTTTGTTTGGAAATTTTAATTTCTTATAAGGTTTCTTATAAAATTCTTATTTTGATTTTTCTTATTGTATTTTAAATTTTTTGTAAATAATTTTTTATAAGGTTCGTTACGGTTTCCTAAGCATTTAGAAGGAGATGGTTTATTTGGATTTTTTTTGTAAATAATTTTTTAGGTTCGTTATGGTTTCCTAAGCATTTAGAAGGAGATGGTTTAAATTCAGAGTATCTTCTCGTTGTTGATTTATAAGATAATAGTTCCACCAACCCTTAATTTGGCCAAAAAAAACCAGCTGTGGGGACCCGGACGCTAATCATCTTCTTAATCATCTTTGGGGTTTAATTATCAATTAAGATATACAGGGTCTAAAATTTTTTTCTTTTTAAAATACACTCGCGGAAGGTAATGACATCTACGTAATATACATATCTGTATAAACTACGTTTCAGTACAAAAATATAATAATGTACAATAGTCTTTCAATTAATCTAAGGTTCGACTACTAAATCTCAAGTAATAAAACCTATCTATATCCAAGTCCGGAATCACCACGCTAATCTTGATCTCTCCTCTTCTTCTGGACCTCGATCCTGCCCCACCTGTTGTCATGCACACATACAAACAAGACAACAGCCGGATAACTCCGGTGAGATATAATTATCCCAGTATAAACAATGTAATCATGCAAGTATATAAAAGATATATAAAAGCATGAATTATATATTACCACATGTAGCATAATCAACAACATGTATCAATACAAGTCTGTAAATAAAACATGAATCGTAATCTACGAAACATAATTAATACGGATCTGTAAATCAAACTCTAGTCTCACTATCTAAGACTTGACTCATCTCTCATTCTAATCTAGGGATCCCAATCTAATTTAGACTTTGGTATGCTGTATCGAGTGTGTCTGAGATAGACGTCGATCTACATCTGAAGCTCGTCGATACACCGTAAGTCTAGAGTCTTATCGGTTCTGAGAAAGACTCGGCGGTTCTGCCCTAGCTAGGCTGTCAGCCCTAGACTCGGACTCCGACTCTATTCTAAGTCAATCCATTAACATATCAATCTGATAATCTGCAAATATCTATGCAATAAAATAAAGTATGTGATTTAGGGAAACTCAAGTCAAACCTAACTCGAGTTGTGCAATCCCGAATCAACATTTATTTATACCTTTATCTTCTCGCTCTGACGAAGACGAAGTCTCGTATTCTGATCTGTCCATACCCAGTCTGGCAATGACAATCATATAAATACAATATCAGTACATAACTTGAATCAAAACCTGTTCTGATCAATACTCAAATCGGTATATAATCTGATCAATATCTGAACAAAATACAATTCAATTCATGTCATCGATATCACAATACAATCTGAATCAATACTGAATCTGCTCAATCTAAATCAACTGATGTTTCGACGGTATAATAATACAATCTGAATAACCCCGTCACTCTGAACATCACCAATATAATACTGGACTTCATAATCAATACTGATATAACTCATAATCTCAACGATAACATAAATCTGATATCGAATCTCAGTTAATATCTTTCAAAAATCATAACAAATGCATACACAATATGTTCTTCAGTCCGACTTCAATTCTATACTGTCTACTGTAGCAGAAACATCATATCTGAATCATATGCAATTCTAGCAACATCATATTTTCAAAACATGTCTAAACGTAACAAAACTTACGTCCAAATGAAGCCTGCGTTGATAGGAACACGGTACCAAAGTCGGATTTCAATTCTGATTGACGGATCTCTCGTAAATTGAATTCTAAACTTACGAAGTAAAACTCCTCTCCAATTCCCTCGATTTCTTTCCCCTTTTCTGAAGATTTCGCATGCTGATATATATATATATATACATCTCGCGCATTCCAACAGACAAGTGGCGATTTGTCCAAATGCATGCCGCGCGCATATGCGCGCACAAGGCCGCGCATATGCGCCGGAGCTTCGGCCCGTCACCATCCGCTATTATCCTCTCGCGCATATGCGCGACGCTTCTCGCGCATATGCGCGAGATGTTCGACCTCGCACTCTCTTATTCGCGCATATGCGCGCCTTCAGTCGCGCATGTGCGCCATAGTTTCGGCCCTTCTCATTTATTTGGTGTATTTTCTTGTCTTTTCCGGTCCAATCTGTTCCGTCTATAATCATATTAATTATCACCAATAAATTATAATAATCATCGTCAAATCATTTCAGATTAACATAATAAATTTCTCGGGCCTTACACCAGCTATAAGGAGTTTGGCTATGGTTCTATCTTATGTATTTGTTTGTGTTTTATAGGCATTTGTTGCCATAGTAATTTGTTGTAAAACACTAAGAATATTATGTTTAGTCATTCCATCTATGTTGCAATAATAAATGGAAGATGCATTCAAACGAGATTGTGCTAATGGTTTTATCATTCCTAAATCTGGAACAAGAATAATTTGTAACTTTTGTGAAGACTGAGGACTAAAGTTTCACTAATATCTGAATAATTATTTAAGGCATTTATTCTAAGACTAGAGGTTGAAATTTCAGGAACACTTTGATCTATGGGTTGACTTGAATTGTTGGTTGTTGTTATCATTTTACTTAATTTATCTTGTGCTATTTTTATAAATTCAGAATTATTCTCTTTAATATTTAGAACACTATTTTCAGTAATTTGATATGGTTTAAAAAAATTGGGTTTTTGAGTTTAATATCTGTATCCGAGGTTTCTATATTATTTGTGGGTTGTTTTTGTATTTGTTTCTCTATCCTATCTAATTATTTTCCTATGGTATTTAGATTCGTATTTAAGAAATTATTTTGTGTTATAATATTTTTTATATTAATTTTATCATTATCTCCTGGATTTTCTTTTATAGGAATTAATTATATTTGTTGATTTTGTACTTGTAATTTAATTCTTTGTAAAAGAGGTTAGATTGAATTTTTCTAGAATCATTAATGGTTTCCTATTCTGGGGTTTATTTCTTATTCTAATAGGATTTACAAAGTTTGAAAATGGATATTCTAAGGAATTTTGAGAGGTATATATTTCAAATCAATCGAAGAATAAAATTAAATATGAATTTTATATTTATTTATAAAATCATAGAATTTTTCTTGAATATCTTTTCTGGTATCCATATTTTTTTCAAAAAATCATAATCATTTTTATTTATTATGCATAGCATAAAAATTATTATGTAGAAACTTTTTAGCTACAGGAATTCTTTTCTATAACATCAAGTTCATTAATTATATTTTTTTATTGAAGAAAATGTTGGACTAGTTGGATCTTGTTCGGATTCAAATTGTTGTTCTGGAATATTTAATTGTCTTCCTATCTAATTGTTGGTATATATAGGTCCAGGTATTTTCTAAAGTACCATCTACATTTTTTATTACAGAATTAGGTATATTTGAAGTATATTATATATCTAGGTTGGGTTTTATAAGGAGAGTTTATTTGTGATACTCTTCCTAGATCTATTGTATCTGAGTAGAAGAATCATCAGATCTACTATTATAACTACTTGTTCTATCAAAAGAAATTTTAACTCTTCCATCTAAATATTGGGTTATTTTTTTAATTGGGTGTTAGCTTCTTTTTGATCTATTAATACTGGTTTGACAATACCTTCTAAAATTGATTCTTCTGGAAGTGTTATATCTTTCCATTGAATTGGTTTAGGAATCATTGTATTAGATTTTCTCAAGTCTATTTGTAATAAAAGAGTTTCTCATTTTTACTATGAAATTTTACTTTTGTAGCAAAAGCAAAAATCATGGCTTTATAATGTATTTTAAAGATTAAGGCTACTGGAATTGAATTTTGAATCATATTATAATTACGAGTTTTTATTTGTAGGACTAAAGATTTTAAAATACTTTTATCATTTAGAGAGATTGAAAAATTTGGATAACAATAAAAAAGAAAGTGGTTCCCTATATAGAATTGTTTCTACAGAACTTAACAAGAAGTCTTCAAAGTTTGTGAATCTAGCATATCTTAATATAGCAAGGATAGAGATATTTAATCCTTCTTTTGTTAAAGGTTTTATTCTTACCTGGATTAATCCAATATGAAGGTATTTATAATTCTTATCTCTATGTTTTTGTAAAGAATTTTGGGAAAACAATTTATTGTTTCGAAAGATTTTGTAAGTTGGATATCTCTTTTTTCTGTTTTGATTGTAAAATCAATTTTGAAGAATTGATATATTGAAGTTTTATAGATTTATCTTTATTTATTTTAGGAATTTGCTAGTTATCAATTGATTTATCAAAATCTTCTATGACTATTTTTTCAATATTTATTATCCTTATATTATCATAAGAAGTTGAAGTAGCAGAGTTAAGAGAAGTAGATCTACAGAAAATTAAATTCATTTTATTTAAAAATTTGTGTGATTTTTAATTTCTCTTTGCAATCCCAAGCAATTCTATGGTTTTACAGCCTTCACTTTAGGACTTACTACCCATACCTTCTTAAGAAAAAAACACTCAAGAGAAACTAAATTTCTTAGACTCAAATTTAATATCGTAAAAAAAAATTCTTATAACTCTAACTCCCTCCGGGCTCTGATACCAAAGAGTACCCAATGATACTAAGGGGGATAACTGGATACCAAAAGATATATTCATAAAAAATAAAAATAGGAATCGAATAATAAAAGGAAAATGCAGCTAAAATAAATAAATAAAGTAAGCAGTTATATAAATGCGGAATTTAAAAGCAGAAATTTAAATACATTAATTTAAGTACATGTATTTAAAGCTTTTTAAAGATTTGAAGTTCCTCCAGTTTCTGATTGCATACAATCTTTAAAAGATTGTATTTAACACATAAATAAAACACGTCTTGGAATCAAAATAAAAATTTCACTACGAATTTTCAAAGGATTTACAAATTCTTCAAGAATATAAGGCTTGAAGGTTAAGAACACTATGAGTGTTAGTGGAGAAAGTAGGAAAAACAAGAAAGAGAAGAGAGAAAGAGAGAGGAAGTGAAGGAATAAAATTTTGAATTAAAATTTACTTTCCCTTAGAGGGTTTGTCTTATTTTTATAAATATCTTCGAGGGTATTTTCGGACTTTATCATTGTCACGCTTGCATCATTTTTTTAAACACGAATTTTACAATCAATATAAACAATTTACAATTCATATTTACATTACACTGTTTCCAAAAATTGGTTCATCATCATCTTCCAAATGAATAGAGGGCTCTAAAGATTCTGATATTCTTGATAGAGCTGCTGTAAATTTAATCAATTGCTTGCATTTCTTCAGGAGTTTTTGCTGTTGCAAGCATAGCTACCATTTGAGATTTTTGTACCAAAAAGTATGTCTACTGTGATGTTTGGATTGTTTCTAGAGTTTTGTCATGACAATTTTTAATCTACTTTTGTTTATTCGTAATTGAAAGGCTTCAAGGACTTTTAAATTATCCCACCATTTAACTTTGAATCTTTTTATGAGTACTGGATGTTTTTTTTTATCAGAAATATCTATTTCCATGCGAAAATCCATGGAACATAGAATTTTGTACAAAAAAAGGCTAAGGGTTTTAATTATTTTTCTTCATCTGTAGGTTTATATTGGGCTTTGAATAAATTGAATGAACTTTGGATTGGGCGTTTTAGAATTCATACGATGAACCGAAAAATTCCGATCATGATTTCTACCATAATGGAAATTGTTTGGGATCACATATTTTTGTGTCAAAATAGAAATGCCATATATGTTTATGTTTTTGATTTGGATCAAAAAGTAATTGTACCATGCTTGTTGGTAATCCCAATAATTAAAGGTATTTAAAAAAACATGCGTTTCTTTAAATTTTTATGGAAAGAATAGAGATTTGGTCAAGTCACATCCTCAGTCAGCTGGAGCAATGACTTTGAGAATCTTACAAGTATGATATGTAGGATCTTCATGTTTCTCTTCTAAGAAGAAATTTTTAAATATTACGGATTCCGTGATTTCAAGAATGGTTTGATGGAAATAAGGTATTATTCCCCAAATAATGATATGAGATTAATGCTAATTATTGGACAAAGTCAAAATTGTAAGACAAATATTTAGTAGAAGAAAATAGAGACTTTGATCACTAAAGTGTATACTTTGACTACAAAATTAAAAAAATAGGTAAACCCACCTTCACCACACCATTCTTTCTCCTTCGCGTAAGGAAACCTCATACTTTCTCTCCTTCCATTTTTGAAATATGTTCCTCATTTTATGGGTGATTTTTGTGATAATCTCGCCATGGGCTTCAACATGATGTAAGTATTTCCAACTTTTATTCAAGTTTGAAAATGCGTCGAAATTTAGAATTGATATTTGAGATATTAAGATATTGGAGATGATGTATTTGTGTTATTTTAAATTTAAAAGTGAAGAACCTAAAGGGGGGGTGAATAGGTTCTTTAAGACCCTTTAGCGTTTTTAAAACGAGTTTGCAAAAATTGCAAGCGGAAGACTTGAAGGACAATCACAAATAAATACGATAAATGAATGCGTAAAGTAAGTGCGTAAAATAAATGCGTAATTTAAATGCAATAAAGTAAATGCGTAAAGTAAAGAGGGATAAAGATGTTTATGGAAGTTCGACGAAGAATCGTCTACGTCTCCCCTTCTCGATGAGGATCGAGGTATCACTATAACGACTTGGCTTTAGGAGCTCCAAGCTAGCTTTTACAACCACGCCTCGATGCGTCTACTTGGCCTTGAGGGCTCCAAGGATAGCCACGAACTTTACAACCCACTCGAGAGTATTACTTTCACTCTTTTTCTACAACTCTTTTGATATTACAACTCTTTTAATCAACGCACACAAGAGATAGTAGAAAGCTTTGTAAGAGACAAGAGAGAATGGAGTGGGATGATTGAGAATGCATCCTCAAAGGCCTATTTATACTAGTCTTGGACGCCAAGGTTCGGATCTTCTGTTTATGCTTCGGAACTTCCGATCAATTTGCGTAATTCTGGAATGACTTCGGATCTTCCGTTCTTGACTTCGTAGGTTCCGAACATATGCTTCGGAGCGACCGATCAAACTTCGTTTCTTCCGAACAATTCTTTCAGACAGTGTATGAACAACTTCGGAAGGTCCGAACTCCAGTTCGTACAGTCCGAACATTCCCGCGTTCCAGAGATTTGAAATCTTCAACACTTCGTAGCTTCCGATCATGTCCATCGTAGCGTCCGAAATCTACTCAATCAATCAGTCAGATCAAATTGTCTCCGGATTGAAGTGATTTGATTGCTTGTGTTCGGAACGTCCGATCCAGTCTTCGGAACGTCCGAACTTGCTCCTCGCAGCTTCCGAACAGCTTCTATTTTGCTTCTGATTGGCACAATTTCAGAACGTCCGAACCAAATTTCGGATCTTCCGAACGTAACCTTGTTCTTAATTTCTTGCATGCCTCAATATAAAACATTAGTACATTTTTAAGCCAAGTTTTGGTATCATCAAAACAAAAACTTTGGGATATGTTACAGCATTAAAAACATTAATCTCATCCTCGAGATTTGTATGCGTTTAAGGCGTAACAATCTCCCCCTTTTTGATGATCACAAAACTTGGTTAAAAATTGAGAAACAATAATCAACATAATCTAAATGTTATTAAATAACTCCCCCTTAATCAAATAACAAATCTAAGAGGTTGAATTAAGGCGAATTTATTTAATAACCATTTAATAGCAATTTTAACCAAATAAATTCTCCCCCTTTTTGCGATAATCAAAAAGACATAAGCATAAAGAGAGCAAATAAACAGGTAAAATATCCACTAATAAATACAAGATGAGGAACGGTGATTCCGAAGTAGCCAAGATGAGGAACACCTAAAATTTAAAATATTTAGCACATAAATGAATGTTGAGCCATAATTATGGATAAATACAATTAATTTGTATTATCCGACATTATAATGCTCACATTAATAATACTCCCCCTCAATTTAACAAATATGTACGAGAGTATTTGACTAATGTTTACAACTCAATCATGCCAAGTTCACCACGCAAACGAGTAAAAGTAGATTCATCTAGTGGTTTTGTAAAAATATCAGCAATTTGATTCTTGGTGTCAACATAGTGAAGTTCAACATCATTTTGCTCAATGTGATCACGAATAAAATGATGTCGAATGTCAATATGTTTTGTACGAGAATGTTGAACTGGATTCTTTGTTAGACATATGGTGCTTGTATTATCACAAAAGATTGGAATTTTTGAAAAAGTAACACCATAGTCGAGTAATTGATACTTCATTCAAAGAATTTGTGCACAACAACTACCGACAGCCATATACTCGGTCTCGGTCGTTGAAAGTGCAACACAGTTTTGCTTTTTAGAAAACCATGACACCAAGCAATTTCCCAAAAAGAAACAAGTACCACTAGTGCTCTTTCTATCCACCTTATATCCTCCAAAGTCGGCATCACAGTAAGCTTTTAAATCGAAAAATGAGTTCTTAGAATACCATAATCCGAGATTTGGAGTATTTGAAAGATATTTGAAAATGCGTTTTAAGGCGAATAAGTGTGATTCCTTTGGACATGATTGAAATCGTGCACACAAGCAAACACTAAACATAATGTCAGGTCTACTAGCAGTCGCATAGAGTAGGGAGCCAATCATGCTACGAAATAACTTTTGGTCAACAGGTTTACCTCCCTCATCTTTGTCGAGTCTGACTGTCGTGCTCATAGGTGTGGATGAGGCTTTGGAAGACTCCATCCCAAACTTTTTGAGCATCTCCTTGATGTACTTCCCTTGGTTGACAAAGAAACCATCCTTGCATTGCTTGATTTGGAGACCAAGGAAGTAGTTGAGCTCGCCCATCATGCTCATCTCAAAGTGATCCTGCATAAGCTTAGAAAAATCTCTACACAAGTGTTCATTAGTAGCACCAAAAATAATATCATCTACATATATTTGTACTATCAGCAAATCATTATCTTTAGTCAAGGTAAACAAGGTAATATCAACTTTACCCCTACAAAAACCATTAGACAGCAAGAAAGTAGACAATTTCTCATACCAAGCTCTAGGAGCTTGTTTCAAATCATACAAAGCCTTATCAAGTTTATACACATAATCAGATAAGTGCACATCTTCAAAACCAACAGGTTGCTCAACATACACTTCTTCTTTCAAATCACCATTAAGAAAAAGCACTTTTAACATCCATTTGAAACAATTTAAAGTCTCTAGAGCAAGCAAAAGCAAGTAGCATGCGAATGGATTCTAGTCTAGCAACAGGAGCATACGTCTCATCATAATCAATTCCCTCTTCTTGACTATATCCTTTAGCTACTAGCCTAGCTTTATTTCTAGTGATTGTACCATGCTCATCTAACTTGTTCCTAAATACTCATTTAGTTCCTATGACAGGTCTATCAGTGGGTCTAGGTACAAGATTCCAAACTTTATTCCTTCTAAATTCATTTAGTTCATCTTGCATAGCAATAATCCAAGAATCATCAAGTAAAGCTTCTTCTATGTTCTTAGGCTCTATGTGAGAAAGAAAAGCAAGATAATTGCACATATTAGAAGAGCGAGTAGATACTCCCTTCGATGGGCTACCAATGATGAGGTCCATGGGATGATCCTTGTGCGTAGTCCACTCCTTCGGAAGAGGTGCGTCCTCTTGATCATTAGGAACATCATCTAGGCTTGTGGACTCCAACTCTTCGCCAAGGATATCTATATCATCATCATCAGAAACAACAGGTCTAGGCAAGCAAGGGTTAGTTTCATCAAATATGACATGAATAGATTCTTCAACTAGTAAAATGCGTTTATTAAAGACTCTATATGCTTTGCTAGAAGTAGAGTAACCAAGAAAGATACCTTTGTCCGATTTAGCATCGAACTTACCCAGGTTGTCCTTACCATTGTTGTGGATGAAGCATTTTGATCTAAAAGCGCGAAAGTAAGAAATGTTAGGCTTTCTCCCTCTCCATAGTCCGTATGGAGTTTTCTTGAGAATTGGCCTTATTGATACGCGATTGATGATGTAACAAGCAGAACTCATCGCTTCAGCCCAAAAATATTTTGGTAGAGAATGCTCACATAGCATGGTCCTTGCAATCTCTACTAGGGTCCTATTCTTCCTCTCAACGACACCGTTTTGTTGAGGAGTTCTAGGACAAGAAAAGTTGTGACCAATGCCTTTGTTTTGACAAAAAATTGAAAAATTTTCATTTTGAAATTCCGTTCCGTGGTCACTACGGATTTGTTTGATCAAAAATTTTTTCTCATTTTCAACCTTTTTGACAAAAATTTTGAAATGATCAAAGGCATCACTTTTATGGGCTAAAAACAATGTCCAAGTAAAACGTGAAAAATCATCCACAATGACAAAAGCATAGGATTTACCTCCTAGACTAGTTGTCCTCGAGGGACCACATAAATCTAGGTGAAGTAATTCAAGGGGCATAGAAGTGGATACAAAATTTTTATTTTTGAAAGATTCCTTTGTGTGTTTACCAAGTTGACAAGCATCACAAAAAGAATCTAATTTTAAATTCAGCTTTGGCATTCCGGAAACTAGGTCAAGTTTTAAAAGTTTTTCTATGGTGCTCATCCCAACATGACCAAGTTGTCTATGCCAAAGAATGTTGTCATCAACATTTAATGTTACAAGGCTTTTTATTTTTGAAAAAGATGAAATCTTTAAATCGACCTTGTAAACATTTTCACTTCTATAACCTTTGAAACTAATGGATTTGTCAGTTGTGAGTGATACAGTGCAATCGTGTGATGTGAATTTAACTTCATAACCCCTATCGCACAATTGACTAATGCTTAGGAGGTTATGTTTAAGTCCTTTCACAAGAAGTACATCATCAATAATAGTAGAGTTAGATATACCTATTGAGCCGATGCCTTCTATGATCTCTTTGCTGTTGTCTCCAAAGGTCACCGATCCCTTTTCTTTTGGTCGAATGGATTGTAGCAGCTTCTTTTCTCCCGTCATGTGTCGAGAGCATCCACTGTCAAGATACCAAGTGCTCGATGACTTGTCTCCCCTTTGTCCCTACAAGATTGAGATACAATTTGATAGTTGGTACCCGTTTCTTTGGGTCCTTTGAGGTTAGTAGTAGTTGGGGATTTGGGGATCCATTTCCAATAACTATTCTTATTGTGTTGGTGTCTAAGTTTCTTGCATTTAGGTCTTATGTGGCCTATCTTACAACAGTAAGTGCATGTGGGTGGTGTTCTTAGTTTTGCCTTTGCGATAAGACTAGCGAAGTTGACTGATTTCTTTTCATATCCTAGACCTCCTTTGTCGAAGTTACACCTTTGCATGCTCAAGAGGTTTTCTAGTTTACCGCTACTCACATTGAACTTGTTGAAGGCTTTCTCTAAGTCTCTTAGGTTTGTCTTGAGCCTAGTGTTGTCATGCATCCTAGCTTCTAGTTCAGTTTTAAGTTGCTTATTCTTATTTCTAAGTGACTTAACAATATTGTACATACTAGTGTAAGCGGAGAGTAATTCATCGTAAGAGGGTACCTCGTCGTCATCCGAGTCGGTCAGATGATCTTCCTTCGCCATGAAGCATAGGGTAGACTCCTCTTCGTTGTCGCTGTCGCTCCACGTGGCTAGAAGGGCTTTCTTCTTGTCTTTGCCGGCCTTCTTCTTGGAGGGACACTCGTTTGCATAGTGACCCTTTTGTTGACAGTTGTAGCAGGTCACTTCCTTCTCAATCTTTTTGTCCTTCTTGTTGAAGTTGGAACTCCGCATGAATCTTTTGAACTTTCTAGTGAGGAGTGCCATTTCTTCATCGTCGCTATTTTCAAGTTGACTGGTCAAGGCGATCCCTTTCGCCTTTACTTTGTCGTCATCTTTCTTTGTCTCCTTCCGGGTAGATACTTCAAGTTCATGGGTCTTTAGGGTC
This sequence comes from Primulina eburnea, assembly GCF_022965805.1. Taxonomy (NCBI): domain Eukaryota; kingdom Viridiplantae; phylum Streptophyta; class Magnoliopsida; order Lamiales; family Gesneriaceae; genus Primulina; species Primulina eburnea. Next base: position 3,123,836 of record NC_133113.1, read on the forward strand.
CCATGAAGTTGATCAAGGTCGTAGGATGCCGCATCTCCCTTGTTGGATTCAATGATAGCCGTGCGCTTTGCATCCCATTCCGCTGGTAGTGCTCGAAGGGCTCTCCTCCACACTTGTTTAGTTGGGTAGTTCTCACCAAGTTGGGCAAGATCATTGATGATTTGGGTGAGCCGCCAGAACATGGTGTCGATATCCTCCTTGGGTTCCATCTCAAAGGTCTCGTACTTGAGTTGGAGAAGATCTATCTTCGTTTCTTTGACTTGATTGGTTCCCTCGTGGCAAATCTCCAATTTGTCCCAAATCTCTTTGGCGGAGGTGCAAGCCGAGATTCGGTTGTATTCATTCATATCTAGGGAACAATGAAGAATATTCATAGCTTTAGCATTTTGAGAGATAAGTTTCATATCGTCCTTGGTGAGGTCATCCATTCCCTTAGTAATTTCCTTATCATCCACCGTTTTCATGGGGATATAGGGACCTTTCACCGTTATTTTCCAAAGGTCGTAATCGACGGATTGGATGTATAGAGATATTATATTCTTCCAATATCCGTAATTAGTACCATTGAAAAGAGGGGGACGATTTGTGGATTGTCCTTGGGCATACTCGCTTGCTAGATTGGCCATTTTTAAAAGATTTTGAAAAACTTGGCTCTGATACCACTTGAAGAACCTAAAGGGGGGGGGGGTGAATAGGTTCTTTAAGACCCTTTAGCGTTTTTAAAACGAGTTTGCAAAAATTGCAAGCGGAAGACTTGAGGGACAATCACAAATAAATACGATAAATGAATGCGTAAAGTAAGTGCGTAAAATAAATGCGCAATTTAAATGCAATAAAGTAAATGCGTAAAGTAAAGAGGGATAGAGATGTTTATGGAAGTTCGACGAAGAATCGTCTACGTCTCCCCTTCTCGATGAGGATCGAGGTATCACTATAACGACTTGGCTTTAGGAGCTCCAAGCTAGCTTTTACAACCACGCCTCGATGCGTCTACTTGGCCTTGAGGGCTCCAAGGATAGCCACAAACTTTACAACCCACTCGAGAGTATTACTTTCACTCTTTTTCTACAACTCTTTTGATATTACAACTCTTTTAATCAACGCACACAAGAGATAGTAGAAAGCTTTGTAAGAGACAAGAGAGAATGGAGTGTGATGATTGAGAATGCATCCTCAAAGACCTATTTATACTAGTCTTGGACGCCAAGGTTCGGATCTTCTGTTTATGCTTCGGAACTTCCGATCAATTTGCGTAATTCTGGAATGACTTCGGATCTTCCGTTCTTGACTTCGTAGGGTCCGAACATATGCTTCGGAGGGACCGATCAAACTTCGTTTCTTCCGAACAATTCTTTCAGACAGTGTATGAACAACTTCGGAAGGTCCGAACTCCAGTTCGTACCGTCCGAACATTCCCGCGTTCCGGAGATTTGAAATCTTCAACACTTCGTAGCTTCCGATCATGTCCATCGTAGCGTCCGAAATCTACTCAATCAATCAGTCAGATCAAATTGTCTCCGGATTGAAGTGATTTGATTGCTTGTGTTCGGAACGTCCGATCCAGTCTTCGGAACGTCCGAACTTGCTCCTCGCAGCTTCCGAACAGCTTCTATTTTGCTTCTGATTGGCACAATTTCGGAACGTCCGAACCAAATTTCGGATCTTCCGAACGTAACCTTGTTCTTAATTTCCTGCATGCCTCAATATAAAACATTAGTACATTTTTAAGCCAAGTTTTGGTATCATCAAAACAAAAACTTTGGGATATGTTACAGCATTAAAAACATTAATCTCATCCTCGAGATTTGTATGCGTTTAAGGCGTAACAAAAAGGGTTATGAGCATGGTTCTTTGTTTCTGCGCAAAAAACGGCTTTGGTACCTTCTGTTTTTCGTGTATATAGGACTATTGTATTTGGATTTTGGTGTTAGGTTCTTCATCAAACTTGTAGAGCATCGAGTTACTTCGATTTTGTTCTTGAATCACTTAATTCAAGGAAGAAATGAAAGAAATATGCGATTTTTACTAAAACTGGTATGGAATTTTGAGTTAGTGCAGATTTGCGTCCATACCTTCTGTTTATTCAAATTCTAGGATTAATTGGTTAGGATTCTGGATTTTATGTTCAAATAAAAGTTATAAAACATTGCTTGTCTTCGAAATGGTACCAAATTAGCTTGATTCCATTGGGTATTGAGGAAGTTATGCTCAAAATACTAAAATGTGCCATATATGTACTGATGCAGAATTCGCAAGAATTATGTTGTATGTTTCAGGTTATGAACGACTAAGTAAATGACTTTATTTGACAAAACTTTGTGATGAATAATTGTTGGATTTTGAGTTTTCTTGCGTATACAATTTGCAGATCATGATTTGAGGTAGTATTGAGTTAATTATGACTTTTGTACAAAAAACTGCTCTGCTTAGATAAATGATCCAAGTTCTTTACTTATGTATTTTCAGATTCGGTTGAAGTATTGACTTAAGTTGGCTCAAGATTATTTAATTTAAGTTGTTTAGCAGCGAATCGAGGTTTGTTTATTGGTATACCATATTTTTAGTAGGTTTTGTGTCGAAATCTTAGATGGAATAAGAATTTAGTTGATATTATATTTTTGTTGATATTATAGTAGACTTCGGGGATTCAAGACTTCTCAACCACACCTTTCGATCTCTTTTGGTAATATTTGAAAGGTATGTTACGGTCGGTAACATACGAGGTAAAAGTATCATTTTTATTTTAAATTGTAAAATCTATGGCTCGATGAATCTCTTGTGATTTGTTGATGATGATTGTCTTGAGATGAGATTATTATGATATCGAGTTGATGATATTTATTTGCATCATTGCATTGCATCTTGAACCACTTTTCTATTCAGATTTGATATGGCGGAGGTCTCCTTGATTTGTTGGATGTATGTGGCTATAGTTGACTTGGCATAGTGTATGCGGAGGTCGCTGCTATGGCCTGAACACTCTCTATAGGTGCACTATAGTCCTGGTGTCATGCCCCGAGCCAGGGCCCGTGCCTGCGGGACTGCACAATGGGCCCCTATAGCAACTACTTCGTATCCGTCCTCGCTTTACGAAAATGATTAACCCAAGTTGATATTGAAGTCCATTGTAAGCCATTATAAACTCATTTTAAATTTTTCATTTTTTTGATGTGGGACAAGGGTATCACAATCACCCCTCCTTTAGAACGTGACGTCCTCGTCGCGGCCTGACCCCTCGATCCACCAGCACCCAGAATCTAGAGATGGCTCCTACAGGTTCAAGAGGTGGCTCCCGTCATGTAGCACTTTGCCCCGCAGGTTCAAGAGGTGGCTCCCATGCACGTAGCACTTTGCCCCGCATAGCACTTATTTCCCGGTGTTCCATGCCGGTGACCGGCTCTGATACCATTCTGTCACGCCCCGAGCCCGTGCCTGCGTGACTGCACAATGAGCCCCTATAGCAACTACTTCGTATTCGTCCTCGCTTTACGAAAATGATTAACCCAAGTTGATATAGAAGTCCATTGTAAGCCATTATAAACTCATTTTAAATTTTTGATTTTTTCGATGTGGGACAAGGGTATCACACCTGGGATTGTTGAAAATAGCACCCCACCTTGAGCGGATGAGTCGGTGGATGTTGCTGGGGGATTCTTTTCCATTGGGTGCCCTATGACCAAATGATTCAATTGATCTTGAGATTTATTGATAGCCACAGCTTCTGATCATGCATTACATTATATTGCATCTTTTTGAATTTCATATGACCTAATTGTCATTTTAATTCGCATATGTTATTGATTTTATCATATTGGATTTCTACTCACCGGAATATCGGCTACCTCTTGTTTTCATGAGCTTCAGGCACGAAGTTGTGAATTAGAGTGGGATTCTCGGTTCTTAGGAGCTATTTGATAATATTTTCATTATTTTGGCTGAATAGTTTATTTTGGCATGTTAATACTTATATTGCAGAAATCCCAGGATCTGTAAATTATTATGTCGATGTTTATGTCAGTCTATAACCCACAAATTATGTATTTTACTCAATCGTTTGTTTTGTTAGAACTTTCTTTGCTTCTTTTGCCTTTTGTTTGGGACATGTTTATATATTTTTGGATGCTCCTATTTCAGGGGAGATGGTTCCCGTTTTATTTTATAAAAGTTGAAAAAAATATTTCCCTCATTTATAATTATTAGAATTAGATGTCGGACCCGGGGTCCCACATCGTTGGCATTTAAAAGGAGATGGTTTATTAGGATTATATCGAATTGCTGACATAAAATTCTTATGTTTTGTTCTTTTCATTTCCCATTTGAAATGTTTTTGTAATTTTAGATCTTGACATATTTTGAAACATTCTTGTCGAGTTAGACTAATTAATTGACCATAAGTAAATTCATTATAAGGAATTATTTGCTTTCCACGTGATTTTCTAATTTTATTTCTAACTTTTTCTCCTTAAAAGAGTTGGTAATCCTACTAGGAAATTTTCTTTCCAAAATGGTTGGTTAGAGTCTTCCTTAAGCATGGCTCTCGTTAGAAAAGTTTTTTTATACCATTGAAAATCACTTAATTTTTTTACATTTAAGATTTGATTGTAAATCAATATTTTTATCTTTTAAATGTGAAGGATAATCTATAAAGTGTAAATATATTGTTAGAACTAAAGTAGCTACAACATCTTGTTGGAGATTTTCATTTTCATCTAAAATTGATATCCCATCTTTTTATGATGAATATCGGTATGGTTGACCCGTCTCACAGATAAAGATTCGTGAGACAGTCTCTGTAGGACCGAGCGCTTGCCGCTTTACCAAAAGCTATAGCTAGTAGTAATTGTGCAACTCAAATCTTTTAAACCACACAGCAGCTCAACCACCACGGTTCGATCGCTCTACCATTCAGGGATAATTATTGCACCCAACAATCTCCCTCCCAATAATTGCACTCCTTGTAATCAATGAGATTCGAATCCGTGACCTTGGCTCTGATACCAATCGTAAGACCGAGCGCTTGCCGCTTTACCAAAAGCTATAGCTAGTAGTAATGGTGCAACTCAAATATTTTAAACCGCACAACAGCTCAAGCACCACGGTTCGATCGCTTTACCAAGCAGAGATAATTATTGCACCCAACAGTCTCACAAGAGATCTACTCTTTCTCCGATGCGGAACGTTTTTGTTGAGTTCTAAGTTTCGCTTAAGTAGATTTTTTAGAGCACTGCTCTCACTAATAGTGATACCACAATTGAATTGGATTAAATCAATATATCCTATTAATGTTCTATAAATCTAATAAAGAACAAGATTTTATATTTTAATGATTACATTTTGTATTAAAAATAATTGTATCAAATTTGATGACATGGAATTTTTGTATTCTTTGATCAGCAACTTGAACATTCGAGAACATTCGACTTGATTATAAAGTTTTTACAATATAGAATATATATATATATATATATATATGTTTTTTTTAAAGAAAATATATATATAAAAAAAACATATATATATATATATATATACATAAAAAAACATATATATATATATATACATACACATATATATATGTTTTTTAAATAAACTTGTGTTAATGTCGCTCCTTATTATATAATAAAAAATAAAGTATATATCATTGTGCAAATCATAACTATTTAGATTTAATTGATCGGTATTTTAAAGGTTTAAATACCAATCAATTAATATCATACGCAAATAATTAATTTATTTTATATCCATTATCATAATAATTGAATATTTTTTATTTTGGTAAAATAAATGTTTTCCAGCAGCTGGTCCAATTTTGGGTTCTGTTTCATTAAATTTTCACTATTTAGTTTCAGTGCATTAATTTTTAATTTTCGACTATTTTTAATGTTCACAAAATACATGACTATAAATTTAAGTAGCAGTCAATGTGGACTTTTTTGTTTTGTTGTAGAAATGTATGAATTATTATTCTATGTTTTTAAGAATTCATAATATGAAAATTTATACATTTATTCTTAAACTTATAATATTTATATAATATTTATTTATTATTTAGATAGTATTAAAATTCAGAAACTTTTTTTTTCTCACTTGAGCTTTGGGTGATCACTCATCACCATAAAATCAGACAATGCTTAATATTTGGACTCGAATCATCGCCACGTTTCTTGCATTTTGATAATTTATATTAAAGTATAGTCCATACTGAACCAAATAATAAAAAATAGATCGAGTCTATGTTACACCGATAATGTTACTCTAGTTAAATTTTAATACCAGATGATTGATCTTAGCTCTTTTTCTAGAGTCGAAGTTAAATCTTCTAAATGATACATAAATTTTCAACTTCAATAAAGCGAACCTGATCTAAATTAAAAACAAAAAAGAACTATCCCACCTGTTGTCACTATTAGAACATTTCTTCTTCTTGAGAATCCTTCTGAATTCATTCCTTTTCTTTTGTATTTAAATTGAAATATGTTGCAGTAAATCTTACTGTGTTGAATTCATGTTTGAATAAAAACAGACTAAACGAAACAACACTAGCATGCACTCAGAGCTCGGGAACTTTTCAGCCCGATTCGGTAAGTTCGCACTCCCTAATACATGTTATTAACTACCAGCTTGATGTTCTGTGATTTCATAAAACATTTGTGTGCAGATTATACTTCCTAAACTTGATAACTCTTATTAGTTCTGGTCTATGTCAGCAACTATTGTCTTTCGCTATTCTATGTAGCTGTGTATGCACATGATTATCGGAACGTAGCACTTAGCCAATACTACATGCATACTCAATTCTTGTGAGTTGGGAGAGCAGAACAACGATTGTCCTTTCTGTCCTATTTGATGACATACATGGTATGAACATCGAACCGAACCTTAAGATTCAGAGTATTTTATCATGTATGATAACTTATACCTCTGTATTTTGATATAGTGGTTGAGAATCGGCCTAACAACTTTTATCTGTTTAAGAGAAGAGTTACAATTTAGGTGTCTAATCAGAGTTCTCTATTTCGAATCTGGAGACTTTAAGATCCCAACCAAGCAAAGAAAAGTTGAACTAACATACAAATTTTCCTACCAACCAAGCCAAAATGGTTTCCACTTCTCCACATCCCACTTCTATATAGACTCTTGATACCTAGTAATCCATAACATAGTTCATATCTAAAGCACACCAAGCAATATTAAGTCATTTGTCTCTGTATCAAACTATGGCTTCTAGCAACCACACTTCTGTGTTCCTTTTCTTGCTTATAGCTATGTCATCAATAATGAGCAAAAGCATGCAAGCCGACGCACGCCAACTCCTCGAAGCAACACTGCCCGAATTTCCTAAGCCAGAGTTTCCTTTGCCTCAAATCCCAACCTTACCTAAACCAGAGCTGCCCGCTCTGCCAAAACTGGAGTTTCCCTCACTGCCCAAGCCCGAGCTTCCAACGGTCCCCAAACCGGAGCTGCCGACTTTGACAAAACCTGAGCTTCCCACACTGCCCAAGCCTGAGCTCCCATCGGTTCCCAAGCCGGAGCAGCCCACACTGCCAAAACCTGAGCTGCCAGCACTGCCCAAGCCTGAGCTCCCAACGGTTCCCAAGCCGGAGCAGCCCACACTGCCAAAACCTGAGCTGCCAGCACTGCCCAAGCCTGAGCTCCCAACAGTTCCCAAGCCGGAGCTGCCAACTTTACCAAAACCCGAACTCCCGTCTGTACCCGAACTACCTAAGCTCCCAGAACTACCTAAACCTACATCGCCAGAAATCCCAAAAGCGCCATAAGCTAATGGACTGGACCTAGCAAGCCATTAGTTTTCAATTTCAAATTTCAGTCAGTGTGATTGATCCATGTTGTTTTCTTGACTTTTCATTTTTATCATTCGTTGGTATTGTTTATAGTGTTGTTTTGTTAGGGAGATTAACACTCTACCTGCATACTCTGCTGTATTGTTGCACATTTCAAATTTCTTTGCATTTTGCTTCTTGTATTTCTTCCTATGTTCACATGCTCGCATTGTCCCATATTCTCACCAATGCTATTAATTTACAAGATCAAGATACATGAAGCCACATGAATCAGGTTTCAAATTCGCAACTTTGTTTCCTTTAAGGAACAACCTATGTGCATTTAATTAGGAGAGGCTACCAGGGGCTATTATTGCAAAATTATATAAAATTTACATAAATTTTTTTTTAAAAAAATTTGGGCCACCCGGGCTAAAGCCCGGGTACAGGAGCCTTTGGCTCCGCCCCTGGCTACAACAACTCTAAAACATCCATCCAAAAAGGGCCAATATAAACAACAGCGTATAATTTAGCTTTGTATAATTTTTCAAAATTTCAAGTCTCGGATCTTAAGTATTCCTTGTTGAAATTCCGAGTTTGTTGGATCATGAAGCAGAAACTTTTGATGTGAGTTAATTCAAAAGTGAAGGTTAAGTTTGGAGTGAGTCTCATGTGAGACCGTCTCACGGATCTTAATCTGTGGACTGTCAACCCTACCCATATTAACAATAAAAAGTAATATTCTTAGCATAAAAAATAATACTTTTTCATGGATGACCCAATAAGAGATTCGTCTCACAAATACGACTCGTGAGACCGTTTCACGCAAGTTTTTGCCTAAGTTTTACTTCTTCCTACCACATTTCTGGAGTTAATAACTTGTGATGTTACCTACCTAAAAATTCTCAACTTTGAAAACGGGATAAAATGAACCTGCGACCTTCGGTGATTAATCATTTTTTTGTAAAGATTCATTTACTTCCTTAGATTTAGAAGAAAATTTTCAAATCTGAATCATAAGACTCAGAATCAATTAAGAAATCAATTAAGAGATTAAAAATTTTATTTAATATTTCTTCATTTAATTCCAATTCATTTAATTTGTTTAATCTACAATAATTAACTGTATGTCTTTGTTTATGACATTTATAACATTCGATATCTTCAAAGAATCTTATAAAATTCTTATTTTGATTTTTCTTATTGTATTTTAAATTTTTTGTAAATAATTTTTTATAAGGTTCGTTACGGTTTCCTAAGCATTTAGAAGGAGATGGTTTATTTGGATTTATATCAACTTGTCGACAAAAAGTTCCTAATTCTTGTTATGTTATTCTCATTTCCCATTTAAAAGTTTTTTGTAATTTTAGATCTTGACATATTTTTAACCTTCTTTTCGAGTTAGACTAACTAATTGACCATAAGTAAATTCATGGTAAGGAATTATCTGTTTTCCGCAGATTCTTTAATTTTATTTCTAACCTTTTCTCCTAAAAGAGTTGGTAATCCTACTAGGAATTTCCGTTGAAAATCACTTAATTTTTTACATTTAATTCAGTATTTTTATCTTTTAAATGTGAAGGATCATCTATAAAGTATAAAGAAATTGTTAGGATTAAAGTAGCTACAACATCTTATTGGAGATTTTCATCTTCATCTAAAATTGGTATCCTATCTTCATCAGATTTTATTAAATTTAGAGTATCTTCTCGTTGTTGATTTATAAGATAATAGTCCCACCAACCCTTAATTTGACCAAAAAAACCAGCTATAAGGAGTTTGGCTATGGTTCTATCTTGTGTATTTGTTTGTGTTTTATAGACATTTGTTGCCACAGTCATTTGTTGTAAAACACTAAGAATATTGTTAAGAAATGAAATTTCAGGAATTTTGGTGTATGACAAATTAGAAATCAACCGCGGTTGGAAATTCTCAACCGCCGATTTTCAACCGCCTATTCTTTAGATTTCAGCCGATTCATTTAAGAGACTTACTTATTGCTAAACGACATTATCTGACCGGTTGTATGCATTCAAAACCTTGAAGTCAACAATCTCACATCGATTCCAAGGAAGATGTGCATTTATCTCTCCTTCCCAGAAAGGAAGTTCAGAGACAGTTTTCATGATCTGATGATATATGCACAGTCGCCTAAAGAAGAAAACCTCAAGTAAAGAGCCTCAAATTTATGATAAGCAAAAGGAAGATTAAATGCGGACATTTATTGCTCATAAATATGAAAGCGACTTATCTGTTTCAGGAGCTCAGGTTTACGTTAACAGTACTTTCTGACCGTTAGATCTTTTAGCTATATCATCTGGGAGGAATGCAAGTTATTCACAAGCAAGCTACACAACTCTAACATCGATTGAAAAAGTTTCTCAGCTTGCCTTCACAGAGATCTTTGAGCGCTTTCACAGTCTACATTTTCCATTATCGCTCTTTTGCACGCAGCTCCACAGACACATATTTGATCATTTAAGGATCTTTTCGTGCTACCAAAACAATCTACTGTTCTATCAATAACCTGTGGTTATTTGATTAAAGTTTGGAAGTCTGGTGAACTAAGGGTTCTTAAAAATCCAGAAGTGTAAAGTGATCACTAGGAGTTCCAAAACAGGGAATGGAATAAGTCCTGATTGGATTGGGCTGTTACAAACGATTTGTAAAGTCAAAGTCTTTTAGTGGAATCCTTCCTACCAAAGGAAGAAGGGGTGACGTAGGAGTATTCAATCTCCGAACATCCATAAAAATACTGTGTCTCTTATCTTGTGCAAACTGCTATCTGTTATTCATATCCTTGTTGTTTAGATTGTCAAATCTTTAAGAAATATCTATCAAAAGGAAGTAAACCGTCTTCCGCACACTTTAGTGGTTCACCTCTTTCGACCGTTTGAGAAAGGAGTTTTTCGAACCGCCTAAAAACGGTTGAAAATACATTTTAAATAAGAAAATGTGAAAGAGTTCATTCACCTCCCCCCTCTTAACTCTTTCTCGATCCTAACAAATATTATGTTTAGTCATTCCATCTATGTTCCAATAATAAACGGAAGATGCATTGAAACGAGATTGTGTTAATGGTTTTATCATTCCTTAATATGGAACAAGAATAATTTGTAACTTTTGTGAAGACTGAGGACTAAAGTTTCACTAATATCTGAATCATTATTTAAGGCATTTATTCTAAGACTAGAGGTTGATATTTCAGGAACACTTTGATCTATGGGTTGATTTGAATTGCTGGTTGTTGTTACCATTTTACTTAATTTATCTTGTGCTATTTTTATAAATTCAGAATTATTCTCTTTAATATTTAGAACACTAATTGGGTTTTTGAGTTTACTATCTGTATCCGAGGATTCTATATTATTTGTGGGTTGTTTTTGTATTTGTTTCTCTATCCTATCTAATTATTTTCCTATGGTATTTAGATTCGTATTTAAGAAATTATTTTGTGTTATAATATTTTTTATATAAATTTTATCATTATCTCCTGGATTTTTTTTATAGGAATTACTTATATTGTTGATTTTGTACTTGTAATTTAATTCTTTGTAAAAGAGGATGATTAGATTGAATTTTTCCAGAATTATTAATGGTTTCCTATTCTGGAGTTTATTTCTTATTCTAATAGGATTTACAAAGTTTGAAAATGAATATTCTAAGAATTTTGAGAGGTATATATTTCAAATCAATCGAAGAATAAAATGTGAATTTTATATTTATTTATAAAATCAAAGAATTTTTCTTTAATATCTTTTCTGGTATCTATAATTTTTTCAAAAAATCATAATTATTTTTATTTATTATGCATAGCATAAAAATTATTATGTAGGAACTTTTTAGCTACTGGAATTCTTTTCTATAACGTCAAGTTCATTAATTATATTTTTTTTATTGAAGAAAATGTTGGACTAGTTGGATCTTGTTCGGATTCAAATGGTTGTTCTGGAATATTTAATTGTCTTCCTATCTAATTGTTGGTATATATAGGTCCAGGTATTTTCTAAGGTACAATCTACATTTTTTATTACAGAATTAGGTATATTTGAAGTATATTATCTAGGTTGGTTTCAAAGGAGAGTTTATTTGTGATACTCTTCCTAGATCTATTGTATCTAAAGTAGAAAAATCATCAGATCTACTATTATAACTACTTGTTCTATCAAAAGAAAGTTTAACTCTTACATCTAAATATTGGATTTTTTTTTTAATTGGGTGTTGGCTTCTTTTTGATCTATTAATTCTGGTTTGACAATACCTTCTAAAATCCATTCTTTTGGAAGTGTTATATCTTTCCATTGAATTGGTTTAGGAATCACTGTATTAGATTTTCTCAAGTCTATTTGTAATAAAAGAGTTTATCTTTTTTACTATGAAATTTTACTTTTGTAGCAAAAGCAGAAATCATGGCTTTATAATGTATTTTAAAGATTAAGGCTACTGGAATTGAATCTTGAAGCATATTATAATTACGAGTTTTTATTTGTAGGACTAAAGATTTTAAAATACTTTTATCATTTAGAAAGATTGAAAATTTTGGATAACAATCAAAAAGAAAGTGGTTCCCTATATATAGACTTGTTTCTACAGAACTTAACAAAGAGTCTTCAAAGTTTGTGAATCTAGCATATCTTAATATAGCAAGGATATAGATATTTAATCCTTCTTTTGTGAAAGGTTTTATTCTTACCTGGATTAATCCAATATGAAGGTATTTATAATTCTTATCTCAAAGGATTTACAAATTCTTCAAGAATATAAGGCTTGAAGGTTAAGAACACTATGAGTGTTAGTGGAGAAAGTAGGAAAAACAAGAAAGAGAAGAGAGAAAGTGAAGGAATAAAATTTTGAATTAAAACTTACTTTCCCTTAGAGGGTTTGTCTTCTTTTTATAGATATTTTCGAGGGTATTTTCGGAATTTATCATTGTCACGCTTGCATCATTTTTTTAAACACGAATTTTACAATCAATATAAACAATTTACAATTCATATTTACATTACACTGTTTCCAAAAATTGGTTCATCATCATCATCTTCCAAATGAATAGAGGGCTCTAAAGATTCTGATATTCTTGATAGAGCTGGTGTAAATTTAATCAATATTGCTTGCATTTCTTCAGGAGTTTTTGCTGTTGCAAGCATAGTTACCCTTTGAGATTTTTGTACCAAAAAGTATGTCTACTTAGATGTTTGGATTGTTTCTAGAGTTTTGTCATTACAATTTTTAATGTACTTTTGTTTATTCGTAATTGAAAGGCTTGAAGGACTTTTAAATTTATCCCACCATTTAACTTTGAATCTTTTTATGAGTACTGGATTTTTTTTTATCAGAAAGATCTACTTTCCATGTAAAAATCCATGGAACATAGAATTTTGTACAAAAAAAGGTTAAGGGTTGTAATTATTTTTCTTCATCTGTAGGTTTATATTGGTCTTTTAATAAATTGAACGAACTTTGGATTGGGGGTTTTAGAATTCATATGATGAACCGAAAAATTCCCATCATGATTTCTACCATAAAGGAAATTGTTTGGGATCACATATTTTTGTGTCAAAATAGAAATGCCATGTATGTTTATGTTTTTGGTTTTGGATCAAAAACTAATTGTACCATGCTTGTTGGTAATCCCAATAATTAAAGGTATTTCAAAAACATGTGTTTCTTTAAATTTTTATGGAAAGAATAGAGATTTGGTCAAGTCACATCCCCAGTCAGCTGGAGCAATGACTTTGAGAATCTTACAAGTATGATATGTAGGATCTTCATGTTTCTCTTCTAAGAAGAAATTTTTAAATATTACGGATTCCGTGATTTCAAGAATGGTTTGATAGAAATAAGGTATATGTAATGGCCCGTAAATTCATGTTCGTAAATTTGCGGAAAAATTAAAAATTTTCTTTTTAAATAATTAAAATGTCTTAATCATAAGATGAACTGATAAATAAAGTTTAATATTCAAAATAACAGCGGAAGAATTCAATGTTTGTAAAGTATCAATTTAAAATAATTAATCAACAGATAAAAACTGAGTTCGGAAAATAACAAATGCTAAATATTAGGTCCTCGGGTTCCACTACTGCCGACCCAAGCTAGCTCACTGGTCCCCGCCCTCGGCCCCGACATCATCAGTACCTACAACAATCAAGTCTAGTGAGTCTAACGACTCAGCATGCATATATCGTAAATAACAAGTAAATACATAATAAAATCGTCTGCATGTGAAAATATCATGTCATGAAGTTTAACGTAAAATATCATTCCATGAGTAATTATAATACGTGCATAACTGAACTGAAAATATCATAAGTGATAATGTTTGCTCCTTGGAGCCCTGTAATGAAATAGCTTGTAATAATTTTCTGGTGAGATTATGGTCTACGCAAGTGGCCCCTGAACTAAACTGAACTGACCGGTAACTGGCGACCGGGCCTGTAACTGGCGACAGGACTTAGTAATGTACGTCTGATCAGACCACTGCCACAGTACTGGGTGAAACAACTGAACTGACCGGTAACTGGCGACCGGGCCTGTAACTGGCGACAGGACTTAGTAATGCTCTCATAACCGGTAACTGACGACCGGACCGGTAACTGGCGACCGGATTTAATCATGATAGTAAAGTGACCACAAGCAATATCGCATAAATCTCAAAATGAATATTTTGCACGTAATATAATTAAATAACATAATTAAATATTCTGTAATAATTTTTCTGATTGAGTTGGATCGCTCCCAGGCTCGCTGCGACTTAAATCTAACATGAAAATATGCAAATGATTTAACTTGACCAAACTTTGTAATTGAATCCAAAAACTGAGACAATTACGCCTAACGACTTCGTATTTAATCGTGACTCCGTACCAACCCGAACCGACACCGAACCATCATTTAGTCATGATTAAAATACGCCTAAAGTGATGAAATAATGCTCCTAAATTTACAGTACTCGAAATTTAGTGAATGGAGTCCAAAAACATGAAACGCTCTTTCGAGAGTCATTTTGACACCTTGCACCGTAAATTCTCGTACGACCTCTAAAATGATCCGAATCACAAACGGCCAAAAACATGACCTTCCTAACTTGATGAGGTACTGTCCAGTCCAAGACCATAGGCTAAAAGCTAGCCAAGAACTCAAACCACCTCAAAAACCGAGACCCATAGCTGCTGTCAAAAGTGCAGTAGTGGCAGCTTGTGTGTATTTGTAGTAAATTCTGAAAATAATTGACTATGGGCTTGAACCACCGCCCAAGGACTCTTACCAACATCTTAAGGCATGGCTTGGACCATGGCTAAGGGCTAAAAGCCAGCCACAAACCGAGCCAACACATAGGACCATGCAACATGCTAGCCGAGAATGCATATTCTGTGCAGTGGTGTGTATATTGAATTGTTTTGCTGTCAATCTTCGTTCCAGTGGCTATATAATTAACCTTGGCTCGATCTTGACATTATGAAGTGTGGTATGAACCATGGTTATGAGCTACAAGCCAACCACAATCCATACAACACCCAAAAACCGAAACCATACTCACACAAATCAGAAACTAAAAGAGATCAAGTGATGCTTGTGTTGCTGTTTAAAAAAAAATCTGATGGAACCATGAACCAGGCTTTGAAAGGATACCTTGGTCACGTCCTAGACATGATAAATGAGGGTTCTAACCATGGCTATAGTCCCTAGGACAGCCAAGATTCGAACACACTCTATAACCACCCAAATGACCAAAACCGTGACTTATTTCTGCACCTAAGGGAAGTTGCTGTCATTTTCTTTGTTTGTGCGTGTATAGATGTAAACCAATGGACCAATAACACCCTAACACACTCTAAATCATGCCTAGAAGCAGCCTTGGTAGCCTGAAACCGAACAACTACCTGTAATCCACAAAAGCAACCAAAACGTGAAGTTGAACCAAAAGAGCATTGAAAATCTGTGCAGATTTTTACTTGAGATGTTGCTGTCATTTTCGATTTATTGCTTGAATCATGCATATATAATGATTTAAAAATATCTATAGGACTTGATTGAAGAGAAAAGAATGATATAAACATGCCTGGAAATTGATTAAGGAAGAACACAAACTAAACGACGGCACGGCACGGCGGAGTCGGATTTTTTTTCTTTTCTTATTGTCTTGATGGAAGCTCTCGATTTATGCTGCTGCTCACATACTATTTTGCTGCTATTTTACTGATATTTTCGAATGAGGGAAAAGTATGGAGTGCTAAGGAATGAAGGGGAAAAATACAAGGAAAAATGGAGAAGTCAATTCATGCATGCATTTAGATGCTAGCTAGGTACAAAGAATGTGTTTATTGTCAATCCCATGGTCCCCTCCAATATGCTGCACGTGAATTGTGCTGAGTTTTCTTCTGCATTTCGGTGGAATGGTGATGGAGAGAAGACAAGGAAAATGAATGAGAAGTTGCAAGGAAAATGAAAGAGTTATGCAATGATTTAGGATGAAAGTTCAAAGTCAAGGAATTGATTAGCATGTCAAATTATTCCTTCCTTGGCTGCTGTACGAAAAAGGTGAATTGGTAGGCTAGATTAATGTTTTGATTAGGTGGAATACAAATGCATAAATGATTAATTTTTGATAAGTAAGAATTGAGGGAATTATTATACTAAGGAGAGCTAATGAGGTTTGACTAGGATGGGGTTTACCAAATTTAATTAAATTGGTTGAGGGGCCGAAAATAGCTATGAAATTGGTAAGGAAATTTGTTGATTTGTGTTTTTAAATTCTTAAGGTTTTAAAAACTAATAAATATATATTTTAGTGAATTATTAATTTAATTTAGGATACTCATTTTACATGGCATGGCTAATAAATTACTAACATGCTAGGTTGAAATTTTCTTAAATAAAATAGGCCTAGATTAATTTATCCCATTTGGTCACATATTTTAATTTAAGTTTTTAATTAATTATTGAACCTAAAAGCACTTATTTACTACTTATTTCCAATTAATTAAATAATTCCTTAAACATTATTTTACATTAACATAACTTATTTCTTGGCTTAAATTAAATTTAGGAATATTTTCTTATTATTAAATTTTATCTCAATACTCCAACTCCAATCCGGCCTCACGTAATTAACTGAAAAGTTAAAACTTAAACTACTGAATAAAATACTTAAGTTTAAAGAAAAGAATTTAAATACTCCTGGACTTGAAAAATCATTTTAATTTAATTACTCGAAATTATGCATGGCTTATACGCAGTCTAATTTACGGAACGTTACAATCTCTCCCCCTTAAATTGAATTTCGTCCCCGAAATTCGATTATCCTCGGTAATCCAAAAGTTTAGATTCTTAATTCTAGTACCCCAACAATCCATGCTACCGCTGCGCTACTCTGATAAAATAAATGTTAATCTGTCTTTATGTCTTCTCAATTCTAATTAAATTGTCTACTGAGTCCTTGATTGTGAATCGCAACTTAAAACGACTTGGGTGACTTAGTTCTAATCTACTATGACCTCGAATTTGGCTTATCTCGCAATTTCTCAAACTAGAGATGGATGTCCAAATTTACCGCACCTTGCTTTTCTTATATCATGCCTACGATGTTCATCGACCTATTACCTTAGCATTTATGCAGTTCAACTTAAGAAGTCTTGGCACCAAAAATTACTGATCGACTACTATCCTCGGTAATACACTTAAAAATTAAATCTGATCTCACCCCATAATAATATTAGCTTAAGATATTTGAATCAAATTTTTATCTTATGACACCAAACTTACATAACTTAATTATTTACAAGTACATCCCAAATATAAAATTGTTGTCAACCTTAAATTTCGAGTAAGGGATACGACAAGTATAAAAGTCTATAAGATTTTTAAACAAAATAAATTATGACATCTCATTATAATAATGAAATATGATTTACATAATTATTTAAACATATCTAATATTATATACACTATATTTATACCATAAAATTATACAAATACATACATATACCAACGGTCACAAAACGGTAACTAACGGCTAGTTTTTGTTTTTCCTCTATAAATACCATCTCACAAATCCATTCAATCACTCCAACTTTATCTTCTCTCTAAAACTTATTCTTCATAAAAAAAATCGAAGAACAAAGAAGATGGCTCTTGCAAAGTTATTTTTAATTCTTTTAGTTATTCTATTTACGATTCTTGTATTTGTCGGAGAATATCCTCCTAATGTTTTTTTCTTTATTTTTACATTTACTTGTAATTGTTGTCTATCCATTACTTTGTATTACAATCTACATTATTTAATAAAATGCATCATGATTTGTCGTACCACCATGACAAACTTTTAGATTTCTTACTCGATAAAAATCTTAATATCCATTGATTGATAACTTATGTTGAACACCACTAATTCCCTTTTGTATTTATTTCACCCAAAATTTTGCATGATCAACTATACCATAAATTTGAAATTCAACCTTATGCAACCCAAATAGTTTTGGATACATAACTTATTCCCAAGTTTCTTCGTAACTTACAAAAATTTCTCAAGACAAAATGTCTACCTTAATTCTTACATGCGTCTACCAATTAAACTAACCATCATCGTACTCATTTTTTTTTTTTCCTAAAAATTTAAATTTTCCCAAGGTATAATCTTAAATGTTAAGATCATGACTAAAACTTGTGACACATCAAACTTATGTTTCCAAAAATTTACTAACTCAAGGTTTATTCTTATAACTTAACTAACCGATCAAATTTACCTTAACTAGCCATCACTTTAAATTCTTAATTTGCCACAACATTATTTCACGAACGCTTAAATTTTTTTCACGCCAAAGATTGATTCATCCTACAATGTCCTTGGTTACCATTCATTGTAACATTATAACCCGAATATCTAAATATTTTATATTTCATTCGAGCCTAAATAACCGAAAAAAAAAAAATTCCTACCATTTGAACCGTTCAATTCTCACTTACTACTAAATAGGTTCTCAAATTCTTAAAATTGGAAAATTAAATCTTACTTTCCTCGAATATCGTCCAACTTTCCCTAAATCTCGAAATTCCACAATTACTCATAATTCTTCGGCGTTCTCAATTTCATTTATATGTTTCCCGTATCATAAGATTCAATAGCCTTAAATTTCTTAAACCCCAAAATTATTTTCCCTAACCTGCCTTACATTTCTATAAATACTTAAAATCCCAAGTGCTCCTCAAATGTTCGTATTTAAATCCTTAAAATTTCGGACTTTGCAATTTGGCTCTTAAAGTTCTCAAAATTACATTTTTGGCTCTACAACTATTCGAAATTTGCATCATTGTCCCCATAAAATTTTTCATCTTTACCTCATTAAACTTTTAAATTCTCGAACTCAAAATTAAATCCCAAAATTTGATAAATTCGAAAATAGTCCCTTAGAATTTTGTTTTTACACTTAGGTCGTCAAATTATTAGTTATCACAATCGGGTCTTTAAAATTCTTAAGTCATGCAATTCAATCCTTAAATCCAACTAGATAGAGTATGCATCCTAAATAAATTCTCATAAATACATCTTACATTTTTTTATACTTCTAAAGATTGTCGTAGTCTTCGAACTATTATTCCTTAAATGGAATCCAAAAAAATTAATTCAACTAACAACTACGAACCATCAGTAATTTCTTAGAAATTCTACAAGTCCCATACGCATTCATAATTTTCAAGATGAACTTATGACTCATAAGGAGGACATCAGTACTACTGACCTAAAGATTAACATAGTCAAATCATTTTCAACTTCTCCTAAAGCCCAATATTCGAATTCTTAGACATTTCCAATTTCAACGTAACCAAAATGCGTAATTACATTATTTCTTTAAATTTAAGTAAATACTGCATAATCAAAATCTGAACGTAAATATTTCATGGAAACCTGCTGTTAAAATAATTCATGCTTTAAATAAAATGCTGAAAAGTAAAACTTACAGACCGAAGACGTGACTTCGTGAGCTTCTCGTGGTCAGTAGTAGTGTAACCCTTTACAAGAACATAGGCTCTGATACCAACTGTAATGGCCCGTAAATTCATGTTCGTAAATTTGCGGAAAAATTAAAAATTTTCTTTTTAAATAATTAAAATGTCTTAATCATAAGATGAACTGATAAATAAAGTTTAATATTCAAAATAACAGCGGAAGAATTCAATGTTTGTAAAGTATCAATTTAAAATAATTAATCAACAGATAAAAACTGAGTTCGGAAAATAACAAATGCTAAATATTAGGTCCTCGGGTTCCACTACTGCCGACCCAAGCTAGCTCACTGGTCCCCGCCCTCGGCCCCGACATCATCAGTACCTACAACAATCAAGTCTAGTGAGTCTAACGACTCAGCATGCATATATCGTAAATAACAAGTAAATACATAATAAAATCGTCTGCATGTGAAAATATCATGTCATGAAGTTTAACGTAAAATATCATTCCATGAGTAATTATAATACGTGCATAACTGAACTGAAAATATCATAAGTGATAATGTTTGCTCCTTGGAGCCCTGTAATGAAATAGCTTGTAATAATTTTCTGGTGAGATTATGGTCTACGCAAGTGGCCCCTGAACTAAACTGAACTGACCGGTAACTGGCGACCGGGCCTGTAACTGGCGACAGGACTTAGTAATGTACGTCTGATCAGACCACTGCCACAGTACTGGGTGAAACAACTGAACTGACCGGTAACTGGCGACCGGGCCTGTAACTGGCGACAGGACTTAGTAATGCTCTCATAACCGGTAACTGACGACCGGACCGGTAACTGGCGACCGGATTTAATCATGATAGTAAAGTGACCACAAGCAATATCGCATAAATCTCAAAATGAATATTTTGCACGTAATATAATTAAATAACATAATTAAATATTCTGTAATAATTTTTCTGATTGAGTTGGATCGCTCCCAGGCTCGCTGCGACTTAAATCTAACATGAAAATATGCAAATGATTTAACTTGACCAAACTTTGTAATTGAATCCAAAAACTGAGACAATTACGCCTAACGACTTCGTATTTAATCGTGACTCCGTACCAACCCGAACCGACACCGAACCATCATTTAGTCATGATTAAAATACGCCTAAAGTGATGAAATAATGCTCCTAAATTTACAGTACTCGAAATTTAGTGAATGGAGTCCAAAAACATGAAACGCTCTTTCGAGAGTCATTTTGACACCTTGCACCGTAAATTCTCGTACGACCTCTAAAATGATCCGAATCACAAACGGCCAAAAACATGACCTTCCTAACTTGATGAGGTACTGTCCAGTCCAAGACCATAGGCTAAAAGCTAGCCAAGAACTCAAACCACCTCAAAAACCGAGACCCATAGCTGCTGTCAAAAGTGCAGTAGTGGCAGCTTGTGTGTATTTGTAGTAAATTCTGAAAATAATTGACTATGGGCTTGAACCACCGCCCAAGGACTCTTACCAACATCTTAAGGCATGGCTTGGACCATGGCTAAGGGCTAAAAGCCAGCCACAAACCGAGCCAACACATAGGACCATGCAACATGCTAGCCGAGAATGCATATTCTGTGCAGTGGTGTGTATATTGAATTGTTTTGCTGTCAATCTTCGTTCCAGTGGCTATATAATTAACCTTGGCTCGATCTTGACATTATGAAGTGTGGTATGAACCATGGTTATGAGCTACAAGCCAACCACAATCCATACAACACCCAAAAACCGAAACCATACTCACACAAATCAGAAACTAAAAGAGATCAAGTGATGCTTGTGTTGCTGTTTAAAAAAAAATCTGATGGAACCATGAACCAGGCTTTGAAAGGATACCTTGGTCACGTCCTAGACATGATAAATGAGGGTTCTAACCATGGCTATAGTCCCTAGGACAGCCAAGATTCGAACACACTCTATAACCACCCAAATGACCAAAACCGTGACTTATTTCTGCACCTAAGGGAAGTTGCTGTCATTTTCTTTGTTTGTGCGTGTATAGATGTAAACCAATGGACCAATAACACCCTAACACACTCTAAATCATGCCTAGAAGCAGCCTTGGTAGCCTGAAACCGAACAACTACCTGTAATCCACAAAAGCAACCAAAACGTGAAGTTGAACCAAAAGAGCATTGAAAATCTGTGCAGATTTTTACTTGAGATGTTGCTGTCATTTTCGATTTATTGCTTGAATCATGCATATATAATGATTTAAAAATATCTATAGGACTTGATTGAAGAGAAAAGAATGATATAAACATGCCTGGAAATTGATTAAGGAAGAACACAAACTAAACGACGGCACGGCACGGCGGAGTCGGATTTTTTTTCTTTTCTTATTGTCTTGATGGAAGCTCTCGATTTATGCTGCTGCTCACATACTATTTTGCTGCTATTTTACTGATATTTTCGAATGAGGGAAAAGTATGGAGTGCTAAGGAATGAAGGGGAAAAATACAAGGAAAAATGGAGAAGTCAATTCATGCATGCATTTAGATGCTAGCTAGGTACAAAGAATGTGTTTATTGTCAATCCCATGGTCCCCTCCAATATGCTGCACGTGAATTGTGCTGAGTTTTCTTCTGCATTTCGGTGGAATGGTGATGGAGAGAAGACAAGGAAAATGAATGAGAAGTTGCAAGGAAAATGAAAGAGTTATGCAATGATTTAGGATGAAAGTTCAAAGTCAAGGAATTGATTAGCATGTCAAATTATTCCTTCCTTGGCTGCTGTACGAAAAAGGTGAATTGGTAGGCTAGATTAATGTTTTGATTAGGTGGAATACAAATGCATAAATGATTAATTTTTGATAAGTAAGAATTGAGGGAATTATTATACTAAGGAGAGCTAATGAGGTTTGACTAGGATGGGGTTTACCAAATTTAATTAAATTGGTTGAGGGGCCGAAAATAGCTATGAAATTGGTAAGGAAATTTGTTGATTTGTGTTTTTAAATTCTTAAGGTTTTAAAAACTAATAAATATATATTTTAGTGAATTATTAATTTAATTTAGGATACTCATTTTACATGGCATGGCTAATAAATTACTAACATGCTAGGTTGAAATTTTCTTAAATAAAATAGGCCTAGATTAATTTATCCCATTTGGTCACATATTTTAATTTAAGTTTTTAATTAATTATTGAACCTAAAAGCACTTATTTACTACTTATTTCCAATTAATTAAATAATTCCTTAAACATTATTTTACATTAACATAACTTATTTCTTGGCTTAAATTAAATTTAGGAATATTTTCTTATTATTAAATTTTATCTCAATACTCCAACTCCAATCCGGCCTCACGTAATTAACTGAAAAGTTAAAACTTAAACTACTGAATAAAATACTTAAGTTTAAAGAAAAGAATTTAAATACTCCTGGACTTGAAAAATCATTTTAATTTAATTACTCGAAATTATGCATGGCTTATACGCAGTCTAATTTACGGAACGTTACAGTATAATTCCCCAAATAATAATATGAGATTAATGGTAATTATTGGACCAAGTAAAAATTGTAAGAAAAATATGTAGTAGAAGAAAATAGAGACTTTGATCACTAAAGTGTATACTTTGACTACAAAATTAAAAAATAGGTAAACCCACCTCCACCACACCATTCTTTCTCCTTCGCGTAAGAAACCCTCATACTTTCTCTCCTTCCATTTTTGAAATATGTTCCTCATTTTATGGGTGACTTGCTCAAGTAAAATATGAAATAAAGGTAGATTTGTGATAATCTCGCCATGAGCTTCAACATGATGTAAGTATTTCCAACTTTTATTCAAGTTTGAAAATGAGTCGAAATTTAGAATTGATATTTGAGATATTAAGATGTTGGAGATGATGTATTTGTGTTATTTTAAATTTAAAAGGGTTATGAGCATGGTTCTTTGTTATTGCGCAAAAAAACAGCTTTGGCACCTTCTGTTTTTCGTGTATATAGGACTGTTGTATTTGGATTTTGGTGTTAGGTTCTTCATCAAACTTGTAGAGCATCGAGTTACTTCGATTTTGTTCTTGAATTACTTAATTCCAGGAAGAAATGAAAGAAATATGCGATTTTACTAAAACTGGTATGAAATTTTAAGTTAGTGTAGATTTGTGTCCATACCTTCTGTTTATTCAAATTCTAGGATTAATTGGTTGGGATTCTGGATTTTATGTTCAAATAAAAGTTATAGAACATTGCTTGTCTTCGAAATGGTACCAAATTAGCTTGATTCCATTGGGTATTGAGGAAGTTATGCTCAAAATACTAAAATGTGCCATATATGTACTGATGCAGAATTCGCAAGAATTATGTTGTATGTTTCAGGTTATGAACGACTAGGTAAATGACTTTATTTGACAAAACTTTGTGATGAATAATTGTTGGATTTTGAGTTTTCTTGCGTATTGCAAATCATGATTTGAGATAGTATTGAGTTCATTATGAATTTTGTACAAAAAACTGCTCTGCTTAGATAAATGATCCAAAATCTTTACTTATGTATTTTCAGATTCGGTTAAAGTATTGACTTAAGTTGGCTCAAGATTATTTAATTTAAGTTGTTTAGCAGCGAATCGAGGTTTGTTTATTGGTATTCATAATTTTTAGTAGGTTTTGTGTCGAAATCTTAGATGGAACAAGAATTTAGTTGATTATTATATTTTTGTTGATATTATAGTAGACTTCGGGGATTCAAGACTTCTCAACCACACCTTTCGATCTCTTTTGGTAATATTTGAAAGGTATGTTACGGTCGGTAACATACGAGGTAAAAGTATCATTTTTATTTTAAATTGTAAAATCTATGACTCGATGAATCTCTTGTGATTTGTTGATGATGATTGTCTTGAGATGAGCTTATTATGATATCGAGTTGATGATATTTATTTGCATAATTGCATTGCATCTTGAACCACTTTTCTATTCAGATTTGATATGGCGGAGGTCTCCTTGATTTGTTGGATGTATGTGGCTATAGTTGACTTAGCATAGTGTATGCGGAGGTCGCTGCTATGGCCTGAACACTCTCTATAGGTGCACTATAGTCTTGGGATTGTTGAAAATAGCACCCCACCTTGAGCGGATGAGTCGGTGGATGTTGCTGGGGGATTCTTTTCCATTGAGTGTCCTATGACCAGATGATTCAATTGATCTTGAGATTTATTGATAGCCACATCTTCTGATCATGCATTACACTATATTGCATCTTTATGGATTTCATATGACCTAATTGTCATTTTAATTCTCATATGTCATTGATTTTATCATATTGGATTTCTACTCACCGGCATATTGGCTATCTCTTGTTTTCATGAGCTTCAGGCACGAAGTTGTGAATTAGAGTGGGATTCTTGGTCCTTAGGAGCTATTTGATAATACTTTCATTGTTTTGGTTGCCTAGTTTATTTTGACATGTTAATACTTATATTGCAGAAATCCCAGGATCTGTAAATTATTTTGTCGATGTTTATGTCAGTCTATGACCCACAAATTATGTATTTTACTCAATCGTTTGTTTTGTTTGAACTGTCTTTGCTTCTTTTGCCTTTTGTTTGAGACATGTTTATATATTTTTGGATGCTCCTATTTCAGGGGAGATGGTTCCCGTCTTATTTTAGAAAAGTTGAAAAAAATATTTCCCTCATTTATAATTATTAGAATTAGATCTCGGACCCGGGGTCCCACATCGTTGGCATTTAAAAGAAGATGGTTTATTAGGATTATATCGAATTGTTGACAGAAAATTCTTATGTGTGAGAACCTGAAATTTCAGCAGTAGCAAAAGCTAAAAATTCCAGCAGAAGCTAATATTTCAGAAGCTGGTATTTTTCCAGCAGATTGGAATCCAGCAGCAGCAGCAGCAGCACGAAATTCCAGCAGACAGTTACTAATTCAGACCATAACTTGTAACTGAAGCATTCAACACGAAATAAAGATTGTTAATGTCAGATTATGGCATTAATTGGAAGGCTAACAGTCAAATTTCGGCCTATAAATAGCACCCTCAAGTCTCTGAAATGGGTTACACAAGATTTGAGATTATCACTTAAATTTTCGAGCTAAGAGAGTGCTGATTTTCGAAGCTGTAAAATCCAGTAGCAAGGCAAGCAGATTTCCAGACTTCCACCGAAATTCTTTAGCAAATTACGGTAAGTGGGCTTATGTATAAATATCTTGAAATCAGTTGTTATGATCTGTTTTTAAAATATAGTTTATGTATGTTTGATTTCTGATATCTGTTTCGAAGCACTGAAACTCCCTAGTGAACTAATGGTAGGAATATAAATTCTGAACATTTCTGAATTCTGATTCTGATTCTGGCCTCACCCCTTAGAGGAGAGAACATATAGGGGACTGATATCAGTTTAGCCATGAAATTCACTAACGTGCTCAATGCTTACTAATTCTGATTTTTGTTCTGAAACCTGTTACTTTCTGAATTCTGATTCTGTTATGAAAATACAAGTTTTCTGGATATTATTGTATTATTGTTTCTGTTGAAAACTATTTCGAAAACTGGGAGTTATTCCCGCCCTCGCTTACTGAGTGACAATCATATCACTCACCCACCAAACCCATCTCAGATAAGAACGAGGAAGAGTTGATAGAAGAAGAGGAGCAACGTCAGTTTTGGGGCTGGTGACGAAGATCGTTGTTCTTAGTTCTGATTTATGTTTTATATTCCGCTGCATCTGTTCAGACGTTGTAATTTCATGGTTTTACATTTCCGCTGTAAACATTTGTCGTTGAGTGGTAACAGACAATGATTATTATGAATAAAAGACGGGTTTCTGAAATTATGTACTTCTGAGGCTTGTTGTTTTCGAATGTAAATTTGAGAGCAACGCTGGTGTCAACCAACCCCCGTCCCGGGGCGTGACATTATGTTTTGTTCTTTTCATTTCCCATTTTAAATGTTTTTGTAATTTTAGATCTTGACATATTTTGAAACCTTCTTGTCGAGTTAGACTAATTAATTGACCATAAGTAAATTCATTATAAGGAATTATTTGCTTTCCACGTGATTTTCTAATTTTACTTCTAACTTTTTCTCCTTAAAAGAGTTGGTAATCCTTCTAGGAAATTTTCTTTCCAAAATGGTTGGTTAGAGTCTTCCCTAAGCATGGCTCTCGTTAGAAAAGTTTTTTCATACCATTGAAAATCACTTAATTTTTTTTACATTTAAGATTTGATTGTAAATCAACATTTTTATCTTTTAAATGTGAATGATCATCTATAAAGTGTAAATAGATTGTTAGAATTAAAGTAGCTACAACATCTTGTTGGGGATTTTCATCTTCATCTAAAATTGATATCCCATCTTTTTATGGTGAATATCGGTATGGTTGACCCGTTTCACAGATAAAGATTCGTGAGACCGTCTCACAAGAGATCTACTCTTAATTGTGCTTAAGCACACTTAATTAAACGTCTTAATTACGCTTAATTCGGTCAAAATACGATTTAACTGCTTTTTTCGCTTTTTTTCCGATGCGGGACGTTTTTGTCGAGTTCCAAGTTTCGCTGAAGTGGATTTTTTAGAGCACTGCTCTCACTAATAGTGATACACACAATTGAATTGGATTAAATTAAAAAACTAAATTGTATCCTATTAATGTTCTATAAATCTAAATATGAGTAAATCTCATGTGAGACCGTCTCACGGATCATAATCTGTGACACGGATCAACCCTACTCATATTCACAATAAAAAGTAATACTCTTAGCATAAAAAGTAATAATTTATTATGGGTAACCCAAATAAGATATCCGTCTCACAAATACGACCCGTGAGACCGTCTCACACAAGTTTTTGCCTTTATATTTTAATGATTACATTTTGTATTAAAAATAATTGTATCAAATTTGATGACATATATATATATATATATATATATATATATATGTGTGTTTTTTTAAAGAAAAAATATATATATATGTTTTTTAAATAAACTTGTGTTAATGTCGCTCCTTATTATATAATAAAAAATAAAGTATATATCATTGTTCAAATCATAACTATTTAGATTTAATCGATTGGTATTTTAAAGGTTTAAATACCAATCAATTAATATCATATGCAAATAATTAATTTATTTTATATGCATTATCATAATAATTGAATATTTTTTATTTTGGTAAAATAAATGTTTTCCAGGTCCAATTTTGGGTTCTGATTCATTAAATTTTCACTATTTGGTTTCAGTACATTAACTTTTAATTTTCGACTATTTTTAATGTTCACAAAAGACATGACTATAAATTTAATTAGAGTAGGAGACAATGTGGACTTTTTTGTTTTGTTGTATAAATGTATGAATTATTATTCTATGTTTTTAAGAATTCATAATATGAAAATTTATACATTTATTCTTAAACTTATAATATTTATATAATATTTATTTATTATTTAGATCGTATTAAAATTCTGAAACTTTTTTTTCCTCACTTGAGCTTTGAGTGATCACTCATCACAATAAACCACACAATGCTTAATATTTGCTCTCGAAACATCTCCACGTTTCTTACATTTTCAAACTTTATATTAAAATAGAGTTCACACTGAACCGAATAATAAATAATAGACAGAGTCTATGTTACAACGATAATATTACTCCAGTTAAATTTTAATACCAGATGATTGATCTTAGCTCCTTTTCTAGAGTCGAAGTTAAATCTTCTAAATGATACATAAATTTTCAACTTCAATAAAGCGAACCTGATCTAAATTAAAAACAAAAAAGAACTATCCCACCTGTTGTCACTATTAGAACATTTCTTCTTCTTGAGAATCCTTCTGAATTCATTCCTTTTCTTTTGTATTTAAATTGAAATATGTTGCAGTAAATCTTACTGTGTTGAATTCATGTTTGAATAAAAACGGACTAAACGAAACAACACTAGCATGCACTCAGAGCTCGGGAACTTTTCAGCTCGATTCGGTAAGTTCGCACTCCCTAATACATGTTATTAACTACCAGCTTGATGTTCTGTGATTTCATAAAACAGATGTGTGCAGATTATACTAGTTCTGGTCTATGTCAGCAACTATTGTCTTTTGCTATTCTATGTAGCAGTGTACGCTCACGATTATCGGAACGTAGCACTTAGTTTGTTATAAAGTTTCACGGATTTGAGTCACACCACTGATGAAAAAGTCTATTACTTTTGGTTTAATGAAGCACTTTCGTCCTTTAATCGATAGTAAAGCCAATATTACATGCATACTCAATTCTCGTGAGTTGGGAGAGCAGAACAACGATTTTCCTTTCTGTCCTATTTGATGACATGCTGTTAATTGTCCCACGTCGCTTGGATAAATAATCTGGGAGTTGTATATATGAGCTTGGACAATCCTCCCTAGTTTTTGGGGTTGAGTTAGGTCCAAGTTCCAATCTTAATGCACACATGGTATGACAAACAAACCGAACCTTAAGATTCAGAGTATTTTATCATGTATGATAACATATACCTCTGTATTTTGATATAGTGGTTGAGAATCGGCCTAACAACTTTTATCTGTTTAAGAGTTACAATTTAGGTGTCTAATTAGAGTTCTCTATTTCGAATCTGGAGACTTTAAGATCCCAACCAAGCAAAGAAAAGTTGAACTAACATACAAATTTTCCTACCAACCAAGCCAAAATGGTTTCCATTTCTCCACATCCCACTTCTATATAGACTCTTGATACCTAGTAATGCATAACTTAGTTCATATCTAAAGCACACCAAACTTTGTCTTTGTATCAAACTATGGCTTCTAGCAACCACACTTCTGTGTTCCTTTTCTTGCTTATAGCTATGTCATCAATAATGAGCAAAAGCATGCAAGCCGACGCACGCCAACTCCTCGAAGCAACAGTACTGCCCGAAATTCCTAAGCCAGAGTTTCCTTTGCCTCAAATCCCAACCTTACCTAAACCCGAGCTGCCCGCTCTGCCAAAACTGGAGCTTCCCACACTGCCCAAGCCCGAGCTCCCAACGGTTCCCAAGCCAGAGCAGCCCACACTGCCAAAACCTGAGCTGCCAGCACTGCCCAAGCCTGAGCTCCCAACGGTTCCCAAGCCGGAGCAGCCCACACTGCCAAAACCTGAGCTGCCAGCACTGCCCAAGCCTGAGCTCCCAACAGTTCCCAAGCTGGAGCTGCCAACTTTACCAAAACCCGAACTCCCGTCTGTACCCGAACTACCTAAGCTCCCAGAACTACCTAAACCAACATCGCCAGAAGTGCCAAAAGGGCCATAAGCTAATGGACTGGGCCTAGCAAGCCATTTGTTTTCAATTTCAAATTTCAGTCAGTGTGATTGATCCATGTTGTTTTCTTATCATTCGTTGTTAGTATGTTAGGGAGATTATGTTAACACTCTACCTGCATACTCTGCTTTATTGTTGTACATTTCAGATTTCATTACATTTTACTTCTTGTATTTCTTCCTATGT
Organism: Primulina eburnea; assembly: GCF_022965805.1. Classification (NCBI taxonomy): domain Eukaryota; kingdom Viridiplantae; phylum Streptophyta; class Magnoliopsida; order Lamiales; family Gesneriaceae; genus Primulina; species Primulina eburnea. The sequence goes on from NC_133113.1 coordinate 3,154,038, forward strand.
TCACATGCTCCCATTGTCCCATATTGTCCCCAATGCTATTAATTTACAAGATCATGATACATGAAGCCACGTGAATCAGGTTTCAAATTCATAACTTTGTTTTCTTTGGGGAACAAGCTATGTGCATTTAATTAGTAGAGGCTACAACAGACTCTAAAACATCCATCCAAAAAGGGCCAATATAAACAACAGTGTATCATATAGCTTTAGATAATTTTTCAAAATTTCAAGTCTTGGATCTTAAGTATTCCTTGTTAAAATTCCGAGTTTGTTGGATCATGAAGCACAAACTTTTGATGTGAGTTAATTCAAAAGTGAAGGTTAAGTTTTGCTACTGCCTAGCACATTTCTGGAGTTAATAACATGTGATGTTACCTAAAAATTCTCAACTATGAAAACAGGATAAAAAGAACCTGCGACCTTCGGAGGAGAGCCTAGCATGAGAATCTAGCTCCACTAACACTCAGCTAAGTCTTGAACCTTCACATTGACCGTTGGCTTTCTCGTCGCTAGAGCGTTTTCTCAGTACACGGAGCCCGATGTAAAACTATGGATGAACATATAATCGAACCAATTATATATTAATATATTTACTAGAACATCAGCAAGAAGTTGAGCAAGTTTATCTAGAGGATGTATTCAGTATTTTAATAATTGAGAACTCTTTCTGATAGATGTGGGATAAATCATAAATTCTATTCTTTGTCTGTCAGAAATTACATGTCTTCTAATATCATATATCTCTTTTTCGTTATACGATTCACCTTTCTTGGAGCATCACTATCGACTCCCAGGACTAAAAATATGTGTCAAAGTTAGAAGTCTCTAATAGCAATATAACGAATATCAAATGGTATTTCGAAACACAATCTACATAAGTGAGGACCAGGAGCTACACACTTCTCCCTCTCCCCTCCATTTTTAATTTCTTTATCTTTAATAATAGAGGCTAAGGTTTCTCATGGAGCAAACTTGTCCTTCCTTTTTGTTGATTTGCTGCAAGAAGTATCCCCTACTTTACGAGCCATAGATGTAGCCTCATGCCGTGGCTACAGCATTAATAATCCTAAGATCACCGCCACAGCTATCCACCTCATTAAGGTCCATGACGGAGGGTTGATCGTTCTCACTCACATTCACAGCTATGGTACACAGATTTCGTGGCAATACACTGTTTTGGGTTGGGAGCATGTTTGCAACTGGACCAGAATTCCCCATTCTAGACGCACCTCGTGCTGCTGGATTAACCTTAATATTTAGCTGTTGAGCCTTAGGAGCAGTAGCATGAGATAAAAACACATTACTAGGACCAGCTTGCTGTTCCATAGTAGAGGCGCCTCTTTAATTCAGGGTTCATGTAGAGGGAAAAATGACCTCAAAGACAGCAAATATGTCCTTCATGACATACTTGCAAGTGGTTAGTGAATGCCCTATAGATTAATCAGATTTCGTATTTTCTGGAAACTACCAAGATAATGATGAAAGATCTGCGGAGCTTGAATTTGAAATTGATAGAGATGAAGAATAATCTTTCACATAATTTCGGCTCGTATTCATATAGGACTTGCTGGTTCCTATCCAAGAAGATCATTCTTACCTACAAACTTTGTTGCCATGTGATTTACTGGAGATATTTGCCAGCAAATTTTCCTTCTAGAACAAATAAATTTGACCATATAACAGTCAAATTTTACATCTTTGATTAGAGTGAGCTGGTTTGAATCGAGAGGCTTTAAGATTGCATTAGTCATTAGAAGTTGAACTAACACTTTCTCAAACCAACTAATTCAGAAATATTCTTTACATCCCTTTGTCTATATAAACTTTTTAGGAGATGCATTTTAAAGCATCACTTGGTTAAAGTTTAAAGCTCTTTGTCCAAAACTATACCCACTCATTTGTCTTCTCATCAAACGATGGCTTATAGCGACCATCCCGCTGTCTTCTTTTTGTTGCTAATCGCTTTACTATCAACAGTGGGCAATAGAATGCAAGCTGAGGCACGCCACCTCCTCGATACAACAGTACCTGAAATTCCTAAACCCGAGCTTCCAGCACTGCCAAAACCCGAGCTTCCCACATTGCCTAAGCCTGAGCTCCCAACAGTTCCGAAGCCGGAGTTACCCACATTTCCAAAACCTGAGCTGCCAAAAGTTCCAAAACCAGAGCATCCTGCATTGCCAAAACCTGAGCTTCCCACACTGCCCAAGCCAGAGCTCCCAACAGTTCCCAAGCCAGAGCTGCCAGAACCACCAAAACCTGAGCTGCCAACATTGCCAAAACTCCCAGCTCTGCCAGAAGTTCCTAAACTCCCAGAATTGTGGAAACCAACATTGCCGGAAGTGCCAAAAGCACCTTGAGTCCATGGATTGGACTTAATACTGATTGATTCATGTTGGGTTTATGGTTTTTTGTATTTATAATATAATTGTTGTCATTATTTACAGTGTTGTTGTCTTGGGGGCAGTACTTTTGTTTACTTCACTTCATTATTGTTATCATTGCATTTTTTAGCATTTTTCTTGTTTTGTACTGCCTATAGAGATGATAAAATATAATGTCTTTTCTTTTATTTCTTCCTGTATCTACCGACACACCTTTCCCCATAATGTAAATAATTCTTTAGACCTGCAACAAAGTAAAGAAAGGGACGATTATATTTAACGAATCACTCTTCAAACTTAACGACTTTGTTCTCTTTAAGAAGAAAAAGCTACATACTTTAACTAGAGTAGTCCACTACGAAACTGACACTAAAACATCCATCTGAAAATTACCAATGTAAGCAGCATCATTTAGCTTTGGATAGTTTCCGAAAAATGTGTTGCATCTTAAGGACTCATTGTTTAGTTTCTACTCGTAACCTTTGGATCATCACAGGAAGTACAAACTTCTGATGTGAGTTAAGTCGGAGATGTAGGTTAAGTTTTACCACTAACTGCACTTTTCTGGAGTCACGAACTTATTAAAAGTTACCTAAATTCTCATTTCAAAAGATATACATAATCTACAAGGGGAAAGAAACAAGTCCTGCTGCTTTCTGATCAATGTAGAGCATTCATTCACGAATGTCTGCCAATTATTGATAGCTATAATTTTTGCGGTTCGTGTTATATTAACAACTTGATCAAGTTCAACACATCATGAATTTTTTGTCAAATTTTATATACGTTCCATTTAAATTTAATCATAGAAAAACAATATTTTCTTCCCTATAATAATACCATCATGTTGTCGATGGGAGGTTGAACAAACATGATTCTTAAGTTTCCTACCAAATTCACCCATCTTACCTCCCATCTCTTCACACATATCTTCTATAAAAGCCCGCAAAATTATTCTATCAAAACACCAAAATAATCAAGAAATTCTGCTACAACAGCTTTTAATGGATCCCTTATATAGCCCACCACAACTACCCCTCAGTTCGTTTTCTCGTTTCTGTAGGAGATTATGCGGAAGGAATGATGATCATAACGATAATATAGCACCAAAAAACGCGCGGAATAAATTAATCTACAAGGACACAAAGATTTACGCGGATCACCCAATATAGGTCACGTCCACGGAGTTACTACAAATTTTTTAACATGAAGAAACGTTACAAGTGTTTACAACAAAATACTAAATCTCTCACAATCCCAACTCCGAGCATTACCGAGAAAACAATTTCTCTAAATCACACAAGAAAACAATCAACACTCAATATTTTTCTTCTATATATGTATTTGTTCTCATGATCTTGGGATGAATAAAACCAAGGGAGCTTTATAGAGTTCTTGTTTATGTGTGAAATAAATCCACACCTATTTTCATTGAGGAAATTGCGCTAATTTGTTTCATGGAGGAATTTAAGCTACCTCAATTGTCAATTTTGGCACAAACTTTCAACTTACCTTGGTCCACCCTCCATACCAAACATTTCCCCTACTTGAAGACTTGAGTCAATCATATCTTCGCATCATCAATGCATTAGCTCATCTCTCTCATTTTATACTTGCAGTCCAACTGAAGTTGAAGACAACTTCAGTTTGTCAATTGTCACAACCTTTGTGAGCATACCGGATGGATTCTTAATTCCAGGAATCTTCTCAACCATCAAGACTCCACCTTCCAGTACTGATATGATGAAATGGTATTGAACTTGTATATGCTTCGTCCTAGCATGATAAACATGATTCTTTATTAAATGAATAGCACTCTGGTTGTCATAGTGTAACGTGTTATTCTCAAGCTTTCGACACAATTCCTCATGAAAAGATCTCAACCATATCATCTCCTTGCTAGCCTCTGTAACTGCAACATACTCAGCTTCAGTAGTCGAAGAACCTCAGTATAATCAATGTTTTCTTTTTGTTGAAAATCTTTACAACAAGTCTTGCCTTGTATTGGTGAATTATGTGCATCACATGCTGGAGATCGACCCATCAAAATTCTGCATCAAATTGTCAACGAAATATTCTTATAGCTCGTTGTTTTGTTACATTGAAGAGCATGTTTATATCACAAATGATGATAGTCTACAGTTTATGTTTGATTTGCCGACACTGGATTGCATGTACTTGTATGTTGATTCATCGACAGTGTTGTAGTACGTAAGTGATTACGATTTTGATGCAGTCATGCTGGTAATAACGCAAGGTTTGGGAACAATAGGTTTAAATCAAGTGGGACCTTCTACGTATCACGTTGATGAACAGTCAACTCAGACATATTCTAGGATCGACACCGGTCCTTGGGATCACCATGTCACGGCTCACACCGAAGAGGACTATGCATGAGGGATGAATAGAATACGACAATGGATGGGATTTTACTCTAGGGGGTTGGATCATTATATCATGGTTCCCTCGGGAGTTGATGTTGCATGGGGTTCGAATAGAACACGACAATTGAATTTAAATTCATGGAGTGATGAAGAAAATACCACAAATGTAAGACATTTCGATAGTTATACTAGGGCTGCAAATATTCCCACCACAATTATTGAACACATGCCTGAGCAAGATTATTTATTTGGGGACATTTATAATCATGTCATGAATAGCGATGATAATTTGTATGCTACATCTATTGACGGAGAAGATGATGACCATGTTGACAATGCAAATGAAGGCATATCGTCGCGTGCCCTGATGTCGGGATCAACACTAACAGATAACTTTCCTAATGCATCGGAGCAACATTTGCGTGAAATTCCCCAATTTTTCAATGAATTATATGACAAACAAATTACAGATTCATTTGGTTTTCTTTCTGCATCACGAACAAAATTTTACAATCCTGATAGGCCAGAGCTCACTGTGAAAATGGGTTTTAAGAGGAAAAACGATTTAATAACTTCAATGAAGGATTTTTCTGTTCGAGTTTTGAGACGTGAATATATCATTGTCAAAAGTTCTCCGACAATTTGGAAGGTCAAATGCAAGAACTGGTCAGAAGGTGGTTATTGTGGGTGGGGACTTTGAGCATAATTAAAAAAATTAGGCTATTTCATGATCACAAAATAAAGTGATGATCACACATGCATATCTAGCCAAGTGGGTATAGATCACCACAAATTGGAAATCAACATGATAGCCAGTACACTTCTGGAAATCGTGCGTTTTGATCTGCATACGAGATCAAGTATGTGCGATAAAGTATTAAAGCAAAATATGGGTATGATATATCGTATGCTAAGACATGGCAGAGTTTGAAGCGCGCGATGGAGATCGTTTATTGCACATGGGAAAAATCTGTAACTTTGTCTCCTAAATATATGGGTGTTTTGTCGAAGTACAATCCATGAACTATTATAGAGTGGAAGCACCTTCGTCCATATGACTATCCACGTAAAATTTTGAACTTTGTATTTTGGGCCTTCAAACCATGTATAAATGATTTTTGACATTGTCGCAACATAATCAGTGTAGAGTGGAAGCACCTTCGTCTATATGACCATCCACGTAAAATTTTGAACTTTGTATTTTGGGCCTTCAAACCATGTATAAATGATTTTTGACATTGTCTCAACATAATCAGTGTAGACGGTACCCATATGTACACCACGTATAAGCACAAACTACTCATAGCAGTAACTTTAGATGCCAATAACTAGGTCTTGCCTCTAGCATTTGTGCTTGTTGATGAAGAAAATTATGAGTCTTCGCATTGATTCATAAGTAATATTGCAGGACATGTTACAAGAGGGTACAGAGGTGTGTGCCATATATATGATAGACATGCGAGTATAGCAAGTACGGTGTAAGATCTCCCTGACTTCAAGCCTCTCCGTGGTGTTCATCGTTTTTGTTTGAGGCGTGTTTACTCTAATTTCAACAGTAAGTTCAAAAACATTCATTTGAAGGACTTATGTTGGAAAGCAGGGACGCAACACCAAATAAAAAAATTTAATCTCACAATGGAAGCAATGAGAACAAATAATACAACATCTTTCACTTATTTGTCAAACATCCCGAAGAAAAAATGGTCATTGGCTCATGCTGGTGGATGGAGACGAGGGATAATGATGCCGAACATGTCTGAGTGTATTAATGGTGTGTTGAAAGGGATTTGATGTCTCACAATAACTGCAATAGTGGAGTTGACCTTACAACGATGCGTGCACTATCTCATTCAACGTCGAACATTAAGTAATAAAATGATGGGAAAAATAGAGATGTCAATGAGGCATGTGTGGGGCGGGTTTGGCTAAACCCAAGACCCTCCTCCCCATGAAAAAAACTTTGACCCATTACCCGCCCCATCCCGATTAAATATTCTTTGGACCCACCCCACCTCGAATACGAAACGGGGTCGGGTAGACCCATGAGACCCTAATTTTTTTTTTAAAAAAAAAATCTTTCTTCTCACATGACTGAGTTATGAGACAGACAAACCTCTAAATACATCATTGTGGAAAATTAATTCATGTCTTTGACCACACTTAATAATAACAAACAAAATATTTTCACGACATAAAGAATTACATAAAAAAAAAGTTACTAGCTCTCCAAAACAATCTTGACATCCCCAAAAATAAATCATAAAATAATTTAAACAGATCAATATAAAATCAGCGAGTAGGCAATATTTCAGACACATTATTCGAGATCATTTTCCTCTTCATCAAGAATGGTGGGACAAGTTGTTAAACTACTTGAAAAATTAACTACAAAATTAAATACAGAAAGGCAATATTTCAGACACATTATTCGAGATCATTTTCCTCTTCATCAAGAATGGTGGGACAAGTTGTTAAACTACTTGAAAAATTAACTACAAAATTAAATACAGAAAGTACATTGAAAAAATAAAAATGTAATTTCAAATTGTAAAAAAATGTAATTTGAAGAGAGAAAGTACAGTAAAAAATTAAAATGAAAGTACAATAACAAAATAAAAATGTGATTTATTTACCTTTCACCTCACACCACAACCATCTTGGCGAGCACATCAAAGCCTCCAAAGTCGTTGGATTAAGTCTACTAAGATGATGACCAACTATTCTTCCACTATTGCTAAAAGCAGATTCAAATGTGACAATTGACATAGGAATATCTAAGATCGTTATGGTTGAGGTGAGCTACTAAAAAAAGATAAATTAATAAAACTAAAACCCTAGAATATTTATATCCACATATATGGGGCGGATATTATAGGACCTATGACCCGTCCATAGCCAGAATGGTCTGAAAAATTGGACCTGAGACCCGCATCATTACCCATTTAGTATGCTCAAACCCACCCCATACACACGGTTCCATTGCGGGTCTGGGTAAAACCCGGACCCATTGACATTCCTAGGAAAAAAAATCAACAATGGACTGATTATGCATACTCTAAATTTGATATGTAGTCAAAACAGTCAATTGAACATCGAGTAATGAAATTTGACCAAAGGGATAAAACAGAATCCATCGCGACTGGAGCAAGACCAAGTTGTCAACATCAGGTACAAGATGTTAACTTTTCTGTACGTGATTGCATATGTGGTAAATTAAAAATATTTGGAATTCCTTGTTCACATGTTATATGTACAACAAAATGGTTTGAATTAAATACTAACAATTTTCACAACATTTTCTCTTTTTATGAGTCAGTTTAGTGATAAACTGATACTCGGGAATCTTGTAAGTCGATATCAATCAGTTAACAATAAAAGTGCGGAAATAAACTAACTGATAGATAGCATAAAACTGAAAAAAGAAGACACAAGATTTTATGGATGCTCGGAGATTTCAAACACTTCTATATCACCCATTGTATCACAAAGATGTGATATTCACTAAAAGAATTTGATCGATACAAAGAGTTGTATAGACCCACTTCAGTTTTGGACTTAACAATGTCAAACTGAAACTCTTAGTTACGAACCAGTTTACAGTATTCAATTGACTGAATAATTTAGCACAACCGATCTCTACAAAATCAAATATTATAATAATAACAGTTTGTGCTTGTAAGCTCAAAGTATAGCCTTGAATGCTATGAATGTACAAAATAAGCGTGAGCTTTGAAATTTGCCAAGATTTCAACAGAGTAACAGCTCAGTTGATAGAATAGTATATCGATCGCATTGATTCGGAGAGTTTCTCAGCTGCTCTTCTCTGCTATTTATGGGCTTTGCCTGCAACGGTAATATTGAATATGATTTGAAACTTTCTATCTGTTGTTTGCCACGTCAACATTTTTCTGACAGTCGTACACTGGAGCTTTTCTAAAATGCGACGATCCAACTACTTGTTGCAGTCAGCTTTTGTATAGTTGTCGGTTGTACGTCTTTTTCCTTAACTGATGACGTGTACTGCTGAAAGATCAGCTGATAGGATGTAGCTGATAAGCTCACAATTTTTTGTAGTAAATGATCAGTCAATTGTCTGCGTAGTTCAGTTTGCTAGTCCATTTGCCTTTGAAAATCTGCGTAATAATCTTCAGTTATGGAAAATCGATAGTTTGCGTATTTTAGATTAGTTTCTATCAGTCTTCTTGATCAGTTTGTTCAATCTATTAAACGCTCAGTTTGTCAAACATCCGAAATTCAGTTTTCAATATCGAGTTATGATGGCAAATATTTATGTTCGTAACGTCGGTGTCCCATTTTAATAGAAGTATTAATTAAATTTTATTCTCTCGTGAGATTCAGTTTCTATTGTTTTAAATATAATTGAATATCAAGTGTTTTGACTTATTTTCTTGATTAAGTGTTATATTATTTTAAATTTGTTAGGAGATTGAGTGTTTTGACTTAATTTAGTGATTATACATAAGTTTTTCATTACTATAAATTTATACATACATTTTTTAAAAGTTTTGTTTATGTTAAAAATAATAATAATTGGAAGTATTAAAGGAAATTTATTTTTTTTAATAAATGACTAATAAATCACATATACTAGTTGAATATAAGTTTTGTTTTATGTTAAAAAACTATATGTTTTTATATAAAATTAGAATGACTGAAAGTACTAAATTATAGTTTTTTTAAAATGAAATTATAAATACTATTTCAATACAAAGTTACTGTAGCATGTTAAAAATCATAGACATTTAATTTCAATTATTATGACCACGAGTAAGAAAACTACTAACGGTACGAGGAACATCTAATCAAATCTTGCATAAAATACATCAAATTAAAATAAAAAAATTAGAAAAAGATACAATAATACGATGCAAGTAATTGTGCTGCTCGAAACAATTAGTTAATGATGATGATAGCGATGCCCTCCAGTGCCACACGAAGATCTTCTAATAACTCTATGTCTACGACCCAACATCTCCTCAACATCTCCATGTGTACATGTTTGTGCTGCAGATGTACTGATATCAGTAATGTTTCCACCAACCTCATATCCTTTTGTTTCTGAATATTCTTGAAATAATATTGGCGACGTGTTTAATGTGGGATGACTCTCATTCATAAACAGTCGAAAGTATCTTTGTAAAAAATGTATAAAACTACCGAAAAATGGAGTATGGTAATCATACTCTTATGATGGAAAGCTTGAAACCACAGGCGGAGTAGTGTATGTAGTATTTGAAGTTGATGGTGTAACGAACCGTATTCTATACTACTTAAAATTTGCGGAAAAATTAAAAATTTTCTTATATAAAAGAAAACATAACATCAATACGGTCGTCACTCATCAATCATAAAAATATCTTTAAAATCAATCATCACAATTAAAATTTTCTAAAAGAAAAGCTGTCTCAAAATGTCTCACGATCCAACCATAAAATCAGAGTATTCTAAAAGTTTTGCATAAACGTAAACTTGCGGTCCTCGGGTTTAGCCTGCCACTCAGCCCAAGCCTGCCCCTTGGTCAACACCTCCTGCCTCCTCAACATAGTCACCTGCATCGATCAAGTCTAGTGAGTCTAAAGACTCAACACGTATAAACTGGGATAACTAGTACTACGTAATAAAATCGCATGCAACTTTAAAATAGGACATACATAACTTGAAACTTGAACATACGTAACTAGACGTGCCATCAACATAAACTTTCATAACATACTGCATACGTAAACATACATAACATGATCATTTTCATAGAGGATGTTTCAAAGCAAGTGACCCATACATAATAGACGCCTGATCAGACACACCACAGTACTGGGCTGACAGGGACGTATCCACTGCCGCATACATAAGATCCCTGTTCATAATTTAACAGGCCAGTTGATCCACGTTCATAATTTAACGCTTCACAACCACGATCTAACCCGTTCATAATTTAACGGGCGGATTGGTCCCCGTTCATAATTTAACGCTTTCCAATCCTAACATAATATGGTCACAAGACATTTAGCATACCTCAAAAACTTAAACATATTTTCTTTGCACGTCAACATACTTACTTGGCGTTGAGGGATTCGTTGGACTTCGTCTGGGGGCCGTTGCTGCAACTTACTAACGTGAATTTCATACTTAACTTGCATTGCTTAGACATAGAAAACACATGCTTACTCTCAAGCTCCATCATACCTTAGGACATTCTATAATTTCCCATGACATGACCTCGATAACCCTCGCACTAAATCAGGACATCAATCTTAAAAGCAACAATATTATTTTTCCCAAAACGTGGGTACACGGACCCCTACCCCGGGTCCGTGTACGGGTCCGTCTAGGTGCGGTGCTGTGATACTCAGAAGGAGGAATGGGCACGGACCCCGTGCTAAGGTCCGGGTGCGGGTCCGTGTCCGTGCGCAAATTATGTGACTCTAAGTAAAGGGAAGGCACGGACCCCGTGCCTGCATCCGTGTGAGGGTCCGTGTCCGTGCGCAAATTGACACCGCGAAGAAAACAAAGGAACGGACCCCGTGCCAGGGTCCGTGTGAGGATCCGTGCTGACTCGCAAAATTGACACTGAAAGAATAACAAAAGCACGGACCCCGTGCCTGGGTCCGTGTTTGGGTCCGTGTTTGCTCGTTGCTTCGAAACCTGCGAGAAAACTTATGCACATGCCTATCTCCCAATTGCAACCCCATGGAACATTGTTTGACACCATAAGACCCTTCTTAGGACACCATAATAATGCACCAAAACTTATACAAATGCCTACGCAATACAACCCAAATTATTGCAATTGACATCAATCGATTTCCTACGACTTTTAAACCGATTCAAACGCCTAACGACGACCAACAAAACCATGAAAAATACAACAAACCTCAATACTAACATACTTATACGCAGCAACGATCGCCCGTCGATTTCCAACGAAGCCTGCAACATAAAACTTCAAGAATTATCAATATCACAACTTTTCTGAAACGCAGTTTGAGCAGTCCCACGAAAAACGCCATAACTCACTCAATAGTTGTCCAAAAATTTCGAACCATATATCAAATCGAAGGTATCGAAAAGTTCTACGTTTTTGCCGTTGAAAGTTTTCCCAAAATATGAACAGAAAAATCGCAGTTTTGACATTAACAGTAAAAACGAGATTTATATTTAAAAATTTTCCTTCGAAATTGATCCGACTCATGATCCGCTCAAACTACTAGCATCATACATAACTTTTACGCATAAAAATCGACTCAACGCTTAATATGACTTGATCGACACAGCAAGAACAGAATATACGTGCCTTTTTGATGATAACGTTACCGAAAGACGACACCGAAGCGGAGATAGGAGCGAGGTTGATCCGGGACGAACGTGGCACCGTTTCTCTCGAAATAAAATCACGAAAACCTTGCTGGAATTTGCAGGGAAGGGGGCGGCTACTATGTTCTTTGAAGAACCCTAGTTTTCTTCTCTCCAAAAATAAAAAATCTGATTTTGTGAAAGTGTGTGTGTGTTAAACGATTTTTAGTGTGTGTAAAAGTGTGTTTGTGTGTGTGTGGCGTGTGTTTTAGAATACTAGGAGTCTAACTTTTTGTTTAATTAAAATAATAGCCTACTAATCAAAACATTAACTCACACTTAACTTTTAAATAAAACTCTTAATTAAAATATAACACCCAAATTAGATTTTGAAAGTCTACAAGTCTTAAAATCACTAATTAAATATTTAGGCTAAAAAAAATGATAAAACTCATTAAATTAATTAAAATACCCCCAAACTTAACTTAAAATAAAATACCATCTCTAAAATTGCCAAAAATCGTCCCCGGGTCTTTTCCTCAATCCCGCCTCGAATGATCGCCTGAAACATGAAACTCGAACAACATTTCAACGTGCATCACATAAACATAAATAATGTAAAAATAATGCATTTAAATAAATCATGCATCGCCAAAACTCATTTAAAACTAATTTAAATGATTTAATAATTAAATGAATGCATGGGTTATACGTGTATTAAATTTGGGCACTACAGTTCCTCCCCCACTTATAAAAATTTCGTCCTCGAAATTAAGTCTTACCGAACAACTCCGGGTAGCGAAGTCTCATGTCGGCCTCTGACTCCCAAGTGGCTTCTTCCACCGATTGATTCAGCCATCGAACTTTGACTAGCTTAGTCGTCTTGTTCCGAAGTCTGCGCTCCTGTCTGTCCAGGATTTGGACTGGTTTCTCCTCGTAAGATAGGTCTGGAGTCAACTGTAACGGCTCATAACTCAGCACATGAGAGGGATTAGCCAAATATTTTCTCAACATCGAGACATGGAACACATTGTGTACCCCGGCCAGATTCGGCGGAAGGGCTACACGATACGCTAGCGTCCCAACTCTGTCCAAGATCTCAAACGGTCCAATAAACCTCGGGCTCAACTTACCCCTCTTCCCAAATCTCATAACACCCTTCATAGGTGCTATCTTGATAAAAACTTGATCTCCTACGGCAAACTCGAGATCTCTCCTCCTTTTATCTGCATAGCTCTTCTGACGGCTCTGGGCGGTCTTCATTCTGTCACGAATTTTGACCACCACGTCCGCAGTCTGCTGAACTATTTCTGGACCAAGTTCTGTCCTCTCACCAACTTCATCCCAATGAACTGGTGATCTGCACTTCCTCCCGTACAACGCCTCATAGGGAGCCATACCAATAGATGCTTGGAAGCTGTTGTTGTACGTGAACTCCACTAGAGGTAGTCTAGACTCCCAAGTTCCTTGAAAATCAATCATGCACGCCCTTAGCAAGTCCTCTAAAACCTGAATCACTCGCTCAGACTGGCCATCTGTCTGCGGGTGAAAAGCTGTACTGAACAGTAACTTTGTCCCCATGGCTGCATGTAAGCTCTTCCAGAAGGACGATGTAAACCTCGGGTCCCTGTCGGACACAATTGAGACTGGGAAACCATGCAACCGGACGATCTCCTGGATATAAAGATCTGCATACTGCGTCATGGAGAACGTCGTCTTCACTGGCAGAAAGTGCGCTGACTTAGTGAGTCGGTCCACTATAACCCAAATAGAGTTCGATCCTCTGACTGATCTCGGCAACCCAACAACAAAATCCATAGTAATGTTCTCCCACTTCCACTCGGGGATGGGGAGTGACTTTACCAACCCTGCGGGTCTCTGATGTTCAGCTTTTACTTGCTGACAAGTGAGGCATTCCGATACGAATCTACGGATGTCTCGTTTCATCCCTGGCCACCAATACAATAACTGAAGGTCCTTATACATCTTGGTACCTCCCGGATGGATAGAGTACGGAGATGCGTGTGCCTCTGTCAGAATATCCTGTCTGGTCGAACCAACGCTAGGCACCCACATTCTACCTCTGTATCTCACGATACCGTCTGACACTGTGTACAAAACACTGCCTTTAGCTTCATCCTTCAGTCTCCATTTCTGGAGTTGTTCATCTGCAGACTGTCCTGATCGAATGCGGTCTAGTAAATCAGATTTGACTGTCAGATTAGACAGTCTAGGAGCTTTGCCATCACGATAAATCTCTAGACCAAACTTCTGAATCTCCGACTGTAGTGGTCTCTGAGCTGTCAATTGAGCTACCACTGCCACTTTTCTGCTCAAGGCGTCTGCGACAACATTAGCTTTTCCCGGATGGTAGCTAATCTCGCAGTCGTAATCCTTCACAAGTTCTAACCACCGTCTCTGTCTCATATTCAACTCTTTCTGCGTGAAGAAATATTTGAGACTCTTGTGGTCGGTGAAGATCTGACATTTCTCGCCGTATAAGTAATGTCTCCAAATCTTCAATGCAAAGACAACGGCGGCTAATTCAAGGTCGTGCGTCGGGTAATTCTTCTCGTGCACCTTTAACTGCCTGGAAGCATAAGCTATGACCCGACCCTGCTGCATCAACACTGCGCCTAACCCGAGCTTAGATGCATCGGTATAAAGCACAAACTCGCCTTGCCCTGTCGGCATGGCTAGCACTGGCGCCGAAATAAGAGCTTGCTTCAAGGTGTCGAAGCTCTTCTGACATTCCTCACTCCACACAAACTTCGCATTTTTCTTGGTTAGTGAGGTGAGCGGCACTGCTATGGACGAAAATCCCTTAATAAACTTACGGTAGTAGCCTGCTAAACCCAAAAAGCTGCGGATTTCTGACGCGTTCTTTGGCTCAACCCATTCCTTGACGGCTGCTACCTTCGATGGGTCCACCTCAACACCACTGCTGGACACTATATGCTCCAAAAATGCAACTTTCTGCAGCCAAAATTCACACTTACTGAACTTCGCAAATAATCGGCGACTCTGCAAGGTCTGCAAAACTGTCCTCAAATGCTGGTTGTGCTCCTCATGGCTCTTCGAGTATATTAGAATGTCGTCAATGAATACTATGACGAATTGATCGAGGAACGGCTGAAATACTCGGTTCATGAGATCCATGAAAATAGCTGGAGCATTGGTCAATCCAAACGGCATTACTAAGAACTCGTAATGCCCGTATCTGGTCCTGAAAGCTGTCTTATGAACATCTGCATCCTTCACTTTCAGCTGATGATACCCTGATCGAAGATCTATCTTAGAGAACACGGTAGCTCCTTGCAACTGATCAAACAAGTCTTCGATTCTAGGCAACGGGTATTTGTTCTTAATCGTGACTTTGTTCAGTTCACGGTAATCGATGCACAGCCTCATGCTCCCATCCTTCTTTTTCACAAAGAGCACTGGTGCGCCCCACGGTGAGAAACTAGGGCGAATAAATCCTTTGTCGAGGAGCTCCTGAATCTGCTGTTTGAGCTCTAACATCTCAGCTGGAGCTAATCTGTATGGCGCCTTGGAGATTGGCGCTGTGCCTGGCACGAGATCGATTGCAAACTCCACCTCTCTCTCTGGTGGAAGACCGGTGACGTCATCAGGAAAGACGTCTGGAAATTCTTTGACTACTGGTACCTCTGATAAGGATGGAGCGGACACGTCAGGCGCTGAAATAATACTAGCCAAAAAGGCCTGACATCCCTTGGAGATCAAACTCCTCGCCTGCATGCAAGAAATCATGCGAGGGAAGCTTCTCCATCTGGCTGGTTCAAAAAGAAACTGCTCCATGCCCAGCGGTCTGACTAAAACTGACCTCTTCTGAAAGTCGATTAAGACCCTGTTCTTGGTCAGCCAGTCCATGCCCAAGATAATGTCGAATTCCGGCATCGGCAATAGGATTAAATCTGCATATACTAGGTGGCCATGCAGTTCTAGATCAATATCTCTGATCACACTGGTAGCCAACAGTTCTTCCCCTGATGGGACTGTCACTGAGAAGTTCACGTCTAGGCCAATGGACTTGAGGTCCAAATGATTAGCAAAAGTCTCCGATATGAAGGAGTGAGTGGCTCCTGAATCTATCAGTGCAGTTGTAGCTAATCTCTTTATGAAAATATTCCCTGAGATGCGTTAGCACAACACAACTTATATCCCAAAACATTAACAAGATAGTAACCCAAATGTATTCAAACAATAATAGCATCCTACTCATCCCAAATAAAATTCCACATGCAAGGCGGCGAAAATCGAGCTTAGGTAGGAAGGTTACCTGTCAGTAAAGTAGTGTCTGGATCCGCCTCCTGAGCATGCATCGCGAATACCCTGCCCTGGGTGGGTTGCTTCCATTGTGGGCACTCTTTCAGCATGTGGTCCGTAGCTCCACATTTAAAACACTTGCCTGACCCATATAGACACTGTCCCGGATGCTGGCGGTTGCATTTAGGACACACGGGGAAGGCAACGGGCTTCTGAGGCGCCCCTTGCTGCTGAACTGGACCCTTGCCCTTCGGTGGTCCATGATAAGGCTTCTTTCCTGGCGGCCCCTGATACGGTTTCTTGAACTGGGGTCGTTGATTCTGTTGTTGCTGGTGCTGCGGTGGTGCTTGATAGGGCCTCTTGCCCTGCCTGTCAGCCTCAATGTCTCGCTGGTCTTGCTCTGCAGCCAGCGCCCTAGAAACAGCAACTGCATAAGAAGTAGGGCCAGCTACCCTCACATCACGGCGCAGGATCGGCCGTAAGCCATTCAGAAAATGCCTCAACTTTGCTTGGGCATCATTAGCAATGAGGGGTACGAAGTGACACCCCCTCTCAAATTTCCTCACAAAATCTGCCACGCTGCTGTCTCCCTGTCGCAGCGTCATAAACTCATTGGTGAGTCTGGTTCGTACCTCCTCAGTGAAGTACTTTGAGTAGAAAACTTCTTTGAAACCATTCCATGGCAATACTTGCAGATTAACCGCCACGGACGCGCTCTCCCACCATAACCTGGCGTCTCCAGTCAGTAAGAAGATGGCACAACGAACCCTATCGGCGTCTGCCAGCTCCATAAAGTCAAATATCACCTCGATGGACTTGATCCATCCCTCTGCCACCATCGGGTCAGTAGTACCCGAGAACTCCTTCGGGCTCATCCTCCGGAACCTCTCATAAACTGCCTCCGGTCTAGGCCTCTCCTCGTGGCCTGCAACAGTCTGGTTCCTCGCAAATTGTGCGAAGAATTGCGTCATGCCAGCAAGCATCTGTGCCTGCATATCTGGTGGTGGTGGTGGAGGATTGGCTCTTTCCTCCTCTCGGTGCTCCCTGTCCTCAGTCCTATCTTCCTGGTTAACCATACGTCTAGGAGGCATACTGTTCCAATAAATCACCCAACACGTAAACCCAACATGCATGAACATATATCAATAATTTATGATGCACGTAACTTGAACTTAAAACATAGACATGCTGAAATCATGACTTAATGCGTAATACATAGCATAGCTCAAAACTTTAAAACTTACAGACTTGAGGTGTGACTTCGAGAGCTTCTTGCGACTGGCAGTAGGCGTAACCCTTTACAAGAACACCGCTCTGATACCAACTGTAACGAACCGTATTCTATACTACTTAAAATTTGCGGAAAAATTAAAAATTTTCTTATATAAAAGAAAACATAACATCAATACGGTCGTCACTCATCAATCATAAAAATATCTTTAAAATCAATCATCACAATTAAAATTTTCTAAAAGAAAAGCTGTCTCAAAATGTCTCACGATCCAACCATAAAATCAGAGTATTCTAAAAGTTTTGCATAAACGTAAACTTGCGGTCCTCGGGTTTAGCCTGCCACTCAGCCCAAGCCTGCCCCTTGGTCAACACCTCCTGCCTCCTCAACATAGTCACCTGCATCGATCAAGTCTAGTGAGTCTAAAGACTCAACACGTATAAACTGGGATAACTAGTACTACGTAATAAAATCGCATGCAACTTTAAAATAGGACATACATAACTTGAAACTTGAACATACGTAACTAGACGTGCCATCAACATAAACTTTCATAACATACTGCATACGTAAACATACATAACATGATCATTTTCATAGAGGATGTTTCAAAGCAAGTGACCCATACATAATAGACGCCTGATCAGACACACCACAGTACTGGGCTGACAGGGACGTATCCACTGCCGCATACATAAGATCCCTGTTCATAATTTAACAGGCCAGTTGATCCACGTTCATAATTTAACGCTTCACAACCACGATCTAACCCGTTCATAATTTAACGGGCGGATTGGTCCCCGTTCATAATTTAACGCTTTCCAATCCTTAACTTTCTTTGGTCACAAGACAATTAGCATACCTCAAAAACTTAAAATACTTTCCTTGCACGTCATACATACTTACTTGGCGTTGAGGGATTCGTTGGACTTCGTCTGGGGCCGTTGCTGCAACTTACTAACGTGAATTTCATACTTAACTTGCATTGCTTAGACATAGAAAACACATGCTTACTCTCAAGCTCCATCATACCTTAGGACATTCTATAATTTCCCATGACATGACCTCGATAACCCTCGCACTAAATCAGGACATCAATCTTAAAAGCAACAATATTATTTTTCCCAAAACGTGGGTACACGGACCCCTACCCCGGGTCCGTGTACGGGTCCGTCTAGGTGCGGTGCTGTGATACTCAGAAGGAGGAATGGGCACGGACCCCGTGCTAAGGTCCGGGTGCGGGTCCGTGTCCGTGCGCAAATTATGTGACTCTAAGTAAAGGGAAGGCACGGACCCCGTGCCTGCATCCGTGTGAGGGTCCGTGTCCGTGCGCAAATTGACACCGCGAAGAAAACAAAGGAACGGACCCCGTGCCAGGGTCCGTGTGAGGATCCGTGCTGACTCGCAAAATTGACACTGAAAGAATAACAAAAGCACGGACCCCGTGCCTGGGTCCGTGTTTGGGTCCGTGTTTGCTCGTTGCTTCGAAACCTGCGAGAAAACTTATGCACATGCCTATCTCCCAATTGCAACCCCATGGAACATTGTTTGACACCATAAGACCCTTCTTAGGACACCATAATAATGCACCAAAACTTATACAAATGCCTACGCAATACAACCCAAATTATTGCAATTGACATCAATCGATTTCCTACGACTTTTAAACCGATTCAAACGCCTAACGACGACCAACAAAACCATGAAAAATACAACAAACCTCAATACTAACATACTTATACGCAGCAACGATCGCCCGTCGATTTCCAACGAAGCCTGCAACATAAAACTTCAAGAATTATCAATATCACAACTTTTCTGAAACGCAGTTTGAGCAGTCCCACGAAAAACGCCATAACTCACTCAATAGTTGTCCAAAAATTTCGAACCATATATCAAATCGAAGGTATCGAAAAGTTCTACGTTTTTGCCGTTGAAAGTTTTCCCAAAATATGAACAGAAAAATCGCAGTTTTGACATTAACAGTAAAAACGAGATTTATATTTAAAAATTTTCCTTCGAAATTGATCCGACTCATGATCCGCTCAAACTACTAGCATCATACATAACTTTTACGCATAAAAATCGACTCAACGCTTAATATGACTTGATCGACACAGCAAGAACAGAATATACGTGCCTTTTTGATGATAACGTTACCGAAAGACGACACCGAAGCGGAGATAGGAGCGAGGTTGATCCGGGACGAACGTGGCACCGTTTCTCTCGAAATAAAATCACGAAAACCTTGCTGGAATTTGCAGGGAAGGGGGCGGCTACTATGTTCTTTGAAGAACCCTAGTTTTCTTCTCTCCAAAAATAAAAAATCTGATTTTGTGAAAGTGTGTGTGTGTTAAACGATTTTTAGTGTGTGTAAAAGTGTGTTTGTGTGTGTGTGGCGTGTGTTTTAGAATACTAGGAGTCTAACTTTTTGTTTAATTAAAATAATAGCCTACTAATCAAAACATTAACTCACACTTAACTTTTAAATAAAACTCTTAATTAAAATATAACACCCAAATTAGATTTTGAAAGTCTACAAGTTTTAAAATCACTAATTAAATATTTAGGCTAAAAAAATGATAAAACTCATTAAATTAATTAAAATACCCCCAAACTTAACTTAAAATAAAATACCATCTCTAAAATTGCCAAAAATCGTCCCCGGGTCTTTTCCTCAATCCCGCCTCGAATGATCGCCTGAAACATGAAACTCGAACAACATTTTAACGTGCATCACATAAACATAAATAATGTAAAAATAATGCATTTAAATAAATCATGCATCGCCAAAACTCATTTAAAACTAATTTAAATGATTTAATAATTAAATGAATGCATGGGTTATACGTGTATTAAATTTGGGCACTACAGATGGTCTGGGGTCACACTCATTTTGTGTCCACGTAGGTGGAGGTTGCATATGATCTGGGCGTGTCTGTGACATAGGTGCATATATTATGTCAGCTATATTTAATACAAAAAAAATAAAAATATTAGATAAATTGAACATGTCTTACGATAAATTGTCGGTAGTTTTCATCTACAGGATAATAGCCAATGACGTTAGAAAGTAACACTGTTTGAGAGAGAAATATATGTGAAATGCGATGATACCAACCAATATAATCCATTGTGATGCCGGGTGTACCAAGTATGACATAATCACCACCAATCACAAAATTATATTTGTTGTTCCACATATCTACGAAATGTTTGTGATACATCGCCCAATCACAATTGTTCCGCCCTTGTCACGTCAATTTATGGAAATTATCGAAGTTAGTAGTAGGTGGCGTGATACCCTGGCGCATTCCAAATTGTCGAAGACACCGCTTTGGTCTATGCATCTCAACTATGTGAAAATTGATCAATGGACATGCCGATTGACATAGATGAATTTATTTCCATCAAGAATTCTAGCAACCTTAGATGACTCCATATCATAAACGGTCCATAGAAACTATAGCAAATAAAATAATAATAAAAAAGATTATCAAGTTGATAATATAATATTTAGATTTTATTTTAAAAGCATTCAAAAATTTAAAGAACTAAATAATTTCAATATCTGTCCTTCTACCATCCTGTCAAGCATTTTTCTCATGATACGAACCGAACGATGGGCTGTGTATGTCCAAGAGAATCCACGTCTCCATCTGTAATTTTAAAAAGTACACAATATAGTCATTAAAAATACATAACAAAATAATATTACAAGTTAATTATTTTTTATTAGTACTGTGCGCCATATGGTGGGAATGGTAGAGCCTGAAGCACATCTCCAGCCTGCTCTGCTGACATAGATAATTGTTGCGGTATCAGGGCAAAGAAGAGTAATTATAGACCATACCCAAATCTGCAATAACATACAACATAAATTGTCACGTCATAAGAAAAATTAAGTAGAATAAATATAATGACCGTAAAAGTGCAAACATATCTGCAGTATCTTAACAAGCCCACACAAATCGCCATTTAATCCCATTAATGTGTCACACAACTCTCTGTAAATATATGCTAACACAGCAGGACCCCAGCTAAATGTATTCACCATTTATATGTCCTCGAGAAACTGCAAATATATAAGTTTCACATCAGCACCTTCCTAGTCCAGAAACATATAACCACCAATGATCATTAATGCCACACAACGAGAATATTGTGTCACGTCCTCTTCAGTGTTGTGATCATTAATCTTATTATTTATGTAGTGGTCTCGCAAAGCGGTCAAATAAAGGTGTCCACCTTTAATATGAAAAGATGCAGGCATAAAACCCAAACATTTTGCATAGCGCTGTGGTAATGTATGTTTGTTGGATGCGATATCTACACCAGTGATGTGCATGCCATCAATATTCAACCCTCAAATAAGTGCAACGTCCTGTAGGGTGATTGTTGCCTCGCCAACTGTAAGGTGAAATGTGTGTGTCTCGCGACATCATCTCTCAACTATGGCTGTACGCAAGTGATTATCATAATTTGTAATAGGACCACACTGAATGACACCATAGAAACCCATGCGTACTAGACATAGGCGGACACGGAGGTGAATCCTAGCATTATGTAATCTCCAAAGACATTTGTCAGACCGGCGTGGAGGTATGAGTAGATCCATGTTTTCAACGTTGATATTAATTGAAATGTGTTTATACCACAAGTACAACACATTATCCGTATTTTCAGCCATCTTACAAACAAAAAATCAGGATATAACAAATATTATATTTTTTATCAACAAAATGTAACTACATATTTTATATTAATTAACATTATTTTGTTTTTTGACTGTAAATAATAAAATGTAGATGTTGATGATGAATTGATAAATGTGACAAAGATGATTAATTTATTTAAAAAATAATTAATAATTATTAATACGTAAATAAGCTAATTATTTTAAATGATTAAGATGTCTTTACTTAAGAATATTAGTATATATTGTTTCTGTAGTGGGATGATTTTATATGATAATAATATTAAATAACATTATTTAACAAATAATAAATATTAAAAAACATTAATTTTTTTATTATCTTTACATTAAGCAAATATTAATAATATTAATTGGTTCAACCACATTTTTAAATAATATATGAAAATAATAATTATTCAACTTTAAAACATACTAATTTTAACTAGTAGTAATTGAAGAATATTAGTTTACAATATAGTTGAAGTATATCATACTAAAATTAACTAAATAATTGAGAAAATAAAAGAAATTTAATATTGTTATTATAATTATCATGTGCAAAAGTTAAATATAGTAAAAGCCATTTTTTAAAAATGATTATTATACTTTATCTAAATATATTATTTTAAAATCAGTATTTTTTGCTAAATATTTCACAATACAACTGTCACGTCCCGAAACTCGGGATTGACACCGGCGTCGTTTAACAATCACACGATTGAAAACAACCAGCCTCGTAGCATAGTATAAACCGAAAACCAGTTTATTAATCTTAATCTCAAAAAAAAAAAACCAATGTCTTTTACAACTGAATAAAATAAATTTGCGGAAACGTCTAACATAATGTTGAAAGTACTAAATTCAAAAAAATAACATAACTAAACTAAATGACAAAATTCACCATTTCCAAAATTGTTCAGATTCTTCTTCTTCCACCTGTTCTTCGGATTTATCTGGGGAAGGGTGTAAGGGGTGAGTATTTTGAGAAATACTCAGTAAATGGGGGATATTGAAAACAACATAACATTTTATAACAATTTCGGATCATAACATAGCATGCTTTTCATAATCGTAACATCATATCC
Source organism: Primulina eburnea (assembly GCF_022965805.1). NCBI lineage: Eukaryota > Viridiplantae > Streptophyta > Magnoliopsida > Lamiales > Gesneriaceae > Primulina > Primulina eburnea. Next base: position 3,177,416 of record NC_133113.1, read on the forward strand.
ATAACATAACAACACTGCGATTTTTCACCTTTCATGGTTTACTGATATCAGTCCCTAAGTTTTAATCCTTTAAGGGGGCGAGGCCATAAAACAGTTCTATCCCACTGTTAAGGGCCATATGTTGGAATTCCACCCATTTTCAGGGAATCCTCACAGTGTCAACGTATAAACGTAACAAGATTTTAGAACGTAGACGGTGTTCAACCGAATTTTTAAAACCAAAAACCGAAATCTTCAAATGCATAAAACCGAAATTTAAAACAGCCAACTTACCTTAAATTCTTGAAAAACTGGGGTTCTTCGAAATTCCTACTTCCCTGGTTGGACGCGGCAGCGCTTTGCTGTGCTCGAAAATTCCTAAGGAGACTAGGCACTATTTTTGAAAATGTGGGTGTGTTGTGAGGTGTGATTTTCGAATACAGGGCCCTCCTATTTATAGGGGTAGGCTGCTATCGGGATCGAGTGATATCGCGATGAAATCTGACTTAAATCATTTATCTCGAATCGTGATCTATCTGTGATATTGTTCGAAATTTAAATCTTTTATCTCATGCAATTTTCGAAATTTGATATATATATATATATACTGATTAATTTCGAATTATAGGGATTTTATCATCCTTTGCCTGATTTTTATCCCGGTATCTCTATATCAACTCAAATCTTAGACATTTATCTGCGAAATTTCAAATAATACACACGATAATAATATTCACTCAATCTTGACAAAAAAAAATCTTACAAATCTCACATCCTAAAATGAGATAAATCATGATATAAACTTAAATGATAAAACCTAAAATTCTTGGATTTTACATCCCTCCCTCCTTATGGGAAGTTTCGTCCTCGAAACTTGGGATGACTTGGTCTATGAAGGGGTACGGGCATTGGTTTCTCAACCTTTCTTCTAGCTCCCACGTGGCTTCTCTTTTGGTGTGGTTATTCGAAAGGTTCAGCTAGTGATTCGGCTTAAGTCTTAGTTTCTTAGAAAATCTCTTAGATACCAAAGAGTGCGTAGCACCACAATCAAATAACGCATAATCAGGCACTTTTTGAATTAGGATGGTACCTGAAACGACTTCATTGGCGTCGTCGGCCTCTTCTTGAGTCATAGCAAAGACCCTAGCGTTAGGCTTGCCTTTCTTTGGCTTGTTGGGGTTAGCTACTGTATTTGGTCCAGTTCCCTTATTGGGCCCGGCTGCCTGGTTGACGGCAGTAGGACATTCGGAAATTCGGTGTCCCGCTTTCCCACATCCGAAGCATACTCCCATGTTTCTTCGGCATTTCCCCAGGTGTCGTAAGTGACAAGTTGGGCAAGGCTTAATATCCTGGTAGCTTGAGGTAGGCGAAGGCCCTTTGGATGGTTCACCGGACTGGTTAGGCTTCTTGAAAGTCTGATCGCTGCGTGAGGAGTGATTATTCATAGGCCTTTTTTTCTTCAATTCCTTCTCTCTGCGCTGGATGTCAGTTTCAGCTCGGATAGCTGCACCCATAAGATCTGAAAAATTCGCGGGTTGGTAGACTGCTAGTGCTGATTGGATCCTGCTCTTCAATCCCTTCTTGAAGCGGTGCAAATTCAAAACTTCGTCCGCCATGATTTCCGGAGCATAAGATCCAAGGGCATTGAACAGGGAGGTGTATTCCACAACCGACATATCCGGAGTTTGAGTGAGGTTTTCAAACTCACTCATTTTCCGCAGTCTGACCTCGGCTGGATAATACTGTTTCAGAAAGTCTTCTCAGAATCGCTGCCAAGTCGTTGGTCCTGCAGCTGTCATGGCTGGCGAGATTGCTTCCCACCATTTTCCTGCTTTATCTTCCAGGAACGGCACAGTCACGTCCACTTTCAGTGCCTCAGGAACTTCCAATAGGCGATGTTGAGTCTCTACACTTTTCAGCCAACTCTGGCTAACTTCAGGGTTAGCGGCTCCACTGAAGGTTGGACACCTATTCTTGCGGAGTGATTCATAGTGGAACTTGATTCCATTTGGTGGTGGGGGTGGTGGTGGCTGATTGGCGTTCTGATTTCCCAATCCTTGCAGTGTTGTCGCCACAATAGTGGCTATGGCCATAAAATCAGCTTGGCTTAAGTTGACTGCCAGCGGGGGTCCATTCCCTTGCTCGTTCTCCTGTCCGCCTTCACGGTTGGTATTAGCATAACGCGGGTTGCGGTTCTGTCTTGGGGGTCTGCCGGCCATTTCCTATAATCGCAAGTTCTAAGAATTTGTACGAGTAGGATTTATGCAATAGATTGCGTAGAAGTAAATTGAAATCAATGGAACAAATAAAATATTTTATTGATTTCTCAAGCAGGAAAATAAATGAACACGACCAATCTGAATGAAATAAAAGTACTTGACCAATCTAATGAAATAAATGTACTGGATAAAAACGTAGCGACAATGGAAATAAACTACTAAAAACTGTTCACTAAGATGCTCTAATCTGATATCTCTCCATTTCCCTCGGCTATGTCAGGTGGGGCTTTGTAGTGGCCCGTTCCAGAATCACCTACTAATCAAGATCTAAGCATGCAAATAACTTAATTAACAATAATCAGAGATAACAGCGGAAATATGGCCAACGACAGAAGTTATACAACCCAATCGAAAATCAGAATAACTTAATATATTCGGTACAACCATATCGAAAAGACTAGTACTGAAAACTAAACCAATCAGCTACTCACTGTCCTCCTCCTGCTCGTCCTGAGCCATCCAACCTGAGACCTGCCCCGTAGGAATGGGGTGTCCAAGATAAACAAAACCGAGGACGTGAGCGATAAGAACGCCCAGTACAAAAGTATGAGTATACAAACCTATATGAAATGCACATGCTATGACATGATACCAGGGTAGTCAAGAAACAGGAGTCACAAAGGATCTCAAAATGCTCAGTCTAGAGGCGCCAAGTGGATAGTGCCGCGCGGTCCAACCTCTGGGTCACTGCATCCACTACAAGACAGACGTGGACCTAAAATGTCCCGGACCACCGAAGCCCTCCCGACCCGTCGGCCACTGTGTACTCTCGGTGTCCATGCGTCCACAAGACAGGGCTGAGCGGCCCCAAGATATAGCTTATCTCGAAAGAGATACAGCTCAACAGTATAGGCTATCTCGAAGGAGATACGGCTCAACATGAAATGCAATATGCATCATAACTCGTGACATAATAGCATGCATCATATGACATATAACAATGCAACAGATAATCATGCAACACATATATGAATGTATACTCAACCAGGATATCTCGGATAGTACTTCCGTACCTCTATCACTGCAATCCTAATCCACTGGAACAACCAGACAACAGGTCTAATCCAAGCCTATTCATCAAGTGAAAACCATCACTAAAACTTATCTACCAGACTTAACTAGATAATCCTGAGATAAATACTGATACAATTCCAAACCTTCGTCCGTCGCTAGCCCGCTGATGCCGCTAGCTCCCAACTAGAGCACAGCTCCGCTACAAGACCAGCAGCTCCCCGCTAGTGCCCGAATCTCGGAAAAAATACTAGAATCTCACAGAAACGACTGAAATGCTATGGAACTCTCTGAATTGGCGAGTCACAAATGAAGCCTCGCGCCTCTATTTATAGCCAATGTTCGGACGATCCGAACCACTTCGGACGCTCCGATCCAGCACACTTCGGACGGTCCGAACCCTGATCGGACGATCCGATCCTTGCATGACTTCCACGAGTACAGCCACCTGTCTCGGACGATCCGAACCCCAATCGGACGATCCGAACCTTACCACGTGTCCAGAACCCTTCCACGTGTCCAGCCACCTGTCTCGGACGGTCCGACACCTGGCTCGGACGATCCGAACCCATCGGACGATCCGAACTCATCGGACGATCCGAACTTGTTCGGTCCTTCCGATCCCACCGAAAATATAATTAAACCAATAATTACTCACATTAGGAATCGGGTTACTACATTCTCCCCCCCTTAAAAGATTTCGTCCTCGAAATCAAGTTTATAGGATGAACAAAACTGAAATAACAACATTGTTATTACATCTCAATTGTTGGTATACACAACTGATATTTGGATTACAACGGAAAACACACACACACACACATATCCATAGTACAACTCAAAAGAGCTCTGGATGCTCCGAACGCATACGACTCTCTAGCTCCCAAGTGGCTTCTTCAGTGCCTCTACGCTGCCACTGAACTAAGACAAGAGGAATGATCTTATTCCGCAACACCTTGTCTTTGCGATCGAGAATCTGAACTGGTTGCTCCACGTAAGACAAATCCGTATTAAGTTGAACTTCAGAGGGATGCAAGATGTGAGACTCATCTGCTACGTATCGTCTCAACAAAGATACGTGGAACACATCATGAATACCGGACAGATACGGAGGTAATGCTAACCTGTAAGCTAAATCTCCCACACATTTTAGAATCTCAAAAGGACCAATGAATCTCGGAGACAGCTTACCCTTGAGACCAAATCTCAAAATCCTGCGAAAAGGCGAAACTCGGAGAAACACTTTCTCACCTGACTGAAAATAAAGAGGTCGCCGCTTGGTGTTCGCATAACTAGCCTGTCGATCCTGGGCAATCTTAATCCGCTTCTTGATTACTGCAACTTTATCAATAGCCTGCTGGACTAACTCCGGTCCCTCAACATGTCGTTCACCAACTTCGTCCCAGAATAATGGAGTACGACAACGTCGCCCATACAACGCCTCAAATAGTGCCATACCGATACTACGATGGTAGCTGTTGTTGTACGCGAACTCAATCAAAGGCAAATGATCCTGCTAAGCGGGTCCGAAATCCATAACACAGGCTCGCAACATATCCTCAAGCGTACGGATAGTCCTCTCTGACTGACCGTCAGTCTCCGGATGATAAGCAGTACTCAGACTCAGTGTAGTACCCAAAACTGACTGGAAACTACCCCAAAACCGTGAGGTAAAACGAGGATCTCTGTCACTGACAATACTGACTGGCACTCCATGCAAACGTACAATCTCTTGAATGTACAGTCGAGCCATACGATCGAAAGTGAAGTCACGGTTGTAAGGCAGAAAATGAGCAGACTTGGTGAGTCGATCCACCACTACCCAAATAGCATCACTATTCCTCGACGATAATGGCAAGTGAGTAATGAAATCCATCGTGATATGCTCCCACTTCCATTCAGGAATAGGTAGATTCAACAATAATCCTCCAGGTCGACGGTGCTCTGCCTTAACCTGCTGACAAACAAGACACTTGGAAACAAACTGATAAACACTGCGCTTCATCCCTTTCCACCAAAATCGTGTCCTCAAGTCTTTATACATCTTATTACTTCCTGGATGAATACTCAGCTTGCTTTGATGAGCATGAGATAAGATCTCCTCCCTCAAAGTATCATCTTCTAGTACTACAACTCGATTAGACAAACACAGAAGACCATTAGACTGATAATGGAAACCGCTATCTCCACCCGCTAACCGAGCTAATCTCTGAGTCTTGAGATCAGACATCTGAGCATCTCGAATCCGAGCGAACAAAGCTGGCTCAGATAAAATGGTAGCAACCCGAATGCTCTCCATACCTTTCCGATGTTTGAAGTTAAATCCCAATGAACAACAATCCTGAATAGTACTAATCATAGCACTGGTCTGAAGTGCAGAGACTCTCACCTTACGACTAAGAGCATCGGCTGTGAGATTCGCAGAGCCTGGATGGTACTTGATCTCGCAGTCATAATCTTTCAGTAGATCCATCCAACGACGTTGTCTCATGTTCAACTCAGCCTGAGTGAACAGATACTTCAGACTCTTATGATCAGTAAAGATTTCAAACTTAACTCCGTACAAGTAATGACGCCAGATCTTCAGTGCGAACACAATAGCTGCCAACTCTAGATCATGAATAGGGTACTTCTCCTCGTGAGATTTCAGCTGCCTGGAAGCGTAAGCGATCACATGACCATTCTGCGTCAACACACACCCTAAGCCTTGAAAAGAGGCATCGGTGTAAACACTGAAACCATCAGATCCTGACGGTAACGCCAGAACAGGTGCAGAAGTCAGAAGTCGACGAAGCTCTCTGAAACTATCTTCGCACTCAGATGACCATTCAAATGGAACATCCTTCCGAGTAAGTTGCGTCAAAGGTCTAGCTACCTGGGAGAAATTCACGATGAAGCGACGATAATACCCTGCTAGACCTAGAAAACTACGGATCTCAGCCACCGTCGTAGGACGTGACCAATTCAGCACTGCCTCAATCTTGCTGGGATCCACAGAAATTCCTTCCTTGGAAATCACATGACCAAGGAATACTACACGATCAATCCAGAACTCGCACTTACTTAGCTTAGCATACAATTGCTTCTCGCGAAGAATCTGCAACACAATCCTCAAGTGCTGGACATGCTCCTCCACACTGTGAGAATAAATCAAGATATCGTCGATGAAAACCACAACGAACTGATCTAGAAAATCACGAAAGACTCGGTTCATCAGATCCATGAACACCGCTGGCGCATTCGTCAATCCGAATGGCATAACTAGAAACTCGTAATGCCCATATCGAGTACGAAATGCAGTCTTGGAAATATCATCATCTTTGACTCTCATCTGATGATAACCCGATCGCAAGTCAATCTTGGAGTAAACAGAGGTACCCTGAAGCTGATCGAACAAGTCATCGATACGAGGTAATGGATACTTGTTTTTGATCGTCACACGATTCAGCTGGCGATAGTCAATACACAATCGCATCGATCCATCCTTCTTCTTGACAAACAAGACTGGAGCTCCCCAAGGTGAAACACTCGGGCGAATATAACCTTTATCAAGAAGATCCTGCAATTGCTGCTTCAGTTCCCTCATCTCTGACGGTGCAAGACGATAGGGGGCACGAGAAATCGGTGCAGTCCCTGGCATTAACTCAATGCCAAACTCCACCTCTCTAACCGGAGGAAAACCAGGAATCTCATCTGGGAAAACATCAGAAAATTCACAAACCACTGGAATATCCTCTATACCAACACTACCTGTGGACGTATCAATTGCATAGATGAGGTAGCCTTCCCCGCCCGCCTCTAAAGCACGACATGCTTTCAGAGCAGATACCACTGGCATCGGAGGTCGCGCTCCCTCACCATAGAAAAACCAACTAGAGCTCTCAGTCGTACGGAACTGAACAAGCTTCTGGTAACAATCCACAGTAGCTCGGTAGGTAGTCAAAATGTCTATACCCAAAATACAATCAAAATCTTCCATCTCCAGAATCATAAGATTCGCAGTCAACTCGTTACCCTCAAAATCTAAAGGACAACCCATCACTAGACGCTTAGCTAACACCGAATGACCCATTGGGGTAGAAACAGAAAGAATGACGTCTAAAAAAACATACGGTAACTTATGACGCTTAACGAATCGTGCAGAAATGAATGAATGAGATGCTCCGGTATCTATAAGAACAAAAGCAGGAATACCGCATAAACGAAAAGTACCTGCTATGACTCTCTCCGTCTCATCTGCAGCCTGATCCTGGTTCAGCGCAAAAACCTGACCTTGGGCACGAGGTCGAAGATTCGAACTACCCACTGCTTGACCCTGCCTCCTCTGCTGAACAGTCGTCTGAGATCCAGAACCGGATCCTGCTCCACCTCGCAACTGAGGACAATTCTTCTTAATATGCCCCATCTCTCCGCACTGATAACAAGCTCCTGCGGCTACTCGGCATTGCTCCGATGGATGGTTCTTCCCACAATGCGCACAAGACTCCTTCTTCTTACCAAAACGGAAAACACCGCTAGATCGAGATCCAGATCCAGAAGAAGACGAACCAGATTTCTTGAACGACTGAGATCGAGGCCTCAAAGTACTCGGAGGTCTAGAAGAAAGAATAGCCCTACCCCGCTGGAGACTGATCTCTGCCTGGCGACACCGGTTCACTAACCCATCATAAGAAGTAGGATTATCACAAACAGTGACTCGGTCAAAGATCTCCTGGTTAAGACCCTGGAGGAAATGATCATACTTGGCCTCAGAACTGCCACTGATATGAGGAGCGAAGGGTAACAACTCAAAGAATTTCTGCTGATACTCATCAACAGACATACTTCCCTGCTTAAGGTTCAGGAGCTCAATCGTCTTCGCCTGGCGAAGGGCTGGAGGAAAATACAGCTGCATGAAAGCTGCCCGGAAATCGGCCCAAGTCACCCTACCCTGGGACTGGACTATCGGCGCAGAAGTCGATCGCCACCACTTGCGAGCACGGCCCTCGAGAAGAAAACTCAGGGTCTCCATCCTCTGCTCCTCGGTGCACTGGAATGCACGGAAACAACTCTCCATGCGCTCTAACCAGTCCTCAGCATCATCGGGAGTCTCTCCACCAACTAGAGGCTTAGGCCCCATCTGAATAAAACGATGCAAATCAAAACGTCTAGGGCCATCCCGACGATGACGATGCTCACGATGACGCCTATGATCATCCTGGTCGCCCCAACGACCTACACTCCCCTGACTACTCTCGTCACCAAAGTGGTCAGCCATCGCTACAAGATAGAGTAGGGAAAAATGGTAAAATGGTCAACGAAAATTCCCAAACAGAAATCTATATCCCAAAATCGTAAGCATGCTCTGATACCATAAATGTAGTGACCCGTTCCAGAATCACCTACTAATCAAGATCTAAGCATGCAAATAACTTAATTAACAATAATCAGAGATAACAGCGGAAATATGGCCAACGACAGAAGTTATACAACCCAATCGAAAATCAGAATAACTTAATATATTCGGTACAACCATATCGAAAAGACTAGTACTGAAAACTAAACCAATCAGCTACTCACTGTCCTCCTCCTGCTCGTCCTGAGCCATCCAACCTGAGACCTGCCCCGTAGGAATGGGGTGTCCAAGATAAACAAAACCGAAGACGTGAGCGATAAGAACGCCCAGTACAAAAGTATGAGTATACAAACCTATATGAAATGCACATGCTATGACATGATACCAGGGTAGTCAAGAAACAGGAGTCACAAAGGATCTCAAAATGCTCAGTCTAGAGGCGCCAAGTGGATAGTGCCGCGCGGTCCAACCTCTGGGTCACTGCATCCACTACAAGACAGACGTGGACCTAAAATGTCCCGGACCACCGAAGCCCTCCCGACCCGTCGGCCACTGTGTACTCTCGGTGTCCATGCGTCCACAAGACAGGGCTGAGCGGCCCCAAGATATAGCTTATCTCGAAAGAGATACAGCTCAACAGTATAGGCTATCTCGAAGGAGATACGGCTCAACATGAAATGCAATATGCATCATAACTCGTGACATAATAGCATGCATCATATGACATATAACAATGCAACAGATAATCATGCAACACATATATGAATGTATACTCAACCAGGATATCTCGGATAGTACTTCCGTACCTCTATCACTGCAATCCTAATCCACTGGAACAACCAGACAACAGGTCTAATCCAAGCCTATTCATCAAGTGAAAACCATCACTAAAACTTATCTACCAGACTTAACTAGATAATCCTGAGATAAATACTGATACAATTCCAAACCTTCGTCCGTCGCTAGCCCGCTGATGCCGCTAGCTCCCAACTAGAGCACAGCTCCGCTACAAGACCAGCAGCTCCCCGCTAGTGCCCGAATCTCGGAAAAAATACTAGAATCTCACAGAAACGACTGAAATGCTATGGAACTCTCTGAATTGGCGAGTCACAAATGAAGCCTCGCGCCTCTATTTATAGCCAATGTTCGGACGATCCGAACCACTTCGGACGCTCCGAACCAGCACACTTCGGACGGTCCGAACCCTGATCGGACGATCCGATCCTTGCATGACTTCCACGAGTACAGCCACCTGTCTCGGACGATCCGAACCCCAATCGGACGATCCGAACCTTACCACGTGTCCAGAACCCTTCCACGTGTCCAGCCACCTGTCTCGGACGGTCCGACACCTGGCTCGGACGATCCGAACTCATCGGACGATCCGAACTTATCGGACGATCCGAACTTGTTCGGTCCTTCCGATCCCACCGAAAATATAATTAAACCAATAATTACTCACATTAGGAATCGGGTTACTACAGGCTTCTTCCTCCTCGGGATCCTCAGGCATCTCTGGGTCTAAGAACTCTGCAAGCTGCATCTGAAGGCTCTGATTCTCCGATTCCAACTCAGCAATCTCTTCCATGTGGGTCAGAATCTTTCCTATCGTGTTATTCAACTCGTTCCTTGCATGCGCGCAGTTTGCTTTATCTTGCTGGATGAGCTCCTTCTCCTTTGCTTTCCTTTCGTCTACCTCCTTGCATAGCCTTTGGTTATTCTCGGATAATTGAATGATCACATTCCAGGACTCTTCAATTCTTTCCTTACCCTTAAGTCGTGCTTCAGTTAGCTCCACGGTGTGCCTCTCCATTTCTTCCCTAGCCCGCTTGGCTTGACCCAATGTTGTGCCTAACGAGTCTCGAAGCTCGGAATTATGATCTTTAGTGAGCTCGAACATTTGGAATACCTCGTCAATTCTTTTCTCTGCTGCCTCCAGTTTGGTAGTCAAGTCTTCCACTTGTTGCCTCCTCTCAGAATTATTATCTCTCAGCCTTCTGATAGTCTTCTCATGGTTCCTTAGGGCCAATTCGTTCGAACGTATAACAGCCTGAGTGTGCGTGCGAGATCGGTGATCGTCCAACGGAATTGACTCCCTATGAGTAATCGAGGTTAGTTTCTTACGAGCGGTGACATGCATACGAGCCATTTCTTGGATCAATAAAGAAAGGAAATGCTCAAAATATCACAAATAGGACAAAATAAAATATCAAGAACTAATAGAGCAAGGTATCGAAATAAATATATATATTTTCGAAAATTTCCGAAAATAGAAGGATAATGTTGGCGGGTTGACTCGTTGACTCGGCCGAGTTGACTCGTCGGGTTGACTCGCTGGAGTATGGTCGGAGCAAAGGCGTGTGTCGACGAAGGGGTCAGGGTCACGGAACCGGTGGTGGCACGGCCAGAATCGGTCGTAAAGCTACTTAATTTGGCCGGAACTCGCGAGAAATCGGTTGACTCACTCGAAATTGGGCGTTCCTGATTGATTGATCCGAACTCGAAATTAATTCTTGGGAAAAGTTACACATGGATCGTAGATTGTTTGGGCAAAATTAAATGAAAATCGGAGTAGGTTTGGTAGGATAATTGGACGGAATACGATTCGGTGTTAGGGTTCGTACGCCAAATTGGCAGATCCGAAATTCCGGTTTCACCTGAACACGAAATCCAAAATTGTTTGAGGGTTTTTGTTCGTATCGTCGAGACGATTCTGGAACTGGTTGCCGATCGAAGAAAGGGTACCGGAAGCGGCCGGAATCGGCGGAGAAGCGGCGCGCGCGCTAAGGGCCTGTTTGGCGAAATTTTCCCGAATTTTTTTTTTTTGAAACTCGACTTTTCCCACTCGGATTATGAACCTGATGGCTCTGATACCACTAAAATGTCATGCCCCGAAACTCGGGATTGACACCGACGTCGTTTAACAATCACACGATTGAAAACAACCAGCCTCGTAGCATAGTATAAACCGAAAACCAATTTATTAATCATAATCTCAAAAAAAAAAACCAATGTCTTTTACAACTGAATAAAATAAATTTGCGGAAACGTCTAACATAATGTTGAAAGTACTAAATTCAAAAAAATAACATAACTAAACTAAATGACAAAATTCACCATTTCCAAAATTGTTCAGATTCTTCTTCTTCCACCTGTTCTTCGGATTTATCTGGGGAAGGGTGTAAGGGTAAGTATTTTGGGAAATACTCAGTAAATGGGGGATATTGAAAACAACATAACATTTTATAACAATTTCGGATCATAACATAGCATGCTTTTCATAATCGTAACATCATATCCATAACATAACACTGCGATTTTTCACCTTTCATGGTTTACTGATATCAGTCCCTAAGTTTTAATCTGTTAGGATCGGTTATTGGCTAATTAGTGTTTAGAAAGGGGGGTTGAATAAACACTAATAGGAATTTAAATGTTTTTCGAAAAAGATAGTTCAGTCTTGTTACAAACTGAACTAAGTATCCCATCAGTCAATATCAACTAGTTAAACTGAATAAGCAGTTGCGGAAAATAAACTGTTTGATAGATAGAATATCTAACTGAAAATGAAAAGCTAAAGTAAAGATGACACGGTATGTTTATGGATGTTCGGAGAATTGAATAACTCCTACGTCACCCCTTCTATCTCAAGGATAAGATATTTACTAAAAGACTTTGATCGAGTACAACGCTTGTACAGACCCACTTCAGTTAGGACTTATCTATTGCCTGAACTGAAACTCTTAGTATAATACAATGATCTCTGTAAGTAACTGAACTTAGCACTTAATTGAATTTTCAATATTTCACAGTGCTAATTTGCTCAATGTGTAGCCTTGATTGCTACGAATAGATCTGATACGAGTGAGCAGAGATTTTGACAGAGTAATGACAAGTTTAAGATTGATCAATGGCGTTACTTGTCAACTGCTCTTTAGTCATATTTATAGACTTCTCTTCCAACGGTAATTTTGAATTCTCGTATCCGTTGATTGCCACTTTATCATTTCTTGGACAATGTTCTTGATTGCTGCTTCATCATTTATTGCAAGACGGCGTATAAATCTTGATAGCCGAAACACATTGTTCTATGCAGTGCGGCTTTCCACATTCAGTTGCTGTCTGATATGTCTTTTTGTCTGTTTGAATGATCTTTCCCGAGGTATCTTCAGTCGAGAAGCTTTAATATATTCGGCTGAATGTTTTACTGATCAGTTCTCAACTGATCAGTTTGTGTCAACTGATTTTAGTTGAATGTTCAGCTGCCGAATATGCTTTCAAGGATTAGTTGGTTTAGTTAATTGGTTTATGTTTTGTCAAACTCCAGAATTCAGTTTCCAACAATTTTCCCCTTTATGGTGTTTGACAAAACCAAGAGATTTGACTCAGCTCTTTGTTGATAATGGATTGTGCGACTGAATCATAAGATAACAGAATTCCTTGTAGATAATATAAATTCTGAGAGAATAACATCAGTTGATAATAATCTGATTCATTCAGATAATTCTTTAGTTGTTTTCCCCCTTTTTGTCAAATACCTCCATTTTGTCCGTTAGCTTTTGAACGTGAAGGGAGAGAATTTTGACGTCTGATGTGATGCTTGAAGTAAAAGTGTTGAAGGAGATCTATAGTAACTCCGTTTGCTTTGAAACAAAAGCTTCCAGTCGCTGAAATCTTTGACTGTTTACATTTTGATCTGTTGATAAGGAATTTAGTAACCCCTGCTTTGTTTGATCCATAGTTGTGACAAGAGAGTCCATTTCGACTCTAAGAGCATTCAATTTCTCTAAGTTGATCTCTTTTAGATGATCCAATTTTAGAGTATGAGATAGTTGCGTGTTCTGAATGTTAGAGATGGCAGAGATCATTTGCTCCATATTATTGTGTAAATGCTGGACTTCTTCCAGAATAAGATCAATATCTGAAGCATTTTGAGGAGGAGATTGGTAGGATGATCCTGTTTCTTTGGTGATGTGTTCAGAAACGACTAGTGTATGATCAGTTGAGACTGGATCATCAACATTTTGAATTGAAACATCAGTTTCAATTATTTATCCTTGAACTGTAAGGGGAGGAGATGAATTCTTTTCAGTAAAATGACTTGTCTGAAGAATAATAGATGGTGGAGAATTGAGCACCGGTTCTTGTAGCGGAGGATCTTGACAAGCCTGAGGGTTTTCTGTTGAAGTATTTGTGTTAGCAGATGAAGCTTGCTGAATTGGTTCTTTTGCAGAGATGGGAGCCTCTTCATTAGTTTGATCAACTGGATGATCAATTTTGTCATTTGTAGATTTACTTAAGTTAGAATCCTGAACGATTACTGAAATGATCTCGTCGATGGGAGCAAAAGAAAGCTCAGCTTCGGTGTATAGTTGTTGTTCAGTCGGAGGTGACTGAAGCTTTTCTATAACTGGTACTTCAGTTGTAATAAGGGCCAGTTCAGATGATGGTTGCTGTTGTTCAGTGAGTGATTCGTCATCTTCGTTTTCATCATCAGTGTCTGAGTTTCCTTGATGAATAACCAATTCCTGATCCATTTCCCAAAATTTTATCTGAGATAGCAACCCAACCAGATCAGAATCTAGTTGAGTGATCACTGCTTGATCAGCATAGGCAGTTGGATTTGTGGGAATATAGTTGTTCTTCAATTTGCTGATAATTTGAGCCAACTTCTTTGCTCGCACTTGATCAAATAAGTAGTTTTTCCTTTGCATAGCCAGAGTAATGGAGGCTGCTTTCACTGTCTTCAGAACATAATCTTCCAGTTTAATAAATTTATTCAGTTGAGATTTGTTCTTTAGTTTCTTGGCAAAAATTTCAGTTCGGTAGGCCTTCCAGTCATCATAGACCTGGATTTTTGAAGCTGCAAAATCATTAACCTTTGCCCAAACAAGGTCAATGTGGGTCTGAATCGGATTTGTTGGTCGGGATTTTTCAATCATCTTCCCCTTTCCTTTGTCAGAACTCATGAGGTGTGGAATTTCTAATCCAGTTTGAGTTGAATCCACCACTTCTACAAACTTGATGCCTTTCGGGCGTGCAGGTGCGACACCAATTGGTCGAGATATCTGAGTTAAGGGAGCTTTGGCCCTAACTGATTCCCTCTTTGTGCTAGCTGAATCATCAGGTGGAATGATGTTCAAGGGAACAGCTTCTATCGGTTGCTGATTCTCTGTAGTCATTGACTGATCAGCAGCAATGGTGACTTCAGCAACTGACCTCACTCTTTGAGTTCTTGTTCTCTTGACAATCTGAGGTGATGGGGTTCTCTCTGAATCAGTTGTACTCAGAATCAATTTTCTTTTAGTGATCTTCCGTGGAGGTAGATTTTTGACTTTCTTTTCTGATTTTGTAGTCGCCTGATCTATTCCAATCTCCTTCTTAATCTTGACGAATTTGGCAGGAGAAATGTCCATGGTGATTTTTGGTGGCATGGTATTCTTTGCATTGAACACCTTGAATTTCGATAATCTTTCAGAATCAGCATCCACTAAACCTCTTACTTTCAAAAGATAACTGATTTGTACGGCAAAACCCTTGGATTGTTTTGATGACAACAACATATTCTTCAGTATGTTAAAGATGAGCCGTTTCCAGTTGAATTTTTGATCAGTCATAATAGCAGTAATAGCTTGAAACTTTTCCAATGTAAGGGCAGCAAATGATCCTGCTTTTGCTAAGAGCCCTTTAGCAATTATATCAGCAAGCAACTGAATTTCATGTTTCAGTTCCTTCTTAGGATCGGAAACTTTAATTTTCCGTCCATCAGCAGATAAAAGTATTTGCATTTCATCAATATCAGATGCTTTGACATCCGACAGTTGTGCTAATCCCTCACAAGGTAAAGAAAATATTTCCCCAAAAGAGTCTTCAGATATAGTCAGCGACTGATTATTGACAGTAGAATTTATAATACCTTCTGAGTCAACCTTGCCAGATGAATAGAAATCTTGAAGTTCTTTTGGATATATATCCTGCGATTGTTGTCCCAGAAATTTTCTCAGACCAGCATTTTCGAGTTTTTGAAACACCTTTTTGACTTCTTCATCTCCGAAAGATAAAATGGATCCAAAATTGATTGTCATAGCATTAAGCATGTAAGCGAGAATCTGAGTCGTCATTTCGTACTGGGTAATTTGCTGAAAGAGAAATTTAGAGAAGATATGTGTTCTTTCTTTCGGCAGTTTGTGAAGACTCGAACTGAAATGAGGCGGGCATTTGTACATATGTTTGTGACTATTCAAATTTTTGGACACGTGTCAGTCCGAAGTAATTTGTGTTTTTCAAAATAGTGTACGCGTGCCATGTGTGTGCAATTTTGAGCGGTGAAAAACGTGTACACGTTGTAAACTTAAAATTCATCATGATTTAGCAGATAGTCACGTCATATGATTTGGAATATAATAGGTTTAATTTATTAACTTTGATGAGAAGATTAGTAGAATTTTCAACTGAACGGTCAGTTAGGGAAAACTGAGTCCTTCCAGTTAAGAATTCACTAACAACTGTCTTCTCAGTTAATCTCTTAAACCATCAGTCCCCTAAATAAATGCATTAAAGAAAAATGACGGCGATAGACAGTAATGATTAAAGACGAGTATAGTGCTTGGCATATCAATCGTCACAGAGAGAAGTGTCCTTTCGTTTTCCTTGTCCTGGCCTATAAATAAGACTGAAAAGTTAGTCACAAGTATCAGCAGAAAACTTTTAAGAAGCAATGGCAGGAGCAAGTAGTTCAAGCGTCGTTCCAGTTTCACTTGAGGAACAAAAAGCTGCGATAGAAGACGAGGTCTTCTATGCTAATCTTCCCTACTGGGAAGAGTTACAGGAGCTAGAGCTCCTGTACAACTCAGGAAGGGTCACCACCTTTAGGCGGATGGCCCAGTTAAGAGAAGTGCGAAAGCACTTAAAAATTTCTGCTGAGGTGGATGCCTTCAAGGAGGGCCACTTTTATGAATTGATGCTGCGTAAGGAGTTGGAGACTCTTAACAGCATCGCATCTTCTCATAATTTCTGCAAAACTTCATCCTCAGCACTAGCTGTTTGGATGAGAATGTGGATAGGTAGTGTGCAAGAAACTTATGATCATGTAATCTTGTCCAATATTTATGGATAAATGAAATATTTATTTTGATTAATGTGTCATTTTATTTTGTTTTTGTGCACAATGATCTGGTATGAGATATAAACGCTTAAACACTAACTGATATCAGTTGTGATAAATAGATAAACTAATAAAGGATTAATTTTAATAATTTGGTTACAAGTTATTAATTATTAACTAATAACTTAAAGTCATTGGTAAATAGGAAAGACATATTTAATGACTTAAAACGCTTCGGCTTCTTCATTTTTCTTATAAGTAGTGATCACAATGTGATATATTATCAGTTAAACTTTCAATATGTCTGATTCTGATACGGGCAGTAGCACTCATGTTCATGTGACTGAACAGTCAGCCCATCGTTTAGCTGAGATTAAAATAAAAATGGAGAAATATGTCTTTCACAAGGTGTTGACAACCTGGGAGAAGATTCAAGATTTGAAGAATGTGAGTGACAGTGGTGTCATTCCTACTCATGCTCAGGAAAGGAGAGCACAAAAATTTCTTGCTCGTTTTGAGGTTAGCCATGTTAGAGATTTGGTAGAAGATAAATGTCTGTTAGAGGCACTGCTGTGGAAGGAGTGGCATGTTGTTGATAAGATTTCGAAGTCTAGGGCATTTGCCAGAGTTCGAATCTATGAGTTGAATGACTGGGTTAGAGAATGGCTAGATACAGTTGGATCTATGATTTCTGCTGTAAATTGGGAACGTTGGTATTCTTAATAAAATATTATTCTTAATTTGTTGTGTTCTTATTTTCTGTATTTAATTCTGTTATAGAAGATATATCAATTAAACCAAGAATATTTCGAAAATAAGAAAACTTAGCCTCTGGTAGCGGTTTTGTGAAGATGTCTGCTGCTTGTTGTTCCGTTGAAACATACTCCAATCTGATGTTCTTCTTCAGTGCATGATCCCTGATGAAGTGATGTCTGACATCTATGTGCTTGGTTCTGGAATGAAGAACTGGGTTATATGTTATAGCGATTGTACTTGTGTTGTCACAAAATATCGGTGACTCCTTTGCATCGACTCCATAATCTTTCAGTTGTTGCTGAATCCAAAGCAGTTGTGCGCAGCAGCTTCCAGCAGCAAGATATTCTGCTTCAGTTGTGGAAGTTGCTATGGATGTTTGCTTCTTACTGAACCAAGAGATCAGTCTGTCTCCTAGAAACTGACATGATCCACTTGTGCTTTTCCGATCAAGCTTGCATCCTGCATAATCTGCATCTGAATAGCCAACTAAGTTGAAAGATGAGTCTTTTGAATACCATAAACCAACATTTTCTGTGCCTTTAAGATATCTCAAAATACGTTTGGCCGCAGAAAAATGTGATTGCTTGGGGTTAGCTTGAAATCTTGCACATATACATACAGCAAACATAATATCAGGGCGACTAGCAGTTAGGTACAATAAAGAACCTATTAATCCTCTGTATAGTGTCGTCTCAACTGATATTCCCCCTTGATCAGTGTCTAATTTAATTGATGAACTCATTGGAGTGCTTGCTGTTGAACAAGATTCCATGCCAAATTTTCTTAGCAATTCCTTGGTATATTTGGTTTGACTAATAAATGTTCCTGAATCCAGTTGCTTCACTTGCAAACCAAGAAAGAATGTCAGCTCACCCATCATGCTCATCTCGAACTTTTCCTGCATCAACTTAGCAAATTTCTTGCATAATTTGGGGTTAGTTGACCCAAAAATAATATCATCAACGTAAATTTGAACAAGTAAGATATGATCATTTTTCGAGAATTTAAACAAAGTCTTATCAACTGATCCAACAGTAAAATCATGATCAGTTAGAAATTTTGATAGGGTTTCATACCAAGCCCGTGGGGCTTGTTTGAGACCATATAATGCTTTGTTCAAATGATAAACGTGATTAGGAAAATTATGATTGACAAAACCTGAGGGTTGCTCAACGTAAACTTCTTCTTGCAATTGGCCATTTAGGAATGCACTTTTCACATCCATTTGATAGACTTTAAAGTTTTTGAAAGATGCATAAGCAAGAAATATTCTTATTGCCTCCAGTCTTGCAACTGGTGCAAATGTCTCATCATAATCGATCCCTTCTTCTTGTCTATAGCCTTGTGCTACGAGCCTGGCTTTGTTGCGCACAACTGAACCGTCTTCGTTTAGTTTGTTCCTGTATACCCACTTTGTACCTATAACAGTTTTAGAAATTGGTCTTGGAACTAAGTTCCAGACATTGTTATGAACAAACTGATTTAGCTCTTCTTGCATTGCATTAATCCAATTAGGATCAGCAAGAGCTTCGTCAGTTTTCTTTGGTTCTAATTGAGATACAAAAGCTGAATGAATAAAAAGATTAAGCATCTGATTTCTGGTTCTTACTGGATCAGATGGGTTACCTATTACCAGTTCTGGAGGGTGTGATTTCTTCCATCTATATTCTGCATTTGTTGCTTCACAACCAGCAGATTCTTCGTTGGGTAACTGAATGTTCTCAGTTTCATTTGGAACTGATTCAGCTGATAATTGATTTCCATTAGTTTGCTCCATGAGCTGATTGTCAAGATTTGCTTCTAATTCAGCTGGTTGATCCAATATCTCAGGTTCAGGTGTATGAAAGATATTCTGATTATTACGATTTTCATCTGAGTCATCATCTTCCAGACTGATATCTGTAAAACGATCAGCTAGCTCAACTGGATCAGTTGGCTTATCAATTAGTGCAGTTTCATCAAAATTAACATGTGCAGATTCTTCAACATTCAAAGTTTTCTTATTAAATACTCTGTAAGCTATGCTAACTGATGAATATCCAAGGAATATTCCTTCTTCTGATTTGACATCGAATGCTTTTAGATAATTTTTACCATTGTTGTGAATGAAACATCTACAGCCAAATATTTTGAAATAAGTGATTATGCTTTTTCTTCCATGCCAGATCTCATATGGTGTTTTCATGTGATTTTTGTTAATCATCGATCTGTTCTGAGTATAGCATGTAGTGTTTACTGCTTCTGCCCAAAATCTTTGAGAAATACCTGAATCAGCAAGCATTGTTCTAGCAGCTTCCTTAAGAGTCCGATTCCTTCTCTCAGCTACACCGTTTTGCTGAGGTGTTCTTGCTGCTGAGAGCTCATGCTTGATTCCGGTATTTTCTAAAAAGTTTGAAAGTGTTTGATTGATGAATTCAGTTCCTCGATCAGTTCTGATTCGATCAATCCCAACTAATTTTTCATTTAAAAGTCTTTTGAAAAGTTTAATCAGTTGTGCAGCAGTATGGTCTTTGGATTTGAGAAATATAACCCAAGTGAATCTTGAAAAGTCATCTACAACCACTAAGGTGTATTTCATTCTCCCTAAGCTCATGACTGGTATTGGACCAAAGAGATCCATGTGCAATAGTTCTAAGCATCGGGATGAAGATTTACAGCCTTTGTTTTTAAAAGATGATCGAACTTGTTTTCCATACTGACATGCTGAACAAAGTTTTTCTTTTGAAAAATTTATTTTGGGCAAACCAGTTACAAGTTCATGCTTACTCAGATAGGCAAGAGATTTAAAATTTAAATGATTTAATCGTTTATTCCATAACCAGTTTTGAGATGATTTAGACGCAATAAAGCATACTGGTGTATAAGGTTGATCATTCCAACTGACTTTGTAAGTGTTTCCACACCTTTTGCCAGTTAGAATAATCTCTTCAGTTGAGTTTTTGACTGAACAAGAGTGTTTGTCAAACTGAACTGAGAATCCATTATCGCATAACTGACTAATGCTTATCAGATTATACTTAAGATTCTCGACTAATAAAATGTCACTAATGGTGAAATTACCATGGATAAGCTTACCCTTACCCACGGTTTTACCTTTGGAGTTATCCCCAAAACTGATGTTTGGACCATTGTATTTGACCAGTTGGGACAATAAGTTTGAATCTCCTGTCATGTGTCGAGAGCATCCACTGTCCAGGTACCATATTGATCCAATGCTTGTTCCTATTGTCTGCAATTAAACACAAAATAAGATTCTGGTACCCTTTTCTATTTGGGTCCATAGTTGATTAGTCCTTTTGGAATCCAGACTTGAATCAGTTTAACTGACTGTCCTGTTGCTGTATTCCATATGGTCCTTCCCTGTCTGTGTGTGCTTGGTGTATATTGTGTGGATGATTTTACATGTGTTTTTTTCTTCTTCAACTGATTGTTCAGTCGATATCTTTTCTGAACCGGCTTACAGTTGTGATAGTTTGAATAGCCATATGAATATTTTCTGCTGAGATTTTTTGGTTGCTGATTCCATTAATCAGTCTTACTCTTTGGAGTATATCCAATGCCACATCTCATGCCTTTATTCATATTCTGAGATGGCTGTTCAATCGGTTTGCTCGACTCTTCTTGATTTTGTACCATAACTGATTTTACAAAGCGAATATATTTCCCTTTGTTCGTATCCAGTTTTGGTTGAGTATCTTGGGAAGACAAATCATCGTTACTGCAGAATCCTAAACCAGTTTTATCATCAACTGATTTCTGAGAATTCTGTATATTAGTTAGAGCTTTTGATGATTTGTTCCAGACTTGAATGAGCTCATTGAGCTTTGTATTTTCAAGCGACAATTTTTGAATCATTGATTGATTCCTGCTTCTTTCATCAGTTAGTTCAGCAATCTCCCTTCTTAGACTCAACATTTCAACTGATTCATCAGTTTTTGTTTTATCGTCTTTGGGATCATCTTGCTTTGCTCTGAGTTTTTCAAATGATGAAGCAAGCTTTTGATACTCATTGACCATGTCATGAAGAGTTGAAATGAGTTCTTCTCGTGTAAAATCAATAGAGCTAAAATCAAATACCTGCTCGCAGCTTGATTGATCTTCTATGTTATCTGCCATTAAGCATGTTACTTCTTCCTCATCACTTGAACTGCAAGAGCTTTCTGGATCTGACTCTTCACTGTCAGTTTCTGCCCATTTTGCTTTGTTGTCTTCAGCTAGCAGTACTTCATGTTTCTTCTTGTAAGGCTTCTTTTCGTCTTTAGATCTTCTTCTGTGCTCATATATCTTCTTCTTTCTTTCAGTTGAGATTTGATTGTCCTTTTTAGGCTTTGTACAGTTGGCAATAAAGTGACCGGATTTGCCACAGTTGAAACATACATTAGATTCTTCTCTGGAGTTGTTTCTTTGATAATTCTTCTGAAAGTTTCCTTGATTTTTCCTCATGAATCTTCCAAATTTCTTAATGAATAGAGACATGGCATCATTACTCATCTGATCAGCAGTTTTCTTAATGAATAGAGACATGGCATTGCCACCAGCTCTATCTGCCATTCACGATGTGTTTCATGTTTCTATGTTGAGGAAATATGAACCGGATCCATCACATGTGCTTGCACCTGATGAGGTTGAATTGGATCCTTCTCTTTCCTATGTTGAACAACCTGTTCGTATTATGGATCGAAAGGAGAAGATATTGAGAAATAAATTGATCCCTTTGGTACGAGTGCAATGGACACGACATGGTGTTGAAGAATCAACATGGGAATTGGAGAACAAGATGCGAGATTCGTATCCGCATTTGTTTGATTCTATGACATCTGTTCCATTGTATTCGATGTATTCTGATCCTTTTACTGATTTTAGTTTTGATATGTACTATAACTGGTAACATATGTATGTTTGCCAATGTTATGTATATAGAGCTGTTTGAGATTTCGAGGATGAAATCTTTCAAGTAGGGGAGAAATGTAAGGACCGTGTATCGTATTATCGTAAATCTTATATGATTATCGATAATTCACGAATTTGTTATGTGATTATACATTTGATGTATATTATGACAATGAAATTGAGAAAATGAATATTGTATATGAACTGACGTTGTAAGAGCTCGATTGGAAAGGCCGGACGCCAATATAGTACAAAACTCATGTATTGTACAGAACATGTGGCGCCCGAGCGGTAGAAAGTGACCGCCCGAGCGCCAGGGTATTTGAAATGTGATGTTGGGCAGAACACTTCGCGCCCGAGCGGTAGTTTGTGACCGCCCGAGCGCGAAGCGAGTGGCATGGGACAGAACATGCCGCGCCCGAGCGGTAAATTGTGACCGCTCGAGCGCAGCATAGTTCGGGGACAGAACTTCTCGCGCTCGGGCGCGAGAATTCTACCGCCCGAGCGTGGTATCGGTGATGATAAGAATGAGATTTTCTTCTCTTTCTTCTTTCACTTTTACCGAGAGTTCGAGAGATAAGTTCGAGAATTCGATTTTCTTTCTTCCGAATCGACTTCGAAACGCTGTCTAAACGCGAAACAAATTATATATTTGTGATCTGCGCGTTGAGGGCTTCTGACTGAGGTAATTTTCTTTCAGTTTCATCAACTTTAAATATCAAGGTGCTGGAATAGCATGTATTTGAGGTTGAATTTATGATATGTAGTAGAATAACCGACAATAAACGTATATTCGAATTCGGAAGTGAATTATGATATGATTATGATTTGATATGAATTATTGAAGGTTCAAATGATATTTGAAACTCATATTAATGATTTTGGAGTATGTTATTGATTGAAATGAGTATGTAATTGATGTAGATAAAGTGTATCTTCAAGCTACATCAATTGGAACGAAGAATTGAGATATGTTGCGACCGGGTAACATACGACAGGTATCTGTAAAATATGATATATGTTGGATTGATTGGATTGATTGGAATGAGATTATGTGTCTATATGCCTTGTTTGTTGATTTATGTGGCATACATGACATTGAGATTGAGATATCGATGTATAAAATAAATGTTTTGTTAACACACATCATTTTATGCATACATCGATACATGACATGCACGTTGAGCTATGATCCTTGGATACCCTGATATGATTTGATTGGATTCCGGGGTTTGTGAACACAATGCTATGTTTGGTATTACATGACCCTTAAAACATAGACATTTGTGGCCCCATATGATTGGATATGAGATGTGGGATTGATGGCGCTTCGACGACGCTATCATATATGTGTATTCCCATATCGGCCGGTGTGCCAGCTCGAGCATTGATTTGATTTGATAGCGATTCGATTGATTCTGACATGTGCTCAGTGGATGGGCATTTGACCTGATACCTCCACGACATACATGCATTGCATACCATATATCATTGTTTAGATATCTGTGGTATATATGATTGGTTGTTCCATACGGAGCTTTGCTCACCCCCAAGGGGGGCTGTTGTTGTCTTTGTGTGTGGACAATGGCAGGTACTCCAGGATATCAGGAGGCCAGATAGGGTACTTCTGGTGGGAGCCACAGCTTGGGCTGAGGTTTTATGTTATGTCTTGTTCCCAGTATATATGTATATGTATCTATATACCGGGGCATGTCCCGAGGATATGAGTTGTTTGTATGTGATTGGTTTTGATTACGTGTGGGCGTGTTTTATGAATTGAATTTAGATACTATTTTTAGTATTTAAATATCAGAAGAGATATTTTGGGCTCATTGTAAAGAAATTTTAAACTCGGTTTCCGCTGTAATTACTTAACCCTAATCAGATTGCATTGTAATAACGATTAGGAGCTAAGGGCCCCACACTAGATGGTATCAGAGCATAGCTGGGAATGCTCTATTGAGTCTTGTGTACACGTAGTAGGCACAAATGAATTGTGCGTATGTGTTTGATTTATTTGTATTACTTGCTCTTACTTGATTTGATTTGAGTAAGTATCTGATGAGATTGATGATATGAGATGATGATGATGTGAAATTGATATTGATTTGTGATATTCATCATTGATTTGTAGATGGATCACACAGATGAAGTTGCGAGTAGTAATACTGAGAGGATTGTTGGACAATTTGAAGGATTGTCCATGGATGTGGTGATGGCTCGATTCCAGGATCTGAAACCACCGAAGTTCTTTGGCACTGAGAGTGCTGAAAGAGCTGAGGCCTGGCTGAAGGATATCGAGCACTTGTTTAATATTGTTGAGTATTCCAAAGCTCGGAGACTGAAACTTGCTTTGTATCAGCTGAAAGACCGAGCTAAATCTTGGTGGGAAGCCGCTGAGATTGGACTGAAAGAAGCAGGGACTGAAGTCACATGGGATGTCTTCAAGGCCCAGTTTTTAGAGAAGTATTCTCCTCCTTCTTATTATACTGCTCAGGAGAATGAATTTAATAATCTGCAGCAGGGAACGATGTCAGTTGCGGAGTATGCTTCAAAATTTTCTACTCTGTTGAAGTATGCACCTCACGTGGCTGGGAATGCGAGGGCAAAATATAACAGGTTTGTAAATGGTTTACATCCTATTTTGTATACATATGTTGTTTCTGGATTGCCTACCAGCTACGCAGAGGTAGTTGAACGAGCTAAGGCAGCCGAGGCTGGACTTAGGCGGGGAGGTCCACAGTATACTCCTCCACCACCGGTGTCAGCTCAGCAGCCTACTTTGCGACCGAGAGGTAAGAAGTTTAAGAAGACTGGCTCTGTTTCTTCGTCTTCGTCGAGTTCTAGTGGATCCCAGAGAGGGAGCCCTGTGATTGCCCCCTATTGCGGTCATTGTGGAGGGAAACATACTATCGAGCAGTGTCGAGGTATGTTTGGTACTTGTTATCAATGTGGGCAGGAAGGCCATTTCTCTCGAGTATGTCCGAACAGGGGTACGACTTCTGCTCAACCCCAGCCAGGATTTAGAGGTGGCCCTAGTATGATGAGACCTGTTGTTCCTGTTCCATCCTTTCAGCAGTCTAATGCCCCACGATTTCGAGGACCGGGTGGTCAGAGTGCACAAGTTCCTCCTCAAGTGAGAGTGTATGCCATGACTGAGGATCAGGCGAGAGAAGCTCCTGGGGGCATGATTGCAGGTATTTGCACGCTTTGCGATTATCCTGCACGTGTTTTGTTTGATACAGGAGCATCTCATTCATTCATATCTCATGCATTTGTTGCATCTCACGATATTGAGTGTACCCCGTTGTATGATATTTTGTCGATAGCCACGCCAGCAGGAAAGATTATTTTGTCTGAGAGAGTTGTGCATAATTGTGTATTGATATATGAGGATAATGTGATATTCCTGAATTTGATTGTCCTCCCTATGCACGACTTTGATTGTATTGTTGGCATGGATATCTTGACGACGAATCGAGCTACTGTTGATTGTTGTCATGGAGTGGTTCGATTTCGACCGATTGATGGACCCAAGTGGAATTTTTATGGCAAGGGTTCCCAAGCCAAAATTCCATTGGTATCTTCCTTGGAAATGTCTCGATTGTTGACTAGCGGAGATGAGGGTTATCTTATCTACGCTATTGATATTTCGAAGAAGGAGTCTTCTTTATCTGAGATTCCTGTTGCAAAAGAGTTTCCGGATGTATTTCCCGATGAGATTCCTGATTTTCCTCCTCATCGAGACGTTGAGTTTATTATTGATCTTGTGCCGAGGACTGCGCCTATTTCTAAAGCTCCTTATCGCATGGCACCCCTGGAATTGAAAGAACTGAAAGAACAATTACATGATCTTCTCGATAAGGGATATATTCGACCGAGTGTATCACCTTGGGGAGCTCCAGTATTATTTGTTCGAAAGAAAGATGGTACGATGCGAATGTGTATCGACTATAGGCAACTTAATCGGGTTACTGTGAAGAACAAGTACCCACTTCCGCGTATTGATGATTTATTTGATCAGCTTCAGGGTACTTCTGTATACTCTAAGATTGATCTTCGATCTGGGTATCATCAAGTACGGGTTCGAGACGAAGATGTGCCTAAAACTGCTTTTCGTACGAGGTATGGCCATTATGAATTCCTGGTTATGCCTTTTGGTCTTACGAATGCTCCTGCTATCTTTATGGATTTAATGAATCGGGTCTTTCGAGATTATCTAGACCGATTCGTTATTGTGTTTATTGATGACATTCTTGTGTATTCGAAATCGAAAAAGGAACATGCTGAACATCTGAGACTGGTACTTCAAACTCTTCGTACTAGTCATTTGTATGCCAAATTGTCCAAATGTGAATTCTGGATGGACAAAGTGGTATTTATGGGCCACGTCATTTCGAGACATGGCATATCTGTTGATCCTTCGAAGGTCGAAGCAGTATTGAATTGGCCAAGACCTACGAATGTTCCTGAGATCCGAAGCTTCATGGGTTTAGCTGGATATTATCGTCGTTTTATTGAAGGATTTTCGAAAATAGCTAAACCTATTACTCAACTGACACAGAAGAATCAGCGATTCATTTGGTCAGATGAATGTGAAGCTAGTTTTCTTGAATTGAAGACGAGATTGACCACAGCACCTGTGCTTACTATTCCCTCAGGTACCGGAGGATTTGTGGTTTGTACAGATGCGTCTGGTAAAGGGTTGGGCTGTGTTCTGATGCAACACGGCAAAGTGGTTGCTTATGCGTCTCGTCAATTGAAATCTCATGAAACACGTTATCCTGTTCATGATCTCGAATTGGCCGCCATTGTGTTTGCTTTGAAGATTTGGCGCCATTATTTGTACGGAGAAAAGTTTGTTATCTATTCGGACCATAAAAGTCTGAAATATCTATTCTCTCAATCTGATCTGAATATGAGGCAACGCAGGTGGATGGATCTCCTGAAGGATTTTGATTGTGAGATTCAATATCACCCTGGATCGGTGAATGTTACTGCGGATGCCCTGAGCCGGAAAGTTTATGATTCTGTTTTAGCTTCTGTCAATGTCGCCAAAGTACACGAGGATATATGTACTTCTGGTTGGACTTTTCACTCGAATTGGAATTCTGTCACTGTCTCTGCATTGCAAATTGATCCGAATTTGATATCAAAGATTCGAAAGGCCCAACGAAGCGATGCTCAGATCCAAAAGTCGAAAGAACTTGTATCTGCAGGACATCAGTCTGGATTTCAGATTTCTTCTGATGGTTCTTTACGACTTAATGGTCGGCTGGTAGTTCCTGATGACTCTGATTTGAGATCTACCCTTCTTCGAGAAGCACATTGTAGCAAATACAGTATTCACCCTGGAGGTCGAAAGATGTATTTGACATTGAGACCTCAATTCTGGTGGAAACGTATGAAGAAGGACATCGCTGAGTTTATCTCTAAATGTCTTGTCTGCCAGCA
This sequence comes from Primulina eburnea, assembly GCF_022965805.1. Classification (NCBI taxonomy): domain Eukaryota; kingdom Viridiplantae; phylum Streptophyta; class Magnoliopsida; order Lamiales; family Gesneriaceae; genus Primulina; species Primulina eburnea. The sequence continues at coordinate 3,205,224 of NC_133113.1, forward strand.
AGTGAAAGCCGAGAGAATGAAACCGGGAGGATTGCTCCATAGTCTCGAAATCCCGAAATGGAATTGGGAACATATTGCTATGGATTTTGTGACTCATTTACCTCGTTCACCCAAGGGCTGTGATGCTATTTGGGTAATTATTGATCGGCTTTCGAAATCTGCACATTTCATTCCGTATGAACGGACTTATCCCTATAAGAGAATGGCCCGTTTATACATTGAGAATGTTGTGAGACTGCACGGTGTGCCAGTCTCAATTGTATCTGATCGTGATCCCAGGTTTGCTTCTAAATTCTGGAGTAGTTTTCAGGAAGCGATGGGTACGCGTTTGGCTATGAGTACTGCTTATCATCCTCAAACTGATGGCCAGATTGAGCGTACAATTCAGACTTTAGAGGATATGTTGCGTGCTGTTGTGATGGAATTCAAAATGGGATGGCAAGATGCCTTACCATTAGTTGAATTTTCGTATAATAATAGCTTTCAAACGAGTATCGGTATGGCACCGTTTGAAGCTCTATATGGGAGACGATGTAGATCGCCGTTATTCTGGGATGAGATTGGTGAGAGACAATTGACTGGACCTGAAATGATACAGGAAATGAATGATAAGGTTCAGTTGATTCGGCAGCGGATGAAAGCTGCTCAGGATCGTCAAACGAGTTATGCGAATAAACGAAGACGACCCTTGGAATTCCAGAAAGGTGACCGAGTGTTTTTGAAAATATCTCCCTTTAGAGGCACTGTTCGGTTCGGCATGCGAGGGAAGTTATCTCCTCGTTATGTTGGTCCATATGAGATTCTCGATCGAGTTGGTGATCTTGCGTATCGATTGGCATTGCCACCAGCTCTATCTGCCATTCACGATGTGTTTCATGTTTCTATGTTGAGGAAATATGAACCGGATCCATCACATGTGCTTGCACCTGATGAGGTTGAATTGGATCCTTCTCTTTCCTATGTTGAACAACCTGTTCGTATTATGGATCGAAAGGAGAAGATATTGAGAAATAAATTGATCCCTTTGGTACGAGTGCAATGGACACGACATGGTGTTGAAGAATCAACATGGGAATTGGAGAACAAGATGCGAGATTCGTATCCGCATTTGTTTGATTCTATGACATCTGTTCCATTGTATTCGATGTATTCTGATCCTTTTACTGATTTTAGTTTTGATATGTACTATAACTGGTAACATATGTATGTTTGCCAATGTTATGTATATAGAGCTGTTTGAGATTTCGAGGATGAAATCTTTCAAGTAGGGGAGAAATGTAAGGACCGTGTATCGTATTATCGTAAATCTTATATGATTATCGATAATTCACGAATTTGTTATGTGATTATACATTTGATGTATATTATGACAATGAAATTGAGAAAATGAATATTGTATATGAACTGACGTTGTAAGAGCTCGATTGGAAAGGCCGGACGCCAATATAGTACAAAACTCATGTATTGTACAGAACATGTGGCGCCCGAGCGGTAGAAAGTGACCGCCCGAGCGCCAGGGTATTTGAAATGTGATGTTGGGCAGAACACTTCGCGCCCGAGCGGTAGTTTGTGACCGCCCGAGCGCGAAGCGAGTGGCATGGGACAGAACATGCCGCGCCCGAGCGGTAAATTGTGACCGCTCGAGCGCAGCATAGTTCGGGGACAGAACTTCTCGCGCTCGGGCGCGAGAATTCTACCGCCCGAGCGTGGTATCGGTGATGATAAGAATGAGATTTTCTTCTCTTTCTTCTTTCACTTTTACCGAGAGTTCGAGAGATAAGTTCGAGAATTCGATTTTCTTTCTTCCGAATCGACTTCGAAACGCTGTCTAAACGCGAAACAAATTATATATTTGTGATCTGCGCGTTGAGGGCTTCTGACTGAGGTAATTTTCTTTCAGTTTCATCAACTTTAAATATCAAGGTGCTGGAATAGCATGTATTTGAGGTTGAATTTCTGATATGTAGTAGAATAACCGACAATAAACGTATATTCGAATTCGGAAGTGAATTATGATATGATTATGATTTGATATGAATTATTGAAGGTTCAAATGATATTTGAAACTCATATTAATGATTTTGGAGTATGTTATTGATTGAAATGAGTATGTAATTGATGTAGATAAAGTGTATCTTCAAGCTACATCAATTGGAACGAAGAATTGAGGTATGTTGCGACCGGGTAACATACGACAGGTATCTATAAAATATGATATATGTTGGATTGATTGGATTGATTGGAATGAGATTATGTGTCTATATGCCTTGTTTGTTGATTTATGTGGCATACATGACATTGAGATTGAGATATCGATGTATAAAATAAATGTTTTGTTAACACACATCATTTTATGCATACATCGATACATGACATGCACGTTGAGCTATGATCCTTGGATACCCTGATATGATTTGATTGGATTCCGGGGTTTGTGAACACAATGCTATGTTTGGTATTACATGACCCTTAAAACATAGACATTTGTGGCCCCATATGATTGGATATGAGATGTGGGATTGATGGCGCTTCGACGACGCTATCATATATGTGTATTCTCATATCGGCCGGTGTGCCAACTCGAGCATTGATTTGATTTGATAGCGATTCGATTGATTCTGACATGTGCTCAGTGGATGGGCATTTGACCTGATACCTCCACGACATACATGCATTGCATACCATATATCATTGTTTAGATATCTGTGGTATATATGATTGGTTGTTCCATACGGAGCTTTGCTCACCCCCAAGGGGGGCTGTTGTTGTCTTTGTGTGTGGACAATGGCAGGTACTCCAGGATATCAGGAGGCCAGATAGGGTACTTCTGGTGGGAGCCACAGCTTGGGCTGAGGTTTTATGTTATGTCTTGTTCCCAGTATATATGTATATGTATCTATATACTGGGGCATGTCCCGAGGATATGAGTTGTTTGTATGTGATTGGTTTTGATTACGTGTGGGCGTGTTTTATGAATTGAATTTAGATACTATTTTTAGTATTTAAATATCAGAAGAGATATTTTGGGCTCATTGTAAAGAAATTTTAAACTCGGTTTCCGCTGTAATTACTTAACCCTAATCAGATTGCATTGTAATAACGATTAGGAGCTAAGGGCCCCACACTTTTACGCCGATTGCACTATTTTTGTAAAACTCTTCCTTTTGCAATATTTTACTAAATAGTTTTTTTAATTTATATTATTTTTAAAAAAAGCCCAAAAACAAAGTTACGATAAAGGAAGAATATTTCTTGGAGCCAATTCGTTCGCCACATGATTGACACTACAAGAACAGTGCTTGATCGAAGCATTCTTCAAATTGAGTTTAGACGGCGGATGTAATCTATCATAGAAGCGTCCAACGAACAATGATGGAATTGATCTAGTGTGAGTCTCATGTGAGACCGTCTCACAGATCACAATCTATGAGACGGCTCAACCCTACCGATAGTAACAATAAAAAGTAATACCCTTAGCATAAAAAGTAATCTTTTTCATTGATGACCCAAAAAAAATCCGTCTCACAAATACGATCCGTGAGACGATCTCACATAAGTTTTTGCCATTGATGAGTGAGTCTCATGTGAGAACGTCTCACAGATCCTAATCTGTTAGACGGGTCAGCCCTATCGATATTCACAATAAAAAGTAATATTCTTAGCATAAAAAATAATATTTTTTCATAGATGACTTTTGTAAAAGATCTGTCTAACAAATACGACTCGTGAGACGATCTCACGTAAGTTTTTGTAATTGATCTATTACTTAAATTATTAAAAAGACATCTGATTAGGACATCCGCATCCGTCGGAATTAATCCATGTTAATAACTCTCCATCTCATCAAAAATGATGGGGTCCACGAGCCACATATTCATTACATTAACACTTCCCCATTATTAACACACACTCACATTCATTTAATTTCAACTTTCATTATTTATGGGTCCCACTGTCCACTTACTCATTTTTTTTATTTTTAATTATTTCAATTTCTTTCTAATATTTCTAAAATTTTACAACAAATATTACTAAAAATAATTAGTATTATTATTTTAAAAATAACTTAATTCCAATATTCATTAAAATATTATTAAGAAATGAAAAAAAGTTGGACTTTTTTATTTAAAATATTATTTAAATAATGAAAAAACAACTGTTTAATAGTTTTATTTATTATTTTACGAGTTTCATTTATGTAAATTTAAAAATTTATTACAAATTTGACTGAAAGCGTACACATAGGAAACAACAGTTGAACATAATGAAAAACAACATATAAATCAAACATTTTGAAATTTGTAATAAACTGACTTCACTAATTGTTGTTGTACTCTGTCCAAATATGCTCAACTAAGTCGGCACGAAGTTGGTGATGTAATTGAGAGTCACGTAGTTTGGAATTTCTACGGATATAATCATGAAATCCTCGGTTTGAGCCTTGGACAGGTTGTGCGGGTTCGTCACCTTCGTCGTTAGACCAATTTGTCACGTTACACCCCTCATCCTCAACAATCATGTTGTGCAAAATAATGCATGTTAACATAATATATTTTAATTTTTTTCTGTACCAATAACGAGCTGGACCTCTAACAATCGCCCATCTAGATTGGAGCACTCCAAATGCCCGTTCAACATCTTTTCTTGCAGACTCTTGTCTTTCCTTAAACAATCTCCTTTTAGGATCCTCCGGACAAGGAAAAGCCTTAACGAAAGTAGCTCATTCCGGATATATTACATCCGTTAGATAGTAATCCTTCGTATAATGAGTGCCATTAACTGTGAAATTGATCTTCGGGGCATTTCCTTGCAAGATATTGTTGAATATGGGAGATTCGTACAACACGTTAATATCATTACGTGAACCCGCGACCCCGAAGAATGCGTGCCATATCCACAGATCTTGAGATGCGACTGCTTCAAGTACGATTTTCGGCGACCCATGGCCTCTGGTAAACTGCCCTTTCCAAGCAACTGGACAATTTTTCCACTGCCAGTGCATACAATCAAGGCTACCCAACATGCCAGGGAATTTGTGTTTCTCTTCGTGCATTTGAAGAAGACGTTGAATATCATCAGCATTCGGCCTTCTCAGGTAACGATCACCAAATATTTCAACCACATTTTGGCAGAATTTGAAAAGACACTTGATGGCAGTTGATTCCCCCATACGTAGGTACTCATCAAGATGGTCGGCAGGGACTTCATAAGCCAATTGACGTATAGCAGCTGTGTATTTTTGTAGTGGTGACAATCCTTTCCTTCTAACAGCATCGTTCCTCATTTGAAAATACATTGAATTGGCCTCAAGTGCATTCACAATGTGAAGGAATAACTCTCTTCGCATACGAAATCTTCTTCGAAATATATGATCTTGATACACTGGGCTGGCGGAAAAATAATCATTGACGAGCCGCAAGTGACCGGCTTCACGATTTCTTTGGATGAACCTTCTTCTTCGTCGAATATCGTTATTACTTTCAGAAGATTCATGTATTTCTCTGCTTAGTTCAAGCATGCATAACATCATTTCTTCTCCCGGATCACAAATTTCGTCATTAACTTCAGCTTGTACTTCGTCTTCGCTTTTTGGGCTAGAGCTGGAGCTCGAGCTCGAGCTGCTCGAAGAATGAGACATTGTATACAAATAAGGATTAAAGAAATAAATATTGAACCTACAAATAGAAGTTTGAGAATGGTAGAGAATATATATTGAGTGTGGTTGATGAGTAGAAATGTGTTGGATGAATGAATAAATTTGTAGAAATTGATTTGTATTTATAGTGATTTTTTATTATTATTTTATTTAACTAGCCGTTATAGTTTGTATTTTACAATATTATATAAAAACTAGCCGTTATAGTTTGTTAAATATGATACGTAGTATTTATTTTTCAAAAGAGCCGTTGGCGAAAAACCGTCGCTAGTAGTGACTTTTTTTTTAAAAACTTTCGAAAGTAGCGACTCTTTTGAATTGGCAACGGTTTTTGAAAAACCGTCGCAAATTTCGGTGCATGAATATTAATGAGCGTTGTTAACACCAATTAATGCACCGATGTTGGTGCCCTTAAAAAAAAGGAACTACATTCTTGACAACTGTCTTAAATGTTATCTTCTTTCCAGGTGCCAACGTGTACCTATACACCCCATGAAGTGATCAAAGGCCCAGATTTAATCACCATATAAAATCAATGGCTGAGATCCTGTGAGGGCACTACCCCCACAGGTAGCATCTACTCTACCCTATATTTCCTCTTAACCCCAGCAAATTACACGCATGAAACGAATTCTTTGTTTACCAACCAAAAAGATGAAAGAGTTAAGATTACCAGAATCCCTCGCTTTCTCTCCTTGATTTCAGAAAAGAGACCAAGAACAATGACCCCAAAATACTAAACAAGATTCAGTGACCCTTGTTTCCCCACGGTCTCCACGCGCAAGAAAACTGGAACGCTCTTTCAATCTACAACCCTCCATTCCAAGCAATATTTAAACGCCCATTCCCGCAAAATACACCACCAAAATTTATTTTCGAATCCAAGTTTTTGTTGTTTCCTCTGTCCTTCGTGCACCAACCACCCTTCTGTCTCCGCCATCATCACATTTGTTTTTTTTATTTCTTTCGTTGATGGTGGTCGAGTCTCGGACAACATTTACTGTGTTTCTTGATCAGGATGTAAGTGCCCTTTGAATTTATTTGCAACAGTTCCGTTGCTCTGAATCGCAAGAATCATGGAAATCGCAAGAATCAGGCAGTTATTGCTCCTCTGGTGTAGAATCCGAAGCAGTCGTGTTGCTCTGATGGGTGGAAACCACACCGCTTCAAGATTTTGCACTCGCTAAGATTTCCCTCCATTGTCGCTCTAGTTTTTCTCTCTCTTTCACAATTGATTTTCCCGTTCCTTTTTCTTTTTTCGAAATTTTCTGGGTGCGCATTGCCTCTTTTCAAAGTGATTTTGTTTGTTTCTTGCTGTTTAATTCTACAAAGATTGTTGCTGGATCGTTATCGTAGGATGGATAAATTGGCTCGTGGGCCCGTGGCCAAGAACGTTGATTATGATGTGAATGAGCTGAATGGGGTGGGAATCGATTCAGATTCTCACACACTTTTGATAATAAAGCTACCCGATTCATGGGTTCTGCGTGTCTTGTCGAGAATTCTGTTTTTGGCGATGATTATTCTCGCATTGTCTTCTATTGGTTCTATGCTGAGAACCTCTTCCAATGTTGCTTTATTCAAGCCTGATGCTGATGCAGATATGGTCAATGGGTTCAAGATCCTGCCCCTTCTTCTCCGTGATTTGTTAGAAGAAGGCCTCATCAAGAAAGGCCAAAAGGGTTTCGTTCTTGGTGCTGGTAACGGCGATAATGAAGATGATTTCCAGTTCTTGAAAGAAACGGGTATTGATTTGCTCGTCGGAGCTGATCTGCAGCGGAAGAATGTGGTTGAACCCCAAGCGTTTGATTTTGTTTTCACGTGGTCCCTTCGCAGAATCCATCTGTTTGACGGTGTTTTAAAAGAGGGTGCGCTGGTAATCTCTCCATTGGGCAGTGATCCCTTGCCTGAACTGCAACTTTTGAGCAGTTACAAGATCGTGTATCTCCGAAGATTCGAAAACACAGTGGTGGCAATGCGTAAAAAGGGGCAGTCTTCGTATGGTGTTGATAATTCCCCAGCAAAGCATACGTCTTCTGGCGTAACACCAGAGGAAAAGAAAGCTGCATTGAAAAACCTGGAGGATGTATATCTCGAGCCCCCGAGACTTTCAACACTGATGAAAAAACCAAGCTTTACATCAAGGAAAATCAAGTTCCTTCCTGATCTGTTGAAGGATTCTTTGGATGAGTATCCACGACGCATTTTCATCTCAGATGACTTGACAGCACTTGACTGGTTTTACAAGAACTACCCAATGAGGGATCAAGAATTTGAAGTTTATGATATGGAGATTGTGACCAACAATGATGCACCTTCACAACGAGCCACACCTCAAGACATGGGTATATCGACTTGGCTAACGAAGAACGTGAAACGGGAGGACTATGTCGTGATGAAAGCGGAGGCACAAGTGGTGGAGGGGATGCTCAGAGATAGGACATTAAGTCTTGTGGATGAATTGTTCTTGGAGTGTAGAAATCAATGGCAAGATGGGGAAAAGAATGGCAGCAAGAGAGCATATTGGCAGTGTTTAGCCTTGTATGGTAAAGTAAAGGATGAAGGTATAGCTGTTCATCAATGGTGGAATTGATTGTGAGAGAGAGAGAGGAGAACATATTATTTTTTACAGTTCTTTTTTTCTTTTTTCCCCAATTCTTGAAGCTTTGTTTGATCTTTTTCTTTGTTATTGAGTCTTTTTTTTTAATTTAAAGGGTGGAGTTGGATGTTTTATGTTATAATTGATCAAGAAATTGAGTTGTATTTCTTTTAGGGTGTCTGATTTAATTGTTATGTAAGTAAATAATGAAAGGGAAGAAATGAAAAAAAAAAGAAGTTTCTGGTGGTGTGTAAGGATAACGTCTTTTGTTTCTGTTGGTGTTGGTATTTTGCCTTTAACATTAGTTTGGCAACGAGATATACATCCTTCTTGGATGTATGGTTCGTTGGAACGGCCGTTTCGGAACGGGAACGGCGTTCACCGAGTAAAAGTTCTGGGCAAAAACGTTGGATGCTTCGTAACGTCGTTTTTCGTAATATATCGGTGATATATCGGCGATATGTCGGTGGAACAGAACGGGTCGGTGGAACGGAACGGTTTTTATCCGATTTTTTGATATTTTACGTGGCTTGTTTTAAGTATTTATATTTTTATATTTTTGTGTCGTTTTTAGCTTTCCTAATTTATTCATTATTTCTTCATCTAAGTTCAAAACACAAAATTAAAATTATTACAGCATCTACTTAAAAATAGTAAAGTATTTAATTAATTTATTCATATATATTTATGATAGAATATTATTAATCCTAGTAATATTTGAGCTGTTTTTACTAATTTTTGAAATTTTTAATTTTTTTTATAAATTCGTGACCGTTCCGCAACATAATATTGGAACTGAAACGATGGTTGTCGTTCCAAGCACCGCTATCTCACGAATCGTATTTTGTAAGACGAACCTCTTATTTGAGTTATCCATGAAAAAGTATTATTTTTTATGCTAAAAGTATTACTTTTTATTGTGAATATTGATATAGGTGACATGTCTCAAAGATAAAGATTCATAATATCATCTCACAAAAGACCTACTCCTAAATCAATATGCACTTATTTAGATGTTATTTTTTTAGTAAAATTGAAATAAAATAAATTCTATGTTTTGGATAAAACTTAACAAACAAAAAGGATAAACTTCATGCAGAAAAAACATAGAGAAACACACACACATAATATTTTCCGATTCTATAGGGGCTTTTCTGCAATTTAATCCGCCAGAGCAAAGAGCCCTAAGCCCTAGGAAAACAAGAGCTTCGAATTACATGCTAGCTCATCCAATTAGGGCAATGGGAGTGGAGAAGGAAGTTCTCAGAAACGGGTCGGGCTCGAAACCCGTTTCCGGTCAAAAGGTTACAGTTCACTGCACCGGTTTTGGCAAAAATGGTGACCTTTCCAAAAAGTTTTGGAGGTAAATCGCTTTTTGATTCCGAAAAAATGGGGGAGATGTTGAATTTTCTGTCTGAGTTTAATTTTTGGATGATAGCACAAAGGATCCGGGCCAGACGCCGTTCTCTTTCCAAATTGGTCAAGGAAAAGTAATTAAAGGTATTTCTTTTACTTGTATTTAGTGTTTTTTTTAATCTTTTACTTGTATTTAATATCTATTTAGTGTCTGATTTGTATAATTGTTTGCCATCTTGTTACTTGAGTTGGTTAGAAGTGAGAATACGAGAACTGGGAATGAGATTTGTGCTGTGTTGGTGAAGGAAAAGGCTTGAGGACTTCTTGGCTTGGTTTTAGTTTTCTTTAGAGTTTTTGCTAAAAATATGAGCTGTGAAGGCTTTAGCAGTTTGTAGCACACATGAATTTGATGGCCCGAGTTTCCACGTATAGGTTGGGGTTGCCCGTTGCCGGTTCCTTGGCAACTCAGCTTTTTAAGTGCCAAAAAAAAAACAGTAACAGGTTACGAAAATATGGATTAAAATGAAGGATTTAGAAACCCTTCAGTCTGCTTGTGCATTGAACAACTTCCTCGATTGAGCATTCATTACGTGGTGTTCAAGTATGTGATGGCCAATTTGACTTGCATATTACAAAAAAACAAAAAAACAAAGCAAAAATGTAGGAAAATTTTACTCCCCTTTGGATGCCTGGAATTGTTTGATGCCTAAACTCAATGCTAAAGCAGTATTTTAGATCTGCAATGTGTTGGGACATGCTTTAAAATGTGCCTGGCTTTTGGTTAGGTCTCACTTTCTAATTGTATTGTATCAAGAAAATATAATGTTTTGTTCTTAATCAGATTGCTCAATGGTTCTTATGCAGGATGGGACGAAGGGGTGTTGGGAATGCAAGTGGGAGAAGTTGCCCGATTACGGGTAATATGCCAGTCTTTTCGATTGTGTTTTTCTTAACATTAACTTCTTGGAAATTTCTAATAGAAAAAATAGGTGACTTCTGCTTGCTGAGCGTGAATTTTCCACTGCTTGATAGCATGTGATGTTTGTCATTCGAGCAGCAAATGTTATCCCTCTTCTCACACCAAAACTTTTGGAAAAACTCTTTCTTAAAGCTTCCTTATTATCTGCTTGAAGTGTGGCACGATTTACATATATGATTTTTTACCTTCTTAAAATAACCTCATTATCAAGTTATATTCTTGGACAGAGTGGATAAAATGAGCACCTAAAACAAAATTAACATATTTTGCTCGAGTCAACATTGGATTTTGTGTATACTTATGATACCATGGATTAGGTTCATGTGTCCTCCTGGATACTCATGTCTGGATACATTCTTTCTCCTACAAACATTGTAGCAAAGAATTTCCGATTGGGGCTTTTGTTGATTCGTTATTTCTCATAATCTGCAGTGCTCTCCTGACTATGCCTATGGGGCAAATGGTTTTCCAGCATGGGGTATTCAGCCTAACTCGGTTTTGGTGTTTGAGATTGAAGTTCTGAGCGCTGAGTAGTCGACTTGTCATAGCTTTTCAACTCTGGTTTTATATTAGTACTTTGGAGTACTTTTGCATTGATACTTGGTGTTTGGTTTGCAATTCTTGCTTTATATTATGGTTTATGAATGACACTTAAACCTTGGCCTTTTTAGAGCGTATTTTACGTTTGAGGGGTTGGGTAAAATAATTTTCTTGATTTTTTTTTATTTTTTTTTATGCTCAGTCAAATATTTATTTTGATTTATGACCTTTTTATTATCATTATGATTGTTGTTGTTCTGCAAAATGACCTTAGGTGTATACAGGGACGAATTTTAAATCTTTGCATTTTGATTATAGTTTTATTGTTAATAATGAAATAATAGTTCAAATTAAATTTATAATTTATTTATTTTATAATTAGTTATACAAAGTAGAATGAATTTCAAATGATATTATTATTGAATGAATTTAAAATTTATCTTAATTAACATGAAATATTATATAAAAATATAATAAATAGATTTGAAGTTTATCATCATATTTTTTTTCCAGATAATTTGGCCTGATTGATTGCCTGGGTAAGAAAAAAAAACTTGTCTGGGTATGATACAAATCGAATTTTATGGAATTGGATTCCTAGATTTCGTTTTTCTTTTTTGAAAAACTTGCGTATTTAAAGAGTTCAAATTTATATTAAAAAATCTTATAAAATAATATTTACAAATTTTTAAGTGTGAGACGAGTTAACTTTATCGATATTCACAGTAAAAAATAATATTTTTAAGATAAAAAATAATATTTTTCATGGATGACTCAAATAAGAGATCTGTCTCACAAAATACGACCCGTGAGACCGTCTCATACAAGTTTTTCCCTAAAATTGAATTATTTAAATTTGAAAATTTGATCTAAGGAATAAATTTTGAGTATCTTTAACTTCGTTTTGTGAAATTTTGAAATACTTTATAAACATTCTTAAAAAATGAACGAGAGAATTTCAAATTTATTGATTCAAGAATATCCAAACAAGTGCGGCGGATTCAAATATTAGATTTGAAAAACAAAAAACAAAAAACAAAATCACTTTAAGATCATAACATACAAAATACAATTAAAATAACCATGAAAAATACTAACCATCATCTTATTTTCTTTTAGGTTGTATTTGTATATATGAACTTGAAATCTATCAATTTCGATAATAGTTTTATTATAAAGAATGAAAAAATAAATGAAATATTAAATTAATATCATACTTATTTACATATTAGTTACAAAAAATATAATGAATTTTAAATATCTATATTATTAGGTGAACTTGAGATCCACGTTATTAACATAAAACATTATGTAAATATGTAGAGACGTACTTGAAGTTTATGATATTATTTCTCGAAAATTATAAAATACATTTGAAATTCATCAATTTCAAATGTTAACGACTTTGAATTCAATTGAAAACAGAGCAATAACTCTCAAGAAATTGGACAAAGGGGAGAACCTTAGGTAAACATTTACCTATAACTTCACTCACAACCTTGCAACAATATTGGCTAACTGTATCATCGTACCGTCCTCCCATAATCGACCTGAACATGTCTGCATCACAGCCTCCGACATTACCGACCGCTGCTACACATCGCTGTGACGCGATTTCGTCGTCCAATCTTGTTTGCACCCCTTGCACTAACCTAGACCTCCCCGATTTATGAGGTGGGTCGTTCATAAAATATGAGGAATCCGTATGATCTAAAGCTTTCGAGGACGATAACGGCTTCTCGCTCTGTTTAACATCGAAGGAGCTAGATTGCACTAAGCCTACTGTGAATAGTATTATGCAACTTTTCAATAAAATGAACTCCATAAACTGTAATAATTTGGGTGCCATTTTATGCAAATTTGATCGTTTTTGACTGGTTTAATAAAGTGGTATGTCTACTACAAAATAAGGATTTTTTTGGTCCAAATTTTATATACAGCGAATTTATCTTCATATTCTAGTAGATTATAGAATATGTGTCGTCTCTGATTTTATGTTGACTCGTGATATTGATTATGAAAAATCGAAACATATGGTGGTGACTTTAATTGTGTAAATCACAAATATAATTGGAGGTAAAATAATGTCTTTGAATAAGAAAATTAAGTATCTTTTTGGTATAAAAATGTTTTTTTTTTTTTTAAAAAAAGGGTCCTCCAGTACATAGGGATGTGCAAAGAATAAGATTTTATTTGGATGGAAAAATTTTGAGAATATTTATTTAAAAAAAAATTAGCCAAACTTAAATTTAGAAAAATGACCTGTATTTGACTAACAACGTGTGTTCATAAGCTTAGGACCGACCATGTCTAACTATTTTTTAATTTAAAAATTCAAGTTTGATAAGGTAAATTTGACTGATCGTATTCTAAAATGTGAAAGTCGTTGATAAAAAAAAAAAATGTCAAAGAAGGCTATAAATCAATTTTTTTTTTTACTTGTGTAATTTTCTAAAATGATATGGTTAATTTTATTTATTTATAAATTTCTTTCATATTGTTTAATATATTACTTTTATAAAAAATATTTTTGATAATGTAACTTGCATGTTTTTTTTTGGGGTCATATTCTTGGTCAACTCACTGTCTTAGTATGCATTTGCACTTTTTTTAGATATGAAAACATTCCGGAAATTAAAGAATTTAGAAATTTTAGAATTTTTAGTTGAATTTTTTGGATTTGAGATTAAATTAAAATAGATTTTGAGAAATTGATGGATTGATGTTTAAAAAGAAGAATTGAAATATGAATAATGTAAGGTCCGAGATTATAGAAATGATATTATTTTAAACCGAGATTATTGAATTAGAGAATTATGGAGTGTTGAATTATATTCCAAGATGTTTGAACTTATTTAGGATTGGAATTGAATCGAAAAGATTGAATAGGGGCCGATTTGCAAATAGTGAAAAGTTGAGGGGCTAAAGTGCAATTAGTTGGATTGGGGGGGACACTTGTCCTCACCATGCATATATAAAATGTTAAATCTTCATTCCCTCGTGTGAAAGACAAGGAAAATCGAAGGAAAAGTTTCAGGGAATCCCAAGTTCATTTCTTCTTTTAGAAATTTGATTGCGCGGTATCCGTTTATCAGAATTTCGATCTGAACACATTTCTGAGATCCTCTCGTCGATAGCTACTACAGGACGTAAGTTTTATTGAGTTCTGTTATCAATTGAAATTATGATATGGGAGGAATTGTTATTTAATTATTATTATGTGTTCTGGGAATGCTAGACATCATAAAATCGAAGTCAGATCGAAGAACAGACTGATTATAGAATTGTTATGATTTTTCAGATTATATTGATTGAAATTGGACAGATTTGAATTGGAACTGGATTATAGACTGTATTGGATATTGGTTATGGATTGTAACTGTTATCTGGTGATGTTGTATTGACGGGGATATTGAGATTATACCGTTATACCGTTGATTTTGAATTAAATCCAGATTAACCAGATTCAGTATTGAATTGAGAATGGAATATTGATATTAGTATTCTCGATATGTCATTTCAGATTTACAGAGACAGTCTTGAGTTCAGAAATGAGATTGCTTCAGACCGAGACTACAAAAGAAATGTATAAGTCAATGTGGTATTGGGAGATCGACTTGAGTCGGTTTAGACTTGAGTTTCCCTAAATCACATACTTTACTTTATTGCATTGATATTTGCATTGATTTGATTGATGTACTTGTTCTCTTGAATTATAGATAACAGGTAGTAGATGAGTAATCTTGTAACAGAAGTTCATGATAGTGGTGGGATCGCCACGGGAACATTGCACGATGTCACAAGATAGTATAGAAATCTTGTGACAGAAGTGCCTGATAGTGGTGGGATCGCCACAGGCACATTGCACGATGTCACAGGATAGTATAGAAATCTTGGGACGGAAGTACCTGACAGTGGCGGGATCGCCACGGGCACATTGCACGATGTCTCAAGATAGGATATTAGCGATAGAGCTACAGTCCATGACGGTTAGGTCAGGACACCGGATGTTTGGTTATATCGAGTAAATAGGATTGGAATTCTTCTATTACGGAATTCGATATAGGAACACCATATTTGGTTATATCGAGTAATAGGATCAGAGTTCCTTCTATTACGGAATTCGATATAGGAACACCACATTTGGAAACCGGGATCCCTAGACTAGGATTGAGTCTAGTCTGAATGATAGAGTTATGATCATTGTCGACAGTCTATGATTGTTTATGTTCAGATTTTGATACATATATCTGTTACCTGATTACATCATTTATATTTGTTTATATGATTGCATGTTTCGTTGATTTATACTGAGATTTATTCTCACCGGAGTTATCCGGCTGTTGTCTTGTCTGTATGTGTACATGACAACAGGTGGGACAGGATCAGGGTCCAGAAGATGAGGAGAGATCGTGATAGAGTGGAGACTTCGGACTTGGATGTATATAGGGTTTTTACACTTGATATTTAGATGTTGAACCTTAGTTTTACTGATTTGTAGACGATACAAGACTTGTACTTTATTTTATACTGAATTGTATATTAGTTGATTTCACTACGTTCCGTATTTTAAAAAAAAAAATTAGACCCTGTTTTATAATTGATTAATTAGTCCCAACGATGATTAAGAACTTGATTAGCGTCCGGGTCCCCACAAATAATATGGACAAACATGTGTTAAGAAGTTTTCAATTGGAAAATATATGGGGATTATTAAAATTACACAAAATTTTTGTGATGTGAGTAGGTCTCACGAGTCAATTTTATGAGACAAATCTCATCTTGGCACCCATGAAAAAAATATTATTTTTATGTCAAAAATATTACTTATCATTATAGATATGAACATTATTTATCCGTGTAATGGATAAAGACTTATAAAATCGTATTATAAAAGACATACTAAATTCAAAGTTTTTATATAGTATGTTATTTCGGTTTTATACTTGATAATTTATTATCAATTTCAGGGAATTGATTCAACAACATACGGTAATATTATTTTATGTCAAAAATATTACTTATCATTGAAAATATGAGCATAGTTTATCTGTGTAACAGATAAAGACTTATAAGACCATCTCATAAGTGACCTACTAAATTCAAAGTTTATATTGCGGTTTTTATACTTGAAATTTATTTTAGAATACACTTTTTGGAAAATATCTTCCTGGAAAATTTAGTTTCATAAGGTTTGATTAAATAGATTGTGTCTAAGCTCTAACGTAAGTGGTGATTGGTCTTGGTCTTTCAGTGTTCCGGATAATTTCAAACCAACTCATCGTATTCTAGTGGTAATTATATGTTCATCATTCTTCATAGTATTTATTTTTTTTATTGTATTTTTAATTTGAATTGAATGTTTTTTTTTTTATTATTGTAATGTATGTATCTTTTCACTTGGGTGCATATGATGGAATAACTGAATACTAGCAAATCAAACGATTGAATGAGAGTCAAAAGGTCATTATACTCGAATAAATTCTAGGCTTGAAATAGTGTGGACATTAATGTATCTTACAATATACATAGAAATAACAACAGAGTAAAAATATATATTTTATATAAACAAAATACATGGTTTACTAACTATTAAAGTTAAATAATAATTATACAAACTCAATAATCATATCAACTGTTAGACTTAATTTAATTGTGGTGATAAGAGTCAAAACCAGTAGGTCGCGATAGCTATAATCAGAAGACTTAATAAAAGCAGAAGCTCTTGTATCGCATTAAAAAAGCAGTACTCGAACAGTATTCTTTGAGTACTTAAACGGCTTAGAAAATCAGAAACAACACTTAGCTTTATAAGCAGAACTTAGCTTAAGCAGATGTAACTTAAAGTCTTTTACTTGATCGTTACAATCTTCAATGTTACCGTTACTTTACCTAGTACTAGCATTAATTGCACCATTAATGTTGTACAAAGACATTTAATGTTTCTTACTAGTTTTGATATGAAATAAGACTGATTACTCTGAAGCTTTCTGTAGGATCTTTTTAGGTATTAAAGCTGGTCTTACTCAGGAGTCTCAGAAGTTGTTTTTGATTATAGACGTTGGACTCAAAGTTTTCTATATATATAGAGGTCAATCATTTATAGAAAACAATGTTATCATCATTATCAACGTAACGATCATTCCAACGTGAGTTTTGAGCTATCAACAACTACTTATCTTCAAGCTCAACATACAGAAAAGCAGCATACGCTTTATTATATTTATTCGATCTTCTGAGATCATTTTGTGCTGTTGCTGTTTCGAAAACTTCTTCAAGCTAAACACTTTACTATATCTTATTGAGAAGAGTTTGTAATCTGGAAAAGAGCCTTTTCCAGAACTTTGTTGTATACGTTTTACCGAGTTGTGTAACTAAGAGTTTCAGTAAGCTAAGAGTAAGTCTTACTGAAGTGGGTGTGTACAAGTGTTGTACTGTAATATCCAAAGTCTTTTAGTGATACCTTCTGGAAACAGAAGAATGGGAGACGTAGAAGATTTTATCTTTGAACTTCCAGAAACAACTACTGTTCAACTGCTTACCTTTGTATTATTTCTCATCGTACTCTATCGGATCGTTTCCGCACTTATTATTGTGATCTGCTGGATTTACATTCGAACAAGACCAGCTATAATCTCTAACAGGATTCTAGCACCCTTTACAAAATCGTCCAACAAAGGTAATAATGTATTCACCCACTTCTAAACTATTTATCGATCCCCAACATCAACCTAATATAACTCACTTTTTATTAGCAAAAAATAAAGATTTCGAATCTATGAACAACGTAACATGCACTTTTTTTTAAAAAAAAAACTTATTATTTACTTCAAAATATATACACAGTTGCATTACAAACCAAGGAAATATTTTTGTAAATAAATCAAATTTGAAAAGCGAAAAACAAAAAATTATAAATTAAAAAAATTAGAAATAATTAGCATTTAAGTGATAAAATATTAATATAAAATAAAAATTTTCATTCTTAATTAAATAATTGTTTGAGAGTATTATTATTTGTTCATCGGTTTTGAGCTCTCAATTTTTTTTATTAATTATGTTTGTTTCAAATTTCGATGGATTATGTGTTTTTTCTTGTTTTAAAAATTACACATGTAGAAGCTACATGGTTTTCTTTCGATAGTTACCGTAGTTCTTATCGTTCACCTCATTTGGAGGACAATGTGAAGATTGAGGTGAGGAAAATGTACGATTTTAAAATGGCAAAAACTTGTGTGAGACGGTCTCATGGGTCGTATTTTGTGAGACGGATCTTTATTTAGGTCATCCATGAAAAATTATTACTTTTTATGTTAAGAGTATAACTTTTTATTGTGAATATGCGTAGGGTTGACCTGTCTCACAGATTAAGATCCGTGAGAGCGGTCTCACATGAGACCCACTCTTTTAAAATTGGATGATAAAACATTCATTGACGATTTTTTTCAAATGAATGCATTATTTACTAAAATACTATGCTATTCAAATTCAAATCTGTACATTTTTATTTCATATGTGTTTTTTTGAGAATCATATTAAATTAACAAATTAATTTAAATAAAATTCATTACCTCGGTTTAATTATCGCTAAAAACACATTGTGAGAAAAAATAATTAAGCGACATTGACTATGACAAAATATTATACAAAGCAATGTAGTAATACATTAAATATATATCTAATAACAACAAATCGGGTAAATTGGGAAAATAAATCCGTTCACGATTTTTTTTTAAAAAAATATGTTATCCCCAAGTATATTTGAAATATACTACATGAGGTCATTTTTTTTAAATGACCAGGGTTAGATAGAAAATTTACTCTTGATAAATTCCTTTTTTGAGTGGTAGTTGGTCCTACGAAGGCATCAATTTTTACAGTCATTCTCTGTATGTATAGGTGACTTTGTCACATTTTTTGTATTAACAAAAGCATCGGGCAATTGATTAATGAGATATTGTTTTCTCATTCCTCCAAAAAAAAATTTGTTGTTTTTCGGGATACAACTTTATTTCCCCTAGATTTGGAAATTTCAAGTCATTGAATTGTCAATCTGCAAATCTCGGAGTAAACAAGTCTCCTGTTAAAAGTTCTAAATATCTAATAATAGATGGTGAATCATATCCCACATAAATCCCAAGTCAACATTGTGGGCCTATTTTGGTTCGTTATGTAGGTGGGAGAGGGATACAAAGTCGTATTGTGTAACTTCAGGAGCATCAACATAAAATTAAAATTTATGTTTCTTCACAAACATCAATATAAACCTATAATTTATGCTACTTCGAGAGCATCAATATTAAATATAAATATCGAACTTCTTCAAGAACATCCATACAAGACAAAGAATAAATTATTTATGAATTTTACCTTGAAGAGTACATGTGCTGATAACGTGTGTTATTAATAATAAAACTATAAAGATGAGAGAATGAATTGGAATGATTCATTCATCGTTTGGGACGTCTATTTATAAAACAACACATTTAAATAGTTCGAATAATAAATAACATGATAAAATATTAATCTTATCTCAATAATCATCTACAATACTTTATCGATAACTGACTTTTATTTTTAGTAACTTTTTAAACAAAAATTAAAGCTCAAAAAGTAATCCATATTTATCTTCTAAGCATAAGATATCTAATTATACCATTTTTCCCCACTAAAAGAAAGCTTTCTATGCGTTTGTCTCTCGACAGTACTTTCTATCTCGGAAGAACAGAGAGAAAAATGGCAGTGAAGAGGTGCCGTACTACTACTATCTGTTGCCTGCCGGAAGATTGTTTAGCCAACGTGTTCGCTCTCACCACCCCAAAGGATGTTTGCCGCTTCTCGGCGGTGGCCTCTACTTTCCGATCTGCTGCCGATTCCGACGGCGTTTGGGAGCGCTTCTTGCCTTCCGACTATCGCGACATCATTTCTCGCTCGATCGACGGCCCCGACTCGTTGCTGCGCCAAGTTCAGTCCAAAAAGGATCTTTATCTCCGTCTATCCGATCATCCCATCATCATAGACTCTGGCCTCAAGGTAAGTCTGCATCGCAAAACCCTTAAATTTCTTGATCCGTTCGATGAATTTCAGTATCTCCAATTCGTGGCATCTATGGCGAAACACTATTATTGAGATAAGCCCTTTACACTGCTATTCAATCAATTAAGTTAAATGGCATTCAAGGCTATCACCAGTTCTGTTCATAAATTAAAGAAATAGATTTTGTTGCTAAAATTAAAAAAATTCAGAGGTTTATTGTCGTAAAACGAGTGGTTTTTAATTGTATTTGGCATTTTACCTTCGAAAGATAATGTTAGTATAACAGGAATTTCAAGGCAGTGGATTATCATTTGAACATGAATGACAGAATGTCTCTAGAATGGCTATTGTTCCACTCATGCTACTTTAGTGTTTATGGCATACAGAGCTTTAAGCTAGACAAAGGGAGTGGAAAGAAATGCTACATGCTACCTGCAAGAGACCTCTATATCGTTTGGGGCGATAAGCGTAGATATTGGCTATGGGCATCTCACACAAAGACCAGGTATCGATATCCTCCTGCGCCAATTACGGCAACTTGAGAACGGTACATTAATAGCTTCTCATGCTGACACTAAGTTCCTCATTGATTCAGTTTCTCAGACGTCGCGCAACTTCGGAATGTTTGTTGGTTTGAAATTGTTTGCTCTATAAACACCAATATGCTGTCTTTTGACACAAATTATGCAGCTTACCTTGTGTTCAAGATTAAATCCGGAAGGTATGAATTTTATAACCAACCAGCCGAAGTTTGTGGTGGAATCAAGGGGCTTGAGGTGGAGAAAGATTCCTTTTATTTGGAGAATAATACCGAGCTCTTGAAGCTGAGAGAGGATGGGTGGATGGAAGTTGAGTTGGGCGAGTATTTTGTGAAGGGAGGAGAAGATGATACAGAGATGAGTTTGTTGGAGATGAAGGGACTTCGTTCGAAGAGTGATCTAGTAATCCAAGGGGTTGAGATTAGACCTAAGGAATGTACCTAAATAAATTTCGCGACGACGGCTTCCTTAAAAATTCATTTCTGGTAAGACTTGTATCTTTCGTTGAATCAAATTAGAGTCTTGTAACTATGTTCCGACGATCAATGTTAGTCGTTCACATCAAAATCAGATTAATATTTAATATTATTGTTAAATTTTTATGTATGTATGTGTAGCTGTAGTCTTTTTTTTAGTTTTGAAAAAAGATTTGATTTTTTTAATGTTTTCCTCTCTCTGTCTTTATGACTTGTTTCTCTGCACGTAAAATTGGTTTGAACTTTGAAGAATATCATAAAATTGAAGCTGGGAATTTGAAATCCATGAGTCTGAAAATCTTGCAAATAATTTGAATGGATTTGTGTTAAGAATTCGAAATGCAAATTACAATATTTTTCATGCAACCTAAAGATTTCAATGGACTCTAAAGCTCATGACTGTCTTCAACCAAGTCTTGAATATGATAATCTAGAAAAAAAAGGTATTCAATGATATACCATTAAATTTTTGCTCCATTCATGTTAATTAAAATATAAATTTTGAATTTTAAAAATTGAAAAAAAAAATTGCGATACGGCCGTGTATATTTATCTCTTTGGATTTTGATCATCTATAAAAATCTGAGGTGCTGCTTCCACAACAACATCAGATTATATTTTATACACCCATAAATTATTAGTATGAAATAAAATAGTTAGACTATGTTTTCTTCTTGTGTTTTCAATTTAATTATCAAGATAATATTAAATTTAGAAAGGTTACAAAATATTCAAATTTTAATCCAAAGGTAAAATTCCAAAAACAATCTTGTAAATTGGTTTTTCATCACGTGGAATTATTATTTATTAAAAGAAAGAAATCGCTGGTATACCTCTCATGATGGTCTCACAGATCTATTTCCGTGAGACACGTCAACTCGATCCATATTTAAATTAGAATTAATATTTTTAACAAAAAAATAATGTTTTTCCATAAATCGGGATGGAACAATCTTATCAGGAGTTTTGGTGGTCGCCTTAATACCTGTCTTAATTGCTAGGTCCAATCCAAAGAAGTCTGATGGACTTAAGTGAATGAGTTTGACTTGTTCATTGGGCCTTTATCTTGCCCCCGCAAGCACAGATCGGAGAAGAACCCATGCTGAGATTGATTCTTGGTCGATGTAAATTGAAGCAGCTAAAGGCTTTGTGAGAATATATGCCATCTGATGATAAGAGGGAACATGCTTAACAGAGAGTGATTGAGACATAATCTTTTTGTGAACAAAATGAAGATTTAGTTCAATATGTTTGGTTTGATCATGAAGAACCGGATTTGCACTTGATGAGATGGTGCCGATGTTATCACACCACATCATAGGTGGTTGATTATAAGGAATACACAACTCATATAACAATGATTGTGTTGGAAATTTGATTCAAATTTCCAATTTGAATAAAAATTATGTCTCATGAATATTAGAGTATTTTTTGGATCTCCACATTCTTGAGTTAATTGTGGCTCATAATTGTAGATTTGTCTTTTGACTTTCCATATTCTTAAGTTAATTGAAGACTTGGCTCTTCATATTCTTGAGTTAATGAGAAGATTAATTGTTTTAATTAATCTTTCATGACTCTTGGTATGCATTTTTGGGCTTATAAATTGCGTTTTCATTTCCTCATTTCATATGTATGAAAATCTTATCGCTTTCAAGTATTCTCTTGCATTTCACATTGTTAGCTTTTCATTTGGCCTCCGTTAAATCTCGGTGATAAAGTAAAGGTATGTTTTCAGTTCGCCGTAATAGTGTCTCGTGCTAAGTCACTGCTGGTTGTTACGTTGTATCCTGGGAAATAGACGTCCAAGACGATCCTCGAAGCACATACAGGAGGGGACGAATCTGTTTTTAGGATACTGTACTTCGTGTTTGATTTACTTTAAACTTGCTCTACTGCGTTTTCTGCACCATTTAGTTCATTGGTTTATAGAAAGTTATTGTACTTTATAGTTCGATATATCATGCAATAAATTTAAAATAGATTACTCATTACGTGGTTTGTTTCAGATATGGCTACTGAAACAAACATGTTTAGGGAAATTGGTTCTGTTGTCTGTCATGCCACTGTGACGCCTCAATTTTCCCCACGTGCTGCTATTGTTGCTGTGCCGGCTACTCACGGCGAAAAACCTGAGAAGTTCACTGGTGTGGACTTCAAAAAATGGCAGCAGAAGATGCTGTTCTACTTGACGATGCTCAACCTGGCCAAATTCCTGTCTGAGGATGCTCATAAACTAAAAGAGGGTGAGGGAGATGTTAAATCTGTTAGTGCGGTGGAGGCATGGAATCATTCTGATTTCTTATGCCAAAATTATATACTAAACGGATAGACCGATTTGCTCTACAACGTGTTTTGCGAAAAGAAAACGGCTAAAGAGCTATGAGAATTCCTTGACAGAAAGTACAAAACCGAGGATGCCGGGGCCAAGAAGTTTCTTGTTGGTCGCTTTCTGGACTTTGAAATGGTGGATTCAAAGCTGGTTATCAGTCAAGTTCGAGAACTCCAAGTGATTCTTCACGAGATTCACAGTGAGGGGATGACTTTGAGAGAATCATTCCAAGTGGCTGATATTGTTGAAAAGCTACCACCAGTTTGGAAGGATTTCAAAAATTATCTGAAGCACAAGCGCAAGGAGATGAATGTTGAAGAGCTCATTGTTCGACTTCGCATCGAGGAAGACAACAAGAGTTCGGAAAGACGATTGTTTTCTTCTGTTACTGCTAAGGCAAATGTTGTCGAGCATGGTCAAAGCTCGAAAAAGAGAACCTTTTCCACCTCCAACAAAAAGTTGAACCTGAGACCCAAGGGAGGCATTTCGGAGAAAAGGTTCTCTGGAAAATGCTACAACTGTGATGGTATGGGTCACAAGGCCTTTGAATGTAAGAAGTCGAAGAGAAACTGAGAGGGGAATGTGTTACAGAACATTTCTCCGGAGGTTTCGAATATGACTCTCTGTGCTGTAATATCAGAATTTAATCGGGTGGGTTCGAAGTCAAAGGAGTGGTGGATCGACAGTGGTGTCACTCGCCATGTTTGCTCGAACAAGGAGATATTTTCTACTCTTGAGGAATCTGAGAATGGGGAAAAGCTATTCATGGGAAAATTCCGCTACTTCTGAAATCAAGAGAAAGTTGTTCTAAAGATGACATATGGAAAAGAACTAACTCTGAACAATGTGTTGTATCTACCTGTCATCCGCAAGAACTTGGTGTCCGGGTCACTTCTTAACAAGCATGGTTTCCGCATTTGTCTTTGAGTCAGAAAAGCTCTTTAGCGCACACATCATGTGATATCATCCAGAGAGAGTGACTTAAATTGAATGTTGTAAATTCTGACTTAGAAGTGTCCGACAAATCTTCTGCAATATTCTTTATATCATTCTCAGTAAATTCTTAATTAATAAGTTAGTAAGTTATTTTAACTTTCTATAATCAATTTATGTTAGTAAATTTTTATTCGTGATACACAGATTGTCACATAAGAATGTTACAAAAGATTTATTTCTCATATTATGATCACCCGATGAGACATGTTTCCGGCTGAAACATGGAATGAAAAGTATAATATTTTTTCATTTGTGAGCACAACTGAAACTATTCGTGTTCGTAGGGACCTAGCAAGGCCCCAGTGTGTGGGTTCTTTATGGTGTTCCAAAGTCTCATCATATATGCTACTTTTGAATGCACAAATTGTGTCTCGATTCTCTGTTATGGACATGATTTGAAGTGGGATGTCTCATCATGCTTGTCCTTTTTTCTACTTTCTCAGTTGTTCCAACTGCCTTTTCCCCATTGTGTATGGCATTTCATAAAGATCAAAGTGGCTATTTTCGGAAACTCGCAAATGATCTTTCTTTCAGTTATCACAACACAGATAGACATGTCTCCACTGGTAAAGATGCTGCATGGCATATCAAACATGTGCCTCAGTGCATTTGATTGAAGTCTAGTTGTAGAATTTTACTTATTATATTTTGTGTGTCAATCTTTGCCCCCACTCTTTCCTCGTAACATTTTTGCATATGGAAAGGCAGAACAGAACAAGAAAATTCTATTTGTGGTGGCGAAAATTTCTGAAAAGAACTTCTTATTTCTAAAATCTTGTTGGGTGGTGCCGTGGTGGAGCAAAGTTTGAATTTCAATATTGCTAGGGAAACATGAGCGGATTTTCGGCTACACAGGGATGCATGATGTATCAGTGGGTCACTTGTTTTCCAGATGATAAAGGGACATTTCGCCAATATGTAAATTAAGGGAGAGTTGGCTAATATGACATTTGCAGCTGTTTCAGTGCTGTATTACTTCCTTGTGACAGAACAATACTAATAAATTTACAGCGCATGGTATGAATTCTTGAACAAAATCACTCCATGAACTGCAATGTCCGAGGCATGCATGAAGTTTTCTGATTTCTATCTTATAGTGAACACATGTGAAACCACTATAGCTGTTACAGACAAATTAATCACACTAAAACAGAGAGATTAACAATAAGATGATGCTACTCTCTCAAGTATTCAAGATGGAACAAGAAAGTGGAACAGAGTCTTGAAAAAATAAGTTTTGGAACTTCGTAAAGATCGTCACTTATCTGTTTATCCCTTTGTTCACGACTTATAAATCTTTAAGAAATCGAATTCCTCCATCTTCTAGGGGTCTTCTTAGTCTGTTCCGCATTAGGTTCCTGAGAACCGGAGTCGTTGGCTTCTGACATCTTAGTAAGCTTGCTTAGTTTTTTCCAACCGGTGGTCCATGTTGATGCTTGCTTCGGTTTCGTCACCTTATCAAATTGTCTCTGCAATGTTTCCATGTTGTTTTGGAGTTCTAGATTCTTTGCCTTGATACTTTCCAGTTCAAACTTGAGCGTGTTTATGTCCTTTTTCGCCGAAGCCCACCCCTCTTGAAACGATTGAGGTGTTCCTTCGAGTAATGTTTTGCGGTTCGGTATCAAGGGCTGGTAGTTGGTTTCACCAGCATCTTTTAAGGTGTTGTTGGCTATTGCATTGCTTATTTTGACCTGTTCAGAGAAGAGGACTTGCACAACCACTCTGATCGGGAGTCTCTCGTTCTGAGCAGCGTGCATACATGCATCAATAGAGAGCTTCTGGCAGTCCATGACACGGCAGAGCCTTTTCCTCTCGTGTTCGGTGAGCGTTGGATGTGCCTGTCGAATTGAGACATGATCAAATTTGTAAACAAAAATGGTTTCTTGAATACATTGTTAGCTTGAAATTTCAGAATAGATTCCGGTTTCATTTTCTTAACTTATTTTAAGTTAAATGAGAATATAACTTAATCTATTGTCGTTACTAGATCGATCACCTTAAGGTAGGAATCAACAGCTCTGTATAATCCATCATCACAAGTTCTAGTGGATTCCGGCAAGGCTTCGGCCAGGACCTGGAATTTAGTCAATGAGAGATTTCTGTCTCTTGAAACTTCTGTAAGATAGCTGTCAACAATCCTAGCCACTCTCATTTTGGCATTAGAATTACTCCCTCTTTGAGCTCCATCATACATTTTTATTTCCGAAGACGACTGACGATTAGGACTCGCACTCGAACTCTCTGACTGTTCTTGAACCAGAAAATGCTCCAAAAGCCTCTGGACTAGATCAACATCATACAGTGTCTCATTCTTGTGGTAACAAGGTATCAGAAGATCTGCCAGTGTTGCCTGTTCGAACTGCATACCGACCCGTTTTTCCAATTCAGTGACCAGTGCTGGAGCCACTTTCAACATATTAGCCATTCTCAGAAGCCTGAGCAGAAAACTACAAGAAACACTATCTTTCTGCGGAGGGATAATACTTATAAGGCTTTCAACTATCATTCTCTGATCTTTTGTCTGAACTGCTGCAGGAAAATCCTCTTTCGTTCCGGCCACGATCATATGAAGTCCTTCTTTCCAGTTGCTGCTACTGCCATTGCTGATGCTACATATACTTCCCTCATCCATACTTCCCCCCAACGCAGGTCCCAAACCCGATCCCTCTTTAATCAGACAAGGTAACCATTTAGCGGCATACTGCATGATTGAAGCTCCAATCAACTCATATCTCATACCTTTTACCTTGATTGCTGTAATAACACGCACAAAATGATCTATCCTTAGAATCGAAACATCTTCAAACCACCAATCAGGCGGCACCTGTATGTTTCTACTTGGGCTAGACTCTTTCATATCATTCCATCTTGGGCTGGAAACTGATCTAGGGGGCCTTCCTGTATACTGCCATTTTATACCTTTCGGATTAGCACATGCTTTCCACGCTATTGATTCGCTACATCTTCTTACAATTTGGAGATTTTCGGCCCACGGTGAGAGCTTCTCACAGCTCTTTAAAACCACTATAGAATCCCTCCATGAGGATAACACCACATAGCTGAGAAAAGCTTCGGTTTTGAATATCAGATTGCCTTCTTCTAGGTCCTCTGTCATCTCCAAGTACTCCGCAGCACATCTTAGGCCGGAAATATTCGTCGCCGTTAAATCAACAGCAATTCCATACGAGAATTTTGCTGCCAGTTCAAAAGCTTCAGACCCTCCTGGTAGATCATCAAGAACTATCTTATTCGTTTCGCCATCACGCGATTCGTATATGATTCTGTTCATCTTTCCACTTCTTGACAGAAGAGGGTACTAGAGATGTACAAAGATCAGTAAATTAATCTTTCTCATGACAAACTAAAAATTCGTCTAATTATTAGTGTGTAGTGAATGTTCTACCTTGTGCAAGTGGAAACTCACATCTTCAATCTGAACCAAAAAATCACTTGGAATATCAGTTGCAACATACCTATTTGGAGACAAACACCACATTTTTAGTACCCTTAACTGCTAACATCACTGAGAAAAGAACAAATCTAAGGCTTTAAACACAAAAAAAAAGTTCGATACATACCAAGACTTGCCTCTTTGCTCAAAACCATCGCTCTGAACTTCAGCCTTGCTGGTGGAAAGGACTTCATTTCCGTGACCTCCACCGCCTGCAGACTCAGCTTCTGAATCCCACATGGTGTGAACAACTTTAGATCAAGAAAACTCGGGGAGGAATATCTTCAAGAAAATGGACAAAGCCCGGAAATGGTGAGGAGAAAATAGATCAAAACTTCTAGAGGAACTGAAGCAATTACTAGTTAAAGACGCAGAAATCCCACATGGGGATGCTTGGAATTATCTCTAATTACGTCCGTTTTCTCACTGATTTCAAATGGCTCTCACAGGCTGTGAAGTCATGGGCAGCTAACACTGTTTTTGGATCCTTTCATTAATAATGCCTTTTTTTAACTGTGAAAATTCAGAAACTACTGCCTTTATGCGCATCCACCACTGGTGCATCATTATTAATTCATCATTAAATGTTTGCTCCTGATTAAGTTAAATTTTTTAATCCCTTAAACAGTCAAAAAGCAGTGTGTGTATATATCCTCACTATAATATTCACTTCTGTACTTAGAGTTGTCTCCATCATAAAACATATATTTTATGTTAGCAACAAGGGTTGATGCAACAGTTCAAAGAAGTAGGAATGGTGCTATGCATATTCACATTTCTAACTCCCAATTTCATTGCCTCAAAAAAAGGGTTAAAAAAAAAAAGAATGTTGGTTGGTAGAATCTATCTAACCTATTTTTTATAGGTCAAAACTCAATATTTTTTTTATAAAAAAAATTGAAAAATTTTAATTTTTAGGATGGATTTTTCTTATAGTCAAGAGTGAGCCCTCCCAAGTTCTAATGATTATGAAAGCAATGGTTTTGAATAGAGAGGAGGACCACTTTTTACTTATTGGTCACTTCTTTGGGAAAATTGTGATGTAAGTGTTGGTAAAGGTGGAATCAAGATAAAGTGGCAGAAATTGTGAGAGTATGTTTGTCTTAAGTTTTAAAGTGAAACAGTAAAAATATAAAAATAATACACACATAACAAAGTTGTCAATATCTTTTTTGGGATTAAATATAATTGCTTGATTTGCATAGAAATTGTCTGGATGTGTCCAAATGGCAAATATTTTATGTACTAATAAGGTGGAGGATAATATCATCTGTGCATTTAATGGTTAGACAATGAGATTACATGCAAATTGATATTAAAAGATGGTCTGATCATCTTACTAGAGTTGCAGAAATGATTTGAAATATTATTTTTTATTGTATTTAAAAAAAATTATTCAATTTAATAATGTTGTATTTAAAAAATTATATAATTAAAACATAATTAAAATTACAATTACATGTAACCAAATTTTAAATATAATTAAAGATTACACAGTGTTTTCGTCCAGAACTTTGTTGCAGTCCACGGTGGTCGCCAGCCGGATTCTGGAGGTTGCATGCTCGGAAATCGAGAGAGGAGCAGGGCGACAGGTTGTAAGCTTGGGTTTGGGGATTGGGTCTTTCTTTCTTTTCTTTCTTTATTTTCTGCTAAAATAGTAACTCCCATTTTACTTGATTTTGCATTTATTTTGTTCTCATAATTTATTTGAACTCCAGGTATATTTTATATCGTTTAAATTCTTTGATATTCTAAAATATATATTTATAACATATTTTCTGAATTATTTTTACATAAATAATTATTTTAATTTAACAATTCAATAATTATTTTAATTATGTAAATGACCGAATAATTAATTCAAGGTTCTTATAACACATAACTAGAAAAATGCACATAATTAAAATACTTACACGCAATTTTAAAAAAAATACGCGCAATTAAAAAAATACAAATAATTGAGTGAATCGTTTACAAAGAATTTTTTTCTTGCATATTCATATAATACCCACGTTGAACGTCACTCAAATTTAGATCGTTTGATATTTTTTTCTCATTATCAGATTTTCTTTCTTCATGCTCATTTCTCTTGCTTCCTCAACTTCATTTCATTTCCATATTTTTCTCAACATTCGTAAAATGCTTTTCTGCTGGAGCAATCTTCGCATTTTCCTTTTTAGAGTATTTTGTCTATCATTTTTTCATCTCTTTGGTGAAAGATTATTGATATAATCATTTTTCCATGGATTCATTTTTTGAATAAAAGTAGAAAAAATTGTGATTTTTTTGAAGGTGTAAATGATGTCAATTTATAGGAAAATGGTTTGATTTTCAAAATATGAACTTTGATGATTCATTCTAATTTTTTTTATAAAATTCAAAAAAAAATCGATTTTTTTTATGATTTTTAAATATAATTTTTTAATGTTTAAAGGATGTAATAGATGTGGTCGTTGATTTACAATGGTCAATCATTCTCAGCAATTTTATTTTATTTTTTAAGTTCAATTTTTAAAAGTTGCTTCCATTTTATAAAAGAAAATTAAAAAAATAAATAAAAGTGGACTTCACCATGTGGAGAATCTCCGCGTACGGCCCCACCTTAAATTATGTGGAAGCACACATCTTCCTCGACCGTCGGGAATGCTACCTAAGAGAGCACTGCATCAACTTGATTTGAATGAAAAAAATTCACACACATATTTGTTTTAAAAAAATTAGTGGACTTCGTGTATGTGTGACTAAATTTGGACCCTTGATTCTATCAAATGAATAATTCCCATACATATAAGATGTAATCAACCTTGTTTGTGATATCCCAAAAAAACAAAATCAATCAATCAATCTATATATCAAATTTTTTGTTTTCAAAATCAATTCACCGTGAAAATCTATACAAAAACTTGAATGAGACAGTTTTACGGATCGTATTTTGTGAGACGGATATTTTATTTGGGTCATCCATGAAAAGTATTAATTTTTTAAGTTAAGAGTATTATTTTTTATTGTTCATATCTGTAGGGTTAACCTGTCTTACAGATAAATATTCGTGAAACTGTCTCATAAGATACTTACTCTGAAACCTAATGGAAAAGACGTGCACTATATGTTCTCATTTTCCCCAAAAATTACGTTATTTTGTTAATAGGATAATTATATTTTTCGTCCCTATTATTCGAGACTAAACTATTTTGTTTGATACTCGTACGGATAAATTAATAATATAACAAAATGTATCTAAACTTCAAGTGAACAAAACGATTTTGACTCTAAAAAATAGGAACTAGAAAAATAATTAACATAAAAATTCTTGTGAGACCGTTATTAAATCGATTTTTTTAGACCGATTTTCGATCCAACTCAACTCACGAAAAAAATTATGTCAGAGATATTATCTTTCATAATGATTATGGGTCTGATGAACCCCTTTCACATATATGAATCTGTAAGACCTTCTCACAAGAAACATACTCGATAATTAAACCAAAGATAGTTATTTTGTAATTTTTATCATTTGATATTGTAGTATTCATAGGTACATATTTTGTTTCTCAAGATTGATTTAGTTTATGATATTTTCAAAATTAAATATGACACAGATTTAATAAGATGAATTTTTTTTGGGGGTAATTATGAGACATGGAAATTTAAACACACTCTATTATACTAAATAAAATACAAATAAATGATAATTTAATAATTAAAACAATCATTTTTTAAAGAGTCAAATCCAAAAACAAAATTATATCACCAAAAGTTAGTTAGATATTATGTGTCTCCTTAAAATAAACCCGAATTCGTTCTATGAGACGGTCTTATGGGTCATATTTTGTGAGACAAAAATAATAAATACTAAATCTCAAAAATATAAATCATCTTCAATATTCTCATAATTTAAAGGCAAAAACTTGTATGAGACGGTCTCATGGGTCGTATTTTGTGAGGCAAAAACTTGTGTGAGACGGTCTCACGGATCGTATTCGTGAGACGGATCTCTTATTTAGGTTATCCATGAAAAAGTATTATTTTTTATGTTAAGAGTATCACTTTTTATTGTGAATATGGGTAGGGTTGACCCGTCTCAAAGATTAAAATCTGTGAGACGGTCTCACATGAAACCTACTCTTTTGTGAGACATGTCTCTTATTTAGCAGTTCATGAAAAAGTATTAATTTTTATGTTAAGATTATTAATTTTTATTATGAATATCGGTAAAATTAACCTATCTCACGGATAAAAATTCGTGAGACTTTCTCACAAAATACCTATTCTGATTTAAAATCTCAGAGCATGAAGTTCCGACCATACTTCCCTCAGTATCCAAGGTCATATTGCATGTCAGTATTTTGAGATTTGCTTCCACGTGAATGCCATTGCACAAAATGTAAAGAAAAATATTACTAAAAAAGTGCAGTAAAAGCTCAGATTTCATGGTGGAGGGGACATATTTTTATTATGAATGGGACAGATATATAAATTATAATTATACTTATACAAGATTCATTGCACGCAATGAATCTTGCATAATTTCAAACAATAAATCATCACAACATCGGAAAGTCGCTTTCAATCAGTGTTGGGTGAAGCATGTATGAGTGAGAATAATAATAATTGTTGAGAAGTTTTGGTGTATCAAGCTACTGACGTTGTGTCATTTGATGATGTTCATTGGCTAAGTGGACCGTAAAAAAGTAATGTCAGATCTTAACGGATAGACATACGTTTCTCTATATTCAAGAACTTAACAATCCGACTTATTAGAACTCATGTAGGTACACTCTGCTCTGCCTTTGACTAATAGCTAAAACTTTTGATATAGTGATAAAACGTTTGATTTCTTAGACTGGGAGCAAATTCTAAAATTAATATGGATAGCTCGTCTATGCAGATTTTTTGCTATTTAATTAGTCAAAACTTGATTTTAGTCTAATAAATTTAATTTTTTTGCACATTTAGTTCCAATTTTTTTTTTTATCGCTGAATCACGCAGGAAATGTGAGCATTTCGGAAAAACGAAAAAAAGAGTCAATTTATTGCACTAAAATGAAGTTTTATTAATTAGATGATCGAAACCCTTCCTATTTCTTTTCTATAAAAACTTTATTTTATTGTTATATGTACTATGATTGGTATAATAATATATGTGGATAACCGATTGGATATGACGTGGGAAAATGATAAATAAATAATAATAATATGTTTGATTTATTTATGAGTAGGTCTTGAGACGATCTCACGAATCTTTATCCGTGAGATGGATCATCCCTACCGATATTCACAATAAAAAGTAACGATCTTAACATAAAAAGTAATATTTTTTTCATAGATGACCCAAATAAGATATATGTCTCACAAAATACGATCAATGAGACTGTCTCACACCAAATTTTGTTTTTATTTATTCGAGACTATGATTAAATTATAAATTACAGTTTATCTTTCGGTAATTTGGAGAAAAATGCACATGTCAATGATTTTTTTAAGATTCAGTACCCAAGAGATTTTTTTTGTATTTTAATACCTGGCAATAGACAAACTTAGTTTTTAGTACATGTTTCATGTATTTTTACCTTTTTACCCTTTTAATTAATAAAAAATTATATAAATCCTTATTTTTTGTTGGTATCTTCTATTTCCACTCATCATTCCCGATGTATTTGAATGACAGGTACATTGAATTAAAATAATTTTTTATTTAAAAAAAACAATTTCACAGCTAAACATTGAAATTTTTGAAATACTTAGTTTTACTTGCGAAATACTTAATTTAAATTTTAAAATACCCGATTTAGTAAATAACATATTCAGAATGTGTATTAAAATACTGGATATTCGAATATGCAACGCAAGTTCACCAATTGCTCGTATTTCCATTCAAGATCCATTTGGATGCCATGTTCATTTCGTTTAATTATTTTTTTATTTTTAAAAAACAAATTCGCAACTAAATATTGAACTTTTTTAAGTAATTAGTTTTACTTGCGAAATAACTAATTTTAGATTTAAAATATTTCATTGGTAAATGAGATACTCAGAATGAGTATTAAAATACTGGATATTCGAATATGCAACGCAAGTTCATCAAGTGCTCGTATTTCCATCCAAGATCCATTTGGATGACTTGTTCATTTCATTTAATTATTTTTTTATTTTTAAAATAACAGATTCGCAACTAAGCATTGAACTTTTTCAAGTACTTGATTTTACTTGCGAAATACTTACTTTCAGTTTTAAAATACTTGATTTGGTAATTGAGATACTCATAAAAGTTAATAAAATACTGGATATTCTAGTCGGCAATATAAGTTCACCAAGTGCTCGCATTTCCATCCAAGATGTATTTGGATGACATGTACATTTCATTTAAATATTTTTTATTTTTAAATTCACAATTAAACATTGAACTTTTTGAAGTACTTGGTTTTACTTGCGAAATACCTAATTTCAATTTTAAAATACTTGATTTGGTAAATGAAATACTCAGAATTAGTATTAAAATACAGGATATTAGAATATGCAACGCAAGTTCACCAAATTCTCGCATTTCCATCCAAGATGCATTTGGATGATATGTTCATTTCATTTAATTATTTTTTTATTGTTAAAAAAAAAAACAAATTCGTAACTAAACATTGAACATTTTCAAGTACTTAGTTTTACTTGCGAAACACCTAATTTCAATTTTAAAATACTTGATTTGGTAAATGAGATACTCAGAATAGGTATTAAAATACTGGATATTCGAATATGCAACGTAAGTTCACCAAATATTGGTCTTTCTTTGGAAGATGCATTTGGACGACATATTATTCTCATGTGATGTCTATTTTGTTAAAAAAAAATCAAATTCCCAACTAAGCATGAAACTTTTAAAGTACTTAGTTTACTCGATAAGTACCTAATTTCAGTTTCAAAATATTTGATTTCATAAATGAGAAACTCAAAATAGGTAATAAAATACTGAATATTTCTAATTGCATTATGATGCAATTTCAATGCAATTGAAATTTTAACAAATACATTGTTCATCACTCCTCATGAAATAAAAATAACAATTTATTTCGGTATACAAAGAAAGAACTTACTTTTACTCCGGAACAAGTATGCTATTATATTTTTGTTAAAAGTAAGTTTTATTTTGATCTACAAACAACTTACTCTTACTCCACGAACAGTAATGAACTGTGTTCATTTCTTTAAATGACATGAATAAGTATTCAAATAAATCTTAGTTGGAAAACCAACCATGACTGAATTTACGTTGCATATTCGAATATCCAGTATTCTATCACATATTATGAGTATCTAATTTATCAAATCAAGTATTTTAAAAGTAAAATTAGGTACTTCGCAAGTAAAAGTAAGTACTTCAAAATGTTCCATACTTAGTGATCGAGCAAAACTTTTATTGTAAAATTCTTAGTAAAAATTAATAATATTCAAGCTCGATATAATCGCAAGTGCACGATGTCAAGTAATAATATAGTATACAAGAGTACGAGTATCGTTCTTCTAAGGACTGTATTTCTCAATTATTATTCTCAGTTCTTCAATTTTTAGCAGCGACACTTCAGATGATTGTATACTACTACAATTATTAAAAAAAAAATCAATGAAATGGTTCAAGGATTAAATGATGAAATAAATAAGCTAAAATGATTGATTAAAGTTCAATGAGAAATGGAGTTTTTTGAGAAGATCGGTTCACCTACCTCTCGTTAATATACTTAATTCGTTCGACAATGATCTATGCTTTCGACGAGTTTTCTTATCCAATAGAACATGCCCTCTCAAGCTATGTCAAACCAATTCAAATCAGTGAAGTAATTAAAATCTCTTTAATTATTTATCAAGGATGAATTGCATGTCGTTTGATTAAATCTCATAGCTTTCGACCTACTAGACTATGAGTATCGACGTGTATCCGACTTCATATTTCTATGTAAATTGTAAATCCACGGATTATGCTACTCATTCTTATTACGGGTTATTCTCTCGAAGAACATTGTCCGGAAATCTCCAAATCTTCACTCCAAGCCCATTTTTCTCTTTCAAAGCTTTGTGGCTGCTAAAAAGTCCTTGAACATGTCATCCAAATGCATCTTGGATAGAAACGCGAGCACTTGGTAACTTACATTGCATATTCGAATATCCAGTATTTTAATACTCATTATGAGTATCTCATTTACCAAATTAAGTATTTTAAAACTGAAATTAGGTATTTCGCAAGTAAAATTAAGTACTTGAAAATGTTTAATGTTTATTTGCGAATTTATTTTTTTTAACAATAAAAAACAATTAAATGAAATTAACATCTCATCCAAATGTATCTTGGATAGAAATGCGAGCACTTGGTGAACTTACGTTGTATATTCGAATATCAAGTATTTTAATGTCCATTCTGAGTATCTTATTTACAAAATCAAATATTTTAAAATTGAAATTTGGTATTTCGCAAATAAAAGTAAGTACTTCAAAATGTTCTACGCTTAGTTGTGAATTTATTTTTTTTTGTTTTTAACTAAAGAAAATAATTAAATAAAATGAACATGTCATCCAAATGCATCTCGGATGAAAATACGAGCACTTGGTGAACTTACGTTGCATATTCGAATATCCAGTATTTTAATACTCATTCTGAGTATTTCATTTACCAAATCAAGTATTTTTAAATTGAAATTAGGTATTTCGCAAATAAAACTAAGTACTTGAAAAAGTTCAATTCTTAGTTATAAATTTGTTTTTTAACAATAAAAAAATAATTAAATTAAATGAACATGTCATCCAAATGCATCTTGGATGGAAATGCGAGCATTTGGTGACTTACGTTGTATATTCTAATATTCAGTATTTTAATACTCATTCTAAATATCTTATTTACCAAATCAAGTACTTTAAAACTGAAATTAGGTATTTCGCAAGTAAAAGTAAGTACTTGAAATTTTCAATGCTTAGTTGCGAACTTGTTTTTTTTAAAATAAAAAATTAAATGAAATGAACAAGTCATCTAAATGGATCTTGGATGGAAATACGAGCACTTGGTGAACTTGCGTTGCATATTCGAATATCCAGTATTTTAATACTCATTCTGAGTATCTCATTTACCAAATCAAGTATTTTAAATTTAAAATTAGGTATTTCGCAAGTAAAACTAATTACTTGAAAAATTTCAATGCTTAGTTGCGAATTTGTTTTTGTTCTTTAAGATAAAAAAATAATTAAATGAAATTAACATGTCATAAAATGGATCTTGGATGGAAATACGAGCACTTGGTGAACTTGCGTTGCATATTCGAATATCCAGTATGTTAATACACATTTTGAGTATGTTATTTACTAAATCAAGTATTTTAAAATTGAAATTAAGTATTTCGCAAGTAAAACTAAGTATTTCAAAAAGTTCAATGTTTAGCTGTGAATTTTTTTTTTTAAATAAAAAATTATTTTAATTCAATGTACATGTCATTCAAATGCATCGGGAATGATGAGTGGAAATAGAAGATACCAACAAAAAATAAGAATTTATATAATTTTTTATTAATTATAAAGGGTAAAAAGGTAAAAATATATTAAACATGTACTAAAAACTAAGTTTTTCTATTGTCAGATATTAAATTACAAAAAAAATCTCATGGGTACTGAATCTTAAAAAAATCATTGACAGATGTATTTTTCTCTAAATTACCCTTTATCTTTTCGCCCCTATAAATAATGGTCTCGAGGATGGGTGTGAAGGCAAGTTGATCTTTTTACCATAGAAAATAACGTGGAAATGTATATTCTTTCCCAAAAAAATACATTTACAAAAATAAATATTGAACGCTATGTTTCAAAAGTAATTAATTTCAATTCAAAAAAAAAAATAATTTCAGGATAATAAATTTAGAGTGAGTCTCATGTGAGACCGTCTCACGGATCATAATCTGTGAGACGGGTCAACCCTACCCATATTCACATTAAAAGTAATACTCTTAGCATAAAAAGTGATACTTTTTCATGGGTGACCCAAATAAAAGATCTGTCTCACAAATAATACCCGTGAGACCGTTTCACACAAGTTTTTGCCATAAATTTATTGCAGGTAACCTAATACTTGATGGACCTATATTACCAAACTATCCAACTCTGGTAAAAATAATCGAACACTAGATTTGATCAAATTACATAGATATCACTTTCTTTTTCTAGTTAAACATTGGAATTTCATTAAACCAAATCAAGAATATTTGAGAAATCAAAGCAATAGAAGGAGTGATTCTTCCTACAAGACCAGTTAAAAAAACGATGTCCTTAACTAAAAGAACTCATTCGCTGATCGATTAATAAAAACAAAAAGTATATAAAAGATTTTTTTTTTCACTAAAAATAGAGTTGTTCGCATAGAACCATTTTTAGATTATTGTTCGGATACATGATCTTTTATAAGTCAGATCTCAAAAAGTTTATATTTTCAACATCAGCTTATGGCTTCCTCTATAAAATTAACAATTTATTTTTTTATTTTACTATTATACACAAAAATAAAAATTATTTCTCTATATATGAGAAAATTATTCTGTTAAAAGTAATATTTAATAAAATTATTTAAAATAATAATTTCTCTATCTGAACCGATGCTTTGGCCATTGGCTCCATTAATTGTGTTCGGATGGACGGAATATATGGTTAGAATGATTAAAATATGAGCATCGCTATCTCAATTAATCTCCACCTTATTCATTGCATTCTTATTAAAAGCCACGCTGAATATTTAAATATATATTTTATTTAATCATTTAAATTTGATAAACTTTTGTATAATTTTTTTACTTAATTTTAAGGGTTATAAATGTATTTTATTTAGAAGAAAATTTTAATTTACTTGAATTTCTGTGAAAAAATCCAATTTAAAACGACGGAAGTAAAGAAGTAATTGCTAAAATGATTATATTTTTAGCGATGAAATACGTTAGAGTAACTAACTTTGGTATTCCATTAAACACAAAATCTTCTTTCCCAAAATATCTTTCTTATTTTTATTATAAAAACTTAAAAAATAAAAACACAAATTACACAATTAAATATTGAAATTTTTGCTCTAATATGATTGTATTTTACATTAATTTTTTTTTATAGATCTACCAAATTTTGGTTGTCGTCTCATATTATAAAAATTGTACTCATTTATTAGGTTAAATAGTAATAATATCCCAAGTAAAAAAATCGTTAAATTAAAATATTTATACTGATAACGTCCCGAAAATTATTTATAATTAGTATACTGATTGTACCGAATTATTTAATTATACCGAGATTTCGATACGATAGCGATATATATCTTTTTATGCCGAAAAATATTTTGTATTTTTTAAAATTTTAACTTTATTATTTCAACTCTTGGTCTGACCAGTTCTTTGGTTTCTAAAATTGTTTTACTTTTCTATATTTTTGATATAATATATGTTAGGCTCAATTATTAAAAGATCATTAAGTATATAAAAGGCCCACACTTGACCAGAAAAGAATTATTGAAAAGACCCACCTTAGTATTCGGAGAGACCAATTGAAATATTATTTAATTGACCAAATCAATGGCCCAATAATTTGAATGCTTATCTAGTTGAAGTTTGATGTGATACGGGGTTGTCTAATGATGATCTTTAAATGCGGGACATTGGCCGGTCTCCCGCCGTCGATTTTTTTTATGTTCAATCCTTGGATACTTTTTTAGTACCACATTTTCACATGAAATGTACCACATTTCTACATGAAGTGTACCATATTTTGTATGACATAGTACCACAATTTTGTGGGCAGGGAGTGAACCCAAAGAAATGTTTTGATTGGAGATTTTTCACCAACTTCCCCTCTTTAAATGTGATAACAAAAACAAGGAATGTCCATTTTTTAAAATAAAAATTTAAAAAGAATTATTTCAGATTGTTTATCTTAATTTTGAGCAAAAAAAAAAAAAAATTGATTTGAGATATGGATTTAAAATTAAAAATCACATCTAATTTATTGTTAGGTTGCGGAAATACTAACAATCTTGATTTTGATGATAACACAATTTGTTATTGTGTTTATAACATATTTACTCAAGCATGAAGTTGCTACCTCAAGTTGGAAGTTGAAACTCGAATTTTGCAAACAGCTAGACTCTGGCGAACTTCAGTATTTCAATGATATCTCATAGTTCAGCGATCTAAATGTCCAGTGGTGAACATAAAACTCAATTTTCTACAAGTCATACTTCATATAAGTTGGACTAGTTCGGATGTTATCTAAGCAAAATAATAGTTTCAAGATCAAGTTGAAAGTCACAAATACAATAAACAGCTATACTTGACTAGCTCTGACATTTTTCTCATTTATCACAAACCGTTTATTCAAATAACCAGATACCAAAAATGGTTCGAAATCCAACTCAATTATCTAGACGTAATATTTAAGGACAGTCGGGTTAGTTTGGAAATTATCAATGATAACCGAATGCCGCAATATTCACCCGGAAGTCGCGGATAAATCAAACATCTACATATGAGCAGTGCTAGTTGTTCGAGCATATCTCTCTTATATGAATTCGAAATGGTGTGAGTCTTGATTATTATCAAGTTCAAACATTTAAACTCTGACGTCGGCTTTGTGAAGGGCATATGCGGACCGCTTGACGACCTCTCCCAATCGGTATTGGCGGAGGCATTGATTTTTAGAGAAACACTTGGCTGGATTAAGAAATATTTCAAGAATGTGAATATTATCCTTGAATCAGATGCTTTGGTGGCAATTCAAGCAATCAGAGTTCGTTTAGTGGATAATACATATCTAAAAGACGTGACAATTGATTGTATTTCTAGCCTTCAAGAATTGTCGAATGTGTCTTTTCTTTTTATTAGGAGGTCTGGAAATTGTGCCGTCCATGAGCATGATAAAAACGAATCATATATATCTCTTTTAGGACTCGTATCCATGGTTATCTGGCATTTTTTTATTTCAGATTTACGCTTAAACTGTCATTTTTTTTTTTTATTGTTTGTAGGTTTGACCAAAAAGTATACAAATTTAATTTTGGAGATAAGGTCAAAAAATTTAAAACCAAGTAGGAAGGATTCCCGATAATGAAGGAAATAATGATGTAGAGTTTTTCCAATCATCCAAGAATATATAAGATAAGATCGATGGAGTTTTATGATCTTGGAACAAATTTGAGCTAGAAATGTGATTTTTATAACATTTAAAGTTGTCTTCTGGATGAAGGAAGGACAAAAATAGAAGCGGTCCTAGAACAAGACGTGACACGCCTTGTGTCAGTTTCACTTTTGTCTTGTAACTACATGAAGGAATTGGAATTTAATGATAACAATATCATATTTAAAAATCTTAATTGTGGTATTTGATTTGTTGAATATTTTGGAGAAGAGCAGGTCTCTTGTGAGACGGTCTCAGGAATATTTATCTATGAGACGGGTCAACTCTAGCAATATTCATAATAAAAACTTAACATAAAAAATATAACTTTTTCTTGGATGACCCAAAGAAGAGATCTGTCTCACAAAATACAATCTGTGAGACCGTCTCATATTAGTTTTTGCCTTTAGAGAAAGAAAAAACTTTTAAGATATCAAGATATGAAAGATTTGATATAGTTTTTATGAAACCTTCCTTACTGATAGACTACATCCTATCATAGAAGGATGGAGTTAGTCTCATGTGAGACCGTCTCACGGATCTTAATCCGTGAGACGGGTCAACCCTACCCATATTCACAATAAAAAGTAATACTCTTAGCATAAAAAGTAATACTTTTTCATGGATGACCCAAATAAAAGATCCGTCTCACAAATATGACCCGTGAGACCGTCTCACACAAGTTTTTGTCTAGAAGGATGAGATTTATTTTTGAATTTAATTTTTCTCTATCTTTTCTCTTTTATATACACGAAAAAACTACAATCTCAAAGGACTTTTCATTATCAAGACGTGAAAAACAAGGGGTAGAAGACCATTGGACTAGCAAGATTCACGCCATAGTTGAGATTTCTTTTTATTTTTTTTATTTTTATTTCTTTAATTTCATGAATTCAAACATTATATTTTTATCTAGTTTTGATTTATGGAGTAGTCGTCTCATAACTGAGATCACATAGTGCCAAACTTGTGATTGTTGTTTGCATATTGGATTGTTTAGAGTTTTGGCTTATATTATATTATTGATTGATTGCATTTAATCTGGTCAATTAATTGTATGTTTATTATTTGATCTTGATTTGAAAGAAAATAGATTGAAAATGGCTTCAAAAATATTGATCACCACATGGTTAAAGCGACTAAAAATTATATTCAATTGCACTGTACGATTTGAGGTAAAGAGATGAAATTTCATAGTTGTTGAATACGTTTTTATTTATTTAAATTCAATTAAAAATAGTTGGACCGTTAAATAAAGATATGATTATTAATTCTGGAAATAGATTAATAATTAAGACAGATAATTTCATGTTGACTTTAGAATAATTATTGCGTGATCAAATTCAATACGTGGCAATAATTGATGTTTGATACCGTTATGTGTTCCCGATCATTTTATTTGATTCATAAGCTTAATATGTTATTTAATTGAATTGTGTTATTTTCTTTAGAACAATTTAATTAGTCTAATTATTCACAAAAATCACTTTTTTTAAGTATAGATTAAATTAAATAATTGATATATAATAGTAATTCAATAATAGTATATGTCGGAACGACTTGAACTCCATCCCACTGTATTATTATTTAACCTAGTGCAATTGCTAGTTTCTCAACCAGAATCATCGGTCAAGCAACATGCTCGAGATTCCGGTTCTAAGTCTGGGGTCTAAGTGTGATATAGTAATCACCCTTACTTTATTTGCTCTTTGTTACAGCAAGATTTACTCTGATTAATCAAAGTTTCCTTATTCAAAAAAAAATAATAACACAACCATTACATAAATTTTTTGTTTTATGAATATAATTTTCTGGATGGGATTTTCGAGGAGATGATATAGCTAACGTTTTTCGTTATTGTGAATATTTGTTTGGATAAATAAATAATTGTTTTACATTGTTTCATTCTTCACCGTTTCCATAATGGCAAAAACATGTGTGAGACGGTCTCACGGGTCGTATTTTGTGAGACGGATCTCTTATTTGAGTAATCCATGAAAAAATATTACTTTTTATGCTAAGAGTATATACTTTTTATTGTGAATATCGGTAGGATTGACCCGTCTCACAGATAAAGATTTGTGATACTGTCTCATAAGAGTATTACTTCGGGTCGATTCGTTTTTCTACTGAAATTGTCGATTATTTTGGGTCGAGTTTATTCGATTTGGAAAATTAGTAATTAAAATCATCGGTTCAAATATCTTTGGATAGAAACTACCAACCAACATGTGATGAAATTTGTTTTTGAAGTATATATTTTTGAATTCAAGAATCAATAGGGTAAGGTAACATTAGAATCAGCTGCAACCACAAACATTCGAAGCATGATTTGTACCATTGATTGAACCTTGTGATCGTGTCTTCCTCA
Source organism: Primulina eburnea (assembly GCF_022965805.1). Lineage (NCBI taxonomy): Eukaryota > Viridiplantae > Streptophyta > Magnoliopsida > Lamiales > Gesneriaceae > Primulina > Primulina eburnea. Next base: position 3,248,722 of record NC_133113.1, read on the forward strand.
ATTTCACCTCATTAAGCACATATCTAGCCCACTCGGAGAAATAGCTCTCATTATGACCAATCCTGCTGTTCTTGAACAACGACATGCAACGACGATCATCCTCGGGATACGGGCATCGATCTCCTACCGAGTCCCGCCACGCCCCCTCGTGTTTCATTCCAGACCAACTAGCTAGCCAGTGGTACACGAATTGCCCCATTCCAGCTAGTTCCAGCCACCCCTTAGGGAAAAACTCCATCACACTGCTGTTTCTATCCATTAGTATCATGTTAGACAGTTGAGCTCCATGTGGAGATATTAGAATATCAGTTGAGCTCATCACTTTCACCTGTAAAAAAGAGCTACCTCGATGCTTATACATACGTAGGAGCGAATTTGAATCCGTCATGGCACGATGCGAGGCACGGACGAAGAAATTATGAGACTTTTATCAGTTCTTTACTTTTTTTTTCAACCCAAAAATCTATCTAGTAGCCATAGTTCGAAAATATTGTAAAGAGGGATCATCGAGAGAGAAAAAAAAAGAACATTGAAATTAACTAAAATGGAATTAGTCGAATTCTCACTTGCTCACAGAAGGTAAGGTTATCTGAATAAGCCACCATCAACCTGCAGCCCTCCACCTTCTTGCACTCCTTTCCGAATATGCGGATGACTGCCGATGAATTCTTGAATGATCTAGCTCCATTCCTCATAAACATAGTCACCCCGATTGTGCGAGACGGAATCCCCTCCGAGCTGACACTGCAATACATCCTAGAGTTGCATCTCATTAGATCATACACTTCCATTCTCTTCTCTCTTGACATCCCACCTTCATTGTGCCTCATAACAACAGCTTCCTCGAGACAAGCTGGAGCAGTATCATTGCCATCAAATTCGTTTCCATCAAAAGTTTCGATATAAATTCGTGTATTGAACGTGGCTGCCAAAAGGGTTCTCAACCATGGTGCCATATCAGTCCTTAGTTCACCCCAATGGTACAAAATCCATCGTCTAGGTCGAACCGTGCATTGGTGATTGATGTGCCACGCTACAAACGGCATTAGCGCAGATAAACCGTGCCATATGTTAGAGTAGTCATAATGGTTGTATGACACGAAGGTGATCTCTTTCATTAGTGTGGCATTCTGAGGCAAGGCTTCCGGCCAAGCAAGCGCGTACGAATTCCACGATCCATCGTGCTTGTTACGTCCCTTTAGGCATAAAACCTTACCTCTCGACGATTTGGAAGGGAAGTGCTGGTATTGAACCTCGCCTTCTTCACGTGTATCATGCAAAGAACTCATAAACCATGTGTTTCCTTTCGTAGCCGAACTTGCGAAACGCAAGTCCTTCAACGGGAGAAACGTGACTGACTCGCGGAGCTTGGCCGACAAAGATTTCAGTGCTTGTTCACACTCCTGGACATCCGAAAGAATCGAGTTCGAGGCAGGTTCTTGCCACTGGTACATGAAACTAGGCAACGTTTGTAGCCACCTGATTTGGAAAAAACCGAAGAACGCGGCGAATGAGGCAGCAAGATAGATTAAGGAGCGTCTTCGCGACGCTTTGTGCTTAGATTTGGGTAGCGGATTTTCATTGTGTTTGAAGGATTCTTGCAATTGTAAAGTTGCTTTGTTCATAGCTTGAATGTTGAGCCGAAGAGGAATTGAAAGCAGTGCAAGAGAACGTAATTTGAAATAATGACTGAATAATTGGTGTGTCTAAATTTCTTGATAAATAATTTATGTAGCATCAAATATGACTCACGTGGCATGGATTAAGGTCGTGAATTCCGTGGGCAAACATGAATGTCTCGGTCGGCCGCATGCAAACCTACAATTCTTTCATGCTTTTGAAGGAATTCTTCGCTAAGTGCGTAGCTGCTCCTTTTCACGTGGATCATTCGTGGAACTCATAAAATATATTTTTGCATCAAAAACAAAGAAAAACACCAAAAGAAAAGAGGACAAGAAGCATAGAGAAATAGCTTTGCGCTTAAAAGCCATAACATCAACATATTCGGTTTGATCTTTGAGGAGATGTCCAACAAATTGGTAGAGTATGTATATTCATGATCGATCGATCATACGTTCAATTCCATGTCAATACTTTCTTGACTCTTGAGCAAATCTGTGGCACAAAGTTTGCCTAGTGATCATTCTCATTTCGTGTATGCTTTGCACCTATCATTAATTTAAAATCATACCGTAATTCAAATGTCATTTCTTGTAAATAAAAAATATTGTGACGGTTAATTGTAAGAGTGTCAATTCGGGTAGGTTGGGTCGAATTGAGCAATAGTACTATTCAAAAATTGTCAAACCCGTATTCGAACTCGAACTCGAATCAACTCGATCAACCCTATTAACTCGATTTTGATTTTCCTTAAAATAAAATTCAAAATAATAATAATAATAATAATAATAATAATAATAATAATAATAATAATATTTTAATTTAAACACATAATAAAAAAATCTCACTTATATATCAGATTTAAATTTGAAAAAATCTAATTGTAGAAAAATAAAATATATTTACTAAATCAAATAAACAATAAATATATAAAATGTAGGCAATATTTATTAATTATATTTTCTAAAAAAAATTAACATTTTCGGGTCAACTCAGGTCAACCCGAACCCAACCTACTCGATCATTTTTTCGGGTCAGCTATCGGGTCCAACTCGATCCAACCCGAGAACCCCAAATCAAACATGATTTTTTTTCGGGTTGAACCATGTCAAGTTGTCGATCATATCTGATTTTAACATCTCTAATTGTCAAGTGCGATCTTCTTTAGGAATAGTCACAAGCGTTAAGGAAAAGGGTTAGAAGTCTCGGTTATTTATTTATTTTTTTAAAAAAATACTGCATGGGTTGAATTTCTTCAATCTCCAGTTTAAGTATCTTCACCTCCAACAAACTCAACTCTACTGTATGATACAGTAGAGCAATCTTTCAAGAAAAGAGCGTGCAATCCATTCCAAGAACCGCGTATATTGCTAGCACCATCATATCTCTGTCCACGCATGTTGTGGATATGCAAGTCATAATGACCAAGTGCATCAGATATTTCTTTCTTAAGTGTTGCAGCAGTTGTATCTGTCACGTGTACAATGGCAAAAAACCGCTCACGTAAAAAGCCTTCAGTATCCACAAATCTTAATACAATAGCCATCTGCTCCTTGTTAGATGCATCTCTCGCTTCATCAACTAAAATGCAGAATTTTGCATCTCCAATTTCTTTACGGATCTTGGCTCTCAATTGGTTGGAAATGATATTCAAGACATCTTTCTGAATATCTGGTGAAGTATACTTTGCATTCTTAGGAGCTTTCTCTAAGACGATGTCCCCAATACTTTTATTCATTTTTCCTATAAAATTTATCATCTCGATAAAATTTCCACGATTATTAGAAGATGGAGATTCATCATGCCCTCTAAATGCGCATACTTGCAAAGTGAGCCATCTAACGCTTTCAATAGTTGCTGTTAGCCGCAATCTGTTCTTCTGCTTTTCTTCTGAAGATTGTGCATTTATCACTTTGTCAATATGACGAGGTATATTCATCAAATTATCAAGATATTCCACAGCATTGTTATGTGGTGAAGTACTGCATCCTATATGCATAAAAAATGCACATCTATCGCCATCATTAACTCGCTTCCAATATTTGAATCCATCCATTGTAAATGCAGGATTACGAGGATGCTTATGTTCAAACAAGAAGCACGGAAAACAAAATGCAGCATATTTCGAAGGAGAGTACTCTAACCAAGTAAATTTTTTAAACCAGTGACTTTGGAATCGTCGATTTTGACTTCCAAATTTGGTTGGTGGATACTCTTTCTTAATTGGTTGATATGGCCCCATCTTGATATAAGCTCTTCTAATTTCATCCATTTGATTAACAGGATATTTCCATATCGGAGTACGTAATGCCGGATCAGGTTCAAGAGAACTCACATCAACATCAATTCTAGGAGATTTGTTAAGCTGTTGATCACTGGGATTTGAGACATCAATATTGGATGGAGAATGGTCTTGACTTACCGATGTCTGCTCTTTTTGTTTAAAAAATGAGTCGATGGTTTTCCTTTTCTTCATTCTTGAGTTTCTTTTCTCCTTGGTACCGTCTACACCATAATAAAAATGAACTCAGAAAACATTAACTTCACAAGTTGCCACTGAATCGTGATATTTTAACTTCACAAGTTGCTACAGAAAACAATAACTTCACAACTAAGTATACATGTACTCCAAAAGTAAAAACCATGTGGGAATCTGGGTAGAGAAGCTTCTTCATAAAAATTATATATTTTTTAATTTTTTTTCTAAATGACATGTATTATTATTATTATTATTATTATTATTTTTAGAATAAGTAGTAGTATATTAAATCGGCCCTGTGTCCGAGAGAATTGTGTATGCTAAAATTGTAATATTGAGAATTACATTGTTTCAAATAAGCAAGGACTAAACTCATTTTTAACTATATAATCACATAAAGGGATGCAAATGGAACCATTTGTGTCAACAACAAGAACAAAAGGGTACCTCAATATTACAATCTAAGCTTTTTATTCCCTTCATAATCACTACAAACAGGGAGAGCTTACTCTTGACTACAAAAAACATCCATCCAGTAGATTAAATATTTTCAAAACTCCCACCTCACAATCAGATTTAAAAAAACAGGAAATTTGGATTTGAGAATTGATAAATACCTTTCTTGTGTTGGTTGGCCCTTGAGAATCGAGAGTGGAACCTGAGACTGGATTATTAGACCACTGGGCACTGGAGCTTGGAGGCGTGAGTGAATAGGAGAACCGAGAATGGGATTTGGGAATTGAGGGGTTAGGAGTCTTAGGACGTAAGGTTAAATATATTTTTTTATTTTGTATATTATTATTATTATTATTATTAGTAATATTATTATTATTATTCCAACCATTTACCATGTTTGTTCTTTTTTTTTTGATAACTATGTAGCAAAAAATGAAAAATAAATAAAAATTAATGGGGCTAATAAAATTTTTTTTAAAATAAAACATAATTATTTTCAAAAAAAAAAAAATTAGGTGGGGCTGGAGCCCAACCCAGCCCCACATATACCTCCGCCCCTGACTGTATCATCATCTCCTCCGGTCACGAAATACTCTCCCAAGTCCCAACTCAACTTCCATCCACCACCCTTCGCTCTCCACTTCGACAACTCTGTTGTTGTCCTCTGTTTCCGCGACATCTTCTGCCTTTCTAGGCGCTCTCCCCTTCGTGCTCTATCTGGGTCCAAAAACACTCTACGTTCGTCCATCTCAAGCCCCTTGATTCTAACACAAGTTTCGGCAGGTAGGCGCTTGAATCCATACCTTCTGGATTTAATCCTGAAACTGAACACAAGGTAAGCCGCATAGTTTGTGCCAAAAGATGGCATTTTGCTGTTTGTACAGCCACGAATTTCCAACAACTCTTGTAATGTTACATGTATTGTACTTTTCCGATCGAAAATGTCTCGTCACAGCAAGCCCAATGGGGGTATTTTTAAAAATAAAAAGAATAAACGAACACCCAAAATAATGAAGAAATTAACAAATGAAGAGAAATAATAGGGGGAGAACAAATTGCTCTTGCTTAGAAGTTGAGAATATCAACACTTTAATGAAAACAATCTCAAGATTTTTACTTTTTGTTTGTATCATACACACTTGACAATAATTCAAATTTTTGGGAGGCCTATCCTTTGATCTGTCATCCCAATTTCTATCTATACATATTATAATATAATCATTGTGTGAAAAAACTCTCATCTTGTTGAGACTTCTTAAAACATCAGATACTGAACAAATCCAATCCGAAAATTCATTGACGAATGGCCGAATCCCGGGGTCCGCAGGAGTATCTTGAAAGAAATAATCTCGCACTACATGAAATTGATCTTGTTATAGAGGAAGAGCCTGTCAACAATCTTCGATCGGATACTTCTCTTCTCACGGCTGTCCTGATGTCGGATTCTTTCGTTTCAACCAGTTCTTGAGCCGAATCTCTGTTAGATTGCGCCGGAAAGGTAATGGAGATTGCATCACTGATCATAGATGCTGATAACGAATCCATCGAAACTGATCTTCTTCTTGGTTGAATCTCATCTAATCCACCATTGGCATCATCTAACTTCAATCCAATTGCATCCCGCGATTCGTTCTCGTCCCCAATCCTTATCCGCAGCTCGTAAGCTTGATCCTCTGATCCTCTCCTGACTTCCCTGTCACTCTCCGAAAATGCAGCCCGACTAGTTTCGTCCGCCAGGCCGGAATTCTGAACAACCAGTTCCTCTGATGGTATTACGGCTACGTTGTTCACAATTCCGGCCCGGCAAACGGGGCAGTTCGTGTGCGAATTCAGCCAAGTATCGATGCAAGGAATATGAAAAGCGTGACTACACTTGGGCAACAATCTAAGAGTCTCGTCTTCTTGAAACTCATTCAAACAAATAGCGCAATCCGTGCCTTCAACGAGGCCATCCCCTTTCTTATACTTTACAATCGCAATTTTGCTGATAACAGATGGCTCGAGACCCACGGTCCTGATATACCAGAGGTAATGATCCACCACGGGCCCTTGTTCGGCATCGAGAAAATCATTCGGGCCCAGCTCTTCTTCCTCCCGCCGCGGTGGTCCCCGTCTCCTCCTACTCAAGCTGCGCCAGTTCAGATTAAAGAACTTGTAGATGGTGAAGCAAGAGAAGAGAAAGAAACAGGTGACCAAGATGGCTAAGGTGATGACGAGAAAAAGAGACAGCCTGGAGGTATGGTCCGGGCTGCTATAACCACCGGCGAACTCCGGCGGTGGTGGGAACAGAAATTTTACATCAATACAATTGGAGATGCATAAATTCAAACATTTGGATGGGCATATTCCAGACGGCCGGTTTGTTGTGGGATCGCAGAATAGCTCGCATGATCGGGCTGTGGTTTCAGAAACATCGGATTCATTCAGCAATTTTCTGAGGCGAAACGCCATGGGAGGTTGGGTGTGAAATAAGAAGATCATTAAGGGTTAGTTTGGCCGATTCTTGTAGAGAGTGGAGAGGGTGTGGCGTTGATTTGACTCTTTGTGTCGTCTAATGTTCTTGGCGGCTGACGTTTTCGGGCTTGGATTGGAGGAGCGATTTCTGGGCCAGCCCGAATTGATAAATTCTTTTGGTTTTAGGCGTTAGGTGTTCGTTGGATGGATGTAAAATCTTTTGGTTTAGGAGTTAGGTGTTATTTGGATATATAATTAATTGTTTGGCTAAAATTATTTGAGTAAACTTATAATATTTTATATTTTATGAATTGTAATGATCCGTGAGACAGAATAACTCTACTAATATTTATAATAAAAATTAATATTTTTGCAATGATAACTCAAATAAAATATATGTCTTACAAAAATGACATATGACACTGTTTATACAAATTTTTGTGTAAGATAATAAAGTATGAAGTATTAAAAGGTTTGGTATTATAAATCTTGTTTGATCATCATCATTACAAAGATTGAGTCTCATTTGAGACTGTCTCACGGATCATAATCTATGAGACGGGTCAGCCCAACCCATATTCACAATAAAAAGTTATGCTCTTAGCATAAAAATTAATACTTTTTCATGGGTGACCTAAATAAGATATCAGTCTCACAAATACGACCCGTTAGACCGTCTCACACAAGTTTTTGCTCATTATAAAAATGTGATTATTATTAGCATAATGGAAATAAGTTGTGTCGAGAAATATAAGCAATATTGATTTTGATGATAACCAAATTTGTTGTTATATTTATAACATGTTTACTCAAATGTGTAATTGTTAGTTCAAGTTGGAAGCTGAAACTCGAATTTAGCCAAACTGAAAATCTGACGAGTTTCAGTTTTTTGATGATATCACACAGCTCGGTAATGCAAATGACATAACTTCAAAACCAAATGAAAAAAACTTCAATTTGTGACAAGTTGTGTATGACGTTAGTTGGGCTAAATCGGATGTTATTCAGACAAACTGATGGTTGCAAGACCAAACTGAGGTATTTTGGTCCGCCTGATCAGCTCGGTAATCCAAATGAAATGATTCAGTATGTGTTAAGAAGCTAAGACAATGATTTACAAATCATATTCACAAGTTAAAATCTGAATTGGAGTGTAAGATGCTGATAAATGACGATTAAAATACGAGTTTTGCTGATTTCAGCAGACCTCATTAGTTTAGTCAGTTGAACAGAAGAGCAAAACTAAATGACTAATTGAGAAGGTTCAATTAAGCAAGTTCAGTTTAGCAAATGAGCTAAATTGAATGCCCAGTTGAGTAAACAAAATCAACAAGGCAGAAATGATTGTTTTTATATCAGAAAAAATACAAAAAATTTCCAAACGGTCATATTATTGTATTTAACATATATATCGTTATTAGCGCTTATAAATATATCTTGAAGATCAAATATAAGTTTTTGGAAGGGGGAAAAATCATAGGCAACCTACATGAAGAAATTACTAGAATGAGAGCAAACTCAATGTGTGATGATACATTTGAAAGTTACGCACATTGTAATTGATTAAATCATCACACATAATAACTCACACATATACACGAGACTTTAGCTTCAAAGTTTAATTGAGTAAATCTTCATACAAAGACATTAAAGATTGTGTTTGTAGTCTTGGCATAAAAGATGTTAAATATTATGTGAATTTTGATATTGCGGCCTACAATTTAGAGTGTATTTGGAGCTTCAATAAGACAAGAGATAAAGTCCTAAGTTGAAATAAGTTTGTATCCGGAGTTGTGTAAATCAAAGTTTTCTAGTGGATCTTTCTAAGGAGAAGAAAAGGTGATGTATGAGTTGTTAATCTACGAACATCCATAAACAAATTTGTACATATTTATTTATTGCATTTAAATATTGCTATCTTTTTTTAAGATGCATTTTTGAAATATTTTATGTGATATTCAAAATACTCAAAATAATACATATCAAGTGTTTGATAAAACATATCAACCAAGATGTTTTTAGTCATCCAACTTTCATATTTTTTAAACGTTTCACAAAATGTTTAGTCAGTTTCTACGAATGATTATTTTGAGTATCTTCCACTTGGTTTGAAAATCAAACTCTATTTAATTTATCGGTGATCAATATTTTAATAAACCAAACTATTATAACAAAACGATAAACCATCAATCCATCCTATCTAAGTACTTCTAGACAATTTAGACAGCGATTATGTGTAACTGAATTTTGTGCGGTGGCGGTGGGGATTATATTTGAGAATACATTAAATTTTAAGGGAATATTTTGGCTATATAAAAAATAAATAAATACTAAGTAATGGTAACCCAATTTTTCTTTAAACCGCTGATAAAATATCGAATACCTTACTTTGAAATCTTAAAGTAATTTAAATAAATTTATTTTAAATAATTATACAATATTTTAAAGAGTGTAACATCTTATAAGCTCACTGAAAAAAAAAACTTGCTTTGTTAATGTATTTTCACTGTATATTTTATCCCATTTTATGTTTAAAGTGGATTGTGATTAACAAATACTATACCAACTAGAGTTTAAAGTGGATTGGTATTAATTACATCATCGAATGTGCATTTTTTTTTCAAGAGTTCATCACTTAAAAATTTCAAATTTAAACACGCTTGAATTGGATAATTTTGGGATGAGTGAATTCCAGAAAATTTTCTAAAAAAATATTTGAGTGAAAACATAATCATATTGGAAAGATTCATGTTAATACAGTGAAATCAAGAGTCAATCTGGGACTTTAAAATAAGTAACAATACTTTATATCAATATCATATCCAATTATTTAACCTAAACAATCAATGGCTAATGGTATCAATCCTACTTTTTATCAATCAATAACCATTTCATTATTTATCTTCCAATCTAACACAACCAATAAATACAACAATCAATTATCCAAACTTATTAACATTTTCTCGGACAAGATTATTTCACAAGACTTGTTCAATTTAGTTAGCATGATTTACAGGCTATTACGTTAGCCTAAGAAAATAATTGCACGATATAAATTATATATTTCTAAGAAATTTTTATCATTCATATTACACATCAATATCTTTAGAATATTTTATATATCTTTATAAATATATAAAATAGGAGAATGTAAATCATTTTAAAATTGAGGTGGAGCAATTTTGGGGAATCTTGGATAACTTCGGGCTGTGGGTTGATTGTGGCATTTAATCAGAACACATATTTTTAGTTGAAGTTTTGGCTTAAAATATTTAATAGTGGTTGGTGTTTGTTAAGAAATTTAATAGGATGAATTTGGTCAGCAAAAAGTAGTATTAGCTCATGTTTCTACGTTGTTTTTGGTTTCTTGCAAAAAGTTGTGTGTTGAAATAGGAGATTTTCAATATATATTTTGCTCTCGTCTCCTAAGTAAGGTAAAAATTTGTGTGAAACAGTCTCATGAGTCTTATTTTGTGAGACAGATCTCTTATTTGGGTCATCCATAAGAAATATTACTTTTTATGATAAGAGTATTATTTTTTATTGTGAATATCGGTAGGATTGACCCGTCTCACAGATAAAAATTCGTGAGACCGTCTCACAAGAGACCTACTGCCTAAGTAAATGTAGATATTGAAAATTTGTAAGCCGTATCAATTTTATTAAGAAGTTGTTCGACTAAATTTATTTTATACTTGTTATAAGATTGTATATCTTATCGTTAGTTTTAATTGTGTAAGACCTTATTTTACAAATAAAAGAAAACATGTTTGGATTAGGGATGACAATGAGTCGAGGCGAGGGCGGGTTTGCCATCTTCATCCCCATCCTCATCCCGTATCCATCCCCGAATTTCATTCTCACCCCGTACCCGGCCCAAACCCCGCTTTTTCGGGTTCGGGGAATCCCCAAACCCGTAACTTCGGGGATCAATTTCTCATCTCCGCCCTCATTCCCGTTTCAAAAATATTAATATGGCAAGACGATGATGAATTTAGAGATTTTCTCAAACCAAAACTTATTATTATCTATTATTATTAGAGATAATATTAATAATAATAAGATTATTAATATTTTTAAAAACAATATTATTATTATATTATTAATATTAATAATACTATATATTATTAATATTAATAATACTATTATTTTATTATTGATATTATTTTTGGAACGGGTTCGGGGATTTCAGGGATGGAGATAGTAATCTCATATCCGTCTCGAATTACATCGGAGATTTAAAAAAATCTCCGAACCCGAAAAAATCGGAGATCTCCATCCCCGTTTCGTGATTTTCCCTGCAGGGCCCCAAACCTTCAGGGAAAGTTGTCATCCTTAGTTTGGAGAAAACAAGGTAATAAACTGAAAGGTGTTCATATTTAATAATAATAATAAATACATTAAATTATGGGAAAGAAAATGGATGCAATTATTTTCGGATTTATTTGTGAAGATATTTTGGCCTTTAAAATTTTAAAATAAAATAGTAAAAATAATTAATGGTGGCTCATTTTTTTTTTCTGAATACTTTATAAACTGTCAAATTCTTAATTAGTATTTTTATTACCTAATATTATTTTAAAGATTATAAGTTATTTAGAAAAAATCAATCAAACAGTAAGTGTACTGAAAATTTTTCATGTTTTTTTATAAATTATTTTTAATTTGGTAATTAAATTTTGGATCAACAAATAATGTTCCTAATTTTTGACAAATATTTTTTTTTGGAATTTTTAATTATATGAGAAAATATTTTTCCAAATTATTGTACCAACCAGATTAAATTGAAAGCTATTGAGCCGGCCGTGATAATTGGGGTGGATGATCTCTTAAGAAACGAAAATGAAATGTTTTCATGTGTCATGTTATTGACATTGCTATGTTTGATATGATTGTCTAGGTAAATTGTAAAAGAGAGAAGTTGAATCTTAATAGATAATACTGACTTTATTGGAGACAACACTAGCAACAAAGCAAGAGTAAGACCGATCTCAAGAGACTGACATTAATATCAATGAAGCACAACCCCAAAGCCCCTCTCAAATTCACATGTTTGGTTGTCAAGGTGTAATAACTTTCTCTTATTGGTAGAAAAATCGAAATGTGTTATTTGACCTATTGTACGGTTAAAAATATTAAAGTTGTAATGTTATCAACATCTATAGGTTTTGGTAAAGCGAAAAACACTCGGTCATACAATTAGTAAGAGCTACAATTGGTATCAAAGCTGAGCTCCTAATACGATGTGGTTTAAAGACAAACCAAGCGGAAGCTGGTGTCTGGTGAGCATGTGACACCTAGGACCGAAGAGTGCAGGGAGCGATCACAGGTGCCAAGAGGTTGTATGGACGATGAGCGATCCTGACATACTTTTAGACGAAGAAAAACATGAATGAAACCAATCATACACTGAAATGAGAGGAATGTGTGGTATGAAACTATACAGTTGAGAATGATTTAAAAAGATTTGATAGATACTACTAATATCAACATTGTGAATCTTTTTTTCTAGAGCACATAACTTAAACGCTCGAAAGTTAAGCATGCTTGACTTGGATAAACTCGGAGATGGGTGACCCATGGGAGTTTTCTAAGAGCGTGTGAGTAAGGACATGAACACGCTGGAAAGATTAATGTAATAGCCGAGCTTGGTGTACGGTACGGTTTAAGTTTTCATAAGTTTATTGACTACTTAGTCAAGTTTAGGTATAGTTTGGATGTTAAGAGTTTCGATTTATGACTTATAGTATAGTTGGTGGTAGATGTTGTGTAGTTCGATTGTAGCGTCGTTACGATTAAATTCATGATAAATGGTATATTGATCCAAATGAGGTGAGGCCAATTGGAGTGGTTAGATAAGACATAAGGCTATAACTTTCTTATTTTGAGTTTTGTTCAAATCATTGTGGAAGGTAAGCCAAAAGTGTCCCGAAGTGTGTCGTGTGTTTCGACGTTCCTCCAGTGACACATGTTGGGAGAATGGGCATAACTTTTTACTCAGAAGTCCAAATGATCTGAAATTTTGAGAGAGTCAAGATAAGACATAGATCTACAACTTTGTAGTTTACAACCTTTTCTAATTCGGAGGGGAAGAGGCGTTTCTGAAGCGATCTTTGCAGTGCTTGTGCGCAGAGCACTCGCCCTAGCGGGCATTTTTGCTCGCCCTAGCGAGTCTCGTTCGGGAAAAATGGTTTTTGGCCGTGAGTTCCTCGCCCTAGCGGACAAATATGTCCGCCCTAGCGATCCGCACGGTACAAAAGCGTGTTTTGGGTGATTTTAGGCTTTATAACCGATTGGGACACTCATTTCTCTCATTTCTACTCCTCATGCTCGATTTTTCTCTCCAAGGAAGGCTAGGGTTCCTTCATTTCTTCATTTCCTTCCTTTGATTCTTGCATCTTGTGGTTGATTGTTGAGAGATCAAGGTTTTACTTGGTGCTAGGAAGCTAAGGTAAGCTTTTGGTGTTGGAGATGATATGGGTTTGTTGATTGTGTTGGATTTATGGATTTATTGGTATTGTTGTTGGATTATTGAGATGTTGATGGTGCAATACTTGGTTTATTGTTGTAGGAATTCAACCAAGGGTATAGAATCAAGGTTTCCAAGTGTTGTAAGTGGAATTTCACCCTTTGTGCTCACATGACGTTATATGTATTGTGTTTCAAAGGTTTTAATGTGTTATTCCCTTCATTTGCTTCATGATTATGTATTGTTACATTTGATATATATATTGGAGGCATTTTATGTCTCAATTGTTGAAAAGGGAATACAAGAGATTAATGCTTTCAAAGTGTTTGATGAAATGTCAAAGAGAGAGTTCAAATGTTTTATGGATTGATAGATACATAGTCAGAGATTGCATACAATTAGTTGATCAACGACCATAGGCTTATATCCCTCAGAGTTGTCGATTTATATCGATGGGATACGAGCACCACAGACAGAGTTACTATTGATATCAATCCACCATAGTAAAGAGAAATACCATCTCATTGTTATGCTATTGATATGATATTTATTTCAGAGTTGATGGTATTTATGTTTTTAAAGTCATGTTTTCAGAGTATGATATGTATCATTGCTATGTAAGAGTTCCACTTGCTGAGTTTTATACTCATTTCAGTTATTTTCATGTGATGCAGATAAGAGCGACGGGCCGGGACGTTGATTGTGGGCCGGAGTCATATGCATACCAAAGATGGAAGGAAGAAGTTATTTTGCTAGCATTTTGACATGATCACAAGAATGATATTTTGCTTTTTGTTGTATCATTTTATTGATCATGTGTATACTTTTGAATATTTATGAAATGTATTTTGAATCCTTCTTCCATTTTAAAGAAAATTTTAAATTCCGCTGTTATTTTATTAAAACGGGTCAGAGGTGTCACAATTAACGTTGGCATAGTGAAGTCAGTTGGCTGAGCAAGACGAGAAGGATATCGCTAGAGAGAGGCAGGAGAGGCATCAAGCTATTGTTCAGAGAGGTCAGGCTCGAATCAGAGAGGCAAGGATCGTTTCAAAGGGAAGGGCAAGATGGAATCGAGTCCTAGACCACCGCCAGTTCCAGTTGATCCCGAGAAGCCATTGTGTCCTAAGTGTAGCAGACATCATCGAGGAGAGTGCAGATTTGGCACTCATTCTTGTTATCGTTGTGGCACGGCAGGCCACATTGCTAAAGATTGTCCAAGGGGAGCGAGCAAGGATAAGGTGCAGGGTCGCATCTTTACGATGACCAAGGAAGGTATTAATCATGATTCTTCTGTGATCTCTAGCACTATTTTGATTTCAGACCGAGTAGCTACGACTTTGATTGATACTGGTGCTACTCATTCTTTTATGTCTGAATTGTTTTTGAGATCTTTGGGTATAGTTCCTTCTGTTCTTCCCTTCCAGCTTAGTGTTGTTTTGCCTTCGGGGGACGTGTTGTGCCCAACGTCTATTGTCTATGCATGCCCTGTTCGTATTGAGGAGCGAGTTGTTTTTGCTGATTTGATTGTTATCCCGATGGTTGCCTTTGATGTTATTCTTGGCATGGATTGGCTGTCCACCTATCGTGCTGTTATTGATTGCGTTGCTAAGACGGTAACCTTTGCAGATGATAGCAATAAGGGAGGAGTTCTCACCAGTGCAGGTACTTCGCTGGTCCTTCCTTTTATTTCTTGTCTTGAGGCTGAGAAGTTGATGTGTAGAGGTTGTGATGTATTTCTGGCTTCGATTGTGGATGTGGATAGAATGATTAAGTTGAATATAGATGATATTGATGTTGTGAGGGAGTTTGCTGATGTGTTTGAGGATGATGTGCCGGGTTTGCCGCCGGACAGAGATGTTGAGTTTGTGATTGATCTAGCTCCAGGTACGGTTCCTATTTCTAAGGCTCCGTACCGAATGGCCCCTACCGAGATGAAGGAGTTGAAGACGCAGTTGCAGGATCTTTTAGACAAGGGTTTCATTCGTCCGAGTTCTTCGCCTTGGGGAGCTCCGGTTCTGTTTGTCAAGAAGAAGGATGGATCTTTGCGGCTGTGTATCGACTATAGAGAGCTCAACAAAGTGACTGTCAAGAACAAGTATCCGTTGCCACGGATTGATGATCTATTTGACCAACTTCATGGTGCCACTGTATTTTCGAAGATTGACCTTCGGTCTGGCTATTATCAGTTGAAGGTTAGGGAGTCTGATGTCCCTAAGACAGCGTTCCGGACCAGGTATGGTCACTATGAGTTTCTTGTGATGTCTTTTGGTCTGACCAATGCTCCTTCAGTCTTCATGGACTTGATGAATCGTGTGTTCAAGCCCTATCTGGATAGCTTTGTCATTGTCTTCATCGACGACATCTTGATCTATTCCAAGACCAGAGAGCTTCATGCAGAGCATCTCAGAGTTGTTCTCCGATTGTTGAGAGAGAAGAGGTTGTTTGCCAAGTTGAAGAAGTGTGAATTCTGGTTGGAGCAGATTTCTTTTCTAGGCCATGTCGTTTCGAAAGATGGTATTGCTGTAGATCCGTTGAAGATAGAGGCAGTTCAGAAGTGGCCTATTCCTACTACTGTTTCTGAGGTACGCAGTTTCCTTGGTTTGGCAGGCTATTATCGTCGTTTCATTTCAGATTTCTCCAAGATTGCCTTGCCATTGACCAATTTGACGAGGAAGACTGTGAAGTTCGAGTGGTCCATTGATTGCCAGAGTGCATTCCAAGAGTTGAAGGACAGGCTGACGACAGCTCCTATTCTTTCTCTACCCAGTGGTTCAGAGGATTTTGTTGTCTATACCGACGCGTCTAAGAAGGGTCTCAGTGCAGTGTTGATGCAGCGAGGTAAGGTTATTGCCTATGCTTCTCGCCAGTTGAAAGACTATGAGAAGAATTATCCGACTCATGATTTGGAGCTAGCAGCTGTGGTTTTCGCCTTGAAGATTTGGAGACATTATTTGTATGGCGAAAAGTGTGAGATCTTCACAGACCACAAGAGTTTGAAGTATCTGTTTTCCCAGAAAGAGCTCAACATGCGGCAGAGGAGGTGGTTAGAGCTTGTCAAAGATTATGATGTGACTATCAGTTACCACCCAGGGAAGGCGAATGTAGTCGCTGATGCTTTGAGTCATAAGTCGAGTGCTTCCTTGAGTTCTTTGATTCAGAAGTCGTTGTTGATGGATTTGCAGCGAGAGGAGATTTCTTTGGTGATTCCGGGAACCATTGCCCGCTTTTCAGCGTTGGTCATTCGGGCTACTTTGACGGACAGGATCCGTAGATAGCAGGCTACTGATTTGCAGTTGTTAGAGTTGAGAGCTAGAGCTGAGGAGAGGGGTAACTCAGAGTTTGCGATGAATGGAGACGGTTTGGTGACTTTCAGAGGCCGTATTTGCGTTCCTATTGGCGATGATATTCGGCGAGACGTCTTGGCAGAGGCCCATACCGCGCCATATTCGATACATCCAGGCAGCACCAAGATGTATCAGGATCTTCGTCGACTTTACTGGTGGCCAGGTATGAAGAAAGATATTGCTATGTTCATTTCTCAGTGCCTAACTTGTCAGCAGGTGAAGATTGAGCATCAGAGGCCTGCTGGGACATTGCTATCTTTGCCGATTCCTCAGTGGAAGTGGGAGCATATTACGATGGATTTCGTGACTGGTCTTCCCAGGACGCAGAAAGGTTATAACTCCATTTGGGTTATTGTTGATCGGTTGACCAAGTCAGCGCATTTTCTCCCAGTCAAGATGACGTACTCCATGAACCAGTATGCCGAGGATTACATAGCAGAAATTGTTAGACTTCACGGTGTCCCTGTGTCGATTGTGTCTGATCGTGACCCTAGATTTACCTCAGAGTTTTGGAAGAGTTTGCATAGAGCTATGGGTTCACGGTTAGCTTTCAGTACAGCTTATCACCCTCAGAGCGACGGTCAGTCAGAGAGAGTCATTCAGATTCTTGAGGATATGCTCAGAGCTTGTACTATTGATTATTCTGGTAGCTGGGATGCTAAATTGCCACTTGTGGAGTTCACGTACAACAATAGCTACCAGGCGTCGATTGGGATGGCACCGTATGAAGCACTCTATGGCAGGAAGTGTAGATCTCCCTTGTATTGGGATGAGATTGGTGAGAGAAAGATGTTGGGTCCAGAGTTGGTCCAACAGACAGCCGATGTTGTTGCTGTTATCCGTGAGAGGATGAAAACTGCGCAGTCGAGACAGAAGAGCTATGCGGATGTTCGTCGTAGGCCTTTGCAGTTTGAGGTTGGCGATCACGTGTTTCTAAAGATAGCACCTCTCAAGGGTGTGATGCGATTTGGCAAGAAGGGCAAGTTGAGTCCAAGATTTATTGGTCCTTTTGAGATCTTGGACAGAGTTGGTGATCGAGCCTACAGGTTAGCCCTACCGCCAGATCTTGACAGAGTCCATAATGTTTTTCACGTATCGATGCTCAGGAAGTATATTGCGAATCCTTCCCATGTTCTTCGCCACGAGCCATTGGACTTGACGCCGAATTTGACGTACCAAGAGATTCCGGTTCAGATTCTGGATCGCACAGTTAGAGTTTTGAGGAACAAAGAGATCGGCATCGTTAAAGTTCTTTGGAGGAACCATTTGATCGAAGAGGCTACGTGGGAACCGGAGGATGAGATGAGAGAGAGATATCCTGAGTTGTTCGTGCAGTGACATCAATTTCGAGGACGAAATTCCTCTAAGGAGGGGAGATTGTAATAGCCGAGCTTGGTGTACGGTACGGTTTAAGTTTTCATAAGTTTATTGACTACTTAGTCAAGTTTAGGTATAGTTTGGATGTTAAGAGTTTCGATTTATGACTTATAGTATAGTTGGTGGTAGATGTTGTGTAGTTCGATTGTAGCGTCGTTACGATTAAATTCATGATAAATGGTATATTGATCCAAATGAGGTGAGGCCAATTGGAGTGGTTAGATAAGACATAAGGCTATAAGTTTCTTATTTTGAGTTTTGTTCAAATCATTGTGGAAGGTAAGCCAAAAGTGTCCCGAAGTGTGTCGTGTGTTTCGACGTTCCTCTAGTGACACATGTTGGGAGAATGGGCATAACCTTTTACTCAGAAGTCCAAATGATCTGAAATTTTGAGGGAGTCAAGATAAGACATAGATCTACAACTTTGTAGTTTACAACTTTTTCTAATTCGGAGGAGAAGAGGCGTTTCTGAAGCGATCTTTGCAGTGCTTGTGCGCAGAGCACTCGCCCTAGCGAGCATTTTTGCTCGCCCTAGCGAGTCTCGTTCGGGAAAAATGGTTTTTGGCCGTGAGTTCCTCGCCCTAGCGGACAAATATGTCCGCCCTAGCGATCCGCACGGTACAAAAGCGTGTTTTGGGTGATTTTAGGCTTTATAACCGATTGGGACACTCATTTCTCTCATTTCTACTCCTCATGCTCGATTTTTCTCTCCAAGGAAGGCTAGGGTTCCTTCATTTCTTCATTTCCTTCCTTTGATTCTTGCATCTTGTGGTTGATTGTTGAGAGATCAAGGTTTTACTTGGTGCTAGGAAGCTAAGGTAAGCTTTTGGTGTTGGAGATGATATGGGTTTGTTGATTGTGTTGGATTTATGGATTTATTGGTATTGTTGTTGGATTATTGAGATGTTGATGGTGCAATACTTGGTTTATTGTTGTAGGAATTCAACCAAGGGTATAGAATCAAGGTTTCCAAGTGTTGTAAGTGGAATTTCACCCTTTGTGCTCACATGACGTTATATGTATTGTGTTTCAAAGGTTTTAATGTGTTATTCCCTTCATTTGCTTCATGATTATGTATTGTTACATTTGATATATATATTGGAGGCATTTTATGCTCAATTGTTGAAAAGGGAATACAAGAGATTAATGCTTTCAAAGTGTTTGATGAAATGTCAAAGAGAGAGTTCAAATGTTTTATGGATTGATAGATACATAGTCAGAGATTGCATGCAATTAGTTGATCAACGACCATAGGCTTATATCCCTCAGAGTTGTCGATTTATATCGATGGGATACGAGCACCACAGACAGAGTTACTATTGATATCAATCCACCATAGTAAAGAGAAATATCATCTCATTGTTATGCTATTGATATGATATTTATTTCAGAGTTGATGGTATTTATGTTTTTAAAGTCATGTTTTCAGAGTATGATATGTATCATTGCTATGTAAGAGTTCCACTTGCTGAGTTTTATACTCATTTCAGTTATTTTCATGTGATGCAGATAAGAGCGACGGGCCGGGACGTTGATTGTGGGCCGGAGTCATATGCATACCAAAGATGGAAGGAAGAAGTTATTTTGCTAGCATTTTGACATGATCACAAGAATGATATTTTGCTTTTTGTTGTATCATTTTATTGATCATGTGTATACTTTTGAATATTTATGAAATGTATTTTGAATCCTTCTTCCATTTTAAAGAAAATTTTAAATTTCGCTGTTATTTTATTAAAACGGGTCAGAGGTGTCACGATTAACGTTGGCATAGTGAAGTCAGTCGTTGAATCAAGTTGTTACACAATTGGTATCAGAATTAATGTCATGAATTCGATTTTCATTGATTGCAAAAGAATGCAATTATTGATAGATTAATTGTTGAGATGCAATAATTACCTCTGCTCGATACAATAATCGAAACGTGATGTTTGAGAAAAATCAATTTTTAGCTCGAACGGTTTTTAGGTGAACTCAACCTTCTCTGATCCATTCCACACATGTTGTACGATTTAAAATATTAGAGTTGTACTGTTTCCATGAACTATAACTATTGATAAAACGGCGAACGCTCGGTCTTAAAAAAAACAATTTAGACCCAAAGCCGAAAACATATTTGTGAATTTAAATTTAAAATGCTCATGATATATATTTTTTCGAATAAGTGGTTATATTTTTTGAATCTAATTAGTTGAAACTTGAAATGAATGTTCATAATTATTTAATTCGGTTGAAATTTGGGACAATACCAGACACATACAAAATCTCTCTTTGTTAAAAACGACCATACAAAACATATTACTACTGAAAAACGACAAGATTATGGCAAAATTAAACAAATATGACAACTACGTGCAATTAAAAAGAAAAACGTAAGAGTTATACGAAAATTTTGGAATCAAACGTCCTTTTTTTTTTTTGTTTTTATGGAGAAATCTTTAACAAAATATAGCTTTTTAGGAATGATATATCGTTTCGACGAAATTTATACTTGAGAAACCATCCATCTTCATATCTACTTTAAGTTCTTTTAGACTGATAGATTTAAAGTTAGGAATTGAATTTCAAATTCATGATAATAAATTCATTGTTTTGTTTGAGAAAATTCACTTAACAATGGATTTGATATCTCGATTAATTATTTTTTGAATATTTATGACAAATTTGAAATCAACAGCAACATAATTATTTTAAATTCAAATCTCTCAATTCAAAAACTAACCTTAATTTATTTCCTCTTTTCTGGCCTAAAATATACAGGGAGAGTCTAGTCGTATTGCAATCGGATTGGACTAAGCCCAAATATCCTTTTACTGGCAGTAGCAAAACTGACTATATTTTCTTTTAAAAAAATACCTAAAAAATGACCTCCATTAGTTATATAAAAATATTTATATCGATATTTTCTGATTTAAGCATAAATAATTAGAATAGGTTTTTTGTGAGACGGTCTCACAAATCTTTATCTGTGAGATGAGTCAACCCTACCGATATTCATAATAAAAAGTAATACTCTTAGCATAAAAAGTAATATTTTTTTATGGATGACCCAAATAAGAGATCTGTATCATAAATACGACCCGTGAGACTGTCTCACACAATTTTTTGCCAACTATTTATTACACGCTTGGGATTAATGTATTTTAATCAACAAAATGGTGACGAGCAAAAATAAAAATAAAAATTCAGGAAGTGTGGACTAAAAATTAAATTAGATAGATCCAGTTAAATTATGCAAGCACATCAAACATAGCACATCAAGCCCTATCAATTTAAACTAATCAAGAGATGTTGAAAGAGAGAAGATCGTGGGAAGAAAGAGAGAAAAATCTTAGGATAAGAAGAACGTGGATTATGGGGGAGTGGAAGAAATCGTACCGCACAATGAAGAAAAGGAAGGAATCAGCCAACAAAAAAAAAAAAACAGAACACACGTTGCAAAAAATCCAGGCAACTCCCTGCAGAATTCTCATAGATTTAGTCAAGCTTTTTTATGTTTTTTCAGTCATATTTTAGCATTCTCGTACACATTCTAGCACTATTTTGTTATATTTTCCATGTTTTTGTGTTTTCCTATTGATTTGTTGATACACAATAATGTAGTGAGTTTATTTCATCAAGTTCTATTGTCTTTTCTTTCGTTTTGACATTGTAACGAACGGTCAAATTTAGTATTCATAATCGTCGTGATTTTTAGAAGTTAGATTTTCATCGTTTTTACAGAAATTGATGCATCTTTGCACCTGTCACACCCACAAATCAAATATAGTGCAAACAGGAAGATAAAAAACTTTTTTTTAAAAAAGAATTGAACGAGGAGCTGTATGAAGTGAAAATCTCATGTAAAGTTATGTAGAATGTCAATGTTTTCCCGATTTTCAAATCGTATATTAGTTTTACAATTTTGAGCTTAATTAATGTCAATTTCTTGGAGTGTACTTATGAAGCTTATTTCCCTTTAATTATTTTAAACAGGAAATATAACCACTCTTCCCATAATTATCAGCCAAAATTTGTTAATAAGAAGAGACTCCTCGTTCGATCTTCATTTAAGGTTTGACTATGAAATTGGGTTCAACATTATCTTCAGATATAACAAACGCATTAATTTGTTTTATCTTTTGCCAAAGAAATTCCCATAGTCCTATGACTGAGTCTCATGTGAGACCGTCTCACGGATCTTAATCTGTGAGACATGTCAACCTTATCCATATTCACAATAAAAAGTAATACTCTTAGCATAAAAAATAATATTTTTTCATAGATGACTCAAATAAGAGATCCGTCTCATAAATACGACTTGTGAGACCGTCTCATACAAATTTTTACTTAGTCTTATATACAACGCATTCGAAAATATTAAAAAAAATAATGTGAGATTACTCATAAATATCTTTTTCTTTGGTCAATGATTGTCGTTAGATTTGTAAGAAAAATAATGAATTAGTGACATCAATGGATTCCCTCAAATTACATAGAAATGAAATTTAAATGTTCATTTCCTCAAATTTCGAATTGGGATATGGACCAAAAATATTTTGAGAATGTTGGGTCAAACAATTTATTTAATATAAAGAAAGATCTTTAATGATCAAGTTCTTTTTACTTTTTCCTAAAATAATTCTCACTCTTTTTTAACTTTCAATGCTGTCGTAAACGGAAAATATTAATTATTGAGGTATAATAATTATTTATATTAAATAGAACGATCGAATGATAAAAATTTGAACTGTTGTACAATTTAAAAATTTTGAATTATACAATTATCATTAATTATATATTTTGATAAATCGACGAGAACTTGATTTTACGTTAATAAGTCTCTAAAAAAGTTTTTTAAAATAAAATAAACCATCATTCATATAATTTACTTTCAATTTTTTTTAATTTTCTACATTTTAATCTGAATTATTAAACCATTTGAATGTTAATTAAATAGAGAAAGAATTGAAGCAAAGCTTCTTCATTAAAGATTACAAATAAATTAAACCACATATATAATCAGTCCCATAAAACATGTACTAAAAATAAAAGAATAAAATACAATATATTGTGAAACAAATCCTAGGAAGCAAAATCCGGGACCACTCACGCCACCAATGCGACGGCCAAGATGACACCGGCGGCGGCCGACGCGAATCCTAGGCCGTTGGTCACGGCACTGCTTTTGGCTGGCTCTGGAGCGTCTCCGGAGGACGGAGGCAATGCAGGAGATGTCGAGGGAGAAGCACCACTGGAGGGGACTGCCGGAGGAGGAGAGGGCGGCGAGATAATGGGAGCAGGGGAAGGAGGAGAAGCCAGAGGCGGCGTGGAGGGGGACTTTTTCGGAGCAGATACAGGGGAGGAGGCCGGTGCGGGGCTCGGCGGTTCTGTGGCGGCGGGAGACGGTGCTGGCGCGGGGGAGGGAGATCTCGCGGCAACGAAACCGACGAAGACCGCCACCACGAAGAGGGAGAAAACCCTAGAAACCGCCATTGGAGATGGAGAGAGCTTGGGACGAACGCGAAGTCGCAAAAGGAATCTAGTGAGAGAAAGGGAAAGGTTTTAGAGAGAGGAAGTGCGCTGTGTGAGTACGAGGAAAGGCTTGACATGGATATTTATAGGAGGAGTTTCAGGAGTCTTACACGTTGTGAGATTTTCTTATCATATTGACCGTCGGATTGTAGATGGACGGTGTAGATGTGATTAAAGTTATTTTTTAAGACAAATTATATGGGAAAGTGATTAATAAATAAATTTCCCATTTTTGTGTAAAAAAACGACACGGTTTTGTAATAGCTGTAAAACGCTTTTATAATTAAGGCTTTCCCATTTTGTTTGGATTAAAGTGTTTAAGGGAAACCGCGTGCCATATATAATTTGATTACAGCAATACTTACAAGTTACAACACAAATTCTATTCCTCAAACACATATATATATTTTAAAGAAATATCAGAATATGATGATAAGCATAATCTATATGATGGTTATGGCGCTCAGATAGCGTGTTATCACGTTCCCTATATTTGAACGTCATTATCGTATTTTATGAGATATATTTCTTATTTGGATCATTTATGAAAAATTATTAATTTTTTTGTTAAGAGTATTACTTTTTATTGTGAATATCGATAGGGTTGACCCGTTTCACAGATAAAGATTCGTGAGACCATCTCACAAGTGACATACTCAAAAAATAATGCATAGATTTAGAAGATCAGTCACTCATTCTAAATGATTAAGAATTATAGCTTCAAGTACGATTCCGCTACCATTTATTTAATTTTTTTATGATTTAACATTATAACTTTTGGGCTTTTATATGGTTATTCTCCAACATAACTTTATATACATTATGTTAATCAGTTCTCTCCAATATGCGAATGGTTGACTTTCAAGGTTCTAAAAAGCGGGTGAGGTGTGAAAAAAGCGTTATGATGAAACTTCGACTTTAAATAAATTTATTATGAGATTTAAGCGTGAAATATTATTTATAAAGTTTTTTTTTTATAATTTAAGTCAATTATAAATTAAATAATGCATAAGCATACAAATTTTTAATAATAACAGCATAAATTTACAAGTTATAAAAAACATAAGCCTCAAAATAATAAATTTTATAGAATAAAACTTCATCGTTGTCGGGTCAAAAGAGGTCTCTTCGTCGCAAAGAACTGAAGGTTTCGGGACAATTTTTTTTTCAATGCCTTTAATTTTTCTTTAAAAAATTACATTATTGAATATTTAATCTTTAAAATAAGATTTATAAAAAAATAGAAAAATATTAGCTTAAAATTTTATCTAACAAAGGTGCTTTTAACGTATTTTACATGCACAATATTATCAATCAAAATTCGACTATTTTTAGGGGTGTCAAAATTAGACTCGAACAATCACGGTTCAACCCAAAAAAAAAAAGTTTGAGTTTGGGATTTTCGGGTTCGGATCAGATCGGGTTGGATCCGATAACTGACCAGAAAAAATGATCAGGTTGTGTTGGGTTTTTTTTAAAAAAATATATAATTAATTAATATTGCCTACATTTTTTTATATATATTTAATGTCTGAAAAAATATTTATTGTATATTTATATCATAATTTTTCATAATTTAATATTTATTTTGAATATTTTTTATTTTTAAAATAATTGTTTATTTGATTTAGTAAATATACTTTAATTTTCTACGATTAGATTTTCAAATTTAAATCATATATATGAGAGAGTTTTTGTTATTAAGTGTTTAAATTAAAATATTATTATTATTATTATTATTATTATTATTATTATTATTATTATTATTATTATTATTATTTTGAATTTTATTTAATTTTCTTTAAAAAATTCAAAATCGGTTTATACGGGTTGATGAGTTGATCGGGTTGATTCGGGTTCACGTTCTGGTTAAGAGTTTTAGGTTGGGTACGAGTTGAGCAATTTTTAAATAGTACTACTGCTCAACCCGACCCGACCCACCCGAATTGACAACCCAAACTGTTTTTTTTACGTTGTTGCGCTAATGTTACGTTTTTCCTCAAATTTTACGTTTTTCACGGTTTTTAAAATACTAAAATTATATTTTATATGTAAGTTGTTGTGTTATTGTTTAATCTCATGAGCAAAGCTGTAAGGCCCGAGAAGTTGATTACCGTAATCTGAAATGATTTGGGTATATTTACCGTAATCTGAGATTAATCTGAAATGATTTATTGATTAATTGATGTAATATAGACGGAACGGATAAGATAGGAAAAGACGGGAAAAGACGCGAAATATATGTGTGAGAGTGTGCATTCGTGCACATGCGCGATGAGATGCGCGAGTCATGCGCCGAACGTCAAGAGAGCTGGGCGCATATGCGCCGGATGGTGCGCGCATATGCGCGAGGGACCATGTGCTGAGACAGTAGGTCTCGCGCATATGCGCGGTGTCAGTGCGCGCATATGCGCGAGCACTCCAGTAGCCAAGGAGACGGAACAGAGCATTACGCGCACATGCGCGACGTAATCCGCGCACCTGCGCGAGATAGGCAGAAAGTGTGGCGCATCTGCGCGGGGTAGAGTCGCGCATATGCGCGGGTGGATAAATGTGGAAGGCCGAACCTTCGGCGCATATGCGCGGCATTATGGGCGCATATGCGCCAGTCATGCAGCACGTAAACTCGCCACTTGTTTGTATGGGGCGACGTGTGTATATATATATATATACATATATATATATATATATATATATATATATATATATATATACACACACATACAAACGTAAATGATCAGAAAAAGGAAACGAATAGCTGGGGAAAAGCTTTAAAACTTCTTCGACACTTATTTTGCGATTTACAAGCGAACGTCTGTTTGATTTTGAATCCGACTTCAGTACCGAGTGCCTAGCGACGACAGCCACAACTAGACGTAAGTTTTGTTACGTTTAGACGTGATTTGAATTTATGATATTGTCAGGATTGAATATGAATCAGATATAGTGTTTCGGCTACAGTAGACATAGTATATTTGAAGTCAGATTGAAGAACAGACTGTTTCTGTAATTGTTATGATTTTCGGAATCGATTTGACTGAGATGCGATATCAGATTTGTATTGTGACTGAGATTATGAATTGTACTGATATTGATTATGAGTTCTGGTATTATATCTGTGATGTTTGGATTGACGGGGTTATCGAGACAATATTGTTATGTCGTCGAAACATCAGTTGATTGATATTGATCAGATTCGGTATTAATTTAGAGGATGTTACGATACCGTATGTCGATTGACATAGATCAGATTGTATTGTAATTTGAATATTGATCAGAACATGTATTGAATTGAGTTGTTTATTGATATTATATATGTTCGGTATTGTTATTATCAGATTGAGAATGGACAGAGTTGAATTCGGGACTTCGTCTTCGTCAGAGCGGGAAGATAAAGGTATAAGTCAATGTGTATTGGGAGATCGACTTGAGTCGGTTTAGACTTGAGTTTCCCTAAATCACATACTTTATTTTACTGCATTGATATTTGCATGTATTTGATTGATATACTTGTTCTCTTGATATATAGATAGAAGGTATCAGATTACTTGTTCTCTTGATACATAGACAACAAGTATTAGTCGAGTAATCTTGTAACAGAAGTGCCTGATAGTGGTGGGATCGCCACGAGCACATTGCACGATGTTACAAGATAGTCTATTGGTGTAGTGCCATAGTCTGGCACCGGAGGATTGGCTATCGATGTGGATAGAATTGGGTTTCTTCTATTACTATTGATCGATATCGTATCGGTGTGGATAGAATTGGAGCTTCTTCTATTACTGGTGATCGATATTATATCGGTGTGGATAGAATGAGAGTTCCTTCTATTACTGGTGATCGATACCATATCGGTGTGGATAGAATCAGGCCTTTTTCTATTTCTGGTGATCGATACCCTATCGATGTTGATAGAATTGGTATTTCTTCTATTACTGTTGATCGATATGGAATGCCAACTTCTGGAAACCGGGATCCCTAGACTAGGATTGAGTCTAGTCTAAATTGTGTAGCTACGAGTATTGTCGACAGTTTGATATTAGTTATGTTTTTGATTTTGATACATATTGTTGTTACCTGTTACATGCTTTATATTTGTTTATATGATTGCATGTTTCGTTGATTTATACTGGGATTTATTCTCACCGGAGTTATCCGGCTGTTGTCTTGTTTGTATGTGTACTTGACAACAGGTGGGACAGGTTCAGGGTCCAGGAGATGAGGAGAGATCGTGATTAGAGTGGAGGCTCCGGACTTGGATTAGAGATAGGGTTTGGACACTTGACATTATATGTTAAACCTTAGTTGAATAAATGTATATGGTACAGGACTAGTACTTTTATATACTAAGATGTATATATGTGTTTATGTCACTACATTCCGCATTATTTAAAAAAAAATAAAATAAAATTTAGACCCTGTTTAGTATAATTGATTAATTAGTCCCAATGATGATTAATAACATGATTAACATCCGGGTCCCCACAACAGGTGGTATCAGAGCTGTAGGTCCTTGAACTGTAGGTTCCTTAGCACTGAGATAGAAGAGAGTGAGCAGGATAAAATGAGTTTCTTTCCTTGCATGTGATTGCTAGCATTGTGTTATGTGTTAGTGCTTGAAGTTATATGGCACATAGTGGAATATAATGTTGAAATTACATTGTATATTCTAAGATTTCAGTATGTTTTTACTGTTTATTAAGCTACATGTTACCTGAATATCTGAGTTGATTCGGTAATATGTATTATTTGAAACTGGATCAGAACCAATTCTTGATCAGAGGTAAGCTGATAAGGATTGGGATTGAGACGGATTTGTCTCCTGTTACTACTAACATCTGTGATTATCAGATATTCCTCCTAGAAGAGTTCCAGAAAGGGGTAGTACTTCGTCTGATCAGATAGATGTATCAGAAACTCAGATGGAAATAAAGTTAAAAGAGTTTCAGTTATTTCAGCCGCCGATTCTGAGTGGTATCGAAACGTCGGAGGATTGTGAGAACTGGTTTGATGACATAGAAATACTGTTCGATTTACTTGATTGTACAGATGAACAGAGAGTTAAAATGGTGCCTAACCAGTTACGAGAAGCCGCCAGGAGTTGGTGGATTACAAGTAAAAGAATGTTAGAACAGAGAGGTACAGTGATTTCGTGGGAAATATTCAGAACTGAATTTTATCGAAGATTTTTCTCAGTGTCGTACCGAGAGGACAAGAAAGCAGAATTTGAGAATTTGAGGCAAGGTCAACTGAGTATTGAAGAATATGTCGCTAAATTCTCTACTCTACTGTGTTTTGCTCCTCATGTAGCTGGGAATGATGAAGCTGTAACGGCTCAGTTCATCAGAGGATTGAACTCAGAGATAGTTGCATTGATGAATATACAGCGACCTTACCATTTTGATGATGCCTTGAGTAGAGCGAAGAGAGCAGAGACGAGTCTGATTAGACAACTAGGAAGGTGGTGTGCGATGCAACCCCATACACAGCAATCCCCTCACAGATTTGATAGTGGCAGTACGAGTGGGAAGCAGGAGTTGCTGAAAGCTTGAAAGAAACGGTTTAAGAAAGTGGGAAGCGGACCGAGTGGTTCATCTAGCTCCAGTGGTTCTAGCCCGAGTTACACCGGAGTTTATTGTAGAACTTGTGGAGGAAGGCATCCAACAGAGCAATGCCGAGGTGTACTTGGTAGTTGTCATGTTTGTCGACAACCAGGACACTTTGGTAAAGTCTGTCCACAGAGAGGTTCCCGAAGATTTCAGGGAGCAGAATCATCTGGTTGTAGTGATCGAGGAACAGACCCAGGACACACGTGATGATATAGAGACAGATACTAATCTTTTGTGATTATGTTGCATATGTATTGATATGTACTAATGCATTTCCCTACGATTATCTTTGACTGAGTTGCATTGATATATGTTATACCAGTTGAGTCTGTATTACTGTAGTATTGATCCTTGTACCTTTTTGGGAGAGGAAGTGATATCAGTGAATTCTGTGATATATTGTATACTACAGTAAGATGAGAATGAGATTGAATTAAATCATGTTGTACTTGTGTTGTCTGATTTTGACCGCATTATTGATATTGATATGCTAACAAGTACAGAGAGGTTGTAATTTCTTGCCAAGAAATGGTAAGATTCAGATTTGAAATGACTGGAGAACGATTGATATACGATAAGGATTCTCGATTTTGAATTCCTTGATATCTATTTTATTTATGATTCGATTATTATCGAAAGGAATGGAGTTGGACCTTATACATTCAGTTGATTATTGAAAACTGAGTGTAGTATGAATTGATTTGTTAGTAGCATGAGATTTGCTATAATCTTCCAGATTCAGATGTTAGATTTGTTTCGTATCAGGGAGATTAATTACAGCCTTGATTCGATACAGGTAATGTTTTTATTTTAGAATTTTGAACAGAATGAAACTGATTGAATTGAGAAAATTGAAATATCAGTAAAACGATTTGCTGCCTGAAGAATTAGAGTTACATCTGATTACATGTTTCTCTATGATATATTTCAGTTCTGTTATGGATTAATAAATCATGTGTTCAGATATATTCGAATGATTTTGTGCCGTTTATCTATGATATTTTGATATACTCGTGGCATATTACTGAGTAAATCGAATATCTGGTATTGAATGATTTGAAAGCTGGAAATTATTATATACCGGAATTGTTCATATGAATCTTGATTTGAAACAGATTATATTCAGAATATGTGATATTCGAATGTGGTATATTGATTGATATGAATACAGCTGGGGTAGTGATCACTGACTGTGGAAGACACCGATATCAGAAATTTATATGTGCATGAGTATGGCAGATTAGTAAATCCGACTGTTGTTTTGTAATTGCTTGAGAATTGTATTGTTCTAAAACAGTATTTGAGACAGAGTATATTGTTTGGGGGACATTACATTCGAAGATATTATAGCAGGAGATCTAAACAACGTTGAAGATGTAATCGGTTAGTCAGAATCGTCAGTATTATCAGGAATTGGTTTATATCTGAATCTGAGCTGATATTTCTGTTATTCTGAATCCATATTTGATATTGATTGTTACGAACCGTTGAGATTATATACAGTTCAAGCCAAATCAGAGCTAATTTTGAAAAATACAGCAGTTCAGAAGTTTGACAGGTCTGTTCAGAACTTGATTTCGATAGTCAGAACAGTGTGTTAGTCAGAATACCAGGTAGGTAATGCTTTATTTTATATAATTAACTGTTTTGTTTGTGCCAGATACTTCGAATCTGAAATGATAGATATTTGTTAGAAGCGCACAGTAGTCAATTCAGTATTTTTGCTGGTAATAGAGAAGATAGGTTAATTCGAACGGACAGTTTTGATATAAACAAATGAAAGCAGCTATGTCAGAATGTGCATTGAAATGTCTGAATCGCTGACAGATGAAGACAGGAAAATAAAAACCAGGAGATGAGTTATCTAGATTATCGGTTCTTGAATAGAAATGGGAGTGCATTTCTATAGATTGTGTGATGATACTATTGAAATCCTGACAAGACTGTGCTGTGATGTGATTATGACTGACAGATTTCTCGAATCTGCCTCTATTATGTTGTACAGGAAGATGTACAGACATGATCAGATGACCGAGATTTGGGTAAGAAAAAGGATTGGATTGTATTGAATGCCAAAAGTTGATTATATCATACTATGATTTTTGATTGATTCTGTACTTTTGGCAGAGTATACAATAAACTCTTTTATCTATTGTCTATAGATCGATGAATAGTCGGAGCGAACTATCCCGATACTGGAGGATATCCAGTAACTGAAGTGCTGGATTCTAGCACTATTTGACATGATTGATTGTCAGTTATGAATTATCGTACAACGAGTGCTATCAGATGAGTATTGAAATGACATCATTTGAGATGTTGTACAGTTCGAACTATCAATTCCCGTTGTATGGGGATTTATATCTCGATGATATCTGAAATAGAATCTAATGGAATCAGAAACAAATGAAGATAACTTGAAAGTTGACTTTAAACCAGCCAACGTCGGACGATGACTGTTGGTATTTAAGGTTGAAGAATGAATATATTCTTGACTGAGATAAACAGATTTTATAACAACTGATTGTTATGGTTTGTTATGAACTGTTGATTGGTACATACGGATGTTGTATAGCTATTGTTCGGAGATTGATTCTGTCACGAGTGATCTCGTTGATATGAGATTATTTAAGTTTATGTATATCTCCTTCTTGTATCCGATTTGGGATCAGATATGATTATCTGTATTCCACGAATGGATTGCTTATGATTTCGGGGACGAAACCGTATCTTAGAGGGGGAGAAATGTAAGGCCCGGGAAGTTGATTACCGTAATCTGAAATGATTTGGGTATATTTACCGTAATCTGAGACTAATCTGAAATGATTTATTGATTAATTGATGTAATATAGACGGAACGGATTAGATAGGAAAAGACGGGAAAAGACGCGAAATATATGTGTGAGAATGTGCATTCGCGCACATGCGCGATGAGATGCGCCAGTCATGCGCCGAACTTCCAGAGAGCTGGGCGCATATGCGCCGGATGGTGCGCGCATATGCGCGAGGGACCATGTGCTGAGAGAGTAGGTCTCGCGCATATGCGCAGTGTCAGTGCGCGCATATGCGTGAGCACTCCAATAGCCAAGGAGACGGAAAAGAGCATTACGTGCACATGCGCGACGTAAGCCGCACACCTACGCGAGATAGGCACAAAATGTGGCGCATATGCGCGGGGTAGAGTCGCGCATATGCGCGGGTGGATAAATGTGGAAGGCCGAACCTTCGGCGCATATGCGCGGCATTATGGGCGCATATGCGCCAGTCATGCAGCACGTAAACTCGCCACTTGTTTGTATGGGGCGACGTGTGTGTATATATATATACATACAAACGTAAATTATCAGAAAAAGGAAACGAATAGCTGGGGAAAAGCTTTAAAACTTCTTCGACACTTATTTTGCGATTTACAAGCGAACCGTCTGTTGGATTTTGAATCCGACTTCAGTACCGAGTGCCTAGCGACGACATCTACAACTAGACGTAAGTTTTGTTACGTTTAGACGTGATTTGAATTTATGATATTGTCAGAATTGAATATGAATCAGATATAGTGTTTCGGCTACAGTAGACATTGTATATTTGAAGTCAGATTGAAGAACAGACTGTTTCTGTAATTGTTATGATTTTCGGAATCGATTGGACTGAGATACGATATCAGATTTGTATTGTGACTGAGATTATGAATTGTACTGATATTGATTATGAGTTCTGGTATTATATCTGTGATGTTTGGATTGACGGGGTTATCGAGACAATATTGTTATGCCGTCGAAACATCAGTTGATTGATATTGATCAGATTCGGTATTAATTTAGAGGATGTTACGATACCGTATGTCGATTGACATAGATCAGATTGTTGTAATTTGAATATTGATCAGAACATGTATTGAATTGAGTTGTTTATTGATATTATATCTGTTCGGTATTGTTATTACCAGATTGAGAATGGACAGAGTTGAATTCGGGACTTCGTCTTCGTCAGAGCGGGAAGATAAAGGTATAAGTCAATGTGTATTGGGAGATCGACTTGAGTCGGTTCAGACTTGAGTTTCCCTAAATCACATACTTTATTTTACTGCATTGATATTTGCATGTATTTGATTGATATACTTGTTCTCTTGATATATAGATAGAAGGTATCAGATTACTTGTTCTCTTGATACATAGACAACAAGTATTAGTCGAGTAATCTTGTAACAGAAGTGCCTGATAGTGGTGGGATCGCCACGAGCACATTGCACGATGTTACAAGATAGTCTATTGGTGTAGTGCCATAGTCTGTCACCGGAGGATTGACTATCGATGTGGATAGAATTGGGTTTCTTCTATTACTGTTGATCGATATCATATCGGTGTGGATAGAATTGGAGCTTCTTCTATTACTGGTGATCGATATTATATCGGTGTGGATAGAATGAGAGTTCCTTCTATTACTGGTGATCGATACCATATCGGTGTGGATAGAATCAGACCTTTTTCTATTTCTGGTGATCGATACCCTATCGATGTGGATAGAATTGGTATTTCTTCTATTACTGTTGATCGATATGGAATGCCAACTTCTGGAAACCGGGATCCCTAGACTAGGATTGAGTCTAGTTTAAATTGTGTAGCTACGAGTATTGTCGAGAGTTTGATATTAGTTATGTTTTTGATTTTGATACATATTGTTGTTACCTGTTACATGCTTTATATTTGTTTATATGATTGTATGTTTCGTTGATTTATACTGGGATTTATTTTCACCGGAGTTATCCGGCTGTTGTCTTGTTTGTATGTGTACTTGACAACAGGTGGGACAGGTTCAGGGTCCAGGAGATGAGGAGAGATCGTGATTAGAGTGGAGGCTCCGGACTTGGATTAGAGATAGGGTTTGGACACTTGACATTAGATGTTAAACCTTAGTTGAATAAATGTATGTGGTACAGGACTAGTACTTTTATATACTGAGATGTATATATGTGTTTATGTCTACATTCCGCATTATTTAAAAAAAAATAAAATAAAATATAGATCCTGCTTAGTATAATTGATTAATTAGTCCCAATGATGATTAAGAACATGATTAGCGTCCGGATCCCCACAAAAGCTCTCCAATATCTCTTGATTCAACGACTTCTAACTTGTTCTTAGTGATATGTATAATAATATAAATTAGTTGCTACAAAGTAATTGTTATAATTTCTTCCCAACGTATTCACTTGCATATGTTATCACATTGCAATTGTAGTTTGCTAACTTAATGTATGTCAATAATAGAATAGGGCCTAAATTATTATGAATTCATGGAATTATTGGTGTCCTTGAGGATCAGTAGCCAACTATATTGGTCCAGTTGGAAATATAAAAAAACGGTAGGTCTCTTTTGAAACGATATGTAAACCATGTCTATGTTTACAATAATAAGTAATCTTTTTTTTTATATATATAAAAAGTAGACAAAAACTTGTGTGAGACGGTGTTACGAATCGTATTTTGTGAGACTGATATCTTATTTGGGTCATTCATAAAAAAATATTACTTTTTATGCTAATAGTATTACTTTTTATTGTGAATATCGGTAGGGTTGACCCGTTCACAAATAAAGATTCTGAGACTGTCTCACAAGAAACCTACTCTAAAAAATAATACTTTTTTGGTGGGTAACCTAAATAGAAAATCTATCTCATAAAATTGACTCATGAGACCATCTCGCAAAAAATTTTGTGTAAAAAAAAAATAGGTCGCTTTTATTTTTATTTTATTTTTTCCATTTTCCGGAAATTGTATATCATACAAGTAAATGAAAATGGGTGGGAATATTTTACTTTTTTGTAAAAACAAAAAATGGGACCCTCTGTTTCTATTTTCTGGACTATTTTTTTGTTTTGTTTTACATAGTAAATATATTGCTCTCCAT
The DNA here is from genome assembly GCF_022965805.1 of Primulina eburnea. Lineage (NCBI taxonomy): Eukaryota > Viridiplantae > Streptophyta > Magnoliopsida > Lamiales > Gesneriaceae > Primulina > Primulina eburnea. The sequence continues at coordinate 3,283,951 of NC_133113.1, forward strand.
TTCTATTTAACAAAATATTTTGTTCTTTTTCCTTATTTTATTTATTTTGCGTCCATTATTATTATTATTTATAAATATTATATTTTGCTACCAATTTTAAACTCAAATACATTTTTTTAATGTAAATGTGATTTTTTTAGATATATTGCATAAATATCTTCGATTGTTCATTTAAATTTTATATATTTTTATTAATATATGAAATGTATTTTATATAAGTTTTATTTTATTAAATAATAACATATATAAAAAGATAACATATAGCATATTAATAGAAGAAAACTGAAATCGTATTGAACCGTAACCAAAAGCATAACTTAACTTTAAATTTTAGGATGAATAAACAATTTAACATATGTAATTGAATTACTTAATTTAAATAAATTAATTAAACCCCAATTTTTAATACAATTTTTTAATCAAATTAAATATCTATAATATTTATAATTTAATATTGAATAATTAACTTTAATTATTTAGATCACCACACAAATTATGTCTATTTTTTTTCCTCACCATAAATTTGAGTTCAAACAATCAATCAATCAATCAAAATATTGCAAAAGATAATGTATTTAATTATCAATGACAACCATTAATGGAAAGGAACAATGAAGAAAGGAGGGTGACTAATGAGCCAAAACCAACAATGCATTTCTTACTGGATTGGTTCCCAGAAATCAATTTCTTTAACCTACAATTCTGGCAAAAAAAGTAGAAAAAAAGCTCCAACCAAGTTGTCAGCTCAATTCACATCAGTTTCCAGATTGCATTTTTCTTAGCTTCGTCGAGGGGAGATGGCGTCACTAAGTGACGAGAAACCATGGATGAGAAGAACCAAAACTTTACTTACACAATCATTTGGGGTCAATACAACCCCAAGAACTTCCACCAAACCGTCCCTACGACAGCCCAGATTAGTGCGTTGATTATGGCCATGATGAATCCATATTTGAAGACGTCCGGAAGATCTATGTAACCAGCTGTTGTCAAATTTGAATAAAGAAACAATTAGTCAGTCGATGAAGTTAAGAGTACCAGCTAGAATATCAGATCGGGTCCGCGTCCTTTTTGACTTAACAACCAAAGAGATGCAAGACAAATGTTTCAAGATTACAAAAGGATGCTTTATGGTATAGTGCAATGGACTTTTCTAACAATTTGATTAATTATTTTCATGAGGCAAGGATGTATTTGAAGTAACTGCCAGAGGATTATCTTGAGTGTTGCTTTGGTAGCCAATGTCGCAGGACGTAACAGATAAAGCAGCTGTGTACGATAACGAGAAGCGTTAAATAGACGTACCTCCAAAATATACAGCTGCCTGACCACTGCTATAATGTGTCAACGCACCAAATAGATTGGTGTTGTAAGCAAGAGCCAGTGCTGATAGCACACCAGGCACTCCAGAAGCCAGATGCATGGCAAGAAAGGCTGAAAATAGAGCTCCAACGTGGCCTGTTTGGCTTGCGAATAAGTAGTGGATCAAGAAATAAGCGGCTTGCAGAAGGACGAATGCTGCAGGCCAGCTTAATGATAATGATTGGAGGGATTTGGCTACACAATTTGACATCCAGCTTACAATGCCAAGGTTTGTCAACTGGCCAGCCATGCCCACAAGAACTGCAAACCAAGCCAAAGTATCCCAAGCGGATTTTTCGCTTAGGCAATCATCCCAATCTAGAACTCCGAGTAATAAGAGAATTGATAACCCAATCATGGCAGCAACAACACTTGCGATACCGATAGCATCTCTGCGCATAGTCTATCTTATATTAATTGACTGTGAAATTGACAGTAAACAGGAAGGCCATGACAACAGAATCGTCTACAATAGTTATATACTAGTGCTAAAAATGTGTCTTAAGTAGTTTGAAGTATGTATGCATAAATGGGCAAATTCAAAACAAAACAAAAGAACTTTTAATCCAAGAGTTACTAATGTTAAAGGAAGGAGTTCCTAAAGCAGAGAATGACGCACGATAAAAATCTAATCTCATCCAAATAAGTAATTTCATTCACAAAATTTATACTTGATTGCAACATAAAGAATGAAATACAAAACCCAATTTCCATTTGTTTCAAGCTAGGCAAGTTAATATCAACAATTGATATGCCATTGATAGTCCAGTATTGAAAGAATCAGTTTCTAATAAGTTGTACATACCCGAAAACCCACAAAGAAACTGCAAGAAGCATTGTACCAACCATCACCCATTCATTTTTGGTCACGGGGCCCATAAGTTCTAATTTCTTTGCGGCCATTGCAGGTGCCTCGGGCGTGTCTTTGGTTTCAGGAGGATAAATTTTGTACAAGATCAAAGGTGTAGCTAGAAGAGAAACAAAAGCAGGTAAACTAGCAGCCTTGAACCAAGAAACCCATGGATTTGCAACTATGACACCAAGTTCCTCTGCTAGTTTAAGGCATAGCAAGTTTTGAGCTGCAGCAGTTAGGAAAAGAGCACTAGAGTTACCGGCAGACTGTCACACATCAGAAGAGCTGTGAATGAGTAACAGAGAAGCAAAGAACTAAAATTCCCACATGAACTGATATTAGATAACTGCACTTCATGACTTCAACAAAGAAACATTACTCATATTGCTCTCAACTTTCAATCAAGATTAATTAATTAAATACTCTTTCACAAAGAAATTTATGGAGTCAAAAGTGATGCTAAGAAGACCTTCTATAAGTTCCCAGATAAAAAAATGGGCCTAGTTAACTGGTACTCATTAAAGAAAAGTTAAAGCACAGCATTAAAAATCGTGCAACTTCGAGCTATAGTTTCATCCTTCCAGGAACTGAGCATCAATCGAGCACTAATTTATTCTACCTTTTACAAAATAGGGAATGCTTTGACCACTTCGGTAAATAATTTTGTTCAAATACTAATCAAATTCAACCTCCGGATAAAAGTACCCTTAAGCTAGTAGGACATGAAAAAAATAAGGTATTCAAATCCGAAATGGAGATGAAGATTGCCAACATTTGAATCTCACAGGACACATAAATAGTACATAAACCAAGGACTAGATTGCTACACAAACCGTCAGTTACAATGATTAAACAATAGTTTCAATCAGAAGCAAAACCGCCCATACCAACTTCATATGAAAAACTAAGAACAAAAACAATTCCACATAGCAAAGAACGACCATTTTCACATGATCCAGAAACAAAACTGGAGCCCCATTGACAGAACCAATCAAATTCTCCCAAGCAAAGCAAACAAATGAACAGAATTTGAGGCAAACAACAAACCTGAAACTGAGACTGTACTAAATAAGAACCAATCTTCTTCCTGGAAGAGTCCCCGGGACTACTCCCAGCCGCCAAAGACAATGATTTGATGATGGGCAAGAAAACGCCCCCCGCCCTAGCCGTGGTGCTCGGCATTGCCGGAGCAATCAACGCCTCACTCAAAGTCAACCCGTATGACAACCCGAGCGTACTCTTACCCAAACATTTAACAAAAAACGTCGCAATTCTATCACCTAAGCCTGTCTTGACAAAACCCCGAGCAAAGAAAAAGGATATGACAATCAGCCATATGACTTCATTGGTGAAGGCGGAAAAGGCTGCGGAAAAAGAGAGGGTTTTGGTTATAATGGAAGTTGTGAGCCCAAGAAAAGCCCAAGCGCCGACGGGAAGGGGACTGAGGACCAGTCCGGCGATGGTGGAAAGGAAAATTGAGAGCAATTGCCAAGCTTGCGGGGTGACTTCAGGCGGCCTCGGAACAAAATATCGAACGATCAAACCGATGGATATAGAGATCACGAAAGGGACGAGCTTGACTCCTTGAGGCGGAGAAGGTGATGGTGGCTCTGACTCCGTGGGGCATGAAACGCCGGTGGATGAGGAAGGGACAGCCAGAGAACTACCAAGCGGTTTACGGAAGAGGAGGGGGTTAAAAGGGAGGCGGTGAATGAAAGGAAGGTTGGCGGCTGCGGTGGGCGGGCAATTGAGCACTGGGAGGGGGCGGATGTGGGTGGAGGAAATGGAAGGAGGTGGGCGGAGAAGGGTGGCGGAGAGGCGGGAGAAGGATGCGGTGGATGGAGAGTAGAGAAGGGCGATGCTCTCCATGTTGACAGCGGGAATCAAAGGATTCTTGGGAACTGCGTGTCACAGTGTGTGTAATTGTATTGTGTAGAGAGGCGGAAACTACAATAGAACATGGGTGGAGAAAAAGAAGAACCTCAGCTTATTTTCTGTTTGATTAGTTTCATGGTCGGGGCTATTGCCAGGGCAACAACTGCTTCTGCCAGAGAAGTGAAAGGTGTTGATTACCTATCATGCCCTTTCAATCCATTTTTTTACATACGTATTAGCCGTGTTTTAAAAAAAACTAAGCACGTTTAAACTTGAAGCTCGACAAAAACGCCTAACTTCGGAGAAAATAATAAATATGTTTATAATTTAAATATTTATTTTCATTTTAATTATGATTAAATATGTCTGATAATGATTTGACAAATATTTAGCTTTTTAAATGTGCTCTAGCTGGAAAAACAAATAAAGATAAAAAATGAGATTTAATGCATTAGATTTAAATTTATCATATTTATGTATTATTTTATCAATTTATCGGTTTGAAATAATTACAATTACATTAAAGATAAAAAAACGTTTTTTCACGCTTAAGCTTGTGCTAATCTCATTCAAGATTGAAAAGCTTGGAGCTCGACATCCGCGCTTCGAGGCGCTTCACGCTTTTTTAGAACCGTGCATATTAGTGTAATTCGAGTTTTTAAATTCAAAAAAATCGATTTTTTGAGTTGTTTAAGACTGCTTCTGTCACGCCCCGAAACTCGGAGTTGACACCGGCGTCGTTTACAATCACACAATTTAAAACGACAAGCCTTCTCGTAGCACAGTATAAACCAAACCAGTTTATATCATAAATTCAAACGAAATAAACAATTGTCTTTTACATCCGAAAATAAACAAATGACAGAATTAAGTGCGGAAACGTCTTACAACTTATTAAATCATAAATTCGAACTATACTACTACTAGTACTGGTCGCGTGGATCACCATCCCCAAAACTGTTCGGACTCTTCGTCCTCAACCTGTTCTTCGGACGACTTATCTGGGATGGTTGTAAGGGGTGAATATTTGGGAATACTCAGCAAGTGGGGGATATCGAGCACAATATAAATCAACATGTAAAATTTCGAATTAATCATATGACTTGCATAACATTTTCGTACCACATGCATAAACATATATCAAGCACTGCAATTTATCGACCTTCTATGGTTTACTGACGTCAGTCCCTAATTTTTACTCCTCTAAGGGGGCGAGGCCGTATAGCGGTTATGTCCCCCACCGCGTAAGGGTACGTCATGGTTGGGATTCCCACCCATATACGGTTGACTCCTCACAGTGCGTTTAAAATCGTATGACAATGCAAGAAGTAGAAGAAAATTGTACTCGACTATTTATTTATTTTCTTTTAAAAATTTCGAAAAATCACCCATGCATAAACCGAAATTTTGATTATTTAAAATAGCCCACTTACCGTATATTTTGGTGCTAAAAAATGTGGAGTGTACGGCTTAGATTGTATCCTTCGCTTTCCTCGTCCGGGCAGCGCTTTGGTTCGATTGCTCGACTATCTTCGGGACGATTTTCGGGCAGAGCTTCGCTAGGACAGTTGCTGGAATTTTCGAAATTCTGCAGCAAGGTTTCTCGAAAATGTTGAGGTAGGGAGGCTAGGTATGGTGCACTATTTATAGGGGATGAGAATGAGGCTAATTATGGTGGCTAAATCATGCTCAAATCTCACAAGATTAGACTCAAATTCCCTTGCCAAAAATCCGAGAATCAGCTCCCTAAAACCGAGATTTATTCTTGATCTCATTGCCCTTCATATTTTCGAAAATATGGGGGGCTAGGGTAAGGATCTTTCTTTGTGCACAAGTTTTATGATTATCTCCCAATCTTGCAATATTCTCCCAAAAATTTCGAGATATGCTTACCTTGTTCATGCATGGATATATTCTTGTATCAATATGTCATTGCCTCTCCAATTTTCGAGAATCAGGCCACACTCCATCATGCATGAAATTATTTACTTTCCTTAGCTCTTGTATTTCCCCTCCCTCAATTTCGAATTTTGCATGTGCAAGTGTAGATATTATTGGCTTAATAATAAAGATTCCAATTAACTAAATTTCAGTATTCAAATCTTATTCTAGTACAAGGATATTAATTAAATGGGTAAAAATCCGGTTTTTACATCCCTCCCTCTTTATGAGAAGTTTCGTCCTCGAAACTGGAGTTGGCTTGGCCTACAAATAGGTAGGGATAATCCTTTCGCATCTTTTCTTCAACTTCCCAAGTTGCTTCTCGCTCTGTGTGGTTGGACCACTGCACTTTGACATAGGGGATGATTCGTCGTCTAAGCACTTGTTCCTTGGTGTCCACGATTCTGATAGGGACTTCCTCGTATTTCAGTTCTTCTCCCAAGTTCCCTTCAATTATGAGTGGTTCTACCTCCAGAACGTGGCTTGGGTCTGGAACGTACCTCCTTAGTTGAGAAACGTGGAACACGTTGTGGATCCTTGACATGTTTGGTGGCAGTGCCAGCCTGCATGCTAGCGTGCCCACTTTTTCCAAGATTTCAAAGGGTCCAACATATCGAGGGTTCAATTTCCCGGCCTTGCTGAATCGGACGACCCCTCTCATAGGCGAGACTTTCACATAAGCCTTCTCGCCCACATTGAACTCTACAGGCCTTCTCTTAAGATCTGCCCAGCTTTTCTGTCGATCCTGAGCTGCTTTGAGTTTCTCTCGGACAATTTTAACCTTGTCTACTGTCATCTGTACTAGCTCGGGTCCCACTATAGCTTTCTCTCCCACTTCATCCCAATAAAGTGGTGATCGACATTTTCTTCTATAAAGGGCTTCGTATGGAGCCATTCCGATGCTGCTGTGATAGCTGTTGTTGTAAGCAAACTCAATTAGGGGTAAATGAGTGCTCCAGTTGCTACTGAATTCCAGAGCGCATGCTCGCAGCATATCCTCTAAAGTTTGTATGGTCCTCTCCGTTTGCCCATCGGTTTGGGGGTGATAGGCAGTACTGAGGGTCACTTTCGTTCCCATGGCCTCTTGAAAGCTCTTCCAAAAGCGCGAGACGAACCTCGGATCTCTGTCGGATAAGATGCTCACTGGCACTCCATGAAGTCTGACGATGCTGTCCATGTACAGTGAAGCCAACTTATCGAGATTGTAATTCATGCGGATGGGTAGGAAGTGTGCAGTCTTTGTGAGTCTGTCCACGATTACCCATATACCGTCGTGGCTTTGTCTAGACTTTGGCAATCCTACCACGAAGTCCATGGAAATATGCTCCCACTTCCATTCGGGAATTTCCAAAGGTTGCAGTAATCCTCCAGGTCGCTGATGTTCTGCTTTGACCTGCTGGCATACCTGACATCTAGAGACGAATTCAGCTACATCTCTCTTCATGCCATTCCACCAGAAGCTATTCTTGAGATCCCTGTACATCTTCGTACTGCCTGGATGGACTGAGAATTTTGACTTGTGCGCTTCTGTCATTATCTCTCGGCGAAGGTTATCACTGTCTGGCACACACAGTCTTCCTTTCATCCATAAGATTCCCTTGTCATCAATTTGATGATCCTGAGACTTCCCTTCTCTGACCTCCTTAATTTTAGTCAGTACCGGGTCTTGATCTTGGTTTAACTTGACGGTCTCCTGCAGACATGGCCGGGCCGAGAGGGAAGCTAGAGTCATTTTTCCTGGGCCCTTCCGACTTAGCGCATCAGCCACTTTGTTTGCTTTACCCGGATGGTAACTTATGGTCAAGTCATAATCTTTCAGAAGTTCGATCCATCGCCTTTGCCTCATATTAAGTTCCTTTTGGGTGAACAAGTACTTGAGGCTCTGATGGTCTGTGAAGATTTCACATTTAGCACCATAGAGATAGTGCCTCCAAATCTTTAAGGCGAAGACAACCACTGCTAGTTCCAGGTCATGAGTAGGATAATTCTGCTCGTGCGGTTTCAACTGTCTAGACGCATAGGCGATCACTCTTCCTTCTTGCATTAGTACGCATCCTAGACCGTCCTTAGAGGCGTCACTGTAAATCGTGAAATCCTTATTCTCTGCGGGCAAGATCAGCACTGGTGTGGATGCGAGTTTCTCTTTCAGCGTCTGGAAACTTTTCTCGCAATCCTCACTCCAGGTGAATTTTGAATTTTTCTGTGTGAGCTTCGTCAGTGGCACGGCTATCGAGGAGAACCCTTCGACGAATTTTCGGTAATATCCTGCCAATCCAAGAAAGCTTCTGATATCGGTGGCGTTCTTCGGTCTCGGCCACTCTGTAATCGCCTCTACTTTCCTTGGATCCACTGACACTCCTGTTCTCGAGATCACGTGTCCTAGAAATGACACACTTCTTAGCCAGAATTCACACTTACTAAACTTAGCATAGAGCTTATTCTCTCTTAAGATTTGCAGAGCAAGGTGAAGGTGCTCTTCGTGGCTTGCCTCGTCAGGAGAATAGACGAGAATGTCGTCGATGAATACCACTATGAACTGATCCAGAAATGGCTTGAATACTCTGTTCATAAGGTCCATGAATGCTGCTGGTGCGTTGGTCAGACCAAAGGGCATCACTGTGAATTCGTAGTGCCCGTATCTGGTTCGAAAGGCTGTCTTGGGAATATCTTCAGCCCTGACCTTTAACTGATGATAACCGGTCCTCAGGTCCAGTTTAGAAAAGACGGCGGCTCCTTTAAGCTGATCGAACAGATCGTCTATCCGAGGTAGAGGGTACCTGTTCTTGATTGTGATCTTGTTCAATTCCCTGTAGTCGATGCATAATCTCATACTACCGTCCTTCTTCTTTACGAAGAGTACTGGAGCTCCCCACGGGGACACACTTGGTCGAATCTGCCTTTTATCTAGTAATTCTTGGAGTTGTTCCTTCAGCTCCTTGAGTTCGGCTGGTGCCATTCTGTATGGTGCCTTAGAGATTGGTGCCGCCCCGGGAACCAGGTTGATCTATGGGGCGATGCTACTAGACGCTCTTACCATGATCCGATGGGTGTAATTAGAAATGAGTTCTGGCATTCTTGATCAAGGTGTTGGTGAAAAGAATGGGGCTAACTAGGGTAAGCCCGAATAAAGGATTATGTCCTGAATCACAAAGAGTTGTGAACCCACGGCTAGCTGTATCCCTGAACCATTGAGGGTCACACAAGCACTGGATTGTTTGTTCCCGTTGAGAGAATAAATTCAAGGAGTTGAATTTATATTATGATATAGTAAATTCAAGAAGTTGAATTTATGATAATTAAATTTTGAGAAAATAAATTCAAGGAGTTGAATTTATGATATAGTAAATTCAAGAAGTTGAATTTATGAAATTTGAGAATTTAATTTATTAAACTCAAATGTTGGGTTTATTAAATATTAAATTTTGGAGGTGATAGAAATTCAAGGAGTTGAATTTATAATTTAAATAATAAATTCAAATGTTGAATTTATAATGTATTTAATTCATTAAGCTCAAGAGTTGAGTTGATTAATTAATAAATTAAATATGGTAGATAATATGTTTAATGAGCTTGTAGGAGTACAAGTCCAACATATTAAATAATTAAAGTTATTAATAGGCCTTGATTAATGGATTAAACTAGTGTGACTAGCCCAATTAATTAATCAAGCCTATTAAGGTTAATTATGAAATTTAGGTCAAGATTATTGTGTTTAAGGAAATAAATATATATATTGACCTAGCCTCCACTATTCCTATTTTGTGATTCACGAAGATTGCATCCGAGAGTTTCATGATTTGTCATGAAAATATTTGTAGAATCTTTAAATTGATTTAATTATCTCATTAATTAATTAAATTGAAGATTAGACATAATTATAAGGATTTGATCCTTATTTTACGTGAATGCATCCAAAAATTTTTTTGGCAAGATTCAAGTAAACTTTCGGCTCTTCTAATATCAAACAAGGGCTCCTCTCGAAAATTCTTTCAAAAGGGAAAAGAAAAATTCGGCTTGGGTGTTGAGTCGATTTTTCGTGTTCTATCTCTGCGCAAAAATTCTTCTAATTTTCTAGTGCAAGTTAGAAGAGGAACAAATAATCTGGTCGTGGACCTAATTCGGAGATCGAAGAATGTTCGTAGGGATTTACAACAAGAGCTACGTCCGCTAATACCGGAGTAGTTGGAGCCACGTGATTTATTCACCAAAGGTATAACTTTTAACACCCTATGAATGTTTTAGTTAAAATCATACGAGCGTCCAAACATCTTGAATGTCAAGATCTAAAATTTTTAAACTTCCGCTGCGTTTGGGCGTGTAGAAAACCGAGATCCAACAGAACTGGGGTTAATCATTTTCGTAAAGCGAGGACGGATACGAAGTAGTTGCTATAGGGGCCCATTGTGCAGTCACGCAGGCGCGGGCCCGGGCTCGGGGCGTGACAGAATGGTATCAGAGCCGGTCACCGGCATGGAACACCGAGAAATAAGTGCTATGCGGGACAAAGTGCTACGTGCATGGGAGCCACCTCTTGAACCTGCGGGGCAAAGTGCTACATGACGGGAGCCACCTCTTGAACCTGTAGGAGCCACCTCTAGATTCTCGGTGCTGGTGGTTCAAGCGGTCAGGCCGCGACGGGGACGTCGCGTTCTGAAGGAGGGGTGATTGTGATACTCTTGTCCCACATCGAAAAAAATCAAGATTTAAAATGAGTTTATAAAGGGCTACAATGGACTTCTATAGCAACTGGGGTTAATCATTTTCGTAAAGCGAGGACGGATACGAAGTAGTTGCTATAGGGGCCCATTGTGCAGTCACGCAGGCGCGGGCCCGGGCTCGGGGCGTGACAGAACTGCTTCTCTTCTCAAAACTCTGGGACTGACGTATTTTCACATATGCATCAGTTAAATCATTCGAAAAAGTATTTTTTTTTATTTCGTGTTTGGGATTCACGATTGATATATATATATATATATATATATATATATATATATATATATATATATATATATATATATATATATATATATATATACGGGTGGAAACTCAACAATTTTACCTGAAAATATGTTGAGAGTTTCTTATAAAAAGTTTGGGAGGTTATGTCTGAAGCGAAGAACCCAAGAATAACTTTGAAGGTTAAACATGGTCATATTCAGAGGTAAGACTTTGTATTTTGTTTCTAGGTTGTAAATAATATTGGCTTTACTTTGTTATTTATGTTATTCTTTCATAAATAATGTCTCACAACCAGTGGCGGAGTCAGGAATCTGGCGCTACCCGAGCTACAGTTTTAAACTCTAACATCTTTTAATATTTTAAATTGATCTACTCGGGCTAATATCAAATTTATCAAAAATTATACAAAATTTACATATAAATTTTTTAAACAAATTTGGACCCCCCGGGCTAAAGCCTGAGTACAAGAACAGCTACCTCCGCCCCTGCTCACAACTCCGACTACATGTGATATGTCTCATCTAGTACGTACAATTGCATACAAGAGTCTTCCAAAACAGAAGCAAAAGGAACCTTGTTAATATAGTTTTCTCCTGCTCCGGTGATTATGTTTTGGTTAGTTTGAAATGACTATCCAAAGATTTTTCATCTGCTAGAAAAACTTTTATGTCATTGATAGCATTTTTTTTTTCAAATACATCACGATTACTAATGTATGAAATAAATCTCTTGAGTTATGAAATCAAGAATCAATTATATTTTCTGTGAAGATAAAATAACATGTACCTCAATTGGCGTTGTTCTTCATTGATTTTTAGTTCTTTTTAAAGTGGTTAGTATCACCCCAACTCCAACACTTAAATTTCTTTTCAATTGTACTTTTTCTTGCCACTCGTCTTGGATCTATTGCACCATCGCTTAGAATTCTTTTCTCCACTTTTGTCTTTGTGTATGTTCTCGAGATTTTGAGCAGAACTCAATGATGTCCTTTCACCCGAGTTCATCATATGAACTTCTTCAGCGATAATTCGATTTCTGACATCATTGAATCGCAGTTTGGCTTTACCAACAGAACTACAAATCACTACCCGCATAGGTTCCCAAGAATTTGGCAGAGAAGCCAAAAGAATAAATGCACGAGTCTCATCATCAAAATTGATTTTAACTGATATTAACTGAGAAATAATCGTGTCAAACTTATTAACGTGTATTTCCACTGAAGCACCTTCCTCCATCTTCAAGTTAAGCAACTTTTTCATAAGATGTACCTTAGTGCTTGTTGACGACTTCTCATACATGTCCGACAAAATAGACATCATTTCCTCTGTAGTTTTTGCTTCTATCACATTATGTATCACGTTCTTCGTCAGAGTCAACCGAATTAGCCCTAACACCTGTCTGTCAAGAATCTCCCACTCATCATCCGTCATTTTTTCTGGCTTCTTTCCTAATAAAGGTTGATGCAACTTCTTGCTATATAAATAATCTTTAATCCGTAATCGCCAAAACGTAAAATCTGTACCATCGAACTTGTCGATTCTAAGTTCCAATCCATCTTCTTCGGCCATCTCTTTACACTTCAAACTTGATCTCGATCACAGAGAAAACTTTTTAATATAGGATGGATTTATTTTGGGATACCAAAACGAGGCAATGAGAGCTCTATTTATCAAGAGCTCCCCTTAGTGTAGAAAACAAAAGGAAATCAAATTCCATTTGTCCAGCCACATTTTGGACGGTATAATTGAATGTTCACATTTGGTCGGTTGATCGGTCAAACTATTCAACTATCAACAGTTAGAATATATATATATATATATATATATATATATATATATATATATATATATATATATATATATATATATATATATATATATATATATATTGCTTTAAATTGGGGCAAAATGGATATTTAATTCAATTTTATTTTTTAGCTCATTTTTTGCGGATGTGTCAATTTTCACCTTTCATGTATTCAACGGCAATTTATCAGTACTATTTTATGTACCAAAATAAAACTTGCTCTAATTTATTTTTATTTTAAATAATAATTAAGTTGTACAAGTATTTTGATTAACAATTTCTGTATTTTTTTAAAAGGCAACAAATTATGTGTTTAGTGTGTGTGTGTGTGTATAATTAAGTGTAATACTCTTATACTAACTACCTTAGAGGACACCAAAATATTTAGTTGCACAATTATCTTTCTTACTTTACTAAAAACTTCTTCAAGTCACTTCATATTTTATATATGAAGAAAATCTAAACAAAATTTCTCTTTTAAATCGAACAACTCTTCTAAATTGAAAATAATTTGGTGTTAATTGTTTAGTATTATTTGATCAAATTAGTTATAAAAATAACACGTGCAACTCGTGTGTAATGTCCAAAAATATGATAATGTAATCCAACTGCATACAAATCTAGGAAAATAAAAAATAACTAATTAAATGGATTTAATGGCATGAATTAATTATGATGCGCATGATCACATGTTTAAAAATAGAGTTTTCTGTTAGAATACATAAAACTGTGTTTTAAAAATTATTCGAGACGCGATCAAGGAACGGAAACTGAGAACCATAAAAGAGAAAATATTTTTATTAAATAATTATCTTTAATTGTTTAATGTGTGGTGTATTTTAAATAGTTGCCACTTCTTACGTGTGTAATTGATACACTTTTGTGTTATCTTGTTGTATGAGAAATTTTTCTGGTCTTGAGATAAATATGGGATAAAGAAGGTGATTTTATATTCACAATTAAAGTTGTCAATGTGAACCTTGTGAAGGACTTGAAGCACAAAATTTTCAGAAGTGGACTTTCCGCAAGGTGTGATCACGTCTTGTGACTACTATTCAACTGCAGGCACAACTGAGTCTGAATTTCGAAAACTGTGAAGATAATATCTGACTTTAGAATGATAATTATGATATTTAATTTGTGAAAAATAATTAGAGAGAGAATTTTTATTATTAGGAGAAATAATGATAAGATAGAGTTTTATTCCATAAAAACTCTCTTATATCTTTGGTATGATTGTGTGTACATTAGGTTTTACATAATCTTGGTGGGATTTCCTCCAAAAAACCCAATAACCATAACTCACGTGAATAAGGCAGGAGGCGTAAGAAAGAAAGAGGATTTGAGAAGAATTCTTTCCACCAAGAACACAAGTGAAGAGAAGAAAAAAAAGGCGCAAGATTTTCTCTCCGATTTTCTCAATGGCTCTAGTGCTTTTCTTTTCTTTATTTTATATCTATTTTTGGAGATTGTAAATCGAGCCATGCTTGACTAATTTTCTAATCTGATTCAAAGGTTATTTTTACTGTTTAATTTATCACTGTGAGGTGTTCATGCTTAGATTTAATATTCTTGTCAGTTCAAGTATTTATTGATTTGGGATTTAATTATATGAATATTGTAAATCGATTAATCTGACAATTTAATTCGATATATAATTTTCTACTACTATCTATGAATTCAGTGATCTATGATTATCATGAATGATTGATACGTGGGTAGCATAGATTAAATGTGTTGTGTTATCATAATATATTTAATATAATAAATCAAAAAAATTGAATTTATCAATTGCAGCTACCTCAGTTGTTAAGTTTCAAGATTAACTGTTTTAATAAATCCAAAAGCTGTCGTTAGTTAATATTGAACGCTATCGTGCCCAATTGGTTATTTATAAGGTTTGATTGGATGTTGGGTTCGGTCAATTAATTTAGAAAAATACAAGAATTTTAGCGACTATCCCTATAATACTAAGGTTAATTGCTTGGAACTACTTGAAAAATTATTTGTTAGCCGATGAATATTGATATAATTAAATAGTAGAACCCATTTGAATCATATTTTTTCTCATATTAAATTCTTCATTTTATTCTAGTTGATTAATTATCATTAAAAATTTATTATTTTCCTCTCTTGGATAAATTTATTTTAGTATTTTATTAAACTCATATCCAAAAAATCCTTCCTTTTACTTGCATTTTTACTCGAAAGAATTCATCCCCTATTCTCTGTAGATTCGACCCTGCCCACCATTATAATATATTTATTTATAAAATAGGAATTTAAATTTTGTAGCTCAACGACAACACATCAAATTTTGGTGTCATTGCCAGGTAACGGTGCAAGGTTATTTTCTTTCGTGTTTAGTCATTTTCTTTCTTTTTTAATGCCCTGTTCTTCTCGTACAGGTGAACTAAAATATTTTCCGGAAATCAAGGAGACATCTAGAAGATTGAGAAAAGAAGCAAAGCTACGGGGTAAACAACCATCATCATCTCCTGGTTTAAACATAGCATTGATGTCAACTGACACTGAAAGAGAATCCGATCTTGATCTTAACACTGAAAGAAGTAAAAGTGACGAAGAAGTAATGGCAGAACAAGATTAAAGAACCCTCAGGGAGTTTGCTAACCCTAATGTTATTCGAAAGTCATTAAACATTCAATTCCCTACTATTGACGCTACATTTGAATTAAAATCTGGTTTGATTCACTTATTCCCTACTTTCCGTGGTCTTGCAGGTGAAGACCCTCACAAGAATCTAAAAGAGTTTCATATTGTGTGAACAACCATGAAATCACAAGATATTACGGAGGAGCAAATCTCATTACGAGCTTTTCCGTTTTCTTTAGCCGACAAAGCTAAGGATTAGCTCTATTACTTGCCCTCTGGGATGATAACAAGTTGGGACAATATGAAACAACAATTTTTGGAGAAGTTCTTCCTAGCTTCACGGGCAGAAAATATCAGGAAGGACATTTATGGGATTAGACAGCTAAAGGGGAGGCTTTATGTGAATATTGGGAGAAATTTAAGCAGTTATATGCTAGTTTCCTTCAACATCAGATTCCAAAACAGCTCCTAGTCCAATATTTCTTCGAGGCTCTCTCACTTTTCGATAGGAACATGATTGATGTTGCAAGTGGAGGTTTATTGGTGAACGAAACGCCTCAAGAGGCACGAGCTCTAATCTCCAACATGACTGCCAGCCAATACACAACCGTTTGGAACTAGGCAAGATAACCCCCACGACAAGTTAATGAGGTAAGCACTACTATCAATCAAAATTTAGATTCTTTGACATCTCTTTTGGAAATGTTGGTTGTAGGACATGTACAACATGCCAAAACTTGTGGTATATGTGCGATTGTTGGACATTCGATGGACATGTGCCCTACATTACAAGAATATCTAACATGAAAAGTTTATGTAATCAACGGATTTCATGGACAACCTCAGCACTGATACGATCCATATTCTAATAGCTTCAATCCAGGATGGAAAGATCACCCAAATTCCAGCTATAGGAATCAAAGAGGTCAAGAAGGATATCCACAACAAAATTTTCACAAACATCCATCACATGCGCAAGACTCTAACTCATGTATGTCCCTAGATGAAATTGTGAAGGCCTTAGCTGAGAACAATCAAAAATTTCAAAGGAAATAGGGCTAGAATTCAAAATTTGAGCACTCAAGTGGGACATTTGGTGACCGCAATTCACAATTTGGAAGCACGAAATTTAGGTAATCTACCTTCTAAGATAGTGGTGAATCCAAGGGAGAATGTGAATGCAATTATCTTGAGAAATCGTAAAGAATTTGAGGTTCAAGAAATTGTCGCACAAGTATCAGCCAAGCGAGAGGAAGAGAATGAGATAAAAGTTGAGGATAAAATGATCAATCAAGATGATGCACCGAAAGATAAGTTTTCTCCTCTATTTGAGTATAAACCTATTCCTCAATTCCCTCTTGCATTGAATAGAAAATGTGAAAGTATTAAGGATTTGAATGACACTTTTCATAGATGCAAGGTAAATATTCCTTTATTAGACATTATTAAACCAGTATCTCTTTGTGCTAATTTTTTTAAAGAATTGTGTACTACAAAAAAAGAGACATAAGTTGAAGAGGTGTCAGAGGATAAAATCAGGAGAACATGTTTATGATGTTATTCAAAGAAATATTCCTAACAAATGCAGTGATCCAGATATGTTTTTTATCCCTTGTACAAATGGCGACACTAGACTTGAAAAGGCTATGTTGGATTTTGATGCTTCTATCAATGTCATGCCTTATTCTGTTTGTAATTATTTAGAACTCCAACCTCTAAATGAAACTAGAATTTTAATTTAATTGGCTAATATGTCCACTGTTTAACCAAGAGGCGTAATTGAAGACGTTCTTATGAAAGTTGACAATTTGGTTTTTCCTTCGGATTTTTATGTGCTTGACATAGAAAATGATAATTTGAATATTCAAATTTTGCTAGGAAGACCATTTTCAAAAAATTCAAAGTCTGTTATAGATATTAATAATGGTACTCTTACTCTGGAATTTGATGGCATCCTCTTCTGAAAGTACTACTAATACTATTGATGTCATTGAACACTTGTCACAAAAAAATTCAAAAATTGTTGATGAGATTGATTTAGAGGAGATTATTAAAAGACATGTTGAAAATCTTAATGCTATAATTTTTCCCTCTGTTTCGAAGGCAACTAAAATCGAGTAAAAATTTTCTCCAAATCGATCCAAGCACATGACCATGGAAAATGGAAGAAATATGCAAAAGATAGGGATTTCCAAAAGAAATTCTAAGAGAACAGACATAGGCTAAAATTTGCTAATAAAATACTCAAGTGGCATAAAGTGGACAAAGTGACCATCTATGAACCACCATGAGCAACAAGAAAGAATGAATTCGAGCCAATTTTCTAGTCTGATTCAAGGATTAATTTTATTGTTTAATTTATCACTGTGAGGTATTCGTGCTTAGATTTAATATTCATGTCAGTTCAAGTATTTGTTGATTTGAGATTTAATTCTATGAATATTGTATATCGATTAATCTGACAATTTAATTTGATATAGGATTTCTACTGATATTCATGAATTCAGTGATATGTAATTGTCATGAATGATTGGTAGGTGAGTAGCATATATTAGATGTCTCGTGCTATCATAATATATTTAATCTAAATAAATCAACAAAAGTGAATTTATCAATTACAGTATCTCGGTTGTTAGATTTCAAAATTATCTGTTTTCACAAATCTAAAAGCTATAGTTAGTTAATATGGAATGATAACGTGTCTAGTTGGTTATTGATAAGTTTTGACTGTATGATAAGTTCAGTCAATTAATTTAATAAAACACAAGAATTTTAGTGGATATCCCTATAATTCTAAATTAATTGCTTGATACAACTTGAACAAAGTATTTGTTAGCCGATGAACAGTGATATAATTACATAGTAGAACCCCCTTGAATAAGATTTTTTCTCATATTAAAATTTTCATTTTATTCTAGTTGATTAATTATCATTTAAATTTATTATTTTCCTTTCTTGGATAAATTTAGTTTAGTATTTTATTAAATTCATATCCAAAAATCCCCTCTTTTATTTACATTTTTACTCAAAAGAAATCATCCCCCGTTTCATGTGGGTTCGACTATGCTCACCATTACACTTTATTTAGTTATAAAGTAGAAATTTAAATTTGGTGGCTCAACGAAAGCACATCAATTATTAAGAATTAACAAATGATTAAGACAAAGGATACTTCTGTTGATAAATGGATACACATGTCAAGCCTTCCTACAAGCAGTGACAGAATAGACCAACTTTTAAAAGATGAGAGTCATCGCGCTCTTTCATTGTTGGTGTCGATATTTCGATTCCTTTCATTTCAACTAACTTATATCATTCTTGGCTTGCATCATATAGTTCAAGAAGTTGACTTGGACATTAAGATGGAGTCAATATTCTTGGGTCAATAATTTGGAAGAAAAGTAAGCAATGGTAACACGATTTTTATTAAGAAGAAATTTTTTCACTTGCAGTAGTGATATTGAGGCTGACATTGATAATTCTATTTAATTTTATAACTTGTTCATGTTCAGTTGTATAATATTCTTCATTGATAATTATATTACTCATAGTTTTATATTTCCTTATATGGACGATCTTACATGTTTTTTAAGTTTTCTTGGGGATATGATATCTTTCGTTTTCTTTACGAAGAATTACAGAATCAAGGAAGTAAAACCTTACATGGATGGCTGCACAGTTGGGTTGATGGTGATGATTTGTCAGTTTCTCTATTTGGTGAGGAGCAAATATTGTTGGATATTAAGATAAATCGAGTACCATATATATTATGTTATGACAGATGCATCGTCATCCTAACAAAATTTTGGCTCACTAAGATTCGAAATTAACTTGTCAAGTTCAAATAAATTAGGTTTGAAATGAACAAGAGTTGAAATAATTAAGGTTTAATACAGAACTATGTACACCTACTTGTTAAATTTTTTTACTACAAACATCTCTCAGTAAAAGACTTTAACCACAAGCACCTCTCAATTATTACCTTTTGAATACAATACCTACCCTAAATTGAATAACTAAAACAATGAAACTAAATAAGGGATGAGGTCTTGTGGATATGGAGATACGAATTTGCAAACGCCTATAACCAAGGTAAAAACATTTCTTAGAATAAATTTATGTCACTACAAAAAAAATGTTTCTAAAAGCGGTTTTTTAGGAGCACTTTTAAATCGTTTGTGCAAACTGAACAACAAAACCAGTTTTACGTAAACAGTTTCTATTTCCTTACGTTTAGGAGTGTTGGTAGATATCTGAAACACGCTTTTACATTTGATACACGATTTTGTTAGTTGCACACACTAGCTACTCTTCTGTACATATATGTTGGACCTGTATGAGAACAATCAATTTTTTCCAGAAGTTGAGAAATGAAGTCAGCTTAGCTTTCTCTTTTTCTCTGCACTTTAATATGGTATCAGAGCGGTTACTGGCGACTTCACTCTGATTTCTTCTCCGATTCTTGTTTTTTAAGATCATAGCTCCTCTGTAGTGCAGATTTGAGAATCTGTACGCGCACTTTGTCAATTTTTTTGTGAGATATTTTGGCTTCGATCTGGTTTTCTACAAGCTTCCATGGCGGTTAACATAGGATTCAACGATCCAGTCTACATAAATCCTTCGGATACACCTGGTATGAGCCTTATCACTGATCAATTAGTAGGTACTGATAATTATGGTATATGGAGCCGGGCAATGCTCATCGCTTTACGTGCTAAGAATAAAACAGGCTTCACCGATGGCATATGTAAAAGACCTCCAAGTGCCAACCTAAATTACATCAATGGGAGAGATGTAATGCTTTAGTGTTGTCTTGGATTATGAATTCTGTTTCGAAAGAAATTTTTGTGGGCATCGTCTATGCTATTGATGCATCAACAATTTGGACCGATCTCAAGGAGCAGTATGACAAAGTTAATGGTTCAAGGATTTTCTCTTTGCACCGGGAAATTGGTAGGTTGACACAAGCTGGTAACACTGCGTCGAGTTACTATTGTCGACTGAAACAATTGTGGGATGAGTACTCGTCGTTGGTTGTGCTTCTTTCCTGTGAATGTGCAACAGCGAGGCAATACATTGTGCATGATCAACAACAAAAGCTATTGCAGTTTCTGATGGGATTAAATGAAATTTATATCTCAATTCGAAGCCAAATCTTGATGATGAGTCCTCTACCCTCTATTGGTCAAGCTTTTTCGATCATCTCTCAAGAAGAATCACACAGATCCTTGTCCACGGTGGAACCCCCATCAGCAGCGTTTTTCTCTGCATAAAGCAAACAAAATTATCAAAAAAAAAAATGATGTTTTGACATGTGACTATTGTAACTGGAATGGTCACACTCGGGAATTTTGTTATAAGCTTGTAGGTTATCCACGAGCCATAAGCTTTACAAAGCTCCTCATGGTAAGAAGGGCCAGCATGGACGGAATTACAGGGAGAATCCTCGAACTCCGACGCCATTTGCAAATTTATCTGATGGTGCACAGACAGAGGGTTCCCCCTTGACCAACACAGATGACAAAAACACTGCTGTCCCTTCCATTTTTACACCTGATCAGTATGCCAAAATTTTGAAATTGTTGGGCACTTGCAAAGTTCAGTCTCCAGCTGAACCGGTAGTCAACATGGCAGGTACTTCAACTAAACCAAGTATGTTTTCTCATTGGATCATCGACAGTGGTGCAAATGAACATATGGTTGGTGATTCTAGTCTTTTGTGAAATCCTAGTTCTGTGGCCTTTCATCTAAGTTCGTAAGATTGCCAAATGGTAGCAAGGCTGCTGTGAATAAGATAGGATCTGTCTTGCTTAATGATTTCATCACCCTTGACCATGTGTTACATATGCCAGATTTCAACCTCAATCTTATTTCCATATCCAAGTTTACCAAAGATAATAATTGCTTTGTTACCCTTTATCCCCATTTTTGCTTATTTCAGGACCTCAAGACTGGGAGATTAACAGGGATTGGTAAAGAACGCAATGGCCTATATCACCCTAACACGAGATTCTTTTCAAGTTCAAATCACAGCTCAGTACCTTCTATTTCCTTTCTTGATTCTCTTTGTAATAATTATGTTCATAGTTACAGCTCTTTGCCTACCGTTTCTGATGATTCTTTTGTTTGGCATAAGCGTTTAGGACATATGTCTACGTCTCGAATGCAATTACTTCCTTTTATACCAAAATCTGTAAAGTTTCCTCATTGCCCTGTTTGCCCACTGTCTAAACAAACTAGACTTCAGTTTCCATTAATGAGCTTGTCTAAATCTTCTGGTTGCTTTGCACTGGTTCATGTTGACATATGGGGGCCTTTTCATACTCCTACGCATAATGGTGAGAAATACTTTCTCACTATAGTGGATGATTTTTCAAAAGCAACATGGGTTTATCTTATGCATTTTAAAGTTGATGTATTGCAACTTCTCAAAAACTTCTTCCAGCTTGTTAAAACTCAATTTTCTGCCCTTGTGAAAATTATTCGAATAGACAATGTGAGTGATTTTTTTCAAAAATGAATGTACTTTGTTGTTTGAATCCTTAGGTATCGTACATCAAAGTTCTAGTCCATACACTCCACAACAAAATGGAGTTGTGGAACGTAAACATAGACATCTACTTGATGTTGCACGAGCCTTGCGTTTCCAATCTTCTTTACCTTTGAAATTCTGGGGGGAATTAGTCTTGACTGCTTGCTATCTCATTAACTGCACCCCTACTCCATTGTTTCAAAACAGGACACCACATGAAGTCTTACTCCATAAACCTCCATCCTTTAGTCATCTTCGTGTTTTTGGTTGTTTATGTTACGTCACATCCTTGACTCATAAGGATAAATTTTCTGCTAGAGCAAGTGCGTGTGTGTTCTTGGGCTATTCCAACAATCAAAAAGGATACAAAGTAATGAGTCTTGATACACGAAAGTTTTTTATCTCCCGAGATGTTGTTTTCCATGAGAGCATTTTTCCTTTTGCTTCTCCCAGTCATCCTCAACCTATTTTTCCCTTCACTGTTACTCCTGATTTTTCTTCAACTCCATCAGCCCCTGTTGAGGTCACTCCCTCTGCCCCATCTTCTCCTCTTGATGGTCCAGCCCTACATGAAGTCGCACATTCAGTCCCTATTTCCCAGCCACCAAGAAAATCCTTGCGTGCTACCAAGCCTCCTGTCTCGACTAAGGATTATTCATTTCCCACTTTGTCTCACAGTAATCTAGCTTCTTCTTCCTATCCTCTCACCCACTATCTTACTTATTCCAAGTTTTCCCAACCATATCAAAGTTTTTTGGCATCTATTTCTTTAGAAAGGGAGCCTAGTTCCTATCATGAGGCTATTTTATATTCTAGATGGAAGGCAGCCATGGACCTAGAACTCGCGGCTTTAGAATCCAACCACACTTGGGATTTAGTTCCGTTACCAGTTGGGAAGAAGCCAATTGGTTGCCGGTGGGTGTATAAAATTAAACGATATCCGGATGAGACCGTTGATCGTTTTAAAGCCCGTCTCGTAGCCAAAGGTTACACACAACAAGAAGGGATAGATTATCATGACACCTTTTCACCTACGGCTAAAATCGTCACTCTAAGATGTTTGTTGAGTGTTGCAGCTGCCAAACAGTGGCCTCTTCACCAAATGGATGTCACTAATGCATTTCTCCCAGGTGATTTGGATGAAGAGGTATATATGCATGTACCACATGGGTGTTCTCCTCAGGGGGAGCATCGTGTTTGTCGGTTGCTTAAGTCCCTATATGGCCTTAAGCAAGCCTCTAGGCAATGGAACACTAAATTTGCTTGTGTTATGAAGCTTGCTGGATTTACACAATCGGCCAACGATCACTCTCTTTTTGTTAAACATGATTCTGCTCATATCACTTTGTTGCTCGTGTACGTAGATGATATTATTGTCACCAGGAGTAGTGAGAAAGCTATCTCAGATTTAAAGGTTAACTTGCATTCACAAGTTCACATTAAAGACCTTGGCCCTTTGCGTTATTTCCTTGGCATATAGGTAGCTAGATCCAAGGTGGTGATTTACCTCAATCAACGAAAGTATGTGCTGGAATTGCTAGCTGATTCTGGTTTAACAAGCGCTAAACCTTGTGATACTCCTGTTGTACAACATCTCAAATTGACAAGTCATGAACTTGATGACTTTAATCGAAAGAACTCTATCTCTGGTCTCACCGATCCTTTTTTATCCAACCCTGATGCTTACAAGAGGTTAGTTGGAAGGCTCATCTATCTGACATTCATAAGACCGAATATTTCTTATGATGTCCAAGTCCTTAGTCAGTTTATACATGCACTTAAAAAATCCCATATGGATGCTGCGTTCCATGTGCTGCGTTATTTGAAGTCTGCCCCAGGCCTAGGGATTTTGTTGTCTGCCAGTTGTTCTTTTTCTCTTCAGGCTTATTGTGATTCCGACTGGGCCGCATGTCCAATGACTCGTCGCTCAGTCACGGGATATTGCATCAAGTTGGGAAGTTCTTTGATCTCTTGGAAGTCTAAAAATCAAAGCACCGTGTCACGTTCATCGGCAAAAGCGGAATAAGAGCCATGGCAAGCACCACTTGTGAAGTTACTTGGATCCTTGGGTTGCTTAATGATATGGGAGTGACACTGCTCGCGCCTCCAACCCTGTTCTGTTATAATCAGGCGGCATTACATATTGCTGCCAACCCGTTGTATCATGAGCGTACCAAACACATAGAAATTGACTGTCATTTGATACGAGAAAAAATAAAAAATGGTGTGATCCAAACGGTCCACATTTCTACAACTGAACAACTTGCGGATATCTTTACTAAAGGATTGAGTCATGAACAACATTCATACTTGCTGTCCAAGATTGGTGTGTTGAATCTTCACCAATCTTGAGGGGTAGTGTTAGTAGATATCTGAAACACGTTTTTACATTTTTTCTATATTTGATACACTATTTTGTTAGTTGCACACACTAGCTACTCTTCTGTACATATATGTTGGACCTGTACGAGAACAATAAATTTTTTCCAGAAGTTGAGAAGTTAAGTCAGCGTAGCTTCCTTTTTTTCTCTGCACTTTAATAAGGAGTGGTCGCATAACCGCTTTAGTTGCGCAAATTTTAATACCGATTCGTAACCACCGCTTCTATATTATCATTGAAATCGATTCTACTGGTGTGATGATCATCATGGTGAAGGTCGAAATCAACATATTCAAAGTCTAACAAGAAAGAGTACATCAACAAAACAGACTTTCGTTTATTCCACCATTCAACAATCAGAGACTTGTCTTCCACCACACATGGTTCGACATAAGATCGTCGCTTTAAGCGTCATGATGAATCACCCACTTGTTTCTCTTCAATCACTCTCGTATTCCACCGACAGATGGTAATAATATAGCACTCATCTATTGTGGTTTTTGTTACACGTGTTGTTACATTGCAATTTTACTCGGCGCAATGCTTTTTTCTGTCATAACCAGACATTGATATGCTGACCTAATTCTTTGCAACATACGTAAGCATCGTCAAATTCAAGAATTGGAAACTTATCATACGGTGCATTATTATCCTCAAAGCCGTACATGTGATTCATGTCGGCAAGTCAACATTCAAAGTTGGATGGTGCACATGTTAAATGAGTGTGAGAATTTTGAAATGATGCGTTCAGACTGAACGCATTTTATACGCGTCTTCACACGGACTAGAGGCTCTATAAATAGAGCTCCCCCCTTCATTCTGAAATTATCTCTTCTTCGAGTTTTCTCTCATCTATTAGTTCTATAATATTTGTGAGGTGTTTGTTCTCCTGTATTAAGAGAGTTTGTGTTCTCTTTGGAAACATAGTGAGTGAGTTGTACACTACAAAATATTATAGTGGAATTCTTTTCATCTTGCCCGTGGTTTTTACCCTAATAATTTTTAAGGGTTTTCCACGTAAATCTCGGTGTCCAGTTTATTCTTTATTTTCTGGTTTATTATCTCAAATTCCGCACGTGGGACCAACAAGTAGTATCAGAGCCTTGGTTTAAAATTTCTTAAATTCTGAGTATGCTCTGTGGTTGCAGCCTAGACTGATCTTCCACATCAGAAAATATTTTTCGAGATTTTTTATTTAAGGCGGGATTATTTTGTCCAGTCTATAAAATTGTTGTAGACATAATGGCGGGAAGGTATGAGATAGCAAAATTCAATGGAAGCAATTTTATGCTGTGGAAAATAAAGATACAAGCAGTTTTAAGAAAGGAAAATTTCTTGGCGGCTATTGGAGATAAACCGGTGGAGATTACGTATGATGGAAAGTGGAATGAGATGACTGATAATGCTCTTGCCAATTTACACTTGGCTATAACAGACAAAGTATTGTCAAGTATCTCTGAGATAAAAACAGCAAAAGTTATCTGGGATACTCTGATTAAGATGTACGAGGTCAAGTCGCTACACAACATGATTTTCCTAAAGAGAAGGCTTCTTTTCGGATGGCGGAATCTTCATCGATGACCGACCATATCAATACACTAAATACTCTATTTGCCCAACTCACTTCCATGGGGCATAAAATAGGGGAAAATGAACGAGCGGAGCTTCTATTTCAAAGTCTACCAGATTCATATGATCAACTTATCATCAACATTACCAACAATATTCTTATGGGCTTTCTAAGATTCGAAGATGTCTTAACTGCGGTTCTCGGAGAAGAAAGCCGGCGCAAGAATAAAGAAGATAGGTTGGTATCCTCGAAGCAGGCAGAGGCGTTACCGATGATAAGAGGAAGATTTATGGACCGTGACTCCAGTGGGAGCCAAAGGCGAGGTAGATCAAAGTCGAGAAGTAAGAAGAAAAATATTTACTGCTTTAAATGTGGCGGTAAAGGGCACTTCAAGAAAGAGTGTACGAGTATCGATAAAAGTTCTCAAGGAAATGTGGCTAGTACTTCAGGCAGTTGTGAAATATTATTCAGCGAAGCAGCAACTGTTGCAGAAGGCAGGCACAAATTTTGTGACACATGGATTATGGATTCAGGAGCGACGTGGCACATGACGTCTCGGAGAGAATGGTTTGATCATTATGAATCAGCCTCAGGAGGATCTGTATTCATGGGAAATGATCATGCCTTGGAAATCGCTGGGGTCGGTACTGTCAAAATTAAAATGTTTGATGGCACCATTCGCACCATACAGGAGGTACGACATGTGAAAGGACTGACGAAAAATCTTTTGTCCTTAGGGCAATTGGATGACATCGGGTGCAAAACTCGGATCGAGAACGGGATCATGAAAATTGTGAAAGTAGCGCTTGTGGTTATGAAGGCGGAAAAAGTTGCTGCAAATCTGTATGTACTTTTGGGAGAAACACACAAAGAGGCAGAACTAGCAGTTGCATCAATTGGTTCAGGAGAAGAATTAACAGTGTTATGGCATAGAAATCTCAGGCATATGTCAGAATGGGGTTTGAAAATTCTCTCAGAACGGAAGCTGCTGCCGGGACTTACAAAAGTGTCACTACCTTTTTGTGAGCACTGTGTTACCAGTAAACAACACAGATTAAAGTTTGGCACTTCTACTGCCAGGAGCAAAAGCATATTGGAGCTAATTCATTCGGATTTTTGGCAAGCACCGGTTGTATCCCTAGGAGGAGCGAGATACTTTGTCTCGTTCATTGATGATTTCTCTAGGAGATGTTGAGTATATCCAATCAAGAAGAAATCAGATGTTTTCCAGATCTTCAAAGATTTCAAAGCGCGGGTTGAACTTGATTCTGAAAAGAAAATCAAGTGTCTGAGGACTGACAATGGAGGAGAATATACCAGTGACGAATTTGATGCATATTGTCGACATGAGGGCATCAAAAGATAGTTCACGACGGCTTACACACCTCAACAGAATGGAGTGGCAGAGCGGATGAACAGAACCTTGTTGGACAGAACAAGAGCTATGTTGAGAACTGCGGGTATAGAAAAGTCATTTTTGGCGGAAGCAGTCAAAACCGCTTGTTATATTATCAATCGTTCTCCTTCAGTGGCAATTGATCTGAAGACTCCGATGGAGATGTGGACCGGGAAGCCGACAGATTATTCTCATTTGGATACATTTGGAAGTCCGGTGTACGTTCTGTACAATGAGCAAGAAAGATCAAAATTGGATTCGAAATCCAGAAAATGTATCTTCTTGGGTTATGCTAATGGAGTAAAGGGGTTTCGCTTGTGGGATCCTATTATTCACAAGCTTGTCATCAGCAGGGATGCTATCTTCGAGGAAGATAAAGTAAAAGGAGACAAAGGCACACCGAATTCAGAAACTACTATTTTTCATGTGGAAAATAAGACAGACGAATGTCAAGTTTCTTGTGAAGCAGTATCAGAGCACGAAGAACAAGAACATTTTGAGTCTGAAGTTTCCAATGTGAGGCAGTCAACTCGAGACAGAAGACCACCAGGTTGGTTTTCAGATTATGTCACTGAAAGCAACATTGCATATTGTCTATTATCAGAGGATGGTGAGCCATCGAGTTTCCACGAGGCTACTCAAAGCTCGGATGTATCCTTATGGATGTTAGCAATGCAAGAAGAGTTGGAGGCATTAGACAAGAATAAAACTTGGGATCTTGTTACACTACCACGAGGGAGGAAAGCCATTGGAAACAGATGGGTCTATAAGATCAAGTGTAATGGCAACAACCAAGTGAAGCGGTATCATGCTAGATTGGTGGTAAAAGGGTATGCTCAGAAAGAAGGCATTGACTTCAATGAGATATTTTCTTCTCTGGTTCGGCTTACAACAGTCAGAGTGGTGCTGACATTGTGTGCGGTGTTTGACCTACATCTAGAACAGCTAGATGTGAAAACGGCATTTCTTCATGGAGATCTTGAAGAAAAAATCTATATGCTCCAGCCAGAAGGTTTTGCGGAAAACGGCAAAGAGAACTTGGTTTGCAGGTTGAACAAATCTCTGTACGGTTTCAAACAGGCGCCGAGGTGTTGGTACAAGAGATTTGATTCCTATATCATGAGCCTTGGATACAACAGACTAAGTGCAGACCCTTGTACGTATTTCAAGAGGTCTGGTGATGATTATATTATTTTGCTGTTGTATGTGGACGACATGTTGGTAGCAGACCCCAACAAAGATCAGGTCCAAGGATTGAAGGCACAGTTGGCTAGGGAATTTGATATGAAGGACTTGGGACCAGCAAACAAGACTCTAGGGATGCAAGTTCACCGAGACAGAAGTAACAGAAAGATTTGGCTTTCGCAGAAAAATTATTCGAAGAAAGTCTTGCAACGCTTCAACATGCAAGATAGTAAGCCAATTTCGACCCTTCTTCCTGTTAACTTCAAGTTATCCTCCGAGATGTGTCCTAGCAGTGAAGCAGAGAGGATGGAGATGTCTCGAGTACCATATGCATCAGCAGTGGGAAGTTTGATGTTCGCCATGATATGTACAAGACCGGACATTGCTCAAGCAGTGGGAGCAGTTAGTCAGTATATGGCGAATCCTGGATGAGAGCATTGGAGCACTGTTAAGAAGATCCTTAGATACATTAAGGGTATCTCGAATGCTGCATTATGTTATGGAGGATCAGATTTTCCACTCAGGGGCTATGTCGATTCAGATTATGCAGGTGATCCTGATAAGAGGAAATCTACTACTAGTTATGTGTTTACGCTTGCAGGAGGAGCAGTAAGTAAGCTGGGTTTCAAAATTGCAGACAGTTGTGACGTTATCTACAACAGAGGTAGAATACATGGCAGCTACTCAAGCGTGCAAGGAGGCAATATGGATCAAAAGGTTATTGGAGGAGATCAGACACAAACAAGATAATGTTCTTTTGTTTTGTGACAGTCAGAGTGCCTTGCACATCGCAAGGAATCCAGCCTTTCATTCCAGGACGAAACACATTGGAGTACAATTTCACTTTGTGCGGGAAGTAGTAGAAGAAGAAAGCGTGGATATGCAGAAGATCCATACAAAGGGTAACATAGCCGATTTTCTGACCAAGCCAGTGAACACTGATAAGTTTGAGTGGTGTAGATTCTCAAGTGGTCTAGCGGAAACGTAAGCAGCAGAGAATGGCAAGATTGAAAGGATATGTGGAGATATGCTTGATTCTCAATCAAATCTTCAAGTGGGAGAAATGTCGGCAAGTCAACATTCAAAGTTGGATGGTGCACATGTTAAATGAGTGTGAGAATTTTGAAATGATGCGTTCAGACTGAACGCGTTTTATACGCGTCTTCACACGGACTAGAGGCTCTATAAATAGAGCTCCCCCCTTCATTCTGAAATTATCCCTTCTTCGAGTTTTCTCTCATCTATTAGTTCTATAATATTTGTGAGGTGTTTGTTCTCCTGTATTAAGAGAGTGTGTGTTCTCTTTGGAAACACAGTGAGTGAGTTGTACACCACAAAATATTATAGTGGAATTCTTTTCATCTTGCCCGTGGTTTTTACCCTAATAATTTTTAGGGGTTTTCCACGTAAATCTCGGTGTCCAGTTTATTCTTTATTTTCGGGTTTATTATCTTAAATTCCGCACGTGGGACCA
Source organism: Primulina eburnea (assembly GCF_022965805.1). NCBI lineage: Eukaryota > Viridiplantae > Streptophyta > Magnoliopsida > Lamiales > Gesneriaceae > Primulina > Primulina eburnea. Next base: position 3,313,897 of record NC_133113.1, read on the forward strand.
ACAATTCACAGGGTCTGAGGCAATATGTTAAAAAAAAAAATTGTTGTGATAAATAACCGTAAAGCTCATTTTGCAAATTAAAAATAACCAAACAATATATATATAAAAAAAATATAATTTACGAGTTATATATTTATCTCTTTGCTATTTTTTCTTCGTGCGCCACAACATCAACATGACTATAACGTAATGCAGTATCATATAAACAATTAATTTGACAAACGATTGAAATTGGCAACAATTGTAAGATATGTTGCCAAAATTGAAATTTATCAATATAAACTATCAAAATAACAATGATAAATATAATGAACCAATATTGTAAATATATATGATTTGTTTTAAATAATAAATATAATATCTTATTCAAGAAATAGAAAATGAAGATGTGTAAAATAAGTAAGTATCAAATTTTTTTGTGTTTTACTTTTTGAAATAGGTTCAACTACATAAATTCAAGAAAAGAGGCCAAATAATCGATAAGTAAAATATAAAAGTTTATCACATGAGTTGACACAAGATAAAATAATAAATATATTGGATAAACATTACCATTTTATGCATTCAAATTTTTTAAAAATTTAATTAATGAGCCGTGTAGCTTTATTGTTTGGGCTTTACATAATTTGATTAAATCTACAATGAACACAATCATCATATTTAATCATGTTTTCAATGGATCAATGTTCAATTTTTTTTAAATGTACTTCATATCACATACTATTTAGGTGTGAGCCTCAACAACATGAGACTTATGATTTTTTTTTTTGGCCCCTATGAGGACCGGGCCTGAGGTGATGGCCTCTCTCGCCTCACAGGAGGTACGGCCCTAATTATCCTATCGCTTTCGTACATAATTTTAAAAAGTATACGTTTCACTTAATTTAGGATGTTTGCGTGATTTTACAGCATGCCAACCTAACCCTTCATAGGCAAAAACTTGTGTGAGACGGTCTCACGGGTCGTATTTTGTGAGACATACCTCTTATTTGGGTCATCCATGAAAAAATATTACTTTTTATGCTAAGAGTATTACTTTTTATTGTGATTATCGGTAGGGTTGACCCGTCTCACAGATAAAAATTCGTGATACCATCTCACAAGAAACCTACTCTCTCTCATGTGCATATATGTATCAGAACATGTGCATATATGTAGGATTCTGATATGTAAATTTAGGAACCAATGACTAAGAAAATGTACTTTATTTTGAATTTTACACGCAAAATTTATCCACTCTTATGCTATGCTTTCTGGAAGATCCGAGGTGAATTGGTTGTTCATGACACAAATTCAAAAAGTATGGAAAATCTACTGAAAAAAAAATATATTTCAGAAATCAAACCATCAAAGTACATATTAATCAAATATCTAGCATCTTCTATAAAAACAACAATAATTTCGGACACACAAAATGTAAATAGACACCAAGTCCATAAAAGCTACAATAACTTCAAACACACAAGGTGTCAATATACCATAAATATATAACCACAATAATAAAAGTATACTAAGAGAACAAAGCGTAAACTGGCTATGATTACACTCAAATGTGTATGTATTCTCGAAGGTAAGTCCATGCTCGAACCACCTTTCAATAATTGTCTCTCTTTTGTAAGGGTAAGCAAAAACCATATTACTTTTGAATGGAAAAATAAGAAATTACTCGAACATTGACATAAAAAAAAGTTAAAAATTGGAACAACATTTTTTCAACACAATAACAACTAGTTTATAGTTTCTTTGTAGTTGCGTCTATAGTGAACTCTCGTATGACAACGACTAGATGTTGATGAACATGTATTGATTTGTGATGACATGCACTTAGTCTTCCTACGACTTGGCTGACTGCGCACATCAGGAGTCTTAATTACCTTGGATTCACCAATACATTACTCATATATTTCAAATTTTGGGATTGAATTTATATTTACTTTGTACGCTTCGCGATACATTTCAATGTTGAAATATTTGTCACGAAAATTTTGCAACGACAGAGATTTCGACTCAATTGCGAAGTAGGCGTGCTTGCGTGCAGTGGCGAAGCCATATTGGCTAAAATTTTAAATTCTATAATATTTTAATATATTAAATTGATCTACCCGGGATAATATTATATTATTCCAAAATTATATAAAATTTAGATATAAGTTTTTTTTAAAAAAATTGGGCCACCCGAGCAAGCCTTTGGCTCCGCCCCTTCTTGCATGGAAGCTTATTGATTTGTCAAGCCCTAAATGAACAAGTCTCGTCCATTAAATCCACAACAGATAGAATTTTCACCATCAACAACCTCAAACTTCTAATTACAGGAATGATGCACTCTCAAGATTTTTGATTCAATATAGACACTGGCGACAACCTTTTCCTTTGTCAAACTTAACTCCTTAACCATGAAAAATGTTGATTCACGAAGCTGGTGCATCATGTTCATGATTTGGATGCATATGTGGTCCATCATAGCCACAAGAGGTGAAAAAAAGAGTTATTCTAACTCAATTATTCAAACATTCGGTTGTATTATTATTTATAACACCTATCTATTACCAAGAAATAACACATTCACCCTAGTATGTGGATCAGCACTTGCAGCAACCCTCTGGCACTGCCTGCACGGATAGGTTGAAACAAACCATATAAAAACATGTAAAAACGACACTTATCATATATTCCTGCGAAGAAGGATCATACACAACTTTCTTGAATATCAAAAATCAATGTCTTTTGTTATGTTGGGGTGATTTCTCAAAATCTGAAATGAAAGAAAAACAATTAACATTTTGGTTTTCAAAAATAAAAATATATATATAAAAATAAAAAAAATGATAAAGAATAATTAATTTAGAATTTACATGCTTCACAAAATTGTCAACTAAATATATTAAATAATAAGTATGGTGACGACACATAAATAGTTGTTGAACAACTTTGATAATCCCAGAATGTCTGTCCGAGAAAAAAATGAACTCGTTGAATGGAAGACTTTAATACGATAATAAGACATTTCTCATATGGTAACAAAATCAATCTCAATTCATAGAATTCTCTGCATCTACTATATCATAAGCAATTGTGAAAAGATTATCATTGACATACTTTGACACAAAAACTAAGATATCATCTTTATACTTATTCTTTATATGATTTCCATCCAAAATAATCAAAAGCCTACAACTACTAACAAAACCAACAACACATACATTAAAACAAATGAATAACTGTCAAAAAATTTTATTCAGAGTTTCAATCTCATACTCAACAACACTACCAGGATTTGTTTCTCAAACAACATCACAATACCATCTTAATCTATCATAGTTTCCTTCATCTATGCCATGGATATCATGCATCACCAACTCTTTGTCCTTCCACGCTTTGTGATTGTCCAACTCTACCACATAGCCTATTTGCAAGTCATTTCGTATAGTATAAGGACAATAAGAGGGCTCACCTCTCAATTTTTATTTCACCACATTCGCCACCCGATATCATCAGTTCTAAGATGCCAACTGTTGTGTAGATGTTCTCAGGACATGTATGAAGCAGGTTGCATTTTCGGATGCCAAAAAAATTGTATGCTTTATGTTTCGAAGCATAAATTTTCCAGCCACGACTCTTTTCACTACAAATAACAATAACATTTTTCCTATCATTTTTATTGTTATAAAAAACAACATCTTGTAGCAATAACATATATTTTAGCACATTTCCTAAAATTATCGACATCCTTGAATGTTTGACCTTCATAACAATGCAATTAATCCAAGTATCTATCGTGTTCAAGCATAGGGCTTGGTCAACATTATTATCACTCCTTGATTTCGCGTCTTCATCATCAACCCTTACCAATTTAATATAAAATTGATGATATCAATAAGGAAATAAAGACACATTGATCAAATATAAACATTAATATCAAAAAATATCATCGTCAATTACACACATGAAAAAAAAATATAGATAGAAATTTATTTTACCTCCCAAAATTTAAGTTCTTCAGATTTCAAGTTTATTCTATGTCGTCAATTCGATCATCGTGAGCTTCATACACATAAAAAGTTGAATCTATTAAGTACATCATCATCATTATTGATGATGACGGGGTGAATTGGGTCTAAGTGAGGTGGGCAATCACACTGGGTTGAGTTGCATTATGTCATGATATATTGGATTTTTAGATGAAACATGCTCAGGCTTTGATATGTCTACTTTAAGAGAACCAATAATGTTGGTGGGGGCGTCAGAGTATTCTCCGGTGTGGTCACTTCGATGTTCAAGTTTGTTAAGTGATTCCTCTTTCTTTCTTTTTTTCCTTTTTGGATAGATAGAGTGTACGAGTATTTTTTGCAAGATTATTTGAATGTCTCATTTGTGGGGACCCGGACGCTAATCAAGTTCTTAATCATCGTTGGGATTTAATTATCTATTCTGATAAACAGGGTCTAAAATTTTTCTTTTTAAATATATAACTGCGGAAGGTAATGGAATCTAAATACTATACATGTCTGTATATAAAATACAATTCAGTATTAAAAATACAATAATGTACAACATTCTAATCTAATGTTCACTACTAAAATTCTAGTGGTAAAATCCAATCTACTGTAAGTCCGGAATCACCACGCTAAACTCGTCTTCTCTCATCATCTTCGTGACCCCGATCCTGCCTCCCCTGATGTCATGAACACATACAAACAAGACACCAGCCGGATAACTCCGGTGAGAATAAATCCCAGTATAAAACATGGTAAGCATGTATATAAACAAACTATTTCATAAAACATGCAATCCTGTATAAACCAATATATTTCATAATCTATGAAATAAATCAAATAAGCATGTAACTCAAATCAGATAAACATGCATATAAACGATCTAAATCGTAAAAACATGCTAGCACAACTGGAAGCAATAACGATGGGTCCCATGATCTAGGAGCCACATCCATATAAGCATGAAGTCCTAATCAAATCATGTCTAGACTTGACTCGATCTATAACTCTAGGGATCCCGGTGTGAATAAGACGATCTATCACCTACCCTACCACTCGGGGTGATTGTACGTCTTATTCCTAGACTTCGGTCTAATCTGTATCCACATCTACAATAGGAGAGGTGATCTTCTCCTAAGCTGTGATATCACCGAACGTCTAGCAGTCTGGCTGATCTCCAAACTGTCCTATCTTAAATGCATGAATACAATCAGTAAACAAAGCATAATCATATAAAACATAAACAAGAATATAGTATGTGATTTATTGGGCAACTCAAGTAGTGATCTCAATTGAGTTGTTTCTTCCCGAATATCACATGAATTATACCTTTGTCGTCCCCGTCTGAGGAAGACGAAGTCTCGAAGTCCAGTCTGTCCATATCCGATCTGAAATGACAATACAAATACACTGTATCAATGTGTAACTCAAAACACAATCTGTTCTGATCAATACTCAACTCAGTACATAATCTGATCAATCTGTTCCAGCATATGAATACCTAACAAATACATCTTCAGGGATGCTGAAATACAACACACAGACATACTGTATTCTTTCTTCGATCTGACTTCACATATCTACTGAATAATCTATCCAAACATACAAGAATAATCATCTATTCATTCTTCAATTAAGAATACTACCATTTAGTGTGAATTCTCAGTCAATATCTTCTAAAATTCATAACAATTGTATAACCAACTTATTCTTAAATCTGTCTTCGATTATACAATGTCTACGGTAGTAGAAACACCATATCTGAATCATATACAGTTCTGACTACATCATAAATTCAAAACATTTCAAAACGCAACAAAACTTACGTCCTTGTATAGCTTTAGTCGAAAGGAGTTCAATACCGCTTTCGGATTCGAGTTCTGACACACGGATTCTTCGTAAACCAAATTCTAAACTCAAGAACTAAACTTTCTCCCTCATCTGTCGATTTTTGCTTGAAAAGTGAGAGGAAGACACGAATCCATCTATATATATAGCTTGCATGCCATGCAAAACGTGGCCTCATTCTTCTTGTTACACGCATGACCGCGGGTGCGGTAGTGCAAGGAGCGCGGGTGCGCTCATGCAATGTCTATCCTTCCTTTTCCCGAAAGCTTAGACCGCGGGTGCGGTGTTATCATTACCGCGGGTACGGTACCATCACCGCGAGTGCGGTCTTGTTCTTACCGCGGGTGCGGTGTCGCCTCGAATAAAATTTGCCAACTTTCTGTCCATGCACCGCGGGTGCGGTCTTGGTTGCACCGCGGGTGCGGTGATGCTTCGACCTTTCTTGCAAAAATCCACAATTGCATGACCGCGGGGGCACTCCTGTTCTGGGCGCGGGTGCGGTCTTGCAAACCCTATTTTCTCATGTCTTTTCTTCCCTCATTGCATGTCATGCGTTTTCATATCTTCCAAGTCTCGCGTTAATAACGATTAATAATCTTGGTTTATCAATTCTATACTTCTTGGGCATTACATTTCTCCCCTTCTTAGATCTGAGTTCGTCCTCGAACTCACAACAATCAATTCAAAGATATCAGAAGAAATGTATCACAGAGTTTAAACTAAACTCCCATATCTAATTCCAGTCTGGAATAAGAATTCGTTAAGTGTCATGTCATAACACTTCTTCAATTCTTCTGACAGAATCAGTCTCGCATTACTGGCTATACACGTCCGTATAAACCAATCTACAGCTCATAACAACCCAATGCCAGTAGTGTTACCCAGTCTGTTTATCCCAATCAAGGACGTATAACATCTTCAGCTTCAAATACCAATCGTCATTATCCGACGTTGGTTTCCTAAGTCTGTCCATTCTGAACTATTTTAATAGCTATTGTCATACAGTAATTCATACAGTGACAATAAGTCATAAGAACGAGTGCTAACCTTCAGCACTAAAGCTGTATAGTGCTAACATCCAGCACTACAGCTGTACCCAAAGTCTTCCAATATCTGGATAACCCCTTCTGACTGTCTGTCAATCTGTGAAACAATCTAAGAAAGAGTTCATGATATATTCTGTCACGAGTACAAACTCAAGCAAAATCACAATCTGACATAATCTACTATGACATTCTGATCTTTCTGACCACTTTTCTGACACCGACCTGTGTCATTTAGTCATGTTTGTACGTTATCTGGTACAAACTATTAGATATAGATTGAACAATCTGTCAATCTTAATCATATCATATTACACAATCTGTACAAATAACGGTAAGTTCATTACCAAGGCTATAGAAATGTACTCCCATTTCTATTTAGAACTATACAATCCTGTAATAAATCTTCTGATTTCTATCTTTCTGTCTTTTCTGTTAGCGATTTAAACATATCAGTACAATTTCTGCCAACACAATTCTGTTATAACTGATCTGATCGGTTTATATCACGACTGTCTGTTCGAATATCATACATTCTCAACTATCTGAATGAAAACTGAATCCATAACTGTTCGGTTCTGACGTTATTTGTGAATTCAGATTCGAACCATGCTGTATAAACACTCAGTTACTAACATAAATTAAGAAAGAAATACCTACCTGGTATTCGGCTCTGACTATCAATATCAAAATCTGTAAACAATTCTGAAACATGTTGATATCATAAAATAATCAGTCCCATCCAACACAAAATCACAGATCTGTTAATTCTGATTGATGTTCTGTTCTGATTAGCAAAATACAATTCTGAACCCTCTGATTCCTGAACTGATGTACACTCAACTGGTTACAAGAAACTGTATCAGCACTGATTCACAATAACAGTAATATTACATCAGATTCAGAATAGAAAGAACCTATAAAGATCTAGTGAGTTTAAGAAAACTCATAAAATAACAAAATCAAGCAACTGTAAATTCTGGCTATCTGACCAATCCTCATACTGCCCAGATCAACTGCTCTATCTCATCTTCAAATAACATATGCTCCCAACAATATAAGATATCGCAAATACTGATGTAGAACAATAACAATACTCAGCAGATATATAACAATAAGAGAATAAAATAATCAGAATAAGGTAATCTGCAGGTAATAAATTTCTGACATTTCTGGAATTCCTGATCTTTCTGTCTTAACTGTCTAAATCAACCGATCTTCAGATACTGTATATTCTGAATAAACACTGTATCAATAACTGCATACTGGATTCATACCTGACCCATTTCTGTATACATTGATCATAGTTCTCTGAATATTTAACACAATCTTCAATTATTCAATATAATCAATCAAGTGCTGCAATATCAAAATCTCACAGGTATAACAAGCATAAAATGATCAGAACATCTCTGAATATACTGAAACATGCCAAAGAGCAATACTAAATCAGATATAACTCCTGGTCGGTACTCTTTTATTGATCTTTCAGTTCATTCTGTATCATTCTGTACATTCAATGTCATTCTATGCTGAATTCTAAAACAACAATCAATATCTGATCTGAATTCAATTCTGAAATCTATCTTTCTGATATAAAGCAATTCTAAAATCTTATCTGGGCAAGATCAGTTAATTTGTACATCATTAGCAAATCTGCCGATGCTATGCTCGATTTCAGTCAATCTACTGAATACATAAAGATACTATTTGTTCCTTTCTGTATTAATCGAGTCATATACAACACATATATCAAAGGAATTCGAAATCTAGAATCCTTACTGTGAAATCTCTACTCATCAGCCATATCTGGTCTGAATCTTGTACTTTCCTGACTGGAATCTATAATAGTTCTGTACTTGTTTAGCATATTAACATCAATAATGCGGTCGAATCAGAAGACACAAGTACATTATAATCTAACTCAATCTTATTCTTATCTTACTGTAGAAATTTCTGATATCACTCTTTCTTTCCCAACAAATAAGAATCAATACCACAGTACCAACAAACCCCACAGATACATCATATATCAATGCAATTCAGTCTAAGATAATCGTAGGGAATGCAGTAGTATATATCAATACATATGCAATCGAATTATAAAGAATAGTACCTGTTGTAGATTCTGGGTCTGTTTCTCAAATAAACGATGTTCCCTAAGATCTTCGAGACCATCTCTGGGGACAAACTTTAGCAAAATGCCCCAGCTGTTTACAAATATTGCATCTACCAAGCACTCCTTGGCATTGCTCTGAAGAATGTCTCCCTCCGCAAGTCCTACAATAGACATCAGTATGGCTTGTGCTGGAACCACTTGAACTGGAGGAACCACTTCCCAACTTCTTGAATGGCTTCTTACGAGTTTTCAGCAAATCTTGTTTCCCACTCGTACTGCCACGCTCATATCGAAGAGGGGATTGCTGTGTCTGGGGTTGCTTCACACACAGCCGTGTCAATTGTCTAATCAGACTTGCCTCAGCTCTCTTCGCTCTACTCAAGATATCCGCAAAATGGTAAGATCGCTGCAGATTCATAAATGCAACTACCTCCGAATTCAACCCTCTGATGAACTGATTCACTATAGATTCATCATTTCCAGCTATCTGAGGAGCAAAATGCAGTAGAGTAGAGAATTTGGCAATATATTCATCTATATTCAATTGACCTTGGCTTAAATTCTCAAACTCTGCTTTCTTGTCCTCTCGGTACGAGACTGAGAAAAATCGTCGATAAAATTCAGTTCTGAATATTTCCCACGAAATCACTGTACCTCTCTGTTCCCACATTCTTCTACTGGTAATCCACCAATTCCTGGCGGCTTCTCGTAACTGATAAGGTACCATTTTAACTCTCTGTTCATCCTACAATCAAGTAAATCAAACAAAATCTCTATGTCATCCAACCAGTTCTGACAGTCTTCAGACGTCTCGATACCACTCAAAATCGGCGGCTGGAATAACTGTAATTCTACCAACTTTATTTCTATCTGCGTTTCTGATGCATCTATCTGTTCAGACGAAGTACTACCCCTTTCTGGAAATCTCCGAGGCGGTATATCTGAATATCAAACAAATCAATGTACAATCTGTATAATCTGTCTCAGCCCTCCTCTGATCATATACCTCTGATTCAGACTTGGTTCTGATCCAGGCTTAGTAATTACATGCTGCAATCAACTCAGATACAAAAAACATGTAATAGGGAAAACAGTAAATCATGCTAGCACCCATAATGTAATTCAACATTATAATAAATCTCATGCTAGCAATCACATGCAAGGAAGAAAATTCAATCTACCCCGCTCATTCTCTTCTATCTCAATCTAACTTAGTCTAAAAGATCTATCAGTTCTGACTATCTTAATCTAAAGGATCTCTCGCTCTGATACCACCTGTTGTGGGGACCCGGACGCTAATCAAGTTCTTAATCATCGTTGGGATTTAATTATCTGTTCTGATAAACAGGGTCTAAAATTTTTCTTTTTAAATTATATAACTGCAGAAGGTAATGGAATCTAAATACTATACATGTCTGTATATAAAATACAATTCAGTATTAAAAATACAATAATGTAAAACATTCTAATCTAATGTTCACTACTAAAATTCTAGTAGTAAAATCCAATCTACTGTAAGTCCGGAATCACCACGCTAAACTCGTCTTCTCTCATCATCTTCGTGACCCCGATCCTGCCTCCCCTGATGTCATGCACACATACAAACAAGACACCAGCCTGATAACTCCGGTGAAAATAAATCCCAGTATAAAACATGGTAAGCATGTATATAAACAAACTATTTCATAAAACATGCAATCCTGTATAAACCAATATATTTCATAATCTATGAAATAAATCAAATAAGCATGTAACTCAAATCAGATAAACATGCATATAAACGATCTAAATCGTAAAAACATGCTAGCACAACTGGAAGCAATAACGATGGGTCCCATGATCTAGGAGCCACATCCATATAAACATGAAGTCCTAATCAAATCATGTCTAGACTTGACTCGATCTATAACTCTAGGGATCCCGGTGTGAATAAGACGATCTATCACCTACCCTACCACTCGGGGTGATTGTACGTCTTATTCCTAGACTTTGGTCTGATCTGTATCCACATCTACAATAGGAGAGGTGATCTTCTCCTAAGCTGTGATATCACCGAACGTCTAGCAGTCTGGCTGATCTCCAAACTGTCCTATCTTAAATGCATGAATACAATCAGTAAACAAAGCATAATCATATAAAACATAAACAAGAATATAGTATGTGATTTATTGGGCAACTCAAGTAGTGATCTCAATTGAGTTGTTTCTTCCCGAATATCACATGAATTATACCTTTGTCGTCCCCGTCTGAGGAAGACGAAGTCTCGAAGTCCAGTCTGTCCATATCCGATCTGAAATGACAATACAAATACACTGTATCAATGTGTAACTCAAAACACAATCTGTTCTGATCAATACTCAACTCAGTACATAATCTGATCAATCTGTTCCAGCATATGAATACCTAACAAATACATCTTCAGGGATGCTGAAATACAACACACAGACATACTGTATTCTTTCTTCGATCTGACTTCACATATCTACTGAATAATCTATCCAAACATACAAGAATAATCATCTATTCATTCTTCAATTAAGAATACTACCATTTAGTGTGAATTCTCAGTCAATATCTTCTAAAATTCATAACAATTGTATAACCAACTTATTCTTAAATCTGTCTTCGATTATACAATGTCTACGGTAGTAGAAACACCATATCTGAATCATATACAGTTCTGACAACATCATAAATTCAAAACATTTCAAAACGCAACAAAACTTACGTCCTTGTATAGCTTTAGTCGAAAGGAGTTCAATACCGCTTTCGGATTCGAGTTCTGACACACGGATTCTTCGTAAACCAAATTCTAAACTCAAGAACTAAACTTTCTCCCTCATCTGTCGATTTTTGCTTGAAAAGTGAGAGGAAGACACGAATCCATCTATATATATAGCTTGCATGCCATGCAAAACGTGGCCTCATTCTTCTTGTTACACGCATGACCGCGAGTGCGGTAGTGCAAGGAGCGCGGGTGCGCTCATGCAATGTCTATCCTTCCTTTTCCCGAAAGCTTAGACCGCGGGTGCAGTGTTATCATTACCGCGGGTGCGGTACCACCACCGCGAGTGCGGTCTTGTTCTTACCGCGGGTGCGGTGTCGCCTCGAATAAAATTTGCCAACTTTCTGTCCATGCACCGCGGGTGCGGCCTTGGTTGCACCGCGGGTGCGGTGATGCGTCGACCTTTCTTGCAAAAATCCACAATTGCATGACCGCGGGGGCACTCCTGTTCTGGGCGCGGGTGCGGTCTTGCAAGCCCTATTTTCTCATGTCTTTTCTTCCCTCATTGCATGTCATGCGTTTTCATATCTTCCAAGTCTCACGTTAATAACGATTAATAATCTTGGTTTATCAATTCTATACTTCTTGGGCATTACATCATTGGTCAAGCGAACCTGGTATTTACAGTAGAGAAGTCAAATGATGGTATTGTTTTCAGTGTCCAATTGTTACTTATGACGAGATGGTAACCCATACTATGTTCACTGTCATTGACAGGTCTGACAACGCATGCTTGTTTCACCCTAGTCACACCATCCCTATGTGTGCTGAAAGACTTTATAATAATTATTAATTCATAGTGCCCCATACCGGTGATTTTGGAGATGACACATGTATCCGGGTGCCTGAGTAAATAACCGTGACATGGACCAACGTCTCTTATACTACTCGAGCTCTTCCTACCTGGGCTCGTGCTCCCTTCGCCTTTCCTGGCTTCATAACTACCAAGATTCTGGGCCGAAGATGACCTGATATATTATCCGGCGGTATCAATTATCGTTCAGAGACATGAACATCTTATGTTGTGGAGCTACATATTACAGAATCATGGATTTCGGATAAATTCTTGAACATTTTTTGCCTCGTCGAGGCTCACAAATATGTTCAATCAACCTATAACCACCATAGATTGAGATAACTAACATCCACTTCTTTGGAGCAACAAACATCCACTTCTTATATTTACAACAACCCAAAAAATAACGGTTACAAGTACCACTTACATATTTCATTCTCAACCTAATCAATAAAAAAATTACATTCAATGCAATATATAAAAATTGAATCATGGTTTCATTCATATAAAACATTACACAATCACACTGCACATTTTCATAATATGAAATTTCAATATTTAAGTTAAAATACATTACCATAATCATTATTGAGCATGAAAGATTTATAATCGCAAACGATGAGGAATTCCATAATCTGTCCAAAATTGGAATACAGGAACTAGATTCTCACTCACATATATAAATATCAGAGAACCTCTTTGTTAGAATGAAAAAGAGAAATTTCGGTTACAAAAGACACAATGTACGAGAATTCTTCATTATTACGAAATTTAAAAATGGGTGAATTTCAAATTTACAAACGTAAATCAATCCAAACATTCCAGTGAATTTGAATTTAAATTCCTCAATCCGAGCATGCCCTAGAGTTTTTTGAATAAATATAATCATGTTAGATTTTAGAGAGAGTGCATAAACTCTTTTAAAACTTTTTTTAAAAGCTTGAGTTACAGTAACTCGTTCTTGAAATGTTCAAAAAAATGAATGGAACATGGCGAAATTAAATTTAGTTTGACTAACAAATTAAAAACCGATTGAACATTTTATAAAACATTTGAAAAGAATGTAAGCTGAATGTATAACAAAGTATTGTTGAAACATTTTATCAAATATTTTGTATGCAAAATTTTGATATTTTAGAAAACACATAGAATTCTTCAACAATCAATCCATAAACAGAAACAACAAACAAATGCAATGACAGAAAGATGCACGAATTTGTTTATAAAAATTCGAATGTCAGATCCTTCTACATCTCTCATCCTTTCGTTGTTGGAAGGATTACACTTCAAGACCTCGATTTACACAATCCTTTGCCTAATCAAAACACCTAATATACTCTCGATTATTTGTCGCCACCTCATAGTCAACCTGATTTTTAATGTCATTAATACGAAAACTACAAAAACAGAATTAATATAAAGACTATCACTCAACTAAAATTTGAAGCTCATCTCTCTTATATATGTGAGTGATTGTGTATGAGAAAACTAATCCATTTCAATGTTGATAGGTTCGTAACAGTTATAATTTTGTTATCACATTTCTTATTATTTTCACTTCTGACATGCTTAATAAATACATTTTGATGTTATTTTGTTGTAAAAATAAATTTTATGGTCTTGGAACAAATTTGAGCTGAAAAATGATTTTTATCAAATTTAAAGCTGCCAAGATAAAAATGTAAAAGAAAGATAAAATAGAAGAAGTCATGGAATAAGGCACGACCACGTCTTGTTACTTTTTTTCTGCTGCATGTGAAACTGAAACTAACTGAATTTCAACGATTGAAATTCAAAATTTGTGAAAATTATGCCAAATTTTAGAGTTTTAATTATGGTGTTTGACTTAAAAATTATTTTTGGTGAGAGAAGTTGTTATTGGTAGAAAAAAATATTAGATAGAGTTTTATGGAATAAAACTCTATATTCTTCAACATTGGGTTCTCTTTTAGTCAATGAGATTTTCCTATAGGCCTAATCAACCATCTACACAAGAAACACAAGGAATTTCTCATTCTTTCTCCAAGAAACTATTGGCTATGTTTTATATATGATTCTAGGGATATTTTTGAGTCTTTTTCTTGTTTTTCACGTGTAGATAGTGAAATTCTATCAATTTTTGTTTCTTTTTCTTGTTTTTCAGGTGTAGATGGTTGATTAGGCCAAAAAGAAAAACTCATTAATCAAAAGAAACCAAAAAAACTCTATATAGTATTTTTCCCTCTTAATAACTTTCTCTCCAAGAATTAATTTTAATTCAAACATCATAATTAGGACTCTAAAATTTGACATATTTTTCACAAATTTAAAATTTCACTCCTTGAAATTCTGCTAGCTTCAGTTTCACATACAGCAGCAGAACAGTCACAAGACATAAACACTCATTATTCCAGGACTTCTCTATTTTATCTTTCTTTCACAGTTTTATCTTGACAACTTCAAATGTGATAAAAATCACATTTTTAGCTCAAATTTGCTCTAAGAACATGAATTTCTTCCTACAATAAAATAACACTAAAGTGTATCAATTAAGAATGTTGGAAGTGAAAATAATGAGAAATATGATAACAAAATTACAAATTATTATGAGCAAATCAAGTGTATATACTACCAAGTATATCCTCACACACAAGGATAAAAGCTCCCACTAAACTAATATATCTATTTAGACATTTCTTCTTGGGATTGCTCTCATTTTTGCTAATTTCTTCATGTAAGCTAGCCACGCTTTGAATTCCTTTCAAAAACGTGTATTTGATCTTCAAATATGTTATATATATAGTCTCAAACAGTGATATATACGTTAGACATGATCGTTGGAAAGGTTTTATGCTTTATCTGACATTGCAACGATCATATTTGTTTTCTGGCTCAAAGAGCTTAACGGTTAAATGAATGAAATGGTTGGATGAGCAAACCTGTTAAATGAACTGGTTGGATAAGCAAAAGGTTGAATGGATGTGGTCCGATCCGGTGATTAAAAGTCTTGATTCATTTATTTATGGACAAAATAATCAACATGAAAGTTGTATCTTTTTCTCTTATCTTTCCATAAAATCAAGAATCAGTCCATTTTTAGTTGGTACCAGAGAGATATTCTTGAAATATCGCCACTGCTCATGTCCAGTCGGAACCTGTATTCGTATTGCAGACCAAAACATTCATCGCGATTTATCAGCTTCTTGGGTTTCGATTCAGACATCGACCATTGAAGATGATTTGTAGATCACTGTATTATACTCAAACTCATACTGAATCGTTCCATTTCGATAATTGAACTGAGAGATACGACTGGAGAATGTTTGGATAGTCGGATCTTGCGACCACCATTGCACCTCGATAACGTCAAAATTCATCAACCAGACTGAGTTATGTTTTCTAGATAAATGAGTTTTATTTACAATCATTTTGCCCGTAATTCTTGCCAAAGGCTCAGCTTCCACCCACTTGGAAAAGTAATCGACTGCTACTAACAAAAATTTCTTCTGAGCTCGGGCAAGCGGGAAAGGACCTACAATGTCCATGCCCCATTGATCAAAAGGGCAGGATGCCCAAATAGGCTTCATAAGAGCAGCCGGGCTGTGTTTGAAATTTGCATGATGTTGACAGCCTTCGCAGGTTTGAACCACCCGAGCTGCATCCTGACCAAGGGTTGGCCACCAAAATCCTGCAAGCATGGTTTTTCGAGCTAGAGACATTTCTCCGAGGTGCTCCGCGCAACATCCTTCATGAATTTCCCGGAGTACATAATCTACCTCCTTTTTAGGCAAGCATTTTAAAAGAGGTCCCTGGAATGATCTTTTATACAAGATTGAGTTTAAGAGCACAAACCTGAGAGCTTGTCTCTTGATCTTCTGAGCTTGACCTCTGTCCTCGGGTAGTGCACCCTTTTCAATAAATCTGATTAAGGGCGTCATCCAGGAGTTTTCTGGATCGGGTGTTCCTTCTTCGTCCATCGAGAGGATCAAGCGGGAGACATGCAATACCTCCCGGGTGCTTACTTCACTTAGGGATGCTCCCATTTTTGCCAGAATATCTGCCTCGTCGTTTTCTTCTCGGGGGATTTGCTCGATACTCCAATCCGAAAAGCCTTCTGCTCGAGCTCTGATAAGTTGTAGATATTTCAGCATCCTATCATCTTTAGCTTCATACACACCCTTTATCTGCTGTGTTACGAGTTGTGAATCAGAATATATAATTATCCGGGAAGCCCCGACTTCTCGAGCAGCTCGTATTCCAGCTAGCACAGCCTCATACTCGGCCTCATTATTAGTTACTCGGGAATCAATCCTTATTGCCAATTTGATTTTTTCTCCCGGGGGAGATATCATCACGACTCCTACTCCGCACCCCGCAAGGCTAGACGCCCCATCTACAAAAACTCTCCACACTTCTTCTCTACTAGGCTGGATCATCAAAGATAAAAAGTCTGATAAAGCTTGTGCCTTGATAGCCACTCGTGGTTTGTATTCGATATCGTACTCTCCCAATTCCACCGTCCACTTAATCATTCGCCCGGATACCTCAGCATGGGTCATGATTCTACCAAGAGGGCTGTTGGTAAGAACCACTATTTGATGCGATAAGAAGTAAGGTCTTAGCTTCCGAGCGGTCATGATCAAAGCCAATGCAATCTTCTCCACCTCTGTATATCGGAGCTCGGGCCCTCTTAGAGCGTGGCTGACATAATAGACAGGCTTCTGATCAGAGCCTTCTTCTTTGATTAACACTGAACTGACAGCATGCTCTGTAGAGGATAAATACAGGAATAATCGCTCCCCGGGCTCGGGCTTTACTAACACCGGGAGCTCTGCAAGATGGGCTTTCAAGTCCTGGAAGGCTTGTTCACATTTATCGTCCCATCCGAAGTGCTTGGCCTTTCTCAAGACTTGAAAGAAAGGATAACTTCTGTGTGCTGATCGGGATATAAATCGAGAAAGGGAAGCAATCCTTCCCGTCAGCTTTTGCACCTCTTTTACAGACTGAGGAGAGGGCATACACAAGACAGACTTTACCTTCTCCGGGTTTACCTCAATTCCCCGATCTGTTACCATGAATCCCAGAAATTTGCCACTCTTTACGCCAAAAATACATTTGGCCGGGTTAAGCTTGATCCCATGTTGCATGAGGGTGGCAAAAGTTTCCTGTAGATCATCAATAAAAGTAGTGACCTCCCGGATCTTGCTTAAGATATCATCCACATAGACCTCCACGTTCCGCCCCAGCTGTTTCTCGAACACTTTGTCCATAAGACGCTGATAAGTGGCCCCTGCATTCTTCAACCCGAAAGGCATTACAATATAACAAAATGTACCTCCCGAAGTGACGAAACTAGCTTTATCTTGATCTTTTTTGGCCAAGGGAATCTGATGATACCCCTGGTATGCATCCATAAAGCTCAACAGCTCATAGCCCGAGGTGGAATCTACCAGCTGGTCAATCCGGGGCAGCGGATAATGATCTTTGGGGCACGCTTTGTTTAGATCGCGGAAGTCTACGCACATGCGCCATTTGCCAGTGGATTTAGGTACTAAAACAAATTGGAAAGCCAAGTAGGGAATTGAATTTCCCGAATATGCCCCGCCTTCAGGAGCTCCTTGACTTTTTCTGCTATGACTTTGTCCTTTTCAGGACCAAAGTGCCTCTTTTTCTGCTTCACGGGGTGAGACCCCGGGAGGATGTTTAAATGATGCTCCGATAAAAAGGGGGAAATCCCCGTAAGCTCCTGCTGGGACCAGGCAAACACATGAATGTTAGTTTTTAAACATTTAATTAAACTTACCCGGGTGGTCGTGCTGAGATCCCGAGCCACCCGGATCTGCTGTCCTGGCCCAATCTCCACCGCCTCCTGCTCTTCCTCGGCCACAAAGTGTATCTCCCCTTCCTCCACTATCCTTCCTCCTGTCTCACCTATCTTAGCCCTCTTCCCCTCCTTCTTAGATCTGTTCTGATCCGCCCGGACCGCTTCCACTTAACACTTTCTAGAAGAGGGTTGATCTCCCCGGACTTCTCCTACCCTTGCTCCCACAGGAAATTTTATTTTCTGGTGGTAGGTAGACGCTACAGCCCTTAACTCATTCATGGCCGGCCTCCCAAGGATGATGTTATACGATGAGGGGGAGTCCACCATAGTGAAGGAAGTCATCACTGTTCTCTTGAGATCGTGAGAGCCCAGGGTCAGAGGTAAAATAATCTCCCCTTCCGGATAAACCACGTGCCCGGCGAAGCCAAAAAGAGCAGTTTCCACTGTTTCAAGGTGATAGCCCTGTAAATCCATCTGCTCAAAAGCATCTTTGAAAATTACATTCACAGAACTGCCTGAATCCACGAAGACCCGCAGAATGTCATAATTCGCCACTCGGGCTTGGATCACCAAGGCATCGTTGTGGGGTAGATTCACCCCTCTTAGGTCCTCCGGGCCGAAACTGATGATTGCCTCACTCTTCCTCGATCCTTCCACCTCCAAACACTCTCTCCTACTCCTTGACTTCCTCGCTCGATTGGAGTCTCCATCAGTAGAGCCTCCGGATATCATTTTAATCGTCCCTACAACCGAGGGTGACTTCTTTCTTTGCTCGGGTTCAGGCCCCCTCCTCCTTCCGGGTTCGATTCTAGGATTGTTTCTCACACCCCCTCCCCGGGAACTAGATCCGGGCTGCCGGGACGTCCATGGCGGCACCCTAGACATCTGGGTATTGATAATGGGCCTTGGGAGGGAAGGCGCAACATAATTTCCCTTCAGAACTTTGCAATCCTCAGTGTTATGGTAGCCTAACTTGTGAAGCGCACAAAATCCCTTTTTCTCTGGCCGGGCCAGTTGATGATCCGGGGCCAAATCCCTACTACATTCCTGCACCTCCCTCTCTCGGGCAATCTTCAGAGGCACATGATGAGAGAAATGCCCTGAATTGCCTCTCTTTTGTCCCCTCTCCTCGGGCTTAGATACCCGGTCTCCTCTTTCTTTCCTCACCGCTTCCCTCTTTTGTTTCTGGGCTTCCTCCATATTTATGTACTTCTCTGCCCGGGATAACATATCCTCAAAATCCCCGGGCATCTTTTTGGTTAGTGATTTGAAGAATTCACCCTCTCTCAAACCCTGGGTGAAGGCAGTAGTCTTGGTCTCGGTGGCACAAGACGGGACGTCTAGAGCCACTCTGTTGAATCTTCTGATGTAAGCCCGCAAACTCTCCTCAAGGCTCTGCTTTACCTCAAAAAGACTGAAGGCGGTCTTTTTGTATTTCTTACTACTACTAAAGTGGTGTATGAATACCTTTTGGAAATCTCGGAACGAATGCACGCTTTGGGGGGACAAACCCTCAAACCATCTCTGAGCGGAATCCACCAGAGTGGTCAAGAACACTTTGCACTTGATTCTATCAGTATAGCAGTGTAACATGGCCATGTTCTCGAATCTGGCTAAGTGCTCCTCCGGGTCCGCATTGCCATCATAATCTTTTATTTTGGCAGACTTGAAGTTTCCAGGAAGAGGTTCCCGAACAATGATATCGGCAAATGGACATCCCTTTGCCGCGGCCCAGGCAGAGCTGCGACTTTCCAGCTGTCCTTCTAGGACCTTCATTTGCTGCTTTAAATCTTTCAACTCCTCTGCTGTAGTCGGAGCCTTCGACCCGACACTATAATCTACATTCTCTTCACTCCCTTCCTCCTCCTCCTTTCGCCCCTGCTCCTGTTCTTGCTCCTGCTCTTGCTCCTGCTCCTGCTCTGGTGGTGTGTTACGTCGAGAAACTTCTTTCCGGGCCATAGCATGAACCATTGCATCAGCCATCATTTTTTTTAATTCCTCTCGGGTCATGGTTAAGAGATTCTGGTCGGTATTATTAACGTTTACTTGTCTGGAAGATTGTCCCACGTCCGCCTGGGCCCGGGAGTTATCTTGGTCTGTTCTTCTGGTACGAGCCATATCAACGCCTCGAGCTCAATATAATTTCCCACAGACGGCGCCAATGATGAGATCCTCTTGAAATGGGCGAGCCGGGTAAGGAGCTCCAATCGGATCAAATCAACAATTTTTAATGTTTTGGGAATTTTGAGCGAAGAAAGGAGCTCCAATCGGATCAAATCAACAATTTTTAATGTTTTGGGAATTTTGAGCGAAGACAATGGCTTGAACGACACCTGCAAACAATGAAAAGAACTCGTGAATGGGCGCCGGAGGGGTTTCCGACGTAGCCACTCCGATGATAAAGTCAGCAGGTTGTATGATGATGAACTTCGAACAATATTTCAGGAAAAATACGTAGAATGCTTAAAGTTTAAAGGTTTTTTTTTTCAGGATCATTTAATGACATTAATACCTGCTATTTATAGGAGAGGAATGGGTAGTTACCTCGATTCCCGCGTCACCTACTAAGTCGGTCTACCATACTAGCTTCTGATGACTTCTCGGACACTCTAAACCCAAGTTGCTCTGGCGGATTAGATTGGCTGTAATGATTACACTCGAGTGTGG
Organism: Primulina eburnea; assembly: GCF_022965805.1. NCBI lineage: Eukaryota > Viridiplantae > Streptophyta > Magnoliopsida > Lamiales > Gesneriaceae > Primulina > Primulina eburnea. Next base: position 3,334,950 of record NC_133113.1, read on the forward strand.
CTCATTTATCGAGGTAGCGCTATTTTCGAGGTTGCCCAAGTGGGTATCCAACCGAGAACATTCCCTGGACAGGTGAGAAGCACCCGGCCAACTCTATGAGGACCCAGGCTACTGGTAAAGGACTACGGATGAAGCCATCACACCCGGGAAGGGAAAACTTACCCGGGCATTCACAAAACTACCCGGTACCCTGGTTTGTACACATGGGTTTCAGATGAACAAACCCATATCCTTATAGGGGTATCATGATTGAAACTAGGGATGATAATATGTGGGGATGGTTGGGTCTAACAGATCCGAGACTTGACATATTAAAAATTTGAAGGACGCGCGCTTGCCCCGACCTGTTAAAACTTTACTCATGCCTGACTTGATATGACTCGTGCTCGTCCCGACCTGTTAAAACTCTACTCATGCCCGACTTGATATGTACCTGAAGTTTACTGGGTTATACCCGTTTCGGCTAATTATGTCACAACCCGATATTTATGTCATCCTTATTTTTGTGTTGTAGAAACACCAATAATCTTGATTCTTATGATAACAAAACTTGTTATTGTATTTTTAAGATATTTACTTAAGTGTGTAGTTGCAATATGTCAAGTTGAGACATTCAACAAGCTGGAAGTCAAATGAAGTCAAGCTGAAATTTTGGCAATGTCAAGTGTTTCGATGATATCTCACAAATCAGTGATCCAAATGACTAGCAGAACGGAGGTACTGAAATTCCTGTGGAAAAATATTGTATGCCGATTTGGAGTGCCCCGGAGATTAATCTCAGATAATGGTAGACAATTTCAAGGCAAAGGAATTGTTGCATGGTGCCAAGAAATGAAGATCACTCAATCCTTCACCTCTGTGGCTTATCCTCAAGCAAATGGCCAAACAGAAGTTGTCAATAGGATCATTGTACAAGCGTTGAAGACGAGACTCAGGGTAAGGGGAAGGATTGGGTTGAAGAATTACCTAGTGTTCTTTGGGCCTACAGGACCACTCCGCGGATACCGACTCAAGAAACCCCTTTCAGCCTCGTATATGGCTCTGAAGCAGTTCTCCCAGTTGAGATTGGAGAGACTTCTCCTCGGGTAGAATCTTACCCACACGATAATGATGAAAGCAGAGCCAGGGAGTTGGATATAGTCGAGGAAAAGAGAGACCGGGCATTTATCCGCATGGAAGCATACAGAGGTCGAGTGATGAAATCTTACAATAAGAAGGTCCGAATCCGAGACTTTCAAATTGGAGACTTAGTCATAAAAAAGGTCAATCCAGCAGGAGAGGTGGGAAAATTAGAGGTAAAATGGGAAGGGCCTTACAAAATCACTCGGAGAGTCAGCTCCGGATCTTTTTATCTAGAGGATGCACAAGGACGCCCTCTCAAAAGACCTTGGAATGTATTTAATTTAAAGCAATTTTATACTTGACAGATGTAATCTATTCGCCAAAAAACGTAAATGAAATATTTGTTTTTCTCAGAAGTGTTGTGTTATTATCTCCCACATTCCGGAAGAAAAAGCCCAGGGCACTACACCCTGGCTCGGGGCCACACACCTCGACCATTCCCAAGTCCCGGGACATGCTCCCCGGCCCAAGGCTCCGCACCTTGGTTCTTAAAAGCCCAGGGCACTACACCCTGGCTCGGGGCCACACACCTCGACCATTCTCAAGTCCCGGGACATGCTCCCCGGCCCAAGGCTCCGCACCTTGGTTCTTAAAATCCCAGGGCACTACACCCTGGCTCGGGGCCACACACCTCGACCATTCCCAAGTCCCGGGACATGCTCCCCGGCCCAAGGCTCCGCACCTTGGTTCTTAAAAGCCCAGGACACTACACCCTGGCTCGGGGCCACACACCTTGACCATTCCCAAGTCCCGGGACATGCTCCCCGGCCCAAGGCTCCGCACCTTGGTTCTTAAAAGCCCAGGGCACTACACCCTGGCTCGGGGCCACACACCTCGACCATTCCCAAGTCCCGGGACATGCTCCCCGGCCCAAGGCTCCGTACCTTGGTTCTAAAAAGCCCAAGGAGTTACACCCGGGCTCAAGACTCCGTATTTAGCAAGGTTCGCGTTCTTTAAATTCCTATCGAATATAAAATATTTGGTCCGCTAGAGATCAAGATATTGCGCAAGGAAAAATGATTTTTTATAGCCAAAGCCCGGGGGCGAGAATTACACAAGGAAGTATGGAAATCTAAAGAAACAATCTTAAACTAAAAATACTACAGCAGACTATTCCCCAGTCTTTTCAGGAGCCTTTTTAGTCTCCTTGTCGGCATCATCATCCTTGGGAAGGGAGTCAATGGCTCGATCTATGTCTGGAAAGCCCTCCTTGTCTGCCGGAATCAAGCCCTCCTCCTCAAATTGCTCCCGGCATTTCGCAAAGCCAACTTTGAAGTAGTTATACGATCTATCTTCAACAGCCGCTTGGAAATCCGAGGATCGGAGGAAGACAGTCTTCCATTCCTCATGAGTGAGCTGGAAAAGCTTGAGTTTATCTTCAGCAGCCACAACCCGGTGTTGTTGAAGAGTGGCTTCTTCTTTAAGAAATCGAGCTCGGGATTCCAGAAAAGCAATTTGCCTTTGAGAGGCTTCTTCTCGAGCAAAACTCTCATCTCGAGCACGTTGAGTTGAAGCCAATTGTTGATTGGCTCTTTCCAAAGAAGCAAGGAGCCCGGCAACTTTCTCCTCGTGCAGCTTCTCGGCCCGGGCAATCTCCCCTCGGAGCTGGTCATGAACTTCTTGAGACGCCCGAGCCTGTCTATTCGTCCTGGTGGCCACTGCCGCCACTTCCTCAAAGGCCGAGACCATCATTTGAGCCGCCTGGATAGAGACAAAAGTCAGGAAAAATAGGTCGGTATCAATATTAAGCTGTAAGACGAAGAACTTACCGAGAGAAGCCGGTTTGATCCTTCCAAAAATCTGTTAGTGGCAGGGATGCTCTTCAAAAATATTGCTTCAGTGGGGCTGAGCATTTGCTTGAAGCGTTTAGCACCACTAACAGTAGCTCCCTCGAAAAAAATATTGCTGGAAGGGAGCTCGGAGGTTGAGGCCCCAGTAGTTTGGGGGGGCGGTCGGGGTTGTGCAGGTGGGGAAGTGCAGGGATCACCCTCAGATGGGCCTTCCAGAACAACCAGCCCGGGCTCCGCCGTGGCTTTTCTTTTTCTTTGACTGAGAGGGGCGAGATCTTCAGCATCCTCTACAGTCTCATCCATTGCCCGAGAAGTATCTTCCCGGGGAGGATCTTCCCCAGTAACTGCCACTCCTCGAGACACCTCCTCGGCATCACGTTTCTTTTCTGCTTCGGTGGCTGCACGGCGCGCCGCAAGATCCTGTTCCCGAGCGATTTTCTCAGCTGCTCGTCTTTTGGCAAAAGCTGCTTGCATCTCGGAATTGTCTGGACAAAAAGGAATAATGTTAAAAAAATCAAGGAGGGAACAAGGAAGGAGGCGGCAGGAAAGAGGGGCGAATTACCGGGTTGAGAGCCCGAGCCTGCCACCTCATCAATAATGTGATCTTCGGGATCCTCAGCCCGGGGACTCAACCCATACGCGGTCAGATTATCATCAGAAATTAGTGTGGAAGATGAGTATCTGCGCCCCTCCACCAAATCTTGGCTCACAATGAAGGGTTCTTCGAATTTGTAAGTGCCAGGGAGGGAAGGTTGTGTAGCCAGAGAGGAGAGAAAACCGGTCAAGCAGGGAAGATCTCCCGGGAGTCGAATAAAAAAGTATCTTCCTTTCCACCCTTTTGAGAAGAGGGTATATCATCAAGGAAGCGAGTATTGTGCCGGGCAGTCAGGGAAAAGGCATTGTCCCCGAAACGGCAAGAAAAGTAATAGTGAAGGATGAGGGGGTTAATAAGAAAATTGTTCATATTGAAGAGGACATAAGTGGCAGCCATTATTCTAAAAGAATTAGGGTGGAATTGGTTAACTGGTACGCCAAAAAATTTGGCAACTGCAATGTAAAAGGGGTGAATCAGAAACCTAAGACCAATCTTAATTTGGTCCCGGAAGAAAGTAGTATACCCTAGAGGGGGGTATTTTGCCCTGTCAGAGGACCCGGGTATTAGGATAGAAAGATTGGAAGGAATGTTACCCAAGGTCCTAAGTTCCTCATCCGCCCCTGAGCGCAGGGTGCTACTCAAAGAGGAGAACCAGGGAATTCCCGGGACCTCGGTGGGAGGAGGGCCCGTGGCCCGAGCTTTACCCTTACCTTTCTTCTGGGCAAGAGCTCGGGAGTGACTAGGAGGGAGGGGTTTAGAGGAAGATGGTATGATTGGAGAGGCTACTGGTTTCTTCGCGGGTTGGGTGATAGAGCGACGGGGCGGGGGAGATTGAGAAGCATCGGAGCGTAACGCAGCAGATTCGTCGCTAGGCGAGCCTCGCGCGTTGGCCCCCGACGTGGAAGAGGTAGAATTAGACATTTTGAAAGAAGAGTACTTACGAGTAAATAAGAGAGACAGTGGGGAGGTCGCCGGAGGAAAATGGTTGTACACGCCGAAGAAGTAGAGAAAACCAAGCGCAAGAGTTCCACTGAAATTTGAATTCAATAGTGATTTTGACAAAGGAGTACACCACTATTTATAAAGGGAGGGGCTTGATCTCTACCGTTGATTTGCATCTAAACGGGTGGTCGAGATAACCCTCGGGAATCGGATAGTACGCGAAGGGACACGCGCAATCATTAAAAGTGTCAGGCCTACTGTTCCTCGGAATACGAAACGTTACTGACCGTTGGAATAGAGTAACACGTGTCATTATGATGTTGTGTGGATAGGCCGGGAGGTTTTGAATACCTCGGTGGGTTTGTTTCGTAGCTCGGGAAGCCTAAAGACCCGGGATGGTGATTTCTAGGACCGGGTAGTTCGATACCCCGGTATGTTGTTACAAATTCAAAGATTTGACTAGCACGGGAGTATGTTCTAAGTGCAGGAGATACCAGATCCGGGGACCATATTTTCACCAAATATGTCACAAGTGTAATTTCAGTCTTAAAGATTGGGTTATCCTAATTTATGGTACGTCTGTTATTTCAGTTCGCATTAATTTGTACAGGATTTGTTTGCATCAGAATAACGAGGCAGGAAAAATCAATAAAACTTCCATTACATACGATAACGACGAAGAGTTATGGGATCCATTATATCAGATACAGAATCCTGCCACTCCGTTATCCAATTAGTTAACTCGTGAATACGGAGGTTGACAAAGGATTCATCCTTCATTATCTTGTCCAAAGCACGCCATTCTTTCCACAACATCATGTGCAGCAGAACCTCGTCACCAACCAGATCTGTTACCCGGTTTACTGCAAACTCTCGGATATACTTCCTTGCTCTTGTTCTTTGTACTCGAGTAGGGGCGAGACGATTGCGGTAGGTATAGTCCAGATCATAAACCTTGTCCCGCACGGCCATGACCTTCGCCCATATGCGTTGTTCAATTCTTCTCTTCAGCTCCTCCACATGAGGACGCATTTCCGGAGTCACCAGGACATGTGTACTGCTGCAGGCACTGGAACCACTTGAGCTCGACATTTTGGATTAAGGTTCATTTTGCATCTGTATCCTCTTATTTATAGGCAAGCAAGGAAGTCCAAGAGCCTCAGCCAGTCGAAGCGTCTCCTTTATTATTCAAAGTCAAAAGTTGATCGAAACCATCGAATCTGGACAGGTGGACGATCAGAACGCTCCTCGTAAATTGCGCTGGGCAGACGAGAGGGTCTGACGGTTATCGAAACATCAAATCTGATGTACCTCGGAATACAGAACGTTTTCGTTTGGCAGGAATTTAATAAATCTCATATCATTATGACACCACGTCAGCAGACCGGAGGATTCTTGGTCCTGGCTTATTCCTTTTCCCGGACTACAAATTCGGGACTCGGGCATATTGATTGATAGGGCGGGATTTCAAAAACTCAAGCATTTGGTTTTTAAGTCTGAGGAGTATTAGCCATGTTAATCTTCGTTATTTACTTATTGTTAATTTGGTTTTGACGTTCTACCAAATACATGCAATAACAAAGCGAAAAAGATATTTTATTAATTAAAAGAAGTGGGCAGAGAGTACACGAAGATGTTCCTTTTCAACAAACATCTTCCATTTGTGCAACCAGCCACTGAGATTCCCGGTAGCGGTCTTGCCAAAGCTATCTGACCCGGATATATCCTCCAGGATCTTCAGCTCCCTTTGTAGCATTAGTGCGTAGACACCATGGTGAGTAAAGATGTCCACGTACTCCGCAACACCGAGGCGTCGGCGATATTTCCGCATAAGAGCCACGTTCTCAGGAGAAGGAACCCCCTCTACATACTGAGAGGATTCCAGCTTGTATAATTTTTCCCAGAAGTGAAGTATTTTGTGAAAGACTTCGTCCTCCATAGTCGTTTTTCTTCTCTCTATTGCAGATGCCATGAGCTCTTCAGCCATATCCGGAACTTTCGAATTGCTTGAACCTGCCATTGCACTGATGAGACGGAAGAATAAGCAAGGTCATTATTTATAGGGAAGAGAATTAATCTCCGCCCTCGATTCAAATCTAATCGGACGATCATATGACGCCTAGGAAATCGTGCGTACAAGTGAAGAGACGTGTGCGGTTATCGAGGGAACAGACTCATCAATACCTTGGAAAACGAGTAATTTTCAGTAAAATCCTTGTTAATGTATACGTAATGATGTGTTCGATCGATTCTCTCGAGAATAGTAATTATCAGATTTTGAGGAGTCGGGGGTATGAGATACAAGACGCTTAGAAAGTTCCCTCACTCGGTATTTATTCACACTTGCAATCCGGGAGAGAGCAGGAAAGATTGAATCGGGACAGCGAGTCAAGCTCTAGCCCGACTATTTTAGGGATGGGTGGTGATACCCCTATAAGGATATGGGTTTGTTCATCTGAAACCCATGTGTACAAACCAGGGTACCGGGTAGTTTTGTGAATGCCCGGGTAAGTTTTCCCTTCCCGGGTGTGATGGCTTCATCCGCAGTCCTTTACCAGTAGCCCGGGTCCTCATAGAGTTGGCCGGGTGCTTCTCACCTGTCCAGGGAATGTTCTCGGTTGGATACCCACTTGGGTAACCTCGAGAATAGCGCTACCTCGATAAATGAGCCACACTCGAGTGTAATCATTACAGCCAATCTAATCCGCCAGAGCAACTTGGGTTTAGAGTGTCCGAGAAGTCATCAGAAGCTAGTATGGTAGACCGACTTAGTAGGTGACGCGGGAATCGAGGTAACTACCCATTCCTCTCCTATAAATAGCAGGTATTAATGTCATTAAATGATCCTGAAAAAAAAAACCTTTGAACTTTAAGCATTCTACGTATTTTTCCTGAAATATTGTTCGAAGTTCATCATCATACAACCTGCTGACTTTATCATCGGAGTGGCTACGTCGGAAACCCCTCCGACGCCCATTCACGAGTTCTTTTCATTGTTTGCAGATGTCGTTCAAGCCATTGTCTTCGCTCAAAATTCCCAAAACATTAAAAATTGTTGATTTGATCCGATTGGAGCTCCTTTCTTCGCTCAAAATTCCTAAAACAAAAAATTTTTGATTTGATCCGATTGGAGCTCCTTACCCGGCTCGCCCATTTCAAGAGGATCTCATCAAATCACTTATCTTCATATATATCGACAAAAAAATAAATTAAAAATTAAATGGATGTTGTCTCCTCTCCACACTACCTCGTAAAGGCCTTGCATGCACTTCTATAGAGATATAGCTTCAAAGCCAGGTTAAACTGTTGTGTTCGGGCCAGGGGAAGGAGATCAGCGAATGATTTATATACAATTCGAACATATTAAAATTTCTTCTTTTAAATTTTTTAAATGGCTAATTTGAACGATTTTGAATTTCAAAATAATATATTTTTGATGAAATTGAAAATAAGCAAGAGTATTTTAAAAGTCAATACGATTTTCAAATCATTTATCTAAATTGATCTTTTCGGGTATTTTCGGTATAATTAATTTATTAATATCCAATTTCACTCAAAATATCCTTCATATAATTTCGATTTTTCTTTAGGAAATATATAAACATGGTACAAAGCCTGAATAAAGCCCGCCATTTGGTTGGTATATATACATATTTAGAAACATAAAATTCAGACAAGCGGGGAGCATTTGGACGTCTTTGGGTCCCACATCGCCGGCACAAGGTACTTCCTCCCGTTCACCCCGTGCGCATTGTAGCTCGCACCCGTAGTCTTATCCGTCAACAAATTACCTGGGTAGCCCGGGTACGCGCCCGACCCGAAAATCCCCGTGCAAGCCGTCACTGCTTCCAGCGGCGCCGTCGCCGGGCCCTGGAAGTACCCGTTGTTGAACGGGTTCGTCACCGTCCCCGCCAGCACAGTCGCGAGGTTTATCACCATCCCGTCGACCCCGACGTCGCCGTTCGGCGCCACCAGCGGCGGGGTCTGCGGCCCGTACAGCGGCTGATGGAACGGCCACGCGCAGTAGCCCGGGCACTGGGCTTCCGCGTTCCCCACCCAGGCGTAGGCGAAGCGAGCCACCCCAGGGGTCGACCCGTGGGTGGCGCACCTGCTCATGCAGAACCTGTCCACCGCGACGTCCTTTGCCGTCAGCACGACGTTGACCGCTCCAGGCAAGTGTCCTCCCCGTGCGGCCAAGTAAACTATATTGGAGTTCTTCAGCAGCTTTCCCAGAGAATAATTCTCGTCAAATAACTGCTTCCCGACAGCCAGCGTGGACAAGCCGCCGCCCTTGTATTTCTCCGTCGTCTTCCACCAAGAAGACACAGAGGGCTGAGAAGATCCCGGAGAGTTCAAAGACTGCAAGAAATCAACGATAATGGAGCGCTGAACGGGAGTGAACTTCCCGTACCAGATCAGGTTAACAGTGACCGGCCCTTTCAGCAGAACCCCGTTGTGATATTTCAGCACAAGGGGCTGCTGCTGCACCAGAACCGCCATCGAAGAAGAAGCTAGAAGGCTGAAAACCAAGAATAACAGAGTCGGGACAGCCATTGTTTAGGAGATCGAGGCGATGACGTTTAGAGTTTAGAGCAGAGGATATTTATACGGGGGCGTGGAAAGGGAGACAGCTGTGGGGGAGAGGGTGTCAACATCAGGTAGTGACACGTGTTGGGATATTATTGGTTTAGTACGGGTTGATGCTAGGCTGGAGGGCCGATGGTGACGTGGGATAATTAGAATCGGTATGCGTGTGCTTTTGATTGACCCGACCCTTCTATTTGCGAATGGCATTAATTTTTTAATTATTTTATCATATAAAATATTTTCCATTATTTTTTTAGGTTAAAACTTATGAGATGGTCTGACGGGTCATTTTTTTATGAGACAGATCTCTTATTTGAGTCACTTATGAAAAATATTTCTTTTTATGCTAAGACTATTACTTTTTATTTTGAAATCGGTAGGATTAACTTGTCTGTACGTGAGATCGTCTCATTTTAGCATCAATATAAAACTAACGATGTACATTTAAAGACTTCCAAATACTTTAATTTTTTTGAAAAAAATAAATAAATTGTTGGAGGACCTAATTCTACATAGTTTTGGAGAAATTCTCAGACGTTCCGAATCTATCTCTTTCTTAGATGAATGATTAATAATTGAGAATCCGGTCACAATCAATATCAAAAGTATATTCCGGCTCCGAATCTACACCAAGGTCTCTCAAGTGTATTTTTTCTCCCTTTGGGTTGTGACAATAGCAATATATTGCACCCACCGTGTATATTTATATGAATAACGATGGTTTGGTATTTGTTAAACATATGAAAATTATATATTTAGGTTATGTTTGATAGCCATGATAAGGAAATGATTATTAAATAATTATTCTTTATCTTGTGTTTGGTTCTTTTTTATTTAGTCTTCAAGTCTTTGATTATGATTGAAAGTCCTCATTAATCATGCTATTTGTGTGATTAAATATCCCTACTCAAAAGTGTGATAATTTATAATCTTGAATAGTGATCATGATAAGATTGTATATTGATCATAATACTCTTAAATTGTCTTTTTCAATATAATATGAAAATTAAATTAATGAAATTTTAATAATTAATATAATATTTAAATTTTAGTTATAGTTTTTATAAAATAATTTCATATATTTTAATTATTTTAAAAAAACATAATATTGTATTATCGCTAAAAATTTATTTACAATAAAATTAATATTTAAAATATTATACTATTTTAATTATTAAAATAAATCCATATTTACAAATTTATTTTTAATAAATATATTTAATTAAATTTTAAATAAATGTAAATTATAATTATAAATATTTAATTATCTATCCAATTATTTTAAAGATATATATGTAATTAGTATTTTGGATATTTTGGTCATTACAATAAAATGTACAAATTAATTCATTATTTTAAAATCATACCAATATCATGTTATTTATCTCACCATACTATTAATCTATATATCTCATCTTTTAATCAACTCTAATTATTAATCAATTACTTATCATATCACACGTACCAAATGGAGCCTTAGTAGATAAGTAATACATCATTTTTTTAATATAATTATGCAACTTATCAAAACTATATATATATATATATATATATATATATATATATATATAGTAAGTCTCTTGTGAGACAGTCTCACGAATCTTTATCTGTGAGACGGGTCAACCTTATCGATATTCACAATAAAAATTAATACTCTAGGTATAAAAATTAATATTTTTTAATGGATGACCCAAATAACTGATATTCACAATAAAAAGTAATACTTTTAGCATAAAAATAACATTTTTTCATGGATGACTCAAATAAGAAAACTGTCTCATAAAATACGGCCTGTTAGATCGTCTCACATTAGTTTTTGTCAGGTATATTGATACTCACGGGAAATTTATGGTCCGATTCCAGCAAGTGTCACTAGTCCAAACCCAGGTTTTGAATTTACCCTGAGCCTGAAATCACAAATAAGATCGTTAGGAGGGGGCCAGTAGGGTGTCCTGGCGTAGCCCCTCTGACACTCAAGTCAGTGATTGAGGATATATGGGGGAGAGTAGCTAAGGGTGCTGCTGAAAAAAATAGTGAATGAATGAACTTAACACTCAAACTTGGTATTTATAAAAGAATACATGGGCCCTTGATGAGCCTGGTCTTCCATTTGGGCTAGGGATGAGATCAGGGTAATGGGCCCATCCATGGGGTATCACCAGTCTCCCCCTTCCGAGTCGAACTGAATCGCAGGTTCGAAGTTCGATTAGTTGTGTTGTCCTCGGTTTACAAGGCGTGAGTTGTACATTCTTCCTTTGCACATTATTACTTATCCCACACAGAATTTATTTTGCTTCTCCCCAACACCTCTCCCTTGCTAGCACCACGCCTAGCACCCTCGTCCGCCCTCACAAGCCATAGCCCTCGCCCACTCTTCCCAGCGCGCGCTTTCTCGCCCTTCGCTCCATCCGCGGCTCCCCCTCTCCCAGCTCACTCTCGCCCTCACCCCTCCACCACTCTCGCCCTCACCTCTCCACTCTCGCCCTACTCTGCCTACGCCTGATTGCCGAGTCTCGCCCAAGCATGCCCACCCGTGCATTCACATCCCCTCGTCGCCAGTCCCCGAGCCTCGCCCGTGCGCGTCTCCCACAAGCCCTCGCCCACACGCCGAGCGCTTGCCTACGCACACATGCCCTAACCCCTTGCCCGAGAACGCCTGCGCTCACCTCGCCCAACAGCCTCCACCCTGCAGCTCGCCCCCTCGCCCGAGCACCTCGCCCCCTCGCTCAAGCACGCCCTCGCCTACGCCCACAGCCCCTCGCACAGCCACCTCTTCCCCGCCGCGGGCTCGCCCTACGCCACAGGCTCGCCCCATCGCTTCAGCCTCGCCCAAAGCCCTTTCGCAGCACCTCGCTAGCACACCTGCACGCCACCGCAGGCTCGCCCCTCTCCACATCCTTGCGCAGCCTCGCCCAACAGCCCCGCCTCCTCGCCTTGCCTCGCCCTCTCCCAACAGACCAACAGCCTCGCCCAACAGGCCCGCCTCCTCGCCTCGCCTCACCCTCGCCCAAAAGTCCAACAAGCCCCCAGCCTCACCCAAGCACGTTGAGCACTCGCCTTGTAAAGTCTTGCCATCCGCCCCTTGCGAATGGCGTGCAGGTCGATCCCCTGTAATTTTCGCAGCGGCAAACATAATTCGTTATCGACAAACGAAATAAATTTTTCTAACTCCTTCTGCCCTCGTCGCCCCCATATTCAAGGTCCTCTACTAAGCTTTTGAAGGAAAATAATTTCCACTTCCCCGCACCCTTAACTCCTCTGCTAAAATAGTCCTTAGCAGGAAAAGATGAAAACTTCAATCTCCTCACCATCACCCTCTAACTCCTCTGCTAGACGACACCTTATCATGAAAATAAAACTCTTATCTCATCATCTCATAACTTCTCTGCTAAGTCGAGCCTTTGCAGGAAAATAAAAATTCTCCACCCTCATACTCTAACTCCTCTGCTAGGCGACGCCTTAGCAGGCAAATAAAATTCAACACCTCCACCTTCTAACTCCTCTGCTAGGTGATACCTTAGCAGGAAAATAAAAATTTCACCTCGTCACCCTCTGACTCCTATGCTAGGCGACGCCTTAGCTGGAAAATAAAAATTCTCCACGCTCACCTCTAACTCCTCTGCTAGGCGACGCCTTAGCAGGAAAATAAAGTTCACCACCTTCAGCAGGAAAATAAAATTTTACCATCTTCACCCTCTAACTCCTCTACTAAGCGATGCCTTAGCAGGAAAATAATTTTTTTTTTATACCCAACTCTGCTCCTCTGCTAGGCGATGCCTTAGTAGGAAAATAAAAATTACCTCTTCCACCCTCTAACTCCTCTGCTAAGCCGGGCCTTAGAAGGAAAATAAAATTTTTCTCATCCCCAACTCTGCTCCTCTGAAGGCGATGCCTTAGCAAGAAAATAAAGTTTTTCTCCTCCCTAACTCTGCTCTTCTAGTAGGCGATGCCTTAGTAGGAAAAATAATTTTTTTCTCCTTCCTCACTCTACTCCTCTGCCCCTAGCTTTATCCTCCTCCTTCTCGCCCGCACCTCTCTTTCTACCTCCTCTTTCCGCTCCCTCAACTCTACTTCCCCCGGGCCGCTGCTCCATCCTCTTATGCCGCTGGGCATCTTCTAGATTTACATATTTTTCCGCCCGAGATAACAGATCATCAAAACTTGATGGAGGTTTCTTCACTAAGGATTTAAAGAACTCTCCTCCTCTAAGTCCCTGGGTGAAGGAACTTATCATGATGTCAGGAGTGGCCGCTGTTATTTCTAACGCTGTGTTGTTGAAACGCTGGACAAACTCTCGCAAAGTGTCAGCTTCTTGTTGTTTCACCACAAACATGCTCAAATAGTTTTTTGGTGTTTTTAGCTGCTAGCGAATCTATGCAAGAAATCAGCTGAAAAATCCTCGAAAGATCGTATGGAGTTGGGCTGCAAGGTGTTAAATCATTGTTGTGTTGACCTCACCAACGTGCCCAGAAACACCCTGCACCTGACCCCATCTGAATATTGATGTAACAGGACCGCATTCTCAAACCTCCCCAAGTGTTCCTCGGGGTCAGTATGTCCATCTTACTCTCCCACATTCGACTGTCGAAAATTTAGAGGAAGCCCTTCTTCTAAAATGACTAGTGAAAAAGGACTTCCTCTCTTGGGTACCGGCGCTCTGCTTCCCAACTGCTGCCTCAACATCTGTATTTCCTTCCACATTTCTCCCATCTCACTAATCTCCCCCCTTTGGTGGGGCTGTGGTTCTTCAACCCTGCTCTGGTGGCCCTCAGCATCTTCCTCATGCTCCTGACGGGTGGCCTGTTCCTCTACAAACACATACTCTTGATTCTTTTTCATGGCTTCATCCACTGTCTGGGTGATAAATTGGCCCAACTGCTCCAGGGTCCAGTTCCCCACGTTCTTATTGGGACGGGTTTGCTCGACCCTTGTCTCGTGAAGGGGCTGCTCGGTTCTTGTCTCTGGACGAGGTTGTTCAGTTCTCGTCTCTTGACGGGGTTGTTCCTGCCTCGCCTCAGCATGAGACTGTTCGGGTCCCCTCTCATGACACGATGATGCTGTGTTAGCTCTTCTACTTCCTTTCCTGCCTACCGTCTCTACGTCTCAACTCAAACTTCCCACAGACGACGCCAAGTGATACTCACGGGAAATTTATGGCCCGATTCCAGCAATTGTCACTAGTTTAGACGCAGGTTTTGATTTTACCCTGAGCCTGAAATCACAAATAAGATCGTTAGGAGGAGACCGGAGGGTGTCCTGGCGTAGCCCCTCTGACGCTCAAGTCAGTGATTGAGGATATATGGGGGGGAGTAGCTGAGGGTGCTGCTAAAAACAATATTGAATGAATGAATTAACACTCAAACTTGATATTTATAAGAGAATACATGGGCCCTTGATCGGCCTGTCTTCCATTTGGGCTAGGAATGAGCTCGGGGTAATGGGCTCATCCATGAGGTATCACCATATATATATATTTGAAGATTAGTTGGAGAATATTCTTATTTCTTACCCAATGGTAGGCAAATTTAGGTTGTTTATTTGGACACGGTCATTTCCTAGCTTGGATATTATTCAGAAAATTTAAATACAATCATATCCAAAATTAAATTTTATATACATCTCAACCGTTATAATAATAATGATATTAATATTAATATTAATATAAATGATAATTTGTATATACATATACGGAAAATAAATTTCTCCACAGAGAATTAATTTATCACAGGCTTTGTAATTCACATGAGACCCCTACCTGCCCAAAATGCGATCTGAATACTGGGACACAGTCACCTCTGGATCATATTTTTTCTTTTGACATCATAAATATTTATTTAAATTGAAATACTTTAAAAATCGTGCATCATTGTAAAATTTCAGGAGTTGAGTCTAGTTTACCCACGAAAACATTTAAATTCGATCTTACAATATGTAGAGGTCTGTAGCTCGAGTTCGAGTTTGGAAAAATGTATTCGGGAAATTATAATTTTTGTTTCGTGTGTCTCTTGATGATTTTTGTAGTGCTAGTATTTTATCTTTTTTTACATATAATTATAGTCATTTTCTCATATAACTGTCGACGCGACGATACGATTTCATCAAAACTCTCATACAAAAAGGACTTCGATTACAAAAAAAAATACTAAAGCTACCAACACTTAAAAAAGATATAAGAATAAAACTCGTTTTTGATAACACAAATGACCATATATTATAAATAGACAAATATACAAATCAAAATAACAATTTCTCAACATTTATATTATTTCCCAAATTTTGTAAATAATTATATAGTTGTGTTGTGATACCGTAGTTTGCCTCATGATTTTTTCTTTCTTCAAAAAATATTTAATAAAAATGAAATAAAAAAGAACGTTTTATTGCTTTATTATTATTTTTTTAATTATTATTTTGCGTTATTGTTGAAAATAGTGAAAGATGTCCCAATCTGTAATGTCATCAATTCTGGCAGATATGGATTTCAATGCCATGCTTCAAAGTTTGAGCTCCATTGGGGAAAGTGTCCCAACTCAAGTAGATCGGAGTTGAACCATCTTTCAATTATATGTCTTGTAACAATCTACAACTTAGTTTTTAAGGTAAAGTTGTATATGATCAATATCTATATAAAATTAATAATAGAGATAATGTTAATGACAATATGACACCATTGTTATTGAAATAAAGATAGCGACGAAGGTTTCGACATGTATGAAACGTACAAACAATTGCAGAGACGGTCGAGGATTCTTGAATAATCTCTCTCCGACGTTCAAGTTACTAAAAGGTTTATTTGTTACACGGAATTAATATTCATGTGAGGTTGGGGATTACATTTAGAAAATAACATCTCTAGTTGAATCGATTTTGATTGTGTCGGGATAAATGAGCATTTTCGTCCGTAAATAGCCATCCTTTGTGATTCGTGAGATAGGTTTTCCCTATCGATCAAAACTCCATTACAAATCAATTTTTAGTTGTTTAATATGATTTTTAAGAGTGAGAAAATTGTAAAAAAACAAAAAAAAATAAAATCATTATTTTAATTTAAAATTTGAAAATTATTACTTTATCATGATCCATGAGACAAATGCCTAACCTAAGTAGGTATGGAGTGCAGACTTGGAGAACAGAAGAGTGCGGAAGACAATGTGTATAATTGATTTTCTTCCTTTTTCTTGTTATGGTTTAGGGGAAAAATAGGCAGAGATAAATTTGTTTGTTTCATTTAGGAAACCAACGACTAGACATACGTACTTCTTCATGAGGTTGAGTTCAACTCGAGTTTTTTTGTTTGGTTTTATTCGTTAGATTTTTAAAGTTTGATTTTGGTACAGTAACTTTTAAATTTCGGTTATTTTGGTCTAACTGTTGAGATGGTTGGACAAGTTGGTAATTTTGATGTTGTCTCATAATTTTTGATGTCATGTCAGTATTTTATGATGTTACGTCAAGATTTTTATGTGCTATTACATCATTCCAGAAAAATAGGATTGACCGAAAAAATGATCAAATTAGTGCACTAAAGCTAAATTTGAAACTTAGTGGACCAAAACTAGGGATGACAACTTTCCCCACGGGTTTGAGGCTCCACGGGAAAAACCCGAAACAGGGATGAGGATCCCCGATTTTTTCGATTTTGGATTCGGGTTCGGTAATTTTTTTAAATCCTCGATGTAGTTTGGGACGGGAATGAGGTTATTATCCTCATCCCCGAACCCGCCCCGAAAATAATATCAATAATAAAATAATAGTATTATTAGTATCATAAATATAATAATAATATTATTTTTTAAAATATTACTAATAATATTATTAATAATATTGATGTTAATATTAATATTATCACTAATAATAATAAGTTTTGATTTGAGAAAATCTCCGAATCCGTCATCGTCTTGCAATATTAATATGAGTGGGTCTCATGTGAGACCATCTCACGGATCATAATGTGTGAGACGGGTCAACCCTACCCATATTAACAATAAAAAGTAATAATCTTAGCATAAAAAATAATTTTTTTTTTATGGATGACCCAAATAAGATATCCGTCTCACAAATACGACCCGTGAGACCGTCTCACACAAGTTTTTGCCTATTAATATTTTTGAAACGGTGATGGGGACGGGAATGAGAAGTTGAACCCCGAAATTTCGGGTTTGGAGATTCCCCGAACCCGAAAAAGCAGAGATCGAGACGGGTATGAGGGTGGGGATGAAATTCGAGGACGGGGACGGGGATGGCAAACCCGCCCTCGTTCTACCCCATTGCCTTCCCTGACCAAAACTTGAAATTAGAAATATCAGTAGACCAAAAAAATTATAATCTATCTTCAGTTTTCTGAAAATTATTTTATTATATACAATGTAATAAGATTTGACAATAATAAGATTTGACAATGTAGCTTGTAATTTTTTTGGAAAATAATAAGTAGATTAAACTAAATAATTAACAAATGTGACTTTGAAAAGAGGACACATGATAAGAAAATAATCTCGGAAAAATAAGAGTATATAATTCAAGTTGCAAATTATCAAAGACGAGATAAGATCATACCAAATCCCTTCTTCAAGATAACATACTCTACTTAGAACTTCTCATACCATCACATGTCTCTCCTTACTCTATAAATATCAGGTATCACCTTTCATTTATTCATTCACTACTTGTTTTACACAAACACTAATATATTTGCACTGCTTAAATTTGTTCATCAGACTGACTTAAATATCGAAAGAGCTACGCCGAAAATACTTATGATGTCCTCTAATGTTCGTTCATCCACGTTTATATATTTAACTTAACTTAAACATTTACATTTTTTTAAATACCCACATTTAAATATTTGTATACGTGTGTGTCTATATATATATATATATATATATAGATACAATATATAATTTCACTATTACACATACCAACAAAAGTAATAAATATGCCGGCTGCCGACGAACTTTTAGTTTATGTATAAAAATAATATTTATATATTTTATGGAAACCATTATAATTAATTAAGCATTTCCGAGATATTTCAAGTGATCATTATTATGTTATTATTATTTGGAACATCGAAGAAGCATGCAGATTCATTTGCATTATTAGTTTCATAAATGAGTTGCTAGTTAATAGTCATCTTCTTGACTTCTCACATGGTTTTCATTAATCGAGATATAGTTGTATTTCATTGATTCTCATAACTCAAGATGACAACTTCGATGTTGTTGTAAATTAGCAGGAGCTTGTGTTTTGTAATTTAGGTTACGTCGACGATATGTTTATATCGATGTTCTTACATTCTCTCGAGATATCTTTAGAAATATATTTTCGATAAAAGTGTTTATCTAGTTATATATTATTGTTCGGTAATTACATCGAAACGATGTCAATTATGATGATAATATAATATCGGAAATTGCGGGATAAAATAATAAAAAAAACAAAAATATTAACGTGGTTCACCCAATATAGGCCACGTCCACAGAGTTAATGCAAAACTTTATTATAGGGAGAAAAGATTATAAGTGTATACAACACTCAATCTTTAACTATCTCAACCACGAGTATAACCGAAAAAATATTTTCTCTGACTCACACAAGAATAACACTCAATTTTTTTTCTTCTCATTTGAGTTGCTCTCTTGAACTTGGGATATTTAGAAAGCTAGGATTGTATATCTAGCAAATGAACAATGAGCTCTATATATAGCAAACTCTTCAAATATGAAAGTCATATGTAAATTCAAACTTTGCTAGCCATCATTTAGACGGTAGTGCGGACGTTCGTATTGGATGGCAATGTGAACATAAGCATAATTTTCTTGCATACAATTTTGATATAAAAAACACAAGTCCAAATCTTAATAATTCTGACATATTGGCGTAGCTATTAATTCATATTAAGTCTCGACGCTGATGCTTCAAGATCTTATTTGAATATATGACTTGGAAGGAAAATATTGAAGTTAAGATTCTTGTAGAAACAATTAGGTTATGTTATATTAAATATTTCATGATTCTCAGCTCCAATAGTTAAGGTTGAGGTCTTGAGACTTGTTGATATTAGATTCAAACCTCGCTGATTGTTGATGATTTTTCTAATTTATTTAGGTAGATTTAGTTATTTTTGGAATTTTTTCCTCTGAGATAAGCAAGTCTTGAGTCCATGCTCAAATACCGTCAGTAGTACAAATAGTGGTGGAGCCACATGCTTATGAGCCCGGGTGGTCCAATTCTTTTTAAAAAAAGTTATATGTAAATTTTATATAATTTTGGAATAATATAATATTAGCTCGGATAGATAAATTTAAAATATTGTTTTATAACGACCATATGAATATTCAAAATATTTTAGTTTTGTAAGAAATATATAGGGGTCCTCTCGTTAATCTGTAAGAATTATTTAAAATATAGGGGTTGTTAAGATTGGAATTCGGACCTAACTCAACCCCAAAAGCTAGCTCAAGGGGAGAGGATTGTCCAATCCCATATATACCACTCAAAGGTTAATTATCCAACCGATGTGGGACATTTAACACACCCCACTCACGCACATGAATGAACATCTGGAGCGTGAAGTTTACAAATGACCCAATTATGGGCAGAACGGGTGGCCTAATTATAGACAGTCTAACACATGATGGTGAAACCCGGGCTCTGATACCATGTTAAGATTGGAACTTGGACCTAACTCAACCCTAAAAGCTAGCTCAAGGGGGGAGGATTGTCCAATCCCATATATACTACTCAAAGGTTAATAATCCAACCGATGTGAGACATTTAACAGTGGTCTCTCGTTAATCTGTAAGAAATATTTAAAATATAGGGGTCTTTCGTTAATCTGTAAGAAATATATAATTATGGAACATCACCAGAAATTAACAATATTGCAACCAAATTATGAATTATGAGCCCTTTAGTCAAAATAATAGCATTTAAATATGCATAATTTATATCAGACAGTAAATATGAATGGTAACATATATACATTATTTTTTTGTTTTATAAAATACACTAATATATATGAGTAATCCCTTATCCACAAATTAAAACATGTGACATGCATGATTGGTGACAAATTGTACGTCTTCTTGCTGTAAAGTAATTAATTTTATAAACGATATGAATTTAATTTAATTTGTTTTTTTATAAAATATGTGGAAAGAACTAACGAGTCAAACTTTTATTTACTACTACCCACCACCCCCACGTACGTCCAACATGTGCAAGAAAGGACATAGTTCAATTATTTTTTCAAAGAATGGATCTCATGTGAGACCGTCTCACGGATACTAATATGTGAGATGGGTCAACTCTACCTATATTCATAATAAAAAGTAATACTCTTAGCATAAAAAATTATACTTTTTCATGGATGACCCAAATAAGAGATCCGTCTTATAAATTCAACCCGTGAAATCGTCTCACACAAGTTTTTGTCTTTTTAAAATTTTGGTTTTTTAACATTTATTGTTAATTTTTTATTATGACATCATATAAATTAGCAATTTTTTATCACGTTAGTATTTCCAATTTCGTTCAATATTTTCATGATTAAAACTTTGTATTATGATTAATTTATATGACTATTACAAATTCAAAACTATAACGAGAAATTTAAAAAATTATTTCATTGAGATATACTAGTTACAGATCAGACACAATACAATAAATTATATTTTAATGATTTTTTTATTACATGAAGATGTTGTATTTTTTTTTTAATAATTTGAGAGATGCATTTTTTATTTGATAAAAAATTAGAGCATAACACCAAAATAATTACTCCGGGCCTCTCGTGTTTTTATATATAGTTGATATAGAATATATTTAGAATTCATTTGAATTTAATTCATAAAAACAAGATAAGAAATTTGATTTCATATTTTTTTAAAAATCATATATTAAAACTAGGGATGTAAACGATTCAAACCAAACCAAACAGTATCAGGCTTGAGCTTGGTTTGTTTAAAACTGTTTGAGGCTCGAGCTCGAGTTCGAGCTCGATTCGAGCTTCTGTTATCAGGCTCGAGCTTAGTTTGTATTGAAATTACTGAGCTCGTTAAAAGCTCGAGCTCGGCTCGTTAAAAGCTCGTTTAGCATGTTAATCAAGCCAGGCTCGAGCTCGGCTCGTTAAAAGCTCGTTTAGCATGTTAATCAAGTCAGGCTCGAGCTTGATTCATTAATAGCTCGTTTAACATGTTTAACGAGTCTGGCTTGAGCTCGTCTCGTTTTCGAGCTCGGTAAGCATAGAATTGAGCTCGAGTTTGAGTTTGAATCGAGCTTGTTGAAAATTAAATATATCTATAAACTAATTTTAAATCAGACATAAAAATGTAAATTCATTCATAAATAACCAAAACGACACAAATAAGAGCAAAAAAAACATAAATAAGCATATTATTGAACATTCCAAAATCATGTTTGCGAGCCACCTAAACGAGCCGAGCTCGAGCTCGAGCTCGCGAGCCTATTATCAAACATGTTTGCGAGCTCACGAGCCGAATATCCTCAGGCTTGAGCTTGGTTTGATTAAATTTTCAAGCTCAAAATCGAGCTTAGGCTTGGTTTGATATGATTAACAAACAAACTCAAACGAGCTTTTTATCGAACTTCATTTCGATTTTGATTTTAAGTTATTTTGTCACAACCGAAAAATGTGTTTCAATATATATATATATATATATATATATATATATATATATATATATATATATATATATATATATATATATATATTTCATATGCATGTACGAACAAAGTTAAGAGGGTGTTTAAAGAATTTCGAGCCTAGTCCATCAAAAGTTAAGAGTGCGTTGTAAAAATAGTGATTGTGAAAGTAGCGAGTAAATGTGTACAATTATGAAAGATTGTGGCATTTATATTGTTGAGATGAGCTGAATAGCTTGTAGAAGAAGAAGTTTTAGTGAGACAATATTGTGAAACACTAGATTCGTAACATATATAATTTGTACCTATTTATATTTGAGTAGGTCTTTTGTGAGACGAGCTCACGAATCTTTATCTGTGAGACGGGTCAACCCTACTCATAGTCACAATAAAAGTAACACTCTCAGCATAAAAAGTAATACTTTTTCATGGATAACCCAAATAAGAGATCCGTCTCACAAAATACGACCTGTGAGACTGTCTCATATAAGTTTTTGTCTTTATACTTATCTTCGGCAAATAATGAATTTTGAATATCATCATATTGTTGGTGTTTATCCTTTATATATAGGAGATTTGAAAAGAAAATTTGAATTAATGAGACTTTGCATTCCGCCACGTTTATTTGGTTGAGCTCGGCTCGAACGATCATGGTCCGAGCTCGGTTGCTAGGGTACTTCCATCATGCGTGACTTTTTTCCCGAGTAGAGAACAGTTCGACCTTTGTGTAAGATATTGGCCCTTACTCTGGTCTGATTATATCAAATGAGTGAGTCTCTTGTGAGACCGTCTCACGGATCATAATCTGTGAGACGGTCAACCCTACCCATATTCACAATAAAAAGTAATACTCTTAGCATAAAAAATAATATTTTTTCATGGATGATCAAAATAAGAACAAATACGACCCGTGAGACCGTCTCACACAAGTTTTTGTCATATCAAATATGGACTTATCAGCTTTGTAGATGAGCTCGGATCTTGATCGGTTCAGATCAGATCTTGGTCGGGTAGGATGTATGAGATATCAGATCCATACAACTTCTAAAATAATGGAATCAAGGCTATGTTAGTTTGCAAGCATTAGTTGGGTGATCGAATCTGTCCAAACGAAAAATGTAGATGTCGCCATTAATAATCAGAATCGTGTTGACGTTTTCGTATTAAAACGACAAGATGAGCATCCAAATAATTGAGGAGTTTGATTTTGAGAACTCAATTGGTCACCATACTTCGTCTTTTATGATTTAAAGTCTAAAAACTTGACCCTTTTAAAGTTGTTGCAGCTTGACACATTTGACTTTTTTCTTACAAAAAAAAAAATAAAAATAAATCATGCATTATCAACCAAACATATTTATCAAGAAATATTATTTTTTTGGTTCTATACATTTTTCATTTTTGTGATTTTATTGGTCAGTTCACAATTGCAATCTACTAATCTTGCAATCTACTAATCAGTATTTTTTGGTGTCCCGTCGTCATTTCAAGATTTTTGTCAACACTCGATGAAATTTGAACTAAATTAAAAAAAATGCGAATTTTAAAACTAAAATTATAAATTGTCCTACAACATGGAAAAAATAAAAAACATACAAGTTGTGTATGACCAAAGTGCGAGTGCGCGTGTGTGCGCGTGCAAGTGCGTGTGCGTGTGAGATATAAAAAATAATTGGATTTGACAATTTTAATAGAATTTTCTTTTACAAAACTACCGCCTCAGATTAGGAGAAAGCATTGCATATTTTTGCAATTTTATTTTGTGTTTAGTTAATATTGATGTAAAAAATTAATATTTTGGTATTTATATAATTCAATATAGTAGTTTTTTGTGTTTTAATTTTTCAATCAGACTATATTTTGTTTATATTATGTTCTTCGTTATTTTAAGGTGAAAGATATATGTTAATTTGAGGATATGATGGTTTCTAGATTTCTTATTAAAGTTTATAATATTTTTTTTTATTTTTTTTGTATTTAAATGTTTTATTTTTATTTCCTTAATAAATTATAAGTTTTTTTTTTTATTTGAGGGATATTTTTGATTTTTTTTGTGAAATCAAAATCCTACATATTTTATTTTTGCCAAAGGAAATCCTATATATATATATATATATATATATATATATATATATATATATATATATATATATATATAGATACATAGATACATATAACAAGTTTCAATTTAATTAAAATTAATTCATGATAATTGGGACACCCTCATTAAATGTAGCGATTGATTTTGTTGACCAAAATGAAAGGTCTAAATTTTAAAAGGGCACAATAAATTATTAACACGTGTGACATAGGTATGTCCAGTTAAGGATAAAATTTGAATTCAAATTTTAATGATTATAAACTAAATTGATCTGAATTAAGCTAAATAGATAAATTCAGATAACTCAAAAAGTCTATTGAACTAAAATGATTAGACTATCGCTGAAAGATCATCAAGCTAAACCAAACATATGCTAATAAACTACGATGCACAAGATGAGATGGTCATACATACATGATGTCTAAGTAAACTGATTTGACGACATTATCCGAAAACAACTAATAGTTATCTATGTGAAAGATTTGGTTGTTATCAACAAGGACATATTAAAAGATCAGTTGGTTATGTTTTTTACCTAGTGTCCATGAAATTTAAATTGGACATTATTATTTTTGGAAACATGACAATGACACATAGTGTTTTGTACATGATTGTCGTTCGTCCAGTATATATGTGAGTATTGCCTCTATTTATCAACGTTTGGGGCCAGTACTTATAAAAGAGGATGCATCAGAATTGAATAAAAAAATTGTTACTTTGAACATCATCAAGCATTTTCAAAATACGCAGCATCTTCCAAACATATTTACTATTAGCTGACTTGCTCACACAAAAAGTTCTATCAGAACGATTAAAGATCATCTTGTGCACATCTTATTCTTGCTTATCATTTGTAAACACAAACTTAATTCTTTAGTGAGAATCATTGTAACTGTTTAAACCATGTTTCTGAACAGATTGAGTTAAGAGATAATTACTAGGATTTTTAGCTCAATAGAGTTTATGAACCGAACTGAAGTGAGTTTGTACAAGAGTTGTACCAAGAAAATGTTCGAGTAAATCCTTCTAGAAAAAAAAATAAATGAAGACATAGAAGCTTAGCCTTCAAACTTTCATAAACAAATTTTCGCCCTATTTTATATTAGTCAAATTACGCGTTTTATTTGTTATTACTTACACTACTCTTCTGTTTAACTGAATTGATCTGTTGTACTTGTGTATATCTTATTCACTTAGTGTTTTGAGCTATTTACGCACTTAGTGTTTTAGTAGCTCGTTTTAATCAATTTGATTAAAATATTAACTTAAAGTGTTAACATAGTTTATCAGAGATGTTTTCTCCGATATCTGAATATTTGATATACTTTTATGGCTTTATTCAACAAAATCTTATGCTTTCAAAAGAATAATGACGAATGGAAAATCAGAATAAAGGCACATCTATCAGCTCGTGAAGATTACATTTGGTATGTTATAACAAATAAACCAATACAGATCTTAAAAACTAATACTCTTTTAGGCATTTCAGATGGGGCTGCACAAATGGTTGAGAAACTCATTATGGAATGGACTGCCTAAGTTAACAAGAAAGCTAATATAGAGAATGTATCAAAATACATCATTTATAAAGCATTAGATAAAATAAGTTTTGTAAAATTAAAACATGCTCAACTGCTAAAGAAATTTGGGAAAAACTAACCAAACTTTATGAAGGAAATTACTAGAATGAAGAGAACAAGCTGATAGTGGCCATTCAAAAGTTCGATAATATCAAAATGAAGGCTGGAGAGACAACGAATGAGTTCGATGAAAGATTCAGCAACATAGCGATCAAGCTAACTGCTTTTGGAAAGGAATACAACAATAGAAAGATTGCACCTAAAGTGATGAAAGCCTTACCAAGAGAATGGAACTTCAAGACTATAGTCATGCATGAATCCAAAGATCTAAGAAAAATTGAACTGCACGATTTGTTTACTGATCTAAAAGTTTATGTGTTCGAACTAGGAACAAGAAATGAGGAAGAACCATCGATCTCACAACCAACAAAAGTTCTTGTTACGACAAAAGAGCCTCTATCAAAATCTGCTGAACAACTAAGCAACGATGTCATGTCCTTTGTGAAGAAGTTCAGGAAATTCTTGAGGAAGAATCATAGCATTTCTCAAAATTTTAATAAAAAATATAACTCCTCTGATCAAGCTTATTTTAATTGTGCACAACAGGTCACTTCCTTGCTGACTGCACCAAACCAAAAAAAGATGAGAAAAATTCATATGAAAAGTCAAGATTCAGGGATGACAAGAAGTACTTCAAAAACAAAGAGAGCAGAAAGTGCTAATAGCACATGAGAGATATACTAAGTGGATGAGTTAGACTCGTGGAGCACCAGCTCAGATGATGCTTCTAGTGAAAGTGACAAAGAGTCAGTCAAGAGCTTAATGGAAGATGATGATCGGGAATCCAACATTGATGACATATTTGATTTTACTTCTGATGAATTTACATGAGATGATTTAGTCACACATTCAATGAGATGGTTAAGGAATATAAAAGACTTTTGCAGACATTTGAGGAGGTCAAATCAGGAAAAAAAAGGGTTTGTAAGATAAGTTTAAAAGCTCAAGTTGTGAAAACCTTGGTGATCTAAATAGTCTTAAGACCAAAATTACGATGCTCATGACTGAAAATAAAAATATGTTATCTATATTCCAAGTTATAATGATTGATAATCAAAGATTGACCATTTTGGTCAACACATGGATAAAATCTTATGTTTAACTTGAAAAGATGCACGAAGGTAAAAAAACAAGCTGGTGACATATTAGGCTGATGCTTTGACAATAATGACTTTTGCTCTTCTGAAAAAATAATAAGTTGATTCTGCACAATATATGAACATTTAGAGCCAGAAATTCATAATAGTCAATATGTTTATTAGAAGAACATATGAATGCATCGTGGGCATGGATATGTAGAACTTGAGAGTTCCAAGTCATGATGGCTAAAACTAGAGTCAGTAAGAATGGTTATGGTTCCCATTCTAAATCGAGCGGGTCTGATACAAGTCATATCAAACAAAAATCTATGGGGGTCAAACGTAACGATTATTAAAATTGAAAACTAGTTCATAAGAAATATATGTTAACTGATCAGAAAGAAAGATCTAATCAAAGTTTTGATAAACACACTACACACAACACTTGTAAGACATCGTCTCAATCACACATTTTATTGGAGACATACAATACATAATATTTTTGGATAATTCATATGTGGTTCCTAAAAAAACTAATTTGTTTTGGACCCAAATAAATGTGGGTACCAAAATCATTTTTAATTTGTGAATGCAAATAAAATAGCTCGAGCAATTAAAGAGATCGACATGGTACTTGGACATTCGATGTTCAAGGCATATGACAAGAAATGACATACTATTATCTGAAATCCTTAGGTCCAAAGATCACTTTTAAAGATAATTCGAAAGGTAATATTGTGAGAAAAATAAGATTATCCATGATAATATTGTTATAAATGATTTACTTTTAGTCGAAAATTTATTTTATAATTTAATTAGAATAAGTCAGTTATGTGATAATGAGAATATTGTAGAATTTCGCAGACACTCTTGCACTGTTAAAAATCCAAATAGTAAAACTATGCTGATTGGAAATAGGACTTGTAATACATATAAAAATAAACTTATTATTTGAACAACCATCTGATCCAACATTTTTTATTGTTATTAATGCCAACAAAAATTGGTTGCAAACATAAAATATTAAATCATTTGAAATTCAAGACCATCACTAATTTGAACAAGAACAGCTTAGCAGCTAGACTACCGAGATTGACTACTCGAAGGATAAGATCAATTCAGCATGTCATATGGATGCAAGTTAGATTGATTTTCAAGAACAAAAAATGTATTGCCTCAACTTGATGTTCAGAATTGCTTTATATGAGTTTGTTTGGTATTATTCTGTTATGAGTTTAGGGGGAATGAAGTACACCTTAGTGATTATCGATGATTTCTCAAGATTTACGTGGGTTCTCTTTTTGAGTTCCAAAGATCATACCAGTATTCATCTTATCAAGATCATAAAGCGTCTACAGAATGAGAAAACCTTGGTGGTTGACATGATCAAAAGCAATTGAGGAAGTGAGTTTACCAACATGTCACTTGCAACTTATCTGGAAGATAATGTAATCAAGCATGAGTTCTTAGTTGTCAGATCATATCAGCAGAGCCGTACATGTGTTGAATGAGGCCTGAAACAAAAATTGAAAAATGGGCCCTCTTTTTGCAGTAATAAATATAAAATTCAATTTACAAATAACAAATAGACTAATAAATACATAAATATATCAAAATCAATACATTACATCAATAACAACTCAATAAATATTTAAAATAACAACGTAAATACTAATCATATAGTTTTTTAGAGGCGAAAATATTTATCAAATCTATGTAATCCAATTGTCAGACAATTTCTTTCTCAATCGACAACATAGTTGGCCCATTTAGTCTATCTTGCGATGTTGTTGATCGAAGATAATTCCTGTAGAAACTACACTTTTAGTCTCAATGATCGTAGAAACTACAACATCAAAGAATTCTTTGAGTCAAAATAACTAACCACAAAATGAAAGGACAAAAAAAATCCCGAAAAACAATGAATTTCATCTTGCAACGGTCCACACATTCAAGCTCTATTCACAATTTATTTTATTTCCTTAGACTATCCACTTATTAATTACACAAGTCGCTCATTAAATTTATATAAAACTCATAATTTAATTATAACTCATTAAAGAACTTAAATAATGCGATGTGTGCTTTAGTTATATATTTAATTAATATGATCTCTAAGCAGATTACAGTGCCATATCGCAAGTAAATTTCATTTTCAGTGAGTATCCTTTGATAGATTAATCTAAAAATATAAATATAAATGTGTATTTATAAAGAAGATTTGAAATGGAAATAAAGTATAATTCATGAAGAAAATTAATTATCTTCAAGCTTAATAGAAGTATGGGACTGTAAACTTTATTTGTTGAATGAGAACAAAAATCATGGTTGAGATTTGGAGTGAGTTAAAGAATAAATAACATATATCATATATATATTTATGTATATAAAGGGCCCCTTATTGGGCTGGGCCTTGTGGCAACCGCTTGGTTGGCCTCATAAAAGGTACGGCTCTACATCTCAGCATAATAATGTTGCTGAGAGACGGAATATAACACTTAAGGAAGCAATTCAAACTATGTTATCAGACTTCGGGATCTCACAAAGTTTTTGGGCCAAAGCGGTATATGCTTCCTGTTACACCTAAAATAGATCGATGATCAACAAAATGCATGAAGAAACCTTATCAAATCTGGAACGGAAATCAACATAAAATATCGTACTTTCGGGTATTTGGTTGTAAGTTCTTTATTCATGATAATAATAAAATCATTTAACTCTTTTGGTGTAAAATCAGATACTTGAATATTTTTAGGATACTCATCTGTTAATAAAACCTATCGTGCCGTTGAAGAATCGGTTCATATATTATTGGATGAATCTTCGGTTGTTCCTAATGCACACGATTCACATTTAATGATCTTGCATATAAATGGAAAACACTAATCTTCGGTCTGAAAATGATGATGAGATTCAGATTAGAAGAATAGATAACTTGCATTGTGAACCAGACATTTCCATCAACCAAGCTGATGAGGACAACGAGTTGATACCAGAAGATTGAGGTGAACGAAATCATATCAAGATGATCAGATTCAAATCCAAACTGTGGTTGTTTCAGAACAAGCTTATTCGATCCGAGAACAAGATCATCCTACAGTAGATCATATCCTCTTGGACCATGTTATCGGTGGAATAAGAATCATCCATCTGAGCTGGCCATAGTAATCTTTCTGCTCCATTTAAAAAACAGATGAGCGACGAATTTTTGCATGATGCTTTCATTTCTCATATTGATCCTAAGAAAATTGAGGAAGCCTTGGCTGATTCTAATTGGATAAATGCTATGAAAGAGGAATTAAATCAATTTGATAGAAAGAAATTTTGGCATTTAGTTATTAGACCATTAGATCAGTATGTTATAGGTACTAGATGAGTTTATAGAAATAAACTAGATGAAAATAGTAATATCATAAGAAAAAGGCCATGTTAGTAGTATAATGATTCTGAAAAGAAGAAAGAATATATTTGATGAAATATTTGCTCTGTAGCAAGATTAAAAGCTATCAGAATGTTTCTTTCTTTTGCTGCTTTTAAAGAATTTAAGTTATGTAAGATGGATGTTAAATCTACATTTCTAAATGTTCTACTTAATGATGAACTTTATGTAGAACAACCTCCTGGAATTGTGAAAAAAAATGTACTGCATATTGAGCCACCTTCATCTTCTTTGATTCAGTTGGCGCCACAAATCAACCTTATAAAACAACAAAATATCTCTCAAAATTTCAATGATATCGATATAATTCGTCATTCACTTTCAAATATTCAGAATGAGATAGTTGGGATGTGAATGGATCAAATGTTCACTTCACTGGATCTCAAATTATTCAGACTAAGATAAATGTTTAGTTCACTGATTGTTCTCCAAATTTTGAATGAGAATCTTAGTCAAGTAGCTGAATTCAAAGCAATACATCGCAGATCCAATGTTGATTTACTATGCAGAATCGAGAAATAAGAGGTTGTGCTGACATGTCACATTGAAACACTTGGCAAAACATTTTGAAGTTGTCGAGTACCTTAAAGTCAAATAACTAGAAAGAGCCAAATAACCAGAAAAAACTAAGCCCTCTGCCTCCTCGTCTCAACACAAGAAATCACATGGTGGAAGTTCCGGTGGTAGTAATCACAACAGCTAAATTGGTAGATACATACCTAGTCACTCATCTCATGATCCTTTCAACAGAAGATATAATAAAAATTTTATTCTTATCTCTGTTTGTTCTGTTATTAATCATTACCAGACATTATCGTTTTTATCAATAAAAATTTCAGTTTCTGCTAAAGTTCATTTTTATTAATGCTTGAATAACATCTTAGTTTTGACATGACTAAGAAGAGAAACTGTTAAGATAAAATTTGAACATAAGTTTCAGTGATTACAAACTAAATTGATAAATTTGGATCACTAAAGATGCATATTGAAATAAACTGCCAAGACTATCGTTGAAAGATCATCAAGCCAAATGAAACACATGCTGATCAACTATGCCGACACAATATGTGATGGACAATCAAACTATATTGTCTAAGTAAACTGATTTGACAACTTTCTCTGAAAAAAACTAATAGTTACATTTGTGAAAATTTGGTTATAGTTACATTTGTGAAAATTTGGTTGTTATCAGCGAGGACAAACTAAATATCCATTGTTTAACCTTTCAGCTAGTGTTCAAGAAATTTAAATTGATTGTTACTCTTTTCGGAAACACGACAAGGACACATGGCTTCTTCTTGTTGCGTATTTTCTTGATTGCTCGCAAGCGCACGACGTCAAGTTATAGTAAAATGTATTTATGAGTGCAAGTGCCGATCCCACGAGGAGTGTAAATGTAAAAATGTATCAATACTCGTAATTAAAATAGTCACGATTTAATTTAGAAGAATCAGAAGAGAATTGGTGTGTTTAAAACAGTTCAATTGCGAATAAATAATAAATCGAATTACCGAATGGAGAAATATCAATGATAGAAAATATCTAGAGGAATGATTTCACTAAGTTTCCACGATAATTCTTCGTGGTTGGATTTAAATTCATGAATTCCTAATAGCCAAGAACACTTACTTGTTTTATTCTCCCTTTTCCCAAGTGACGAATAAATTGTATCAATCAACTTTCGATTCAATTATTCCTCATAAAAATCAAAATTTGATTAATAGATGCAAACCATGTTTTTACCTAAGCTTCGCTAAAGTTATACGTCTTCCGAACGATATAAACATTCAACGATGCGTCTCTAATGATCTATAATCCTAGTCCCTCTCCCGAGTTGTAGAATTAATCAGACAACAAACAATTTACGGCCAGTAAATTGCAGTGAAATAAACATAGAGAACACAATTAAACCAAAAACGAAATTCAATCAATTAAACAACCACGTCAAATCATCGTATAGACAAAACTACGTCATCCTCTAGAATGAAAATTTAATTCATCACGAAATCCAAGCGAAAACAAGACATATTCGTAGTTCTAGACATCGCTACAGAATGAAGAAGCGAAGGAAAAGATAACAAATCCGAAGTGTCGTCTCCGTCCCCAGATCCGTTGTTCTTCGTATTTGTGACTGTCGTTCGCACTCTGAATCTTCGTCTCGTGTATGATCTCCGATTTCTCGTGTCTTTCTCCAAATGACGGCTGAATCATCTTTTTTTTTACCTAAGATTCGCGCATTTATAATTTTCTGTACGCACGGTGCGCGCAGTTGCATGTGAAGTCGCGCGGTCGTGCACGAGCTTCTGCCTTGGTTGCGTGTCTGCGCGCGCGCAGCTGTGCGTGAAGTGGCGCGGCCGTGCGCGCACCTCTGGATCTTTGTGCTTCTTCTGTGCGCGGGCGGCTGCGTGTGATGTTGCACGGCCGCGCGCGCCTCTCTCTGATGGCGTGCTCGTGGCTGGGCATTTCTTGGTCCACTTGGCTTCGTTTCCACTTTTTCTCCATTCCTGAAATGACACAAAAACAAACCAAAAATGCATAATTCTGTTCGAAACAAGCATGATTCAAAATGGATTCTAATATAAAATAAGTGCAAATCTTGCACTTAACACTTCTACATAATTGTTGGACATCCATAACTTCTTTCTGTTAGTAACATTTCTATTTATTAATGTTAGAGACCAACACCTAAAAAATGAGGTGCATCAAAATTGAAGAAGATCACTATTACATTGATCATCATCAAGCATTCTCAAAATACTCAGCATCTCTCAAAAAGATTTATTAGAAGCTGACTTGTACACAAAAAAATTTATATCAGATCGATTAAGGATCATTTTGTGCACATCTTGTTCTTACTTATCATTTGTGTACACAAAATTAACTTTTTAGTGAAAATCATTGTAACTGTCAGAAATCTGTTTCTGAAAAGATTGAGTTAAGAGATACTTAATAAGAGTTTCAGCTCACTAAGGTTGTTGAACTGAGCTAAATTGAGCTTGTACAATAGTTGTACCAATCAAATCTTCCAGTGAAATCTTCTGAAAACAGAAGAATGAGAGACATAGAAGTTTAGGCATTCGAACTTCCATAAACAAATTCTTGTCTACTTTTAATTCATTCGCTTACATGCTTTATCTGTTATTACTTATACTACTATTCTATTTACCTAAACTGATCTGTTGAACTTGCATATATCTTATTTACTTAATATTTTGAGTTGATTTCGTACTTGGTATTTTAGTAGCTCATTTTACTCAGTTTGATTAGAATATTAACTTGAGCTGTTAACACAGTTTAAGTTTTGTTTTAAGTTTTCACATTTGTATAACAATTTATTCAACTTCTAGACTGTTATTTACGATCTTAACATATCGGCTTTTTATTGAGATTTTTTCTAAGGAACTTTATGATAGAGCACTCAGTGCCTTAATTAATGAATATTTTTGGCCATTGGCCGACGTACTCCATCACCAGCCTACCAAAATTATATACAACATTTTTTAGAAACAAATTAGTGATTTTTTTAATTTTTAATTAGTTTTATTTCTTGTATTTTTTTTAAAGATATAATCGGTTTTTTTTATTTAATCGGGGAAATTTGTAAAATGTATTGTTATTAAGATATTATTATGTGTTTTTATAATTTAATTGATGCATTTTTAAAATCTAATTGGTATAATACTATAATCATATATGAGTTTTTATAATTTAATTGATGCAATTTTAAAATCTAATTGGTATAATACTATAATCATATCATACTAGTAAAATTCTCTCATATTAGCAACTTACAAATCTTTCCACCAAATGAGTGTTCATAAATTAAATTTTAATATAATTTTTTTAAATAAAAAATACACTTTTACATGTAATTTTTACGTGAAATGTATTGATGTTAAAATAATTTCTTTTTAAAGTAAGTGTTTGAATTTATATTTCATTATGTTATATCATCTTTTAAAAATAGTAGTATTATGGGAAAAAAGTTATTTGGGAAAGAAAATTTGGTACAATGTTGGAGACTAAAATTATTTATTATAGGAATCTCAACCTCTGTAAATATACATATTATAGATATATAACTAATATTGGGCTCGGTTTGGGACTTCATAAAAAGTTTTTCCAAGGTTGATTTAATAACATATGAAATTGTCTTGATCTAAACTGATCAGTCGAGTAATTTTACATTCAAATATAGAAATAACTCGAACTAATACTGCGAATAGTATATGCAATCCTTACGTCTTTGTCTCATATTTAATTTAATTTTGTGGTCAAATTATAAGTACTATGATTTCTTGTTGTAAACTAACCATATAATTAATGACTTGTATAATCCATGTGTCAACTTCTTGTCCCTTTCTTAATTGTGACTGAAAAGTAATTAGATGCCTTGTATTTGCTCTAGGTCGATGGATCAAGAAATAACGCATGGGTTGACCATTGATTACCCATTATTTTCGCAAATCCAATTATTAAAATGATATATAGTATGATCTCCATAAATTACTAATATGAAACTGATTAGTAGTGTAAACAAAGTAGTCGAGATGAAGGAAATTTTAAAGTTGAATTAAGTATATTCGAGCTCGAATTCATTCGAAACTCGGAAATTTTTATATTTTCAGCTCGAATTCGGTTCGAATCAAGACCTGAGTTCGATTCGACTCGAAATATTTCGACGTATTCACTAGCTATTTGAAAATAAAGAATCGAAATATATTTATTTAATATTTAATAGTTTTACCATATTAATAAAATATTAAAGCTCCCGAACGACTTGTGAACTATCAAAAAAATAATTTGAGTTCGGATTTGGCTCAACATGAAAATATATTGAAAAATTGAAGTAGAATCACTACTATATACATATTTGTTGATTCGTTCTCAACCATTTAACTTCAAAAGACTATACATTCAAAAGCTATCATAAGATCAAATCACATTCTTTCACGTTTTTCGGTCGAACATGTTGTATATGATTTATCAATTTATCAAGTTGACATGGTTTGCAGGATACTACGTTAAGCCCTATAATTTATTCAGTACAGATCCGAAAAATAAGAGCTACGAGTTCCTTCGTTGCACAAAAAAAATCACCATTTATAAAAATTAATGTTTTACTCTATACACTTTACTTTATACTTTATATACACTTTTAAATTGCTTTTTTCCACACTCTAAATTAATAATAGACAAAATTTGAGCAAATGTAATTTTATTTTTCCAGCGACGCTTCAATATGAAGCTCGCAGTTTTACAATTTTTAACACTTTTTTTTACCGTCTCCTATAAGTTAATAATGTTATAAGATAATAATAGAAAAAATATATCTTTGTAATTTGAAATATATTTAAATTAATAAAATAATATCTTGTATTTACTAAAATATTTAATGATTTTCTTATTTTATATATCGATTATTTTGAAAATATTTAAGTGCCTTAAATCATATTCA
Organism: Primulina eburnea; assembly: GCF_022965805.1. Lineage (NCBI taxonomy): Eukaryota > Viridiplantae > Streptophyta > Magnoliopsida > Lamiales > Gesneriaceae > Primulina > Primulina eburnea. The sequence continues at coordinate 3,370,369 of NC_133113.1, forward strand.
ACCGATATATATATATATATATATATATATATATATATATATATATATATATATATATATATATATATATATAGACGACACTTATCTATTAGATGTTGTAAGGCGCTTTACCCAAAGCTATAGCTAGTGGTAATGGTGGAACTCAAATCTTTTAAACCGCACAGCAGCTCAAGCACACGGTTCGATCGCTCTACCAAGCAGGGACAATTATTGCACCGAACAATCTCCCTCCTAATAATTGCACTCCTTGCAATCAATAGGAATCGAATCCATAACTTTAGTTCTGATATCAATTATAGAACCGAACGCTTGTCGTTTTATCAATATTAAGTGTCAGTTTATTGATTAACATAGAAAAAAAACAAAAGATATGTATCATATCAAAATTATATATATAAAACTTCTCATCGTCAACTGACCAAAGTTACTTTCTAGATTCCTCACTGAATAATTATGATTTAATGACTTGATCATGCATGCATGCATCTAAAGCCACTCCATTTCTTAATTAAATTAGTTGGTTTAACTACACTTATTAAAATGATAATAATAATATTATCGGATATAATAAATTAGTCTGACAAAATTATATGTTTGGTAAATAAACAATAACTTTATATCCACTATAAATTATTTTGATCTATAATAATTTTATGGGTTTACATCCTTATTAATGCTGGATATAACAGCAAGAAATAGACAGCATACCTAAACAAGGTATTTGTCTGCACTATATATCTAAATACTATATTAAATAAACATTTTCACCTAACGGATTGTGTATTGTCATATCAAAATATCTTCTAGTACAACAAATATAAAATTGCAACGAAAATAAATCTAAATTATAGCTTATATTAGAGCTCAATTTCTTACAAGTGTGTGTGTGTGTAAGGTTACAAGAAGATAGAGATTTATATAAATATAGGGTCGAACGCTTATCATTTTATCAAAAGTTATAATGGATGATAACATTGCAACTCAAATATTTTAAACCGTACAACAAAAGCACAACGTTTCGATAGCTCTACCCAACAAGAACAATTATTGCACCTAGCCACATTTTTTTCAATAATTGCATTCTTTGCGATCAATAGAAATTGAACCAGTGACGTTGACTCTGATACCAATTATAGGACCGAATACTTACTGCTTTACGAAAAGTTATAACTGGTGGTAATGGTGCAACTCAAATATTTAAATCATACAACTTGACAAGCACCACATTTCGATTGTTCCACCCAACAGAGATAATTATGACATTCAACAATAAATTTAAAAAAAAAACAGAGAACCGGGCGAAGACTGTCGAAAAAACATCAATATAGACTAGAACAAACATAACTAAACAAACTTAATGCTCCAAGTTTTACTAGAACACGAATATGCTTATCTAATTTGGACTCTAAAGTCTAAATCTTTATTCTTAAATTTACTAGCTGTCATCTAAATTACGAAAAAAGATATATAAGGTAGTTTCTGACATCTTCCTAGCCTTTTGTATTTGATATTGAGGAAGATGATCATGAAAATTATTTTAGGTCGTGGTTCGGAGGGAATGATTTTAAATTTATAGATTTAAATGTATTTTTATTGTTTAGATAAAGAAATTTAAATTCATTTTCCTTCTTATTTATACTACAATTATACTAACCACAATAAATTTCAGATCTTTAGAATATTGGAGTCATTTGAAATCTATCGTGATACTGATATGTATAAATATACTATAAATAAATAGAAGATGGATTTGAGTTTATTCTATTTAACTAATTTGACAATGAAAATAAATGTGAAATTATGGATTTCGAATGGCTCAATGAAAATGCAAGCTCGAGAGACTTCGAATATAGACCTCTAAAACATCAATCTTAATCGATGATAGAAATTAATGGTGATTTGATAAGTACCACATAACAAATCTTATCAATTCGTCTCAGAAATTTTTCAACATTCCGATAAAAATTGTTTTCCCACCATAAATAAATTTATATATTCGTAAATGTTGTGCAAGACCCGACATGGCGACACATCCTTTAACACAAAAGAGTTCAATTTACCAACGAATAGATCAATAGACCGGCAGACATTTATCAATTCATGTGAGATCGACGACAAAATCCTTGTACCCCAATGTAATAGAAGAAATTCTTTAATGGAGCTATTGCCAATTTTCGAATGTAGGTCCGATGAGTTGAATTATGTCCTAAAATATGACCCATTGGCCTGTGAGACCCATCTCGGAAAATAATCGTTCTCCAACTCCTATGATCCGTGGGCATTGTGGCCTAGCTTTGGGCTTTTATTTCAAAATATTTCATCTAATTTTTTTGAGCGGGTTGTGTTGATAAAATAACAGTCTTTTTAGAGGCGGACCAAAAGATCTGAGCCGTTTGGGTTGCGGGCCAAGATGGGACGGGCCTAAATTGGGCGGGCGGTAGAATTTTATATTTTTAAGTTTTATATAAAAATTGGAATAATTCTCCTGCACCTCCATCACTCTCTTATCTTATTTCTTCCTTATTTTTCTCTTGCGTCTCGCCTCCATCACCATGGTAAAATCTGAATCTCTCTGCTTCTTTTTTTTTTTTTTTTTTTGAAAATGCTATGTTCTCCTCTCTTTTTTGTAATGTTTAACTCAAATTAATCTAGTCAATCAAATACTTAATGGTTTTTAATGCATCTTTTAGAGTCAACTTTTTCTATTGGTACTCATGTGCTCACCAAGTATAAAAGTCGTATCCTTCCTAAAAAAATGCAAGCTCTTATTTGCATACGTGATTATCCATTTATTTAATCGAGTAAAAAAATATCTTTCATACCTTCCTCCATTGGGCCGGGTATTAAAAAAATATCTTTCATACCTTCCTCCATTGGGCCGGGTATTGGATTTTCTGTCGAGTTCGAAGAAAATCTGTCATCTATATTTGCACGCATACATACCAACAATTCATATGTTAACCAGGAAAAAATGGCTAGCACAACATCAGCACAGCATTACACAAGATTTTAGCTATTGAGTTCCATCCACAATGCGTCAAGAATCCTCCAACTGCGACGACATAGGCGAGCACCTTTTCTCGCTGGAAGACTCTATCTTCCCCCGCCTCTGAAAATTCAAGCGGGAGGGTCGTGTTTCTATAAGATTTTTTATAAAATAAATATATAATATGATATATATTTTTTTGGATAATTAATTTAAAAAATTATATAAAGAAGAATAACATTTTATTATTTTTTAAAATCAGGGTTTCTGTGTAATTATTTTGTAAATATAAATAATACTTAGCAATCTTTTAATTTTCTATAAAGTTGTTTATTTTATTTCAGTTTTGGACAGTGCTGTTGGCTTCTTATTCTATCCTATTTCTTTCCACCCAAAGTGTGGCCGCTGTTCATAAAAGCTACTTTTTAAAAAGATAGCAGATAATGTACAGAATTACGTATGGTTAAGATAAAATCTAAGTAATTTCCTACAACAATTTAACTCCCTCACAATTCATTAGTTGCTAATTTATTTGAATATCATTTTGTTTATAAAAAACGAACCTTATTCGAATGTTAATGTAGAAAGAAAAAACAACCTTTTAGACATTATAGAATAGGTTAGGCTTGTGTCTAAAAAACAAGAGTAGGTTCTTTAGGCTATTGACGAATGTCTCTTGATTTGTGTGCATCCGAGTCAGCGCACATTTAACTACGAGGTTCTTTTCATTTTAAAATCTGTCCATTTGTGTGTGTGTGAGTGTGTGTGTGTGTGTGAGCGGAGACTGGAATCCACATTTAATTTTCAGGTACCAAATTGTAATTTGGTGATACTCACCGAAGTGCTCGGTCATCTTATAGAACTCGAGGTGTGGTAAAATTAGGACCATAGAGACAAATCAGATCACCATGTGCCCAAGTGAGGTCGGACCTTCAATTGAGTTCAGATAATGCAAGCTCGGGTAGTATAATGAGATTCAGAGGACAGGGCTTCGCACCATGATCAACTACCCGAACGCCTTGGTATATTTGCCATTTATGGGTTTGTATGTATGGGATCCCATGATTCGATATCATTATATTGTGATGTCTTTCAGTGTACGTAGGGATGATGTGACTAGATCAAGATTGATATGGGTTGTCAGATGTGGCAGTGTTAGGGAGCAGAGCATAAGCAATCATCTTGCCATGAGTAACAATCAAACACTGAAAACAAGGTCATTATTGACTTTTTCTTTATAAATGTTAGGTTTACTTGATATTAATGCATTCAATATTTTTACTGAGAAAACATACTATCTTTATAGACTTTTCTTTGAACTTTTGACTAACTTAAACGTCAGAGTGGTCACGTCGCAAATTCTTCGGTGCTCCACTAACATTCTTTGCTTTTTTAAGAGTTTTTTATGTCCGTGTATTCTCCGCTTGATCTCCAATGTGCCCGAGAATAAATCCATTCGACCCAGTACAATCTGTGAGAACCCGAAATTCCAGCAGTTAGCATTTTACCAAATTCCAGCAGTTAGCATTTTACAGCAGCTAGCATTATTCAGCAGCAATGCCAGCAGCTATTAATATTTCAGAAGCTGGTATTTTTCCAGCAGACATGTATTTTTGAGCGCACAGAATCCAGCAGCAGAAGAGTTCAGTAGCGAGATTCCAGCAGATAGCTACTGATTCTGCTTATGACTTGTAACTGAAGTATTTTTAACATGGAATAAAGGTTGTTAATGGCACATCATGATAGATTATGACCATTAATAGGGAGTTCAACAGTCAGAATTTGGCTTATAAATATCACCATCAAAGCTCTGAAATTGTTGTTACATAAGTCTTGAGTTATCACTTGAAATTAGAGCTAAGAGAGTTCATTTTTCGAAGCTGTAAAATCTAGTAGTGAGAACAAGCAGATTCCAGACTTCCACCGAAATTTCTAGCAATTTACTGTGAGTGAGCTTATGTATTATGTCTTGAAATCAGTTTAATAATTCTTGTTTTAAAGCAAAGTTTCTGTATGTTTGATTTCTGATATCTGATTTTTGAAGCACTGAAACCTAATGAACTAATGGTAGGAATATATATTCTAAATATTTCTGAACTCTGATTTTTTATTCTGGCCTCACCCCTTAGAGGAGAGAACATATAGGGGACTGATTTCAGTTTAGCCATGAAATTCACAAACGTGCTCAGTGCTTACTTGCTAATTTCTGAATTTTGTTCTGAATACTGATTCCTGTTCTTAAAGTAAGAGTTTTCTGTATATTATTTTGTATTACTATTTCTGTTAAAATAGTTTCGAAAACTGGGAGTTATTCCCGCCCCCGCTTATTGAGTGACAACCATATCACTCACCCACCAAACCATCTCAGATAAGAACGAGGAAAAAATGTTAGAAGAAGATGAGCAGGCTCAATTCTGGGCTGGTGAAGAAGACTGTTGTTCTCAGTATTATTTATGTTATTTCCGCTGCATCTGTTAAGACGTTTTTATGTTTGGTTTTACATTTCCGCTGTAAAACATTAGTTATTTGAGTTGTAACAGATAATGAATTATTCAGTATTATGAATAAAAGACTGGTTTCTGAATTTTGTACTTCTGAGGCTTGTTGTTTTCGAATGTAAATTGGAGAGCAACGCCGACACCAACCCCCGTCTCGGGGTGTGACACAATCACCCACTAAGCTCAAACCGATTACTGGTCAATATCATTGGCTCCGTCTGTGGGAAACTAGATCTAAGGCGTAGATATGGTTTCTACATGAAAATCAACCTAGAGGGATGGTTCCAAAAGAGACTCCTCGGATCAGAGGTTCCTAGGGAAATCCACCACCTCAACAAACTTTTATGATCAACCAAGAACAATTAACCCAATGGATAGCAACAGCTGTCCAAAAATCCATGATGGATGAGTTACATCCTAGCAGCATTTGTGTTTAAAACAAAGAGGGGTCCGAGGATGAGTCCTCTTCTCGAGACAAGATCAATAAGGAAGAAAGTTCCTAAGTGTGCTCCAAGTCCCTTACCATGGCCAAGGAACCAGAAAACATAAGAAAGAAAGTGAAGAATCTGGAAGGACATGCCGGTCCTCAAAGGCCCTCCAAGTCCAACAAAAACCGTGCCTTTTTTCCACTCATATAGTGAATGAGCCCCTTCCCGCCGATTACAAATATGCAAAAATCAGGAAGTAATATGGAAACATATCCCAAGGAACACTTGGCCCAGTTAAAAAATACGGTCATGTTACACTGTTATGATGACAAGATAAAGTGTAAGGCTTTCCTGACCACGTTGGTTGATTTAGCCCAATGTTGGTTTGATAAAGTCAAGCCTCAAAGCATACAATCTTTTGACTGCTTCAAGAGCATTTTCTTGGATCAATTCAGTAGCAGCAAGAGATATAAGAAGATTGCTTTCAGTCTGTTTGAAGTAAAACAGGGTAGGGAGGAATTATTACGAGCATAATCTGCAAATTCAACAAAGTATCTTTGGAAGTACCTTCATGCGCCCCCGGAAACCAAGATTACCGCCTTCACACAGGGACTCCAGGAAGAGAACTTCTTCTGATCCTTGATAAAAAAAACTGTCGTGAGAATTTGAAGATATATTTTCTCGGGCAGAGAAATATATCAACATGGAAGAGGCCTAGAGGCAGTAGAGGGAGGCAATGAATAAAGAAAGGGCTGATCGACCGGGTAGAATCGAAGAACGATCATAAAAATATAACCTTGAAAATACCAAAAGATTAGGCGATGCATTTTTTTGAGGGGCAGAAAATTTTGTAAAGGTCGGGGAAAGTCCCTTACTTTGGGAGTAATCAAGATGATCTCGGGAGGATCTACAGATGATGATTCCAACCTGGCTCGTAAGGCGTGGAGCCGGCGAGAAAGCTTGGGGCTGGAAAACTTGAGGAGGGAAGATGAACCAACCATCAGTTTTGACCATCTGGATTTGCAAGGCGTCAGTCTGCCTCATTATGATGTCTTGGTCATCCAATCCAAAATTAAAAATTATGATATCAGGTGGGTGTTCGTGAATTTAGATGGCTAATGTGATATTCCAAGAAGTCCTGGACCAGATGGACTTTAAGGGTTACAGTTTGGAACCACTAGAGACCACTCTTTTTGATTTCGCTGGTCATATGGTATGTCCAAAGAGAGAGATTGTGCTTCCTTTAACAGTCGAGGCTGGAGATTTAAGAAAATAAGTCATGACCACCTTCATTATGGTTAGTGCACCCTCTTCATACAACATTATCCTGGGAAGGCCGGCTATGAACACCCTCAAGGCCATCGCTTCCACTTATCATCAGAAGATTAAATTCCTAGTAAGGGGCATGGTCGGAGAGATCCGGGGAGATCAGCCCTCATCCTGCAAATGATATGTTGAAACTATCTAGGTGGAAAAGAAGAGAGCAAGAAAGGAAGGGTATGAAAAAAAAAGTAGGAGGAGAAAGGGAAGCTCACTCGCTTGAAGAAGTGTAAGCGGTAATGGTGGAGGGACATGAGGAAATGATCTTGGTTCCCGATCAACACGAGAAAGTCACCAGAGTGGCCTGAGACCTGGAGCCTTTTATCCAGGCCTGATTATGGATTTGTCTACATCATAATGCCGATATCTTTGTGTGATCCCTTTTTGAGTTAATCAAGATCCCAACCCATGTAGCTGAGCATACATTGAATACCCTACCGGTATCCCGACCTGTGTTACAAAAGAAAAGACACTTTGGTCCTGAAAAGACATGGTGATAGCGGAGCAGGCGCAGGAGCTGTTAAAAGCCGGGCAAGTCTGAGAATTTCAAATCCCCACTTGGTTGTCAAATGTGGTCCTAGTCCAAAAGCTACAGGACAACGTAGAATATATGTGGATTTCAGGGATTTAAATAAAGCATGTCCTAAGGACTGCTATCCCTTGTCCTGAATTGATTAGATGGTGGAGTCCACCTCAGGGTATGAATTATTTGAGTTTTATGGCTGCATATCAGAGATATCATCAAATCCCCTTGGCACGGGACGATCAAAATAAGGTCAGCTTCACAACCTCATGTGGTACATTTTGTTATGCCGGCATGCTAAGATTTTTGAGAAACAGGCTGAGAGGAACATTGAAGTATATGTGGATGATATCCTTATTAAGTCTAAGGAGTTGTTTTGTTTTATCTCAGATATCGAAGAAACTTTCTCAACTCTCAGATGGCATGGGGTCAGATTAAACCCACTCAAGTGCGTGTTTGGGGTCAAGAGTGGAAAGTTTATCAGATTCATGATCACAGGCCGGAACGCTGCCCTGTCCTGCTTTATATTGAGATCGACACATCGGAGTTATCATTTTTTTCAAATATTGAGAAAAGATAAGAGACTTGGATGAAATGCCAAAGTTGTGCCAAAGTTGAACAAGTCTTCAAGGACCTGAAAAATCATCTGGCCGGGTTGCCCATCTTGGTGAAGCCCAGGCAGGGAGAAAAGTTGTGGATCTACTTGGCTGCCACCAAGCACGCTGTCAGCTCGGTCCTTATCTGAGACAAGGAACAGACCAGAATCCATATATTATGTAATCCACGCCCTCAAAAGACATGAGCTAAGATATACCAAGCTTGAAAATATAGCTTTAGCTCTGGTCATTACTACGAGGAAGTTGAGAACCTACTTTCTGTCTCATCCTATTATCGTCCTCGCAAATAGTCTAAATTTTTTTGATGCATTAATGAGGGGTGGAGGTGGTAGCCACCAGCCCCTCAATTTTTTTTAGCACAATTAAGAAATTTAAATTTGAAAGAAAAAAGAATATAGTTAATTTTAACGTGGTTCGGTCTAATCTACCTACATTCACAGAGTCACGCCCAGCTGTCAAACAAATACACTAAATATAAACAGTTACAACCACAAAAGATCTTATTCAAATAAAACACTCCCTATTTCCTAATGATGCATATATGATGAACATATTCAGTAAACTTCACTTGATGAGTAATTCGTCTTGATCGAACTCCCTACGATAATATGGGGATATAAATATTACTCGCACTATGTTTTAACTTTTAATATAACATATTAAATTGATCCTCTGATAGATCTCACACATACTTTTTATTTTTAATTTAATTGATCAATGGAATGTGTTTTATTAATTAAAACATAGAAAATTGTTACTTCAGATGATGCAGCAAAATGCTTGTCATTTTTTTCCATTAACTTTGATATGGAGTAAATTTATGTTGACTGTTTCTGCAAATGGCTGAGCATGTTTTGATTTGCGAACTCTAAGAAGTACTTGAAATAATTAAAGAACGTATTTCGAGGCATTTCCAGTATGACAAGCACATATTCTTGCCATGTCTTGTATTGTGAATTCCATTTAGAGCACACCTAACAAGAAATTGTACGATGTTGTGATAAAATTAGGCTAAATAATTTTCGTTGGGATCATAGTTGGGGCAATAGAGCAGTAGAAAATTTGCCAGCAGAATATACATATATTTATTAATGTGATCAGTATACAAATTCATCAATGAAAAATATATTTTTATATAAATAATTATTAATGATTAAAAATATAAAATATATTATTTGTTTGTTTATAGAAATTATAAATATATTATTATTTTTATTTAAAAATATGGACGGAATATTAAACTCTCGCTATTTTGTAAACTATTTTATATAAAAAAATAATTAACTTAGTGACGACTTTTGATTAAAACATTGTCATTTGCGACGAAATTTGAAAAAAAACTATCGTCATTTGCAACGGTTGTGAAGGGAAATATTGTTCTCCAAGTTTTCGATTGATATAGTTAATTATTTCCCTAGTATATTTTTCCTTATTGTTTTGATTGAGTAAATATTTGATTTGATTTTGCCTTCCTTAGATAATGAGATATTAAAAGATCTAGTGAATTGATAAGATATGATTTCAATGTTTAAAAAGAGTTTATTCCTAATAAAACTCTTACTTTCCTTGCTTAAAAGGTTCCCTTATGAGATAAGGCTCTCATCTATAAAAAGGAAAACCTAGGACGTTGAAGGTGGCCGTTTTCTACTCGAAGTAATACGCACACTCTGCACGCTCTGAATCTGAGAGAAAATCACTGTCAAACGTTGCTGCTTTGAAGACTGCCGATAGCAAGTGTTGCCGTGAATGTTGGGAACATCTCCAGACAACATCTGTGCAGAAGTTGACTGAAGATTGTTTTTCGTGGATTCCCTTTTTGGCTCATGTTTTGCTTTCTTGTTTTAGTTTTTTTTATTCTGGTTATTTGTTTTTAAAAAGCATTTGTTTTCTCAACTTGTTGAGGAAATTGATTTTTGTGAAAATCACTAGTGATAGGTTTTTGAGTAAACATTTTGGTTTTCTAGTGATTAATTTTTGCCATAAGGCACCGCACAAGTATTTATACTTGTGCATATTTAATCTTGTCCATCTATTTATTTAAAGTGAATTTGTGTTATTAATTTTCCGCTGCATGTAGATGTTGTCCGAGATGTTGTAACATCTGGCACAACATTTAATTCTGATAAAACACGAATTTATACATCATATTATGATATTTTTATTATTTGTTATATCTGTCGGACAAAATAATCCTAACAAGTGGTATCAGAGCCAACTCTTGATATACTAAGTGCTGATTCTGGTTTTTGTTTTGTTTGACAGAAATATTCAATGGACATTACGTTTGCAAGTGCAGCACTTCGACAACCAGTCCTTGATGGTACTAATTACAGCTTATGGAAGGTCAAGATAAGATACTACATAAAATCCCTAGATGAACGGGCGTGGCAGCGTGTCATCAACGGATGGACTCCACCAGTCGCAACAGATCAAGAGGGGGACAATCGACCAAAGCCTGAAAATGACTGGACTGCTGATGAAGTGCAAAATTCAAACCATAACTCAAAGGCTTTGAATTCTATATTCACATCGGTTGATATGAACATGTTCAGTTTAATCACAAACTGTACTTCGGCTAAAAGTGCATGGGATATCCTTCAATGTCATTGTGAAGGGTCTGAGAGTGTGAGACGAACCAGACTAAGGATGCTTACTTCCAAATTCGAGATGATGAGTGTCACACCCTTACTCTATACTTGACATGATTAATGATACTTATACTTGTAATCAAAATAAGGTTTGAATGATATAACTATATTATGAATCAAATCAAACAAGGGGCATCACTTTGACGGTTTGTAAAAATTTTGGCATGATGTCCCTATATTTTGTATAAGCCCAAACCAAGCAACAACATTCATATATACATAGACACAAACTCAACTCAAGCAACAACATCAACCCATATATATATAATCGTATTCTTACATACAAACATATTCTGTACCATCATACCCCTAGACATAAACATTGTAAAACTTGTTTCAAACCCAAACATTCAATTCATTATAATACATATGCGGAAGCTATACAATAAGAAGCCCGGTTCTTGTCGAGGTGAGGCACGTCACTAGCATCCATTGGCGAACCGGCATCCTACGCATCTTCACTACCTGATCCTGTAATACATGAGCTACGTGAGTTTATAAACTCAATAAGTTGGCACTTGTACGTATCAATATGCATCGAAGGAACATACATATCAAGTCGTGATCAACAATGAATCTTAAAAACATGTCATACCGTAGCATATATTCAATGTTCATTTTTGTACTTGAGCCTCATTAGTTGACCTGTACTACCGTGCTTGCTTTATTATATAGCTACTACTGTGTTGGACGTCAGGGAGCAACCTTTGGCAACCCCACGCCCCATGAACATATATTGGCCAATAGCTTTGGTGGACTTAAAACCACCCATGATGTCAACAAGCTCTATATCATGTAAAAATCAGTCATTTTCCTTTCATGTTCATGTTCTTGTTCTTGACATAGCACCCATCTTCAATATTCATGAGTTCCTTACATATTTAATACATAACAATGGAATATAGTGCTATGTTTCAACAATAAATATACTAACAATGTACATATATCAATAATCAATGAGAATCATTTGAAATCATAATATTACTCATGTATTACTTCAAGAACATGCCAACTTACAGTCCAATCGTATGAATACTTGTTTGAGACGATGTTTCTCGCTCCTATACTGTCAAATATACCAATATTTCAGTCACTATTGCATAAACTAGATGAAAATCATTCCTTTATTGTCACCTACATGTACCATAACTAAAAGAGAAGAAAACTTACACCCTTATGAAGTTCTTGTGATGGAGAACCAAAATCTAACTTCAAAACTTTGAAAGGAATGAAGAAAGAAGCTTTGGAGGATGTTTTCTAGATTTTTCTCTCGAGCTTTTGCTGTTAAGGAATGGAAAATACTGAAGAAATGGTTTAGAAACTCGATGCTTATCTTCTTATATATTCGGCGGCGCTCGGGCGGTCATTTTCTACCGCCCGAGCGCGGAATGTTCTGTCAAAAAGGTGCAGTTTTCGTGCACTGGCGCTCGAGCGGTCATTTTCTACCGCTCGAGCGCCATATGTTCTGTAAATTTCGTGAACCATTAGTGTACCGGCGCTCGGGCGGTAGAATCTTACCGCTCGGGCGCCACTTGTTCTGCCTCTGCGCAACACTTCGTCAAAGATTGCTCCGGAAACGTCTCTCCCGTTCATAAGTTGGAAAAGTGGTAAACTAGGAAGTTGTAGCTCTATGTCTTGGCTTGAATCTCCCACTGGTTTTAGGTCATTTGGAGGTCTGAGTAAAAAGTTATGCCCATTCTCCCAACATGTGTCATTGTAGGAGTGACGATACACACAACTCATTTCGGGGCGTTTTTGGCTTGTCTTCCACAATGATTTGGACAAAACCCAAAACGTGAAAGTTGTAGCATTATATCTTAGCTTTCTAACGGTTAAGGCCTCACATGATTTGGATCAATATTCAAATCATTATGCTAAAACCCGTACGAACTACCATATTTACTTCTCATTTCCCACAATCATCACGTGAAATCTAATGAGCTAAATAACTACATAATAAATGACGTAAACGCATTATTATCATTTGTACGAGTAACCGGGCATTACAATTCTCCCCTCCTTCAAAGAATTTCGTCCTCGAAATTTGACGTACCATATAGTTTGGGATATCTCTGTTGAATCTCGTCTTCGCGTTCCCAAGTTGCTTTTTCGATTGCATGATTTCGCCATAACAGTTTCACCAAGGGTATTTCCTTGCCTCGTAACACTTTTGATTTCCTATCGAGGATTTGGACCTGTCGTTCTTCATATGAGAGATTCGAAGCTAGCTCCAATGGTTCGTAATGAAGAACGTGAGAAGGATTGGCCAAATACTTTCGTAGCAAGGAAACGTGAAAAACATTGTGAACATTTGACAAGTTCGGAGGTAAAACAACTCGGTAGGCTCTGTCTCCTATTCTTTCCAAGATTTCAAATGGACCGATATATCTTGGACTCAATTTTCCCTTCTTACCAAAACGCAAAATGCCCTTCAATGGTGATATCTTTACAAATACATGGTCACCACCCTGAAATTCCAATCGATGACGTCGCACATCAGCATAGCTTTTCTGTCGACTCTGGGCAGTGTGCATTCTTTCTCTGATCTTGGTTACCAATTCAGCTGTCTGTTGTACCAATTCAGGGCCTAACAATTTCCTTTCTCCTATTTCATCCCAATGTACTGGAGATCGACATTTTCTACCATATAAAGCAGTATATGGTGCCATTCCAATGCTTGACTGATAGCTATTGTTATATGTAAACTCAGCCAACGGTAGTTTACTGTCCCAACTACCTGGGAAGTCAATAGTACATGCCCTCAACATATCTTCTAAGATCTGATTCACTCGTTCTGATTGTCCATCAGTTTGAGGGTGAAATGCTGTGCTGAATGCCAATCGAGTTCCCATAGCATGATGCAAGCTTTTCCAAAATGCAGATGTAAATTTTGGATCTCTATCTGATACAATGGACACTGGGATACCATGAAGCCTCACTATCTCCTTGATGTATTCTTCAGCATATTGATTCATCGTGTATGTGGTCTTCACCGGAAGAAAGTGAGCTGATTTTGTAAGTCGATCCACAATAACCCATATAGCATTGAATCCTCTTTGTGTTCTTGGCAAACCAAGGATGAAATCCATTGTAATATGCTCCCATTTCCATTCAGGAATGGGTAGTGGTTTCAGAAGTCCTGCTGGTCTTTGATGTTCAATCTTGACCTGTTGACAAGTTAGACATTGTGCAACAAATTGAGCAATGTCCTTTTTCATACCTGGCCACCAAAATAATGGTTTCAAATCCTTGTACATTTTCGTGCCTCCTGGATGGATCGAATAGGGAGTAGCATGAGCATCAATAAGAATGTCGTTCCTGATCGTTCCTTGTTTTGGTACACATAGCCTCCCTCGATATGTCCATATTCCTTCCCCATCCAATTCAAAGTTCAAATTTCCTTTTTCTTCATCTCGCTGCCTCAATTGTTGTAATTCATTATCTGTGTTTTATTCGACCTTAATCCTGTCTGCAAGCGTTGGTCGAACCATAAGAGATGATAGATGAATTGCAGCTCCCTTTGGAATAACATCAAGTTTCAAGTTCTGCAAATCCCATAGGATTTGTTCTTGTACTTGCATTGCAGCAATAGAACTGGACTTTCGACTTAACGCATCTGCAACAACATTGGCTTTGCCTGGATGATAATTAATAACACAATCGTAATCCTTCACCAATTCCAACCAACGTCGTTGTCTCATATTCAGTTCTTTTTGCGTGAATAAGTATTTTAGACTCTTGTGGTCCGTGTAAATTTCACACCGTTCACCATACAGATAATGGCGCCATATTTTCAATGCAAATACCACTGCTGCCAGTTCTAAATCATGTGTGGGATAGTTCTTTTCATATTCTTTCAATTGCCTAGAGGCATAAGCAATCACCTTCCCGTGTTGCATCAAGACTGCTCCTAAACCTTGTTTCGAAGCATCACTGTACACTACAAAATCTCCTGATCCTTGTGGAATAGCAAGGACCGGTGCTGATGTCAATTTTGCCTTTAACTCTTGAAAACTGCGATCACATGCTTCATCCCATACAAATCTCACATTCTTTCGAGTTAAAGCAGTCAAAGGCAATGCTATCTTAGAAAATCCCGCTATAAACCGACGGTAATAACCAGCTAGCCCAAGAAAACTGCGTACCTCGGTAACAGTGGTAGGTCGTAGCCAGTTATTAACAGCTTCAATCTTACTTGGATCCACTGATATGCCTTCTTTTGAAATGATATGACCCAAGAATGCTACTTGTTCAAGCCAAAATTCACATTTCTTCCATTTGGCATATAAATGTTTATCCTTCAAAGTCTGCAAAACTAATTGCAAATGTTCTCGATGCTCCTCTACAGTTCGTGAGTAGATTAAAATATCATCTATAAACACAATCACGAACTTGTCTAGGAATGGCTTGAAAATTCTGTTCATTAGATCCATAAATGCAGCTGGTGCATTCGTTAGTCCAAATGGCATTACAAGAAATTCATAATTCCCGTACCTGGTTCGGAAGGCAGTCTTAGAAATATCATCTGACTTCACTTTTAATTGATGATAGCCTGATCGTAAATCAATCTTCGAAAAGATGGCAGCTCCTTGTAATTGATCAAACAAATCATCAATTTTGGGGAGTGGATACTTATTCTTGATTGTCACTTTGTTCAACTCCCTATAATCGATACACAGACGGAGGGTACCGTCTTTCTTTTTAACAAACAAAACAGGTGCACCCCACGGTGAAAAGCTCGGTCTAATAAACCCTTTATCAAGCAACTCCTGTAACTGTTCTTTCAGTTCTTTCATTTCTATAGGAGCTAATCGATAAGGAGCTTTGGAGATCGAATGAGTTCCTGTCACAACATTAATTACAAATTCGATCTCTCTATCTGGGGGTAAGCCTGTTACATCATCAGGAAATACTTCTGGAAATTCACAAACGACATCTGTATCTTTTAGTTCACGAACCGGTGGATCAATAACTAAAACAGATGTTAATATCCTTGACACCCCTTCTGTAATAATTTACAAGCCTTCATACAAGAGATTATCCGAAGAGGTAAGGATATACCTGCACTTGCTACTGTGAATGGTTCAGCTCCTACTGGTGAAAACTTGATCATCTTCAGGCCACAGTCAATATTAACTCTGTACTTCGAGAGCATTCCCAATATCACATCAAAATCGTTCATTTTCAAAACAATCAATTCAGCATACATCTGATGGCCTTGGACATATATTGGACATCCTCGCACAATCTGATATGTCTGTAATTCTTGTCCGGAAGGTAAGGCTATGGCGAGTTGTGTCTCTAGTGTACTTGCTGTAATGCCCAGTATCGGTGATCATCGATGTATCCGCATCCACTTCTTCTTTGGTCATGGAAAAAAGGCGTCCCTGTACTTTCTCAAAACTTCCTGGACAATTCTTGGCGAGATGTCCTGGCTTCTTGCAACGATAACAGACATTAGAACCCTGCATACACTCCCCGCCATGGAGTTTGCCACATTTAGGACAAGGTGGCCTGTCCTGTTCTTTACGTGGAGGGGGACCCTTGCTACGGGGTTCCTCTGGTCGAGCACCTTTGCTATCGGTCTTTTTGCCTTGTCCCGTTCCTTGGCTCTTTTGAAAGTACTGTTGCCTTCGTTGTTGCCTGTCTATGTCAATGTCATGTTCATCTTGTTCTGCCATAAGTGCTCTTTCTACTATCTCCCCGTATGTAGCAACTTTCGACATTCGTACATCTCTTTTAATTTCCGAGCGAAGTCCTCGCATGAAATGTTCGCCCTTACTGGTGTCATCTATCGGTCGTGGTGCACTGCCCTCACCTTCGACTGCGGAGGCCTTGCCCTTAGATGACTCTCCTTCATGTACTTTACGTTTCGGTGGCATCGTCGCTTATCTTAACCTACATGTAGGATACATAGACACATAACTTAGCTTAAACTATGGGACACAAAGATACTTACTTGCCGAGTTCCCCATGCGTGGATGAAGTGCAGTGTCTTCCCTGTCGAAGAACCGTGGGCTCTGATACCATAAAAATTGTCACACCCTTACTCTATACTTGACATGATTAATGATACTTATACTTGTAATCAAAATAAGGTTTGAATGATATAACTATATTATGAATCAAATCAAACAAGGGGCATCACTTTGACGGTTTGTTAAAATTTTGGCATGATGTCCCTATATTTTGTATAAGCCCAAACCAAGCAACAACATTCATATATACATAGACACAAACTCAACTCAAGCAACAACATCAACCCATATATATATAATCGTATTCTTACACACAAACATATTCTGTACCATCATACCCCTAGACATAAACATTGTAAAACTTGTTTCAAACCCTAACATTCAATTCATTATAATACATATGCGGAAGCTATACAATAAGAAGCCCGGTTCTTGTCGAGGTGAGGCACGTCACTAGCATCCATTGGCGAACCGGCATCCTACGCATCTTCACTACCTGATCCTGTAATACATGAGCTACGTGAGTTTATAAACTCAATAAGTTGGCACTTGTACGTATCAATATGCATCGAAGGAACATACATATCAAGTCGTGATCAACAATGAATCTTAAAAACATGTCATACCGTAGCATATATTCAATGTTCATTTTTGTACTTGAGCCTCATTAGTTGACCTGTACTACCGTGCTTGCTTTATTATATAGCTACTACTGTGTTGGACGTCAGGGAGCAACCTTTGGCAACCCCACGCCCCATGAACATATATTGGCCAATAGCTTTGGTGGACTTAAAACCGCTCATGATGTCAACAAGCTCTATATCATGTAAAAATCAGTCATTTTCCTTTCATGTTCATGTTCTTGTTCTTGACATAGCACCCATCTTCAATATTCATGAGTTCCTTACATATTTAATACATAACAATGGAATATGGTGCTATGTTTCAACAGTAAATATACTAACAATGTACATATATCAATAATCAATGAGAATCATTTGAAATCATAATATTACTCATGTATTACTTCAAGAACATGCCAACTTACAGTCCAATCGTATGAATACTTGTTTGAGACGATGTTTCTCGCTCCTATACTGTCAAATATACCAATATTTGAGTCACTATTGCATAAACTAGATGAAAATCATTCCTTTATTGTCACCTACATGTACCATAACTAAAAGAGAAGAAAACTTACACCCTTATGAAGTTCTTGTGATGGAGAACCAAAATCTAACTTCAAAACTTTGAAAGGAATGAAGAAAGAAGCTTTGGAGGATGTTTTCTAGATTTTTCTCTCGAGCTTTTGCTGTTAAGGAATGGAAAATACTGAAGAAATGGTTTAGAAACTCGATGCTTATCTTCTTATATATTCGGCGGCGCTCGGGCGGTCATTTTCTACCGCCCGAGCGCGGAATGTTCTGTCAAAAAGGTGCAGTTTTCGTGCACTGGCGCTCGGGCAGTCATTTTCTACCGCTCGAGCACCATATGTTCTGTAAATTTCGTGAACCATTAGTGTACCGGCGCTCGGGCGGTAGAATCTTACCGCTCGGGCGCCACTTGTTCTGCCTCTGCGCAACACTTCGTCAAAGATTGCTCCGGAAACGTCTCTCCCGTTCATAAGTTGGAAAAGTGGTAAACTAGAAAGTTGTAGCTCTATGTCTTGGCTTGAATCTCCCACTGGTTTTAGGTCATTTGGAGGTCTGAGTAAAAAGTTATGCCCATTCTCCCAACATGTGTCATTGTAGGAGTGACGATACACACAACTCACTTCGGGGCGTTTTTGGCTTGTCTTCCACAATGATTTGGACAAAACCCAAAACGTGAAAGTGTTAGCATTATATCTTAGCTTTCTAACGGTTAAGGCCTCACATGATTTGGATCAATATTCAAATCATTATGCTAAAACCCGTACGAACTACCATATTTACATCTCATTTCCCACAATTTCCATTACACTATCATTACCTACACATCTTACTCTAACTATTTAGACATATATTCATTCTCAATATACCATGGGCAATATAAAAGTCATGTTCAATCTCAATATTGATACCTCAATCATCACGTGAAATCTAATGAGCTAAATAACTACATAATAAACGACGTAAACGCATTATTATCATTTGTACGAGTAACCGGGCATTACAATGAGGATGGAAGAAACTGAATGCATACGTCGTCTACGGGAGATTGCTAATGAGACATTCAGTGCTGGAGAATCTATCTCCAGTGAGCGTCTAATAAGCAAAATCCTCTGTTCTCTGCCTGAAAGATTCAATATAAAAATCTGCGCAACAGATGAAGCTAAGGACATGTCTAAGATGTCAGTGGAAGATCTTATCAGCTCACTACGCACGTTTGAGATGAATCTGGACATGCAAAAGAAGGATAAAGGGAAAAAAATTGCACTTCAAGCCTCTAATGACTCCTACAATGAACTTCTTCAAATATCTCAGGAAGTCAATGATTCTGATCTTTGCGAGGATTCTATCTCTTTTATCACAAAAAAATTTGGTGATTATTTGAAAAGAATCCGGGAAAAGAAAAAGGATGCACAACCTTCTAAATCTCCTAGCCTCCCTGAAAAGCCACAAGGGTTCCCTGCGAAGGTACAAATTCAAACTAGGAACGAAGGCAAGTGACAATTCAAATCAAGGAAGTTTGATTCGGTGTAGTGTAGAGAATGCCAAGGGTTCGGCCACTACGCAAATGAGTGTGCAAACAGATTACGCAAGAACAAAGGCTACAATGCATCCCTTAGCGATGAAGAATCTGATCTTGAGGAGAAGTCCACTGATGAAGACAATCAAACCTCCCTGACTGCACTACTAACAGAAACCCGCTGGTTACAAGTGAATCCCTCAGGTGTTGCCCTAGGTGTTGCTACACCTGGCTGCAACATTTGTGTAAAATCAGTCTGTTTCAACTCTATAGTTTCTGAAAACTTGAATGAAGATGATCTGGAGGTTGACGGTGAAGAACTTACTCTTGAAAATGTCCAGGAGCTTTATGAAGAACTGTTTGAAGATTGGACCAAAAGAAACAAGCTTAATGCAAATCTGGTGAAAGAAAATGTCGAACTAAAATCGGTGGTGAAAGAAAATGCTGATCTAAAAGTAGTGGTTGCTAAACTTGAGGTAATTTTGAGCAAAAAGGATTTGGAACTTGGAAAGACCAGAGAAGATCTTCAAAAAGCAACTGAAACCTTGTCCAAATTTAACACAAGCTCATCCAAGCTTGAATCCATTCTTCTGATGGGAAGAGATGACAAGAAAGGCTTAGGGTTCAAGGACAGTGTGTATGAAACAGGTGAATCTTCCAAGCCTACTGTCTTTGTGAAAGGAAAGGCAGATACATCTCCACAACTTCAATCCAAGTCTCCCATCAAAAGCTCTCCTCAAATAAAACAACCTTCGGCACCAATTTATAATAGAAGAAAACGAAGGTATGTATGTCATTACTGCTTTAAGCCTGGTCATATCAGGCCCTACTGTTTTAAACTCAAGGATGACTGCATGAATCGAAAGTCGAGCAGGATGTTGCTCCAAATGTTGTCCAACACTTCCCGCAACATTTCTCACCATCGACCTACAGTAAGACAAATTTGGGTACCAAAGGTAACTCAATGTAATGTTGTCTATACTTCATTGAAAACTAATACTGCAGGTCATTGGTACTTTGATAGTGGAAGCTCACGCCACATGACGGGTTCTAAAGATCATCTAATCGATTATGTTGAAGAAAAGTGTGGTAGAGTGACCTATGGAGGGGGAGAAAAAGGAAGAATTGTAGGAAAGGGTACACTGAATGTTGAAGGACTGCCAAGGCTTCACAATGTGCTTCATGTTGAAGGATTGAATTCAAATTTGATAAACATAAGCCAACTATGTGATGATAATTTTTTTGTTAAATTTGATAAACATAACTGTGAAGTCTTTGATGAATCGAATGTGTGTATTATGACAGGTACAAGGTCCTCAGACAACTGCTACCAAATAGGAGAAGACCTTTCATGCAAACATGTGCAAATCACCGAACTTGACCTTTGGCATAAAAAACTCGGACATGCTAATTTCAAAACCCTGAAAAACTTGAGTAAGTACGATGCAGTAAGAGGTATGCCTAATCTCTCTTCTGGTATACCATATGTGTGCGGTGACTGTCAAAAAGGGAAAGAGACTCACGTGTCACATCCAGTGTTGCCAACACCTGGGACAACACGTTGTCTTGAATTACTACACATAGATCTTATGGGTCCTATGGAAGTTGAGAGCCTCGGAGGTAAGAAATACTCTTTTGTGTGTGTTGATGACTTCTCCCATTTTTCATGGGTTAATTTTATTAAAGAGAAGTCAGATACGTTCGAAGTATTCAAAAATTTGATCACAAGAATCACTAACCTCCACAGTCTGAAGATAAGAAGGATTAGAACTGATCACGGTAAGGAATTTGAAAATCGCTCATTCTCATCCTTCTGTGACAAGAAAGGTATTTCTCATGAATTCTCAGCACCAAAAACACCACAACAAAATGGCATTTCCGAACGTAAGAACAGGACTTTGCAAGAAATGGCAAGAGTAATGCTAACTTCAAAGAACCTTGCAAAGCGTTTTTGGGCAGAAGCCCTTAACACAGCTTGTCATATTTCAAATAGGGTGTATCTAAGGAGTGGATCAACCATGACCTCTTATGAATAATTATGGGAAAGAAGCCCAACCTTAGATACTTTCATGTTTTTGGCTGTGTATGTTACACTTTGAATGACAAGATCAATTGGCTAAGTTCGATTCCAAGAGTGATAAGTGTCTGTTTCTCGGTTATGCCACTAATAGTCGTGCTTATCGTATGTTTAATCTTAGAACAAGAACGATTATGGAATCAATTAATGTTGTTTTTGATGACTGTGCAGATCTTAAGAAGAAAACTGCAGAAGATAATATTGAAGATCTGTTGGAAACTCAAATACCGCTGGAAAAGACAGATGTTGCTCCAGGTGTTGCAACATCCGACACAACATGTGACACTGATGTCAACGGATCACAAGAAAATGCTCACAGCAATAATGAAATAGTAGATGATGGACCATGTATTCCAAGCAAAATCCAAAAGAACCATCCGTCATCTCAAATCATCGGAGGAATGAGTGAAGCTGTCCAGACCAGGAAGAAGGATAAAATTGACTACATAAAAATGGTTGGACTTGTGTGCATGAGTACCATGTACTCACAGGTGAGATTCTCATGCTTTGTTTCTCAAATCGAACCTAAAAATGTTATGGAAGCATTAAAAGATGAGTTTTGGACTAATGCTATGCATGATGAGCTTGAAGAGTTTGTTCAAAATGATGTGTGGACTCTAGTCCCACCCCCTGACCATGGCAATATTATTGGATCAAAATGGGTTTTTAAAAATAAAACTGATGAGTCAAGAAACATCATTCGAAATAAAGCACGGCTGGTTGCTCAGGGGTACACGCAGGTTGAGGGGGTTGATTTCGATGAGACCTTTGCTCCTGTTGCCCGCATTGAGTCAATTCGGCTCTTACTTGCCATTGCATGCTACATGAAAATAAAACTTTTTCAAATGGACGTCAAAAGTGCCTTCTTGAATGGGTTCTTGAGTGAAGAAGTACATGTGAGACAGCCTAAAGGATTCGAGGATCCACATAATCCAAATCATGTGTACAAATTGAAAAAGGCTCTATATGGATTGAAGCAAGCACCCCGTGCATGGTATGGGAGGTTAACGAACTATCTCCTTGACATTGGATTTACACGAGGTGAGGCAAATAAAAAACTTTTCATTCAAAAGGCCAAAGGTGAGATTCTTATCTGTCAGATCTATGTCGATGATATGATCTTTGGTTCTTCATCACTAAAGCATGCCAATGACTTTGTTGAGTGCATGTCATCTACGTTTGAAATGAGCATGGTTGGTGTGCTAAACTTCTTTCTGGGTTTGCAAATAAAACAAATGCATGACGGCATTTTTTTGTGCCAAAGTAAGTATGCTAAAAATTTAATTAAGAAATTTGCAAATGAAAACACCAAGCACATGAAACACCAATGGGCTCAAATGAAAAACTATCCAAAGATGTTGCGGCCGAAGATGTTGACAACACCCTTTACCGCAACATCATAGGAAGTCTCTTATACTTGACTGCTAGCCGCCCTGACTTAATGTTTAGTGTATGTTTATGTGCTAGATACCAATCTAATCCTAAGATCTCTCACTTAAAAGCCGTAAAACGTATCCTACGATACATAGCCGGAACCATTAACTTAGGATTATGGTACACCCACGAAACCAACTCAAATCTAGTAGGGTTCTCAGATGCTGATTGGGCGGGGGATCTAGATGATAGAAAAAGTACTTCTAGGGGGTGCTTCTATCTTGGCAATAATTTGATTTCTTGGCATAGTCGAAAACAGAATTGTGTGTCTTTGTCCACTGTCGAATCCGAATATGTAGCAGTTGGAAATGCTTGTACCCAACTTCTGTGGATGAATCAAATGATAGAAGATTATGGACTTAAAAGTGAACCTTTAATGGTGTACTGTGATAATTCTAGTGCAATCAACATTTCAAAAAATCCAGTACAACACTCTCGAACAAAGCACATTGACATAAGGCATCATTTTATTCGAGACTTAGTAGAAAAAGGATTGATTAGAATTGATTTTGTTGATACAAATAACCAATTGGCTGACATATTCACAAAAGCATTAGACTTTGAGGGATTCTCCAATCTTAGGAAATCTCTCAGCAGGTGTTCTGTCTGATCATTGATAGATGTTGTTCCAGATGTTACAACATCTCGGACAACACCTAACCTGCATGTGCATTTTTAGGACTTAGGCATACCTCATTGCATTCATACTGTGATATGTTGTGTTGAAACTATGTAGCATAAGTTTTCTGATGCACTTAAGATTCCTTGCTCTCTTTTAAATCTTCACACCTATAAATTTGAACTCTGTCACAAAGAACTTGACGATTGGTCACTTGACTCTAACCAATGTGATGTGTCACCTGAAAAAAATTGTAAAGTAAAGAAGTGGGTCTGTGATTAGAAGGAAGATGGAAAAAGTTATCTAAAAGAGCCCAATGAAGGCTGTGCTTTTAGTATGAGAGCTACCCCTTCTAAAATTAACACAAAATTAGGAGAAAATGGAAAAAGCTACCTAGGTGAGTCCAATGAAGACCGTTTTCCTAGTGTGGGAGCTGCCACTCCTATGTTCAGAAAGTTGTAAAGTCACCAAGTGTGAAGATAATCAAATTTGTTTTCAGGAATTGTGCGTGTTGTCAGGAGATGTTGTCAACACTAGTGAACAACACTTCATCTGTAAACATATCTCATATCAGCTCTCATGGCTCTAATTCTGTTACATTCTGTTTTAGGCATAATTAGGTCATGCATAAACATATTTCCGTGAATATTGGCGTGCCACAAAGATATTGATCATTCGACAAAAGAAAATTCGATGAAAATCCAGATTGTGCGAAAATCTCGAATTTACGTGATGCTCGATGTCTAGTGGAGCGAAAATCGATGTGGGTTACTTCTGGTAATTTTGAATCAATTTTGTGCGAAAAATTATCTCTGTAATTAATTGAAGGGGTTAACGGCTAATTTTTGTTGAGCTTCATTTTTATTACCGTTAGACTTACAGGCAGTTACATTGTGCTTAATTGTGATTATTAGCCTCTCCACTTCCTTCACAGTCACTATTCTCGAAACCCTAAGAAATTGCACCAGCACTTTCACATTTTCCTCTGAAATCTTCCTCCTTTCTCTGTCTGACTTGCAATTTACCATCAATGGCAGGCAACGGTTTTGATCCCCTTGACATTCGGAGTGAAATGGGGCACACAGAAAATGTTGCTCCTAGTGAGACAACATCTGCTATGACACCCGCTGTCGAATCGTCCCTCCCATTGACGCTGACGACTGAAGATCCAGTCCCTTTGGAGGTAATTGCACCAGGCGAACCCGGAAATGCCTTCGATGTTGAGAATCCACCAATTATCCAAGTATTCAATCCTCCGCGTCAACCTGTTCGTCGATCCAAAAGACAGGCTGGATATAATCCTGACCTTACACCAGGAAAACGCTTTCGGTACAAAGGGAAATCATCCACTCGCCCATCGTTGATTGACCCTGCAGAGACCTCGGGAGATGACTCTGCTGATGGGGACTACGAATTAGTTGCTCGTAAAAAACCTGCACCACGGGTTACTGTTGTCTCGTCGTCCTCCTCTTCTGGCCAGGATGATGATGATGCTCTCTCTGAGACCTGTCCCCTCTCCAACACTACCCTCTCAGAATCCTTTTGAAGAAAGTGAGGTTGAAATTTCGCTGGCCCAATTTATGGCCAACTTGAAAAATCAGAAGGGTAAGGCTCCATCTACCTCTACCGGTCACCATATCTCTCCAGGTCCAACTGCATCTAGACCATCTACAGATGACTCTGCTAGCGAAGCGGCTTCTGGTGGTGCCAGCCAAGCCAATCACCCTGAACCTATGGATGTCGCCCCAGATGTTGAGGACACTGAGGACGACATTGATCTATCTACATATGACCTGGCCAACAGCTACAACAACATGTTTTACTCTGAGACGGCGTTCTCGAACTGGCCCCTCTATGAACATCGAGAGTTCGTTGCGGAGCGCAATGTGGATTTGGAAGCATTTTTTCGGTACAATTTAATTGAGTTTCTAAAGTCTAGGGGTTTGTTTTCAACATGCTCATCTATTCTCCCTTACTGTCATAAAGCTATCCTCGAATTTTATGGAAATCTTTCTTTAAGTGTTTGCGATCCAAGATCGGAAAAATTTGGACAAGTTTTTGTCCGCAACAGGGTGTACAATTTCACAGCCGATGTAATCAATGCACACTATGGTACACCTGCTGTTGCCGAAAGCTCTCCTCCGGATTTAGGAGAGGTAATTTCTGTCCTCACTGGTGGCATGGTCAGCACGTTCCCTTTCCACCCACACAAGGTCTCAGCTGCTACGCTTACATCACTCTATTCGGTACTGCACAAGATTGCCATCCACAATTGGACTCCGACTACTAATACCACTGTTGTCACCAAAGCTCAGGCCCTCACTCTATTTGCGGTTGGAAGTTCAACCTTAAATTTTGGCCGCCTGGTGTTCAACACAGTTTTGCAGTATGCTAACGGAGGTTTGAAGTCATCCAAGCTCCCATTTCCATCTCTCATTTATGGTATCTTGGAGTCACAGGGGTTTATTAAGGATATCGTAGAACCGTTGTCTTTGGCTACTGACCCTCTCAAGATTGCTTCTTCTCTTCTGCACGACAAGAGGAAGGTTGATCTTCCATGGAATGCCTCTGCCTCAGTACCCCCTGATAGTGGTGCTTCTCAGCCTCCCACCTCTACCACCTCGCCTCCGGCTACTGGTCCCTCTCCACATACCACCTTCTCTCCATCCTCGTCTGGATATGTGAAGATATTAGTCCCTGGTGCCCAGATGTTTCTCGATCATGTCCTGAAGAAGATTGCACAAGCCAAAGCTGATTTGGCGTTCTATGAGGATGTGGCTACTACCATCCAAGCACTGTTGGCAGTTGGAGTCTTTCATGGAAAAAAAGGGGAGATGATGTTGGTCCCTCTGGCACTAAGGATGACAGTGATACAGATGATGAAGATGATACCGAGGAGGATGAATGACTGCTTTTTGATCTTAACTCTTTTGATCTTTTGTTTTTGATTTTAACTGTTCTTATAGTGTTAGTACTAGTGTTTATGCGTGTGTTTATGCTTTTACTATGTTTGTGCGTCTGATGCTCGTGCATTATTGAAATATCAAGATTTTGAGCAGATGTTGCTGTGAATGTTGTCACTAGTATTAACAACACCTCTGCTAACCGTATCTTATTCAGGGGGAGAAAAACGTTCTTAAACTCAGGGGGAGTTAAAGTGAACTAATAATGATAAATGGGTTTGATCTCATTTTGTCCATGAAAGGCAAAAAGGGGGAGATTGAAGGGAAATAATGTTCTCCAAGTTTTCGATTAATATAGTTAATTATTTCCCTAGTATATTTTTCCTTATTGTTTTGATTGAGTAAATATTTGATTTGATTTTGCCTTCCTTAGATAATGAGATATTAAAAGATCTAGTGAATTGATAAGATATGATTTCAATGTTTAAAAAGAGTTTATTCCTAATAAAACTCTTACTTTCCTTGCTTAATAGGTTCCCTTATGAGATAAAGCTCTCATCTATAAAAAGGAAAACCTAGGACGTTGAAGGTGGCCGTTTTCTACTCGAAGTAATACGCACACTCTGCACGCTCTGATGAAGGTGGCCGTTTTCTACTCGAAGTAATACGCACACTCTGCACGCTCTGAATCTGAGAGAAAATCACTGTCAAACGTTGCTGCTTTGAAGACTGCCGATAGCAAGTGTTGCCGTGAATGTTGGGAACATCTCCAGACAACATCTGTGCAGAAGTTGACTGAAGATTGTTTTTCGTGGATTCCCTTTTTGGCTCACGTTTTGCTTTCTTGTTTTAGTTTTTTTATTCTGGTTATTTGTTTTTAGAAAGCATTTGTTTTCTCAACATGTTGAGGAAATTGATTTTTGTGAAAATCACTAGTGATAGGTTTTTGTGTAAACGTTTTGGTTTTCTAGTGATTAATTTTTGCCATAAGGCACCGCACAAGTATTTATACTTGTGCTTATTTAATCTTGTCCATCTATTTATTTAAAGTGAATTTGTGTTATTAATTTTCCGCTGCATGTAGATGTTGTTCGAGATGTTGTAACATCTGGCACAACATTTAATTCTGATAAAACACGAATTTATACATCATATTCTGATATTTTTATTATTTGTTATATCTGTCAGACAAAATAATCCTAACAGGTTGTTTCCAAAAATAAACGTTCAAAAGTCATCGCAAATCAGTCAGATATTAAGTAAACATAAATCGATTTGATGATGGTGTTCTTCTTAAAACAGTCTCTAATTATTTTCAATGACGACTATTTCAACGACGGAACACAAAACCGTCTCTAATTTAAATAGCGGTGATTTAAGCGACAAATGTATTTTTTTTTTGCAGTGTTTAATAAGTTCGATGTTTTGACGAATCACAAGCTTCGACTTAAATAAGCTAAGTTAATATATATATGTATATATTTATTACCAGACTAAAAATTTATCCAAGTAAGCTAATACGTATAAATATTTTACCAGAAAATTTTTAGTTACGCCGCTGCTTTGTTATCTACTACACACCTTGCTTCCATGGGAATAGTAACCCACTCGACCATTTTCCATTAACTTTATTCTAATATGGAGTGTTTATATACTCACACCTTTTCGCGAACTTTACTCTAGCACTAGAGCTTTTGCTTTTCCAGGAAATTCATATAATACTTTACAGATTTTTCTGCTCTCGAAATTACAGGAACTTAGGGGGTTTCATACGAATAATTTTATTTGCAGAAAGTGTTTGGGAAAAGCGAGGATTTACGAGTAAATATCAATGGTGAATCTCGTCTTCGTGCTTGCTTGCGCTTTGGCTTCATCATTTGCTTCTGCAGCTTTGGTTGAACATTCTTTTCATGTAAAGTTTCTTGCTTACTGGGATACATTCTTGTCTTACTTTTGACATATTCTTATTAAATTTGCTGATCATTAGTTTGTTAGTCAAGTTCAGAAATAACTTAATTTGGTCCCAACATAGTGATAATTTATATCCAATTAGATTTGAAAATTTCTGGTTGTTTGGATGGATGATGTTCATTTAAGAAATGATCTGACGTAATATTCGATGCGCGCGTTTGAAATTGTTGAAATTTTTAAGATGAATTTAGATGGACTTACTTGAAATTCAAAAGAGAAAATAAGTAAAAATAGAAGTCCAGTTTATACAATATTACGTGACCTCTATACTACTTAATTTTAAAAATACAGATCATGAATCTTTAAAAAATTTACAAAAGTTATCTCGGTGGTTATAGGTACAAAATTTAACCATCAGTCGACTGTGCAGAAGCCAAACAATTACCGCAGTAAATGGAAGTCTCCCAGGGCCAACTCTTCGGGTGAAAGAGGGTGACACTCTAGTGGTCAAAGTCTTCAATAAGTCACCCTATAATCTCACCATTCATTGGTATGAAATAATCATTAGTAAACCACAAATATTAGAGTCACTATTTTAATATTCAATAAAATCATGTGAGACTGTTGGATCTCCAATCTGACCTGATTTATACATACATATTATATTTTGTGTTAAAAGTATTATTATTTAACTTCAAATATGGACTATTTCGTGAAAATAGATCTGAATAGATTCGTGAGATCGTCTCACTAATCTTTTAACATTTGAACAAAAAAACTTGCACAGTTGTTTTGTTCAAAATCTCATCCACCCTGATTTAATTTGAACTTTTAAAATATTTCAATTTCAAATTATTTAGTATTAATTTGATGTGCAGGCATGGGATTTTCCAATTACTGAGCGGTTGGGCAGACGGAACTGAATATGCAACTCAGTGTCCGATTCGCCCTGGCCACAGTTACACCTACCGGTTCACCATCATCGGTCAAGAAGGTACTCTATGGTGGCACGCGCACACTAAATGGCTTCGAGCCACGGTTCATGGAGCCCTTATCATCAAGCCTAGAACTGGTCGATCGTATCCATTCCCTAAGCCACATAGGGAAGTCCCAATAATTCTAGGTTAGTATATATTTGCCTCATCAATCGACTCCTGTGTTAAAAGAAAAAATGTATTTCAATTTACTTTTATCGGAAAAAAAATTAGTCTTCTAAATATATCAACTCCTTATAATCAAGTAATATATATCATATAATTGTGTACATGATTTTGTTGTCTGATTTTGAAAAGAGTTTATTTTTATAGGGCTGTTAATTTTTGTAACCCTGGTCAAATATTTTTTTTTAAAAAATAGCCTCATGTAGTGTATTTGTTCACTATATGGTGAGGTCATTTTTTTTAAAAAAAATTTGACCAGGTCTATTTCCCCAAATATCCCTATTTTTATATGTAAAGTTAAGGTTAGTGTAATTGAAATTGTAGGAGAGTGGTGGAATGGTAATGTGCTGGACGTGGAAAAGGAAGCGCTAGCCACCGGAGCCGAGCCGAACATGTCCGATGCCTATACGATGAATGGCCGGCCCGGGGATCTGTATCCATGCTCCTCGCGCCGTAAGTGTTACACATCATGAAATTGCTAGCATAATATTTGCATTTTAGTTTTCATATTTTTTACACAAATTTCTTGTGTGCTGTGTTATTGTCGTAATGTTAAATGTAGGCACATTTAAGTTGGAAGTAGAGCAAGGAAAAAGATACCTTCTCCGAATCATCAACGCTGCACTCAACAACATATTGTTCTTCAAGATAGCCCATCATAAGATGGAAGTCGTAGCGATCGACGCGTCCTACACGAACCCTTACGTAACTGATGTGGTCGTGCTAGCACAAGGTCAGACCGCGGACGTCATACTAACCGCAGATCAGACTCCTGGACGATACTATATCGCCGCAAGCCCTTACGAGAGTGCGACAGACATGATGTTCTCGGACACAATTACAACGGGTATCATAGAGTATGAAGGGTCTAAAAAATCCAAACCTCTTATGCCAATTCTTCCTGCGTACAATGACACACCCATAGCCCATAGATTTTTCACCAGCCTAACTGGACTAGTTACAGGGCCCTTTTGGAGCCAAGTCCCCGACAAAATCGACGAACACATGTTCATAACCGTTGGCATGGGTCTAACCCCTTGCGGAGCCCCTGTTAGAGCGTGGTGCCTTGGCCCGTTGGGCCAAAAATCTGCTACAAGCATGAACAATGCATCCTTCCAGCTCCCTACCAAATTATCAATGCTTGAGGCCTTCTACAGAAATGTTAGGGGGATATACACCACAGATTTTCCCGACAATCCGCCAATGCAGTTCGACTACACCAACTCAAATAACAGCCTCAATCAAGCTCTAGTAACGACAACAAAATCCACCAAAGTCAAGAAAGTGAAGTTCAATGCAACAGTAGAGATTGTGCTGCAAGATACTGCCTTGATCGGGACAGAGAATCACCCTATGCACCTCCATGGACTCAACTTCTTCGTGTTGGCTCAAGGATTCGGCAACTTCAACCGAGCAAAAGATAGCGAAAGGTTCAATCTTGTCAACCCGCAAGAGCTCAACACAATAGCGGTTCCAGTTGGAGGGTGGGCTGTGATTAGGTTCCGAGCCAATAATCCAGGAGTTTGGTTGATGCATTGTCATCTGGATGCGCACATGTCGTGGGGCTTAGCCATGGCTTTCGTGGTCGAAAACGGGCTCACTCCTTCGAGTAGGCTGCCTCCACCTCCTCCAGATTTTCCCAAATGTTAATTTTCATTCGAGAATATGGTTTACATTATTGTTGTTGCTATGAGTTGCAATTAAATCATATGAATAATTGAAATATCATTGCTGTTTTTTAATTCGCAAACTTTTTTTTCGGAATCTTCTGTCTCTGTTCATATTTTATACGCGCAAAGCTTAAATACACGAGCAATATGTAACACATTATCTTAAATTAAGAGAGGGAAATGAATTTTTTTAAAAAAATATACAATAAAAAATTTGAATCTTATTTAAGTTGCTGCCATGCAAATTTCAATTAATTACTATGAATAAAAAAAAGTAATTGTACTGGGAAATTGAATTACCTTCTCCAAAAACTCAAATCTAAATTTGCGACTTCCCAGTCGAAATCTGCTTCGAAAATTCAAATTTAGCTGCAATGAAAAGAAATCAAACCTAAATGTAGAACCTGATATTCATAATAAATTTCTACCTTCTAAGTGTCTTTTTTAAGGTCAAATTTCTAATTTGCTTTGAAAGCTTATAAATTACATATTATAATTAATTTGAATAAATAAATATACTAAGTTAGGATCGTAGGAATTTTCTATGCCTCAACATAGATACATCTGTGTATATATATAATAGAAATTTATTAAAATGGTTTCGAACTGTTGAAAAATATATTTAAAATGTGTGTATTGAATATTTGAATGTTGAAAATAAGAGTTGTAAATATTGAAAATTAGTGTGTGATGATGTAGGTAATGATGTATTTTATTTTTGGATTATTTGTAAAGATTTCATATAAATAGATCTCTCATTTGTGAAGAAAATAACAATTGAGTAGAGAGAAAAATATTATAAAGTGTGTAGTTTGGTAAATTTTGAGAGTTTGAGATTTTTACTTTTTACCATAAATTTTTACTTTTTCACAACACGTTATCAGCACGAAGCTCTAAAAGTCCTACATACTTTTCCAAGCTCCAAACAGAATAAAAGGTAACAAAAGTAAATAATATTTATTTTACTGTTATTTATTTATTGTGTATTTATTTAATATACAATATAATGTTATTATTAGAAATAATAAAAATAAATTTTTCATAAACTTGTTATAAATCCTGGGAGGATGTTAAGACGACATCCCACACTTCCGGTAAGGGATACGACAAGTATAAAAGCCTATAAGGTTTTTAAACAAAATAAATTATGACACTCATTATAATATTATGATATGATATACATAAATTTAAACATGTCTAATATTATATATACCATATTATTACTATAAAATTATACAAATACACACCTTTATTTTTTGTACACCAACGGTCATAAATAGTAAAAAAAACGGCTAGTTTTTGCCCTATAAATATGATCTCACAAACACATTCAATCACTCCAACTTTCTCTTCATCTCTAAAAATTATTCATCATCAAATTTTTCGAAGAAAAAAGAAGATGTCTTTCTCAAGGATATTTTTAATTATTTTGGTTATCATACTCACGAGTCTTGTATTTATCGGAGAATATCATCCTCGTTCGTTTTCTTTATTTTTACAAATACTTGTACTTGTTGTTTATCCGTTACTTTGTATTGCAATATTTATTAACTAATAAAATGCATCGTAATTTTTTTTAGTACCACCATGTCAAATTTAACAAAGCTCGAATTTGTTGCGCTCGACATCACGGGAAAGAATTATATGCGATGCTTGAAAAAACATTTTCGGCGATGTATAGAATAATCTCGCAATTAAAATTTTGTGGACATGAGGTCACAGAATCTGAGATGCTTGAAAAAACATTTTCCACGTTTCATGCATCAAATATTACTCTACAACAACAATATAGAGTACGTGGATTCGCGAGATATTCTGAACTCATCGCCTGTCTTCTTGTGGCGGAAAAAAACAACGAGCTATTAATGAGAAATCATCAGTCCCGACCCACTGGATCAACAGCATTTCCAGAAGTAAATGCTGTAAGTAAAAACGAATTTAAACCTGGAAACCAAAATCAATTTCAAAGACAAGGTTTTGGTCGAGGTCGAGGTCGTGGACGTGGACGTAGAATTGGTCGTGGTCGTGGACGCGGCCGTGGTTTTGAAAATAATAGAGATAGTTATTTTTATAACTCATCTCAAAAGAGCGTCCCAAACCATCCACTGAAAAGGCATCATGAGAATACAAGTGTTAATGAGAATCACTCAAAAAGATATGAAAGTTCTTGTTACAGATGTGGTACTCCAGGACATTGGTCCAAAGTTTGTCGAGCCCTTGAGCACCTTTGTAAACTTTATAAAGAATCATTCAAGGGGAAAGAAAAGGAGACAAACTTCACTGAACGCAGTGACCGTTTGAGTGATTCAACTCATTTTGATGATGGTGATTTTATGAATGATTTCTCTGAAAATAATCAATATGTTGGTGGGATAGAAATGAATAATATTGATGCTGCAGATTTTCTCAACGATTTCTCTGAAAATGAACAATATAATGGTAGGATATAAATGTAAAATAATTTATTTTTCATGTATTCATAGAATAATGTTTTATTGTATAATTATAATATGTGTTATATTTAAATATATATTGCCAGTAATTTATTTCATTGCATATTTTTTTGAAGTCCAAATATGGAAAATGCTATGAGCAAAGCTGAAGTTTGCATACCCGATAGTGGTACAACGCACACTATCCTCCGAGATAAAAGATATTTCTTGGAACTAAAACCAACAAAAACAACGGTGAATACAATATCAGGTCCTGTAGACTTGATTAAAGGATGTGGTAAAGCACAATTTTTGTTACCTAATGGTACAAAATTTTTGATCAATGATACTTTATATTCACCAAAATCGAAAAGAAATTTGTTGTGTTTTAATGATATATATTCTCATGGGATTGATACTCAAACAATGAATGAAGGGAATGAGAAATATATGTGTCTTATCACATATAAATCAGGAAAGAAATATGTGATTGAAAAACTACCAATGCTCCCTACTGGATTGCATTATACACATATAAGTCCCATTGAATCAAACATGGTAGTTGATAATTCTTCAATATTAACAAATTGGCATGACCGATTGGGACATTCTGGTTCAACAATGATGCGAAGAATCATAGAAAATATACATGGTCATCCACTGAAAGACCAGAAGATCTTTCAGAATAATAAGTTTCAATGTAAAACATGTTCTCTTGGAAAACTTATTATAAGATCATCACCAGTCAAAATCCAAACTGAATCACCAATGTTTCTTGAACGTATTCAAGGTGATATTTGTGGACCAATCCATCCACCATGTGGACCATTCAGATACTTTATGGTATTGATTGATGCCTCCATCAGATGGTCACATGTATGTTTATTGTCAACTCGAAATGTTGCATTTGCAAGATTACTTGCTCAAATAATAAAATTGAGGAATCAATTTCCCGATTATACAATCAAGAAAATTAGACTTGATAATGCTGATGAATTTACTTCCAAGACTTTCAATGATTATTGTATGTCTATGGGAATCATTGTTGAGCATCCTGTTGCTCATGTACATACACAGAATGGATTGGCTGAATCATTGATTAAACGTCTGCAAATGATTGCTAGACCAATCATTATGAAAACAAAGCTCCCTATTTCTATATGGGGACATGCAATTTTACATGCTGCTTCATTAATTCGCATCAGACCAAGTGCTTATCATAAATACTCCCCATTACAGCTTGCATTTGGTAAAGAACCAGACATTTCTCATCTGAGAATTTTTGGATGTATGGTGTATGTGCCTATTGCACCATCACAACGAAATAAAATGGGACCTCAAAGAAAGGTTGGAATTTATATCGGTTATGATAGTCCATCAATCATTCGATATCTTGAACCTCAGACAGACGACGTGTCGACAGCACGTTTTGCTGATTGTCATTTTAATGAGGAAATCTTCCCAATGTTAGGGGGAGAACAGAAACATACCGAAAAGGAAATTACATGGTATGTATCATCATTGTTACATCTGGATCTAAGAACAAAACAATGTGAAAAAGATGTACAACAAATTGTACACTTGCAAAGAATAGCAAATCAAATACCAAATGTATTTGCAGACATAAAAGGGGTAACTAAATCATATATACATGCTGCAAATGCCCCTGCTCGAATTGAAATTCCAAATAAACAAATGGAAGATACTCATGATGTCATTAAACGCTTGAAGCGTGGAAGGCCAGTCGGTTCCAAGGATAAAAATCCTGAAAAAAGAAAATTCATAAAGAAACACGATGATCACAAAATAAAGAATGATGTTTCTGAAGAAACACATGATGATCACAAAATAGAGAATGGTGTTCCTGAAGAAACACATGATGATGAAAATGTTCTGTCAGAACCACAAACTGACGAGAATCATGAAATCTCTATCAATTACATTAATACTGGAAAAATATGGAACCGAAAAGATATAAATGAAATTGATGATATATTTTCTTATAATGTGGCAATCGACATCATAAATGATAACGAAGATCATGAACCAAAATCTTTTGGTGAATGCAAAAATCGGCAGGATTGGATAAAATGGAAAAATGCCATCCAGGTTGAATTAGATTCGCTTAATAAACGTAATGTTTTTGGACCTATAGTCCTTACACCTTAAGGTGTAAAACCTGTTGGATACAAATGGGTTTTTATTCGAAAGCGAAATGAGAAAAATGAAATAGTAAGATATAAAGCTCGACTTGTTGCACAAGGTTTTTCTCAAAGGCCTGTAATTGATTATGAAGAAACGTATTCTCCTGTGATGGATGCAATTACGTTTCGGTATTTGATTAGCTTGGCAGTATCAGAAAATTTAGAAATGCGTCTTATGGATGTTGTTACAGCTTACTTATATGGATCACTTGATAGTAATATATATATGAAAATTCCTGAATGATTTAAGATGCCTGAAGCACAAAGTTCAAAACCCAGGGAATGTTATTCTGTGAAATTACAAAGATCATTATATGGGTTAAAGCAATCAGGTCGAATGTGGTATAATCGACTAAGTGATCACTTGATGAAAAAGAGATATGTAAATAATTCAATATGCCCTTGTGTTTTCATTAAGAAAACAACATCCGGATGCGTAATTATTGTTGTATATGTTGATGATTAAACATCATTGGAACGAATAAAGAAATTCAAGAAGTTGTGTCATACTTGAAGGAAGAATTTGAAATGAAGGATCTTGGAAAAACCAAGTATTGTCTGTGTTTACAAATTGAACAAAAAGAATGTGGAATGTTTGTTCACCAGACAAATTATACAGAAAAGATCATTAAACGTTTTAATATGGATAAAGCAAATCCTTTAAGTACTCCAATGGTTGTTAGATCATTAAACATAGAAAAGGATCCATTCCGTCCATGTGAAGATGATGAAGATATTCTTGGTCCAGAAGTACCATATCTAAGTGCCATTGGTGCCCTTATGTACCTTACAAATTGTACAAGGCCTGATATATCTTTTGCCGTGAATCTGTTGGCAAGATTTAGCACATATCCAACAAAGAGACACTGGAACGGAATTAAACATATATTCCGTTATCTACGAGGAACGACAGACTTGGGACTTTTGTATTCAAAATATGCTAATCCAAGTATAATTGGTTATGCTGATGCTGGATACTTATCTGATCCACACAAGGCACGTTCCCAAACTGGATATGTATTTACTCGTGGAGGCACTGCAATATCGTGGCGTTCACAGAAACAAACGCTCGTAACAACTTCATATAATCATGCCGAGATTATTGCACTACATGAAGCAAGTCGTGAATGTGTGTGGTTAAAATCAATGACCCAACATATCCAAATTTCATGCGGATTATCATTCGATGAGAAGCCTGTGATACTATATGAAGATAATGCTGCATGTGTTGCTCAAATGAAAGAAGGATACATAAAAAGCGACAGAACTAAATATATTCCTCCTAAGTTCTTCGCATTCACCAAGGAGCTAGAGAAGAATAAATGTATTTATGTTCGTCACATTCAATCAAGTGAAAACTCATCAGATCTCTTCACAAAGGCACTACCTACGACAATATTCAGAAAGCACATATATAATGTTGGAATGCGCAATCTACGAAATTTGTGAAGAATTGTTCATGTCAACATCAGGGAAAGTTTACGTGACTGCACTCTTTTTCCCTTACTATGGTTTTTATCCCAATGGGTTTTTCCTAGTAAGGTTTTTAATGAGGCAGTATAAAAACACGTAATGAAGACAATCATTATGATCATCATCACAAGGGGGAGTGTTGAAAAATATATTTAAAATGTGTGTATTGAATATTTGAATGTTGAAAATAAGAGTTGTAAATATTGAAAGTTAGTGTGTGATGATGTATGTAATGATGTATTTTATTTTTGGATTATTTGTAAAGATTTCCTATAAATAGATCTCTCATTTGTGAAGAAAATCACAATTGAGTAGAGAGAAAAATATTATAAACTGTGTAGTTTGGTAAATTTTGAGAGTTTGAGATTTTACTTTTTACCATAAATTTTTACTTTTTCACAACACGAACATATTTATTTTGATTCTTTAATAATTGAAAAGAGCTTATTTTTTGATTGGTCGCCAGCTCTCGAATGAAATTAATGATGTTGCACACATCTATAATTGGTTCTATCATGGGAAGTTCTAAGGCCATCTCCAACCCATAAATCTATTTTGGTGCAGTTTCTGAACCAAAATAGTGCAGTTTCTGCACCAAATGTAACATTCATGTCCAACTCATTTACTTCAAATCTTACACTAAAAAGTATATTCCTAAAATATTCTTTTTGTTTACTATTTATTTATAAATTTAACAATATAATTATAATTAATGTTAACATTAGCATTAGCATTATAATTATAATTTTATTTTTATCAATAGTTAAATTTATTTATTTGATTTTTATATATATTAACTCTAATATTTATAATATGAATTAATACAAATGCTTCATTATTAAAATTGATATAATTTTAATACAGATAATTTATTTTTAAACCTTAATTTGGGAAATATTTTGGTGATTTTGGAGGATCGGGATCTAATTTAGGAGATTATTGATCATCTACCTTGTTTGTCATTTTTATGTTTTTATTCGCATTGTTATCTTTGTAATTTTCAATTATGTATTAGCTTCGAATTTGTATTCCAATTATGTATTATCTTTGTATTTTGTATTTCAATTGGGTATTGTAATTTTAATTTCAAAATTTTGCTGTTGTTTTTTCTAATATTTTATCAATTATATATTTACGAGAGTTCAAAATGTCAAAAATAAAATAAAAAACTAGAAATATTTTTATAAATTTTCTAATATAATTATAATTAATTTTTTTGTATTTTAATTTTTATTATGAATTATTTTTTGTATCAACACGATTTAATTTTACTAATCAATTATATAATATTATTATTAAAAATATTTAATATATATTTATATAAATTAAAATACTTTAAAAAAATAATTAAAAAAAGCCCAAACCCAGCGCCACAATGGCGCAGGGTTTCTCCTCTGCGCCAAAGCAGGAAACCCTGATAGCGCAGGGTTGGAGATGCTCTAAGCCACAAGGCTTGCCGTGCTGCTTTAAACTCTGCTTCACACGGTGA
This sequence comes from Primulina eburnea, assembly GCF_022965805.1. Lineage (NCBI taxonomy): Eukaryota > Viridiplantae > Streptophyta > Magnoliopsida > Lamiales > Gesneriaceae > Primulina > Primulina eburnea. The sequence goes on from NC_133113.1 coordinate 3,409,409, forward strand.
TAGAGCAACTATTTCTCGTTTCTTTCAACTCCAAGTCCTATATGTCTCCATATCCAAGGCTGAAGACACTTGAAGTGTTATTTTGATCACCAAACCAGTGTTTTCAAAACCGGATCGGTCAGTTCTAGGAGGTGATTGGAAGAAAACTATTTTCTTGATTGCCATTAATTTCAGTGAATTTAGTGTTGGAAATTTAATCAAATTTAGAGTTTGAATAAAAATTATATCTCATGAATGTGAGAGTGTTTTTTGGCTCTCCACATTCTTGAGTTAGTTGAAGAGTTTTGGCTCTTTATATTCTTGAGTTAATGGGAAGATTAATTGAGTTAATTAATCTTGCATGACTCTTGGTGTGCATTTTGGAACTTATAAATAGTGAGTTCATTTTTTCTCATTTCAAATATATGAAAATCTTATTTCTTTCAAGTATTCTCTTACATTTTATATTGTTATCTTTTCATCTGGCCTCCGTTAAAATCTCGGTGATAAAGTAAGGTACGTTTTCAGTTCGCCGTAGTAGTGTCTCGTACTAATTCACTGCTGGTTGTTCCATTGTATCCTGAAAAACAAACGTCTAAGACGATCCTCGAAGCACATACAAGAGTAAAAAATCTGTTTTTAAGGACACTGTATTTCGTACAGACCTCCATTTGCTTTATTTTAAGCCTTTCTCTACTGTTTTTTTCACTATACTTTTCGCTGGTTTTTTTGACAAAATATTTTTGTACTATACCATTCGATATATCTTGCAACATTTAGAGATACCAAATATTTCAAGTTAAGCAATCTAAAAAGTATATTTCAATATAAATTAAAGATAAATGATTATACACATGTAAGTAAGAGAGTATTTATTAGTCTGTACTTTCGATAATTGTGATGTCTCATCTCAGAATAGACAAGTGCTTGTTTTCATCAATGATCATAAGGCAGTTCCATCTTATTTGCAATTTTATTTGCAAGCACAAAGAAATATTTGATTTAGGATTTTTTTTTTATTGAGAAACTTAAGACTTTGTTACGACATTGATGTCGTGGGGTGAAAACCGTAATTATTATCATGATACTTTGGAAAACCTTTGTTATGGGAATTATAGACCCTTTATTGGGCGGGTGAATCAATGTTTCTACTTTATGACTAAGAGGACTAATTCTAAAGGACTGATATCAGTAACCATTGAGAAATTTGAGGATTTTCGGCACTTAAATTTTATTTAATTTTTATTTCGTTTCAAAATTATTATGCAAGAAAGAAGATCAATTATATGTTTCATGAGTTATGATATCTTTATGTTTTCAAAAATTATACACGTGATATATGTTATATCATGTTCTACTGGCCCCGATTTGTTGAGTGTTTTTCAAGCACGTTACTTCTTACCTCTATATCTTCTTAGATAAGAGCGAAAAGGAAATCAAAGAGGATGAAGAAACAAAAATTTTGCGACTGATAGGAGTTGATCGAATTTTTGTAGTTTCAAGAAGTTTAGTTTTTATTTTAATTAGCTTATTTTGATTTAATATTTTGAGTCCGCTGCATTGTATTCACTTTTGAGTTATAAAAACTTGTATTAAATAATAAAATAGACAGTTTTTGAAATTTTATGTACCTCACCTCGGAGGTTTAAACATTTTTCGAAATTTTTATAATCATGACTTTTTGAGGATGTTTCTGATGTTACGTCCTTAGTTTGGGCATGAAAACTTACAAAAAAAAAAAAAAAAAAACAACGATGAAACGATATTTTTTTTGAGTAAGATGAAACGACATATAAACTTTAACAAAATGAAAAGTATTCGTCCAATGGTGTTCGCGGGCGGAGCCATGTGTTGCTTCGCCCCGGCAGGGTCGTCTTCAGAAATTTGGAGGCCCTAGGCTATTTTTTTAGGTGAATGTTTTATATAATTTTTTTTAAAATTAAATATACAAATATCACATAAAAACTGATAATTAAAAGCCCAAAACTAAAGCCCTAATTATATTAGAGGACCTAACAAAAAGAGAGGCCCTAGGCGGCTGCCTAGGGCGCCTACCCCTAGAGCCGGGTCTGCGCCCCGGGTGGCTCGTTTTTTTTCTCTATTTTTTGTACATAAAATTTTGTCTGATTTTCAGTAGCTCGAGGATTACATTTACCAATACTAGTGTTGGGATGCAACCAAAGTCCCACATTGGAATATCTAAAGAAAGATCATGGGTTAATAAAGATGGAATGATATCTCTATTGGTATGAGGCCTTTGGGTGGTTCCAAAAGCAAAACCATGAGGGTTAAAACCCAAAGTGGACAATATCATACCAGTGTGGAGATATCCGGATTCCATTGGTCTTAACAAGTGGTATCAGAGCCATGGTCTAGATTGAGCCATGTGGGTGGAATCCTTGATACCTAAACGAAGGAGGTGAGAGCTCCCGGTAAAAATCCTTGATTAAACTCTCGAGGTGGTTAATGCTCCCAGTATTCATGTAAGGCGTGCGCTCCAACGCAGTGAAGTGGAGTAACCTCGATTGGAGGACGAATAAGGCTTGAGGGGAGGCTCGGACTATGAGAATAATAGGGAACTTCGGGGAGGGAGGAGTTTGGGAGGCAACCAAAGGCCCACATTGGAATATCTAAAAGAAAGATCAGGGGTTAATAAAGAATGGAATGATATCTCTATTGGGATGAGGCCTTTTGGGTAGTTACAAAAGCAAAACCATGAGAGTTAAAACCCAAAGTGGACAATATCATACCAGTGTGGAGATATCCGATTCAAGTGGTCTTAACAACTAGCTTACTAGCTCAACCTGACATAGAAAATTCTAGCCTTAGTAAAAATAAAGACCTTGGTCCGCCACTGATGGTCTTGACTCCAAGTTAGGTCGTTCATATATATATTTTGTTATATACACTCATATCTTGCAATGGCACACCTTTGACATTTTCTCCACGAACGTTACTAGTCTAATATGGCGTGTATATTATATATATATATATATATATATATATATATATATATATATATATATATATATATATATATATATATATAGACACACACACACACGTTCTGCAAGAAATAGAAAAGTCCCTAAAATCAAAATTCCTCCGACACTGCTTCGTATGTTTCTCTTATTCAGATTATTCTTTTACTGCAACCGCAGGAACTTATGTATGAACTTTATTAGCAGAAAATTTCGTGGGAAGTCGAGGATTTACAAGTAAATATCAATGATGAATCTTGTCTTCGTGCTTGCTTGCGCTTTGGCTTCACTGGCTTCGTCCTCTTCATTTTCTTCAGCAGCTTTGGTTGAGCATTCTTTTCACGTAAGGTTTCTTCCATACTTTGAGCATTAAACTTTTTTTAAGAAGAATAATATCGATTTGCTGCTCATTAACATGTTTCTTAAGCTCAGATAATTTAATTTGAATAGTTAATGTATGATTAAACGTTAGTCGTTTTACTAAAAATTATAGATGTTTGTAATTATAAACAGAATTTTTTTAAAATATATGAAAACTCAATCATCATGTGTAAAACGCTTTTCTAACCGAAGAAATTATTGCACCTCGACTATCTCACTTCCGATAGTTGTGCTCTTTGAAAATAGTATGAACTGAACACGTATGTCAGCTTTCAGTTTGAATGATCGTCGATTTACTAAAATTTATTGATATCGGTACTGATAACAACAATACAACAACTCAAATATAATCCAAAAGTTAACTATCCGAACCAAGTGTGATGGTTTAAATCTTATATTTTGAAATTATTACGACATTTGGATATAATTATTTTGAAATTTCTACAGTATATGTAATGGAATTCTAAACTAAGACTTTAAATTATTAGTATATTTATTTTGACCATTTGGAATAAGACTGCAGCTTAGTTTGACTTGACTGACTAAAAATACAAATTAGTTTTAATAAATTTTGATGTTAATTTTAATTTACTAAGTTTATTTCTTTAATTATAGGTACAAAATTTAACCATCAATCGACTGTGCAAAAGTCAAGTAATTACTGCGGTAAATGGCAGTCTTCCAGGGCCAACTCTTCACGTAAAAGAGGGTGACAGTCTAGTGGTCCACGTCTTCAATAAATCACCTTATAATCTTACCATTCATTGGTACGTTAGGAAATTAAATAATTATTATAAATATTTTTTTTTGAAGAATTTTTTTTTGTTTTCAAATATGTATTAAAAAAGAATCGTTTTTAAAAAATATTTGATCAAAATTATTTTGCTGACTATCGGAAAAGATTTTTAAATTTTAATCATTTTTAATATACTGACTTTTAATTTATGATTATTTTTGTCCAATTATAAACATATATCTTATAAATCTAACAATTTTCAATACGTCCAAATTTATAGAGAATTTGCGACGGTTGTTTAGAGAAACTGTCGTTATTAGCGACGGTTTCTCTTAAATCGGCGACGGGCTTTTTGTTAACAAAAACGTTTGATTTTATATGACGATTTTTATCATCTAAAAACTTGCTAACGATAGTGATAATCAACAATTTTTCGTCCTCAAATTTTATTCCTCAGGTCAGAGAAGAACAAAGTATATATATGTGTGTGTGTGTCTATATATATATATATATATATATATATATATATATATATATAATATTGGCGTAGGCATTAAAATGCGCACCCCAAAAAGCTTGAACTATACGGTTAACCATTCGAAAGCCCGACAGCGATAGCATGAAACAATTTAAATGTAGTTTCCTTAAAATGTCAGGTCAACAAATTTGAACTAATTGGCATTCGATTATTGGTCATTTACTCTAACGACCACATATTTAATTTCTTTTTCAACATTCCATATTTGAATTAATACAATTGATGTTACGATAAAATATTTTATTTTTTTAATTTTTTATAGGAGTTGAATTATATTTGGTGAATACAAGAAAGACTATTACTAATTGGTATCTATATGATGTGCAGGCATGGGGTTTTCCAGCTACTGACCGGTTGGTATGATGGACCTGAATATACAACCCAGTGCCCGATTCGGCCCGGCCGTAGTTTCACCTACCGCTTCACCATCACCGGTCAAGAGGGTACTCTATGGTGGCACGCACACATTAAATGGCTTCGAGCCACGGTTCATGGTGCCTTGATCGTCAAACCAAGAGCCGGTCGATCATATCCATTCCCTAAGCCACATAGGGAAGTCCCAATTATTCTTGGTAAGTGTTGAGTTGTGGTATGTACCGACGGAGTTGTATCCTCAGCTGTAGCTGAAAACACAGCACCGGTGCTGTGCTCTTTTTACACGAGATGATCAACTGATTATCTCGTTTCGTCTGACAATTTTTTTAAATTTATCCGACGTTGTATGAGGTCAATCAGATGATCAACTGATAATCTCGTATAAAAAGTACACAACATCAGGTGTTGTGTTTCAACTGCATCATAGAATCCAAATCCATGCACCGACTCCAATATCTATGCTATATATTAAATCAAAATCTCTAGTTGTGGAATGCAACTGACTGAATATATCTGTCTTGTTTGCCTAAGTTCAGGTTGTTTATATATGTTTTTTTCTGAGTTAAAGGCGAATATTTACTTGAAAGTACTGATTGTAGGAGAGTTGTGGAACGAAAATGTGCTAGACGTGGAAGATGAAGCATTAGCCACCGGGGGTGGGCCGAAGATATCCGATGCATATATGATAAATGGCCGACCCGGTGATCGTTACCCGTGCTCCGCGGATAGTAAGTGTTACACATGAAATTGCTAGCTGTAGTATTTGCGTTTAATTTTAGTATTTCTGGTATAAATATAGTTTCTTGCTTACGTTGTGATTATATATTACTGTAATGTTAAATTTTGTAGACACATTGAAGTTAAAGGTGGAGAAAGGGAAAACATATCTTCTACGAATCATCAATGCCGCACTTAATAGCATAATGTTCTTCAAGATAGCCAATCATAAGATGAAGGTCGTGGCCGTTGATGCGTCGTACACGAACCCCTACGTAACTGATGTGGTCGTGCTAGCACAAGGTCAGACCGCGGACGTACTACTAATCGCAGATCAGACTCCCGGGCGATACTATATGGCCGCAAGTCCTTACGTGAGTGCGGCCGGCGTGAAGTTTTCCAACACGTTCACAACAGGTATCATTGAGTACGAAAGGTCCAAACAATCTAAGCCTATCATGCCAATTCTTCCTGTGTACAATGATACACCCACAGCACATAGGTTTTTCACCAACTTAACTGGGCTTGTCACGGGACCCTTTTGGAGCGGGGTCCCCGACAAGATCGACGAACGGATGTTCGTAACGGTTGGATTGGGCCTGGTCCCTTGCGATGCCCATGGTGGTTCGTCGTGCTTGGGCCCGCTGGGCCAAAGAGTTGCTTCAAGCATGAACAACGTATCCCTCCAATTCCCTACCAAATTGTCATTGCTCGAGGCCTTCTACAGAAATGTTGGGGGGATATACACCACAGATTTTCCCGACAATCCTCCGTCACGATTCGACTACACCAACCCGAATAACAGGCTCAATCAAGCGCTCATAATGACCTCAAAATCCACCAAAGTCAAGAAAGTGAAGTTCAATGCAACAGTAGAGATTGTGCTGCAAAATACTGCTCTGATCGGGACAGAGAATCACCCCATGCACCTCCATGGGCTCAGCTTCTTTGTGTTGGCTCAAGGATTTGGCAACTTCGACCATGCTAGAGATAGCAAAAAGTTCAATCTTGTCAATCCCCAAGAGATTAACAATGTACCGGTTCCGGTTGGAGGGTGGTCAGTGATTAGGTTCCGAGCCAATAATCCAGGAGTTTGGTTGATGCATTGTCATCTGGATTTGCACGTGTCGTGGGGTATGGCCATGGTTTTCGTGGTCGAAAACGGGCCGACGCCTTCGAGTAGGCTGCCTCCGCCCCCTCCTGATTTCCCCAAATGCTAATTTTCATTCGAGAATATGATTCACATTGTTGCTGTTGTTACGATTATATTGTAACAAAGCCATGTATCCAAATTGGGACCGGTATACGCCAAGTGTGAGTGACAATACAGATATAGTCGTGATGTTTGAAATATATTTTATAATTTGTGAGAGCAAAATTTTGTAATTTTTTTTTTGTTTATTTGAACCGGATCTATAAACATATCCAAGCCGCGGTTTGGTTTCAGCGACGCGTCAAATTTTGAAAATATAAGATACGGTATATGCTAGGTGTGAGTGACAACACAGATATAATCGTATTGTATCGCATTGTATCTCATTATGTTTTCCTAATTGATTCTTGGAATTAGCTCTAAGATTATTCATCAATGAGTCTAGGTAGACTACTCTTGAATTATACTTACTGTGCGAGACTTAATCAAATTATTAATATGATTTTATGTAGTCTATTATTTACCATTATTCTGATTATTGCTCCAAAAGGTGAAATCGCTCACCTTAGGCGCCCATCACCCCCGGCTCGACAGACCATTATTCTGATTATTGATTCTACATAAGCAAGAAAAAAATTATAAGAAACAAAACTGAAGATAGGTTTGGACATGGTTTTAACTTACGAAGTTTGCTTCAAGTTTGAAAAAAGTAGAATCGGAACCAACTGCTTGATATGTCTATAATTGTATTTCTAGTCGTTATGTTGGCTTTATGTTTTAATGCAATTTTAGATAATGAGATTTGTAGTGCTAGTTTCTCAAAATAGTAAACATATTGTTTTTGAAGGATGAATCAATCTCTAACCGCTATATTTAAGTGTACACTAGGTAAATCTTCAAGCTAACACAATACCTTGCAAACCACGTTAGCTAGATAAACCGTACGGTGCAAATCCTATATGACATACTCACTCGAGAGAATGTTGATGGTGTTCAACATTAGTAAGCCCTAGTCTATTTACACCAACTTGGACATTAGATGGCTGGTTAAAAGTCTTGAGTTCATCTCTAAAAGAATTTTGTTTAAGTGTTGTCAAATATAAGTGTTGAGTTCATCTCTGAAAGAATTTTGTTCAAGTGTTATCAAATATTTCCATAAAGGATTGCGTGTATCCAATATAAGTGTTGTCTCGGATATTGTAACACATCGTGATAACATGCAGTGACATAATGTAACACACAAATAAATAACTTAATTAAAAATAAAACAAAGATAATTATGCACAAGTGTGTTGTGCGATGCCTCATAAAAAAATAATCATTAGAAAAGAATCGGGTTTAATTAATAATATTACATGATATCATAGAACAATTTCTCTTAAAGTTAAACTAAATATACATTAAAAAAAAAACCATATAATTGTACTTAGACCAAATTTTAATTAATTAGAAGACCGAAACCTAATTAATTCAACTTACAATAATTTTTTTCCCTGAAATTTTCCTTATTTTGGGTAGTAATATCGCTGAGGGTGAAATCACTGTTCTCCAAACCGGACCGGACCGGCCGGTCGGACCGGTTCAACCGCGAACCGACTTCCAGACCGGTCCGGATATAAGTAAAAATCCGGAAACCCGGTTTAACCGGAAAAAACCGGTTAAAACCCGGTTAAACCGGAAAAACCGGTTAGGTGTAATTTGGATTTTTGAATTTGAAAAGTGATGTTTATTTGGATATTTGTTGTAATTTTCATCTTAAAAATTAAGTAAAAACTATAAAAACATAAATAATCAATATTTTACTATTTTATTTATTATATAAAATAAATAAAATATTAATTTTATTGATCCGGTTCGACCGTTCGGTTGAACCGGTTGAACCATTTTTTAAGGCTTGACCGGTTCGATTAACGGTCCGGTTATAAAAACACCGGATGAAATATTAGATATCAATATTGATTTGGTGGCAAATATTGGGTACAACCGTGTACCTTCCTGTTAAAAATGCTGGGATCATTATGATAAAAGAAATATGGAGCCAATATAATTTGAAATAAAAAATATTTTTAATTACTTAATATATATTTTAACACTCAAATACTCTTGAAATTTATCCATAATTTTTCTCTTTCTCATATTTTCTTCTGTCTACACAAATGTTTTTTCCGAAACTATGTATATATAAATATTACAATACCTATTATCAAAGCAAAGTCATACAAGGAACTAATCATTACCTATACTACTTGTACTAGCTAGCCAACAACTTGAATCTTGGATTTTTGCATGTGATTTTGGCTCTCGGCTCTTTCATTTTGTGAAGAAATATCAAACCTCACATGTTTCCTGCAGCAAATAATGTTTAGACGAATTTCGGAATATGATTTGAGATTTGTCTTTGAATGCTTGTCATCTTTGGACACCGACTTAATCAATCATCTCTACTGCCGTCCAATGTCAATGATGAGATTAACATATGAATAAGTTTTTTCCCCATTTAAAGTTATTTTAAAATATCATAACTCACTCGGGTAATGTAGAATAATTAGGGCTGAGAAAAAATACCGATCGTTTTGGTACGTATATCGCATTTCTCGTACCTCGAAATAAGTATATATCGAATTTAACTATATATCGAATATTTCAGTACAGTATGATACCGTACCGAACTTTTCGTTATCGATATCAGTATCGGTATGGAAATATACTGAAATACAGAATTTTTTTGAATATATTTTAAAAATTATAATATAATGTTGTTGGGCTTACTTACTCTTTCAATTCTTATTTTGTGTTAGGCTTTTTAGCTTTTTTGTGATGAGAATAACACAAATTTTTTTTAAAAAAAATCGGTATAGATGGTATTATATCTATACTATACCGAAATTTCGATATACCGAAGTTTAATGGTATGAACGGTATAAAATTTATGTCTTAACGAAATTTTGGTATGATATCGGTATTAATTTTTCGATACGGTATACGGTGTTATTTAAAAAAATCGATATACCGTACCGAACCAGGCCTAAGAATAATAGCTGTTACATCCGTAAAATCATATTTTTATATAATTCCAATTGTTGATCGAGTCTCTCCCAAAGCAAGGCTCCTGAACATAGCAAATACTTGGGGTTGTAAGAGTGGAAGCAGCTCATGATCCTGGATCAAGAAGTCAGTGGCAGTTACAACAGGTTAACCAACAAGGATGGTTAGCTGAAAGGAAAAGAAAGCTTGCTATCAGATGAGGAGGGAAATATAAAAGGCTCCAGGAAAAGGAGGGAATATATATTTCTTTGACATACAAGAAGAGGACTCGAAAAATCCGGACGAGAATGAGAAGAGAAGAAAAAACAGAGCGAGAACAAGGAGAATAGAAACTTGAGAAAAGAGAGTTTGTGTGTGTGTTCAATCTTCTGTGCAATTCTCATCTTGTACAAAACTTGTGATCGATCAATAAAGAGATTAAGTTGTTCTCCCGTGGATGTAAGCCTGAAGGCTGAACCACGTAATCTCCTGAGTTTCTTTCTGGCTTGCTTTATTGCGTGCTGTCAATTCCGATTTCTATATTCATGCAAATGCATGTTCACGTTTTCACATACCGACCGCAAGAGAGCTGAAGGAGTCTGGTTCAAATTGATTGTAGTGATTAATTCTGTTACACCAACAATATACATTGTTAGATATTTTGGCATCAATTAATTTATAGACAATAGATTTAAAAATGAAAAAGTGTATGTAGCTCGTCAAATTTGCATATACACTAGAAATTAATCTCGGCACCTGATACATGCACGTAGCTTAAATTTTAAGATATAGTTTCATAATTCGTATATAGTAAACATACTTGTGAAATATAGGGAGGTTCATCCTATTTGAATTCGAAGTACTTCTAAGTGTTTTATTTAATTGCTTAAAATTATTTTTTCCTTTTTATATTAGATTGTATATTGAGAGTTTTGTCTTTATAAAATAATCGAGTTTCTTAAACTCTAGACTTGATATATAATAATTAAAAGAATTTGTTTCCTAACGAAATACTATTTTCCTTATCTTGTAGGAATCTATTCGAGGAATCCTATCAAAATCAACACAAACATTTATATATTGAAGAATAGCTGTTGCACAATGCACGAGCGAGATACGAGAGAACAAAGAGATAATATATAAAGCTCAGGGGAATTTTCTGAAGAACTCGTAAAGACATAGCATTGCTGTTTCAATGTGTTGTTGTGACATGTTGGAGACACTTGAAGATGACACTCGTATTAAGTGCTGATTGAAGAATTGCTTTGTTATTCCAAATTTCGGCCACACATATTTATATTATTTTTTTTTGGGTTATTTGTTATTGATATTTTATAATGTAATTTATTTCCATGTCTTGTTAAGGAAGATAGTGTTTCATTTTTTCACTAGTACTGATTTCGTAAACTCAATTTCTTTTCTAGTAATTACTTTGCTTTGAGACATCGCACAAGTAACACTCTTGTGCGTAATTATCTTTGTGTTATTTTTAATTAAGCTATTTATTTTTGTGTTATATTATTCCGCTACATATTGTCACGAGATGCTATAACATCTGAGACAACACTTATAACCAATACACACAATCTGTACTATATGTTAAACAAAATACTTTCACTTGGTATCGTAGTCAACTCTTGAATTTACTAAGAGATATTCTGTTTATTGTTGTTTAACATGTAAATTCAATGGGTGCGTAACTTGCCAATGCTGCACTACGACCACCTGTTTTGGATGGATCAAACTGCGCCTTTGGAAAGTCAAAATAAGATTCTATATCAAGTTCATAGAAGAATGAGCATGAAAACGAGTTGTCAAGGGTTGAACTCCACCAAAAAGACTTGATTAAGATGGTGACAGTCTGATCAAACCAGAAAGTGAATGGACAACTAATGAAATCCAAATTTTGAACTACAATTCAAAGGCATTAAATGTCATATTTACATTAGTTGATATAAACATGTTCAGTCTGATTACAAATTGAGTTTTTGCTAAAGATGCATGGAAAATCCTTCAAATTAAAGCATTGTGAAGGATCTGAAAGTGTATGAATAATGAAGTTAAGAATGTTAACATCTAAATTTTAAAGTTTGAGGATGGAAGAAATTGAGACAATCGCCTAGTATGTTCGTCGTTTATGAGAAAGAGAGCCAATGAACCATTTAGCCTTCGTGATCTAATTTCAAATGAAAGATTGGTCAGCAAAATATTATGATCACTACCAGAGCACTTCAATATAAAGTCTGTGCAATTGATGAAGCTCGAGATACAACTCAACTTGCACTAAATGACTTGATTGGTTCCCTTCGTACTTTAGAGATGAACACGAGCTTACAAAAGAATAACAAATGAAAGACTATTGCTTTCCAAGTTTCTAATGATTTCTACAACAATCTTCTTCAATTGTCACACAAATTCAATGAGTCGGATCTTGGTGAAGACTCTATCTCATTAATCACGAAGAAGTTTGAAGATTATTTGAAAAAGATTAGAGACAAAAAGAAAGTAGGATAACAATCTGAGTTCTCGAGTCTAACTGCTCCTAAAAAATCTCAAATTTTTTCATCCACCCAAAGAAGACCATGGTTGCAAGTAAATCACCGAGTGTTGACTCTGGTGTTGCAACACCTAGCCAGAACATCACAGGGTTGATATGGCCCTATGCTGTAAATGGAACAGACGGAGTGTGGGGTTTTGTATTTCCTTCCATTGAATTGCCATCTTTTCCTCAATGAATTTTGGGGGAACATCACTATCCCTTGGTGCTGGTGCAATTCTTGTAAACCCATGGAAGATTACAAAATTTGCACAAGCTATAGGCCAAGATCATCTGAATATGCACATAGAGGAAGCCGCCCTGTTGAGGTGGGAGAAATTGGTGTTACAAAGAGAACTGATACTGAAAAAATAGTGGGAGATATTGTTCACAGTAAGCCAATAAGAACATTTACCAAGTAGGATGTAATATGGCTGAAAGAATGAAAGTTGGGTGATTTATACAAACCTCATTTCCATTTTTAAAATACATCAGACTCTACAATCTCGATAAGAGCTACTTCATACAGTGCTAGATAAAGATTTTGTTCGTTTCTACACGTGATTATGTCAGACATTTTGTTTGTGATTGTACTCGTATTCTTGGACTTGAAGGTGTATAGGATCAAGGAAAAGTAACTTTTGTGCATGCGTTCCCCATAGATATTGATTCAGAAAGTTTCATCCATGCTCTTAAAGTTCTTCAAGTCCAAGAACGAATCAGAGTATTGAAAGAAAGATTTTCTGGAAGAAAAGTAAGCTTGGTGTAGACCACCTTGATATGATCAAAGGAATCCCTCAAAATATCCTAGTTTTCGAAATGTTTTTGGAAGAGAATCCATACTGGCGGAATAAGGTGGTTTTTTCTACAAATTGTAGTGCCAACGATAATTGATGTTACCAAATATCAAAAGTTTACAAGCCAAATTCACGAGATTGTCGAGAGGATCAATTGAAGATTTGGAACTTTGACTATTGTTTCAATTCATCATATGGACCGATATCTTGACTTCCATACTTTGTGTGCTCAATATGTTTTCATTGATGGGCACTTGTCACTTCTTTTCGAAATGAAATGAATCTTGTTAGTTATGAGTTTATGGCTTGCCGAAATTCCAAAAAATGAGTTATCATCCTCAGTGAATTTGCTGAAGCATCACAATCCCTTGGTGCTGGTGCAATTCATGTAAACCCATGGACGATTACAAAATTTTCACAAGCAATAGGACAAGCTCTGGATTTGCACATAGAGGAAGCTGCTCTGTTGAGGTGCGAATAGTTGGTGTTACAAAGGTAATTGATGTTGAAAGAATACTGTGAGATATTGTCTACAGTAATCCATTACTTATTTAGATATTCCACTATTTATCACAGAACTAATCCGTCCACTTTGGGCCTCTTTGTGAATCGTGGAATAGGGGGATGGGCCAAGGAAATGGGGTATTTTGTTTTTTAACATTTGTTAACTATTTTTTTAAAGAAAATGACATCTTCAAGTTTATTTCAAATACATTTGAAAAAGTCAATTTCTTAAAAAATATAATTGACCAAAATTATTTTGCAAATTTTCTCCTACAAAGGAAAGTGTGGTTACACGTAAATCCAAATTGGCCCGCCCACATGCCAAATTGGTTGCAGGGGGATTATTGAGAACACATTCTGCAAAGCTCAAATTCTCCAAAGCCCATTTCACAAGCTCATAAGGAAATCAGTTGGTTTACACGATCGAATGAGTTGATCCACGATCCATGATTGATGATCGCGGAAGCTGGCTGGAACTTCTCGGAGGATATGAACAAAAACCAGCAACAAGGATCAGAAGAAAGCTCTTGCAAAAATTCATAAAAAACCCATAAAAAATTATCGGCAAATTTCCATAATTCTAGTTTTTTTAAATTTATTTTCAGTCTATGATTTTATTTTCCTTGACTTTATCATATTCCTTCAGCTTTATTTTCAATTTCTAGTTACTAAAATGTCGATTCATAAATGTATAATTGTTTTGTTGTTGTTTATGGATATTCTTTTTAATTTTTTTTCTAAACTAGTTTCTGGTTCTTGACGGTTTACCGAGGGAATCAGAACTAACGACCGATTCGAAGCTCAGATCGTTTGGTTTAGATTTCAGATCTCACATTTGGCATGATTTCGTGTCTGACACGCCCGCAAGTTTTTGTGATAAAAAATTACATCCATCTCATTGTTAGTTTTTTTTATCAGTCTTATTTATCAATCAGTCCATGTATATTAATGAGTCGGATCGAGCAGTTTCTATACTTAGAGTAAATCTAGGTTGCTTGACAGAGGGCTTTTAATCAACGGGTGCTAACAAAACAAAGACGGACTAAGAAACTGTTGCACCGATTATAACATCGATCATAGTTTCACAAGGATGAGTTCCGGTCTCTTATTCGTAAGACCTGGTTTTGGAAGAAAGGTTTCTATTTTGAATTATTGGGTGAAGGTTCCGATTTTAACTCATTGTTTCAATTTCAAAATTTTTCCAAAATTTTCATAATCTTATAAATATTTTAGAAATTCTACTATATTTAAACTCTCTCCCTCGTAGATCTCTTTATTACTTTCGAAAAACCAAACACATGATTTTAAAATATTTTTTTATTTAAATAGAAGATAATTTTTAAAATATTTTTTTATTTATGTTATATACGTATACATAGTATTTGTCTCATAAGTAGTATTATTCTTTTAAAGTAATTTTTTCTAAAAAAAATAGAAACTTAAATAAACTGAAAAATGGAAAGAAAAATTTTTATTATATTATTTTGGTAATTAATTAAATCATTATTTAAGGAAATAAATTTTTATTTATGAAATTTAAAGTGCTTTTTTACCTTTTAATATTTTCATTTTTAAATATACAATGATTTCATGTTAGTTTTTATTATTATTATTATTATTATTATTATTATTATTATGAGTATGTGTCTTGTGAGACAGTCTCACGAATCTTTATCTGTGAGACGGGTCAACCTTACCGATATTCACAATTAAAAGTAATACTCATAACATAAAAATTAATATTTTTTCATCGATGACCCAAATAAGATATCCGTCTCACAAAATACGACGGCAAAAACTTGTGTGAGACAGTCTCACGGGGCGTATTTGTGAGACGGATCTCTTATTTGGGTTATCAATGAAAAATTATTACTTTTTATGCTAAGAGTATTACTTTTTATTGTAAATATCTGTAGGGTTGACCCGTCTCACAGATTAAGATCCGTGAGATGGTTTCACATGAGACCCACTCAAATACGACATGTGAGACCGTCTCACATAAGTTTGGCCTATTATTATTATTGGATAATTTGAACCTATCTCCTCTCCTCCAAGTGGGAGAGGTCATGCCATTAATCTATGTTTGTACAAGTAATGTTTTACACTCCTTAAATGACTCTTTTGCATAAAAAAATTGGGAGTGAGTTGAACCGGAAATTGTAATTAAGTGCCTAAATAATTATTTATCAAACAAATTATCCAGAAATTAAATACATTATTGTAATTAAGTGCCTAAATAATTATTTATCAAACAAATTATCCAGAAATTAAATACATTATTGGACTAAATTCAACTTAACCGGATTAAAATGGTTTCAGATTCTTCCTATGCCACCAATCCTAATGCTAAATAGTCCAAAACCGATTAATCAGTTCCAGATTTTACCGAATCGAATTCGGATCACTTTCAGATTGATGGGTTAGAAAAATATCCCTAGTTGCTACCAAAATCCTTTTTAAAAACAAATAAAAATAAAAATTATGACGAGCACAAATTGCCAAACATCAACTTCATCGTTCGATATCAGAGAAAGTAATTTGATTCAAATATTTGTCTCTACTTACATATATTAAATTATTCAAATTATGTGACTTGACTTTTCATGATTTTATATATATTTGTGTGTGTAATGCATGGCCGGCCTTCTTTTAAATATATATATGTCAATCATTTCCCGACCTCAGGCTAAGATCGACCGATATGAAGCCTCACGCCGTCGTTGTCCCCTATCCGGCACAAGGCCACATCACACCCATCCTAAAACTAGCAAAACTCTTGCACCACCGGGGCTTCTTCATCACCTTTGTCAACACTGAATTCAATCACAATCGTCTTCTTCGAGCTCGAGGGCCCGAAGCAGTCAAGGATCTCGAAGACTTCCGGTTTCGAACGATCCCTGATGGGCTCCCTCCTTCCGACAAGGATGCAACACAAGACATACCACAACTTTGTGATTCACTTAGGAGAAACGGTTTGCCTCCATTCTTGGAGCTCATCAAGAATCTAAATGAGTCACCCGACTACCCGAAGGTGAGTTGCATAGTGTCCGATGCTGTGATGAGCTTCACTCTTGATGCTGCGGAGCAGCTCGGAATTCTTGAGGTTGTGTTTTATACTACTAGTGCTTGTGGCTTCATGGCATATTGTCACTTCAGGGAACTCGTGGCGAGAGGAATATTTCCACTTAAAGGTAAATAGGTTTCATATTTGACAAACATACATCACACAACCGAATTTTGCAATGCTCATGGTGGAAATATATGAACCCTTGAATGCTCAAAATAAGGAGTGAATCCCTTACGAAGTACGCAGGACTCGTAATATAATGATTTTAAATAGAGATTATAGCATGGATTGATTATTCCACACGACCTCTCTGGCATAGTTTATATATCTCAAGGCATCCACTTAACAAATCCATTGACTTGACGATGAATTTCAGTTCACAACTAATTTTCTTAGTAATTTTATATATTTAAAATTTATCCCAACATAGAGTTTTTTGAAAATCATTCCCTCAAAGTACAAATACTTAGCTTCAATCACAACCTTGCTTAAAAGGTCTCTACCCTTCGTGGTACATGAAATTCCAAATAACTTTTTAGCTAATCTATATCTATTGGCTTGTTGATATCATATAGCAAGTGAAGCAACATGTATAACTAAGATTACAATGATCATTACAATGATCTAATATATGCTACTAGACCATGTTGAATGTATTTTTGTGTTAAATCTTGCAAAGTTGGTACTTTAATTTCTTTGTTTCCTTGTTGCAGATGAAAGTTACTTGACAAATGGATATCTTGAAACCAAGTTAGATTGGGTACCAGGGATGAAGAACATCAGACTAAGAGACTTTCCTAGTTTCATTAGATCAACTGATCCTGATGAGATTATGGTTCATTATAACATTTTGCAAACGAAAAATGTATCTCGGGCTAAGGCAGTGATAATCAACACCTACGAAGAATTGGAGAAGGATGTAGTGCATGCCCTCTCCCAGAAATTCGATCGTGTTCACACAATAGGTCCACTCCACTTGCTAGAACGGGTAGTCCAGAACCCAGAGATAAAATCCATCGGCCCCAGTTTGTGGAAAGAAAATGAAGAGTGTATGGAGTGGCTCGACCAGAGAGAACCGAATTCCGTGTTGTACGTGAATTTCGGCAGCATCACGGTCTTGTCCCCTGCACAACTGCTGGAGTTCGCTTGGGGTCTTGCGAATAGTGATCAGCAGTTTCTGTGGATCATTAGGCCGGATTTGGTTAGTGGGGATAAGGCCATTCTCCCCGAGGAGTACTCGAAAGAGGTTAAAGACCGTGCCATGATGGTGGAGTGGTGTTCCCAAGAACAAGTGTTGGCTCACCCTTCGGTGGGCGGATTCTTGACGCATTCGGGATGGAACTCGACCATCGAATGCATATCGGAAGGCGTACCGATGATCTGTTGGCCGTTTTTCGCGGAGCAGCAGACTAATTGCCGATACGCATGCACGGAATGGGAGATCGGATTGGAGATCGAGGGGGATGTCGAGAGGGAGAAGGTGGCGAATTTGGTGAAAGTCTTGATGGAAGGGGAGAAAGGGAAGGAGATGAGGAAAAAGGCTTTGGAGTGGAAGGATAAAGCGCAGTTGGCTGCTAAGCCCGGTGGCTCTTCTTACAATAATTTCGAGGTTTTGGTCAATGAGATTCTTCTCAAAAACTAGTACCAAATCTGAAACAAAATTTGTTCTCCTTTATTTAAAACATAATAAAAAACAAAACATTCGAGGGAAACTAGCCGTTTAATATTTGGATTTACTACTTTTTTCTTACATGGTTTACATATGAATTTTTCTTCGATTTCAATGTAATGTAACATATAAAAAAAGAGTGGGTCTCATATAAGACCGTCTCACGGATTTTAATCTGTGAGACGGGTCAACCGTACTGATATTCACAATAAAAAGTAATACTCTTAGCATAAAAAGTAATATTTTTTATGGATGACCCAAATAAGAGATATGTCTCACAAATACGACCCGTGAGACCGTCTCACACAAGTTTTTGCCATAAAAAATAACCAGAATTTTAAATTTCGTGTGGAATAAATTCCTAGTTATATTATGTAAAATTTTATTTGACCCATTTTTTAGATGTTGGAATTTAGGGCAAAATATCTAAGCTTTTCTTTCCGTCACTTTTGAATAATGATTATAGTAAGCTATTATTTAAATATTCATTAAAAAATAAATTATATATTTAAAGAAAAATTTGATATTCTTATTAATATTTATAAATTTATTCTAATAAATAAATATAATAGATTTTTATATATAATTCACAAGTAATGTGCAAAATCAATAAATCAAATATCAAAACTATTATTTTTATCTGACAGATAACTCATGAACTTACTAATAAACATGTTCACGAGCTAACGAACTGAGTATTGTATAACTTGAGCTTGTTTCATTTATTTTAACGAACCTCATTAAACAACCTTTTATCGAATCGAATTTCTCACAAACGAGTATTCATTTTCATCCGTACTTTTAATCAAAATGAAGATATGACTCAATCCATAAGCAAACAAATTCGTTTTCTCAGCAAAATTGGAGACCTTTTGAATAGAAATCATTGGCCGCATATACTTTAGAAAAAGACAAAATATGAGGTAAGTTATGAATTGTGATCCCTTCAACTTGCTAACCATGGACAGTTACAATTCAATTTACTCAAAATTATAATTTGTCTTTTCCCCTACTACATTAAGGCGAGGAATTTGAATTCATATATCTTGTTTGTTAGAAGAGATCATTTATGACCATACACAACTAGGGATACTCTTAATAAAATTCGGATTGAAAATATTTGTGTTATGAGGCCCGGGGTCGAAGAGGGCGGGAGATGATCGCCGGTGCCATGAGATTGCACGGACAAGAAGCGGCTCCTGACAGGCTTCTAGGTGGATGGAACATGAATGAACCGATCCCACATCGGAATTAGAGAGATTCCGAGATTGTTCAATGTAATGGATTGTACAGTTGAAGAGGGCTTAAAAGATTTGATATGTACTACTCATATCAAGAAGGTGCATCTTCTTTTCGGTAGCTCATCACATAATAATTCCAAAGTGAAGCGTGCTTGACTTGGAGCAATTCTGGGATGGGTGACCCCCTAGAAAGTTTCCTAGGGGGCGTGTGAGTGAGGACATAAGCACGCTGGAAAAATTCTTCTTGGTACAGTGAGGACAGTCATCAAATCTGGAGCGTTACGGTGGGTATCAGAGCCGACCTCTCTTAGTACGGTGTGGTTCGGGGACGAACCAAGCGGAAGCTGGTGGGAATGTGAGACCCGAGGCCGAAGAGGGCGGGGGATGATCGCCGGTGCCATGAGATTTCACGGACAATGAGCGGCTCCTGGCAGGCTTCTAGGTGGAGGGAACATGAATGAACCGATCCCATACCGGAATTAGAGGAATTCCGAGACTGTTCGATGTAATGGACTGTACAGTTGAAGAAGACTTAAAAGATTTGATATATATTGCTCATATTAAGAAGGTGCATCTTTTTTTCGGTAGCTCATCACATAAGAACTCCAAAATTAAGTTTGCTTGGCTTGGGGCAATTCTGAGATGGGTGACCCCCTAGGAAGTTTCCTATGGTGCGAGTGAGTGAGGACATAAACACGCTGGAAAGACTCGTTTTGGTACAATGAAGATGGTCATCAAATCCGGGGCGTTACATGTGTGTTTATTTATGTGTCTATACATGTAAATATGTATGCAAGAGCTACAGAAAGATATGTTGAATTATATATATATATATATATATATATATATATATATATATATATATATATATATATATATATATATATATATATAAAGGGGAATTTGGGAAAAATCCCCAGCCACAAACTAGTTTGATGCTTAGTCCTTCATTCATTAAAAATTTCCCTGCACAACGTGAGAGAAGAGGAAATTTTTTTAAAACTCCTTCCCCAATTTTTTATTCATTTTCTCTTATAATATTATTATTTTTTATCCCAAATCTCATTCTCTCTCACACAACTCATTCTCACTTCCCCATTTCCTTTCCCGTCGGCCAAAGAATCCCTAAGCTTCCACCACCTCCTTCAAGACTACATTGCACGCAAAACTCATGGTTTAGACGATGATCATTTCAAATTGTGTTACATAAAGTAGAAAGAAAGAAGAAAACCAAGTGACACCTGCAGCCGATTATTTGGAGAATCACGAAAGCAAAGAAATTGAGTTTCTTCATCTTTTTTTCGCTCAATTTTTTCAGTAGTTTGATATTTGTTAGCACATTTGTAATTGATTTATGTTACTGTCATGATTTTGAGAGTAAATCTCTAGCCAACAAACCCAATGCGTCGACACCCACGGTGAAGGCAACTGGAAGCAAAAAAAAAAAATTGCTAAAAAATACACAGATCTTCCTGTACGCGTGTGACTAAAAGACAAGGGTCGGAACCATATGAATTCGTTTTTCTAAATTTTCATAGTAGTTTTGACAAAAAAAAAAAAAAAAAATTGTCCACTTTTGTTTGAAGAAATAACTTATTTGTAAAAATATCTTAGTTTTATGATTTCTTCGATAGATGTTTATGTACTACTTTTGGTTGTGCATTTTTTAACTTTCATAAATTTGCTAGTACTTGTCATTTTAGTGAAGATATAATCATGAATTGACAAGTGCAAATTGTTATGCTCTGTAAAGTTGAAATTTTAATAAATTTGTGGATTTTGATGTGCTTCCCATTTTTCTGTGATTTTATGACAGTATTGTTGTGAGAAATGGATTGGAGCAAGATTTAGCATATGCGTAGGCGTTTATTTATTTATTTGGACTATTATGATGAATAAATTTAAAGGTGAGTATCCCTGTTGAAGGACTTTCAAACTATCATGCATTTTTGTTCCATTAATCAATATTATGTAGATGTTGAGATTGCCAATTTTTTTTAGAATGGATTAGCTAATTGGAGAGAAGAATAGGTGGAAAAGTAATTATTTTTGCTGCTTCTGCTTAGGTTGATTGTGGTATAATGATAGAAGGGTTAGCAGGATGGACCTATTGGCAAGTTGTATGCTAAATTTGTATAATGTTTCTATTTGATTCTAATTTATTTTTTATGCTTATGTGTTTCGTTTTTTGGGTCTATTATTAATTTTCATGCATATGGTTGTGATATATATTAATGTTATATTTTTCCATTGAAAATACTTGAGATTGACAGCAATTGTTAAATAAATTATTATTTATGTTGAGGAAACATTTGCTAATATTTTGTGGTATTGTTGCACGAAAAATTTTTAAGTCATTGGAGTTTATGAATTATTTAAGTTCAATTTTTTTTTAAAGTTTGAAATTAATTGTAGTTGTTTTATGAACTTATTGTTTATGATGAAATGGTAGGTCGTACAATCATTTATTCGGTCAGTCATGTGCAAGCATTTGCATGTTTTTCTTCTTCTTTGTGACAACAAGCAAGTGTTTGTCGTCAATTTTAATATGCTTTGCATTGTTTTGTTTGTCTCTGTGAGTGTGTTGTCTCAAGATTGACTAATACACATGGAATCTGATTGGGTGGAGCTGGTCCACTGGCAAACAGCTGGGTAACAAACCGAAGAAGCGGTTGGTAGGAGTTGCTAACAGATAATCTCAACAGATTATCTGATATGCGTAGACACACACTGATAGATGCATATATAAGTGTGTGATTTCTCCTGTTATAGCTTCTTCTTCTGTTGTTCAATTTACTTGATCATATACAAGAGATACTCTCTCGGGTTGTATAGGAAGAACAAGTGGTAAATTGTGGGTTGTGTGATTCGTCCTGTAATCTCACAAATACTCTATCGTGCTAATGAATTGAATGGTGTTGGTTTGTCCGTGGATGTACACAATTGTCGAACCACGTTATATCGGTGTATGTTTATCGCATTTCATATTAGATTCGGTTGATCATTGATTCATTGTGATATTGTGTATATTCAGTGTTGATTCAATCTGAATAATCTTGCATCAAAGACGAAGTAATTCATTTGTGATCGGTAGAAACTTCAACAAATTGGTATCAGAGCCAGGTTCGTCGAAGAAGGATGGCAGCTGCAAGGTATGAAGTCGAGAAGTTCACCGGAAAAAATGACTTTGGTCTGTGGCGTCTGAAGATGCATGCACTGCTGGTTCATCAAGGCTTGGATGAGGCGCTTTTGGGTGAGAAGATATTACCTTCTACACTATCTGATAAAGAAAGGAAAGATATTTTGAATAAAGCCCATAGTGCTTTGATCTTGAATCTTGGAGAGAAGGTTATGAGGGAAGTTTCTAAAGAAAAATCGGCAGCTGCAATCTGGACGAAATTAGAACATCTATCTATACATGACAAAGTCATTGGCTAATCGACTTTACTTGAAGCAAAGACTCTATACGTTCAAAATGACGCATGGGAAGACCCTGGAGGATCACATGGATGACTTCAACAAAGTCATTCTTGATCTTGAAAATATCGAGATCAAGGTTGCGGATGAAGATCAAGGTCTGTTGTTGTTGAGTTCCTTACCCAAGGAATATGAAAATATAGCGGATACACTGATCTTTGGCAGAGAATCTTTGTCTCTGGAGGAAGTTCAAACAGCACTGGTTTCTAAAGAATTAAAGAAGAAATCAGAAATTAAAGAAGAAGAATCAGGTGAAGGGTTGATGGCCCGTGGAAGAACAGAGAGGAGGGAATTCACGAAAAATAGGTTCAAAACAAGATCCAAGTCAAGAGGCAAAAAGAGATGTTTCTGGTGTCATAAAGAAGGTCACTTCAAAATTGAATGTCCTGAAAGAAAGAAAAAATTCCATGGAAAACCACTTGAGTCAGGGGATGTAGCCATTGTTCAGGATGGATATGAGTCAGCCGAAGTTCTAACAGTGACTGATAAGGACTCCTCCAAGGAATGGATATTAGACTCAGGGTGTTCATACCATATGACACCCAATCGAGATTGGTTTGAAATACTAAACCAACGTGAAGAAGGCTCAGTACTCCTTGGAAATAATAAAGCATGCAAGGTACTTGGATCTGAATATGTTCGGATTAAGATGTATGATGGAACTGAGAAATTGCTACAAGAGGTAAGATATGTTCCAGAATTAAAGAGAAATTTGATATCCCTTGGAACACTTGATAAAACCGGATACACGTTCAAGGCAGAAAATGGAGTCCTAAAGTTTTCAAGAGGTGCCCTGGTGATGATGAAAGGAATCAGAAACAATGGGTTATACTCACTTGTTGGAAGCACAATTGTTGGTTCAACAGCCGCAGTAGCAAATGCAGAAAACAATAAGACTAAATTGTGGCATAAAAGGCTAGGTCATGTAAGTGAACATGGACTAATGGAATTGGGCAAACAAGGAGCGTTTGGTGGGGACAAAATAGAAAGTCTGGGATTTTGTGAAGAATGTGTATATGGAAAATCTTGCAGAGTCAAGTTCAATGCATCAATCCACATAAGGCAATGCTACCTTAGAATATATTCACTCAGATCTTTGGGGCCCTTCAAGAACAGCTTCACTTGGTGGAGCTAAGTACTTTATGAGCCTAATAGATGATTATTCCAGGAAAGTATGGGTGTACATTCTAAAAGGGAAGGATGAAGCCTTCAAGACGTTCAAGGACTGGAAAGCACTTGTTGAAAGACAAATAGGTAGAAAGGTGAAATGCCTAAGGACAGATAATGGACTTGAATTCCTGTCTGATGAGTTCAACATGGTTTTGGGCAATGGAAGGAATCTTGAGACACAAGACAGTGAGAGGCACTCCACAGCAGAATGGCCTTGCAGAAAGAATGAACAGAACCATACTCGAAAGGGTGAGGTGCATGCTGGTGGCAGCCAATCTACCGAAGCCCTTCTGGGCAGAAGCTATTAGCACTGCTTGCTATCTAATCAATAGATGCCCTTCATCTGCCATAGGCTTCAAAACACCTCAGGAGCTATGGACAGGTAAGCCAGCATCGTACAAGCACTTAAAATCTTTGGATGTACTGCATATGCACATTTGAAACAGGATAAGCTTGCACCGAGAGCTTTAAAATGCATATTCATTGGATATCCGAAAGGAGTTAAAGGATATAAACTCTGGTGCTTAGAAAAGGGATTCAAACAGATGATAATAGTAGAGATGTTGTGTTCAATGAAGAAGATATGGCAAACATCAGAAATCTAACAGAAGATGGATCTACTTTGGACACTAAAGTAGCTGGTGTGGAAGTGAGGCTGGATATGGAAGGGGTAACTGATGAAGTTGAGCAAAATTCACCTTCAATAGACTGTCAAGCTCAACAGATAGCAGAAGGAGGGTACAACTTGGTAAGAGATATGGAGAAAAGAATAACCAAACCACCAGAAAGGTATGGCTATGCTGATCTGATCTCATATGCCCTGATTACAGCACAAGATTTGGATATTGAAGAACCAAAGTCATATAAGGAAGCTATATGTTGTAAAAACAAAACTGAATGGTTAGAGGCAATGAGAGAAGAGGTTAAGTCCTTACAGCATAACAAGACATGGACGCTGGTGGAAAAACCACATGGACAGAAACTGATTGCATCAAAATGGGTATTCAAAAGGAAGGATTGAATACCTGGTGTTGAACCACCAAGGCTAAAGGCAAGGCTAGTAGCCAAAGGCTTCACACAAAGAGAAGGAATTGATTTTCATGAAGTGTTCTCTCCAGTAGTGAAGCACCGATCAATTCGAATTCTATTGGCCATAACAGCAAGATGGGACATGTTATGGCCAATAGAATTGGAACAAATGGATGTAAGAACAGCTTTCCTACATGGAGAGCTAGAAGAAGACATTTACATGCTTCAACCCGAAGGATTTGCTGTGGATGGAAGTGAAGATAAAGTGTGTAAGCTCAATAAGTCATTGTATGGGTTAAAACAGTCCCCTAGGCAGTGGAATAGAAGGTTTGATGATTTCATGATGAAGGCTGGGTTCAACAGGAGTAAATATGATCAGTGTGTGTACTTCAAAAGTTGTAAAACAGGTGGTATGATATATATAATGCTGTACGTGGATGATATATTGATAGCCTGTAAAGATAGACAAGAAATTACCAGGCTCAAGACTCAATTCAAGGCAGAGTTTGACATGAAAGATCTTGGACGAGCAAGGATGATGCTTGGTATGGAAATAAAGAGGGACAGGGAAGGTAAACTAATCTACTTGTCACAACGATCATATATTGAGAAAGTATTGAGTAAGTTTGGCATGTTAGGTGCAAAGAGTGTGCTAACACCATTAGCACAACACTTCAAACTCACTGCTACACAGAAACTAGAAACAACTGAGGAAGAATATTACATGACTAAGGTTCCTTATGCAAGTGCTGTAGGATCAGTTATGTATGCAATGATTTGTACAAGACCTGACTTAGCATACGGTGTAAGTATGGTAAGCAGGTTTATGGCCAATCCAGGGAAAACTCATTGGGAAGCTCTCAAATGGGTAATGAGATACCTCAAGGGTACGATGAGGTATAGTTTGGTTTATGGTGGAGAAAATTTAATAACCGAACATTAGGTGGTTTTGTGGACTCTGATTTTGCAGGGTGCATTGACACTCGGAAGTCTATCACTGGATATGTGTTCACAATGTTTGGAACGGCTATCAGTTGGAAAGCAGGACTTCAACCAGTGGTGGCATTATCAACTACGGAAGCCGAATATATCGCCATTACCGAGGGAGTTAAAGAAGCTCTGTGGTTACGTGGATTGGTTGCTGAACTTGGAGTTCAGGATGCAACATTACGACTGCTATGTGATAGTCAAAGCGCGATTCACCTAACAAAGAATTAAGTTTTTCATGAGAGGACCAAACATGTGGATGTGAAATTGCATTTTGTGAGAGAAATAATCGGAAAGGGAGAAGTCAAGCTGGAAAAGGTGAAGACTGATGACAGTGCAGCAGATATGCTTACAAAACCAATCACTAATGAGAAACTTCAACATTGCTTAAGGCTGATAAATGTTGAAGAGCTGAAAGGTCCTTAAACTAAGGACACATAGTGACAAAAGGCACTCGGGTCAATTATGAGACAAGGTGGATATTTGTGAGTGTGTTGTCTCAAGATTGACTAATACACATGGAATCTGATTGGGTGGAGCTGGTCCACTGGCACACAGCTGGGTAACAAACCGAAGAAGCGGTTGGTAGGAGTTGCTAACAGATAATCTCAACAGATTATCTGATATGCGTAGACACACACTGATAGATGCATATATAAGTGTGTGATTTCTCCTGTTACAGCTTCTTCTTCTGTTGTTCAATTTACTTGATCATATACAAGAGATACTCTCTCGGGTTGTATAGGAAGAACAAGTGGTAAATTGTGGGTTGTGTGATTCGTCCTGTAATCTCACAAATACTCTATCGTGCTAATGAATTGAATGCTGCTGGTTTGTCCGTGGATGTAGACAATTGTCGAACCACGTTATATCAGTGTATGTTTATCGCATTTCATATTAGATTCGGTTGATCATTGATTCATTGTGATATTGTGTATATTCAGTGTTGATTCAATCTGAATAATCTTGCATCAAAGACGAAGTAATTCATTTGTGATCGGTAGAAACTTCAACAGTCTCAATTTTTTTTATTTCATTAATTTTGATGGTACGTGTTGTTTGGAATTATTTTAGAAGAATACTTTTTTTAACTTGTAATATTAATATATATATGCATAAATGGTTTAAAAAATGTCGATGATAATGAGGCTCATATGCAGAGTGGAAAAGATGCAATGTCACGATGTTCTTCTGCTTATTTTAGAAAAGAGATGAACAAGCTTGAACCAAAACTCAATGAGAGGCAACAAGCAAGGATCATTAGTACTCCTTTTGGTAAATGGTTGAAAAAGCCTAAACTCTCCATCTACAGTACTAGAGTTGATGTGATATTAAAGAGCTTCAACAGTGACTCTTCATCTTTTGTCTTTGAGAAGGACATTGTCATCCCTTCCACATCATTCGAGTTTTCTTTCGTCCTTGTTCTACCTCATGGGGGCCAACCTGTAAACCAAGATCTCATAACAAAGTCACATTTTTTATTACGTTATTTTGCAGAGATAGCAAAGCCATGAGGAAAACGATTTATGAAAATCTCTTATTATTAGCTGAATCAGATGATGAATCGCAATTGGATGATTTTGTTAGAATATTTATTTTTTTGCGTTGAATTGCATAGTATTCCGCTAAGTACCTATTTGACACCCCGGTTTGTATTTTCATACATTAATGATTTGCCAAATTTTTTTGGATATTCATGGGGAGACACTGCCCATAGATTTACGCGATAAAATTTCTGCACATATCGGGAATTCGGAGGAGCAATAGGAAGGAAAACAATATACTTGGATGGTTGTGTTGTCGGGATGATGGTGAGTTTTTGTTATTTTTTATAACTAATATTATATTATAACATTTGTATCTTTATTTATGTAAGCTTGGGTGTACGAAAAAATTCCTTCCTTAGGAGTTATATTCGGATCTCCACGTACATATCCACGTTTGTTTAAGTGGGGTGAAAGCAAGATCCCGATAGAAGTTGAATACGCGGAGACTTTGCTAAAAAGAATTCCTCATACGAAGGTATTTTGTTTCAAGAATATTTTTATTATAGCAAAGATGACATTTTTTTTATTTCTAAAAAGTTTTTGAAATCATTACATTTGGTGAGTAATTGAAGTTATTTGGTCATAGATGGAGAAATGTAAAAGTAAACAAATAAATTCACCAAATTTATTTTATGATTTATTGAGAATTGGTGTTGATTTTTTTAGGTGTTCAATTTTCAGATGTCATTTAAATGAAGGACGATGAAACAACATGCAAAATTAGGATATTGGAAAAACTTGTGGAAGACCAATTCCATGATATTCAAATACTCAGACAAATGTGTTGTCAAAGTAATGAAAATATGACAAAGGATGTGGTGGTGGTCGGGTAGATGTTAAATTTGATGAGGGAAAAATGATGATAAGAATGTTTTTTTTTGAAGATTTTGACACAGATTTAGGTGGATACAATGAAGTACACCATGTGGATGTTGTGACATATTTGATTAAATGCGATGATGTTGGTTTCACTAAGTTGGAAACATTTTTTAGGATGGATAATTTGATTTCGTGTTTTGTATGGATAACTACCTTGTAGTATTTTCAGCTTTATGTTGTCGAGCTTACGTTAATTTTGATAGTAGAAGTACTTATATTGAAACTATTTATTCTGTTCATGCACTACCAAATTCTTGAAATCCTGAATTCTTGATTCTACTGGTACAATAGTTGCAGATAAAATAGCAGATCAACTCATCACCATCATTTTATTACTCCTAAACGAAGTCATTATCATAATAATTTCCAGCATAAAATAGGTTAAATCCAGCATACAACACAAGCTATTTTGGAATACTTTGTATTCTATTGTGTATATAAATCTAGAATTTGAACATACATATCGTTGTCACGCCTTATGTCTGCCCAACTTCTGCCTTGACAAAAAACAGAAGAGGTCCTGGAACATGGCGTGATCACGCCTTGTGTCTGCTCAACTCCTGTATTGACAAAAACAGAAGAGGTCCTGGAACAAGGCGATCATGCCTTGTTCTAGGACCTCTTCTGTTTTTGTAAAGGCAGGAGTTAGGCAGACACAAGGCGTGATCACGCCTTATTCTAGGACCTCTTCTATCTTTCTTCTTCTTCCATAACTTTATGTCACTGCAGGAATCAAGCATTGGCGCATAACTTGTGGCCAACGAGAAATAAAGTAATATTGAAATGGAATAATAAATGGCCGAACCAATTTTTTTTTTTAAAAAAAAAAACAAATTCCTGTGAACAGTAGCGCACGGCTGCACACGCAGTGCTGCTGAAAACAGAAGCTCGCGCGCGGTTGTGCGACATCCTGCGCAATCGCACGTGCGAAAGCAAAAAATGCAAAATTTGAGCATATTATATATTATTTCCCACATAAATTAAGTTAAATTCCGCATACAACACCAACGATTTAAGCATATTATATATTAAATTGGGCACACAAAAATATCATTTGACCATAAATTAATGGGGAAAACACAAGCATGAAAATGCAAACTCAAATCTCGATTTCATGATTAAGAGTTGGGAAACCAACTATTCACCATCATTTTCATACACACAACACAAGTGTATATCATAAATATTTTCAGCATAAATTAAGTTAAATTCGGCATACAACACAAACGATTTAAGCATATCATCTATTAAATTGGGTACCTAAACATATCATTTGAGCATAAATTAAGGGGGGGAAACACAAGCATGAAAATGCAAACTCTTATCTCCATTTGATGATTAAGAGTGGGGAAACCAACTATTCACCATAATTTTCAGACACACAACACAAGTGCATATCATAAATATTTTCGGCATAAATTAAGTTAAATTCGAGATACAAATCAAACGATTTAAGCATATTATGTATTAATTTGGGTACCAAAAAATATCATTTGAGCATAAATTAAGGAGGGGAAGCAAATGCATGAAGATGCAAAGCCATATCTCCATTTGATGTTAAAAGTTGAGAAACCAACTATTCACCATCATTTTCAGACACACAACACAAGTGCATATCATAAATATTTTCGGCATAAATTAAGTTAAATTCGGCATACAAATCAAACGATTTAAATATATTATGTATTAAATCGGGTACCTGAAAATATCATTTGAGCATAAATTAAGGAGGGGAAGCAAATGCTTGAAAATACAAACCCTTATCTCCATTTGATGATTAAAGTTGAGAAACCAATTATTCACCATCATCATGAGACACACAACACAAGTGCATATCATAAATATTTCTGGCATACATTAAGCTAAATTCAGCATACAACACAAACAATTTAGGCATATTATGCATTAAATTGGGTACACAAAAATATCATTTGAGCAAAAATTAAGGGAGGAAACACAAGCATGAAAATGCAAACTCATATCTCGATTTCATGATTAAGAGTTGGGAAACCAACTATTCACCATAATTTTCAGACACACAACACAAGTGCATATCATAAATATTTCCGGCATAAATTAAATTAAATCCGGCATACAAATCAAAAGATTTAAACATATTATGTATTAAAAATATCATTTGAGCATGAATTAAGGAGGGGAAGTAAATGCATGAAGATGCAAACCCATATCTCCATTTGATGATTCAAATTTGAGAAACCAACTATTCACCATCATTTTCAGACACACAACACACGTGCCTAGCTATCATAAATATTTTCGGCATAAATTAAGTTAAATTCAGCATACAACACAAACAATTTAAGCATATTATGGATTAAATTGGGCATGTAAAAATATCATTTGAGCATAAATTAAGGGGGAAAGCACAAGCATGAAAATGAAAACCCATATCTCAATTTGATGATTCAAAGTAGGGAAACCAACTCTTCACCATCATTTTTATGCGTGAAACATGTCAATATAATAAACATTTCTAGCATTAAATTAGTTAACTTCATTATAAAACGTAAATATTTTAAGTATATTTTGTTTTCAATTGAGTATATAATGCTAGAATTTGGACATATATTAGGCGTGCGTAGGTGCACAATCGTGCCCAGCAACAAATGAACAGAATGGGGCGCGCACCAGCACACGCCCAGCAGAAAAAAACCAAAATGGGGCACGCCAACAGCAAAAGAACAGAATGGGGGGCGCACCATCTCACGCCCAGCAGCAAAAAAACAGAATGGCAGCAAAAGAAAAGAATGAGGCACACACCATCGTGAACTAGCGCACGCCCAGCAGCAAAAAAAAGAATGGGGCACGCAACAAAATCAACAAGGTAACAAAACAGTGAATATATTAGTTGACAACAATCAAGGTTACATATTGCTAGGACACAAATGACATGAAAATAAAACATTACAGAAAATATGCAAGTCCATGTTTCTAACACAAGTTATACCTAAAACACAACAAAAAGAACTAAGACTCAATGAACAAAAGTCCAAATTAATTAATATCACAAGTACATGACTTGACCAAAAACCATAAAATAAAAGTGAGTCTCGCAAAAGGATCATAAAGGCAATGCTGCATCACCAATACTAGTACACCCGGATCGAGTAAACCTTGTTGTTGACGTGGTCTCTCAAATTCTTTATTCTACCATCCTCCTTTTCCTGTGAATTGGAAAATGTACAGTTGTTTTCCTATCAATCATTAGATAATGAGACACAAATATAGGAATATAAGATTTTTACTTATACGTCAAAAAACTCAAAATTAAGTTAACAAAACATAACTCAAAGGCTAGTTAATGGGTCATTAGCCACTTCGTCGATTGTTGCCTCTCTTATGAAACCAACCACATTTGAACACCCGAACAACTACTTGTGATGGTATCCTTTCAGTTCTTCTTCGCCCCGGTTGGCTTCAAACATCGGGGGGGATTGATTACTAGTGCATGATTGGCATTGTACTCATGCATCTCAAACGTAGGAATCGGATTTAGGATTCCTTTGTAAGTTTCACGATATAACTCCATCGTAAAGTATTTGTCACAAAAAACATATAAAGACACTGATTTTACTCTATTGCACCACATGCGTGCTTGCATGGAAGTTTGTTAAGCTGCCAAGCTCTACATGAACAACTCGTAGAAGATAAATCAACAGCAAATGATTTATCCTCATCCACGACCTCAAAACTCCAACCACATGCCTCACGCACTTGCAAGCTACGAGATTCAGCATATGTTTTTGCCCAAAAATTTTCCTTTGATGGACTCAATCTTTTATCAATCCTCATTGGCGCTTCACGTCGTTTGTGCATCATGTCCATAATTTGAATGTGTATGTGGTCCACCATGGCCACAATAGGAAGAAATCTTGCTGCTTTCACCCAATTATTCCAACACTCAGCTATATTATAGTTTATTACACCCCATCGATTTCCAGGAAAGCATGCATTTGCCCAAATTTCTGGATAAGAACTTACTATAAAGTCTCTGGCAAGTGGAATTGACGCTATTATATTGTTAATATCCATTTCAAACTCCTGCCTTGATGGGGCATATGCAGCTTTTTTTAAAACAGATGACCAGTGTTTCTTGTTGTGAAGTGAGTATCTTCGCATGACCTATATTAAATAAAATATAAAACATGAAAAAAAAACAAAATACACATAAAAATATTTTAAAAAATTGTTTCCCAACAGAAATATACAATTATTTACAAACATGTTTCACGAAATTATCTACCAAATGGCGCAGACAATACGCATGATGACTGCTTAGGAATATTAACCCCACAACCTTGATAATTTCGGGATGCCTATCGGACAAAAAAGTGTACTCATCGAACCCCATACAGTTATGTAAAATCAAAGCACCTTTAAGTTGGAAACAAAACCATCCCCAGTTATCATCATTTTCAGCATCCACAACTAAATATGCTAATGTAAAAAGATCATCGTTCGCATCTTTTGCAACAGTAACTAAAATATTTCCCTTGTATTTATTCTTTATATGAGTGACATCCAAGAAAACCAAGGGCCTAACAAAAGCATTTGTACATGCATTGAAACAGATAAATAATCGTTTAAATTTTTTACTTAGAAAGGTCAATTTCACACTCAACAATACTTCCAGGATTAGTTTCTTTGATGACACGAAAATACCATATTAATCTATCATAAGACCAATCATATGCACCATGAATGTTATGCATAGCCAATTCTTTCCCTTTCCCAACCTTGTGGTAACTGAGCTCGACCCCATACTCTCTTTTTATGTCTTTCAACTTCATACATGGTCTATACGATGGCTCTCCCCTCAATCTCTCCATCACAACATTAGAAACCCAGGCAGCATCAGTTTTAAGACGTCCTCTACTACGTAGATTGTCATCTCCACATGTATGGACTAGATTACATTCTCTAATGCTAAAAAGATTATCAGATTTGTATCTTGAAACATAAAATCTCCAAGAACAATTTTTTACACTACATACAAGAGTAACCTTCTCATTATCATTCTTTCTATACGAAAAAGAATGTCTTGTAGCAATTGCATAATTTTTAGCATACACTCAAAATTCAGCAGAATCCTTGAACATTTGACCCTTTCCATGGATGCAATTACTCCAAACATTTATGAATTTTTTAACAAACCAACTTAAAGATGACCGTCATTACTACTCACTGTGCATCTTCAGATTCAATCCTATTTTAAGTAATGTAAAATTTTGTTAACACTTACATTTTGTACCTTTTAAGAAATTATTAATACAACACATGTCAAATAATACTTATGTTCTAGATAACAATGTAAATGATCAGTTAGTTGAAAAATATAATTGACACATCATCTAGATTCACAAGAAGCACACTCACAATAGATCTCCATGAAAAATACAATAAAAAAATGTTATCATAAGTAGTTGCACTCTGGAAATGCATTACCAAGAGAAAAAAAAACACCCCAATTCATGTGGAAAGTCAAAATTAATACATGAGTTTTTACTTCCCAATATTATGGCCTCCTATTTGGTCTTTTCTAACTGCCATCATTTTAATTATTGTCAGTTCATAGATATGTAGTGAAGATGGGTCACGATAAGGATGTCATCATCTTCATTCAACGTCACATACATCTTCTGATGGGTGGCCAGATACTACACGGTAATAGTTTGTGGGGAAATCTTTTTCTCCCAAATTAAGAAACAACTATGTTAAAGAGAAGCCATTAAACATTGAAAATCATATATATAGAGCTCATTTTTGTACTCGCAGCTACTTGGGAACGAAAAATTTGATGACCCAGATCCATATTCCATTTCTCCAAGAAATCAAACAAAAACCCGTGTCAACTAAGTGGTTGTAAATTTCATATGAAAAACATTTTACTAAACACAAAATTATAGACAAAAAAAAATCACACAAAAACTAAAAAAATGTTCTTCATAAACTTATCCATAAAACATTCACCAAATCTAATAAAACTATTATTAAATCCACTAATAGTATAGAAATAAAAGTACATAATTAAAATATAATACGACGAAGTAAAATCAGCGATAACATACGATTTAATAACAACACTAAAGTATAACAAAGCTCGAATTGAACCAACATGATATGATGAAACCAACATAAATCAAATTGAAACTAGAGACAATTAAAAAAAATGTACAAATCGATTACATCAAGTACAACAACACTACAACAACAGAATAATAATATACACAACAAAAAAGTTACATATTGACAATACATTAAAACAACAAACCACAAACAAAAATCACCCATAAAATTGCACAAACGGACAATAACTAATAACAATTCCAAAAAAAAAAATTTGAAGTATAACCTCCGAAAAAACAATAACATGCTGATGAATAGAACTAAAATAAGTTCTAACCTTAAACCAACAAAAACTCAAAAAAAATCCAAATTTGTGGTTGGCGATTTTTTTCCCAAATTCCCCTATATATAACACTTGATGTTTGGATTTATTAGGTATAATATTAGGCCCATTACCTAGATGTTGAAGTCTTGGAATTTACTAAAATTATTCGGTTAAATAATTTAAAATAATAATTATATATATTGTTGGGTGCAATAATTGTCCCTGCTTGGTAGAACGATCAAACCATGGTGCTTGAGCTGCTGTGCAATTTAAAAGATTTGAGTTGCACCTTTACTAATAGTTATAGCTTTTGGTAAATCGGCAAGCGCTTGGTCCTACAATTAGTATCAGAGCCAAGGTCACAGGTTCGATTCTCATTGATTGCAAGGAGTGCAATTATTGTGAGGGAGATGGTTGGATGCAATAATTGTCCCTGCTTGGTAGAGCGATCGAACCGTGGTGCTTGAGCTGCTGTGCGATTTAAAAGATTTAAGTTGCACCATTATTACTAGTTATAGCTTTAATTTTGGTAAAGCGGCAAGCGCTCGGTATATATATATATATATTTGATATACGGCATACAGATGAAATGTCACTTACCTATTGGATGTCTAATTTTCTATGTTTAATCACATTCAATAGGTAAGTCTGACATCATCGGTACTCACATATATATACACTAGCATATCAAAATTATATATATACACATACATATGTGGGGCACTAAATTTGATAAAAGTATCAATATTTAAAATTGTGACTAAATCCTTTTATTATCTGAAATGAAAGAGTAATTATAAACACGTGCCCAAGACTCGCAACTTTATGTTTGCGAAGATATTTATTGAAAATAATTTTCAGAATATACAATCAACAAAAATGCTTATCGAATGCCTCCAATCAACTATTAAATCATTTTTTTTTTTGGAAATAATGTATCATATTTTCGAATGTAATAGGATTCTCGCCACAAATATTGTAACTATTATGCCAACTAATTACTATTAATGTTTGGCTTTGACTCAAATTTTATGGGTTAAAAGTTAATGCACTACAAGAAATCTCCTGAAAAGATCGAAGATATGTTGGAAATACTTTGAATATTATGATTCAATATTTTGAATCAACAACAATGAGTTTTTGTGACGCAATTTCTCAATTTTTATTTTAGCAAATCAATGTTTTCCAACATTGAGGGGAATGAATGTAGAAGTTGAATGTATAATTGGGAATGTATTGTCTTTTTCTATATATCCATGTGAAATATTAAGTGAACCTGATATTCAAAATTTAATTTTCAAACACATTCTTTGATACATATTTTTATAGATGAGATATATATTTTACTTGTTGTGAATAGTAGAGAATATAGAGAAGAGAGAATGATTTTTGTGTACTTTATTCATCATTGGAGACCTCTATGTATAGAGTAGATTTACAGAACTTGAATAGGTAACAATATCAATAATCATCTATAATATCTTTTCTATAACACTCCCCCTTAGATGATTATCGACTCATTAAATTACTTCTAAGAGATGTGGGAGTTCAAATGTTGCCTCGTTAAAACCTTGTCAGTAAAAACCCAATGGGAAAACCTGAACGAAGGAAAAAGAGTACAACAATAGATACTCCCCCTAATCTCAATCATCTGAGATCCTTCAACTGATGCATCCATATCTTGTGCACCAATTTCTTGAATGTTGAAGTTGGTAATGCCTTTGTAAATAAGTCAGCTACATTGTTGCTTGAGCGAATTTGATGGACGTCAATATCACCATTTTCTTGAAGCTCATGTGTATAGAAAAACTTTGGTGAAATATGCTTTGTTCTATCACCTTTGATGTAGCCTCATTTTAACTGCGCAATGCAAGCAGTATTATCTTCGAATATTACTGTTGGGTCATCTTTGGCTGTTGGGAGTCCACATGATTCTTGAATATGTTGTGTCATAGATCTCAACCACACACACTCCCGACTTGCTTCATGCATTGCAATGATCTCAGAGTGATTTGAAGACGTCGCTGTTAAGGATTGCTTCACCGACTTCCATGATATAGCAGTGTCTCCTCGTGTAAACACATAACCTGTCTGGGATTTAGCTTTATGTGGATCAGAAAGATATCATGCATCTGCATATCCGACTAAAGGAGACTTTGATTTTGTCGAATAAAATAATCCCATATCAATTGTACCCCGAAGGTAACGAAATACGTGTTTTACACCATTCCAATGTCTTCGGGTTGGACATGAGTTATATCTCGCTAAAAGATTAACAGAAAATGATATATCTGGGCGAGTACAATTTGCGAGATATGACAGTGCACCAATGGCACTTAGATATGGTACTTCTGGACCAACGATTTCTTCTCCATTTTCAGGTGGTCGAAAAGGATCTTTGTTAGCATCAAGTGATCGAACATACATGGGTGATGCTAATGGGTGTGCCTTGTCCATGTAAAAGCGCTTTAATATTTTTTCAGTATATGATGATTGATGAACAAATATTCCCTCTTGCAAATGTTCAATTTGCAATCCGAGACAAAATTTTGTCTTTCCTAAATCTTTCATCTCAAACTCATTTTTCAAGTAATTGGCAGTTTTAGTAAGCTCTTCTGGAGTGCCAATAAGATTTAGATCATCAACATATACTGCCACAATTGCAAAACCCTCATCTGTTCTTTTTATAAAAGCGCATGGACAAATAGCATTATTTGTGTATCCTTCTTTTAACAAATATTCACTAAGACGATTGTACCACATGCGACCAGATTGCTTTAATCCATATAAGGATTTATGCAGTTTTATTGATAACATAGCCTTGGGTGCTTCACCATTTTCTTTCGATAGTTGGAATCCTTCAGGCACTTTCATATATATATCACTATCAAGTGAACCATAAAGATAAGCAGTTACAACATCCATAAGTCGCATATCAAGAGTTTCTGATACTGCTAAACTGATTAGGAATCGAAAAGTAGTGGCATCCATCACAGGTGAATATGTTTCCTCATAGTCAATTCCAGGTCTCTGCGAGAAACCTTGGGCTACGAGTCGGGCCTTGTATCTTACAATTTCACCATTTTCATTCCTCTTTCGTACAAAAACCCATCTGTATCCTACTGGGATTACATTTTCAGGTGTTCGTACTACAGGTCCAAACACTTTATGTTTTTCTAGTGAGTCTAATTCAGTTTGTATGGCCTTCTTCCATTTTGGCCAATCATCTCTTTGTTGACAATCCTTAACGGATTGTGGTTCTGGGTCTTCATCATGTATGATGTCAAGGGCGACATTTAGGGCAAAGACAGTGTCAACAATCGTATTATTTCGATCCCACAATTTTCGAGATGATATATAATTTATTGAAATCTCATTATTTTCATGAGAATTTGATTCTTCAGGAATAATATTATCCAAGTTTGGTTCATTGATCTCTCTTACTATATCATCCAAGATTTCTTCTTCGGGAGCTTTTGAATTTTCTTTCTCTTGTACCTTTCTTTTTCGAGGTACAATATCC
Organism: Primulina eburnea; assembly: GCF_022965805.1. NCBI lineage: Eukaryota > Viridiplantae > Streptophyta > Magnoliopsida > Lamiales > Gesneriaceae > Primulina > Primulina eburnea. The sequence goes on from NC_133113.1 coordinate 3,448,131, forward strand.
TTTGAACCAATTGGTCGACCACGCTTCTGGCGTATTTTAGATTCATTTGCAGGTTGAATAATAGCTGGTCCTACGGGGACATCAATTTTGACAGAGGTATTCTCTGCATGTATATGTGACTTTGTCACATTCTTTGTATTAACAAAAGCATGGGGCAATTGATTTGCAATTCTTTGCAGGTGAATGATTCTTTCAACTTTTTGCTCACATTGATTATTTCGAGGATCATAATGAGATAGTGTTTTCTCATTCCAACAAATCTTGTGTTGTTCTTCGGGACATAACTTTATTTCCCCTAGATTTGGAAATTCCAATTCATCGAAGTGGCAATCTGCAAATCTCGCAGTAAACAAATCTCCTGTTAAAGGTTCCAAAAATCTAATAATAGATGGTGAATCATATCCCACATAAATCCCAAGTCTACGTTGTGGGCCCATTTTGGTTCACTGTGTAGGTGGGAGAGGGACTTGTACTGCACAACCAAATACTCGAAGGTGAGAAACATCAGGCTCTCGACCATAAGCAAGTTGTAAGGGTGAGTATTGGTGATAATTAGTTGGCCTTATACGAATCAATGATGCAGCATGTAATATGGCATGTCCCCACACAGATGATGGAAGTTTGGTTCTCATCAATAATGGTCTAGCAATTAATTGCAAACGCTTAATGAATGACTCTGCTAAGCCATTTTGTGTATGGACATGAGCAACCGAATGCTCAACTGAAATCCCTATTGACATACAATAGTCATTAAATGTCTGCGATTTAAATTCAGCAGCATTATCAAGACGAATTGTCTTGATTGAGTGATCTGGGAATTGAGCTCGTAATTTAATAATTTGCGCAAGTAATCTAGCAAAAGCTATATTTCGAGTTGAAAGTAAACTAACATGTGACCATCTAGTAGACGCATCAATCAATACCATGAAGTATCGAAATGGTCCACATGGTGGGTGTATAGGCCCACAAATATCCCCATGAATTCTCTTCAAGAAGGTTGGGATTTCAACATCAATCTTTGTAGGGGAAGGTCTTATAATTAGTTTGCCTTGTGAACAAGCTACACATGGATAATCATTGTGTAAAAGAATCTTCTGGTTCTTTAGAGGGTGTCCATGTGAGTTAATTATTATTCTGCGCATCATTGTTGCCCCAGGGTGACCAAGTCGATCATGCCATAATTTGAAGCTCTGTTGGTCAACAAACTTCTGGTTTGTGACAATGTTTGCTTCGACTGTTTTTATTGTTGTAAAATACATTCCAGAAGAGAGTGCACATAATTTTTCTTTTATCTGCTTCTGGCCAGATATAATAGATGTTATGCAAAGGTATTCGAAATTATTTTCATTTAATGTTTCAATATGGTATCCATTTCGGTGGATGTCTTTAAAGCTAGGCAAATTTCTACTGGATTTGCTTGCATATAGGGCATTTTCAATATATAGGCTTGTATTATTTGGTAAAATAATTTTTGCCTTTCCATCCTTCAATAATTTTTGATGCACCCGATATTGTTGTAACATTATTTTCAGCTAATGTTAACTCCAAAAAAATACCTTTTAATTTGAAGAATGGTATGTGTTGTATCACTATCCACTAAGCATTCATCCTGACATTCCATCGTTAATCTAAAATAAAAATATAATTCAATAAGCTAAATTCAATAAATAATGTGTAAAGCTTTCAAATGAAATATTTTATTGAATAATGAAAACATTTATTAAATAACAAAATAAACCTCCATGACAAATCCTAAACATGAACTGAACATCAAAATAAAAACGAGACCACGATAACCTAATAAACAATAGAAATTCAAAGTAGGAACAAGACCAATGAAAGTAATTACTTATTATTTTCTAACACACCACCACCAATCAAATTATCTATATTTCCATCTGGATCAGCAAAGAAATCAGAGACGTCCAAGTGAGTTATATCAATTGGATCATCATTGTCCACAAAATTTATCTCCATTTTCCTTGATTGATTTTTGGTATAGATCCACAAGATGTTTTGCCGTACGACAGGTACGAGACCAATGCCCTTCCATTCCACATCTATAACATTTTTCTTCATATACTTTGGAACTCTTCTCCTTTGCTTCTTCATTATTGGAATTCCACTGCTGGTGGCTTGTTTTATGTTTCTTTCCATTTTGTTGCTGATAGTATCTTCTTTGGCCACGCCCACGCCCACGCCCACGCCCACGTCCACGTCCACGTCCACTTTCATTGTTATGATTTTTAGTGGAATTAGCATTCACTTCAGGAAATGCAATTTCATATTCTTCAGGAAATGTAGTTCCATTTGCTTCAGGAAATGGTGTGGATCCAGTTGGGCGCATTTGGTGATTTTTCATGAGCAGCTCATTGTTTTGTTCAGCAACTAGTAAGCATGAGATGAGTTCAGAGTACCTTTGAAATCCACGTTCACGATATTGCTGCTGCAGGAGCACGTTTGATGCATGAAAAGTGGAGAATGTTTTTTCTAACATGTCTTGATCAGTGACTTTCTCTCCACAAAGTATCAGTGTGGAACTAGTCTTGAATAATGCAGAGTTATAGTCATTTACGGACTTAAAATCTTGTAACCGTAGGTGCATCCATTCATATCGGGCTCTTGGGAGAATTACAGTTCGTTGATGGTCAAATATTTCTTTTAGATTTTTCCAAAGCTCTCGTGGCTCTTTCACAGTGAGATATTCGACTTTCAACCCATCATTGAGGTGATGACGGAGAAAAATAAGTGCCTTTGCACGGTCCTGCTGGGACATTTCATTTCCTTCTTTTATTGTATCTCCTAAATTCATAGAGATAAGGTGGACCTCGGCATCCAAAATCCATGATAAATAATTTTTTCCAGTCAAGTCAAGTGCTTCAAATTCAAGTTTGGTGATGTTCGCCATTGCAACTTAAAAAAAAGTAAAAATTATATAATTAGAATCATGACATAAATAGAGTAAAATTGCATTACTATTATTGAAAATAAATATTATAACAAATTATGCATGTTACTACTTTTACTATGCAATTTTGAAATTTTGTTATTCTATTTGTTAAACTAACATCGATGCAGGTGTACATTGAGATGTGCTCAATTAATAATTTATGTATCTATTACAAATTGCACTAATTACAAATTGTAGCATTATAAACTAAAGAAAATAAAACTCTTTTACGCACAATTATTCTAAATACGTAAAACAAATATCACAGAATCCTGCCCAACTTCGTAAACAAGCCATATATTTCTTGAAAAGGAAAAAAAAATCCAACACTTTGGACTTAAAGAAATTATAAGAAAATTTATGTCTTAAAAAAAATTTACTCCCACACCTAGAATTTCACAGTTCAAGGATTTCAAATACCAATAATTTGTTTAGATATACAAAATCCAAGTAAATTTCAAATGAACTTTATACAAATTTAAATAATTTCAATAGCATCGGGGATGGATTTAAAATACATAGAAGATGAGATAACTTGAAATCAATCTATTAAATCGTTCTAAGATAAAATCATCAATTCAAAAATCGTTAATCAAAATCAAATTTATCCATTCAAACACAATAAAAAAAATATTTTCGGATCCTCAATCGAAAATCTAAAACTCTTTTTTTTTTATTCTATAATGTCGATTAATTTATCATTTCAAAATGCTTCTAAAATGTTGATACTTTATCTAAGTTGAAACATTAAAATTTTGTACCATAAATTAAAGCCAATTAAATATTTTTTTTTTGGTCCAATTGATATCAAATATAGTATTGTGATTGACTCAAAAATTATCATAAAACTAGTAAATACTAGTATTCACACAAAATTTTAGCGACTAATTAAATCATCAAAATCCAAATAATATAAATCTTAAACAACAATACATTTATAATCAATATTCTTCAAGAATATTGTCGAAACATATGATAGTTATCTAAATTCTTCAGGAATACGATAACATTATATTTTATATCAATATTATTCATAGATATGGATAGATCTTTATGATTTTATATCAAGATTCTTCGGGAATATTGATAAATCTTATTCATTAATATTTTATTCATAGATCTATCAATATCTTCAACATAAAGTCGTGTTGTGCTACTTCAGGAGCATCAACATAAAATTAAAAGTTGTGCTTCTTCAGGAGCATCAATATAAATCTATAATTTGTGCTACTTCGGGAGCATCAATATTAAATCTAAATATTGTGCTTCTTCAAGAGCATTCATACAAGAATAAGAATAAATTATTTATAAATTTTACCTTGAAGAGCGCTCGTGCTGATAACGTGTTGTGAATAGTAGAGAATATAGAGAAGAGAGAATGATTTTTGTGTACTTTATTCATCATTGGAGACCTCTATTTATAGAGTAGATTTACAGAACTTGAATAGGTAACAATATCAATAATCATCTATAATATCTTTCTATAACATTACTCTTATAATTGTTCATTGTGATTTGAATTTTTTTGTTTTCTCGTCTGAAGTGTTGTATTTTAATTGATTTTAAATGTAAAACCCAATAATCCCTTCAAAAGAAATGAGAGCATAACTAAGATATCAAAATTAAGGAAGTTGATCGTCTTGAAGAGATTATGATATAAATAATAGTATACACTTTAAGATATTTATATATCTGAAAATTATGAAATATATTGATGTCTAACTGCAAGGTCTTATCTTATTTTACTTGCAAGTAAATCTAAAAAAGGCCGGAAATATGGTCGACCAAAAAATTCAAAAGATTTTGCACCTTGAAAGACAAAAAGAAAAAAAAAAAGATTGACAATCAATATAAATAATGTTATTCCTGAAAAATAACAAACTTATAAAAAATGAGATTTTAACAAATTATTTTAATTTGTTATTTCAACACTGTGACATCAAAATAAGATGGTTCTTGATAATTATTTTGTTCACATTGTATCTTTTTAAATATAAAAAGTGCCAAAAACTTGTGTGAGACGGTCTCACGGGTCGAATTTGTGAGACGGATATCTTATTTGGATCATCCATGAAAAAGTATAATTTTTTATGCTAAGAGTATTACTTTTTATTGTGAATATGGATAGGGTTGACCCGTCTCACAGATTAATATCCGTGAGACGGTCTCACATGAGACCCACTCATAAAAAGTAATAAATATCTAAAACTTAAGTTTTTAGGGATTGTCAAAAAAGTGATTGACAAATGACATGACTATATGGGCTAATATTAGCCCAAAACATCTCAAAAAGACCCACAATTTGATCAAGAAAAAATATTTTCACTTATCATGAATGTGTTGACTAAACATTAACATACACAAAACAAAAAATCAATTAAATTTTTGAAGTATTGAATAGAAAGAATATATTTTAATTAGTCATAGTACACAATATTTTTCTATATATAGATATGTTACACCATTGATGATTGTACTCTTTTCTTTCATATATGGTTTTTCAACTGAGTTTATCATCAAGATTTTAACGAAGCAACAACGAAGCAACACTTGAGATTCCATGAAGATCCCAAGCAACCATCTTAAAACATAAATAACTATCTAAGGAGGAGTGCAAGATTTTAAATATAGATGATTATAAAAATAGATTTCCGATTAAGATAGATATCTCAAATCTTATTTATCTATAGATTTATATTTTGTAATTGTACCCATTAATGAAAAGAATTCTCATTATGAATGAAATAAGTTTGAGTCATTCTTGAAATTCATTTTACTCTCTTCTCTTCTCTTTAAATTTATAACAATATTATTTAATTGCTCGTATGATTCACTTTAAAGTAGTCATTTTCTCGTATAAAATATACTTCAAAAGGATAAAATTAAAACTACGAGGTAAGTTGTGATCATAGCTACTTTCTAGCAAATGACTTGGTCATATATGGCAAACACAATTCACCCAAACTTAAAAATAATAAATCATGTTGTCAAAATTTACAGGGCAAAAACTTGTGTGAGACGGTCTCACGGGTCGTATTTGTGAGACGGATCTCTTATTTGGGTCACCCATTAAAAGTATTACTTTTTGAGTGAGTCTCATGTGAGACTGTCTCACGGGTCATAATCCGTGAGACGAGTCAACCCTACCCATATTCACAATAGAAAGTAATACTCTTAGCATAAAAAGTAATAATTTTTCATGGGTGATCCAAATAAGAGATCCGTCTCACAAATACGACCCGTGAGACCGTCTCACACAAGTTTTTGCCTTACTTTTTAGGCAAAAACTTGTGTAAGACGGTCTCACGGATCGTATTTGTGAGACGAATCTCTTATTTGGATCACCCATGAAAAAGTATACTTTTTATGCTAAGAGTATTACTTTTTATTGTGCATATGGGTACGGTTGACCCGTCTCACGGATTATGACCCGTGAGACGGTCTCACATGAGACCCACTCTACTTTTTATGCTAAGAGTATTACTTTGTATTGTGAATATGGGTATGGTTGACCCGTCTCACAGATTATGATGCGTGAGACGGTCTCACATGATACCCACTCTCAATATTCAATGCTGTTAGGTATCTGTTCCGAGTTAAATGGACAAAAAATAAAGAAAATTTTATATATAATCTATATCAAATTAAAGAAATTTCAACAATAATTATAGTGAATTTGAAATGCTTACAAGATAACTAGGTATTTTTGAAATTTATTCTTCAAATTCTTGAAAAAATAAAATATATTCGTCCGAATCAAATCCATCGAGCGCGACCAGGATGAAAATAAAATGAGAATATTTATCAAATAAGCTTAAATAGATTAAAAATTAAAATTAGATTATGTATAATTAAGTGAACTTACACCGTTTTTAGGGCTGAACATTCAGTGAAATTTTGTAGAATAAATTTGGCGATCAGTGGTTTGAGGTATGTCCATTTTGGAATAAAATGAATGACAAAATCATGTCCATTTTGATTTGCTGCACATCTACCGTGCACACTTATGTGAGCATCGATGAGATGTCACTCACCTATTGGATGTGATGAAATATAGCAAAATTGCTTATCCAATGGATGAGTGAGATCTGAACGGTGTTCACATAAATATACACGGTAGATGTGCAGAATATATATATATATATATATATATATATATATATATATATATATATATATATATATATATATATATATATTTATATAGATCCAATCTTGGGGAAAGGGTTCACATTTGTGGCAGTGGCATTAAATTAAGCAATAAATTCGAAAAGTCAGATGTTTCAATCAAGATTTGGGACCTAAATTATTTTGGCAAAAACTTGTGTGAGACGGTCTCACGGGTCGTATTTGTGAGACGGATCTCTTATTTGGGTAATCCATGAAAAGGTATTGTTTTTTATGCTAAGAGTACTACTTTTTATTGTGAATATGGGTGAGGTTGACCCGTCTCACAGATTAGTATCCGTGAGACGGTCTCACATGAGACTCACTCAATTCTTTTAGGGAAAGATAAGGGATTGAATGCAATAATTTCGCCAAATTTTCGATGGACTAATTGATATTTTGATGTAAGTTCAAGTTTGAGATCATACATGTTAAAAATAAAAAATAAAAATAAAAAAACAAAGATATTGAAAATTGAAATTACAAACACAAAGGACAAGATATATTTATGTGATGATCAGATGATAAAACTTCATGGATATAACGTTGTCGAATTGATTCATGAATCGAGTTCAAGTCACGAACATGAGCTCAATGTTTATTGGAGTAAGTCTCTTTTGAGACGGTCTCACGAATATTTATTTGTGAAACAGGTCAATCCTACCGATATTCACATTAAAAAGTAATATTTTTTATGGATGACTCAAATAAGATATTTGTCTCACAAAATATGATATGTGAGACTGTTTCACACAAGTTTTTGTCTTTTGGATTGAGTTTCGACTTTTATGTGATAATATAATATAATATAATATAATCGAATATTATTATTATTTTCGGAATCAAGAAATTATATCGATGACAAAACATAAATAAACAAGATCTCAATATTATGTGGTGCAATTCATATTGTGAGGTCAATAATTGCAACGTGGTCTGTTTCTGACCGTTGGATCGAATTTTGGCATGGCCATATTAACACTTCCACTGGTTGGTTGATATTAAATAAATAAATAAACAGTTTAATTTAAATAAGTGAGCTATTGTGAGCTAACATTTCCCGGACGACTCAACTACTCTTTGCAACTGGTTGATAATAAATAATTAAGACAAAAATTTGTGTGAGACGGTTTCATGGGTCGTATTTGTGAGACGGACATCTTATTTGAGTCATACATGTAAAATTATTACTTTTTATTGTGAATATGGGTAGGGTTGACACGTCTTACAGATTAGACTCGTGCGACGATCTCACATAAGACTCACTCTAGAAATTAATATTATTATGGTAGAAATTATCATCTAAATTTAAATACTAAAATTGGTCAGATAAAAAAAAATTTAAAAAAAATAAATCATTGACTTACTTAGTAGAAAATAAATTTAATTATTTTATCATATCTTCACGTCTTTACCATCATCATCTGCATTATTATGATTATTACCTATACTATAGTCTATATGACATTTGAACCACGCAAAAATTTTCCATGGTCTAATTTTTAGATTTCCCAGAATACCCCTCTTAGATTTTTTTTTAAAAAAAAATCCCAAATTTTTAAAACTTATTAAAAATAAAAAAATTAATTTTACTTTCGAATATTTTAATATGAGTATTTATTAAAAGAATGATCGAACATGCACAACTAGTTATTATTATGGGCAAAAACTTACGTGAGACGATCTCACAGGTATTATTTGTGAGACGGATCTCTTATTTGGGTCACCCATAAAAGAGTATTATTTTTTATGTTAAGAGTACTATTTTTTATTGTGAATATGAGTATTGTTGACCCGTCTCACAGATTATGATCCATGAGACGGTCTCACATGAGACTCACTCATTATTATATTAGTAGAACCTTTTGAAAATAGAAGAAAGAAAAATATAGAAAGATTTATTCATCAAACTATTTTAGACAAATTCAAGTGTTCATTAATCCGTTTTTACACAACCACTTCTGACACACACGCATACCTCTTATATGTTTTCATGTTGTCAATTTGACCAAAATATTTGTGTATCAGCTCGATTTTTTTCATATTCTATATTTAAATTTATCCTATATTATAAATTTAAATTAAAAATAATTCATTGATGTTTAACCCAACCTTAAAATACTTTTAAGAAGTTTCACCCGGATCCTTACAGCTTGTTGGGATACTTAAAATTTTGGATTTGGATTTGGAATTAGAATTGGATTTGAAAATTCATGGATTTGAACTTTCATCTTGTGTTTAGATTGAAATTTAAAAATTCTATTTAGAATTCATTTTTTATTTGGAAAAACAAGATTTGAATTGGAAAATTAAATTATTATTGAATAAAGAATTGTTTAATATTGATGACAACTATAAGAATAGATATCAAAAATCAAATATGCAAAATAAAAAATAAATAAAATTGTCATTTAATCTAATAATTACGTAAAAAGATGGTATAAGGATAATAAATAAAAAAATTGATTGTTTTTAGTTTTATTCAAATCCAAGCCAAATCACATCGAATCTGACCAGTTTTGAGAATGTTTGTTTATACACAATGAAATCCAGTAAAATCTCTTAAAATCTAAATCTATTTTTAAAATCCAACTAACCAAACGATTAAAATCAAGATTTACAAATACAAACCTCCTCGAATCCTTCCAAATCATTACTTCCAAACATAGGGTTAGACTAACTTCCAAACATAGGGTTAATTTTGGAAAGGTTTGTTTATACACAATGAAATCCAATAAAATCCCTTAAAATCCAATTCCACTTTTAAAATCCAACTAACCAAACGATTAAAATCAAGATTTACAAACTCAAATCTCCTCAAATCCTTCCAAACATAGGGTCAGACTAACTTCCAAATCATAAAAAAAAAAAAAACAATAAATTGTAATTATATATTTCTAAAATAATAAGAACATTGATTGATGAGACAGAAATTGATATTTATACATAAACTCCAGTTCCCCGACACACAAGATTCATAAAAAAGAGACATGTTGGCGTATAAGACCAAGAGAGATGACGCTGATTTTGAGAAGTTGACAATTTATCAGTCATTTTTTATAATTTTTTAAATTTTTTTATAGAAATAAAACTAAGGCTAAAATTAATTCATGTTCATTTATTTAAGTCAAGAGCCTAGCAAAATGGTGGTTGATGACTTCAAATTAATGCCCTTCATTTTTTCCTCCAAATTTGTGGATATAACTTTTGGGAACGTCAACTTGAATTTATTTTATTTAATTTTAGTATATGCAACTATACTCGTGTTCCCTATTATTTCGTTTATCTAAAATTACCTATGTACGCTTTTATTTTTTTTATTCGTAAGTTTATTTTACATCTCGAACGACCATGATCGGAATCGTTTCTCCCAAATAAATTTGAACAAAACAATTTCAAAGAATTTGTTGTGGAAGAAAAAGCGTGAGGAGGTTAATGTCGAAGATGAAATCTTTCGACGCTCAAGTCAATATAAAAATGGAGAAGAAAAATGAGTCGGGGTATTTTTTTTAAAAAAAAATTTAAATTCGTACGTTAATGAAGTGTCATGATCTTTATTTTAAATGAAGATGCTTAAAAAAATAGAATTTTTATTTAACCAGATCCATATTCATCTCGATAATAGCAAAAATATATATATATATATATATAATAGTACAGTTATGTGACCAATTAATTATAAATCGGAGGACCGAAAATTAATTGATAATTGAAATTCAGACAGCCAACCAATCTGCGGTCATTATATCATTAAAATGGAGAACACATCTATAAATATTGGGCATCATTTTTTGCTTCAGGTTTCAGCCATCGTGATTCCCTGCAGTAATTAACATGGATTAAATTTTAAAATAAAACATAATTTTTAAAATAAATAATTTTTGTGTAAAAAAATGTCAAATAAATTTTTTAATCAAAATGAAATTAATGTTTTGAGTTTTTATTTTATCATATTTTATTTTTTAAAAAATAATATGATAGAGAATTAAATATCATATTTCATTTTTAAAAAATAATAATATGAGGGAATTAAATATTTTGGGAGAAAAATAGCGTGGATATAAAAAAATAGTTTGTAGACTTTTGTGTGTTTAAAAGTCTATATGTATTCAATTTAGACTTTATATACTCTATAAAAATTTAATGATATTAAAAATAAACTTTATAGAGTTTTTGAAAGTCGTGAATCTTCAATCTTGACTTTTAAAAATTCCACGAGTTTATAAGTACTTAAAATATCAATAAACTTACGGATGAACTCTGTAACGAAATGGCAATCAGGGATACGAAATGGCAACCCCTCTCAAACTTACGGATGAACTCTGTAACGGTCATGTCTCCCTGCCTCAGGGTCATGAACTCCCTGGTCAACCTGGAACGCACCTCGTCAGTAAAATATTTGGAGTAGAATACCTCTGTAAAGCGCGTCTAACTCAGAGTAGCCACATTCAAGGCTACAGATGCTCCTTCCCACCATAAGCGGGCGTCTCCTCCAAACAGATAGGTCGCACAACGAACTCTGTCCTCATCTCCAAGCCCCATGAACTCGAAGATAACCTCAAAGGACTTAATCCAGCCCTCGACAATCATGGGATATGTCGTCCCTGAGAACTCCTTCGGTCTCATATTCATGAACCGCTCATAGGTAGCCTCAGGGCACGTCTGCCTGCCTACCCCAGCATTGTTCCCCGCAAACTGTGCGAAGAACTGAGTCATTCCGGCTAGCATCTGGGCGTTCATGTCCGGTGGAGGGGTGGTGGTAAATCTCTCTCCTGCCTACGATCCTCACCGTCCTCATGACGATGTTCATCATCCCTCACGCGCTCAGAAATGCGTCTAGGAGACATACTGTTCCATACATAACCCATACGTAACTAACATGCATAATTTCTATTATTTCTTTAATTTTAAATAAATGATGCATAATCATAATCTTGAAAATAAATTATTTCATGAAAAAATGCTGTTAAAATATTTCATGCTTTAAACGAAATGCGTAAACGTAAAACTTACAGACCGAAGACGTGACTTCATGAGCTTCTCGAGATCAGTAGTAGTACAACACTTTACAAGAACATAGGCTCTGATACCAACTGTAGAGGCCCGTATTTCGTATTTGTAAATTTGCGGAATTATTTAAAAATTTTATTTTTAAATAAATAACATGTCTCATTCATAAAATAAACTGATAAAAAGATTTAATGTTTTAATATAACAGCGGAAGCAAGTATTGTTTTCAAACCACAACTTAAAAATAATTCTTCAAAGTAAAAACTGAGTTGGAGCATAAATAGTAAATGATAAAAATGAGGTCCTCGGGTTCCTACTACTGCCGACCCAAGCTAGCTCACTGGTCCCCGCCCTCAGTCCCGACCTCATCAGTACCTACAACAATCAAGTCTAGTGAGTCTAAAGACTCGGCATGCATATATCGTGAATAACAAGTAAATATATCATAAAATTTCGCGTAACATAAAAATATCGTATTGTAAAGCGTAAGGTGAAAATCTTGTCATGGATAATTATAAATACGTGCATATCTGAAAAGCATACGTAAAAACTTTGCTTGATGGAGCTCTTTCATAACATATCATATCGTAATTTTTGGTAGAGATAATGTTTTACGCAAGTGGCCCATAACATAACATAAATTGTCTGATCAGACTAAACCACAGTATACTAGGTGATAGAGATCACCACAGCCCTTGGACTGGATGTCCGTACGCATATATAAACATAAACCGGTCGTAAGTCACCGGGTGAAACAATCCCATAAGCGTAAGTTGGCCACAAGACATATCGCATATATCTCAAAAATAAACATTTTATATATTATGTACGTAGTATAATTAAAATCATGTTTTTACCAAATAAGTTGGATCGTTCCCAGGCTCGCTGCGACGTAATTCTAACATGAGGACATGCAAATAAACTTAACATAACCGACACTTCATAACGAACTAAAAACGAGACAATTACGCCTAACAAACTTAGTATTCAACAATGATTTCGTACTAACTCAAACCAACATCGAACTATCGTTTAGTCATGATTAAAATATACCTAAAATGATGGAAAATAAATCTCTAGGGCTGTAGTACACGAAAAATGGGAATGGAGGCCAAAATCATGAAACGCTCTTTCGAGAGTCACTTTGGCATATTACACCGTAAATTCTCGTACGACTTCTAAACTTAACCAAATCATGAACGGCCAAAAACATGACCTTTCTAACTCATTGAGGTACTGTTCAGTTCAAGGCCATAGGTTAAAAGCCAACCAAGAACTTGTATATGACCTCTGAACCGATGACAAAGTTGCTGTCAAATTACAATCGCGGCACTTGTGCTTGCATCGCTTCGTTTGCGAGGCTATTGGCCATTGGGTCTTGAACCACCGATCAGAGCCTCTTCCCAACATCCTAAGGTGCGGTTTGAATCATGGCTAAGGGCCCTAGGCCAACCACAATCCAAGAAAACACCAAAGACAATCCAAAGCTTCACCCGAGAACACATACTGCACGCGTGGGGTGTTGCTTTGATTTTACTGTCATTTTCAATCCAGTGGCCATATGATCGACCATGGCATGATCTAGACATCACGAGGTATTGTGTGAACCATGGCTAAGGGCCAGGAGCCAACCAAGATCCACCCCGAACTAGTTCAACTGACTAGTTCGGAGCATCAGTCAGAATATTTCAGTTGAAGATCAAGACAAACTCTTTCTAGGGGATTCCAGCTATGCACAAAGGAACAAAGCAATCAGTCTAGAGAGAACTCTTCACAGTCACATCAGCTTAGTTTAGAAGTTTATTTCCCTCTGTATGTGAGAACATCCTTGTTCAGTTCTCACACACAAACACTCTCACCACCTCCCGAATATAGCCTTGCACAAAAACGTTAAAGTTGTCAATGTAGTCTTTGACACATAGACGTTAAAGAAGTGTTGGCTGGAAGGTGCTGCCTTCAGTCTATGCTAGGAGTTCAGTTAAGCAGTGGGTAAGTCCTAAGCTTGGTGGGTTTGTAAAAAAAAATGTTTTATAAATCAAAGTCTTCTAGTGTATCCTACCCGAGGTGGTAGAAGAGGTGATGTAGGAGCAGTTGAAGTCTCCGAACATCCATAAACATATTTTGCGTATATAATTGATTAACTGTTGTTTTCAAACTGTTTGCATCAGCAAGAGTATCCGTCAGTTCAGTTGTCACTATAACTGAACTGGTGAATGCAAAAATTGATCTACCCCTTTTCAGTTATTCAGTTTACATAAGTTAAATCGTTTTCAAATATAACAGCTTTCTTCACGAAAGATTACTTCGAGTATTTTCCGCTTGGTCTTAAAACCAAACTTGATTTAATTCATCAGTATTATAATTCTTAGAATACGAGCTATTGCAGCTCATTGGAAAATGTAGTGTTTGAAGCATCTTCTTGAAGGTGCTAGCACACGATCCTTCAATTGGTATCAAAGCTAAATGTTCTAAGAAGAAAATTTGAAGAAAACTATGTTTTAAATTATTTTACTTTAAAATAGTTTCAAATTCTATTTAAAAGTATTTGATACAATTTTCATAATTATTTGAAAATGTTTATATATCACTCTTTAGCAAAGAGTTGAGAGGATTGATACTGCAACTAACATTGTCGCCACTTCTCTATACTCTTAGCTTCAAGGTTTAATCAGCCTGCAGGGTAATGAGTTTCATCTGCCAAGATGCACAGCTAAATTGTCCAATAAAAAATATTTGAGTTGCGAGCCAACCAGTTCAGCTGACATACAAAGAAAGCTTAGCCATGCTGGGATGTTGGATGATTAAAGTGGAAGTTAATCATCAATAATATTTCGCCGCTTCATTGATATATCAGATCAATGCGGGTCAGCATCAATTGAGTTAATTTGAGTCTGCTCGACCTAGTAGCCTGCAAAGAAGTCAAGTTCAAGGCAGTTTAACTTGTTTCTCTAGCAAATTGAACTCACAACCAGCCAGCTGTTCAAATTATAAAGACAACCAGTTGCTGAATTATCCAGTTTTGTCATACACAAGCTGAATAATAACCGATGTTATTTAAAAAGCTATTGTAGTAGCAATTTTTTTTTTCAACTGATATATTGAAATGTAAAACTCAATAAAAAAAAAACATCATGTTTATCCAGTTGAGTTTCAGTGTTACTATATTGTTATATTTAGACTTCTTGCCTACATTATTTGAATGATTGAAATTTGCCAACTAAGCATATATAATTATGTTTTTCAAAGGGATTTCCATTCAGTTTTGGAGGGAGAGTTTTTCTTCTACCCTCTATTCTGATATGTGTTTTTCAAACTGTCTTTTATTCAGTTTTGGAGGGGGATTTTTTCGTTTACCCTCTATCCTTAAATTGTTTTCAAAAACTTCTTTAAATTAAGTTCTTGAGGGGGAGCTTTCAACGATGTTTGAATGTACTAACCATATAACTGAATATATTGTGCTTAACTGCTTAAGTTTTGTAATCATAAAAAACGGAGAGATTATTGGAACTTTTCAAGTTCGCAATTATGATTTTGATGCTTACTAATAATAAACCTTAGTGTGCAGAAGCTATAATAAGTTACGAGCTGTTTACATCGCAAACTGAAGACTCGCCTGATCGCACAAACTAAATCTGTCTAACTGTTACGTCAATTAAGCAGTTCAGTTGATTGTCCAGTTGATAGGTGGTTCAGCAGGAGAACCTCAGAAGCCTGGCTAATCGAAGAAGTGTTCAACTGATGAAGAGCTTAGATGACCAGTCCAACTGAACGAGAGTGAAATCAGTTCAACTGACGAGTCAACTGATTTCACCAGCCCAACTGAAGATCAGTTCCGCTGACTAGTTCGGAGCATCAGTCAGAATCTTTCAGTTGAAGATCAAGACAAACTCTTTCTAGTGGATTCCAGCTATGCACAAAAGATGCTAAACATTTGTCCAGTCAAAGGACAATAATGGACGTCGCATCAGAGCATTAAAGACAAAACGTTTCAGAGGGGCAGTCAGAAATTCGAGACACAAAGTCCAAGGAAAAAATTCAAAATGCAACGGATACAATTCATAAGTCTCAGTGTACGATCTAACTTCGCGCCTATAAAATGGAAGATGAAGATCAGTGAAGACTTAAGTAAGTGAGAGACCAACAACAACTTTCAAGAGAGTGTGAAAGAACACTCATATTGCACATCGGCTTTGAGAAGAAATCAGCTCAGAGAGAATTCTTCACAGTCACATCAGCTTAGTTTAGAATTTTATTTCCATCTGTGTGAGAACATCCTTGTTCAGTTCTCATACACAAACACTCTCACAACCACCAAATACAGTCTTGCACAAAGACGTTAAAGTTGTGTATTTAGTCTTTGACACATAGACATTAATGAAGTGTCGGCTGGAAGGTGATGGCACCAGTCTTTTCTAGGAGTTCAGTTAGGCAGTTGGTAAGTCCTAAGCTGGCGGGTTTGTACAAAGAGTTGTATAAATCAAAGTTTTCTAGTGGATCCTACCCGAGGTGGTAGAAGAGGTGACGTAGGAGCAGTTGAAGTCTCCGAACATCCATAAACATATCTTGTGTATTAAACTGTTTGCATCAGCAAGAGTATCCGACAGTTCAGTTGTCCCCATAACTGAACTGATGAATGCAAAAACTGGTCTACCCCTTTTCAATTATCCAGTTTACATAAGTTAAATCGTTTTCAATATAACAGCTTTCTTCACGAAAGATTACTTCGAGTATTTTCCTCTTGGTATTAAAACCAAACTCGATTTAATTCATCGGTATTAACATTTTTAGAACACGAGTTATTGCAGCTCATTGTAGAATGTAGTGTTTGAAGCATCTTTGAAGGTTATAGCACACGATCCTTCAAATTGTTTGTGAAAGTTCGAAAAATAAAACCCTTCTATGTCTCTCTTTTTTCTGTTTCAGAATATTTTTACTAAAAACTTTGATTTTTAGAACTCTTGTAAACTCCCAATGATCATTAGTGTCAGGCCCCGAGATCGAGGCGTATAGACACCGACGTTGTTTAACAATCACACTATTATAAACAACAAGCATTGTAGGACAAATCTTGTTAGCACCAGTCTATATTATAAATTATATAAATGTCTGTGCAATGACATTAAAACTTAAACAAAATGCAAAAAGTAAAATATGAAAACATAAATAAAAACGGAATAACTAGATTGGTTTTGATTGAATTGGATTCTTCACTATCCCAAAAAAATATTATTTTTTCTTTACATTTGTTCCTCGTTCTTATCTAGGCTAATGTAAAGGATGAGTATTTTGTGAAATACATGATAAATGGGGTCGATCGAATAAAAAACAATATATACATATATATATATATATATACATATATATATATATATATATATATATATTATATACACATTAAAAATTTACAAGCATGACATAATCATAACATGAACTTGAACATACTCTTATATATTAAAAACAATAACGTTGAAATTCATCTCATAAACAATGGTGTTGTTGATGAGTCCCCTATATATAATTCCTCTAATGGATGATGTCATATATTAGTTATTATTACACATCGCATCAGGATCACAAACTTATAAATTTCGAGAAATTTTCTTTTTACTATTTTTAGTTTGAATCATAACAGTGCTCATAAACTTCAATATATGCTTGTGACACAAAGGAACATGCTTGATCATGTATTGAAAATTTGCAAAGAGATTGGCTCAAATATGGTTAGAACTTCACTCAAATTTGGACAAAGCTTGGACAAAACTTCCACTCAATACTCTGACAACACTTTAGCTCAAAAATGATACAAAACTTCGTCCCTCCATTGGAAGTTGTCGCTCGAAAATATTAAGCTTGTGGAGTGATTGTGTTGTTCTTTCTTCTTGTCTTTGAGCCACTATTTATAGGCCAAGAATATGAGGTGAAGGGCTGTCACTTAAAGGCCACTAAAAATCTTTTAAGCATCATGATATCACCTCAATGTGGTTGTTTCAATCCATTCCTATTTAGATGATTGTGTCCCTTGGAATTTTCGAATTCTTGTGCTTAATTGTGCCATAATGTTTTAGGTCTTCACATCCTTTAACCCCCTGATTCGATGATTATCTCCAATGTATCAATATGGATCTTTTCAGTATGCTTATATCATTGCTCACATCGCTCTTTGAGAAGCTTTTTAGGGGATTACTTATCTCAGAATTTCCTCAAGTTAAGCACACGCTTAACTTAGAAGTTTTTAAGTGATAAGATCCTGAAAAGAAGATACATCTTGTTGATATTAGCAATACCTATCAAATCTTTTTAAGCCTTTCATTACTATACAGGGTATCACAATCATCCCTCTTTCAGAACGTTACGTCCTCGTCACGACCTTGCACAATCTCTCTCTCATTCTGGTGTGGGATCAATTAATTAATGTTTTCTTTCGCCTAGAAGTCTATATGGAGTCACTCATTATTCGTACAACTTCTTGACACCGGCGATCACTCCCTGCTCTTTTCACCCACATACATCAAATATCTATTAGCTTCCCATATTCGATGACTATCCTCACTATATCAACACAAGTATTTTCAGCATACTTATATCTTCACTCACACGTTCTTTGAGAAATTTCACAAGGGGTCACTCGTTCCGAAATTTTCACAATTCAAGCACGCTTAACTTTGAAATTTGTAAGTGATGAGATCACGTAAAGAAGGATTGCACTTTGTTCATATGAGTAATACAAATTAAATATTTTTGAGCCTTTCATTTTGATACAGGATATCATAAGCAGAACTTATACACTGCCTACTGAAACTCTTAGCAACAACTTCTCACAACTTAAAATTAATTCTGAACATAAAGACTTTTCTATCAGTTACAAAACTCACAAAATATACAATATACACTATAAAATAATTGTGAGTAAATGTTCCACATTGATGATCTCTGAAAAGATCTGACATATCTCTTAAGTGTGTGTTATAATATTTTCAACAAAACTTTGAATCTTCGAAAGAATAAACAACATATTGTAAATTGTTCGAGTGTCTAGATAGTTAATTGAATCTTGAGATGACTTTTTATAGATGAAGTTCTGCGTTTAGATTTGAGCGACTATGAATTAGTTGTACCAAGATCATCACCAAAATATTACTGGATGTCACATGTAATAATTCTTTTTCCAAATATGCTATGCAACAATAAATTCCTATGACACTGGTATTCAACGACCAAAATGTTTTTATTTGTATTATCTCATCATTCACTTATTATCAGATTTTCTAATTGAATGTCTTCATCAGTTAAGAAAACAAATATAATAATCTAAGTGGCCGAAATTATAATTCAGCGGACATTAAAATTATGTGATGACTCTGCGAATCTTGTTTCTCAAAGTTCGGTAGACCTTAATCAGTTTTTTCTAAAAACAAGCCAGAGACCAAATAAATAACTGGACTGGTGAAATTGTTTGTTGCTGAGTTTTATTGCTTCCGAATTGTTAATTATCTTATAACACATTACTAAAATTTATAAATATTTTTAACACAAAAAATAATATATTTAAAGCAATTAAAAATAGTCAACCATCAACTTTATCGCTCAGCATCCCTATGTTACAAGAACTTGAATTGAATGTAATAATTTATTTCTACCTAACCTTAGCTTATAGAACTCGACCCTAAACCATAGGCACGTGTGTGTGTGTATATATATAGACAAATCATCATTTCCCACCACCAAAATAAGGCCAAGATCGATCAATATGAAGCCTCACGCCGTAGTTATACCATATCCAGCACAAGGCCACATCGCCCCTGTCCTAAAACTAGCCAAACTGCTGCACCACAGGGGCTTCTTCATCACCTTTGTCAACACCGAATTCAACCACAACCGTCTCGTTCGAGCTCGAGGGCCCGAATCCGTCGCGGGTCTCGAAGATTTCCAGTTCAGAACGATCCCCGATGGGCTCCCACATTCCGACAAGGACGCGACACAAGACATACCGCAGCTCTGTGATTCACTTAGGAGAAATGGTTTGCCCCCGTTCTTGGAACTCGTCAAGAATCTTGACGAGTCGCCCGATTGCCCGAAGGTGAGCTGCATAGTGTCGGATGGGGTGATGAGCTTCACTCTCGATGCAGCGGAGCAGCTCGGGATTCCTGAGGTTGTGTTCTTTACTACTAGCGCTTGTGGCTTCATGGGGTACTGTTACTATGGTGAACTCGTGGAAAGAGGAATGTTTCCTCTTAAAGGTAAATCAGATTTAGATATCTTAAGCGTATATTACGCATTCTTTTTCTTGATGGGTCTCTGCCCTTTTTGGTGCATGAACTGGAAGTTTTTTTAGTTAGGCCAGATCTAAAGGTCAGTTGATATTCATGCAACTAATGGATATCTTGAAACCAAGCTACAACTGGTAAGATTAATATTAGTTTCTTGGTGTTGCAGATGAAAGTTACTTGACTAATGGATATCTGGAAACCAAGCTAGATTGGGTGCCGGGGATGAAGGATATCAGACTGAGAGACTTTCCAAGCTTCATCCGATCTACTGATCCCAATGAAATTATGGTTCATTACAATATTTTGCAGACGAAAAACGCCTCCCGGGCCAAGGCAGTGATAATCAACACCTACGACGAATTGGAGAAGGAAGTGCTGCTCGCCATCGGGCAGAAATTTGATCGTGTCTGCACCATAGGTCCACTCCAATTGCTGGAACGGGCCGTCGAAAGGCCGGAGGTTAAGTCCATCGGCTCGAGTTTGTGGAAAGTAGACGACAAGTGTATCAAATGGCTCGACCAGAGAGCAC
This sequence comes from Primulina eburnea, assembly GCF_022965805.1. Taxonomy (NCBI): domain Eukaryota; kingdom Viridiplantae; phylum Streptophyta; class Magnoliopsida; order Lamiales; family Gesneriaceae; genus Primulina; species Primulina eburnea. The sequence goes on from NC_133113.1 coordinate 3,469,054, forward strand.
CGAATTCCGTGCTGTACGTGAATTTCGGCAGCATCACGGTCTTGTCCCCTGCACAACTGCTGGAGTTCGCGTGGGGTCTTGCGAATAGTGATCAGCAGTTTCTATGGATCATTAGGCCGGATTTGGTTAGTGGGGATAAGGCCATTCTCCCCGAGGAGTACTCGAAAGAGGTTAAAGACCGTGCCATGATGGTGGGGTGGTGTTCCCAAGAACAAGTGTTGGCTCACCCTTCGGTGGGCGGATTCTTGACGCATTCGGGATGGAACTCGACCATCGAATGCATATCGGAAGGCGTACCGATGATCTGTTGGCCGTTTTTCGCGGAGCAGCAGACGAATTGCCGATACGCGTGCACGGAATGGGAGATCGGATTGGAGATCGAGGGGGATGTCGAGAGGGAGAAGGTGGCGAATTTGGTGAAAGTCTTGATGGAAGGGGAGAAAGGGAAGGAGATGAGGAAAAAGGCTTTGGAGTGGAAGGATAAAGCGCAGTTGGCTGCTAAGCCTGGTGGCTCTTCTTACCATAATTTCGAGGTTTTGGTCAATGAGATTCTTCTCAAAAATTAGTACCAAATCTGAAAAAACGAAACATTCGAGGGAAACTAGCCGTTTAATATTTGGGTTTACTACTTTTTTTCTTACATGGTTTACATATGAATTTTTCTTCGATTTCAATGTGATGTAACATATTAAAAAAAAAAGCCCAGCATTTTAAATTTCGTGTGGAATAAATTCCTGGTTTTGTTATGTAAAATCTTATTTGACCCATTTTTTAGATGTTGGAGTTTTGGAATTTAGGACAATATCTAAGCTTTTCTTTCCGTCTCTTTTGAATAATGATGATAGTAAGCTATACGACTTTAATTTCGTGCCTTAACTAGTTTGTTTTCCTAGAAAATTAGAGGGTGAAGGTGAGATCAAACAAATCCCTACCCATTGATTCCTAACTGAGGGGAGGATTGGAGAAAGATCCCTCAAAAAATTCGATTAGAAGAGTTTTGACCAAACTCGTAAACATCTTTTCAAAAGATGTGAGAATAACATTTTTAATTAGTGATCTAAATGAGTTGAGAATAACCAAACTCTTGAATGTTTGAACTTGATTCGTTTATAATCGAGATTAACTCGAGTTTTAGCTTTATTTAATGAATATATTCATGGCTCAACGAACCGAGAATTGTAAAACTTAGAGCTTCTTTTATTTATCTTAACGAGCCTCATTAAACAAGCTTTTATCGAATCGAGTTTCAAATAACTCACAAACGATTTGATTCATTTTCTTCCATACTTTTAATCAAAATGAAGATATGTCTCAATCCATATGCGCACAAATTCGTTTTCTCAGCAAAATTGGAGACCTTTTGAATAGAAATCATTGGCCGCATATACTTAGAAAAAGACAAAATATGAGGAATTTGAATTCATATATCTTGTTTATTAGGAGAGATTTATGACCATACACAACTAGGGATATAGGTAGAACGACCATCAATTTTATGAAGCCGTTAAGGTTATTTATTAATGTGACACATTTTTCTTTTCAAATTTTCGCCTTACTAAAGCAAAATTACAATTTTAATCATGTAAATTAAGATAAGTTTTGGGTTTTAGTCATGTAACTTATCAATGTTTGATTTTCATCCAATAACTTGAATTTTTTGTTTTGGTCTTCATTTTGGTCAAAAGACATTTGTTGTTCTTCTACCCAACTCTTGTAGCGAGAATAAACACATATTACACACATTAAAATAAAGAAAAACAAAAACAAATGGAAGAATTAAAAGAAAACCACACTTATTATTTCAAAATGGGAGGAAAAAAAACTCATCGTTTCCTTTTATTTTTCTTTAGATAAGTTTTAATGTCTATAATATATATTTTATTCTCGCTATATGAGCTATGTAGAAGAATATCAATGTCAAATAAGCAATATTTGATAGATACAGTAGCTTCTGGCGAGAAAATGACCAAAAAAAATCTAAACCATTGAATGAAAACAAAAAATTGACAAACTATATGATTAAAACTCAAAACGACTCAATTTACATCACTAAAATTACAATTATCACCTATATTAATCATAAACGTCTATTTTCTTTAGTTAGAGCTATAGCCTATAGTAATTATTAAAGATAAATGTTGATTAATGATTTGCTAAATAATTTCTTAGAGGGAACCAATTAAAATTTGACACTATGAGTACCTAAATGTTTCTTAAAAAATCATTTAAAAGGGATTATTAATATTTTTATGGTAAAAAATTATTATTATTTTGAGTTCCTTGAATCTTTTATATCATTAAATAAATCAAGTCAAACTGAGGTGTAGAGGAGAATAAGTAATTTTTTCATATTAAATAATAGAAAAACTAAATGTTTTTTTATTTAAAAATTGATATTTTCCAACGGTGCAAACACATATACAAAAAAAATGGGTTGGTGGTGTCACAAACCTACCTAACCGTGTGGCGTGGACCTTTTCTTCTTACGGGGGTTAGGTAAGGAGGCAGCTTTGGCAAATCTCCAACGACCCTTCAACTTTGGCAAGCCTAGGGTAGTCAACCAAATAAATACAGTATCTTCACTTTAGTGTGTTGGGCAAATTGTACATTATATGTCGTTACAAAAAATTTGATGTGTATACCAATATGGAAAAATAATAATTTAGATCGGAAGTATCGTGCACGTGTTGCATGTTTGTATAGTTGCATTTATAAATTTGTAGCTCGAAAAATTATTGTTTTTGCAATTTCCAGTTGATTTATATCACAAGGAGTTGTTCTTGATAGTTCAATTGTAAATTGTGTATTATGAATTTGTAATTTGAATAATAGTTAATATAATGGATCGATATATTTTATTAAACTCAAAAAAAAAAAGAAATTGGTTTCATGGTATTTTTTTTATTCATTTTTACCCTAGTGAATTTTAATACTTTAATTAATAAATTTACCCTTATTAAAATATAATTTTACCTTATTTTATAATATAAATCTAACTAATGGCAAACTTTTATTAAACTTCAAAAAAAAATTAAGGAAAAAATTGAAATTGTATAGGAGCGCAACACGTGCATCGAAGTTCTAGTATATATTATAGTGTAGCTTGCTCTTGAAATCACGCGTATTTTAATCATTGATGAAAAAATTGTAATAAGAAGATGGTATTGAATTGTTTTTAGTAGATATAATGTGAGACGTCTCATTGACGTATATTTATGAAATTAGCCGATCTGATCTATATCTACCATAAAAGTAATACTTTTGTTATTAAAATTAATATTTTTTTAGAAGCAAATTCTTGTAATCTCTTGTTTGTATAGATTTTGGTCTCGTTCTATTCTATTGTATTGCTTTTTCCAAAAATTTTGAAGAAATGTATTAATAAGTCTGTCAAACCCCAAAGCCACGGCTTCTGCAGTGTTGAAAAAATTGCACACTGGATTTTTGCATGCTCATAATTTGTAGATCAGTTATTTGGCTAAATAAAAATAAATAAATTCTTCCAAAAAAATTAAATAAATAAATTCATTTATGTATATTAATAGTATTATATATTAAGAATAACTAAAATTTTAGCAACATACAAGGGGTGGTGGCGCAGTTGGCTAGCGCGTAGGTCTCATAGCTGCTGAGTAATCCTGAGGTCGAGAGTTCGAGCCTCTCTCACCCCAATTGAGTTTTTTTTTTACTTTTCCTTAATTTTATTATTAGCATTATTATTATTTTTTTTTAAAAAAAACATTAATATTATTATTATTCACATATATTATCAAGAACACAAAAAAAAAAATCATGTTGAATTTTTTTTTTTCAAAAAAATTATTTCAAAATTGCAATCAATTTTTTTTTATTAATATTTACAATTGTGATATTGCCTCTATTTAAATATAATAATTTCAAATTGTATAATAACCTTTCATTAATTTTTACAATTATGATATTACTCATATTTTAATACAAGTCAAATTAATTCTAAAAAATAAAATATAAAAAAGCAATGTATGCGTCGATACACTAGTCATTATTATTTTACAGGTTTTCACGTGCATTTTGTCTCTTTCACAACATTTCTCTCGCATTTACTAATTTAACAATAAAAGTGTGTACTAATTGTATTTATTATATAATTTTGCAATTACTAAAACCAAAAAGCATACGTATTCCACCTATCTCGATCAGATAGTAGGTCTCATGTGAGACCGTCTCACGGATCTTAATCTGTGAGACGGGTCAACTCTACGGATATTCACAATAAAAAGTAATACTCTTAGCATAAAAAGTAATACTTTTTCATGCATGACCCAAATAAGAGACCCGTCTCACAAATACGACCCATGAGACCGTCTCACACAAGTTTTTGCCCTCGATCAGGTTCCTTCGAGCAAGAAAACTGAGAGTCCCAAATAACTATACAAGCAGTAGCAAATACGTATACAGGTATTCTTCAAATTTTTAAGAAAAGTGATAGTCCCAAATAATCGTCAAATTTAGTCTCTATGTTGGTTTTCGTTTTTATTTTTTCATTCAGAGTCCTGATGTGATGTTTAATATTACTGATCTGTCTGATATCATATCAACTCTCAGATAAAAAAGATTACAAGTGAAAACAAAGGCTAAACACTAACGACTTAAATGACTAAAAATAGAAAATTATAATTTGTGCAATTATCAACAACAACAACAACTCGACAATCATTCATCAACGTCCTAAGTTCCAATAAGTGCATTAAGATGCATACAAGTCAAAAACCCACCTCAAGATAGTAGTGAATGCGGCCAATGAGATTTGTACTATGCTATCATCTATTTAGGTAGGCTGTAAAGATTGATGATATACTTCATATTTAGATGAATTTAGTGTTGGATTTCGGTTTTTTCGTGTCCAAAACGTAGCGGAAATTTTAAAAATTTTATTTATTTTATTTTGACAATCAAAATATATTTATTTGAGCACTCGTATGGTTTTATGATTAAACATTCATAGGGCGTTGGAATTTTATACCTTTGGTGAAAAATTCACACTGCTCCAACTACTCTGGATTTAGCGGATATAGCTCTTGATGAATTTTCTACGAACTTTCTTCAAGAACTCTTTCCTTCAATCCTTCTACTTAGGTCCACGACTAGAAGATTTGTTCCTTTTCTAATTTGCACTAGAAAAGTTAGAAAAAAAATTTACGTTGGAAAGCAAAATATCGAGAGGCGGCTCAACCCTAAATCTAATCAAGGTGGCCGAAATATTGATGGAGAGAGGAGAGCGATGAAATTCATGAAAGTGGTGGAGGCTAGGGTTATGGCTTGATTACTACCTTTTATAATTAAGTCATGACCTAATACATATAATTAACTTTAATGGACTTGATTAATTAATTGGACTAGTCCAACTAGTTTAATTAATTAATCAAAGTCCATTAAGAATTTTAATTATTTAGTATGTTGGACATGTACTCCTACAAGCTCATTAAACACACTTCCTACTATATTTAATTTAATTTGATATAAACTTAACTTTTGAGTTTAATAAATTAAATTCATTATAAATTAAATATTTGAATTTAACATTTAAATTATAAATTCAACTCCTTGAATTTAACACCTCCAAAAATTAAATATTAATAAACTCGACTTTTGAGTTTAATAAATTAAATTATAAATTTTTATAAATTCAGATCCTTGAATTTATTCTCTCCAAATTTCATAAATTCTTGAATTTATTCTCTCCACGAGAACAAATGATCCAGTGCTTGTGTGACCCGCAATGGTTCAGGGATAAGCTAGCCCTGGGTTCACAACTCCTTGTTATTCAGGACATACATAATTCTTTATTCGAGCTTACCCTAATTTGCCCCATTCTATGCATCAACAATTGATCATGAGAATGTCAGAAATCATATTTCTGATTAAACCCATCGAACCATGGTAAGAGCGTCTAGTAGCATCGCCCAATAGTTCCCTAGGTATCACTGATCGTGCCTGCAAGAACCAGTCGATTATAATTAACGTACAGTATGGTCCTTTCATCTCATATATCCCGATCGAATCTGCAATCATTGGTTCATCGAAGGTTGCATAATAATTCGATAACTATGTGAACATATAAACAGTAGCATCACATGTACCATTGGAGAACTCCTTCTCCAATGTACATCTCATACTCTGGCCAAAGATTACACGCACTATTATTTACTCAGATCACATAGGATATCCACACGCGTAGGTGAGCGGTGAATCCCTGACTACAATGCACTGGCTCCTATATGTGTCGCAACTGTAGCCAACCTCGCCACCTGATGAATCTCCTGGAGCCGGTAAACGAGTCAAAGCACAGCCCTAGCATGTAGAGCCTCAGTGTTGTCCCGGGTCGTAAGGACTAATGGTGTACAATCACAACCACATACTTATCCTCTCGATGAATAATAACCACTTGGAAAGTTCGAGGGAGGGCAATTCGGTATAATCATCATATGACTACTCATCTGCATGTTTGGACATCTCTATGCCCTAACTAAAAAAACGCGATACACAACATCACAGATGTTAGTATCGAGCTCAATCGTCCTTCATCCATGTTTTAGGCGGCTGAATCGACTAGGAACGAATTTAGATTATACTGTGTTTACAAATGAGTTTCAACATCGAATTACGATTCGTTTGTATTAAAGTATAATCAAGTACTTTATCTATGCTGATTGCATGAGTACAGATAAAACAAAACGAAACCATGAAAAGTTAAATTATATTAAAATAAAGATTGTTTATTTCACTTGAATCAATAAATTCCATAGCCAACCGTTAGTTTGCAGGGCATCTACTCTAACACTTAGAATACATTATTATGAACCAACAAATAATTAGTCGAGTATTTGAAATCTATAGTCGAATGGAATTATCAAAACAAACGATTTGTTATTGTGGATTTGAAAACGTAAGTTTTAATTCATCTATATAACTATAGAAGTGTGGATAGTAGAAAAGTTTTCTCATTGTGAACGGACATTATTACCCTTCACATGTTTATTTATTTTCATTATTAGGTAACATATGTGGTAATGTCACATTTAGTCTATTAATTAATAATTAATACTAATTAACCATATTTTATGGTTATTATTTTGTGCTTTTGATTTCCTTCTCCATGTTCTTAAATGTTTGTGCTAATTTTAAATAAACATACTATTACAAAATTTACTTAATATTAATATTAATTATTTTTTTCATTTTAATTATATTTATATTTTAATTTATATGTAGCATATAAGTCATCTCCACGTTTTTAAATGTTTGAGCTATTTTTTTGAAAAATACTATTAAATTTACTTAATATTAATATCAATTATTTTTTTCATTGTAATATCTTTCTTGGACTTTCATTTAAATTCTAAATTAAATTAATTATGTTAGTTATTGTTCTATTTCACTATCATTTGAATTCATTCAATGAATTATTAAAAATAAATTTTAATATAATTAGATTTAAAAAAACTTCAAAAAATTATATATATGAAGGACTCATGATAAAGTATGTGAGTGCTTTGAACGAAGAGTTATTCAAATAAATTTTAAATTAAATACTGACAAATGAAAAATTAAAAAATTAAAATAATCATTATTACTTTTAAATTAAATAAAACAATTTGAATTGAAAATAAATTGTTGAGTGCAATAATTGTCCTTGCTTGGTAGAGCGATCGAACCATGGTGCTTGTGCTGTTGTGCAGTTTAAAAGATTTGAGTTGCACCATTACCACTAGCTATAGCTTTTGGTAAAGCGGTAAGCACTCGGTCCTACAATTGGTATCAGAGCGGGTTATTCTTGTTCGTGAAAAACTACAACAGATGGCACACTTTAGCAAGATTCCTATGTTTTCTAAGGAAGACTTTGATGATTGGAAGATTAGAATGTAAACTCATCTTGCAGCACAAGATAATGACATGTGGTATGTCATCACAGATGGTCCATTAAACATATTAAAGCCTAACACAGCTGTTGCTGTCACTGAGGGTGCACCACAGATGGTTGAAAAATCAAGAAGTGAATGGACCAGCGAAGATAAGAAGAAGGCCAACCTTGATAATGTTGCAAATGATATATTATATAAAACTCTCGACAAGAACACTTTTAGCAAGATTAAAATGTGTTCTACTGCAAAAGATATTTGGGAAAAGCTCATCCAGATATGTGAGGGAAATGAGCAAACGAAAGAAAACAAACTGTCTGTAGCAATGCAGAAGTTTGAGAATCTAAAAATTAGAGCCGGTGAAACTCTAAATGAGTTCGATGAAAGATTTAGTAGCTTGATAAATGAGTTAACAGCTCTGGGTAAATAGCATAGCAACAGAGAAATAGCCCTCAAGGTGATGAGAGCCTTACTCAAAGAATGGGATGTAAAAACAATGTCTATGATAGTGTCCAAAGACCTAAATAAGTTGGAACTGCACGACTTGTTTGCAGATCTAAAAGCTTACGAGTTCGAATTGGAGGTAAGAAGTGGAGAAGAGCCTTCAAGTCTACCTACCAAGGCTCTTGCTGCTACTACTACTGCTACTGCCTCTTCTGCTGCTGCTACAGTTGCTCCTCAAGCATTACCTACTGTCATCATCGATAGCACATTGGAGAAGACTGCTGAACAGATCAGCAGTGATGCTATGTCCTTGTTTGTAAAGAAATTCTCCAGGTTCATGAAAAAGAACCATCGAGCTTATCAGGGCCCCAATCGCAATTTCAAGAAAGATTCACCATCTGGTGATATGGGATGCTTTAACTGTGGAAAAATTGGTCACTTCATTGCTGATTGTCCTAAACCAAAGAAGGATGACCAGAAGAAAAAGGATCACAAGTTGGAACCGAAAAGCAATGATTGCTGAAGAAAGCAAATCCAAATGGGCGGACTCCAGCTCTGAGTCATGTGATTCAGAAAGTCATTCTAGTGACAGTGATGCAGAAGAAGTCAAATGTCTCATGGCAGACACTGATTCAACCTCGACATCTGGAGAGGTATTTGATTTTGATTCTAATGAATTCACACGAACTGATCTGATTAATGCATTACATGAGATGGTTAATGAGTACTCAGGACTTTCTCAATCATTCTAGGAAGTGAAGACTGAAAATCAAAACCTAAAGGATCAAATTAGTAAGTTTGATTGCCTACAAGAAAGTAGTTGTACCGATCTGAAGGTTGAGATTAATAGGGTGAAAACTGAGAATGATAGGATAAACATAGATTACCAGACACTAAAATCTGAAAGTCAGAGGTTATCTGTTCTGGTAAATGCTTGGAATAAGTCCTCAGTTTCACTGGAAAAGATGCAGGAATTGCAGAAGCAATCTGGAGACAAAAGTGGTCTTGGATTCAGCAATAGTGAAAGCATCTCTGAAACTAGTAACAAAGAGAAGTACATTCGCTTTGTAAGATCCAGCTTGGTATATGAACCAGAAGTATCTACTGTTCAAATTGAAAGGAATGTAGATCAGATGAACAAAAGAAAGCATTATGGTCTTGGTTATGTTGAACCTAATGGAAGAGTCCACCAGAGCTCTAGATCCAGTAAAGGATTCAACTCAGGAGGACAAATCTCTATGAAGGTTAAAAACTACCAACACTATAATTCTAGACCTGTTCAAAAGAGATACAGACTAGACAACAAAAACAGAAGAGAAAAACAACATTTTAATATGCATACTGTTAGAAGTAACAGACCTTCTGTTGCACGCACATCCTTGGATATCCGAAGTACAAGGTCACCAAAAATTGTACAAATGTGGGTCCCCAAAGGACTGATAAGGCTTGGACCCAAATAGATTTGGGTACCAGATAATAAAATTTGTGTTTGCAGGAACAGGAGAAGAAAACAGAAATCAGTAACTCTACATGGTATCTGGACAGTGGATGTTCCAGACACATGACTGGACAAAAAAACCTACTTTCCGAGATGATGAGTTGCACTGGACCAAAGATAACCGTTGGAGACAACTCAAAAGGTAAAACCGTGGGTAAGGGTAAGATTATCCATGGCAATATAACCATTAATGATGTGCTACTAGTTGAGAACCTTTGTTACAATCTGATTAGCATTAGTCAACTATGTGATAATGGTTATTCTGTAGCTTTTCAGAAGCACTCGTGTATAGTTAAAGATTCTGCTGAATCTACTGTATTAACTGGAAAGAGAGAAGGCAACACCTACAGAGTCTCTTGGAATTCAAATCATGTCAATACTCCTACATGCTTAGTTGGCTCTCTTAGTAATAAACACTGGCTCTGGCACAAGAAATTGAATCATCTGAATTTCAAGTCAATCAATCATCTCAAAAAGCAGAATATAGTTGATGGCTTACCTGACATTAATTTTGTTAAGAATCATGTTTGTTCTGCCTGTCAGCTTGGAAACAAATAAGATCTAGTTTCAAGAACAAAGATAGCAAATCAACTTCAAGATGTTTGGAATTGCTGCATATGGACTTGTTTGGTCCAATCCCTATCATGAGCCTAGGGGGAATGAAATATACTCTTGTTGTTATTGATGATTTTTCTAGATTCACTTGGGTAATATTTCTCGCAGGAAAAGATCAAACCAGTAGCCTCCTGATCAAGCTTCTGAAAAAGATTCAAAATGAAAAATCTTCTTCTATCATTAAAATCAGAAGTGATCGGGGTACTGAGTTCACTAACAAAAATCTTGAGTTATATTTGGATGAACAGGGGATTCATCATGAATATTCAGCTGCCAGAACACCTCAACAAAACGGAGTAGTTGAGAGGATAAACAGAACTCTAAAAGAATCAGCTAGAACAATGCTAGCAGATGCAGACATCTCTCAGCGCTTCTGGGCAAAAGCAATTAACACTACTTGTTACACGCAAAACAGAACAATGGTCAACAAAAGGCACAATCAAACTCCTTATGAAATATGGAAAGGGAATAAGCCCAACATATCTTATTTTCATGTGTTTGGTTGCAAATGTTTTGTACTAAATAATGGCAAAAAATCACTTAACTGCATTTGACCCAAAATCAGATGCTGGACTATTCCTTGGTTACTCTGCCATAAGCAAAGCTTTTAAAATCTTCAACAATAGAACTCTTAATGTTGAAGAGTCGATTCATGTTGTCTTCGATGAAGACAGCAGTGCTCTTGAAATATCTAACACGTCAGATTTAAGTAACATGTTAGACAGGATCCACTTGGAACTGGACAGTGAAGATGATGTAGAAGCAAACATCAAGGATGTTCAAAATCCAGAACCAGACATTCTGATAATGGAACCAGAAGTACTGACATTAGATCTGCCAATACCAGCAGAAGACACTCAAGAACCTAATACTAGTTCCGTCGAGAACAATCCTAACATATCAAATCAGGAAGATATCCTTTTAAATCCTTTTATTTAGAGAAAATCTCATCCTCCATCATTAGTTATTGGAAATCCAGCAGCGCCTCTGAGAACCAGAAGGCAAATGGTTAATGAATACATGCGTGCTGCTTTTATTTCTCAGCACGAACCAAAGAAAATTGAAGAAGCTCTTCTGGATCCTAGTTGGATTGAAGCTATTCAAGAAGAGCTGAATCAATTCAAACGAAACGAAGTTTGGTTTCTAGTACCTAGACCATCTCACCAAGCTGTCATTGGAACTCGGTGGGCATTCAGAAACAAACTAAATGATGAAGGCACGGTAATCAGAAATAAAGCAAGACTGGTAGCTCATGGTTTAAGACAAGAAGAAGGAATAGACTATGATGAGACCTACGCACCAGTAGCAAGGCTCGAAGCTATCAGAATATTTTTGGCCTTTGCTGCGTTTAAGAACTTCAAAGTTTATCAAATGGATGTGAAGAGTGCCTTTCTAAATGGTCTATGACAAGAAGAGGTCTACGTCGAACAACCTCCAGGTTTTATCGATCATTTCTCACCTCACCATGTATTCAAATTACACAAAGCATTATATGGTCTAAAACAGGCACCTAGAGCGTGATATGACACTTTATCGCAATTTCTTATCGATCATGACTTCACAATTGGGATAGTAGACAAAACTCTGTTTACTTTAGTCAAGAATAAACATATACTTCTAGTACAGATCTATGTTGATGATATTATTTTCGGGTCAACCAACCCCAAATTATGTGCAAAGTTTGGAAAGTTGATGCATGATCAATTCGAAATGAGTAGGGATGTAAATGAGCCGAGCCGAGCCGAGCCGAGCAGTAGCTGGCTCGGGCTCGGCTCGTTTCATTATTTTCTCGGCTCGGGCTCGGCTCGAGCTCGTTACGAGCCTCGGGTTTGAAGCTCGGGCTCGGCTCGTTTGGAATTTATGAAGCTCGGGATCGGCTCGAGCTCGGCTCGTTAATGGCTCGTTTATCTTGTTTAATGAGCCTGGCTCGGGTTCGCTAATAGCGACGGGTTTTGATTAAAAGCGTCGCTAATAGCGACGGGTATTGACACAAACGTCGCTAATAGCGACGAGTATTTACAAAAACGTCGCCGATCTGATCGGCGACGTTTTTCTACAACTATCGCAAATAGCGCTAGTTACGTACATCGTCGCCAAAAAGCGACGGTTATTTTAGACCGTCGCTATTATAGCGACAGTATGTCAAACCTGTCGTCATTAGCGACGGGTTTTATAAAACCCGTCGCTAATGTCGCGACGGTTTGAACAAAAACCGCTGCTAAATGTTTTTTTTTAAATGTTATAATTATTTAAATCTGAAATAAAAATATATTGTGCTGTATAATCGAAAAAAAATAACAAAATTTGAGAAATGTAATCATATTATTAATCTGCAAATAATAATACAAGTGTTTCATACAAAATGAATCAGCCATGTAGCGCTACATCTCCTCCTGTGATGTTGATTTAAAATGAATCAAATTGAATTTTCTTAATGTAATGTTGATGAGAATAACGAAAGTTAATAAACTTACGTGGAGCAGGCGGGATCGCGTGTCAACGAAAGATCCATCTGCATGTCGATGTGTGTGAACATATAGCTCCCATGACGTTGGATCTCTGCCATGTCGTGCTCGCTAAAATAAATTCAATAATTGTAAAACATTAACATTTATAATTAATGAAATATATATTTTTTCCAAAGTACAATTCAATAAATGTCACGAACATCGTCGCTCGAATATTGAACCTCTTCTGTTTCACTTTCAGTTCAAATCAATTTCGTTGTCGTACATAACATTAACATCGACTAGATTTTGAGACGATAAAAGAAATTGAGTTGAGATGTCATGAGGTCCACTTTCGTTGTTTCGAAATGCATCGTTCGAATCAATTTGATTATGCTCAGTATTTGGCTCAACATCAGTGACATAAGCTCGCCTACGTAGAGTACTCACATGCATCCAATCTGATTCTGCTCTCTTCGTTGTTGGATAAGTCAAATACACAACTTGTGAGGCTTGCGTAGGAAACACAAATGGTTCGTAGTATCCAAGACTCTTTTTTCGATTGACATCAACAATGTTGTACTTTTTATTAGGAAACACAAATGGTTTGTAATTTTATCTAAATATGGTTTGTTCTGACATTTTTTTCGATTGTAAGGACAACAGATATATCTATTTAATAAACACTCAGGATAACTAAGTGCAAATGTTACAAACGACTCTAAACGCGACAATTTATAGACAGTTTGCTAAAAGCATAAACCCTAGACCCCAAAATCGTTGCCATCAGCGATGGTTTGTTAAAACCGTCGCTTATATTAATCGGCGACGGTTTATTCATAACAGTCGCTATTATAGCGACGGTTTGATGTAAACCGTCGCTATAATAGCGACGGGTTTTAATAAACCGCCGCTTAATTTAAATGCGTCGGTTTTAATGCAGACCGTCGCTATATAGCGACGGTTTAATAAAAACCGTCGCTGATATTTCCGTTTTTTTCCCCTCAACCACTTAAACGAGCCGAGCTCGAGCTCGAGCTCACGAGCCAGCTAAACGAGCCGAGCTCGAGCTCGAGCTCACGAACCTATATCGAACATGTTCACGAGCTAACGAGCCGAACATCATTAATCTCAAGCTCGGCTCAACAAAATTGTCGAGCCCAAAATAAGGCTCGGGCTCGGCTCGATAAGCTTAACGAACGAGCCGAACGAGCTTTTTAACGAGCCGAGATCCGAAAAACTCGCGAACAGCTCGGCTCATTTACATCCCTAGAAATGAGCATGATGGGAGAATTAACATTCTTCTTAGGATTACAGATCAAACAACTTGATACTGGAATTTTTATAAATCAAGCCAAGTACACCAAGGAGCTTCTGAAAAAGTTTGGTATGGAAGCATGCTCTGCTGCTTCTAGTCCAATGAGCTCATCTCTTAAACTTGATAAAGATGACAGTGGAATTCCAGTAGAGGTAACTCAGTATCGTGGTCTTATTGGTTCATTGTTATATCTGACTGCCAGTAGACCAGATATCATGTTTGTTGTTTGTATTAGTGCGAGATTTCAATCTAACCCCAAACAATCTCATTATATTGCTGCTAAACGTATTTTCAAGTACTTAAAAGAACTCAAAATGTCGGTTTATGGTATCCCAATGATTCATCGTTAAATCTGATTGGATATTCAGATGCTGATTATGCAGGTTGCAAACTAGACAGAAAAAACACAAGTGGTTTTTGTCAATTTCTTGGTGATAGGTTAATATCCTGGTTTAGTAAAAAGCAGACTTTCATAGCCACATCTACTGCAGAAGCAGAATATCTGGCTGCTGGAAGCTGCTGTTCTCAAAAATACTATGGATACAACAACAATTAAAAGACTATGGAATTCAAGCCTTCGACTCACCTATTTTCTGTGACAATACCAGTGCCATTGCAATCACACAAAATCCAGTACTTCATTCCAGAACGAAGCACATAGACATCAGACATCATTTCATCAGAGATCATGTGCAGAAGAAGAACATTCGTCTGGAATATGTTTCTACTGATCAACAAACAGCAGATATCTTTACAAAACCTCTGCCTGAAAATAAGTTTTCTTATTTTCGAAACTCACTTGGATTGATAGACTTAAGTTAATTATCTGTTATCTTCATTAATGTGTTGTGACTTCTTTTGTTTATTCAGAGTTGTTTTGCAGAAAAAAAAAGACAAGCGAGAGAGGTAATTAGTAAACATAACATAATATTTTCATTAATAATATAGGCGGGGGCGTACAACTTTCACTTCATTTTTAATGTACTCTCTCTAGAATCCCAACCAAGTGGTCACCTCTCCGGTGGAGGTACGCAAAAATTCCTCTGAAAAAGCAATCTTTTTCAGAGTCCTCTGCTCCTTTAAGAGCATGAGGAGGTAAACGCCATCATCAGAGAAGACGTCTTCGCTCTCAGCATTATGGAGACGTCGATAATACTTCTCCATTGCTACCAGCTGTTTGGTAGTGGCATACAACCCATCTTCAAAGGAGGACTGAAGCTCCTGGACTTTAGACCAGGTGGCAAGTACTTTTTCGAACACCTTGTCCTCAATCGCTTTCTTTCTCGATGTTATCACCCCCTTCATGAACTCATCAGCCAAATCTGGACTATTCTCTCTTGCCATTTTGTTTAAAGGTGAATGTATGACTAACATCTATGCCCGTATTTATAGATAATAAACCAGGTTCCAAAGATCGAGGTAATCATATCTTCGTCGTGAAATACGAAGCGTTCTGAATCAAGTCATCGATGATTCACTTACCAAGATGTGACATTTAATAATTACATTAATTTAGGGGGAACTTTATTATGATTATATTTGATTATTTGTCAGAAGCAGAAGGTGACTTGTCTTTTTAAAATAAGGCACTCTGTTTAAAACTTCCAGTAGAAGCTGTCAAAGTCTCTTCTGATTCTTTCATATATGAATATCAATTTATCTTTTATAAATTATGCCTTATTCAGCTAATATTGAGTTATTTGCAGAAGAAAATGATTTAAGATAAATACTGGTATTTCATTGCACATTTACTCAAAGATAGGTTACAACATACAATTCCACATCTATGGAGTACTTCCACTCAACCGGATGCATCTGATGATGAAGAAGTTGACGAGTCTCAAATCGGACGAAGCACTTACTGATTCACCAGACTAAGTCTTTCTTATTTTTTTTATTCAATGAAAGCAGTATATGAACAAAAATGTCAAGATTTCCTTACATTAAGTTTATCTACTCCATTCATTGTTGTCAGCAGCTTGAAGTACTTTTTATGTTGCAAAGTACTTCAGCAGGAACTTATCTAAGGACTAGTTAGGAATTCTAAACTGAGGATTTTCTTCCTAATCCTTATATCTTGGATAAGGATGGTCTTCTTCGAAAATTATCCAGCAAGCTTGAATCTTGTCAGCACTAATGTATTGGAAAAATATGTCTTCAAACATCTGTATACGAGTGACTGAAAGTTGCTTTTGGAATTCCTCTGCTGATTCTGATTCCGGAAGAGGCTCTGATAGATCACTTGCACCTATCATTTATACTGATTTGAGAAAAGAAAAGTTTGAATGACTTAGTTTGTAAATTTGCAGGCATTTATATAGAGTATCAGGAAGCTGAAGAGCCGGCAATTTTGGTTACACGAATACCAAGATTCATCTATCTTGTCCTCAGATTTCATATCTCTACATTTATTAGTTGCATTTATCGAGGGGGAATAGTATCTTAGTCAGACTAAGATTTTTATATCTTTCTCAGAAAACAGATAGAATATTTGTCTTTTCGATAAAACAACGAGTCTGCTGGTTTTATCAAAGTGCTCAAATATTTCAGTACTTTGAAACTTCCAGCAGACGTTATCATAAAACGAAAAATCTTCTTCTGATTACTCTTAATAACCGTCTGGACAGCCCGCCTCTTTCAAATTTTAAAATCATTCGAGTCTCTGACAAACTCTGCATGTCTTTTCAAATAGCCAACCGTAAACATACTGACACGTGTCCTTGTGTTTACTTGACAGCTGTACATTTATTTTTAAAATATCACTTTTTCACTTTTCATTATTACCGTCTCAAAACTTTTGTTATTCAGCTACTGCTTTCTCTTAAACATCTTCTCTCTACTGCAAAATCTATCTGACTCTTTTCTACTTACAGAAATGGCCGGAGCATATACTCTTAATGCCTATCAAGTCAACTTTGCTTCAGTTCTCAATATCAAAGATGAGAACCTTGTTAAAATGTTTCAAGCCCCTGAAAAATCAGGACTTCGACAATTCTTGGAAACACCCGCTGTTATATACAAAACTACCCTTCTGGACTTCTATGCTAAGGCAACTGTTCATGAAGGAAAGATCATTCATTCTCAAGGAGACACATCCATCTCCATTGATGCCACACTGTTGGGAGCAACTTTCCTCCTCCCACTTTCAGGTATCTCTGAACTCTCTGATATTTCTAAGATAGAAATGTCTACTGCTCTTGCCACAAAAAGTTCCTCAAGATGGAATATCAAGTTCTTGCTGATATTGTAGCGAAAACGCTGTTAGTCAAAGCTGGCACGTTCGATAAACTAACAAAGGAGAAAGTTCAAGTGATGTCTGCCATCATTTCAGGAACTAAATTGGATTGGAGTCGTTTTCTATTCCGAATTATGAAAGAAATGGTTACAAAGAAAAGCTCTGGATTTTCTGTTCAGATCAGCACAATGTTAAAGGATGCTGGTTTCGCTCTTAAAAGTGAACAGAATGCTGCTTCTGTAACAATGATTGATGCTGAAAATGTACTCGCTTTAAGGCCCAAGCCAACTGTGGCTGAATTTGTTGCTTTGAAAAAGGAGATTGGAGAAACTCTTTCTGAGGTTCAAAGACCTCAAAGAAAGATTAAAAGGAAGAGAGTGATTATCTCTACTGATTCTGACAGCACAGTATCCGAAGAGTCTGCTGCTCATATTCAAACATCCTTACCACCAACTCCCATAAAAAAGAAAGCTCGTACTGTTCTTAAAATCAAGAAGGCAGCAGAAATTTCTGAAATTGGGAGTGTACCAATCAGACAAGTGTTTACAGAAGTTGTTTCCTCTGCACGACCCACTGCTCCTACTTCACTACCAGCTGCATCTGTTCCAGCAACATCCATGGCCTCTATTTTCAGACCGGTGTCTGGAATTGTAATTCGAGAACCAACTACGGGGTCTTCTGCCTTTCGACCTATTTTTCCTATCTCATCAACCGATAAAGGCAAAGGAAAGCTGAATGAAAAACCACAATTTCCTGGACCCAAGACATTTGTGACCGCTGGTGTTGATCTTCACTTGGCAGAAATAGAAAGCTCTGCCAATGATGACATGAATTTCTTTGACGAATGGCACAAGGTCCGAGTTTTTCATTCCTTTGCATACTTCCAGAAGAAAGGGTCTTATGGGAAAATGATGAAAACTGAGAAGAAGGTTTTTCAGCTTGCCAAAACTGAAAATATAATCGAGGCAATGCGTAGAAGAAACTACATCCTCGAACAGCTGAAATATTAGAAGTTAGAATCTGTTCTGAAAACTCTTGAGTCAAATTTTGATCCTACGATTCCTACCGCTGTTCAGGATCAGAACGTCATTCATATTCTAACTGACATATTGAAATAGATGAGTGAGCAACTTCTTGCTCAAGAACATGCCTTTGGAGAGCCAATTGAATATCATGTCGGCTTTGTTCCAGACTCTCCACAGATTCAGACAGTTGAGGAACGGACTACAGCTTCACCAAAAGCTCCTGCTCTCAGTACTCCTGCATCACCAAAGAGGCCTCTTCAGTCATCATCTCTCTTGTCTGTGCGTGAACTGGCTTCGGTGGAAGAAGTCATTGAATCAATTGTTCCCACGTCCTCTACTGCTCAGGAAACTGATCCAGCTACTTTGTTAGTCCCATCATCTTCTCCAACAGCAGATCAACCCATGGCAGAATCAGATGCTATATCCTTTTTGCCAAATATAGAGAACTTTTCTGCTGCACATCAAGCAGAAATGAAAGTTATTTTGAATCAGAAATCTGAACCCATGACTGCAGAACGATCAGTTATACCTGCTGAAATTGTTCCATCAGAAGAGAACTTGGTCTCTGCATTTTTTGCTCCTGATGAAGAGACTGTTCCTACGAACACTGCTGCCGAAACAACTGTCACTACTGCTCCAGATGAAAGCTCTGCTAACCCTTGCCCTTCTACTGATTTGGTGGATACCATTTCCCGTACCAATAATCAAGTCTCTACTGCGTTGATTGTCACTAATCCTGTACAAACTCACACGGATATTCGCCTTGCTGAAATAATGCAACGCTTGCTTGAGCGAACTCCATCACCAGAATCAGAACCGTTCAATTTAGAGTTTCAGATTGACACTCTACAAAGGGAACTCAATAATCTTTCTGATTTAGTCAAGCGGATGTCTCGTGAAAGTGTAGCAGAATTCAGTGCTGCTCAGTTCTTCCGAGAACGAATGTCCAAAGAAATACATAAAACGGTGGAATCTATGGATAGAATGTATGCTGAGACCATTGTTTTCAGACAAGCTATATCCAGAAATCATGGTAAAATCGTTCTTGCTCAATCTGACATGCTTAATCGACTCACCGAGCATGATGATCTCATTCGCTCATTTTCCACCTCCATGGAATTACTGGATGCCAAGATTGACTCTCAAACTCAATCTCTCACGACCCTTAATGATCGAATCTCTACTCAGGCTACATATCTGGAAATGTTGACCAATGGCATTCAAAACTTGTCTGGAAGAATGGATGATTTTATGGCCCGTATTATTGCCGCTGATGCCAAAAAGGAGGAAGAACAACAAAGAGGAGGAAGAGATCCATCTGAAGCAGAACAAAGGAGATCAGAAGACCAGGCAGAACCTTCAGATAGAAGATCTCAGGATCCTCTAAATGAAGAAGTCATATACAGGGACATTGGAACTAATGATTGACAATTTATTTTGTTAATTTCACTGATATTATCTTTTTGCTAATTGTTATTTGTTCTTTAACGCTTTCCTACTGTTTAGGTTTTGGCATCACCACAAAAGGGGAAATTGATAGATATGAATTAATTGTGGCGATGAAAATAAAAACCAGCAGCATTCCTTAAGAAAACAGTAGACGATAAGAAAATCAGAAAGTACTGCTCTAGTAAAACAAAAACAGTAGAAAGGATAGAAAAACAGAATCAGAAGAAGATGTTACCTAACGGGACTATCTTAAATGTTACCGTTAAGTTTACCAAGTACTAGTATTAATTGCAGCATTAAATATTGTACGGAGTCATTTAATTCACTTTACAGATTTTAGTATAAATCAGGACTGATTGTTTTATAGCTTTTCTGCAGGAACCTTTTTAGGTAATAAAGCTGATTCAATCAGAAGTCTGAAGACATCCTCTGATCATAGACGTTGAACTCAGTCACTTATATATACATGGAACAAACTCATGTAGAAGACACGACAGTGCGCAAAATATCTTTCAAGGATCAACGCTATTTCACTCAATAGAACAACCTCGAAATTCCTTGATAACTTTGAGTTCAACACAAAGAAAAGTAGCACACGCTTCATAGCAAATATCTGATCTTTTGAAGATCATCTTGTGCTACTGTTTCTTACACTCTTCACAATCATTTACAACACTTATACTTTATCAGAAGAGTTTGTAATCTGAAAAGTGTCTTTTCAGAACTTTGTGTATCACGTTTTCACTGTGTTGAGTAACTAAGAGTTTCAGTAGGCAAAAGTGTAATTCCTTCTGAAGTGGGTGTGTACAAGAGTTGTACTGTAATATCCAAAGTCTTTTAGTGATACTTTCTGGAAACAGGAGAAGGGGAGACGTAGAAGATTTCATCTTCGAACTTCCATAAACAACTACTGTCCATTGTTCTTACTATCTTTCACCTACTTCATCAGATTATTTCCGCACGTATAATTGTAATCTGGTGAAAGTATACACAACAAGATAAAATACTATCTCTAACAGGATTTTAGTACCTCCTTAGAAAGAAAAAAGGAGTAGAGTTTATTCGCCCCCCCTCTAAACTCAGCTTTGATCCTCAACAAAATTATATTTAATCAAAATTTTAAATTTATTTTGTCAAACTATTAATTTCTAAATGCATGAACAAATATAATATATTGTAAATCTAAATTTAATTGTGAATTTGAATAATAGTAATAAAAAATTAATAAATTTGAATAAGAAGTACCTATAAAAGTGTGGACAACTGAATCGTTCATCCACATAAATTGGATGATATGATGCTAGAAAAATATTGTTGTACAATTGTTAAAATGAGAAAGAAATATGTAGAAAATCAATCAATTTTTTCATTAGTTTTTTCCCACTAATTTTGATAATAAATAAAATTAATTGAATGATTAATTGTTTTAATTACTCTCATAGATTCTATTTTATTTAAGTCTCCTCATATTTATATATTATCAAATAGTACCCAATCGTAACAATAATGCCATGACATTTTATTTGTATTTGTAGAATTATTTACATACAAGTATATAATGACAATTATATTGACAAAAAGGTAAGCACACATTAAATAAAAAAAATCAATAAACACTTAATTTGAAAAAAAAAAAAAAATTGAGCTTATTCACAAATATTATCAAAATTGATACTTTTTCAGCTAATTTTTCTAAATGTTTGTGCTAATTTTAAATAAAAATACTATTACAAAACTTACTTAATATTAATATCAATTATTTTTTTCATTTTAATTATATTCATATTTTAATTTATATGTAGCAAATAAGTCATCTCCACGTTTTTAAATGTTTGAGCTATTTTTTAAAAAAATACTATTAAATTTACTTAATACTAATATCTATTATTTTTTTCATTTTAATATCTTTCTTGGACTTTCATTAAATTTTAAATTAAATTAATTATGTTAGTTATTGTTCTATTTCACTATCATTTGAATTCATTCAATGAATTATTAAAAATAAATTTTAATATAATTAGATTAAAAAAGTCTTCAAAAAGTTATATATATGAAGGACTCATGATAAAGTATGTGAGTGCTTTGAACGAAAAGTCATTCAAATAAATTCTAAATTAAATAATGACAAATGAAAAATTAAAAAATTAAAATAATCATTATTACTTTTAAATTAAATAAACAATTTGAATTGAAAATAAAATTATATTTAATCAAAATTTTAAATTTATTTTGTCAAACTATTAATTTCTAAATCCATATATAATATATTATAAATCTAAATTTAATTGTGAATTTGAATAATAGTAATAAAAAATTAATAAATTTGAATAAGAAGTACCTATAAAAGTGTGGACAACTGAATCGTTCATCCACATACATTGGATGATATGATGCTAGAAAAATATTGTTGTACAATTGCTAAAATGAGAAATAAATATGTAGAAAATCAATCAATTTTTTATTAGCTTTTTCCCACTAATTTTGATAATAAGCAAAATTAGTTGAATAATTAATTGTTTTAATTACTCTCATAGATTCTATTTTATTTAAGTCTCCTCATATTTATATATTATCAAATAGTACTCAATCATAACAATAATTCCATGAAATTTTATTTGTATTTGTAGAGTTATTTACATACAAGTATATAATGACAATTATATTGACAAAAAGGTAAGCACACATTAAATGAAAAAATCAATAAACACTTAATTTGAAAATAAAAATAAAAATTGAGCTTATTCACAAATGTTATCACAATTGATACTTTTTCAGCTAATTTTTCTATAAAAAAAAAAAATCAATGACGGCATCTATTATATGTATAAAAAAAAATAGAATCAAATGGTACATAGATAAAATTATTATGAAATTGTTTTAAAAAATGACACAAATGAGTCAAAAAAAAGTAAGAGCAAGATATTCCTACAAATAATTATTAGTATAATGTTAACATAACTAAATTGGAAGTTATGTTGGTGTAGGGTAAGTCTCTTGTGAGAAGGTCTCGCGAATTTTTATATGTGAGACGAGTCGACCTTACCGATATTCACAATAAAAAGTAATACTCTTAGAATAAAACTTAAAATGAAAAATTGTTGTCACATGTTCTTATTTATTCCAAATTATAAGTAAGTATCATTTTAGATTTTCAAGATGTAATTTTTACATTTTATGAACATATTTATCGATTAATTGATGTAATGAGTAGATAAATATCAACATCATATATTAAAATATTTTCTTCCACTCTTATATTGCTTAATTAATTAAAATATATTCATATAATTCTATTTACATTCTTATATTGCTTAATCAATTCAAATCATTGTATTTGTATTGTTATTTTAGTTCAATTTAGTCCTTAATCTGATATATCATTATTCCAAATTCTTATAATTTGTTTTGATCTATATTTTTTCGAACGAAATGTTGATTGATGGATTTGATCACGTTATGCAAAGATTAAAAATATTTTTACTATTAATTTATTTTTTAGTTATTTAGAATATGGGTTCACGTGCGGATGCAAGCACCGGACGTGCTTTTTTGTTAGTCAATCTAAATGTAACCTAAAAGATTTTCACCAACTCACGTGCTATCATATTTGTGAAGGTTATGCCCCTGCCGACGAGATAAGTTGGTACATGAGTGGTAGATTTGAGCTTATTGTTGGGAAATTACATCGAAACGATAATGATAGTGATGATAAAAATATGTGGAATAAAACAATCAGCAAGAACACAAGGATTTACGTGGTTCACCCTGGATAGGCTACGTCCACGGAGCTACTGCAAATCTTTTTTATAGGGAGAAAATATTACAAGTGTATACAACACTCAATCTCTCACAATTCCAACCCCGAGTATAACCGAGAAAATATGTTCTCTAACTCACATAAGAATAACACTCAAATTTTTTCTTCTCACTTGAGTTGCTCTCTTGAGCTTTGGATGTTTAGAAAGCTTGTTGGGATTGGATATCTAGCAAAGGAGCTCTATATATAGCAAAATCTTCAAATGTAAAAGTCAGTATAGATTCAAACTTTGCTAGCTATCATTTGGACGGTAGTACGGACGTTTGCATTGGACGTCAATGTAAACATAAACACAATTTTTTTGCCTACAATTTTGGTCAAAAAACACATGTCCAAATCTTAACACCTATGACCAAGATTCAAATAATCTGAGATTCATTTCCCTTGGATATTTGACCTCCAAGCTAAAAGGTTGCTCGATCACCATAATTTACCTCAGCTCCATATGCTTGGGGCAGGAGTTGAAGAGCCTTGGGGTGGAGAATTGTGAAGGTTATAGATTACAAGAAGTTAGTTGTCATTTAGGTTTCCAACTCAATGAAGGAATTAATACTGACAACAATCGTAGTTGGATCCATGCAGCCCTTTTAACTTGTTTTTTTTCTGCAGTTGTTTTCCCATGGTGGCCCAAACTTGTGGCTTGCGTCAAATAAACTCCAATTTATATATAAAATTTATTTGAAGAAATGGACATCAAAAAAACTTGATAACTATATAATTCGTAATGTGTGGAGTGAAATATGATTCCATTGTCTTGTATATAGCTCAGTTCAAGGCAAAATTTAGAAAATGATGGAAACTTTGTAGTTAAAGCACCGAATAAATTGGAAAAGGTTTGCCACGCCTCCTCATTTGCATCTTATTCCTCACAAATTGACGGCAATATATCTCTTATGTCAAGCTGAGCATCACTATGTATAAGACAAATAACTATCAACAAACAGTAAATATTTGTAATCGACAAACTTTCTCAACTTGTAACATGAACATCAATCCTAATTCGCATGAAAAACAAGCATGATCTGATTTAATTTGCGCCCTCGATTCAGTAGATGAAAAATATTCATGTATGTTTTTATCCCGATCTTTGAAACTTAAGTAACATGTGATATTCACCTATAAACTATGCGGTTTAGTAATAAATAACACAAAAAAAATCGAATTCAAGAGAACATTCAAAGAACTCGTCTTTGACAGTCTGCATGATTGACAAACACTACAAAGATTGAATCTTTGATAAGTTCTATTTTTAAAAAACAAAGCCAAGGTTTTTGATTTTGAGAGAAAACTCACAAAAGTTATCAATAATTGTCAAAATCTTCTAATAATGGTGTTACTAGATGTTTTATGTAAAAAAAAAAAAAGCCTACAAATCAGTTAAAACTCGCAACTATGGTTTTCCTTAATTAATTTGTGCAAAATATTGAATTTTGCACTTCTTGCTAAGCAGGGGGAGCCGGGTGTGCTGGAGCGCGCTTGATCATCCATGATCGCGTCATAACAGCAGAAAATATATGTGATCAACAATATAGGATGAGTAGCAACTTGCAAAAATTTGCTTGTCCAGTGCAAGAAACTTTGTGGCAGAGCCATTCTCCCTATGTTGAACGTGGGCAGAAATTTTGCAGTGTGTGTGCAGAAAACCAGTGGGAAGGTTTCAACTTTCGCAGCAATTCTACGGCAGCTCGATTTCCCAATGTTCCTTCCTCAATCTGAACAAATAGCAGAGCAAAAGGTAATGGTGACCAAATCTCATCACTAAATCAACATCTTTACATGATTATAGAGGACCAAAAAACACAAAACAACTAGCTACTTGAAATTGCATCAGTAATAAAAAATTTCAAAAAGTATTTGATATGCAAATGCAGACTGAACTTTCAGCGCTCTATTTCTTTGGGCATAGTTTGGTACACATGATAGGATAAACATTGATATATAATATAAGGATAAGTTAAGTAAATAAGATACATGATATTATATTTAATGTTTGTATGATTTTAATAAGAGTGATTAAATTGATTTATTAGATTGTAATGACAAAATTAATCTTATCATAATAAATTTTATAATTTCAAAGTTGTTGCTTGAGTTCATATTTCTTATATGTTCATGCGCAGACAGTGCTTGTGTGATTTATTTATTTTTACCTAATTTTAATATTATATAAATATGATAATTGAGCCATTGATTTTGTGAGTCAAGTGAAATATCAATTTTTAAGGTTAATCGAGTGATATTAATAATTTTATTGATATTTATAAAAATCATTTATATAATTATCTCGAGTTCATTTATATAATTGTCATATTATATAATATATAAAAATAAATAAAAATATTTATTTGATTTTAATTTTATATTAAGGTCGAAAGGCAGTGGCTTTTTACAAGAGGAAACTTTAAATTTTTATAAAAATCATTTATATAAATATTTCGAGTTCAAGAATGTCAGAATTCATTTCTGATTGCACTCATCGGATTATGGTAAGAGCTTCTAGTAGCATCGCCCCGTGATCTCCTAGGCATCACTGATAGTGCCTGCAAGAACCTTAAGTCATGGTTAGCGTACAGTATGGTCCCTTCAAAATATATATCTTGATTGAATCTGCAGCTATTAGAATATCGAGAGTTGCATATGAATTCGATAACGATGTGATTTATCTTTGAGTACCAATAGTGACATGGTATCTGTAACTAGGAAAAAACCTTTCCCTAAAGTACATATCTTGCTTTGGCCAGAGTCTTCGTGTACTATTAACTCATCAATTCACATAGGATATCTTCACTCATAGGAAACAGTAAATCTCCGACTACAATGCATTTGCTCCTATGTGATCTGATGAGTTAATGGTACAAAAAATCTCTGGACAGAGCACGAAATGTACTTTAGGAAAATGTGTTTTCCTAAGAAAAAATTAAAGTCTTTTGTTGAAACGTAGTTTAATTGTAGCAGAACTAACCACTTCATTGCTGACTGTAACAGACCCAAGTAGACATGTCAAAACGGGTTGGCGGGCCGGCCAGCCCGCAACCCCCCATTAGGCGGGGCGGGGCGGGGCGGGGCGGGGCGGGGCTCTAAATGGTCAACCTAGCCCAACCCACCTTGGGCCGCGGGTTAGGCGGGCCGGCCTGCTTATTTTTTTAAAAAAAAACTAAAAAGTATCGGAGTAAACATAGAAGAAAAATATATTTCAGTTAAATAGTTTCATAAAATACTTAAAAACATTGAAATAAGAAATTAAGAAAGCATACAACATAATTCATAAAAAAATAAAGTGTTTAAACAAAACATGAAAATTCAGACATGGAAGAGAACATAAAGTCGAAGAAAGAGACGGTTGTAAATTTTAAAAAATATTATGTCTTCAGCAATACACATAATTAACAAACCTCCGCCGGGTTCACAAAATTTCACTGCAACTCGTCGGACTTCAAACGAAGCTGCTCTTGGGTTCACAAACAACTGCTATGCTTAATAATTATTTTAATAATCATGAATAAAATTTACAGAAATTTCTTCCCTTTTTGTTTTTCTTTATGTATATCTGTAAATTTCTCTCTTTTTATTTTCTTTATGTATATCTGTTCTAAGAGTAAATTATCAAAATATTTTTATTCTAAGACATTAGGGTGCATGAAACTTATTCCAATTTTTATATAAAACTTAAAAATGTAAAAATTTATCCTAATTTGGCGGGCCAGCCCGTCCCATTTGGGTTCGACCCGTCTTGACCCGCAACCCAAACGGGCTCAACCTATTTGGCCCGTCTCCAAACGTGCTGCTATTTTATCAACCTAACCCCTTCAATTTTTATGACAGGACGGACCGGCCCGACGAGCCTAACCCATTTTGACAAGTCTAGACCCAAGGAAGATCACAAGAATTCATCCTACAAGAGAAGAACCAAAGAACAAAAGAGATCCTTCGTGAATAAAAAAAACAAAAATTGTTAATATCATAATAGAGAAAAAGCAAGTGGGCTGAGTTAGACTTAGAGACCATTAGATTAGATGATACCTCCAGTGAAAGTGATGAATAGTTAGTCAAGTTTTTAATTGCAGATGATGATCCAGAATCCATATTGATAAGTTATTTGATTTTGCCTCTGATGAATTTACAAGAGAATAATTAGTCATTGCACTTAACGAGATGGTTATGGAGTACAAAAGACTTTCGTAGACATTTAAGAAAGCCAAAGCAGAAAACAAATGTCCGGTAGCTCAAGTTGTGAACACTTTGTGGAGTTAGATAGTCTTATGACAAAATTTATATGATAACACCTGAATATAAAAATATGTGATCTAAATTCCATGTAATAATGATTGAAAATCAAATGTTGAACAATTTGGTCAACACTTGAACAGAGTCTTTTGTTTCACTTGAAAAGTAGCTTGAAGGTCCAAAATAAGTTAGTGAAATATCAGGTTTAGGTTTTGACAAAAATGATTGCAGTTCTTCCGAAACAAGTACTCAGTTGTGCCTGGATAAAGACAAATCTAAATTCATAGATTTTGTCAGATCCAGACATTGACTTGATTCTATAGTGAAAGGAATTAAATTCCTTGATATAGTTTCCTTTTTAATATCTTTAATGTTTTGCCTTTCTAGACTTGAGAATAATCTCTAATTTATGATGTGATCTCTTGTAGATTTGGTATTCGATATGAGAGTCATAATATCTTTAATATATGGAATCTTAATATCTTTAAGATATGATATCCTTATTCTTTAAGGAGTTTTTTTCCAATAAAACTCTTGGTGTGCTTTAATATAGAGAAGGGCGAAAAAGGATAGTGAGAGAGACGAAGGAGTTCGAAGAGTTTTTCGAGATCGAAGCCATCTCGTGCTATTGTTAACGTGTTGCTGGGAAGTTTTGACATCATATGAAGACAACACCTAATCACTGTATTGATTAGCGTGTTGAATTTTTGAAGACCATTTACTTCTCAGTTGATGCATCCTATGTATTTTGGTTATACGGTTTGTTAGTGGTTTAGGTTGCAATTTGTTACTCGCCTTTTAAGGGAGTTGTTTTATTCTTTCACTAGTATTGGTTTTTGTAAACTTACAAGTTTTCCTAGTGAATTATTTTTGTCCCTGAGGCACCGCACAAGTATTTGATACTTGTGCATAATTTATATCTCGTCTCTCGTATTATTATTATAATTCAAGTTGTGTGTTAACTTCTCAAACTGAAACTTCCGCTGCATTTTGTCGTGGGTGTTACAACATCTACGTACAACACCTACTTTCTGATACATACAACAATCACCCTCATCACACTCACACTGTGGGAACAGAACTATCTATTGGTATCAGAGCCTCCACTTGACGCTACTAAGTGAGATCCTGTTTTGTTTTGTTTTCTCAGAGTGAAAAAGGCTTATGGAAGCATCAACAAACACTGTTTTTAGGCCTCCCGTGTTGGATGGATCAAACTATGCTTTGTGGAAAGTAAAGATGAGGGTCTTTATAAAATCTATTGAAGAAAGAGCTTGGCTGCGTGTACTTGATGGATGGAATCCACCAAAGATCGCGGATGCTGATGGAGACTCTCGGCTCAAACCTGAAAGTACATGGACAATCGATGAAAGGCAAACTTCAAACTTTAATTCCAAGGCTCTTAATGCTATATTTTCATCTGTTGACACAAGGATGTTCAACTTAATCACCAACTGTGTATGTGCCAAAGAAGCTTGGGATATACTTCAGAAACACTGTGAAGGATCCGAGAGCGTGCGTAAAACTAGGCTAAGGATGGTGACTTCAAAATTTGAAAGCTTGAGGATGGAGGACAAAGAGTCTATTCTTGAGTATGATAGCCGTCTGAGACAACTTTCTAATGAAGCTCACAGTCTTGGAGATCCCATGCCCAATGAAAGATTGGTGAACAAAGTTTTAAGATCTCTCCCTGAGAGATTTAATGTCAAAGTATGTGCAATTGAAGAATCTAAAGACACTTCAAAAATCAATCTGGATGAGTTAATGAGTTCTCTCAGAACCTTTGAGATGAACCTTGATTTACAAAGGAAGGATAAAGGGAAGACAATAGCCATTGAAGCCTCAACTGAATCTTATGATGAAATCCTTCAAATATCGAAAGAGGTGGAAAAGTCTGATTTAGGTGAAGAATCGATCTCTCTATTTACTAAGAAATTTGGTGATTACTTGAAGACCATGAAAGAGAAGAAGAAAAGTGGGCAGAAATCTGTGTTGCCCAACATCACCACTTCTACAAAAGCTCAAAAGTTTACTCCTATGAAAGGACAATTTCGACCAAAAACCGAAGTGAAAATCCAATCAAATGTCAGAAACCTAGATTCAGTGCAATGTAGAAAGTGTTCGGGATATGGACACTATGCCAATGAGTGTGCCAATCGACTTCGGAGAAACAAATGCATGACTGTCACCCTGAGTGATGAAGAGTCTTATGATGATCAAGGATCAAATGAATCTGAAAATCACACATCATTATCTGCTGTGATCAAGGAGAAACGCTCAATGCAAATCAATCCTTTGGGTGTTGCCACAGGTGTTGCAATACCTGGGCGCAACACCTCTTCGAATTCAGTATGTCTTAATTCTACAACCCTTGCGGAGTCAAGTCAGTCTGAAACTCAAGAGGTAGATGATGATGAAGTCACTCTAGAAAATGTGCAGACAATGTATGAAGAACTGTATGAAGACTGTATCAATAGAACTAAAGGAAATACAATTCTCTCCAAAGAGAACGCTGAGCTGAAGTCACAAATATCACGACTTGAAGTAATCTTAAGCAAGAAAGATCTGGAATTATGCAAAGTCAAGGAGGAACTTGGAGAAGCAACTCAGATTCTTGCCAAGATGAATTCAAGTTCATCCAAACTTGATTCACTTTTGATGATTGGACAGAATGACAAAGCTGGACTTGGTTATCCGAATAGTCTGTTCGAAATTGGAGAATCTTCCAATACTGAGAGAAAACCAACTATTTTTGTCAAAGGAAGTGTTGAAACCTCGAATGCTACACACACTGAAAAAGGTGCTCCATCAAAAGGGCAAATATCTACCAAGAAGTCCAAATCCAGAAAATGCGACTTTATCTGTCACTACTGTTGTAGACCTGGACATATCAAACCCTAAACTAAGAGATGATTACAAGAGATGGGAATCTGAACAGGTGTTGCCTCAGGTGTTGTATAACACCCGGCGCAACACTGCCAATAGAAAACCGACGGTAAAAAGGGTTTGGGTACCAAAGGCTAAGATTCAATGTTCTGTTAATTATACTTCATTAAAGACTAACATTGCAGGAATATGGTTATTTAACAGTGGCTGTTCACGTCACATGACAGGTTCTAAAGACCATTTGATTGACTATGTTGAACTGCGGAGTGGTCATGTGACGTATGGTGGAGGTGCTAAAAGAAGAATTGCTGGCAAAGGAACCTTGAATGTTGATGGACTGCCTAATCTACACAATGTGCTTTATGTCGAAGGGCTTAACCCAAACTTAATAAGTGTGCTTTATGTCGAAGGGCTTAACCCAAACTTAATAAGCATAAGTCAACTTTGTGATGATGGTTTGCATGTTAAGTTTGATAAAGACAATTGTGAAGTGTTTGATAATGCTAATACTCGTATTTTGACAGGTACAAGGTCTGCTAATAATTGCTATCAACTTGGAGAAGACTTGGCATGCAATCATTCAAAGGTGAGTGAATTAAGCTTGTGGCATCAAAAATTGGGACATGCAAACTTCAAGACATTAAAAAATCTTGGTAAGTACGATGCTGTGAGAGGTATGCCTAATTTATCCTCTGGAATTCCGTATGTTTGTGGTGCATGTCAAAAGGGTAAGCAAACACGTGTTCCCCATCAAGTGTTGCAACACTTTGGGACAACACGGTGTCTTGAACTCTTGCACATGGATCTTATGGGTCCAATGGAAGTGGAAAGCCTTGGAGGTAAGAAGTATTCATGTGTTTGTGTGGATGATTTCTCTCGCTTTACATGGGTAAGATTTCTTAGAGAAAAATCCGATACATTTGATGTTTTTAAGAAATTACATGCTAAGATTACTAATCTACATTATCTGAGGGTTGGTAAGATAAGGACCGACCATGGTAAAGAGTTTGAAAACTCACACTTTATATCATTCTGTGAAAAGAGAGGGATAACTCATGAATTTTCGGCCCCTAAGACTCCTCAACAAAATGAAATAGCCGAAAGGAAGAATAGGACACTGCAAGAAATGGCTAGGGTCATGTTGAGTTCAAAGAATACTTCAAAGAGATTTTGGGCCGAGGCCTTAAACACAGCATGTCATATTTCAAATCGTGTGTACTTAAGGAGTGGTTCTACTATGACATCCTATGAAATCATCATGGGAAAGAGGCCGAACCTTAAGTATTTTCATGTTTTTGGGTGTGTATGTTATGTTTTGAATGACCGAGACCATCTTGCAAAGTTTGATTCTAAAAGTGACAAATGTTTATTCCTTGGTTATTCATCTAATAGTCGTGCATATCGCGTGTATAATCTGAGGACAAGAACGACTATGGAATCTATTAACGTTGTTTTTGATGATCTTGCAGATCTAACGAGAAAAACAATCGAGGATGATATTGATGGGCTGCTGAACGAAAGTGAGAAACTGCCTAACACAGATGTTGCACCCGGTATTGTAACACCGGAGACAACACCTGCACTGGCAGAATCAAATGATGAAATAGGAAAGTATACTGAGAATGATGACGGTGTAACCAATGAAGAGATTGATGTTCCCAGTAAGATTCAGAAAAATCATCCATCATCTCAGATCATTGGAGAAACATTTGGAGGAATGCAAACTAGAAGAAAGGAGAAGGTAGACTATCGGAAAATGATGGGACTAGTATGCATGACTTCCGTATACTCTCAAGTAAGTCACTCTTGTTTTGTTTCACTCATTGAACCCAAAAATATAAATGAAGCCTTAAAAGATGAATTTTGGGTTGATGCAATGCATGAGGAACTTGAACAATTTGTTAGGAATGATGTGTGGGATTTGGTTCCCAGACCTGGTAATGTGAATATTATTGGAACCAAATGGATTTTTAAAAACAAAACTGATGAATCTGGAATTGTTGTGAGGAACAAAGCAAGACTAGTTGCTCAAGGGTATACTCAAATTGAAGGAATTGATTTTGATGAGATATTTGCCCCTGTTGCCCGGATTGAATCGGTTAGACTTTTACTTACTATTGCATGTCACATGGACATAAAATTATATCAAATGGATGTGAAAAGTGCTTTTTTGAACGGCATCTTGAAAGAGGAAGCTTTTGTAAGCCAACCTAAAGGATTTGAAGATCCACATCACCCGGACCATGTCTACAAGTTGAAGAAGGCACTTTATGGACTTAAACAAGCTCCAAGAGCATGGTATGGTAGGCTTACTGAATATCTGCTTGAATTAGGCTTCAAACGAGGTGAGGTTGATAAAACTCTTTTTATTCAAAAATCGAAGCATGCTATTCTTGTGTGTCAAATTTATGTGGATGACATCATTTTTGGTGCTTCTTCTCAAAAGCATGTTGATGAATTTGTTAAATGCATGTCTACCACATTTGAAATGAGCATGGTAGGAGAATTAAGTTTCTTTCTTGGATTGCAAATTAAACAAATGCATGATGATATCTTTCTATGTCAATCCAATTATGCCAAGAATTTGGTGAAGAAATTTTCTACCGAGAACACTAAACACATGAAAACACCAATGGGGTCGACTGAAAAGTTGTCCAAAGACGATGTTGCGGTAGGTGTTGACAACACCCAGTATCGCAGCATCATAGCCAGTCTTCTTTACTTAAGTGCAAGTCGTCCCGACATCATGTTTAGTGTATGTTTGTGTGCTAGGTACCAGGCTGATCCTAAAGTCACTCATTTAAAGGCTGTCAAAAGAATTTTGCGATATATATCTGGAACAGTTGACTTAGGTTTGTGGTACACCAAAGAAACAAACACCAATTTAGTGGGCTTTAGTGATGCTGACTGGGCTGAAAACTTAGATGATAGGAAAAGTACCACTGGTGGGTGTTTTTATCTTGGTAACAATTTGGTGTCATGGTATAGTAGAAAGCAGAATTGTGTGTCTCTGTCCACTGCTGAATCTGAATATGTTGCAGCTGCTAGTTGCTGTTCACAACTCTTATGGATGAATCAAATGATTAAAGATTATGGATTCAACAGTGACACTTTAATTGTATACTGCGACAATTCAAGTGCAATTGATATTTCAAAAAATCCAGTACAACACTCTCGAACGAAACACATTGACATTAGACATCATTTTATTCGAGATTTGGTTGAAAAGGGTATGATTCGAATGGAATTTGTTGGAACTGAGAACCAACTGGCTGATATGTTTACAAAACCATTGGATTTTGAGAGATTTTCCAATATTAGGAAGTCTCTCAGCTTATGTACACAATGATCACTCACGGATGTTGTCCTCGGTGTTACAACACATGTGGACAACACTCAACATGCATGTGCCTTTTATTTTTAGGATGTTAGACATATTGCATACATCTTGTTTTTTGTGAAGCCTGTACAAGTGAAGGATACTGAATGGTGCGCTCTCAGTTGTGAATCAAACTTTCTATCAAAATTCTCTAAAGTAAGGAGTGTGCTCAATCTAAGTCATAAAGCTGTTGAGGATGTTTGTGTACTACATGATCTTGTCCAATGTAGAAAATGACTTAGAAAATTCTTGAGCAATAAGGTGAAAAATAGAAAAGAGGAGAGAATTTGAAAAAAAAATGGAACAAAAAACATTGTTTAGAAGAAAATGGAAAAAGCTACCTAGAGGAGTCCAATGAAGACCGTTCTTCTAGTGTGGGAGCTACCACTTCTAAGTCAAAATCCAGATGGAAAAAGCTACCTAGAGGAGTCCCATGAAGGGCGTTCCTCTAGAGTGGGAGCTACCATGTCTGAAATAAAAATGTTCCAGAAAGTTTGAGTCCAACTTGTGAGTGTTGCCAAGAGGTGTTGCCAACACCTAATTACAGACTGATCACAGTTTGATCACATGCGTGAGTATTTCATTTTTGATCATATTTTAGGCATAAATTTAAGTCATTCATACTACTGCTTTGTGAATTCATCATGTCCAGTCGGCTACCAGCTTTTAATTCATGAAATTCGAAAAATAACCTAACCAACTTAATTTTGAAATACCTTGATATCTAACGGTTAGTGGGGTTAATTCGATGTGGCGTTTCATCCTGCCTGATCTTCTTGAAAGAATGATTACACTGTTTTAGAAAGTTATCGTTGGGTGAGAGTAAAAACTGATTTGGAAAGGGGCTGCAGTCACGACTCGAAAGAATGTTACCGTTGGAGGGGCGTACTTAAATACTTAGGAACAGATGATGAATAACTTTACTATTTAGTATTTTCCCGCACGTTCTAAAATTTCTTCCTGCTCTCACTATTCTTTTTTCCGGAAATTATCTTTGCCTTCGCGATTTCATGTGTTCCTCGATCCACACTAATTTTTTGTTCTCTATTTCGCAGATGGTTGGCTTCGATCCTCACGACATTAGGAGTGAAATGGCTGCAAGCATGAGTGAAAAATCACCTGACCCAACACCCACAGCTGCAACCAATGTTGAAAGGTTGGAAATTGTGGGTGTACCAGAAGAACCAATCCCGCTGGAAATGATCGCTCCTGGTGAACCTGGGAACGAAATCAATGTCGAGGATCCCCCAAATTTTGAGGTCGTTAATAGAGCCTTTCCCCCTGCTCCTATGCGCCGAAGGTCAAAAAGACAAGCAGGGTTCGATCCTGACTTTGTCCCTACTAAGAAGCCAAGGGCATCCACTTTCTCAAATATTCTGGACCCTGATTTCTCATCTGGAGACTACTCCAATGATGATGATTTTGAGTTGGTGGCTCGCCCCAAACCAACTGTTGCTGCAAAAGAATCTGGTTCTACTTCTGGTAGTCGAAAGCCAAACCCCATCACAGATTCTAAAAATGTTGCAGAAAAGGGATTTCCTAATGAGCCTGAAGAAGATGAACAATCTCTGGCCGAGTTTCTTGCACACCTTAAGGAAGAAAAGGCTGCCAAGAAACAAATGTCTAAGGATGATGAACCTGATTCAGAAATGATGAAGGAGTTTGAGCAAAATCGACCTGGAGCCTCTGATGTTTCCTCTTCATCGTCCGCATCTGACTTTGAATCAGAAGAACTGGGTGAAGAAGAATCTGAGGATTTTGGCTCTGAAGGCAGCGAGTCTTCTGAAGATGCTGCTGCCGGTGTTGAGATGGATGTTGACAACACCGAGCACAACACTGACTCTGCTGATTATGATCTCAGTAAGTCCTTCTCCCCGAAGTTTTATTCTGAAGAGGCCTTGGCATTATGGCCCCTTTTTATTCATCGTGAGTTGATTGAGGAGAAAAACATTGATTTTGATGCGTATGGGAAACATAATTTGATTGAGTTCTTAAAGAACCGAAGGCTGCTCTACACTGTCACCACTGTACTGCGCTACTGCCGTCGAGCTGTGTTGGAATTTTATTGCAATCTCTTGAGGAGTGTGGGAGATGAGGACTCGGTGAAATATGGCAGAGTGTTCGTACGTGAGCGACTTTACAAATTCACACCGTCAGTGATCAATGCATTCTACGACACTCCCGATATTGAAGAGGTGGAAGAAGATCTTGACATACATTCTATAACCTTTGTACTTACTGGAGGTGTGATCCAAGTATTCCCCAATCATCCTAAGAAGTTGAGCGCTGCCAACCTCACCTCCTTCTTCTCTGTGCTACACAAAACTTCCATCTGGAACTGGACACCGACTACCAACTCGACTACGGTGACTCGATCTCAGGCCCTGGTGCTATTTTCTTTTGGAACAGGCCGTGCCTTCAACTTCGGGAAGCTGGTGTTCCAGACAGTCTTGCAATATGCTGAAGGAGACTTCAAGCAAACCAAGCTTCCTTACCCTTCCCTCATTTATGGAATTATGGAATCTCAAGGATTCATCACGGATATAGATGAAGAACTCTGTCATGTCGGAGAAACTCTGAAGATTTCTCCTGTCTATTTTAAGGGCAACAGAAAGATCGATCTGCCCTGGCTGAGTTCGAGTGTTGCTTCGGACGTTGGCCACACTGGTGACACAACATCTGAGCCTCTGCCGGAAACTTCTAGTCTTCCCCCTACACCTCCTGCTGGTTATGTTACGCTATCTCTCTCCTACATTCAAGCTCAGATTGCGTATGGTCGCCAACAGATTACTAATGCCAAGAAGACCATTGAACATTATGAAAATCAAGTGGCAGATTATGAGCTTCTACTTGCTGCTAGTATCCATTCTGGACAAAAAGGGGGAGTAGATGATACAGCTGGAACCAGTGGAGCCAAAATGACTGATGATGATGATGATGGCAGTAATGATGGAGAATGATAGTTTGAGAGAGTTTGAGTTTTTTCTTTGATGGCTGTAGTTTTTTCTTTGATGGCTGCAGTTTTTAATTTTCTCTGATGTTAACTTCCCCTAATTAATGAACTGTTTTCGATGTTGTGATTCGAGTGCTGTAACATCTAACATACAACACCGATGTTTGCTTTCAGGGAAGGTTTACCGGTCGAATTCAGGGGGAGTCAACTAAAGTTCTGAGTCATTTATCGACTAATTCAGGGGGAGTTGAGCTGTATAACCATGTTGGGGTGTTTTGTCCAGAAAGGCAAAAAGGAGGAGATTGAAAGGAATTATATTCCTTGATATAGTTTCCTTTTTAATATCTTTAATGTTTTTCCTTTCTAGACTTTAGAATAATCTCTAATTTATGCTGTGATCTCTTATAGATTTGGTATTCGATATGAGAGTCATAATATCTTTAATATATGGAATCTTAATATCTTTAAGATATGAGATCCTTATTCTTTAAGGAGTTTTTTTCCAATAAAACTCTTGGTGTGCTTTAATATAGAGAAGGGCGAAAAAGGATAGTGAGAGAGACGAAGGAGTTCGAAGAGTTTTTCGAGATCGAAGCCATCTCGTGCTATTGTTAACGTGTTGCTGGGAAGTGTTGACATCATATGAAGACAACACCTCATCACTGTATTGATTAGCGTGTTGAATTTTTGAAGACCATTTACTTCTCAGTTGATGCATCCTATGTATTTTGGTTATACGGTTTGTTAGTGGTTTAGGATGCAATTTGTTACTCGCTTTTTAAGGGAGTTGTTTTATTCTTTCACTAGTATTGGTTTTTGTAAACTTACAAGTTTTCCTAGTGAATTATTTTTGCCCTGAGGCACCGCACAAGTATTTGATACTTGTGCATAATTTATATCTCGTCTCTCGTATTATTATTATAATTCAAGTTGTGTGTTAACTTCTTACACTGAAACTTCCGCTGCATGTTGTCGTGGGTGTTACAACATCTACGTACAACACCTACTTTCTGATACATACAACAATCACCATCATCACACTCACACTGTGGGAACAGAACTTTCATATAGATATATTCAAGTTGATCAATCCATATCAAAATATTTAATTTCAAATAAATTCTCAAAAATAATTAGGTAAATGTATGTGCAACTCAAAATAAATACTAGAGAGAAATATGACTAAGGAGAAATTACTGGTTGTACTTTAGTACCATTTTTATTAACGATATCGTGAAAAGTATTGATTACTAAAATAATCAATTTCAAAATAATATAAATAAATTAAATATATTTTTATGTGTTAGTAAATATATATTATAATTAATTTTAATGATATCCTTATCAAAGTACGAAAGATCAAAAGATTACATGAAACAAGAAATAAAAAAAAAATGATGTTGGGATAATGAAGTTATAAGATAAAATTTTCATTTATAATGAAATGACATTATATTGATTTGAATTATAAGATTTTCAAAAACATATATTATTTTTGTCATTGTTTATAGCTCAATATATATATCAAATTTATGTGTCTGTGGGAGAAAAGGAGTTAGACTTGAATATTTAATCTTTGTTATCATATTTCAATTAATGGATTGGTCAAATATAAAGATCATTTGATGATTTCAAATAATATGTGCTCCACGGTCAATGCATGTGTTGCTTATTATTAGTACCTATAAAAGTGTGGATGAAAGACGATGTTTTCCAATTATGAATTGACAAAACTAGTCTTTCATATATGTAAAACATGAAAAATCACGTGAACATATTTTTAAATTTATTTATATAATTGAGAAATATATGATATGAAAAAATAACTCAACAACTTAATATTGCTTTATCTCATAAATTCCACTTAATTGTCCATCTCAAAACTCCACTTAATACTCAGGAATTAAATGTTATATACTTGTAATTATATACATTGACTATTTAATGTAACTTCCATTCTAAAAAACAAGGGAAGAATCATTCAATTTTATTATATTCACAAAAATAAATTACATTTAGTTCTAATATTCTAACGATATAAATATTAATTATTGTTTTTGTTATTTGTTCATTTATTTTTTTAAGACTATTAATCATACAATGATTTTAAAAAAAAAACTTCTTCAATGATAAAAATAAATCCATATAATCAATTATAAATCTTAATTCTACTATAAATTTATAACCATTAATATAATTTTCATGTTGAGACATAAAAATTAAACAAATTATAAATAAACGATGAAATATATATCAGGTAAAATTGTTAAAATATCGAAATATTAATAATAAAAATACATTCATGTAATCAGTCATATAGCTTAATTCTACTAAATTTTATCATAATAAATGATGAAATTATACATTAGGTGAAATTGTTAAGATATTGAAATATATTGTAAGTGTATTCATTTAATAAATATTGTATACTATTAATGATAAATGATTCATTATCGCATTGATACATATTTATTTCTTCATTGAAATATTTAATTTCTTAATGTGGGAAAGAACTTATTTACTCGAAATAGGAGAAATGAAAACCAGCAATTTTAATAATAAAAGTATATGATATTATCTTGCAAGAAGTGAAAATATTATAAAAATCATATAGTAATAGATGGAAAATTAATCAGTAATCATAAAACCAAGGGTTATAAATGAGAATGAAATAGATCAAATAAATTGCATAATTAAATTAGAAATTAAGTTCAGAAATTTAAAAGTTATGAATAGAGGTAAAACAAACTTAATAAATTGCATAAATTTTAGTACGTTATAATCTAAATAAAACTACGAAGCTATTACAAGATTTCGAATCGTTTGCCTTCAGAAACTCTGAAAAAATATTAAAGAATTCAGTAAAATTACTTGTAAATATGTATTATGGAAAAATTTATAAGTTCGAATAAAAATAAGTCTATTTACTGTTTTTACATGACCGTGTTACTCTTGAATTATGGTAAAGCTATTTAACATCATTGTGTATATATATATTGAGTAAGTCTCTTGTGAGACGGTCTCAAGAATCTTTATCTGTGAGACGGGTCAACCATACCGATATTCACAATAAAAAGTAATACTCTTAGCTTAAAAAATAATGTTTTTTCATGGATGACTCAAATAGAGATCCATCTCACAAAATACGACACGTGAGAGCGTCTCACACAAGTTTTTGCCATATATATTAGGATTAATTTTCATAATTTATATAATATTCAATGCATTACCGTGCGAGGCACATAATTTTTGCATTGAAACAACAAAATTATCTGATTATTTCCAAATTTTAAATTCATATTTACACTCCTATATATTAATTGTGTTTAAAATAATATAGTGATACAAAACATCATTATATATATTATAAAAACTATAATTTACATAATATAAAATTAAGTATTCCAAAAGATTCTAAAAAAATAATGTGAAAAATGCAGAATCGAAAATAATTTGTCCAATATAAAATATAGGTTCACGTGCGAATCCACGTCCTACATGCTAGTAACACAAAAGGCATATGTATATTTACTTTAAATGATTGGGATTTAGTTGGAATAGCTCAATGTAACAGCACAATGAAAAAATTATGAAATTCTTGGAAAAAAAATTTATACAAATATACACTACTTTACAACATGTACCTTCCTTTGAAAAAGAGCCTGTTGTGTATATATTAGGTGTTCTTCTCAAGAACAGAGAGAGCTGGTGTTAGGTAGTTATTTGCTTTGTCTGGTAAATGAGCAACCTGTCAAAAACAACATTCTACACTGTTATATTTCATGAATTATTTAATAAATCTGTGTTGCCAGAGCTATTAGTTAGTAGCTTGTAAATGGTTTGTGTTGAATAATACAGTTTATTTTCTCATGTTCATTCGGGGAAAAGGAAAGAGGACTTCATCTTTGGGGTAGTGGCATGTCGTGAATCAACCAATCCAATGTTTAAGGCGGGGAACTCCGAGAATAATATGATTATGTCGTGGTTAATCAATTCAATGACGACATAAATCGGTGAAAATTTCCTCTTAGATGGTATAGTAAGGAAGATATGAGATGATGCCCGTGATTTATTCTTCCGAAGACAACAAGTCAGACCTATTTGGAATTGAAAGCAACCTCCATGATCTTCGACAAGGAGATTCCACTGTCTAGGCTTACTTCACTACCCTTACTCGATACTGGCAACAACTCGATCTGTTTGAAGTCTACGAGTGGAAATGCCCTGTTACGTTCACGGGTAATGGTTCTAGTTATGGGGCGATTAAGTGAGAATTCACCACTCGCAAGGGTGTGAGCGTGTTTCTGGGATTTCCGCCCACGTCTCGCTATTTTTGATAATTGGGAATTGAGGCTCGTTGAAGAGAGAACCTCACGATCTCAGACTTAGTAGAAGCAACACAAATTTCATATCTTTATTTCGTCACTTCTGATAGCTATATATACAGAATTTGACAAACCAAACTAAGGGATAAGAATCCCAATCTAATCCCATCGATATCTTCCTAGAAGATATCTTCCTAACTAATAAACAACCCTATCTAATCCAAACCAACTAAATGAGATAACCTCTTATTTAAAAACAAGATAAACATAGAATCCTGTGATCCTATGATCTAATCTATCCTCTTGTATTTCCCATGAGTGTGCCTTTGATAAACAATATCCTTCATAGCCGTTGGGTTGGGCTCGGTATTTGTTGGGAGTGGGCTGGTCGTGACATTACACCCCTGTGGAGACACGTGATCGTCCACGATCACAAATGAGGGAAACTCTACGGCCAAGGTGGAAGCATCCTGCCACGAAGCCTCGGTGGGTGAGAGGCCGGCCCAGTGAATCAGCAGCTCACGACGTCCCTGGCGGAATCTGGAATCGAGAACGGCCAGTGGCTGCGGTGGTTCGTCTTGGTTAAGCGTTGGCAGGTCTGCGCTGTGGGGAATGTTGCCCCTAAATGTCTTCAGAGAGGAGACATGGAAGACTGGGTGGATCAAGGAGGAGTCAGGAAGCTTGAGTTTGTATGCTACTTGACCAATGCGTGCGATAACTTCGAATGGGCCAAAGTAACGTGGGGAGAGTTTCTTGTTCACCCGCTTTTCCACACTCGATTGGCGGTACTGTTGTAAGCGTACCAGAACCATGTCCCCGATGGAGAATTGGACATCCCGGTGAGAGGAGTCATATTGGGTCTTCATGAGGTTCTGGGCGTGCAGGAGGCGTTGCCGGAGATGTGTTAGGACTTCGTCTCTGGCCTGTAATTCTTTGTCGACGGCCTCTAATTTCGCGACCCCTGGGCAGTATGATAGAAGACGCGGTGGTGGTCGGCCGTAGACAACTTCAAATGGTGACGAACGTAAGGATGAATGAAAGCTGGTGTTATAGCAAAATTCAGCCCATGCAAGCCATGTGGTCCATTTTTTTGGGAAGTCACCTGAAAAGCAGCGAAGGTACATCTCCACGATACGGTTAACCACCTCCGTTTGGCCATCCGATTGAGGATGGTAAGCCGACGTAAAACAAAGTTGTGTACCACTCAAGCGGAATAGTTCCTTCCAAAATCCACTGGTAAATGTGACATCTCGGTCGCAAACAATAGACTCGGGCAACCCGTGAAGCTTGAAAATATTCTCAAAAAAAATCCGCGCGACCATAACTGCTGCATAAGGGTGTGAGAGGGCAACAAAATGCGCATATTTTGAAAATCTGTCAACCACAACCAAGAGAACATTTTTCCCTTGTGATAGGGGAAGTCCCTCGATAAAATCCATCGAGATGTCCGTCCATACGTGGTGAGGAACTGGAAGGGGCTGTAACAGCCCGGCAGGCTTCAAATTTTCAGTCTTATTGCGTTGGCAAACCTCACATTCTGCCACAAATGTTTTTATGTCGCCGCGCATGCGTGGCCAGTAGAAGTCCCGCTGGACGCGATGCATAGTCTTCAAATATCCTTCATGGCACGAGCTATGAACATAAGTGATGATGGTACCTGTCAAATTCGAATCTGGAGGTACGAAAACCCTCTGATTATACCAAAGGAGATCATCAGAGAAATCCCAGGGTCCAAGAGCTTCTCCCGCCTTCACCTTATCGATCAAGGTCTGTAACTCGCGTCTAGAGACGAGTTCGCTTATGATTTTGTCCAACCATTCCAGCCGTGGGATTGATAGAGCACAAATAGAGCTACTGTCGGGTTCATCCCTTCTTGAGAGGGCGTCGACGACCACATTGGATTTGCCTGGTTTGTATTCCACCTTGAATTCAAATCCTAACAGCTTACTAATCCATCGTTGCTGAGGTGAAGTTGTGATACGCTGTTCCAACAGAAATTTGAGACCGTAATGATCGGTGTGCACCAAGAAAGAAACCCCCCATAGGTATGTTCGCCAGTGGCGGATGGCTTTAGCCAACCCAATCAACTCCTTTTCGTATGCCGGTAAATTTCGGTGGAGCTGAGCCAAGGCCTGGCTATAGAATGCAATAGGGCGGCCATTTTGGAGAAGAACAGCTCCTAATCCACTTTCAGATGCGTCACATTCGATCACAAATGGTTCTGAAAAATTCGGGAGGGCAAGGACGGGTGTGGATGTCATAGCCTTCTTCAATTCCTCGAAGGATCGAGTAGCTTCTTGTGACCAGACGAAGGAATTCTTGCGAAGGAGGCCGGTCAGGGGTGCGGCAATAATTCCGTAGTTCTTGACGAATTTGCGATAGTACCCCGCAAGGCCTAGGAACCCGCGAAGGGCGCGGATAGAGGAGGGGGCCGGCCAGTTAGCGATGGCAGCAATTTTCTCGCCATCGACTGTGACCCCCGATTGCGTCACTCGATGGCCGAGATATGCTACTTCTGTTTGAGCTAGAGAACATTTGGATCGCTTCAGAAAAAACGGTTGTGCCTTGATCGTGGAGAAGACCAGGCATAAGTGTTTCAAGTGTTCCTCCCAAGATTTGCTGTAAACCGAAATATCGTCGAAGAAGACAAGGACAAATTTGCGTAGGTAATCCCCGAAGATAGTGTTCATGATGGCCTGAAAAGTGGAGGGCGCATTTGTTAGCCCGAAGGGCATAACCAAGAATTCGAAGTGACCATGATGTGTCCTGAATGCGGTCATGGGAATGCATGTTGGATCCATCAGGACTTGGTGGTATCCTGCTCGGAGATCCAGCTTGGTAAAGAATTGGGCCCCATTAAGCTCTTCCAACAGTTCCTCAATCACTGGGATTGGAAACTTGTCCTTCACAGTTCGTGCATTCAAAGCCCGGTAGTCGATACAGAAACGCCATGATTTATCGGCCTTGCTGACTAATAGTACGGGTGATGAAAAGGGTGAAGTACTGGGTCGGATAATTCCTTGTTTTAACATCTCGGCGCACTGTCTTT
This sequence comes from Primulina eburnea, assembly GCF_022965805.1. NCBI lineage: Eukaryota > Viridiplantae > Streptophyta > Magnoliopsida > Lamiales > Gesneriaceae > Primulina > Primulina eburnea. The sequence continues at coordinate 3,513,616 of NC_133113.1, forward strand.
CAATCTCGTCTTTTTGCGCGTGGGGATAGCGGTAAGGTCGAACCACTACAGGATCTGTCCCTTGGGTTAATATAATTTTGTGTGTATGTTGTCGTCGTGGTGGCAGCCCCTTAGGGTCCCTAAAGATCTCTTCAAAGTCCAGCAGCAGCGCCTGAAGGCTAGGCAGGTCCCTGCCGTTAGTTTCTGTAATGGTGAATGCAAAAGGGCCTGAACTTGAATCAAAATCGTCTCCTTGTAGGCTGACCGGGTTACCTTCATGTGGGAAATTCATGACCCTGTGTGTGAAGTCCCAATTGATGGCGCCCAACGTGCACAACCAATTCACCCCCAAGACCACACTAAAGTTTCCCAGTGGTATCAAAAACAGATCCACATAGAATCGAGCTCCTCCCAGAACAACCTGTACCCCGCGGCATACCCCTGAACATTGGAGTTGTTCGCCGTTGGCCACAGACACTCTTAGGGTGGGCCAGGTTTCCACGGACAATCCCAGCTTGGCGGCCTCCCGTGTATCCACGAAGCAATGCGTGCTTCCCGAATCGATGAGGACCCTTATGTGGCAGTCTTGTATTTTCCCCCAAATCTGCATGGTTTTCGCACCATGGGGGCCCGCCATTGCATGTATAGAGGCTCCAAATTCTTGTGGTTCTTCTTCTTCCGTAGGGTCCTTATCGTCGTACGTGTCATCTTCTATTCCTTCCAACAAAAATAACCGTTTGCATCGATGCCCTGGTGTGTATCGTTCATCACAATTGTAGCAGAGCCCCTTAGAACGCCGCTCTTCCAGCTCCAGTCGACTCAATCGTTTGATCCTAGGAGTTTGGGGCTGTTGTTGGTTGTTGGTGCTACGTAACGGTGCTCGTGTTTCCTTTCTCGGATAGTCGTTCCGTTTCTCATATAATCGTGCTAGATTCATAGCCGAGGTGAGGTTTGTTGGGCGATGGATTTGAACTTCTATAGCGATGTTTCTTCGCAATCCACTAATGAACAATTGTGTCTCTTGTCTCGATGTTATGGGACCCGAACGGGCCAGCAATTCTTCAAAGTGTTCCTGATAACCATTCACCGAGTTTGTCTGACGTAGTTTGGCAAGATCGCCAAAGGTATCTCCTCGAAGGGATGGGCCGAATCTGAGATCACATTGTTCCGCGAAGTCCATCCACAAAATATCGGGCTCATCCCGTTTCAATTTGCTAAACCACAGCTGAGCCTTGCCTTCGAGATGGAAGGATGCTAACCCCACTTTGTCTGCCTCATGTGTGTGTTGGTGGTCGAAGAAATGCTCGCAACGATTGAGCCACGTCAGGGGGTCTGATTTTCCATCGTAACACGGAAAGTCTAACCTGGTATATCTAGGTATGACAAACGAGTTGTCTTTCCCTTCCCGCATGCGTGGGCCAGTGGAGTACGTATCACGAGAATCCACGTGGTTGTTGTCACCGCCCAGGTCAGGCGCTGTTTCTGTTTTGGTGGCTGCGACTTGGATCGATAATTCTTCCAGGCGTGTGGCAAGATCCCGGTGTCGCTGGTCGTTCTCTTGTTGTCGCTGGTTACTCGCCGTTCTGTCCTCCTTGTACATGTTTATGAAGGCTTCGAGCTGCCTGTGCATGGAAAGCAAATCCCCCATAGCGGCTGGCTCTGATACCAAGTTGTTACGTTCACGGGTAATGGATCTAGTTATGGGGCGATTAAGTGAGAATTCACCACTCGCAAGGGTGTGAGCGTGTTTCTGGGATTTCCGCCCTCGTCTCGCTATTTTTGATAATTGGGAATTGAGGCTCGTTGAAGAGAGAACCTCACGATCTCAGACTTAGTAGAAGCAACACAAATTTCATATCTTTATTTCGTCACTTCTGATAGCTATATATACAGAATTTGACAAACCAAACTAAGGGATAAGAATCCCAATCTAATCCCATCGATATCTTCCTAGAAGATATCTTCCTAACTAATAAACAACCCTATCTAATCCAAACCAACTAAATGAGATAACCTCTTATTTAAAAACAAGATAAACATAGAATCCTGTGATCCTATGATCTAATCTATCCTCTTGTATTTCCCATGAGTGTGCCTTTGATAAACAATATCCTTCATAGCCGTTGGGTTGGGCTCGGTATTTGTTGGGAGTGGGCTGGTCATGACATGCCCATATGATGAAAAACGTTACCGAGGCAATTTTTGAACAAAAGCAAGTTTTTAAATTTTGTACCTTCATATAGCACGCTTGATGACGTACGTGTTCGAATTTTGGGGACCAAACCAGTGTTCTTGTACAGTCTTCACGGCCCTTTAACGACAACGGGAAATTCAAGCAAGGACATCCTTAGTGTGAAAAATGCTGAAAGCCTAACCACACACTGGACACTTGATGGAAAATCCATGGGAAAGTCGTTGATTGGAAGCCGGCTCGAGAAATGAGAGCAAATGTTGGCGTCACCGAAAATCAATCCCATGATCCCCAACCTTTTACTAAAGAGCAGCTGACGTACTCCAGAAACTGTTCAACCAAACTAATTCAACACCAAGCTCTTCATTTGTATGTTGTACATCAAGGTAATTCTTCATTTGCCTTAATTACACAACATGAATTATCAATTGTTGGATTGTTGACTCTGGTGGACCACATGGTTGGAAATTTGGTATTTTTAACTATTTCAATCTTTGTAAAGATTCTCGTATAGTACCCGTTGCAAACGGTTCATGCGCACAACTGGCTGGTTATGGTTCAATTCAATTAACTCCGGATATTTCTCTATAATCTGTTTTATTTGTGTCAGATCTTCATTGTAATCTCTTATCAGTGAGTAAGCTCAACCGCAACCTCAAATGAACGACTAAATTCGTTGTTGATTTTTGTGTTTTCCAGGATTTGGTATCGGGGAGGATGATTGGCAATGTTAATCTTTGTGTCAGATTATGTCTCCAGAATATGAATGTTCCCAAGAGAAGCCTGAGCAATAATCTTTTCCACACATACTCTCTTATTCTGTTTCGACCTTGAATTCAAATAAGTATAGTGAGATTTTGTTATGGCACTATCATTTATGGCATCCGAATTTTTTGTATCTGGGCAAATTGTTTCCATTTTTGTTTAATAATAATAAGAATTTAATTCTTTCCGGTGTGAAATTTGTCAACTGTCCAAGCATTCACGTTCCACTTTCACACCACAACGTTACAACGTTACAAACCATCAAAACCTTTTTTCCATTATACATAGTGATATTTGGGACCCCTCCAACGTGACAAATGTTAGTGGTACATGTTGGTTTCTATTATTTGTCGATGATCACACCTGTCTATATTGGGTTTTTCTAATGAAAGATAAATTTGAAACTTCTCATATCTTCAAACAATTCTACACCACAATTCTCTACCAAAATTCAGATTTAACGAACAGATAAAGCACGTGATTATTTCAATTAAGTTTTGTAGAGGATTATTCACCAAAGCTCGTGTGCTGATATTCCCCAACATAATGGTGTATCCGAAAAGAAAAATTTCCATCTCCTGGAAGTTGCTTGATCCTAGTTGTTCACAAAAAATGTTCCTAATCGCTATCGGGGTGATGTAATTCTCATAGCCACTTATCTCATCAATCGAATGCCGAATCTTACATTTCAAGACCCTTACCTAAACTTTTCTTTAATATTTTCCCAACTCACACCTACTTCATGATATCCCACTCAAAGAGTTTGGATACTCCTCATTCATTCCCATAACCACAACAAACTCGAGCCATTCGATGTTAAATGCATATTCCTTGGATATTCTCCAAACCAGAAAGGTTATAAATGTTATTCTCCCATCTTAAAGAAGTTGTACACATCCATGGATGTCAAATTCTTCGAAAATGATACTCCGTATCCCGGGATCCCATCACACCATATCTCGAGCCAGCCATACTCCATATTGAACCAAAAACAATGTCTAATCCTGAAAACAATGTCTAATCCTATGACCAGCGATCTCTCAACCTCTATTGAGAAAAATATCATTCAGCCACTTTAGGTGTACTCTAGAAGGAAACAATAGATCAAAGGAGCCAAAATCTGATAAAAACTCAGCATGTCCAAGAATCTTCAACAACACTAAATTCATGTAACCTTGAAAACAGTACTCATATATCGGAAAATGATTTCGACAATAGACCCATTACTGTAAGAAAATGGGTGAGACCTTGCACACAACACCCTATTGGGAATTTTGTCTCAATGAAACAAAATAAAAAGTAGTTGTATTTGATGAGATTTGATGAGAAAAAGGCACTCGAAAAGAACAAAACATGTCATATTGCACATCTCCCACCGAGAAAGAAAAGAATTGGTTGCAAATGGATTTTAATGGTCAAACACTTATATGATGGAAGCATAGATCGGTTCAAAGCACGACTTATAGCCAAAAGGTACACACAAGCTTAAAAAATTGACTATCGAGAAACATTTGCTCATGTAACCAAACTCAACATCGTCTGAGTCCTCTTATCAATTGTTGCCAACATAGATTGGTCATTGTACCAACTTGATGTGAAATATGTATTACTTAATAGAGATCTTGAAGATCTTGAAGAAGAGACGTACATGGACATTCCACCTGGTTTTGCATCAACAGCTACAAACAATAAGGCCTCGAACAATCACCTAAGGCTTGGTTTTTTCGATTTACCAATGTTTTAAAGAGGGATGGATGTCAAGCTGACCACACTTTATTTGTAAAATATTTGGGGGAAGGCAAGATTCCAGTACTCATTGTCTATGTAGATGACATTGTCCTTACAGGGAATTACAAAGAAGAAAAGGCTCATGTGAAATTACTACTTTCAAAAGAATTCGAAATGAAAGACCTCAGACATCTTAGGTACTTTCTTTGAATGGAAGCATTCTGTAGGTATCTCAATCTCGCAACCAAAGTATGTTCTAGACCTTCTAAAGAAAATCGGTATGTTAGGGTGCAAACCAATTGATACATCAGTGGATCCAAACATCAAAATGGGAACATAAAAGAATAGTACTCCAGTTGACAAGGGAAGATATCAAAAACTAGTGGGGAAACTCATATGCATGTCACATACACCACTAGATGTTGGATTTGTTGTGAGCGTCATTAGCCAATTCATGAATAACCCAAGTGAAGAACACATGGGTGCTGCATACCGAGTGGTAAGATATCTAAAGGGACTCCTGGGAAAGATTAATCTTTAGAAAAACTTCAATCAAAGCAGTTAAAGTTTATAGTAATGCTGATTGGGTGGGTTCTACCACATATAGGTGTTCCACCTCTGGATATTGTTAGTTTGTATGGGAAAACTTAGTGACATGGCGAAGCAAGAAACAAACATTAGTTGCTCGGAGTATCGCAGAAACTGAATTCCGATCATTAGCACATGGAATTTGTGAGGGAATGTTGCTCAACAGACTACTAGATGAGCTGAAGATAGAAGAAAATCACCCAGTGGAGCTTACGTGTGATAATCAAGCAGCCATTAGCATATCAAAGAATCCAGTCCATCATGATCGGACCAACATATTGAAGTGGATCAACATTTTATCAATGAAAATATTGAAAAAAAGATCGTTGTGTTGAATTATATCTCTACTCAATTACAAGTGACAGATATTCTGACAAATGCACTCACCGACCAAATTTTCAAGAGTTGCGTTCCAAGCTAGCTATGATGAACCTATCTGACCCGACTTGAGGGAGAATGTTGAATAATAAATATTTAATTATTATCAATTAATTAAGATTAGATATGCACTTATCTATATTTGTTTGTATTCGAATTATTAGGATTATGATAACTAGTATCTAATTTTCCCTTAGATTAAGAGATTTAGTTTGAGTAGAGTTCTATAAATTATAGACTACAATGTATTTTCCTTATTTTCAATTAATTCAATGATACATTCAATGTATTTTCCTTATTTTCAATTAATTCAATGAAACATTCAGTGTTCTCAATAATTCGCCTTTCCTAAAACTACAGTACGGTCCAACTCAAGCTCAATTTTGACAAAACTAAAGTTGTCTTTGAGCATAGCATTTGTTTATCATGTCAGATTCAAGTAACAAGATTGATAGAAGATTCATTGCCATTCTAATTGAGCTCGAGCAACTTAGTAAACTAGTCGAAACAAGGTTCTTACCAGTTCATAAAGCTCCTTCCCAGGCTCAGCTACATACTCATAACAAACCTGGTCAATAAAACGAATGCTTTAGCTGCATTTGCTTATACAAATCAAGGACATATATATAGATCGAATTTGATATTCAAAATGGGGAGCTGCAGAGCACTTTAAATGAGAAAAATAAGCTAATTGGTTGGGGCAAACTTTACACGGATCATGAAATATAATAAATGAATCGAGCGACACTCACATCAAAGCTCTTGTTTCTTGCTGTTGGGTCATGCAATGCTTTTACACAGATATCAGCAACATCCGCACAGCTTATTCCCTGTACAACAAGCAAACGAAAGTCCAACAACTATAACAAACAACCACAAATAGACAGCATGTTTTGTACCTGTGATATACGATTCCCTTGATCAAAAATCAGAGCCCGCTGCCCACCGGGTTCTTCCTGGAAAAATGATGTCTCTTGTCAATGCGCGTGAAGATCGATGAACGCATAATTTAAGGAGCGCTGGACAGAGGAATAGAGAGAGTTTTGGGTCCATATATTTACCATCAAGGGACCAGGACGAATAATTGTGTAACCAAGTCCAGATCTTCTGAGTGAATCTTCACCGGCCTATAAAATTTTGATCGTGAGGAAAATCAGCAGCAATAGTAGAATGTTCGTGTGAATATAGAAAAGCGTGAAGATGGAGACCTTCTTTGCTTTCAGAACCTGCTCTCTTCTGGTGGGCTCAATTCCTGATCCTGTACATGAAACTAAGATAAAATCTGTTTCTTGTCCAGTCTGCCAAAATCAGAAATTCACTCAGATATCAGAACGGGATGTGATAGGCTAGGTTTTAAACAAGAATCTCAAATCTGTATATCATATGCATGTATAAGCACTATTATAATTCAACAAAATATTTTCAAAGAATATAGACTGGTGCATACAGGCAAAGCTTTTATGTATTCAAGAATCAACTGGAAACTTCTCAAGTCTTGATTCCCCCCAGCAGGTCCATCAACGAATTTCTGCAATGTAGCATTTCGAACAGAATTATTATCTGAGTAAAAAATATATATTTATCATCTCATGTTTCAAAAAAAATTCGAACAAGCATAAATAGCTATAAGAAAAGGAAAAACAAAGCTTTGAGCAACCTGCCGTCTTGGCTCAAAACGAATGGTCAAAGTATGCAAAAGGAATGGATCCAGCGTTGGATCTTCTGGATTCACCGGTCTGAAAGATGAAAATGGCACTCTTACCTAAAAAAGAAGAAATAACTTGTCAATAATTTGATTTTCTAAACAAAAAAACTTAATCTATTCATAGAAAGATTAAGCTTATATTACTTTCAGCTTTGTGATTTAAGCTTACCCTGCAAAAGCCAGCTTTTGTGCTAATTCTGGCAAAGTACAATTTGCTTTGTGACATGTCAGCCAGAGGGCCAGCTTCAAGAATTATAACATATGATCTTCCATTCCCACCAACCGAGAATACTAGACCCTCGTACCTATGCATTACAACAACGAATGAATTGATTCTTTAATTTGGAAGTTGAATGAATGTTTTGACTAAAAAATAATCAACATCCCAGAATCAGTTTGTTGAAGTGTCAGTACTTTGACTGCTATACACTTTAAAATAAGTATAGAGAAATTTTTTAAAAAAAATGTGGAAGAGTTTCTGATCTACCATCCATGTGACCCAAGTGGGCTCTTGCTTGCGCAGTAAGAGTGCTACACCATATGAAATATGCTAGCAATCTGAGAAGCTAATCATAAACCTGAACCATATAATCCGAAAATAGGAATTGGGAGAACGTTTTTAACTGATGCATACCTGTCAAGAGTACTTCCCAAAGGAAGCGAAAGTTTCTTGGACAGTTCAATATAACCTCCTCTTGTGAATACGTATCCTTTTAAAAACAAAACGAGTGTAAAACATCAGTTAGAGCATAGAATATGTGAATTTATGTGGTATTCTGTAGTTACAGCCTAGCTAGACAAGATTTCTCATCTTATATGAACTATGTTTTACCAGAGAAAACAGCAGCTCCCTCTTCAGTGAACTCGCATTTAGCATCCATTCCTCCATCATATTTGGCCGCAATAACATCCTGAAAATAAGTGCCTTGACGAACTTCCCAGCCATCCAATGCATCCTCAGACTTGAATTTCGAAATTAAAAGCTTGCTTTTGCTGCTTTTTCCAGCCCGTAGTTGTGCAAGTTGATTGTTGTAGTCCTACAATTCAGCAGCGATGGATTGTATAACTGCAACTTACCAAATCAAAGAACACCGTGAATGGAATTGTTAAATTTTAAATAGCAGGAATTTGGGGATGAGTCGATAGAATGCAACACAGAATTTACGTGGCTCGGAGATAAATATCTACACACATGACACAATACCCAAAGGGTGAAAACTCTTTTGATCTTTCTTAGTAAAATCATTACTCCTTTATAAAGGTGAAAATACCTTGAAATAAAATCTGATGGCAAATCTTTCTTAACGGTAAAATCATATCAAAATTATATCATAATTTTAATAATACCAAATCGGATTAAAGTTTATTATTTGATTTCTATCGAGAATCATGCTAACACAATTTCATAAGATGATTGATACAATTCTTCAATCACGAAAAACAAACGCGCTCAAAAACTGAGTCACGCCCTCGATTCGATGAAACAAAGAACGTTGAGTTGTCCCGATCTTTTGAATTAAGCAACTATTTGTGATATTCATCTCTAAGCGATGAAAACTTAGCAACAAATATTCACGTTATGAAACAATCAAATTTCAGACGAACTTCAAAGAACTTGTCTTTGACAATCCGTGCGTGAACAATTGACAAACGCCACAAAGATGGAATCTTTGAAAAGTTTGATTTTGAGGAACAAAGCCAAAGCCTTGAGAAAAGTTTGAGAGAAAATTCAAAATATTTTTATAAAACTCAAGACTAATGTGTTTCACAATGATAAAATCCGTCCATATATAAAAATTACAACCAAAAACGCAATCTAGGGGTTCTAGAAAAATTCTGCATTGTGGCGCGCATTCGTGCGCACGATCGCGTGCACCTGCGCGCGGCGTTCTGTCCTCGGCCAGCAGGGGACGCGCGGTGGCGCCTCTTTTGGCGCGGGGCTGCACCGCTTCTGGTGCGGCTGTGCGTCTTTTTGTGCAGGTGCGCGCCAGCTGCTGTCCTCTTAGGTCATTTCGTACTCGCATGCTTGGTTGCTCGGGACTCCTTCATTATATTATTTGTTGAACCCCCCACTTGCCTGAATATGCATGATTCATTTTCATTAAGCTTGAAATTCCGAGACAACAATGCTTCTTAAATCTTCTTCCAACCATTTGCACGCCACGCCCGATCATATTCATATCAATGATGGAAAACTCATTCAAGTCAAATAAAATATCATGTTTTAACTTTCCAAGTTCAGTGCCTTTTGAGATACATCCACATTCAAAACAAAATTTTGGGCAACAAAAGTGTGATTTGAGATTAGCTGCATGGAGTCATTATTTTAGACAAGGATAAAAAGTTTACTTGAAATTATGGATTTGAACCTTAAAAGCATTCAAATGGCAACTCAAGAATATACCTTTGCAGTATAAGATATGTTTATATAAAACAAGATATCAAACCTGGAGTGCTTTGGTAATATTGTAAACTCCAAGATTATCAACCCTATTTAGATCCCCGGTGATAGAGGACCGCGCCGTAGCACAATAAATAACCTTGTTACATCCCTGGACAGCTGTCTTGAGAGTTGAAGGCTCGCCAACATCCCCTTTCACTACCTCCACAGCAGTTGGAAGCATTTCCACTACTTCTTTATCATCATTCCTAACTAAAGCCTGTTAATGATTAAATATCCAAATCCATTCACGAATTGAACACAATTTTTACCAAGTCCGAAAGAAATTAGAAGGCCATTGCTAAATGTAGAGTGTGTATTTCATAAATGGAACGGTGGCCATTGAACCATGAGGTGCTTTTTACCACATTATTCATGATTCATGAAGAACTAACTCTTGAACCACTAGGTGTCTTTTGTCACATTATTCATGAAAAATGAACTATTTTCACTAATTTGTGAGCAGTAGATTCATAGATAAATTGCCCAAAACAGACGCAAAGAGATCAACTCCTTTGGTAATGCCAACTATATGCAAAAGGATAAGCCAAATTCATCATACCAAAGCAAACTAATAGACTTGCATTAGCAGCAAAAAAGCATTTAAACTCAAGCAAAACACATTGCCACGACAGTTAAGAAACAAAAACTCCAGAATAACAAATAAAGATAAATTATTCATCTTCCTCAATGAACTCTATAGTTTGAAACAAGAAAATGCATTCTTATCGGATAAGAAGCAATGGAGATAAAGAAGATACCTTGACAGTGTAACCCCTGAGCAAAAGTTTACGAACCACAATGCGACCGACGCGGCTGGTGGCGCCGACAACAAGCACGGTTGTGTTCTGCGCACCAGGAATAGCGAATTCGCACATGGGTCCACCCTCCCTCAGCAAAAGCGCTGCCTCATCATCATCAGCCCGAGTGGTCCTCGAAATCTGCCCAAGCCCAGAAAATTTCCGCCACACCTCGTCGAATATTTGCCTCGACCGCCGCCCCAGACCTATCGGACTCACTTCCTCAATCTTAGTTTTGATAGACGAAACCGAAGATGTAGCAGTACCAGCAGCAGGCAAAACTTCCTTAATCTCTCCACTTTCTTGCGGCAACTTCCCCTCTTCTTGCACCTCTTTCCGCTTGCTCTTCCTCTTCTGCGGGGGGGTCTTCTTCTGCTTGTCAACTGAAGAGGCGGCCCTTGTTACAAACGATTTCTGGCATACTTTCACCGCCGGCGGGCTCGAATGCAGGTCTCTCCAATTCAATCTATGGTTGCAGGGATGATTATTGCCGAAGATTGAAGATGTCAAAGCCGCAGAAGCAGCTGTACTCATTCTTGTTCCAGTTTCTCCAGAATAGCTGGTTTCTTATTTTGTTTTTGTGAAGTGTGAAGCTCGCTCCGCCGCGAGAGGTGATCAAAAATGCGGCCTAGGGAGTCAGCTTCGAAAGCGACAGCCTGTGATTTCAGACCACATAAGATGGGCCAATCCGAAACATGGATTTGGTTTTGCGTTTTCTAGCACGAAATTCGAACAAGACACGCATATACGTCCAGGTCCTCTCAATATTACAACTCTCGAATCTCTACTTCCCTCTCGTTTTGGATTACATTTGTTCTAGTTTCTTCTTGTTAGAAATAAAGTTTGATAATTGAATCGAATTTTTTTTTTACATTTATTCTAAATAAATTATAAATTAATAAACTTTATAAATTATTTTGGAAACTTATAAATGATAAGATTTTAAATTTTTTGAAACCAGAAACATTCTATTTTTCTATTACTTGAACTCTTTGTCGTTGTCCTTCTGCAAGTGTTTGGTTAAACTCAGACTAACGCAATAATATGTAAACTATATTAGTAAGGTAAATCACACTGAAAAAATCATATATAACAAGATCGTCCGAGAAGATGTTGGTAGAGGAAATCGAATGTCTTACCATTGACAAAACGCTCGACTACTCCACCAACTCGAACACATCATTTGAAGCAAAGAAATATTCCATTAACAAGACCTGATTTGCAATAACAGACATGTAAAAAAAAAAAAAAAAAACTTTTTAAAGAATAGATCTCGTAATCGAAAAACACATGATGTAATGGATTTGTTAATGTTCAATGAGGTCTATTTTGGAGAAAAAAAATTGTTTGTACTCATTCTTGTAAAGTACTTGCATCATACATTACAAAGTGTTGCATAAACAAGAGAAATCACATTCAGAAATCAAAGTACTTGCATCAAGTCATACATTACAAATTGTTGCATAAACAAGAGAAATCACATTCAGAAATCAAATTTTTGAGTGCTTGATTAATGATGAGTTCAATTTTCCTTACCAAAACTTTCTGATGTGAGCTTGTCACACATAACTAGTCCAATATGATTTACATGGCTAACGTAGTTCGTAAGCTATTGTGTTAGTTCAAAAGTTTACACAATGATAGCGTCCATAGATTTCCGCATCATTATATATATAACAATTTGCTTCTCGTATTTAAAATTCTTCGGGCAAGCTGCAACACTTGAACGCCTAAGTAGTGTAAGCTTCGGGTGCACTTGAGCATAGGTTGCGGACTTTCTCATCTATTGGTTTTTCCATGCAGAAGGGAGCTTGACTTCGAATAGCTTGATTTGGGTTGATAAATAAGATGATAATTGTTAAAAGATGTAGTAAATAGGTATATTTGATACTATAAAATTATGCAAATATATATTTTTGGATGTATTTTGAAATTGTGTTATTGAATATCATAGACCTTATAAATTATTTTGAAAACTTATAAATGATAAGATTTTTTAATTTTTCGAAACCGGTAACATTCTATTTTTCAATGACTTGAAAACTCTTAGTCGTTATCTTTCGGTGTGCGTTGGGTTAAACTCAAACTAACGCAATCGCACACAAATCATGTTAGTTAGGCTAAACTACACTGGGAAAGTCATATGTAACAAGATCGTTCAAGAAGATGTTGATAGAGATAATCGAACTTCTGATCATTGACAAAACTCTCAACTATTACACCAACTTAGACACATCATTTGAGACAAACTCGAAACATTCTATTAACAAGACCTCAAGTAGATGATTTGCAATGATAGACATGTACAAAAAAAAAAATTGAAAGAATAGATCTCGTAATCAAAATACACGTGATGCAATGGATTGCATTATTTGTTAACGTTCAATGAGGTCTACTTTGTGGGGAAAAACTTGTGTTTACACATTCTTGAAATGTACTTGCATCATCGATTCATGTATTACAAAGTGTTGCATAAGCATGAGAAATCACATTTAAGAAACCAAATTTCTCAGCGCTTAACTAACGATCAAGAGTTCGATTTTCTTTACCAACATTTTTTCAGACAAACTTGTCACACTGGACATGCTAACATGGTTTGTAAGCTATTACGTTAATTCAAGAGTTTACCTAGTGATAACGTATGCAGATTTTCACGTCATAAAAAATATTAAAAAAAACCATGGTATTTAAAATTTTTCGGGCAAGCTCATGAGTCACGTGGTTTGCCACTTGAAACCCTAAGTAGTGTAGCTTCAGGGTGCACTTGAGCATCGGTTGCGGACTGAAACGTCCACTAATTTTTAACTTCAAAATCCTATTAATTTTTTTTTCTTCTTTATAAAATTTGAAACATTTAATTAAAAACAACACAACTTTTCAAAAATCTTAAATGCATAAAAATTACATAAATAGTTAACATCATATGTCAATCTTTAAAAATGATCCAAAATTAAACTTCAAAATAAAGCATAAATCTCTAAATAGAAAATCCTCAAAATATTTTCGTAAAACTTTAAATAATAATATGTGGGGAAAATAAATGTCTCTCGAGAGTGTACTGTCGGAATCGATCTACTCAAGCATCAACGCCTCCCTCAAAATCATCCTCGCCTGCAACCATCCAAACCTAGTGAGTCTAATGATTCAGCACGTTCTAACCATACGTAACAAATAATACATATACATGCACATACATCTTTAAAATAATCTTTTAATAAAATAAGCTAGTGTGAAAGCTCGTAATCATATATCATATCATATAAATCATTAAATCGTAAAGCTTTCAATAATCATATATCATTTTGGGTGAAGTTTGATCCTTGAAAGTCACTAACTGTAATCATATCATGTAGTCGACTGAAGTCTTAGCTCACTATTGTGTATGGGGACGGGCACTAAGCATGGCCGTAAATGGAAATACGATCTTCGGGCTACTCTAGGGGCCTTCTCCTGTAAATGGGCTCTCTCTCGGGCATTTTCCCGCATGTGGGCTCCTTTTGGGGCCTTCTCCCATAGACAGGCTATCTCTGGGGCATTCTCCCTCACGATATTCCCAATCATATCATGTTTGTCACAATCAATTCACATTTCAAAATATTTTCTTTCATTTTGATTCATAAAATATTGTGTCCTTTCAAATTTCGTAAAATAGAATTTTAACAGGAAAAATCGTACAGCTTTAACATAAAACATAAAATTCCATATTTTCATCATAAACGTTTTAAAATATCATTTAGCTTGTATTATGATTCTTTGGGCGCTGTCAAACCTTTCGTACTACCAAGGTCGCAAAATGATCATTTTACCTCTGGACTCCAAAATTCTCGATTTTGACTTTCTCTTACCTTTATTGACTCGAGCATATCACATAGTATCATATAAACTTAAATTTGGACTTCTAATATTTTTCTTAGATGTAAAATCGAGCCTTTCGATTTAATAACTTAATGACGAAACCATGAAGCGCTTTTAAACCGAATAAATTCAAAACTTAATATTTTCTTCCCAAATTTTTAACCTAAATTTTTCATCCCTAAACTTAACATGGCACCTTAAAATACACCCATAAACATTTTTTAGACGTAAAATTAAGCTCCTCAACTAATTTTCGAATTCGTTTTAAAACTTAACCATATGTGTCGGTTTTAACTCCTATCGACTCAAAAATTAACCAAACTTGAATCATAGCATACCTAATAATACCTTATACAACCCAATTCAAGACAATTAAGACCATTGATCAAGCCTAGGAACCTTCTGAAATTTTCTGCACATATTTTGAAAACCATAACATCATCCAACCATAAATTCCTTCGACCCTAGACCCTAACCAAGTGGACCAGAACCTGACAAACCCTCCTAGGACCTATAACAGAACCTTAACAAGATGCTGGACCAGCCTCTATAGCCCATGCACTTGCAACCATAAACCAGCGCCAAAACTCGTGCTCTACAAGGCTAGCGCGACTAAGCTTCAAACCTACAGCCTTTCTCCTTGCACCAGCCTTTCCTCGACCCATCTAGGACCATGACTAGACCCTCTTAGGACCCCTGGACACGTCCCAATAGCAGCCTGCAGATGTGCCCTTCTAAGAACCCAAACCGTGCCCTAGCTTGTTTTGAAACCCGGATTTTTGTTCAGCTTATTTCCCCATCTTGTCCAGCCCTTATCCATGCCTCTACGGACCCTTAAACATACTGAAAAACGTCTCATCTAATAGCCCTACCTTGGCAACCCCTTTGTGCGTTAATACTATGAATTTAAAAACATGAGAACTCAAGTTTTATCATGTATATGTCATAAAAACGAAAATAAAAGGAGTGTTTCATATTTTCATCTAAACATGATTAAACATACATAATATGATTTGAATAGGGCAAAAAGTGTTGGTCCCACGTGCGGAATTTGAGATAATAAAACCCGAAAATAAAGAATAAACTGGACACCGAGATTTACGTGGAAAACCCCTAAAAATTATTAGGGTAAAAACCACGGGCAAGATGAAAAGAATTCCACTATAATATTTTGTGGTGTACAACTCACTCACTGTGTTTCCAAAGAGAACACAAACTCTCTTAATACAGGAGAACAAACATCTCACAAATATTATAGAACTAAGCACTCAATGCTTATAAGATGAGAGAAAACTCGAAGAAGGGATGATTTGAAATGAAAAGGGGGAGCTCTATTTATAGAGCCTCCTGACCGTGTGAACACGCGTTAAAAACGCGTATTCATATTTCCGTCTACTGTTTGAATTGCAACCACACGTTTCTTTTTTATTCATTACATTCAAAGTATGCCACCTTTGGCCCCATCTCATTGAATATTCTTGTCGACATTTCTCCCACTTGGAGATTTGATTGAGAATCAAACACATCTCCACACATCCTTTCAATCTTGCCATTACCCGCTGCTTACGTTTCCGCTAGGCCACTTGAGGATCTACACCATTCAAACTTATCAGTGTTCACTGGCTTGGTCAGAAAATCAGCTATGTTATCATTTGTATGAATCTTCTGCATATCCACACTTCCTTCTTCTACTACTTCCCGCACAAAGTGAAATTGTACTCCAATGTGTTTCGTTCTGGAATGAAAGGCTGGATTCCTTGCGATGTGCAAGGCACTCTGACTGTCACAAAACAAAGGAACATTCCCTTGTTTGTGCCCGATCTCCTCCAATAACCTTTTAGTCCATATTGCCTCCTTGCAACCTTGAGTAGCTGCCATGTATTCTGCCTCTGTTGTAGATAATGCAACAACTGTCTGCAGTTTTGAAACCCAGCTTACTGCTCCTCCTGCAAGTGTAAACACATAACCAGTAGTAGATTTCCTCTTATCAGGATCACCTGCATAATCTGAATCGACATAGCCCCTGAGTGTAAAATCCGATCCTCCATAACATAATGCAGCATTCGAGGTACCCTTAATGTATCTAAGGATCCTCTTAACAGTGCTCCAATGCTCTCGTCCAGGATTCGCCATATACCGACTAACTGCTCCCACTGCTTGAGCAATGTCCGGTCTTGTACATATCATGGCGAACATCAAACTCCCCACTGCTGATGCATAATGTACTCGAGACATCTCCATCCTCTCTGCTTCACTGCTAGGACACATCTCGGAGGATAACTTGAAGTTAACAGGAAGAGGGGTCGATATTGGCTTACTATCTTGCATGTTGAAGCGTTGCAAGACTTTCTTCAAATAATTTTTCTGCGAAAGCCAAATCTTTCTGTTACTTCTATCTCGGTGAACTTGCATCCCTAGAATCTTGTTTGCTGGTCCCAAGTCCTTCATATCAAATTCCCTAGCCAACTGTGCCTTCAATCCTTGGACCTGATCTTTGTTGGGGCCTGCTACCAACATGTCGTCCACATACAACAGCAAAATAATATAATCATCACCAGACCTCTTGAAATACGTACAAGGGTCTGTACTCAGTCTGTTGTATCCAAGGCTCGTGATATAGGAATCAAATCTCTTGTACCAACACCTCGGCGCCTGTTTGAGACCATACAGAGATTTCTTCAACCTGCAAACCAAGTTCTCTTTGCCTTTTTCCGCAAAACCTTCTGGCTGGAGCATATAGATTTCTTCTTCAAGATCTCCATGAAGAAACGCCGTTTTCACATCTAGCTGTTCTAGATGTAGGTCAAACACCGCACACAATGCCAACACTACTCTGACTGTTGTAAGCCGAACCACAGGAGAAAATATCTCATTGAAGTCAATGCCTTCTTTCTGAGCATACCCTTTTACTACCAATCTAGCACGATACCGTTCCACTTGATTATTGCCATCACGCTTGATCTTATAGACCCATCTGTTTCCAATGGCTTTCCTCCCTCGTGGTAATGTAACAAGATCCCAAGTTTTATTCTTGTCTAATGCCTCCAACTCTTCTTGCATTGCTATCATCCAAAAAGATACATCCGAGCTCTGAGTAGCCTCGTGGAAACTGGATGGCTCACCATCTTCTGATAATAGACAATATGCAATGTTGCTTTCAGTGACATAATCTGAAAGCCAACCTGGTGGTCTTCTGTCTCGAGTTGACTGCCTCACATTGGAAACCTCAGACTCAACTTGTTCTTGTTCTTCGTGCTCTGGTACTGTTTCACAAGAAACTTGACCTTCGTCTGTCTTATTTTCTACCTGAAAAATAGTAGTTTCTGAATTCTGTGTGCCTTTGTCTCCCTTTACTTTATCTTCCTCGAAGATAACATCCCTGCTGATGACAAGCTTGTGAACAGTAGGATCCCACAAGCGAAACCCCTTTACTCCATCAGCATAACCCAAGAAGATACATTTTCTGGATTTCGAATCCAACTTTGATCTTTCTTGCTCATTGTACAGAACGTACACCGGACTTCCAAATGTATGCAAATGAGAATAATCTGTTGGCTTCCCGGTCCACATCTCCATCGGAGTCTTCAAATCAATCGCCACTGAAGGAGAACGATTGATAATATAACAAGCGGTTTTGACTGCTTCAGCCCAAAATGACTTTTCCAGACCTGCAGTCCTCAACATAGCTCTTGTTCTGTCCAACAAGGTCCTGTTCATCCGCTCTGCCACTCCATTCTGTTGGGGTGTGTAAGCCGTCGTGAATTGTCTTTTGATGCCCTCATGTTGACAATATGCATCAAACTCATCACTGGTATATTCTCCTCCATTGTCAGTCCTCAGACACTTGATTTTCTTTTCTGAATCAAGTTCAACCCGCGCTTTAAAATCTTTGAAGATCTGGAAAACATCTGATTTTTTCTTGATTGGATACACCCAACATCTCCTAGAGAAATCATCAATGAACGAGACAAAGTATCTCGCTCCTCCTAGGGATACAACCGGTGCTTGCCAAACATCCGAATGAATCAGCTCCAATATGCTTTTGCTCCTGGCAGTAGAAGTGCCAAACTTTAATCTGTGTTGTTTACTGGTAACACAGTGCTCACAAAAGGGTAGTGACGCTTTTGTAAGTCCCGGCAGCAGCTTCCATTCTGAGAGAATTTTCAACCCTCGTTCTGACATATGCCCGAGCTTTCGATGCCATAACACTGTTAATTCTTCTCCTGAACCAATTGATGCAACAGCTAGTTCTGCCTCTTTGTGTGTTTCTCCCAAAAGTACATACAGATTTGCAGCAACCTTTTCCGCCTTCATAACCACAAGCGCGCCTTTCACAATTTTCATGATCCCATTCTCGATACGAGTTTTGCACCCGATGTCATCCAATTGCCCCAAGGACAAAAGATTTTTCGTCAGTCCTTTCACATGTCGTACCTCCTGTATGGTGCGAATGGTGCCATCAAACATTTTAATTTTGATAGTACCGACCCCAGCGATTTCCAAGGCATGATCATTTCCCATGAATATAGATCCTCCTGAGATTGGTTCATAATGATCAAACCATTCTCTCCGAGACGTCATGTGCCACGTCGCTCCTGAATCCATAATCCATGTGTCACAAAATTTGTGTCTGCCTTCTGCAACAGTTGCCGCTTCGCTGAATAATATTTCACCACTTCCTGAAGTACTGGCCACATTTCCTTGAGAACTTTTATCGATACTCGTACACTCTTTCTTGAAGTGCCCTTTACCGCCACATTTAAAGCAGTAAATATTTTTCTTCTTACTTCTCGACTTTGATCTACCTCGTCTTTGGCTCCCACTGGAGTCACGGTCCATGAATCTTCCTCTTATCATCGGTAACGCCTCTGCCTGCTTCGAGGATATCAATCTATCTTCCTTATTCTTGCGCCGGCTTTCTTCTCCGAGAACCGCAGTTAAGACATCATCGAATCTTAGAAAGCCCATAAGAATATTGTTGGTTATATTGATGATAAGTTGATCATATGAATCTGGTAGACTTTGAAGTAGAAGCTCCGCACGTTCATTTTCTCCTATTTTATGCCCCATGGAAGTGAGTTGGGCAAATAGAGTATTTAGTGTGTTGATATGGTCGGTCATCGATGAAGATTCCGCCATCCGAAGAGTATAAAACCTTCTCTTTAGGAAAATCATGTTGTGTAGCGACTTGACCTCGTACATCTTTGTCAGAGTATCCCAGATAACTTTGGCTGTTTTTATCTCAGAGATACTTGACAAAACTTCGTCAGCTATAGCCAAGTGTAAATTGGCAACAGCATTATCACTCATCTCATTCCACTTTACATCGTCCGCCATTTCCTCCGGTCTATCTCCAATAGCCGCCAAACAATTTTCTTTTCTTAAAATTGCTTGCATCTTTATTTTCCACAACAGAAAATTACTTCCATTGAACTTTGTTATCTCGTACCTTCCCGCCATTATGTCTACAACAATTTTATAGACTGGACAAAATAATCCCACCTTAAATAAAAAATCTCAAAAAATCTTTTCTGATGTGGAAGATCAGTCTAGGCTGCAACCACAGAGCATACTCAGAATTTTAAGAAATTTTAAACCAAGGCTCTGATACCACTTGTTGGTCCCACGTGCGGAATTTGAGATAATAAAACCCGAAAATAAAGAATAAACTGGACACCGAGATTTACGTGGAAAACCCCTAAAAATTATTAGGGTAAAAACCACGGGCAAGATGAAAAGAATTCCACTATAATATTTTGTGGTGTACAACTCACTCACTGTGTTTCCAAAGAGAACACAAACTCTCTTAATACAGGAGAACAAACATCTCACAAATATTATAGAACTAAGCACTCAATGCTTATAAGATGAGAGAAAACTCGAAGAAGGGATGATTTGAAATGAAAAGGGGGAGCTCTATTTATAGAGCCTCCTGACCGTGTGAACACGCGTTAAAAACGCGTATTCATATTTCCGTCTACTGTTTGAATTGCAACCACACGTTTCTTTTTTATTCATTCCATTCAAAGTATGCCACCTTTGGCCCCATCTCATTGAATATTCTTGTCGACAAAAAGAAGGTTTAGAAACGTGCCTTTGCATTTAAAACTCTCGAAATACGAATACCGAAGCGGTGGAAGTCGGTGATGAACAGAGGACAATTTCTATTTTTTCTACCATTTTTACTTTTCAAAACCCCATTAAAAACCCATCTAGGGATGCAAGGGAGTCAAGTGGTCGTTGTTGAAAAGAAGAACGAGAGAGAAAATCGAAGAACGAATGAGAAAAAAATCGTAACTCCCTTGGCTTGCAAAGAAGAATAGGTGGTTGTTCTCTTCCAACTTCCAATTTCCGTAACTCTTGTGTGTGTGTGTGTTTCGGGGTGTGTGTGTTTAGGTGTGTTTGTGTTTAGGTTTGGGTTTAAATAAATAAAAAAAGGATTCTTAATTACTTAATTAATGGGCTTAATCAATCTTAGTATTTAAATAATTAATTAGGCTCATTAAGATTTATAAAATCATTAGATCTAAAATTAAAAGATTTTAAAATACTTATTTCAAAAAAAAATTCTTTATAAAATACATAAAATCTCTTGCTCTCACTAATTAATTTGAACTTGACCTTAAAAATGCAATAATTCTTAAAATATTTAAAATAAATATTTTATCAACTAAAAAAAATTAGCTTTTAAATCTTTAACACTTTAATCGTCTGAAAATCTTTAAATTATGAAACCAAGAAAAAAATTACAAAATTAATTATTTAGTTACTCAAAATATATTATTCATGAATCTATAATCATTTAATTAAAATATTTTAGCAATTTAATGATTTTCATGTATGCGTTCTAAGTGGATTGATTTTCGGGCGTTACACAGACTTTTCTCATCTATTGGTTTTTGCATGCAGAAGGGAGCTGGACTTTGAATAGCTTGATTTGAGTCGATAAATAAGATGATAATTGTTAAAAGATGTAGTAAATTGGTATATTTGATACTATAAAATTATGCAAATATATATTTTTTGATGTATTTTGAAATCGTGTTATTGAATTTTGAAATGGTATGCATATTTGAGATATAAATTTTTTTTAGGAATATCATCTTTTACAAATATAATATTTTAAATATACCTAACATAATGCATGTAAGATTCCTTCACCAACCATAGGTTTGTCCGAAAATAGTTAACCTTAACAAAGACGTTCACATGACATTCAATTGTTACATAGAGATATATTTGTTCCGAGATCTACATGTATGAATTGAAAGGTCCCAATAAGTTATTAGAATCAATAGGTCTTCAAATTGTTCATTTGTAAAAATAGAACCCCTTCTTATTGGATGATCATGATACTTCTCGAAAATCGAAATTCTTGATCAATGGAGGAACAATATCACCATGTTTATTGAATAAGATACCAAAATGTATGATTTATGTTGTTATTTAGAATTTATGTTGTAATTTCCCATTTTAAACTTTTTTATTAACTATGAAAGTATTAATATATATATATATATATATATATATATATATATATTATTTCTTTTTTATATATTAGTAAGTTGTATATATTATTTCTGTTAATTTCCTAGTAATACAAAGTGAATTATTTTGTACATCGTTTTATAGTTATAGAGAAAAATAGAACAATCTTCACAACAAAACCGACCTTAGCTCAGTTGGTAGAGCGGAGGACTGTAGTTGGAAAATAGCCATCCTTAGGTCGCTGGTTCGAATCCGGCAGGTCGGAATCTTTTTGTCGTTTTAATCTATTATTTAGATATAGTTAGCCCTTACAAGTAATTAAGACCAATATAGATTATCTTGACAAATATTATGTATCATCTATCTTATTTTGTATATTACAAAGTGTACTTAATTAATATGGATTCTAGTAAAATTGATAAACAATATAATTTTAAATGTATTTCTATAAATATAAAATATAGGTAAAATAATCAATTCATCCCTACAAAATTAGTACACTTCATGATCCACAAATATTAATGACAGAGTTCAAAACAAAATCACAAGTTTGCAAAGGTTCAGCTTTTTTTTAGCTAAAAAAAATGAACAAAAACAAAAGATTTATGGATAACTTCCTTCGAGATAGTCTAATGAGTCTATATTCGTTAGATGAGTCGACCCAACTCATTCCCAACAAGAAAAATAATACTTTTTAATGAGTCGAGTCGAGTCGGAGATTTGTCTCACAAAATTAACTCGTGAGACAATCTCACAAAAGTTTGTGTTCTAATAAATAATTATCTTGGAATAAATTATGTAATTTATCTCAAAGTTCCAACACTCGTTCATGCGACACTATAGTATATATATATAGTTTGTGTTGAAAATTATGAAGAAGAAATGAGAGCACAACGTGGAAGTTAGAAGTGAAAAATCTGCTCAATGATTAATTTGTCCTAGTATGTTTTTAACAGACAATTACCTTATTTATATACAAAGAAAAGTATTTTCTCAAAGTGCACTTTTATAATTTAAAACGCAACTTTAACACTCTTCCTCAAGCTTGGAACCATCAAGCTTGGAACAAGTACAATATTCCAAGCATGAACAAAAAAATTTGATGTTGAGTTTTGCTCAAAACCTCGGTGAATAAATCTACTGGTTGCTCTCTAGTTTTGATGTGTGATGTCTTGATTAACCTGTCACATATTTTCTGTCGCACTAGATGACAATCGATCTCTAAATGTTTCGTTCTTTCGTGATACATTGGATTTATGTAATGTGAGAGCAGCAGTACTATCACAACACATCATCGCTGAAGTGTTAATCCACTCCCATGTCTTTCAAAATACCAACCAACCAAACTATTTCACATGTCGTGTTCGTCATCGCCCTATATTCTGCCTCAGCTGAAGATCTTGAGACAGTAGCTTGTTTCTTAGTTTTCCACGAAATCAAAGATCTTCCCAGCTTAATGCAATAACCAGTAATGTATCTTTTAGTCATGGGACAAGTTCCCCCGATCAGAATCGCAATAGTCTGTCAATGACAAAGAGTGATGTGTCGAGAGCAAATTCCCTTGCCAGGAGCAAATTTTATATATCGCGATACTCTTAATGATGCCTCCAAATGTGATGTCGTAGGATTGTTAGTGAATTGACTTAGTTCCCGCATTGCAAAAAAAAAAAAATATCAGGCATCATCACCGTGAGGTATATGAGTCGACCAACTAATCTCCGATATGCACTAGCATCTTCTAACAGAGGGTGTACACCAGTATCTTGCCCTGCACTATCATCAAAGTCCAAAGTCTTTTTATGTAGTTTTACCATTTTGTTCCATAGAAATATCACAAACCTTTGCACCAGATAAGCCAGCGTCCGATATGAGTTCGAGACCATATTTTCTCTGATTCAAACACATCCATTCCTTTGATCTAGCAATATCTATGCCAAGGAAGTATATCAATGTTCCCAAATCTCTAACTTTGATATGCAAGTTCAGATGCTTCTTTGATGTTTGGATTGATTTCTCATGGCTACCGGTTATTACTATATCATAAATATACACTAGTAATATAGCAACAAAATCTTGCTCTTTCTTAATAAACATTGAGTGATCATGCTTCGATTGACAGAAACCAGCTCCTTTCATGATTGATGTGAACTTCTTATTTCGTTGTCTCGAAGCTTGTTTGAGATCATATAGGGATTTCATCAACTTACAGACCTTATTGCTTCTTATCTCCTTCTTGTTTCAAAGTCCCTCATGAAACTCCCCTTGACTTCAAAATCCTTGAGGTAAGACCATGTAAATCTCTTCATCAAGATCACCCTGAAGAAACGCATTTGTAACGTCCATCTGGTATAAAGGCCAGCCAGACATGGCAGAAACACTAAGAAGGCATCAAACATTGGTGATTTTAGCTACTGGGAAAAAAGTGTTATGAAAATCCAAACCATAAATTTTAGTGTAACCTTTAGCATTAAGACGTGCTTTGAACCTATCCACACTGCCATCAGGATTGTTATAACATTATAAACCCACTTATTGCCGATAAGAATTTTTCCTTGAGGTATATCAACAATGTACTATGTGTGATTAATTTCCAAAGCTTGTAACTCTAGGTCCATAGCAGACGCGATTGCCTCATGGTAGGTGGATGGTTTTTTGATGAAAGAGAAGGAAGAAAGGAAAGCATTATATGCAGGGGACAACCATCATACTGAATATAGTTGGATATAAGATGAATAGGAATGTGATTGAGAACAAATGTAATCATGAGACCAAATTGGTGGTCTGAAAATGCGAGGAGAATGTCTAATAGGGCATGTGACAAGAGCAAGAGTAGGAACTTGTGGTTGGGAAGACTTTGGTAAGGGGTCATGAATAGAAATGACCACATCCAAGTTAGAGAATACATGCTCAATAGTTGGAGCATGTGAGAAAGAAAAGATGCTTTCATGAAATAAGACGTCTCGAGGAACAAAAATCCTTTTGGTGTTGAGATATTGGACCTTGTATCTTTTTGGGTACTGGAATATCCAAGTAAGACACATGCACTTTGTGGGGACCCGGACGCTAATCATGTTCTTAATCGTTATTGGGACTAAATTAATTATAATAATCATGGTCTAATTTTTATTTTTTTTAAATGCGGAAGGTAATGGAATCAAACTCCTATACATGTCAGTATAAAAGTATAAATCTGATAAAATATACAATCATACATACTCAGGTTCAACAACTACTATCAAGTGTTTAAACCCTATCTCTAGTCCAAGTCCGGTATCACCACTCTAATCTCGATCTGTCTTCACCTCTGTGACCCTGTACCTGTCCCACCTGTTGCCATGCACACATACAAACAAGACAACAGCCGGATAACTCCAATGAGATATAAATATCCCAGTATAAACAATGTATCACATGCAATCATATAAATCATATATAAAAGCATAAACAAACATCAAAACATGTATCTAGGTCTGACTACATGAATCAATGACTCGTGATCTAATCTTATCTTATCTCAAATCTAGGGATCCCAATCTAATTTAGACTTTGGTATTTTGTATCGAGTGTCTGAGATAGACGTCGATCTACATCTAAAGCTCTTCGATACACCGTAAGTCTAGAGTCTTATCGGTTCTGAGAAAGACTCGGCGGTTCTGCCCTAGCTAGGCTGATCTGCCTTAGACTCGGACTCTGACTTTGTTCTAAGTCAATACATTAACATATCAATCTGATAAGCTGCAAATATCAATGCAATAAAGTAAAGTATGTGATTTAGGGAAACTCAAGTCAAACCTAACTCGAGTTGTGCAATCCCGAATCAACATTTATTTATACCTTTCTTGCTTGTCGATCTGATACAATCAAAATCTTGATTCCAAGTCTGTCACTGCTCAATCTGGCAATGACAATATCAATATTCTGTATCAATATTCTAATCAAATCACAACATCTCTGTTTTATCAAATTCTGATGGTACAACAGTACAATCTTGCGATACTGATAATACCATATCAGTCTATATCAATTCCAAACATTTATAATCAATCACCGTACAAATCTGATATCAATTCTGATCAATCTTATTCTGAAAATCATAACAATCCCATATTCAGTCCGTTTCTTAATCTGACTTCGATTCTACGTTGTCTAACATGTCAAGAATAACATATATGATGTGTATTCAATTCTAACAACATCATAATTCCAAAACATGTCAAAACGTAGTAAAACTTACGTCCAGTTGTAGCCTACGTTGCTAGGAACTCGATACCGAAGTCGGATTCAAAATCAGACGGACGGATTTCTCACAAAAGGCGTAAGGATTTTCAACACAACTCCTCGGACCCTTTTCTCGATTTTTGGCTGATTCTAAAGGATTTCGCACATATATATATATATATTTATATATATATATATATATATATATATATATATATATATATATATATATCAATGCATGCAACAGCGAGGTGGCACGATTTTCCGCACAACACGTCGCACCGCGGGTGCGGTAGGTGTAAGACCGCGGTTGCGCTGCGTGTATTAATCCATGTCCATTTTCCAGAAGTCAAGACCACGGGTGCGGTCATGTTTGCACCGCGGGTGCGGTCTTGCACCGCGGGTGCGGTCTTGTTTTTACCGCGGTTGCGGTCTCACCTCGAATAAAATTTCCTACCCTACTGGACATCGACCACGAGTGCGGTCTAACCATGAACGCGGGTGCGGTGTTGTTTCGACAACACATTCTAAAATTCAGAATAAATGGCCGCAGATGATCTTAAATCATGTCTCAATTGGCCCTTTCGTAATCACGTTAAATTATAAGTCAATAATCCTTGATTACCAGTTCTTAATTCTCGAGTATTACATTTCTCCCCCCCTAAGATACGATTTCGTCCTCGAAATCACAGGCATCTCATTCGTATCAATAAGAAGTATATACAGAACTGTATAAGAAATTTACATCATCGAAATAACTCTGGGAATTCTTGTCTCATATCTGATTCAGTTTCTCAGGTTGCTTCTTCTACACCATGATGAGTCCATTGCACTTTCACAAGTGGAATCATTTTCGTTCTGAGCTGTTTTTCTTTGCGATCAATAATCTGAATTGGTTTTTCAACATAGCTCAGCCTCTCATCTAGTTCGGCCTCGTCTGGTTGAATAGCATGTGAAGCATCAGGAAGGTACTTCCTTAATAACGATACATGAAAGACATCATGTATCCCGGATAATGAAGGCGGTAGGGCGAGTCGATAGGCACGATCTCCTATCTTTTCGAGAATCTCATAAGGCCCAATGTATCGTGGAGATAATTTCCCTTTCTTGCCAAATCTGACAACTCCTCTGAAAGGTGAAATCTTCAAAAATACTCGGTCTCCAACCTCAAATACCAATGGTCTACGTCGAACATTGGCATATTTGGCATGTCTGTCTTGTGCTGCCTTCATTTTCTTTCGAATTAGCTTCACTTTTTCTGTCATATCTCTGATCATATCTGGTCCAATCTCAGGCACTTCAGAGATATCATCCCAATAAAGAGGGGATCTGCACTTCTTTCCGTACAACGCTTCAAATGGTGCCATCTCAATACTCGTCTGATAGCTGTTGTTGTACGAAAACTCACAAAGAGGCAATGCATCTTGCCAATTAGTGCCAAAATCTAGCACTACTGCTCTCAGCATATCTTCCAATGTCTGGATAGTCCGCTCTGACTGTCCGTCGGTCTGTGGATGATATGCGGTACTCAAATGTAACTTCGTACCGAGAGCTTGCTGCAAACTCTGCCAGAAGTGCGAAGTAAATCGAGGATCACGATCTGATACAATCGACTTCGGCACTCCATGCAATCTGACCACTTCTCTGACATAGATCTCTGCCATCTGGTCAAATCTATATCGTCATCTTGTACGGTATAAAACATGCAGATTTGGTCAATCTGTCAATCACGACCCAAATCGCATCACAACCTTTGGAGGAACGTGGCAACTGTGTCACAAAATCCATGGAAATGTGATCCCATTTCCATTCAGGAATGGACAAACTCTGTAATAAACCTCCTGGTTTCTTTCTTTCTACCTTCACCTGCTGGCAATTCAGACATTTGGAAACAAATTCGGCGATATCAGTCTTCATTTGTTTCCACCAGAACTGTCTTTTCAAATCGTTATACATCTTTCTGCCACCAGGATGAATACTAAATCGACTGTTGTGCGCTTCTGACAATATCTGTCGTCTCAAATCTGGAACATTCGGCACAACCAGACGATTATTCACATACAAGACATTATCACGTACTTGATATTCTGATCGATGTCCTGTTCTAACCATCGATACTGATTTCTGTACATTATGATCACTTCGCTGAGCTGTCTTAATTATCCTAATCAGCTCTGGTTTTACTTGCACCGTATAAAGTCTTAACGGTCTATAATCTGTTTCAAATTCTAATCCAGACAAACAGCAGTCTTCTATCAAATTTGAAACACCAATCGTCGCTAAGGATAAAGAACATACCTTTCGACTCAGTGCATCAGCTGCTGCATTAGACTTTCCTGGATAGTATTTGATTTCACAATCAAAATATTTAAGCAAATCCAGCCATCTTCGTTGTCTCATATTCAATTCAGATTGTGAAAACAGATATTTCAAACTCTTATGATCAGAATATATCTCAAACTTTTCACCATAAAGATAATGTCGCCATATCTTTATTGCAAAGACAATGGCTGCCAATTCTAGGTCATGAATTGGATAGCGAGTCTCATGTGGTTTAAGCTGTCTTGAGGCATAAGCGATAACATGCCCTCGTTGCATTAGCACACATCCCAACCCTCTGTGAGAAGCGTCGCAATAAACCACAAAATCACCAGTACCGGATGGAATAGTCAACACCGGTGCACTGGTCAACCTCTTCTTCAACTCCAGAAAACTGGTCTCACATTCTTCAGACCAAACAAATGGAGCATTCTTCTGAGTCAGCTGAGTAATTGATTTAGCTATACTCGAGAAATCTTTAATGAAACGACGGTAGTATCCTGCTAAACCCATGAAACTGTGAATTTCAGGTACTGATGTCGGTCTTGGCCAAGAAATCACGGCTTCCACTTTACTGGGATCAACTGATATACCATCTCCAGATATAATATGACCCAGAAATACTACTTGTCTTAGCCAAAACTCACATTTCGACAGTTTAGCATATAACTTCTCAGCCCTTAAAATTCGCAATACAGTTCTTAGATGCTCAGCATGCTCACTCATATTCTTTGAATAAATCAAAATATCATCGATGAAAATGATCACAAAATCATCGAGATATTTCTGGAAGATACAGTTCATTAATCCCATAAACACAGCGGGAGCATTCATCAGACCAAACGGCATGACAATAAATTCATAGTGTCCATACCTGGTTCTGAATGCCGTCTTTGAGATATCAGAATCTCTGACTCTCAGCTGATGATATCCCGATCTTAAATCAATCTTGGAATATACCGAAGAACCCTGCAACTGATCGAATAAATCATCTATACGAGACAAAGGATATTTATTCTTTATTGTTGCCTTATTCAGTTGCCGGTAGTCGATGCAGAGTCTCATCGAACCGTCTTTTTTTCTTACAAACAGTACTGGTGCACCCCAAGGAGAAACACTCGGTCTGATGTACCCCTTGGTCAGTAAATCTTCCAACTGATCCTTCAATTCTTTCAATTCAACTGGTGCCATTCTGTACGGAGCTCTTGAAATTGGTACTATACCTGGCATCAGTTCAATGCTGAAGTCTATCTCTCTAACTGGAGGTAATCCCGGAATCTCATCTGGGAAGACGTCAGCAAACTCACGTACCACTGGCAGATCTGCCAATGCTGGACTCGACTTCAGTAAATCTACTGAATATACAAGGAATCCTTCTGCTCCTTTCTGTAATAATCGAGTCATAGATAATACGGATACTAAAGGAATTCTCGATCTAGAACCCTTACCGTAAAATTTCCACTCTTCAGCCATATCTGGTCTAAATCTCACTATCTTGTGGAAACAATCAACCTGTCGCTCTGTACTTGGTCATCATATCAATACCGATAATACAGTCAAAGTCAGACAACCCAAGTACAATGCAATCTAACTCAATCTCATGCCCGTCATACTGTAGTACGCAATTGTTAACCGAATTCACGGATATCAAACCCGTCCCTAAAGGCGAAGAGACAGACACTACAGTAGCTAAAGACTCTACAGGCAATGCATGACTTAATGCAAATCGTTCAGAAATAAATGTGTGTGAAGCACCGGTATCAATTAATACGTAAGCAGGATAACCACATAAAGAACAGTTACCTGCCACCACGTCATCTGGTGCTTCCTGAGCCTGCTCTTCTGTCAAAGCGAAGACTCTGGCCTGCTGTCTCGGAGGCTGACCAACTGTCTGGCTTCCTCCTGGCCTCTGCTGTGACTGAGCTGGCGCTGGCTGAAATGTATGAACAGCAGCTGATTGTCTCTCAGTCTGTGCTGCTGATCCCGATGACTCGGCCCCCTGCGATCTTTGGAAACCTCTCTGGGGACACACTTTAGCAAAGTGCCCCGGCTGTTTACAGAAATTGCAACTACCAGTCACTCCCTGGCATTGCTCAGTAGCATGTCTTCCTCCGCAAGTCTTGCAATAAACTCCAGTGTAACTCTGGCTCAGTCTGGAACCACCGGAGCTGGAAGAACTACTACCAGATTTCTTGAATTGCTTTCCCCTGGCTTTCAAAAATTCTTTCTTTCCTCCACTACTGCTGCCACTCTCAAATCTGGGAGGTGGTTGCTGTGGTCTCGGTGCTGAAGGCACAAATGAAGCCCCTTTCTGTCTCATCAGATCGGCTTCTGCTCCCTTGGCTCTGTTCAGGGCATCAGTAAAATTATCTGGTCGCCCTGTGTTCACCAATGTGAAAATATCGGGGTTCAGGCCATTGATGAACTGGTCAGCAGTAGCTTCTTCGCTGTCAGCCACATGTGGAGCAAATTTCAGCAAGGAGGAGAACTTGGACACGTATTCTTCTATGTTCATCTGTCCTTGCTTGAAGTTGGCAAACTCCGCCCCCTTATCCTTCCGATACGACACTGGAAAGAATCGTTGATAAAATTCAGTTCTAAATATATTCCAGGTAATATTCGTACCTCTATGCTCCATGGCTCTCTTCCTCGTAATCCACCAGTCCTTGGCAACGTCGCGTAACTGGTGTCCAACTAATTTCACCCTCTTCTCATCGGTATACTCCAATGATTCGAACAACATCTCTATATCATCAAGCCACCTCTCACACTCCACAGCGTTCTCTGTGCCTTTCAGGGTTGGCGGATGAAAAGACTGAAATCGTTTCAGTAACGTTTCCATTGGAGTCGGTGTTACATCCATTGGAGGATTGGATGTACTTCCCTTGTTCTGGTACTCGTCTCGGAGGCATATCTAATAATCAAATAGATTAGTAACAAGTACAACAATTCTGTTTCAATCCTTCTCTGATCATCTTACTGCTGATCTAGAATCAAAACTGATCCAATCTCAATAAAACATATTACTATATCAAATCAGATAAACAAGTAACATGTAATAAAGCAGTAAGACATGCTAGCATTCAAAAGCAGGAAAGAAAACCTCAATCTACCCCGCTCACTAGCCTCTTCTATCTCAATCTAAAGGATCTATCGCTCTGATACCACCTGTTGTGGGGACCCGGACGCTAATCATGTTCTTAATCGTTATTGGGACTAAATTAATTATAATAATCAGGGTCTAATTTTTTTTTTAATGCGGAAGGTAATGGAATCAAACTCTTATACATGTCAGTATAAAAGTATAAATCTGATAAAATATACAATCATACATACTCAGGTTCAACAACTACTATCAAGTGTTTAAACCCTATCTCTAGTCCAAGTCCGGTATCACCACTCTAATCTCGATTTGTCTTCACCTCTGTGACCCTGTACCTGTCCCACCTGTTGCCATGCACACATACAAACAAGACAACAGCCGGATAACTCCAGTGAGATATAAATATCCCAGTATAAACAATGTATCACATGCAATCATATAATCATATATAAAAGCATAAACAAACATCAAAACATGTATCTAGTCTGACTACATGAATCAATGACTCGTGATCTAATCTTATCTTATCTCAAATCTAGGGATCCCAATCTAATTTAGACTTTGGTATTCTGTATCGAGTGTCTGAGATAGACGTCGATCTACATCTAAAGCTCTTCGATACACCATAAGTCTAGAGTCTTATCGGTTCTGAGAAAGACTCGGCGGTTCTGCCCTAGCTAGGCTGATCTGCCCTAGACTCGGACTCTGACTTTGTTCTAAGTCAATACATTAACATATCAATCTGATAATCTGCAAATATCAATGCAATAAAGTAAAGTATGTGATTTAGGGAAACTCAAGTCAAACTTAACTCGAGTTGTGCAATCCCGAATCAACATTTATTTATACCTTTCTTGCTGTCGATCTGATACAATCAAAATCTTGATTCCAAGTCTGTCACTGTTCAATCTGGCAATGACAATATCAATATTCTGTATCAATATTCTAATCAAATCACAACATCTCTGTTTTATCAAATTCTGATGGTACAACAGTACAATCTTGCGATACTGATAATACCATATCAGTCTATATCAATTCCAAACATTTATAATCAATCACCGTACAAATCTGATATCAATTCTGATCAATCTTATTCTGAAAATCATAACAATCCCATATTCAGTCCGTTTCTTAATCTGACTTCGATTCTACGCTGTCTAACATGTCAAGAATAACATATATGACGTGTATTCAATTCTAACAACATCATAATTCCAAAACATGTCAAAACATAGTAAAACTTACGTCCAGTTGTAGCCTACGTTGCTAGGAACTCGATACCGAAGTCGGATTCAAAATCAGACGGACGGATTTCTCACAAAAGGCGTAAGGATTTTCAACACAACTCCTCGGACCCTTTTCTCGATTTTTGGCTGATTCTAAAGGATTTCGCACATATATATATATATATATATATATATATATATATATATATATATATATATATATATCAATGCATGCAACAGCGAGGTGGCACGATTTTCCGCACAACACGTCGCACCGCGGGTGCGGTAGGTGTAAGACCGCGGTTGCACTGCGTGTATTATTCCATATCCATTTTCCAGAAGTCAAGACCACGGGTGCGGTCATGTTTGCACCGCGGGTGCGGTCCTGCACCGCGGGTGCGGTCTTGTTTTTACCGCGGGTGCGGTCTCACCTCGAATAAAATTTCCTACCCTACTGGACATCGACCGCGGGTGCGGTCTAACCATGAATGCGGGTGCGGTGTTGCTTCGGCAACACATTCTAAAATTCAGAATAAATGGCCGCAGATTATCTTAAATCCTGTCTCAATTGGCCCTTTCATAATCACGTTAAATTATAAGTCAATAATCCTTGATTACCAGTGTTTAATTCTCGGGCATTACACACTTGCTCGAGGGGCAAATTTATCTCTATTAGGAAGTGTTGAAACATAAAAAGGCAACCAAATGCCCATAAATGGAAATAAGAAGGCGAAGAACCAAACAAAGCTTCCAAGGGTGTCTTATTCGATGAAAGAGGTGTTGGTGTTCGATCGATATGGTAAACAGATGGGAGCACACAATCTCCCTATTATTTATTTGGAAAAGAGGCTTGAAACATCAATGAACGAGCAACATTGAGGATATGCCAGTGTTTACGTTCCACTAGGCCATTCAGTTGGGGAGTATAAGGACATGAGCTTTGGTAGAGGATACCCAAGTTATGGAAAATGGCAGTACACTCTTGCTGGAGAAACTCCATAGAATTATCAGTCCTAACGGTCTTAATAGCAGCAGAAAACTGTCTTGGTGAAAATCAAGAATATCTTGACCAAAGGAAGGACATCTAATTTGGAATTCATAAGATAAACCCAAGTTGCACTTGTGAAATCATCTATAATAGTGAGGACAAAATGCTCCCCATGATACGTAAGTGTATTTAAGGACCCCCATACCTCCATATGAATCAACTGAAAGGCCTTAGAGGAATTAAATGACCTTCTTTGTGGAAAACTCATATGTGTTTGCTTGGACAAAGGACAAATAGAGCAGTGGGATAATTCAAAATCAACATGCAAAAAAGAAAAAAAAAAAAATTTATTCGAGATAAAGAAATATGTCCAAGTCTTTGATATCATAGAATTTCTTGTGATACATAATTACATTGTGTACTGTTTATAACAGAAAGTGACGAATTGTATTGAGGAAATTTAGAGGCCGATGATGTAAAATTGGTTGGAACACCACTGGATTGCAAACTTGAAAAATAAGGACATCTAATTTGGAATTCATAAGGTAAACCCAAGTTGCACTTGTGAAATCATCTATAATAGTGAGGACAAAACGCTCCTCGTGATACTTAGGTGAATTGAAGGGCCCCCATACGTCCATATGAATCAACTGAAAGGCCTTAGAGGAATTAAATGACCTTATTTGTGGAAAACTCATATGTGTTTGCTTGGACAAATGACAAATAAAGCAGTGGGATAATTCAAAATCAACATGCAAAAAAGATAAAAAAATTTATTCGAGATAAAGAAATATGTCCAAGTCTTTGATGACATAGAATTTCTTGTGATACATTACATTGTGTACTGTTTATAGCAGAAAGTGACGAATTGTACTGAGGAAATTTAGAGGCCGATGATGTAAAATTGGTTGGAACACCACTGGATTGCAATCTTGAATTGTCTAGGTAGTATAGTCCATGTCTTTCTTTACCGATCCCTATTATCTTCCCACTTGAGAGGTCCTGAAACACACAAAACCATGGGAAGAAGGTGACAAAATAGTGACAATCCTTAGTGAGTATAGAAATGGAAAAGAGATTGTGGTGAAAATCTGGAATAAATAGGATATTGGAAAGAGTGATGGCTTTGTTAATACACATGGTGCCTAAGCTGCTAATCTTAGTGGTACTACCATTTGGCAAATCGGTTGAGCCTGTGGCATCTGCATAAGATTTAAAATTACCAAGTAATCCATTATGCTCAACCATGTGATCATTTGCACCAGTATCAATTATCCACTTGGTGTCAATATTAGAACAAGATTTATCAATACCTGCCATGTTTGCAGAGGGAGCATAGGTGTTTGTCTCAATGTCTGGTTGCTCCTTCGCAAGGAGCTCTAGAATAGCCACATATTGTTCAAGAATGAAGAAGACCTAGTGTTTTTGGATTGAATGAATTGTTCAACCTCTCCAGAACCAACAACAGAAACATTAGCCCTTCCCATCGTTTTACCTCTGACGTCTCCTTCCTTATTGAATCTTTAATTACCACATTTCCACTATCCTTATACTAATTGTGTCCGTGAGGATATCCTATCAACCTAAAACAATTCTCCTTGCTATGACCAAGCCAATTGCTAGGGGTGTCAATTCGGGTGGATTGGGTCGAATTGAGCAATATTACTATTCAAAAATTTCTCAACCCGAACCCGAGCCAATCCGAAAACTCTTGACCCGAACCTGAACCCGAATAAACCCGTATAACCCGATTTTGAATTTTTAAAATAAAATTCAAATAATAATAATAATATTTTAATTTATACACATAATAACAAAATCTCCCTCATATAAATGATTTAATTTGAAATTCTAATCATAGGAAAATAAAGTATATTTACTAAATCAAATAAACAATTATTTAAAAAATAAAAAATGTTCAAAATAAATATTAAATTATGAAAATTTATGATATTAATATACAATAAATATTTTTTCAAACATAAAATATATACAAAATGTAGACAATATTTATTAAATATATATTTTTTAAAAAAATTAAATTTTCGGGTTGACCCGAACCCAACCCAACCTGATCATTTTTTTCGGATCATCTATCGTGTCCAATCCGATCTGACCCGAACCCGAAAAGCCCAAACCCAAACCTTATTTTTTTCAGGTTGAACCGTGTCGGATTGGTGGGTCGTGTCTGATTTTGACACCCCTACCAATTGCAGTGCTCACATCGAACATCATTTTTCTTCTTACTTTGAGCGGAAAAAAAAAACAATGGATTCAAGTTGCAGTGGAACCATACTTAACAGACTTTGATGTGATTTTTCTTGTGGCAAACACATTACTCACAGTAGGGAAGGGTTTCATAATTAAAATGTGACTTCGAATATGAACTGAAACGTCTGCTACTCTGTGGGGACCCGAATGCCAATCATCTTCTTAATCGTTAATATGATCAATATACTAGTCAAGTAATTAGGGTCATAAAATTTTTTTTCTTAAATTGCGGAACGTAATGGAATTGATATAATATACAAATCAGTATACCAGTACAAATTTAATACAACAATGTGAATTCAAACTAACTAAGGTTCAACTACTACATGTCAAGAGTTAAAACCTATTTACATCCAAGTCCGGAATCACCACGCTAATCTCAATCTCTCATCTTCTTCTCGACCCTGATCCTGTCCCACCTATTGTCATGCACACATACAAACAAGATAACAGTCGGATAACTCCGGTGAGAATAAATCCCAGTATAAACAATGTGAACATGCCATGGTATAATAAAGCATGAAACAGATATCACTACATGTATCATAATCTGACCATGCGAATCGATATCAAACTGTAAATAAAACATGAATTGTAATCTACGAAACATAATTTATACAATCTGTAATTCAACTCATGACTCGTCATCTCAGACTCGACTCATCTCTCATCTAATCTAGGGATCCCAGTGAATAAGAACGTAACAAGTCTCCCACCTACTACTACCGATCGCGGTGGCGGTAGTTCTTATTTCTGGACTTTGGTCTAGTCTATATCGAATAATCTGTAATAAGGATGCTATCTGTATCTGGCATGTCTGTCCAAGACTAAACCTATTCTGACAATGTGCAATGGGCCAGTGACTCCTCTGTCATAGGCTAGCCCCTCTGTCAGTGACTCTCACTCAATAGCTCTCTACTTTCTACTTTCTAATTCAATAGAATAAACATAATCATTAAAACACAAAGGTATAAAAACAATACCATACAAGTATGTGGTTTAAGGAAACTCGAGTTAAATCTAACTCGAGTCTATCTCCCAGTTAACATCGATTTATACATTTCTCTTCTCGGTCTGACGAAGTCGAAGTCTCGTATTCAAATCTGTCCATATACACTCTGACAATGACAAGACCGAATAGCCATAAGATCAATAGACATTCTCAAATCAATACTGGATACAATCAGAACGAAATCAAATTCTATTTCAACTGCATAACTGCACAAGAACGATATACCCAGAACACATATTAATAATCAACTCTCACTTCATAATCAATAACGATACGAATCTGATATCAAATCCCAATCAATATCTTTCGAAAATCATAATAATTCCATACAATATTTGTTCTTCAGTCCGGTTTCGATTATACGATGTCTACTGTCTCGAGAACAACATATATGAATCATATTCAATTCCATCAACATCATATTTTCAAATCATCTCAAAACGTAATAAAACTTACGTCCTTGTGTAGCTTGTGTCGAGAGGAACTCAGAACTAAAGTCGGATCGCAAATCGGATGGTTAATTCTTGTACAAGCATAATATCAAGATACCAAAGAATTTGAAGCTTTCAAAAGTTTTCTGAATGGTTCTCTCGAGTTCTGCTGTTAAGAATGAAAGCCACAACACCTTATATTGCATGGTTAGGCCAAGTGTCTTATTTTTCACACTGCACATTGCACCGCGGGTGCGCCAGCTTTAGACCGCGGGTGCGCTATGCATACTGTAACATATCCAACCCCTCGGAAGCTTCGACCGTAGGTGCGGTGATTCTTCGACCGCGGGTGCGGTACTTGTACCGCGGGCACGGTCATGTTTCCGCCGCGGTGCACTCACCCTACGGCTCAAATTCAACATTTCATGTGCAACCCAACCGCGGGTGCACTGTCTTTTGTACCGTGGGTGCACTGGCCTTGCTGTCTCACCAATACATTTTTGCAACTAAACTCGAATTGTAACGTCGCTTCTTCGGCCTTCGATGATTACATCAAATCATACATTCATACTTCCTGATTACCAATACTCAAATCTCGGGCCTTACATACTCGTTTTCTTAAAACTTACTACAATTTTTTTTAAAACCCTTTCTAGCATCGGCCGAAACTTGCATAAAATAATTAAAGTATTTTTGATGTCATTTAAAAATAACCCAACCAACTTACATTTAAAAATTCAAAGAAAATAGTTTAAAGCATAAAATCGTCAAACGTTTTACCAAACCTAAAAACATTATTTGACAAGTATAGCTCACACTATAACCTCTCAACAATATCTCCTAACATAAATAAAATGTGGGGCCCTTAACTCCTAATCGTTATTACAATGCAATCTGATTAGGGTTAATTAATCACAGCGGAAAACGGGTTTAAAATTTCTTTACAATGAGCCCAAAATATCTCTTTTAATATTTAAATACTAAAAATAGTATCTAAATTCAAATCATAAAACACGCCCACACGAAATCAAAACCAATCAAATACAAACATATCATATCCTCGGGACATGCCCCGGTATATAGATACATATATATATATACTGGGAACAAGACATAAACATAAACCTCATCCCAAGCTGTGGCTCCCACCAGAAGTACCCTCTCCGGTCTCCTGATATCCTGGAGTACCTGCCATTGTCCACACACAAAGACAACAACAGCCCCCCTTGGGGGTGAGCAAAGCTCCGTATGGAACAACCAATCATATATACCACAGATATCTAAACAATGATATATGGTATGCAATGCATGTATGTCGTGGAGGTATCAGGTCAAATGCCCATCCACTGAGCACATGTCAGAATCAATCGAATCGCTATCAAATCAAATCAATGCTCGAGCTGGCACACCGGCCGATATGGGAATACACATATGACAACGTCGACGAAGCGTCGTCAATCCCACATCTCATATCCAATCATATGGGGCCACAATTGTCTATGCTTTACGGGTCATATAATACCGGCATAGCGATTGTGTTCACAAACCCCGGAATCCAATCAAATCATATCAGGGTATCCAAGGATCATAGCTCAACGTGCATGTCATGTATCGATGTATGCATAAAATGATGTGTGTTAACAAAACATTTATTTTGTACATCGATACTCAAATCTCAATGTCATGTATGCCACATCAAATCATCAAATAGGCACATAGACACGTATTCCAATCCAATTCCAATCAAATCAATCCAATCATATATCATATAATACAGATACCTGTCATATGTTACCCGGTCGCAACATACCTCAATTCTTCGTTCCAATTGATGTAGCCTGAAGATATTGATATAACACTTTATCTACATCAATAGCATATTCATTCCAATCAATAACATACTCCAAAATCATTAACATGAGTTTCAAATATCATTTGAAACTTCAAAAATTCATATCAAATCCAAATCATATCATAATTCAATTCCGACTTCGAATATAAGTTTATTGTCGGATATTCTACTACATATCAGAAATTCAATTTCAAATATGTGCTATTCCAGCACTTTGATATTTAAAACCGCTGAAATCAGAAGAAAATTACCTCAGTCTAAAGCCCTCGACGCGCAGATAACAAATATATAATTTATTTCGCGTTTAGACGGCGTTTCGAAGTCGATTTAGAAGAAAGAATTTCGAAATCCTCTCGCAACTCTCGAAGTCTCGTAAATGGAAATGAAGAAACAAAGATGAAAGCTCGTTCTTATCACTCCACCGCCTCGGCGGTCGGGCGGTAGATTTCTCGCGCCCGAGCGCGAGACATTCTGCCCCCGGATCGCATTTGTGTCGCGCTCGAGCGGTCAAAAGTTACCGCTCGGGCGTGGACCCCTCTGCCCGAACACTCACCCTTTTCATCCTTTGGCGCTCGGGCGGTAATTTTCTACCGCTCGGGCGCCACATGTTCTGTACAATATATTGGTTTTTGTACTATATTGGCGTCCGGCCTCTCAAATCAATTCGTACAACCTCAATTCATATACAATATTCATTTTTCAATCTCATTTCTCAATTCATTGTCACGATATACATCAAATGTATAATCACATGACAAGTTCATTAATTATCGATAATCATATGAGATTTACGATAATACGATACACGGTCCTTACATTTCTCCCCCTCTTAAAAGATTTCGTCCTCGAAATCTCAAACATCTCTATATACATAACATCGGTAAACATACATATATCACCAGTTATAGTACATATCAAAACTAAAATCTGAATAAGGATCAGAATACATCGAATACAATGGAACAGATGTACTAGCATCAAACAAATGTGGATACGAATCTCGCATCTTGCTCTCCAATTCCCACGTCGATTCTTCAACACCATGTCGTGTCCATTGCACTCGTACCAGAGGAATCGATTTATTTCTCAATATCTTTTCCTTTCGATCCATAATGCGAACAGGTTGTTCAACATAGGAAAGAGAAGGATCCAGCTCAACCTCATCAGGTGCAAGTACATGTGATGGATCAGGTTCATATTTCCTCAACATAGAAACATGAAACACATCGTGAATAGTAGATAGAGCTGGTGGCAATGCCAATCGATATGCAAGATCACCAACTCGATCCAGAATCTCGTATGGACCAACATATCGAGGAGATAACTTCCCTCGCATGCCGAATCGAACAGTGCCTCTAAAGGGAGATATCTTCAAAAACACTCTGTCACCTTTCTGGAATTCCAAGGGTCGTCTTCGTTTATTCGCATAACTTGTTTGACGATCCTGAGCAGCTTTCATCCGCTGCCGAATTAACTGAACCTTATCGTTCATTTCCTGTATCATTTCAGGTCCAGTCAATTGTTTCTCACCAATCTCATCCCAGAATAACGGTGATCTACATCGTCTCCCATATAGAGCTTCAAACGGAGCCATACCAATACTCGTCTGAAAGCTGTTGTTATAAGAAAATTCAACCAATGGTAAGGCATCTTGCCATCCCATTCTAAAGTCCATCACCACAGCACGCAACATATCTTCTAACGTTTGAATCGTACGCTCGGTTTGGCCATCAGTTTGAGGATGATAAGCAGTACTCATAGCCAAACGCGTACCCATCGCTTCCTGAAAACTACCCCAGAATTTAGAAGCAAATCTGGGATCACGATCAGATACAATCGAGACTGGCACCCCGTGCAGTCTCACAACATTCTCAATGTATAAACGGGCCATTCTCTTATAAGGATAAGTCCGTTCATACG
Source organism: Primulina eburnea (assembly GCF_022965805.1). Taxonomy (NCBI): domain Eukaryota; kingdom Viridiplantae; phylum Streptophyta; class Magnoliopsida; order Lamiales; family Gesneriaceae; genus Primulina; species Primulina eburnea. Next base: position 3,554,876 of record NC_133113.1, read on the forward strand.
GAATAAAATGTGCAGATTTCGAAAGCCGATCAATAATCACCCAAATAGCATCACAGCCCTTGGGCGAACGAGGTAAATGAGTCACAAAATCCATAGCAATATGTTCCCAATTCCATTTCGGGATTTCAAGACTATGGAGCAATCCCCCCGGTTTCATTCTCTCGGCTTTCACTTGCTGACAGACAAGACATTTCGAAATAAATTCAGCAATGTCCTTCTTCATACGTCTCCACCAGAATTGAGGTCTCAAGGTCAAATACATCTTTCGACCTCCAGGGTGAATACTATATTTGCTACAATGTGCTTCTCGAAGAAGGGCCAATTTCAAATCAGAGTCATCAGGAACTACCAGCCGACCATTAAGTCGTAAAGAACCATCAGAAGAAATATGAAATCCAGACTGATGTCCAGCAGATACCAGTTCTTTCGACTTTTGGATCTGAGCATCGCTTCGTTGGGCCTTTCGTATTTTCGATATCAAATTCGGCTCAATTTGCAATGCTGAAACAGTGACAGAATTCCAATTCGAGTGAAAAGTCTAACCAGAAGTACATATATCATCATGTACCTTGGCGACACTAACAGAAGCTAGAACAGAATCATAAACTTTACGGCTCAGGGCATCCGCAGTAACATTCACCGATCCAGGGTGATATTGAATCTCACAATCAAAATCCTTCAGGAGATCCATCCACCTGCGTTGCCTCATATTCAAATCAGATTGAGAAAAGAGATATTTCAGACTCTTATGGTCCGAACAAATAACAAACTTTTCTCCATACAAATAATGGCGCCAAATCTTCAAAGCGAACACAATGGCGGCCAATTCGAGATCATGAACAGGATAACGAGTTTCATGAGATTTTAATTGACGAGACGCATAAGCAACCACTTTGCCATGTTGCATCAGAACACAGCCCAAACCTTTACCAGACGCATCTGTACACACCACAAATCCTCCGGTACCTGAGGGAATAGTAAGCACAGGTGCAGTGGTCAATCTCGTCTTCAATTCAAGAAAACTAGCTTCACATTCATCTGACCAAATGAATCTCTGATTCTTCTGTGTCAGTTGAGTAATAGGTTTAGCTATCTTCGAAAATCCTTCAATAAAACGACGATATTATCCCGCTAAATCCATGAAGCTACGGATCTCAGGAACATTCGTAGGTCTTGGCCAATTCAATACAGCTTCGACCTTCGAAGGATCAACAGATATGCCATGTCTCGAAATGACGTGGCCCAGAAATACCACTTTGTCCATCCAGAATTCACATTTGGACAATTTAGCATATAAATGACTAATACGAAGAGTTTGAAGTACCAGTCTCAGATGTTCAGCATGCTCCTTCTTCGATTTCGAATACACTATCATCAATAAACACAATAACGAATCGGTCTAGATAATCTCGAAAGACCCGATTCATTAAATCCATAAAAATAGCAGGAGCATTCGTAAGACCAAAAGGCATAACCAGGAATTCATAGTGGCCATACCTCGTACGAAAAGCAGTTTTGGGTACATCTTCGTCTCGAACACGTACTTGATGATACCCAGAACGAAGATCAATCTTCGAGTATACAGAAGTACCTTGAAGCTGATCAAACAAATCATCAATACGCGGAAGTGGGTACTTGTTTTTCACAGTAACCCGATTCAGTTGCCTATAGTCGATACACATTCGCATCGTACCATCTTTCTTTCGAACAAATAAAACTGGAGCTCCCCAAGGTGATACACTCGGTCGAATATATCCCTTATCGAGAAGATCCTGTCATTGTTCTTTCAATTCTTTCAGTTCCAGTGGTGCCATGCGGTAGGGAGCTTTAGATATAGGTGCAGTCCCCGGCACAAGATCAATACTAAACTCAACTTCTCGATGAGGAGGAAAATCAAGAATCTCATCGGGAAACACATCTGGAAACTCTTTCGCAACAGGAATCTCAGACAAGGAAGATTCCTTCTTCGAAATATCAATAGCGTAGACAAGATAACCCTCATCTCCGCTAGTCAGCAATCGAGACATTTCCAAGGAAGATACCAATGGAATTTTGGCTTGGGAACCCTTGCCATAAAAATTCCACTTGGGTCCATCAATAGGTCGAAATCGAACCACTCCATGACAACAATCAACAGTAGCTCGATTCGTCATCAAGATATCCATGCCAACAATACAATCAAAGTCGTGCATAGGGAGGACAATCAAATTCAGAAATACCACATTATCCTCGTATATCAATACACAATTATGCACAACTTTCTCAGACAAAATAATCTTCCCTGCTGGCGTGGCTTTCGACAAAATATCATACAACGGGGTACACTCAATATCGTGAGATGCAACAAATGCATGAGATATGAATGAATGAGATGCTCCTGTATCAAATAAAACACGTGCAGGATAATCGCAAAGCGTGCAAATACCTGCAATCACACCACCAGGAGCTTCTCTCGCCTGATCCTCAGTCATGGCATACACTCTCACTTGAGGAGGAACTGGGGCACTCTGACCACCCGGTCCTCGATATCGTGGGACATTCGACTGCTGAAAAGATGGAACAGGAACAGCAGGTCTCGTCATACTAGGGCCACCTCTAAATCCTGGCTGGGGTTGAGCAGAAGTCGTACCCCTGTTCGGACATACTCGAGAGAAATGGCCTTCCTGCCCACATTGATAACAAGTACCAAACATACATCGACACTGCTCGTTAGTATGTTTGCCTCCACAATGACTACAGTAGGGAGCAATCACAGGACTCCCTCGCTGTGATCCACTAGAGCTCGAAGAAGACGAAGAAGCAGATCCAGTCTTCTTGAACTTCTTACCCCTCGGTCGCAAAGTAGGCTGCTGAGCTGACACCGGTGGTGGAGGAGTATACTGTGGACCTCCCCGCCTAAGTCCAGCCTCGGCTGCCTTGGCTCGTTCAACTGCCTCTGCGTAGCTGGTAGGCAATCCAGAAACAACATATGTATACAAGACAGGATGTAAACCATTTACAAACCTGTTATATTTTGCCCTCGCATTCCCAGCCACGTGAGGTGCATACTTCAATAACGTAGAAAATTTCGAAGCATACTCTGCAACAGACATCGTTCCCTGCTGCAGATTATTGAATTCATTTTCCTGAGCAGTATAATAAGAAGGAGGGGAATACTGCTCCAAAAACTGGGCCTTGAAGACATCCCATGTGACTTCAGTCCCGGCCTCTTTCAATCCAATCTCAGCGGCTTCCCACCAAGATTTAGCTCGGTCTTTCAGTTGATACAAAGCAAGTTTCAGTCTCCGAGCCTTGGAATACTCAACAATATTAAACAAGTGCTCGATATCCTTCAGCCAGGCCTCGGCTCTTTCAGCACTCTCAGTGCCAAAGAACTTCGGTGGTTTCAGATCCTGGAATCGAGCCATCACAACATCCATGGACAATCCTTCAAATTGCCCAACAATCCTCTCAGTACTGCTACTCGCAGTTTCATTTGTGTGATCCATCTACAAATCAAAAGATGAATATCACCAATTTCATATCAATTCATAATCTCATCATCTCATATCATCAATCTCATCAGATACTTACTCAAATCAAATCACATAAGAGCAAGTAATACAAATAAAGCAAACACATACGCACAATTCATTTGTGCCTATTCACGTGTATACAAGACTCAATAGAGCATTCCCAGCTATGCTCTGATACCACTCTGTGTGGGGCCCTTAACTCCTAATCATTATTACAATGCAATCTGATTAGGGTTAATTAATCACAGCGGAAAACGGGTTTAAAATTTCTTTACAATGAGCCCAAAATATCTCTTTTAATATTTAAATACTAAAAATAGTATCTAAATTCAAATCATAAAACACGCCCACACGAAATCAAAACCAATCACATACAAACATATCATATCCTCGGGACATGCCCCGGTATATAGATACATACATAAATATATATATATATATATATATTTATATATATATATATATATATATATATATATATATATATATACTGGGAACAAGACATAAACATAAACCTCATCCCAAGCTGTGGCTCCCACCAGAAGTACCCTCTCCGGTCTCCTGATATCCTGGAGTACCTGCCATTGTCCACACACAAAGACAACAACAGCCCCCCTTGGGGGTGAGCAAAGCTCCGTATGGAACAACCAATCATATATACCACAGATATCTAAACAATGATATATGGTATGCAATGCATGTATGTCGTGGAGGTATCAGGTCAAATGCCCATCCACTGAGCACATGTCAGAATCAATCGAATCGCTATCAAATCAAATCAATGCTCGAGCTGGCACACCGGCCGATATGGGAATACACATATGACAACGTCGACGAAGCGTCGTCAATCCCACATCTCATATCCAATCATATGGGGCCACAATTGTCTATGCTTTACGGGTCATATAATACCGGCATAGCGATTGTGTTCACAAACCCCGGAATCCAATCAAATCATATCAGGGTATCCAAGGATCATAGCTCAACGTGCATGTCATGTATCGATGTATGCATAAAATGATGTGTGTTAACAAAACATTTATTTTGTACATCGATACTCAAATCTCAATGTCATGTATGCCACATCAAATCATCAAATAGGCACATAGACACGTATTCCAATCCAATTCCAATCAAATCAATCCAATCATATATCATATAATACAGATACCTGTCGTATGTTACCCGGTCGCAACATACCTCAATTCTTCGTTCCAATTGATGTAGCCTGAAGATATTGATATAACACTTTATCTACATCAATAGCATATTCATTCCAATCAATAACATACTCCAAAATCATTAACATGAGTTTCAAATATCATTTGAAGCTTCAAAAATTCATATCAAATCCAAATCATATCATAATTCAATTCCGACTTCGAATATAAGTTTATTGTCGGATATTCTACTACATATCAGAAATTCAATTTCAAATACGTGCTATTCCAGCACTTTGATATTTAAAACTGCTGAAATCAGAAGAAAATTACCTCAGTCTAAAGCCCTCGACGCGCAGATAACAAATATATAATTTATTTCGCGTTTAGACGGCGTTTCGAAGTCGATTTAGAAGAAAGAATTTCGAAATCCTCTCGCAACTCTCGAAGTCTCGTAAATGGAAATGAAGAAACAAAGATGAAAGCTCGTTCTTATCACTCCACCGCCTCGGCGCTCGGGCGGTAGATTTCTCGCGCCCGAGCGCGAGACATTCTGCCCCCGGATCGCATTTGTGCCGAGCTCGAGCGGTCAAAAGTTACCGCTCGGGCGCGGACCCCTCTGCCCGAACACTCACCCTTTTCATCCTTTGGCGCTCGGGCGGTAATTTTCTGCCGCTCGGGCGCCACATGTTCTGTACAATATATTGATTTTTGTACTATATTGGCGTCCGGCCTCTCAAATCAATTCGTACAACCTCAATTCATATAAAATATTCATTTTTCAATCTCATTTCTCAATTCATTGTCACGATATACATCAAATGTATAATCACATGACAAGTTCATTAATTATCGATAATCATATGAGATTTACGATAATACGATACACGGTCCTTACATAAAAAGTCGTAAAAATATCTTTAACATAACTTGAAATCATAAATCATAACTATTACGAAAAAATAGCGTCGGTCCTCGGGTTATGTGCACCTTCAGTCCAGTCAGATCAACCATCAATACCTTCATTAACATAATCATCATAAGCACCTGCATCGATCACACCTAGTGAGTCTAAAGACTCAACACACCATAATCTTGATAACCAGTAATATATATACAGATCACATACAACAGTGAAAATACTTGTACTTAAAATATCGTTTTCATGAAAATGCATAAAGTTTAAACAAAACATTTTCATAAACCTTTTCATGATGCATAAACTTTAAATACTTCATAATGGTGCATCAACTTTAAACATAAACATTTTCATATAAACATAAACATATTCATATTCGTATCCATATTCATATCATCATATTCATTTTTATATTCATGTTCGTGTTTGTTGAATTCAGATCGTGATTGTGACTCGTATTCGTATTCGTATTGGGCGATGGATCCATCTATAAAAACCACAGTACTGGACGGCGGGGACACCAGCAACACTCTCACCGGTCAACTGAGCCTTGGCCAATGTATTAACATATTAACGTATCCGTATCGAAGAAAACACGGTCGTCGGGCTCCCACTGGGACCATAACCCTCACGATATTTCCAACATATCATTGTATTAGTCACATTCCCTTCACGTCCTTCAACATTTCGTTCTCATCACTTAATAAAAACATGTATATAATAATATCGTTTTTCTTTTAAACCAAGCATGCAACATGTCTTTTAAATGTCAATGTTAAATCATAAAGAACCATAAACATTTAAAAATAAACATTTTAACATATTAAAAATTCATAAACATTTAAAATAAATATTTTGGCATATTAAATCATAAAACATCACAAACATTTAAAATAATCATTTTAGCATATAAAATAGCATTCAGGACACTGCCATGACGTTTACTAATTTCTGGGTGTAAAATTACCGTTTAACCCCTAGACGTAGAATTTCACGTTTTTGACATTTTCTTAATTCTGTTGACTCTAACATGTCCCAAATAATTATTTAAGTTTACATGAATTTTCTCATATTTTTTTAGCTTAATAGAGTACTTTTAAATTAATATTTCAAATATAACATATTAATGCGTTTTAATCCCGAATTAAACTGTAACGTCCCGATAATTTGAAGATTCACGTAAGCCACATGCATGCAAATTATTAAATTTCTTTGGTATTTTATTATATTCTTTTAAAGCATAAAATGTATGTGTATTTTATGAAATTGTGTTTAATTATTTTTATGTATTTTATGCATTATTATTTCATGATAGGATTTAATTCATGAAATTTTAAAAGTTCTTGCACTATGATTTTTAAGTTTTATTTCGCGCACGAACGAGGAGCAGAGGCTTGGAAATTTTCAAGAAAATTATTTTAATTATACAATTAATTTTTATTAATTAATATAAGATGTTTTAAAAGTATTTTCAAGAATTGGGATTTATTGAATATTTTTACCCGCATGATTTTAATTTTTAACGGTACGTAAAATTTATCGAATTGGGGGACTTTTTGAGGGTTCGGCTAATAATTTCAAAAACTTTTCAACACGAAATATTTTTCGGGAGTGTGTTTGGAATTAATGGGCCAATTTTTAAGCTTATTGGGCTTAAAACCCTTTTTATTTTAATGAGGCTGATTAGTACATATTTAATTAACCTAAACTACACTTAAATTAAACCTAAACCTACCCTACACCAATTATCCTATCCACCAACCGACACCCTCTCTATTTCCTCATTATTCTCACGGTTCCATCATTTTATCCTCCCACAGCTGAAAGTCCCTCGGTTACTTCTTGTGTTTGCAAAAGAAATCCTTCCGGCGCTCGTTCTTCGAGCTCCTCGCCTCTAATATATCAAGGCACGCCATGTATCTTCTTTTATGCATCATTCACGTCATATATGTGTTGTCATGTGTGTTATGTTTATGCATTTTTCAGTATTGGTATAGCAAAGCTTTTATGCTCTTGGTTTGGCACGAAAACCGTATGTTGTTGCATACATCTCACGTTTTGTCACTATGGTGTAAAGGGGCTGCTGGTGCCGTCGTTTAGGATATTTTATGTCAAGGAATTAGGTGGTACAGCTGCTGAAGTCACTGATGGCCGAGGGAGTGAGAGTTATAGGTGGGATCGGTGGTTCTTTGAAGGATGTCGAGTAGATCGAGAGTTTTGGGTTAGTAGCTGTTCATGGCTCGACACCAGCCTTGAAGCCGACCCTCTTGGATCAGTGGAAGGGCTGGGAAGGGGCTGAGCACGGCTGGTCTTGTTCCTTAAGCAAATCGAAGGAGCTTTGGTGTAAAGGCCCTAAAACTTCTCGGTTTAAAATTTGCGGAAAATTAAAATTTTCTTTTTAAAAGAACTTAAATGGCCTTATTCATAAAATCAACTGGTGAATCAAGTTCAATGTTTCAAAAATGTTGCAGCGGAAGAAAATAATTGTTTGCCCACAATAACAACTTAAAAATATCCAATGACTGATAAAAATTTGTTTGCGGAATAAAATAAACACTGCTGCACTGAGGTCCTCGGGTGCCACTATTGCCGACCCAAGCTGGCTCACTGGTCCCCGCCCTCGGCCCTAGCCTCAACAGTACCTACAACAATCAAGTCTAGTGAGCCTAAAGACTCAGCATGCATAAATCGTAGATAACGAGTAAAATCTGAAGTAAAATATGAATGAGGTAAAATATCATGTCACGAGGCATGCTGAACATAATCTGAATCATGCTGAAAATAATCTGTACTGAGCAATTATAATACGTGCATAACTGAACTGATAATCACAATAAAAATATTTGCTCCTTGGAGCCTGTACTGAAATAACTGATAAAATTTTCTGTTGAGATTATGTTTTACGCCTGTGGCCACTGCACTAAGCTGAACTGATCGGTAACTGACTACCGGGGAGCCTGGAACTGAGCTGGCGGTCACTGAAGACCCGATGGTACCATCCTGAACTGATCGGTCACTGGCGACCGGGTGGTACCAACCTGAACTGAGAGGTCACTGGCGACCGTATAAATAATACTCCCACATAGTGAATGCACCACAAGCCATATCGCATAAATCTCAAAAATAATCATTTTCTGTTTTCATGCACGTAAAATAATTAACTGACGATAATGAAAATATCCTGAAATTTTACTAACTGGAATGGATCGTCCCCAGGCTCGCTGCGACCTCAATATGCCATAAAATATGCAATAGATTTTACTTGGATGAATGATGCACTAAAGTTTGAAAATTTTGACAATTGCGCTTAACGACTCCGTATTTTAATCATGACTCCGAACCAACCCGAACCAACTCTGAACCGTCATCACGTCATGATTAAAATACACTAAACATACTGAAATTATGCTCTTAAAATGATGAGGGTCGAATTCATGTGCAACGGAGGCCAAAACGTGAAACGCTCTTTCGAGAGTCAATTTGGCACATCGCACCGTAAATTCTCGTACGACCTCAAAAATGATCCGAATGACAAACGGTCAAAAACATGACCTTCCTAACTCAATTAGGCACTGTCCAGTCCAAGGCCATGGGCTAAAAGCCAACCGAGAACTCAAACGGGCCTTCTGAACAACACCACGACTTGCTGTAAATTTCCAGAAGTTGTGCACTCGCTTGTCTTGTGTTGTTTTCGAGTCTATTGGCCATTGGGGCGTGAACCACCGACCAGAGACCCTTACCAACATCCTAAGGAATGATTTGAACCATGGCTAAGGGCTTTTGGCCAGCCACAATTCGAACCATACCAGAAACAAAACTGAAAACTCCAACCGAGAATGCTTTTGTATGCGTGTGTAGTGTGTTACTTCGATGGATGTCTCGTGTCGTTCCAGTGGCCATTTGATTGACCATGGCACGTTCTAGACATCTAGGGGCATGATATGAACCGTGGCTATGGGCCATAGGCCAACCAAGATTCACACCAACCACCAAACTCGAAGCTACATGTGCTGCACCAAAGAAGAGCCGAAATGGGGAAAGGGGCTGTTCTTGCATTTTTATTTAAAAACCGATGCACCATGGACCGAGCCACCAAAAAGGCGACTTAGTCACGTCTTAGACATGCTAGGGGAGTAATCCAACCATGGCTATAAGCCCTAAGGCAGCCAAGATCAGATCCAATCCCCTTGACCTCAAAAACAGATTTTCGAAAAGCAAAAATGGGCGCATGGAAGTTGCTGTCAAATTCTGATTTTCAGCGCTATGGGGACTGCATGAATGGACAAACACGATCCTAATGCATCCTATTACGTGTCTAGGAGTCGCCTTGGAAGCCTGAAGTCGAGCCATCCACCTGAAACCATCAAAACAGCCGAAACCGTGAAGAGCACAAGGAATAAAAATCTTTGCAGAATTTTCTATGATATTGCTGTCAAAATTTCGGTTTGCATGCTGTAAGTTCATGAGTTTGATGAAAAAAATTTACTACTATGGCTTGATTGAGGTTTGAAAGAGACTTAGACATGCCTGGTTCGTTTTGAATGAAAAACGAATAGAATACGACGGCGCGGCACGGAGGAGTGGACGCTTCTCTTGCTTTCTTTACTCACGATTTTCTTTCCTAAGACTCACGTTTTTTTTTTCTTTGTAATCTGAAATGGCTGCTGTAATTCGATGGTGAGGGAGAGATTAATGTTGTTAAGATAGTGAGGGGAGGTCCAATAATAAAGGGACACAAAAAGGGGTGACCAAGTCTACCTCATTTTGAAATTTGAATTTTTGTTTGTTATCAAATATTTGTTGGATGATTGTAGGGGATGAGGTGGCCGATTGTTCTTGACACTCTAGGTTAGGAGATCGGTTCTTAATTAATTAATTAATTAAGATGGAATAGTAAATAAAAGGTTAACATGCTAAATTAACCAAGAATGGGTCAAAGATGATGATTGGCAAGGCATCCACTAGGGCCGAAATTTGTAGATCAAGTGGGGGGAAAAATGTTGATTATCTAGTAATTTAATAACCTTTAAAAGTCTCACCTATATTAAAATAATTTAGTGAATAAAACCCTTAATTAAGTAACTTAAATTAGCTTATTTTCTACTCACCTCAAGCAACTTAAATTAAATCCTCCAATCCTCTTTTCTAAATTAATTGAACTTAGTTGCCAGCTAAATTAAATCATGGAAATATTTTCTGAAATCTTAAATTTATCTCTAAACTCCAACTCCGGTCCTGCCTCACTGAAATGACTGAAATGCTAAAAATCAATTACTGAACTGAATAAATAAATAATTAACTTCAAATAAATGCATAAAAAAATAATCATGCAATGAAGTTAATTAAATTTAAAAAATCTAGAATTATGCATGGCTTATACGTCTACTGATTTACGGGTTCTACATTTGGCGAGGGGACTCGGGTAGCTTGTCTTTGGAGAGGTTCATCGAGTGCTTTGCGTGGGCGGGTTCCATGATCAGTAGGGTGGCTAGGGATGGTTCAGGAGGTCTTGGGGAGTTCGGTCTTGAGTCTAGAAAGGGTTTTTAGATGCTGTAACCATTGGCTCGGTAGTTGGGACCAAGAGATTCGAGCTTAGTTGCCTAGGAGTTCCAATGAGGATTGCTGAATTTTTTCCAGCCACTGTCCAGAGTCATGCTCGAAGGTTTAGAGGGTTGGTTTGGATGATTTTAAGGCTGTAAATGAGTGTATTAGGTGTGGTAAAAGTTGGGGAAAAATTCGGTTAAGTTTCAAGTCAATTCGGTTTAAAACCGAGACCCCGGTCCAAGTTTTAAAACAATTCGGTTAAGTTATGAAATGAGCTCGAGTTTATGTTTATGAATGCTTATAAATATGTTTTGGGATATTTTTAAGAGTTTGGTAAGCTTCGGATCAAAATAATGAGTTTTGGATTTATCCGGGTTCTAATCGTCGCATGAAACGTTAATTAAAGGATTAATGGAAACGTCTAGATTTAAGCTTAATAAAATTATGAGAAATTATGTTTAAGCTCAAATAATTATTAGAAGTCTAAGTTTTTAATTTGAGAATTTTATGCTAAGGTTTGGTTTAATTCGAGATTAAAACGCATTAATAGGTTATATTTAAAGATTAATTTAAAAGTCATAGATTTAAGCCAAATAAAAATATGGAAAAGTTCGTGTAGGCTTAAATAATTATTTGGGACATGTTAGAGTCAATGAAAATAAGAAAATGTCAAAGACATGAAATTTTACGTCTAGGGAGAAAATGGTAATTTTTGGGTTTACAGGGGCAAAATGGTCATTTTGCACCCGAGGTGAGATTTTGGTCAAGACAGCGCCCTGAGTACATTTTATCACGTTTTAAATGTTTATGCATCATGTTTATGATTTTTTATTAAATTATAATAAATACGGTGCATGCTTGGTTTAAAGAAAAAACTACGTATATGCATGATTTTAGTAAGTGATGAATATGATGACACGTTTTGAAGGAAGTGATTTATTTGTGACTAATACGATGACACGATGACATGATGATATGATTGGAGATATCGTGAGGGAAAAGACCCCAGAGGGAGCCCGACGATCGTATTTCCATTGACATGATATGATGATATGATACGCCAAAGCCCAGTTGACGGGTGAGAGTGTCGCTGGTGTCCCCGCCGCCCAGTACTGTGGTTACACGTAGATAGATCAATCGACTGACATGATGATACGAAAGTCACGGCTAATGAACTGAATTCAATAAAAAAGAAAATGTTTACTTATACGATGATATGAGATCACATGCTTTGACACGACATGATTTTACACGAGACGTTGATGTTTATGCTTTTAAAGTTCATGAAATATATGTTTACGTATATGATGATATGAGATGACATGCTTTGAAAAGACCCCAGAGGGAGCCCGACGATCGTATTTCCATTGACATGATATGATGATATGATACGCCAAAGCCCAGTTGACGGGTGAGAGTGTCGCTGGTGTCCCCGCCGCCCAGTACTGTGGTTACACGTAGATAGATCAATCGACTGACATGATGATACGAAAGTCACGGCTAATGAACTGAATTCAATAAAAAAGAAAATGTTTACTTATACGATGATATGAGATCACATGCTTTGACACGACATGATTTTACACGAGACGTTGATGTTTATGCTTTTAAAGTTCATGAAATATATGTTTACGTATATGATGATATGAGATGACATGCTTTGACACGACATGATTTTACACAAGACGTTGATGTTCATGTTTTTAAAGTTCATGAAAGATATGTTTATGTATATGATGATATGAGATGACATGCTTTGACATGACATGATTTTACACAACACGTTTACATTATGCTTTTAAGTTCATGAAAGATATGTTGAGTATGAAATTTTTCACTGCTGTGTGTTAGGTATATGTACTTGTTATTAACGGTGCAGGTGTGTTGAGTCTTTAGACTTACTAGACGTGTGTGATGCAGGTGAGTTAATGATGAGGAGACTGGAGGTGCCGAACTCTGAGTAGGCAGACCTGGTAAGGTGACACGACCCGAGGACCACATGTTTTCCGCATTACGATTTATGAGATTGAGAGGAGATGAATATTTTCATACGTTGATGATTTTAAGAATTTTATACGTTTATGTTTACGTATGATTTTAAACGAGTTGAGTTATTTTAAACTGCACTATTTTTACTGAAAAATATTTAAGATCAGTTTTGAATGTTATAATTTTCTATTACGAATTTTACTCCTTTACGTTTACGTTTGATGTTGGTCATTTTAAAATGTGATATTTTTATTGTAAAATAAAGACGATTATTTTAAATGATATTTCGAAAATGCGAGGTTTTTTTTAAGAAAAAAAAATGTCCAGTAGAATTTTAAAGATGAACCATACGTTTCATAAACCAACCCTTAATATAAAATTCCCATATTTAAAACTTAGACTTTTAATAATTATCTGAGCTTAAATATCATTTTCATAATTTTATTAAGCTTAAATCTAGGTGTTTCAATTAATTATTTAATTAACGTTTCGTGCGTCTATTAAATCCCAGATAAATCCAAAACTCATTATTTTCTTCCCAAATTTTAAACATAACATTTTTACTATTTATTCTACCCTTGTGAGCCATGAACCACACCATGGACCCATGGTTCCATTTTTAGTTCTTAACTTTTCGTTTTTGACACCTAATCGAACACAACGAGTCATCTCTCAATTTATTTGAGCCACACCCGAGCCACCTCGAGCCAAACCCGAGCCAACCCATCTAGGAACCCACCGGCTTAGAACCCATTGGACCTGACTCTAAGCTCCAAAACATAAGATACATCTAAGCTGCAGAAACAGCCCAAAACCCACCTAGACTACCCTTGAGTCATTTTCGTTTTTCCTCGAGCCAGGCTTGAACCATCATGAGCCAACCTCGAGCCAGACCCCATATGGACTCTACTGGACCCATAGCACCCCTAAGAACCGACCATAAGCTCGAACCAAAGTCACACCAGCAGGTGCAAGCAGTGGCCGAGAAACCCCTCCTGCCAAGGACTCTCATTTCTGATGCTAGGACCTAGCCAACCCAACCAGGCCCTGAACCATCCCCTCTAGCACCCCTTTCTAGGACCCTAAGGACTTAACCTAGCCCAGCCCAGAGCCCCCTGGCCGAGCCTTTCCTCCCTACACAAGCTACTGAACCCTCCGGTACTTCTCTTGGGCTCTCGGGTGGAGTCCTACCCAGCCTCTTGTCTCGAGTCCTAGCGTGGCTAGGACTTTTCCCTTGACCCCTAACGACACTAGCCAAGCCCTGGTCCCAACCAAACTCAAGTCCAGCTAGGGATGGCAATGGGCCGAGGCGGGGGCGGGTTTGCCATCCCCATCTCCATTCCCGAATTCCATCTCCACCCCCATCCTCGTCCCCGAACCCGAAACTTCGGGGATCAACATCCCATCCCCGTCCCCATCCCCGTTTCAAAAATATTAATATGGCAAGACGATGACGGATTCGAAGATTTTCTCAAACCAAAATTTATTATTATCTATTATTATTAGAGATAATATTAATATTAATAACAATATCAATATTAACAATAATAATATTATTAATATTTTAAAAAACAACATTATTATTATATTATTAATACTAATAATACTATTATTTTATTATTGATATTATTTTTGGGGCGGGTTCGGGGATTTCGGGGATGGGGATAATAATCTCATACCCGCCCCGAACTACATCGGGGATTAAAAAAAATCCCCGAACCCGAAATCAAAACCGAAAAAATCGGGGATCCCCATCCCCGTTTCGGGTTTTCCCCGCGGGGCCCCAAACCCGTGGGGAAAATTGCCATCCCTAAGTCCAGCAACCATGCCCCAACAACCAAGCCCCTTTAACACATGACAGGAAGGTGGTACCAACTTGTTTCTACCGTGAGTTCAGCATGTTTTTGTATGACTAGGACCCTTAAACTTTGTGTAAAAACAACCCATAACCCTTCCTTTCATGATTTTTGGATCAACAACATGCTTTAAAAATTCACCTTTGATGCATAAACGAAATTATTTGAAAGCTTTATTTGTTTTCATACAATTTCATAAACAATTACGTAATATGGTGTGATGATGAGTATGGCGTGACTTTGCATTTTTAACGCACGATTTTTCGTTGACAATTGCGAAGAACGGCGGCGACAACCTTGGCTTGATTTTCCTTGAAGGCTTCGACTTTTTCCTCTTAAAATTTGGTGTGTGTGTGTCGTGTATATTGAGGAGATTTGGTGTGTGGAAAATTCTGAAAGTGGCGTGAGAACTATGAAGGGTTTAGGGTAGATTTTGAACATTAAATGATTAATTAGTCACTAATAAGGCTTAAGCCCACTAATTAGGCAAATTTGGCAAATTAGTGCTTAATTAAAATATTAAAATAATTTTGTTTAAATAAGTTTGTGAATTTATTAGCTTGGTTGCCAAAACGTTTGTATTTTTTTTTTTGAAAAACCAACACCGATAAATTTACGTCCCGACTTATAAAATCACCTCAAAACCCATTATTTTCAAAAATGTGAAAAAGCATCAATCAAATTTTAAATAATTAAAAATCAATTATTTAATAAAAACATTTTACATTTTTCAGCCATCGGTCTCCGTTCCTCGATCGCAACTCGAATAACCTTTAAAAATACGTTTTTAATGCAAAAATGTAGAAAAATATATTTTAAACATGCAAATATGCACAACATAATTAATTAATGAAATTAAAACAATTAATTAAAATACACAAGAATTTAATAATTTGCGCATGTGGTTCGCGTGACCTTAAATTTTGGGGGCGTTACATGAACGAAGCTTTCATTGAGTCCCATAAGGAACTGAAGGAGCTTATGTTGCTGATCTAACTCAACATACTTCCTAGAAGATTCACATGAACATGTAGGTAACGTGACAAAAGATCCATATTCATTCCACAATTGTTTAACTTTTGAATAGTATATTGAGATCGAGTTGTTACCTTGAACATGGCAACCTATCTCTCGATGAAATGCGAAAATCCTTGAGCCATTTACTTTTTTGAATCGTTCACACAAATCACTCCAGACCACATCTCTGTCAGTTGAATACACAATTCCACTAAATATCTCCTTCGACACGCATTCTTGATCCATGACAAAACAATTGCGTTACATCTCTCCCACCGTAATATCTTATCCGATTCAGAATTTTGCCTCTTACAATTTCCATCTATGAATGCGAGCTTATTCTTAGCTCGTAGTGCAATTAAAATTGAGCGAACCCAGATCCCATAGTTCTCATTACCAATCAGTTGCTCATTTGTCAGATTGAGCACTGGTGTATCGGATGGATTAACATAAAGTTCATACAAAAACATCAGTCACAACACAAACCATCTCAATCGAAGCAAACTTTCAACAATACGAAGTATCGATTCAAATGAAGATTTAGATCGACCGATCAACTATGATCAAGCAATTAGAAATCAAATCCAAAGGAGGAATAGCATGTCTCTGATACCATGTAGAATATGAAGAAGAAGAAATGAGAGCACACCGTAGAAGTTAGCGGTGAAAAACCAGCTCAAAGATTAATTTGTCCCAGTGTGTTTTTAATAGACAACAACCCTATTTATATACAAAGAAAAGTGTTTTCGCAAAGTGCACTTTTATAATTTAAAATACAACTTTAACAGTATGTAGCTATAATCAAGACAACATCCGCTGATTTTTGAGTTACGAGAAAATTACATTATATATACATGAAGGTCTCTAGTTCGACCCTAGGTGCTGGCCTGCGGGTGGCGCTTGCAAGAGCCTGGAACGAGAAGCAGCAAACCACTGAGTGTAGCAGGATCGGAGATTGGGCCAATCCGAGGCTGAGCAATAAGAGAAGTGGTGGAGCCACACAGAGAGCACCCTTTCTTGCTCTTCATGATCGTCATCCAGTGTCCAGATTATGTCTTCCATTATCTTCTCCAGCTCCACCCTTTCGCTCATGTTCACGATTGGCGCATCCGTGCCATTGTTGGCGGCGCAAAGAAGCGGCAGCCATGAAATCAGCATCTTCATCTTGATTTGCCTTGTTTTTTGTTGCTCTGCTATTGCATCATTGTGGGGCTCTTCTTGTTGCTGCTGTTCTTCTTCGGTACTGCCCAATTCCTTTGCTTGCTTGATTAAGAATGCTATGTATACAATATAAAATAGTGGAGTGGACAATTATAAATGTTGCAGCGTGAACATATATATACAATAATTGAATAACCTGCAGTAGATTCAGGTACAATTCGTTACCAAGAAAATCAATTAAGATGCTTTTTAATTCGAATTCACGAAATAATTGACAAGTATATTCCAAAGAATGAGAATTTGGTTCTTTTTTAATTTATTACCAGCGACTTTTACTAGGGAGCCTTGAAGTCGCGGCTCAGTCGTGAGAGCAAGCCAAGCCAGGTTCGAGGACGCAGCCCACTTACGAACGGCTTCATCAGCACAACCCGAAGCCGCCATCTTCTGCGCCAACCACAGAATCTCCGCCGCCAGCTTCTCCGCCGAGCTCCTTGACCGGCTCAGCTCATCCCTCGGCTTCGCAAAGCTCCACGCCACCTGCCCGCAGTACCTCACCCCTCTAAACAAACGACTCGCCTTGGTATACAGAAAATAATCATTCCCGCGGCCCTCATTCGTCACCTCCCCTCCGCCGCCGTCATTCCCGCTCCTCCTCCCCTGCTCCGCCACAGCGGATTCAAGCTGGCTCAGCGTCCTCCCAAACGCCGCCGCGAGCACGGCGCAGTTCACCTCCTTCAGAGCTTCTTGATTCTTCCCCGACAAATTCTCATCAATAAGCTTCTCTGCTAATGATCTAACAACTTCGTATTTTCTTGAACTCACAGGGATGTCATTCATTATCAAGAGTAACTGCGTAAGTGCCCGCTCAACACCCGACCGTCCGCCGTACCGGAAGCCGCCGCCGACACTGCCGCCGCCACGAGCAGAAGAGATATCATCTTTTTTGGGATTCAAAGGGTGATCATGGGATTCCGCAGAGGGTCTCAAAGAAGGGAAGAGGGAAGGCAAAAGGCCGAGAAAGAAGAGGAAAGCTGAGACCAGAAAACGGTTTAGGATTCGAAGAAGTCGAGATTTTTGTACCAGATGGATAAGGGGTTTGTCGGCAAGGATGAATATCGAAGTTAGCAAATTTCTGAGGATTAAGGGAGCTATGGCGGATGGTGAATCCTCCATTAATGAATTCTTCGGCTCCTTATTCTGATAATTTAGTATATATTGGTTTATCTTTATTCCGAGTTTTCGTCTCCTGTAATATATATGTGGTAGTTTCGACCGAAAAGGAAAGGTGAAAACTTCAAGCTACGTTAGTGTTTTTTTTTTTTTTTTATTCTTGTAAATTTGTAAGCCTTATTACCTTTATAAAAATCACCCCAAAACCAAATAACACAAAGTTCTCTATCTTGTTGATCGGACGATGTGGGATTTTTATCGAAGATTCCAAAAATATTGTTTTTAACATTTAGCATTTATAGTACTGCCCAAACGTCTAATATTTTTCAAGTGTAAAATGATCGTTTTGTCCCTGAAATAATCCAAACTTAACATATCATCTTAAAATACACGCATAAATATTTCTTAGACGCAAACTTGAACTTCTCGATCAATTTCCCAATTTCTTTTTAAACTTATATGTACATCAAGGTTTTGACTCGTATTGACTCGAAACTTAACTAAACTTTACCAAACTTGAACTATAGCTTAATAACACCTATTATACCATATACAATCAAAATCAAGTCAATTAAGACCTTTGAACAAGCCTAGACCAGCTAATGAAATTTCTGCCCTATATGGTTCGAACCCTAACTCATGACACCTTCCAAACTTTCGAACCTAGACCCTAACCGATTGGACCAGCCCCTGACCTACCCTCATAGGACCTAGATCGAACCCTATAGGACCCCTTAGGCCATCCCCCACGGCCCATCCACGTAAACGTGTAGGGTTCATCTTCACGTGGCCGCGGCTAGGAAGAGTCCTAGCCGTGCGCCTCCTCTTTTCCTATCCTTGCATCCTTGTGTGTACCACCTTGGCTTGAGGCTAGGACCCTCAAGAGCCCAGCCCTTCGCCTGTACGGCACCCGTACGGCCTCCCTTCTTAATCACCCAAAATCGAGCCCTAGCCATCCTTAAACCCTCGAGTCGTGCAGCCCTTAGCCTCCCTCATTTCAGCCTTGAATCGTGACCCTTTAAGCTCCTAAACATTGTGAATTTGACCCATTTTCACGTCCCTACTATGGCAGCCCCCTTGGTGCAATATTAACAAGAGTTTTAAATTATAAAAACACATGTTCTAAGCATAATATGGCATAAAAACGAAAATAAATACAAGGCAACATATTTTTCATGCAAATATACATCAAATACATAATATGGTGTGATATATGAGAAAAAATATATTAAGGCGTGCATTTGCATATATTTCACACGAAAAGCGACTTGCGATGCGAGGAACGTTAGCGGAGATGGACCCTTGCTGAATTTCCCTCAAAATTGCATGAATTTCCTTCCAAAGCTCTCGTGTGGTGTGTGCTTCTTGCTGATGAAGAGTCCTAGTAGGATTTAGAGGGGTTGGGCGTGTGATTATGGGGTATGAGGGTAGGGTTTTAGGTCTTTTATTCTAATTAAAACACATTATGTAAGCTTATTACCTTTAACCAAGTATAATAAGTCTATTAAGCCCACTAGTTGATATTTAAAATATTTTGTTTAGGAAATGTTGTGAAAATATTAGCCGAGTTCTCCAAAAGTTCATATTTTTGTCGAATCGAATATCGTTTTAAAATACGACTCGGCGTGTAAAAATACCTCAAAACACCTCATTTTCGAAAATTTCATTTAAAATACCACACACATTAAACAATTAAAAATAATTATTTAATAAAAATATTTTCCCTCATATGGTCACCAGTCTCCGTTTCTCGATCGCGTCTCGAATAACCTTTAAAACACAGTTTTATGCTCTCTAACAGAAAACCATATTTTAAAAATGTAGTCATGCACATCATAATTAATTCATACCATTAAAATAATTTTATTAGTCATTTTCAATTTTCTTTATATTTACATGCACTTGGATTACGTTATCGTATTTTGGACCTTACATTCGACATGTTAGGCTCATTAGTTTGGAGATGTGTATGCCTAGTTGTTGATGTTGTCTCATCTTAATTAGATATTAGTCTTACTCTTTCTTTATCGTCGGCCCTGTATCCAACAAAGATATCCGCTAAGATCTGTCATCACCTTTTTAAGGCGCACTTATCAAACCAGATCAAACGACGTAACATCAGCAGCATGATGAACAGAACTTCTGGAGATCTTGTATCTCACTATTATCTCACTTATATACATTTAATCCAATAATAATATTAATTTAGCACATTCAAACTTTGTTTCTAACCTAAGATTTTATATAATATAATAAATTACAATTTAAAATGCTAATTAATTTATTATTAGTTTTTTCAATCATTTATAGTTACATTTATGCAATTTTGGTACTATATTGTATAGTCGAGTCTTAGACATATATTTTTTCATTTTTTTATATAATTTGGTCGATTGATTTGTAGTTTCAGTTTTTCCGTGAAATATGTATGATATTGGGCATGTCAATTCACGCAGAAAAATAAGTAAATTTGTGAGGAAAAAAAAAGACAAAAATAATTTATTAAATGTTATAATTGTATCATCAGTTGACAAGTACTCATTCTCCTATATATAGACCACTCCACATATTTTATATACACGAGTTCTTGCATTAAAATGAGACAATTCAATTCTCTCATTTGTATTATTTATTATTATTTTTATCTAGATTTTTAATAAATTTGTAACATGTTATCGATATGAGTGTTTTTTGAAATATAGATTTAATAATAATTTTTATTCTTATTTTTTGTATCAATGCTCGTGATGTAGTATAATATTTAGCTCTAATATTGATGTTATCAAAGTAACACAATTTTATTTTGATATTATTAAAATAACACAATTTTCATTTTACGGGAAATTGGGGAAAAATATCTAAAGTTCAAACTCTTTTTAAGTTCAGTCCCTACTCTATATTTTTTAACTCTGCACTCCCTAGTGAGATAATAAAGTACTTTCACCTCCCTTTGTTAATATTTTCTTTATTTAAAAAGGAAAAAAAATCTAAACCCAAAATCTCTTCTCGTTCAGAAAAAAAGACTATCGCTCTCTACAGAAAACAAAAATGTGAGATTTTGCCATCGCCTTGTATCTTAGACTCTTCTCCTCTTCTCTCCACATACATGATACAACCACGTCTGCAATAAACAAAATGCATATCAGCTGAATCGAAGTTTTAGCAGAATCGTGCCTTCTCCTTCCATCTTGTAAGAAATTATGTGCAACTTTGTTGAAGAGATTTTATTTTCAATGAAAATTGTATAATGGAGACGGTAATTGTAAGGGCCGAGATCTTGATTCTGTTAATATGAGATTTTGATTATATTAACCTGAGATTATTGATTTTAAACTGATGTGATAATAGCCGGGCTATTCCGAGACCAGATTGAACAAAGCATATGAATTGTGCAAATTTTAGGCAGAACGATTGGCGCCCGAGCGGTAGAAAGTGACCGCCCGAGCGCCAATGTTCAACAAGAACATGTTCGGGCGGAAGACGTGGCGCCCGGGCGGTAGGTTGTGACCGCCCGAGCGCCAAGGTGCAATTGAAAGTGCTTGGACAGAGAATGCCGCGCTCGGCGGTAGTTTAGCACCGCCCGAGCGCCGACCGAAGTTTAAGAAAAATAAGACACGTATCTTTACATGCAATCGAATATATATATATATATATATATATATATATATATATATATATATATATATATATTTATATTTATATATATATATATAACGTTTTCCTTCAGAATTCATTAGAAACGAAGAACGAAATCGAGAAATCTTTTAGAAAATCCTTACGTCTTTATATTTCGGTCCGTCCGTCCGATTTTGAATCTGACTGCAGTACTGTGTTCCTATCGACGCAGGCTTCAACAGGACGTAAGTTTCGTTAAGTTTTGTTAAGGTTTGAAATTATGCTATGTCCAGAATTAGATATGATTCATATACGATGTTCTTGACATAGTAGACATCGTAGAATCGAAGTCAGATTAAGAAACAGATTGAGTATGGAATTGTTATGGATTTCAGAGTTAAATTGACTGAGATGTGATGTCAGATTTGCACTGAGGTTGATTATAAGTTACTGGAATTGGTATATACTGATATGGTATCACAGATATCGCAAGATTGTACCGTTGTACCGTCAGAATTTGATTAAACAAAGATGTCATGATTTGATTAGAATATTGATACAGAATATTGATATTGTCATTGCCAGATTGAACAGTGACAGACTTTGATTATATCAGATCGACAGCGAGAAATGTATAAATAAATGTTGATTCGGGATTGCACAACTCGAGTTAGGTTTGACTTGAGTTTCCCTAAATCACATACTTTATTTTATTGCATTGATATTTACAGACAATCAGATTGATATGTTTAGTCTATTGAATGATAGCAGAGCCAGAGTTTGAGTCTAGGGCAGATCAGCCTAGCTAGGGCAGAACCGCCAAGTCTTTGTCAGAACCGCGAAGACTCTAGACTTACGGTGTATCGATGAGCTTAGATGTAGATCAACGTCTATTGTAGACATTCGATACAGCATACCAAAGTCTAAATTAGATTGGGATCCCTAGGTTAGAAATAAGATAAGATAAGATAACAAGTCATTGACTTAAATACAGATTCGTATTTGTTCATGTAGTCAGATTGGATACATGTTTTAATAATTGTTTATGCTTTTATATATGTTTTATATGATTGCATTAATACATTGTTTATACTGGGATATTTATATCTCACCGGAGTTATCTGGTTGTTGTCTTGTCTGTATGTGTGCATGACAATAGGTGGGACAGGTTCAGGGTCACAGAGGTGAAGAAAGATCGAGTTAGAGTGGAGACTACGGACTTGAACTAGAGATAGGGTTTAAACACTTGATAGTTAGTTGTTGAACCTGAGATGTGTATGATTGTATATTTTATCAGATTTATACTTTTATACTGATATGTATAGGAGTTTGATTCCATTACCTTCCGCATTTTAAAAAAAATAAAATTTAGACCCTGTTTATTATAATTGATTAATTAGTCCCAATCACGATTAAGAAGATGATTAGCGTCTGGGTCCCCACAACAGGTGGTATCAGAGCGATAAATCATTTAGATTGAGATAGAAGAGCCTAATGAGCGGGGTAGATTGAGGTTTTCTTTCCTGCTTTTGAATGCTAGCATGTCTTACTGCTTTAATACATGTTACTTCTTTATCTGATTTGATATAGTAATATGTTTTATTGAGACTGGATCAGCACCGATTCTAGATCAGCAGTAAGATGATCAGAGGAGGATTGAGACAGAACTGTGGTATTTGTTACTAATCTATTTGATTATCAGATATGCCTTCCAGACGGATCCCAGAACAGGGAAGTACATCAAATCCTCCAATGGATGTTACCCCGACTCCAATGGAAACGTTATTGAAACGATTTCAATCATTTCATCCGCCAACCTTGAAAGGAACAGAGAACACTGTGGAGTGCGAGAGTTGGCTTGATGTTATAGAGATGTTGTTTGAATCCTTGGAGTATACAGACGAGAGGAGAGTGAAATTGATTGGACACCAGTTACATGATGTTGCAAAAGACTTGTGGATTACGAGAAAGAGAGCCATGGAGCATAGAGGTACGACTATTACCTGGAATATATTTAGAACTGAATTTTATCAACGATTCTTTCCAGTGTCGTATCGAAAGGACAAGGGAGCGGAGTTTGCCAATTTAAAGTAGGGATAGATGAACATAGAAGAGTACGTGTCAAAGTTCTCCTCCTTGCTGAAATTTGCTCCACATGTAGCTGACACCGAGGAAGCTACTGCCGACCAGTTCATCAATGGCCTGAACCCCGATATTTTCACATTGGTGAACACATGGCGACCGAATAATTTTACTAACGCCCTGAACAGAGCTAAGGGAGCAGAAGCCGGTCTGCTGATACAGAAAGGGGCTTCATTTGTGCCTCCAACACCAATACCACAGCAACCCCCTCCCAGATTTGAGGGTGGTAGTAGCAGTGGAGGGAAGAAAGAATTTTTGAAAGCCAGGGGAAAGCAATTCAAGAAATCTGGCAGCAGTTCATCCAGCTCCGATGGTTCCAGACAGAGTCAGAGTTACACTGGAGTTTATTGCAAGACTTGCGGAGGAAGGCATGCAACTGAGCAATGCCAGGGAGTGACTGGTAGTTGCAACATTTGTAAACAGCCGGGACACTTTGCTAAAGTGTGTCCACAGAGAGGTTCGCAGAGAACTCAGGGGGCCGAGTCATCGGGATCAGCAGCACAGACTGAGAGACGATCAGCTGCTGTTCATACATTCCAGCCAACGCCAGCTCGGTCACAGCAGAGGCCAGGAGGTAGCCAGCCTCCTAGACAGCAGGCCAGGGTATTCGCTTTGACAGAGGAGCAGGCTCAGGAAGCACCAGATGACGTTGTGGCAGGTAACTGTTCTTTATGTGGTTACTCTGCTTATGTATTAATTGATATCAGTGCTCACATACGTTTATTTGTGAACGATTTGCATTAAGTCATGCAATGCCTATAGAGTCTTTAGCTACTGTAGTGTCTGTCTCTTCGCCTTTGGGGACAGGTTTGATATCCGTAAATTCTGTTAAGCATCGTGTACTACAGTATGACGGGCATGAGATTGAATTAGATTGCATCGTACTTGGGTTGTCTGATTTCGAATATATTATCGGTATTGATATGCTGACCAAGTACAGAGCTACAGTTGATTGTTTCCACAAGATAGTGAGATTCAGACCAGATATGACTGAAGAGTGGAAATTTTATGGTAAGGGTTCTAGATCGAGAATTCCTTTAATATCCGTATTATCTATGACTCGATTGTTACAGAAAAGAGCAAAGGAATTCCTTGTATATTCTGTAGATTTACTGAAGTCGAGTCCAGCATTGGCAGACCTGCCAGTGGTACGTGAGTTTGCTGACGTCTTCCCAGATGAGATCCCGGGATTACCTCCAGTTAGAGAGATAGACTTCAACATTGAATTGATGCCAAGTACAGTGCCAATTTCTAAAGCTCCGTACAGAATGACACCAGTTGAATTGAAAGAATTAAAGGATCAGCTGAAAGATTTACTGGCCAAGGGGTACATCAGACCGAGTGTTTCTCCTTGGGGTGCTCCAGTACTATTTGTAAGAAAGAATGACGGTTCGATGAGACTCTGCATCGACTATCGGCAACTGAATAAGGCAACGATAAAGAATAAATATCATTTGCCTCGTATTGATGATTTATTCGATCAGTTGCAGGGTTCTTCAATATATTCCAAAATTGATTTAAGATCAGGATATCATCAGCTGAGAGTCAGAGATTCTGATATCTCAAAGACGGCATTCAGAACCAGGTATGGACACTATGAATTTATTGTCATGCCGTTTGGTTTGACGAATGCTCATGCTGTATTCATGGGATTAATGAACCGTATATTCCAGAAATATCTCGATGATTTTGTGATTATTTTCATCGATGATATTTTGATTTATTCAAAGAATATAAGTGAGCATGCTGAGCATCTAAGAACGGTGTTGCGAATTTTAAGGGCTGAGAAGTTATATGCTAAACTGTCGAAATGTGAGTTTTGGTTAAGACAGGTAATATTTCTGGGTCATATTATATCCGGAGATGGGATATCAGTGGATCCCAGTAAAGTAGAAGCCACAATTTTTTGGCCAAGACCGACATCAGTACCCGAAATTCGCAGTTTCATGGGTTTAGCGGGATATTACCGTCGTTTCATTAAAGATTTCTCAAGTATAGCTAAACCAATTACTTAGCTGACTCAGAAGAATGCTCCATTTGTTTGGTCTGAAGAATGCGAGACCAGTTTTCTGGAGTTGAAGAAGAGGTTGACCAGTGCCCCGGTGTTGACTATTCCATCCGGTACTGGTGATTTTGTGGTTTATTGCGACGCTTCTCACAGAGGATTGGGATGTGTGTTGATGTAGTGAGGGCATGTTATTGCTTATGCCTCAAGACAGCTTAAACCACATGAGACCCGTTATCCAATTCATGACCTAGAATTGGCAGCCATTGTCTTTGCATTAAAGATATGGCGACACTATCTTTATGGTGAGAAGTTTGAGATATATTCTGATCATAAGAGTTTAAAATATCTGTTTTCACAATCTGAATTGAATATGAGACAGCGAAGATGGCTTGATTTGCTTAAAGACTTTGATTGTGAAATCAAATACTATCCAGGAAAGTCTAATGCAGCAGCAGATGCACTGAGTCGAAAGGTATGTTCTTTATCCTTATCGACAATTGGTGTTTCAAATTTGATAGAAGACTGCTGTTTGTCTGGATTAGCATTTGAAACAGATTATAAACCGTTGAGACTTTATACGGTGCAAGTAGAACCAGAGCTGATTTTAAGAATTAAGGCAGCTCAGAAAGTTGATCAGAATGTACAGAGATCAGTATCGATGGTTAGAACAGGACATCGATCGGAGTATCAGGTACGTGATAACGTCTTGTATGTGAATAATCATCTGGTTGTGCCAAATGTTTCAGATTTGAGACGACAGATATTGTCAGAAGCGCACAACAGTCGATTCAGTATTCATCCTGGGGGCAGAAAGATGTATAATGATTTGAAAAGATAATTCTGGTGGAAACAAATGAAGACTGACATCGCCGAATTTGTTTCCAAATGCCTGAATTGCCAGCAGGTGAAAGCAGAAAGAAAGAAACCAGGAGGATTATTACAGAGTTTATCCATTCCTGAATGGAAATGGGATCATATCTCCATGGATTTTGTGACGCAGTTACCGCGTTCCTCCCGAGGTTGTGATGTGAATTGGGTTGTGATTGACAGATTGACCAAATCCACATGTTTTATTCCGTACAAGATGACGTACAGATTTGACTAGATGGCAGAGATCTATGTCAAAAAATTGGTCAGATTGCACGGAGTGCCGAAGTCAATTGTATCAGACCGTGATCCTCGATTTACTTCGCACTTCTGGCAGAGTTTGCAGCAGGCTCTCGGTACGAAGTTACACCCGAGTACCGCATATCATCCACAGACCGACGGACAGTCAGAGCGGACTATCCAGACACTGGAAGATATGCTGAGAGCAGTAGTGCTTGATTTCAGCACTAATTGGCAAGATGCAGCCGCTTTGTGAATTTTCGTACAACAACAGCTATCAGACGAGTATTGAGATGGCACCATTCGAAACGTTGTACGGAAAGAAGTGTCGATCCCCTCTCTATTGGGATGATATCTCTGAAGTGCCTGAAATTGGACCTGACATGATCAGAGATATGACAGAAAAAGTAAAGCTAATTCGAAAGAAAATGAAGGCAGCACAAGATAGACAGGCCAAATATGCCAATGTTCGATGAAGACCGTTGGTATTTGAGACGGGAGACCGAGTATTTCTAAATATTTCACCTTTCAGAGGAGTTGTCAGATTTGGCAAGAAAGGGAAATTGTCTCCACGCTACATTGGGACATATGAGATTCTCGAGAAGATAGGAGATCGTGCCTATCGACTCGCTTTACCGCCTTCATTATCCGGGATACATGATGTCTTTCATGTATCGTCATTAAGGAAATACCTTCCTGATGCTTCACATGCTATTCAGCCAGACGAGGTCGAATTGGATGAGACGTTGAGATATGTTGAAAAACCGATTCAGATTATTGATCGTAAAGAAAAACAGCTCAGAACAAAGACAATTCCACTTGTAAAAGTTCAATGGACTCGTCATGGTACTGAAGAAGCAACCTGGGAAACTGAATCAGATATGAGACAAGAGTTCCCAGAGTTATTTCGATAATGTAAATGTTTTATACATTTTATGTATATACTCCTTATTGATACGATTAATTGACTATGATTTCGGGGACGAAATCGTATCTTAGGGGGGAGAAATGTAAGGGCCAAGATCTTGATTCTGTTAATATGAGATTTTGATTATATTAACCTGAGATTATTGATTTTAAACTGATGTGATAATAGCCGGGCCATTCCGAGACCAGATTGAACAAAGCATATGAATTGTGCAAATTTTATGCAGAACGATAGGCGCCCGAGTGGTAGAAAGTGACCGCCCGATCGCCAATGTTCAACAAGAACATGTTCGGGCAGAAGATGTGGCGCCCGGGCGGTAGGTTGTGACCGCCCGAGCGCCAAGGTGCAAAAAAGTGCTTGGACAGAGAATGCCGCGCTCGAGCGGTAGTTTAGCACCGCCCGAGCACCGACCGAAGTTTAAGAAAAAGGAGACACGTATCTTTACATGCAATCGAATATATATATATATATATATATATATATATATATATATATATATATAACGTTTTCCTTCAGAATTCATTAGAAACGAAGAAGGAAATCGAGAAATCTTTCAGAAAATCCTTACGCCTTTATATTTCGATCCGTCCGTCCGTCCGATTTTGAATCTGACTGTAGTACTGTGTTCCTATCGACGCATGCTTCAACATGACGTAAGTTTCGTTACGTTTTGTTAAGGTTTGAAATTATGCTATGTCTAGAATTAGATATGATTCATATACGGTGTTCTTGACATAGTAGACATCGTAGAATCGAAGTCAGATTAAGAAACAGATTGAGTATTGAATTGTTATGGATTTCAGAGTTAAATTGACTGAGATGTGATTTCAGATTTGCACTGAGGTTGATTATAAGTTATTGGAATTGGTATAGACTGATATGGTATCACAGATATCGCAAGATTGTACCGTTGTACCGTTAGAATTTGATTAAACAAAGATGTCATGATTTGATTAAAATATTGATACAGAATATTGATATTTTCATTGCAAGATTGAACAGTGACAGACTTTGAATCAAGACTTTGATTGTATTAGATCGACAGCGAGAAATGTATAAATAAATGTTGATTCGGGATTGCACAACTCGAGTTAGGTTTGACTTGTTTTCCCTAAATCACATAATTTATTTTATTGCATTGATATTTGCAGAATATCAGATTGATAAGTTTAGTCTATTGAATGATAGCAGAGCCAGAGTTTGAGTCTAGGGCAGATTAGCCTAGCTAGGGCAGAACCGCCGAATCTTTGTCAGAACCGCGAAGACTCTAGACTTACGGTGTATCGATGAGCTTAGATGTAGATCAACGTCTATTGTAGACATTCGATACAGCATACCAAAGTCTAAATTAGATTGGATCCCTAGGTTAGAAATAAGATAAGATAACAAGTCATTGACTTAAATACAGATTCGTATTTGTTCGTGTAGTCAGATTGGATACATGTTTTAATAATTGTTTATGCTTTTTTTATATAAGTTTTATATGATTGCATTAATACATTGTTTATACTGGGATATTTATATCGCACCGGAGTTATCCGGCTGTTGTCTTGTCTGTATGTGTGCATGACAACAGGTGGAACATGTTCATGGTCACAGAGGTGAAGAAAGATCGAGTTAGAGTGGAGACTACGGACTTGGACTAGAGATAGGGTTTAAACACTTGATAGTTAGTTGTTGAACCTGAGATGTGTATGATTGTATATTTTATCAGATTTATACTTTTATACTGATATGTATAGGAGTTTGATTCCATTACCTTCCGCATTTTAAAAAAAAAATTAGACCATGTTTATTATAATTGATTAATTAGTCCCAATCACGATTAAGAAGATGATTAGCGTCCGGGTCCCCACAGTAATTCATCTTTGTCAACAAAATTTATGTGTATTTGTTGTGTTTGTTGAAATTCCTGAGCGTGAAATTTTTTTTTGTGTGAATATATGCATCTGATTGTTAGAATATTAGATTGCACAAGATCAAACAAAGAAATCCCCATATCCATTTGAAACACCCAAATCTTATTATCATCATAACCAACCAGTAAGGCAAACCGTAGAGGAAAAAGAAGACATAATTAATGTGTATTTGTTATGGGGTTTGTTCAAATTCCCGAACCAGAATGATCAAGTAAAGTATTTCTTGTAGGTCGTTGTACAACATACAGTAAACAAGTGTTATGTTTTTTATGTATCCCCAATTTGCTAAAAAACAATGTTGAGAAAATTTTGAAACTAGAAAGTAGTTGAGCTTAGTTCAAATATAAATAGTGTGCATTGGTTGTGTTTGTTGAGAATTTTCCAGGTTCATATTGAGCGCAGATACTGGACGACAAGGTAAATTTTGTGTTTATATATTATGTGTGTTGGTTGTGTTTTTTGATGTTTTTTAGCTTTGAAGATTTGTTTATGAGGAAAAGTGAACAATGAAACCAATGACTCACATTTTTTTATGTGAATACTGACAACAAGCTGCTTGGAAGTCCTTATATTTATCTTCATTATATTGGAACAATAACACTCAATTTTTTCTGTGAAGATATTTGAGTCAATATTGAAGGTGATGTGATGCTACTAGGAAGTTGTTTGTACAATAGGCGATTGTTTATCTTTACAATCGAGGAAAATATGAGCCTAACGTAGATGTATTTTCATCTTGCCAAAAAACGTGATCAAATCAATCCTTCTTCAACCATCATACATTACCTTGCACCTCACCAAAAGATATATGTGACATTGACTGAAGATGAAGATGTCGGTAATATGATCACATTGTTTGCTTACATGAAAATGAACATCATTGACATGATAGCAATCCGAAAAGATGAAATTATTCCAATTGACATGAATAACCTCGGGTAATTCCTATATTTTTTATTTGTAGTTGTGTGACACATGAACATTGGAAATAAATGATTGAATTTTTTTCGTTTAATTTATTCATACAGTTAATAAGTTCATTTTTATCTAAGATACGGATGTTGGTATTTCGAGCGAAGCATTTAATACATCATTCACTTTTGAAACTTGAATTTTATTTATTGATTTATTTTATTGTTGATTTTCTTTAAGGAATGATGTTGATACAGATGTTGGTTCTTCGAGTGCTTCTCAATTTGAAATGGTTCTACAAAGTAACTCCATTGATGTTTGGAGTCATTTGATTCATGGAGAAGGACAAATTTTTAAAAATCCTGATGAGTTTCGAAATGTTGTTAAAAACTATGCTATTGCTACTAGGAGATCGTTTGTGTATAAGAAAAATGATAGTCAAAAAATTATAGTTGTTTGTAATGTCAAAGGTTGTTCATGGAGAATATATGCATCCAAATATAAGGTAGATGAAACGTTTGGAATTAGAAAATGTTTCTTCAGCACGTATGTGGATAGGCAAATCTTCGAACTAGGGGCCATCCAAAGGCTGATTCTGTTTGGGTGGCTAATATTGTTAAAGATAAATTGAGAGAGAAACCATCATATCGACCATCTGCAATTGTAAGACATATTCATAGGTAATATGTCGTTGAATTGAAGTATCATAAGGCCTGGATGGGCAAGGAAATAGCAATGCATCAAATTTATGGGACAGAGAAAGGATGTTTTGAAAAATTGAGGTGGTATTGTGATGCTTTGAAACAAAGAAATCCTGGTAGTTGGGCTGATTGCGAGGTTGATCAAATGAACAAGTTTCGACGACTTTTTATCTCTTTACATGCATGTATTGTTGGATTTGTTAAGGGATGCAGACCTTTGATTTTTTTAGATGGAACACATTTTAAAAATAAATTCAAAGGATGCATACTAAGTGCTATGACAAAAGATGCTAATGACGATCTATTCACTTTAGAATTTGCTGTAGTGGAGGCTGAGAACGATGCTAACTGGGAATGGTTCTGTTGAAATTGAGGTATGTCTTGGAAATGCAAAATTGTATAGCTTTCTCACATTTCACATTCTTTTCTGATAGGCATAGTGGTCTTGTTAAGGCAATCCCCGGTATATTTACAGGTAGTCACCATTCATATTGCCTGCGACACTTGGTGGATAATTTTCGTAGGCAGGTATGTTCCATCACATTTTATTTGCTTTCAAATAATATCTCTTTGTATATGAGATTTTTAATGTGGTGTTATTTAAATTTTAGATTTTGAAGAAGTATCCACTGCACAACAAAAAACATTGGGAATCTGTATTTCAGAAAGCAGCATATGCGGCAATTCATTGGTCATATTACTAGTATAATCAAGTCAATGCCTCCAAGTGTCGTGTTATCGTACTCTTGAGATGATATTTTCGTTGTATATGTTCAGCTGTACAACAAGTTCATGTTCTTTGTACCACAATATAGTTTCCAAAGTACCACGTTTTTTGTCAAAGTGTACCATATTGTCGAAGATCTAGTACCACAAATTAAGGTAGATTTAATTAATATCGTTAATCTATCAAATAACAGTAACTATATCATATCATGTATTATATGCAAATATAATGCAATGATATGAAATAAGATATCAAACTAAGTTTTAGTTTCACCACCTATCGTAAATTAACAAAAAAATCCGTACCTATTTTACCACCTTGTGATGTGTTGTTGCCACAATTCAAATGTTTTTATCATCAACGTTTTTTCCCAAGGAGAACAAGAGAAGTTGTGTACAAATTATTTTGAACTTTTTTTTAATATAAGTGTCGTTTTATCGTACTCTTGATATGATATTTCCGTTGTATATGTTCAGCTGTACAACAAGTTCATGTTCATTGTACCACAATATAACTTCCAAAGTACCATGTTTTTTGTCAACGTGTACCACATTGTCGAAGATCTAATACCACAAATTAAGGTAGATTTAATTAATACCATTAATCTATCAAGTAACAGTAACTATATCATATCATGTATTATATGCAAATATAATGCAATGATATGAAATAAGATATCAAACTAAGTTTTAGTTTCACCACCTATCGTAAATTAACAAAAAAAATCCGTACCTATTTTATCACCTTGTGATGTGTTGTTGCCACTATTCAAATATTTTTATCATCAACTTTTTTCCCAAGGAGAACAAGAGAAGTTGTGTACAAATTAGTCTGAACCTTTTTTAAAATATAAGTGTCGTGTTATCGTACTCTTGAGATGATATTTCCGTTGTATATGTTCAGCTGTACAACAAGTTCATGTTCATTGTACCACAATATAGCTTCCAAAGTACCACGAAAGTGTAGCACATTGTCGAAGATCTAGTACCACAAATTAAGGTAGATTTAATTAATACCATTAATCTATCAAATAACAGTAACTATATCGCATCATGTATTATAAGCAAATATAATGTAATGATATGAAATAAGATATCAAACTAAGTTTTAGTTTCACCACCTATCGTAAATTAACAAAAAAATCCGTACCTATTTTATCACCTTGTAATATTTTGTTGCCACAATTCAAATATTTTTATCATCAACGTTTTTTTCCCAATGAGAACAAGAGAAGTTGTGTACAAATTAGTTTGAACCTTTTTTTTAATATAAGTGTCGTGTTATCGTACTCTTGAGATGATATTTCCGTTATATATGTTCAGTTGTACAACAAGTTCATGTTCATTGTACCACAATATAACTTCCAAAGTACCACGTTTTTTGTCAAAGTGTACCACATTGTCGAAGATCTAGTACCACAAATTAAGGTAGATTTAATTAATACCATTAATCTATCAAATAACAGTAACTATATCATATCATGTATTATATTCAAATATAATGCAATGATATGAAATAAGATATCAAACTAAGTTTTAGTTTCACCACCTATCGTAATTTAACAAAAAAAATACGTACATATTTTATCACCTTGTGATGTATTGTTGCCACAATTCAAATATTTTTATCATCAACTTTTTTTCCCAAGGAGAAGAAGAGAAGTTGTGTACAAATTAGTTTGAACATTTTTTTTTAATATAAGTGTCGTGTTATCGTACTCTTGAGATGATATTTCCGTCGTATATGTTCAGCTGTACAACAAGTTCATGTTCATTGTACCACAATATACCTTCCAAAGTACCATGTTTTTTTGTCAAAGTGCACCACATTGTCGAAGATCTAGTACCACAAATTAAGGTAGATTTAATTAATACCATTAATCTATCAAATAACAGTAACTATATCATATCATGTATTATATGCAAATATAATGTAATGATATGAAATAAGATATCAAACTAAGTTTTAGTTTCACCACCTATCGTAAATTAACAAAAAAATCCGTACCTATTTTACCACCTTGTGATGTGTTGTTCCCACAATTCAAATATTTTTATCATCAACTTTTTTTCCCAAGGAGAGCAAGAGAAGTTGTGTACAAATTATTTTGAACCTTTTTTTTAATATAAGTGTCGTTTTATCGTACTCTTGATATGATATTTCCGTTGTATATGTTCAGCTGTACAACAAGTTCATGTTCATTGTACCACAATATAACTTCCAAAGTACCATGTTTTTTGTCAACGTGTACCACATTGTCGAAGATCTAATACCACAAATTAAGGTAGATTTAATTAATACCATTAATCTATCAAGTAACAGTAACTATATCATATCATGTATTATATGCAAATATAATGCAATGATATGAAATAAGATATCAAACTAAGTTTTAGTTTCACCACCTATCGTAAATTAACAAAAAAAATCCGTACCTATTTTATCACCTTGTGATGTGTTGTTGCCACTATTCAAATATTTTTATCATCAACTTTTTTCCCAAGGAGAACAAGAGAAGTTGTGTACAAATTAGTCTGAACCTTTTTTAAAATATAAGTGTCGTGTTATCGTACTCTTGAGATGATATTTCCGTTGTATATGTTCAGCTGTACAACAAGTTCATGTTCATTGTACCACAATATAGCTTCCAAAGTACCACGAAAGTGTAGCACATTGTCGAAGATCTAGTACCACAAATTAAGGTAGATTTAATTAATACCATTAATCTATCAAATAACAGTAACTATATCGCATCATGTATTATAAGCAAATATAATGTAATGATATGAAATAAGATATCAAACTAAGTTTTAGTTTCACCACCTATCGTAAATTAACAAAAAAATCCGTACCTATTTTATCACCTTGTAATATTTTGTTGCCACAATTCAAATATTTTTATCATCAACGTTTTTTTCCCAATGAGAACAAGAGAAGTTGTGTACAAATTAGTTTGAACCTTTTTTTTAATATAAGTGTCGTGTTATCGTACTCTTGAGATGATATTTCCGTTATATATGTTCAGTTGTACAACAAGTTCATGTTCATTGTACCACAATATAACTTCCAAAGTACCACGTTTTTTGTCAAAGTGTACCACATTGTCGAAGATCTAGTACCACAAATTAAGGTAGATTTAATTAATACCATTAATCTATCAAATAACAGTAACTATATCATATCATGTATTATATTCAAATATAATGCAATGATATGAAATAAGATATCAAACTAAGTTTTAGTTTCACCACCTATCGTAATTTAACAAAAAAAATACGTACATATTTTATCACCTTGTGATGTATTGTTGCCACAATTCAAATATTTTTATCATCAACTTTTTTTCCCAAGGAGAAGAAGAGAAGTTGTGTACAAATTAGTTTGAACATTTTTTTTTAATATAAGTGTCGTGTTATCGTACTCTTGAGATGATATTTCCGTCGTATATGTTCAGCTGTACAACAAGTTCATGTTCATTGTACCACAATATACCTTCCAAAGTACCATGTTTTTTTGTCAAAGTGCACCACATTGTCGAAGATCTAGTACCACAAATTAAGGTAGATTTAATTAATACCATTAATCTATCAAATAACAGTAACTATATCATATCATGTATTATATGCAAATATAATGTAATGATATGAAATAAGATATCAAACTAAGTTTTAGTTTCACCACCTATCGTAAATTAACAAAAAAATCCGTACCTATTTTACCACCTTGTGATGTGTTGTTCCCACAATTAAAATATTTTTATCATCAACTTTTTTTCCCAAGGAGAGCAAGAGAAGTTGTGTACAAATTAGTTTGAACCTTTTTTTTAATATAAGTGTCGTTTTATCGTACTCTTGATATGATATTTCCGTTGTATATGTTCAGCTGTACAACAAGTTCATGTTCATTGTACCACAATATAACTTCCAAAGTACCATGTTTTTTGTCAACGTGTACCACATTGTCGAAGATCTAATAACACAAATTAAGGTAGATTTAATTAATACCATTAATCTATCAAGTAACAGTAACTATATCATATCATGTATTATATGCAAATATAATGCAATGATATGAAATAAGATATCAAACTAAGTTTTAGTTTCACCACCTATCGTAAATTAACAAAAAAAATCCGTACCTATTTTATCACCTTGTGATGTGTTGTTGCCACTATTCAAATATTTTTATCATCAACTTTTTTCCCAAGGAGAATAAGAGAAGTTGTGTACAAATTAGTCTGAACCTTTTTTAAAATATAAGTGTCGTGTTATCGTACTCTTGAGATGATATTTCCGTTGTATATGTTCAGCTGTACAACAAGTTCATGTTCATTGTACCACAATATAGCTTCCAAAGTACCACGAAAGTGTAGCACATTGTCGAAGATCTAGTACCACAAATTAAGGTAGATTTAATTAATACCATTAATCTATCAAATAACAGTAACTATATCGCATCATGTATTATAAGCAAATATAATGTAATGATATGAAATAAGATATCAAACTAAGTTTTAGTTTCACCACCTATCGTAAATTAACAAAAAAATCCGTACCTATTTTATCACCTTGTAATATTTTGTTGCCACAATTCAAATATTTTTATCATCAACGTTTTTTTCCCAATGAGAACAAGAGAAGTTGTGTACAAATTAGTTTGAACCTTTTTTTTAATATAAGTGTCGTTTTATCGTACTCTTGAGATGATATTTCAGTTATATATGTTCAGTTGTACAACAAGTTCATGTTCATTGTACCACAATATAACTTCCAAAGTACCACGTTTTTTGTCAAAGTGTACCACATTGTCGAAGATCTAGTACCACAAATTAAGGTAGATTTAATTAATACCATTAATCTATCAAATAACAGTAACTATATCATATCATGTATTATATTCAAATATAATGCAATGATATGAAATAAGATATAAAACTAAGTTTTAGTTTCACCACCTATCGTAATTTAACAAAAAAATACGTACATATTTTATCACCTTGTGATGTATTGTTGCCACAATTCAAATATTTTTATCATCAACTTTTTTTCCCAAGGAGAAGAAGAGAAGTTGTGTACAAATTAGTTTGAACATTTTTTTTTAATATAAGTGTCGTGTTATCGTACTCTTGAGATGATATTTCCGTCGTATATGTTCAGCTGTACAACAAGTTCATGTTCATTGTACCACAATATACCTTCCAAAGTACCATGTTTTTTTGTCAAAGTGCACCACATTGTCGAAGATCTAGTACCACAAATTAAGGTAGATTTAATTAATACCATTAATCTATCAAATAACAGTAACTATATCATATCATGTATTATATGCAAATATAATGTAATGATATGAAATAAGATATCAAACTAAGTTTTAGTTTCACCACCTATCATAAATTAACAAAAAAATCTGTACCTATTTTATCACCTTGTGATGTGTTGTTCCCACAATTAAAATATTTTTATCATCAACTTTTTTTCCCAAGGAGAGCAAGAGAAGTTGTGTACAAATTAGTTTGAACCTTTTTTTTAATATATGTGTCGTGTTATCGTACTCTTGAAATGATATTTCCGTTGTATATGTTCAGCTGTACAACAAGTTCATATTCATGTTACCACAATATAGTTTCCAAAGTACCACGTTTTTTGTCAAAGTGTACCACATTTTCGAAGATCTAGTACCACAAATAAAGGTAGATTTAATTAATACCATTAATCTATCAAATAACAGTAACTATATCAAATCATGTATTATATGCAAATATAATGCAATGATATGAAATAAGATATCAAACTAAGTTTTAGTTTCACCATCTATCGTAAATTAAAAAAAAAAAATCCGTACCTATTTTATCACCTTGTGATGTATTGTTGCCACAATTAAAATATTTTTATCAACTTTTTTTCCCAAGGAGAAGTACCACATGTTCTTATTCATTGTACAACAATCTAGCTTATAAAGTACCACATTTTGTGTCGAAAGTACACCCCATTACCGAAGATCTAGTGCCACAAATTCATGCATTAATAGATATTCGGGAAAATGTTGATTATGACACAACATAAAGTAAACAAATATTACAGCTCAATGGTGAAATATCTCAGGTTACAAAAGCAGTGCATACGAAAAACAATGTTACAGAACATACAAGCCAAACAATCAAGAACATCATTCAAGTAGAATTTCCAGCTAAATGGTGAAGGATCCCATATTCATCGGCCAAAATGGTGGCAGCCATGTGTGCACGATATTCTTGAATACTACAAGTATTCACATATCCCCAAAATTCCGGGTCATCTTGTGTAAAGGCTTCTGCCCATAGGCACACGAATACTCCACAATCAACGACTCCACTTTGTTGTCGGCTATAACGATCATCAACTTGTGCTTTTGGGGCAGGATATCGAAGTGAATTCTTGATGTAGCTAGAGATGAACTTAGCCTGAGAAAGAATTTCTTGTGGTATTCAACTTAATGTTGTAAGTAGCAAATAATACAAACTTACAAATATCTTGACAAACCCTTTTGTTTGGGGTGACCACAACGAGTTCATGTGCATGAATTTACTAGTCACGGTGTCCAAAACCAGCAAAAACCAATGAAATTTTGTGTTCAAAGGCATCAAAATATATTGGCTTTCATTGAGAACGTTAGCATTCATCTCTCCAAGAGTACTACGGCTACTTCGGCTTAATGAATCTATAAGCAAATGAAAATTTCAATGACAACAAACAAACGTGATAAAACAAGTAAAGCAAACACCTCAATTCAAAAAATTATTGACTAAAATATATGATAAACAGTATACGCCTTTCTTTGGCAATAGATTCACCCAACTATAACTCATTTTCTCCAAACAAATCATTTACTATAACTACATTTATTGGCGACCAGGTTCAGTGCATTATACTATGACTTTCCACATCCATTATAGTATATCAGGCACACCAATACCCATGACAACAGGGATCTAAAAATAACCAATTAATAAGTAGGATTCACAAAAATATTCTAATTCACACATTTCATTTAGCTGATGAAGATATTTGACAGTATAATATTACTTAGCAGATATATATGTTATTTATGGTCCACGGCTTAAAAATGCAACTATGCCTTAAGTAATGAAATAGCTATCACGTTAAGCCTGTTTGAAGCAATGGAGCCGGATTCAAAGCTTAAAAAATTGGATTTCCACATACATGAGAAAATTAAAACAATATTGCACAAATTATATAAAAAGTTGGACAAATCAACCGAATATAGAAGAAGAAACTCACTTCCTCGTTTGCTTTGCTTTGCCTCTCTGTCCACTGTCATCGTTGGCTTCCAAATCGTCGCCAGTAGGCGGGTTTGTATGGCCTGTGGTTCTCAACGAAGGAAGAGATGGAAATCAGTGGAGATGAAAATTGATGGAGATGAGTTAGGGATGTATGTGAGAAATTGGGGGAAGAGAAGAAAACTGCTGTAATTGTGGAAATAAAATTGAATTAAAGGGGAAATGAGATAAAATATGAAGTAGGGAGGGAATTCAAAAAAAAATTGTGTATTAGGAAGTGAAAAATATAATTTTATGACATAGAGACTGAATGTAAAATTGATTTTATGATTAGGGATTTATCCAAAAGTGTCCCTTAATTTTATGTGATAGAATAACATAACAAAATTTTATGTCAATAATCTTGACAGATATACAATTCAAAATACAAAGATGAAATTTTTTATATTAGATCTAAAATTATCAATGTCCCCGAAAAATATTTATATAAGATCTAATATTTATCGATATTAATGAAGAATATTGATACAAAATTTTACATACATAAATATTCATAAATAATATTTTCATTTACTCCTTCTCTATATTTTTCTTTCACAAAAACTCATATGAGACGATCTCATGGATTAATTTTATGATACAAATATTTTATTGCGACACTTGCTACGAAGGTAACTGATAAGAAGGCATCTGCTATCAAAACTCAAAACAATTTGCTAATTGATGAAGTAAATGAATATGCAGATCAAGAGATTCACTTTTTACGACTGGATGAAGATTAGATCTGTCAAACATTTAACCAAATTGAAGAAGAAATATGCTTGGACAAGGCGATTCAGGGACGTAGCCAGGAATTAAATTGACACTGGGCTGAATGATAGCCCTAGTAGCGACGGCTCTTCTAAAAACCGTCGCCGATCAAAATCGGCGACGGTTTTGATTAAATCCATCGTAAATCAGCGACGGTTTCTACAAAACCGTCGCTATATAGCGACGGTTAGAACAAAACTGTCGTAACTTTAGCGACGGATTTAGTAAAACCGTCGCTAATCCATCCGTTTTTTTTTTTGTACTGGGCTATGGGCTAAAATTTTTAACAAATTCAAAAAATTTAGCGACGGATATGGTAAAACTGTCGTTAATCCGAAAATCTAGCCTGGGCTGCGGCCCACCTTAGCCTTTGCGGTGGCTCCGTCCCTGAGGCGATTCATCTTGAAAAGAAGATTCTAAAACTGGTTAAGACAAAAGACATTGGAGAATCCCTTCAGAGGAGATCGTACTTGGTTGATCTCATGAAGATTAAAAAGTTGATTGCTGGAAGAAGGCATGACTACAATCCACTGCACCCAAATGATTTAGATGATCTTGCAATAATAAATCAATTAGACATGGATCTACTGTCGTTGCAGATGAAAGTGAAAGTGTGGAGGGTGATCATGAGCTTAAACTGCCAGTAAATTGGACAGAACAGAAGGCCACTGAGACGTATGGTCAGAAATTCTCAATCCCAGTTGAAGAGCCTGATTAGTCAGGCTATCAACTAGTTGAAGATTTGGTTCATCCGTCCTCCTCCTTGGCACAAAAGGTTCCCCTTGTGAAATTTGTTGAAACCCTTCCACTCTTACTGTTCAGATTACTTCTCTCACTGAATTAGAATTATTGCAATCTCCATCCAAGTCCTCATTGTCACATACCGCAGATAATCAGAAGCTGTATTGTCTCCAACTCTAAGGGAGATTTCTTTAGCTAATGTTGCTGACGTTTTTGCAGTAAATTGTACAACAACAGGAGGATGCTGCTAATGATAATGATGTGCCTTTATGCTCTATCTTTCTCTTTTGTAGTGTACAAATTAAACATGACAAAATTTGCTGAAGATGTGGTGATTTCAGAAGAAGAAGTCATTCTATCTGAGGATAAATTTTTGAAAGAAGAATAATTTTAATGGAAGAATAAGTTTTTGTTGATAAGTATTGCCTGAGTCCATGGAAGCAATACTAGAAATTCTTGTGGATGAATCGGTAG
The DNA here is from genome assembly GCF_022965805.1 of Primulina eburnea. Classification (NCBI taxonomy): domain Eukaryota; kingdom Viridiplantae; phylum Streptophyta; class Magnoliopsida; order Lamiales; family Gesneriaceae; genus Primulina; species Primulina eburnea. Next base: position 3,596,567 of record NC_133113.1, read on the forward strand.
TCCCTCAGGGAGAAACTACTGAAGTTGTAGAAGTTTTTATGGAAAAGCAGTCAGTCAAGTAGAGACACAAGAACGAGCTATTCATCATATCATTCAGGCTATGCCTGAAGTTTTGGTGCAAGAGCCGGTCAGCCAAGATGACGCAGGAGTGTTGATATAGAGCAAGCATGTCCTTTAAGCATTTGGGCTCCCAATCTGACTCTTGCTGTTGCTAAGGAATTACCCAGGATCAAGCTTTCCTCTCCAGATTGTGATCTCACATATGGCAATCTCTAGTCATAATTCACACAAGTTTGTCCTCCATTACATCAACTCTTACTATTATGAGGAGAGGACACTCGAACACTGAAGATGATTTGAGTTGTTTCAAGGATAAAATGCTCAAGGAGGTCTCTGACTTATCCAAGAACATGATTGAAATTTTTATTAAGATAAATTCGATCAAGAAATATCGGGCAGCTACTGCTACTCATCTTGGTGGATAGATTCAGTCAAATAGCTTTCAAATTTGCACCAAGATTGAAGAAGTACAAGCAAATCTTAATGAGAAGATTAACGAAGTTGGCAGTTGGTTAGCCACTGTATTCACCTACCTGAAAGCACTTTGTAGTGTTGACAAAAAGAGAGAAAGGGGAAAATTGAACCCACCAGCAGTCAACAGCTCTAAGCCAACCGACCATCCGAGGAAGCCAGCTGATTATAGTAGCAAGCACTCACTCTGGACATAAATATCATCAGAAGAGATAAAGCAGTGTCTAGAACAATTTTGTACTTTCAACTTATTCAACTTAATAGTATTTTTTTTTATTTTTTTGCAAAATGTGTAAATTTTTTTTATCTATCAAATGAATTCAATGTTTCTACTACAAATGCATAATTTTGTCAAAAACCAAAATGGAGAAATTGTATGACATTTACGCTTTGATGGCTTAACAAGACAGCTGATATAATAGATAATTATAGAGGCTAGCCGAATTAAATTCAAAAAGAAATTTATTATTCATGTGTACATTTGTTTATGAAGAAAAAATGTTCTTCAGAGCGCTGCTGATTACCTAAGTAAAACTATTATTATATTATTCGAAGGCACACAAGATCACTGATAGTAGTCAAGATGATACAAAGGGTTGCCGAACAGAAGCAGAGCTAATCAAAAGTCAATCGATACAACATGTTGCCTCGGTAGATCAATTAGTCTAATAAATGGACATTATCTGAACATCTGGTATTCATTCCCGAAGAGCAGAGCCAAGCTTATGATTGGATAAAATCTCGTGTAACAACTTTTTAGTTCGTTGAATGTCAGAATCCATGAACACTACTCGGAGTGTACTATCTGCCAGAAAATACGATAACATGGCACAACAACATTGATATATGTAATTTGATCATAACAAGCACACGTTGATATTTGTAATTTGATCATTAAGGATTGATTTTGTAATGCCCGAGATTCTATTACTGTAATCAGATTTGTGTTGTTATTGATTATGAGTTGTGGTAATTGATATCTGTTGATATTGTATTGACGGGGATATTCAGATTGTTCCGTTATGCCGTTGATTTTGAGTTAAATTCAGATTGATCAGATTCGGTATTGATTTGAGCAGTATATTGATATTGTCATTACCAGATTGAATATTGACAGGCTTGGAATTCCCAACAGAAACGGAGTCAGAACTGCTATAAAAGAAAGGTATAAGTCAATGTGGTACCGGGAGAACGACTCGAGTGTGATATACTTGAGTTTCTCTAAATCACATACTTATTGTTATTGTGTTCATTGATTTGAATTGATATGCTTGTTCTATTGATTTATAGAAAGCATGTACTAGACGAGTATTAGACGAGTAATCTTGTGACATAAGTGTCGATGGTGAGGGAATCGTCACTGGCATTTTGCACATTGTCACAAGATAAAGAATTAGTGAAAGTGCTAAAGTCTATGACGGATAGGTCAAAACACCGGATGTTTGGTTATATCGAAGTGGATAGAATTGGAGTTTCTTCTATTAGTGATGTTCGATATGGAATACCAACGTCTGGAAACTGGGATCCCTAGACTAGGATTGATTCTAGTCTGAGACGTGGAGTCACGAGTCTGATTGACGATTTTATATTGGTTATGTTTCAGATTTTGATACATGTTACTGATATCTATTACATGCTTCTACATTGTTTATATGATTGCATGTTTCGTTGATTTATACTGGGATGTATTTCTCACCGGAATTATCCGGCTGTTGTCGTGTTTGTATGTGTGCATGGTAACATGTGGGACAAGATCGGGGTCGAGGAGATGAAGAGAGATCGTGATTAGAGTTGAGACTACGGACTTTGATTAGAGATAGGGTTTGGACACTTGATATTTAGTCGTTAAACCTTAGTTTGAATGATTGTATATAGTACGAGACTTATACTTTAATACTGACATATATATTAAAATGTATTCTATTACGTTCCGCCTTTAATACTGTATTTTTTTTAAAAAAATTAGACCATGTTTATTATAATTAAATAAATTGTCTCAATGATGATTAAGAACATAATTAGCGTCCGGGTCCCCACAGATTTGTACTTAGAATTTCTTTTGAGAAATTTTTGTGTTTGAGATAAGAAGTCTTACTGCTCATTTTGTTAATTTTGTATGTGTATGAGATATTAAGAGTTTCAATAATGCAGCCTGATAACTCTTGTTGAAGTGAGCAATTTCAAAGTGTTAATTGTCAAAGTCCTTTAATAAAATCTTTCCGTAAAGAAGAATGTGTGACGTAAGAATATTAAAGTATTCTAACATCTAGAAACAAACTTGTGTCATTTACGTTTCAGTTACTATATTTTAGCTTCATGCTTGATAACCCAACTGTTCATGCACTCAAGCCATTTTGTGTTCAATCAGTACCAGTTAGCCTTCTCTCGTGCAGTTCTTATGCTGGCTTATTGATACCTAACTGAGAATAATTACATTTAGTGTTACTAATCCAATCGAGATATTTTAAAAATTTAATGATATTAGTTATTCATCTGTCTTAATCAATCACATATCATAACAAACTATAAATTTAGTAATGGATTTATATATGTATTAGAGTTTCTTTAGGGGTGTCAAAATTAGACACGACTCATCAACTCGACACGGTTCAACCTGAAAAAAAATCAGGTTTGGACTTGAGGTTTTTAGGTTCGGGTCAGATCGGGTTGGACCGATAGCTGACCCGAAAAAATGATCGAGTTGGATTGGGTTGGGTTCGATTGACACGAAAATTTTATTTTTTTTAAAATATAATTAATAAATATTGTCTATATTTTTTATATATTATATGTCTGAAGAAATATTTATTGTATATTTATATCATCAATTTTCATATTTTAATATTTATTTTGAATATTTTTTATTTTTTAAACAATTGTTTATTTGATTTAATAAATATATTTTATTTTTTTATAATTAAAATTTCAAATTTAAATCATATATATGACCAAGATTTTGTTATTATTTGTTTAAATTAAAATATATTTTTTTAATTTATTTTTTTAAACAAAAAATCAAAATTACGTTGATCGGGTTTGAGTTCGGATTGTCAGTTTTCGAGTTGGCTCGAATTCGGATTGAATTTGAGTTGAGCAATTTTTAAACAATATTATTGCTCAACCCGATCAAACCCATCCGAATTGACAACACGAATTTCTTTAAGAATAAACGAATAATTTAAAAAATCTATAGCAAATGAAGTAAACGACCGAATCAGGCGATCCTCGTTGTCATTTTGGGTTTACAGAAAGATCTCGTAGACAATTCTCCTAGGCGAAGAAAACAATCGACTGAATTTTCCCAAACCCTAGATTCTCCTTAAATTCAAGAAATAGGAATCATCCACACTAATATCCATCGCCTCACTCTCAGAACCGATTGCAGTTGGCGAATAAGTCTGGTTATTGTGAACGAGGAGTGGCAAGTTTGGAGGGATAGAGGAATTCTGGTATATGCTGGATGGTGTCACACTTACGATGGGTGTGACGGGTTCCAAGTTAGAGAAGGCTTTGGGCGATCAGTTTCCCGAGGGAGAGCGGTATTTCGGGTTGGAGAATTTCGGAAACACTTGCTATTGCAACAGCGTGCTCCAGGTGGGAAGTTGTGGCGCTCGTTTCTTGTTTGTTGGGATTTTAATTTGTCGTTTTCCGGGTTTTTTGATGAGTTTTGGGATGTGGGTTTGGATTTTGGGTTGTTTTCCTTGGTCGTTTTGATTTTTATGGTCAAGTCAAAAGGAGAAGCTAGGAGGTTTTGATTGTGCATTTGGCTGTCTCTAAGGAAGACTTGATTATACCTTTATATCGCTATGTTGATTTTGGTTTTCTTTAATGCCAATTTCAGGGCAAGACATTTATTTCGTCTGCCATGTGTGTTTTATTTTTTTGTGAGTGATTAAATTGGGTTAAAGTTAAAATTTTGGTGTGTTGTGGTTTGGTTAATTTGGTCTTGGGGAAGATGTTGATGTTCCATTCAAGGGAAACTGAATTATTGAATTTCAATTGTTAGTTACCTCATAGATGGCCTCAATTTGTCCTTAGTGGAATCTTAATGGCTGTTGCTGAGATCTCCTGTTTATTTGTACCATGATGAGTGCTAAAAGAAATATGTTTTTGGAAGTGTAGTGACAAGCCTTTTCTTGTATGACTGTGATGAGAATATTGAATGTTTCCTTGCTTTGATATCACTTGGTTCTGCAGGCTCTTTATTTCTGTGCCCCATTTCGTGAACAACTGTTGGAACATTCTTCAAATAACAAAACAAGCGAAGCAGATGAAAATCTCTTGACTTGTCTTGCAGAGCTGTACTCACAGGTACTTGATTCAATGCTGAATCAAGTGTTAAGTCTTTGGCTGCTTGGATACATCTTTGAGGCATTACTTGACTGTTCAATTTATTTTTTCGGAATTTCATGAACTTAATACATGAGACCAAAGCATTTCTTGGTAAAAGAATACCTACGATATGCATGTGTTTACCTGGTTCCTAGTGCATCTTGAAAAACTTTATGCATATTTTTCATGGCTCATTTCAGATTTTTTTTATCATCATCTGCTAAATAACAAAGGCAGCTTTGGTAATTATCTGAAACTATAGTTTCTTGACATTCGTTGCCGAGTAACTATCCATGAGAAATATGGCGAAACATCGCTGATTCATTCTTCACTGGCTGGTTTAGCAGCCATCAGTTTAGGACAAAGCCACAATTGTGTATTGATGCTGTTTTCGGTTTGAATGCCTGTAATTTGGCATGCTCTTGAGATTTTGCAAATTAATATCTTAATAATTTTTTGCAGATAAGTTCACAGAAGAAGAAAACTGGTGTAATAGCTCCAAAACGCTTTGTACAGAGAGTAAGAAAAGAAAATGACCTTTTCCGAGGATACATGCATCAGGTGTGTTTTTGGTAAACAACAGCTTTTTTTGCCCCGTGGAAGCACTGAGGTGGTCAATAGAATCTAAATTGTCCAAGCTTTTTTTTAGAGTGCCAGAAGTGTCCTTGTCAGTCCTTTATCACCATTAATCTATTCTGATTAAAATTCTTGTCTGAAGTTTAGATATGTGTTTCTGGACGGGTAATTTGCACTCACCTTCTCCTACAATTTTGGCACTCATCTTCTCCTACACTTTGGCAGCACTCACCTCCCATGATATGTTATAATTTGTATACATGATAAGAGAGATAAGTGTCAAATGCATAAAGCCTGCAGGAGGTGAATACAAATAATTTATTCTTGGACACAAGTTTTTTTGTACATTTGATTTCAATGATTCCTGAAACTCACATCATGGATTTGTTGTTAAGAGAGATTTTATTATAAGCATTCAGAAAATATATTGCTTTACTATGTGGTGGTTGTTCATGTAGCTATGAACCTTTTACTTCTTTTAGATGGCAACTTATTGCAAGTTTCTACAATTAATTGGTAACAAAAGTTGAATATAGATGGTCATGAACTTTACAATATAGAATACAGAATCTTCTGCGTTATAACTTTCTTTTCAAGCTTCAACATAACGTGATATTCATGCCTTCATGCAGGACGCCCATGAATTTTTGAACTTTTTGTTGAATGAACTTGTCGACACTCTGGAGAAAGAGTCTCAAAAGGTGCCAAGTATTCAGCATACTTCTTCTGTTGAGGGTCTTGCAAATGGGCTAAGCAACGGCCCCATAAATGGTGTTAAGAAGGAACCATTAGTGACCTGGGTGCATAAAATTTTTCAGGTTAACACTTTATGAAAATTATATACTTTGGATTCAGATTTTATTGGCTGAATCTCCACTCACATCAGAAATATGTTGTATCATGACGTAAAATGATCATTGCATGCCTGTTGTGCCTTTTTACCAGAGCTTGAGCTTTATTATACATAGCACTATAGTAATTTTCAATTGCTTGAGAACTCATATAATCATTATGTGATGTGGTTGCCAAATGTTGATATTCTTCTTGCTCATTTTATCTCCGACTCTTGGCGAGATGCAGGGTACTCTTACCAATGAGACAAAATGTTTAAGGTGTGAGACTGTTACAGCAAGGGATGAGACATTCTTAGATCTAAGCCTTGATATTGAACAAAACAGTTCAATTACTAGCTGCCTCAAGAACTTCAGCTCCACTGAAACCCTGAATGCCGAAGATAAATTCTTCTGTGATAAGTGCTGCAGGTAGGCGCCTTTCTTGGCATTCATTCTTACTGAAACTATCAAAAAAAATAATCTCTCTACTCTGCCTGCAGTCTGCAAGAAGCACAGAAGAGGATGAAGATAAAGAAACCTCCACATATCCTTGTCATTCATCTCAAGCGATTCAAGTACATGGAGCAGCTAAACCGGCACAAGAAGTTATCCTATCGCGTAGTGTTCCCTTTGGAACTAAAACTCACCTGCACCATGGATGACGCTGACTCAGAGTACTCATTATTTGCCGTGGTGGTACACGTGGGGAGTGGGCCTAATCATGGGCATTATGTCAGTCTCGTCAAAAGTCACAACCACTGGCTGCACTTTGATGATGAAACTGTGGAGATGATTGAGGAGTCGGCTATCCAGACGTACTTCGGATCAGCTAACGAGTATGCGCCCAATATAGATCATGGATACATTCTCTTCTACGAGAGCATGGCTGCTGATGATAACAAGAGCTGAATAAAATGGGGAGCCCCGTTTTTATTTCGGGTTAAAGGCGTAGATCGTAAACACACATCTTGTCGGTTTTACTATTTTTCCATAACATGTGGCCTAGCTCGAGGCTTGGTTTTCATGTACAGTTAGACTCGTTACTGAATGCTTGGCCCTTTTCGGAGCATTTATACAGAAATAATAATAACCAATACTTGATATTTTATGGGGGACCTCCGTTTAATTTGATCATTTAAAATTTATTCCTAAAGTGGATCGTTCTCGTTATAAAACAAACATACGGCAGGGTACATAAATGAACCGTATTTGTTGGCTCTTAAATTTTTGTGATACTTGAAGAAAATGTTCTAAAGTCGTCCACCAAATTTTCTACCTTTTATTTTGTTATGGTTTATTTTGAACAAGATAGAATTCTAACATATTTTAATGTGAGCAAAATCTTGTGTGAGACGGTCTTATCAGTCGTATTTTGTGAAATGAATCTCTTAATTGAGTCATCCATGAAAAAATATTACTTTTTATGTTAAGAGTATTACGTTTTATTGTGAATATCGGTAGGGTTGATCCTTCTCACAAATATAAATTCGTGAGACCGTTTCACAAGAGACATACTAATTAATGTGATATGATTCTGTATTTCTATGTGGTGTAGAGACAGATGTATTCTAGGGCTGTACTGGGCTGTAGCCCAGCCCACTTTTTTTTTATTTTTTAATAATTTAGCGACGGTTTTTTAACAATCGTCGCTAATATTTGCGACGGTTTTAGTAAAACCGTGGCCGATGTGGATCGGCGACGGTTTTAATTACACCGTCGCTAATAACGACGGTTTATTCAAACAGTGGTGATATTTGCAAGCTTGCGAAGAAGTTTTAGATCCTAAAAATTCATTTGACTCATTTAACAGTGATGATATTTGCAAGCTTGCGAAGAAGTTTTATCCTGGAGATTTCACAGATCAAGAAATTGTTGCTTTGGAGTATGAATTGATACATTATAAACTTGATGTGATGCAGAATTTAAAGGTTTCTACACTTGTTGAGTTGTGTCAGCAATTGACCGAGAGTGGACGGTCAAGTGTTTATGGTATGTTGACTAGATTGATTCATCTTGTTTTGACACTACCTGTGTCTACTGCCACTACTGAGCGGGCTTTTTCAGCAATGTAGCATGTGAAGACGGCACTTCGCAATAAAATGGAGGATGACTTTCTTGCTGATTGTTTGACACTCTATATTGAACGAGATTTAGCTAAACATAATGATGTAAATTCTATTATTGATGAATTTTATGTTTTAAAATCTCGTAGGGCACAACTTCATTGTACAATATAATGTAAATTTTTTTTAGTAATATATAATTTATCATATTGAGTTCAAGCCCCCCAACTTTTATTCCTAGATCCATCCTGAATTGTGGTGGAATACTACAAACCCCCAAACCATACCCGATGGCCGATAGTACTTTTCCGATTTCGGTGGAGATATGACTTGTAAAATAATTTAATTTAATTATCATAAAAATTTACCTTTTAATTTTTTAACCATATGCATGAGAGAACTTGGAGTAAACTTGAAAAAAAAAAGAAGAAATAGTGCCCGGTAGAGATCCAACGGGTTAGAATCAATAAAATCCCGAACTTTACTAGTTCGGTGAACCACAGGTTTCGAGTCCAGTTCAAACTTTAAAATATATCGTTAAATTCTAAAAATAAAATAATATTGGAAATTATATGTTTAATTTAAAAAAATTAAGAAAACTCCAAAGGTAGCACAGAATTCGAACTTAAATCGCGCAAAAGAACTGGCTGAAATTTCCACGCCCCTGCCTACCTATTTTGGGGGATAGACGAGGGTAATTTCGTAATCTTGACGTTGGCTTAAGCATACATGAGTTTTGGTGCCTTTTGACCCGTCAATTTTGCATCATAGCTATTTTACGAAGATGAATCGCTTGGTGGTGAGTTCAGTGATGAAGCGCGTGGTTACCGGCGGTGGATTTAGCAGTTCTTCGGGTCCGTTTCATGTGTTTGGGGAGATGGCGAAGGGTCAGAGCTTGGGCTTGTCGGTGGGATGGAGGCGGTTGATGAGCTCCGCGGCGGAGCCTTCGTCGTCGGGGATGGAGAAGAAGGGGAGTTACGACGTGGCGCTGGAGAAGGCGGAGAAAGGTGGAGTTTCGAGCTATTGGGGAATCACGAGGCCTAAGATTACTAAAGAAGATGGGACCGAGTGGGTTTGGAACTGCTTCATGGTAAAATGATATATCATGTAGCTCTGCTTCTGTTTGATTTTACTGTCAATTTCGGATCGAAGTGATGATTTGATGTGAGCTTGTTGGTGGTGTATTGAATGCATCTCTTTTTGTCTTTATTTATCCGTTTTGTATGTTTCGTGCTCCTTTTTTTTTGTCGTCTTAGATGATCGTTAGCATGCAGTCATGTTTCTCAGAATCTTTTGCAGTAGTTGATCAGCCATGGAAGCAACAAATCTCACATCTATTCAATAATTATAACCATGCCAGGTGTTGTTTCTGTATTAGGAAATCTGTTTACGTGTTAGAAGCTGAACGTATGCATATATGTATTTTTTAATGGCTTGGAGTTGTTATTGGGAGACGTTCTAATTTTGGGCAGTTTGCGTAATTATACCTTCAGAATTTTGATGATTCATAGAGTGGAATGTGTCTCTTAGTTTGAGCTAAAAAGGATGGGAGATTGATGAGTTTGGGCAAGTAAATTGATTTGGTGCGACACAGATCTTGATATATGAGCTCGTCTATCTTGAACTACTCATACTACAGTGTTGCCTTACACGAGGTCCGCATCTCATTAGACTTGTATAAGGGATTGGGAGTGCTTTATCTGTCTTGATTGCCGATAGAGTTAGCTGGACGCGGTGTTCATTCTTTTAAGCTGAGATCACTCAACTTCAGTAGATGTGTTGCTGCATTCTTGATACCAATTCCATAGTCATGTTATAACTACAGGAACTTCAAGTTGACAACACAATACGATTCTAATTTAGACATTGAAAAAAAATTGTTATGAAATGTTTGGTTTATAGTTTGGCTATGAATGGGTCATTTAATTTATTTATTGAATAGACAAATAAAGCATCAGAAAGTGCTCCTTTAATGTTCACAATAGTTCAACTGTGTGGTAGCGAACTGTTGAAGTTGTATCTAGTGGCTTGGTGTAGTACAACATCATGCAGTCAAGCACTCAGGTTTCTGAGTACTAATTACCTGTATTTTGGCTGCCTAAGGCCCGAAACCTTTCTGATTTCATTTTCATGGTGCAGCCATGGGAAACTTATCATTCGAACTTGTCAATTGATCTTCACAAGCATCATGTTCCGAAGAAATTTCTTGATAAAGTAGCATACCGAACAGTGAAGCTTCTTAGAATTCCTACAGACCTATTTTTCAAGGTATGCTGTTTTTTTAAAATTATCTGTGTCTTCTTTTTCTTTTGTCTTGGATTCTGCTTCTTAGATTATTATCTTGACATATATGAGCCCTAATATTATTCTATTGTAATTTTCTACTATGAGCTTAATTGTTTGAGGAAATACAGCCACACCTGTTTAAATTTTCTACTAGTCTTTCCATATAATGCGTTACCCCGTTTCATATTTATCAGTTGTAGGTTCTCAATTGAGTTACAGAGCAGATGTCATTATGTTGTTCTAGCAGTGTGAACAAATTGCAACCCACCCAAATCCATCAAGTTTAAGTTGTTTTTGGATGCATCCTGTACATAAATGCTTAATTATGAAGCTTTACACCTATTACACTTACAAAATTTAGCGATTGAAATGGATACCTCAGGCACTCATCTAACCTTCACATCCATTTAACTTTTGCTCCAAATGATTCTGAGAATTAATTCAGCTAAAACAAGGAAGACTTGGTGGACTGAGTTTGTTGATTTTCCCATGCCAATTCTTATTCCAAGCCTTTCTCCAACTGGAACCAACCCCATTATCTCTCTTCCTCATGCCTTCAGCCCTTTCCCACCACCCTCCTTACCATAACTTCTTTCAGGTGATAAAAAGAAGAAACCCAATAATACAAAATATTTGAATGTGACACAATTTCCAGAACATTTAAAATATTTGCGAGTATGGAAATGATTAAGAAGTTCATATATTTTCAATGTGTGGCATTGGCGCTGGTCATTTGGGGAGAATAACTAGCCGAAAAGGGTTGGTGAGCTTGGTTGATTTGCCACAAGTTAAACCACACTATTGCTGCATTGTTTGAGCTGGATTGAGTTGGAAAATTTTGTTAATTCTTAGCACTGTTTACGGTGTAGGGCATGTAGGTGTCGATGTGGATGGCTTAATTAAAAAAAAACGCAACCTATTCATGACCCAAAATATTTGGAACCTTTTTTCCTTGATGGGAGGATGCGAATGTAAACTCCATTATACAAACTTTCCCTCATTTCTATTCAATTAAAACCATTGATTTTTTGAATTACTAGAAGTTGAAAAAGATTGCAACACATCACAGTGCATTTCACTGATGAAGTCATTGTTACTGCCGTTGGGTCAAAGCTAAAACTCTACAGCATTTTTAGATGTGTGGTACCTGAAAATGAGTCTTTAAAATTGTGTTGGAGAATGTAAAATATGCTTGATTTTGGTTCTTGAAGGAGACAGTTTTTAGTGCAGACGTTCCATCATGCAAGAATTAGTTGTCTTGGGTAAATTTTTAATAGCTCATGGAGCATTTAAAATCTGAAAATATAGTCTTTTAGATTAGGATGCTATACAATAATCAAGTTTTTTGGGATTAGTGAAAAATTAAATGAAAACAAAAATTTTATAGGAAACTGTGAAATTTGATGGAAATGTGCTTTGAGAAAATAGTGAAATTGTTTTTTTTTCTTTTCCAGAGAATAAAAGCATGGTTTTGAAATGAACGTGAAATGTAGTAACCACCTGTACGTTTAACTTGACAGCATAGTATGTATTTTAGTGATTCATTGACACATAATATTCTTTTTGCAGAGGCGGTATGGATGTCGGGCGATGATGCTTGAAACTGTGGCTGCTGTTCCTGGTATGGTAGGAGGAATGCTTTTGCATCTCAGGTCACTGCGCAAATTTCAGCAAAGTGGTGGTTGGATTAAAGCATTACTTGAAGAAGCTGAAAACGAGAGGATGCACTTAATGACCATGGTAGAGCTTGTGCAGCCTAAATGGTACGAGAGACTTCTGGTGCTCACAGTTCAAGGAGTCTTCTTCAACGCCTTCTTTGTACTGTACGTGATGTCTCCGAAACTGGCTCATAGAGTTGTTGGTTACTTAGAAGAAGAGGCCATACATTCATATACCGAGTACTTGAAGGATATCGAAAGTGGTGCCATTAAAAATGTCCCTGCTCCAGCTATTGCCATTGACTACTGGAGACTTCCCAAAGATGCAACTCTGAAGGATGTTATCACTGTCATCCGGGCCGATGAAGCACACCATCGAGATGTTAACCATTTTGCTTCGGTATTGTCAGCTACCATCTTAAATGTTTCTTTGTTAGTGCCCTATCCTGTTGAAATGCCTGAATTTGAATTATTCATCCTTCATCTTTGATTATTTATCTAGTGTTTCATATTCTTCCACACCATATCTTTTCCACCGTGCTTTCGCACTCCCCCAACTTAGTTCTGAACAACCAGAGATCCAAATTCAAAGATAGTTGGCCAAAGAAATGATATGAGAACCTCGTCATTTACGACTTGGGTTGGTTGAAATATTATCTTGTATGAAGAAATTTGTGAAGTTATCTAACTTTGATGCATATGAATGACAAAGCATATGCATGGTGTTAGAATTTTACATGTTTACGCAATACTTACAAAATGCGATTGTCATGCGCAGGATGTTCATTTCCAGGGAAAGGAATTAAGAGACTCACCAGCTCCTGTTGGGTACCATTAATCTCGGTCGCGTTTGAAGTGGTCTTCTTAGTGTCCATGATGAATGTTGCCGAGCATGAGTGGTTGAAACATTCCTGGCATTGATCAGATATAGCAGAAACACTGGCTTTTCTTTGCAAGGCACTATTTTGTTATAGTTCTTGGTGTTAGCTAGCTAAGAGGTCTATAAAGTGTGAAATTAAGTAATGTTGGTATTATCTTGGTTAAAAAAAGCCTTTGTTCCTCGAATAAATGATATGCTTGCTTCTACATAATTTTTTTTAAATATTATAAGTAATTTTTTTATAAAAGAAATTAGAGATTATATTAAAATTAAGACTATCGAGATTATTTTTTTATATGATTTGAGTTGGATAACATTTTGATAAACTTGTGATATTTTTGTGTATTGGAAAGTTTATGTTAATAGAGTTCTTTTATCGAATAGTTTTAAATTTTTTTAAAAAAATTTTATACATTAATTTTCAAATCTATGATAAAAAAATATAAATTAAACAAAAGTCGACAGAGAAAAAAATAAAAATGTATATATGTATCAAAATTCTTTTTAAAAAAATATTTTTTTTTTCGACTAACTTCTTTTATACATTTATTATGGGTTTTGATCGATTTTTAAATATAGGGGTGACATTTATTTGAGTATTAGGTAACTGAGCCGGCCTGATCGAGTCAGGCATTTTTAAAACTTTCGGGTTCGGATAACTTTGGGTTGATGTTGGTTTTTTGTAACCGATCGGGGCATCGGGTACATGGCATATTTTTCATTTTTTTAAATTCAGTACCAATTTATTAATAATTAAAAACCATATATTTATTTATTTAAAAAAAAAAAACGTGGTACCAGATTAAGTATTGATCATATTAAATTTAGTATGATCAAGTGTTTTTTTTCGAGTACCTGAAAATGGAGTAGTGAATTTTCAGATCAGGTTCGGCAGTAAAAATCCTACCCAAAATTAAGGATACTTGACCCGAAAAAAATCGAACCCGATCCTACTCGATGAGGGGTGTCAATTCGGGTGGGTCGTATGAGTCGGGTTGAACAATAGTACTATTCAAAAATTGCTCAACCCGAACCCAACCCGAAAACTCTCAACTCAAACCTGAACCCGCATCAACATGATCAACTCATCAACCCGTATAACTCGATTTTGAACTTTGTAAAGAAAAATAAATAAAATTCAAAAAATAATAATAATATTTTAATTTAAACACATAATAACAAAAGCTCCGTCATATATATGATTTAAATTTGAAAGTCTAAGCGTAGAAAAATAAAGCTTATTTACTAAATTAAATAAACAATTATTTAAAAAATATAAAATGTTCAAAATAAATATTAAATTATGAAAATTTATGATATAAATATACAATAAATATTTTTTCAGACATAAATATATAAAAAATGTAGCCAATATTTATTAATTATATAAATTTTTTTAAAAATTAAATTTTCGGGTCAACCCGGGTTGACCCGAACCCTACTCAACCCGATCATTTTTTCGGTCCAGCTATCGGGCTCAACCCGATCTGATCCGAACCCGAAAATCCAAACCCAAACCTTATTTTTTTCGGGTTGAACCGTGTCGGGTTGGTGGCTCGTGTCAGATTTTGACACCCCTATGCTCGATGCATTCAAAGTTTGAATTTAGAAAGTCAACTTGATTTTCTCTTTTGTTTATTGTGTATCAAAATATTATCGTGATATTGAAAATATTAATTTGTTGTCTAATTGGATATCATTAATATATTGGCGTGAGTATGTCTCTTGAGAAACGGTCTCACGGATCTTTATCAGTGAGACGGGTCAAACCTACCGATATTCACAATGAAATGTAATACTCTTAGCATAAAAAGTAATATTTTTTCATGAATGATCCAAATAAAAGATCCGTCTCACAAATACGACCCGTGAGACCGTCTCACACAAGTTTTTGCCTATGAGAGTTAAATGAAATTATGGAGAAACTAAATTTTTTTTTCTCCCACCCCCATGGTGTCCATGTTGATGTTGATAATATTCGAACACAACATTAATTTTTGATACACAAGTCCTAATTTATTTTCTATTCGTACCATAACGTAATTACAAGGGTAAATTGGTGGACAGTCCCCAAACCAAACTATGTTTGGTCCTAGCTCCCTGGAGAGAAAAAAATCAATTTTAAAATCCAAAAATACCCTTATCCCTATTTAAATTTTAATTGATCCCCGCGCTTTCGAAAATGGTATCAGAGCTTTAGGTTGATTTATTTCAAACACAAATTTTATTGTTACTAGTAACTAATTGTATGAGAAGGAGAATTTTGAAAAATTATGAATCCGAACTTCGGTTCGAGAAAACTAATTTACAAGGAATATTTCAATATTTTGGAATATAAACAAGTGCATCTAACTATTGTTAGATATCAGAAACAGAAAGGGAAGCTACTGCACCCTCAGGTAAAATCTCAGGTAAAATTATGATTCAAAATAATAAGTTTCTGGAGATAGTTCCAGATTCCTCTAAGCTCTCTTTAGATCTTAGAGAAATTCAGAAGACAATAAAAAATTATGGCAATATGCTATATTTTGTACCGCAACGAGTTGAGAAAATCCTTGAAACCCAAGAAGAAATTCTTGGAATGTTAAAGGATATTCAAACAAGAATTCAGAAACTAGAACAACAACCCAGTTCTAGTAGACGAACTTCAGGAGGTTGGTTACCACCATCCTTTGGTATTGAACCTTTGTTACATCAACAAGAGAAGGCCAAAGTGGTGTCAAAACCTTTGGCTGAAGAAGAAAAGATGATCAATCTAATCAAGTCTGTCTCAGAAAAGAAATTGATCTGATGACAACTTTAGAAAGGATTGGTTTAGAGGATCTACAAGAGCTTGCGGAATTTTTCGCAAATCTCAAAGTAGTAGATCTAAAGATGAACACAGTAGTAGGTGAAACACCACCTGCTATAACCTGGTCATCTTCTCAAGAACCACCAAGGGAGAGTGTGGGATCTCAGAATGTAAATATGAGAGAATCTCAATCTGATTTCCATACTGGTGGAGGATCACACCCAGCAGGGACAAGGGCAAGGAAAAATCAAATTCCTTTGCACCAAACACCCTATGGGAAAACTGTTTTGGATCTTATACATCCTTACGGGGTTATGCTTAACCTTGATATATTAGACTTCAAAAACAGAGAAGATCTCATAGATGACTGGACATCTGCTATGAGAATTGCAGCAGGGACACTCGATTTCAACAAAGAAAGATTCATTAAACTTTTGGAAATGAGTCTTATGGGATCAATAAAAATTGCTTGGGACATGACTTCATTAGACATGAAGGAGTCAGTCTTAGCTGGTGAATCTCTTAGTGACTGTGAGATCGCTGGAAAAATGGCTACCCTATTTAAAGCACATTTTATAGGGGTAGACTATTTCAACAGTCAAGATACAGAGAAGAAGAAGAAATACACTCAAGCTCTGTATAGTCTTGAATTACATGACATATGTTTGGTGGATGAATACATTATGTTATTCACTAAATATATATGGAATTCAGGATCGAAGAAGATATAGCTATGCAGCTTTTCTTCGCAAAAATGCCGAGTCCCTGGAGGGAAATGCTCATTAGGGAATACGTACCTGGAAATCCAGATACGTTGGCACGAAGAGCCTCTTTCCTCAAAGGAAAGTTGGCAGAATGGTGCCACATGGCGGCATTACAAAAGAATTACAAACGATTAAGGGGTATCAACCAAACAACTCCTTTGTGTTGTAAGGAAAATGATCTTCCAACAATCATTGGAAGTAAACCACAGATGCATAAAAGGAAAAGTTTTAGAACTCATCCTTATGCTCGAAGTCGAAGAAGTTCTTGGAAACCAAGAACAGTATGTTCTAGACAGAAAACCAGATCTTACAAATCTGGACAAAGAAGCGGACCATCAAGAAGTAGGATATCATCCCAAGCATCGAGTTCATCTCGAAGCATAGGAAGAACACCTACAAAGAAAACTTTCAGAAGAGCTCATACTCGGGCTAATAAAAGTATCAAGGACTGTAATTGCTGGACATGTGGAGCAAGAGGTCATATCTCGACCAACTGTCCAGAAAATGAAAAAAGAGGTATTAAACGCTTTGATCCTACCTCGGATATTGAAGAAGCAGTTTATTACGAAGATCTTATTCAAGTATACCGATTTGAGGATATCACCTCAGATGAAAGTATATATGAAGAAGAAGAAGTCTTAAGTCAGGAAGAATCTAATGGAACAGAATCGGAATCTGACTGAAGACGAGGTGTTTCGACACGAAACACATGAAGATCTGTCTGGATTTTTTAGCCAGACTACAATATCTCATAACATGGTTCAAAGAATCATGAGAGAAAATCTGAGTCTACAGAGATATCAAGTTTTCTCTGTAGGACAGGTAGAAAAATTCTTAGGAAGTCTTGGCCTAAGAAACAGAAAGCATCATCTAATCTATAAAGTTTCTAGAAGGGAAATGGCTATCCCGATGGAACTTACAGGAAATAGAATGGAGATGCATTTAATTCCTTCCGAAGAAATTAAGGAAGAATTACAAAAATTCAAGATAGAAATAGCAAGAACCATGTCCTGGATTCATATTGGAGCAATCCAGATTATGATAAAGGCTACTTTCAAAGAAGGGATAGATTCACCTATTGATATTGCTATTTGCGATAAAAGAATGGGGAATCTACAAGATTCAGTACTGGGAACAATCTCAGGAAATCTATGTGCGGGAAAGATTGTAGGATTAATCTATCCAAGGATAGCCTACAAGCTGGCAGATCGAGATTTCAGCCGAGCCTTGACATTGCATCAGAACTTCAAGGAAAAAAGGTTGATGAAAGAAGGTAATAGACCATATTCTATTATCTATAAAATTTCATATGCTCTATCTAATACACATCATTCTGAACTGTTTAATAGAAATAAGTTTATTGAAATCCCCGACATATTTGGAAATGTTGCTCAGGCAGTTTATCCAGAACGAGTAGAGTTTCCGTTAATACAGGAAACAGATATCCAAATACAAGACAAACCGATTCTGAATCAAGAAAACTATCTTTTCAGGGAGATAGAATAACAAGTTACAGATGGGATAAAAAGCCTGTCATAGAAACCCAACAGGAGCTGAAAAGTTTTTCTACAATGGGAAAACTTAGATGCCCAGAAGGTTGGAAGGAAGTAGAAATAGTATTTGATATTACAAAACAAAAGAATCAATTTCCTTGTAATTCAATATACTATTTGAAACAACCGATGATAGGAACTTACCAAGGACTGATTAATATCGGAGAATTGGAGGTTCACATTCAATGAATTCCAGGAAAAGAATCAGATTGACTGATTCTTGGACTAGAGTTTCTCGAGGAACACAAACCTTGTAAACGTCTAGAGTATGGAATGGAGTTTATGGCAGAAAATAAAAGGTGGAAAATCCAATGACCACAAGTCCATTCTCCATATACATTCCAGTAAGGATGTTATATGAACAATATAAGGCAGAATATTTTGCTGCTTATATTGATTCAGGAGCTGGAATCTGTACAACAAAACGAGGAGTTTTTCCAAACAATTTGGAAGAAGAACTACCAAAGATTGCTGGAAGATATTTTTCTAGAAGAATCTTAGTTCTATGTAAAGGGATTAAGATGACTGAAATTATGATTGGCGGTGCTGGACAAACACCTTAGTATAAGGTAAAGACACCATCAATTTATTTTCATGATACAGGAGCTGACATATTGTTAGGAAATAATTTCCTACAAATGTTCAAGTCCTATATACAAGAAAATGAGACTAGAAGATTAGTGTTCACAACACCATGTGATCGCAGAATCATAGTCCAGAGACTTAGAGAGGCGTTTTACAGAAAATTTCCAATCCAGTTTCGCAGCAAGCGTGGTGATTCAGGAAAACTTCTGAACCCAAAAATGAAGGATTCAAGACGGTTTGGAGAAACAATGCTCCAGTTGAGAGCAGATAAAGAACTCCAACCAGAAGATATAGAATGCCTTAAAATAACTCTACATACAAATGAGGTAGAGTTTGAAGCTAAGGTATTATTGGAAGATGTAAAGAAGAGGATCAGAAAAAATTATAATGAAGATCCATTGGCATGGTGGGACAGAAATCAACTTAGGGCTTGCCTTAAGATCAAGAAAGGCAAAGAGTATGAATTTGTCCGTTGCAAACCAATCCCAATGAACATCATTGATCAAGGGATATGCAAATTATAATCAAGGAACATTTGGACCTTGGTTTGATCAAAGCAGGTATGTCACCATACAGCAGTCCAGGTTTTCTGGTAAGAAATCATGGTGAAATTAAACGAGGTAAACCCAGATTAGTTATTAATTATCAAGAAATTAATAAAATTATGAAGTTTGATGGGTATTTTATACCTAGTAGAGAACACTTGATTAGTTGCATTCGCAATGCCAAGATATTCTCTAAATTTGATTGCAAGTCCGGATTCTATTAGATTCGGATGCAGGAAGAAAGCAAGAAATTCACAGCTTTCTCCACACCTCAAGGACATTATATTTGGGAAGTATTACCAATGAGATTGGCTAATTCACCCCAGATATTTCAAAGAAAGATGGATAATCTTTTTAAAGATTATTTTAAGTTTATGTTTGTTTACATTGACGATGTTTTAATAACATCTAAAGATATGAATGAACATGTAAAGCATTTGGAGATTTTCTCTAATGTTTGCAAGAAAGAAGGACTGGTTTTATCTGAAAAGAAAGCAGTCATTGCTACAAGAAAGATTGAATTCCTTGGAATTGAAATCGATGAGTCAGGAATAATTCTGCAAGACCACATAGTCGAAAAGGTGCATAATTTTCCAGAAAATCTCAAAGACAATAAACAACTTCAAAGTTTCTAGGAGTTGTTAATTTTGCTGGAATGTTTATTGAAAATCTAGCAAAACACAGGAAAGTGTTCAGTCCATTACTGAAAGAAGATGCAAGATTTATATGGACAAAAGAACACACAGAAGGACTTATCCATTTAAAGAAGGTTCGTAAAAATCTTCCAAAAATGACTATTCCTCAAGACGAAGATGATCTGGTATTATATACCGATGCCAGTGATCATTAGTGGACAACAGTTCTTACTAAGCTCACACCAGATGGAGAACAACCATGTAGATATTGTAGTGGGTTATTCTCAGATGCAGAAGCCATCAGATGGCATATCAACGAGAAAGAATTTTATGCAATAAAAAGGGCTTTTGAAAAATGGCCATTATTCTTACTTGCAAAGAAATTCACTTTGAAAGTTGATAAACAGGTGAAAGCTTTCTTAAGGAATAGAATTGAATCTAAACCAGAGAAAGCCAGATTATTAAGATGGCAAGCATTATGTCAAAATTATATTTTTGATATTGTGATAATAAAATCTCATGAAAATATTCTTGCAGATTTTTTGACAAGAGATGGACATCATTGACATTGATGCTATTATCAAGATGCAGAGGCATTTGAGGGAACACCTTGAAATGCTTCAAACCGAGTTCAACAAGCTGGCCGTTAACGCAGAAGTTGCGGGAAGGCTACAACAAGCTGATAAGAGAATTGTCTCTGATCGAATTACAGGTTGTTTATAGGCATATACTCAGTTATGGTCTGTAATTCAAAGGCCTATCCTCCAAGGCATTGAGAAGCCATTGGTTTCCCAAATGGAGAGTTTTCGAGTACAGGACTCTAGACCTGTAGCGGGGGATTCAAATACCCCTTGCACAAGTGTTAAGTCGGGATCATCACCAGATGAGTCGGCTGAAACAAAAATTGAGACTCCTGATCCTTATCTTGAGTCATCAAGTCAACCCTTCACCTCGGGGATTGAAGAGGGAGAGATCAACCTTAGGCCTCGTACTGACAAAGGAAAATCTAAGGTTGGTACTAATGAAGTTGCAATTTTTCCATTTCAGGTTTACCAACAGAACTGGGAGAAATTAAAAACAAGAATTGGCATTAACCCAGCTACCAATAGGGTTGATGTTTCAGGGAAATATCCTAGGGTATGGATGAAACCTAATTGATATCCCAAGGAGGTCAAAGCTTGGTATGAATTCGGGGCTCTTGCCTCAGTTTATACTACATCACCCAGCTTTCCGGAAATCTCAGGGTTATCAAAATGGATCCAGGAAGCTGTTCACGAAACTTGGGCGAATAATGATTATTTGTCCAGAGGAGATGTTTTGGAGCTATACTTTTTCAGTGCAGCACTAGAACCAGTAGGAAAAGGTTCCCATGAAGCCTTTCATTTAATTAAGTTAAGGAGGTCAGATACAAATATTCAAAAATTTATCAAGAACCCTCCAACAGAAGAAACACCCCTGGTTGCTTCAATTTCTGAAGATGATATATCTACCAGAAAAGCCTGGGGTCTATGGGTCTGTCTCACTGAGATGGACAAAGTCAAGTTTCCGTTCAAATTTTATAATCATTCAGTGAACGGATCATTCCTGTTAAATACCATGACATGAAAAAAAACAAGTTTTGCAGAAGATTTATTCGAGAAAAAGAGAAATCTTTTGTGGAATAGCAAGCTGCCGGCCAGTAAAGAGACTCGCCGAAAATTCTGTAACATGGCACATATAGGAAGATGGTCAGAAAACATCTGCCTTGAATGCCAAAACCAGAAGGAACCTGAATTCGGTAAAGGATTCAAACCTAGATCTGATCGGAAACACTTTACCGACACAAGCACAAGTGGGGATGGACCACAATCACATTTTCCTCGTGGACACCGAAAGCCAAAGATTCCTCGACAAAGTTAAAAGGAACATGTGAGCATTCCACCAAGAAAAGAAGGACCACCATGTGAAAAAATCATGTGAGTGGAATTCAAGGACCACCAATAATCGGTGGAAATGGAACAAAGACCACCAATAATAGGTAGAAAATGACAAAAGATATTGGACTCCTTATCTTTAAAGATAATAGAAATCTAATAAACAGACAAGAAACTGGACCCAAATAAATCTATAAATAAGACTAAATGGGAACCAGTAACTCACACCAGACTTAAATCAAAATTGGAAACAAAATGTATTTTTCATATCTCAGAGTTTCCAGGAAGAGGATTAAGGCAACAAGAAAAGAGCTGAAAAATTTCAAAGAATTTCAAAAGAAGCTCGAAGAAACAGGAAGAGAAATACAAGCTGATCTGATCCAGGTGCATATAAACTATTTATGCCGACAGATAAAATTGCAAGAAATGACTGTTTCTAGATTAATAATCTAGAAGAAGACAAATCAAGAAAGATGGAGGGACTATCTTAAAAAGGACCACTCAACCACTACATGGTCCATATGCAAGCTGTAAAGGTTTATCAAGATTTGAAGTCCGAGTTTCAAATCCAAAGAAGCCTTTTATATATAAGGAAGCAGAAAGAAGATGAAGGCATCGATCAACCTCTTCATTTTTCTTCAAATATTTGTAATATTTTCTCTTTCAAGTGTATGTGTGTAGTAAGTTCAGCTACTGTGAGTAGCTAAACAAGTTTCTCCTCCTCTACAGGAGGTTACTATGTATTAATAAATGTTTTGTTTTGAATAAAAGAAATCTTTGCTCTAGCCCCGCTCATGTATTATTTTCAAAATTTTATCTTTTACTGTACACTCTAAGGTAGGAAACGAATTAGAGTTGTGCCAAGTACTGCTGAATGAATCTGTGTCTGTAACCATCGGTTGCGATCGTGTGGTTGGACTGTGAGGACCAGTTCGTAAAATACGGTAGATATAATCCGACGGTACTCCGGTCAAAGAGGTAAAAAATCTAATTTATTTTACAGAAGCATGATAGGCCATTAATTTAAAAAGAAAATCAATTATTTAAAGATAAGGAATGAGGGGTAATTTAGATAATTGATATTTAGGAAGGAGTGGAAAATAAGAAAGTGGTCAAAGGGCTACTCAACACCAACTTCCCCTAGTTACAATTTAAGACGGGAGAATTGGTATTCAGTACCCAATTGACCACATTCTTTCCTTCCCCTCCCTGCATCTTATTATCTTCCCAAAATACCCTTTTAACACCTAATTTGAATAATTGAATTTTTCTTTTTAAATAATGGCCCATCATACTTCCGTAAAATAAATTAAATCTTATACCTCTTTGACCGGAGTATCGCCGGGTTATATCCACCGTATTTTACGAACTGCTCATCACAGTCCAACCACACGATCGCAACCGATGGTTACTGACGCAGATTCCTTCAGCAGCACTTGGCACAACTCTAATTCGTTTCCTACCTTAGAGTGTACAGTATAAAATAAAATTTTGAAAATAATACATGAGAGGGGCTAGAGCAAAGATTTCTTTTATTCAAACACAATCATTTATTTATTACATAGTAACCTCCTGCAGAGGAGGAGAAACTTGTTTAGCTACTAATAGTAGCTGAACTTCCTACACACATAAACTTGAAAGAGATATTACAAATGGTTTTGGAAGAAAAATGAAGAGGTTGATCGATGTCTTCATCTTCCTTCTTCTTCTTTATTTATAGAAGGCTCATTCGGATTTGAAATTCGGACTTCAAATCTTCATAAGCCTTTACAGCTTACTTGTGGACCATCTGGTGGTTGAGTGGTCCTCACTTGTCTTTTCTAGATTATTAATCTAGAAACAGCCATTTCTTGACTCTTTATCTGTCGGCATATATAATTTATATGCACCTGGATTATATCAGCTTGTATTTCCCTTCCTGATTCTTTGAGCCGTTTTAGATATGCTTTAAAATTTTTCAGCTCTTGTCTTGTTGCCTTAATCCTTCTTCTGGAAACTCTGAGATATGAAAAATACATTTTGTTTTCCAGTTTTTGGTTTAAGTTTGGTGTGAATCACTGGTTCCCTACGATCCTTATTTATAGATAAATTTTGGGACCAGTTATTTTACTTTTCTTTCATTGGATTCTCTTTAATTTTGGTATCCAATGTTTTCTTGTCTTTTTCCATCCATTATTGGTGGTCCTTGTTTTCTTTCCACCGATTATTGGTGGTCCTGTCCTTCCACTCACCTGATTCTTCACATGGTGGTCCTTCTTTTGGTTAGTGGGTGAGTCACATGTACACTATCAATTTTGTCGAGGAATCTTAAGCTTTTTGTTTCCTCGAGGAAAATGTGAATGTGGTCCTTCCCCACTTGTCCTTGCTTCGGTAAAATGTTTCCGATCAGATCTCGGTTTGAAACCTTTACCGAACTCTGGTTCTTTCTGAATTTGGCATTCAGGGCAGATGTTCTCCGACCATCTTCCTATGTGTGCCATATTACAGAACTTTCGGCGAGTCTCTTTGCTTGCCGGTAGCTTGCTGTTCCACAAGAGATTTCTTTTTTTCAAATAGATCTTCTGCGAAACTTGTTGTTTTTCCTGTCATGGTATTCAACAGGAATGATCCGTTCACTGAATGATTGTAAAATTTGAACGGAAACTTGACTTTGTCCATCTCAGTAAGACAGACCCATAAACCCCAAGCTCTTCTAGTGGATATATCGTCTTCAGAGATTGAAGCAACCAGGGGTGTTTCTTCTATCGGAGGGTCCTTAATAAATCTTTGAGAATTCATATCTGGCCTCCTTAGCTTGATAAAATGAAAGGCTTCATGAGAACCTTTTCCTGCTGGTTCTGGTGCTGCACTAAAGAAGTATAGCTCCAAAACATCTCCTCTGGACAAATAATCATTATTCGCCCAAGTTTCGTGAACAGCTTCCTGGATCCACTTTGGTAGACCTGAGATTTCCGGAAAGCTGGGTGATGTCGTATAAACTGAGGCAAGAGCCCCGAATTCATACCATGCCTTGACCTCCTTTGGATATGAATTTTGTTTCATCCATACCCTTGGATATTTTCCTGAAACATCAACCCTATTGGTAGCTGGGTTAATGCCAATTCTTGTTTTTAATTTCTCCCAATTCTGCTGATAGACCTGAAATGGAGAAATTACACTTTCATTAGTATCAACCTTAGTTTTGCCTTTGTCAATACGAGGCCTAAGGTTGATCTCTCCCTCTTCAATCCCCGAGGTGAAGGGTTGACTTGAGGACTCAAGATAAGGATCAGGAGTCTCAATTTTTGTTTTGGCCGACTCATCTGGTGATGATCCCGACTTAACACTTGTGCAAGGGGTATTTGAATCCCCCGCTACAGGTATAGAGTCCTGTACTCGAAAACTCTCCATTTGGGAAACCAATGGCTTCTCAATGCCCCGGAGGTTAGGCCTTTGCATTACAGACCATAACTGAGTATATGCCTGTAAACATCCTGTAATTCGATCAGAGACAACTCTCTTATCGGCTTGTTGTAGTCTTCCCACAACTTCTGCGTTTACGACTAGCTTGTTAAACTCGTTTTGAAGCATTTCAAGGTGTTCCCTCAAATGCCTCTGCATCTTGATGATGGAATCGATATCACTGCTTTCCATCTCTTGTTAAAAAATCTGCAAGAATATTTTCATGAGATTTGATTATCACAATATCAAAAATATAATTCTGACATAGTGCTTGCCATCGTAATAATCTAGCCTTCTCAGGTTTAGACTCAATTTTATTCCTTAAAAAAGCTTTAACTTGTGTGTTATCAACTTTCAAAGTGAATTTCTTTGCAAGTAGAAATAATGGCCATTTTTCAAAAGCCCTCTTTACTGCATAAAATTCTTTTTCGTTGATATGCCATCTTATGGCTTCTGCATCAGAGAATAACCCACTACAATATCTGCATGGTTGTTCTCCATCTGGGGTGAGCTTAGTAAGAACTGCTGCCCACCAATGATCACTGGCATCAGTAAATAACACCAAATCATCTTCATCTTGAGGAATAGCCATTTTCGGAAGATTCTTGCAAACCTCCTTTAAATGGATAAGTCTTTTGTGTGTTCGTCTGTCCATATAAATCTAGCTTCTTTTTTCAACAATGGACTGAACACCTTCCTGTGTTTTGCTAGGTTTTTAATAAACATCCCAGCAAAATTAACAACTCCTAAGAAACTTTGAAGTTGTTTCTTGTCTTTGAGACATTCTGGAAAATTCTGCACCTTTTCGACTATGTGGTCTTGCAGAATTATTCCTGACTCATCGATTTCAATTCCAAGGAATTCAATCTTTCTTGTAGCAATGACTGCTTTCTTTTCAGATAAAACCAGTCCTTCTTTCTTGCAAACATTAGAGAAAATCTCCAAATGCTTTACATGTTCATTCATATCTTTAGATGCTATTAAAACATCATCAATGTAAACAAACATAAACTTGAAATAATCTTTAAAAACATTATCCATTTTTCTTTGAAATATCTGTGGTGAATTAGCCAAACCCATTGGTAATACCTCCCAGATATAATGTCCTTGAGGTGTGGAGAAAGCTGTGAATTTCTTGCTTCCTTCCTCCATCCGAATCTGATAAAATCCAGACTTACAATCAAATTTAGAGAATATCTTTGCATTGCGTATGTAACTGATTAGATGTTCTCTACTTGGTATAAAATACCCATCAAACTCCAGAATTTTATTAATTTCTTGATAATTAATAACCAATCTGGGTTTTCCTCTTTTTATCTAACCATGATTTCTTACCAGGAAACCTGGACTGCTATATGGTGACATACCTGCCTTAATCAAACCAAGGTCCAAATGTTCCTTGATTATAGTCTGCATATCCCTTTGATCAATGATGTTCATTGGGATGGGCTTACAACGGACAAATTCATACTCTTTGCCTTCCTTGATTTTAAGGCAAGCCCGGAGTTGATTTCTGTCCCACCATGCCAAGGGATCTTCATTGTAATTTTCTCTGATCCTCTTCTTGACATCTTCCAATGATACCTTAGATTCGAACTCTACTTCATTTGTTTGTAGAGTTATCTTAAGGCATTCTATATCTTTTGGTTGGAGTTCTTTATCAGCTCTCAACTGGAGCATTGTTTCTCCAAACCGTCTAGAATCCTTCATTTTTGGGTTCAGAAGTTTTCCTGAATCACCACGCTTGCTGCGAAACTGGATTGGCAATTTTCTGTAAAATGCCTCCCGAAGTCTCTGGACTATGATTTTGTGAGCACATGGTGTTGTGAACACTAATCTTCTAGTCTCATTTTCTTGTGTATAGGACTTGAACATTTGTAGGAAATTATTTCCTAACAAAATGTCAATTCCTGTATCATGAAAATAAATTGGTGGTGTCTTTACCTTATACCAAGGTGTTTGTCCAGCACCGCCAATCATAATTTCAGTCATCTTAATCCCTTTACATAAGATTAAGATTCTTCTGGAAAAATCTCTTCCAGCAATCTTGGGTAATTCTTCTTCCAAATTATTTGGAAAAACTCCTCGTTTAGCTGTACAGATTCCAGCACCTGAATCAATATAAGCAGCAAAGTATTCTGCCTTATATTGTTCATATAACATTCCTATCGGAATGTATATGGAGAATGGACTTGTGGTCATTGGACTTTCCACATCTTATCTTCTGCCATAAACTCCATTCCATACTCTAGACGTTTCCAAGGTTTGTGTTCCTCGAGAAACTCTAGTCCAAGAATCAGTTGATCTGATTCTTTCCCTGGAATCCCTTGGATATGGACTTCCAATTCTCCGATATTAATCAGTCCTTGGTAAGTTCCTATCGTCGGTTGTTCTAAATAGTATATTGAATTACAAGGAAATTGATTCCTTTGTTTTGTAATATCAAATACTATTTCTACTTCCTTCCAACCTTCTGGGCATCTGAACTTTCCTATTGTAGAAAAACTTTTCAGCTCCTGTTGGGTTTCTATGACAGGCTTTTTATCCCATCTGTAACTTGTAATTCTATCTCCTTGAAAAGATAGTCTTCTTGATTCCAGTCTAAGACTTTGATTCCTCTGTAGAATCGGTTTGTCTTGAATCTGGATATCCGTTTCCTGTATTAAAGGAAACTCGACTCTTTCTGGATAAATTGCCTGAGCAACTTTCCCGAATATCTCAGGGATTTCAATAAACTCATTTCTAATAAACAATTCAGAATGATGTGTATTAGATAGAGCATATGAAATTTGATAGGTAATAGAATATGGTCTATTACCTTCTTTCATCAACCTTTTTTCCTTGAAGTTCTGATGTAATGTCAAGGCTCGGCTGAAATCTCGATCTGCCAGGTTGTAGGCTATCCTTGGATAGATTACTCCTACAATCTTTCCCGCACATAGATTTCCTGAGATTGTTCCCAGTACTGAATCTTGTAGATTCCCCATTCTTTTATCGCATATAGCAATATCAATTGGTGAATCTATCCCTTCTTTGAAAGTAGCTTTTATCATAATCTGGATTGCTCCAATATGAATCCAGGACATGGTCCTTGCTACTTCTATCTTGAGTTTTTGTAATTCCTCCTTGATTTCTTCGGAAGGAATTAACTGCATCTCCATTCTATTTCCAGTGAGTTCCATCGGGATTGCCATTTCCCTTCTAGAAACTTTATAGATTAGATGATGCTTTCTGTTTCTTAGGCCAAGACTTCCTAAGAACTTTTCTACCTGTCCTGCAGAGAAACCTTGATATCTCTGTAGACTCGGATTTTCTCTCATGATTCTTTGAACCATGTTATGAGATATTGTTGTCTGGCTGAAAAATCCAGACAGATCTTCATGTGTTTCGTGTCGAAATACCTCGTCTTCAGTCCGATTCTGATTCTGTTCCATCAGATTCTTCCTGACTTAAGACTTCTTTTTCTTCATATATACTTTCATCTGAGGCGATGTCCTCAAATCGGTATACTTGAATAAGATCTTGGTAGTAAACTGCTTCTTCTATATCCGGGGTAGGATCAAAGCGTTTAATACCTCTTTTTTCATTTTCTGGACAGTTGGTCGAGATATGTCCTCTTGCGCCACATGTCCAGCAATTGCAATCTTTGAAACTTTCATTGGCTCGAGTATGAGCTCTTCTGAAAGTTTTCTTTGTAGGTGTTCTTCCTGTGCTTCGAGATGTACTCGATGCTTGAGATGATGTCCTACTTCTTGATGGTCCGCTTCTTTGCCCAGATTTATAAGACCTGGCTTTCTGTCTAGACCATACAGTTCTTGGTTTCCAAGAACCTTTTCCACTTCGTGCATAAGGATGAGTTCTAAAACTTTTCCTTTTATGCTTCTATGGTTTACTTCCAATAATTGTTGGAAGATCATTTTCTTTACAACACAAAGGAGTTCTTTTGTTGATACCCCTTAAGCGTTTGTAATTCTTTTGTAATGCTGCCATGTGACACCATTCTGCCAATTTTCCTTTAAGGAAAGAGGCTCTTCTTGCCAACGTATCTGGATTACCAGGTACATATTCCCTTATGAGCATTTCTCTCCAAGGGCTAGGCATTTTTGCGAAGAAAAGCTGCATAGCTATATCTTCTTCGACTCCTGAATTCCATCTATATTTAGTGAATAACATAATGTATTCATCCACCAAACATATATCATGTAATTCAAGACTATACAGAGCTTGAGTGTATTTTTTCTTCTTCTCTGTATCTTGACTATTGAAATAGTCTACCCCTATAAAATGTGCTTTAAATAGGGTAGCCATTTTTCCAACGATCTCACTAAGAGATTCTCCAACTAGGACTGACTCTTTCATGTCTGATGAAGTCATGTCCCAAGCAATTTTCACTGATCCCATAAGACTCATTTCCAAAAGTTTAATAAATCCTTCTTTGTTGAGATCGAGTGTTCCTGCTGCAATTCTCATAGCAGATGTCCAATCATCTATGAGATCTTCTCTGTTTTTGAAGTCTAATACATCAAGGTTAAGCATAACCCCATAAGGATGTATAGGATCTAAAACAGTTTTTTCATAGGGTGTCTGGTGCAAAGGAATTTGATTTCTCCTTGCCCTTGTCCCTGCTGGGTGTGATCCTCCTCCAGTATGGAAATCAGATTGAGATTCTCTCATGTTTACATTTCGAGATCCCATACTTTCCCTTAGTGGTTCCTGAGAAGATGACCAGGTTATAGCAGGTGGTGTTTCACCTACTGCTGTGTTCATCTTTAGATCTACTACTTTGAGATTTGCGAAAGATTCTGCAAGCTCTTGTAGATCCTCTAAACCAATCCTTTCTAAAGTTGTCATCAGATAAATTTCTTTTCTGAGACAGACTTGATTAGATTGATCATTTTTTCTTCTTCAGTCAAAGGTTTTGACACCACTCTGGCCTTTCCTTGTTGATGTAACAAAGGTTCAGTACCAAAAGATGGTGGTAACCAACCTCCTGAAGTTCTTCTACTAGAACTTGGTTGTTGTTCCAGTTTCTGAATTCTTGTTTGAATATCCTTTAATAATCCCAGAATTTCTTCTTGGGTTTCAAGGATTTTCTCAACTCGTTGCGGTACAAAATACAGCATATTGCCATAATTTTGAACTGTCTTTTGAATTTCTCTAAGATCTAAAGAGAGCTTAGAGGAGTCTGGAATTATCTCCAGAAACTTATTATTTTGAATCATAAGTTTACCTGAGATTTTACCTGAGGGTGCAGTAGCTTCCTTTTCTGTTTCTGATATCTAACAATAGTTAGATGCACTTGTTTATATTCCAAAATATTGGAATATTCCTTGTAAATTATTTTCCTTGAACCGAAGTTCGGATTCATAATTTCTTCAAAATTCTTCTTCTCATACAATTAGTTACTAGTAATAATAAATTTTGTGTTTGAAATAAATCAATCTTAGGCTCTGATACCATTTTCGAAAGCGCGGAATCAATTAACTTTTAAATAGGAGAAAGAGTAATATTGGTATTTTTGCAAAGGTTTTCTCTCTCCGGGAGTTGGAAATAAAGTTGTCTTGTTTGGGGACTGTCCCCCAATTTTCCCATTTAAGACTCATTTTTGTGCCCCTCACTGGCGTCCGTAGCCACAGAATTTAGACACTGAAATCTGCAGCAATGGACGGAACGTTCCTCTCTACGAACATCAACCTTTTCGAATCCAATTCTGTCGCTCAAGTCCACCGCCGCTTCTTCACGATTCGTCCGAGTCAAATCACTCCCCCCCAACTCTGGCGCAACTCGGAGCTGAGCCGGCTTGGATCGGGTTATTCAGCGAGATGCTTCGGCTCAGTTGATCGGCTCACCAGCCGGCATCAATTTTCTGCCAAGGGTGGATACTGGAAGTCGAACGCCGTTCCCGCCGGTGCTTCAGATGCTGCTGCTTTGAGTTCTGACGCTATTGTTCTTCACGTACGGGTAAGCATTCGGCTTAGTGTTTGCATATACGCATATATCGTTCATTCTTTTCTTTTTTTCATTAGATTAAATCTGGAGATATTTCAGGGAATGTCATGCGAGGGATGCGTGGCCAGTGTTCAGAGAATTCTAGAAAGTCAAGTAAGAAGTTGTAATTCACGATTCGTTTCACTTGTTCCATGTATGAATAGTTGAGTTGTGTGTGAGTGATCAATATCTTTTGGGTGGTTTGGTAAGAACGGTTTTTGGCATGTTTGACGAAAGCTTAATGCCATGGACAAAGCATTTGGAGTTTATCTCAATGGCCGAGGCCCGGGTGTCCAACCGAGGCATGAATCTCAGCCGGAGGATAGTAGAATTTAGAATTCCCCATGATTATGCTATAGAGTGTTTTTCTTATGACTATAATATCATTGAGCTGTCTTTTCTTGAACTGTCGACAGGAACCAGTTTCTTCAGCTAATGTGAATCTCACAACTGAGACAGCAATTGTATGGCTTGTGTCTGATGCCAAGGTTGCGCCCGGATGGCAGAAGGATTTAGGGCAAGCTCTTGCAAAGCATTTGACTAGTTGTGGATTCGAATCTAATCTCAGAGGTGGGCAATTGCTTATCCATTTTTTGGACTGTTAAGTTAGCTTGCCAAGTCACTGTTCTGCTTATGATCTTGCAGTTGCTGTTGTTTGCTGTCGCCATAACCATGAAAGTTTTCCCGCAACTTCCTAACTATTGAAATTGTGAAATTTTGTCATAAAGTTAGAAAAACGTGATAAGTAAAGATAGGCTTTAATGCCAGAATCACATTAGTTGTGACTATTTGGCCTCTCCTCTTTACTCTTTGTTGCCTTCGTCGAATTTACCGGGTCAGTCCCAACGCTCAAGTATGGGGAGGATTGTTATGTTTAGGCAGGTGTTGATGTCGTCAGCCAAATACTAAAATGCTAACTAATAGTCGTCTGAGACTGCCCTCTAGTTTTTCGAGTAGCCAAATGTTTTGTTATAAGTTGTGGGCTTTCGCATAAGCTTCCAGGGGATATTGACTGATCAAGGAGCTATTGATGCAGATGCACAATAGTAGGATACAAGGGATTCTCTTTACAACCATTCCACCTTCATGGTATGTCATTCTACAATCTACATTGTACATAGAGAGATTCATTTGCATCTGTCTACCTAGTCCAACTCTATCCTCCTTTTACCATTCATCCACCCTAAAAACTGACTAGCGAAACATTCTACAGGTTCATCTTCTGCTACCATGGTTGATTTAATCCAAGGTGATTGCATTTGCCCCAACGATACAAATTTGCCATTTCATAAGTTGGTGGGTCGAGTCACTCAAGCATGAGTTGACATGTGATATCTTGTTCAAAAATACTTTTAAGTATTTGGATATAATTAAGTGACGAAATAAAGTGGTGTTTGTATAACTATGTATTGTAAAAAGTTGCAATGGTATATGTTATGGAGAAAAATGCTCATGCTATAATTTGATGTTGATATATTTAATTATTGCATTCTAACTTTTCATTGGATTCAAGATATAAATATAAATCAAGTAAATGTACATTCATTTCTCTTAATCTTTGAATTGGTAAATATTTCACACTTACATTATTCTTTCATGCAAACCGACGAATCTGCAGAGTATACAAACAGATGAAATTCCAAAAATGCTCAAATCCAACAAAGAGACGCATCATACACGCGGAACAAATAACCTTTGAAAGAACCGCAAATCCTTGGTTCAAACCCATGTTGAATCGCCCTCTCCACTGGTTATGTACTTAAAACGTAGTAGTTTTGACATGTTAATATCGATATTTCCCACCTCTAACGAGACAGGTTCACCAAAAACTACAAATTTTTAAGAAAAATTAATAAATAAATGAATAATATTCATTATAAGCTAAGGATCAATACCTTAGATACTGGAACCACCTGAACTCTGAAGTTTGCCACCTTAAGACCGTCGTATCCACAGAGGGCCAAAGTTTCCAATCACCAAATGGGATCAATTGGTTATCGGGTTTAGACCATGTAAGTCATCCCCACCTGTATCAAACGTGAGTGTGGAACGCTCAAATTTGCGGTACCCCTCCTGCAGTTCTTTCTCAAGAATGCGTAGAAATAATTTACAACAAGCTTCTTAATAAACCAAGAACTTTTTCTTGCTCGAATGTTTCCGTGCCCAAGAAGATACACGATTCCAGATTCCTTAGCCTTGCGTAAAATAGAAAGCTCCATCTCAAGACTTTCTTCAGCATCAACTATCATCTGCTCAGTGGAAGCTAGTTTTACCTCTTCTGAGGTGCTTGCTTCTGAAATGAAATTGTTTCTGTTATTAAACTCATCCAGAAGAGGGGCAGCAAGCGAATAAACGCTTCCATTGGGAGCTATCAAAAACTTCGACATAGAATACTCCTCTTCAGATTCCGAGTCATCTCCATCGGTTTCCAGCGACCTTTCTTTAGCTTCCCGGCGAATAAACTTTTCGAGGCTCTCAATCAGCAATTTCTCAAAGATCTCATGGTTTTCTTTGCGAACATCCTTGTAACCATATCTGTTAATTGCAGAGTCAGAGGGCCATGGTGTCAAAATCTTCTTAAAATCAGCAACTAGTCACACTAAACAAGCAACACTACTATCCCAAAATTAATGTGGGAGTAGACTTTAAGTTAATGACAGCATAAACAAGAACTGATACATGGAGGTTACCTTCTCTTTGGAAAATCATGTCTGGCGTATTATTAAACTAATTCAATATCATTGAAATTAAAAACAAGAAGTCCACTATATAAATAACGAGCACGACTGTCTTCAGGTCTCAATTGCAAAACAGCATTCTAAATGTAGGAACTTTTCATTTCTACTGAAAGCAATCTTGAACAAGATTAGGATTCGTAAGAACAGATTGTGAGGTTCTAATTCAAATAATACAAGTGAGATGGACACTCTACTTGGTCTATCTAGATGTCAGTTTGAGAAGTGTTATTATCCCACAGGAGTGTACCACTGCGTCAAGTAATTTTTCAAATGTCTTGACATTATTCACACATGCTTAAATTAATTTCAAAAACCCAGAATTTAATTTGTTCAATTTGAGAGAGAGAGAGTTCCGTCAAACATGCTATTAAATTATCCACAATAGAAGGCCACTAGACCAGTAGTCTTAATGGCATTTTTGGGTGTTGGACTATTAAGCTAAATAATTACTCCAATCGCGCCATGAGCTATCGATTTCTTTATGAAGCAGAAAACACTAGCTATCACTGTATTTTTCCACATCAGACTTCGAAATATCCATAGAACTACCAGAACAAATCAGTGTAACCTCTCAGTTATTAATATGAGTTGTCTTTACATACCACCCACCAGCCACAATGAGTGAAGGCAGCTTGAGGACGACATATAACCACATAAACTAATATCACGAAACACTCTAGAGAGAGAAGTTACCTAGCAATGCAACGGAATAAGTGGTAGCCTCTGGAGCAGACTCTTGTAAACAGAAACCTTTCGCTTTGAGGCACGAAAGATGCGGTGACATACTTAATACATACAAATATGACCATTGAATGCACTGCCGGTAGAGTGGTTAGAAAATAGCCAAATATAGCTGGTACCCCTTTTGCTAGCTCATTGTAAAGCAAACCAACGCCAGGAGCTCTCACGGTACCTAGGTTGGGACCTAGTTCCCGCAACAAATCCATGGACATCTTTCGCTTCACCTCTGTTTCATACTTCAGCTTGCTCCCATAATTCCAGATGTACATTATTAAAAATATGACAACGGCAAAAACCAATATGATCCAACTTCCATCCCCCACACTCCATAAAACTGAAGAAAAGAAGGTCAACTCCAAACACAAGAAAATGATAGCAAAACTCAGCACAATAAAAATATTTGTCTGCCATATGAGAAGCATCACAAGAGTTACTAAGATTGTGGTCATCATCATGACTCCAAGTTCTGCAATGCCTGTAAGAAAGTCAAATTAGAAAACAGAAGCCTGTCTGATCCTAGTAGAAGCACAAATTCATATAAAAAAAATATAATGGCAATCATAAACGTGAAGCCACAGCTACTTTTACTTTGGAAATCATCAGCTCAAATTTAACCAAATTCCATATTAGATCTTCCAGCAGCCCAATATAAGGTGGAAGTCACATGCATATGTGACTGCTAATACTATATGGGTAGTAAGCCAGAAAAGCAGGGTCTGAAACACCAATGATGTACTCATCTTCTCAAAAACTGCCGGAAATTCTTTAGCTTCGCAAATGATGAATGTTTTAATGATGAAAATAGTGCTGATCAAACACACATAGTCTAACTAGGAATTTTGTAAACATCTAGTGCTGGAAACAACAAATTTTTAAATAATATAAAAATAAATAAACTGAAAGCATAGCTTTGTAAATCAATTTGGATACAGTAGCACTTTGCTCAAAAAAGTATTTTTCCAGCATAGCTTTTTAACGTTTTTCATTAAAATAGAAGCAGTTTTTGTTTTGCTAAAATCATGAAATAGCTATTTTAAAAAAAGAAACTAAAAAAGCTAAATTTTCTCGCTTGTGGTTTCCACTTTTTTTAGTAAGTTATCAAACTTCTCTATCTGAACATGAGTTTTGAAAAACTAAAACTTTCATTTAATCAAACTTATATTCAATCGCATGTTATGTCCTCAAACTTAGTAATTAGATGTCAGTCATTACAAAATGACAGGTTATTTTGTAATAAACCAAACACGTTTCTTGGCTCCTCTCTCACAAAGTATTGTGCCAGGGGGCAAAAGGCATGCATATTCATAACCCAAAACCCAATTATTACCCAACCAACTCAGTAGGATCAGTTTCAGGAAGGTTTTGAGCCAACACAAATCACAAGATGATTGACCTTAACCTGACAAAAATTACTTGCATCCATTGTATAAATTTTCTGTGCTCTCAGATAGTTACCAGATAGAAAGAATTTTCAGGTTATGATAATTTTAGGGGAATTTATATTTTTATTAAGGCATAAAATATAACTAATTATTAGTTTATTGTTGAAATTTATTGTTTGTCTTAAATTTGATTTTTATTCAAACTGTTTAATAAATGCCATTTTCTTCCTTCCATATGTCTCCTTTCGTATCTTGTGCTCCAAGTTCCCTCAGCACAAAACTAAGCGTTAAAATGCTAATGGACCTTTCTCAACACACATGTGAGAAGTTCTATAATTTACAGAAGACTAGTTGCATAAAAGCGCAGAGAGACAACCTAAATGAAATGGCAGGATCATGCGAAGCAAATAAACAAACTCCAAATAGATGTGATCTGAGAGTTACCATATGCATTTCCAATCTCATAAATACTTGAGATATTGCACACCAACACCAGGGTCAACGCCAGCAAAAACCAGTTCATGACTGGAATATAAATTTGGCCCCTGAATTTCCTTGAGGTATGTATAATTTTAAGACGTGGGAAGCAGCCAAGTGCTATGGACTGCTTAATACAAGAGAAAGTCGCTGTAGTCATAGTCCTGCTGGCAATCAATGCAGCCACATTAGCTATGAGGAAGACAGGCCAGAAAACTCCAGCTGCAGCAGATACCAAAGGAAAATCCTGCATTAGCTGGCAATTAAAGGTCAACCTCAAAATAGAAATAATTGTCACTATCTCAAATTTCACAACACTAGACTGTGACTGGAGGCGGGAACCCATTATCTAGATAATAATGATGCGCAATCAACATTGTCTAAGTAGAGTACAAATGATCAAATGCATCTCATTCTTAATAGATATAATTCATATTTACTTGGAACTGAAGAGAAAAAAGCCTGTGTTGTGTCCTCATGGTTCTCCATGAGATAAGCAGCTTGACCCAGATAACCCAGCAGAAGGCAAGGCAGCACAAGAAACACAAACGTGAGCTGCCACAACCAGTTATGTCCGTGAGAAAATAAAGAAAAAAACAAATCTTCTAGATTATTATGTTAAAGGAATGCTAAAAGAATAAAGGCAGTAGCTTACTGCTTACCTGAACAGATCTCACAGAAAAATAGCAAAGATCTGCAAACATTGCCTCAGAACCTAAGTCACAAAACTGATCATCAGAAATAAATCAAATTACCGGTTTAGTATAATTATAATGATAATAAAGACAAAGCTGAACTTGACATCTGAGAATGTTTGATTTCTGGTGAACTACACTTTAAAGTTGATGTGCAGTTCTAACACAATTCATAGAAGCAAGCTAGCACCCAAAGTTGGTTGGCTTTAAACCATTGATAGAAAAAGAGAGCGGGAAACATTCAGGGGAAAGGGGTCTTCATTTCACAACAAAAATATGCTCTAAATATACTAAAGAACGTTGAGATGATAGGTCGCAAGCCTTGTGACAATCCAATCGAACATTCACATATATCGAATATTGGTGGGCAAGCTTATCTATAACTCACTCACATACGCGGCCAGTATAGCAAATGCAGTGAGATTAGCCCGTTAATGCACAATGCAAAGAAATCTCACCTTCAATCAATTTACAAAGTATTCAAGTACTTGGAAGCAGATCCAGGCAAAGGAATACTCAACAGAAAAAATGGTACTCTGAAACTGGAAGACTACACACTTACGGATTGGGCAGGTGCGGTTTTTAGACAGAAGCTCTAGTTTGGGGTATTTTACCTAATTAGGAGGAAACTTTATAAAACAGAGAAGAAGAAAATAAAGTAAGGTGTCAAGGTAAAGCACAAAATCAGAATTCAGATCAATTGCATGAGGAATTTGCAAGTTGTTGTGGCTTAAGATCATCCTAGAAGATCTAAGATTATCCTGGGAAGGACCTATAAAATTGTGTTGTGAAAATAAGTCTGCCATTAGTATAGCCCATAATTCAGTGCAACATGATCAAATAAAACACATTTAAGTCACATATATGATATATTTCATTAAGGAAAAACTAAATATTGGACTAGTTTGTACACCTTATCTTCTAAACTCGTGACCAACTTGTTGACATCTTCACCAAGATTGTGTTTGGATTGATGAATTATAAATATATTCAAATATATTTTTGTTGTTTTAGAGAAGCAATAACATGAACTTCAAATCCACTGTTATATGTTTATTTAATGTTTATATTAATTATGATTATTTTCAATTCACCAAATAATCCATCCCCCCAAATGCATCCCAAGAGAATCTGTAATCCTACATTCAGAAATATTTTAGACAAGTTGGGAATGAGGAATCTCTACCAACAAGCTTGTGGGGGTGTTGAAAACTTGAAATGACAGAATTAGATTTTTTTCTAAACAGCTGTATAGAGCTAGTTTATGCTGATTATTTGGCTCAATTTTAGAGATATGATCTGTATTTATTCTAGAATCTAGGATATGTATTTATTCTTTTGTAAGGTTTCCTAGAATAAATGGCTATTTCCTAAGATTGTGTACATATTTACATGTTTATACCTACTCCTCTGTATCAAAATAAAATGGTGAAATAAAGAGTACATTTCTCTTTAGATTCATTCCCACAAAATGGAAATTTTTTATTTGGTTTGAAGTCCTTCATGGTCATCCCTGAAGTCTATACATATTCCATCACTTGTCATTTGTCAAACCACTTTGGCATTCAAACGTGAATGATTCTGGCAAATTTTTTTTTTTTTTTGATAAAAAACTATTATATTAGAATAATATGACTGAGTTACAATAACATGAGGATAAGAAATCCTCAATGAGCATACTGCTCTACAGACTTAACCGAATAGAAATGAGCTTGACACTAATGATATTGCAATACAAACTTCCAATCTCGAACCAAATCACTTATACATAGATGACTAAATTCTCTCAATCTGGTTGTCCATATTGCCATCCTGAATTTTACTTTATCCCAAACCTGGTCTGTCGTTTCGTGCAGATCTTCAAAAATTCTCCTATTCCTCTCGAGCCACAGTGACCAAAATACGCAGTGAACAATCATAGCCCAGAAATCATTAAGTGAAGATGGTAATGGACAATCAAAATCATCCTGTAACAGCTCTCTAGCAAAGTTAGGAAATGCCCATTGAATTCCCATTTCCCTCTGAACTTTTATCCAAATGCAGCGAGCGAATGGGCAATGCAGCAGTAAATGGTCCTGGTTTTCTTCATCTTGCCGACATAAACAGCACCATTGAGGCAGTAGAGTGCAACTCCCCCATCTTTTCTGCACGTTGTCACAAGAAGGCAACTTCCCCAGAGCAACGATCCACGAGAAAATCTTGATCTTTTGTGGGACATTAACTTTCCAAATGGTTTTGAAGCAATCGAATGTTTGAAAAGCAGAATCTGGGAAGAAAGAGTTATAGAAAGATTTGACTGAGAACAACCCCGAGGAATCCCCCAACCATACCCTACGATCCCCCAGACCCAACCGCAACGTGACTCCATCTAAGACACCTAACAAACTTGTGAACTCTTGTAACTCTTCATCATTAAAATCTCTCCTAAACCTCACATCCCAAGTATAAGAAGACACAACCCCAGTATTTGCGATTTGAATATAATGGCTGATAGGCTTATTAATTGAGGTACAAATACGAAACAATGATGGAAATCTCAGTTTGAATGACTCCCCTCCCTCCCAAACATCCTCCCAAAATCTAATGATGTTACCCTGATTAGGCAATACTCTAGTAAGTTGATGAAAAGCCCGGTAAGACCTAGAAATGAATTTCCAAGGACTCTTGAATGTTGTTCTCTCCGCCAATCCCAGGTCCCACCCGTTATCCTGTAATCCGTATTTGCTTCTGATCACATTTTTCCACAACGACTCCCCCTCTAACGAACTTCTCCACCACCATTTTCCAAGAAGAGCCTTATTTCGAAGACCGATATTCCCCAAACCCAATCCTCCCTTTCCTTTCGGTTTGCACACTTGCTTCCAACCTATCACATGACAATGTGAATCTCCTTCATCACCATCCCACAGGAAGTTCCTCATCAACCTTTCCATATGTGCCGCAACTTGTTTCGGGACTTTGAAGAGGGACATAAAATAAGACGGCATGGCGCAAAGAACCGAGTGTATCAAAATAAGGCGACCACCTCTGGATAGAAAAGCTTTTTTCCAGCTTACTAATTTCTTAGCCATCTTCGAAGTCACGGGCTCCCAAAATTCCAACTTGTTCGGATTTCCCCCCAACGGCAGACCTAAATACTTAATGGGCCATGAACCCTGCATCCCTCCGAATGATGCAGCCATTTCCGCCACCTCTTCATCCACAAAATTCAGACCAAGCACGACACTCTTACCCATGTTTATTTTCAGCCCTGATTTCATAGAAAAAGTTTTGAGTATGTTTATTATCTTCGTCACATCATTATCCGAATCCAAAAAGAACAGAGTATCGTCTGCGAACTGTAAATGTGTAATTTCCAGCTTATCCTTTCCAATATGGAAGCCTTTAACCTCTTTATCCTCCCTAGCCTTATCCACCATCCTTCCCAACACATCGGCCACAATATTGAATAGAAAAGGTGATAATGGATCGCCTTGTCTAAGCCCTTTTTCCCCTCTGATTTTCCCACACGTTCTCCCATTCACAAATATTGAGAAGGAGACATTAGAGATACATCCTCTAATCCACCTCCTCCACCTCTCACCAAATCCCTTTTGTAGTAGAGCATAGTCCAAGAATTGCCAATCCACATTATCATACGCTTTTTCTAAATCAACTTTTAGCACCCAACCCCTCTTTTTCTTTTTACGGTATTCATCCACCATTTCGTTCGCAATGAGACAACAATCGAGTATCTGCCTCCCTTTGATAAAAGCACACTGATTTTCCGCAATGGTGTTAGCCACAACCTTTTTCAATCTGTGAACCAAAACCTTTGCCAAAATTTTGTACAAACTTGTAACCAAGCTTATAGGTCGGAAGTCCTTAATCTTCGTAGCATCATTTTTCTTAGGAATGAGACATATATAAGTCTCATTTGTGATTCCATTCACCACCCCCGTTTGAAAGAACTCCGCAAACACCTTTAACACATCCAATCTCACCGTGTCCCAATTTTTCTGGAAAAATTCCAAAGTGAATCCATCTGGCCCTGGTGCTTTTGATCCATCGCAACTGAACAATGCCTCTTTAATCTCATTCTCCTCAAAACTAATTTCCAACTCATCAGCTTCTACTCTCGTAATCGGTTTCCAATCCAGACCCTCAATACCCAACCCCAAGTCACTTGCCAACCCCCGTTCCCCTTCTTCCTTCTTGAACAATTTCTTATAAAAGCTTACAATTTCATTCACAATCTGTTTTTCATCTGTAAGAATGCTGCCATCTTCCACTTCCACTCTCTCAATCAGTGCTCTGCTCCTTCTGTTATTCAACACTGCATGGAAGAACTTCGTATTTTGGTCTCCTTGTTGTAACCATTTAGTTCTTGCTTTTTGGTTATTAATCTGAAAACTTGTAAATGATGCTTTTTCCAGCTCACATTTAACCAGCCTCCTCTCATCATTCAACTCCTCTGACCAATTTCCAGCTGCCTCAAGCCCATCCAGTTGATCAATCTTGTAGGTCAACTCTTTTATTTTTACCCGGGCATCTCCAAACACTGACATGTTCCATTCGGAGACTTCTTTTTTCAACAACTTCAGCTTTTGCATGAATTTATATCCTTCCCACCCCTGAACGCCCTCTTTGTTCCACCACAGCTTAACTAATTGTGTGAATTGTCGATGCGACAGCCATGCATTTTCGAATCTGAAAGGTGCTGGACCCCATCGACGATTAGATGTGTCTAGCAAGATCGGGCAATGATCCGAGGTGAGTCTTGGGAGCACCGTGTGTCTGAGATTAGGAAATATTTGCCTCCAACCTTTGGAAAATAGAAATCTGTCCAACCTACTACAAATTGGTGTAGATCTGAAGTTGGACCATGTGAATTTGGCATTGAGCAGCGGTGGGTCAACAAGCTCCAACTCCTCTAACAAAGCATCGAAACATGACATGCTTGTGGTCACTGAATTGCTATTCAATTTTTCTCCCAAATTCCGCACCACATTGAAGTCACCTCCGAGACACCAAAGATCACCACAAATTACTCTCAACCCCGCTAATTCATCCCAAAACATTTCTCGTAACCTCGGCTTTACAGGCCCATATATGGCCGAAAACCACCATCTTATTTCATCAGCCTTCGAAATCTCAATTGAAACCGAGAATTCCCCAATCAGGTTGTTGTGGACCGACACTAATCTAGGATCCCACATAACAAGAATACCTCCCGACCTACCTGCCGAAGGCAAGCAAACCCAGTCAACAAATCTTGATCTCCAAACACTGCCCACGAATTTATTGTCTATTTTTTCACGTTTTGTCTCCACAAGAATCACAATATCCGGCCTTTCCTTTTGAATTACTGATCGAACAAGTTGTCTTCTCCTCAACGCCCCCCCTCCTCTAATATTCCAAGAGAGAATCTTCATCTAAAACCTTTCGGACCCGTCGAAGTGTTTCCTCTTTCATAACTTATTCCGCATTGAAGTCTGATCAACTCTCTCTTCAATCGACTATTCTGTGGTTTTTCTGTGTCACCACCTTTGTCAGTTAAACCCACCCCTTCATTTTGTGCTACTGAACCTTCAATGTCCTCCCCCACTTTCGGCGCTGATAATTCTTTGATGTTACAGGGCTTTTCAACAACTTTTCCTACCCCACTCCCTACAAAACCTCTACCCTCACCCAAGACACTGAAAGGGGATGACAAAATGGAGTTTAACGATACGTAATGATATGGAAGTGATGAATGCTTACCATGCAGTACCTGTCCCACAAAAGATCTTTCCATGTCTCGTAAACCATCGTCTGCGTTGTTATTTGAACCATCTGGGTTTTTGTGCAACGCGTCCAGTCCTGCAACGAAATCTTCCACCTGTACTTCATTAGGGATGCACCTCGTAGACTTTGGAGTTGAGAACAAGTCATCCAAATCTGCCGCAGCGTCTTCGAAAGAATCAATTTTGTCAGAACTGGTATACCCAACACTTTCTGCCTCGCTGGAGTAATGCTCCTCTTCTAACAAGTCGTCTTGAGAGTCTTCAAATTCCATGTCCTCAAATTCACCCCTGTACTCTCCGTCGTCTTTGTTGCACAAATCCGTACTATGAATTTTCTGAGTCAGGCTGTCCGGAACCACCTGTGATACAATACCGTCAAATTCAATTGAATTTCTTTTACGGCGGTATGTCTTCCAGAACTGATCCGGTGTAGTGTTAAGCAATCGAGCTCCGGGCCGTTTGTCCACATCCACAGAATGTTGTTTGTTTGTGGATCC
This sequence comes from Primulina eburnea, assembly GCF_022965805.1. Taxonomy (NCBI): domain Eukaryota; kingdom Viridiplantae; phylum Streptophyta; class Magnoliopsida; order Lamiales; family Gesneriaceae; genus Primulina; species Primulina eburnea. The sequence continues at coordinate 3,640,236 of NC_133113.1, forward strand.
AATAGAGGATGTTGTAAACTTCGTTACATCTTTAGGATCAACATTCCTTAGTATTTTCTGCACCTTTCCTTCACACTTCCGATCAGCTGTAACGGATTCTGTTACTTGCTTCATTCCTGTGCCTTTCGAGAGCAATTGCCCCTGAGTTTCATGTAATCTGCCTTTCCCACTCTTTGGACCGAAAATTTGACTTGATTCCGCACCGTTCATGGCTTGCATCTGTGGTTCCCTCATAATTGATTTTCCTTTGTATTGATTCGTTTCTCCATCTTCATTCCTTGCAAGAGTGTTGTAGATGTTATTATTACCCCAACCCGCCAATATCTTTTTTCCATTCACCACTACTTGAGCATATGTCTGCTTTTCATACTCTTCATAACCCTTTGAGTCAAAAGTTTCGACCCTAATTCTGATCTCTGTAGGTCCACCTACCAAAGGAATGACCATCGTAGTCGGAATAAAACCACCTTCATTTCCCTTCACCTTGATCCTCGCTGCTCCGATCATTCGGAAATGTAATGTATCCGGGCTAATGGCCAACAGTCCCCCACAACGCTCCCCAATAATTTTAAACGTATTTGGCGACCATAGGTCCCAAGGTAAACCTCTTATCCAAATCCAGCTATTGCAACAATTCTCCACCGAGTCCAATGTATTAATATCTTTGGACCACTGATTAAATTCCAACTGCACTCTTGATTCGAAGTACCCTCTCTTCAAATTGATAAAGTACGTGTACTCTTCCGCATTAAATGGCCACCATAACGCTTTATTGGCTTGAAAAGGATATAGCTTAATGTTTCTGGTCGTAGCCTTCCGGAGAACCTCTTCAACAAGACTCCACTTAGATGTTACTTTGTCTCTGGTAATGATGATGGCTTCGTTCCAATTCTTGTGACCTCGCTGCTCTATACTTTCGTCCACATCTGCCCTAAGATCTACCTTGCAATCCCTGTCCCCCAAACCCATCTTTTGATAATTATTGCAGGTGTTGTTTTGATATTTATCTGGAACGGGTAATTGCCGAGAAAACACCCTCTGAAAGTCTCCCATAAGCAGCTTATCCATGGCCTTCGTCACTCTAATCCACCCACTTGCATTAACGCCACTTGGTACAATAGTGGTGAGCTTTTTCCCTTGCTTGTTGAACTTAGACAGTTCAATGAATCTCCCGCGCTTGTTTTCAAAACGCTGTATTATGAAAACCGCATTCCTTCCTCTGAGGCGGCGAAAGGACGAACCTGCTTGCTTGGAGTAAATATACTCACCGAAAACAGAGTTAATCCACCGTGCCTCTTCGCGCTGAAAATCCAGCATATAGCAAGCATTCCTTGTTTTTTCTGACCACCAAATGGATCTACCGTCCGAGCTCAATCTCAAGGTAAATAATTTAAAATCGATCCTAATCGTCTCGTCTCCGATATGAGACCGTAATGTGACAAGTCCATCCAAGAATTTAATGGTTCAGCCATGATATTACGAACAAAAATTATAAATGAGGGTAAAGGACAAACAAAGATTGACACAGGATGCGTGTTGGAAAACTGAATTTCATACATTTTAAAGCAAGCCTGACTTCAGAAAATTATATAATTCCCTTGAAACATGAAAATAAACAGAGGCATTCTTCAGAATTTACCTGTTGCACAAAGAAGACAGCCTCCTAAGGAGTACCAGGCGTTTGTTGAGTTGCGCTTGAAGAAATAATATATATGAATTGGATTAAATGCCCGCAAAACTCGAGTATCATACTTGATGAGGTTGTACATGCCAATGGCACCAAGAGAACAAAACCATATAAACAACGCAGGACCTATTACAATTCCCACTTTACTGGTTCCATACCTCTGGGCGCAGAATAGTATTATAAGAAATGAAACTGAGATCACCACCACGTGATCTGCAATCCAGAAAGCTAAAACCTTTCAATAATCAGCTAGAGTACATCGTTCAACTGAATGTATGGCCATTAGACAACTAATGGCACAAAATATATGAACAAATCCTATTTCATTTAGGAAGCCAGATCTATATACATAAAGAAAGCATTCAGAAACTAGTGCCATTGGTTTTTGTACATTAGACATTACTATATTCGATTAGTATGTAAAGATGAGAAAAAAGTCTGCAAGAGTCTGATCAGATCAATTACGAGTATGAAGCATGGAGATCATGTAATTTACTATATCATATTAGGTTAAATTGCAACATTTGGAATTGATGTTTCTATGATCACCCCACCTTAAGGGGAGATTACAAGATATGGCCTTTACGTACCCATACCTCAATTGAATTGTTGAGAGCATGCAAATGATTACACCACAGATCCTAGATTTTCTAAGCTGACATCTCCTAGAATGTTTCTAAATACTCGGTACTAGTTACATTACGGTGAATCTAAATACACGGATCCTCCACTTTTAATCAACAGTCAAAGGTAATATTCAAAGTCAAACTACAATGGATAATATAATTAGATCGTTGGATTTTCTTAACTCAACTCAAAAATCAAAATCAAAATCAAAATCAAAATCATTGTGAGACTCAAATTGTTGGTGTAGCAGCATTTCATGACCAGTGGATTAATCTTTTACTTAACAAAGCAACAGTTTGGACTGATGTTGATATCATAATAGCTTTTAAGCATCTGAAAAACAAGGAAAGTATTTTATCCATTAACGTATTCTGGCAAATGTAACTAGTAGACAAATATAAATCACCTTGCTTGATCCCAGACACTCCAATCTTTAAGCCATCAACAGCGGATATCACTGCACAGATTGTCATAAACTACTTCACGAGGTTTTCTTAATGCACTAGAGCGCTTTCTGTCTTTGACTACTAAATCACTAATTTATCCAGGAACAAATGGATCTAAAAAAGAATCTGGTAAAAAGCACCTGACATAGCAGGTGTAACAACACCATCAGCTATCACCATAGAAGTACCAGCAAGAACCAACATCAGGAGAAGCTTTTTCAAAGCCAGGGAGGCTTCAAGTCTTTCCTTTATCTTCAGTGACCTATCCAGCTCAGTTGATGGCACCTCTAGTCTAAAGATTGATATACGAGCATCTGATGGAAGTTGGTTGGGTAAAAGACTAACTTTAGCATGCCTACAAATCAATGAGTAAAGTGCAAATGTACCACCTGCAACAATAGGTCAATCAACTAGTTTGATTCATTTATAGGTTATGCATTAACAAGAGTATGGTAATTGTGTGTTGTGAGTGATGTAAAAGAACATTCTCAAGGTGATGTACCTTCACCGACATCATTAGCCCAAAGAACAATAAGGGCATACTTGATCAAAGGAATCAGAATTAAGGTGCACAAAACCAGGGACAATGCACCAAGAACATCTTATAGATTATGCATTAACAAGCGTATGGTAATTGTGGGTTGTGAGTGGTGTAAAAGAACATTCTCAAGGTGATGTACCTTCACCATCATCATTAGCCCAAAGAACAATAAGGGCATACTTGATCAAAGGAATCAGAATTAAGGTGTACAAAACCAGGGACAATGCACCAAGAACATCTTCCTTTCCATTGGCTGGTGCTTTGCTAAACATCACACTGAAGGTGTATAAAGGACTAGTTCCAACATCTCCAAAAACAACCCCAAGAGTCAGAAAGGCAAGTACTATTTTCCTAGCCAGAGTGACATTCTGCGAATACGATTTCAAAATCAACACACCAATTCTATGCCTATTGTAGGACATAAAGAAATCTATCAAAAGCTTAATTCACACGTTCTATTTCAGTAGAACAGTTTTCTAATAATGTCAAACATTTAACAGATTCATAAAAAAAAATTGAAACTAAAAATTCAAGGGCCTTGGTGCTTGTTATCTTAATAGTTAGAAATAGCTAATACACTAAAGTATTAGCCACATAGACCAAAGTGATTTACATTAGCAGGATATGCGAGACAAAACAACAAGATCATACTATAATCAAATGCAGCTGTCTTGGATTGCAGGGTTTCAGGCCTTCTAGCTCAAAGGAATTTTCCACCAGACCAACAATTATGATGCCTAATTATCATTCATCAATCCGTCACGTCAAAACAGAGGACGATGTTTTATTAATTTTTATGAGATTACTGTTCTATTTTTATGAGATTACTGTTCTGAAGCTTCAAATTACCAAAAGCGCGAAGCATTCATTGCATCACTTGGCATACCAAGATTTCAGTAAGTTCAAGAGGAATTAGGAAGCTTTGCAGAGCCTTGGGGTTGTTACAACTTACAGGTACATTTTGACATTTATAATAAATGGGAGAAGACACGAGTCAGGGGCGGAGCCACCTTTGGGCTAGGGTGGGCTCCAACCCCATCTTTTTTAAAAAAAAAAAAATTAGTACTCTTAAATTTTTTTCAGCTCGTATTAAAAATAGAACAAATTTTTTACCAGTTTCATTTTTTATATTTTTTAGTCTCATGTTTAAAAATTAAAAATAAAACAACTCCCACAAATCATAATTCATACTGCGTATTGGTTGGTTTATTGTCGTATGGTATGAAATTATGCAATTTCGAGATAAAAATTCAACGACTCTAAAATTATGTTGAATATTTAGTTGTGATTATTCGAGTTGCAATAATATTGTCTTATGATATAAATGAATTTTGGAGTTTGAATTTTTACCCAGTGTTCTAAATGGCGGTCGAGGCGGCCGCCTAGGCACCGCCTAGGCGGTAGGCGGCCCTCGACCGCACCGCCTATGCTTGAGGCGGATGTTTTAGTCGGCCAAAGCTATACGGCGTTGGGGAGGCGGGTCGAGGCGGCGAGCAGGCGGGCGAGGCGGCCAAGGCGGGCAGTCAAGGCGGGCGAGGCGGCCAAGGCGAGCAGGCGGGCCCTAGCACACCAAACTTTTTTTTTTAACTTTTGGTTTCACTCTCAAGTCTCAACCACTAAGCCCACCACACAATATCTGCCGCCCGCCGCCCTCCGCCCGCATATGTAGATATAGTAGATGGTGCATATGTAGATGATTTGGAAGATTAGTTATGGCATATGTAGATGTAGTAGAGGGTGCATATGTAGATGATTTGGAAGATTAGTCATGTTTACTCTAGTACTTGTTCTACTGATGGATAATAGATTGAAGCTTTGAAATTTAAACTTAGTTTTTTGGTAAAAATAATTATATTACTTTGTTAGTATAATAGCATTAATATGATGATGAATTTTTATTAACTATTTTGTTAGTTTGCATGTATATATTTATTTGCTTTGTATGAAGCTTTTTTGTGCTTAAAAATTATTTAATTACACATCTTACATGAAAAATGATGACTATTTGTGATTATATTGTATAATTATATATGATTATCTATAAAAAAATTCAACCGCCTAGGCACCGCCTGGGCACCGCCTAGGCGGCCGAGGCGGTAGGCGGACACCGACCGCCCCGCCACCGCCTCCCGCCATTTACAACCTTGTTTTTACCCTAAAAATCTATTGTCGCATATTTTAGAATAATAATCAATTGGTTCAAACGTTTGATAATTATTGATGTGCAATTATTATTGGGCTTGTTTTGTGATTTTTTTATTTATCATAACCGAAAATTGAATAAGTATAAAATTTGAAAATTAATTCTTTGTTGTAAAATTTTGAGAATATTGAATTTTTCTAGTTAAGTAAATCAGGGGATGAAGAAAATAAAAACTGTCAAGTTATTTTTAAACCAAAAGAGTATATATCAACAAATAACGGGCAAATATCAATTACAGTATATGAGTGAACAAAATATCGATTTCAACCAAAATAACAGACCAAAATGAATTAAATTTAAATTTCGGTTCGGTGTTGAGATGCAATAATTGTCCCGACTAAGTAGAGTGATCGGACCATGATGCTTAGGCTGCTCTGCGATTTAAAATATTTGAATTACACAATTACCACCAGCTATAGCTTTTGGTAAAGCAGCAAGCGTTTGGTCCTACATTCGGTTTATTTGGAAGTTCGGTTTAAATTTTTTAAAATATAGGGTAGTTCGGTTCAGTTTACTTTTTAATATAAAACTTCGTTAACCTAACAAACTAAACTTTTATAAATAAAAATAATATTATTAAATTTTTTAATAAAGTTTATAAAGATATAAATATTATAATTTCTAATAAAATTTATTAGATAATAGTACTACACTTAAAAATATTTTTTTAATAAATAAAATTTAAAATTTATTTAACCCAATTTTTATATTATACTTTTTTTATTTAAAACATGATTATTTAAAAAAAAACTCTAAAATTTCAATTAATTGTGTTACTAATCGAAATAATCGATTTTTTTTATTTAGATTGTCAGGTTTTCGTAGGAAAGTTCGATCGGTTCGGTTTGTAGGAAAAAAGTTTGGTTAATTCAATTTTAACTGAACATATTACTGTCTAACATTGGATGGCGCCAGGCCTAGGTGCTTCGTCCTTACACCAGTGTAACAATCAGTTGAACAGTATGCACCATATACGGAGCAACACAATTCAATCGACATGGACCGAGTACAAAAACAGGATAAATGGCCGCGCAGAAATCTACTCCACAAATCAGCAGCAACGCTAAAGGTGGAGATTTTCAAATTCAGTAGCATAAGTTCAACCTCTAAAGAAATTAGAATAGAAAATACTTATAGAATTCAATCCACTTCAATAAATAATTTGCACTACGTTCCTCTTGTGCCAGTACTTTCGATCAATTTATTGAAATCAAACCAGATTATGAGAAGAATTGAAAGACCTATTCCACCCCTTTATCCCCATTTTTGGCTGAGTAGGAGAAATACAAGAGCTTCGAGGGCTCGACTTAAAAAACACGCATACCTCAAAAGTATTACTCTGAGCGCCACGAACTTCGAGTGCTTCTACGTCAAATGGATCAATCCTAGGCTCAGTACGTATCAACTTGTACTCGCCGCTGTCTTCGTCATCAGAATCCAGCTGCCGCGGAGAATCCTCAGCTCCTCCGCCGCCGCCTTCTTCCTCGCCGTCGTTAACAGTCTGCGACCACTCCTCGTCTTGAGACACCCACCGAGAATCAACTGAATCCAACGACGATAAATCACTCTTCCCCCTCGACGATCCCTCCGCCATCCAACAACGTGCGTGCACGGGAATTCCTAGACGAAATCATACATTGATTCGACAGCGTAAAATTCCTCGAGCCGGTGAGTGAATTTATACGCACGTGTCTAAGATTGAATGATTTGATTTGTAGATTATAACAAAGGCTTTCTATCCAATCTCAGATCTGATTGTTATTTATTTGGCGGCTACGCAACTATTATTGGTCCAATTTGTAACCGACCTAGTCTTTCCCTTCTCTTTCCATTTTTTATTGAGTAATTTAATTAGACAAAAATTCGTGTGAGACAATCTCACAGATCATATTTTGTGAGACAAATCTTTTATTTGGGTCATCTATAAAAAAATATTACTTTTTATTGTGAATATCGGTAGAGTTGACTCGTCTCACAGATAAAGATTCGTGACACCGTCTCACAAGACACCTACTCTTTTATGTAACATTGTAACGATTTATTTTTCATTACAACTTATAAACTTCTAAAACATCTTATAAATAATTAAAGCTCGATTTAATCTATGTTACACTTGATATAGCTCTTCACGTCATCTAACATGAGGCCTACATCACATTCAAAAGATTCAAGGGCTCTCATCTAGTCATGCTACACGGAATGTTGTCATGGTAAATACATATGTTGTATTTGAATTGATTGATTCGAAAGAATAGATTTCAAATTTATAGACATGTTTGGATGAATTAAATTCAAAGAAATTGTGGATTCACTGTATATCAAGTTTTATTTCCAGTAACAATTAAGATAGATTTCAAATACGCATTTGTTGGATGCCCGTTGAAATCAAATTTTAAAATCATTTATCAAATCAAAATTTTCCATCTAAATACAACTTTGTCGTACTCGTTCTTAAAAACTAGACTATTTTTCAAGGCAAAAACTTGTGTGAGACGGTCTCACGGGTCGTATTTGTAAGACGGATCTCTTATTTGGGTCACCCATACAAAAGTATTATTTTTTATGCTAAAAATATTACTTTTTATTGTGAATATGGGTAGGGTTGACCCGTCTCACGGATTAAGATCCGTGAGACGGTCTCACATGAGACTCACTCATTTCTCAATCGATAATGATACATCAATCTCTCTTCCTCTCACACACACACACACACATATATTATACGTCTTTTGTGAAACAGTCTCACTGAATTTATTTCTGAGATTGATCAACCATATCTATTTTTACAATAAAAATGAATACTTTTAATATAAAAATATTCTTTTTAATAAATAACTCAAATAGAATATCTGTTACACAAAATTGATCTATGAAATCATCTTACATTTGTTTTTTTATATATATAATGTAATTACAATATGATTTATCTAACATAAAAATTTAGAGTGAGTCTCATGTGAGACCGTCTCACAGATCATAATCTGTGAGACGGGTCGACCCTACCCATATTCACAATAAAAAATAATACTTTTAGAATAAAAAATAAGAGTGAGTCTCATATGAAACCGTCTCACGGATCATAATCCGTGAGACGGATCAACCCTATCCATATTCACAATAAAAAGTAATACTCTCAGCATAAAAAGTGATACTTTTTCATGGGTGACCCAATAAAAGATCTGTCTCACAAATAATACCCGTGAGACCGTCTCACACAAGTTTTTGCCAAAAAATAATATTTTTTCATGGATAACCCAAATAAGAGATCTGTCTCACAAATACGACTCATGAGACTGTCTCAACAAGTTTTTACCAAAAATTTAACCCCCTAATTATAATGAGCGTGGTGGACACAGATTGGCTCAGAATGTATGACACTGACTGATTATTGCCCCCAATCCCGTGTTTTTGTTGTTATCCATACTTTAGATATTATCTTTTAACCATTAAATTGTATTATTTAAATTATTTTACTTTATTTATTTATTATTTGAATATGAATATTATTATTCTGATGATGTATGATCGTATAGGTGTACGTAGCCGGGCAAAAAAAAATTCAAAACGATAATATTTTAAATTTTATTTGAGTGTAGTTTTTTATGTTTTTGATTTCTAAATAAAAATTCTTGATAGATAATTCCAAATTAAATTCTAAACATAAAGCACGATGATCGGGATATATGCCCCTCGACTTGGAGTTTGATTTTATCCAAAAATGGGAAGCAAACAAATATTTCAATATTACAAACATAAAGCATAGTGTTCCTATTTATTTGAATAGTTTTTTATGTTATATTTCTTTAGGTTTTTTAAGTAGTAATTTGTATAGCTTATTTGATCTTTGAAAAAAAAAAGTAAAAATTGATATATTTACTGCAACTCGAGGTTCCTTGATGTTATAAAAATCAAATCACGTTTATAACAACATAGTAATTAGATATTTTCAAAATTTTATACCAAAATCGAAAATCCTTAAACGCGTAGTATAACAATCCACATGCCAAATTTTTGTCAACATTATATATTATCTGGCAATGTAAAAACCTGGATATGGGATAGCATGCCCCTCGACTTAGAATGCGAGCCATTTTCCGTTAAAAACTGTTTTATCAAAAAATAGGAAGCAATTAAATACTTCAATATAACAAACATAGATCATAGTGTTCTTATTGTTGGAGTATTGTTTTTTCGCACCTAACGAGCAACAAGTTTAAAAAATTTAGAGCGATTTACTTACAAGAGATTTTTTTATCTCAAATAAACAACAAATAAAGATTTAATCTTTAATATTCAAATCTTCAGCTTTAAACAGCAAGCTGTGAGCTCTGCTTCTCAAATGCCTTTAAGGTAATCTTGGATCTCTCCAAATGTGGATAAACAAACCACTGTTTATAAACAAGATTTATCTCTAGATCTTTTAAACGATTTTCAAGATCTTCAATTTGATTTTTGATTAATTTAATTTTCTTTTTTAAGATTTTCAAATAATTTACAGACGGCATAATATAATCAAATGGAGGATCATAAATATAATCGTATGACATAAACTTACATAAATTTTGATGAAATGATGAAACTCGAAACTGAAGAACTGGAGAAAACTTCGAAACTCTTATTCTCAGAAAGTAGTAGAGAATTTTGGTGTGTGGTTCACAAAGGATAATCACTCCTCTTATAGATACTAAAAGAAAACAGTACTTCCACTATCTATATTACTTAAACCAATATAATAAAGACACAGGCACCAGATAAGAGACACGTACACAAGATAAGATTACAAACTTTAATAATTTACAACAATAATGCAGGACTTTTAGTCGAGAAAGCTTGTGAATTCCAGCTCACACATCCACTGTCTCATGCATTCAATAATGCAAATATGTCGTCACCCTCATATGGGTCCTGAGCATCTTGATCGGTCATCTGTGTATCGTCTTCCATTTTTTCCTTTTCTTTTGAGGAGGTTGATTCTTGAGTGAATAAATTTGAATTTTCACCAAAAACTTCTGTAAACATAGAAGTAATGGTATCTTTGTCCAAATGTTGAAAAAGTTCTTTGAACAATGTGTTTGAGTTGGGGTGTCATGATTCAAATTCTTCATAGTTTCTCTGGCAACTCCCAGAGCTATTACTCCATGTCGATCATAAACTTTGCCTTCTGCAAAGAAGTCTTCTGTTCCCCACCATTTTATAAGAATTTTCCTAATTAATATAGTAGGGGCAAACTTGATTTCAAATTTTTCCTTGGCCAGGTCTTGCAGTCCATATTCCCATCGAATAATCCAGAGAACATTATAATTAATAGCAAATTGAATCATTGCGGTCATTCCGTCAAACTGTGGATTGGGTTGTTGGAACTTAATCCATATGTTTTAAACATTTTTTGGAAGGATTGAGGGTATTACCCCCCATGAGAAGAAAAAAGTTTTAAACCATGTGGGTATGAATTGATGAATATCATCTAATTGGAATTTTATCCACCAAGAGTGTTTTATTTGAGAATTCTCATATAATACAATAGTATCCCAAGCCATGATATAATCATGATAATTAAACATATTAGGCATTGCCTGAAAAGTGTTTAATTGTCTTGCTTGACTAAGGGGTAAACCCCAATTAGCAGCTGTGATTATCTTTTTTATTATCATTTTAGAAAATGCATAATCGCGATTGCGATCCATATGTTGAATTTCAACTGATTCAGTTTCTACTAAAATTGTTTCAAAATAGTCTCTGGTTTTTCTGCCCAATATGGGTTGTAAATCTTTAATCAAATAGCTTTGAGCTTTATGAATAGGTGATAGACCTTTAAGGTCTTTATCAACAGGACAGCAATGAAGACATCCTGATATTAAATAGGGATATTTTAAATCTTCTTTTGAACCATTTAATGCATATATTGCATTATGATAGTAATGAATTTCATAAGCAATATCATCATCTGCAAATTCTTTAATTGGATCAAATTTTTCTTCTTCTGTAGAAGCCATATTAGGCTGAGGAACATTGGCCCTTCTTTTAAAGGGTGGCTTATTCATTGGCTTTTTTCTGGTTGCTGGTCTCTTTAGAACCGTCTTCCAAGGTTGATCCCTGCAAAAATTCTCTGGTTAGAAAATCTGGTAAAGAATTAGATTTTCAAGAGATATGTTCAATATCAAAATCAAAACATGCTAATATAGCTTGCCATCTAGCAAATATTTGTTTAGATGCTATTACTTTAACATCTTTTAAAAGAATATCTTTAGCAGATTTGCAATCAACTCTTAATAAAAATTTCTTATTTAAAAGATCACTTTCAAATTTTGTAATACATTTAACAATTGAAAGAATTTCTTTCTTTATTGTAGAATAATTCTTTTGATTATTCGAAGTTCCAGAAGTATATCTCACAAGAATTTCTTTAGATGTATTATCTAATTTTTGTTTAAGTATTCCTCCATATCCAATATCAGAGGCGTCTGTTTCAACTATTTTGAATGCTTCAGGATTAGCAATAGATAAACAAGGGAGTTCTTTAACTCTTTCTTTTATTTTCTGTATTGCTAAAGTATGACTATCAGTCCATGGTTGAGGATTTTTCTTCAACCTTTGAAATAATAATTTACAATCTTGAGCGAGATTGTTAGACATGAATTGTATTGTGGCGATGATAACTAAAACCAGTAGATCAGCAGACCAGATCAAACGTCTAATTTATCAGTAGCTGCTGTTCTAGTTAAACTAAATCAGTAGAAGAGATAGTTATACAAAACCAGTAGAAGACGTTGCTTAACGTTACTTCTTTAATGTTACCGTTAAGGGTTCCATGTACTAGTATTAATTGCGGCATTAATTGTTATACTGAATCATTTAATGCACCTTACCCATTTTGGTATAAAACAGAACTGATTGTTCTACAGTCTTGTTGCAGGAACTTCTTTTGGCAATATAGCTGACTCTATCAGACTATCTGAAGACTATTCTGATTTATGGACGTTGAACTCAGTTGCTCTTATATAAGGGTAACAAACCTTACTCAAAAGCAGGTTACGAAAACAGATTTTCAAGGATCAAAGCTTTTACATCGAAATCACTCTTAAAGTTCAACAAAAAGAAAAGTAGCACACGCTTCATAGCAATTATCTGATCATTTGAAGATCATCTTGTGCTACTGATCATCACACTCTTCACTATCACTACACTATCTATACTTCATCAAGAAGAGTTTGTAATCTGAAAAGAGTCTTTTCAGAACCTTGTGTTACGCACATTTGTAAGTTGAGAAACTAAGAGTTTCAGTAGGCTGAAGTATAAGTCCTTCTGAAGTGGGTGTGTACAAGAGTTGTACTGTAATATCCAAAGTCTTTTAGTTATACCTTCTGGAAACAGAAGAAGGGGAGACGTAGAAGAGTTTATCTTCGAACTTCCATAAACAATTGCTGCCTACTGTTTTACTGTTTTTCTACTACTTCATCAGATTGTTTCCGCACATTTTCATTGTAATCAGGTGAAAGTACACGCACAAGATCAACTACTATTCTTAACAGGATTCTAGTACTTCATCAGAACGAAAAACGAGTAGAGTTTATTCACCCCCCCTCTAAACTCAACTTCGATCCTCAACAATTGGTATCAGAGCGGGTTATTCTTGTTTGTGAAAAACTAAAACAAATGGCACATTTCAGCAAGATCCCTATGTTCTCTAAGGAAGATTTTGATGACTGGAAGATAAGAATGCAAGCACATCTTGCAGCACAAGACGATGACATGTGGTATGTCATCACAGATGGTCCACTGAGAATCTTAAAGCCTAATACAGCTATTGCTGTCACTGACGGAGCACCACAGATGGTCGAAAAATCAAGAAGTGAATGGACCAGTGAAGATAAGAAAAAGGCCAATCTTGATAATGTGGCGAAAGATATATTGTATAAAACTCTAGACAAGAACACCTTCAGCAAGATAAAGATGTGTTCTACTGCAAAGGATATTTGGGAAAAGCTCATCCAGATATGCGAAGGGAATGAGCAAACAAAAGAAAACAAACTGTCTGTAGCTATGCAGAAGTTTGAAAATCTAAAAATGAAAGCTGGTGAAACTCTAAACGAGTTCGATGAAAGATTCAGTAGCCTGGTCAATGAGCTAGCTGCTCTGGGTAAAGAGCATAGCAACAGGGAAATAGCCCTCAAGGTGATGAGAGCATTACCTAGAGAATGAGATGTTAAAACAATGGCTATGAGAGTATCCAAAGACTTGAACAAATTGGAGCTGCACGATTTATTTGCAGATCTGAAAGCCTACGAGTTCGAATTGGAAGTGAGAAGTGGAGAAGAGCCTTCAAGCCTACCAACCAAGGCTCTTGCTGCTACTGCTACTGCTTTTACTGCTACTGCCTCTACCTCTTCTACTGCTGCTGCAGTTGTACCTCAGGCATTACCGACTGTGATCACTGACAATACTCTGGAGAAGACTGCTGAACAAATCAGTAGTGATGCTATGTCTCTGTTTGTAAAGAAATTCTCCAGGTTCATGAAGAAGAACCATCGAACTTATCATGGTCCCAATCGCAACTTCAAGAAAGACTCACCATCTGGTGATATGGGATGCTTTAACTGTGGAAAGATAGGTCATTTCATTGCAGATTGTCCTAAACCAAAGAAGGATGACCAAAAGAGAAAGGATCACAAAAGGAATGACAAAAAGTCCAGAAGAGATCGAAAAGCGATGATTGCAGAAGAAAGCAAATCCAAGTGGGCGGACTCTAGCTCTGAGTCATCTGACTCAGAAAGCCATTCCAGTGACAGTGATTCAGAAGAAGTAAAATGTCTCATGGCAGACACTGACTCAACCTCGACATCTGGAGAGGTATTTGATTTTGACTCCGACGAATTTACACGAACTGATCTGATTAATGCTTTACATGACATGGTAGAAGAGTATTCTAGACTTTCTCAATCATTCGAGGAAGTTAAGATCGAAAATCAAGACTTAAAGAATCAGAACAGTAAGTTAACTTGCGTGCAAGTAGACAGCTGTAATGATTTACAAGTTGAGATGAGTAAATTGATAACTGAGAATGAAAGAGCCAAAGCAGATTACCAGAAGGTGCTTTCTGAGAACCAGAAGTTGTCGCTACTGGTAAATGCTTGGAATAAGTCTTCTGTTTCATTGGAAAAGATGCAAGAATTACAAAAACGGTCTGGAGACAGGAGTGGTCTCGGATTTTGTAATGATGAAGGATCTTCTGAAACGAATACCAAGCCAAAACTGGATATGTGCAAAGGGAAATATATTCATTTTGTGAAATCCAGCATGGTACAGGAACCAGTAGTACCTACTGCTTCAGTTGAAAGGAATGTAAATCTAACGAACAGAAGAACGCACTATGGTCTGGGTTACGTTAAACCTAAGGAAAAAGTTGACCAGAGTTACAGATTCAGAAGAGAATTCAACTCTGGAAGACAACATCCTATGAAGGTTAAAAACTACCAGTACTACAACTCTAAGCCTGTTCAGAAGAGATACAGACTGGAAAACAGAAACAGAAGGGAAGAACACCATTTTGATATGCATACCGTTAGAAATAACAGATCTTCTGTTGCACACACTACTTTGGATATCCGAAGTACAAAGTCCCCAAGAGTTGTACAAATGTGGGTTCCCAAAGGACTGATAAGGCTTGGACCCAAATAGATTTGGGTACCAGTTACTAAAATTTGTGTTTGTAGGAACAGAAGAAGGAAGCAGAAATCAGTAACTCTACATGGTATCTGGATAGTGGATGTTCCAGACACATGACTGGACAGAAAAACCTACTCTCTGAGATAGTGAGTTGTACTGGACCAAAGATAACTTTTGGAGACAACTCAAAAGGTAGAACCATGGGTAAGGGTAAGATTATCCATGGTAACATCACTATAAATGACGTGTTACTAGTTGACAACCTCTGTTACAATCTTATCAGCATTAGTCAACTGTGTGATAATGGTTATTCTGTAGCTTTCCAGAAGCATTCATGCATAATTAGAGATTCTGCTGAAACTACTGTGTTAACCGGAAAGAGAGAAGGCAACACTTACAGAGTCTCCTGGAACTCAAATCATGTCAATACTCCTACATGCCTAGTTGCTTCTCTTAGTAATAAACATTGGCTATGGCACAAGAAATTGAATCATCTGAATTTCAAGTCAATCAATTATCTCAAAAAGCAGAATATGGTTGATGGATTACCTGACATTAATTTTGTTAAAAATCATGTTTGTTCTGCTTGTCAGCTTGGGAAACAGATAAGATCCAGCTTCAAGACCAAAGATAGCAAATCAACTTCAAGATGTCTGGAACTACTGCATATGGATCTATTTGGCCCAATTCCCATCATGAGCTTAGGGGGAATGAAGTATACTCTTGTTGTTATTGATGATTTTTCTAGATTTACTTGGATAATCTTTCTCGCAGGAAAAGATCAGACCAGTAGTCTCTTGATCAAGCTTCTGAAAAGGATTCAAAATGAAAAATCTACCACCATCATTAAAATCAGAAGTGATCGGGGCACTGAATTCACTAACAAGTATCTTGAGCTATATTTGAATGAACAGGGAATTCATCATGAATATTCAGCTGCCAGAACTCCTCAACAAAACGGAGTAGCTGAGAGGAGAAATAGAACTCTAAAAGAAGCAGCTAGAACAATGCTAGCAGATGCAGACATCTCTCAGCGCTTCTGGGCTGAAGCTATCAATACTGCTTGTTACACGCAAAACAGATCGATGGTCAACAAAAGACACAACCAGACTCCGTATGAAATATGGAAAGGGAAGAAGCCTAACGTATCTTACTTTCATGTATTTGGTTGCAAATGTTTTGTACTAAATAATGGCAAAAATCATTTGACTGCATTTGATTCTAAATCAGATGCTGGGATATTCCTTGGTTACACTGCTGTAAGCAGAGCTTTTAGAATCTTCAACAATAGAACTCTTAATGTTGAAGAATCGATTCATGTTGTCTTTGATGAAGACAGCAGTGCTGAAATCTCTAACATATCTGATTTAAGTAACAGGTTAGACAGGATTCATCTGGAAATTGACAGCGAAGATGATGTAGAAGCTAATACCAAGGATCTTCAAAATCCAGAACCAGACATTCCATTAGTGGAACCAGAAGTACAGACTTTGGATCTACCAATACCAGCAGAAGATGTTCTAGAGCCTACTACTGATTTTGTGGAAAACAATCTTAATGTATCAAATCAGGAATATGCTCAGTTAAATCCGTTTATCTGGAGAAAGTCCCATCCTCCATCATTGGTTATTGGTAATCCAGCAGCGCCTTTAAGAACCAGAAGGCAAATGTTTAATGAATATATGCATGCTGCTTTTATATCTCAGGATGAACCAAAGAAAATTGAAGAAGCTCTTCTGGATCCTAGTTGGATTGAAGCCATGCAAGAAGAGCTGAATCAATTCAAGCGTAATGATGTTTGGTTTCTAGTACCTAGATCATCTCACCAAGCTGTCATTGGAACTCGGTGGGTATTTAGAAACAAACTTAATGAAGAAGGCACAGTGGTCAGAAACAAAGCTAGATTGGTGGCTCAAGGCTTCAGACAAGAAGAAGGCATAGACTTTGATGAGACTTATGCACCAGTAGCAAGGCTCGAAGCAATCAGAATATTCTTAGCCTTTGCTGCTTTCAAAAATTTCAAAGTATATCAAATGGATGTGAAAAGTGCATTTCTCAATGGTCTTTTACAAGAAGAAGTTTACGTGGAACAACCTCCAGGTTTTATCGATCATTTCTCTCCTCATCATGTATTTAAATTACACAAAGCACTATATGGTCTAAAACAAGCACCTAGAGCTTGGTATGACACTCTATCACAGTTTCTTATTGATCATGATTTTACCATTGGAGCAGTAGATAAAACATTGTTTACTTTAGTCAAGAATAAGCATACTCTTTTAGTACAGATCTATGTTGATGATATCATTTTTGGGTCAACTAACCCCAAATTATGTGCAAAGTTTGGAAAATTGATGCAGGATAAATTTGAGATGAGTATGATGGGAGAATTAACATTCTTCCTAGGACTACAAATCAAGCAATCAGAAACTGGAATCTTTATAAATCAAGCCAAATATACCAAGGAGCTTCTGAAAAAATTTGGAATGGAAGCATGTTATGCTGCTTCTACTCCAATGAGCTCATCTATTAAGCTTGATAAAGATGAAAGTGGTATTCCAGTAGAGGTAACTCAGTATCGAGGTCTTATTGGTTCATTATTATATTTAACTGCCAGTAGACCAGATATCATGTTTGCTGTTTGCATTTGTGCTAGATTTCAATCTAACCCCAAACAATCTCATTATATTGCTGCTAAACGTATTTTGAAGTACTTAAAAGGAACTCAAAATGTTGGTTTATGGTATCCCAATGACTCATCGTTAAATCTTATTGGATATTCAGATGCTGATTATGCAGGGTGCAAACTAGATCGAAAAAGCACAAGTGGTTTTTGTCAATTTCTTGGTGATAGGCTGATATCCTGGTTTAGCAAGAAACAGACTTCCATAGCCACATCTACTGCAGAAGCAGAATATCTGGCTGCTGGAAGCTGCTGCTCTCAGATACTGTGGATTCAACAACAGTTGAGAGATTATGGGATTCAAGCCTCCGAATCACCTATATTCTGTGACAATACCAGTGCAATTGCAATCACTCAAAATCCAGTACTTCATTCCAGAACGAAGCACATAGACATCAGACATCATTTTATCAGAGATCACGTGCAGAAGAAGAACATTCGTCTGGAATATGTCTCTACTGATCAACAAACAGCAGATATCTTCACGAAACCCTTACCAGAGAATAAGTTTTCTTACTTTCGTAACTCTCTTGGTTTAATAGATTTAACTTAATTATTTTCTGATTATCTTGGTTAACTTTTATTATTCGCTTATTCATCGTACTGAACTTGAAGAAAAGCAGTAGAGTATAGTCAAGTGCTGAAAATGAAATTTTATTAGAAACCATTCCAGTACATTACATCATGCAAAAGTAAAAACAGTAGATCTTAAATGCTATTTATCCAGTAGCGTTATCTTTAGCTTTTGACTTCAGTAGTTCTCTGTAATTTGCTTAATAAGCACTTCAACACGAACAAGACTTTCTAAGCAAAGAAAGGCCTAGAAAGAATCTAACAAGCTTGGGTCTTGTTAGAACTAATCTATTTTTTAGATGCCTTACAGGGCATCAGAGGGGATTTCATCATCATCAATCCACCAGCACTCTCTAATTGCATCAGCATGCTTCTGGAAGAAATGGATGCAACATATCCATACTAATGAAAGCATCAAATCCGTCTGGTGGTGGATACTGGAAATCCAGGAGTGTATTTCAAGTATCATTACGTGAAGAATGACATCTTCAAACTCCTCTCTGAACAGCTTTGCTTCGACTCCTGAATCAAACCCTAACTCTTTCTTTACTTGAGTTTTCATTTTACATTCATCTGTTTAGCTTCGTTCAAGATGTGCAGGTATTTATAGAGGGAACAAAGACTCTTATGAATCGCAAGATTGCGACTGTTCAGTTTCAACGGCTCAGATTGAAAGATGGCCAAGCGTCACTTATTGCAATTATGACCACTTATTAATTGCAGTTACCGAGGGGGAACAGTCTCTCAATCAGATTGAGAGTTTGACGTCTTTTCAGAAAACAGATAGGATGTTTGTCTTTTCGATAAAACTTCGAGTCTGCTGTTTTTTTGTCAAAGTGCTGAAGTATTCTCAGCACCCTGAAACTTCCAGCAGACGTTATCATAAAATGACAAATCCCCTTCCGATTTTCAGTAACCAACTGGACAGCCCGCTCATTTTCAAAATTTTCAAATTATTTGAATATCTGACAGTTTCTGCAAAATTTTCGAACACTCAACCAAGAACATACTGACACGTGTCTTTATGTTTATCTGACGGCTGTATATATTCTTTTAGATTTAACATTTTTACCTTTACTGTTTCATATCTATCGCTATTCAACTACTGCTTTCTCTACTTTCACTAACTACTGCAAATTTGTCTGATCTCATCTGCATACAGGAATGGCTAACGCTTACACTCTTAACGCGTATCAAGTTAACTTTGCTTCGGTTCTCAACCTCAAGGATGAGAATCTCTTGAAAATGTTTCAGGATCTTGAGCAATCGGGACTCCGCAAATTCCTGGAAACACCAGCAGTCATCTACAAAAATGCCTTACTGGAATTTTATGCTAAAGCCACAGTGCATGAAGGCATGATTGTTTATACTCAAGGAGATGCTTCTATCTCCATTGATGCCGCTCATCTAGGAGCAGTCTTCCTCCTTCCACTTGCAGGTGTTTCTGAACTCTCTGACATTTCTAAGCTGGATATGTCTATTGCGCTTAGTTCTTTCTCAGCCTCTGGAGAAGAACTGTCTCCTTCCTGTCACAAGAAATTGCTAAAAATCGAGTATCAGATTCTGGCCGATATTGTGGCCAAAGCTATTTTGATCAAGGCTGGAACATTCGACAAGTTGACTAAGGAAAAGGTTCAAGTTATGACTGCCATCACCAAGGGGATTAAGGTGGATTGGAGTCATTTTATTTTCAGAATCATGAAAGACATGGTTGTCAGGCGAAGTTCTGGTTTCGCGGTTCAAATTAGCGTTTTGCTCAAGGATGCTGGCTTTGCATCCACCAGTGATCTAGATACGACTCCCATCACCATGATTGATGCAGCGAATGTGTTGGCTTTAAGGCCTAAGCCAACAGTGGCAGAATTTGTGGCGATGAAGAAGGAAATTGGGGACACTGCTTCTGAGGCTCCAAAACCTCAGAAGAAAATATCAAAGAAACGATTGATCATTTCGTTGGATTCAGATGACACAGCACCAGAAGAGTCTGCTGCTGGTGTTCAAACAGCAGTGCCAACCCCAGCTAAGAAGAAATCTCGCACAATTCTTAAGATTAAGAAGACAACAGCACTGTCTGAGATTGAGAAAGTACCTATTCGACAGGTCTTTCCAGAAGCGGTCCCATCTGCTAGGACCACTGCTTCTTCAACTGCACTTGCTACTACGTCCGTTTCAGCACCTCCTTCTGCTCCAGTTTTTAAGCCAACATCTGGAATTGTTTTTCGGGAACCAGCAAGCGGGTCTTCTGCTTTCCGACCAATCGTGCCTATGTCATCTTCTGACAAAGGCAAGGGAAAAATGGTGGAAGAACCACCTGTTATTAGTCACAAAACCACTGTGGCTACTGGCGTTGATCTTCATCTCGCAGAGATTGAGACCTCTGCTAATGATGACATGAATTTTTTTGATGAATGGCATCATGTGAGACTATTCCATTCCTTGAGTTACTTCAAGACAAAAGGAAATTTTGCCAAAATGATGAATGCAGAAAGGAAGGTTTTTCAGCTGGCCAAAACAGAAAATATCATCGAGGCCTTGCGAAGAAGGGATTTTGTCTTCGCTCAGCTGAAATGTCAGAAGTTAGAATCAGTTCTGCAAATTCTTCAATCCAATTTTGATCCTGCTGTTCCTACCGCTGTTCAGGATCAAAATGTTATTATGATTCTCTCTGACAGATTGAAGCAGATGAATGAGCAACTTCTTGCTCAAGAACAAGGCTTTGGAGAGCCCACTGTTTATCATGTCGGTCTTTTTCCAGTATTTCAACAGTCAGTTGAGGAAAGGACTACAGCCTCCCCAAAGGCTTCTGCTCTCAGTACTCCTGCATCTCCGACTCGACACATCCCGACATCATCACTGATGTCCGTGCATGAATTGGCTTCGGTTGAAGAAGTCATTGAATCTATTATACCTTCAGTCTCAACCACTCAAGAAGCAGCACCGGCTACTTCGTTGCCACTTTCTGACTTTCCTACTCCAGGGCAACAATTGGCAGATTCAGATGCTCCCTCTTTGCTACCGAATTTAGAGGTATTCTCTGCTGCTCATCAAGTCGAGATGACAGCTCTTCTGAATCAGCAGCTTGCTCCTTCTACTGAAGGTCCCTCAGTCTCACAGGATGTTTCCGTACCACCGGAAGAAGTGTTGGCCTCTGTCTTGGCCGTTTCTACTGCAGAATTTACTCATCTGGTTGCAGTTGCTCCTCCTTTTTCTGCAACTCCAGCAGAAAGCACAGCAGACCCTGCTCCTACTACTGCTTTGTTGGATGCTGCTCCAATTTCTACTGCGTTGAATGTCTCTGAAATCAAACAACGCATGGTTGCACGCACTCCCTCCCCGGAATTCGATGCATTCAATCTCGAACATCAAATTCTATGTCTGCAAAACGATCTCAACAACATCTCTGAGTTAGTGAAGCGTATGTCTTGTGAAAATCTTGCGGAATTCACTGGTGCTAAATCCTTCCGAGAAACAATGGGTAAACACCTCTATCTCACTAAGGAGACCACAGACAAGATGTATGCTGAAACTTCCATTTTCAGACAAGCTATATCGAGATCTTACGCCACCCTCATCAGTGATCAAAATAATATTCTTACTCGACTCACTGAGCATGATGATCACTTTCGATCTCTATCTACTTCTGTGGAACTTTTGGATGCCAAGATTGATTCTCAAAATCAATCTATCGCTACACTGGATAATCGCATTTCTTCTCAGACCCCGTATCTGGAAATACTAACCAATGGCATTCACAATATCTCAGGCCGATTGAATGACCTCTTTGCTCATGTGGTTGCCGCTGATGCCAAAAAGGGGGAAGATAGGGCAGATAGAGGAGATCAAGGAGGAAATCAAGTAGAATAAGGCAGATAGAGGAGATCAAGGAGGAAATCAAGAAGAAGATGAGGCTGAACCTACTGACAGAAGAGATCAAGAGCCTCCGTCTGAAGAAATTATTTTCAGGGATATTGGAATCAATTGATACTTTTAAATCCTTATTGACAATTATCATTCAGTTTATATGATTATCTGTTTTATTTAATAACTTTCTACTGATTAGGTTTTGGCATCACCACAAAGGGGGAAATTGTTAGACACGAATTGTATTGTGGCGATGATAACTAAAACCAGTAGATCAGCAGACCAGATCAAACGTCTAATTTATCAGTAGCTGCTGTTCTAGTTAAACTAAATCAGTAGAAGAGATAGTTATACAAAACCAGTAGAAGACGTTGCCTAACGTTACTTCTTTAATGTTACCGTTAAGGGTTCCAAGTACTAGTATTAATTGCGGCATTAATTGCTATACCGAATCATTTAATGCACCTTACCCATTTTGGTATAAAACAGAACTGATTGTTCTACAGTCTTGTTGTAGGAACTTCTTTTGGCAATATAGCTGACTCTATCAGACTATCTGAAGACTATTCTGATTTATGGACGTTGAACTCAGTTGCTCTTATATAAGGGTAACAAACCTTACTCAAAAGCAGGTTACGAAAACAGATTTTCAAGGATCAAAGCTTTTACATCGAAATCACTCTTAAAGTTCAACAAAAAGAAAAGTAGCACACGCTTCATAGCAATTATCTGATCATTTGAAGATCATCTTGTGCTACTGATCATCACACTCTTCACTATCACTACACTATCTATACTTCATCAAGAAGAGTTTGTAATCTGAAAAGAGTCTTTTCAGAACCTTGTGTTACGCACATTTGTAAGTTGAGAAACTAAGAGTTTCAGTAGGCTGAAGTATAAGTCCTTCTGAAGTGGGTGTGTACAAGAGTTGTACTGTAATATCCAAAGTCTTTTAGTTATACCTTCTGGAAACAGAAGAAGGGGAGACGTAGAAGAGTTTATCTTCGAACTTCCATAAACAACTGCTGCCTACTGTTTTACTGTTTTTCTACTACTTCATCAGATTGTTTCCGCACATTTTCATTGTAATCAGGTGAAAGTACACGCACAAGATCAACTACTATTCTTAACAGGATTCTAGTACTTAATCAGAACGAAAAACGAGTAGAGTTTATTCACCCCCCCTCTAAACTCAACTTCGATCCTCAACAAAGATCTTTATAAAAATCTCCTATATAATTAAGACTTCCAAGAAATCTTTGTAATTGATTTAGATCAGTAATTTTATCAGGAAATTTATCAGCAAAAACAATTGCTCTTTCAATAGGAATTATTATTCCATTTTCAATATAATGTCCTAAGAATTTTATTTTAGTTTGGAAAAGTTTTACTTTTTTCTGATTTACTGCCAATCCAGCTTTCTTAGTAACTTGAATAAATATATTCAGATGTTTAAAATGATGATCAATATTATCGGAATATATAAGAACATCATCTATATAAACGATAATATAACCTATATATGAATTATAAATTTCATTCATTATATTTTGGAATTCCATTGGAGCATTTTTTAATCCAAATGGCATTACATTCCATTCGTAATGGTCAAATGAGACAGTAAAAGCTGTTTTATATTTATCTTCCTATTTTAGAAGAATCTGGTAGAATCTTGATTTCAAATCAAAAAAAGAGAATATTTTCTCAGAATTTATTTTCTCTTTAATATTTTTAAAAAGAACTTCATTTTTTAATGAAGTGACAAAATTTTCTTTATTATTTACTATTTTTTGTAAAATATTTATAGATTTTGAAACATGTATAGTGGTAAATGGGAAAAATAAATTATTTCCTTTAATATTGGTTTATAAACCCTTTTCATTAATTTTATTAATAGGAAACAACATTTGGAAAAATGGGGTTCCTAGAATCACAGGAGTAGAGATATTTTTAATGAGAATAAAAGTAGTATTTAAACAAACTTTAGAATTACATATTGCTACATCAGACAATTTGTAATTAACTATAAGAGGTTGTTTATTAACAGCTGTTATAAATTGAGTAGTCTTTTTATAATATTTAGAAGGAACAATTCCTTCACTGATGCAATTTACAACAGCTCCTGTATCCAGAAGTGCTTCAATAGTAATTTTAAATTTTTTATTAATAATTAATGTTACTTTTGGGTACCATTTTTGAGAAATGATTTGATCAATTTTATTAACCCATACCATTTGATTTATTTCATTATTATCTTTGGGTAAAATCTTTTCTTCTTCTTCATCATCAAAAGTAAAATCTTTTTCCCAAATATGATCATTAATACTAAGAGTATTTACTCTTTCTTTTAAATATTTTATTTCAGATTTTATTTGATCTATCTCTCCTTTTAATTCAGAGATAGTAGGCTCTCTTTCTTTTTGTTTTGCCTTTTCTAATATTTTATTATAAGAATATAATTCATGTTCTTGTACAGTATTTTGTACAAGTTTTGTAGGCTTGTGATTTGCCATGTTTAAATAATGTTCTATAGATTTTCTTTTTTCTATAGGATCTTTTATTTGATATATGAGATCTAAAATAAAAGTTTCTTCATTTTATATAACATTTATTTCTAAGCCCATAAAATTTATGAGACAAGTATCACAATCATAATCTGGATCACAGATTTTGTTTTCTGATATTTCAGAATCATTATCTGAACTATTATTAGAATATTCAGAGAATTCATTCTCAATAATATTGATATAAAAATCTTTTTGTTTTAAATTTTCTTCTTTAATAAGAAGAATATTTATCAATGATTATTTTAAATCATTGTTTATATTAAGATTATTAATCTTTTTCTTGACATAACACTTATTAGCCATATGTCCAATTTTTCCACATTTCCAGCATACTGGAACTTTAGTAGAATCATTTTTTATAGGTTTTTTAAATCTTTTCTTAGAATATTTTTAAGATTTTTCTTTATCTTTTAGATAATGTTTTTTCTTTTTAAAAGGAAATCTTTTTCTTTTCATATCTCTTTTAGGATATTGTATTGGTTGAAAGCCTATTTGCTCACAAAAATCACCAATAATATTTCGGTTTTCTTCTTTTTGCATATCAAGCTGTCTTTTTAACTTGATATCGTTACAAAGAGTTATACCTTCTGCAGATATTTCTGCAGATAAATCTACATAAGTAAGAATACTCCAATCTATAGAGTTTGTTGGAGATTTAGATTTTAATCTATTTTTAACTCTTTCAGCAAAAAGAACTGGAAGTCGAGAAAAATAAATTTTTCTTTCCAGAAATTTGCATTGCAATCATTTCTAGTTAAAACTTTTGTCATAAACACATCTTTATACCATCTGAATTCAGATAGTGTTAGACATCTTAAATTCATTAATTGTTCTTGAGATCTATCTAATTGAAGTTCATTTGCTCCAATAAAATTAGATAGGATAGTATAAATAAGTGTATTAACCGCATCAAACTCTTCTCTTCCATTTAAATAAATTATAGAAGAGTTAAGAATTTTATTCTTTGCATCTTTTGAAAGATAGAAATCCCACCAACCTTGAAGTTGGCCAGTAAAACCAGTAATAATTGCTTGAGCAATCTGCCTATTATTATTACCTTTTATTTTTGCGGCAGAAGAGTATATTAACATTTGTTTAATAACAGTTTTAATCTGATATTCAGACTTCCCATCTATATTACATTCAGTAATGGCTTCGCCATTAAACTGAACATAATCTTTCTTTTCTTCAATTTGAAGATCTATAGGTGTTGCGTTTTTATAAAAAGGTTTTACAATTGATACTTTATGCATTTTATTAATCTGCATTTCATCTTCAGAAGAACTTGAAGAATTTTCAAGTTGTTCATTTTTGGTAATTACCGAAATAGAACCTTTTTCTTTTATATTTATTTTTTGTAATCGGTCTATTAGACCTTCCATAAAATCTTCATCTTTTTTAGAGCTTAAAAGAAATTTTTCTTGCTTAAGATTAGGGGGAGGTTTTATCATCAAGGCTTTCGAACTTTCTCCTCTAGATATTTCTTGTTTAGGTTTAGAAAGAATTTCTTCTATTCTAGTGGTTTGATTTCTTATAGAATGTAAAGTGAGATTAGTAAAATTATTTTGCTGAATTATATGGTCAAAATTACCATGTCCTATTTCAGATTTTATGGGAGTAGCATATATCTCTTTATTTCCCTTTTTAATTTGTATTAAAGGGTTCAAAAGAAGATCTTGAAAATCGTTTAAAAGATCCAGAGATAAATCATGTTTATAAACAGTGGTTTGTTTATCCACATTTGGAGAGATCCAAGATTACCTTAAAGGCATTTGAGAAGCAGAGCTCACAGCTTGCTGCTTAAAGCTGAAGATTTGAAAATTAAGGATTAAAACTTTATTTGTTGTTTATTTGAGATTAAAAAATCTCTTGTAAGTAAATCGCTTCGTGTAAGTGGTTCTTCTTGTAAATCCCGAGGAACGGATCTTCCTCCATTTTCGATCGACAAATAAGGTTCAGGATCAGATAATGAATTTCTTGTATAGATCGCACTACAGATCTAAATGAAATTTGTGTCGAGATTGGATAACGCAGAATTTCGAAAATCCGACGACGGTACAGGGAGGGAAGTGGCCGAATTTTTTATTTTTTTTCCCAAAATTATGTAGTGGCCGATTTTTTTAGGAGAGAAAGGGAGACAAAATTTTGTGGGTAAAAATTATTTTATTTCATATAACCTTTAATGATTAATATTCATAGACTTTGATTCCTGATCACATCATGAATAACACTTCAATTAGGATTCATTATCCTAATCCGTTTAAGATTCTTTTTCATTAACTAATTAAAATTCTTGTATTATATACATAATGCAAAGTCAACTTTCCATAATACATGATACATACATACACACACTCTCTCTCTCTCTAATAAATCGATACATGTATAAATATATATATATATATACATGTATAAATATATAAGTAAAAATAAATAACTATTATTTAAATTTTTAATTAATTTTTAATTAATTAAACAATTATAGACCCCTCTAGAATATTTCAAAATCTTGCATTTATAGCAATCAACACTACTAACTTATTATTAATAATTGTGAACTCATTATAACACAATCAACGATTAGACAGCGCCAATGTATCGAGAGTACAAATTTCGTTCGTATCATGAAAATTTAAAATTTCGAAGATCAAAATTTCCAATGATTCATTTTCGGCCGTTTTTAGTTTGTAAACTTATTCATCAAAATAGGCAGTTCCGCTCTTCTCATTTAATTAGCTGTTAGGCTAACTTCCACATCTTTCACCATATGGAATTACCTTATAAACTCTTTTATAAACAATTTGTTTGATCTGCATCAAACAAAAATCATCAAATTCAAGGTTTGCATTTTACCATCTCAATGGGAGCACAGAATCCGATACTTATATGACCTTCAATAGTTCAGGGATACAGCTAGCTGTGGGTTCACAACTTCATGTGATTCATAATAACATTTATTCTTATTTGAGCTTATCCTAATTAACCATATTCTTTTCATAAACCTTTTATAAAAAAACGTCAGAACTCAAGTCTGATTGCACTCATAAGATCGTGGTAAGATAGTTTAGTAGCATCACATCATGATCCCTTAGATATCACTTTTAGTGTTTGTGAGAACTTTAAGTTATGGTTAGCGTACAGTACAGTCACTTCAACTCATTTATCTTGATTGAATATGCAATCATTGGTATATCGAGAATTGTAAATAAATTCGATAACGATGAGATATAAAATTGAGTAACAATAGTGACATGATATGTGCAACTTAGGAAACGTCTTTCCAAAATGCATATGTCTTACTCTGGTCAATGATTCCTTATACTATTAATTCATCAGATCACATTGGATATCTTCACCCATAGGCAAAGGTGAATCCAAGATTACAATACATTTACTGTTACTTATTTCTAAACTACACTCAACCTCATCATCTAATGATCCTCAGTGGAGTCGGTAAATGATTCAAAGTGCAGTGCTAGTACGTAGAGCCTCCATCTTATCCCGGGTCAAAGGACTAATGGTGTACAATCATAACCGCAGAATTTTCCACACGATAAATGATAATTACTTGGAAATTATGAGGGAGGGTTATTCAGTGCATCATCAAATTAGCACTCATCTATATGAATAGACATTTCCATGCCCTTACCAATGAATCATGACATTTACATCACTTATGTTAGTCTTGAGCTCAAGCGACATTTATCCTTATTTTAAGTGGTTGATTTGAATAAGAACATGTTTAGAATATACAATACACTTTCTGATGAGTTTCACGATCTTGTGTTGATAGGTAAACCTCATGGTATTTTTTGTATATTCAATGACGTTATCTATGCAACTTGTATATGTATACAGATAATATAAATGTCATGACTGGATAAAATCGTAAAAAATTATTAAAATAAATTTTATTTTTCACACAAGAGTCAATGAAACACAAACTGCAAGTTGAATCGCTGTGCACCTATTCTAACACTTATTTATATGAATAATGTTTTTTTTAGTCAATTTTATTTTTTGTTTATATGTTATATTTGATTTTTTTTTTTCAAGTGTCGTGTGTTTTTCCATAGTTTTTTTATGATTGTAATTTCTTAATAAAATTTATAATGACTAATTTTTGTTTTATTTATCTCCTTCTGTTAAAGTTGGCAAATCTTTTGAATAGAGGAGTAATTTTATCTAAGCGCATTTAATCTTTCTCAAAGCGACAAATACCACAAATCTTAGTTGGTATATTTACTGCATAAACTCGAGGCTTCATCAAAGTTATAAAAAAATCAAATCCTATATGTAACAACATAGTAGTTATATATTTTCAAAATTTTGTATCAAAATCGAAAATCCATAAACACATAGTACGACAATGCACACATTAATATCTTTATCCACATTATATCTAGTCTTCCCATGTAAAAACTTAGAAATAGAATGCACCTAGCATTAGAGTGAGTAGGTCTCTTGTGCGACGGTCTCACGAACCTTTATCTGTGAGACGTGTCAACTCTACCAATGTTCACAATAAAAAGTAATACTCTTAGCTTAAAAAATAATAATTTTCATGGATTATTCAAATAAAATATCTGTCTCACAAAATACGATTTGTGAGACCGTCTCACATAAATTTTCTTTTTAACTGTTTTATATATATAAAAAAAGAGAAAGCAAATAACATTACAAACATAAAACATATATGTTTTATGTTTGTATTCATAAACTTTTTCAACATTAACCCATTTCTGGATCAGAACATGACCTGGCAATAATACTATGTTGCCCCCTATTGACAATGACTATCGGATTAGTCACTCAGTATGGTCCAAGAAAACCCCATCTTTTCACTCTCTTTTAATTAATTATTAATTGGGTTCAAATTTTAATAATTGAATGAGAAAATTAGTATTTTTTTTTTAAAAAATTTTATCTCTGCTGTTTGTATATTTATTAACTAGCCACCGAGGCACACGCGTTGCGTGTGTCATGAATATATTGAGCTAATATATTAAACATTCATGAAATTATAACAGCATGACACCGAAACATTTTGTATGTGAATCATAGAAGGCAATGGACTCCAAAGCTTAAATAAATCTGCCAAACTCAATTTGTTACTTTACATGATATATGAGCCTAATATTTTAAACATTTATGATATAATAATACCATGACACTGTAATTTTTTGTATCATGAATATATATTTAAAATTAAAAATTGTACATTTAAAATATGTATTAGCAAATCAATGTCATAAAACTTACCAAAAACAGCTCAAATCCAAAGCTTGCAAGCCATATAAAAATCATAAAATTAAAATAAAAAGACAAAAAATTACACGAACCATACGCTAAACTCATGAAACTAAGTTTATAATATTCAAACATACGACTTTTTCAGAACATCTTCACAAATCTAAATAAACTGTTTATTATATTTGATAGCATCGGTACAAAATGGGCATCTAAAAAGGGTTAAGAACTTTGTTTGACTCCTGTGGTGAATAGATGGGATCAAAAAATGCAATCCTTGCAATCAACAGATATGCAACACCAGTCCATACAGACAGATAGACCAAAACAATATGACATCAACCAACCTCTAAGTTTTTTAATGGGCAAGGCTTTTGGAGATATGAGAAGGCCTTCAATGTTGTCACCACCTATCACTTTAATCCTGCCATCCCTGTTACTCCGATCAATCAGAAAGAAAAGATTCATTAAGAGGCACAAATGGATGAACACATGTTGAAAGATCATTATTTGGACTTGATGTTCTAATGACTACTCTGCTGAGTAGATATCAAATTTTCAACAAAATTCATCACCGTCCTCAGTAAACAAAATGTACATAAACTTATGTTTTTAAACCTTTTTGAAAAAAAATAATAATAATTGTTGTAATCATTTATGCCTGAGTTTGTTAAAATTTTAACAAAATCATCACCATCCTCATAAAACAAAATGTACACAAATCATCAAGAGACCACCTTTAGTTGTCCAATATACATAAAAACACATTTTGAATAATTTATTAATGAGAAGGCCACATTTGAATAATATATTATTGAGAAGGTTTCTTTTATTCGTACCTCTGCTTTTCAATATGCTGCACTCATTTACCCCATTATGTTTTCCCAACAGAATTTCAAGGCAGTCTTCGATGCTGCTATCAAAGTCGTGCTCCAGCCACCCAAGCAAAAGAAAAAGAAGAGTAAGGCTCAAAAGGCATGTTCTATATTGTGATCAGCCATTAGGCACAATAAGGACAATAACCCACCATTGTTTCTCCTGCATCAACTTCATTTGCTTTTCCCTCCTCAAAGTAGGAACCGTTGTCTGCCTTCGCTTGCTCCACGTTATAGCAATTCGTATAGATGGTCCGATAAATATAACAATTTTTGAGAATGAAGGATGTTATATATGAAGAGATTTTTGGACCGATTAAATATAACAATTCTTGAAACCATGTTTAGTCTACAGAAGAAATTGTAAATTTAAAATATGCATTAGCGAATCAATTTCATCAAAATTACCAAATACATGTCCCATCCAAATGGTTCAAGCCATAAAAAACCTATAAAATAAAAATAGAAATACAGAAATTTACACAAATTATACGTTAAACTCATGAAATCATGCTAAAATCATACTAAAATTTTTTTGAAATTTATTCGTAAAACTACCCTGAATCACATTCAAAAATTTGAAGCCAGTAAGAAACTGAAAAAATAACAATAAAAGGACAAAAAACCATATGTGACGCATAAAACTAATGCCCATGTAGTTTACATCCAAAAATTTAGGTGCCAAAGAACTGTAACATGTAAATATTTTTTTTAATTTGTATATTATCACGACGACCACCTTTACGTGCACACATGAGAGAAATAGAAAAGTAGTTGAATATGATACCAATTTAATCAGTTAACGAAATTTCAAATCAGTTATTAACCAAATCACTTAGATATACACCAACAAACTATCACTCTCCCTGAGATGGACATGATGAAGATTCATAATTGTGGCATTGAAGTTGAACATTGCAGCATCAATGCAAGCTCTCACTCTCACGCATGCGCCACGGAAATAAAATAAGCATCGATACACAAACCAAAAATTAAAAAAGACTTATGAATTAATGAACCGAAAAGGGAAACCAAAGCAGGAGTTATAAGTATAACCTTCACATTTATATGTCACTTGGCTATACAAACCAAATATTTTTTCGACCTATACGTTGTTTAGAATGTAACACGAAATTTTTTTTCACCAACATAAAAAGACAGACTATAATGATACAAACCATTATGCTTTATCATTTCATGGACAAAATTGCAAGAAGAATGAATCGAACATGTCACAGGAACTTACACAAAAGAAACCTCTTGGCAGATAGAGATTTCTTATCCTCTTGAAACCACCCAACGGATTTTTGAGCTTCTTGCACAATTTGTGAAATCTCTGCATATAATAAAATGTGAAGAAGATGAAAAGAATAAAAAAAAAACAAATATTGGTAAAAATTACAAATAAAGAGAGTTGATTTACTTACACTTTATCATTCTCTATTAGGTAGCAAGACGTCTTTGAAAACAACGTTTCTTGTGAATACACCAGATCGACGATGTAAATTACCGTCTTTTACCAAAAATTTTGTAGTATTTTGTGAGACTCCTCTTGAAAGTGCCACATATAGCTGACCATGGCTGAACACATGGTTACGCAAAAAAATGCCAATATTTTGGATTGTTTGACCTTGTGATTTGTTTATTGTCAAAGCAAAACTAAGCCTTATGGGAAACTGTCGACGTGTAAGCTCAAATGGTAATCCAGAGTTATCTTCACTTTTCAAGGGCATTCTATGTACAAAGAATCTGGTGCCCTTATGAGGACCTGTTATGATCTCGGTATCTATGAAATTTCTACCAAGACTGCGGCATATTAATCTTGTTCCATTGCATAGACCAAGTTCGGGCGCAACATTTCTCAAGAGCAATGATCGGACTTCCTACTTTCAATATGATTCTATGTGGTGGCAAACCACTTGGACTAAGGGAATTCAAAAACTCTTCTTGAAAAAGGTTGTGATTGTCGTCTTCTACACTATCCCAAGATGTATACTCTTTTTCCTCTCCAGGAAACTGGAGAATGAGCATCTGATTAATATTGTCGACATCAACATTTTTTGGTGCGATGATGGCTCTATGGACCATATAGTTTTCATCGTTAACATGATTTATCATATTAGGGAAAACAGCATCAATCAACATCTGAATTGATTGTTCACCTTCCCATGGTATGATCATTGAATCTGGTAATTTAATGAAATCATGATTCACAGTATGTTGCAATCCATCACCTATGCGCAAGAGAAATTGCGAGAACTCAATATCTTGAGCAGATCTCATATTCTGTTGAAGATGTACTATCTTTACGCAATGCCAAAATGGTGACCTTGAAATACTTGCAGCAATTTGTTCCGCCTTTGACCCTCGTTTAACAACTGGTAAAACTTGTCGGAAATCACCACCAAAAACCATTGTCTTCCCTCCAAATGCTATTTGATTTTCCATAATATCTTGGAAACTCTTACTGACGGATTCAAAAGCGTAGCGATTTGCCATTGGAGCCTCGTCCCATACTATAGCTGATGCACGCCTTATTAGTTCTGCAAGTTCGGTTTGTTTTTTTATTTTGCAAAGTGTTGATGCAGTTGGTCTAAGTGGAATCTGAAAACGTGAATGTGCAGTTCTTCCACCTTGCATTAATGTCGCAGCTATCCCAGATGTTGCTACCGCAATTATAATTTTACCCATTTTTCTTAGATGTGCCAACATCGTGCGGTATAAAAAAGTCTTACCTGTACCTCCAGGACCATCAATGAAGAAAAGTTTTGATTGGTTATGCATAATACTTTCTATGATGGTGTCAAATGCAATCTTTTGTTGAGCATTTAAGCGTTCAATAGATCTCAAATCATCATCAGAAATATGATAAGACAGTTCATCCTCAATTATTCTTGGTAGCGGTGTGTCTTCTAAAAACTCAGCACTTACCGATGGCAAATCAAAATCTTCAAGTTTTTTTTTGTAGTGATGCAACAACCTTCGTATCTCAAGCAATAACTTATTGATGATTAAGTTACTTGAAGAAATTTCTTTACCATAATCTTCACACATGTAAGGATGGAACTCATCCCAGAGTTCTCGAACTATTGTTGGTTGACAGAACACCAGTATTGATACAAATAACCTTCTCAATGAAGATGACATTCTAACAGAGCATGCTTCTTGAAGACATTGTTTTACATAATCATCCTGTTGGAGAAGCCCCCTCATTTGAGCAGACTCCTTAAATGTTGAATATGTTACCCCATTGACAGTCATCAGATTTTCAAAAGATGTTGGGCACCTAACATGATTTAAAAGGATACGAAGATAAAATCTCTCACCTTCAGATGACGACACAACATATACTCTTCCAACCACTTTATTGTTGCTTCTTCGTTGAATCCATTTTTTCCCAGATTTTATCCATGTGTAATATTGTGGAAATTCTCGATATAAATACTTTCCTGTCAAGTCAGGATCACAATTTATTTTGAAAAATTCTGTAAGCATAGTCTTCGAGTTGTCATCATCTGCAAGTATATCATTTACATGTTGTTGTGGGTCGAAATAAATCAAATGTTGGTTTGGTGCATGTATTTGTAACCTAATGACTGAAGGATACATCCTACTGAACTCAAATGAGAAAATTCGCCATAATGCTTCGGGCGCACAAATCCACCTTCCATCCACATATTGTTGGATTTCATCACAATTTTGCCTATTTCGTAACTCTAGTGCGACTCGGTCAGGACCTTTGTGGATGTATTTGTATATGTACTTGACACATTTAATCCCTCCACATACTTCAACATTTATATGGCAATCATATTTCAACAAAAGCCATGGATTGTACGGGACAACCCAACCATTATCAATGAAAACATTGTCATTGTTGGGAATTGATACTTGGACACCTCCACGTCTTCGATACAAAGGGTATGAATCATTTCCTCGAGATGTGTATTCTACAAATGGTTTTGGAAAGTTCTTTTTACATTTTCCACTTACCATGCATGGACAATTAGGATTGATTGGTCCACATGGACCATGTATCATATGATGGACAACTGCTCTGTGTAGATTGGGTTCTTCTGTTTGTGAAGGTATTTCAGCACGCACAATTGAGTCAAAGTGATCGGGAGTACACAACTTGTCATTATTTTCAAATATCACTAACATATGAACATGAGGAAGCCCTCTTTTTTGGTATTCAATGACGTATGAATAAGAGCAGACCTTACTTAAAACCCCTCTATCCACAATGTCTTTCTTAAATTCCTCAAATTTTGATCGAAATATTCTTGTAATCAAATCTGGACGGTCTTGAGGTGATTGTCCAGGAAGTAGTTGATATTTTATCTCATTCCAATTCGGATTGCATGTCATTGTAAGCATTAAATCTGGTTTTCCATATGTTTGTACCAAAGTCATGGCATCTTGATATCTTTGGTACATATCACGTGGGCTTCCACCGAAAGATGAAGGCAAAACAATTCTGGTACCAACATTTCCTGTATGATGTATTTGATAGAGATGTATAAGTTGTGAGTTGTAATGAGTTTCACAAAAAGTGCGTGTGGGAAGAATGTGATATTTCTGTTTGATGAATAGTTATCCAGATTGTCTTTGTTTGGTCAACATTAATGTCAAATTTTATGGTCAAAATTTTAATTTTAATTTTTTAATTTTTAATTTTGAAAAATGTGGTTATTATGTAAAAATATTTTTTTATGATAAAAAACTATATCATGTACATGGAAGTTTAACTTTATTAAATCGAGATTTAATTAAGGCTTCAGAATAATATGATTTTTATGATAAAAAACTATATCATGTAAGGTAACAATTTGAGGATGTCAAATGTATTTAAGCTTTATAATCCAGTGTATGTCATGAATATGTTCATTGAACAGAATATTTTGGTGTCATAATGTGGTAATATCATGAATCTCTAATATGTTAGGGTCATATATTCATGAGACATGCAATGTGTGTGCCTCGATGGCTAGTTGGTATTATGTTATTGAATATATTGATTATTTTGGAATTTTAGAATGATCTACAAATTTATCTTTTTGAGATATTGCACACTGGAGATGGGACTATGAAGAAGAATTCTCCTCTCCAAATCGGTAATTTATATTTCATTTTCTCATTCTCACTTTCTCAATATCAGCATTAATATTCGCATATTATCTCAATTCTATTTTTGAAATTTCAGTCCATGTACAAATGACACTCTTCTTAACTTTGCAGCATCTAAGTTTTAATCTTATATCTATTGTTTTTTTTATATATATATAAATTTATAATTTTGCATTATACTTTTTTCTCTGAGATGTATACTTATCATTTTATTGCTTAAATTTATGTTTTAATCATCCTATTTAGTTTTTCATATTTGCTCATAAAATTGCTCTCGACAGGCTTGATGAAATGTGAGAAAGAAGATTATTTAGAAGAAGATGTAAGCAAGTATTAGCAACAACGATGCACTATCCAAGGTATGAAATATATCAGAGATTCAGAGTCATTTTCAACAGTGTTTGTTTTCAATATGATGTATTTAATTATTAGCAACAACGATGCACTATCTAAGGGGCTGGTGTATATAATGTAATTGGTAGATATGTATAAGTTATCGTACCTGCATTGTTTTCACCTCCATGTAAACAATCTTGCAATCCTTGGTAAAGTTCTGAACGTATATCACGTTGATTTGAACGTATCCATCGTAGTCTTTGTGTTTCAATCTTTACGTAATTGTCGACTGCATATTGTTGAAGTAGACGGCCTCCTCTAAGTAGCAAAGATGGCGAATTCTCTCGTATCTGATTAAGAAGATCATTTACACTATATGAGTATAGTTGTAAAATTAAATTTAATATTATTTAATTAAGAAGTTAAAGCATAAAGTACAACGTTTGTTTCCACTAACCTGTAGCATATAAGCATAGTAATTTAAGCATGTTATTCGGGTGCCATCGTTATTTCGGGTATTTATATCCCAACCATATGTACCATATGGCAGAAGGAGGGGATATTGCAAAGGATCATAATAGCCAACTACATCTTGAATGCTGATAAGATTTCCACCGATCCCTTGTATAGTAATATCTCGACTGCTCAAAGTTTCTTGACATTCGTTGTCAACAATAACGGCTGCAACTTGATATGTTGTTGGTAAACTATATTGATGTTCATTAGGTTTTTGTTGCCTGATGATGAGTCTACAGTTAGGTATGTCTTGACATTTGCCAATCTGTCGAAACACGTGGACAAATGGATTGTGTTCGTCAAGAATGTTTTGTATCTTAAGCAACAATTCTCGCCTTAGTCCTGAATTTTCAAGAAGCCTGTTTATCATGATCTGTGTCTACAATCCACATCTGCATGTACCTTGGCCTACAATTTTCATTTGGTAGAAGACTTCCAATAGAGTGATATATTGATCCATGGGCACGAAATGTGTAAATTCCATGCGTACCAGTTGCTAAGGACTCATCTATGTTGACTCCCATCGATGTAAAAGAGAAAACATGATTGTATGCCCTTATGAACTGCCGAAAATGTCTGCCTTCCTCATTTTCAGCATCATACAACTCTTGCAATTCAATGGGAGAAGGGATTTGATCCAATTTTGTATTTCCGTTTCTACAGCAGAATTGTGTTGTTTCACCATGAAACAATTGAGCTTGGCAATGTATACAAATTCTTGGGTTAGACATTTGCCACTGATAATTTATCTCACTTTCTCCGAAATTTCTTGCTAGGTTACGATATCGACGTGGACGTGGATATCGTCGTATGTTACTAACGATATCGTTTTCAATGAAGTTATTTCCTGCAATATAAGAACTAAATTTTGTTAATGGAAATGTTTTGTTGTCATGAAGTTTTAATATCTTTAATATGTAATATATTAGTGTTATATATTTTTGACACAGCCAACGTGTGTGCCTCGTTGGGTATTCTTTATTGAAACTTTGAAATGCATATAAGCGATAATGAGAAAGTCATATAGATCATATTATTTGGTAAAAATATATATTATATTATAAAAATATGTTTTTAATAATTATAAAATTTTTTTGTAAATGACAATAATTGCTTTAAATAATTTATAAATCTTGGACGAAACTATTAAAATAAGACATTTAAAAAATGTACCATGTGTTTTAATTAAATTTTTCATGGTTATAAATATATGTCACTTGATGATTATTTTAACAATAAATTTTTAAAAATATATGTCAGAGTTAGCAATAATGTTGTTTTTAAAATCGATATCTCATATAGTTATAATTTGATTTTTGGTGTCTTAGATTATATGTAGATTAGATAACGCAAAGTAAAAGAAAAAAATGGTACATGTTATATTAGTGGTGTATTTGTATTTGTACATTACCTTGATGATTTAAATCAGGTAGACGTTGACATGTGCTCGTACTCCCTTGCTCAAAATTTGATGTCATTGTTTGATAAGGTAATGTTTGTATACGAAACGTTTGTCCACCTGTAGTTGCGTTGATACCTGGCATAGAAGTTTAATGTTAATTATTAATTAGTATATGTGAATTTAGTATCAAGTATTGGCTTGCATATTATTTAAATTATGTTCAAAATCGTTCAACTTCAAACAATGCAAATGAAATATATCACCTTGATTTGAAGAAGTTTCCATTGTTGTGTGTGTTGTGGTAGTCGTAACCAAATCGTTGTTGTTTGGAACTGTAAAATGGGTAAGAGCATTATATTCGTGTAGTTTAATAAATAAATTATACTCAGAATGAACAATATAAATGTACAAAAAAAGAATATGATGACTGATAAAAAGGAAGAAATTAATACCATTAAAATTTGTAGTAACATCTGACATTTGAAAGTTGGAATGTTCGGAATATGAAGCATCTGCACTTCTATTTATACGTCTTCGGTAGTTTGACCGACGTCGGGCAAGATTTGTTTGTCGTTGTTCTTCTGTCATTAATTGTCTGTGTGCTCGTCGTCGCGATGTGTTTAATTGACGCCTTTCATTTTCATTTCGATTGGTATGAGTAGCAGCCTGTGTAGAAGGAGAAGACATTGAAGTTAAATAGTTTTTAAACCTGTGACAATATTTATAAGGCAACTCTTATATATTTGTGTAGGCATGTTTAAGTTTGAATGATTCAGGAAATAAATTAACATAGTGGAAAAAAACATGTATAAACCATCTTACGTAGGGACTGAAAAACAATAACCATTGAGTTTAAGATGAAAGAAACTTACCTTCTTTGAAAGATTGAATTGGAATTCGTGAAGCCAAAGGTAAAAATTCAGAGGAAAGAAATTCTGATGTGAAAGGTATTCACCAACTGTTTCAGAGGAAAGAAAGTCATCAAGACTACTATAAACATGTCACATCCAAATCCTTCAAGCCATGAAAACCCATAAAATAAAAATAGAATGAGAAGTCGTG
Source organism: Primulina eburnea (assembly GCF_022965805.1). NCBI lineage: Eukaryota > Viridiplantae > Streptophyta > Magnoliopsida > Lamiales > Gesneriaceae > Primulina > Primulina eburnea. The sequence goes on from NC_133113.1 coordinate 3,679,658, forward strand.
AAAATATGGTAAAATTTTATTTTTAATTTAATGAAGTTTATTCGCAAAAGCACCCCGAGTCACATCCAACGAATTGAAGCCATAAAAAAATTGTAAAAACAACATTAAAAGGACAGAGAATTAAACGAATTATATGTTAAACTCCATGATCTGTAGACTTGTACACAAAATCAAACATAAAATTTTGAATGTATGATAGAACTAATACAATTAAAAAATGTATATTTTCTTACCTGGTATTGCAATGTAGGAGAATATTTTAATAAATGTAGGTTGAGACAATCGAGAGTTGAATCGAAACTAATATAAAAAAATTTAATAATATGTTGACCATTCTCCCTCACTTTCAGTTTTTTGGGTCTAATGTTCTAAAAGTTTTGTGATATACTCACATTGTATTCAATATAAAACTAAATAAAACAAATATTGCACATGATGTATTTAGTATTTTTTTTTTCAATCCAACCAATTATGTTAAAAATGTAAGGGAGAACAGGTGTTTGGTTCCATCTCACTATATTCCTTTGTTATTGTTATTTTAATTCGTTTTTTTTAAAATTTAGAAAATACAGATGAAGCCATCTTTCTAGATAGCATAATCAAGAAAATAAAACTGGTGATAGTGTAAGGCAACAAACACTTTTTCGTGCTGTATGTTTGAAAGGATAAGATAGTGATAACAATAGTACAAAGCCCACAACATTAAAGGGAGGGCACTTTAGAATTTACAACTGTAAGAATCATTTTCGTTCTTTTTGCCACCATCCAAACATACAATAATACACCACTGAATGAGGGGAAAACTTTTACAGGATTTAAAGTTCATCATCCACGCCTCCTAAATAAAACAAATATTGCACATGATGCATTTAGAATTTTTTTTTTCAATCCAACCAATTATGTTCAAAAAATAATGATTAAAAGTTGAGCTGAAGTAACATCTATATTTGAGGAAAAATGAAAATAGTTATTGGAGCTTGAAGTTGATCAAGTATTGCTTCTTTGTGTTTGAACTCGACTTTATTTACAAATAAGTTATTTAAACTTTATACAGTTGATTATTAAAGTATGTAATTGCAATAAAGTTAAGAGCAAATAAGTAATGCAATTCATAGTATAAAAAAGTAAAAATAATTTCTCGGGTTCTAGTACTCAAAGAATACTGAATCCTAAAATAACAAAGCTTGAGTTTGGGTAGGGAGATTGTTCGAGGCACTGAAGTTCAACTTAAATTGAAACAACCTCTTCGATTTTTTTAAGAGTATGAATTTGGAGTTAGAGGAGAACACATTTTCTGGCAGTACCAATTTCCTTTGCAAAAAAAAAAAAAACAACAGAACAACGAAGCAAACAAAAACAACAGAACAGAGAAGCAAACAAAAAATTTCGTTTGCAAAAAAAAAAACAACAGAACAACGAAGCAAACAAAAACAACAGAACAGAGAAGCAAACAAAAACAACATAACAGCGCTATTAAAATAAGATCAAACTGATTTCAGAAAGCAAATTGTAGAGGGAAAATACCAGCAAAGAGATCACAAAATTCGGAAAAGAAATACCTCTAGTGGCATTGGTCATATCCCGTACTCTCCCGAAGTGCCTCTGAAATCAAATCAAAACGCAGAAGTGATTGTTGAGTAAAAATTAATGCTTAAAACGTGAAGGGAAAACTCACAACCAGAAAGTTTAACTATCTGGAAGAGCAAATAAGTGAATTGTAGGAAATCAAGAAATCACAAATCACGCACAGAGAAGCCATCACAAACAAAATCAAACATGTATAGATGTTTTTTACCTGGAATATTTCCCTGGCGGATGAGCAACTCGATCGATGGTGTGTTCGATTGCGATTTATATTATTTCTAAACTACACTCAACCTCATCATCTAATGATCCTCAGTGGAGTCGGTAAATGATTCAAAGTGCAGTGCTAGTACGTAGAGCCTCCATCTTATCCCGGGTCAAAGGACTAACTGGTGTACAATCATAACCGCAGAATTTTCCACACGATAAATGATAATTACTTGGAAATTATGAGGGAGGGTTATTCAGTGCATCATCAAATTAGCACTCATCTATATGAATAGACATTTCCATGCCCTTACCAATGAAACATGACATTTACATCACTTATGTTAGTCTTGAGCTCAAGCGACATTTATCCTTATTTTAAGTGGTTGATTTGAATAAGAACATGTTTAGAATATACAATACACTTTCTGATGAGTTTCACGATCTTGTGTTGATAGGTAAACCTCATGGTATTTTTTGTATATTCAATGACGTTATCTATGCAACTTATATATGTATACAGATAATATAAATGTCATAACTGGATAAAATCGTAAAATATTATTAAAATAGATATTATTTTTTACACAAGAGTCAATGAAACACAAACTGCAAGTTGAATCGCTGTGCACCTATTCTAACACTTATTTATATGAATAATGTTTTTTTTAGTCAATTTTATTTTTTGTTTATATGTTATATTTGATTTTTTTTTCAAGTGTCGTGTGTTTTTCCATAGTTTTTTTATGATTGTAATTTCTTAATAAAATTTATAATGACTAATTTTTGTTTTATTTATCTCCTTCGGTTAAAGTTGGCAAATCTTTTGAATAGAGGAGTAATTTTATCTAAGCGCATTTAATCTTTCTCAAAGCGACAAATACCACAAATCTTAGTTGGTATATTTACTGCATAAACTCGAGGCTTCATCAAAGTTATAAAAAAAATAAATCCTATATGTAACAACAAAGTAGTTATATATTTTCAAAATTTTGTATCAAAATCGAAAATCCGTAAACGCATAGTACGACAATGCACACATTAATATCTTTATCCACATTATATCTAGTCTTCCCATGTAAAAACTTAGAAATAGAATGCACCTAGCATTAGAGTGAGTAGGTCTCTTGTGAGACGGTCTCACGAACCTTTATCTGTGAGACGTGTCAACTCTACCAATGTTCACAATAAAAAGTAATACTCTTAGCATAAAAAGTAATAATTTTCATGGATTACTTATAAAATATCTGTCTCACAAAATACGATTTGTGAGACCGTCTCACATAAATTTTCTTTTTAACTGTTTTATATATATATAAAAAGAGAAAGCAAATAACATTACAAACATAAAACTGTTGTGAAAAAGTAAAAATTTATGGTAAAAAGTAAAAATCTCAAACACTCAAAATTTACCAAACTACACACTTTATAATATTTTTCTCTCTACTCAATTGTGATTTTCTTCACAAATGAGATATCTATTTATAGAGTTTCATTACACATAATCCAAAAATAAAATATATCATTACCTACATCATCACACACAAATTTCTAACTTTACAACTCTTATTTTCAACATTCAAATATTCAACTATTACTTTTTCAATATTCAAATATATTATTTCAACACTCTCCCTTGTATAGATGATCATGATATGATGATGTCTTCATTACGTGTTTTGTACTGTCCTCGTTAAAAACCTTACTTGGAAAAACCCATTGGGATAAAAACCATAGTAAGGGAAAAAGAGTGCAGTCACGTAAACTCCCCCTGATGTTGACATGAACAATTCTTCACAAATTTCGTAGATTGCGCATCCCAATATTATATATGTGCTTTCTGAATATTGACGTAGGAAGTGCCTTTGTGAAGAGATCTGATGAGTTTTCACTTGATTGAATGTGACGAACATCAATACATTTATTCTTCTCTAGCTCCTTGGTGAATGCGAAGAACTTAGGAGGAATATGTTTAGTTCTGTCGCTTTTTATGCATCCCTCTTTCATTTGAGCAACACATGCAGCATTATCTTCATATAGTATCACAGGCTTCTCGTCGAATGATAATCCGCGTGAGATTTGGATATGTTGGGTCATTGATTTTAACCACACACATTCACGACTTGCTTCATGTAGTGCAATAATCTCGGCATGATTTGATGAAGTTGTTACAAGCGTTTGTTTCTGTGAACGCCAAGATATTGCAGTGCCTCCACGAGTAAATACATATCCAGTTTGGGAACGTGCCTTGTGTGGATCAGATAAGTATCCAGCATCAGCATAACCAATTATACTTGGATTAGCATCTTTTGAATACAAAAGTCCCAAGTCTGTCGTTCCTCGTAGATAACGGAATATATGTTTAATTCCGTTCCAGTGTCTCTTTGTTGGATATGAGCTAAATCTTGCCAACAGATTCACGACAAAAGATATATCAGGCCTTGTACAATTTGTAAGGTACATAAGGGCACCAATGGCACTTAGATATGGTACTTCTGGACCAAGAATATCTTCATCATCTTCACATGGACGGAATGGATCCTTTTCTATGTTTAATGATCTAACAACCATTGGAGTACTTAAAGGATTTGCTTTATCCATATTAAAACGTTTAAGGATCTTTTCTGTATAATTTGTCTGGTGAACAAACATTCCACATTCTTTTTGTTCAATTTGTAAACCCAGACAATACTTAGTTTTTCCAAGATCCTTCATTTCAAATTCTTCCTTCAAGTATGACACAACTTCTTGAATTTCCTTATTCATTCCAATGATGTTTAAATCATCAACATATACAGCAATAATTACGCATCCGGATGTTGTTTTCTTAATGAAAACACAAGGGCATATTGAATTATTTACATATCCTTTTTTCATCAAGTGATCACTTAGTCGATTATACCACATTCGACCTGATTGCTTTAACCCATATAATGATCTTTGTAATTTCACAGAATAACATTCCCTGGTTTTTGAACTTTGTGCTTCAGTCATCTTAAATCCTTCAGGGATTTTCATATATATATTACTATCAAGTGATCCATATAAGTAAGCTGTAACAACATCCATAAGACGCATTTCTAAATTTTCAGATACCGCCAAACTAATCAAATACCGAAACGTAATTGCATCCATCACAGGAGAATACGTTTCTTCATAATCAATTCCAGGCCTTTGAGAAAAACCTTGTGCAACAAGTCGAGCTTTATATCTTACTATTTCATTTTTCTCATTTCGCTTTCGAATAAAAACCCATTTGTATCCAACAGGTTTTACACCTTCAGGTGTAAGGACTATAGGTCCAAAAACATTACGTTTATTTAGCGAATCTAATTCAACCTGGATGTCATCTTTCCATTTTATCCAATCCTGCCGATTTTTACATTCACCAAAAGATTTTGGTTCATGATCTTCGTTATCATTTATGATGTCGATTGCCACATTATAAGAAAATATATCATCAATTTCATCTATATCTTTTCGGTTCCATATTTTTCCAGTATTAATGTAATTGATAGAGATTTCATGATTCTCGTCAGTTTGTGGTTCTGACAGAACATTTTCATCATCATGTGTTTCTTCAGGAACACCATTCTCTATTTTGTGATCATGTGTTTCTTCAGAAACATCATTCTTTATTTTGTGATCATCGTGTTTCTCTATGGATTTTCTTTTTCGAGGATTTTTATCCTTGGAACCGACTGGCCTTCCACGCTTCAGGCGTTTAATGACATCATGAGTATCTTCCATTTGTTTCTTTGGAATTTCAATTCGAGCAGGGGCATTTGCAGCATGTATATATGATTTAGTTACCCCTTTTGTGTCTGCAAATGCATCTGGTATTTGATTTGCTATTCTTTGCAAGTGTACAATTTGTTGTACATTTTTTTCACATTGTTTTGTTCTTGGATCCAGATGTAACAATGATGATACATACCATGTAATTTCTTTTTCAGTATGTTTCTGTTCTCCCCCTAACATTGAGAATATTTCCTAATTAAAATGACAATCAGCAAAACGTGCTGTGAACACGTCGCCTGTCTGAGGTTCAAGATATCGAATGATTGATGGACTATCATAACCGATATAAATTCTAATATTTCTTTGAAGTTCCATTTTCTTTCGTTGCGGTGGTGCAATAGGCACGTACACCATACATCCAAAAATTCTCAGATGAGAAATGTCTGGTTCTTTACCAAATGCAAGCTGTAATGGAGAGTATTTATGATATGCACTTGGTCTGATGCGAATTAATGAAGCAGCATGTAAAATTGCATGTCCCTATATAGAAATAGGGAGCTTTGTTTTCATAATCATTGGTCTAGCAATCATTTGCAGACGTTTAATCAATGATTCAGCCAATCCATTCTGTGTATGTACATGAGCAACAGGATGCTCAACAATGATTCCCATAGACATACAATAATCATTGAAAGTCTGGGAAGTAAATTCACCAGCATTATCCAGTCTAATTTTCTTGATTGTATAATCGGGAAATTGATTCCTCAATTTTATTATTTGAGCAAGTAATCTTGCAAATGCAACATTTCGAGTTGACAATAAACATGCATGTGACCATCTGCTGGAGGCATCAATCAATACCATAAAGTATCTGAATGGTCCACATGGTGGATGGATTGGTCCACAAATATCACCCTGAATACGTTCAAGAAACATTGGTGATTCAGTTTGGATTTTGACTGGTGATGGTCTTATAATAAGTTTTCCAAGAGAAAATGCTTTGCATTGAAACTTATTATTCTGAAAGATCTTATGGTCTTTCAGTAGATGACCATGTGTATTTTCTATAATTCTTCGCATCATTGTTGAACCAGGATGTCCCAATCGATCATGCCAATTGGTTAATATCGAAAAATTATCAACTACCATGTTTGATTCAATGGGACTTATATGTGTATAATGCAATCCAGTAGGGAGCATTGATAGTTTTTCAATCACATATTTCTTTCCTGATTTATATGTGATAAGGCACATATATTTCTCATTCCCTTCATTCATTGTTTGAGTATCATACCCATGAGAATATATATCATTAAAACTCAACAAATTTCTTTTCGATTGTGGTGAATATAAAGCATCATTGATCAAAAATTTTGTACCATTAGGTAACAAAAATTGTGCTTTACCACATCTTTTAATCAAGTCTACAGGACCTGATATTGTTTTCACCGTTGTTTTTGTTGGTTTTAGTTCCAAGAAATATCTTTTATCTCGGAGGATAGTGTGCGTTGTACCACTATCGGGTATGCAAACTTCAGCTTTGCTCATAGCATTTTCCATATTTGAACTTCAAAAAAATATGCAATGAAATAAAATTACTGAAAATACATATGTAAATATAACACATATCATAATTGTACAATAAAATATTATTACATGAATACATAAAAAATAAATTATTGTACATTTATATTCTACTATTAAATTGTTCATTTTCAGAGAAATCATTGAGAAAATCTGTAGCATCAAAATTGTTCATTTTTATCCCACCAACATGTTGATCATTTCCAGAGAAATCATTCATAAAATCATCAGCATCAAAATGAGTTGAATCACTCAAATGGTCACTGCGTTCAGTGAAGTTGGTCTCCTTTTCTTTCCCCTTTAATGATTCTTTATAAAGTTTACAAAGGTGCTCAGGGGCTCGACAAACTTTGGACCAATGTCCTGGAGTACCACATCTGTAACAAGAACTTTCATATCTTTTTGAGTGATTCTCATTAACACTTGTATTCTCATGATACCTTTTCTGTGGATGGTTTGGGACGCTCTTTTGAGATGAGTTATAAAAATAACTATCTCTATTATTTTCAAAACCACGGCCTCGACCACGACCACGGCCAATTCCACGTCCACATCCACGTCCACGACCTCGACCTCGACCTCGACCAAAATCTTGCCTATGAATTTGATTTTGGTTCCGAGGTTTAAATTCATTTTTACTTACAGCATTTACTTCGGGAAATGCTGTTGATCCAGTGGGTCGGAACTGATGATTTCTCATTAATAGCTCATTGTTCTTTTCCGCCACAAAAGACAGGCGATGAGTTCAGAATATCTCGCGAATCCACGTACTCTATATTGTTGCTGTAGAGTAATATTTGATGCATGAAACGTGGAAAATGTTTTTTCAAGCATCTCAGATTCTGTGACCTCATGTCCACAAAATTTTAATTGCGAGATTATTCTATACATCACCGAATTGTAATCACTAACTTTTTTAAAGTCTTGGAATCTCAATGTATTCCATTCATCCCGGGCGGTCGGAAGTATAACTTCCCTTATATGTTCAAATCTTTCTTTTAATCCCTTCCACAAAACCATGGGATTTTTTTCAGTCAGATATTCACATTTCAATCCATCGTCAAGATGTCGACGCAAAAATATCATGGCTCTTGCCTTTTCTTGTGACGTGCATATGCCATTTTCTTTAATGGTCTCGCTTAGACCCAATGACTCAAGATGCATTTCTACATCTAGAGTCCATGGCATATAATTCTTTCCCGTGATGTCGAGCGCAATAAATTCGAGCTTTGTTAAATTTGACATGGTGGTACTAAAAAAAATTACGATGCATTTTATTAGTTAATAAATATTGCAATACAAAGTAACGGATAAACAACAAGTACAAGTATTTGTAAAAATAAAGAAAACGCACGAGGAAGATATTCTCCGATAAATACAAGACTCGTGAGTATGATAACCAAAATAATTAAAAATATCCTTGAGAAAGCCATCTTCTTTTTTTTCGAAAAATTTGATGATGAATAATTTTTAGAGAAGAAGAGAAAGTTGGAGTGATTGAATGTGTTTGTAAGATCATATTTATAGGGCAAAAACTAGCCGTTTTTTACCATTTATGACCGTTGGTGTACAAAAAAATAAAGGTATGTATTTTTATAATTTTATGGTAATAATATGATATATATAATATTAGACATGTTTAAATAATTATGTATATCATATCATAATATTATAATGAGTGTCATAATTTATTTTGTTTAAAAACCTTATAGGCTTTTATACTTGTCGTATCCCTTACCGGGAGTGTGGGATGTCGTCTTAACATCCTCCCAGGATTTATAACAAGTTTATGAAAAATTTATTTTTATTATTTATAATAATAACATTATATTGTATATTAAATAAATACACAATAAATAAATAACAGTAAAATAAATATTATTATTTTTGTTACCTTTTTCTTCTGTTTGGAGCTTGGAAAAGTATGTAGGACTTTTAGAGCTTCGTGCTGATAACGTGTTGTGAAAAAGTAAAAATTTATGGTAAAAAGTAAAAATCTCAAACACTCAAAATTTACCAAACTACACACTTTATAATATTTTTCTCTCTACTCAATTGTGATTTTCTTCACAAATGAGATATCTATTTATAGAGTTTCATTACACATAATCCCAAAATAAAATACATCATTACCTACATCATCACACACAAATTTCTAACTTTACAACTCTTATTTTCAACATTCAAATATTCAACTATTACTTTTTCAATATTCAAATATATTATTTCAACAAAAACATATATGTTTGTGGTTTTATATTCATATAAACGTTTTCAACATTAACCCATTTCTGGATCAGAACATGACCTGGCAATAATACTATGTTGCCCCCTATTGACAATGACTATCGGATTAGTCACTCAGTATGGTCCAAGAAAACCCCATCTTTTCACTCTCTTTTAATTATTTATTAATTGGGTTTAAATTTTAATAATTGAATGAGAAAATTAGTATTTTTTTTTAAAAAAATTTATCTCTGCTGTTTGTATATTTATTAATGTCTCGGTGCATCTATGAATATTTTTTATTTTAAAAATATAGATGTAAATATATTATTGTTGTAGAACACTTATTTGAGAAAAGTAATAATTTTTATAAAAATAAAATATTGGGATCAAAACGGAGTTCAGAAGGGTGAATAAATTTTTTAAACTATTTTATTAGAAAACGAGTTATTCTAATAGTTTTTAGGCTATTAAAACAAATACTCTTGAAAGACTGGATTCACTTAACCACTAAAAATATATAATTATGGAAAAACCATATATTAGATTAATAAGTGTTCTTATTGAAGTAACCATTATGTAAGGATTATTTTGTCCGACAGATACGTAAATTCATGAGAATATCAGAATATGATGTAAAACAGTAAATTCGTGTTTTGTCAGAATTAAATGTTGTGCCAGATGTTACAACATCTCGGACAACATCTACACGCAACGGAAAATTAATAACACAAATTGAATTTAAATAAATAGATGGACAAGATTAAATATGCACAAGTATAAATACTTGTGCGGTGCCTCATGGCAAAAATTAATCACTAGAAAAATCAATTGTTCACACACACTTAACACTAGTGATTATGACAAAAATCAATTTATTCAACAAGTTGAGAAAACAAATGCTTTCTAAAACAAATAACCAGAATAAAACTAAAACAAGAAAGCAAAAACGTGTTGCTAAAAAGTAGATCCAAGAGAAACCATCTTCGGCCAACTTCTTCCCAGATGTTGTCCACAGATGTTCTCAACATTCACAGCAACACCCGGTATCTGCACTCTTCAAAACAGCACGTCCCTCGAAGGATTATTTCTCTGAATTTTTCACGGCGTGCACAAGTGCGTGTAAGTATGTATGATTGAGAGAGGAGAGCACCACGAAAATCACCTCACTTGAAAACTCTTCACGAAAACTCTCCACGAAAAACACTTTGTCTCCACGAAAATTCTACACACAAACTCTCTGAATTTTTCTCATGAAAATTCTTTCTTTTAAGCTCCCAAGGAAATCACCTCCACGAAAATCCTACACGTGAACTCCTCCACTAAAACTCTCTCTCTCTACAATCTTCTCTCTATTCACTCTCTATCATATCACGTTGATACCTCTTATGTATATCTTTCATCTCTCCTCAAGTTTATCTTCCATAAAGAAATCTATAAGATATGGTAAACAATAATTCTATTAGAAACAAATCAATAATTCCAAATCATGTAAATCACTATCATAAATATTATATCTAGAAGATATTTATCACAAAAATAATATCTAGAAAAGTAAAACAAAATATTCCACATGATATTATATCACAATAAAATCTTAACATAATTATCTAGAAAGGCAAAACCACAATTAAATATTATACTCAATCAAATCAACAAGGAAGATAATATTAGGGAAATTATTTAAGATAAGAAATTATATCAATTAAATAAAGAAAACATATTTCCCTTCACATTACTTTGTACTTATATAGATGATCTTATATTTAAAATATCATGTTATACTCCACTTCCTGGGGATAAAATTCATTAAAAAATAACTTTATCTCACCATATGTTGATGGTCTTTCTTACTTGGATGTTCAAGGAATGAGCCGACACAACTTCCAAGTACTCAACTTCATATTTATAACTTGGTTATTCCATTGAACCAGGGTCTAGAGATCTCCAATTCTCAATTAGGGATGACAACTTGCCCCACGGTTTTGGGACCCCGCGGGGAAAACCCGAAACGGGGACAAGGATCCCCGATTTTTTCGGGTTTGGGTTCAGGTTCGGGGATTTTTATAAATCCCCGATGTAATTCGGGGCGAGTATAGGATTATTATCCCCATCCTCGAAATCCCCGAACCCACCCCGAAAATAATATCAATAATAAAATAATAGTATTATTCATATTAATAATATAATAATCATATTATTTTTTAAAATATTAATAATCTTATTATTATTAATATTGATATTAATATTAATATCGCCTCTAATAATAATAGATAATAATAACTTTTAATTTGAGAAAATCTCCGAATTCGTCATCGTCTTGCCATATTAATATTTTTGAAACGGGGATGGGGACGGGAATGAGAAGTTGATCCCCGAAGTATTCCCCGAACCCGAAAAAGCGGGGATCAACTTCCCATCCCCGTCCCCATCTCCGTTTCAAAATTAGGGATTCCCCGAACCCGAAAAAGCGGGGATCGGGGCGGGTATAGGGGTGGGGATGTAATTCGGGGATGTGGATGGTAATGGCAAATCCGCCCTCGCCCGGCCCATTGTCATCCCGATTCTCAATGTTGGATTACTGGTATAAATATTTTTATTTTTTGGTTTTAGGCTCATTCCTCTTAACAACTGGTACATTTGATCTCGATTTATTTATTTATTAAACGGATCCGCTAAGTTTTTCTTTGATTTCAATATTCAACAAAAATAACTTCTTTGAGATCAACTGTCTTATGATATTATGTCTCCAAAAAATATGTCAAGACTTACCATTGTACATAATCATTTTGGTACACAAACTATTGATAAATTGATACATGAGCAATTGTAAATGACTTAATTGGTATATGAACTATTTATAAATTGGCCAATTGGTATAGTAATTATTGTAAATGGCTTAATTGGTACATGATCAAGCTAAAATGTTAATTTTATCCTTAACCTAAATTATTTTTAAGAGCAATTACCATTAATAAATTCAATTAAGTACACACATTTATTTGCAAGTTTATGTAACGTATTATTTCATTTTTTTTAAAAAAAAATTATATTATGATAAATAATTATCAAATCAATAAACAATTAATTTTTTTATTGAAAAATTTCTTCTATCCGCAAATACTTTTTTCTCATGTATTAACTTTTTAGAAGTCGTTTACTGTTATATTTTGATACATGCCAATGTTCATTAACTGCTAAGTACTATTATCTGAAAGAAGACAAAAAACAACTTGTTTTTATGTCGGCAATCGATATAACTATTTGCTTGATTAAGATCTGACCGTTGAAAGAGTTCATCTATATAAAAGCATGATTCCATATTGAAAAAGACTTAATGATCTAGCTGCATATAGCCGGTCTAGAAACAAATATTGACAATTAACAACTATTAAAATCAGCTCAAATTTCAAATATTTTTAAAGAATTTATTCATTATCTCTCTTAATCATTTATCTTCGAGCACAACAAATATATAATCATAATATCATAATATAGATAAATATTAAAATATTATTTATTATATACTTATAAATATTTTGAAAATATATTATATTTGAGTATATAATATAATTTATTAAAAACACACACACTCATGATGTCAAATTACTCGATTCATGATGTCAAATTACTCGATTTAAATGCACTTTAATACAAAACATCATAACAAAATTTATTATACCTAAAATTATATTTTATTTTAAAAATCGAATACTTGTAAAATATCAGACGAGGCACACTTTTTTTTTTTACAAAGTCAAATTGACACGACACTATATTTTATATTTAAAAAATAATTAAAAATAATAAATAATTGTGTAGGTGGAACAACTACCAAAGCCCAATCCAAATGTCGGAAGCCCAATCTCTCTAATCACAGAGATCCGACACGTGTCATTATCTAAACAGTCACGTGGACCAATAGGATCGCACCAAGAGATCGGACATGCCCCGATCCACCACCTGTTGCCTGTGCAATGATTTCTGCACACGTGGCTCCGTCCTCGCCACTCGACTTTCTTTTTAAGCTCTTCCACTGATATTCTAGTAATATCTAGAACTTTCCGGATCATGCACATAGAAACTGAAGAATCTGAATCATCAATCAATATTTGAGTCGAGTTTTCTTTTCGATTACCGGTGAGGTTTCCGGAAAGCTTCTGCTGTGGTGATTTATGATTTTGATTGATGCTCTGTAACTCTTTAAGGTGGTTTTTTTTTTTTTAATTCTATCTAGTTTTGTTTGATCGTTTGGAAACTGAAATCAGGAGGAAAATTGTTGGGATTTGGGAATAGAATTAGCAGAGGAATTGCCAGATTCTGGGTTCTGATGATGCGGAAGTCCGGTTGAAGTGAAGAGATCTGTGTTTTTACTGGTCGAAGTATGTCTCTCGACCAAAATTAGGAGATTAGGCGCATTCAGTGGTGAGAAGGAATAGAGATTACACATTTCACTGAACCTGAAGCTCGTAAATTTCATTCTTTTGTAGAAATTAGCAAGTGAATTTGTTAGATAAGGCAAAGGGTTCGGCTATCTTTCTCTGTTGACTTGTCTTGAAACGAGAGACAACTCATAATTTTGAAACAGAGTTAAAAAAAACTTGGTAATTATAGGAAAGCTAGTTAATTCAATTGGTTTGTGTAAAGAACATTTTATCTTATTTTCTTGACATGCCACGAAACACTGATGCATTGCTTTGATTGTGTGGTGAATTCTTCTGCATTTGGACTGCGTAATTAGCGTATGAGAGTAACTTCGAAGTTGGCTCCTTGTTCTCCTCAACTAGAGTATATTTTAAGTTTTCCATTCTCAGCATCATAGACATTGTCTTTGTTATTGAAGTTGTGATATTGTTGGTTAAAAACTTTATGGGTGGAGGGATTGTCTCTCGCATTTTACGGAAATATCTGCAAGTCTTGCGGCTAGAGTTATTTAGCAGCTTCATAGCGTTAAAACCTCACCTTCAGGCAACTCTGTGATACCAGGCATACATTTGTTTCTAGACACGACGAAAGCTGAGGCGAACAAAGAAGATATTCAACTATTGTGAAGACAAAACAAAATGTTGGGAAACCAAAGTGGCATATGTTCGTCTGACAGCAAGTCAAGTGGAGGAACTTCAGGTGTAACTTTTCACAGTACAAAGAATGGCTTCAAAAGCAATATAGATTCCGAGGGTAGCGAGTTTTCGGCGAGCAATAGCTTTTTCGGCAACAGGAGCACTCCTGTTTATAGCCATTCTCTTAGCTTTCCTCTCCGTGACCTAACTCACTCAGGGAATAGTCTCAATTTGTTTGAGAACACATCTTCTACTGATTTCCTATATGATGATTTACCTGAAATAGGTTGCTTCGACGACGCTGACAGGATATTTAGGTAAAGCCAACCAGTTTCTCATATGTGATTAGTTCAATCGCCATTCTTGGTTTATTACACTCACTCATAAACATGTGTTGTCTTCCAGAAGAAGTTATTCAACATTTGTTCTTGAGGCCAGCAAGGAGGATGAGCTTGGTTGGTTATCATCAGAATATGACAAAGGAGAGTCAGGAGAAGCGCTGCGGTCAGATTTCGGGTTTTCATGTCATGACACAAGCATCCGAGCAAATGTATCAGAAAATCAGGGCTCCTCTAAGAGCTATACTGAATTGAGTGAGGCAGGAATTTTGATGAAAGGTGTCTCTTGTACCCAGGAGAAATCTCATCCTTCTACATCTTTTGTGAATGGACTTGGCATATGTGATGGCAAATATTGTTTTATTCCTGAAGAGCAGGTCAGTTTATAGCTTTATCATTTACGCCCATACATCTTTTCTTTCCCGACTTGCCTATGCTAGAAAATTGAAATTTCAAATTACATATGGGGCTATTATTTTATGGAGAGGAGGATACTGGTAAGCCTAAATTTTCTTTATTATTGTCTATTAGAAAATTATTTTTAAACAACGGCTTCATGTATATTTATTAACTAAATTCCACAACCACGTAACAAGAGAAATAAACACTCTCTAAACTGAAATGTATAAATTAGTTATGCCCAATTTGGAACGAGAAGAAAAATATAAGATTACAGAAAAATCTTCTGTAGTGGGAATGAACAGTTTGTTCCGAATAAGTAGTGAAAGATGTGTTAATTAGGTTACTTTTTACAACATAAAAAAGGGTGATGATTCACCATGTTGGTCCTCTCATAAAGTATATGATTATTAGAACCACTGCTTATTAAAAATGTGCATGGACCTTACTTCTGACTAAATAGCTGTCTCTTGAGCTTGCAAACCATGTCTCCCCAAAATATCCTGGAGCATGCTGGATACACTCTTCTTTTAACATGTCAACATGTAAGAAGGTATCCTTGATATCTAGTTCAAATATGGATCACTCCTTATTCACAATGATAAGAGAATGACTTGAATCGAATCGAATCGAATTCATGTGGGCAACATGAGAAAATGACTCCAAATATTTTACAATGTCCATCTGCATGAACCCTTTCTCAACTAATTCGATTTTGTACGCATCAACTGTACCACGAGTCTTGTATTTGACAAAGAACGCCAACCAGCAATATCACTATGTACGTACATGTAGAAATAAATACAGGGCCACACTTCCCTTGGGATAGCAACACGTACTTCTTGTCATTCATAGCACTCTTCTATTCCTGAAGGTTGTTTCTCGATAGGAATTGCGGATAGAAAAGTAGACAAGGCAAGGACGAACTAACAAAAGTTTGGAGAAAGGCCGTGATAAGAAATAGGATTTAATAAAAGGCCAGTTGTGTTGGTGCGCTTCCCTCTGAAAATGGCATAGGAGTATCCAAATCAGAAGCAAGCTGCCGATGATCCAGATCTAGGTTCGAGAATTGGACATTGGTTAGGATCCCAGTACATCAAGTAAAATATTTATGTGCTAACAAATATCTAGCATATAAAGCCTATAATATAAGATAAATTTATTTAGTTTAATAATAGTACCTAACAATCATGAAATAAATCTTGCTTGAAGTTGCAATAATTTGCAAGTAAATGGCCAAGGAAAGAGACGCTGCACAGATGCAGAAAGTAACAAGTTTCTGTTAGTGAATGCACTCTATTAATGTGTCAAAGTTGAAAAGAGGCCTATTCTTGCTGAAAGTTTGTCCTCAAGTGTAGATCCTAAATTAGTTGTTTTTTGATTTTGTTTTTTGATGCCTGGCAGATGAATGAGTGCAAAAAGCAGCTGAAACACATGGAGGAAAAAAGAAAGGAACCTAACTTTGGAAACGGTAGCAACAGTTGCCTTGGCAATTTACCATATGAACTAAATCAGCTTTCTTCTGGGACCACTTCTCTTCAGGGGTTACCCATCTGAACATATGAGTCAGCGACTGCGAGCGACTGGACCCTGATTCCTTCTTTTATCTACAGCATAATAGCTCTCAATCATATTCAGATAACATTCCATTGTCAGATCGGGCTTCTGTGACTTTTAACGACTCAACATCCCTGGAGTCTTGGGTATCATCCCATCCATCCAATCAAATGCAATTCATGGGGAGTTCTTACGACCATCAATCTCTTTTGACTGCACTATCAGGGAATGATAATGGAGCGGACACACATACTTTTCAAAGTAATCTATCTTCTCAAAGTACAAGTTTGATGGAGCAGGCTTCCATACAGGATCCTGGACTGGTGGGAAACCAAGTCAAACTTTGTGGAGATACATTTGAGAATCCTGCTGATGCTGGAGGAGTCAGCTTGGTAATTCCAGTGGAACCAGGCTCTTCAAATATACAAGAGAGCTCAATGATCAATATGGGTGCCAATGATATCTCACTGGCAGCAGGCTAGTTTTTGCCAGCTTCAGCTTGTTATGGAATGGGTAACTGCCTCTTCTTCGACTCTTAAAACTAGCATTTGTAATCGATGTCTAGGGCTTTCATTTAAGTGCACAACTTATTATTCAAGGTGTTCTGTTGTACAAATCAGTTTATGTATATTTTTGTATGATGGAGTTGATGTTAAGGGAGAGTAAGGCAATCCTCGCTCGACTTCTAGTTATAAGGGCACAGAGCAGTGTTGACTGTTGAGAGGCCAACTGAATGAGATACTGAGGGATAAACTGCAAACAATGTTTTGAAAAGGCTATGTTAGGACTCAAAGCATCAATCCAGCGCCCTCAAAGCATTGAAACATTCAAAATTATATATTCCTTGTAGAAGAATTGTATATAAATTTATTATAATAATCATTTCTTGGGTACTAAATTTTCTTCATAAACTAGGAATGCTAGTCCTGTTGCTAGTTGTTTTGTTACATGATCAACTGTCTTGAAACTTATTGCGGTTGAAATTCTTGGCCAGTTGGATTTGAGTACAAAGCTGTGCATACGGGATGGTTTATACCGTTTGGCTCAAAGTGCGGAACAAAGGCTCCACCATGCAAACTCACTTGGTAATTCTAGTGGTGTATCATTCATGGCTGAAGAAACAAACAAGTACATTTTATCATATCTTTTATTCTGTCAAGAGTGCAAAGCCTAATACCATTTTACATGTCTTCTCAATTTCTGTTGTCATTGGTATTCTTTTGATCCCTTGTAGCTGCACGGGTCTCATAAATATGGAAACAGGCACAAATTCTATAGATCGATCAATAGCACAGTTGTTGTTTCACCGACCTTCAGATTCATCGGTGATATTCGCCCATGATGTGTAAACTTTCTAGTCATGTTGTAAGGTACAGTTTTAGTTTTGTGCTGTATATGATGATTCATGCCATGAGATGCATTGTATTTGATATTCATGTGATTAGCAGCTTCGCAACCCCCGCGAAACTGGTTGTGTGAAGAAGGCTACATTAGAAGAAGGTGGACTTTGATGTCTCAGATCATTATAGAGTATGTAATTAAAGTACAGTGTAGCAATGTATATTCTAACGTCTTTTTGGTCAGTTTTGTATGTTCATGTTCCCCTCCAAAAATCATAATTCCTGACAATTTTTAGCCAGATGTAATTATGATTCCAAGGGGAAAGTTAGTAGAATTTGGAGATAGTCGATGTAAATATCTTTAAGATGTTATATGCACGGGAACTCTTTTTCTCTAGATAAAAGAGATCCTGCTTCTGATAATAAAATCGTAAATTTCTAATAAAATTAAACAATATTTAATTATTTTCCCATTTCTCAAATTCCTTACCATGTAATTTCCTTTCTCGCATTCATAGATCGAAATGTAACATATACCCACCATCAAAATTTTCATGCCAAAAGAGCACTGGCAGAAATACTTTGTATAGCCGCAATTAAGCCACATTTGCAACAAGAAATCGTCACCTTACTGTCCGCCCTTAAAGATATCGAACATGAGTGATCACTCTTACGATTGGACGCTTCGGGCAGTCGCACTTCTTCCTGATAACTCGCAGCCTCGCACCTCCTAGCAGAAGTTGTGCCGTCCGGTGTTGCCATGAAAATTCCAGCAAAAGAAATTTATCCACTAATTTCAAAATGTATCACGAATTTTCTAAGTGAATCAAGTGAGTTTTCATTCCATAACTTACAGATTTACAAGCCTAGCAGACGGTGGAGTGAATGTGAATGACAAAATTTGAATGAGATACATAACAGGTAATAACTACACAAAAAAATACTCATCAACCTGTACTCATCATTCTTCAAACACTCGTGCCCCAAACGTTTTCATCATGTGTTGCTCTTCACTTCGATCCTTTTTAAACCGCGCTACATGTTTATGATATTCTTCCAGTTCATTCTCCAATTTTTCAATGAACTCACTTGTATGCTCCAAGGACTGCTCGTAACGATATTTTTCCAGAGCCTACGATTAGAATAAATAAATGTCATCAAATCATGTAAGGATGAACACAACCACGACCAGTCCGTGATAAACAAAGTGATCTCTAATTTTTGTCCTGATTTTTTTCCAACTGTTGCACCGCACCTAATCTTGACCAAGACAACATAGCCAAGTCTAGTCTAGCTCGGAGCATTCAGGTTCATGACTGGATTAAATTACTCAATTAACGTCAAATAAGCATCTGTTACAACATATAAATGCAACCCAAAAATTTTAAGCATAAGACAACCTAAATTTCAAGTTTGATCCATGTGTAAAATAATAATTAAACAACAAAGGAGAGAAGTGACTTGACAATAGGTTACATTCAAACACAAGATAAGAGCTGATTAGACGAGGTTCTAAAAAGCACGAAGTGTGAAGAAACGTAACGGTCAAGCTTCAAGCTTTACAATGAGAATAATGATAACAAATCGTTTTTAGTTTCAGCTTTCGTTTTAATTATATCATATCAATCAATATGTTAAATAACATAAACATACAAAATTCAAAAACAAATGCATAAATATCAGAAACTCTTGACTATCTCAGGTTTTATTTCGGTGTTTTTAGATTTTTTTTTTCCAAACAAAAATAATACTATCAAATACTTATTAATTGAAATTTAACTTTTATATAATTTTTTTACAAATTAACTTAAAATTCAAAGAAAAATTAAAAGTTAATTTAAAATTTTGTCTAAAAGCTCACGCTTTTTTGCACTCATCAACCTAAGGTTGCCACTTTTTTCTCGCTTCATGCTTCTTGCTTAATCCATGTTTTCATGCACACTCAAGAAGAGTTGATACCTTTGCTTTAGACAGAGTATCTGGGGGTGACATGACATCAGGTTGAACATAATTCTTCCCTCGATAAAATAATATTATATTATTTGGCTTTATGTCGATAACAATGCCTTTGCTCAACCTAGCAAGCTCCTCAGCGTATTGATGCACTTGTCCAGGCTTGCAAGGCTTGCACACAACTTTCACTGTCTCGTGCTTCTTCCAATGAAGATGCATATTAAGAACGACACCACCAAATACCCCTCGTCTCCCAAGCGGAACATAATTTTTCTTTTTCTCACCGGTACGCTTCAGATAAAACCTTTCTTCTTCAGTCAATATTTCGGGATCATAGGTTTCGGGCGGCGCTTTTGGCACCCCGTATTTCCTTAGTTTCTCAATCAACCATGCTTCCTTCCTTTTTGCCTGATATCTTATAGAATACATGAAATGAAATGAAATTGTACATAAAATATAGAAAATAAATTTGAAAGCCAAAAACATCTGGGGCAGTATGCAGACCTTTTCTAGCTTGTATCTCATTCTAACTTCGGGATTCGGAGAATTCATTTTCTTCTTTGCTTTCAACCTGTAAAACCTAAGTTCATTCAGCTTTCGTTTTCTAGACAATTTGGCCTGTGTTGCTTTCAGCTTTGCTTTCTTTCGAGATCCTAATTCGCCACCTGGCTCACCAATGTCAAACCTGACAACATCTCCATCTGTTTTAAGCTCAAAAACTGAAGCATCGCTCATGATTCTAGCAATTTGCCACCTCGAAGAAAGATTTCGGTGATCAAACATGTAGGATCTTTTACCAAAGGAATCATTTGCTAACAAGTATCCACATGACAATTGTGGAAGAAATTTCCTCCACGGATAAATTTTCTGGCTTTCACAGATGAAATGACCCGAATATCGAATCAACAAAGTAGGTTCTTGTGAACATGAAGAACTTGAAGTGTTCAATGCAGGACGGAGTAATTGAAGGACAGACTCACTGCATAACATATAAAGTCCATTACCACTGAGCTCCCACAGTCAAAAAGCTTAACCAAGAACCCAAAAGGTTTCCTTTTGTCCGAAATTACTAAAGACTAATGAACCTTATCAGTTGGTTAATAAAAGAAACTGGAGAACAAAACTTATTTAGGTATCCAAGAAATTCTTCAAAATCAAATCAGAAAAAAACAACCTAATCTTATTCTAAATTCATTCCGATCCCCAAACCCATTTCCCTGATGTAACAACACCCTGCATTCTACAAAAAAACTTAAATATTTGAAAATAATAATGAGAATTTCATCAGATGCAGTTGATGTTTAAAAAACCTTGATTAAAAACACAAAGATTACCTTCTGATAGGTGGAATCAGGCGAATTTTGCTGAAGATGGTACATCTACGCATCGTTGGTTACGGATTTGTGCTAAGGCATCGCTTCACCAGCTCTTCCACCAAATCCCTCCACTCTATTATTATCTCAAAGAACTGGAATCGCCCAGAATGTCCAGGTTTTGTCGTGCCTTCACAATGTTTTTAATATTATTTAGTAATCAATATATATTTATATATATATATATATATATATATATATATTTCGATTAGGGATCAATATTTTGGGTAAGAAAAATTGCAGTGCGTGTTTTTATTTTAATGTTTTTAGAGAACATTTGAGAAACCTTTTAATTATTATTTTATTATAAAAAATTATATATTTTAAATTGAGTTATATTTTTTAGCAAACTTATTTTAATCAGTCAAATTAAAATTAGTTAAGTTCATTTGATTGATCCACTTGTCATTTAAAATAAGTGTGTTAAAGTTGGTAATTTAACAATCAGTCAAATATTCAGAGTGCCCCATCTTAAAAAAATGTGTTGCTATCACTATTTAATCAATGTTTGTTTTTTTTTGAGTTAAAACTAGATATCATTGTTTAATAACCATTTCAAATCGTACAATTTGATTTAAAAATAGAAAAAATTGAATTTTCAAAGATAAAAGTTGCATGTGTTCGTGTTAACAACATCAGAGTACAACATTAACTTTTGATACACACTATTACGGAACATTTTCCAAAGGCTATTAGAACAATACCCTCATGATCCCTACAAACCCATCCCCCACTGAAGTAGTCCTTAGAATCTTTGACAACAGCATCCACAATAATCTTTAAGAAGCCTGTCGGAGGTGGCAACCACTTTGGAGTGCTCAAAGCTGGACTGGTTGCTTAGCATTCTACCTGCTCTTGCTACAACGTCATCACACGAGTGAAGATTATTCTGAAATACAATTGTATTCTCTCCACCCAAGCTAAGTACTCCCGCAAAACACCACAAAACATTCAAAATCAGCAACTGAGCATCTCTCATACACCCAAATAACAAGGTCCACAAAAGAGCCCCTTTGGAAAGAACACAAGATGGTCCAAAGTGCTGATTTTTTCCATATCTGTCGAACCCCTCTTACAGCACCAAAAATTATCAGAGAGAGAGAGAAAAAATAATAATGCTTCAATAAACGATTCACAAGACATATATATAAGTGTGTGTGTGTGTGTGTGTGTGAAGAGAAAAAATTATCAATGCTTCAATAAAATATTCACAAGACAAAAGAAATTAAAAAGGCACCATTTGAGACTTGGGTGGTGTAGATTTGGAATCTTAACTGAAGACACAAAACCGCTCATATATTTTTATATATGTATGTGGGAAGTTGGGATTATTGTTGAAGCGTCCCTACTTCTAAATTCATTTAATTTATAATAGCTTTTTTTAAACCATGCATAAGCTAGCATAAATAATCAATAAATGAATTTCATAATATCCAAAACCACTCATGTAGAATAAGTAATAAAGCAATAAAAGTCTAAATTCAACTCAATAAATTATAGCATCTTAACAGTCTATAAATAAAAATGATAATCTATAAAATCATCAAAAATTTACAACATTTACGGAATTTCTATGTCCTCAAGTATGCAATGTGTCTCCCGGATTACTCGATAGTCCATACTTCACGACTCAACATCGTCATCACCTGCAACCATTCAAACCTAGTGAGTCTAATGACTCATCATGCTCAAACCTAATATAGCAAATACGTAGATATACACTCATATGCATAAAAATTATTTTTACTAAAAATAGATTTTTCCATGCAACCATGAAACTTTCAAAATATGCAATTTTTAAACCATGCTTAAATATGAACCTTTTCTCTTCAAAATAATCATTTTAGGTGAGTTCTATCCTCAAAAGTGACAACATTTATTCGATTGATCAATCTCTGAACCATAGTACTAGGCCGCCGGGTTCAACGTCCACTTCTTCGACGATCCCACCGGCTATCATAAAAATAATTTCAATGTTCACTTCTTTAATGGATTCATTATAATTGAGATTCTCGCCTCCGTTTTCGATGGTTCACTCCATTTTCAATGCAAGTTCATCGTTCCAGTTTTCAACAGATCTCTTATTACTTTTTTTGTCACAATCAATTCATATTCCTCAAAAATATTTTCCTTTACTTTATCATTTCATAAAACATTCATAACTTTCCATATTCTTTAAAAATTCCCAAAAAGATGCTTTATATAATTCATATACGTCGAGATTGCTAAAAATAGCATATTCATGCAAAATACTTTAAAACTTCTAAAAATAGCATATATCATGCATAAACTTTAAAACTTCTAAAAATATCATTTACGTTAAAACTTCTAAAAATAGCATATATCATGCATATACTTTAAAACTTCTAAAAATAAAATTTAACATGATTTGGAATTGTTTTAGGAAGTTTCAAACCATCCTCGACTTTCCTCGAACTGACCGATCACGATTCAACGTTATACTTACCCGAATGACCTTAAACCTTGACTCAAGGCGACGACTCGATTTTAAAACTACAAAAACACCCAAAAATATCTAGTAGCTTGCTGGAAATTCAATCTTAGGACCTACGTTTAAAAAATGACTCAATTCGCTATTTGGATGGCTCGTTTACCACCGTTTTCGCGTTTTTGTTAAACAAATGACCAAAATACCCTTCCGACTCGAACCAATCCAAGACCAGACATTTCTTAAGATCCTAAGACACCATTTAATCTGATGTAAGTCCCCAAATCCAAGCCAAAACAGAAAGTTCGATTAACCTTTTAACCTAGGCTCAATTCGTCCTTTTTTTGAAACGTTCGAACAATTTACAACCCCGAATAGACCACGACTCAAAACAATCCCAAACCAGGCCCTAGACCCCTTAATTAGACCCTTAAAGACCATGATCAGGCCCTTTTGGACACAGACCAGACATCCTAAGCTCTAAACCCCTCACCACAGCAGCCCACCGAATGGCTCTTTACATGCAGCCGAGGAACAAACGCTCCAGCTGTTGTGGCTGCCCTAGACTCGACTTTTGGCTCACACTAGACTTTCACCAGGACCCTAAGGCACGTCCCAAGCCCCTGGCCCAGCCCTTGAACCGACCCCTTAGCCCTAGGAAACCCCACGCACCAAAACATCACCACATGTGCATGTTTGTGGTGTCTCGGCTACAGCGCTCGACCGACCCAAACAAGCTCTGACCAAACCATCTCTAGACCATCCTATGATCCTTATCCTTGCCTCAAGACCACGGCTAGAGTCCCATCCAGCCCCCATGATTGTAGGAACACCAGAGCCGCACCTTTCCCCTTCACGGCCTGCACGCATTTTACGTGCAGGGTTGGACAGCCCCTTGCGGCTTTCCGTTGTAACTTTTATCCCTTCAAACCTCCTCTTAAATGTATAAACCAGCCCTTGAATACCTTGGTTTTCATCCCTCCTTCAACAATTCATAACATAAAAAAATCTTATGACAACATGAGATGCACATGTAGGACGTTGAAAACCATCATTATTTTAAACTTTACACACAAAATCATAATACATGCAATAATATGGATCGAATGGTGCATGAAACATGTTTCAAAACATGCCTTGTTCCCTTATTCTTACGATATACGAGCGACGGCGCGACGAGAGACGAATGAGACACGAATTTTCTTTCCTTCATCTCCTCTAAGTTTCGGCCCCTAGAGTCCTTATGTGTGTGTGTGCACGTGTGCTAAATGTGTGTGTGTGTGTGGCGTATGTTTTAGGGTGTGGGGTGGGTAGGTTGTATTTAAATAACTTATTAAGTTGTTAAGTGGGCTTAAGTTTACATAATGAGCCATAATTACTTAATTATATCATTGCTAATCTAGGCCGAATAAAGAATTAATTAAATACTTAATTTGTCCATTAAAATCCCAACAATATTTAAAATATTTGGTGCTACTCGTTTTTAATGTCGCACGCCCGAAACTACTCATTTTCTTTATAAAAGTTCGTTCCGATTAAATTTGTTCATTACTATAAATAGGTTGTCGCTTTCCTAATTTGGACTTACTAAATATAGCGTTTCTATTTATAACTTTCTAAAAATAGAGACTTTATCAAAATCATCCCAGGTTCTCTCGCCTTTGCCGTAACTCGCATGTTCGACTATAGAAAGTTCACATTCATAACATTCGATTAAATAATCATTAAACCATGCAAATACTTCTAGACCACTCATTTAGATAAATTTTCATGCACGCATGTGGTTAGTGTGTTCGGGCGTTACAGTTATAGACATAATTATACAACCTATGAAAACAAGTATATAACTGCTGGATTGAGTAGATGGAAAAATAGGTTTCAACTTTTGTTCTTCATTCATTCTCCCTCAGTAAAATTCCCTCTGTACATTCTCCTTGAATGAATAAATAAAATTGTGCTCTGAGTTTCAAGTTGATGTAGGTTATATTGGTTGAACCACTATAATTGCTTGAGTCTTGTAGTTTTAGATACTCAGATTGCTCTTGATATACTTATTCCTTGATCGATTGTTGTGTGCATACTCCAATGAAGCTTTCAAGGGAAACTTTTACTCTCGATAAAGATCAAACATCCGAGAAAACTAAAGAATCTCAAGAAAAATTTGTCAAGTAAGAAGGGGACGGGAATGATTGGTGATGAGGGGTCCGCCAGAGAAAAAAGATCACAATAATGAATAAGAAAAGAAAGAGTACGTCAAAATTCAGAACCAAATTGAAGTGCTTCCACTGCCACAAATAAGGCCACTTCAAAAGATATTGTCCTGACAGAAACAAGAAGGGTAAATCTAAATATGATGAGCCCTCAAATCAAGCCATGATATCTGATGGATATGAGAAAACTGAAAGTCTTGGCAATACCTAAAAATCAGAATGAATGTGAGTGGATTTTAGATTATGGATGTTCTTTTCATATGACACCCCACAAAAAATGGTTTGAAGGGCTTAAAGAAAATGACGGAGGAAAAGTAATCATGGAAAATAATTCAGAGTGCAAGGTTATGAGAATTCAAAAAACATCATATTGAAATGATGGACGGAACTAGCAGAGTTTTAACCGAAGTGCATTATGCTCTAGGACTAAAGAGAAATTTGATTTCCTTTGAAAGTGTTGGTGTAAAAAGATACACTTATAAAGTTGTAGTAAGAATACTGACAAAAGGTTATTGTCGGCAACCGAATAACAAATACGAAACCAACGATGAACAAACAAATGTCATTGATGAATTCAGTGTTGTTCACGAACTAGAGCAGGAATCCGTAAATTTGGCAACTCAAGTAACTAGTTGGGTGATCGATAGTGAAGCGGGAATAATGACTTATCCAGAGACGTGGGAAAGTGATATGTGAGCTTGACTACCTGGATGGCTCTACACTGATCCTGAAAGATGTCAGAAATGTGCCAGATATGCACTTGAGTCTGATATCGGTCGAAAGAATAGATGACAAAAGTTTATGCATATCCTTCCGAAATAGGGTATGTAAGTTTTTAAGAGGATTATTTATGGTGGCAAAGGGATTAAAAATGTCAAAGTTATATGTAGTTCAGAAAATCATTCTGAAGATGTGAATTACGCAGGGGAAGAAAACTCAACAGAGTTGTGGCATCGACGTCTTGATCATATAAGTGAAAAAAATCTTATACGTCTTGTGAATAAGCAAGTTTTGCCAGGTATAAAGCAGGTTCATATGAAACAATGCACGAACCGTGTAGGACCGAGTGCTCGTCGCTTTACCAAAAGCTATAGCTGATAATGGTGCAACTCAAATATTTTAAACCGCACATCAGCTCAAGCACTACGATTCGATATTGTGAGGCTCATTTATTCTAATGATAATTAATGATCAAACAATAATGGTTTGATTTAAAACTACATCGTAAAAATGTTTAAAAAATGCTTTAAAATGGACCTCAGGGCCTAGAAAAATTTCGGCATGACCTCCCCGTAAGTAGGACATCCCGAAAACTCAAGCAGCAGTTTATATCAAAATATACTCCAACTAGAGTCATTATAACAAAAACCGAAGTTAAACATCTATAGTCGCACTGGCCAGGACTAAGCAGAAATTAAAACTTACCAAATACTCACCAGATCATAAATATCACAGAATCGACTCAGGATATCACAAAAACAATCAAATACCACTATAGATACACGAGGCATCTCCCCGACAAATAAACTACAATAGAATACTGAAACAAACTCAAGACATACATATAGACTAACTAGGAGACTCCACTGAATAGCACCAAGCAATCCAACCTCAATCCCAAGCTCTACTAGCGGAACCTCGGCCTGATGCTGCAAAACGACTCGGGAGATATACCATGGTACCCAATAGCAACCACAACAGCCCTCCCAGAAAACAACTGAGGTTAAGATTCCGGTATGAAACAGTTCAACAATAATCATAAATCATGCATAATCATATAATAAAATGTAATGTACAATGCATGAAAGGCTCAACGAATAATCGGGATAACAGGAGCCAACAAACGGTACAATAACAAATGGAATAATGCTCGAGCAACAACACAGGGGAGCTACATCGTCATGCAGCTAAACTGCCCTGCCAAGTGAGCGAGGCATGCCAAGCTGTGCTGAATAACACCCTTGACTCGACCTCCATACAGCTGATACGATATAACATATTAACATGATGGCACAACAGAACGAACTAGATGACACAACCCCAGCGCTCACCTCAAAAGGTTGCACTAACCACGGGATTGTTCAATCACATCTCATGTGTACAGGCCTATCAGCCACACTATGATCCCGAGATAAACAACAATACCAGATAACAATGGATATCAACAACGGGCTAAAAAGAACGATATGGCTCAACATGAATGTCATAACATTATGTCCTATGCTAAATGCCAATAATATGTCACAATACTAAACATATATCACAACGAAGACATTTAACAACTTACAACAGTCAACAAATCATAAACACCATAAGTACAACACAGAATGATAATTAAACATAATTTATGTTTTACCGTTGTATGTTACCAAGCTGTAACATACCTATGCCAGCTCGACAATTCAATATCAAATTTACTTCAAGACTCTCGGCCTAAACAAAAAAACAATAAGACGATTATGAAAACTACATTCCATGCCAATGTCTGATTTGGCACAAAAGAGCATAAAATTCGTATCTCGCTCAATATTAACTCAAATCAATATCTGCCAATTGGAAATGAAAGATAACTCAAATATATAAATTTTTCTAGAAGAAACCATCTTCCAAAACTCGGTAGATTAATCCCAGAATTATCAAGAACATCCTACCACTCAACAAATTTTCGGACAGAAATCTCCTACTGAGCAATTTCTGAAAAACCAGCATAACTTGCACAATTCGTACTGGAATTTAGTGATTCTTATATCATTACGAAGAAAACACATAGCTTTACAACTTTCATTGGAATCATAAGTTCAGAATCCGACTGCATATATGCCATAATCCTGAAATACAGTATGTGTTATACATAGCACAATTTCAGAATTCGATTTTGGCACATTTTGGTAGAAAAACCATAACAAACCCATTTCTAATCAATAGCCCATTACTCTAGTGGCTATAAACAGCAAACATAAAGCACTACAAAGTTTGTTTAGGTTATTTCTACAAATTCAAACTACAAAAATCACAGCAACACAAAAACTCTCATCCAAAAACCGGAATAATTCGTGCAGAAACAGAGCACCAGAACAGCAGCTTTGATCTACCCGTATCCTTGCTCAAAATTCACAATTTATGGCTTGAATCAAATCTTAGGATGTTAGGAAGACAACCATTCAGACCGATCGAGATTTCGACGCCGGACGGAGGAGATATCGCGATTTTTCAGTAGTTGCTCCAAGGGTTGCGGGAATTTGGGGTTCTCCTTCTTTCTTTTCTTTTTCCTTCGCTTCCTTCTTTCACTTTAAAGGTAAGTTGTGTGTATGTATATGTGTGTGTGTGTGTGTGTCTATATATATATATAAATATATATATATATATATCTTGTGTATTTGGTTACTAAAATAGTAACTCAAGCCATTTTCTCGGTCTATATTTATTTTTGCTCTCGTGCATTATTTAAACTCTATATATATTTTATATCGTTAAATTCTCCGATATTCTAAAATACATATTTTTAACACACTTCTTGAATTTAGTTGACACAGATAATTATTTTAATTTACAACTCAATAATTATACTAATTGTGTCAAATTACTGGATAATTAATTACAGGGCCTTACATATATACTCTTCTAGCAAGGACAAATATTCAACCCAACAATCTCCTCCCAATAATTTCACTCCTTACAATCAATATGAATCGAACCTGTAACCTTGTCTCTGATACTAATTGTAGCGTCTCAGATTCGACGATTGTCCCCATTGTACCAAGACAGGTCTTTCCACCATACTTATGTCCATTCACTCGCACTCACCCAAAGAAACTTTTCAGTGGGTCACCCATACTAAAATTACCCCAAGTCAAACATGCTTAACTTTGAAGTTCTTAAGTGATAAGCTCCCGAAAAAAAGATGCAACTTTTTGATATTAATAGTACATATCAAATCTTTTAAGTACTCATCAACTGCACAGTCTCATAACTGAACTGTTTTGGAATCCCTTTGCTTCCGGTGTGATATCGGTTCATTCATGTTCCCTTCGCTTAAAAGCCTGCCATGAGCCGTTCATTGTCCGTGCAACCTCATGGCACCGACGATCACCTCCTGCCCTCTTTGGCCTGGGGCCTCACATGTCTACTAGATTCCGCTTGGTTCGTCCCTAAACCACACCGCAATAGGAGATGCCGGCTCTGATACCAATTGTAGGACTGAGTGCTTGCCGCTTTACCAGAAGTTATAGTTGGTGGTAACGGTGCAAATCAAATATTTTAAACCGCATAGCAGCTCAAGCACCATGGTTCGATCGCTCTTCCAGCATGGACAATTATTTCACCCGAAAAAATGCGTAGCCGGAAAACAAAACAAGATATCATTCAAAAGTTCACCTCCTAGCAGATCTGATAAAATTCTAGATCTAGTGCACTCAGATTTATGTGGTCCGATGCCATTTTCGCTCGGAGGAGAGAGCTGTGTAACTCTTATTGATGATTATTCTCGGAAAATTTGGGTGTGGACACTCAAAACCAAAGACAAATTAGCGGAAAAAATCAACAATTTTCTAAACTTGGTTGAACGGCAAACAAACATAAAACTCAAATGTATTCGAACATATAATGAAAGAGAATACATTAGATCAATTGATGACATATAAAAAAAATAACGGAATCAGACACCAAAAAACACCACCAAAGACACCACAACTCAACGGATTAAATGAGAGGGTTTTTGGAGGAATTAATTTTGTGTAAAATCAGTACAAGTTGTTATGTGACAGTAAGAATGCAATTCATCTTGGAAAGAATCCTTCAATGTATCCAAAATCTAATCATATTGATGTTCGCTATCATTTGATACATGAAGTATTGGAGAAGAAGTTTTTAAAGCTTGAGAAGATTCACACATATGAAAATGAATCTGGTATGATGACTAAGACATTTCCGAAATGGAAGTTGGAATGTTGTAGAGCTGTTACATGACGGATTGAATTCACAAAATGTGCTTGAATGAGAGAATTTCTAAACATCAAGTCAACAAATTTGAATTCAAGGCACATATTTTTTGTTAGTAAAAAATGGTGAGTTTAATTATATAAGAAATGATGTTTTAATTTTTGTTTTCTTCTATAAACTTCACCTATAAATACCATTCATTCTCCATTTCAAAATCATACCAAAACACAAAATAATCTCATCTATAATCACAAGTGTAGAAGTAGAATAAAAGATTTAGTGTGAGATTTCTTCAGGAGTATTTATCCCTGAAAGGAATAAGATTAGTTAAGAGAAAGTAAGTGTTAAAATAAGAGTATTATGAGTGAAATACCTAAAGATATTTAAAGTTGGCGTAGCCCTATCTTGATGTGAATCTCGTTTATGATATTCCGCCGCGATGTTACCATCGTTTATTTCCCTGATATCCAAACAGAAACATCGATATATTTTGACAACCAAGGAGCTGTACAATTTATGAAGAATCCAGTTTACCACGAGAGAATTGAGCATATAGACGTGATACTAGATGCGGTGTCGCGAGGAATGGTGACAAAAAGGAAGATTGACATTGAAAATATTGATGATATGTTAACAAAGGTGGTGACTAGAGCGCAGTTTCAAAATTGCTTGTCCTTGATTAAAGCGGGAAGGGCTCCTTGGACAAGATGAGATTAAAACTGTTTGGTGCCTTATTGTTTCTTCGAAGAGAAAAAGAAAGACGATTTTCGTAAATATAAAATTTATTCATACGAAACATTAATGATAAAATAGAAATATGTAATTATAATGTTTCAAGCAGAACATGAGATTTCCTTATTGTTTCCAAAAGGCAAAACAAAATTATTACAACTTTTAAATAAAAATAAAAAATTAAAACAAATTAAAAATATATTATCTCCGATCCTCTTCAGATACTTGCGACGGAGGCACCGAGTAGGAATCATCCGTCAGCGATCTCTCCAACGACGAGTACGAGTACTCCTCGTCCGAATCTCCGGCCACCTTGATCTTCTCCACCTCCGCCGCCACCTGACCGATATCCGGCCGCTTCTCCGGTGACTTTTCGCAGCATCTAATCGCTATCCGCATCAGCTTCAGCATCCCCTGGTTCGCCCCTCTCTGCACAGCGATCTCAGCGTCGAAAATCTCGGCCGTCCATTCCTCGCGCACGGCGCGGTGGACCCACGCGCAGAGGTCCACGCCGTCGATTCCCGGAGCGGCACAATGTGCCGGAACCCTCCCAGTGAGAAGCTCGAGGAGCAGACTGCCGTAGCTCCAGACGTCGGATTTCTTGGATACTCTTTTGTGGGATAGGTACTCGGGGCATTTGTAGGCGACCATACGCTGTGCGGCGATCGGTAGTGCGATCAGGGAGGTGAGGCCGTAGTCGGAGACAAGGATCTCGTCGTTTTCGTTGAGGAGAACGTTGGTGGATTTCAGGTTACCGTGAGGAACCGTTGTCTGCGATCTGGTGTTCTGGTGCAGGTACTCAAGAACTCTAGCAACGCCGCGTGCGACTGCAAGTCTTGAACTCCACCCGAACGGGACTCGGTCGCGGGATCCTCTTCCTCCTGTAGATAATTTCAGTTGGAAGAAAAATTGAACTTTTTTTCAACCCCATCACATTGTGGTCACTAATGAAGACTAGTTTGGATGGACATTACATACCATGGAGGCGATTGTAGACGTTCCCATTTGCTGCAAATCTGTATAGAAACAGCTTCTCATCCTTGGAATGGTAATAAGCTAGAAGCGGCAACAAATTCGGGTGTTTCTGATCCGCGATTGCTTTCACTTGTCTGACAAATTCTTCACCGCTCAAAGGTTTCAAATCCATTAACCTTTTAACAACTACGGCTTCCCCAATTTCAAGATTGGCTTTATAACAATTCCCAAAGTTTCCTTTTCCTAATCCTTCTGCTGAAGCTTTCAGCAGATCATCAAGCTCGAACCTTGTCACGTCATTCTCCATGAATACAAGCTTCCCCCTGTTTCCTTCGTGTAGTTTCTTTTCCAGGGATCGGGCTATAATTGTGCTGTCGTGTTCTTCATCTTTATGAGGATTCTTGATCTTCAGTTCTTTTTTGAGTTTCTTGTATTTCTTGTAGTATATGATGAAGAGGAACAGAAAGACTACTAGAACGATCACATCAGCCACCACTAATATGGCCACGAAATGTGAACTGTTGTCACTATTGTTGTTTGCATCTGAATTCTCACTTTTTGATTCACCAGATAGGTTGTCACTGGTGCTGCAAAATGTTTGAGTTGGAGGGCCACACAGATTTGGATTGCCCGCGTAGGAGGAAAGGTTAAACGATTGAAGGGTTTCGGTATCCGGGATTGATCCAGAAAGATTGTTGTTAGAAACCCTAAATGTTTTTAAGGATGATTGGTTGAGACCTGGAATCGGACCTGTCAAATTGTTGTCCTGCAGCTGGAGGGATTCCAGAGAATTCAGATTCACGACAGATGGTGGGATTTCTCCAAGAAACCTATTGCCTGACAAATCGATGATTCTCAACTTCAGATTATATGAAAAATCCATCAGATTCCCGGATATGGAGTTCCCCTTGAAGCTGAGACTTGTCAGTTCAGTAAGATTGGCTAATGAATCTTTCTTGATTTCTCCTGCAAGCCACATATGTTCCAAACTTACACTGGTGATTCGACCATTGATGCACTGGACACCATACCAATATGGCGTGTCATTCATATAACACATGATGCCTGTCCAATTTCCATCAAGAAACGAGTTTTTGAATCCTTGTTTGAGTGATAAAAGAGCATCCCTCTCGTACCCAAGGAAACCACCTCCAGGGCCGTCTTCTGCTATCGATTGTTCAGGTAAAATCCAGAGGGCTGCGAGGGAAAGTAAACTGAAGAAAATGTTGGCTTTCATGGTGAAAAGTTGTTCGAAATTGGTTGTAATGGTGATTTAGGGAGTGATATAGTGACTGGTTGTTTCGAGTGAGAGCAAATATTCCTTTGGGATTCTAGGACAGCTATGAGTTCACTTAGTGTAAAAGAACAAGAAAATTGGAAACATTAATGTTGTAATTTTAGGCTGAGGATACAAAGAGTTTTGCATGTACTGTTATAACGTATCTAGCCTGTCTTCTGGTAGTTTTAGTTATTTTCACCTAGTTGTTCAACGCAGATGTTAAATTGTCTTAAAAACTCCCAAATCATGAAATTTAAAGAACGCCAAGTATGAAACAACTGCAACTCTTTCTTGGAAAAAAAATATTATTTTCATAAAACTCAGCAAACAAAGCACTTTATCAGATAGGTGACTCAATATCTCAATCACTCTAAAGACATGGTCTTAACAATTGATCCGAAACACAACATAGTCTAAATTCTAAAATGAACCAAATTATCATATTGTATAAAGTGGAGGCCAACTTAGAGCTAATGAAGATGAAAATTCGGATTCCCATGCACAGAAGAAGGCAAAACAGACTGGGATTTCAACATCGTTGGACCTTGAACATATCTCAACCTTTACACAGTAAAAACAGTGAGCCCGCTAAACACGCATTTGTTGTTACAATCCTACATAGATGACATTCTTTGGCTAATATCCAAGTAAAGGAATGCATCGGAGATCACATTCCATCTAAAAAAGGAGAAACCTTTTAGCCTTTAAAAAGGAGCAACCTTTTGGCAATGGCTGTGTCTAGGAACAAGAGTCAGAATCAAACAATGCCGTTCGAGATATCATTGAATAAAATCACGACCCGTAGAATGGGGGCGGCGAGCACTAATTTCAGAATTCAGAGACAACAAAATAGAGTGTTCAAGTGCCAACCACATCTAGTGTTCAATCCACTGGAATATACAGCTACTGTAATCCATAACTCTACTTGTGACAAATAGACAGCATCGTGATTATTGCAGTAAGAAGACAATCAGTTTTAGATAAATCAAATTGCTCCCAAAAAAAGGCCCATCATTTTCTATGTGGATTCCATCACCTTCATATTCCTTATCTGAATCTGCTTACCATTGTATATGATAAACAATCCATGCTAAGTTTCGGTATCCTTCGTTCGGCTTTATACAGGTCCTACACATGGAATCATTCAAGGCAATCGTCCAATCCATAAAAAACAAAAGAAAAAGCAAGAAAGACCGGCAACACCATATCATAATCGTTCAAGGACGGATTAAAACTAAAAGAAATCACTAGCCAAGAGGAAGTATGTTGATCTTAGTTTACTATCGGGTATCTAACAAACTAAGCTACAATATCCGAAAGAAACCGAGAAGAAATCAAATTCTTAGCACTACATAAACTTGCATAACTTCAAGAAGCATTCATTCAACGTAAAACAACAATAATAAACTATGCACACGGAACTTCGATTAAGAAAACTTATAAAGAAAAGCAACTTTTGTTCAAATAAACTAAGACAGATCATATTAATAGTTGTTCATAATCTTACATCACTTCGCAGACATCTAACACTTCAAGTTGATCAAATTATCAGCACTTCATAAACTTCCACAGCTTCAAGAAACATCCATCGCTTCAACTTAAATCAGCAAGAAGACACGATCCATAAGTAACTTCAATCAAGAAAACATATAAAAAAGCAACTTTCTTTCAAATAAAGTAATACAGATCATATTAATAATTGCTGGTAATTTTACACAACTTCGCGGGTGTCATCACTTCAAGTTGATAAATTTCGAAATACAAATGGTAACTCCTATTTATAACTATAATCATAAGCTACAACAGAACCACACATTCTCGCAAAAAGAGCCAGACACGAGATATCATCATCACTTTGAAACTAAAAGTATCTCCGGCTTCTTAGCCTTACTGGGTGTGTTGGCATTCGAACTGGTAGAATTCGCCGCAGCGGCCGCTGCAGTTGCTGCCTTGGCTGCCTCGCGTGCCCTCTTATCAAGCTGAATCAAACTCCGAGTAGCCAAAATTGCTTGCGGAACCAACTCATGAGAAGCTCTAGCATAGAACCGCCGAACCGCCGCTGATGCAGAATCCTTCACCTCGTCCACATTCAGTGGCCCCAACAGACAGTGCCCCAGGACCCTCAGAATTGGTTGCAACAACTCCCAGGGCAGTGGAATTCTTGCATCCATTTCCGCGAATTCGGCTGCACTGCCGTCCTTAATAACTAAATCTCTAACTCTTCCGGTCATTTTTTCCATCTCATCGGTCTCTTCCTTAATATCACTCCCCAACCCATCATCATATTCACTCCCCCCATTATTTTCTACCATACTTTCAGGTTTTCTGTCGAATTCCGAGGTACAAGGGCAATCATTCCCAGCCCAAACAGTCGCGAATTTACAGAAATCCACCTTTGACCAACTGGGCATCTGCGAGATCTGCTGGTAATAACAATCAAGAGCAACACCAACAATGCAGGCACGCTTAGTCGATTTAACCGCGATCTGCGGTTCCAAAGGAGGGGACAGTACCCCAATCAAAGGCTTCCTTGACTTTGAATTCGAGTTCGAAGATTTAACGGGATTGCGAGGGGAGTGATACAGGGTAGGCTGAGACAGATCGGGGATGGAAACAGTCAAAGGCTTGCCGTTACGTGCTTTGGTTTCAGATGAATAAAGGGCTAAAAGTACGGCCTCGAAGCCGGAGAGAGAGACTAAATTATCGGAGATGGGGTGGTGGATGCGGTGAAGGTAGACGGAAGAGATAAGAGGGAGGTACGAGAGGACAACGAGACGAAGATCGGGGTCGCCGGAGAGGTATGTATCGTAGAGCCAGTGGCAGAGGGGGTCGTCGCCGGATCCGGAAGAGGGGGAGGAGAGAGCGGCGGAAACGGAGGAGTAGGCCGCAGCGGAGAGGAGGAGAGATCTAGCCGGGCGGTCGGTGTCAGCGAGGGACGAGAGGTGATCGTCGGAGTCAGAAGGTAGAAGGGAGGCGAGAAGTTGGATGCGGGAGCGGGCTTTGGAGATGGATTCCCACCAAGAGTGCATAGGGTCGGAGGAGTGGCCGTTCTGGGCTACGGGGTTGGCGTGGTGGTGATCGGAGGAAGAGGCGGCGGAGGAGGGGCTGGCACCGGGGAGGTGGAAGTCCATGACGGTGGAGGGAGACAACGGCGTCAGGCTCCTCCGGTGGCGCTTAATCGGCACGAGTTTGGTCGTGCTGAAGTGAATCGGAATTTATTTGTATATCCTTGGTTATTGGATAAAACTATTCTTTTTATAAATTATATTAATTTTTTATTCTATTTGTAAAAATTCGAAATTGTATAATTAAATTTTAAAATTTTCAATCATCACATTTATAATTTTATTTCAAAATTTCGTTTACCAATTTGATTCCAAAACAAATAAATTTTTATATATATTTTTAAAAATATGATGAAATCTACAAACATAATTTTACAAAAAATAATTTAATTAATGTATACTAGTATTTAAATAGAATTTTTACCACGAGATTTTGCTAGCGTGTTACACCCGCAAAGTACTGATTTAAATATGAATATTAGATAAAAGATATGAAAACTCTAATTTTTAAAATATAAAACTACGTCAATTTTTTATTTGGCAATAATTGAATATTGTATTTCAGTTGGCAAATGTTTGAATTCTTTGAATTTTGCCAAAATTTGTGTTGTGAGACGAATCTTTTATTTGGGTCATCCATGAAAAAAATATTATTTTTTATGATAAAAATATTATTTTTTATGGAGAATATCAGTAGGCTTGACATATCTTATAGATAAAGATTCGTGAGACGTATCACAAGACACCCTGAAACTAATACAAAACAATGAAATCACATCAAAGAACCTCAATAATTTCTATTAATATTGAAATCAAATGAGATAATATGAGCATGCAACACAATATCAATAGTTTATATTGCAATATCTTTGAAACATAAATTAATTATAGGATTATTGAAAAAAAAATGTAAGAACACTTGAAATCGAAAAACAAAATTCCCTGAATTGTAAGAACACTTGCAAATCGAAATAAGAAGGCATAAAATTATACAAGTTCATACATAAAAAAAAAAAATAATAAATTGAAGGTTGATTGCAATGAAGTGTTTGCCAAAAAAGAGAGGAGAAAATGAAACACAATATTAATATAAATATATTTATTGGATAAGAACATTACTAAGGCATAGTTGATAGTAATACCGAAAATGATAAGAATCCAATATCTTTGAGATTTAAAAATCAAAATAATATCCATATGTTTAATTAGACAGTTTATAAAATAAATAGGATTAGGATTTATAATTTGGGATTTGAAACAATTAAAAAAATAATAATTTCGTTTTTATTTCATTATATTATTTATTTTTATATAACAAATTGTACACCACCATATTCTGTCTCCGTCTCCAATGGAAAACTCACTTTAGGACCCTGGTGTTTTTAAATTATTTGATTTTATTACATTCTACAAATTTATTGTGGGGACCCGGACGCTAATCATGTTCTTAATCATCATTGGTACTAATTAATAAATTATATTAAACATGGTCTAAATTTTATTTTTTTAAAAATAATGCGGAACGTAGTGACATAAAAACATATATACATCTCAGTATATAAAAGTACAAATCATGTATCACATACATTTATTCAACTAAGGTTTAACAGCTAATATCAAGTGTTCAACCCTATCTCTAATCCAAGTCCGGAATCTCCACTCTAATCACGATCTCTCTTCATCTCCTCAACCCTGAATCTGTCCCACCTGTTGTCATGTACACATACAGACAAGACAACAGCCGGATAACTCCGGTGAGAATAAATCCCAGTATAAATCAACGAAACATGTAATCATATAAACAAATATACAGCATGTAACAGGTAACAACAATATGTATCAAAATCTGAAACATAATCAATCATAGACTGTCGATAATGCTCGTAACTCTACAATTCAGACTAGACTCAATCTTAGTCTAGGGATCCCGATTTCTAGAAGTTGGCATTCCATATTGATCAACAGTAATAGAAGAATTTCTTATTTTATCCACATCGATATAGTATCGATCACCAGTAATAGAAGGAGCTCTGATTCTATCCACATCGACATAGTATCGATCACCAGTAATAGAAGAAACTCCGGTTCTATCCACATCGATATGACATCGATAATCAGTAATAAAAGAATTTATAATTCTATCCACATCGATACGGCACCGATCACCAGTAATAGAAGAAGCTACAATTCTATCCACATCGATAGACAATCCTCCAGTGACAGACTTTGGCACAATCGCCAATACACTATCTTATGACATCGTGCAATGTGCCCGTGGCGATCCCGCCACTATCAGGCACTTATGTCATAAGACTACTCTTCTAATACCTGCTATCTATAAATCAAGAGAACAAGTACATCAATCGAATCAATGCAATAAAGTAAAGTATGTGATTTAGGGAAACTCAAGTCTAAACCGACTCCAGTCGATCTCCCAATACCACATTGACTTATACCTTTCTCTTCTCGGTCTGATGAAGACGAAGTCTCATATCCCAATCTGTCCATATCTAAATGTCCAGTTGTAGCCTGTGTCGGTAGGGACACAGTACCGAAGTCGGATTCAAAATCAGACGGCCGGATTTTGCACAATCGCGATCCTAAGCTTCACGGGAGTAATTTTCCAAAGTTTCCTTCGTTCCCTTCTTTTTTTCATTGCTTATATATATATATATATATATATATATATATATATATATATATATATATATATATATATATATACACACGTTACATGCATGAAGGCAAGTGGCGCACTCCTTCACATAACACGTCTCGCGCATATGCGCGACACAACCCGCGCATATGCGCGAGACCTACGGGTCTCGGCAAGGACAATTTTAACAACTCACGCATATGCGCGCTTTATCTCGCGCATATGCGCCAAAGTTTCTGGACGGGTCGCGCATATGCATGCCTTATCTCGCGCATGTGCGCCGATGATTCTGTAATTCTCGCGCATATGTGCCGGTCTGGTGGTGCATATGCGCCGAGCTCATGCCTCACCAAAATTTGCATCTACTTCTTCGTCTCTTCCGGTCCGATACAGTGCGTATACAATCAACTTAATTATCAAAAAAACAAGTCTGATTATGATAACCGAATTCTCGGGCCTTACATTTCTCCCCCTCTTAGATCGGAGTTCGTCCTCGAACTCGCAAATAATCAATTCAGATATATCAGAATAAATGTATACAAGAGGTAAATCAGAAACTCGTCACAATGAATCAATTCTGAAATCTCAACCTTATATCAGATTCTGTCTTTCAGGTAGTCTCGTAGACATACTGACAATCTTACTATGTTTTCAACAACAGAATAATCTTTGTTTTCTTCTGAATCAGTTTTTTTTTCTTGCTCTATCTCTGACTGTATCAGATCTTATCTCAGATATCTTTGAGACATTATCCTTATACACAGGAAATTTACAGTTCTCATTGTACCATGTGTCGTCTGTAGCTATCCCAATACTCATCTGATGTTTCTCATTGTACCCGAATGCACAAAGTGACAATGCTTCGTTTTCACTAGTGCTAACATCCAACACTACGGCTCTATAAATAACTTCCCAGATCTGGATAGTATAGAAAAGAGTTCGTGGTATATTCTGCCACAAGTACAAAATCAAGCAAAATCATAATCTGATATACTCTACTTCGGCATTCTGGTTACTCTGACCACTTCTCTGACATCAATCTGTGTCATTTGGTCGTGTTTGTACGTTATCTGGTACAAACTATTATATATAGATTGAACAATCTGTCAATCATAATCACATTCCATCACACTCTTGAAAAATTGTGATAGTTTCGTTACAAACTCTATAGAAATGTACTCCCATTCCTATTCAGATCTATAAAAAATCTGCAATAAATCTCTTGCTTTCTGTCTTTCTTTCTATTTTCATTTGTCGGCAACTTAGATATCTCAGTACAAATTCTGCCACATCTATTCTCATTTGTTTCTATCAAAACATTTTCTGCTATCAGAATACATGTTGAATCGATTATTGGGCATTTCTGACCATATCTGTCATTTCAATTCGAAATATATGGTACGACCAAATCAGTTAATAATATAAATTAAAGAAAAATACCTACCTGATATTAGGTTCTGACTATCGTATCAAATTCCGTTGTACAATTCTGAAACATTTGACATCACAAGATAATCATTCTCATATAGTAAAATCACATATCTGTCACTCTGATCGATGCTCTGCTCTGATTATCGAAATTAAGTTCTGAACATTCTAGTTAAATCTCTGAACTGCCGTAATTCTCGAATTCAACTCTGATTCGTTTGAATAATCTGTTTCAAACACTGACTTAGAATAACGGTACTATCAAATCAGATTCACCATATCAATAATCTATACTGATCTAGTGAGTTCAGTAAACTCATAAAACAACAATTTCTAGCAATATTGTCAATTCTGACTAATCAATCACATCTTCATGTCGTTCTGATCAACTGCTATATCTCATCTGCAAATATAATATGCCCCCAAACAATATAAGCTGTCTCAAATACTGTTTCAGAACAATAACCATACTCAAGCAGATACAAAACAACAATCGTATAAGATAATCTGCCAACTCAGACCAAAAATATATTTCTGACATTTCTGACATTTCTGAAATTTCTGATCTTTCTGATATCGGTATTATTCTCAATCACTGATCATGATCTCAACTGTGTCAAAATCAATCGGTTTACTAACTTCAGATATCGCATATTCCGAATACAATCTGTTTCAAGCAGGATTCATATCTGAATAATTTCTGTATACAATAATAACAGTTTTCAGAGTATTCAATACAATCTTCAGATATTTGATTCAATCAATCAGATGCTGCAAGTATATCAAAATATCATAGATACAACAAGCATGAAATCAACAGAATATCTCTGAACATACTGAAACATGCCAAAGAGAAACACTAAATCAGATGTAACTCCTGGTCGGTACTCTTCTACTGATCTTTCAATTCATTCAGTGTCATTCTGTACATCCAATGTCATTCTGTGCTGAATTCTAAAGCACAATCAGTACCTGATCTCAATTCAATTCTGAAATCTATCCTTCTGATATAAAGCAAATCTGAAATCTTATCTGGGCAAACCTCAGCCAACTCGTACATCATTGGCATATCTGCCAATGCTAGACTCGATTTCAGTACGTCTACTGTATACATAAGGATGCCATCTGCTCTTTTCTGTAACAATCGAGTCATAGACAACACAAATATCAAAGGAATTCTAGATCTAGAATCCTTACCGCAGAATTCCTACTC
Organism: Primulina eburnea; assembly: GCF_022965805.1. NCBI lineage: Eukaryota > Viridiplantae > Streptophyta > Magnoliopsida > Lamiales > Gesneriaceae > Primulina > Primulina eburnea. Next base: position 3,721,965 of record NC_133113.1, read on the forward strand.
ATCAGTCTTATCTAGTATGAGTCCTATATTTTTCTGAAATGAATCTACAATAGTTCTGTACTTGTTCAGCATATTAATGACAATAATGCGATCAAATCATAAACACAAGTACATCATAATCTAACTCGACCTCATTCTCATCTTACTGTAGTATACAATATTTCACAAAAATCTATGATATCAATCTTTCTTTCCCAAAAAGTAAAGGAATTAATACTACAGTACAAACAGACTCAACAGATACAACATGTATCAATGCAATTCATTCAAAATTACTCATAACAAATGCATTAGTATATATCAATACATATGCAACATAATCATAAAGTAACAGTACCTGCCACTATATCATCAAGTGCCTCCTGGAGCTGTTCTTCGGTCATTATCACCAGATGGTCCTGATCCCTGAAATCTTCGGAAATCTCTCTGTGGACAAACTCTAGCAAAGTGTCCCCGCTGTTTGCAGATATTGCAAATACCAGTCACTCCCTGGCATTGTTCTGTGGAATGTCTCCCTCCGCAATTCCTGCAATACACTCCAGTATAACTTGGACTGGAACCACTGGAGCTAGATGAACCGCTCAGTCCGCTCCCTAACTTTTTGAACTGTTTCTTTCGAGCTTTTAACGGTTCTTTCGTCCCACTACTGCTACTGCCCATCTCAACTCCGTGGGGCAGTTGCTGTGAACTCGATACTGGAAGAACATACGATGCTCTCTTTTGTCCTGTCTCTTTTGGCTCTATTCAAGGTATCGGCAAAATTAATCGGTCGTTTCACATTCACCAATGTACGTATTTCCGGATTCAATCCTTGAATGAACTGACCAGATATAGCTTCATCATTTCTAGCCACAAGAGGAGCGAAACGTAGCAAAGTAAAGAACTGGGTCAAATACTCATCAATACTCAACTGCCCCTGTCTCAAGTTTGCAAACTCTGCGCCTTTGTCCTGTCTGTATGATATGTGGAAAAATCATTGATAAAATTCAACCTTAAAAATTTTCCACGAAATTACTAAACTGCGCTGTTCTAGGGCTTCTTTGGTTACCAGCCACCAACTCCTTCCAGCTTCTTGTAACTGATTCCCAATCAACTTAACTCTACAATCATCTGTGAAATCAAGAAATTGGAATAGCATTTCTATGTCTTCAAGCCAATTCTCACAATCGACCGGCGTCTCAGTACCCTGTAGAATCGGCGCCTGAAATGACTGAAACCTCTTCCACTGTATTTCCATCTGAGTCTTTGATATATCTATCTGTTCAACCGAAGTACTGTCCCGTTCTGGAATTCTTCGAGGAGGTATATCTGCTTATCAAAACATTAGTAACCCAAATACAACAAATCAGTTCCACTCTTTCTCTGATCATCTTACTGCTGATCATGAATCAGATCAGATTCATACTCAATAATACATAATACCAATTCCAAACAGATAATCAGGTAAACATGTATTTCAAAGCAGTAAAACATAATCTCATGCTAGCATACACAAGGTCAATCAACATTAAGATAATTCTCATGCTAGCAATCACATGCAAGGAAAGAAAACTCAATCTACCCCGCTCATACTCTTCTATCTCAGTCTAAAGGATCTATCGCTCTGATATCATCTGTTGTGGGGACCCGGACGCTAATCATGTTCTTAATCATCATTGGGACTAATTAATCAATTATAATAAACAGGGTCTAAATTTTTTTTTAAAAAAATAATACGGAACGTAGTGACATAAAAAAATATATACATCTCAGTATATAAAAGTACAAATCATGTATCACATACATTCATTCAACTAAGGTTTAACAGCTAATATCAAGCGTCCAACCCAATCTCTAATCCAAGTCTGGAATCTCCACTCTAATCACGATCTCTCTTCATCTCCTCAACCCTGAACCTGTCCCACCTGTTGTCATGTATACATACAGACAAGACAACAGCCGGATAACTCCGGTGAGAATAAATCCCAGTATAAATCAACGAAACATGTAATCATATAAACAAATATACAGCATGTAATAGGTAACATCAATATTTATCAAAATCTGAAACATAATCAATCATAGACTGTCGACAATGCTCGTAACTCTACAATTCAGACTAGACTCAATCTTAGTCTAGGGATCCCGATTTCTAGAAGTTTGACAGTCTTTCACATAGTGCTCTCCTCCACACTTTTCACAGAATATCTCTTGAAGACGCATAGCCGTGCCACCCACATTCAAGCCATCTATTTTCCTATTTAGAGCGCCAAGTTGTGCAGTAATAACAGAAAAATCAGTTACATGTTGAACTCCGGCACTTCTCCGCTGGTTGTTCCTGTCAGACTGAGGATGATAGCTGCTAGCAGCCATCTCCTCCAACAACTCATATCCTTCTTCCGCAGTCTTCCTCAAAAGGTTCCCACACGCAGCCACATCTATCATAGTACGGTTAGTAGTAAGCAAACCATAATAAAATGTTTGAACGACTAACCCAAGTGGTAACTCGTGATGTGGGCATCTTCGTAGTAGGTCCTTGAAACGCTCCCACGCCTCATATAGTGACTCTTGATCGAACTGAGCAAATATTGTGATGTCTGCCCGCAGCTTCATGGTCTTCGATGGAGGAAAGTATTTGATGAGAAACGCCTTCGCCATGTCCTCCCATGTAGCGATCGAACCTACAGGTAAACAATTCAACCAAGCTTTAGCTTTATCACGCAAAGAGAAAGGAAATAAACGCAGTCTAACAGCATCATCAGAAACTCCATTAAATTTAAAAGTATCGCAAATGGATAATGGCTGGTTTGATTTCGAGTTGGTTTGCCCGCACAATCGGCCTCACAATGCTGGGGCGTGCACCATCCAAAGAAGGCTGGGCATACTCTAACATTGGTATGCGGCGTGGCATCTCAATATGTCTCTCCTCACGCCGTTCCTCCTCACGTTCTGGCTCGTGTCTCTCCATAAGTTCTTTAAGCCTCTGCTGTTGTCTCCTCCTGCGGAAGGTTCTTTCAATTTCAGGATCGAATTCAAGCTCCACGTCAAGTGACTTTGGCATGCACTGGAAGGGATATCTGTAAGAAAATGTGAAGTGTTATCTCAAGAGAAATGAAATAATGCTAAAGGAAATAACTAAAAATAAAATTGTAGATTAACAGTCCCCGGCAACGGCGCCAAAAACTTGATCGAGCAAAACTTGCACAGTAAACTCCCCAATAAAAATATGATTTTGTATGCTCAAAATAAATCGCAAGTGCACGATGTCAAGTTATAATATAGTGTACGTGAGTACGAGTATCGTTCCGCTGAAGACTGTGTTTAACAATTATTATTTTCAGTTATTTAACATTTAGCAACAAAAATTGATTTGTGTGATTATTCCTACTATACTCAATTAAATATGCAATTAAAATGACTCAACAAGTGATGAATGAGAATTTATATCTAAAATGATTGAATTAAACTCAATGAGAAATGGATTTGTTGGGAATCTCGGTTCACCTACCCCTCGTTAATTAATTAATTCGTTCGATCGTGATCTACGCTTCCGACAGGATTTCTTAATCTATTGAACACACTCTCTCGAGCTATGTTAAACTAATTCGACTCAATGAAGTAATTAAATGTCTTTAATTATTTATCAAGAGCAAATTGCATTTCGATTGATGAAATCCCCTAGTTTTCGACCCTAAGGACTATGACTATCGGCACGTATCCAATTTCATATGTCTATGCAAATTGTAGATCCGCGAATTATACTACTAGTTCTTTTCACAAGTTATTCTCTCGAACTCACTCGCGAAATACAAACGTTGTTAAAGTTAGCTACGCTCTACCAACACAATAAAACAATAGTCTAACCAAGAACAAATCACAAATCGAAATATGAATTAACTAGATCAAAGTTTGGGGTAGGATCCTCTTTAATCTTAACAAATGTGAAAGTTTAGCTACTAGAATTCATCATTAAAATAAGCAAAACAATATTTAAATACAGGAAAATAAACTAGAAATACGAGACGTGACGAAATCTGCGAAGAACGATGCCCGGAAACCGTAGAATCTTCAATCCAAGTGCAAAAACTCTCCCAAACTCCTTATGGTCCCTTCAATAATGTCTGAATAATGCCCAAAAGTCGACCAATAATCTTTCCATAGCAGCCATACTCCAAAATTAAGGTAAGAAATCGCGCACAATAATCTTCCAAAAATAGGCGGCGCTCGGGCGGTAGAAAAGTACCGCTCGAGCGCCACACTCTCTGTAACTTCCCTCGGCTGGTGCGGCATTCGCGCTCGGGCGGTAGAAATATACCGCTCGAGCGCCACACCCTCTTTAAGTTGGCCTTCGGATGCTAATTCTCGCGCCCGTGCGGTAGAAAATTACCGCTCGGGCGCCGACCTTTCTGTTAAAATCTTCAGCTGTTCATCTATCGCGCCCGGGCGGTAGAAAATTACCGCTCGGGCGCCGCTTCTTCTGTCCCTTGACTTGTTGGCTTAGCAAAGTCGTCCTTTTTTCTATTTTTCGATCATTTTTGCTGCAATTTCGTCACGCCCGAGTGAGATATGATAAAATGCAAATGTTTATTCTAAAATGAACAAAATGTGATTGAAATAGACGCACGCACAATGCAAAACACACACAGACTAATGCAATAAAACACGTAAAAACGACACACATCAACCCCCTCATACTAACCTTTTGCTCGCCCTCGAGCAAAATAGGTTAAAGCACGAGATTCTAAACAAACTCAACAAACACAAAATACTCAAATAAGAAATAACCAACACAAGTAAATGTCAATGGTGAGTTAACAACTTTTATGCTCATGCCTCAGTGAACTTTTTCACATGCAAATCATAATCAGGTCAAATCACAAACGAATACTCATTTTCATCTACACATAAATCTCGACACTAATTTGAACATGTGTGTGTGTCATGATGGGTCTAGTCATTCGTACTTCAAATAGATCAATTATCAAATCATGTGAGTGACTCAATTAACACTTCAATACAAGTCTCACTAGCATGCATCCCCGTGTCCATTTATCACTCGCCATAAATTGAACTTTATTCAACCTTTAAGTGCAGATAAGGGTGTCGAAAAGAAGGAACATAAGCTCAAGTGGCTAAAAGTTGGGAGTACACCGATCATTTTCATTGTGCAATCGTCAAGACTTTTCGTCTGACTTTCCTCGTCTCCTTACATCTCCAACTTTTAGCCTAGGAATAGAATTTCATTCATTTTATTTCGGCTCCCCCTCACCTTACATCTCCTTCTTTCTTCTCTTCTTCCCTTTTTTTTTTAAAATGCACAATTTTCACACATGTACTCCCTAGGCTAAGAATGTATACTTTGGATTACAGCTGGTTAGGAGTATGACATATTAATTCAGTGCATTGGAAAGGAGGTAAATGTAAAGTTCAAGGCAAATCAAATTTTCTCATTCAAGGTCCCAATTAGCGACTTATTTTCACGGGTTTACATGCTAAATCAACTCATAAATGGTGCCTTTCAAGTTAACCACACAAAACTTTCAAATTTCACCATTATTCCTACAAAATTCTAGTCCCCACACATGTGTGCTCAAAAAGTTCAAACTTTGTACCAAAATTCATGCTTCGACAATCAAGAGTACCATTCATGAAGTGACTCAATCAATACTTTTGCATACTATGAATTCAACATCATCATTGGCTCATAAACTATGTCTTCTCACCATTCGACACCAAACATGCAATACTATAACGGACTAAAAACAACCAACTAACTAAACAAACATAACAGTCTACCCACCCCCTCATACTAAAGTTGTGCAATGCCCTCATTGCACAAAACGAAACAAACACAGAAATGCAAACACAAATGCAGACTAATGGACATGAAAGCTAAAACATGCTAGATATGAACAATGGTAAGAAAGAAAAACAGAAAAGCGGCAAAGAAATAAAAGTGCGAAGTAGGGGAAACAGTAAACTCCCCTGATCAAGCGTCATCCTCATCATACTCCGGCGGTGGCGCTCCTGCGGCTGCCCCCTGCTGAGAGTAATCATACTGGAACTGGAATGGGGGAGGAGGTAGCGGAGTCGGTGGAATGGTGGACGGGTCAACACCCCCGTGCACAAGCAACGATCGCATCATAGAGTCAATGTGAGATAGGTGGTCCGTGACATACGAGTTAAACTGACTCTGATGTGCTTGGAAGGCGAGATTTTCATCCATTTTGTCATTCTGCGTTCGCCTGCGGGGTTGTGGTGCGAGGCGGCGTGGGATGGCAGTGCTAGATCCACCGGCGTCCTCCTCCCGAGAGGGAAATTCACTGATTCGCTTAGCTCATTTCCGCTGGAGGTCTTCGACACGAATAGGCTTCATGGGTTGCAACCACTCCTCATCATCGCGAAATACGACTCCCGCTCTAGCGCACAACTCGGAGATAATGGTGGGGAAGAACAGGCCCACATGACTGTTGTGGGCACTCAGTGTGATTTGTGAATTGATGAGTGTGCCCACGTTGATGGCGTATCCCTCGGTCAAAGTATAAAGCAGCACCGCCCGCTCTTTCTGGACCTCGCTCTTATGCGAGACCGGCATCATTCTCCGAGCTACAAATAAATACCAAAGGGCAACTTCGGTTTTCAAATACTTCTCGTCAAAACAACTCGGCGAGCCGCCCAATGGTTTCCATATTGCGCCCGGATGGCACAATGTGGCGAGAATCGTATCGTAATTCGGGTTGGCAACTAATGTCTGGAAATGGGAGTCGTCAACCTCCGCCGTCCCTAACAGTGCGTTGATCGTCACCGAGTCATACGGTACATGTTTACCCCTCACAAACACCAAACCATTTCGCCCCTCCGCTGCGTTGGCGTAAAATTCGCGAACCACAGACACTACCGCCGCCTTAGGTTGCTCACCGTATTGTTCCCAACCACGCCTTTGCAAATCAACAATAATATCCAAGTATCTGTCCTCTAACTGTCGCCGGACTCCCCTCTCTGCTATTGGGTTGCGATGAATTTTCGCATGCTCGTATCGAGCCCTAGCCTCCATACTAACAAAACGTGCCCTATCAAATGATGATGAAGAGGAGGAACCGGGGTTACCTTTTTGCTTCTTGGGAGCCATAGAATGTGAGGATGGAGATGATAGGTGACCGGAGAGGGTTATTCCTGCTTCCTACCGAGGATGTCGCCTTGTTGCCGGAGACTAGAGTGGATATTGAAAGCCTGCACCACAAAATTGAAAGAACAAAATGAGAGTAGTGAGGGATTTTTGAGAGGGGAATTTGGGGATTAGGGATTTGAGAGGGGAATTTTCGTGCAGAATGAAGAAAGGGGAAGGGGATCTGCGCTTTAAAAGTCTTCGCGCTCGAGCGGTAAAATATTACCGCTCGAGCGCCGAGTCCTCGGGTATAAAAATTTTAGAGGCAAATATTTGCGCTCGAGCGGTAAAAAATTACCGCCCGAGCGCCAAGCTCTCTGGAAATTGTGCATCTGCTTCGAGCTCGAGCGGTAAAAAATTACCGCCCGAGCGCCGAGTTCTCGGGAAAAATTCACATTTCACCTTTTTTTTTTTGAGAAATTAACACAACTGGAAGATAAAATATGCTGACACGAAAGAAAAAGAAAATTAAATTAAAAGCAAGAGAAGGGAAAATAAGTAAGTTCTCAATTTATCGTCGAGAGCTAGACTGTCGGTCTGTCTTAGTTCGACGTGTCTTGGAACCGGGTGATTCCAAGTTGCGGCTCAATTGTGCCACCCATGTAGTGCTTCAGTCGCTGGGCATTGACCGTAAATGTCCCATATTTCCCATCTTTCAATTCCACAGCTCCCGATGGATAAACTTTCGAGATCACGAATGGACCGGACCATCGCGACTTCAATTTACCGGGAAACAAGCGCAACCGGGAGTTGTAGAGCAGAACACTTTCACCCTCCTTAAATTCTCTCTCGAGGATTCTTTTGTCATGAGCTTTTTTGGTTTTCTCCTTGTAAGACAGTGCAAGATCATAAGCCAAATTGCGGAACTCCTCCAATTGGTCCAATTGAAGCAAACGCTGTTCACCTGCATCAGTAAAAGTAAAGTTCAGCGCTTTTTTTGCCCAATATGCCCGATGTTCCAACTCGACAGGTAAATGACATGCTTTACCAAATAACAACCTATACGGTGTAGTGCCTATAGGTGTTTTAAAAGCAGTCCTATATGCCCATAGAGCATCATCTAACCTCACCGACCAGTCTTTCCTACTGACGCCTACCACTTTCTCCAGAATTCTCTTTATCTCTCGGTTCGACACTTTCACTTGACCACTCGTCTGGGGTGATAAGGGGTAGAGATCTTATGTGTGACACCATATTTGCTTAAAAGTTTTTCAAAGAGTTTGTTGCAAAAATGAGTGCCATCATCACTAATGATTGCTCGTGGTGTTCCAAAGCGGTTAAAAATGTTTTTCTTCAAAAATTTTAGAACCACTTGAGCATCATTAGTGGCGTATGCTTCCGCCTCTACCCACTTAGACACATAATCCACCGCCACCAAAATGTATTTTTTCGTGAAAGAACTGGGAAACGGTCCCATGAAATCTATTCCCCACACATCAAAAACCTCACACTCAATGATATTAATTAAAGGCATTTCGTGACGGTTAGAGATGTTACATGTCCGTTGGCATTTATCACATGCTAGCACATAAGAACGAGCATCTTTAAAGAGGGTTGGCCAATAAAAGCCACATTCGAGTACCTTAGATGCCGTCCTCGTTGGTCCAAAGTGACCACCTACCTCACGGTCATGGCAGTGATTAAGAATCGATCTCATCTCTTCCTCCGCCACACATCTCCGAATCATAGAATCTGCACAAATCTTGAACAAGAAAGGTTCCTCCCAAAAATAATATTTCACGTCCGAAAAGAATTTCTTTCTTTGGTGAAATGTTAGATTTGGAGGAGGTGAGCCTGTAACAAGAAAATTCGCAAGATTTGCATACCATGGACAATTTTTTACCTCAAACAACTGCTCATCCGGAAACCAATCATTAATCGCATCAGTCACACAATCATTACTGATAAATTCTAATCTAGACAAATGATCTGCAACCACATTCTCAACACCCTTATTATCTTTTATTTCCACATCAAATTCTTGCAATAATAAAATCCACCGAAGTAAGCGTGGCTTTGCATCTTTCTTTGCAAGTAAATATTTAAGGGCTGAGTGATCAGTAAACACAATTACTTTCGACAAAACAAGATAAGCATGAAACTTGTCAAGTGCAAACACTACTGCAAGTAACTCTTTTTCGGTGGTGGCATAATTCAATTGTGCTTCATCTAGAGTCCTACTTGCATAGTATATGGTGTGAAATACCTTGTTTTGTCTTTGTCCGAGAACAGCACCTACCGCAGTATCGCTAGCATCACACATGATCTCGAAGGGTAGATCCCAATCCGGTGCCAACAAGACAGGAGCCGTCACTAAGCGCTCTTTCAACTTCTCGTATGCCTGCAAACAATCAGAATTGAAATCAAAAGGCACATATTTCATGAGTAAAGAAGATAAAGGTTTTGTAATTTTAGAAAAATCTTTGATGAAACGTCGGTAAAAACCGGCGTGGCCTAGAAAACTTCTAACTCCCTTTATGGACGCCGGAGGTGGTAAGTTCTTGATAACTTCAACTTTCGCCTTATCCACCTCTATTCCGTGCCCCGAAACCTTGTGCCCTAGGACAATTCCCTCTTGTACCATAAAGTGGCATTTTTCCCAATTAAGCACCAAGTTTGTCTCCTCACATCTCCTCAACACTACCTGCAAGTTCTGCAAACAATCATTAAAAGACGGGCCAAAAATCGAGAAGTCATCCATAAATATCTCAAGAAAAGTTTCCATCATATCATGGAATATAGCAGTCATGCATCGCTGAAAAGTGGCAGGGGCATTACACAAACCAAATGGCATCCGTCTAAAAGCAAAAGTGCCATAAGGACAAGTGAAAGTGGTTTTCTCTTGGTCCTCGGACGCAATCATGATTTGGTTATACCCAGAATACCCATCTAAAAAACAATAGAACTCATGACCCGCTAACCTCTCAAGCATTTGATCAATAAAGGGAAGGGGAAAGTGGTCTTTACGGGTAGCATCATTCAATTTCCTATAATCAATGCACACACGCCATCCCGTAACAGTCCTAGTGGGTATTAATTCATTATTTTCATTTGTGATAACATTAATCCCACCTTTCTTTGGCACACACTGAACAGGACTTACCCATGCACTATCAGATATAGGATAGATAATACCTGCGTCGAGAAGCTTAATTGTTTCAGCCTTTACTACCTCTTGCATCTTTGGATTTAATCGTCTTTGAGGTTGCACAAGAGGTGAGTACTTCTCTTCCATCAAGATCTTGTGCATGCAGACGGATGGATTTATTCCTTTGATATCTGCCACCTTCCACGCAAATGCACCCTTGTGCGCTTTCAAAACTTCCAACAGCTTGTCCTCCATCACATCTGTCAAAGCAGCAGAAATAATGACAGGTAAAGTGTTATTCTCACCTAAGTATACGTACTTGAGGTGTGGAGGCAACAGCTTTAGCTAAGCGTTGGTGGATCCTCGATGCTTGACCTTTGAGGGGTCAAATCTCTTCGTTCTCCTAGATCCTCCAGTCGCATCCTCATTGGCCTTCTTCATGGTTGGTTGGCATTAAAGTGTGCCACAATTTCAGCTCTTTCTTCGTCTAACTCCTCTTCTCCCAATTCAGTATTGATGGTGGCCTCCAAAGGGTTCCTAAGAGCATCCTGCACATAGTTGGATACAAGAGAGTCAAAAGCATCAATTCTAAAACAACTATCAGAATGAAGTGTGTGCTTAAGTGCATTAAAAACATCAAATGTAATCTCTTCTTCGCCCACTCTCAATCTCAACTTTCCCTCTTGCACATCAATAAGTGCCTTGCCAGTCGCAAGGAATGGTCTCCCCAAAATTAGAGGCATCTCTGTATCCTCCTCCATGTCGAGCACCACGAAGTCTGCAGGAAAAATGAATTTTTCCACCTTCACTAGCACATCCTCAACCACTCCGCGGGGGTACTTGACAGATCTGTTAGCCAGTTGCAAGGACATCCTCGTCGGCTTAGGCTCTCCCAACCCAAGTTTCCTAAACACAGAAAATGGCATCAGATTAATACTTGCACCAAGATCACATAATGATTTATGAAAAACAACATCACCAATCATGCAAGGAATAGAGAAACTCCCTGGGTCTTTTAGCTTAGGTGGGATTTTGTTTTGCACCAGAGCGGAGCAATTTTCAGTTAAGTTGACTGTCATATGATCCTCCAACTTCCTCTTATTTGCTAAGATATTCTTCAAAAATTTAGCATAACTAGGCATTTGCATTAGAGCATCGGCAAAGGGAATATTGATATGCAACTTTTTAAACACCTCGAGAAACTTACCAAATTGTGCATCTAGTTTTGTTTTTTTCAATGCAGCAGGAAAAGGAGGAGGTATAACAATTTTTGTTTGTGTAGTGGGTGCTAGTGTAGGGTTAGAAGACTTACCTTTAGATGTCGCCTCTTGTTCATCTGGCACTTGGCTTTTCTCTTTTTCTCTAGGCTCCAAAACTTTCCCGCTCTTCAACTCAATGGCCTTCACTTGCTCTTTTGGATTAGTCTCGGTATTACTTGGCAAGGTGCTCGGCTCTCTACTTGCTATCATCTTGGCCAACTGTCCAATTTGATTCTCGAGCCCCTTTATCGATGCATCTTGGTTTTGGAGTCGAGTTTCAGTGGAAGAAATAAACTTAGACATCATTTGCTCCAAGTTGGACTTTTCTTCTCTAGGAGGATCGGATCTGTACATCGGTTGTTTGCCATATTGTTGTCCTCCTTGCAGTCTATTCTGACTGTTTTGACCGCCCCACGAGAAGTTGGGATGTTGCCTCCACCCAGGATTGTATGTGTTCGAATAAGGGTCATTCCTTTGGAGGTTTTGGACTCCCACTTGATTCACCTGTAAGGCCCATTTACTCTAACGACAATTAATGATCAAACAGTAATGGTTTGATTTAAAACTGCAGCGGAAAAAGGTTTAAAATAATTTAAAACGGACCTCAGGGCCTAGAAAAATTTCGGCATGACCTCCCCGTAAATAGGACATCCCGAAAACTCAAACAGCAGTTTATATCAAAATATACTCCAAATAGAGTAAACAACCTATAGCCGCACTGGCCAGGACTAAACAGAATTTAAAACGTATCAAATACTCACCAGATAAAGAAAATCAAAGAGTCGCCTCAGCACATAACAAGAACAACCAATTACTAATACAAATACACGAGGCATCTCCCCTGCAAATAAACTACAATACAAGACTGAGACAACTCAAGACATACATATAGAATAACTGGGAGACTCCACTGAACAGAACCAAGCAATCCAACCTCAATCCCGAGCTCCACTGGCGGAACCTCGGCCTGATGCTGCAAAACGACTCGGGAGATCTACCATGGTGCCCAAAAGCAACCACAGCAGCCCCCACAGTAAACAACTGAGGTTAGGATTCTGGTATGAAACAGTTCAACAATAACAACAATAACATAAATCATGCATAATCATATAATGAAATGTAATATGCAATGCATGAAAGGCTCAACGAATAATCGGGATAACAGGAGCCAACAAACGGTACGATAACAACTGGAATAATGCTCGAGCAACAACACAGGGGAGCTACATCGTCATGCAGCTAAACCGCCCTGCCAAGTATGCGAGGTATGCCAAGCTGTGCTAAATAACACCCCTGACTCGGCCTCCATACAGCTGATACGCTATAACAGGATGGCACAACAGAACGAACTAGATGACACAATCCCAGCGCTCACCTCAAAAGGCTGCACTAACCACGGGATTGTTCAATCACATCTTCGGTCTCATGTGTATAGGCCTATCAGCCACACAATGATCCCTATATAAACAACAGTGTCAGATAACAACGGATATCAACAATGGGCTAACAAAAACGATAGGGCTCAACATGAATGTCATAACTGTATGCCCAATGCTAAATGCCAATAATATGTCATAATAATAATACATAGATCATAACGAAGGCATTTAACAATTTATAACAGTCAACAATTCATAAAACGATCAATGTAACACAGAATGTCAATTTAACATAATTTATATTTTACCGTCGTATGTTACCGAGCTGTAACATACCTAAACCGACTCTAAAATCACAACAAGCTCAACCTTAATCTCCTCGACCTAAAGATGATAAAATAGGTCGAATAATTCACAATTCGCCAAAACAATAAATTAATCCAACTTATTGATTTTTAATTATCAAAACTTAATTCCCAAATCAATTTCAACAATTCTGAAATTTCAACTAAATAACCGTAATTCTCCAAAATAATCCCATGATTAACTCGATACTAATTCACAAACTCTTCAATTTATACCTCAAAGCTCTCCAACGATCGAACCTACAATATAAACCCAATATATACGTCAATATAATGCATTAAAATCGACAAAGCGAAATTAAATCGAAGCGAGTAACATTACACTTCGGGGCAGCCTACTTATGCACCGAAAAATCTGGAATTGGATCCAAAAATTACCAAGATCGAAGTATAAACTAGTCGCTAGCGGTCCAATGTTGCTACTCGCCGGAAAAGACGCCGGAAAACACTATTCACGGCCAAAACCGAACTGAAAACTAGCTGGAAAATGCAGGAACAGCAAGGTAAGATTTAAGCTTCAAATCCTTGCTCAATATACTCCAAAAAACCAAGAAAACCAAGCAATAGCTCACCGAAAATCGAACAAGAAAATCGAAAAGGAGCAGTCCCGAAACAGGGCTCGATTGGGGCTGAAACGAGCATCAAAATTTGTGATTCTTGGTTCAAAATGAAGCTATGGATGTAAGGAAGACAACCCCTCAAACCGTTCGTGATTTGGACGCCGGAGGAGGAGATATCGCAACTTTCCCACAGCTGCTACCTGTGTTGCGAAAATGGGGGTTTTCTTCTTTCTTCTCTTCCCTTGCCCGATTCTTCTCTCTTCTCAATTAGATATGTGTGTATGTATATGTATATATATATATATTGTATATTTGGTTACAAAACTAGTAACTCAAGCCCATTAATCCCGGTCTGTAATTATTTTGCTCTCGTGTGTTATTTAAACTCTATATGTATTTTATATCGTTAAATTCTCCGATATCCTCAAATACATATTTTTAACACACTTCCTGAATTTATTTGGCATAAATAATTATTTTAATTTACAACTCAATAATTATTCTAATTATGCCAAAATTACCGGATAATTAATTACAGGGCCTTACACTTCTCCACCCCTTAAAACAAATTTCGTCCTCGAAATTTCGTTTATACACATACATCTTACACACGATACGAAACCAACAATACATTACTAAGAATCAAACAGATATGGATAAGATGCTCTCATCTTCTCTTCTGTTTCCCATGTTGATTCTTCTACCCCATGCCTCGACCACTGAACACGTACAAGTGGTATAACTTTATTGCGTAAAACTTTATCTTTACGATCCAAGATACAAACAGGATACTCAGTATACGATAGAGACGGATCAAGTTCAACCTCATCAGGCTGAATCACATGAGACGGATCGGGCTCATACTTACGCAACATAGAAACATGGAAAACATCGTGGATGCCAGATAAAGCCTGAGGCAAATCCAAACGATAAGCGCAAGTCCCAATACGCTCAACAATCTCGTAGGGGCCAACGAAACGAGGTGAAAACTTACCTCTCATACCAAAACGAACAACACCTCTAAACGGAGAGATTCTCAAAAACACAAAATCTCCAACTTGAAATTCTAGAGGTCGACGACGTCTGTTAGCATAACTAGCTTGACGATCTTGGGCAGCTTTCATTCTTTGACGAATCAACTGGACTTTATCAAGCATTTCCTGAACAATCTCAGGTCCAGTCAACTGCTTCTCACCAAATTCATCCCAACAAAGAGGTGATCGACATCGTCTGCC
Organism: Primulina eburnea; assembly: GCF_022965805.1. NCBI lineage: Eukaryota > Viridiplantae > Streptophyta > Magnoliopsida > Lamiales > Gesneriaceae > Primulina > Primulina eburnea. The sequence continues at coordinate 3,736,995 of NC_133113.1, forward strand.
GTACAAAGCTTCAAAAGGAGCCATACCAATAGTCACCTGGAAACTGTTGTTATATGAAAATTCTACTAGTGGTAAAGCTTCCTGCCAACTGTCTTTAAAATCCATGACTACAGCTCGAAGCAGATCCTCGAGTGTCTGAATCGTACGCTCTGTCTGACCATCTGTCTGAGGATGGTACGCAGTACTCATCGCAAGTCGTGTACCCATTTCTTTTTGGAAACTAGTCCAAAACTTTGATGTGAATCTAGGGTCACGATCTGAGACTATTGCAACTGGAACTCCATGAAGTCTCACAACATTTTCAATATACAGACGAGCCATCTTCTTGTACGAATACTTCCTCTCATACGGAATAAAATGTGCCGACTTAGATAACCTATCGACAATCACCCAAATGGCATCGAAATGACGAGAAGTACGTGGCAAATGCGTGACAAAATCCATAGCCACGTGCTCCCAGTTCCACTGAGGAACCTCAAGGCTATGCAGTAATCCTCCCGGTCTCATTCGTTCCGCTTTGACTTGCTGACATATCATACAACGAGACACAAACTCAGCCACATCCTTTTTCATATTCTTCCACCAAAACTGAGGCCGTAGAATATGATACATTTTCCTTCCTCCTGGGTGGATACTATATCGAGTACAATGAGCTTCTTTAAGGATGGTTGTACGCAATTCAGGAATATCTGGGACAACCAATCTACCATTCAACCGAAGAGAATCATCTGAGTGAATTGAGAAACCAGATTGGTGTCCTTGAGATACTAACTCGTAAGATTTCAGAACTCGATCATCAGTTTTCTGAGCTGACTTTACAATCTGAATCAACTCTGGCTCAACAGAAATCTGTGATACACAAACAGCATTACCTTGGATTTGAAAATCCAACCGAGAAGTACAAATATCCTCTCGTAACTTAAAAACATGAATCGAGGATAAATTAACATCAACAACTTTACGACTCAAAGCATCGGCAATGACATTCACTTTTCCCGGATGATACTGGATCTCACAATCATAATCTTTCAAAAGATCCATCCAACGTCTCTGTCTCATATTCAGATCTGACTGAGAGAACAGATACTTCAAACTCTTGTGATCAGAATAGATTACAAATTGCTCTCCAAACAAATAATGCCTCCAAATCTTTAGAGCAAAAACGATAGCAGCTAACTCCAAGTCATGAACAGGATACTTAGACTCATGCGGTTTCAACTGACGAGAACCATAAGCCACAACTCTGCCATGCTGCATCAGAACACAACCTAATCCTCTATTTGATGCGTCGGTACAAACAACGAATCCTCCAGAACCATTTGGAATGGTAAGAACTGGTGCAGAAGTCAGTCTTTTCTTCAACTTGACAAAACTTGACTCACATTCATCAGACCAAATGAATCTCTGATTTTTCTGAGTCAGTTTAGTGATAGGTCTAGCAATCTTTGAGAAATTTTCGATAAATCTCCGGTAATAACCAGCTAAACCCATGAAACTACGAATCTCTGGCACATTGGTCGGTCGTGCCCAGTTCAGAACTGCTTCCACTTTACTTGGATCGACTGAAATACCATGTTGAGATATGACATGGCCCAGAAACACAACTCTATCTAACCAAAACTCGCACTTGGATAGCTTGGCGTACAACTGCTTCTTTTGAAGAATTCGAAGAACTATCCTCAAGTGTTTGGCATGTTCTTCCTCAGACTTGGAATAGACAAGAATGTCATCGATGAATACAATCACAAAACGATCGAGATATTTACGAAATATTCGATTCATCAAGTCCATAAACACATCAGGAGCATTGGTCAAACCAAAAGTCATAATCAAAAATTCAAAGTGTCCGTATCTCGTGCGAAAAGCTGTTTTCGGGTCATCTTCTTGTCTGACTCGCACTTGATGATACCCAGAACGAAGATCAATCTTAGAATACACCGAAGTACCTTGCAACTGATCAAATAAATCATCAATCCTAGGAAGTGGATATTTATTCTTGACAGTAGACTTATTCAGTTGTCGATAATCAATACACATCCGCATCGTACCATCTTTCTTCTTGACAAATAGAATCGGTGCACCCCACGGTGAAGAACTCGGACGAATATAACCTTTATTCAACAAATCCTGCAATTGTTCTTTCAGCTCAACAGGGGCTAAACGATATGGTGCTCGAGATATGGGTTCAGTTCCTGGCATTAATTCGATACTGAACTCAACTTCTCGTTCTGGTGGAAAATCAGGAATCTCTTCTCGAAACACATCAGGAAACTCACGGACTACAGGAATATCATAAATATGTCGCTCATCTTGCGATAGATCCACAGCATAAACCAGAAAACCTTCATGACCAGAATCTAACAATCGATTCATTTCAATGGCAGAAACTAGAGGAATCTTGGCTTGAGAACCACGACCATAGAAATTCCATTTAGGAGCAAAGTTAGGTCTGAAACGAACTATTCCTCGATAACAGACAACAGTGGCACGATTTGCAGTCAAAACATCCATACCAACGATACAATCAAAGTCATGCATAGGTAGGACTATGAGATTCAGATATAGAACATTTTCATCGTGAAACAAAACCGCATTGAACACCACATTATCAGTGATAATCATTTTGCCCATCGGAGTAGCAACAGATAGATTGGAATTCATACTAATGGTGCGAAGAACATGCGAAACAACAAATGCATGAGAAACAAAGGAATGAGATGCTCCAGTATCAAATAACACTCGTGCTATAAAACCACATAGATTACAGTTACCAGAAATGACAGTACCTGGAGCTGCCTGAGCCTCATCCTCAGTCAAGGCAAATACATGAGCAGATGACTGATTCTGTTGACCACCTTGCCCTCTGCTCTGATGCGAAGGGCGACTAGGCTGATGGGAAGACTGGGACGCAGCTGGAATTCTATTACCTTGAGCTCCACTACCAGCCTGGGTTGATTTCCCCGTCTTACTAGGACAGACTCTAGCAAAATGGCCCGGCCGACCACAAACATTACAAACCCCTTGAACTCCAACACACTGATTACTGGAATGCTTGCCTCCACAGTGATCACAGTAAGGTCCACTATATCGATATCCCCCACAGTTCCCCGAACTCCCTGAACTCGAAGAACTAGAACCAGGCTTCTTAAATTGTTTCCCACGAGGACGAAGAGATGCAGAACCAGATGAACTGAATTGTTGTCTCCCCGACTGATGATGTTGGGTAGGAACTCGATTGCCACTCCTCTTAAGACTAGCTTCAGCCCTTTTTGCTATTTCCACTGCTTCAAGATAATTCAGTGGTTTACCGGTAGAAACAAAAGGGTGCAGATGATCGTTCAATCCTTCAATGAAACTTTCGACGACAGCAACCTGACTTGCAGCCACGTGAGGAGCATATCTCAGCATAGCATAAAAAGTATCCGCATAATCCGCAACTGACATATCGCCTTGTTTCAGGTTATGAAACTCAGAAGCCTTAGAACTGTAGAATGATGGAGGACAATAACTTTCCTTAAACTTCAACTTGAATATATCCCATGATGGAATGATCCTCTGAGCATCCAAAGTCATCAATGTAGTAGACCACCACTTTTTAGCACGATCTTTCAACTGATGCACAACTAATCTCAATCGACACTCTGGAGGATACTCAATCAAATCGAACAATTCCTCAATCTCAGAAATCCATAACTCAGCTTTCTCAGCTCCCTCCGAACCACTAAATCGAGGTGGATGCATAGAATGGAAACACACAACTAACTCATCCATCCTAAGCTGCTCTAGATGATCAGCAGCTTGCTCAACAAAAGTATCATCAACAGCACGGACACGCGGTCTACCACGCCCACGACCTCGACCTCGAGCTAGAGGAATCTCATCAACAGGAATTTCTCCACCTCCTTCCATTCTATACGATAAAACACCAAAACAATTAGAATGGAAGTAAACAAATCATATAATCACATAAGCATGTTGTCAAGTAGCATACACATGCGCAACAACCATTTTAGTGCCAAGACTCAAGTGTCCTAGACTCTAGTTCGAGCGTATCCCAGTTTACGCTCTGATACCAAGATGTGAGGCCCATTTACTCTAACGATAATTAATGATCAAACAATAATGGTTTGATTTAAAACTGCAGCGGAAAAATGTTTAAAATAATTTAAAACGGACCTCAGGGCCTAGAAAAATTTCGGCATGACCTCCCCGTAAATAGGACATCCCGAAAACTCAAACAGCAGTTTATATCAAAATATACTCCAAATAGAGTCAACAACCTATAGCCGCACTGGCCAGGACTAAACAGAATTTAAAACGTATCAAATACTCACCAGATAAAGAAAATCACAGAGTCGCCTCAGCACATAACAAGAACAACCAATTACTAATACAAATACACGAGGCATCTCCCCGGCAAATAAACTACAATACAAGACTGAGACAACTCAAGACATACATATAGAATAACTGGGAGACTCCACTGAACAGAACCAAGCAATCCAACCTCAATCCCGAGCTCCACTGGCGGAACCTCGGCCTGATGCTGCAAAACGACTCGGGAGATCTACCATGGTGCCCAAAAGCAACCACAGCAGCCCCCCCAGTAAACAACTGAGGTTAGGATTCTGGTATGAAACAGTTCAACAATAACAACAATAACATAAATCATGCATAATCATATAATGAAATGTAATATGCAATGCATGAAAGGCTCAACGAATAATCGGGATAACAGGAGCCAACAAACGGTACGATAAAAACTGGAATAATGCTCGAGCAACAACACAGGGGAGCTACATCGTCATGCAGCTAAACCGCCCTGCCAAGTATGCGAGGTATGCCAAGCTGTGCTAAATAACACCCCTGACTCGGCCTCCATACAGCTGATACGCTATAACAGGATGGCACAACAGAACGAACTAGATGACACAATCCCAGCGCTCACCTCAAAAGGCTGCACTAACCACGGGATTGTTCAATCACATCTTCGATCTCATGTGTATAGGCCTATCAGCCACACAATGATCCCTATATAAACAACAGTGCCAGATAACAACGGATATCCACAATGGGCTAACAAAAACGATAGGGCTCAACATGAATGTCATAACTGTATGCCCAATGCTAAATGCCAATAATATGTCATAATAATAATACATAGATCATAACGAAGGCATTTAACAATTTATAACAGTCAACAATTCATAACACGATCAATGTAACACAGAATGTCAATTTAACATAATTTATATTTTACCGTCGTATATTACCGAGCTGTAACATACCTAAACCGACTCTAAAATCACAACAAGCTCAACCTTAATCTCCTCGACCTAAAGATGATAAAATAGGTCGAATAATTCACAATTCGCCAAAACACTAAATTAATCCAACTTATTGATTTTTAATTATCAAAACTTAATTCCCAAATCAATTTCAACAATTCTGAAATTTCAACTAAATAACCGTAATTCTCCAAAATAATCCCATGATTAACTCGATACTAATTCACAAACTCTTCAATTTATACCTCAAAGCTCTCCAACGATCGAACCTACAATATAAACCCAATATATACGTCAATATAATGCATTAAAATCGACAAAGCGAAATTAAATCGAAGCGAGTAACATTACACTTCGGGGCAGCCTACTTATGCACCGAAAAATCTGGAATTGGATCCAAAAATTACCAAGATCGAAGTATAAACTAGTCGCTAGCGGTCCAATGTTGCTACTCGCCGGAAAAGACGCCGGAAAACACTATTCACGGCCAAAACCGAACTGAAAACTAGCTGGAAAATGCAGGAACATCAAGGTAAGATTTAAGCTTCAAATCCTTGCTCAATATACTCCAAAGAACCAAGAAAACCAAGCAATAGCTCACCTAAAATCGAACAAGAAAATCGAAAAGGAGCTATCCCGAAACAGGGCTCGATTGGGGCTGAAACGAGCATCAAAATTTGTGATTCATGGTTCAAAATGAAGCTATGGATGTAAGGAAGACAACCCCTCAAACCGTTCGTGATTTGGACGCCGGACGGAGGAGATATCGCAACTTTCCCACAGCTGCTACCTGTGTTGCGAAAATGGGGGTTTTCTTCTTTCTTCTCTTCCCTTGCCCGATTCTTCTCTCTTCTCAATTAGATATGTGTGTATGTATATGTATATATATATATATATATATACATATATATATATATATATATATATATATATATATATATATATTGTATATTTGGTTACAAAACTAGTAACTCAAGCCTATTAATCCCGGTCTGTAATTATTTTGCTCTCGTGTGTTATTTAAACTCTATATGTATTTTATATCGTTAAATTCTCCGATATCCTCAAATACATATTTTTAACACACTTCCTGAATTTATTTGGCATAAATAATTATTTTAATTTACAACTCAATAATTATTCTAATTATGCCAAAATTACCGGATAATTAATTACAGGGCCTTACATCACCGGTGCCTCATTTTGCACATAGAAGGGATTTCCATCTTGACAGTCTTTCACATAGTGCTCTCCTCCACACTTTTCACAGAATATCTCTTGAAGACGCATAGCCGTGCCACCCACATTCAAGCCATCTATTTTCCTGTTTAGAGCGTCAAGTTGTGCAGTAATAACAGAAAAATCAGTTACCTGGTGAACTCCGGCACTTCTCCGCTGGTTGTTCCTGTCAGACTGAGGATGATAGCTGCTAGCAGCCATCTCCTCCAACAACTCATATCCTTCTTCCGCAGTCTTCCTCAAAAGGTTCCCACACGTAGCCGCATCTATCATAGTACGGTTAGGAGTAAGCAAACCCTAATAAAATGTTTGAACGACTAACCCAAGTGGTAACTCGTGATGTGGGCATCTTCGTAGTAGGTCCTTGAAACGATCCCACGCCTCATATAGTGACTCTTGATCGAACTGAGCAAATGTTGTGATGTCTGCCCGCAGCTTCATGGTATTCGATGGAGGAAAGTATTTGATGAGAAACGCCTTCGCCATGTCCTTCCATGTAGCGATCGAACCTACAGGTAAACAATTCAACCAAGCTTTAGCTTTATCACGCAAAGAGAAAGGAAATAAACGCAGTCTAACAGCATCATCAGAAACTCCATTAAATTTAAAAGTATCGCAAATCTCAAGAAAATCCGCGATGTGTGTGTTTGGATCGTCCACAGCAGTTCCTCCAAATTGGACGGTGTTCTGAATCATCTCGATAATGGCTGGTTTGATTTCGAATTGGTTTGTCCGCACAATCGGCCTCACAATGCTGGGGCGTGCACCATCCAAAGAAGGCTGGGCATACTCTAACATTGGTATGCGGCGTGGCATCTCAATATGTCTCTCCTCACGCCGTTCCTCCTCACGTTCTGGCTCGTGTCTCTCCATAAGTTCTTTAAGCCTCTGCTGTTGTCTCCTCCTGCGGAAGGTTCTTTCAATTTCAGGATCGAATTCAAGCTCCACGTCAAGTGACTTTGGCATGCACTGGAAGGGATATCTGTAAGAAAATGTGAAGTGTTATCTCAAGAGAAATGAAATAATGCTAAAGGAAATAACTAAAAATAAAATTGTAGATTAACAGTCCCCGGCAACGGCGCCAAAAACTTGATCGAGCAAAACTTGCACAGTAAACTCCCCAATAAAAATATGATTTTGTATGCTCAAAATAAATCGCAAGTGCACGATGTCAAGTTATAATATAGTGTACGTGAGTACGAGTATCGTTCCGCTGAAGACTGTGTTTAACAATTATTATTTTCAGTTATTTAACATTTAGCAACAAAAATTGATTTGTGTGATTATTCCTACTATACTCAATTAAATATGCAATTAAAATGACTCAACAAGTGATGAAGGAGAATTTATATCTAAAATGATTGATTTAAACTCAATGATAAATGGATTTGTTGGGAATCTCGGTTCACCTACCCCTCGTTAATTAATTAATTCGTTCGATCGTGATCTACGCTTCCGACAGGATTTCCTAATCTATTGAACACACACTCTCGAGCTATGTTAAACTAATTCGACTCAATGAAGTAATTAAATGTCTTTAATTATTTATCAAGAGCAAATTGCATTTCGATTGATGAAATCCCATAGTTTTCGACCCTAAGGACTATGACTATCGGCACGTATCCAATTTCATATGTCTATGCAAATTGTAGATCCGCGAATTATACTACTAGTTCTTATCACAAGTTATTCTCTCGAACTCACTCGCGAAATACAAACGTTGTTAAAGTTAGCTACGCTCTACCAACACAATAAAACAATAGTCTAACCAAGAACAAATCACAAATCGAAATATGAATTAACTAGATCAAAGTTTGGGGTAGGATCCCCTTTAATCCCAACAAATGTGAAAGTTTAGCTACTAGAATTCATCATTAAAATAAGCAAAACAATATTTAAATACAGGAAAATAAACTAGAAATACGAGACGTGACGAAATCTGCGAAGAACGATGCCCGGAAACCGTAGAATCTTCAATCCAAGTGCAAAAACTCTCCCAAACTCCTTATGGTCCCTTCAATAATGTCTGAATAATGCCCAAAAATCGACCAATAATCTTTCCATAGCAGCCATACTCCAAAATTAAGGTAAGAAATCGCGCACAATAATCTTCCAAAAATAGGCGGCGCTCGGGCGGTAGAAAAGTACCGCTCGAGCGCCACACTCTCTGTAACTTCCCTCGGCTGGTGCGGCATTCGCGCTCGGGCGGTAGAAATATACCGCTCGAGCGCCACGCCCTCTGTAAGTTGGCCTTCGGATGCTAATTCTTGCGCCCGGGCGATAGAAAATTACCGCTCGGGCGCCGACCTTTCTGTTAAAATCTTCAGCTGTTCATCTATCGCGCCCGGGCGGTAGAAAATTACCGCTCGGGCGCCGCTTTTTCTGTCCCTTGACTTGTTGGCTTAGCAAAGTCGTCCCTTTTTCTATTTTTCCGGTCATTTTTCCTGCAATTTCGTCACGCCCGAGTGAGATATGATAAAATGCAAATGTTTATTCTAAAATGAACAAAATGTGATTGAAATAGACGCACGCACAATGCAAAACACACAGAGACTAATGCAATAAAACACGTAAAAACGACACACATCAAAGTTGGCATTCCATATCGATCAACAGTAATAGAAGAATTTCCGATTCTATCCACATCGATATAGTATCGATTACCAGTAATAGAAGGAGCTCTGATTCTATCCACATCGACATAGTATCGATCACCAGTAATAGAAGAAACTCCGGTTCTATCCACATCGATATGACATCGATCATCAGTAATAGAAGAAGTTATAATTCTATCCACATCGATACGGTACCGATCACCAGTAATAGAAGAAGCTACAATTCTATCCACATCGATAGCCAATCCTCCAGTGACAGACTTTGGCACAATCGCCAATACACTATCTTATGACATCGTGCAATGTGCCCGTGGCGATCCCGCCACTATCAGGCACTTCTGTCATAAGACTACTCTTCTAATACCTGCTATCTATAAATCAAGAGAACAAGTACATCAATCGAATCGATGCAATATCAATGCAATAAAGTAAAGTATGTGATTTAGGGAAACTCAAGTCTAAACCGACTCAAGTCGATCTCCCAATACCACATTGACTTATACCTTTCTCTTCTCGGTCTGATGAAGACGAAGTCCCATATCCCAATCTGTACATATCCAAATGTCCAGTTGTAGCCTGCGTCGATAGGGACACAGTACCCAAGTCGGATTCAAAATCAGACGGCCGGATTTTGCACAATCGCGATCCTAAGCTTCACGGAGTAATTTTCCAAAGTTTCCTTCGTTCCTTTCTTTTTTTCATTGCTTATGAAATGCTTGCATATATATATATATATATATATATATATATATATATATATATATATATATATATATATATATATATATATATATATACATGTTACATGCATGAAGGCAAGTGGCACACTCCTTCACATAACACGTCTCGCGCATATGCGCGACACAACCCGCGCATATGCGCGAGACCTACGGGTCTCGGCAAGGACAATTTTAACAACTCGCGCATATGCGCGCTTTATCTCGCGCCTATGCGCCAAAGTTTCTGGACGGGTCGCGCATATGCGCGCCTTATCTCGCGCATGTGCGCCGATGCTTCTGTAATTCTCGCGCATATGCGCCGGTCTGCTGGCGCATATGCGCCGAGCTCATGCCTCACCAAAATTTGCATATAATTTTCGTCTCTTCCGGTCCGATACAGTACGTATACAATCAACTTAATTATCAACAAAACAAGTCTGATTATGATAACCGAATTCTCGGGCCTTACATTTAATAAGACGTAGGCTTTACTAGTATAATCGTTTATAGGTATGAAATTAATGTTGTGTCAATTGATGAGTATAACTATTATAAAAAAATAAAAAAAAAATTTAATGAGTATAGCTCATTTTAATTATTTTAATTTAATTGTAATATCATTGCATCAAATAATGAACAAACTTGCAATAACTACTCATTTTCATTATCAACTTTCTCCGTACCCCTTGTCCCTTCAAATCTTTGTTTAACTTCTCGATTTTTTAAAATTTCCAAAAACAACCTTAATCCTTATAATTATGGTACATATAATTGTTTTTATCTATCGAGCATGTTCTTAAAGGCATATATACTAAAGACATTCAGCTTCGCAAAGTTTCCAACTTATATATCATATTCAAATGATCGACTTTTTTTTAATAAATAGCACATCATGCTTCCGCATAATAATTTGAACAGTTTACCTCTTTGACCTGAGTACCTTCGGGTTATATCCACCGGATTTTACAAAATGCTCCTCACAGCCTAACCACGTAGTCATAACAGATGGTTCATGTCGTGAATTCGTTCAACAGTACCTAGCACAGCCCTGTTTCTTTTCCTACCTCATGGTGTATAGTAAAATTGTTTAATTTGAAAAGGGGAAAAATCCTTGGTCTTTTTTATTCAAACATACAAAAAATTATTATATAGTAACCTTTTGTAGAGGATGATGAACTTGTTTAGCTACCTATAGTAGCCAAAGTTACAAAACACATAAAATAGAAAGAGAAAATATTACAAATTATTTTAAAAAAAAATGAAGAGTTTGAATGATGTCTTCATCTTCCTTCTGTCTTGGTATTTATAGAAGTCCTTTGTGGATTTGAATTCCAGCTAAGGCAAGAATTTGAATTCCGGACTTCAAATTCTTGCCTTAGCTTTTTTTTATTGCCTTCCAGATGTGTTTGACAATATCTCTTGAGTGGGTCAAGTGGGTGGTTGAGTGGTCCCTCCTCTTTTCTTGAGTTGTCTTTTTCTAGATCATTAATCTAGAAACAACTTGTTCTTCCATCTTTATCTCCTGGCATAGCCAGTAGATATGTGTCTGGATCATATCTGCTGAGATCTCATTCCCTGCTTCTTTTAATTGTTTATAGAGATCTTTGAAAATCTTCGGTTGATTTCTTACTACCTTGATACGTCTTTTGGAAACCTTAAAATATGTAAAATACATTTTCTTTGGTCCAAACTTCGTTTTAATCTTGTGTAGTTTTTTTTTTCCTCATTTACGCTTTATCTATAAATGTATTTGAGTCCAATTCTTTTTGATAGTGGACAAATCACATGCCTACTTGCTTATGTCGGAGAATCTTTATCTTTTGGTATCCCCAAGAAAAAATGACTGTGGTCCTATGTCAATTAATTTTTGTTGGGGAATCTTAAACTTTTGGTTTCCCCGAGGAAAACGTGATTGTGGTTCTTCACCACTGGGTTCTGTTTCTACAAGATGCTTATTGTCTGACCTAGTTCTGAAGCCCTTGCCAAATTCTGGCTCCTTTTTATTTGGGCATTCTGGACAGATTTTTTCTGACCATCTTCCCACATGAGCCATGTTACAAAATTTCCGACGAGTTTCTTTACTCTCCGACAGCTTGCTATTCCACAAAAGATCTCTTTTATTTTCAAATAAATCTTCTGAAGAGCCGATGCTTTTCTCTTCAAACTTTGTGTGGGCTGTGTGATGGTAGGTAAAAGAGTCCTTATGAAAAGTTTAGGGGAAGGGGCGCGGGTTTTTAGGTTTTAATGGGGAGGGTTTGTACTTTAAATAATAGAAAATTATTAAGTGTACAAGCCTAGGCCTATTAACAAGGTGCAATAGGCCCATTAAGCCCATTTGTGCATATTTAAAATATTTCGTATAGGAAATATTGTGAAATTATTAGTCGAGTTGTCAAAACGTTCGAATTTTTGTTGAAAATCGTATACCGATAAAATTACGTCTCGACGTATAAAATCACCTCAAAACTCCTTATTTTCAAAAATAAGAAAAATCATCAACCTTATTTTAAATAATTAAAAACAAATATTTAATAAAACATTTTTTTTCTTCTATTTTTCAGCCATCGGTCTCCGTTTCTCGATTACAACTCGAATAACCCTTAAAAATATATTTTAATGCATTCAAGTAAAAAACTACTAAAAACATCATATAATCATATCAACATAATTAACTTAGCAATTAAAATCAATTAATTAACTATTTTTCATATTCCCTGGATTTACATGCAGTTGGATTACGTCGTTTTAATTTGGACCTTGTGGTATTGAAGCTTAGGATGCTGATAAATGAAGATAAATTTACTGGTTCAGCACAAACTAAAATCAACAAGGCTAATTTCAACACACCAGCTGAAATTGAACTGGTTGAGTAGTTAACCAGTTGAACTGAATCAGTTGAGCTGCTGACCAGTTGAACTAAACCAGTTGACCAGTTTAGGCTCGGGAAAATGTCAAGCAAGACGAATTTGACCATTGAAATTTCAGAAATAGTACAGAAACTTTTCTAGCAGTCATAATCTTGTGTCAAACATATATATTAGTGTTGGGGCCAATAAATACAACATCTCGAAGTTCAAATAAAAACTTTTGAAGCTGATTCAAAATATGGGCAGTTAGCATGAAGAAGAATAAGCTAGTTGAGAGCACAAGCCTTTATGTGAGGATATATTTGAGATGTACACTGTAAAGGATAAATTCTTCACACACAATCACTCGCACATATACATGAGAGTAGTGCTTCAAAATTTAGTTAAGTGAGTCTTCACACGAAGACATTAAAGATTGTGTTTGCAGTCTTGGCATAAGAGACATTAAATATTATGTGGATTGTAAGGTCGTGGCCTACAACCGAGAGTGTTCTAGGAATTTCAATTAGTTAAGAGATAAGTTTTAAGTTGAAATAGGTTTGTACAAGGTGTTGTATAAAGCAAAGTCTTCTAATGAATCCTTCCCAAGACGAAGAAAGGGTGACGTAAGAGGATTTGAAGTTTCCGAACATCCATAAAAAAATTTATGTCTATTTATTTATTGCATTTACTTATCATTTCCATTCTTTTAAAGATGCATTGTTCAAGCATTTTATGTGTTCTTCAAATACCAAAATATTGCATATCAAGTGTTTGATAAAATGTTTCAATCAAAATATTTTTACTCATTCAACTTGCATATATTTTAAATACTTTACAAATTATTTAATCGGTTTCTACGAAGGATTATTTTGAGTGTCTTCCGTTTGGTTTGAAAATAAAACTTGATTTAATTTATCGGTGTTCAATATTTTAAGAACCGGGCTATTGTAGCTCAACGATTTTCTCCCCAATCGATCATATCAAAGATTGTAGCGGCATAAAAGTTGCTGCCTATTAATGCACGAAGAAAATAAGTTTATTCATTAAATTCAGACCATGTGTGCTGCGGTGGAAAATAGGTTATGGAGAAATTTGGTCAGTCATTTTTCTACTTTTATCAATTTCAAACGATCACAATTATACCGATGATTTATTTTAAATTTTGAGGGAGAGATAAAATTTATGTTGAAATTATTTGTTTAAAAAATATATCTTTTTTTTTCACAAAAAATGAGAAATATGTTAGATGAAATCATTGTTTATCTAAGTTTTGTGTTAATTAAAAAGAGAGGGACTGTTGGGTTTTGGAATGCTAACAATCTTTATTTTGATGATAAATAAGCTTGTTATTATGTTTCTAACATATTACTTTAGTGTGTAGCTGTTTTTTGATAATGAAATAAAAAATCAGCACAACTTAATCTCTGGCGAGTTGAAATATTTTAATGATATCTCATTGTTCAATGATTAAAATGACCAGCCACAAAAACAGTTAAACAACCAACGCAAAATGATACAAATCATATTTGGAAATAGAAGACTAAATCCGAGTCTGAGAAGACGAAAATTTTCATTGAAATTACTGGTTCTGCACTCAGAAATTCAATAGAGCCGAATCTCTACCGCAGTTGAGTGTTTCGAGCATATATATCTTATATCAACAAATCAAGAGTTATAAATAAGAAACATGACTACCGAAAACAGGAGTGCGGAAAAGTAGTAGAACTTAAAATGTAGTAGATCCCAAACCAGTAAAGATGGTTTATATCCGACATCGGTAAATCACCGGAGAGATGCTATGCATTTAAATGAGCATGTGACAACCACTTGTGACACGTTTAAAATCGTGAGATCGCGACATAAAACAAACAATATCACAAGTGGACTGGGTCGTTACACCTTGTAAAAATTATGTTGGGGGTGCAATAATTGCCTCAACTTGGTAGAACAATCGAAACGTGATGTTTGAGATGTTGTAATGTTTAAAATATTAGAGTTGCACTATTACCAACAACTATAGATTTGGTACAGCGGCTTGCGCTCGTTTTTACAATTTGAATCGGAACCAAAGTCACGTGTTCAGTTCTCATTGATTGCAAAGAGCAGAATTATTTGGAGATGGATTTTGGGGTGCAATAATTTCTCCACTTGGTAAAACAATCAAAACGTGATGCTTGAACTATTGTACGATTGAAAAGATTAGAGTTGCACCACAAACACCCGATCCTACCTATTTAAAAAAAGTGAAAAACCCATGTGTAAATTAATTTTATTTAAAACCCTATGTTTCTTACAAATCTAGCTTGATTTTTTTTTAACAAGGGGTTAAGTGTGTAGGAGTATTTAACAAATGAGAATATATTAATCTATTAATATTTTAAAAATGTTTGATGTATTTTAGACTTTCACACAAAGTGTAATGCAATTAACCCCACATATTCACAATAAATTATATTTCGTGCGTAGACAAAACTTCAAAGATTTACATTTTAATTTTAATGAAATGCTCCATTTCTTCGAAAAAAAACGCTCCATAGAAAATTGAAAAGGCTCTTTATTTATATACTTCTAACCATTTAAACTTAAGTAAAAGTAAACTATTATCGAGTATCTCACCGAGGAGCCATATCTTTTTAGGAGTAGGTCTCTTGTAAAACGGTCTTACGATTACGAATTTTTACTTGTGAGACAGGTCAATCATATCTATATTCACAATAAAAAGTAATTCTCTTAGCATAAAAAGTAATACTTTTTCATAGATTACCCAAATAAGATATCCATATCACAAAATACGATCCGTGAGACAGTCTCACACAAATTTTTGCATCTTTTTAGAAAAAAAAATTGAAGAAAGATGAATGCTCAACTATCCTGCATTAGGATTTATTATTTTTGGGATGCCAAAAAATGTAAAACGAAAATTAAGTCCAAGCTTTGTTAAAATGTTAATAATATAGAGTAGTTAACATGTAAATAAATATTAAATATTATCTTGTAATTTATATATTTGTTTTTTTTACTATTAGTCTTATATATTTCAATTTTTAACAAAATACTTCCCATAATGATTTATTTTTCCTTAAACACCAAACAAAGCAGAATTCAACTAAAGTTGTAAAAAAAATTGTTTTTTTTTCTAATCATATAATTAGTTTATTTTATTTTATTTTTATTTTTGTTTTTGAAGACATATAATAAGATATAAATTTATTAATTTAAATGTAACTTTGTTTTAATGTAGGTACGTCTCTTTCTTCAATCCGAACTCTCACCCACCAAAGCCAGCCAGCGAACTACACTACAATTGGGACCAAATCCCACCTCGTTTGTCTCGCCCCTTTCGATTTATACAACTGCATTCAACCTCCCAATCAATCTTGGCCTGCACTCGCAATCACTTGGCAATGGCGTCTTCAGTTTTGTCTCAAAATCTCTTCGCCACCCTCACTCCTTCGCAGTCATCAGTGTCCCGGAGAAGTACTGGAAATGCTTCGCCTTTTTCTGTTTCTGTTAAGCCATCTGCTCTTCTTTCCGGATCCCACGTCGTTTCCGCCCATTTCAAGAGGCCCCGCGAAGGTTTTATTGCCGACTGCGCTTCTTCTGGTGATATCAGCTCAGCTGATGAAACCCCAATTGAATTGAGTATGAATCTTGAACCCAGGATCTGAATTCTTGTTTGTTTTGTCTTCTTTCGTGTTTCAGATGACTTAGAACGCTGGCTTTTTAATCTTTTCAGAGTACCCATCATTTCCGACAGTCATGGACATTAACCAGATTCGGGAAATTTTACCTCACCGGTTAATGAAATTTCTTAATATTTTTTGTTACTTTGTATGGTAATTATTGCATTATTATTTTTTCATAATCTTCCCGGAAGATTTGATTTTTTATATGGTTTTTAACTTTTATTATGTTGTAGATTTCCCTTTCTGCTGGTGGATAGAGTTATTGAATACACTCCAGGTGTATCAGTTGTGGCTATCAAGAATGTGACGATAAATGATAATTTCTTTCCTGGGCATTTTCCTAAGAGGCCAATTATGCCTGGTGTGCTCATGGTTGAGGTGAGCAATCCATGTTTGTTAAACTTTTTGTTGTTAATCACATATGTTGTTCGTTACTCGGGTCTGTACCAAAGTTTATTTTTTTGCTTGATTTTATGATCATGTTTGTTCTTTCATTGTTAATGCTATGTTTTTGGATGGTACATTTGCAATTGATGACGTGCTTGGAGGTTCTGATTATCAACTGTAATGATGTGAGGTGCTAACCTTTGTTTTTGGGTCTTTATTTCAAATTCGGTTTGAGGTAAATTATCCATATACTAGTGCCTTCCTTAGACACTAGAGTTTCTGGTGGAAAACTTAAAACAATTTGGATTGATTATCTAAGTGTTCAAGTTTTGAGGATCTATCATTCTGCGAAGTAACCATAGCTCAGATTGGATTTATATTTTTTTGTCTATCGTGGATTATGTAGTTTATGGCCGTGTATTGGCCAGCTTCCAGAAATACATATGGGGGTTCAAGGCAGAAGATAAAGGATTTTGAACCTGAGATTTTGGAATTGTTGGATAGTGGTGACATTCTCTAACATGCAGTTGATTGAGGTGAAAGACAAGTGAATTTTTAAATGTTTTTAAGAATCAGTAATAGTATTTATGGGGCGGATAAGAAAGGAAATAGAAACCTCGAAAACCATGTGTTGGCCCTGAAATATATAATGTTGAGGGCCCAAGTTTTCTTTTTAATTTCCAAATTTAGTTTAACTATGGTCAGTTGCAGAGTCATTAGAGGGGCAAACCAAAATGATAAATTTTTTGGGGTAGTACTCTTAATTGTATATGAAATCTGTACAAATGTTAAGAAAAATTGAAGAGAAAGAATGGATGGATTTTTCTCATAACTTTTTCGAAGCTCAGTTTCTTGATGGTAACCAACAGAAGAACATTGTGCTGGATTCCAAATATTTATATTACTTTTTGGTGTTTCCTCTCCGCTCCTACCCTGTTTACATTTAGTACTTATTTCATTCTGCTTGGATTTCCTCATTTATTGACTGTATCATTCCCAGGTATACCAATCTCGTTGCTTGCCTTCAAACTTTATGATGAATAATTCTTGCAAACACATGATCCGAAATTCTGATTGTTATAGAATTGTTTCTCTGCAATTTTGTCATGAAAAATAAATATATTTGAAAATGAGGTTCAACGTCGTGTTTAGGTTGGTAGCTTTCTTTTATTTGTTTGACACAACCAGTAATGGTATCTGACTGCTAATCCATCTACTGTACTTTCACATGAGCAAGTGTTCCCTTGTGCTTTTGTTCTCAAAGCTTGTCTTCGTACTAGAACTGATACATATTCTATTGAACTCAGGCCATGGCTCAGGTTGGTGGATTGGTTATACTGCAACCAGAAGTAGGAGGCTCGCGCGATAATTTTTTCTTTGCTGGAGTCGACAAAGTTAGATTCAGGAAGCCCGTAATTGCAGGAGACACCTTAGTTATGAGAATGAACCTCGTGAAGGTTCAGAAACGCTTTGGAGTTGCGAAGATGGAAGGAAAAGCATATGTTGGAGGTGAAGTTGTTTGCGAAGGTGAATTCTTGATGGCTATGGGGAGCGGGTGACGCGGTTGTCTTTTTGAAATATCATTTTTTTGATTAATTTTTCTCTCCCATTTCATTTTTAACATGGGTATGATTGACATATGATCACCTGTTTCTGAGTTGGAGGACCAAGCCGATCATGTCGAGGTTAAATATTTATTTGCTTTCACTGATTGATGCTTCTGCTCCGAATGGTATTAATTAGCGTTCTATATGTTTTGCTATATGGCCTATATTCAGGCACTTTTTCATAATTATTTTTTTTTTAAAAAAATTCAAACATACAGTAAAATAAGATATATTACAAAAATAATATAAAAAGCTAATGCGAGTTTGCAGCGTCCGCTGGCATTGGCCTTTCGCGGTGCAAACGGGCCCAACAGCATCCGCTGCTCGTAGTTACCTGTCCTAGTCACTCTATACACGCCTTCCAGTAAAGAAGGTCCATTTACTGACGGATTTCCGGAAAATAAACAATTATTTAAACATGTGAATTGAATTTAAGAAAAATACAAAAGTCCATAGTTGGAGCACAATTCCCCGAAATCAGCTTTTTGCAAGCTTTAACTTTGAACGATTCTTGGATTTTTTATTCAGGAGATTTTAAAAAAATTATAGGTTTTTGCCGTAAATTCGTAGTTCTTTCACACATTTCATAACATTTTAAAAATTTTATATCGATCTTTTTTCAATTTCACTTTCTTTTCTTAAAAAAAATTAAACACATTATTCTATATTTCTGATTTTTCCAAATATTTCATGTTTAAAATTGGTGTTATCTTATAATTGGGTCGTGATGTAGGGATGACAACTTTCCCCACGAGTTTGGGGCCCCGCGGGGAAAACCCGAAACGGAAATGATGATCTCCGATTTTTTCGAGTTCGGGGATTTTTTTAAATCCTCGATGTAATTCGGGACGGGTATGGGATTACGATCTCCATCCCCGAAATCTCCGAACCCGTTCCGAAAATAATATCAATAATAAAATAATAGTATTATTAATATTAATAATATAATAATAATATTATTTTTTCGGGTTTGGGGATTCCCCGACCCGAAAAAACGGGGATTGGGGTGGGTATGGAGGTGGGGATGGAATTCGGGGACTTGGATGGGGATGGCAAACCCGCTCCCGCTCCCGCCCCGGCCCCAGCCCATTGCCATCCCTATCGTGATGTTATTACTGGGAAAGAATAAGTGGAATATATTATATCACATGTAAGACTGATTCGAATACTACGATCTATTAGTTTTTTGAACCTGATTCAAATTTTGTGTACGAAGTTAAACATCGTTATAATGAAGTTTACTATAAAATTGACAACTAAATATTCATTCATGGAAAAAAAAACGTCTTGGAATGGGTACATATCAACATTGTTGATGAAGAAGTTTTAAAATTTATAATGCAATGCCAATACGTGAAAATAGAGCCCACAAACCTTGATTTCCGGGGGCCTGAACATGAATAATATATTCCACATGTCGCCGAAGTTGATTTCCAAAACCAACCGGGTACGTCCACGTACATGGGTATAAATGAGCCTGAGTCATATATTCCACAGGTCACTGAAAAATTAAGCAATATAAATTTGGACCATGGAAGTGGATCGTGAGATCAATATATTACAGGCTCATTGAAAGAAAATCCCACATGTTGGCCGAATACTACAGTTGTTTGGGCCGAAAGTTTTGGAACAAGTTGGGATCCAATTGATCATGCAGTTGATGTAATTGCTCGTTATTTAGACGATGAAGAAAATAATAATGATGCTTTTACAAGTGATACTGAAGAAGATATGTCATATGGCGAGTCTTCAGAAGAAGAGAATAATGAAGAAGACGAGATAAATGATGATAGAGAAGATAATCTGTTTACTTTTGCTGATGAGGGGACGTCATCACGTGAACGACCTCATTCCCCTTTACTAGAGAAAACATGCACCATTTATGCCAAGCACGTATTAGATGCCATCATTTTTTGAAAAAGTATTTGGGGAGGAGGTTCCTGATTCTATTGGTGTACTTGATGATTTGCGATCTAGCTTTTATAATCCAGACAAAGGAGAATTGTAAACATGATTTTTAAGGATAAAATGATTTGATCGCATCTGTGAAAGATTACTCAGTTAGAGTTTTCAGACGTGAGTATGGTGTTGTTGAGAGAACAAGTACTTTGTGGAAACTGCAGTGCAAACACACATAATCTACTATCAGGTGTCGATGTGGTCTTTGAGCTTCTTCGATGTCAAAGACATGTTATTAGAAAATAACAAATATGGTGGACCACACAGATGTATCTCTACCAATGTCTGTGTAGATCATCGTAACCTGATTAGTGAGATGGTGGCAAATAACTGTTGGGCATTGTACGATGTGATCATGCATTTGAGATTAAGTATATAATCGAGCAAGTGAAAGGTAAATTTGAATAGGCAATCTCGTATACAAAGGCATGACAAAGTTTGCAACAAGCGATGGAGAATGTTTAAGGTACATGAGACAGATATGTGCAATTACTTCCAAAATATATGGGTGCACTGTCTACATATAATTTAGGAACAACTGAGGAGTGGAACCATATGAGATCGAACAACCGAGCGACAAAAATATTGAACTATGTTTTTTGGGCTTTCAAGTCATGCATAGATGAGTTTTGATGGGTTTCAAAACTACTGCAAAATCATTAGTGTCGATGGTACACATATGTACACAAAATATAAGCACAAAAGTTTGATCATTGTCACCTTGGGCCACGTTTGGTAGCTTTGATTATCGGAGGACTAAAGAAGAAACAATTGTTTATCCGGTGTTTGCCTCGTTTTTTAGTTGAGAGCTGATATCCTCCAGCCCGTGAAAAGGACACTGTATGGCCATGAAAAGGAGAGAAAGTAATCCCAACTATTTGGTGAGATACCCAATCCTGACATCAACAGTGTTCCAGATTTAAGCTTCACCTCCCCAATTTACCCTTTATCCCACCAACATAAAAATTCAACCTCTTCTCATTTCTCTTCACTGGCTGCGTGTCGTGGTGCTGAAGGCATCGATTCGGTTGGAGGTAAAGTAATTTTCTGTCGTCTGCATCCTTTTTGTAAGCTTCCGTTTGGACTTAAATCTTGTAGTTCCTAATGGCTTTTTTTGGACGAAGAATTCGACGACTCTTACTCTGCACAGTAATGATTTCTGCTGAAGTTTCGTGTCATTTGTTTGTAATTGCGAGGGTCTGAAAGCTTGTGCTACGCTATTCAAGTGATGTTGGGTTATTTGTGAAATTTCAGAAATTTTTTTAAACAACGATTTATGTCTTCTTTTATGCCAGTGGGAATAAATTAATTTCATCTCTTGTCTTTACCAATCTGCACGTAATTGGTATTGGTAAGTCTAATTTTTCCGTAGTTAGATACATAGTTTTTAAATAAACATTGCATAACACAAATTTTTTGTTATTTCTGAGAACTGATAACTGAAATACTATTTCTCAATGTGCATTTTTGTTAACATCCATGTCTGTTAATAGCGTATACATCACATGTGTTAGTTTATAAAGTTGCTGTCATTTGTTTGGTAATTCATCATAAATTTCCAGTTTTCGGTTGATTTTTCTGAGAACATGGAGCAACGTAGAAAAATTATAATCCTTCTGCTGGTCAACCATATGTTATGTCGATCTTTTTTGGTGTTATGTCTCCTAATATGAGAGCATACACGAATGGTGTCACTTATAAAACGTCGTGTCCGTCGAAGACAAGCTGCTTCGTACAACATGATCGAAAGAGTAAATGCTCAGTTGAGGAATTTGCATAGGATTATTGAAGTCGGAGATATCCAATGTGTGAATAACTTAAGGATGAATCGAAGAGCGTTTGCACAATTATGTTATTTGTTAACAAACTTAGGAGGGTTAGGTGATTCAAGATACGTACGACTCGAAGAGAAAGTGGCCATGTTCTTGTCTATATTGGCGCATCATAAAAAGAATCGGGTAGCTGGGCATGATTACGTACGTAGTGGACAGACAATTAGTGCTCATTTTCATGATGTGCTCAAAGCATTGCTCAAGTTACATCCAATACTCCTTGTGAAGCCGTCTCCTGTCGATGAAGAGTGTACGAAAGAAGCGTGGAGGTGTTTTAAGGTAATAGCTCATTTTGATCGTTTTGTTTTTCGGAAGTTTGCTTTCCGTAATATGTTGTCCGAAGAGATATATGTTATTTACACATTGCTTACAGGGTTGCCTTGGTGCATTGGATGGAACCCATATAGGTGTACATGTCCCTTATCGGGATCAAGCAAGATATAGAAATAGAAAAGGTACTATTTCGGTGAATGTATTAGGGGTATGTGACCGCAATATGAATTTCATCTACGCTCTCACGGGTTGGGAGGGATCCGCGGCAGATGCTCGAGTTCTAAGAGATGCGATAAACAGGGATGAGTCATTCAGAGTTCCACGAGGTTCTACCTGTATTTTTTTAGAAGCGCTATTTTTCTCGGGTTTTGTTTCAACATTTTCAAGTACTGATTTGGTTACAAATATTTGTCCATATTTTAATTATTGATGTTACCAAAACGCAGGTTGTTATTATCTATGTGATAATGGGTACGCAAATGTTGAGGGTTTCTTGACGGCGATACACGCCGTATTGCCGTGTTAGGTACCATCGCGATTCTTGGGGCAATCGTGCTTGCGGTCCACAAGATTACAAAGAGTTGTTCAATTGGAGACATTCTCAAGCTCGGAACGTAATCGAAAGAGCATTTGGTTTGTTGAAAAAAAGATGGGCCATCCTTCAAAGTCCTTCATTTTACCCCATAAAAGTTCAGAACCAAATAATTTTGGCTTGCATTCTATTACACAATTTCATAAGAACTCAAATGGATGAAGATCCAATCGACAACGTTGAAGAGTATGTTGGTAGCCCGCTTAATGACCCACAGAATGCTTATATTAACATTTTGGAGTCTTCAATTGGTTGGGATGCTTGGAGAGACGAGTTTGCAATGTCCATGTGGAACATTAACACTTAACACTCTTGTATTTCATTTCAATTATTCGTTACTGTACTTTGAAGTACACTGTATTGGTTTAGTTTTCGTGAATTTATCAAGTTTTTTGACAAAATTGTCTTTTGTTGTGTAATGTTTGTTTTTACGTAATTGTTTAGTTTAGCTTTGGCATATGTAGGTTGCTTCATTTTTCAATGGGTATGTTCTTCGTCAAAGTATATGACACATTTGAAGTATGTTGTGTTTTGTACAGAGGCAGGGAAACAAGTAAACCAACTGTACATGGATAGTGGAGCATCGTCCGCCAGCGTTGTCGGTAGGAGCCGAAAACAAGACAAGACAAGACGTAGTTGGAATGCTCGAGAAGAAGAAGTTCTAATCCAAGCACTTAAAGATGTCGTATCAAAAGGATGGAAAACAGATAATGGATTCAAGGCTGGTTATTTAAATCTGCTGGAGAATGCAATGCAAGAATCTATCCCCGGTAATAGCTTACGTGGAAATCCACATATCAATTCCAAGATCCATGTGTGGAAGAAAACATATAGTACTATAGTTACATTACTAAGCAAAAGTGGTGTGGGCTGGAACGACTGTAATAACACAATCGATGTCACGGACGAGACATGAGAGGCAATTGTCAAGGTATTATTGTCATTGTTTTTTTTTTTTATTGTTCCTTGAATTCTTGACATTTCTTCTTTAATTGTTCGATTTGTCGTAGACCGACCCAACGTTACGTTCAATGAGACACAAGCAGTGGACACATTACCATGACTGGCGTGAGATATTTGGAAATGATCGTGCTACAGGTGAGCGAGCAACCAATTTCGAGAATGCACTTAACGAAGTCCTAAAAATAGATAATGACATATGTACTGCTGCGTGGCTTTCCGAGACACTTGCATTTGACACGTTTGGTGCGACTGAAGACTCTAAATCTGAGACTCAAACGCCATCATCGAAACCTAAGGAATGTGAAACTTCGAAGATTAAGAAAAGGAAGAAAGCCACTGACGACGACCAGACAATTGTTGCAGCCATCAAAAACCTTGCCGACGTAACCAAAAACACTATGGAAGATTTGATCAAGAAGCTTGCTTCGGAGGACAAGCTTTCCGATGCACAAGATCACGTTCTGAATGCATTGGACGAGATGAATCATCTCTCCGAGGACGAGCAAGTGCTTGCTGCTAAGTTATTGTTTAACAACCACAACGACTTGGCTCTGTTTCAATGTTTAGGTCATCGCGGAAAGATTTGTTTGGTGAATAGGTTGTTGAGTGAACAGTAATGGATGCAGAAGATATGCATTTTGTGAAGATGCATCATTTTGAAGTCATAAATGTGTCACCGGTATGGTTGTAGTCGTTGTGAATGGATTTGAACTAGTACTTTTTATGTTTACGTGTTTTGTTGATTTTGAGTATGGGTAATGGACAAGCACATTGTATCTATTGTGAAGGTGATTTTGCACATCACCGTGGTATTTAACTTCATTGTCATATCTCAGATTTTCATGCTCATTACTGCATTCGTGTACACAACAATTAATTCAGGAAAATACACATGTTGCATGTTGTCTGTGAGTATGTGTAATGGACGACCACCTTGTAATTGTTTAGGATGTAGCAGTTTAGGATTTGACACAGGTTTGGCATTTTTGGAAACCTTTGCACATCACCGTGTTATTTAATGAAATTGTCGTACCTCAGATTATGTAAATCGTTAATGCATTCGTGTACACAACAATCAAGTCAGGAAAATGCACGTGTTGCATGTTGTCTGTGAAATTATGAGGTTAAATAGACAAAAAAAAAGTAAACATAATTGAAAATTTTATTTTTTCTGCTAATAAAATTACTTTGTCATTACCAAGCAACGTTGAGATACAAAATGTTGCTACAAAGTCTGCTCTTCCCCACCATTGGGAGACTGTATTAACAACGTGCATCTACTTACATGGCGGCAAAAAAGATACTACTGCACCATGGATTCAAAAGTGTGGGGTAAGAACAAAAGCTTTTCTGCTCTTAAACCTGGTCCCCACTGGACTCAGTGGTCAGATCAATTACGAGAATGGCCGCTTCGCCAGGGACGGCCAATTTGAACTTGTTCTGTCCACCTTCGGTACCACGATCAGCTTTCACCTTGTTGGTGTCATCTTCTTCTTTGCAGCCGTGGTGTCCCCCCATTGTTGGGTGACACAACTTCTTCTTCCTCCTGTTGGTGAAATCAGATGAAGCTTCTAGCATTTCAACACCCTTGCATTTCACTTCACCCTTCTCACCTGTGTGAACCTTGTTGGTTTCATCGTCGGAACATAGATCGATCACCGGTACAATGTAGGGGCTTGTGACTGTATCTTCAGAACCAAATTTGAAAGTAACAGACATGTTTTCACAAATGCTCAGTAATACACATAAAGTTGGACGCCCTTTATGTGCGACAATGAGTAAGGAGAGGTATTTAAGTGTAGAAATTAAATGCATGGCAACTTACCCAACTGCTTGTAGTAATTACAAGTCTATCAATTCCAAGTTCCCACAGTTTTTCAGAGTTGAACGTGATGTCCAAAGAAGATATGCACATATAGTTTTGACAGCAGGGTCCCAGGATGGTAGATCTTAGCCATTAATAAGTAGGTCAAATATTTACATTATTAATAAGATTTACAAACCAACCCCAAAGTAGTAGTTGTTGGTCAAATTATACATGCTGCTATACCTGTTGGCGCACACGAGATTTAGTACATAGCATTTCACCAGTAATCTGCATAGAAATCGAGCCATAATTTGAAGTCATGCATTTCCGGCAATTGAGAACATAGAAGTACAAAGTGTTAGGATACATTTCAGTTACTCAATACGATAGGAACTAATTCAGGGACATACAACTATTAACGAATGCTGGTTATACAAAATACAGCTCGTGATGAGTCAAATGTTTGTTCAACCATAAACAAAGTACACATTCAAATAAAATCTTGTTCCAACGTCAGTAGACAGCAACAAAATGCATTACACACTTAAATATTACGTGCATCTACATTTTCAGCACATCACACAGTGAACAAAATCCAAAAACTTGTACCACGCTTACTTACATGGACTTACTATCACACAAGCGAACTCCAAAATCAGAAGTCATCTATTACTCGTCGCTCAATTTAATTTGCTCCAACAACATAGCTATGTCTTGGGAGTTCTGCTCAATCTTCTTCGCTAGAATGCGATTTTCACGAGATATATCGGATATAGCTTGCAATACATCACATCGTTTGTTAGAAGGCTTACGTTCCCTGTGAGCAGTAGCTTTCGGAGTTGATGTGGAAACATTAGGCTGTGAGGATGAAGTTTCATCAGACATTGTTTTCAAATAACTCTGAAATGCTTCCTCGGCCTCTTTCCTGGTCTCATAGCCTTTGAAACAAGCCCCAGGAAATCTGTACACTTCGGAGTTCGCTTCACACCAATTGTCGTATACACCAGCTTTTCTTCCAATAAAAACAACATAGGTTTTAGGCTGCATGAAAAGATGGTTCATCACAAACCCGCGAAGAGTTAATAGTATATGTAAGTGCAACTAAGTGAGTTCAACAAGAAAACATAAATTAGCTACAAAAACCCGTAAACAAGGATACATAGTATTATTAACCAAACAGTGCTAATATAGTATTAAAATCACTCTTCAACCAGCGAGCTGTAAAAAAAAAGGATTCACATTGAAGATATTCTTCACATAATAACAAAAAAACATAAATAGCCAAAGAGGGACACTAGTACATTTTACTTTACATTCAGGATAAACATGGGCAATGTATTTTAGTGGAATCTGACCTATCCGTGGGTCATCTCAATATGGTCATATTAACATGCCGAATATAATACACCAAAAAAAAGAATATATACAACAAGCAGGTATCAACATCAAATCCGCAAAGCTTAAAGATCTAATTAAAATAGACAAATTCGAAGACTATAGATTTCAAACACATCACCATCTCTTCGATTAAGTAGGTTTTACAAGTTGCTGGTAATCTTCACGGACGTTATTTTGAAAACCGGTCAAGACGGGGAAAACATTCGAATCCCCATTGAACGAACCTAAACAAAACGATGCACAACAAAGAATCCGTGAAAGAAGAAAAAATAATCGGGAATAAAATGGCGACTGTAATTGGGGGAATAAAAATGAAAGTTAGGTATGCACAAAAAAGTTTAGCACTTCGTCTGCAAGAAAGTCACCTTCTCAGTCCATATATTTCGGCGAACCCACGGTGATGAAATCAGATATGGGGAAGAGAGTGTTCCACCAACACCGGACGTAAAGGTGAGAAGTTGGTTTGACGAAGCAAAAGTCGCGGGTCAAATTTGTACATCGGATTTCCACGTGAAAAATAGTAAATTTATCCATCTCCAAAAAATTGTACCAAATAAGAAGCAAAATTGTCTCAGTTAGTAGGGGTATTTTTGTCAAGAGAATAAAATTTAACAAATTAATCCAGCATTTTAAATTCGTACCAAACACAATGTTATTAATCCCAACATAATATTAATCCTTATATCTCATTTTTTAATCACTCTAAAAAATAATCATTTACTTATCTCATCACACGTACCAAACGTACCCTTTGATGTGAATAATCAAGTTCTACAACTAGCTTTCTCCATCGTGGACGAAGAGAAACCTGACTCATGGAAATGGTTCTTGAGAATCTTGGCCGACATGTTGTTTGTGGTGAAAAAAGTGTGTCTAATTTCTGACAGGTAAAAGGGAATTATGCCAGCTGTTAAAAATCTAACATATTTTCGTCCTCCACATAGTGTACATCGTTTTTGTTTGAGACATATATGCTAAAATTTTAATGTTAAGTTCAAAGATGTGCACTTGAAAGATTTATGCCGGGAAGTGGGTACGCAAAACCAAATTTCTTTAAATTGAAGTGACAATGGAGGCAATCAAAGACAAAAACATTTTGGCTCGCATGTATTTGATAGGAATTTCTAAGGAGAAATGGACTTTAGCACGTGCCATTGGTTGGTGTCGTGAGATGGTGACGACCAACATGTCTGAGTGCTTAAATAGTGTGTTAAGCGGTGTTCGTAGACTTTCTATTTCTGCGATAGTACACTTGACCCTTCAAATGTGCGTACAATACTTCATTGAAAGTGTCACAAAAGGTCGTTTTATGGTTTGAGAAAATCAGCCATGGACAGATTACACATATTGGAGGTATGAGGAATGTGCGAGAAATTCTTGTGAGCAACATGTTACGAATATGATGTAGGAGGCCAAACGACTTCGGTTGCAACTGGAGGAAGACCAAGTCAATGTCAACATGTGCAAGAGGTAAAATTATCAACAAGTGAATTGCTCGTGTGATAAATGGAATTTTTTTGGCATTCCATGTTCTCATGCTATTTGCATCGCTAAGTGACATTTGTTAGAATCAACAACACTTGTGCAACCATGATATAACATGTCTGAGTACTTAGCAACATATGGGGAAAATTTCCACCTCTTGCAGATGAACGATACTGGGATACACCCACATTTGAGCATCACAACCCTATTAGACATGAAAGAAAAATAGTGGATAGATGTAGAAAAATTCGATTGAGGAATGAGATGGATAGACTTGTAACCATGGAAAGACGACAACGAGCAACAAAAATGTCAGTGTGCTAGTAAGTTTAACTTTAATATAGTTCATTGTTTATTTCATTTGTTATTATTCATAAATAATTGTTCTATTGATATTTTTATTTCAGAAACAACATATGATTGTCAAATAATTGAAGAAAAAAGACTTCCTGAAGTTTTTAACTTTTTGTTCATGTTGTTATAATTAATTTTCAGCATTATGTACTAGTAGTTACATTTAATTTAAAATTTAGTTTGTGAATTATTATTATTATTATTATTATTATTATTATTATTATTATTATTATTATTAAATGTATTAGGAACAAGAAAAACTAACATTATTAAATGTATTAGCTAGTAACAAGAAGCAGTAAAATAATAAAATAATTACGTTTACTAATATTATTAAATGTATTAGTAACAACTAACATTAAAATAAATTATAATACAACAATTAAACATTTCATCAAAAAAAAAAAAAGCGCTACAATAAAAGATTAAACATTTTACTAAAAATACAAAACAAAAATAGTTACAAATCATTTGTGGCCTCCGGTTCCACAATTACGTCGACCACCTCTACGCAAGTCAATATTACATGGATTGTTTGCTCGGCCATCATCTTCATTGTTTATATCTGAATATCCTAGAAAAGGAACATGTGATATGAAGTTTCTCATGGGGCTGGCGGTCAAAATTTAGAAGCTCTGTAAAACTTGAGAAATTTGAGAAAAATGGAGTGTAGTAACCCTGTTCAACGAACGAATCGTGGATCACATGTGTCGATACAGATTGCGCGCCAATATCGAACCCAACAAGTAAACCAGATGTCACTGCAGTATCAAATCCATCAGATGTCCCTGCAAACCCACCACTAGATTGACCAATATTATCGAACCGACCATATGTCTCTATAGTATCAAATCCATCGGATGACTGATACAAATCAGAATAATGTGTGTTAATTTTTTTTTGACATGAGGTTGTCCGGCAATGAACTTATAATGTGGATATGGAAAAAAACAAAGTCCATGCGCTATAGGCGATAAAACGCGTACAATGATTCGTTCATACCACTGCGTATAATCATCATCAACTTACCTTGATCTTCCATGCCGTTCATGTTGCACAACATATCTTGACTTTCTATTCCACATAAGAATTGCATTCTTATGATATTCATTCTAATCTATATTGCGATGACCTATCCTTGTAATATTCTGTAAGTTATCGTTGTCAAGCGAAGGCATTGGAATAGATTATATTGTCTCATGCTGAATTGTCATATCACATGATTGAGATGATGTATCTCTACAATCTTGAAGCACATCAAGGGGCAAACATATCGCAAGATATTATTATCGTATGAATCAATAATAGTTTTACATCCATATCAATTTTTTGTTCAGGATCCAGTTAAACTACAAATTAGATAAATGTAAATTAAATTTTTTTAGAAATACATCATATTATTCATATGATCAAAATAATCCCTTAGAATTCTTAGCACATGCATCGGCGTATGAGTGTTACTAAACACGGATTTCCACCTAATACATTAGAAAATAGGATCATATATTCAAATATTTTGCAAAATTTATATTATGATATCAATTTTCAAATATTACCGTGCACCATAGAGAGCAACTGAAAATATTTCAGGGTTACCAACAAGCGCAACAATAGATACACCCTACTTGTCGGGGTTAACAAATTTAATCATGTTCCAGGCCTATATCTATCAATAATAATAAATAAAGTTAAATAATAAACTTAAAGATGCATTAAATAATCAAAATATTTAATTTACCTGCATGATATATAAAGGCCCATCTATATTAAACTTTCTTATACGGGTTGCATTGCATAAATCGTGATATATAAAAGTTAAAACTGTACTACCCCAAATGTAGGAGTTTACTCTATTTACATCCTAGAGTAGCTGCAAAAACAAAATCCTGACTGACCCTCATTGATAATCTAGAAACTTTATTCCTCCAATTATCATCAACGCTACACATCGACTATATTTAATAACAGCGAGCTTTCATTATCAATAATGGTGGATTCAGCATGTAAAGATGTAATAGACAAGTGACCGTCTTTAAAATACGAAAGTAGATGTTAACTAAAATGTATGCGTCTATTCGATCACTTTATGTGAATAATCTACTCCAGTCACTAGCTCCCCATCAATTTTCAGACCCCAAATGACAGAAACATCTTGTAAAGTGATTGTAGTCTCACCGCATCTAAAGTAAAATGTATTCATCTCACGTCGCTACCGTTCAATAAGAGTAGTAATATTGTAGAACATCATATAATCTCATATGATTTAAACATGTCAACATACATATGATTGTGTATATTATTTTCGTGAAATAACATCAAGATAAGATCATCTGAAGGCTTAACTCTTATGATATTGTCAATATTTTCAACAGAAACTACAGATGAAATATATGCCGATTACAAATACAGAACACTTATATATATATATATATATATATATATATATATATATATATCTCTTTACCTTCTTCAAATATTGTAAATTGAAAATGAAATTTGCACAGAGTTTGCCGAACTTGAATTTTAATATATAAGTGAGTATGAATGAAACATAAAAAAACAATTCACACGAATACAACAACCAAATTATTGATGTTGAAATAAAGTCAACAAAAAATGACAAGTTCGTGCACCTGCAACCACGCATATCACATGTAGAGGTGATTCAGGACTACATAGTTCACACACACCCCATGAAGAGATTGTAACGTCCGCTGCTAGACTGGTCCACACCTGCGACATCCGTTGCCAAAAGCAGCAGACACTTGGTTTTGTGTAAAAAATATTCGTAAGAATCTGGTTTGAAAGTGGTTGTTTGTCTTCACCTAAGTTGAATTCGTGGTTAATGTGTACCAACAATAGAAAAGAATAGATAAATTTTTAACTCCATTTACTTGGTTAACACTAGACACGTTAAATAATTTGATACAATTTCAATTCAAACAACTTTAACCATAACTCTTTTGATTCATCTAATTAAAATTGAGATTCAGTAAATTTTTCGTAATTCATAATTCCAAATTGTACTTACTATATAATGTTATAGTCTTGCAAAATAGTCATGAAATTCAATTTATTAAATCGCAGAAATTAAATAAATGTTCCTGAGTATTATTATTCAATCTCAACTCATTATTCATGACTTGTAATTCCAATATCATCAAAAGTCCAAAAAAAAGTAACGTATGAACACCCATTAAAATTCCTAAATAATTTCTTAAATTCTTGCACAGTGACATTCTAAGCAAAAAAATGTAGTTGGATTGGATCTATACATAAACTAGGAAGTTATATAAAATATTCAACATTTAGTACATGAAAATACACTAATGATTTCAAACATAAATGTTGAAAAAATGTGATTCAATTGCTAAATACTTAGTATTTATACACATACATTTAATAGCTTAAATATATGTGTGTGTGTGTATTTAAAATTCTGGAGATTTTGCCTTTTGTGCCACCAGAAGTATGACACGCGTCGCATGATAACATGGATATCTGCTGCATTGATGAGGAACATGGAAGAATTGGAAATAGTTTATAAGTATGAAGGTGTTGTTGTACCCCGTTGCCTTTTCTATTGCACCAGATTGACAAGCCTTACGCTACAAATAACTTGGACTTTCAGGCCAATCCAGAATTGGTTTTCCCACCTCAAAGTTCTTTATCTTTCTCAAGTTGAAATTCTAAACGAACATGCTCCCAATACTAACCAACTAGTGTTTAATTTTCCGGTCTTGGAAACGTTTAAACTAGAGAGGTGTATATGGTTGAAAGTGACTTTTGTAGAAATCCATGTTCCATCCCTGACTAATTCTATGTGCGAAAAAACTCGGATCTTCCTGCAATAAAACTAGAATAAACAAGTTGCATTTGGACTTGAGAGAAACATTTCCTAAGTTAATGAAAAACCAAGTTGGCTTACTAGTGCTGAGATTATTATAACTGTGTAACAAACACACACACATATATGTTTGTTCGATGGTCTAAATATGTTTTCAATTTTCAAAGAAAGGGACATTTTGAGAATCTGAGGTTTATATTGTCTCAGTTACTTTAATATTTGTAACTTCATGTGGCAGCTAGCTCTGTTTTTTGGTTAATAAATGAAATCTGAAATTTAATGAAACTTTATATCCTCGTCAAAAATAATATTTCTTTGTCTGTGACAGGCGATCGTCCAATCAAAACAGGGGTCTCCACTCCCTAAATTGAATATGGTGAAACATCTAGAAATTTTTACATCATGCAGTAGCGAAGCTTTTCTGGAGTTTCTTCATTCAACGCCTTCTCTTGAACACATCAGGTTAAATTTGGTAAGCTTGTCAATGCCTTCCTGTTATCCACCTTTCCTTTTTCATTCCCTTTATTTAAGTGCAAATGAAATTAGAACTTTAAGTGAAAATAATTGAATATGAGGCTCTTCCATGTTCTCAGTTTCATTATTCTTTTTTTTTAAAAAGTTTGTTATCTTTCCTTTTCAAGGGATGTGGGACGATTATGATTATGATTTATTGGAGCTGATACATTTATGTATTGTGTCACATATTAATGAAGTCCGTTTTAACGTGTTCAAGGGGGAACAAAGGCATGTTCATATGGCTGATTTTTTGTTGAGAAACACAGTAGGACTGAAGAAAATGTTGGAGCTCTTGAGAAACAAATGTGAAGAGCAGCAAGCTGAGAAAAATTTTTGGGCTAGACTAAAGGTGAAATTTGCGAAGGGTGATTTTGAGGTGACTTTTTCGAGAAAGAACGCGGCAAATATAGCAGAGTTTGAACATTGTTTGGCTCTTGAAAGAAAATCCATTCCAATGTTGGTAGTGACATCCGTTTTTTTCTTTGTTATAACTTATAAACAAGTAGACATAAAGTTTTTTGTCTTCACAATTTCAGTTTTTTTTTTATGTTTCTTTTTACATACTTTTTGTCGATAAATCGTCACTCATATTAACTCTATAATTTTTAGTATAGGATCAAATGTTTATCATGATAGTGATAACCAAAAAACTTACCTTTTACAGTACTAGAAATAATGCACATTCGTTGCACATGGGAAACATATGTTGGAGTAATTAGAATTCGAAACAAAATTAATTAAGTCAACAAAAGATAATGATAATAATATTGTAAATTTTGACAATTCATGTTAATTATTTATATGAAATTAATGCATATATTTTATTATAGTATTCAACAAATGCATATATTTTATTATAGTATTCAATTATTTCATTTTTTTTGGACAATAAATGATCTGCAATTTTTTTTTATCACAATAGTGTTAGTTGTTATTCTCTTTTATGTAAAGTGACAATAATTGCTATTGAATGTTTCTACTTTCCTAGTCACTTTTAATTTATTAGACAATTATACTTGATTACATATAGACTGCATATTATTATAAAAATATATAAATACATAAAAGTATCGACGTACTGATAAAAAAATGATTAAATGTTGTCATTTATTTGTAATTTATGATAATAAATATTGTGACAATAAATCATCTTTTTACTGACTCTTATAACACATATTTTAATATTTCATATTACTCGTATGCATAATGTGAGCAATTATATTATTAACGTCCTTTTAGTATTATTTCCAGATAATAATATATTTAGTTTTCTTAATTGTTCGTATATCTTCACAAAATAATTTATATATCCTTATTTAGAAAACAATTAATTGCATTTATAAAGTTTAAATAGTAAACCAACAGTTGGACATAAAAAATTCATTGCATTTATCTTTAAATACAGTTAGCATCGTGAGATTGTTTAGAAGGGGGGTTGAATATAAAAATTCGATTGAGTTAGCAACACTGAATTGTAATTCTTCTCAGTTGAGTTTCAGTAAACCAGCAGTTGGACACAACGCGGAAATAGGCTCATTGAGTAGGTTTGAACAATAAAAATGGCAAGGCTAAATATCAGTTAGGCTAGAAAGCTGAAATAATGAAAATGCACAGACAAGTTTGTTTATGGATGTTTGGAGATTTGAAAAACTCCTACGTCACTCCTTGTTTCGATTCCAGAAGGATTTCACCAGAAGACTTTGGCAATAACAAGTAATTTGCAACAACCCACTTCAACATGACTTATCACTGGCCTACTGAAACTCCTAGTAAATTCGACACTTAATCACTCATATTAGTTAGCCTCTTACTATCAGTTCCATGTCTCTCACAACAAAATACACTTTGCATAAATGATCCTCAATGAATGAATATGAACATTTATGTGTGTTATGAAATAAACCCTTGATCAAATGGGCTCTGAAAGCTTTGATCGCAGAACACTCGATTATATATCATGGATAGTAGATTGTTGACCGTGTATAGTAGATTGTAGATTTTGAATGTCTACTCGACTGATCTATTTATAAGCTTCCATCTAACTATTGAATTTTTGAATCTGATAGCTGTTCCAGATATAGTAATTGTTGTTCCACGTCATTGTCCTTTATAACAAATAGTACAACTGATAGTGCACATAAATTCTGGCATTTTAACATATCGAAAAGTTGTTAAGGTACGGAAGATATTATCTGATATGTCATCAAAGCTCTAATCTTTGAAGAATGTTTTGGAAATAATATTTAGAGAATGTCAGCTGAAAAGCCTTACTGATTTAGTTACGTAGAATAGTCAACATTCCTTGTGAATCAGTGGCCTTCGATAATCAGTTCCCTTCGAGTACTCAGTTATGCTCGAGTTCAGTTTGCTTTAAGAATTCAGTTCGGCTAGACTGAAATTAATTTTCACATTAAATCGTTATATCACCAAAACTTAATTGATCCAAGAATTTTCTCCTTTTTGGTGATTGACAAAATATTCTCGATATATCAGAAAAACTATATTTTATAAATGAAATGACTTTGACGAAATACAATTAATAAACTCAAACTGAACTTTATGAAACTGATCTGAGCACTATCTTGTGATGTTCTTTGTGAGATCCGAAGTGTTTGCTTGATAAATCTGGTGGCTTCTTAGAATCGATTGGCTTAGGAGGTTCTCCGGAATGACTTGATTCGGTATTCCTCCAACTAACTTCAGTCTTTATATGACTCACTTCCTCTTTTTTGTCAACACCACCGAGGCTTTTCTTAATTTCATGTACCTAGCTCAGCTGAGAGGTAACTACATCGATCTTGGCTGATGATTGGGTATTGACTGCATTGATATTCGAGAACAGCCGAAAGTTGCTACTCTGAAATTGTCCACCGAGATAATATGCAGAAGAAATATGCATCTTGTAAACATACTCTAGGCTTATGAATATGTTCATGATGTGTTTGGAGAGAAAGGAAACTTCTTGAGCATCTTTTCCTTGAATTTTTCTACTGCAATGTAAGAATCTAGCAGACCACACTGCATATTTGTCATACTGGATGAAATTAATGTTAGTTTAGCATTGATGTCATCATGAGGAGTAATTGAAATGTTCATCTCTGGATAACATGATCTTATGAATATCTTTGGATCCAGCCGGAGTGGTGATGGCCAAAGAAAGATCTGGTGCCTGGCTAGATGAGGAATGGACTGCATGTTCAAGCAACAAAATCAGTTCAACTTGACTGGCCCAACATGACTGTCTTATTCAATTGCAACACTATTGATATATTTATTCAACGATGCTCCAGGATCAGAATACAGAAATGGGCGTGTTGGTTGCCTCTTTTTGAGAAAAAATATGTTTATAATTTTTTATGAATAATTTTGCTAAAAATGCGTATTTGTCCAGGATGGGTTGTGCGTCGTGCGTGTACCATTTTTTTTGGATTCTTGGGCCTGTGCATGTTGGGATTTTGATCTCTTTTCTGTGTTATTTTGATTGGTAACTGAGTTCTAGATTTTCTATTATATCTAGGTTAGCTGTTAA
Organism: Primulina eburnea; assembly: GCF_022965805.1. Lineage (NCBI taxonomy): Eukaryota > Viridiplantae > Streptophyta > Magnoliopsida > Lamiales > Gesneriaceae > Primulina > Primulina eburnea. The sequence continues at coordinate 3,773,940 of NC_133113.1, forward strand.
AATAATGGACGAAAGCATTCAGATTGATAGCAATGGAGAGAAGAAACCTAGAGTGGATTCTATGGACAATGATGGCGGCCAAGATTTTATTAGTAATATGCCGGAAAGTATTATTGATCAAATTATGTCCCTCCTGCCCACGAAGGATGCTCTGCGAACTTGTGTTTTGTCCAAGGATCGGGAGTACAAGTGGACTGGATATTAATGAAGTCCGGTTTAACGTGTTCAAGGGAGAACAAAGGCATGTTCATATGGCGGATTTTTTGTTGAGAAACACAGTAGGGCTGAAGAAAATGTTGGGGCTCTCGAGAAAGAAATGTGAAGAGCAGCAAGCTGAGAAGAATTTTTGGGCTAGACTAAAGGTGGCATTGGAAAGGGTGATTTTGAGGTGGCTTCTTCGGGAAAGAATGTGGAAAATATGGCAGAGTTTGAACGTTGTTTTGGCTCTATAATGTTTATCATAGGATCAATGTCCACTCATATTGACTCTATAATGTTTTATCATGATAATGATAACCGCAAAACTTACCCTTTTACAATACTAGAAATAATGCACGTTCGTTGCATGTGTGTTGCACGTGGGAAAAGTATGTTGGTGTAATTAGAATTCGAAACAAAATAATTAAATCAACAAAAGATAATGACAATAATATTTTAAAAATCATCACTAAAATAATTTAATAAGAGTGGTTTTCAGGCCAATCTTAAAAGTTAAAGCAATAAAAATTGTTTATAGCAATGGTTTACAAAAATGGTCGCTAAAATTATTTAATAAGAGTGGTTTTGCAGCAATCTTAAAAGTTGAAGCAATAAAATTAGTTTTTAGAAGCGGTTATTATAAAGCGTTGCTAAAAATACTCTGTAGGAGTGGTTTTAAACCGTTGTCGTAGCTTCAATTAGCGACGGTTTTTAAACTAGGCGACGGTGTAAGTTGTCGCTAATTAGCGACAGATTGTGGGAAAACCGTCTCAAATTTTAGCGACAGATATTGGCTAACCGTCGCTATTTAGCGACAGTTATTAATAAAGCGTCGTTAAATAAAGCGACGGTTAAAGTAATTTGTCGCTAAAATTAGCGACGGATTGTTAATAAACCGTCGCTAATAAGCAACGGCTTTCTCAAAAACGTCGCCAATTAGAGTCAGTTTTTTTACTAAACCGTTGTTAATTAGCGACAGTTTTTATTAATAGCGTCACTAAATAGCGACGGTGGAAGCATAACCCGTTGCTAATAGTTTAATTTAAATAAAAAAATTTACGCATATGCAGGAACATGTGGCCGTAACAAAAGAAGATTCTATTTTACCATCTTAAATAGCAATTTCTAGCAAATCATCAAGTTGTATCCAATAATTCATAATCTTAAATAAAAATTTAAAATTTACCAAAAAATTGAAACTAAAAAACTTACCCTAAATTGAAAATAAAATTGGACCAGAGACTAAAATGTATTGTACCCGTCCAATATACTCTTAGTGAAGATGAAGTATGGTAGACTGAATTAGTGGAAAGAAGTATGCCATCGCTTACTCCCTGGTATTGTAGTAGTAGAAGAAATGAACCTAAAATGCTAGTATTTATAGACAATTTTGCGACGGCTTTTGATATAACTGTCGCTATGGGCGACGGTTTACGGTAAAACCGTTGCCATTAGCGACGTTTTAATTTATTTGTCGCACATAGGGACAGTTATGAAACTGTCGCCGATTTACAATAGCGACGGTTGCTAATTTGAATAGCGACGGTTAATAATTGTCGCTAATTTGAATCGGTGACGGTTTACCTTTTAATGTAGCGACGGTTTAAAAAATGTTTCTATTTTAACAACAGTTAACTACAACCGTTGTGGTTTCTAAAAAAAAAACCGCTAATCTACAAGGGTTCACTAAAAGCGTTGTCGTTTCTATAAAAAAAACGTCAATCAACAACAATTTTTTTAAATTGTTGTCGTTTGTCAAAAAATAAAACACCAATCCACAATGTTTTTATAAAAGCGTTGTGGTATGTCGAAAAAAAACACGCTCATACACAACAGTTTTTAAAACCGTTGTCGTATCCAAAAAAAACACCCTCATAGACAACGGTTTTAAAACCGTTGTCGTAGACATATCTAAGACAACGGTTTTTAAGAATTGTCCAAAAAAACGGCAAAAGACAACGGTTCATAGAACCGTTGTCTTTTGCCCTAAAGAAACGCTGAAAGACAACAGTTTTTAGAAAACCGTTGTCGTTGACACCATAAAAGACAACGGTTTTTACAAAACCGTTGTCAAAACACACCTACGACAATGGTTTTCACTAAAACCGTTGTTAAAAACTATACGACAACGGTTTTTCAAAAAAACCGTTGTCGTAGGTGCGTTGTTGTTGGGCGTTTTTCTTGTAGTGACAACTGTAGATAAATATTAAAATAATAGAAACGGTTCAATGCCAGCGGCTTCTGTTACTTTGCTTTTAGGAGCGTTTAGTGCAACAACTTCTGAAAAAACTCTTCTAAAAACCAATTTTTTTATAGTGGATTATACCAAGTGAAATACTTATATGTACGAGTTTCATTCAATTTAACCCATTATAATATTTTTATTAACTAACTTTGTCATTTTTTACTCCACTAATATTACAGTGTGACAAATTAACTAGTTTGGCTCATTCGAACAATAGCTTTTGATTTTTTTTTTACTAAATAGTGGCCTTCATTCTCACCAATTTCAATATTTAGAAGAGTGGCCTTCATTCTCACCAATTTCAATATTTAGAAGCCGAGATTAGTAATAAATAATACCTAATAGAAAATTATTTAGTTTTATATTATGTTTTTTGTTTAATTGTGTAATTTTGTATGTCCTAACTAATTCATGTTTATAATTTTTATTGAATCTACATAATCATGATTAGAAGTCTTGTACACATACAATATACATATAAAATTAATGTATTTTAAAATATTAATATTGAAGTATCAAATAAATATATTGAATCGTTATTTAAGAACTTTTTTAGAAAAAAATATCTATCACGATTCAGATTTAAAGATTAACAAACTAAAAAAAAAATTATGATGAGTATCTTAAGAAACGAATAATGTTAATCCAAAAGGATTAGATATGATTATTGAAAATGAATTTGTCTTAATTAATTAAATTTTGTTAAACATGTGTGCTTAATTAATTAGAAAGATTTCAATATAGTATGTTAATAAATTTTTTTCCGTATGAGTTAGTGCTCGAGTCTTTATGATCATTTTTTGGAATTTTTTTTCTTGCATTTGTTCTATTAACGGTGTTTTATAAATTAAAATACTAAATGAAATTAATTATCAAGTTAAAAACTAATCAAGAAATTTAAGAACTTGTGGTTTCTCAATTAGTTTGTCTGACATGTCCTCCTTTACTTTTCTGATTTAATAGATGTTAAATCCAAAATAATTGGGTTTGACAAGAATTTTTGTAGAATAAAACACAATTAAAATAAATTATTTGATTGTATTTGTAATGAAATTTTGTATATTTCATATATGTTTTATTTTTTTCATTTATAAAGTTGAAATGTATATATTATAATATAAGATTTGTTATATATTTTAACATCGATAAATCAACTAAAATTTATTGATTTATATTTTATCTCCCGCTAACATATAATCCTGGTTTTGCCCCTGAATTTGTGCATTTGTTTGATTGAATTTATTATTTCTCATTTTTCCAAAGCCCATAACACATCAAACATGAAAGTGAATACTAATTTAAAGAGATGATAATACTTATATCTTGCAGTAAACGCATTCACCTATCACGATACTAAAACATATAACTTAAAAATAATTTGTTGATGATCATATTGTCAAGAATAAAAAAATAATTCAAATGTCAATCTTGACACTCAATTTTCAATGATTACCAAAATATCTCAAGCCACAATTTGTTAACAAAATAGTAACATAACAATTTTAAAATAAAGACGATATTCTCCCTTTCATATGAGGAGTTCATGATTGAAAATCGATAATATTAGATATATATAGATTCCATTAGACAAATTTTTTTAATTTATATTCAATTTATTTAATTAATTACCAATTAGCTCATTGATAAAGGTCTATATAACATATAACATATTGGAAGAAATTGTTGTATAGCTCCATTCCATGAGTCATCTGTAAAATTAAATTTAATTATTTTGTCACTTAGTTATATTTATAAATTATTAATCATTTTGCTGCTTAAATATTTGTACATGCTAGACAAGCTATTATTTTTTTACGAGCCTATTTTATTTATATTTAATATATGAATATAAAAAAATTCATGGTTCAAAGACAAATTATTACTTAATAGAAAGTTACATGGTTAAAAAAATTATTTGTAATTTGTAACATGTCTGATAAGATATCATTTTTTTGCCAACCTAAACATATAAAACACCAAAAAATCCCATAAAACAAAACTAATGGATAATATAGAGAAAGACATATAAGAAAATTCACAATTCAAACTCAATTTATAATAAAAATAAATAATATATTATTATTATATATGAAAAAATTATCATTCAATTATAAAATACAAAATTATAGTGGTTAATGTGAAAAAGAATGAATGACAAGTTTTGAAATTAACTAGCTTCACAATCAGTCAGATAAAATGGTAAGTTAGAGCGTGATTAAAAAATTATGGAGTACAAATAACAATCCCTTTAACGATAACAGATTAGACAAATACATCAATGTTCTTAACCATATTATTTTTTGAAATAAATATTATGCTATTAATCAACTTTTTATTCTTCAATTATATGGATGCATTAGAAAAAACGTACATCTTATTGATGCCTGCTTTTTTTAATAGTGGGTTGTTCTTGATAATGTTAGATAAACACCTAATGCAATGAAAAATATCTCATTATCATAAACATACCATGATAAAACAATGAGCGACGATAGGATTTTTCGGGGGACAAGCATCGAGCTACAATAACTCGGTTATTGAAATATTGAACACTGAGAAATTAAATCAAGTTTGATTTTCAAATCAAGTCGAAGACACTCAAAATAAGTTCAGCCTAACTGGCCCAACATGACTGTCTTATTCAATTGCAACGCTATTTAGCATAGTCACTGCTTGCTCAACCATCTCAACTTCTAGCACTATCACAACTACACTCATCATAATCACGATTGTTCAGGTCATCACTGCATCTTCTGACCAAATTATTTCATCTTCTAGCACATCAGTTTCTTGCAAAGTCCTAGGAAAATCTAGCTGCTCAATAATCGGATCGAACAAGGGCGTAGCCGAGATTTTAAAATAGCATGGGCTGAAAATTAAAAATATAAATATTATTTAATATATTTTTTTGTTATATTTCGTATAATATTAATTAGATAAATTTTAAAAATCATCTTGAGAATTTAATGTATCAAGATACATGATAAATATCATTTATAATAATGAAGTTTTTAAACAAATTCATAGTAAAGTAAGTAAAAAATTTTGAAAGTACGTATAACATTATTCATTCAAATAATTTAGTTATACAATTTTGTACTCTAATAATTATCACTCATTTGATAATTATATAATATTATTATATTTTTATTTTATTCAATATATTTATGTAAATACATACTTATAATCAGATCAACACAAATATATATATATATAAGTGTAGAACTAAAATGAGTAAACATGTAAATTAAGATAACCACACAGATATAAAGTAGCTCAAATGTTAGATTATTTAAAACTCATAGAAATCCATGTTTTAAAGTTATAAAATTTTAGTGAGTCTCATGTGAGACCGTCTCACGGATCTTAGTCTGTGAGACGGGTCAACCCTACCCATATTCACAGTAAAAAGTAATACCCTTAGCATAAAAAGTAATACTTTTTCATGGATGACCCAAAATAAGAGATCCGTCTCACAAATACGACCCGTAAGACCGTCTCACACAAGTTTTTGCCATAAAATTTTGCTCAGTGACTAAAATTCTAAAATACATAACTATATATTCACATTAAGCCCGAGACTAGGTTAGGCTATAGTCCACCCTAGCCCCTAGTGAAACTACGCCCCTGAGAGAAAAGGTGGCAGTTCATCTACTTCATCATGTTGTTGTTGTGTGATGAATTAAACAACTTCATTCACATTTTCCAGAGATTTCTCTAAATGGTGGAGATGCAACTGATTCAGATTGTTGATCAGGAGGATCGGAGGATTCATCAAGGATTCAGGGGGTGCACTGCCTGAAGTCTCAACATTTGGGATCAGTGGAGCTGCATGGGCATATTTTTAAATTAAAGAGGTTGGGTGTAGAGATGGTTCTTGAACTGGTTGTGAGACTAGTGAGCCTAACTGCTCAGCTGCGGGTTCAACTCGGTTCTCTGAGGTTGGATGACTTGATGTATCAGCAGGGGCGGAGCCACCCTTGGGCTAGGGTGGGCTCCAGCCCCACCTAAATTTACAATTTTTTTTTAGTTTTCCTATTTTTTTCTTTATTTTTGTATTTTTTTAACTTTACTTTTTTGATGGAAATTTGTAGATTTTTTGATAACTATGAGTAATTTTTTAAAATGATCTTCTGTAAATACTTATAATCAAATTTGACTTTCGCTCGCATTTTGCTCAAAGGTTTAAGAACTTAATGTAAGTTGATTTTTAAAATTAGTTTTAAGTTCCAAATACATTTTTAGACTATATTTACAATAACACACAAATATATTAAATTTAGCTAATATGATAATACAATTATGCAGTTACTACATATTTTATTACATCTTTATTTAATTTCTATTAATACTAAAAGTTTTATAGAATTTTAATTTTTTTAGTATGAACTAGTCTATGTTTATCAGAATTAATTTTGAGAAAAATAAAGTAATGACTTTGAGAAATTACACAAAATTTTCATGTGAATCATAGTATGTGATATTATATGATTTAGTAATGATTTGAATTTTGTACATAATGACTTAAATGATGTATCAAGTTTTTTGTTTTCTATTAATGTCCATATTTTTCGTTGATGTTTGTCAATATCATTAATTTTTTTACCGTTGGTTTTAAATGATGTGAACTGACTTTGACTTTTGACCGCAATGGTTCTTAAGAGTAAAAAATTTGAAAAATCTTTTTTGGAATTAAGATAAGGACCATACATCAATTCAGTCTATAGGGTGAACAAAATATCGGTTTCAACCCAAATAACTTATCGAGCTAAATTAATTTAAAAAATCAATTTGTTTAATTGGAATTTTGGTTTTAGTTTTTAAAATCTGGTACAGGTCGTTCTTGCCAAAAAATGATTCAATCACAGTTGAGCTCCACTATCGATTTAATGTATTTACAGCTGCAATAAATTTTCAAGTTTAAGATTTAAATATAGTATGAGACGGAGCCAGCCCCTGGTGATTTTGAATCCTGGTCTCGCCCATGTGTATCAGTAACCTTTCTTCTTTACGGATGATGGAGTTTGTATCACTTTCACCTTCTTCTTCTTGTATCAATTTAAAAATGAGGATTTAAATTTATATTGAAATCGAAAAATACGAGGCTCACGCTTTATCCAAGTAAGGTTCACTAGGCAACACAGAGGTAAAATATGGCGTAAATAAAAAATATTTAGAAAATATAAAATTTATATAAAAAATTAATTATTAATTAAATCCCTCGGCTGGAATTAGACTGCATTTAAAAGAAATTTTTTTCGACATATCGCACTATTTTAGTGTAAAATTGATTTCAAAATAGCTACAAATTCATTGCTAAAATGAATATTTTCTATTATTTTGTTTTCAACAGTTATTTAATTCCAAAAATTATTAATTAAAATACCAATATATGTAAGAAACTCTTACACTTCAATAACTACAAAATTAATTTAATTTAAATAAATAATTAATTAAACCTCGATTAAATTTATTAAAATAATTAGTTCATATTTATAAATAATTCATACAAAAATATTTCCCCCGTTAAGTAACAAATACTTATTTTATTTCGATTAATAATAATTATAAAAATATTGATGATTTAATTTAATAATAAATATATTTACTACTAAATTAGCAAAAGAAAAGATAAAAAAGAAAAACCAAAATAAAAATGCCACGCCTTTTCTGATGTTATTCTACGTCAGTTCATTCTTCCTCGGACACATGTCCAAACAATGTATGTATCGCAGTTAAGCCATATTTCTTAGAGTCACACTGTTTTACAATACCAGATTTGAAGAACGAGGATAGCAAGCAATTAGGGCTCTTACTGCTGTTATTCTACGTTAGTTCGCCGGGTAAAAGTTTGAAAAACCTTCGCTTTATGTGTTGATTTTGTTTTTGTTTTTGTTTTTTTTTATATCTTTAAGTTCTTGTTTTATGGATTATTATTTGTTGAATTTTATCCGCTTTATGCCTTTCTTAGATTTTGGAAGAAATTGATATCTTTATTCAACGATGCTCTAGGATCAGAATACAGAAAGGGGCGTGTTGGTTGCCTCTTTTTTAGAAAAAAATATGTTTATAAATTTTTATGAGTAATTTTGCTAAAAATGCGTATTTGTCCGGGATGGATTGTGCCGCCGTACGTGTACCATTTTTTTTTTGGATTCTTGGGCCTGTGCATGTTGGGATTTTGATCTCTTTTCTGTGTTATTTTGATTGGTAACTGAGTTCTAGATTTTCTATTATATCTAGGTTGGCTGTTAAAATAATGGACGGAAGCATTCAGATTGATAGCAATGGAGAGAAGAAACCTAGAGTAGATTCTATGGACAATGATGGCGGCCAAGATTTTATTAGTAATCTGCCGGAAAGTATTATTGATCAAATTCTGTCCCTCCTGCCCACGAAGGATGCTCTGCGAACTTGTGTTTTGTCCAAGGATTGGGAGTACAAGTGGACTGGGATTTACAATATATACATAAATGACGTGGACCGTTTTTCACTTAGATCGACTAGGAAGACAAGTGTTGTTAACTGTGTGGATAGAATTTTCATTCTTTCTCGGAATTCGAATATAAGGAGATTTTGCCTTTTGTGCCACCAGAAGTACGACACGCGTCGAATGATAACATGGATATCTGCTGCATTGATGAGGAACGTGGAAGAATTGGAAATAGTTTGTAAGTATGAAGGTGTTGTTGTTCCCCGTTGCCTTTTCTATTGCACCAGATTGACAAGCCTTAAGCTACAAATGCCTTGCTCTTTCAGGCCAATCCAGAATTGGTTTTCCAACCTCAAAGTTCTTTATCTTGCTCAAGTTGAAATTCTAAACGAACATGCTCCCAATACTAACCAACTGGTGTTTAATTTTCCGGTCTTGGAAACGTTTAAACTAGAGAGCTGTAGATGGTTGAAAGTGACTTTTGTAGAAATCCATGCTCCATCCCTGACTAATTTCTATTTGCAAAAAAACACGGATCTTCCTGAAGTAGATAGTTTCCAGATCAAGATTTCCAGAGCCAAGCTTGGGAAGTTTGAATTTCATGGCAGTTGTCTAGAGAAGTTTGATCTAAGTGCATCTTCCGTCTTTTGTGCATCAATTCATTTTCAAGGATATTATCAGGATCATGAAGAAATTAGGAAAAATGGACTGAATGGTCAACTCTTATTGAAAAAATGCTCAGGCTTAAATCATCTGCAACTATCAGGTGCTATGGTGGAGGTCAGTTTGCCTAATCTTGCTACACTCATTATATTACATGGATAACAGATTTTTATTCGTAAAATTGTGTCTCTCGCTCAATAAATGAAAACGAATTGATATCGTGCCTATATCCTGCTTTCAATGCTCTCTGGCATTTGATGTTAAAAAGGTAGAATCAATACTTGAGGATTTTGAGACTTCAAGGATGCATTTGGACTTGAGAGAAACATTTCCTGAGTTAATGAAAAACCAAGTTGGCTTACTATTGCTGAGATTATTACAACTGTGTAACAAACACACACACATATATGGTAAATATGTTTTCGATTTTCAAAGAAAGGGACAGTTGGGAATTTGAGGTTTATATTGTCTCAGTTAATTTAATATTTGTAACCGCATGTGGCAGCTAGTTCTGTTTTTTGGTTAATAAATGGAATCTGAAATTTAATGAAACTTTATATCCTCATCAACAATAATATTTATCCGTATGTGACAGGCGATCGTCCTATCAAAACAGGGGTCCCCACTCCCTAAATTGGACATGGTGAAACATCTAGAAATTTTCACATCATGCACCAGCGAAGCTTTTCTAGAGTTTCTTCATTCAACGCCATCTCTTGAACGCATCAGGTTAAATGTGGTAAGCTTGTCAATGTCTTCCTGCTATCCGCCTTGCCTTTGTTGTTCCCTTTATCTAAGTGCAAATGAAATTAGAACTTTCTGTGAAAATGATTGAATATGAGGCTCCTCCATGTTCTCAGTTCATTCATTTTTTTTTTACCTGATAAAACTCTTGTTTAAGTTTATCATGCTTCCTTTGCAGTGGTTGTGGAACGATTACGATTACGATTTAGTCGAGCTGATTCCTTCCTGTATTTTGTTACATCTTAAAGAAGTTCAGTTTAATGGGTTCAAGGGAGAGCAACGACATGTTCATTTGGCAGATTTTTTGTTGAGAAACGCCGGAGGGCTGAAGAAAATGTCGGGGCTCTCAAGAAAGAAATCTGAAGAGAATCAAGCTGAAAAGAATTTTTGGACTAGACTGAAGGTGGCATTTGGGAATGGTGATCTTGTGGTTGCTTCTTCGAGAAAAAATATGGAAAAAATGGCAGAGTTTGAACGTTACTTCGGGTCTTGAAAGAAAATTCATTCAACTTTATTCATTCCAATTTCTAGATATCATTGTTTGTTACATCCGTTTTTCCTGTGTTATAAACAACTACACAGTTTTTTTTCCCATTTGAAGCTGAACTGTAATTTTGAAAAACTACTGATTTCAATTTTTTATTATTTATTGATTTTTTTATTTATATAAATCAAGATAAGTAACCATCAATGAAGCCATTTAATTTTGAATTGGCCTGAAAGTGCAAGGCAAATTTGATATCAGTTCTGTCAATGGGATGCAAAAAAAAAAAGGCAGACGGGTAAAACAACAACGTCATAACGTAAAATATTGACAAATCCTCAACGTTAACAATGCTCGTTTTTGAATCGACGTCTACATTGTGAATACAAGTCCATTTGTACTCCCAATCCTTATACATAACACAGGTTCACAGAGCATCCTTTGTTGGTAGGAGGGACATAATTCGACTAATAATACTTTCAGGCAAAATACTAAGGAAGTCTTTACTATTCTTATCTGTATCCGTCGTTCTTGGTTTCTTACTCCACTACTTCAACAGTAAACCTGAGATATGTTAAAGAAAATGTAGAACTCAGCTATGCAAATCGTATCATGAATCGCCAAAGAATCTAATAAATTGGACAAGGAAGGCTGGTGGCATAACACATCTTCCACAAATCTACATTTTAAAGGAAAATTACTCATCAAAATTTGTGATCTTTTTTCTCTAATTAGAGATACCCCAGTTCCTCACATGCCCATTTATGCAGCCCTTCTCCTATAGCATCGTTGAACACAAATAGCAATTTTTACACCAGAAAAAAATGCAGAAAGTAAGAAAAAAAGAAGGTAATTTTAATAGATAAAAGCAAAACAAAATCTATGTGAAAACACCCTAAAATCACAAATAAATTTAATGGTTTTGTTGAAACATGATGCATCTTTTAGAAAATTATATATGCGAGAATATAATTAAAAATGAAACACAATAAATTTACGTGGTTCGACAGTTTTCCTAAGTCGACGTGAAATAGAGAAGCAATATTTATACCATGGAGAAAGTTTACAAATGAACTTTCACTCACTCGATATTTTTCTTATCCCAATTCTATACAAAGAAACTCTCAATTTTTCTCAATAAGCTTTCTCAATTGCTTATTCTCACTTGGGATGATCTTCAAGGCAAAGCATGAAGACTATTTATAGGAAAAGTAGAGATGAAAATATGGTTTAAAATCCTCCACATTCTTCAGCTAAAAACTAGCATATTTATTAGTTTTTGTCGACCATCAACCACCATGTTTAACATATGCCAACTAGTCAACAAATCTTCACTTTGGCATAAATTAATAATATCCATAGTGTTTGACATGATGTTCTCATTCATGGTTCTCATCTCCTATATACTTCTATCAAGTCAAAGTTGTGCTTGAAGTTGGAGGCTGAAAGTGGCTTAATCATCATGTCTGCTGGATTATCTACTTCCATTATGATTGTTCTGTGAGAAACCAAATCTCTTATGAAGAACATTCTGATATCGATATGTTTCGTCCTTCTGTGATACACAGGGCTTCTCGCAAATGAATTGCACTTTGACTGTCACAGTAGGCTATTTTCTTAGCTAGAGGTATACCAAGCTCACCTACTAGTCCATGAAGCCAACCACTTGTACCATTTTCTAGGGAACTGTTTCAAGCCATACAAAGATTTCTTCAACAGACAAACATTGTTTTTTTTTTTTGCCTGGAACCTCAAATCCTTCTGGTTTTTTCATGTATATTTCCCATTCAACACACAAGAAAGATGTTTTGACATCTAGTTTCTCCAGTTCCAAGTCAAAATGATAAACAATTGCAAGAATTTTACGAATTGAGTTGTGATTTACCACTGGAGAGAATACTTCACTCTAGTCAATCATTCAACTTCAAATATTTTAGGAATTTATTTGATTATTTAAGTTATTTTGACATATTATTAATTTTTCGTCTTGCAGAATATTTGTATCATTATAGGCCGAGGAATTTAAGTTGATCATTTATACCGTTATTGAGTTGTTGTAGATATGTTACAGTTTGGTATCATATGACGATAAAAAAATTTATGTTTTACACATATTATGATATTTTATGAGTTATGTGATATTAAATGTCTTGTTATTTATATGTTCATTGTTTGACATATTATAAGGCATTTAGAATTAGGCATGACATTTATGACATACATCTTGAGCCTTGTTGTTCTTGTTAACCGTATATTGGTGTTCATTGTATTCGAACTTGTTATTTATCTTGGGATCATAGAGTGGATTATAGGCCTTTATTTATACACTTGAGACCGTAGATTTGATTGAGCGTCCTGCCTTTTAGTGCAACCCTTCAGGATGACCAGTGGGATTGTGTCATTTGGTTTTGTTTCATTGTGTCATTCCTATTGTAGCGTTGATAACGGTATGGATGTTGAGTCATGGGAATTTGTTTTAGCACAATATGATATACCTTGCATACATAGACTGAGGCGGTTTAGCTTCATGTCGATGAGGCTCCCTTGTGTGTTAGCTCGGGTATTGTTCTGGGTTTATTGACTCATGTTATACCATTTGTACTGAGTCCAATTGGATGCATTGCATATTTCATTTCATAAATATGTTATGCATGATTTATATTATTGTTGTTGTTATTTAATTGTTTCATACCAAAATTCTAACATCAGAGGGCCGTTGTGGCTGCTTTGGGGTATCATGGTGGGTCACCCAAGTGGTTCTGCAGCACCAGGCGGAGAATCCATTGGTTGAGGTTGGGTCGTGTTGTCAAGTCTCCCAAATATTTATGTGTATCATGGAGTTGTTATATATTTATTGGGAAGATGCTCCGAGTATTTGTATTATGTTTTGAGAGTCTTGTATCGCTGTTTGGATGTATGTATGTTTTATCGAACCTTGTCGGCTTTATTACTTGGTTGAATGAATTTTATTATTAATGTGTCTTGCCGACACCCATTTGGGTGGATTTAAATTGTTGATATCATAGTTTAGTTATTTTGATATAAAACTGTTGTATGAGTTTCCGACATGTCCTATTTACGGAGAGGTCATGTCTTGCTTAAAATTTTATAAGCCCAAAGTCTATTTTGAACTATTTTCCTATGTTTTTTGCTAATAAATCTTTAATTTCATGTTAACTAAACTTGATTAGAATAACCAGATCTCAAAGAAATCATCATACGAACACTCGTCTGTATGTTTGAAAATCTTACGTCCTATCAATGGAACGTGGTACATAAATCACAGATGTCAGTCTCTAACTCAACGACATTTATCCTTCCTTTAGAAGGTTTAATCAACTAGAAAGTTATTTAGAATATACAATAACTAAGATGTGTTTCACGATAGTAATCATCTGTTACACTTCATATTATTACACTATAATTTATTCAAGATTTTTATCTATGAAGTTTGAATGAGTACATTGATAAAATAAATATTATTGAATAAAATATAAATATTATAAAATAAAGATCAATAGAAACAAATAGTCAACAAAGTACGAACTAAAAGTTGACTTGCAGAGTACCTGCTCTATAATACATGATCAAATGTACTCATTTTGTAATGAAGAATTAGTTGGCTTGATTAACAACTATATTTTGATCTACTCAAACAAAAAATCATAAAATCAATTTGAAATCATATCATAAAAACCGATAGTTTATCCAATTGCAATTTAGTTTCAAATTAAGGACAAAAAATAAAATAAAATTTACTCTTGAGATTTTATATGGTTTCAACCAAAATGAAGACGTAAATTCAAACCTCGTAATGATGTTACGAGCTAAAATTTCTCCTTAGTCGGCACTGTGTTTATGTTGGCAAAAATTTGTGTGGGACGGTATCATGAGTCGTATTTTGTGAGACGGATATCTTATTTGGGTCATCTATGAAAAAGTATTACTTTTTTACTTTTTATTGTGAATATCGATAGGGTTGACCCGTCTCACAGATAAAGATTCGTGAGACCGTCTCACAAAAAACATACTCTTATGGATATAAACATACTCTTATGTTTATGTATATAATACACGGAATCATATATATAAAATACGGATTACGGAACCATATATTCACATAAGAATTTTCTGAAAATTATCTTCTTATTTGTTTATCGAAATTACTAATTTATCAAACTAACCTAAATCGAGAACAAAAAAATAATAATATCTTAAAGAAATTATTAATATATCGAATGCCCTTAAAAACCATAACATCCCCGTGAGCTTGTTACAGTTTAAGTTTTAAAAAAAATCAAATTAAGAGTTTCAGATTTTTTTGGGAACTGAAATCATCCAACTATATCTAAAATATTCTCCGCAAAATTTCAAAATATATGGTGGAAATAAACCCAATTAGTTGCACAATTTTCCATCGAAAAATTAGATTTACATTGTCTCTCATCCAAACAAACTTTCAAAATCGGCCATATTTTTCACCGAAGAATCCACTTCAAGATCACCATTCGCAAACGCCCTCTTCAGTTTTTCCCAGAACAGACTTTCAACTTCTTTCTCTTCAGATCTCCTCCTCGAGAGCCCGACCATTTTCTTCAGCTCTGCGGCATTTTTCAACAAAAAATCCGCCAGATGAACATGTGTCTGCTCCCCATTAAACCCATCAAACTCAACTTCTTTAATGTGAGAGACGATACAACATGGCATTGATTCCACTAAGTCATAATCATAGTCAGTCCATTGCAACTGTAGAAGGAATTAATAAACTTTGACAAGAGTTCTATAAAAATAACAATTGGGAGGAGGGTCATATCTAAAAAAGTATACATGAAAAATCAATTTGGCTATGAATTTACATAAACGGAACAACAGTCGCCCATTGCAGAGGCTGGATCCAAGCTAACATTTTCTCAAGAAGTAAAAAGGCAGTATAAACTTACCATACTTAACTTGATCCATTCAATAGATGACGTCAAACGAAGAAACTCCAGAAATGCTTCAATGTTGCATTGTGAACAAATTTCTAGTCGTTTCAGCATATTAAATTCAGGAAGTGGATGCCCTTGTTTTGATTGGGCTATGATGGCCTATCATAGATAAAGAAATGCAATATTGAATGAAAACAAGATTTCAAAAAATTTCATATTTCAATGAATCAAGAAACTAGAGCTAGCTGCCACGTAAATTAAAGATTAAAGAGGAAAGTTTTACAGATACAAATCAGATTCAAGTTATTGACAAAACATAAATCTCAAATTTTAAACCAGACCCTTAGTCTTGTTGATAACAAGCCAGCTGGTTCTTCATTAACAATGGAAATGTTATATAAGTTTCCAACACAAAATAACATTCCAATATCTATTTTTATAATCACCAGATTTTATAATCTAAAAATTATCATTTTAACATTATATTTTTTGCACAAGGATTCGGATGCCACCAAAGAGCTTAGGAAGAAGTAGGAAATATAATCAATTGATATTTTCATTTATTCTTGGGTAATTAGGCAAACTAACCTCGACGGTATCACCTGATAGTTGCAAATGATTTAAACCTGAGCAACCTTTCAATAAGAGACAAGCGAGTGATCCATTCTTTTGAAATCCTTGAAGATTATGAACAAAATATTGATAATCAACAGCTGCAGAAAAAACTGATGATGCACTTAGATCCAAATTATCTACAAAATAACCATGAAAACCAAATTTCAGAAGTTTGGCTCCAGAAATCTTGATTTGGCAATTCTCTACTTCAGAAAGATCCCTGTAGTGTGCCACATTGAACTCTGTTAATGCTGGAGCATTGATTTCCACAAAATTCACTTTCAACCATTTGCAATCTCTTAGTTCTAGCGTTCCCAAGACCGGAAAATTAAATATTAGTTGGCTGGTATTTGGAGCATGGTCATTTAGAATTATAACTTGATCAAGATACAGAACTTCAAGGTTGGAGACCCAATTCTGGACTGGCCTAAAAGTGCAAGGCATATGTAACCACAGTTTTCTCAATGGGATGCAATCAAAAAGGCAACGTGGTAAAACAACACCTTCATGACCATAAAATATTGTCAAATCCTCAACATCTCTCACTAATGCAGCAGATATCCATGTGATCATACGATGTGCATCATATTTCTCAACAAACCAAAGCCGAAATCTTTTTAAGGTCGAAGCCCGAGAAAGAATGAAAATCCTGTCCACAAAGTTAACAATGTTCTTCCTAGTCGTCCTATGAGAAAATCCCTCCTCATCGATGATGTCTATATTGTAAATAGAAGCCCATTTGTATTCCCATTCCTTGGATAGAACACAAGTTTTAAGCACATGCTTTGTGGGCAGGAGGGATAGAATTCGACTGATAATACTCTCAGGCAATTTACTAATGATGTCATCACCGGTGTCGTCTGTTTCAGCCATTCTTGGTTTCTTACCTACATTGCTTTCAATTTGAATGTTTTCCTCCATTACTTCAACAGTCAACCTGAGACATAATTTTTTTAACAAAAAGTAGAACTCAGTTACTGATTGAAAAAATGCAAACCGTATGATGCATCGACCTAAGAATTTAATAAAATGGTACAAGGGAGACCGGGCCGCAAAATCGCAATTTGAGCAAAATTGCTCATAACAGGACCATTTCTGCAGCTCTGCTCCTACAGCCTCGGTGAACACACAAAGCAAATTTTTACCCAATAAATTGCAGAAAGCAAGAAGAAAGCAGGGTAAAATCTTAACACAAGAACATTAACAGACAAAATCAAAATCATAACAAAATTTAAAGGAAAAAAACCCTAAAATCACATATAAAATTGAGAATTTCAACTTTTACCCGGTGAACTGATGCGACGAGGTAGGGTAAATTGGTGGGCTTATGGTCTATAATATAAGTGATGCTCGAAGTAATTAGAAATAATTTCCATTAAATTTAAAGGTATATTAGTCGCAGAATCTTATAGATTTATTTTGTATGACTTTTATTGACATTTGTAAATTTTGTTAGTACCCCGTGGATTTTGTAATTTATTATGTGATTTTTAAAAATTTATTTGAACTAACAATTGAATCTGAATAACTTTTATTTATTTTAAATATTTGTCTCTCTCAATATACTGTTTTTTACATAATGATTTTACGAAAGTACTATATTACAATTAAACTTCAATTATTCAAGTCAATTCAACATATTTATTTAAATAATTAATATTTTAAAAAAATACATAATAATAATTTTCGATATTAATAAATATTCAAAATTCTATAAAAAAATTATCAATTATATCTTTATATGTCAAACAAAAATAAAACAAGAGAATTATTTGTATTTGAAAATAAATAATAAGTATGTTCAAATATTTGTAATTAATGTAAATTGTAAAATTTTAAAATATTTAATTTATTTAGTTATTCTTATAATATATTTATATATATATATATTCAAGTTAATGAAAAAATATCATGTGCAAAAATTTTAAGTTATAATCAAAATCAAGATATATTAAATAAAAATATAGAAAATAATTAAATATCAAATGTTATATAATAATTAATTAAAATAATGTTACTAATTAAATAATTATTATTTTCAATTTATTGGTCAATAAAACATTATAAATTTTTTTTATATAGTGTAATGATTTTTTAATAAATATAATATTATATTTTATGAGGTTATGTGACTGGAACTCCAAAAATAAAATGAACAATGTTGATAATTTTATTTAAAATTATTGTTAGTAATAAAAACAAATATCTTTTTAAAAAGTAAAAAAAATATGGATAAAAAAAGAATAAAAATTTTAGTGTTTGTATTGAGTATGTGAGTTTGAGAGATTTCCAAATTAAATGTATATTCAAATCTTTAAGTTGAATCAAAGACATATTTTGACATTTTATTGTGTTATTTTAGACTTTAATTCATGTACTTAATAGAATTTTATGTAGTCATTAAAAGTCTACTGACATTTTGAATAACTAGATATTCAAACTTGACTTTTAAAAATTCTTCAAAAGTTTACGTTAAATATCACTAAACTTTTATATAGTATATAAAAGTCTAGATTGAATATCTCAATACTTTTAAACTCCATAAAAGTTATTAAAAGTCTAAAACCAATACACCCTAAGGGGGTGCATTCCTTTTATACTTTCAAATATTTTTAATGACTTTTTTTAAATGATGGACTTTTGTAGAGTTGATGGATTTTTATTGACTTTTATGGAATATCATAGAATTGTAAAACAAATTTAATAGACTCTTATAGACTTTTTTTTCAAAATTTTTGTAAACTTTTTCATAGAACTATGTGAATTTTGTAGTTTATAATTGTGATTTATTTTTTTATTAATTTTTTTAAAATAATTATTAGACATAGATAACCTCTTCAATTTTAAATTATTATTTTTATTTATGAATGTAAATGAATTTTACTTACTTAAAAGTTAAATCAATTTAATTTGTGAAAAACGACAAATGAATTATCCAATTTATTAAAATCAAAATTTCAATTCTTTATGTCAATTTAACATATTAATGAATAATATTTTTATAAGTTCATAATAAAATTTTATTAAAAGAACACTCAAAACAATTGAGCTTCATTATCTAGTTCAATTTGAAATTCATCAAATTGACACTTCTTTCAAAAAAAATTGTGTAATATAGCACATGCCAATACAAGACCTGTTAGGGGTGGGAAAATGTACCGAATTTCGGTATATCAAGACTATCGTAACAAAAAAATATTGAATTTACCGAATTTTAAATATACCGAAGATTTCGGTACGATACGGTAACAATACCGAATTTTTCGGTACGGTAACGATATCCAATTTGAAAATTTTGGTATATACCGAGATATCGGAAAAATATACAAAAATTTAAAATATATAATATTTAAAAAAAATAAATTATAATTTTTTTTAAATGTAAGGTTTTTTGGTTTGGTATACCGAAAATTTTGGTACAATATCGGTATGAATTTGCTTATACAATAATTTAAGATATAGATTAACTAAAATTAAAGAAAATAATTAAAAATAAAATGTTATGTAATAATTAATAAAAAAATTAAATTTTAATTATGTTTTTAAAAAGTACAAATAAAAGGAAAAATATAGATAAGAAAAGAATGAAAGTTTGTATTGAATTTGAGAGTTAGACATTATTTAAAAATGTCATGAGCTATCACCCTTTCTTTGATTCTTGGGTTTTTGCCCAAAAGTTCTTAATTTCTCTCTCCAAATCTTCTTGACAAACCCCAGAATTTTCTCGTATATTATTATTATTGTCTATACTGTTTATTATTTGTTAGGTTTCTCCAATAAATTTTTATAAAATTATCCAAATCGAACTTTAGAAGTCCATAGTTCTAAAAATAACCACCAAAAATAATGTTAAAAATACAGAAAATAAAATAAAATAAAATAAAATAAACATAATTTTAAAAAGTAGAGATACAATAACCATTGAATCAAAATTTAAAAAAAAATATTTAAAAATTATTATTTAATATAATTGCTTATTTTATAGGAAACATGTACACTAGTTGCATGCACCACATTCTCCAACCTGGTCTAGCTGCACCATATTCTCCAGTGGTATAGCTTAAGTTTTCAAAATCAAAACCACTAGTTCCAATTTTCTTGGAAATGAAATTACCCAAACTAAACCGCATATATCTGAAATTTTCTCCACGAATTTAAAAAAATGTGGTCTGAAGTATACATAAGATGTTGTTTTGTTTGTTCAAACCAAATCAAATCAAATGATTTTTATTTCAAGCCCTAAAAAATGAAGTGAAAATAATATGAAAAGGGTTTTGCACCATGGCTGAGATGCCCAGACTATCTCAGTTAAATGCATTCATACTAGCATCAGCTGCAAGCTTTTCCATGTAAAATTTCGATTTAGATTGTTTATCATCCAAACAAACGTTCAAAATCTGCCATATTTTTTATCTCAGAATCCACCTCAAAATTGCCATCACCGAATACTTTTTTCAATCTAGCCCAGAAGTTCTTTTCCGCTCGTCTCTCTTCACATTTCTTTCTGAAAAGCCCTGATATTTTCTTCAGCTCCACGGCGTTTTTTAAGAAAAAATCTGCTAGATGAACATGTGGCTTCATCCCCTTGAACCCATTAAACTCGACTTCACTAAGGTGAGACACAATACATGATGGTATCGGTTCAAACGAATCATAATCATAATCATCACAATCCCACTGTAAAAGGAAGATAATAAATTTTGGCAAGAGTTCTATCAAGAAACCAAAAAAAAGGATGAAAATAAAAATCGGGAGGAAAGTAAAATTTAAAAATCACACTTGCAAATGTAATTTGTCGATAAAGGTAGTGAAAACTTACCGTATTTAACCTGAGTCGTTCGAGATATGGTGTTGAATGAAGAAACTCCAGAAATGCTTCAATTTTGCATCTTGTAGAAATTTCTAGTCGTTTTAGCATATTAAACTTAGGAAGGGGAGGCCCTTGTTTTGATTGGTCGATTACCTATCACAGATAAACCAGTGCCATTAAATTTCATATTTTACTGAACCAAGAAAGGCTAATAAGTAAAGAAAGCTTTATAAATGTGAATCAGATTCAAGTTATCGACATAATATAGACCAACTGACTGTTGCTCTTAAAATTGAAAAGATACTAACAACGAAATCTTCAAGCAATGGCCGCAATCCTATGTATGTCACGCAGTTATAGTCTTGTCAATAGCATGCCAACTTATTTTCATTAACTTTGGAAAAGTTATCAGTATTTTCAGATACAGAAAATCATTTCAATATCTACTTTTCAGCATTCACTAGATTTTACAATATAAAAAATCTCAAGTAGCGAAGAAGCCACCTTTATTGCTTTAAATTTATTGTGAGGGGATCAGGATGCCAAAGAGCTTAAATGCAACGAGTATTGACCAAATCATTAGGTTTAATTAATTCTTGGGTGAGACAATTCTGTGATTACTAGCAATGTATCCACCATGTAATATAATAAAACCAACATGGTTAGGCGAACTAACCTCCATGATATCAGTCAATAGTTGCAAATGATTTAAACCCGAGCATCCTTTCAATAAGAGCCGAGCGTGTAGCCCATTCTTTCTAATTCCTTGAAGATCACAAGCGTAACTCATAAAATCAACTGAAGCACAAGAGACCGATGATGCACTTAGGTCAAAAATTCCTAGAGAAAGGCCAGAAACTGCAAACTTCACAAGCTTGGCTGCGGATATCTTCATCTGGAAGTTCTCTATTTCGGAGACATTGGAGCACACATTGAAATTAGTTAAGGACGGAGCATTGATTTCCACAAAATCCACTTTCAACCATTTGCACTCTCTTAGTTCAAGTGTTTCCAAGACTGGAAATTCAAACACCAGTTGGCTAGTACTTGGAGCATGCTCATTTAAAATTTCAACTTTAGCAAGATACAGATCTTTAAGTTTGGAAAACCAATTTTTCAATGGCCTGAAAATGCAAGGTAACTGTAGCTTCAGGTTCGTCAGTGAGTAGCAATCAAAGAAACAACGAGGCAGAACGACACCTTCAAAATTATAAACTATTTCCAAATCCTCAACGTTCCTCATCAATGCAGCAGATATCCACGTCACCATTCGACGTGCATCGTACTTCTGCTGACACAAAAGGCGAAATCTTTTCAAGCTCGCGTTTTGAGAAAGAATGAAGATCCTGTCCACAAAGTTAACAACACTTGTCTTCCTAGTCGTCTTTAGTGAAAACCGCTGAACATCATTGATGTCTATATTATAAATGCCTGTCCACTTGTATTCCCAATCCTTCGAGAGAACACAAGTTCGCAACACATCCTTAGTGGGTAAAAGGGATAGAATCTGACAAATAATAGTTTCGGGCATATTACTAATAATGTCTTCACCTTCGTTCCCCTCCTTATCACCCGCCAGTCTAGGTTTCTTACCTGCATCACGGTCAATTTGAATGCTTTGATCACCCATTTCAACAGTCAACCTGAAACGTTAAAGAAACCATAGAACTCAGCCACTGAATCAAATCCTATCGACCCAAGAATTCAATAAAATGGCACAAGGGAGGCAGCCAGCCAAATGCATCTTGAACAAATCAACATTTTTAACGACACTAATATCTACATTGACTGCAAGAAGCAAACTTCTCGGAAGAAAATGCAGGAAGCAAGAAAAAACAGGAGGTAAAGTATAGCATTAGAGTCCTAAAACAAGAACAATGAAGAGATAAAACCAAAAGCATAACAAAATCCTTAGAGATTTCAACTTTTACCCGAAGAAATAATGTGAATTGAAACCCTAATTGGCCTCTGAATCCAAGAACTGATCTGTTGCGAGAAACTTCCCCATGCTCGCCAGGCGTTTGCCGGAAGCCAGGCTCAAGCAAATTCTAGCGTAATTTATATACTAGGTTTTATATTTGCATAGGTTTTATTTGTATACTTTAATTTTTGCTAATGTATATCAAATAATTAAATCTAAACTACAATAAAACAATATCGACTCCTTCATAATTAATTGATATATTTAACAATACATACTTCGAGTTTTTAAGGTATTAATAAAAATAATATGTTCGAGTAAAAAGGTAAATAAATGAAAAATGTGAAATAACTTTTGTCAGTGTTAAATATGGAAAAAAAATGTCAGCATTTTAGTCTATAAAAAAAAACTGAAGTAAATTACGCATGTTTAATGTTCGGGTGTAAGATGATACGTTAGATATAGAAATTTATAATTTAAGAATTTGTAAGTTTTGAAAGTTTAACCTTGTTAGAGTTGCATATGTATATTATAACGTGCAAAAAACTTATCCTATTTAAAAACTAATTTAGCTAACTTGTTCATCGAATGACCTGAATACTTGTCTTTTGGTTGAAGCCATATGTATTTTGATTGTAGTTTTTTTTTTTTTTGTATTTGTATTTACATGATTATTTTTTCATGTTAGGATTGTGCTTAAAAAAATAAGAATTGTGAAAGTGAAAGAAGCTTATAGAAGTGGAAATAGCAAGGACAAATGTATGTGTAAAGATTAAAGTAGAAGAAGTTTAACTACTTGTCTTAAATTGGACATGAAACATACGCTCATCGTAAAACCTAATCAGATGACAACTCTATAAATAGGTTACTAGACATTTGAAAATATAATATCCATATTGAATGCATGGCAACGACTATGAGGTCTTTATACTTAATAACATTATTGATGTTGATTGATATGTGAACTTGGTAACTTCAATTTATATATTAACTGTACTTTGATCCGTTGAACAATCGATAAAAATACCAAATCTCGAGATTAATAAAATAAATTTGAAAATCTATTAATACGGATAGTAACGACTATAAGATTTTTATATTTAAGAAT
Source organism: Primulina eburnea (assembly GCF_022965805.1). Lineage (NCBI taxonomy): Eukaryota > Viridiplantae > Streptophyta > Magnoliopsida > Lamiales > Gesneriaceae > Primulina > Primulina eburnea. The sequence continues at coordinate 3,798,089 of NC_133113.1, forward strand.
CTAGTTGATAGATTTATGAACTTGGTAACTTTATTTTTTTAAGATATGAAAACATGAACTTTAATTTAATTCGTAGAACAACCGATTAGAGTACTACATTGAGGGACTAATAAAAGAAATTAAAGTATATGAACAAAATTTATTTGAACCTCGTGGTGAGAACAATGAAAAGTTCAATATGATACAAGTGGAAGAAACTTAAAGAGAGATGGTTGATGTGCTATTGTAAGGTCCGAGATTATATCATTTTAATCCGAGATTATTTAATTTATGAATTATGGAATGTTGAGTTATATCCATGGTTTTACAATTCCATATGATTGAAATTGAATTAAAAAGAATTATGGAGGGATGAATTGCAAATAGTGAAGAATCCATGGGCTAAAGTGCAATTATGGGATTTGAGGACATTTGTCCTCACCATGCACTTGGATATATGTAATTGCTTCATTCTTTCACCATTTCACTATTAACATATGCTAGGTTACACTTTATTATTTTAAATTACTAATCTTAGTCATCACGTTATTAATTATTCTTCGATTTCTTTTTTGAAATAGATAATTATAGTGACGTCGACAACCAATATAGGTACAATAAGGACTGTTTCATTCGATGAATCTAAAAATAATTTAAATTTTTTCAGTAGAATATTTTAACATTTCTGAATAAATTATATTTTCTATAGTTATAGAATTAGATTAGACCAAAATTTATAGAGTGAGTCTCATGTGAGACCGTCTCACGGATCATAATCTGTGAGACGGGTCAACCCTACCCATATTCACAATAAAAAGTAATACTCTTAGTATAAAAAGCGATACTTTTTCATGGGTGACCCAAATAAGAGATCCGTCTCACAAATAAGATCCGTGAGACCATCTCACACAAGTTTTTGCCAAATTTATATTGGAAATTAAATAATAAATATACGATTAACTAATAATAATTCAATAAAAAAATTTACTTTACTAAATTTTATATTAAATTTGTAGAAACAAAAATAATAATGATGATAATAAGAACAACAATAACAATAATAGGTATAAAATTAGTTAATTATAAAAATTTACAAGAAAATAAAAAAACTTAAATATGTGGACATACAATCCATTTATTTCTTTTCTCGCCGTCTTAGTACAAATACAATCCTATTCAACTTCTGTTATTTTTTTTTTTAAACTTTTATTCAATCTTAAAAATGATTTTTCAGGATCATGTCTTTTAAAGATACTTAAAACTGAGCGTCAACTATAGAATTTCAATATTTAAAAAAGAATATAACAAAGAATATTGTAGTTTGAAAGTAGAATAGTGAAAAGATATAGATGTATTGAATAAGAGGTATGTCGATTATTTCTTTGTTTTCTACCTAGAGATTAGTAGGTTTTGGTATTTTTTTTAATTTTTTTTTTTGAAATCAGGTTTTGGTATTAAAAAAGGTATAATAGGTCTTTTGTGAGACAGTCTCACGAATCTTTATCTGTAAGACGGGTCAACCCTACCGATATTCACAATAAAAAATAATACTCTTAGCATAAAAAGTAATATTTTTCATAGATAACCCAAATAAGATATATGTCTCATAAAATACGACCTATTAGACGATCTCACACAAGTTTTTGCCAAAAAGGTAATAAGTGTCAATATTAAAATTAGAAGAATTAATTGTGATTGTAGAATGATAGAAGCATAAAATTATACTTTTTTTCTGTTTCTATCTATGAAAGTATGTAATATGAGTTTATATTTACATGTTTACCATTTTTATTTGAGTGAGCTAAGTTGTAAACTTCTAAAAATATGTGAAATGATATATAAAATATTAAAATATAGAATATTTTCTGAAAAAAAAACTTTTATGTACAAGTTTTATATAATATTTATGAGATCAAAATAAAATTTTAGAGATGAGATATTTTTTTTCAAAATCTGAAATGTTTCAATCAAATTCTATCATGAATCATATATGTACGACCAAAGTTGATGATTTCGTTAAAATCAAAAATAAAAAATGGTTTTGATATCAAAAGAGAAACATAAATCAACTTTTTCAAAATAAACCTACGGCTGCTTGATCATGATGACTTTTTAGTATGAGAGTTGAAAATATAAAATTATATATTTTGACTTTTTAACATGAAAGCTGAAAATATAAAATTATATTTTTTTAAAAATATCTTCTTTCAAAATAACAAAAGAGGGATGTTAACTTATGTACGTCAATATTTATGCAGAAATTTTTATGTCACAAAAAATTCAATACAATATTCAATTTGTCAAAATCTCACGATACATGGAATACATCAGAAACTAGGGAAGACGATCCCATGAATAGCCAAATAGTCCAAAAAATCCACAATATTCCTAATATCATTTAAAACCCAACAAGTCAATTAACCAAGAAAAGTCACACGAAAATGTGATCACCAAAAACAGCAACAAAAATCCGTTAACGTTTTCGACCAAACTCAAAGTTCAAAATCTACCATGTTTTTTATATTTAAATACACTTCTCAATTTTGCCCAGAAATCCTCAATTTCCTTTTCTTCAGATTCCTCCCCTGACATTTTCTTCTTTTGCCTTTCTTCCCGACTGTCCCTGCGCAGCCCCGTCATTTTCTTTAGCTGTGTAGCATTCGACAACAAAAAATCTGCTATACGATAATCTTGCAGTCTCTTGCTGAACCGACTAAATCGAACTTCATTAAGATGGGACACGATACATGATGGCACATATTGCACCTCGTCATAATCATAGGCATCCCAGTTTTCCTGTTGAAAAGCAAAGCAATGGATACAATAATTTTTGACATATAATGATCAGAGGGATCGGATAAGTTAGTTTTGAAAAATACATGTAAAATTTAAACAAGGGACCAACAAAAAATGTTTGCTTGTGCTAGATATTTACCTATGGAGGCAATGGCTACGACCATTTTCTCTAGAGGATAGGATGTATATCAGGAAGGTGGCAAAAAACTTACCATATGTAAGACGATGGATTCAAGAAATGGGGTCGCGTGAAGAAACTCTAGAAGTTCTCCACTGTCGCATTTTGTGGAAACTTCTAATCGTTTCAGCATATTAAATTGAGGAAGAGGATGCCCTTGTTTAGATTTGGCGGTGCAAATAAATCATGCAGATCTCTGAAATTTTTAAGCTGATTCAAATATCATTCGGTAACAATTAATTCTGGATGCCTTTTTTTTTAATTAATTGTATTCGAAAATGTTGAGATTGAGCAATGGATTTTGATGCTTATTTGCAAAGAAAATGTCAAAGTAGCTGCAGGGCAGTGGAGGAAAACTTCCATTCCCATGTGGAGCATGCTGGTCAAGGAACCAGCTCGAGGAATCGAGATTGAAAAGGGAGGAATAATGAAGAAACAACTATCTCCAACAATCATTGTTTCATTTTCTAATACTAGATTCCTTCGTTTTCGACGTCTAATCGAGAAGATTTCCTTAGTAGTTGGATTTTTCTGGAGCTTTTTAATTTTCTAGCATGTACCCGTGCCTTGCAACAAAATTGTGCAAACATATTTTTCCACTACTTTCTTCAAACACGAATTTCTCGTTGATGGCGTGATCTGAATATGATAAATGAAGACACAATCAACATGATGTTTAAGTTACATGGAATATTGATTGATACTAAGTGGTGAATGGTTATCCACAGGATATCACCACACAGCCACATAATAAAATGCTATAAGAATTTGCAACTTTAATAGTGAAATGCTTCGTGTATCATTTTCCAAGCTAAGACAGATTACCATCTTCATCTGTCCGGAGTTGTTACCATTTATGTCGTGATTGAATTTAGAGATTGATTTTATTCTCGAGGCATGCTGGAATGTTCTATCATATACATTTTGTTATAATGGAGATCCGGCGAACCGACTTGTGGTTTGGATTTTATTAAGTCTAATTATATCTATTTATGCCAAATTTGACAGAAATACGTTATACTTCTGTAAGTTAAAAATAAAATTTTAGAAATGATATGATATATATTTCTTTTTTTTTTTGGAATAAAAAAATCATTCATATTTGAGAGTGCAGGGTAAAAGGAAATGAATCCAAAGAAAATTATATGAAATGAGAACATATAAAGTTAAAAATGAAGCCCAACTTTTCACATTTGCTCCAATATTTTGTCTTCCAAAAACAGATATTCATAGTTCTTTCAACCAAACTGAAGTTAGCATTATCTTTTTTTCCTTTTGACAAATATGCCATGTTCTTTATGTTTGAACACAGTCTTCAATTTTGCCCAAATATTCTCAATTTCCTTTTCTTCAGATTCCTCCCTGACCTGCCCAAACATTTTCTTCCTTTGCCTTTCTTCAGAACTCTCCCTGCACAACCCCACTATTTTCTTCAGCCGTAAAGCATTTGTCCACAGAAACTGTGCCATACGATAATCTGGTAAGCTCTTACTGAATGACCTAAACCGGACTTCTTTAAGATGAGATACAATACAGGATGGCAAAGATTCCACCTCATCATAATCATAATCATCCCAGCACCACTGTAAGAAAAGATAACCATGAATACAATAATTTTTGACATACAAGGATCCAGACCAGTTGGGTACAAAATAAATTTTTTAGGTTAGTTTTGAGAAACACTAGTAAAATTTAATTAAGGGAACAAGAAATGATTCTCTGTGCTAGATATTTACCTAAAGAGGAAACAGATACAAAAATTTTCTCCAGATGATGGATATTAGGAGGGTGGCAAAAAACTTACCATCTCTAAGACGATCGATTTAAGAAATGGCATAGCATGAAGCAACTCTAGAAGTGCTCCACTGTTGCATTTTGTAAAAACTTCTAGTCGTTTCAGCATATTAAATTTAGGAAGTAGAGGCCTTTGATTAGACTGGACGACAGCCTAATACAGATAAAAAAACGTTAACTAATGAAAATAAGGGTCCTCTTGTGAATTTCATCTAGCCATGAAAAGAGTGTTAGTCACCGAATAAATCAAAGAGCAAAGAGGAATGCTATAAAAGTAAGAGTCAGACTCAAGCTATGTGAACTGTAAACAAAAACCGCCTCAATTGCTCCACATGACCCTGGCTTTTTACTTTTAAAGAATACTAATCACAAGACATTCACTTAATCATATGTATTAGTCTTGTTCATAACAAGTCTTCAGTAACATCAGAAATGTAATCAATGTTTCAGATGCAAAAATACTTCAATATTATATTTCTTTGCATTTATCATATTTTACAATCTCGATATTGTGAAGTTGTGAAGCTACCTTTTCATCAGTAATCTTTTGGATTGGGATCAAGATGTCTCCAATGCGTTAATCAGGAAGTACATCGATTACTTTTCCTTTATTCTTGGGTGAGAGTAACAATTAGGTGATGACTAACAACGTACCATCTCAAATAACGAAAGAAACATGGTTAGAGAAACTAACCTCAACAACCTTCCCGGATATTTTCAAATGATTTAGACCACAGAATCCTTTAAATAAGAGCCCAGCTTGTAATCCTATCTTTCTAATTAAGTGAATATCATCATTGTAATATCTTCGAAAATCAATGGTTGCAGAAAAAACTGACGTCGCACTAAAATCAAAATCCTCAACAAATAGACCAACAAATTCACACTTTACAAGCTTGGCTTTAGAAAACTTGATCTGGCATTTATCTACTTCAAGAAGATCTGAGTAGCATATCACCTTGAACATACTCAAGGCTGGGGCATTGATTTCCACAAGATTCACTCTTAACCATTCGCAGTTTTGTAGTTCAAGCGTTTCCAGCGCTGGAAAATCAAACACCAATTTGCTGGTACTGGGAACACACTCACCTAGAAATTTAGTTCTCTCAAGATACAAACTTTTAAGACTGGAAAACAAATTCTGGGCTGAAACTCTGAAAAAACAAGGCCATTTTAGTTTCATTGTAGTCAATGACGTGCAACTAAAAAGGCGACCGGGTAAAACAACATCGTCATCATGATAAACTATTTCCAAATCAGCAACGTTTCTCATTAATGCAGCAGATATCCATGATATCATTCGATGTGCTTTGTACTCAAGATGACACCGAAGACTAAATCTTTTTAAGGTTGAATTCCGAGAAAGAAAGAAGATCCTGTCCACAAAATTAATAAAGCTCGTCTTCCTAGTTTTCTTAAGCACGAACAGTATACCATCATTGATGTCTATATTGTAAATGCCAGTCCACTTGTGTTCCCAATCCTTGGACAAAACACAAGTTCGTAGAGCATCTTTGGTGGGCAGGAGGGACAGAATTCGACTAGTAATACATTCAGGCAAATAACTGATGATGTCCTCGCCATTGTTTTCATCATAAGTGATTCTTCGTTTCTTACTTTGATTGCTGTCAATCAGAAATTGTGTACCCATAATTTCAACATTCAACCTGAAATACTAACGAAAACGTGTAAAGAGGAGGGAAAAATGGCTAATCCTATCATGCATCCCAAGAATCTAGGAAAATGGCACAAGAGATGTTGGCGGCATCTTGGACAAATTCGCATTTCAACAAAAAATGCTTGTAAAATCTATATTTTTTTTCCTTCAAATAGAGGTACTTCGACATCAGATAGTAATATATTTTGAAACGTCAGGAAGCAAAAAAAAAAAATTGTAAAATTAAACAATCGAGTCCAAACACAAGAACGTGAAAACAAAAATCTACGGAGGAAAACCCTAAAATGTGATGGTTTTAGCTTTTACCTGATGAACTAGAAGTGCCCTCTGCAATGCGCATCAAAGGTTTGCTGCTGGAAATTGTGGCTTTTTGTTAATTAATTAATGGAGTGGGCTTTTGGCTTCCAATTGGATTTTTGTTTTCCGAATGGAATTAATGGACCTCAAAATCGAATTTGCTGAAGTTTTGCGATTATTAAAAAAAAATTATTACTGATTTTTTTTTAAAAAAAGTTAAGTTTTATATATTTCTTAAACTCGTATTTTACGTTAGTTGAAGTGAGACGATGATTTTAATTCTACAAAAATGAATGTAATAACAATTTAATATTAGAATCAATGATTTATCAAATAATATCATCTTCTCGTTTTCAATTTTTCACTTTTGTTTTCAAACACTACACGCTTCTCGTTTGCCATGTTTTTTTTATAGTAGGACCCATATGGTGGATTGGCGAAAAACTTATCATGGAATTGCTGAAATTTGGAATTTGCATATATTCCTAGGTATACAAGTCAAACAAATTGAATTTGGAATTTTCATCAATCAAGTAAAGTACAATCAAGGAATTGCTGAAATTTTATTCATTGTAAAATGCATCGAGGTCTCGTGAGTTCTTTACTTTACTTAACTGTTGGTAGAACTGATATTATGTGTGCAGTTTGCATTGCCAAATTCGTCAATCAAGTAAAGAAAATCAAGGAATTGCTGAAATTTTATTCATTGTAAAATGCATCGAGGTCTCATGAGTTCTTTACTTTACTTAACTGTTGGTAGAACTGATATTATGTGTGCAGTTTGCATTGTGCAAGATTTCAATTTGATCATAAACAATAGGGATGTAATCAAGTCGAGCCGTGCTGAAATCTTGAATATTTGAGTTTGACTCGTTTATAAGTTTTATTTAACGAATATATTCATGGCTTACGAGCTTATTTGAAAGTTTATTCATTGTAAAATGCATCGAGAGCCTCGCGCCCGGGCGGACACAAATTACCGCCCGAGCGCGACACCTTCGGCCCCAAAAATAAAATATGCGAGAGTCTCGCGCCCGGGCGGACACAAGTTACCGCCCGGGCGGGTACAGTTGCGGGAAAAAAGTATTATTTCCTTATTTATAGCACTAGATAATTTGGTAGCTTATCTTTTGATATCTTTGGAATTTGTAATCAATATTTGGACAAATTTTGAGGATATTTTCAGATTATTGGATATTGAATTGAGTTTGTTATTGAGTTTCTCTCAAACAACCAAAAGCTTTTAGCTTTGTTTTAAAATCAAACTTATCAAAGTTTTAACTTTGTGGCATTTGTCGATTGTTCTTACGCGAATTGTCAAAGACGAGTTTTTTGAAGGTTCGTCGAGTGTCGATTGTTTTTCTTGTGATTATTTATTGCCAACCCATTCATAGTTTAGAGGTGAATATCACGTGGTACTTGATTCAAAAGGTCGGGACAACAATAACGATTCCTTGTTCGTTATTGAATTGAGGGCGCGATTCTAGATTAATCGTGTTTGCTATTCTTACGTATGTGGATTCATATCATGATTTGCACCATTACCACCAGTTATAACTTTTGGTAAAACGGTAAGCACTCGGTCCTATAATTCGTATCAGAGCCAAGGTCACGGGTTCGATTCCACTGATTGCAAGGAGTGCATTATTGGGAGGAAGATTGTTGGGTGAAATAATTGTCTCTGCTTGGTAGAGCATTCGAACCGTAGTGCTTGAGCTGCTGTACGGTTTAAAAGATTTGAGTTTCACCATTACCACCAGTTATATCTTTTGGTAAAGCGGTAAGCACTCAGTCCTACAAAAATATTATTAATTTTATTTTAAGTAATGACTCGTGAGCCTACCAACGTACTAGTTCACGAGTTAACAAAACAAATATTGTAAAGCTTGAGTGTGATTTGTTTATATTAACGAAAATCATTAAACTACTTCAAATGAGCTTTTATCAAATCAAGTTTCGGATATCTCACAAGTGGCTTGGTTTATTTACATCCCTACTAAAAAAATCTCATTATCTTGCTTCTAAACATATTTTAAAATATCTAAAAAAAACTCAGAATGTCGGATTATGGCATCGAAATTTGTTGTTCAAAACTTCTTTGGATTCAGAGCACTTACGGGACTATGAAATCCAAGATTCTGAATCGTCATCTTCTGTGATAAACAAGTTCTATTACGATCACATACAATCTAATACTGCATTCAAGAACCAAGCATATTGACATTAGATATCACTATATCATATATCATATTATGAAGAAATATATCAAATTGGAATATGTATACTTAACAGCGAGTTGTTGATATCTTCACCAAACTACTATCTGAAGCAAAGTTTTCTTATCTCACAAATATTTTGGGATTAATTAATTTATCTTGATTGTTTTCTGGATTGTATGTATGTTTTTAGGGGGAATCACGTTTGTGTGTTTAACACAGTTTTGCATAATAATGCTTTACCTATTACACTGACAAAACATAGTGGTCCACTTAAATGAGATATCTTCTGAACTTCATCAATTCTCCATTTAGTAGCCCTTATTACATAGTGTAATTAGATTGATTTGTTTTCATTAAATCAACATTTTGAACAGCTGATGATTATTCTTTTAAAATTTTTAAATTTTTAAATGTTCAAATTTTTGAATTTCAAAACCATTTATCTATTCTAAAAGTTAATCTATATCTATTCTATATACCTATAAAAGTGTGGATAAAGAGTATTGTTTTTCAATTGTGCAATGACAAAATTAACCTTCTATACACACTTCAAGAATAGAATGTAACTCCTATATTAATTTTATCAAACAACTCATCTTTATACTACATTTAAATGTTTTATCCTTTTAATTTTCTCTCTGCATTTTTTTCCAATAATTTTATTGTAATTTTGTAATTATAATTTTAGTGTAATTTTTAGTTAAGTAATAAATTACAGTATCAAAAAAAGATATACAAAAGTTTATTTCTTTTGTTATATTTCAAATTTTAATGGTAAAAATCATATCAATAGTTTAAAATCTATATTTAATAATTATTATATGAGTTTATTTGATATTTGCCATATAATCTTATTTGATGTGCATTTCTTTACATATGTTAGATTTATTTATTATTTTAAAATTTATTAAACAAGAAATTAATAGTCATCAATGTTAGTCTACGAAAGATCGATATATAGAATTTATTATCAATGATATATAATTGTAAAAATAAAAAGTAAAAAAATTCTTTAGAAGGTTAAATTAAATATTATGAGTTATATTTTACTATCAATATTATTATTTCATTTGTTTTAATATTTTTTTTATGAGTTAGTCACATTGATTTTAAATTGATAATTATTTGTCCTTAGTATGCTTCACTTTTATAGATTATGATTTATACATTAATAAAATCCACAATTTAGTTGATTTTAGGTTATTATATTTTATACGTGGTATTTAAATATATTACTTTATTAAAAAATTTGTTTCAATTCATTTTGTTCTATATATTATGTTCATTACAATTTATTATATAACATAAAATCAACAGCTTGAATTTTAATTTAGGAAACAATTTTGAAAGTAAGTTATATAAGTTCTTATAAATCATTTAATATGATAAGAAATTAAATCAGATAAATAACGAAATGATTCATATTGTTTTTTAAAAAATAAATTTTTTTAAATTTTTATAGTATAATTGATATTATAGCATGCAAAGTAAGAGTTTTATCAACAAGGAAACCTACACGCACTACAAAAAAATAGTTGTTTTAGAATCGGTTATTTTGAAGCGATTATTCATTATCCGATTCAATAGAGATTCTGTAGAAGCGGCTCTATTAGACCGCTTCCATTTAGTGAATTCAGAAGCGATTGATTGGATGCGGTTTATGAACCGCAACAAAAGAGGAAGGGTTTAGAAGCGGTTACATATTATCCACTTTAATAGAATTTCATTCGAAGTAGTTTAGCCAAACTGTTTCTATTTAGTGCATTCAGAATCGGTTATTTGCAATCGGTTTACTAACCGCACCTAACGAGTATGGCTTTAGAAGTGGTTATTTATTATCCGCTTCAATAGAATTTCATACGAAGCAGTTAAGTTATACCGCCTCTATTTAGTGAATTCAGAAGCGATTGGTAATTAACGTTTGTAAAGTTTTATTTTAAGCAGAATTTCATGCTAATTTAAACAAAACGTAAGCAAATTTCATTTTAAACAAAACGTAAGCAGAGTTTTATTTTGAAGCGGTTGAGAAGCGATCGAATCATTTTAAAAAACGTAAGCAAAATTTCATGCTAATTTAAACATTTACCTCACATATTTCATTGATTCGATCGGCGGCCACCAAGTCCACATTGGAATTGTGCTTGTCATTTTTAGGTAATTTCCCAACTTATTTAGAAAAATTAATCAATTTTTTTTTTCTTGAAATCCTGATTTTTTAAATTATATTGTGTTCCATTGCTAGATTAATCAAGAGTGAGGTTGATAGATATATTGCCAGTTTTGGCCCATATTTTAATTTTTGATGTTTTAGATTATTAATTTTTTTATATAAATGATTTTTGAATACATTCAAATCAAGTTTAAACATATGTATCTAATATGTTTGTTGAAATGACTAAAAGAAAAGGTGTTCGAAATTTTATTTCCTCACATACCTATATGTTGAACTATTTTAGTGTTTTAGGATTGTACAATAGTGAAATTGATTATGTTTGAGTTATATTATAGGTTCAAACAATGAAGGCATGGATGGATTATCCTCGTGGCAGTCTTGAGTATCAGGTGGGAATCTGAAATTTTTTACGTTATGAATTTGCTAACACGACTGATAAAGTCACGAAATCGTGTCCTTGTCGTAAATGCATCAACTCATTGAATCATGATCGTGAGACAGTATATGAACATTTGATGATAAACGGCATTTTACAAGATTATCGTATTTGGAATTTTCATGGTGAAAAGTTGATTGTGCAATCTCATGATAACATGAGAGATGAGATTCATGTCTCAGGAGAAGTTTATGATACAGTTAACCATGAATAAATGGGACAAGAAACATTACATGATGTATTTGGGATGTCTGAAGGATCATCCATGAGGAATGAAAATTACACTACTGCATCAACAAGTCGTACACCGATGCAGTCTAATGTGGAAGAATTCTATAAATTGGTAGAAGAAGGGAAACAACCGTTATATGATGGATGCACTGATTTTTCTAAACTGACATTTCTTGTTGAGTTATTTCAATTGAAAGTGAGTGGAAAATGGAGTGATAAATCCTTTACAACATTATTGGGTTTTCTTCGACGAGTACTGCCACATGAAGCACAAGTACCAAATTCATTTTATGAAGCGAAGAAATTAATTTCTAATTTGGGACTTCACTACGAAAAAATACATGCTTGTCCGAACGATTGCATGATTTATTGGGGCAATGATGCTAATGAACTGCAGAGTATGTAACCTTTCAAGGCGGAAAAACATGCACAAACAACCGAAGAAGCCACGCAAAGTCGGAAAGAAAAATCTGCAGGTGAAAACTCCAGCCAAGGTTTTTTGGTATTTTCCATTGAAACCAAGATTACAACGATTATTCATGTCATCTAAGACATCTGAAAATATGCAATGACATTCTAAAAAATGGGTTTCAGATGGAATTTTAAGGCATCCGGCTGATTCGCCAGCGTGGAAGACATTTGATGAGCAACACGTTGATTTTGGTGCAGATCCTAGAAATGTTCGTTTGGGACTCGCCACCGATGGGTTTAATCCATTTAAAAAGCAAAGTACGTCACACAGTACATGGCTTGTTGTTCTAATGCCTTACAATTTGCCACCTTGAAAATCCATGAAACCTCATTCAATTATTTTATCCACCTGAATTCCAGAACCCAAAGCACCTGGAAATGATATTGATGTATATTTATGTCCCTTGTTTGCTGAATTGAAAGACTTATGGGAAAATGGGATGAACTCTTATGATGCTTCCAACAAGGAAATGTTTCAAATGCGAGCTGCATTGCTTTGGATAATTAGTGACTTTCCAGGTTTGGGATGTTTATCTGGTTGGAACACATATGCCAAGAATGCTTGTCCAACATGTGCTGATTAGACAGATGCGGTATACTTGAATAATGGAAGAAAATGGTCGTTTAGAGGGCATCGCCGCTTCTTACCGACAGATGCAAAAATATGAACTATGACGAGTTATGGCAAGCCAGAGCAACGTGAATTAGATTTGAAACCATTGTCAGGATCTGATGTTATACAAATGACCCAAAATCGGAATAGCTCGGAATGGAGTTTTGTTGCCCCTTGATTATTTAGACTGGAGAAAAGTTCCAAAGCATCGGTTGGAAGAGGCATGGAAACTTGTTATTGTAAGTTGAGAACTACTTAATATCACACATGAGCTTCAAACATTAACATATTTATGTTTATGTTTATAGGCACGATTCATAATCTCCGATCAACATCAAGATTTTGTGATGCAAATGATGGGGGTTGCATGGAGGCGATGGGGGACCGAAGTTAAAGCTACATCTTATGACTCCAATATCCCATTAGAGGAGCTTGTGTCCATTCGCCCTATTCCTCATGGGTTGGCTACAGAAGTTTGGGAAAGATTATGTGCGTACTGGAAGGCTACTGAGGTAATCATGAGTATTTATTATTAAATATATGTATATATATATTTATGGATATTCATAGTAAAACATAATTTTTTTTCCAGAAAAGTTCTAAAATAAATCGAGAAAATGGAAAAAATACAAAAGGAACTCATGCACAGGGATGAACGAGTATCCCTTCTCTGGAAGACAAATTTGTAAGCATTAACCTGTATTTTTCTTTGCAAAAAGTCTCATATTACCTATTTGTTGTTTGAACTTTGATGTTATAGATAACTAGTGTTATATGCTTTTATGGTGTTGTAAATATAGATTAATAATTATATATGATGTGTTAAAATTTAAAGATATGTTGTTAATGATCGATTCTAGTTTTTCTTATCATTTATTTTGTTGTTTGTGAATGTGTGAATTAAGAGTATAAGTTTTGTTGTTTGTAAAATTTCAGCAGTCATATTTTTTGTATATATGATATTGTTCTTCTATTAGTTGAAAGAGAATGGTAGGAAGCCGATTCGGATCGAAATAATGCATTTGAGTCAGAGAAGTAAAAAGAAAGGAGGTGCTCCAGTTGATGCTGAAGCCATACGCCATGAGGTGCTGATTAGTTACTGTAGTATCCCGATTCCTAATTTGAAGTTAATTATGGGATTAATTATATTTTCGGTGGGATCGGAAGGACCGAACAGGGTTCGGATCGTCCGATCATGGTTCGGATCGTCCGAGCCAGGTGTCGGATCGTCCGAGCCAGGTGGCTGGACCCGTGGCAGACATGCAGAATTCGGATCATCCGAGCAAGGGTTCGGATCGTCCGAGACAGGTGGCTGGACACGTAGAACACATGCAAGGTTCGGATCGTCCGAAGTGGGTTCGGATCGTCCGAAGTGTACCGGATCGGAGCTTCCGAAGTGGATCGGAGCGTCCGAACATTGGCTATAAATAGAGGCGCGAGGCTTCACATTTGACTCGCCATTTCAGAGGATTCCAGAGCGTTTTAGTCGTTTCTGAGAGGTTTCTAGTCTTTTCCCGAGGTTCAGGCACTAGCGGGGAGCTACTGGTCTTGTAGCGGAACGGTGCTCTAGTTGGGAGCTAGCGGCATCAGTGGGCTGACTGCGGACGCAGGCGTGAGTCTAGGGCTGATTGTTAGGATCTGCTGGTTTGAGGTACGAAAGTACTATCCGAGATATCCTGGTCGAGTATACATTCTTATATGTGTTGCATGATTATTTGCTGCATTGTTATATGTTATATAATGCATGCTATTATGTCACGCTTTATGATGCATGTTGCATTTCATGTTGAGCCGTATCTCCTTCGAGATAGCCTTTATTGTTGAGCTGTATCTCTTTCGAGATAAGCTATATCTTGTGGGGCCGCTCAGCCCTGTCTTGTGGACGCATGGACACCGAGAGTACACAGTGGCCGACGGGTCCGGAGGGCTTCGGTGATCCGGGACATTTTAGGTCCACGTCTGATCTTGTAGTGGATGCAGTGACCCAGAGGAGTACCGCGCGGCACTATCCACTTGGCGCCTCTAGACTGAGCATATTGATATCTTTTGTGACTCCTGTTTCTTGACTACCCTGGTATCATATCATAGCATATGCATTTCATATAGGCTTGTATACTCATGCTTTTGTACTGGGCGTTCTTATCGCTCACGTCCTCGGTTTTGTTTATCTTGGACACCCCATTCCCACGGGGCAGGCCTCAGGTTGGATGGCTCAGGAGGAGGAGGAGGAGGAGGACGTTGAGTAGCCGGTTGAGTTATTTTCTTCAGTACTCTTTGATTCGATATGGTTGTACCGTATATTTCTTTTATTTCAGAGTTGTTCTGGATATCTTTTGGGATTGTATAACTATCATTTGTTGACCTTTTCCGCCATTATCTCTGATTGTTTTTAATTAAGTTAATTGCATGCTTAGTTCTTGATTAGTAGGTGATTCTGGAACGGGTCACTACATTTATGGTATCAGAGCATGCTTGCGATTTTGGGATATAGATTCTGTTTTGGGATTTTCGTTGACCATTTTACCATTTTCCCCATTCTATCTTGTAGCGATGGCTGACCACTTTGGTGATGAGAGTAGTCAGGGGAGTGTAGGTCGTTGGGGTGATCAGGATGATCGTAGGCGTCATCGTGAACATCGTCATCGTCGGGATGGTCCTAGGCGTTTTGAGATACACCGTTTCATTCAGATGGGGCCTAAGCCTTTAGTTGGTGGTGAGACTCCCGATGATGCTGAGGATTGGTTAGAGCGCATGGAGAGTTGTTTCCGTGCATTCCAGTGCACCGAGGAGCAGAAGATAGAGACCCTTAGTTTTCTTCTCGAGGGCCGTGCGCGCAAGTGGTGGCGATCGACTTCTACGCCGATAGTCCAGTCTCAGGGTAGGGTGACTTGGGCCGATTTCCGTGCAGCTTTCATGCAGCTGTATTTTCTTCCAGCCCTTCGCCAGGCAAAGACGATTGAACTCCTGAACCTTAAGCAGGGTAGTATGTCTGTTGATGAATATCAGCAGAAGTTCTTCGAGTTGTTACCCTTTGCTCCTCATATCAGTGGCAGTTCTGAGGCCAAGTATGACCATTTCCTTCAGGGTCTTAACCAGGAGATCTTTGATCGAGTCACTGTCTGCGATAATCCTACTTCTTATGATGGGTTAGTGAACCGGTGTCGCCAGGCAGAGATCAGTCTCCAGCGTGGTAGGGCTATTCTTTCTTCTAGACCTCCGAGTACTTTGAGCCCTCGATCTCAGTCTTTCAAGAAATCTGGTTCTTCTTCTTCTGGATCTGGATCTCGGTCTAGCGGTGTTTTTCGCTTTGGTAAGAAGAAGGTTTCTTGTGTGCATTGTGGGAAGAACCATCCATCGGAGCAGTGCCGATCAGCTGCGGGAGCTTGTTTTCAGTGCGGAGAGATGGGTCATCTTAAGAAGAATTGTCCGCAGTTGCGAGGTGGAGCAGGATCTGGTTCCGGATCTCAGACGACTGTTCAGCAGAGGAGGCAGGGGCAGGCAATGGGTAGTTCAAACCTTCGACCTCGTGCCCAAGGTCAGGTATTTGCGCTGAACCAGGATCAGGCTGCAGATGAGACAGAGACAGTCATAGCAGGTACTTTTTGTTTATGCGGTATTCCTGCTTTTGTTCTTATTGATACCGGAGCATCACATTCCTTCATTTCTGCACGATTTGTTAAGCGTCATAAGTTACCGTATGTTTCTCTAGACGTCATTCTTTCCGTTTCTACTCCGATGGGTCATTCGGTGTTAGCAAAGCGTCTAGTGATGGGTTGTCCTTTAGATTTTGAGGGTAACGAATTGATTGCGAATCTTATGATCCTAGAGATGGAAGATTTTGATTGTATTTTGGGTATAGACCTATTGACTACCTACCGAGCTACTGTGGATTGTTACCAGAAGCTTGTTCAGTTTCGTACGACTGAGAGCTCTAGTTGGTTTTTCTATGGTGAGGGAGCGTGACCTCCGATGCCAGTGGTATCTGCTCTGAAATCCTGTCGTGCTTTAGAGGCGGGCGGGGAAGGCTACCTCATCTATGCGATTGATTCGTCCACAGGTAGTGTTGGTATAGATGATATTCCAGTGGTTTGTGAATTTCCTTATGTGTTTCCAGATGAGATTCCTGGTTTTCCTCCGATTAGAGAGGTGGAATTTGGCATTGAGTTAATGCCAGGGACTGCACCGATTTCTCGTGCCCCCTATCGTCTTGCTCCGTCAGAGATGAGAGAATTGGAGCAGCAATTGCAGGATCTTCTTGATAAAGGTTATATTCGCCCGAGTGTTTCACCTTGGGGAGCTCCAGTCTTGTTTGTCAAGAAAAAGGATGGATCGATGCGATTGTGTATTGATTATCGCCAGCTGAATCGTGTGACGATCAAAAACAAGTATCCATTACCTCGTATTGATGACTTGTTCGATCAGCTTCAGGGTACCTCTGTGTACTCCAAGATTGACTTGCGATCGGGTTATCATCAGATGAGAGTTAGAGATAATGATATTTCCAAGACTGCATTTCGTACTCGGTATGGGCATTACGAGTTTTAGTTATGCCTTTCGGATTGACAAATGCGCCAGCGGTGTTCATGGATCTGATGAATCGAGTCTTTCGAGATTTTCTAGATCAGTTTGTTGTGGTCTTCATTGACGATATCTTGATTTATTCTCACAGTGTGGAAGAGCATATCCATCACTTGAGGATTGTGTTGCAGATTCTTCGCGAGAAGCAATTGTATGCTAAGCTGAGTAAGTGCGAGTTCTGGATTGATCGTGTAGTATTCCTTGGTCATGTGATTTCCAAGGAAGGAATTTCTGTGGATCCTAGCAAGATTGAGGCAGTGCTGAATTGGTCACGTCCGACGACAGTGGCTGAGATCCGTAGTTTTCTAGGTCTGGCAGGGTATTATCGTCGCTTCATCGTGAATTTCTCTCAGGTAGCTAGACCATTGACGCAACTTACTCGGAAGGATGTGCCATTTGAGTGGTCATCTGAGTGCGAAGATAGTTTCAGAGAGCTTCGTCGACTTCTGACTTCTGCACCTGTTTTGGCGTTACCGTCAGGATCTGATGGTTTCAGTGTTTACACCGATGCCTCTTTTCAAGGCTTAGGGTGTGTGTTGACGTAAAATGGTCATGTGATCGCTTATGCTTCCAGGCAGTTAAAACCTCACGAGGAGAAGTACCCTATTCATGATCTAGAATTAGCTGCTATTGTGTTTGCGCTAAAGATCTGGCGTCATTATTTGTACGGTGTTCAGTTTGAAATCTTTACTGATCATAAGAGTCTGAAGTATCTGTTCACTCAGGCTGAGTTGAACATGAGACAACGTCGTTGGATGGATCTACTTAAAGATTATGACTGTGAGATCAAATACCATCCAGGGTCTGCGAATCTCACAGCCGATGCTCTTAGTCGCAAGGTGAGAGCCTCTGCACTTCAGACCAGTGCTATGTCTAGTACTGTCCAGGATTGTTGTTCGTTGGGGTTTAAGTTCAAACATCGGAAAGGTATGGAGAGCATTCGTGTTGCTACCATTTTATCTGAGCCAGCTTTGTTCGCTCAGATTCGAGATGCTCAGATGTCTGATCTCAAGACTCAGAGATTAGCTCGATTGGTTGGTGGAGATAGCAATTTCCATTATCAATCTAATGGTCTTCTGTGTTTGTCTAATCGGGTTGTAGTACCAGAGGATGATACTTTGAGGGAAGAGATCTTGTCTCAGGCTCATCGAAGCAAGTTGAGTGTTCATCCGGGAAGCAACAAGATGTATAAAGATTTGAGGACACGATTTTGGTGGAAAGGGTTGAAGCGCAGCATTTATCAGTTTGTCTCCAAGTGTCTAGTTTGTCAGCAGGTTAAGGCAGAGCACCGTCGACCGGGAGGATTATTGTTGAACTTACCTATTCCTGAATGGAAGTGGGAGCATATCGCGATGGACTTCATTACTCACTTGCCATTGTCTTCAAGGAACAGTGATGCTATTTGGGTAGTGGTGGATCGACTCACCAAGTCTGCTCATTTTCTGCCATATAACCGTGATTTCACTTTCGATCGTATGGCTCGATTGTATATTCAAGAGATTTTACGTTTGCATGGAGTGCCAGTCAGTATTGTTAGTGACAGAGATCCTCGTTTTACCTCACGATTTTGGGGTAGTTTCCAGTCAGCATTGGGTACTTCACTAAGTTTGAGTACGGCTTATCATCCAGAGACCGACGGTCAGACAGAGAGGACTATCCGTACACTTGAGGATATGTTGCGAGCTTGTGTTATGGATTTCGGAACCGCTTGGCAGGATCATTTGCCTTTGATTGAGTTCGCGTACAACAACAGCTATCATCGTAGTATTGGTATGGCACCATTTGAGGCGTTGTATGGGCGACGTTGTCGTACTCCATTATTCTGGGACGAAGTTGGGGAACGACATGTTGAGGGACCGGAGTTAGTCCAGCAGGCTATTGATAAGGTTGCAGTAATCAAGAAGCGGATTAAGATTGCTCAGGATCGACAGGCTAGTTATGCGAACACCAAGCGTCGACCTCTTCATTTTCAGCCAGGTGAGAAAGTGTTTCTCCGAGTTTCGCCTTTTCGCAGGATTTTGAGATTTGGTCTCAAGGGTAAGCTGTCTCCGAGATTTATTGGTCCATTTGAAATATTGGAAAGCGTGGGAGATTTGGCTTACAGACTTGCATTGCCGCCGTACCTATCAAGTATTCATGATGTGTTCCACGTATCTTTATTGAGACGATACGTAGCAGATGAGTCTCACATCTTACATCCCTCTGAAGTTCAACTTGATTCGGATTTGTCTTACGTGGAACGACCAGTTCGGATTCTAGATCGCAAAGACAAGGTGTTGCGGAATAAGATCATTCCTCTTGTCTTAGTGCAGTGGCAGCGCAGAGGCACTGAAGAAGCCACTTGGGAGTTAGAAAGTCGTATGCGTTCAGAGCATCCAGAGCTCTTTTGAGTTGTACTGTGGTTGTACTATGGATGTGTGTGTGTTTTTCCGTTGTAATCCAAATATCAGTTGTGTTCAACAACAATTGAGATGTAATAACAATGTTGTTATTCCGTTTTGTTCATACTATAAACCTGATTTCGAGGATGAAATCTTTTTAAGTGGGGGAGAATGTAGTATCCCGATTCCTAATTTGAAGTTAATTATGGGATTAATTATATTTTCGGTGGGATCGGAAGGACCGAACAGGGTTCGGATCGTCCGATCATGGTTCGGATCGTCCGAGCCAGGTGGCTGGACCCGTGGCAGACATGCAGAATTCGGATCGTCCGAGCAAGGGTTCGGATCGTCCGAGACAGGTGGCTGGACACGTAGAACACATGCAAGGTTCGGATCGTCCGAAGTGGGTTCGGATCGTCCGAAGTGTACCGGATCGGAGCTTCCGAAGTGGATCGGAGCGTCCGAACATTGGCTATAAATAGAGGCGCGAGGCTTCACATTTGACTCGCCATTTCAGAGGATTCCAGAGCGTTTTAGTCGTTTCTGAGAGGTTTCTAGTCTTTTCCCGAGGTTCAGGCACTAGCGGGGAGCTACTGGTCTTGTAGCGGAACGGTGCTCTAGTTGGGAGCTAGCGGCATCAGTGGGCTGACTGCGGACGCAGGCGTGAGTCTAGGGCTGATTGTTAGGATCTGCTGGTTTGAGGTACGAAAGTACTATCCGAGATATCCTGGTCGAGTATACATTCTTATATGTGTTGCATGATTATTTGCTGCATTGTTATATGTTATATAATGCATGCTATTATGTCACGCTTTATGATGCATGTTGCATTTCATGTTGAGCTGTATCTCCTTCGAGATAGCCTTTATTGTTGAGCTGTATCTCTTTCGAGATAAGCTATATCTTGTGGGGCCGCTCAGCCCTGTCTTGTGGACGCATGGACACCGAGAGTACACAGTGGCCGACGGGTCCGGAGGGCTTCGGTGATCCGGGACATTTTAGGTCCACGTCTGATCTTGTAGTGGATGCAGTGACCCAGAGGAGTACCGCGCGGCACTATCCACTTGGCGCCTCTAGACTGAGCATATTGATATCTTTTGTGACTCCTGTTTCTTGACTACCCTGGTATCATATCATAGCATATGCATTTCATATAGGCTTGTATACTCATGCTTTTGTACTGGGCGTTCTTATCGCTCACGTCCTCGGTTTTGTTTATCTTGGACACCCCATTCCCACGGGGCAGGCCTCAGGTTGGATGGCTCAGGAGGAGGAGGAGGAGGAGGACGTTGAGTAGCCGGTTGAGTTATTTTCTTCAGTACTCTTTGATTCGATATGGTTGTACCGTATATTTCTTTTATTTCAGAGTTGTTCTGGATATCTTTTGGGATTGTATAACTATCATTTGTTGACCTTTTCCGCCATTATCTCTGATTGTTTTTAATTAAGTTAATTGCATGCTTAGTTCTTGATTAGTAGGTGATTCTGGAACGGGTCACTACAGTTACAATTTATATAATGACTTTTGAATAAAATTTTCATTTACTTGACGTTTTTTTTGTTAGAATTTGTTGGATGAGGCTGTTCAAACTCGCTTACAAGACATGGCTGAGGGGACACAAGCAATAGAAGTGCATGAGGATGCATTTCGGTTATATTTTCTTTAAAATTTCATATTATTTTTGTTAATGTTATTACAAAATATATATGTATTAATTACATGTTTTATGCAGTGATGTATTTGGAACCGAGCATTCTCGACGAGTTCGATGTCTGGGAGCAGGAGCACTGCCTAGCCAAGTCTTCCCTGAACAATGCAGGCGAAGCTCATTCTACAATAGGCAAAACTATCATTCTACTTTGGAGATGACAAATAAATTCAAAGAAATGCAAGAACAAATGAAGAAAGATATGGAGATGCGTGAATCGCAGTTGCGAGCAGAAATGGAGGCGCAAAAAGCACAACTACAGATAGAAATGGAGAAAATGAGACAAATGCAAGATCAATTCGAAATTTGTACACGTGTTATGCAGAGTATGATACCTGGAGGGTCTAGTGGGCATGAATTGTTACCAACACAGGTATTTACATGTTATAAATATCAAATGAAAAAATTGGTTGCTTGTTCTATTCTATGATAATTTCGATTTATTTTTACAGATGTCAACTGTAATGACAAGCATCATTCAGAAACACATTTATGCCACATCCAGTGAAAGAGAAAATGATGGCAGAACTCCTTCAGAAGAATCATCTGGTCATTAGATATTTAAGAAAAAAACATACTATAGTTTTAGCCTTCGTTTGAAATCATCAATATGTTTTTTTTTTTTTTTAGAATTTTATGTTTCTGCAAACTTAAATATTCATTTGTGGATTTTGTTTGGTTTCCCAGTAAATGACAAATGTTTTTGTTGATTTCGAGTTATTTATTTTATATGTATCATGTTTTTTTTTTCCATTTTCTTGTGTAGAAGGAAATGAATATAATAATTTGGAATTTTTTTTTAAAAAAATAATTATGAATTGGTTTACAATCGCTCTTACAAATAAAAATGTATCACATTTACAAGCATTACTTAACCGCTCCTACATTGCCTCGAGAGCAAAATAACCAAAGCGGGTCTTTTCATTCGGTGCCCAACCGCTGCAAAATAAATGGAGCACCAGCAGTTAAAAACCGCTTGTGTTGCTCCTTTTAGGAGCGTTGATAAACCGCTTCAAAATAAATGGACCACAAACGGTTATTAGCCACTTGTAAGAGCGGTTTCTTACCGCTTCAAACGAAATGCAGCACCAGCGGTTATACACCGCTTGTGTTGCTACTTACAAGAGCGGTTATAAACCTCTTCAATAATGGTCTTTAGGATCGGTTATTATTGCTTCACCACCGGCTGTGGTTACGGTGCATTAGATGCTAAGAGCGGAAGAAATGGATTCGGTACAAAAACCGCTTCAAATAAATTTGAAGCGGTGAAAAAACGCTGCAGATAGTCCCAAAAACCGGTTCTAAAAAACATTTTTTTTTGTAGTGACAATATGGAAAGTAAGAGTTTTTGTGACACCTCTGACCCGTAACAATAAAAATACACAGCGGAAATAAAATTTTCTTTAAAATATGGAAGGAGTTTCAAAATACATTTCTTTAAACGTTTTTACAACAAAATAAGTACACGATCATTTAAATGACATAACAAAATACAAAACATCATTCCTATGATCATGCCAAAATCTTCCTCCCAACGGTGTATGCATATGACCCCCTGTCCACAGTCAACGTCCCGGGCCACCACTCTGATCTGCATCACATGAAATAACTGAAATGAGAATAAATCTCAGCAAGTGGAACTCTTACATAGCAATGACAATATACTCTGAAAACAAAGCTTTGAAATCATAAATACCATCAACTCTGAAACATGAACTCTGAACATGAATATCATAGCAATAGCATAGAAATGATATGGTATTTCTCTTTACTCTGGTTGGATTGATATCAATAGTAACTCTGCTCTGGGGTGCTCATATCCCAAATCGATATAAACCGATAACTCTGAGGGATATAAGCCTATGGTCGTTGATCAACTAATTGCATGCAATGCTCTGTCTATGATTAATCAATCCAATAAAACATTTGAACTCTGAATATCATTTAAAGCCGTCATTTCACAATCTCATATTTTCTCTTGTATTCCCTTTTTACAATAGTGAGACATCAATGCCTCCAATAGATAATCAATGGGATCAATACATAACAATGAATCAATTGAAGGGAATATCACTTTAAAATCTTTAAAACACAATACATATATCAATCATGTGAGCAAAGGGATGAAATTCCACTTACAACCCAATAGAACACCTCAAACTTAGCTCTTGGTCACCACCTACAACAATAATCCATAAATAACACCAACATCAACTCTATAATCAAGAATCCATAACAATAAATCCATAAATCCACAAGAATAACAAACCCAAGTCAACTCTTAACTCAAAACCTTAAAAGAATCGCACCAAAAGCTTACCTAAGCTTCCTAGCACCAAGGAGAACGACAATCTCAAGTCGAAAATCGAATTAGATCCAAGAATCAAAGGTAGGAAATGGATGAAATGGAAGACAACCCTTGCTCCTTAGAGAGAAAAACGAGATTGAAGGGGAAAGAAGAAGGGAAATGAAGTCAAATCGTCCAAAAAGTTACTTTAAATCTCGACCATACCTCCAAAAAGCAAGACCGCGGGTGCGGCACTCCAAGGACCGCGGGTGCGCCATGCCTTCGACCAAACCAACATTTTCTGAACCACTGGGACCGCGGGTGCGCTCCTGCATCGGTCCTGCCACAGCGTACTCTGCGCACAGCTTCTTCAAAGATCGCCTCCGAAACGCCTCTTCCCGTCCGAATTAGAAAAAGTGGTAAACTTCAAAGTTGTAGATCTATGTCTTATCTTGACTCCCTCAAAATTTCAGATCATTTGAAGGTCTGAGTAAAACGTTATGCTAAATCTCCCAACCTGTGTCACTGGAGGAACGTCGAAACACACAACACTCTTCGGGACACTTTTGGCTTACCTTCCACAATGATTTGAACAAAACTCAAAATAAGAAAGTTATAGCTTTATGTCTTATCTAACCACTCCAATTAGCCTCACCTCATTTGGATCAATATACCATTTATCATGAATTTAATCGTAACGTCGCTACAATAACACTGCACATCATCTATAACCAACTATACTAAAATCATAAATCGAAACTCTTAACATCCAAACTATACTCAAACTTAACCAAGTAGTCAATAAACTTATGAAATATTAAACCGTACCGTACACCAGGCTCGGCTATTACAGTTTTATTAGAAACAAACTCTTTTTAAACAAAGATACTATATCACAAAAATCTTAACATAATTATCACATTATCTAGAAAGGCAAAACAATAATTACATATTCAGAATCATATCAACAAGGAAAATTGATAAATAAATTTAATATGGAAATTTGAAGTAGAAGACATTAACCCATACCCTATCGTAGTTTTGAAATCGATGGGGAATCTTTCACGTGAGCTTCTATAGATGATGATGAGCCAGCCAAATATAAAGAGGTAATTACTTCAACAAATTCGTAAGAGTGGATAGCTGGTATGAACGATGAAATTAGCTCAATGGCTAAGAATCATGTCTGGGAGCTAGTTGATCTACCTCCAGGACATAAGATAGTTGGGAACAAGTGGGTTCTAAAGGTCAAATGTAGAGCTGATGGATCAATTGAAAATACAAAGATCGACTTGCGGCAAATGGATATACCCAATAAAAAGGTAAAGATTATGAAGATTCATTCTTGATATTGCCTCATTTTGGCAATAGTCGCCCAACTAGATAAGGAATTATTTCAGATGGACGTAAAGACTATATTTCTCAATGAAATTTTGGGATTCTATTAGATAATATATATTTTAATTATTTTATATCTAAAATATCGAACACATAAATTATCTCAAATATATATCCAATATCTCTCACTCATACACAATTGATCAAGTGAAACCACTCGCTTCAACATATTATCTAGCATTATGACACATTCTTTCATACAAAGAATAAAGCATGTGACCGAGGCAACAAAAAAAACCTTTGTGGAGAGTAATAGTATGTCATTACCAAACTAACATAAGTCCTCGACTCAAGAATAACCCAAGTTACGTAGCTTCACTTAATCAATCATCTCTGATCAATCAAACCCAAGTTACATAGCTTCACATAATCGAGCATCTTTGATCCATCAATCTTAGAGCATGTTTGACTCTCTCGAGATTATATATACATAAATATGTTCATGACTATCAAATCATTTATTTTCGACTTAGTAGGCATGCCTATGAGCCTTATTATATCATTACGTTACCAACTAAACTTTTCCTCGGCCCACATGTCAAGTAGTTTGTACTTGACAACTTTTCTATATATGCTCCGACAGGCTCATTGAATCGTCATCAAGATTACACCTCATGACATAGTCCAAAGTTCCGAATGGGGCAAAAAATGTGAGGGCTCACACAATGACAAATGGTTCAATGACGAAATAAGGAAGCAGTTGTCATTCTCCTTGTATGGTTGTCTTAGAATAGCACATGCAGAATGCATGCATGTTATGATTAAGCTCCCACTCAATTTTGGGCATGTCAAGTTCTAAACATCATCCGAACCTTAGTCCAGTCGCTACTGAGAGCACCTGACCTGTCTGCTGCAAGACCAGGTTTTCTAGTAGTTCACGAGTTCGGATTTTAAACAACATTAAATGAAATTTGGAAATACTTCATAATCGAACGGATCTCATCCTATCCAACATTCCAAGGCGACTATAATTATTATGACCTCCACTTTTTTTCTAACGCCGAGGGATCATTCGCACCAATATGAGTGATGCACACTCGATCTCAAAGTCTCATCCCGCTTGTTATTTCAGCACAAAGGAGATTGCTCGTGTGAGTGATCCAATCAAAGTCTGGTGACATTCACATATAAACAATGTCACGTCCCAAAACTTAGGGTTGACATCGACAATCACACAAATGAAAACAACCAGCCATGTAGCACAGTATAAACCAAAACCAATTTATATCATAATTTCGAAAGAAATAACAATTGTATTTACAACTCAATAACCGAAAAATGACATAATCTAATGCGAAAACTTTACAACTGAATAATGATAATAATCTTAACTTAAACTAAATCTTGAAAGTTCACCAGCCCCAAAACCGGTCCGACTCTTCTTCCTCGAGTTTTTCTGGGAAAGGGCTGTAAGGGGGGATAAGTATTTTGGAAAATACTCAGCAAGTAGGGCCGTTCGAGCACAATATAACAACATGCATAATTTCGAAAATCACATGACTTACATTACATCATTCATAACACATGCATAACATTGATCAAACACTGAGATTCTTTTACTTTCAATGATTTACTGATATCAATCCCTAATTTTTACTCATCTAAGGGGGAAAGGTCATATAGCGGTTACATCCCCACGGCATAAGGGTCATGTCATGGTTGGGATTCCCTACCATATCAAGTTGAATCCTCACAGTGCCCAAAACATATGACAACCAACACAAGAATGGAATAGAAAAAAATATGTAATCGACCGCATTTTTGAAAAACGAAATAAATTTGCATATACGAAAGTTTAATCTTTAAAAAAATCCCGCTTACCTTAGACCTGGAAGAAGCGTTAAGAATTCGAGAAATATAGAAGAATCATGCAACTGACACTTCCAAAACGCAGCAGCACATTAAATCAGTTGTCTTGAAAAAATTATTTGCACCTTATTGCACCATTGGATCGGGCTAAAAATTTTACACTACGTTCATAAATAACTCAAATAAATTATGAACGGTAGAATTCGGGTTTGGAAGTCGTTTTAACCTATTTCAATATGGAAATAATAATAAGTAATTCTTATATTTTGAGCCTTCACTTCAGATCACACTATATCATACATTTTGAGCCTTCAATTTAGTTAACATTATAACAATATGAAGAGTAGGTCTCTTGTGAGACGGTCTCACGAATCTTTATCTGTGAGAGGGGTCAACCCTATCGATATTTACAATAAAAAGTAATACTCTTTGCATCAAAAGTAATACTTTTTCATGGATGACCCAATAAGAAATTCGACACACGAAATTAATCCGAGAGACCTTCTCACAAGAGTTTTTGTGCAACATGAATTATTTATTTTTTATTCCATATTTAATTATAATTCGAATTTTCATATTTTGTCTTGTCTCATCTTTATATTGTTTTGAAAAAGTGAAATACTTGGAAGCTAATGATGTATTGGTATTATTTGTATTCGTTTATTGTTAAATCAAAATTGTTAATTCAGATTAATGATACAAAAGATTGTTACAACTAGCAAAAGTATTATTATTAATATAATACAATTTAATTTTAAAATCATTAAACTTAATAAAATTAAACAATATATATTATTTCATACAAAATAAATTTAACAAAAATTTAATATAAATAATTATTTAAAAGTTTACCCTTTAGTTAAATTTTTTGTTTAGATTTATTTTTTAAGTAAAGCTAATCATTAATTTATCAATGATCTATTATATCAGGAGATTTTGGTTTAGTTTAATTTTTCTAAGTTTTTAAAAAAATTTAACAGTTATACATCTTGCATGAATTAATTGATTATTTAAAAATTAATATATAATAATTATTTTTATCCACTTATCCTATTTACTTAAGAGTGAGTCTCATGTGAGACCGTCTCACGGGTCATAATCCGTGAGACGGGTCAACCCTACCCATATTCACAATAAAAAGTAATACTCTTAGCATAAAAAGTAATACTTTTTCATGGGTGACCCAAATAAGAGATCCGTCTCACAAATACGACCCGTGAGACCGTCTCACACAAGTTTTTGCCTTTAATTAATTGAGCAAACCAAAATGAGGGAAACAAAAGTTTTAAAAAATAAGTTTTGACCGTACACCACGGTCTACTATTTCTCTCTCCACGATAGGGGATCCTTTCCCGAATCATACATGTACGACCAAAGTTGATGACTTCGTTAAAATCGAAAATAAAAAATGGTTTTGAAACCACACAACAATAATCCCTATAATATATCAAAAGAGAAACATAAATCAACTTTTTTCAAAATAAACCTACAACTGCTCGATCGTGAAGACTTTATAATATGAGAGATGAAAATATAAAATTATATTTTTTTAAAAATATCTTCTTTCAAAATAACAAAAGAGGGATGTTAACTTATGTACATCAATATTTATGCATAAATTTTTACATCACAAAAAATTCAATATTGAAATACAAAATATCACGATACAACAGTGAAAATACTTTTTAGTATGGTACATAATGAAAAAACCTGGAAGTACCAAGAATATAACACCAGAAACTAGGGAAGACGATCCCATGAATAGCCAAATAGTCCAACAAATCCACAATATTCCTAATATCATTTAAAACCCAACAAGTCAATTAACCAAGAAAAGTCACACGAAAATGTGATTACCAAAAACACCAACAAAAATTATCTTAACGTTTTCGACCAAACTCAAAGTTCAAAATCTACCATGTTTTTTATATTTAAATACACTTCTCAGTTTTGACCAGAAATCCTCAATTTCCTTTTCTTCAGATTCCTCCCCTGACATTTTCTTCTTTTGCCTTTCTTCCCGACTGTCCCTGCGCAGCCCCGTCATTTTCTTTAGCTGTGTAGCATTCGACAACAAAAAATCCGCCATACGATAATCTTGCAGTCTCTTGCTGAACCGACTAAACCGAACTTCATTAAGATGGGACACGATACATGATGGCACATATTGCACCGCGTCATAATCATAGTCATCCCAGTTGTCCTGTGGAAAAACAAAACAATGCATACAATAATTTTTGACATCTAGGGATTAGAGGGATCGGGCACTAAATAAATTTTTGAGGATAAGTTAGTTTTGAAAAATACATGTAAATATAAACATAAAATGTTTGCTTGTGCTAGATATTTACCTATGGAGGCAACGGCTACGACCATTTTCTCTAGAGGATGTATATCAGGAGGGTGGCGAAAAACTTACCATATGTAAGACGATGGATTCAAGAAATGGGGTCGCGTGAAGAAACTCTAGAAGTTCTCCACTGTCGCAATTTGTGAAAACTTCTAATCGTTTCAGCATATTAAATTGAGGAAGCGGATGCCCTTGTTTAGATTTGGCGATGGCCTAACACAAATAAAACAAATGTTACAACTAATGGAAATAAGGGTCCAATGATTTTTAAATTTCATCGAACCAAGAACAAGAAACCAGGGCGGGATAGAGACCGAAAAAATCAAAGAGTAATGCTTCTGAAATACGAGTCAGATTCAAGTCTACACATGAGGTTTGCTCTTTACATTGAAAAAATACTGATAAAAAAACATCAAGTCAAACATATAAACACATTAATCTTGTTCATAACAAGTAAACTTGTTCTCTGCCAACTCATTTTTCAGCAACTTTGAAAATGTTAATCAATGTTTCAGACAGAAAATTAATTCAATGTAATATTTCTCCACATTTACCATATTTTACAATCTCACAGTTCTGAAGTCATGAAGTCCCCCTTTTTACCTTTAATCTTTTGTATGGGAGCAGAGATGTTAACATAATGAAAGTAGAATGATTAGGGAAACTAACCTCAACAACCTCCCCGGATAATTTCAAATGATTTAGACCAGAGAATAATCCTTTCAATAAGGACCGAGCTTGTAATCCATTCTTTCTAACTACTTGGATATCTTTTGGAAAACAGTGAAAATCAACAGCCGCAGAAAAGACTGATGATGTACCGAGATCAAAATATTCAAGAAAATAACCATTATATTCGAACTGCGCAATCTTGGCTCCAGAAATCTTGATCCGGTATTTATCTGCTTCAGGAAGACTCGTGTAATGTATCACACGGAGCATAGTCAAGGCTGGAGAATTGATTTCCACAAAATTTACTTTCAACCACTCACAGTTCTGTAGTTCAAGAGTTTCCAGGACCGGAAAATCAAATATCAATCGGTCGGTACTGGGGACATGGTCATTTAGAATTTTAGTTTTAGTAAGATACAAAATCTTAAGACTGAAAAAAAGATTATGGGCTGAAACTCTGAAAATACAAGGCAATTGCAGTTTCAAACTAGTCAATGACTTGCAATCGAAAAGGCAACGGGGTAAAACAACTCCTTCGTCATTATAAACTATATGCATATCCTCCACGTTTCTCATCAGTGCACCAGAAATCCATAATATTATGCGATGTGAATCGTACTTATGACGACAACAAAGATAAAATCTCTTTAAGGTCGAATGCCGAGAAAGAAAGAAGACCCTGTCAACAAAATTAACAAAGCTCGTCTTCCTTGTTTGCTTAAGCAAAAATCGTTCTCCATCACTTATGTGTATATTGTAAATGGAAGTCCATTTGTATTCCCAGTCTTTGGACAGAACACAAGTTCGCACAGCGTCCTTAGTAGGCAGGAGGGACAGAATCCGACTAATAATACATTCAGGTAAATTAGTGATGATGTTTTCGCTGTCATCATACGTTATTCTTGGTTTCTTACCAGCATTGCTGTCAATCTGAATGTTTTCCCCCATAACTTTAAAAGTCCACCTGAAATACTAAAGAAAATTGAAGAACTTTAGCTACCAGTGAAATCGGAGGGAAAATTCCAAAGGAATATAATAAAATGGTACAAGGGAGGATGGCAGCACACTAAAATCTTGGAGAAATCCTCATTTCTAGCAAGAACGCTTATAAAATTTATATATATATATATATATAAATATATATATATATATAGCGCACGCCCATTTCTGCAAATTCTATTTCGGGAGCATCATTGTATACCATACATCTACTAAATTTTTCCACAAAGAAAATGCGGAAAGCAAGAAAAGAGAAGGTAAAAATTAACAAATCAGTCTAAAACCAAAAATCACTGATAAAAACAAAAATCGAAACAAAATCTACGAGAATAAAAAACCCAAAAATCACAAATAAAAGTGATGGTTTTAACTTTTACCCGGTGAACTGATGTGATTTCAGAATGGTTACAGCCCTGATTGCTCTCTTAGTCAGATGATTAATCTGTATGCGTCCGACCCTATCAGGAGAAATTTGTGTCTGCTCAAAGGCAAAACGAAACAAAGAAACTTGTCTGAATCTTTGTTGATGTAATGGGCTGGGCAAATGGCAATGTGTGTGCCGTTCTACCGGTATATATATATAGGTGTTCTTTTTTAAAAAAAATGGAAGGTTTCTTTTTTCAAAAACAATTGAAAAGTAAATAAAATTGTAAACATAATGTCAAAGGGTTGTGCACTTTTTCGAAACTAGCATATGTCATATCAAGGTTTGGAGTTATGGTTATGGGGTTCACATCTGATTATATGAACTCCACGGTCTCATGTGAATCGGGATAATCGGATCTGGCATTAGGTCGCTATATTTATATTAGAGTCGACTTTCCCATGCAGGGTTATCCAATTTTAATGGCAAACCATGTAGTAAGATAATTTTTATATTTTATATAAAAAAATTTGCAACGTCCGTCATATTCGATTACATCCTGGATAACTCGTGTTTAAAAAATACATGTAAAAATCAAAGAGAGTAAAAACAATGCTTGCATGTGCTAGATACTTACCTAAAAAATGAACACATGCAATATTTTTCGACGAATGGTGGATAATATTAGGGTGGTAAAAACCTTGTTGTATTTATTAAGATCGATTCAAAAATTGCATCGCCTGACGCAAATCTAGCAATTATTATATTTTCTAAAACTTCGTATCTTTCCAAATTTTTCTAGGTTCATTAGATTGATTTATGTTGAGATGTCAATTTGGATTCGTACAATCATGTCGACCCAAACTACCTTAAGAAAAAGACTGGTTGAGTTATGTTTTTAACAACCAGTTTGAAGGCAGAATAACGGGTTAGTTGTTTCGGTTATGGTTTAGGACGAGTTGGGTTGGCCCACCATTTATTTAAAAAAAAATTTACATTAATTATTAAACATATATTTATCTCCTTTGATTTAATTGTTATGTGGTTGTGTGAAATTTGTAATAGTGTATTATGTATGTATAGTGATATTTATATTATATGTGTGATTAAGCTAAGTAGAGATATGTTTCAATGTTTCCAAAATTGAAGTAGGGGTGTTAAAAAATCGAATTAAAGTAGTATATTATTTGATAAACAAATAATATAATAAAAAATAGAAAAAAAATATAACCTTTTAAAAAAATCGAATCATGTTTTTTTTAAAAAATAGATGTGTGTGTGTTGAGTATCTTTTGATAATACTGCTTAATGTATCATTTGGTAGCTCAAATATATGCTCAATTTTTAGTGATATGAATTGTTATTTCATCAAATAGTTGAGATTTTTTAATAAGAATATTAAGATTATATTTTAAGTGATTGTTAATTTTTTTTTAAATGTTTAATTTTGACAGGTTGACTATTCTAATACACATCATGTGGTGGGTTGAGTTAGGTCGAGGTTTTTCTGACCCTTTAAATTAGTAGAACACCCCTTCCCGCCCCATTTGATGGCAGGCTAAGGTAGGTCAGGCCGTCCCGTTTTGACATCTTTAAATTTATATGCACTCAACTAATTAGTTATATTCAAATAATTTTCTAAATTGTTGATTTAGTTTCATGACATTTATTTAAGATTTATTATATTACTTTAGAAAAAAAAATAGTTGAGAGATATTATCAATATGCATTATAACAAATGATTGAGTTGAAAAAAAAACAAAACAAAAACAAAGCGTTTGGCCTAAAAATTGATTAATTTTGGATGCCTTTTTATTAATTAATTGTATTCGAAAATGTTGAGATTGAGTGATGGATTTTGATGCTTATTTGCAAAGAAAATGTCAAAATAGCTGCAGGGCAGTGGAGGAAAACTTCCATTCCCATGTGGAGCATGCTGGTCAAGGAACCAGCTCGAGGAATCGAGATTTAAAAGAGAGGAAATAAAGAAGAAAACTATCTCCAACAATCATTGTTTCATTTTCTAATACTAGATTCCTTCGTTTTCGACGTCTAATCGAGAAGATTTCCTTAGAAGTTGGATTTTTCTGCAGCTTTTTAACTTTCTAGCATGTACCGGTGCCTCGCAACAAAATTGTGCAAACATATTTTCCACTACTTCCTTGAAACACGAATTTCTCTCGTTGATGGTGTGATCTGAATATGATAAATGAAGATTATATACACAATTAACTTGATATTTGAGATACATGGAATATTGATTGATACTAAGTGGTCAATGGTCATCCACAGGATATCACTATACAGCCACAAGAAAATGCTATAAAAATATGCAACTTTAACAATGAAATGTTTCGTGTATCGCTTTCCAAGCTAAAACAAATTACCATCTTCATCTGTCCCGAGTTGTTACCATTTATGTCGTGGTTGAATTTGGAGATTGATTTTATTCTCGAGGCATGCTGGAATGTTCTATCATATATATTTTGTTAAAATAGATGTCCAACGAACCAACTTGTGGTTTGATATATAATTCTTCTTTTTTTTTGGAATAAAAATCATTCATATTTGAGAGTGCAGGGTAAAAGGAAATGAATCTAAAGAAAATTATGTGAAATGAGAACATATAAAGTTAAAAATGAAGCCCAACTTTTCACATTTGCTGCAATATTTTGTCTTCCAAAAACAGATATCCATAGTTTTTTCAATGAAACTCAAGTTAGCATTATCTTTTGACAAATATGCCATGTTCTTTATGTTTAAACACAGTCTTCAATTTTGCCCAAAAATTCTCAATTTCCTTTTCTTCAGATTCCTCCCTGACCTGCCCAAACATTTTCTTCCTTTGCCTTTCTTCAGAAGTCTCCCTGTGCAACCCCACTATTTTCTTCAGCCGTAAAGCATTTGTCCACAAAAATTGTGCCATACGATAATCTGGTAACCTCTTACTGAACAAGCTAAACCGGACTTCTTTAAGATGAGATACAATACAGCATGGCAAAGATTCCACCTCATCATAATCATAATCATCCCAGTACCACTGTGAAAAAAGATAACCATGAATACAATAATTTTTGACATACAAGGATCCAGACCAGTTGGGTACAAAATAAATTTTTTAGGTTAGTTTTGAGAAACACTCGTAAAATTTAATTAAGGGAACAAGAAATGATTGTCTGTGCTAGATGTTTACCTAAAGAAGAAACATATACAAACATTTTCTCCAGATGATGGATATTAGGAGGGTGGCAAAAAACATACCATCTTTAAGACGATCGATTCAAGAAATGGCATAGCATGAAGCAACTCTAGAAGTGCTCCACTGTTGCATTTTGTAAAAACTTCTAGTCGTTTCAGCATATTAAATTTAGGAAGCAGAGGCCTTTGATTAGATTGGACGGCAGCCTAATACAGATAAAAAAAAACGTTAACTAATGAAAATAAGGGTCCTCTTGTGAATTTCATCTAGCCATGAAAAGAGAGTTAGTCACCAAATAAACCAAAGAGCAAAGAGGAATTCTATAAAAATAAGAGTCAGACTCAAGCTATGTGAACTGTAAACAAAAACCGCCTCAATTGCTCCACATGACCCTGGCTTTTTACTTCAAAAGAATACTAATTACAAGACATTCACTTAACCATATGTATTAGTCTTGTTCATAACGAGTCTCCAGTAACATCAGAAACGTAATCAATGTTTCAGATGCAAAAATACTTCAATATTATATTTCTTTGCATTTATCATATTTTACAATCTCGATATTGTGAAGTTACCTTTTCATCAGTAATCTTTTGGATTGGGATCAAGATGTCTCCAATGTGTTAATCAGGAAGTACATCAATTAGTTTTCCTTTATTCTTGGGTGAGATACAATTAGGTGATGACTAACAATGTACCATCTCATATAACGAAAGAAACATGGTTAGAGAAACTAACCTCAACAATCTTCCCGGACAGCTTGTAATCCTATCTTTCTAATTAAGTAAATATTAATGGTTGCAGAAAAAACTGATGTCGCACTAAAATCAAAATCCTCAATAAATTGACCAACAAATTCACACTTTACAAGCTTGGCTTTAGAAAACTTGATCTGGCATTTATCTACTTCAAGAAGATCTGAGCAGCATACCGCCTTGAACATACTCAAGACTGGGGCATTGATTTCCACAAGATTCACTTTTAACCATTTGCAGTTTTGTAGTTCAAGCGTTTCCAGCGCTGGAAAATCAAACACCAATTTGCTGGTACTGGGAACACACTCACCTAGAAATTTCGTTCTGTCAAGATACAAACTTTTAAGACTGGAAAACAAATTCTGCGCTGAAACTCTGAAAAAACAAGGCCATTTTAGTTTCATTGTAGTCAATGACGTGCAATTAAAAAGGCGACCGGGTAAAACAACATCATCATCATTATAAACTATTTCCAAATCCTCAACGTTTCTCATTAATGCAGCAGATATCCATGATATCATTCGATGTGCTTTGTACTCAAGACGACACCGAAGACGAAATCTTTTTAAGGTAGAATTCCGAGAAAGAAAGAAGATCCTGTCCACAAAATTAATAAAGCTCGTCTTCCTAGTTTTCTTCAGCACGAACCGTATATCATCATCGATGTCTATATTGTAAATGCCAGTCCACTTGTGTTCCCAATCCTTGGACAAAACACAAGTTCGTAGAGCATCTTTGGTAGGCAGGAGGGACAGAATTCGACAAGTAATACATTCAGGCAAATAACTGATGATGTCCTCGCCATTGTTTTCATCATAAGTGATTCTTCGTTTCTTACTTTGATTGCTGTCAATCAGAAATTGTGTACCCATAATTTCAACATTCAACCTGAAATACTAAAGAAAACGTTGAACTCAGTTACCAATCAAAGAGGAGGAAAAATGGCTAATCCTATCATGCATCTCAAGAATCTAGTAAAATGGCACAAGAGATGTTGGCGGCATCTTGGACAAATTCGCATTTCAAGAAAAAATGCTTGTAAAATTTATATTTTTTTTCCTTCAAATAGAGGTACTTTGAGAAGCCCCATTTCTGCAATTTTGCTACTAGGGCGTCGTTGAATTCAGATAGAAATATATTTTGAAACGTCAGGAAGAAAAAAAAAACATGTAAAATTAAACAGTCGAGTCCAAACACAAGAACGTGAAGAGATAAAAACAAAAATCTACGGAGGAAAACCCTAAAATGGCATATAAACGTGATGGTTTTAGCTCTTACCTGATGAACTAGAAGGGCCCTCTGCAATGCGCATCGAAGGTTTGCTGCTGGAAGTTAATAATAATAGACCTCAAAAATTATTGTTTTCCGAATGGAATTAATAATAATAGACCTCAAAATCGAATTTGCTGAAGTTTTGCGATTATTAAAAAAAATTATTATTGATTTTTTTTTAAAAAAAGTTAGTTTTATATATTTCTTAAACTCGTATTTTACGTTAGTTGAAGTGAGATGATGATTTTAATTCGACAAAAATGAATGTAATAACAAGTTAATATTAGAATCAATTATTTATCAAATAATATCATCTTCTCGTTTTCAACTTTTCACTTTTGTTTTCAAACACTACACACTTCTCGGTGAGTTAATCAACCAAAGTTTATAAAGATGAGGGGATAATTTCGGTAGAGGTAACTATGCATCGAGATCTAGGGGTGAGCATTCGGTTAATTCGGTTACTGACTGAACCGAATTAGCCATAACCGAACCGAACCGAAATATATAGCCATAACCGAACCGACCGAATTAATTTTCATAACCAATGTAAAACCGAACCGAATTAAAATCGTGACCGAATTAACTGATTATTTTTTAAAAAAATGTGATTTAATTTTAATTATATATGTAATTTTTTTTAACACTTACAATTTACATAAATGCATAAAAACATAAAATCACACACATCACAAATGTATAAGTTTTATTTGAACACAATTAATACATATTATATCGATTTTAAAATTAAAAATTAAAATATCTATAAAAATTGATAAATAAAAAAAGTTATTAAATAATAATATTTATTATATCGGTTAATTCGATTAACCGATTTCAAAATTTTGAAAATCATAACCGAACCGAATTAACCGATATAACCGAATTTTTTTAATATGAAAACCGAATTTCCGAAATAATCGAACCGAATTTCCGAATTGACTCGGTTCGGTCGGTTAATTCTGTTTAACCGAAATCTTGCTCGATCACCCCTATCGAGGTCTCATGAGTTCTTTACTTTACTTAACTGTTGGTAGAACTGATATTATGTGTGCAGTTTGCATTGTGCAAGATTTCGATTTGATCCTAAACAATAGGGATGTAATCAAGTCGAGCCGTGCTGAAATCTTGAATATTTGAGTTTGACTCGTTTATAAGTTTTATTTGACGAATTTATTCATGGCTCACGATATTATTCGAAGCCTAGACGGACTTTATAAATATAAATTATAAATTTAAAAATTCCTTAAATTCATTAAAAACAAAGTTATATATTTAGAGAAAAATATAATATTTTTATTAAAATTTATAATTTTATTCTAAGAAATAAATTAATATATTTGTTTATATTTTTATAAGCAAAGTGTAAAATCTAAAAATCAAGTCGTGAGCCTACCAACGTACTTGTTCACGAGTTAACGAAACGAATATTGTAAAACTTGAGTTTGATTTATTGATGTTAACGAGCATCATTAAACTACTTCAAATGAGCTTTTATCAAATCAAAATTCGGATATCTCACAAGTGGCTTGGTTTATTTACATCCCTACTAAAAAATCTCATTATCTTGCTTCTAAACATATTTTAAAATATCTAAAAAAAAAAATCAGAATGTCAGATTATGGCATCCAAAAGATTCCAAATTTAATTTAATTGGATATTCATATACTGATTATATAGAGTGGATATTAGACAAGAAAAATACAAGCGGTTCATGCCAATTTTTAGGTGATCGGCTAATATCTTGGTTCAGGAAGAAACAAACATGCATTGCTACATCAACAACAAAAGCTGAATATTCGGTTGTCGAAATTTGTTGTTCAAAACTTCTTTGGATTCAGAAGCACTTACAGGACTATGGAATCCAAGATTCTAAATCATCATCTTCTCTTATTAAGTTTTTCTATTACGATCACATTCAATCTAATATTGCATTCAAGAACCAAGCATATTGACATTAGATATCACTTTATCATATATCATATTATGAAGAAATATATCAAATTGGAATGTGTCTACTTATCATCAAGTTATTGATATCTTCACCAAACTACTACCCGAGGCAAAGTTTTTTTATTTCACAAATATTTTGGGATTACTTAATTTATCTTGATTTTTTTCTGGAATGTATGTATGTTTTTAGGGGGAATCACGTTTGTGTGTTTAACATAGTTTTGCATAATAATGCTTTACTTATTACACTGATAAAACATAGTGGTCCACTGAAATGAGATATCTTCTGAACTTCATCAATTCTCCATCTAGTAGCCCTTATTACATAGTGTAATTAGAGTGATTTGTTTTCATTAAGTCGATGATTATTCTTTTAAAACTTTTAAATTTTTAAATGTTCAAATTTTTGAATTTCAAAACCATTTATTTATTCTGTTAAGTTAATCTATATCTATATACCTAAAAAAGTGTGGATAAAAAGCATTGTTTTCCAATTGTGCAATGACAAAATTAACTTTCTATACACACTTCTTCAAGAATAGAATGTAACTCCTATATTAATTTTATCAAATAACGCATCTTTATACTACGTTTAAATGTTTATCTTTTTTAATTTTCTCTCACATTTTTTTCCATTGATTTTATTGTAATTTTGCAATTATATTTTTAGTATAATTTTTAATTAAGTAATAAATTATAGTATCACAAAAAGATATATAAAAGTTTATTTCTTTTTATATATTTCAAATTTTAATGGTAAAAATCATACCAATAGTTTAAAATCTATATTTAATAATTATTATATGAGTTTATTTGATATTTACCATATAATCTTATTTGAATGTGCATTTCTTCACATATGTTAGATTTATTTATTATTTTAAAACTTATTTAACAAAAAATTAATAGTCATCAATGTTAGTCTATGAAAGATCGATATATAGAATTTATTAGCCATGATATAGAATTGTAAAAATAAAATGTAAAAAAATTATTTAGAAGGTTAAATTAAATATTATTAGTTATATTTTACTATCAATGTTACTATTTCATTTGTTTTAATATTGTTTTTATGAGTTAGTCACATTTATTTTAAATTGATAATTATTTGTCTTTAGTATGCTTCACTTTTGTAGATTATGATTTATACATTGATAAAATCCATAATTTGGTTGATTTTTAGGTTATTATGCTTTATACGTGGTGTTTAAATATATAAATTTTTTTAAAAAATTGTTTCAATTCATTTTGTTCTATATATCATGTTCATTACAATTTATTATATAACATAAAATCAACAGATTAAATTTTAATTTAGGAAACAATTTTGAAAGTAAGTTATATAAGTTCTTATAAATCATTTAATATGATAAAAAATTAAGCCAGATAAATAACAAAATGATTCAAATTGTTTTTTAGAAAATCAATTTTTTTATTTTTATAATATTTTGATATTATAGCGTGCAAAGTAAGAGTTTTATCAACAAGGAAACCTAAACAATGTGGAAAGTAAGAGTTTTACTAGAAATAAACTCTTTTTTTAACAAAGATACTATATCACAAAAATCTTAACATAATTATCATATTAATTATCATATTATCTAGAAAGACAACCATAATTAAATATTCAGAATCATATCAACAAGGAAAAATTGATAAATAAATTTAATACGGAAATTTGAAGTAGAAGACATTAACCCATACCCTATCGTAGTTTTGAAATCGATGGGGAATCTTTCACGTGAGCTTCTATAGATGATGATGAGCCAGCCAAATATAAAGAGGTAATTGCTTCAACAAATTCGTAAGAATGGATACCTGGTATGAACGATGAAATTAGCTCAATGGCTAAGAATCATGTCTGGGAGCTAGTTGATCTACCTCCAGGACATAAGATAGTTGGGAACATATGGGTTCTAAAGGTCAAATGTAGAGATGATGGATCAACTGAATAATACAAAGATCGACTTGTGGCGAAGGGATATACCCAATAAAAAGGTAAATATGATGAAGAGACATTCTTGATATTGCCTCATTTTGGCAATACTTGCCAAACTAGATTAGGAATTATTTCAGATGGACGTAAAGACTACATTTCTCAATGAAATTTTGGGATTCTATTAGATAAATCTATATTTTAATTATGTTATATCTAAAATATCAAACACATAAAATATCTCAAATATATATCCAATATCTCTCACTCATACACAATTGAGTAAGTGAAACCACTCGCTTCAACATATTATCTAGCATTATGACACATTCTTTCATTCAAAGAATAAAGCATGTGACCCAGCAACAATTAAAAACCTTTGAGGAGAGTAATAGTACGTCATCACCAAACTAACATAAGTCCTCTACTCAAGAACTCGTTGTGTAACCCAAGTTACGTAGCTTCGCTTCATCAAGCGTCTCTGATCAATCAAACCCAAGTTATGTAGCTTCACATAATCGAGCATCTTTGATCCATCAATCTTAGAGCATGTGTGGGGACCCGGACGCTAATCATATTCTTAATCATCATTGGGACAATTTAATTCATTATAATAAACAGGGTCTAATTTTTTTTTTTAAAATGCGGAACGTAATGGAATCAATCTAATATACATATCAGTATAAAAGTACAAATCCTATACGAGATACATTACAATCATTTAAAACTAAAGTTCGACAACTACATATCAAGTGTTCAAACCCTATCTATCATCCAAGTCCGTAGTCTCCACTCTAATCACGATCTCTCTCTTCATCTCCTCGACCCTGAACATGTCCCACCTGTTGCCATGCACACATACAAACACGACAACAGCCGGATAACTCCGGTGAGAATATAATCCCAATATAAGCAATGTATACATGCGATGCATAAGATCAAATACAAAAGCATAAATCATGAATTAAGAACATGAATAATAAATTTATGACACATTAGTGAATACAGATAAAACTCTCTGACTTATCATCTCCGACTCGACTCATCTCTAATCTAGGGATCCCGGTTTCTGGACATTAA
Organism: Primulina eburnea; assembly: GCF_022965805.1. Lineage (NCBI taxonomy): Eukaryota > Viridiplantae > Streptophyta > Magnoliopsida > Lamiales > Gesneriaceae > Primulina > Primulina eburnea. Next base: position 3,839,696 of record NC_133113.1, read on the forward strand.
CACATATATTGAATCTCAGCGATAGGAGTCGATCCGTCCCTAGGAAATATCGATATAAGTCAATAATCCAGTGTCTTGGCATATCCGCCACAGACTTGGCATATCCGCCAAAGCTATCCTATGACAATGTGCAATGGGCTAATGACCACTCTGTCACTGTATGGCCCTTCTGTCAATGACTCTCGCTTAATAGCTATAGGTTATTCTCTACTTTCTATAAATCAATAGATTAATCATATCAATGTCAAACAATTGCAATAAAATAAAGTATGTGGTTTTAGGGAAACTAGAGTCCAATCTGATTCAAGTTAATCACCCGGTTAACATCGACTTATACCTTTCGTTCATAGTCTCGGTCTGAAGAATTGGAAGTTCTGAATTCAAGACTGTCTCTGTCAATCTGAAATGACATATCGAGAATAGTAATATCGACATTCCATTCCCAATTCAATACTAAATCTGATCAATCTGAATCTAATTCAAAATCAACGGCATAACGGCACAATCCCGATATCCTCGTCAATACAATGTCAACAGATATCAATTACAAATCATAACCAATATCCGGTACAATCCAGAATCAGTCAATAATCCAAATCTGTTCAATTTCCAATTAATATAATCAGAAAATCATAACAATTCCATAATCAATCTGTTCTTCGATCTGACTTCGATTCTACGATGTCTAGCATATCCAGAACACCATATAATGATCAAATAATAATTCCTCCAATATCATAATTTCAAATGATAACAGAACTCAATAAAACTTACGTCCTTTTGAAGCTATTGACGAGAGGATCTCAGAACTGTGCTCGGATTGAAATTCTGATAACCGGATCTCGCACAATCAAAATCTAAGCTATTAAGAACCTTGAGGAAATTTCTATGGGATTCTCGATTTTCTTCCCTGGAATTGCTGAAGGAGATGAAATTATATACATCCAAAACACATGGCAAAGACAAGTGTCCACTCAAATCCAATATTGCACTTTAGCCCCTGAATTCTTCACTATTTGCAATTTGGTCCTAACAACTCTTTTTAATTCAATTTCAATCCTAATTAATTACAAAAACCGTGGAATCTAATCATCACTCCAAAATTCGTAAATTAAATAATCTCGGATTAAAATGATAAAATCTCGGGCCTTACAGCATGTTTGACTCTCTCGAGATTATATATACATAAATATGTTCATGACCATCAAATCATTTATTTTCGACTTAGTCAGCATGCCTATGAGCCCTATTATATCAGTACGTTACCAACTAAACTTTTCCTCGGCCCACATGTCAATTAGTTTGGACTTGACAACTTTCCTAGATATGCTCCGACAGGCTCATTGAATACATGCTAAGTAGCGTCATCAAGATTACACCTCATGACACAGTCCAGAGTTCCGAATGGAGCAAAAAATGTGAGGGCTCAGACAATGACAAATGGTTCAATGACGAAATAGGTAACCATTTGTCATTCTCCTTGTATGGTTGTCTTAGAAGAGCACATGCAGTATGCATGCATGTTATGATTAAGCTCCCACTCAATTTTGGGCATGTCTAGTTCTAAACATCAATCCAACTTTAGTCCAGTCGCTACTTGTTAAAGTATATGTCCGGCAAGCCAACTTGTAGTTCGGGCTTTATTGACTCTAATGTAAAACAATCTTTATTTTAATAATATTTTACGATTTTATTCGATTATGTCATTATACTTTATCTGCATACTCATGCAAGCTCCATAGATAAAGTCTTTGAATATACAATAGGTACCATGAGGTCTGCGTCGCAACGTAAGATCATGAAACTCATTAGGAAGTGTACTGTATATTCTAAACAAGTTCCTAGTCGATTCAGCCGCCTAAAACGAGGATAAAGGTCGCTCGACCTCGAGAGTAGCATCTGTGGTGTAAACGCCATGTTTCATTGGCAAGGGCATGGAGATGTCCATTCACACAGATGGGTGATCATATGATGATGCACTGAACAACCCTCCCTCGAACTATCCAAGTGGTTCCCACTTATTGAGTGGAATAGTCCGCAGTTATGGTTGTACACCATTAGTCCTTTGACCCGAGACAATATAGGGGCTATACGTATTAGCATGCACTTTGATGCGTTTATCGACTCCATCGAGGGTCATCAGGTGGCGAGGTTGGGTGTAGTTTCGAAATATGTAGGAGCAAATACATTGTAGTCGGGGAATCATCGTTCGCCTACGAGTGAAGATATCCTATGTGATCTGATGAGTTAATAGTGCAAGGAGTCTCTGAAATGTGCTTTAGGGAAATGTGTTTTCCTGGTTGCACATACCATGTCACTATTAGTACTCAAAGATAAATCACATCGTTATCGAATTCATATGCAACTCTGATATACCAATGGTTGCAGATTCGATCGGGATATGTGTGTTGAAGGGACCGTACTGTATGCTAACCATGATTAAAGGTTCTTGCAGGCACTATCAGTGATACCTAGGGGGGATCATGGGGCGATGCTACTAGACGCTTTTACCATGATCCGATGGGTGTAATCAGAAATGAGTTTTGACATCCTTGATCAAGGTGTTGATGAAAAGAATGAGGCTAACTAGGGTAAGCCCGAATAAGAATAAATGTTGTTCTGAATCACATGGAGATGTGAACCCACGGCTAGCTGTATCCCTGAACCATTGAGGGTCACACATGTATCGGATTCTGTGTTCCCGTTGAGATAATCAAATTTCAAGGAGTTAGAATTTGACGACTATAGTTTGATGGAGATCAAAGAAGAAGCTTATAAAGGAGTTTATGAGCTGATTCCATAGGATGAAAGAAATTAAAGTTGGCATGATTACTAAATAAGGAAGGAGAGTGGAACTGCCTGTTTTATGAAGGATTTCACTAAAACTGGCAGCTGCTAAATATGGTGACTGCCATATATAGTAAGTTCTAAATTTGGTAAGTCAAAATTTTGATCTTCGAAATTTTCGATTTTTATTATATGAACAAGATTTGTATCCTTGGTACATCGGTGCTCTCGGATCGTCGATCGAAGTTATAATGAGTTCGGAATCATTTTTTTTAGTGAATTTGGAATTTACTAATTAAATGATTGTGCTAGTAGTTGTGACTACTAAAATGCACAAATTCCCATAAATATTCTAGAGGAGTCTAGAATTTAAATTAACCAATGATTTAAGTTTATAAATTAAATAATAGTTATTTAATTTAATAAACATATACATGTATATATTTTATATGGTGATATAAAATATGTGAATTATGTGTGAGTTTAAATATAATGAAATTATTAGAGTCCTTGTGAGAGATGGACTCCTAATTAGATTAGGAATCTCACTCTATAAATACACCATGAGGGCTCATTGTTGGATGATGAAGTTATGGCACACAAAATAAAAGAAGAACTCTCCTTTCCTTAAAGAAAACCCACGGCTATCAGAAAATATGGGAAGAAAGATTGGTCCAATTAAGCAAATTAGATTTGCTAATTATTGATTAAGAATCAATAATTATTTGGCTAATTATTGATTGAGAATCAAAAAGGGAAAAATTAAGAAAAACTCTCGGCCTATACAAAGAGGGTTGGAAGAATTTAGGCCATGTGATTTTCTTCCACCGACGTGCCACTTCGTCTCCGGATTTTGAAAAGGCACTTCGTCTCCGGATTTTGAAAATTCGGAGGATACAGTCTCAACACACAAATCGCTTGCGATTTCTAGTGCAATCCAAGTGAGGAATAGAGTTTCTAATCGTGGACCTAATTAGGTGATCACATTTGAAGAGTCATTCGTAGAGATTTACAAGAAATACTATCTCCACGTAAAAACCGGAATAGTTTGGAGTCCATCGTAATAAACGAAAAGGTATAACTTTAAACGCCCTATGAATGTTTTAAACACACGACGCCCAAGAACAAAATATTTTTGAACTTCCGTTGCGTCTTGGGTGCGAGAATTCGATGTCCCACAGCGATATCAGAGCCGGTTATTCTCAATCGTGTGTTTTAATAAAATTGTTGAGTTTATTGTTCTAACCGCGTAAGAATTTTTAAGAAAAACGCCCCTAAAAATTATTTTTGAAAAATCTGTTTTTGAAAAACAAAATTAAATTTTGGGTCTGCCCGGAACTGTTCCGGGTAGCCGCGCGGCGTGCGCACAGCGCGCGCGCTGCAGCACGGCGCACGCACAGGCGCCGCACGGCAGGCGCGCCAGGCGCCGCACGGTACAAAATTTCACTATATATAGAATACAAAATCTCACGATACAATAGTGAAAATACTTTTCAGTACGGTACATAACGAAAAAACCTGGAAGTACCAAGATTATAACACTAGAAACTAGGGAAGACGATCCATGAATAGCCAAATAGTCCAAAAAATCCACAATATTGCTAATATCATTTAAAACCCAACAAGTTAATTAACCAAGAAAAGTCACACGAAAATGTGATCACCAAAAACAGCAACAAAAGTTATTCGTTAACGTTTTCGACCAAACTCAAAGTTCAAAATCTACCATGTTTTTTATATTTAAATACACTTCTCAGTTTTGCCCAGAAATCCTCAATTTCCTTTTCTTCAGATTCCTGCCCTGACATTTTCTTCTTTTGCCTTTCTACCCGACTGTCCCTGCGCAGCCCCGTCATTTTCTTCAGCTGTGTAGCATTCGACAACAAAAAATCTGCCATACGATAATCTTGCAGTCTCTTACTGAACCGACTAAACCGAACTTCATTAAGATGGGACACGATACATGATGGCACATTTTGCACCGCGTCATAATCATAGTCATCCCAGTTGTCCTGTGGAAAAGCAAAGCCATGGATACAATAATATTTGACATTTAAGGATTAGAGGGATCGGGCACTAAATAAATTTTTGAGGATAAGTTAGTTTTGAAAAATACATGTAAATTTAAACAAGGGACCAAAAAATGTTTGCTTGTGCTAGATATTTACCTATGGAGGCAACGGCTACGACCATTTTCTCTAGAATATGTATATCAGGAGGGTGGCGAAAAACTTACCATATGTAAGACGATGGATTCAAGAAATGGGGTCGCGTGAAGAAACTCTAGAAGTTCTCCACTGTCGCAATTTGTGAAAACTTCTAATCGTTTCAGCATATTAAATTGAGGAAGCGGATGCCCTTGTTTAGATTTGGCGATGGCCTAACACAAATAAAACAAATGTTACAACTAATGGAAATAAGGGTCAAATGATTTTTAAATTTCATCGAACCAAGAAACCAGGGCGGGCTAGAGACCGAAAAAGTCAAAGAGTAATGCTTCGGAAATACGAGTCAGATTCAAGTCTCCACATGAGGTTTGCGCCATACATTGAAAAAATACAGGTAAAAAAAACATCAAGTCAATCATATAAACACATTAATCTTGTTCATAACAAGTAAACTTGTTCTCTGCCAACTCATTTTTCAGCAACTTTGAAAATGTTAATCAATGTTTCAGACAGAAAATTAATTCACTGTAATATTTCTCCACATTACCATATTTTACAATCTCACAGTTCTGAAGTCATGAAGTCCCCCTTTTTACCTTTAATCTTTTGTATGGGAGCAGAGATGTTAACATAATGAAAGTAGAATGATTAGGGAAACTAACCTCAACAACCTCCCCGGATAATTTCAAATGATTTAGACCAGAGAATAATCCTTTCAATAAGGACCGAGCTTGTAATCCATTCTTTCGAACCACTTGGATATCTTTTGGAAAACAGTGAAAATCAACAGCCGCAGAAAAGACTGATGATGTACCGAGATCAAAATATTCAAGAAAATAACCATTATATTCGAACTGCGCAATCTTGGCTCCAGAAATCTTGATCCGGTATTTATCTGCTTCAGGAAGACTCAAGTAATGTATCACACGGAGCTTAGTCAAGGCTGGAGAATTGATTTCCACAAAATTTACTTTCAACCACTCACAGTTCTGTAGTTCAAGAGTTTCCAGGACCGGAAAATCAAATATCAATCGGTCGGTACTGGGGACATGGTCATTTAGAATTTTAGTTTTAGTAAGATACAAAATCTTAAGACTGAAAAAAAGATTATGGGCTGAAACTCTGAAAATACAAGGCAATTGCAGTTTCAAACTAGTCAATGACTTGCAATCGAAAAGGCAACGGGGTAAAACAACTCCTTCGTCATTATAAACTATATGCATATCCTCCACGTTTCTCATCAGTGCGGCAGATATCCATACTATTATGCGATGTGAATCGTACTTTTGACGACAACAAAGATAAAATCTCTTTAAGGTCGAATGCCGAGAAAGAAAGAAGACCCTGTCAACAAAATTAACAAAGCTCGTCTTCCTAGTTTGCTTAAGCAAAAATCGTTCTCCATCACTTATGTGTATATTGTAAATGGAAGTCCATTTGTATTCCCACTCTTTGGACAGAACACAAGTTCGCACAGCGTCCTTAGTAGGCAAGAGGGACAGAATCCGACTAATAATACATTCAGGTAAATTAGTGATGATGTTTTCGCTGTCATCATACGTTATTCTTGGTTTCTTACCAGCATTGCTGTCAATCTGAATGTTTTCCCCCATAACTTTAAAAGTCCACCTGGAATACTAAAGAAAATTGAAGAACTTTAGTTACCAATGAAATCAGAGGGAAAATTCCAAAGGAATCTAATAAAATGGTACAAGGGAGGATGGCAGCATACTAAAATCTTGGAGAAATCCACATTTCTAGCAAAAACACTTATATATATATATATATAAATATATATATATATATATATATATATATATATATCTGCAAATTCTGTTTCGGGAGCATCGTTGTATACCATACATCTACTAAATTTTTCCACAAAGAAAATGCGGAAAGCAAGAAAAGAGAAGGTAAAATTTAACAAATCAGTCTAAAACCAAAAATCACTGATAAAAACAAAAATTCGAAACAAAATCTACGAGAATTAAAAAACCCAAAAATCACATATAAAAGTGATGGTTTTAACTTTTACCCGGTGAACTGATGTGATTTAAGGATGGTTACAGCGAAGGATTGCTCTCTCAGTCCGATGATTATTAATCTGTATGCTTCCGACCCTATCAGGAGAAATTTGTGTCTGCTCAAAGGCAAAAGGAAACAAAACAAAACAAATAAACTTGTCTGAATCTTTGTTGATGTAATGGGCTGGGCAAATGGCAGTGTGTGCGCCGTTGCCACCTGTATATATATATAGGTGTTCTTTTATTTAAAAAAATGGAAGGTTTCTTTTTTAAAAAACAATTGAAAAGTAAATAAAATTGTAAACATAATGTCAAAGGGTTTTGCACTTTTTCGAACCTAGCATATGTCATATCAAGGTTTGGAGTTATGGTTATGGGGTTCATGTCTGATTATATGAACTCCACGGTCTCATGTGCATCGGGATAATCGGATCTGGCATTAGGTCGCTATATTTATATTAGGATCGACTTTCCCCATGCAGGGTTATCCAATTTTAATGGCAGACCATGCAGTAAGGTAATTTTTATATTTTATATAAAAAAATTTGCAACGTCCGTCATATTTGATTTTATCCTGGATAACTCGTGTTTAAAAAATACATGTAAAAATCAAAGAAATTAAAGTAAAAACAACATTGCTTGCATGTGCTAGATACTTACCTGAAAAATGAACACATGCAATAATTTTCGACGAATGGTGGATAATATTAGGGGTGAATACCTTGTTGTATTTACTACGATTGATTCAAGAAATTCCATCGCCTGAAGCAAATCTAGCAGTTATCGTTTTTTCTAAAAGTTCGTGTCTTTCCAAATTTTTCTAGGTTCATTAGATTGATTAATGCTGAGATGTCAATTTGGATTCGTACAATCACGTCGATCCAAACTACTTTAAGAAAAAAAATTGGTTGAATTATGTTTTTAACAACCTGTTTGGAAGCATATTAAAACGGGTTAATCATTTCGGTTATGGGTTGGGTTGAGTTCGTTGGGTTGGCCCACCATTTATTTTTTTAAAATGAATTTTACATTAATTATTAAACACATATTTATCTCCTTTGATTTAATTGTTATCTGGTTGTGTGAAATTTGTAAGAATGTATTATGTATAGTGTATGAATGTCAAAGGGTTTTGCACTTTTTCGAACCCATCATATGTCGTATCAAGGTTTGGAATCATGGGGGTTCATGTCTGATTATATGAACTCCACATTCTCATGTGAATCGAGATAATTGGAACTGGCATTAGGTCGCTATATTTATATTAGAGTCGGCTTTCCTTGAAGGGTTATTGAGTTTTAATGGCAGACCAAGTAGTAAAGTAATTTTTAAATTTTATATAAACAATTTTGCAACATCCGTCATTTTCGATTTTAATACAGGATAACTCGTGTTTAAAAAATACATGTAAAATTCAAAGAAAGTAAAAAAACAACAATGCTTGCATGTGCTAGATACTTACCTGAAAAATGAACACATGCAATAATTTTCGACGAATGGTGGATAATATTAGGAGTGAAAACCTTGTTGTATTTATTACGATCGATTCAAGAAATTGCATCGCCTGAAGCAAATCTAGCAGTTATCAAATTTTTTAAAAGTTCGCGTCTTTCCAAATTTTTCTAGGTTCATTAGATTGATTTATGTTGAGATGTCAATTTGGATTCGTACAATCATGTCGACCCAAACTACCTTAAGAAAAAGATTGGTTGAGTTATGTTTTTAACAACCTGTTTGAAGGCAGAATAATGGATAGTCGTTCCGGTTATGGTTTAGGACGGGTTGGGCTGGCCCACCATTTATTTTTTAAAAAATAAATTTTACATTAATTATTAAACATATATTTATCTCCTTTGATTTAATTGTTATGTGGTTGTGTGAAATTTGTAATAGTGTATTATGCATGTATAGTGATATTTATATTTATACGTGTGATTAAGCTAAGTAGAGATATGTTTCAATGTTTCCAAAATTGAAGTAGGGGTGTTAAAAAATCTAATTAAAGTAGTAGATTATTTGATAAACAAATAATATAATAAAAAATAAAAATATATAAACTATTTTTTTAAAATAATAAAATTGAGCAATTATCCTCCCTCATGTTTTTTTTAAAAAAGTAGATGTGTGTGTGTTGAGTATCTGATAATACTGCTTAATGTATCATTTGGTAGCTCAAATATATGCTCAATTTTTAGTGACATGAATTGTTAATTTCATCAAATATTTGAGATTTTTTAGTAAGAATATTAAGATTAGATTTTAAGTGATTGTTAATTTTTTTTAAAAAATGTTTAATTTTGGCAGGTTGACTATTCTAACACACATCACGTGGTGAGTTGAGTTAGGTCGATGTTTTTCTAACCCTTTAAATTAGTAGAACACCCCTTCCTGCCCCATTTGATGGCAGGCTAAGGTAGGTCATGCCGTCCCGTTTTGACATCTTTAGATTTATATGCACTCAACTTATTAGTTAGATTCAAATAATTTTCTAATTTTTGATTTAGTTTCATGACATTTATTTAAGATTTATTATATTACTTTAGAAAAAATAGTTGAGAGATATTATCAATATGCATTATAACAAATGATTGAGTTGAAAAAAAACAAAACAAAAACAAAGCGTTTGGCCTAAAAATTAATTAATTTTGGATGCCTTTTTATTAACTAGAAAAATGCACGTGCGTTGCACGTAAAAACCTAAAATACTGAAAATATATGTACGAAATTTTGATAATATTTATTTGAATTAAAACATGGCTAATAATATTTATCAACTGAAACAAACCAAGCCATATAAAATAAAAAAATAATGACCATAGACGATATATGAATCAGAGAAATTATCTTATCCACTCGACACACTTTCCAATATGCTTCTTGGTTGATTTTGATAACTCAACAACTCTTTGTCGTAGTTTGTTATAATATGCATATAACTATTTTGGTATGCTCAGCAAGTATCTGATCGTCTTTAACATATTTTATGTTATTTACAATCTTTATCCGGGATCTGACATGCTCATAATTTGCTTCTTTATCACGACATTTTTTCGATTTTCTACATTGTTTCTATCTGATAATCTTATTTTTCCGAATATTTTTTTGTTGTTAAATGATTTTTCAGTTTTTGAAAATCATCAACTATAACTCCTAAGAAAAAATGCTTTTACTCGTGATAAGTTTTCACTTATGACTAAAAGTATGTATAACATATATATTTTTCAACAACATAACCAATGAATAGTGTTGCACCTTCTTCAAATATTGTGATATTTGTGATATCATTTTTATATATTTAGTATCGATATTACAACATATAGCTATAAGGTTAACAAATTTTTAACAACTATTTTTCAATCACCGTGAGAAAAATACTTGAAATCTCTTCAAATGGCTATATCCTAGAATTGTGTTCTCATTTAATTTGACGTAATTCAAGAAAGTCATCTTGATCGTCATTTTTTGGAAGCATTGAAATAATGATTGCGTGCATCATGTCATGAGGATGATATAGTTTCAATATCATTTGTTGCGTTTAGAACATGATATTATATTATTCATTGAAACAAAACAAATTTTCTTATATCGAGTTTATATTTTGTTCTATAATATTTTATATCTTGTGGAACGATATACAAAATTAATTATTGTATTTTAAAAATATTGAGAAGAGATACGAATAATGTAATTAAGATATGCATATGAGATATCATTCAAATATATGTCAAAGTATTTGTCTTATTCAATATCTCATCTAATAATATAACCACTTAGATTTCATGAGCATTTTATGATAGTCAAAATTAATTTGATGAAATATTGTAGAATTTTATTTGAATTTCAATATTTGGCTAAGTGAATTTATTTGACGAGGAGTTTTCTATGCTACCATCATATATGTTATGGATTAGCTGGTTAGACACTTTGACTAAAAAAGAGACAAAAACAATCTCGTAGTCACCTCGAAATATATCGAGATAATATTGGAGGAAATAAAGTGAAACTGGGTTAATGTCTCAATAAATGCACAGAATTGATCTATTATATTGTGTCAATAAAGTTTTAGAATTGTTCTCATACCATTATAAATAGAATGAGAATTATGCACAATTTGTTTTTCATGTATTTCTTTTTCTGAATGAAGAATTTTTTCTTTTTGAAAAACTATTTATTGAAAAATATTAACATTTTATATGACATACATATGTCGCACAACCATGAAGTAGCAACATAATCATTACATAACAGTTAACGTACACATACAATTCTTAAATTTCTTCTTCATTGTGCTTCGTTGAAATTTAAATCTGAATCATTCTTGATCTTAACATTTTGCTTTAAATATGATTTAATATATATGTATATGTTTCATGTTACTTAGCCTAATTTCAAATATCTATAAAAAAAAATGTGCTTGAATTATATCATACATAAATTAGGACATAATATGTAGGACCGAGCGCTTGCCGTTTTACCAAAAGCTATAGCTAGTAGTAATGGTGCAAATCAAATCTTTTAAACCTCACATCTGCTCAAACACCACGGTTCGGCCGCTTTACTAAGCAGGGACAATTATTGCACCCAACAATCTTCCTCCCAAGAATTTAATTCCTTGCAATTAATGAGAATCGAACCCGTGATCTCGGCTCTGATACCAATTGTCGGACCGAGCGCTTGCCGCTTTACCAAAAGTTATAGCTAGTAGTAATGGTGCAACTCAAATCTTTTAAACCGCATAGTAGCTCAAGCACCATGGTTCGACCACTATGGTGCAACATGTCTCTTTTTTTTCATCCACTATGTTTGTCGTAACTTTTTTGTTCGAAATTCGACGCATTTCGTAGACTATATGTATGAAAAACCAAGAAATTATATAATTCACATAAATCATTTATTATTCTCTTCGTACAACAGAAGACCCAGAATATGTGGCTTTGATTGGTATACTCTCATACTTATTTTTATATAAACTAACCAATTGTCGCCAACAATACTAACCAAAACGTATAAAAAAATCATAACGCAAAGAACCTCGATAAGAAAAAAAAAATGATAAGTCAAAGTTTAAAAATAATTTATTTAGTACAATAACAAAGAAATTGAAGTATATACCAGCAATAAAAAGCATAAATCACTCTCCAATTAAATATTAACTCATATTATTCACAATTTGTATATATTTTCCAATATTTTTTTCAAATAAAGAGAAGACGCCTTATTAATGTCATCGTTTTATAGATATCCATTCCAATTCTTTAAAAAAAACACAAATGAAAAATGGTGACTTGAAATCATAATAAAACCATTTAGAAAAGCAGCCGTAAAAATATAATACAAAGTCACACAATTTTTCTTAAACCATAGAAAAATATTATACTATTGACAAAATATATCTAGCAACAACAAAACATGCGTTAACTTGTGATATAATTAAAATTTAGAATAATGCATAATCATTGAATTAGAACAAAATCGCATTCCAAAAATCTATTGGATATTATATATTTTAATAATTTATCCATATTTGTCGTTCATCAGAGGACTCTTAGACCGACCAAATTTTGTAGTTCACCTATTATTTTCATAATAAATAATATTACAAAAATAATATAAGCAAGAACATAAAAACTCAAATTAAAATGCCTTCTATCAATCTAAGTTAAAAAAATTGATTAGAGAATATAATAATATCGTAAAAAAATTAAATATTGATTTATAAAAATTGATTAGACAGAAGTTTGAAATATATTTGTCCCAATAAATAAAAAATATTATCTCTTGATATTCTGATACATAAGGTAAAAACGAAGAAATATTTCAATTTTTTTAGTATTTTGTAAGTCACTTCAAACTAAGTAATCTAAGCAAACAGAAAACATGCATTATGTGTTTAAAAATTAAAAAAATATCTCAACAATAAAAAATTAAAAAATAAACATTTTTATTGGATATTTGATTTTGTTTCTCTTTTCTTTGTGCAAACAAACAAATCACATAAACAATTCAAACACAATTATATGATCAATACAAATGACATATAACAATCAAACATGTAACGCTAGGGTAAAAAAACTCCTCTCATTGCAAGAACACAAAAAAATCAAATGGAGCATATTATTTAGTAATATTTATTTAGCAGCATTTATAAAAAATTGACTAAATAACTTAAAAACAGTGTTTAAAATCACTTACAGACAAACATTTCTCTCAATCACATATCTCTATTGACACATAAAGAGTTTGAAAATATTTTTATTTTAAACGACAAAAAGAAATTTTGTATGACATTAATATTTATTAATAATTTATTTTTATTCAGTCCGGCTCATCTCCCTTTGTCTTCCTATTATTATTTGACGGCAATATATAAATTTACCTAATAAAAATTAAATTTAAAATTAAATTAAAATAATAATTAGTTTGATTGAGTTAAATACACTATTAATGATCTTATTAAACTAAGATAAAAAATGATTTAAATAACACTAACATGACAAATTGTAAAACAAAAAAATAATATAATAGTAAGCTCACAAATGAAAGTCAATATTTAATAGATTAATTAATAGATAATATATTATTTAGTAATATGTATTTAGAATCATATATTGAAAATTGATTAAATAACTTAAATGTTTGCAATGAAATCACTTACATACAAACATTTTCTCTCAATCACATATTTTTGTTGATATATAAGTAATCTATATATATATCTACCTTCTAAATAGGAAAAAAATGTTTTATATGACGTTAATATTTATTAATAATTTAATTTTATTCAATCGCACTCATCTCTATTTGTTTTCCCATCATTACCTTAATGTTCGTAATATTAACAATTTATTCAAATTTATAACATTATCATAGTGATTTTCTGTGAATTTGATGTCAATGTAAATATTAAAGTAAATAATTTTAAATTTAAAAATAAAAATATATTAATGATTATTATTAAATTAATAGATGAAAAAAACAAAAAAAATAAATATGTATTTATGATAGTGCTTTTATGTGAATTTGATGTCAATGTAAATATTAAAGTAATTAATTTTAAATTTAAAAATAAAAATATATTAATGATTATTATTAAATGAATAGATGAAAAACAAACAAAAAATAAACATGTATTTATGATAGTGATTTTCTGTGAATTTGATGTCAACGTAAATATCAAAGTAATTAATTTTAAATTTAAAAATAAAAATGTATTAATGAAATGATTATTTTTAAAAGAATATATGGGAAAAAAACATTTATTCATGATTATTATTAAATGAAGGTAAGAATATTTATGTAAATTATTATTATTATTAAATGAAGATAAGGATATTTATGTAAATTTACAATTCACATTCATATATATAGATTTGTATATATATATATAGATATAGATCAAACCTCGACATATAAATTTATAATTTCTTATTTTATGTTTTGTTAAATATAAATTTTTTTTGTATTATTTGTAAAAACTAAGATTATGAAAAATATAAGTAATACATAAATTGTAAAAATAAGTTCGAAACCTATAAATTTTTTTGTATTTTTTTGTAAAAAACTAAGTTATGAAAAATATAATTAATACATAAATTGTAAAAATAAGTTCGAAACCTCTATTAGCATAATATTTTGTATTATTTATTTTAATAAAAGAATGTATAACACTATTACTATTATTTGTAAGGTATTTTCACAAAACCAATTCATTATTATTTGTAATCATGCCATGAAAGTGAGTGAAAGAGTAATAAATAATAATTAGTCAATGGATTAATAATAATTGATTAATAATAATTAACTAATTACATAAAAGGAAGACAAAGTATCATTGGAGTACAACTTTAATGAGGATAATAGAGGAAATTCACATTTCAATTGGTATATTTATATAGATTATAGATTAATTGTATTCGAAAATGTTGAGATTGAGTGATGGATTTTGATGCTTATTTGCAAAGAAAATGTCAAAATAGCTGCAGGGCAGTGGAGGAAAACTTCCATTCCCATGTGGAGCATGCTGGTCAAGGAACCAGCTCGAGGAATCGAGATTTAAAAGGGAGGAAATAAAGAAGAAAACTATCTTCAACCATCATTGTTTCATTTTCTTATACTAGATTCCTTCGTTTTCGACGTCTAATCGAAAAGATTTCCTTAGAAGTTGGATTTTTCTGCAGCTTTTAAACTTTCTAGCATGTACCGGTGCCTCGCAACAAAATTGTGCAAACATATTTTCCACTAATTCCTTGAAACACGAATTTCTCTCGTTGATGGCGTGATCTGAATATGATAAATGAAGATTATATACACAATTAACATGATATTTGAGATACATGGAATATTGATTGATACTAAGTGGTCCATGATCATCCACAGGATATCACCATCCAGCCACATGATAAAATGCTATAAGAATGTGCGACTTTAACAGTGAAATGTTTCGTGTATCACTTTCCAAGCTAAAACAAATTACTATCTTCTTCTGTCCTGAGTTGTTACCATTTATGTCGTAGTTGAATTTGGAGATTGATTTTATTCTCGAGGCATGTTCGAATGTTCTATCATATATATTTTGTTAAAATAGATGTCCAACGAACCAACTTGTGGTTTGATATATAATTCTTCTTCTTTTTTTTTTTTTGAATAAAAATCATTCATATTTGAGAGTGCAGGGTAAAAGGAAATGAATCCAAAGAAAATTATTTGAAATGAGAACATATAAAGTTAAAAATGAAGCCCAACTTTTCACATTTGCTGCAATATTTTGTCTTCCAAAAACAGATATCCATAGTTTTTCCAACCAAACTCAAGTTAGCATTTTCTTTTTGACAAATATGCCATGTTCTTTTTGTTCAAACACAGTCTTCAATTTTGCCCAAAAATTCTCGATTTCCTTTTCTTCAGATTCCTCCCCGACCTGCCCAAACATTTTCTTCCTTTGCCTTTCTTCAGAACTCTCCCCGCGCAACCCCACTATTTTCTTCAGCCGTAAAGCATTTGTCCACAAAAACTCTACCATACGATATTCTGGTAAGCTCTTACAGAACGAGCTAAACCGGATTTCTTTAAGATGAGATACAATACAGGATGGCAAAGATTCCACCTCATCATAATCATAATCTTCCCAGCACCACTGTAAAAAAAGATAACCATGAATACAATAATTTTTGACATACAAGGATCCAGACCAGTTGGGTACAAAATAAATTTTTTAGGTTAGTTTTGAGAAACACTCGTAAAATTTAATTAAGGTAACAAGAAATGATTGTCTGTGCTAGATATTTACCTAAAGAGGAAACATATACAAACATTTTCTCCAGATGATGGATATTAGGAGGGTGGCAAAAAACATACCATCTGTAAGACGATCGATTCAAGAAATGGCATAGCATGAAGCAACTCTAGAAGTGCTCCACTGTTGCATTTTGTAAGAACTTCTAGTCGTTTCAGCATATTAAATTTAGGAAGTAGAGGCCCTTGATTAGATTCGACGACAGCCTAATACAGATAAAAAAAAACGTTAACTCATCTAGCAACGTACCATCTCATATAACGAAAGAAACATGGTTAGAGAAACTAACCTCAACAACATCCCCGGACATTTTCAAATGATTTAGACCACAGAATCCTTGTAATAAGAGCCCAGCTTGTGATCCTATCTTTCTAATTGAGCGAATATCAATGGTTGCAGAAAAAACTGATGTCGCACTAAAATCAAAATCCTCAACAAATCGACCAGCAAATTCACACTTTCCAAGCTTGGCTTTAGAAAACTTGATCTGGCATTTATCGACTTCAGGAAGATATGAGTAGCATACCACCTTGAACATACTCAAGGCTGGGGCATTGATTTCCACAAGATTCACTTTTAACCATTTGCAGTTTTCTAGTTCAAGCGTTTCCAGCACTGGAAAATCAAACACCGATTTGCTGGTGCTGGGAACACACTCACCTTGAAATTTAGTTCTGTCAAGATACAAACTTTTAAGACTGGAAAACAAATTCTGGGATGAAACTCTGAAAATACAAGGCCATTTTAGTTTCATTGTAGTCAATGACGTGCAATTAAAAAGGCGACCGGGTGAAACAACAACTTCATCATTATAAACTATTTCCAAATCCTCAACGTTTCTCATTAATGCAGCAGATATCCATGATATCATTCGATGTGCTTTGTACTCAAGACGACACTGAAGACTAAATCTTTTTAAGGTTGAATTCCGAGAAAAAAAGAAGATCCTGTCCACAAAATTAATAAAGCTCGTCTTCCTAGTTTTCTTAAGCACGAACCGCATATCATCATCGATGTCTATATTGTAAATTCCAGTCCACTTGTGTTCCCAATCCTTGGACAAAACACAAGTTCGTAGAGCATCTTTGGTGGGCAGGAGGGACAGAATTCGACTAGTAATAAATTCAGGCAAATAACTGATGATGTCCTCGCCATTGTTTTCATCATAAGTGATTCTTCGTTTCTTACTTTGATCGCTGTCAATCAGAAATTGTGTACTCATAATTTCAACATTCAACCTGAAATACTAAAGAAAACGTCGAACTCAGTTACCAATCAAAGAGGAGGAAAACTGGCTAATCCTATCATGCATCCCAAGAATCTAGTAAAATGGCACAAGAGATGTTGGCGGCATCTTGGACAAATTCGCATTTCAAGAAAAAATGCTTGTAAAATTTATATTTTTTTCCTTCAAATAGAGGTACTTTGAGAAGCCCCATTTCTGCAATTTTGCTACTAGGGCGTCGTTGGATTCCGATAGAAATATATTTTGAAACGTCAGGAAGCAAAAAAAAAAAAACATGTAAAATTAAACAATCGAGTCCAAACACAAGAACGTGAAGAGATAAAAACAAAAATCTACGGAGGAAAACCCTAAAATGGCATATAAACGTGATTGTTTTAGCTTTTACCTGATGAACTAGAAGTGCCCGACAGACTCATAAAGTCAAAGAAAGTGGCAGGCATTAAATGAGAAGACATGTTTTAATTGTTGGCTATTTCTCAGAAATTTCTTGGAAATTTCTGAAGAAGGAAGACGTGTTTTACGCGTATAAAACACGTGTTCACGCGTATAAAACACGTTTTCACATTGACAAGGGCTTTTACGCGTATAAAACACGTGTTCACATTGACAGGGGCTTTTACCTGATGAACTAGAAGTGCCCTCTGCAATGCGCATCAAAGGTTTGCTGCTGGAAGTTTTGGCTTTTTGTTAATTAATTAATGGAGTGGACTTTTGGCTTCCAATTGGATTTTTGTTTTCCGAATGGAATCAATATTAGAAAAATCGAATTTGCTGACGTTTTGCGATTATTAAAAAAAATTATTGTTGACTTTTTTTAAAAAAAAAGTTAGTTTTATATATTTCTTAAACTCGTATTTTACGTTAGTTGAAGTGAGATGATGATTTTAATTCTACAAAAATGAATGTAATAATAATTTAATATTAGAATCAATTATTTATCAAATAATATCATCTTCTCGTTTTCAATTTTTCACTTTTGTTTTCACACACTACACACTTCTCGTTTGCCATGTTTTTTTTTTTATAGTAGGACCCATATGGTAGCATGGCGAAAAACTTACCATAACTAAGACGATTGATTCAAGAAATGGATCACATGGAGCAACTCTAGAAGTGCAACTCTGTTGCATATTTTAGAATCTAATCGTTTCCGCAAATCAAATTTAGGAAGTGGAACCCTTTGTTTAGATTGGGCAATGATCTAAAATAAATAAAACAAATGTTACAACTAATCAAAATGAGGTCCTCTTACTTTCAAATTTCATGGAGCCAAGATCCCAGTGTTAAGGACCAAATAAATCAAAGAGTAAAGAGGGATGCTACACATTTATGAGCCCGATTCAAGCTATGTGATGTGTAGCCAAAAACCGCCTCAATTTCGCCACACGACATTTGCTCTTTACAATAAAAGAAAATCAATAGCAAGACATTCACTCAATCATATGTGTATACACAAACAATGTATTTCAGATGGATATAAATTCCTAAATAGATTGTTGCAATAGGAGGTACATCAAGGAATTTCTGGAATTTTTGTCATGGAAACATGTTCAGCAACAGCAATCTCGATGAGTTTATCAACCAAAGTTGATAAAGATGAAGGGATAATTTCGGTAGAGGTAACTATGCATCGAGGCCTCATGAGTTTTTTACTCAACTTAACTGTTGGTAGAACTGATATTATGTGTGCAGTTTGCATTGTGCAAGATTTCGATTTGATCCTAAACAATAGGGATGTAATCAAGTCGAGCCGTGCTGAAATCTTGAATATTTGAGTTTGACTCGTTTATAAGTTTTATTTAACAAATATATTCATGGCTCACGATCTTATTCGAAAGTTTATTGAGCCTAGACGAACTTAATAAATATAAATTTAAATATTCCTTAAATTCATTAAAAACAAAGTTATATATTTAGAGAAAAATATAATATTTTTATTAAAATTTATAATTTTATTCTAAGAAATAAATTAATATATTTGTTTATATTTTTATAAGCAAAGTGTAAAATCTAAAAATCAAGTATCAAAAATATAATTTTTTAAGTGATGACTCGTGAGCCTACCAACGTACTTGTTCACGAGTTAACGAAACGGATATTGTAAAGCTTGAGTTTGATTTATTGATGTTAACGAGCATCATTAAACTATTCAAATGAGCTTTTATCAAATCAAGTTTCGGATATCTCACAAACGGCTTGGTTTATTTACATCCCTACTAAAAAAATCTCATTATCTTGCTTCTAAACATATTTTAAAATATCTAAAAAAAATCAGAATGTCAGATTATGGCATCCAAAAGATTCCAAATTTAATTTAATTGGATATTCATATACTGATTATATAGAGTGGATATTAGACAGGAAAAATACAAGCGGTTCAAGCCAATTTTTAGGTGATCGGCTAATATCGTGGTTCAGGAAGAAAGAAACATGCATTGCTACATCAACGACAAAAGCTGAATATTCGGTTGTCGAAATTTGTTGTTCAAAACTTATTTGGATTCAGAGGCACTTACAGGACTATGGAATCCAAGATTCTGAATCGTCATCTTCTCTGATAAAAAATTTCTATTACGATCACATTCAATCTAATATTGCATTCAAGAACCAAGCATATTGACATTAGATATCACTTTATCGTATATCATATTATGAAGAAATATATCAAATTGGAATGTGTCTACTTATCAGCAAGTTATTGATATCTTCACCAAATTACTACCCGAGGCAAAGTTTTCTTATTTCACAAATATTTTGGGATTACTTAATTTATCTTGATTGTTTTATGGAATGTATGTATGTTTTTAGGGGGAATCACGTTTATGTGTTTAACATAGTTTGCATAATAATGCTTTACTTATTACACTGATAAAACATAGTGGTCCACTGAAATGAGATATCTTCTGAACTTCATCAATTCTCCATCTAGTAGCCCTTATTACATAGTGTAATTAGATTGATTTGTTTTCATTAAATCAACATTTTGAACAGCCGATGATTATTCTTTTAAAACTTTTAAATTTTTAAATGTTCAAATTTTTGAATTTCAAAACCATTTATTTATTCTGTTAAGTTAATATATATCTATATCTATATCTATATCTATATATACCTATAAAAGTGTTGATAAAGGGTATTGTTTTCCAATTATGGAATGACAAAAGTAACCTTCTATACATACTTCAAGACTAGAATGTAACTCCTATATTAATTTTATCAAATAACTCATCTTTATACTACATTTAAATGTTTTATCCTTTTAATTTTCTCTCTACATTTTTTTTCATTGATTTTATTGTAATTTTGTAATTATATTTTTAGTGTAATTTTTAATTAAGTAATATAATATTACAAAAAATATATAAAAGTTTATTTCTTTTGTAATATTTCAAATTTTAATGGTAAAAATCATAACAATAGTTTAAAATCTATATTTAATAATTATTATATGAGTTTATTTGATATTTACCATATAATCTTATTTGAATGTGCATTTCTTCACATATGTTAGCTTTATTTATTATTATAAAACTTATTTAACAAGAAATTAATAGTCATCAATGTTAGTCTATGAAATATCGATATATAGAATTTATTATCCATGATATAGAATTGTAAAAATAAAACGTAAAAAAATTATTTAGAAGGTTAAATTAAATATTATTAGTTATATTTTACTATCAATATTACTATTTCATTTGGTTTAATATTAATTTTATGAGTTAGTTACATTGATTTTAAATTGATAATTATTTGTCTTTAGTATGCTTCACTTTTGTAGATTATGATTTATACATTGATAAAATCCATAATTTGGTTGATTTTTAGGTTATTATGCTTTATACGTGGTGTTTAAATATATAATTTTTTTTTAAAAAAAATTGTTTCAATTCATTTTGTTCTATATATTATGTTCATTACAATTTATTATATAACATAAAATCAACAGCTTGAATTTTAATTTAGGAAACAATTTTGAAAGTAAGTTATATAAGTTCTTATAAATAATTTAATATGATAAAAAAATTAAGCCAGATAATTAACAAAATGATTCAAATTTTTTTTTAGAAAATCAATTTTTTTTATTTTTGTAATATAATTGATATTATAGCGTGCAAAGTAAGAGTTTTATCAAGAAGGAAACCCACACAATATGGAAAGTAAGAGTTTACTAGAAACAAACACTTTTTTAAACAAAGATACTATATCACAAAAATCTTAACATAATTATCATATTAATTGTCATATTATCTAGAAAGGAAAAACCATAATTAAATATTCAGCATCATATCAACAAGGAAAAATCGATAAATAAATTTAATACGGAAATTTGAAGTAGAAGACATCAACCCATACCTTATCTTAGTTTTGAAATCGATGGGGAATCTTTCACGTAAGCTTCTATAGATGATGATGAGCCAGCCAAATATAAAGAGGTAATTACTTCAACAAATTCGTAAGATTGGATAGCTGGTATGAATGATGAAATTAGCTCAATGGCTAAGAATCATGTCTGGGAGCTAGTTGATCTACCTCCAGGACATAAGATAGTTGGGAACATGTGGGTTCTAAAGGTCAAATGTAGAGCTGATGGATCAACTGAATAATACAAAGATCGACTTGTGGCGAAGGGATATACCCAATTAAAAGGTAAATATTATGAAGAGACATTCTTGATATTGCCTCATTTTGGCAATACTCGCCCAACTAGATTAGGAATTATTTCAGATGGGCGTAAAGACTACATTTCTCAATGAAATTTTGGGATTCCATTAGATAAATCTATATTTTAATTATGTTATATCTAAAATATCAAACACATAAAATATCTCAAATATATATCCAATATCTCTCACTCATACACAATTGAGTAAGTGAAACCAATCGCTTCAACATATTATCTAGCATTATGACACATTCTTTCATTCAAAAAATAAAGCATGTGACCGAGCAACAAAAAAAACCTTTGAGGAGAGTAATAGTAATTCATCACCAAACTAACATAAGTCCTCGACTCAAGAACTCGCTGTGTAACCCAAGTTACGTAGCTTCACTTAATCAAGCCACTCTGATCAATCAAACCCAAGTTATGTAGCTTCACATAATCGAGCATCTTTGATCCATCAATCTTAGAGCATGTTTGACTCTCTCGAGATTATATATACATAAATATGTTCATGACCATCAAATCATTTATTTTCGACTTAGTCGGAATGCCTATGAGCCCTATTTTATCAGTACGTTACCAACTAAACTTTTCCTTGGCCCACATGTCA
This sequence comes from Primulina eburnea, assembly GCF_022965805.1. Classification (NCBI taxonomy): domain Eukaryota; kingdom Viridiplantae; phylum Streptophyta; class Magnoliopsida; order Lamiales; family Gesneriaceae; genus Primulina; species Primulina eburnea. The sequence goes on from NC_133113.1 coordinate 3,862,489, forward strand.
ATTGTGAGAAACCGCATTTCCAGCAGACAGAAGATAAAATCCAGCAGACAGAATTCCAGCAGCTAGCATTTTCCAGCAGCAGCTCATATTTCAGAAGATGGTATATTTCCAGCAGACAGAATTTCAGCAGATAAAATCCAGCAGCAGACAACAGGCAAAATCCAGCAGCAGAAGAATGATATTCCAGCAGACAGTTACTAATTCAGTGACTTGTAACTGAAGCATATATCACGGAATTAAAGGCTATAATGGCACATAATGGCATATTATGGCCATTAATTGGGAGGCTAACAGTCTGAATTATTTGCCTATAAATAGCACCCTCAATCTCTGAATTGGTGTTACCCAAATCTTGAGATCACTTGAAATTAGAGTAAAGAGAGTGCATTTTCGGAACAATAGAAACCAGTAGCAAGAACAAGCAGATTTCCAGACTTCAACCGAAATATTTAGCAGATTACGGTAAGTGGGCTTATGTATAAATATCTTGAAAACTGTTTGATGATTTCTGTTTTAAAGCAAACTATATTCCTGATTTCTGATATCTGATTTTGAAGCACTGAAACCTAGTGAACTAATGGTAGGAATATATATTCTGAACATTACTGAATTCTGATTACTGATTACTGGCCTCACCCCTTAGAGGAGAGAACATATAGGGGACTGATATCAGTTTAGCCATGAAATTCACGAACGTGCTCAGTGCTTACTTGATAAATTCTGATTACTGATTACTGAATACTGAATACCGATTTCTGATTCCTGAATACTGATTTCTGTTATGAAATAAGAGATTTTGTATATTACTGTTTCTGTAAAATGGTATTTGAAAACTGGGAGTTATTCCCGTCCCTGCTTACTGAGTGACAACCATATCACTCACCCACCAAACCCATCTCAGATAAGAACGAGGAAGAAATATTAGAAGAAGAAGAGCAGATCCAGTTCTGGGGCTGGTGAAGAAGACTGTCGTTCTCAGTTTATGTTTATGTTTATGTTTATTCCGCTGCATCTGTTTAGACATGGTATTTCTGGTTTTACATTTCCGCTGTAAAACAATTGTCATTGAGTTTGTATCAGACAATGATTATTATGAATAAAAGACTGGTTTATGAATTCTGTACTTCCGAGGCTTGTTGTTTTTGAATGTAAATTTGAGAGCAACGCCGGTGTCAACCAACCCCCGTCCCGGGGCGTGACATTGAAGTGGTATCAGAGCAGAACCGGGTTTCATAATCTGGGGAGGAGGAACTAGAAATAATAAGTTCTTATAGACTTCTGAGAATAAGTTCAGAAGGTTACTGAAATAGACTACTGAAAATAAGCTACTGTAATAGACTACTGAAACGAGTTTTTGAAAAAAAAAAAAAAAAAAAAAAAATTCAGTAGGCCAAAACCAGTAGACGAAAAACAGTAGGATAAGACCTGTAGTCTGAAACCAGAACCAGTAGAAGGAAACCAGTAGATCTGAATGCAGAAGACTGGGTCAGTAGACTCGGAATGCAGCAGACAATGCTGGAAAAGCAGCAGACTGATTGCAGTAGCATCAGAATTGCAGTAGACAGTGTATTCCAGCAAGCAAATGCAGTAGACCTCGCAAAATGGCATAGAAGTTGAGGTGTTTTTCGCGCAAACTTCAAACGGCCATAACTTTTGATCCAGGAGGAATTTTTACCATTAAAAGTAGGCGTTGGAAAGCTCTCGACGAGGAGAACCTAACCTAGAACGATTCATCGTTCTAGCACCACCGACGAACCCCAAAATCCTCCGTTTAGATAGTGATATCATCATTTCTGTAAAATTTTCCCACATTTTTGAACTTTGAGGAATTTTCATTTTCAATTGGCTTAGTATTTTTGCACCAAACTTGGTACCATTCATGTTCTTGATGTGAAGGATTTTTAGTAAAATTTTCACACCATTCTGAGACCGAAAATTTTTGAGCTATTTCTTCTGTTAATTGTATAGGCAGTACTGATTCTGTTCATTCCAGTATTTGTCTATAACTCGACCTATATTCTTGAGATCATTTCTGAACCTTGAATCTCATGTTTTTGGATGTAGGATATGGCTGACCAGAGTAGCTACATTAAGAGCCTAGAAAGGAAGCTAGAGAAACTCAAGCAACATAACTATTGTCTAGAGTTGGACAAAGATTAGTTAGAGCGTCGAGCAGAGCACTTAGAGGGTGATGTTCAACGTTATGCTCATTATCTGCATGAAGCAGAAGAGAGGAGTAGAAAAGCTCAAGAAGAGTTTGAAACATCCCAAGAGACTGTCGCAGAATTCATCATGTTACGTGATACCTTGGTTGAGAAGATCCAAGTGCTTAAGGATCAGAATCACCAACTTGTGCATCAGCATAACCAGTTTTGTGAGCAGACGGATGCTCAGATTCATGAGTTGCAAGACACTGTCGAAGTTCTTAGCGACCAGAATGCAGTTCTGCATGGCCATATTGAACATCTACAAGCAGAAATAGCCAACCAAGATGAACCTGAAGAGGAACCAGAAGAGGAAGAAGAAATGGAAGAGGATCCTATGGAGTTAGGATTAGGAGAAGTGATAGATTAGATATTCAGTAGTACTCCTTTGTATTACCATGTGTCCCATTGCATTCATGTTCTCAATTTCGATGTTTCGTTGTAATTGCACTTCTTGAGGAATCAATAAAATTTATTTCAATCCATTGGTTTCATATTTAAAATTTGAGCAATTACTCTATCATTGTACTTCAATTATTTAGTCTCTATCCTGCCATCAATCTTAGAACTTTCGTACTTGTAGGAAATGGACAGAAGACCGGTGAGAAACAACCGCAACCCTCGTTACAATAACCGCAACAACGACCGTAACGATGAGGATGCTCAGCAACAACAGCAACAACCCCAACAACAACCACCAGCAGTTGGCCTCAGTCAAGTGGATTTGATGGCGATAGCCACGATTGTGGCAACCACGTTACAAGGATTAGTGAACCCTAATGCTAACCAGCCACCACCACCACCACCACCACCACCTCCAGCTCAGAATGGGACTAAGCAACATTATGAGGCTCTCCGAAGAGCAAGAGTCCCTAATTTTGATGGAAGCACCGATCCAGAGGTCGGACAGAATTGGATGAAAGAGGTGGAAAATCATCTTCGACTACTTGAGGTTCCCCAAAGGATCAGAGTAGAGGTGATTACACCTTTTCTTGTCGATAAAGCTGCCAAATGGTGGGAAGGAGTCTCACCAGCTATGATAGAGGCGGGACCTATCACTTGGCAAAGGTTCCGAGAGGCATTTCTGAGGCAGTACTTTCCGACAGCAGTTCGAGTACAGAAGCTGTCAGAATTCGAAAGCTTGGTACAAGAACCAAATATGACAGTGGTGGAGTACTCATCCAAGTTCCACTCATTGGGAACTTACTCCCCAACCATCATGGGAGACGAAGCTTTGAAGATGCATCGCTTCAAGAAGGGATTGAACAGTCGTATTCAATCTGTCCTTGCCGTTATCGAGCCTAACAGTTTTGATGAGTTGATGGGAGCCGCCATCAGGGCCGAGAATGACATTAAGAGGCGTGAAGGTGAGAACAAACTTAAACGTCCTCAGTCAAGCCAGTACCAACAAGGCCAACAATTCAAAAGGCCTAGGTTTTCAAGTAACCAATTCACCAGTGATCCAGCCAAAGGAACCACTTCTTCCCCATCAAGCAAAGAGGGAGTCAAGTGCCAAAATTGTGGATTCACTCACACGGGTGAATGTCGTAAGAATTCGGGAGCTTGTTTCCGTTGTGGAAAGATGGGTCATCGCATTGCTCAATGCCCTTTTCCAGATCCAAGGAACGGACCAGCAGGAGGAACAACTCCAAACAAGCCTAAGGAGAACAAGCCCAATGCTCGAGTCTATGCTATAACTCAAGAAGAGGCGGACAACTCAAATGATGTCGTAGCCGGTACCATTCTAATCAACAATATACCTGCTTATGTGTTATTTGATTGTGGTGCTACGCATTCATTCATGTCTAAGAGATTTGCCAAGAAGTTAGGAGCTAAGCCTGATAACTTAGAAGAACCATATAGAGTAGCCACCCCTGCAAATCGAATTTTAGAAACTCGCACTCTATATCGGGATATTAGTGTTCTTATAGAAGATCAGAATTTCAAGGCAAACCTGATTCAACTAAACATGGTGGAATTCGATGTAATTCTTGGAATGGATTGGTTAGCCAAGAATCATGCCTTAGTAGACTGTCATGGAAAGACGGTAACCATCCAAACTCCACACCAAGAGAAACTTTTATTTCATGGCAAGACCAAAGAACGAAAGACTCTTCTTTCTGCTTCTCAAACTTGGACGGCCATGAAAAGTGGAGAAGAAGTTTACCTAGCTATGCTAAGCGAGGTAAAGAAAGAAACCACACTCACGCTTGAAGAGATTCCAGTAGTACAAGAATTCCCGGATGTTTTTCCTGAAGAACTCCCTGGCGAACTTCCCGACTGCGAAGTGGAATTTGAGATTAACTTAGTGCCCAATGCTACACCAATCTCAAAAGCACCGTATCGAATGGCTCCAGCAGAGTTGAAAGAACTCAAAGAGCAACTTCAAGAGTTGTTGGACAAGAAGCAAATCCGACCAAGCGCATCTCCGTGGGGAGCTCCTGTCTTATTTGTAAAGAAGAAGGACGGAAGCATGAGGATGTGTATCGACTACCGAGAGCTGAACAAGATCACGATCAAAAACAAGTATCCGCTTCCAAGGATAGATGATTTGTTTGACCAACTCAAAGGAGCTTCAGTCTTTTCCAAGCTCGACTTAAGGTCAGGCTACCATCAATTGAAGGTCAAATCAGACGATATTCCCAAGACAGCCTTCAGGACAAGGTATGGACACTATGAGTTCACAGTGATGCCGTTCGGATTAACAAACGCTCCGGCAGTATTCATGGATCTCATGAACAGAGTGTTTAAACCATTTCTTGACAAATTTGTTGTGGTATTCATCGACGACATTCTAGTATATTCGTCAAATGAAGAAGACCACAAAGAACATCTTCGTCTCACCCTCCAGAAGTTGAGAGAAAAGGAACTATACGCCAAGTTCAAGAAATGCGAATTCTGGCTAGAGAGCGTCGCATTCTTGGGACACATAATATCAGCAGCAGGAGTATCTGTGGACCCTAAGAAAGTGGAGGCAATCTCGGATTGGCCTACACCAAAGAATGTGACAGAGGTACGAAGCTTCTTGGGACTAGCAGGCTACTACCGAAAATTTGTTGAAGGATTTTCCTCAATAGCCATACCTCTCACCAAGCTCACACAGAAGAACTCTAAGTTTCAATGGAGTGAAAAATGTGAGCAAAGCTTCGAGACTTTGAAGAAGAAGCTTACATCCACACCAGTGCTAGTATTACCTATGGAGGGTAAGGACTACACCGTCTACAGTGATGCATCCAAAGAAGGTTTAGGATGTGTACTCATGCAGGAGGGAAGGGTGATTGCATACGCATCAAGGCAGTTGAAGCCGTATGAACAAAATTACCCAACGCATGACCTCGAGCTAGCTGCAGTGGTATTCGCACTAAAGATTTGGAGACATTATCTTTATGGAGCCAAGTGTGAGATTTTCACTGATCACCAAAGTCTCAAATATTTGTTCACACAAAAGGAACTAAATATGAGACAAAGACGATGGATCGAACTCATGAAGGATTACGACTTGACAATAAGCTACCATCCAGGCAAAGCCAACAAAGTAGCAGACGCTTTAAGTCGAAAGAATATGAGTAAGGTGATCTTGACATCAATCTCAGCTCAACCATTTCTTCGAGAGACAATCAAGATGAGTCAAGATAGAGATTCCACCCTAGTGAAGCTGAAAGAGCAAGCCAAGGAAGGGAAATCACAAGATTTCGAGATAGACAACAAAGGAATCTTGTGGATAAAAGGACGATTGTGCGTACCAGACATTGATGACCTTCGACAAGAAGTAATGTCTGAAGCACATAAGTCAAAATTTTCAGTACATCCTGGCAGTACCAAGATGTACAGAGATTTGAAGAGAGATTTTTGGTGGAGTGGAATGAAGAAAGACGTGGCAATGTATGTTTCCAAGTGTCACGTGTGCCAGCAAGTCAAGGCAGAGCACCAAAGACCTGGTGGACTTCTTCAACCATTAGAAATCCCGGAATGGAAATGGCAACATATTTCCATGGATTTGTAGTAGGTTTACCCAAGTCGAGACAAAGTCATGACGGCATCTGGGTAATCGTAGATAGACTCACGAAATCGGCGCATTTCTTACCTGTCCGCATGAATTATAATTTGGACAAGCTAGCCACCTTGTACATGAATGAGATCGTGCGATTACATGGAGTACCGGCTAGCATACTATCAGACAGAGACCCTAGGTTTACATCTCGATTTTGGAAGAGCTTTCAACAAGCTATGGGGACAAAGGTTACTCTTAGTACGGCCTATCATCCTCAGACCGATGGCCAAACAGAGAGAACAATTCAAACTCTTGAGGATATGCTGAGAGCTTGTGCTCTAGACTTCAGTGGTAATTGGAGCGAACATCTGCCCTTGATCGAATTCGCATACAATAATAGTTACCACAGTAGTATTGGGATGGCACCATACGAAGCTTTGTATGGACGAAAATGTCGATCACCACTATATTGGGATGAAGTCGGGGAAAAAGCCATCGTGGGACCCGAACTGATCCAAGAAACAGTGGATAAAGTTGCTTTGATCAAAGAAAGATTAAAAGCTGCACAAGATCGACAGAAAAGTTGGGCTGACTTGAAGAGACGACCCGTGGAATTTGAAGTTGGAGAAAAGGCATATGTAAAAGTGTCACCCATGAAGGGTGTAATCCGATTCAATAAGGCTGGGAAACTGAATCCCAGATACGTCGGGCCATTTGAAATTCTTGAGAAAGTGGGAACACTTGCTTATAGATTAGCACTTCCACCCGAAATGTCAAGAATTCACAATGTATTCCACGTTTCGCAGCTAAGGAGATATATTCCTGATCCAAGTCATATTCTGGAAGCTGGACCACTTCTGGTTGAGAGCAATCTAAATGAAGAGCTGAAATATGAAGAGATTCCGATTCGAATTGTGGATAACAAAGACCAAGTACTGAGGAGACGAACTATTCCATATGTAAAAGTACAATGGTCCAACCACACCGAAAGAGAAGCCACTTGGGAGTTAGAAGAAAAGATGCGAGATCAATACCCTTACCTCTTTGAGGAGCATGTTCAACCAAGTTTCGAGGACGAAACTTTTCATAAGGAGGGAGGGATGTGAGAAACCGCATTTCCAGCAGACAGAAGATAAAATCCAGCAGACAGAATTCCAGCAGCTAGCATTTTCCAGCAGCAGCTCATATTTCAGAAGATGGTATATTTCCAGCAGACAGAATTTCAGCAGATAAAATCCAGCAGCAGACAACAGGCAAAATCCAGCAGCAGAAGAATGATATTCCAGCAGACAGTTACTAATTCAGTGACTTGTAACTGAAGCATATATCACGGAATTAAAGGCTATAATGGCACATAATGGCAGATTATGGCCATTAATTGGGAGGCTAACAGTCTGAATTATTTGCCTATAAATAGCACCCTCAATCTCTGAATTGGTGTTACCCAAATCTTGAGATCACTTGAAATTAGAGTAAAGAGAGTGCATTTTCGGAACAGTAGAAACCAGTAGCAAGAACAAGCAGATTTCCAGACTTCAACCGAAATATTTAGCAGATTACGGTAAGTGGGCTTATGTATAAATATCTTGAAAACTATTTGATGATTTCTGTTTTAAAGCAAACTATATTCCTGATTTCTGATATCTGATTTTGAAGCACTGAAACCTAGTGAACTAATGGTAGGAATATATATTCTGAACATTACTGAATTCTGATTACTGATTACTGGCCTCACCCCTTAGAGGAGAGAACATATAGGGGACTGATATCAGTTTAGCCATGAAATTCACGAACGTGCTCAGTGCTTACTTGATAAATTCTGATTACTGATTACTGAATACTGAATACCGATTTCTGATTCCTGAATACTGATTTCTGTTATGAAATAAGAGATTCTGTATATTACTGTTTCTGTAAAATGGTATTTGAAAACTGGGAGTTATTCCCGCCCCTGCTTACTGAGTGACAACCATATCACTCACCCACCAAACCCATCTCAGATAAGAACGAGGAAGAAATATTAGAAGAAGAAGAGCAGATCCAGTTCTGGGGCTGGTGAAGAAGACTGTCGTTCTCAGTTTATGTTTATTCCGCTGCATCTGTTTAGACATGGTATTTCTGGTTTTACATTTCCGCTGTAAAACAATTGTCATTGAGTTTGTATCAGACAATGATTATTATGAATAAAAGACTGGTTTATGAATTCTGTACTTCCGAGGCTTGTTGTTTTTGAATGTAAATTTGAGAGCAACGCCGGTGTCAACCAACCCCCGTCCCGGGGCGTGACATCAATTAGTTTGGACTTGACAACTTTCCTAGATATGCTCCGACAGGCTCATTGAATACATGCTAAGTAGCATCATCAAGAGTACACCTCATGAGAAAGTCCAGAGTTCCAAATGGAGCAAAAAATGTGAGGGCTCAGACAATGACAAATGGTTCAATGACGAGATAGGGAACCGTTTGTCATTCTCCTTGTATGGTTGTCTTAGAGGAGCACATGAATTATGCATGCATGTTATGATTAAGCTCCCACTCAATTTTGGGCATGTCAAGTTCTAAACATCATTCGAACTTTAGTCCAGTTGCTACTTGTTAGAGTAGGTGCCCGGCAAGCCAACTTATGGCTCGGGCTTTATTGACTCTAATGTAAAACAATCTTTATTTTAATATTTTATGATTTTGTTCGATTATGGCATTATACTTTATCTGCATCCCCATGCAAGCTGCATAGATAAAGTCCTTGAATATAAAATAGGTACCATGAGGTCTGCGTCGCAACGTAAGATCATGAAACTCATAGGAAGTGTACCGTATATTATAAACAGGTTCCTAGTCGATTCAGCCGCCTAAAACGAGGATAAAGGTCGCTCGAGCTCGAGACTAGCATCTGTGGTGTAAACGCCATGTTTCATTGGCAAGGGCATGGAGATGTCCATTCACACAGATGGGTGATCATATGATGATGCACTGAAAAACCCTCCCTCGGACTATCCAAGTGGTTTCCACTTATCGAGTGGAATAGTCCGCAGTTATGGTTTTACACCATTAGTCTTTTGACCCGGGACAATGTAGGGGCTATACGTACTAGCATGCACTTTGATCCATTTACCGACTCCATCGAGGGTCATCAGGTGGCGAGGTTGGGTGTAGTTTTGAAATACGTAGGAGCAAATATATTGTAGTCGGGGATTCATCTTTCGCCTACGGGTGAAGATATCCTATATGATCTGATGAGTTAATAGTGCAAGGAGTCTCTGCCCAGAGCAAGAAATGTGCTTTAGGGAAATGTGTTTTCCTAGTTGCACATACCATGTCACTATTAGTACTCAAAGATAAATCGCATCGTTATCGAATTCATATTGAACTCTCGATATACCAATGGTTGCAGATTCGATCGGCATATATGTGTTGAAAGGACCGTACTGTATGCTAACCATGACTAAAGGTTCTTGCAGGCACTAACAGTGATACCTAGGGGATCATGGGGCGATGCTATTAGACGCTCTTACCATGATTCGATGGGTGCAATCAGAAATGAGTTCTGACACTCTTGATCAAGTTGTTGATGAAAATAATGGAGCTAACTAGGGTAAGCCCGAATAAAAATAAATTTTTTTCTGAATCACATGGAGATGTGAACCCACGGCTAGCTGTATCCCTGAACCATTGAGGGTCACACAAGTATCGGATTCTATGTTCCCGTTGAGATAGTCAAATTACAAGGAGTTGTAATTTGGCGACTATAGTATGTTGGAGATCAAACAAGAAGCTTATAAAGGAGTTTATGAGCTGATTCCATAGGATGTAAGAAATGGAAGTTGACATGATTGCTAAATAAGGAAGGAGAGTGGAACTGCTTGTTTTGTGAAGGAGTTCACTAAAACTGGCAGCTGGGTAACTGCCATATATGGTAAGTTCTAAATTTGGTAAGTGAAAATTTTGATCTTCGAAATTTTCGATTTTCATTGTATAAACAAGATTTGTAGTATCCTTGGTACATCGGTGCTCTCGGATCGTCGATCGAAGTTATAATGAGTTCAGAATCATTTTTTTAGTGAATTTGAAATTTACTAATTAAATGATTGTACTATTGGTGGTGACTACTAAAATGCACAAATTCCCATAAATATTCTAGAGGAGTCTAGAATTTAAATTAACCAATGAGTTAAGTTTAAAAATTAAATAATAGTTATTTAATTTAATAAACAATACATGTATATATTTTATATGGTGATATAAAATATGTGTATATGATATTATTATATCATGTATTATTAAAGGTTAATAAATACATTATTTATTAATTATATGGGAGTTTAAATATAATGAAATTATTAGAGTCCTTGTGGGAGATGAACTCCTACTTAGATTAGGAGTCTTACTCTATAAATATACTAAGGGCCCATTGTTGGATGATGAAGTTATTGCACACAAAATAAAAGAAAAACTCTCTTTTCCTTAAAGAAAACCCACGTCTATCAGAAAATATGGGAAGAAAGATTTGTCCAATTAAGCAAATTAGATTTGCTAATTATTGATTAAGAATCAATAATTATTTGGCTAATTATTGATTGAGAATCATAAAGGGAAAAATTAATAAAAACTCTCGGCCTACACAAAAAGGGTTGGGAGAATTTAGGCCAAGTGATTTTCTTCCACCGCCGTGCCACTTCGTCTCCGGATTTTGGAAATTCGGAGGATACAGTCTCAACGCACAAATCGCTTGCAATTTCTAGTGCAATCCAAGCGAGGAACAGAGTTTCTGATCGTGGACCTGATTAGGCGATCAAATTTGAAGAGCCGTTCGTAGGGATTTACAAGAAGGGCTATCTCCGCGTAAAAATCGGAATAGTTTGGAGTCCATCGTAATAAACGCAAATGTATAACTTTAAACGCCCTATGAATGTTTTAAACACACGACGCCCAAGAACAAAATATTTTTAAACTTCCGCTACGTCTTGGGTGGGAGAATTCGATGTCCCACAGTGGTATCAGAGCCGGTTATTCTCAATCGTGTGTTTTAATTAAATTATGTTGAGTTTATTATTTCTAACCGCGTAAGAATTTTTATGAAAAACGCCCCTAAAAATTATTTTTTAAAAATCTGTTTTTGAAAAAAAAAATTAAATTTGGGTCTGTTCCGGGCAGACGCGCGGGCAGGAGCCGCACGGCGCTGCATGGCGCACGCGCAAGCGCCGCACGGTAGGCGCACACGCCAGGCGCCGCACGCTACAAAATTTAACGATATATAGAATACAAAATCTCACGATACAATAATAAAAATACTTTTTAGTACAGTACATAATGAAAAATCCTGGGAAGTACAAAGAATATAACACCAAAAACTAGGGAAGACGATCCCATGGATAGCCAAATAGTCCAAACAATCCACAATATTGCTAATATCATTTAAAACCCAACAAGTCAATTAACCAAGAAAAGTCACACGAAAATGTGATTGCCAAAAACACCAACAAAAGTTATCCGTTAACGTTTTCGACCAAACTCAAAGTTCAAAATCTACCATGTTTTTTATGTTTAAATACACTTCTCAGTTTTGCCCAGAAATCCTCAATTTCCTTTTCTTCAGATTCCTCCCCTGACATTTTCTTCTTTTGCATTTCTTTCCGACTGTCCCTGCACAGCCCCGTCATTTTCTTTAGCTGTGTAGCATTCGACAACAAAAAATCTGCCATACGATAATCTTGCAGTCTCTTACTGAACCGACAAAACCGAACTTCAGTAAGATGGGACATGATACATGATGGCACATATTGCACCGCGTCATAATCATAGTCATCCCAGTTGTCCTGTGGAAAAGCAAAGCCATGGATACAATAATTTTTGACATCTAAGGATTAGAGGGATCGGGCACTAAATAAATTTTTGAGGATAAGTTAGTTTTGAAAAATACATGTAAATATAAATAAAAAATGTTTGCATGTGCTAGATATTTACCTATGGAGGCAATGGCTACGACCATTTTCTCTAGAGGATGTATATCAGGAGGGTGGCGAAAAACTTACCATATGTAAGACGATGGATTCAAGAAAGGGGGTCGCGTGAAGAAACTCTAGAAGTTCTCCACTGTCGCATTTTGTGAAAACTTCTAATTGTTTCAGCATATTAAATTGAGGAAGCGGATGCCCTTGTTTAGATTTGGAGATGGCCTAACACAAATAAAACAAAAGTTACAACTAATGGAAATAAGGGTCCAATGATTTTTAAATTTCATCGAACCAAGAAACCAGGATAGCAACTTAAAAAATCAAAGAGTGATGCTTCGGAAATACGAGTAAGATTCAAGTCTCCACATGAGCTTTGCTCTTTACACGGAAAGAATACTGATAATTCAGTCATATAAACACTTTAATCTTGTTCATAACAAGTAAATTTGTTCTCTGCCAACTCATTTTTCAGCAACTTTGAAAATGTTAATCAATGTTTCAGACAGAAAATTAATTCACTATTCTGTTTCTCCACATTTACCATATTTTACAATCTCACAATTCTGAAGTCATGAAGTCCCCTTTTTTACCATTAATTTTCGTATTGGAGCAGAGATGTTACCATAATGAAAGTAGAATGATTAGGGAAACTAACCTCAACAACCTCCCCGGATAATTTCAAATGATTTAGACCAGAGAATAATCCTTTCAATAAGGACCGAGCTTGTAATCCATTCTTTCTAACTACTTGGATATCTTTTGGAAAACAGTGAAAATAAACAGCCACAGAAAAGACTGATGATGTACAGAGATCAAAATATTCAAGAAAATAACCTTTATATTCGAACTTCGCAATCTTGGCTCTAGAAATCTTGATCCGGTATTTATCTGCTTCAGGAAGACTCAAGTACTGTATGACACAGAGTTTAGTCAAGGCTAGAGAATTGATTTCTACAAAATTTACTTTCAACCATTCGCAGTTCTGCAGTTCAAGAGTTTCCAGGACCGGAAAATCAAATATCAATCGGTCGGTACTGGGGACATGGTCACTTAGAATTTTAGTTTTATTAAGATACAAAATCTTAAGACTGGAAAAAAGATTATGGGCTGAAACTCTGAAAATACAAGGCAATTGCAGTTCCAAACTAGTCAATGACTTGCAATCGAAAAGGCAACGGGGTAAAACAACTCCTTCGTCATTATAAACTATATGCATATCCTCGACGTTTCTCATTAGTGCGGCAGATATCCATAATATTATGCGATGTGAATCGTACTTATGACGACAACAAAGATAAAATCTCTTTAAGGTCGAATGCCGAGAAAGAAAGAAGACCCTGTCAACAAAATTAACAAAGCTCGTCTTCCTAGTTTGCTTAAGCAAAAATCGTTCTCCATCACTTATGTGTATATTGTAAATGGAAGTCCATTTGTATTCCCACTCTTTGGACAGAACACAAGTTCGCACAGCGTCCTTAGTAGGCAAGAGGGACAGAATCCGACTAATAATACATTCAGGTAAATTAGTGATGATGTTTTCGCTGTCATCATACGTTATTCTTGGTTTCTTACCAGCATTGCTGTCAATCTGAATGTTTTCCCCCATAACTTTAAAAGTCCACCTGGAATACTAAAGAAAATTGAAGAACTTTAGTTACCAATGAAATCAGAGGGAAAATTCCAAAGGAATCTAATAAAATGGTACAAGGGAGGATGGCAGCACACTAAAATCTTGGAGAAATCCTCATTTCTAGCAAAAACGCTTATAAAATTTATAAATATATATATATATATATATATATATATATATATATATATATATATATATATATATATATTTTCTCAAATAGAGTTATACTCCAGCGCACGCCCATTTCTGCAAATTCTATTTCGGGAGCATCATTGTATACCATACATCTACTAAATTTTACCACAAAGAAAATGCGGAAAGCAAGAAAAGAGAAGTTAAAATTTAACAAATCGGTCTAAAACCAAAAATCACTGATAAAACCAAAAATCGAAACAAAATCTACGAGAATAAAAAACCCAAAACTCACAAATAAAAGTGATGGTTTTAACTTTTACCCGGTGAACTGATGTGATTTCAGAATGGTTACAGCCCTGATTGCTCTCTTAGTCAGATGAGTAATCTGTATGCGTCCGACCCTATCAGGAGAAATTTGTGTCTGCTCAAAGGCAAAACGAAACAAAACAAAACAAAGAAACTTGTCTGAATCTTTGTTGATGTAATGGGCTGGGCAAATGGCAATGTGTGTGCCGTTGCTACTGGTATATATATAGGTGTTCTTTTTTTAAGAAAATGTAAGGTTTCTTTTTCCAAAAACAATTGAAAAGTAAATAAAATTGTAAGCATAATGTCAAAGGGTTGTGCACTTTTTCGAACCTAGCATATGTCATATCAAGGTTTGGAGTTATGGTTATGGGGTTCATGTCAGATTATATGAACTCCACTGTCTCATGTGAATCGGGATAATCAGATCTGGCATTAGCTCGCTATATTTATATTAGGGTCGACTTTCCCATGCAGGGTTATCCAATTTTAATGGCAGGCCATGCAGTAAGGTAATTTTTATATTTTATATTAAAAAAAAATTTTGCAACGTCCGCCATATTCGATTTAATCCACGATAACTCGTGTTTAAAAAATACATGTAAAAATCAAAGAAAGTAAAAACAATGCTTGCATGTGCTAGATACTTACAAAAAATGAACACATGCAATCTTTTTCGACGAATGGTGGATAATATTAGGGTGGTAAAAACCTTGTTGAATTTATTAAGATAGATTCAAGAAATTGTATCGCCCGAAGCAAATCTAGCAATTATTATATTTTCTAAAACTTCGTATCTTTCCAAATTTTTCTAGGTTCATTAGATTGATTTTTGTTGAGATGTCAATTTGGATTCGTACAATCATGTCGACCCAAACTACCTTAAGAAAAAGACTGGTTGAACCTGTTTGAAGGCAGAATAAAGGGTTAGTCGTTTCGGTTATGGTTTAGGACGGGTTGGGTTGGCCCATCATTTATTTTTTTTACATTAATTATTAAACATATATTTATCTCCTTTGATTTAATTGTTATGTGGTTGTGCGAAATTCGTAATAGTTTATTATGTATGTATGTATAGTGATATTTATATTTATAAGTGTGATTAAGCTAAGTAGAGATATGTTTCAATATTTCCAAAATTGAAGTAGGGGTGTCAAAAAATCTAATTAAAGTAGTAGATTATTTGATAAACAAATAATATAATAAAAAATAGAAAAAAAAATATAACCTTTTAAAAAAATTGAGCAATTATCCTCCCTCATGTTTTTTTTAAAAAATAGATGTGTGTGTGTTGAGTATCTTTTGATAATTCTGCTTAATGTATCATTTTGTAGCTCAAATATATCATATATGCTCAATTTTTAGTGACATGAATTGTTAATTTCATCAAATATTTGAGATTTTTTTAGTAAGAATATTAAGATTAGATTTTAAGTGATTGTTAATTTTATTTTTTTAAAATGTTTAATTTTGGCAGGTTGACTATTCTAACACACATCATGTGGTGAGTTGAGTTAGCGCAAGGTTTTTCTAGCCCTTTAAATTAGTAGAACACCCCTTCCCGACCCATTTGATGGCGGGCTAACGTAGGTCAGGCCGTCCTGTTTTGACATCTTTAAATTTATATGTACTCAACTAATTAGTTAGATTCAAATAATTTTCTAAATTGTTGATTTAGTTTCATGACATTTATTTTAGATTTATTATATTACTTTAGAAAAATAATAGTTGAGAGATATTATCAATATGGATTATATCAAATGATTGAGTTGGAAAAAAAAACAAAGCGTTTGGCCTAAAAAACAATTAATTTTGGATGCCTTTTTATTAATTAATTGTATTCGAAAATGTTGAGATTGAGTGATGGATTTTGCTGGTTATTTGCAAAGAAAATGTCAAAATAGCTGCAAGGCAGTGGAGGAAAACTTCCACTCCCATGTGGAGCATGGAGCATGCTGGTCAAGGAACCAGCTCGAGGAATCGAGATTGAAAAGGGAGGAATAATGAAGAAATAACTATCTCCAACAATCATTATTTCATTTTCTTATACTAGAATCCTTTGTTTTCGACGTCTAATCGAGAAGATTTCCTTAGAAGTTGGATTTTTCTGCAGCTTAGAAGATTTCCTTAGAAGTTGGATTTTTCTGCAGCTTTTTAACTTTCTAGCATGTACCGGTGCCTCGCAACAAAATTGTGCAAACATATTTTCCACTACTTCCTTCAAACATGAATTTCTCGTTGATGGCGTGATTTGAATATGATAAATGAAGATTCTATACACAATCAACATGATATTTAAGATACATGGAATATTGATCGATAATAAGTGGTGAATGGGTCATCCACAGGATATCACCAGACAGCCACAGAATAAAATGCTATAAAAATTTGCAACTTTAACAGTGAAATGCTTCGTGTATCACTTTCCAACCTAAAACAGATTACTATCTTCTTCTGTCCTGAGTTGTTACCATTTAGGTCGTGGTTGAATTTGGAGATTGATTTTATTCTCGAGGCATGCTGGAATGTTCTATCATATACATTTTGTCATAACAGAGAACCGTCGAACCAACTTGTAGTTTGGACTTTATTAGCTCTAATTATATCTATTTATGCCAAATTTGACAGAAATACGTTATACTTCTGTAAGTTAAAAATAAAATTTTAGAAATGATATGATATATAATTCTTTTTTTTTTTGGAATAAAAATCATTCATATTTGAGAGTGGAGGGTAAAAGGAAATGAATCCAAAGAAAATTATATGAAATGAGAACATATAAAGTTAAAAATGAAGCCCAACTTTTCACATTTGCTGCAATATTTTGTCTTCCAAAAACAGATATTCATAGTTCTTTCAACCAAACTCAAGTTAGCATTATCTTTTTTTCCTTTTGACAAATATGCCATGTTCTTTATGTTTAAACACAGTCTTCAATTTTGCCCAAAAATTCTCAATTTCCTTTTCTTCAGATTCCTCCCTGACCTGCCCAAATATTTTCTTCCTTTGCCTTTCTTCAGAACTCTCCCTGCGCAACCCCACTATTTTCTTCAGCCGTAAAGCATTTGTCCAGAGAAACTGTGCCATACGATAATCTGGTAAGCTCTCACTGAATGACCTAAACCGGACTTCTTTAAGATGAGATACAATACAGGATGGCAAAGATTCCACCTCATCATAATCATAATCATCCCAGCACCACTGTAAAAAGAGATAACCATTAATACAATAATTTTTGACATACAAGGATCCAGACCAGTTGGGTACAAAATAAATTTTTTAAGTTAGTTTTGAGAAACACTTGTAAAATTTAATTAAGGGAACAAGAAATGATTGTCTGTGCTAGATACAATTTACCTAAAGAGGAAACAGACATTTTCTCAAAATGACGAATATTAGGAGGGTGGCAAAAAACTTACCATCTCTAAGACGATCGATTTAAGAAATGGCATAGGATGAAGCAACTCTAGAAGTGCTCCACTGTTGCATTTTGTAAAAACTTCTAGTCGTTTCAGCATATTAAATTTAGGAAGTAGAGGCCTTTGATTAGATTGGACGACAGCCTAATACAGATAAAAAAACGTTAATTAATGAAAATAAGGGTCCTCTTGTGAATTTCATCGAGCCATGAAAAGAGTGTTAGTCACCGAATAAACCAAAGAGCAAAGAGGAATGCTACAAAAATAAGAGTCAGACTCAAGCTATGTGAATTGTAAACAAAAACCGCCTCAATTGCTCCACATGACCCTGGCTTTTTACTTTTAAAGAATACTAATCACAAGACATTCACTTAACCATATGTATTAGTCTTGTTCATAACAAGTCTTCAGTAACATCAGAAATGTAATCAATGTTTCAGATGCAAAAATACTTCAATATTATATTTCTTTGCATTTATCATATTTTACAATCTCGATATTGTGAAGTTACCTTTTCATCAGTAATCTTTTGGATTGGGATCAAGATGTCTCCAATGCGTTAATCAGGAAGCACATAGATTAATTTTCCTTTATTCTTGGGTGAGAGTAACAATTAGGTGATGACTAACAACGTACCATCTCAAATAACGAAAGAAACGTGGTTAGAGAAACTAACCTCAACAACCTTCCCGGATATTTTCAAATGATTTAGACCACAGAATCCTTTAAATAAGAGCCCAGCCTGTAATCCTATCTTTCTAATTAAGTGAATATCATCATTGTAATAACTTCGAAAATCAATGGTTGCAGAAAAAACTGATGTCGCACTAAAATCAAAATCCTCAACAAATCGACCAACAAATTCACACTTCACAAGCTTGGCTTTAGAAAACTTGATCTGGCATTTATCTACTTCAAGAAGATATGAGTAACATATCACCTTGAACATACTCAAGGCTGGGGCATTGATTTCCACAAGATTCACTTTTAACCATTCGCAGTTTTGTAGTTCAAGCGTTTCCAGCACTGGAAAATCAAACACCAATTTTCTGGTACCGGGAACACACTCACCTAGAAATTTAGTTCTGTCAAGATACAAACTTTTAAGACTGGAAAACAAATTCTGGTATGAAACTCTGAAAAAACAAGGCCATTTTAGTTTCATTGTAGTCAATGACGTGCAACTAAAAAGGCGAGCGGGTAAAACAACATCGTCATCATGATAAACTATTTCCAAATCCGCAACGTTTCTCATTAATGCAGCAGATATCCATGATATCATTCGATGTGCTTTGTACTCAAGATGACACCGAAGACTAAATCTTTTTAAGGTTGAATTCCGAGAAAGAAAGAAGATCCTGTCCACAAAATTAATAAAGCTCGTCTTCCTAGTTTTCTTAAGCACGAACCGCATATCATCATCGATGTCTATATTGTAAATTCCAGTCCACTTGTGTTCCCAATCCTTGGACAAAACACAAGTTCGTAGAGCATCTTTGGTGGGCAGGCGGGACAGAATTCGACTAGTAATACATTCAGGCAAATAACTGATGATATCCTCGCCATTGTTTTCATCATAAGTGATTCTTCGTTTCTTACTTTGATTGCTGTCAATCAGAAATTGTGTACCCATAATTTCAACATTCAACCTGAAATACTAACGAAAACGTGTAAAGAGGAGGGAAAAATGGCTAATCCTATCATGCATCCCAAGAATCTAGTAAAATGGCACAAGAGATGGCGGCGGCATCTTGGACAAATTCGCATTTCAACAAAAAATGCTTGTAAAATCTATATTTTTTTCCTTCAAATAGAGGTACTTCGACATCAGATAGTAATATATTTTGAAACGTCAGGAAGCAAAAAAAAAAAATTGTAAAATTAAACTATCGAGTCCAAACACAAGAACGTGAAAACAAAAATCTACGGAGGAAAACCCTAAAATGGCATATAAACGTGATTGTTTTAGCTTTTACCTGATGAACTAGAAGTGCCCTCTGCAATGCGCATCAAAGGTTTGCTGCTGGAAGTTGTGGCTTTTGGCTTCCAATTGGATTTTTGTTTTCCGAATAGAATTAATGGACCTCATAATCGAATTTGCTGAAGTTTTGCGATTATTAAAAATAATTATTAATGATTTTTTTTATTAAAAAAAAATTAGTTTTATATATTTCTTAAACTCGTATTTTACGTTAGTTGAAGTGAGATGATGGTTTTAATTCTACAAAAATGAATGTAATAACAAGTTAATATTAGTGGTGTGCTGTCGTTAACCACCAAATTAATTCCTACTCTTTTAATTAAAAACGAGTGTAATTGTGAGTAGGGTCGAATCCACAGGGAACGGTAGATTTATTTCTTTTGATAATAAAAATAAAAAGAGGTTGGATTTGTTTATGAATTAAATAAACTAATTAACTAAATTTATCAACGAAAAGAAAACAATAAATTTAAATGACAATTAATCAACTAGATTAAAGTAAAAAATTTAATATGAGAAAGATCTGATTTAAGGGAATTCTACTATTTAATTATCTCACTGTTCATCGGCAAACAAATAATTTATTCAAATTGTTCCAAGCAATTAACCTTAGAATTCTAGTGATAGCCGCTAAAATCCTTGTGTTTTCCTAATTTAATTGACCAAACCCAGCATCCAGTCAAAACTTATCAACTGGGCACGATAGCGTTCCATATTAATTAAAAATAGCATTTTCGTTTCGTGAAAACAGTTAATTCTAAAATCTAACAACCGAGATAGCTGCAATGGGAAGATTTAGTTCCGTCGATTTATTTAGATTAAATATATTATGATAGCACAATACAACTAATCTATGCTACTCATGTACCAATCATTTATGACAATTACGGATCAATAAATTTATGGTTAGCAGTAGAAAATCATACATCGAATTAAATTATCAGATTAAACGATATACAATATTCATATTATTAAATCATAAATCAACAAATACTTGGAATAAAAAGAATATTAACTCTAAGAACAAATGCCTCACAGTGATAAATTAAACAGTAAAAAATATCCCTTAAATCAGAAATAAAACTTAGTCTTGCCGCCCTTTTTCTCTTCTCTTGTGCGTGAGTTGTGGAGGAAGAAATTGGAGAGAATTCTCTTTGTTGCCGCCTCCTCTTCTCGTGAGATTGGTGGATAGATAATTGATGCCGCCTCTTTCTTGATCTTGCGTGAGTACTGTGCTCCAGAGAAAGAAAAAATGGGCCCCCAAGACATTAAAAAAATAATAACCTAACACTAAAATCTAATCCCTAAAAGTTAAAGATATTAGGAAATATCCACTAAAAATATAGAGTTTTTTCCAAAAAACTCTATCTTTTATTTCTTCTTTGATATGAAAATTTCTCATCTCACTAGACAGCCAAGGAATCGTCCCTAGGCGTGATCACGCCTTGTCCAAAAAATGTTCTGAATTTTTTTTTCTGCTCCACTTCTTCCACTAAGATCATATCGGCAACTTTAATTGTGATGTAAAATCACTCTTTTTAGCCCAGATTTATCGCGAGAGGAGAAAACTTCCTCCTACAATAATATCACACGAAAATGTGTCAATTAAGCACGTTGGAAGTGATAACAACGAGAGATATGACAACAAAAAATGCAACTATTATGAACCTATCAAATCTCCCACACCTAAACCATGCTTGTCCTCAAGCATAAAAGAGTTCAATTCATTATCTCAACTCATT
The DNA here is from genome assembly GCF_022965805.1 of Primulina eburnea. NCBI lineage: Eukaryota > Viridiplantae > Streptophyta > Magnoliopsida > Lamiales > Gesneriaceae > Primulina > Primulina eburnea. The sequence goes on from NC_133113.1 coordinate 3,883,848, forward strand.
ATCATCTTTCTGCTTCATTCACTTGTCCGCAAAATATTTTTTTTTCATGCACTAAAGCAATTTAGTTTTTGAGCATCTAACTACCAACATCATGAGCAATTACTTCCATCTGAATGTGTAGAAATAAAAAATGCATTGAGTCCAAACACTCCTCACAGGATTCGCTCATTTCACTCGTAAGTGTCTAGGTATGTATCAAGGAGCTCTCATGTCAAAACACTGAAAATTTTACCATGAGCTTGCAAATATATCACATCCTCTACCAAATGAATGGATTAAAATGCACAAACAAGGGCTGTAAATGGGTTGTACCGTGGCTAGAGGTCAGGTAGGAAAAAAAGCACAATGGGTATACGGAATTGAAGAAATCATACGTACTTTTCACAAAGACAATTGCATCCAAATCATAACATCTTCAATCTCATTATAAAATCCAAGAGCATTTATCATTATTATTTTTTTTCTTCTCCTTTGCTCTTTGTTTTATTTTTTTTTCTTTTTTCTTTTTTTCATTCCGCCTTTTCATTTTTTCTTTCTTTTACCTTTATTTTTTTTTCCTTTTGACAACGACTCCGAGCATTAATCACTCGATCACAACAATTTGCACTTTCTTGGCTCAAAGCGATGCTAAATGCGAAAAATTTGTATAATTCTCCAATTCAGGGTTCAAATAGAAGGATAACCAACAAAAAGGGATTTATCATGGCTTGTAATGCGGCTATTTTCCAACAAATAGGCTCATGCTCGAACTTGGCTCACTAGGGGTAATTGAATCAAGGTAGGCTCAAAAGAACGGCACTGATGATGCGAAAGAAAACGGTTTGAACCTAATGCCCTTTACTTTGTTTATGCACTAATCCATCACAAGGTATCAACAAAGACATGTATAACAATGCAAGTTCTAGAAAAATCAACAATGTATGACTAACACACAATCAAGAAAAAAAACGGAGCATGATATGATGATTGCTCATAGGCCCAAAGCTCACAAAAAAATGGTATGTGTGGTAGACCCCATACACTTATCATTTCAACACATCATCCAGAGCAACTACGCATAAATGTAGCAGTAAGAATGCAAAATTAGTTGCACACAAAGAAAAATCGTTTTTTTCCCCATAGACTTGCATCAGAGGCATTCAATCAAATGAGAGAGATAACGAATAAACACTAAATCCTTTATGGATCAAACAAGTTCACTCTACCATATTTTTTATTTTCTCTTTTTTTTTTAATTAAACATGCCCAAAAAAAATGAGAAAAATAGAAAGTGAAAATAGAAATAAAACTATATACCCTCCCACACCTATATGTGGCAATGTCCTCAATGACAAAAAAATTAGATGCACAACATAGACAGTAAAAGCAAGCAAGGGCAGTTAGAGAACTCCCCTGAAAATTGTTGGCAACGTAAAGCAAGGCGTCCTATTGCTATGGTGGAGGGAATGGTGGGTCGAATCCCATGTGTTTGCAAAATGCAAGCTGGTTTTGTTCCATACAGTGCAAACGATGGGTGATCTCATCAAGCTCCACGTCAAATCGTCGGCGGGGAGGTGCGGACGAAATGGGTGGAGGCTCACGTGAATCCAAAGGCTCCGGCGAGTCATCTGATTCATAGTGGGTGTGGCTGGAACGTGCCTCTGCAGTACCTGGTGGACAAAAAGTGAAAGCTCCATGGAATTGTGCTATTAGTCCCATATTTTCTAAACAACGCAGATCCAAAGGCTCCATAGAACAATCTACATGAAGGTTATTATTATTGAGATCAATCAAATTCAAATTAACAGCAAGGGCAGTGATCAAAGACCCAAGAATCAGATGACGTTTGTGCGCAACCACACTAACAAATTGTGAAACTAACCAGTAGCCGAGGTTCACTTTAATTCGGTTTTGCATACAACACAGGAAAAAAAACTCAGCTTTCGTCAACACACCCGCAGAAAACTTACGACCCGAAAAAGTAAAAGCCAAGAATCTATGAATATATTTCCATGCCGGATTATGTAGATGATAATCTTTGGATTTACTTGGGTCGTAGTCGTTTTGTGTGGAACAAGCCCGATAGAAAACAATGGGATTAAATTGATCGTGAAAATCACATGCACTAGTCAAATATTCATCAGTGTGTGCAAAGTCTTCGGTGATAAAACCGAAAGCAAGATTAAGTTCAGTAATCGAAAAGTGAAAAGTGCGACCCATCAATCGAAAGAGGACTATCCCTGGGCTGGAAAGCGTGAAATTGTCAGGTTTTGTGAATTCGAACGTTGCATAAAACTCACGCACAAGTTCAATATAGGCAGGGCAAGTGATTGCAAAGTAAGGCGCCCACCCAATATTGTTGATTAACTCAAACACCTCATTTCGAATATTTAAAACTTCCAAGGTCGGGTGATGAATATACTTGCAGGGGATGACTTGTTTTTGACGTAGAGCCTTATACCTATCATTTTTAGTTTTTCTAGTAAAGGTTAAATGTCCGTGTAAATCCGAATCGGCAGGTGGTAGGACGTTCATCCCCTTTCCCATTCTAGCCCTCTTTCGCCCTGACGAAGAACTCGGGGTGCCTACTTTCTTATTCGATGCTTGAGAATCCGGTTGCATTCTATCAACAATTTATAGACTCCACACAATTATACCACAACCAACGACAAACACGTGAACAATCACAAATTAAACCAGTATAATAGGTGCACACAATGATACCCAATTGACAACGAAACGAATAAGTTAACAAATCACCATCTAAACACATATAATCGAAATAAGAGAGGTGTCGGAGAGATATGACCTAAATTGCGTGGTGGCTGTGCGAAACTGAGATGGAGGTCGGCGACAGTGCGCGTGCGGTGGACGAGCGGCAGTGGCGCGCCGTGCGCGAGCGGCTGTGGGCAAGCGGTGCTGCAGACTGGTTGGGGCGAGAGATTGAGGTGCGAAGGACGCTGGAGAAAGAGGCGCTGATGTCGCTGGAATTGCAGAGTGGTGGTGAGCGGCGGTGTTGCCGGTCGAACGGCGGTGGAGATCGAAGGAGGTGAGGAGACGACCAAAGAAGCACCTGTAAGAAGTTTGGGAAAGATATACGAGAATAGGGAAAGGAGAGGGGAAACACGATTGCAACCTGATTTAATGAATTTACCAAATCAAACCCCCTTTTGTATTGTGTGATATTAGAAGAGGTGTTTGGGTAGGGCGTGCTCACGCCTTAGCCGAATACCTCCTCTGTGTTTTGCACCAAAAAAAATTTTCTCTTTTTTTTTTGTTTTTTTATTTTTATATTATTTTTTTAATAAAAAAATTGATAATAATAAAAAAGGGCAGAGGATGTGTTCAAACAGGGCGTGATCACGCCTTGTCGAAATACATCTTCTGTATTTTGCACCTTAAAAAATGATAATAATAATAAAAAGGGCAGAAGATGTGTTCAAACAGGGCGTGATCACGCCTTGTCGAAAGACATCTTCTATATATATATATATATATTTTTGTGGTTTTTTTATAAGGCGTGATCACGCCCTATAAAAAGACCTCTTCTGCACAAAAATAAACCAAACTTATAAATATGAAAAGAAACAAAAAAAAATTGGGTTGCCTCCCAAAAGCGCAATTTTTTTACGTTGTTATGCTCGACATTTTTCGTCCCTTTAAATTCCCGAATAGTGTGGTTTTTCCAACTCAAGTTCGAGTATGTTTGCCACACTTTCATCCTCGTGAAACACTTTCAATCTATGTCCATTCACCTTGAAAATTTTATCAGTATCCAAACTCTTGATTTCCACTGCACCAAAAGGGAATACATGAGTAACAACACACGGTCCAAGCCATTGGGAACGAAGCTTACCTGGCATGAGCTTTAGCCGAGAATTGTACAGCAGCACTCGTTGGCCGACAAAAAAGTGTTTTCGCAGAATCGAATTGTCGTGAAACAACTTCGTTTTCTCTTTGTAAATTCGTGAATTCTCATATGCTTCCAATCTTATCTCCTCCAACTCTTGTAGTTGCAACTTTCTCAACTCGCCCGCTTCTTCCAAATTCATATTACATTGTTTGAATGCCCAATAGGCTTTATGTTCAATTTCCACAGGCAAGTGACACGTTTTTCCAAGACTAACCTGTAAGGAGACATCCCTATGGGAGTTTTGTATGCCGTCCGATAGGCCCAGAGTGCATCATCTAGACGAAGGCTCCAATCTTTTCTTCCCGGATTGACGGTCTTTGCTAGGATAGACATGATCTCCCGATTGGAAACTTCGGCCTGGCCGTTCGTTTGTGGATGATAGGCAGTGGCCACTCTATGATGTACCCCATATTTTTTCAACAAAGCTTCAATTGTGCGATTGCAAAAATGGGTTCCTTGATCACTGATTAGCGCCCTTGGAAAACCAAACCTACTGAAAATGTTAGATTTGATAAAATCTGCAACAACCTTGGAATCATTAGTCCTAGTGGGTTTTGCTTCCACCCACTTCGAAACATAATCTACTGCCAACAATATGTAAAGATAACATCTTGATGAAGGGAATGGTCCCATGAAATCCATGCCCCAATTATAAAAAATATCACATACAAGAATTGGGTTTTGGGGCATTTCATTTCTATGGGACAAAGATCCCGTTCTTTGACATTATTCACATCTTTTACAAAACAAATAAGCATCCTTAAAAAGTGTCTCCCAATATAAACCACAATCCAAAATTTTCCTAGCAGTCCGTTTCGGTCCAAAATGGCCACCACATGCATAATTATGACAGAAAGTCAAGATCGGCTTATGTTCAATTTCAGGTACACAACTCCTAATAACTTGATCAGCACAAAATTTCCATAAAATGAGGTTCATCCCACACATTATACTTTGTCTCACAACGAATTTTCATTTTACGAGATTTACTAAGATCATTAGGTAAAATTCCGGTAACCAAGTAATTAACTATGTCTGCATACCATGGATTCATACATTTCACTTGAAATAGCTGCTCATCAGGAAAAAATTCGGAAACAGGCAAAACATTATCTTCGTTCACCAACCTACTCAGATGATCAGCTACTGGATTCTCAATTCCTTTCCGATCTTTGATCTCGATGTCGAATTCTTGGAGTAAGAGTATCCACCTTATCAACCTCGGTTTTGACTCTTTTGTTGTCAACAGATATTTCAATGCTGCATGATCAGAAAACACAATTACTTTAGAGCCTAGCAAATATGACGTGACTCTTCTTATCAACTTTCTGTCCTAGAACAGTCCCCACAGCGTAATTGCTCGCATCACACATGATTTCAAAGGGCAAATTCCAGTCAGGTGGTTGGATGATAGGCGCTATGGTCAAAATGTTTTTTAGCTTGTTAAAAGCCTCCTTGCAATCTTCTCCAAACTCGAAAGGTACATCTTTTTGGAGCAACTTGGACATCGGTAGAGCAATCTTTGAGAAATCCTTAATAAACCTGCGGTAAAAACCTGCATGTCCAAGAAACCTCGAATTCCCTTAACGTTAGTGGGGTAGGGTAAATTTGTGATTAAATCAACCTTTGCTTTATCAACCTCAATACCCCTAGAGGAAACCACATGTCCTAACACAATGCATTCGGTTACCATAAAATGACACTTTTCATAATTCAAAACCAGATTGGTTTCCATGCACCTTTTCAAAATCTTGGACAAGTGACTCAAACAATTGTCAAATGAATCCCCATAGACAGTGAAATCATCCATAAATACCTCAATACAGTTTTCAATATACTCTGAAAAAATACTAAGCATGCACCTTTGAAACGTACCTGGAGCATTACAAAGTCCAAAAGGCACACGTCTGTAGGCAAATGTTCCAAAGGGGCATGTAAAAGTTGTCTTCTCCTGATCCTCCTGAGCAATGACTATTTGGTAATAACCTGAAAATCCATCAAGAAAACAAAAATAAGTTTTCCAGCTATTCTTTCCAATGTTTGATCAATAAAGGGTAAAGGAAAATGATCTTTTCTAGTAGCTAAATTAAGCTTTCGAAAGTCAATAACCATACGCCAACCATTTTGCACTCTTGTCGGTACCAACTCATCATTTTGATTTCTTACCAAAGTGATACCTGTTTTCTTTGGTACGACATGGATCGGACTCACCCATTTACTATCCGAAATAGGATAGATTATGCCTTCATCTAAAAGCTTGAGAATCTCTTTCATTACCACTTCTTTCATTACCGGATTCAGTTTTCTTTGTAATTCTCTTACCGATTTGGCATCATCCTCTAAACGAATTCTATGCATGCAGATGGAAGGGTTTATGCCTTTGATGTCCGCCAATGTCTAGCCAATTGCGGTCTTATGTTCTCTGAGAATTGTGGTTAATCTCTCTTCTTTCTCTTCAGTTAACCTCTTCGAGATGATCACAGGCAAAGTTTCATTGTCTCCCAAATAGATATACTTCAAATGATCTGGCAAATCTTTCAATTCCAATTTGGGTGCCTGCAAAACAGAGGGTAGCAATTTATTGTGAGGGATGAATATGTCAGTTTCTAAATTTGGAACCACAGTTTGTGATTCCTCATCAGTTTCCGAAATTTCCCCTCATAAAGATGAGGGGATAATTTCGATAGAGGTAACTATGCATCGAGGTCTCATGAGTTCTTTACTTTACTTAACTGTTGGTAGAACTGATATTATGTGTGCAGTTTGCATTGTGCAAGATTTCAATTTGGTCGAGCCGTGCTGAAATCTTGAATATTTGAGTTTGACTCGTTTATAAATTTTATTTAACGAATTTATTCATGGCTCACGATCTTATTCGAAAGTTTATTGAGCCTAGACGGACTTAATAAATATAAATTATAAATTTAAATATTCCTTAAATTCATTAAAAACAAAGTTATATATTTAGAGAAAAATAAAATATTTTTATTAAAATTTATAATTTTATTCTAAGAAATAAATTAATATATTTGTTTATATTTTTATAAGCAAAGTGTAAAATCTAAAAATCAAGTATCAAAAATATAATTTTTTAAGTGATGACTCGTGAGCCTACAAACGTACTTGTTCACGAGTTAACGAAACGAATATTGTAAAGCTTGAGTTTGATTTATTGATATTAAATCAAGTTTCGGATATCTCACAAGTGGCTTGGTTTATTTACATCCCTACTAAAAAATCTCATTATCTTGCTTCTAAACATATTTTAAAATATCTAAAAAAAATCAGAATGTCAAATTATGGCATCCAAAAGATTCCAAATTTAATTTAATTGGATATTCATATACTGATTATATAGAGTGGATATTAGACATGAAAAATACAAGCGGTTCATGCCCATTTTTAGGTGATCGGCTAATATCTTGGTTCAGGAAGAAACAAACCTGCATTGCTACATCAACAACAAAAACTGAAAATTCGGTTGTCGAAATTTGTTGTTCAAAACTTATTTGGATTCAGAAGCACTTACAGGACTATGGAATCCAAGATTCTGAAACGTCATCTTCTCCGATAAAAAATTTCTATTACGATCACATTCAATCTAATATTGCATTCAAGAACCAAGCATATTGACATTAGATATCACTTTATCATATATCATATTACGAAGAAATATATCAAATTGGAATATGTATACTTAACAGCAAGTTGTTGATATCTTCACCAAACTACTATTCGAAGCAAAGTTTCCCTATTTCACAAATATTTTGGGATTAATTAATTTATCTTGATTGTTTTTTGGAATGTATGTATGTTTTTAGGGGGAATCACGTTTGTGTGTTTAACATAGTTTTGCATTATAATGCTTTACTTATTACACTGATAAAACATAGTGGTCAACTGAAATGAGATATCTTCTGAACTTCATCATTTCTCCATCTAGTAGCCCTTATTACATAGTGTAATTAGATTGAGAGTAGATCTCATGTGAGACCGTATCACGGATCTTAATCTGTGAGACGGGTCAACCCTACCCATATCACAATAAAAAGTAATACTCTTAGCATAAAAGTAATACTTTTTCATGGATGACCCAAATAAGAGATCCGTCTCACAAATACGACCCGTGAGACCGTCTCACACAAGTTTTTGCCTTAGATTGATTTATTTTCATTAAATCAACATTTTGAACAGCCGATGATTATTCTTTTAAAACTTTTAAATTTTTAAATGTTCAAATTTTTGAATTCCAAAACCATTAATTTATTCTGTTAAGTTAATCTATATCTATATACCTATAAAAGTGTGGATAAATGGTATTGTTTTCCAATTGTGCAATGACAAAATTAACCTTCTATATATACTTCAAAACTAGAATGTAACTCCTATATTAATTTTATCAAATAACTCATCTTTATACTACATTTAAATGTTTTATCCTTTTAATTTTCTCTCTACATTTTTTTCCATTGATTTTATTGTAATTTTGTAATTATATTTTTAGTGTAATTTTTAATTAAGTAATAAATTATAGTATCACAAAAAGATATATAAAAGTTTATTTCTTTTGTTATATTTCAAATTTTAATGGTAAAAATCATACCAATAGTTTAAAATCTATATTTAATAATTATTATATGAGTTTATTTGATATTGACTATGTAATCTTATTTGAATGTGTATTTCTTCACATATGCTAAATTTATTTATTATTTTAAAACTTATTTAACAAGAAAATTAATAGTCATCAATGTTAGTCTATGAAAGATCGATATATAGAATTTATTAGCCATGATATAGAATTGTAAAAATAAAACGTAAAAAAATTATTTAGAAGGCTAACTTAAATATTATTAGTTATATTTTACTATCAAAATTACTATTTCATTTGTTTTAATATTGTTTTTATGAGTTAGTCACATTGATTTTAAATTGATAATTATTTATCTTTAGTGTGCTTCACTTTTCTAGATTATGATTTATACATTGATAAAATCCATAATTTGGTTAATTTTTAGGTTATTATGCTTTATACGTGGTGTTTAAATATATAATTTTTTTAAAAAAATTGTTTCAATTCATTTTGTTCTATATATTATGTTCATTACAATTTATTATATAACATAAAATCAACAGCTTGAATTTTAATTTAGGAAACAATTTTGAAAGTAAGTTATATAAGTTATTATAAATCATTTAATATGATAAAAAATTAAGCCAGATAAATAACAAAATGATTCAAATTATTTTTAGAAAATCAAATTTTTTATTTATATAAAATAATTGATATTATACCGTGCAAATTAAGAGTTTTATCAACAAGGAAACCTACACAATATGGAAAGCAAGAGTTTTACTAGAAAAAAACTCTTTTTTAAAAAAAGATACTATATCACAAAAATCTTAACATAATTATCATATTAATTATCACATTATCTAGAAAGACAAAACCATAATTAAATATTCAGAATCATATCAACAAAGGAAAAATTGATAAATAACTTTAATACGTAAATTTGAAGTAGAAGACATTAACTCATACCCTATCGTAGTTTTGAAATCGATGGGGAATCTTTCACGTGATGTAGTGACCCGTTCCAGAATCACCTACTAATTGAAAACTAAGCATGCAATTAACTTAATAATTACTAATCAGAGATAATAGCGGAAACAACTAACAAATGATAGTTATACAACCCAAACGAACTCTAGAACAACTCAAAATAAGGTAAAGAATATCTGGTACAACCATATCGAATCAAATGATACCGAAACTAAACCAACCGGCTACTCAACGTCCTCCTCCTGCTCCTCCGGAACCATCCAACCTGAGACCTGCCCCGTGGGAATGGGGTGTCCAAGATAAACAAAACCGAGGACGTGAGCGATAAGAACGCCCAGTACAAAAGTATGAGTATACAGACCTATATGAAATGCACATGCTATGATCATGATACCAGGGTAGTCAAGAAACAGGAGTCACAAAAGGATCTCAACAATGCTCAGTCTAGAGGCGCCAAGTGGATAGTGCCGCGCGGTCCAACCTCTGGGTCACTGCATCCACTACAAGACAGACGTGGACCTAAAATGTCCCGGACCACCGAAGCCCTCCCGACCCGTCGGCCACTGTGTACTCTCGGTGTCCATGCGTCCACAAGACAGGGCTGAGCGGCCCCAAGATATAGCTTATCTCGAAAGAGATACAGCTCAACAGTAAAGGCTATCTCGAAGAAGATACGGCTCAACATGAAATGCAACGTGCAGTAATAAACGTGACATAATAGCATGCATCATATGACATATATCAATGCACCACATACTCATGCAACACATATATGAATGTATACTCAACCAGGATATCTCGGATAGTACTTTCGTACCTCTATCACTGCAATCCTAATCCACTGGAACAACCAGACAACAGGTCTAATCCAAGCCTATTCATCAAAAGCATACCCAATGAACAATACTACCATGCTCGGCTAGCAAAACCAGTACTCCCTAGTACTACCAAAGGTTTAGGGTTTACCTTCGTCCGTCGACAGCCCTTTGATGTCGATTGCCTCGAAACTCAGGCGTCGCTATGGTACCACTCCTGGCAGCTCCCGGCTATCGCTCGACCAACAATTAATTCCTAGAAACCTTCCAAACTCTCCAAAATGAGAGAAAACTCAAGAAATTGGCAAGTAAAAATGAGGAAATCCGAGCACTATTTATAGGCCATGTTCGGATCGTCCGAACCCTCTTCGGAACGTCCGAACTCCCACGTGTCGATCAACTCTTGACACCTAATGATCGGATCCACCGAACTCACTTCGGACCTTCCGAACTCTTCGGTGCTTCCGAACCATCTTCGGACCTTCCGATCATGATTAATCACCATTAATCCGTTAATTACCCAATTCGGCATTCGGGCTACTACATTCTCCCCCCCTTAAAAGATTTCGTCCTCGAAATCAGGCTTAGAGAATGAACAAAACGAAATAACAACATCGTTATTATATCTCAATTGTTGTTGAATACAACTGATATCTCGATTACAATTGAAAAACACAAACATATACAAAGCACAACTCAAAAGAGCTCTGGATGTTCTGAACGCATACGACTCTCTAACTCCCAAGTGGCTTCTTCAGTGCCTCTGCGCTGCCACTGTACTAAGACAAGAGGAATGATCTTATTCCGCAACACCTTGTCTTTGCGATCGAGAATCTGAACTGGTCGCTCCACGTAAGACAAATCTGATTCAAGTTGAACTTCAGAGGGATGCAAGATGTGAGACTCATCTGCTACGTATCGTCTCAACAAAGATACGTGGAACACATCATGAATACCGGACAAATACGGAGGTAATGCTAACCTGTAAGCTAAATCTCCCACACATTCTAGAATCTCAAAAGGACCAATGAATCTCGGAGATAGCTTACCCTTGAGACCAAATCTCAAAATCCTGCGAAAAGGCGAAACTCGGAGAAACACTTTCTCACCTGGCTGAAAATAAAGAGGTCGCCGCTTGGTGTTCGCATAACTAGCCTGTCGATCCTGGGCAATCTTAATCCTCTTCTTGATTACTGCAACTTTATCAATAGCCTGCTGGACTAACTCCGGTCCCTCAACATGTCGTTCACCAACTTCGTCCCAGAATAAAGGAGTACGACAACGTCGCCCATACAACGCCTCAAATGGTGCCATACCAATACTACGATGGTAGCTGTTGTTGTACGCGAACTCAATCAAAGGCAAATGATCCTGCCAAGCGGGTCCGAAATCCATAACACAGGCTCGCAACATATCCTCAAGCGTACGGATAGTCCTCTCTGACTGACCGTCAGTCTCCGGATGATAAGCAGTACTCAGACTCAGTGTAGTACCCAAAACTGACTGGAAACTACCCCAAAACCGTGAGGTAAAACGAGGATCTCTGTCACTGACAATACTGACAGGCACTCCATGCAAACGTACAATCTCCTGAATGTACAATCGAGCCATACGATCGAAAGTGAAATCCCGGTTATAAGACAGAAAATGAGCAGACTTGGTGAGTCGATCCACCACTACCCAATTAGCGTCACTATTCCTCGACGATAATGGCAAGTGAGTAATGAAATCCATCGCGATATGCTCCCACTTCCATTCAGGAATAGGTAGATTCAACAATAATCCTCCAGGTCGACGGTGCTCTGCCTTAACCTGTTGACAAACAAGACACTTGGAAACAAACTGATAAACACTGCGCTTCATCCCTTTCCACCAAAATCGTGTCCTCAAGTCTTTATACATCTTATTACTTCCTGGATGAATACTCAACTTACTTCGATGAGCATGAGATAAGATCTCCTCCCTCAAATTATCATCTTCTGGTACTACAACTCGATTAGACAAACACAGAAGACCATTAGACTGATAATGGAAACCGCTATCTCCACCCGCTAACCGAGCTAATCTCTGAGTCTTGAGATCAGACATCTGAGCATCTCGAATCCGAGCGAACAAGGCTGGCTCAGATAAAATGGTAGCAACACGAATGCTCTCCATACCTTTCCGATGTTTGAAATTAAATCCCAACGAACAACAATCCTGAATAGTACTAATCATAGCACTGGTCTGAAGTGCAGAAACTCTCACTTTGCGACTAAGAGCATCAGCTGTGAGATTTGCAGATCCTGGATGGTACTTGATCTCGCAGTCATAATCTTTCAGCAAATCCATCCAACGACGTTGCCTCATGTTCAACTCAGCCTGAGTGAACAGATATTTCAGACTCTTATGATCAGTAAAGATTTCAAACTTAACCCCGTACAAGTAATGACGCCAAATCTTCAGCGCGAACACAATAGCTGCCAACTCTAGATCATGAGTAGGATACTTCTCCTCGTGAGATTTCAGCTGTCTGGAAGCATAAGCAATCACATGACCGTTTTGCGTCAACACACACCCTAAGCCTTGAGAAGAGGCATCGGTGTAAACACTGAAACCATCAGATCCTGACGGTAACGCCAAAACAGGTGCAGAAGTCAGAAGTCGACGAAGCTCTCTGAAACTATCTTCGCACTCAGATGACCACTCAAATGGAACATCCTTCCGAGTAAGTTGCGTCAAAGGTCTAGCTACCTGGGAGAAATTCACGATGAAGCGACGATAATACCCTGCTAGACCTAGAAAACTACGGATCTCAGCCACCGTCGTAGGTCGTGACCAATTTAGCACTGCCTCAATCTTGCTGGGATCCACAGAAATTCCTTCCTTGGAAATCACATGACCAAGGAATACTACACGATCAATCCAGAACTCGCACTTACTCAGCTTAGCATACAATTGCTTCTCGCGAAGAATCTGCAACACAATCCTCAAGTGCTGGACATGCTCTTCCACACTATGAGAATAGATCAAGATATCGTCAATGAAAACCACCACAAACTGATCCAGAAAATCTCGGAAGACTCGGTTCATCAGATTCATGAACACCGCTGGCGCATTCGTCAATCCGAATGGCATAACTAGAAACTCGTAATGCCCATAACGAGTACGAAATGCAGTCTTGGAAATATCATCATCTCTGACTCTCATCTGATGATAACCTGATCGCAAGTCGATCTTGGAGTAAACAGAAGTACCCTGAAGCTGATCGAACAAGTCATCAATACGGGGTAATGGGTACTTGTTTTTGATCGTCACCCGATTCAGCTGGCGATAATCAATGCACAACCGCATCGATCCATCCTTCTTCTTGACAAACAAGACTGGAGCTCCCCAAGGCGAAACACTCGGGCGAATATAACCCTTATCAAGAAGATCCTGCAATTGCTGCTTCAGCTCTCTCATCTCTGACGGAGCCAGACGATAGGGGGCACGAGAAATCGGTGCAGTCCCTGGCATTAACTCAATGCCAAACTCTACCTCTCTAACCGGAGGAAAACCAGGAATCTCTTCTGGAAATACATCAGGAAATTCACAAACCACTGGAATATCCTCTATACCAACACTACCTGTGGACGTATCAATTGCATAGATGAGGTAGCCTTCCCCGCCCGCCTCTAAAGCACGACAGGCTTTCAGAGCAGATACTACTGGCATCGGAGGTCGCGCTCCCTCACCATAGAAAAACCAACTAGAGCTCTCAGTCGTACGAAACTGAACAAGCTTCTGGTAACAATCCACAGTAGCTCGGTAGGTAGTCAAAATGTCTATACCCAAAATACAATCAAAATCTTCCATCTCCAAAATCATAAGATTCGCAGTCAACTCGTTACCCTCAAAATCTAAAGGACAACCCATCACTAGACGCTTGGCTAAAACCGAATGACCCATCGGGGTAGAAACAGAAAGAATGACGTCTAGAGAAACATACGGTAACTTATGACGTTTAACGAATCGTGCAGAAATGAATGAATGAGATGCTCCGGTATCTATAAGAACAAAAGCAGGAATACCGCATAAACAAAAAGTACCTGCTATGACTCTCTCGGTCTCGTCTGCAGCCTGATCCTGGTTCAACGCAAAAACTTGACCTTGGGCACGAGGTCGAAGATTCGAACTACCCACTACCTGACCCTGCCTCCTCTGCTGAACAGTCGTCTGAGATCCAGAACCAGATCCTGCTCCACCTCGCAACTGAGGACAATTCTTCTTAATATGCCCCATCTCTCCGCACTGATAACAAGCTCCTGCGGCTACTCGGCATTGCTCCGATGGATGGTTCTTCCCACAATGCGCACAAGACTCCTTCTTCTTACCAAAGCGGAAAACACCGCTAGATCGAGATCTAGATCCAGAAGAAGACGAACCAGATTTCTTGAACGACTGAGATCGAGGCCTCAAAGTACTCGGAGGTCTAGAAGAAAGAATAGCCCTACCACGCTGGAGACTGATCTCTGCCTGGCGACACCGGTTCACTAACCCATCATAAGAAGTAGGATTATCACAGACAGTGACTCGATCAAAGATCTCCTGATTAAGGCCCTGGAGGAAATGATCATACTTGGCCTCAGAACTGCCACTGATATGAGGAGCGAAGGGTAATAACTCAAAGAATTTCTGCTGATACTCATCAACAGACATACTCCCCTGCTTCAGGTTCAAGAGCTCAATCGTCTTGGCCTGGCGAAGGGCTGGAGGAAAGTACAGCTGCATGAACGCTGCACGGAAATCGGCCCAAGTCGCTCTACCCTGAGACTGAACTATCGGCGCAGAAGTCGATCGCCACCACCTGCGAGCACGGCCCTCAAGAAGAAAACTAAGGGTCTCCATCTTCTGCTCATCGGTGCACTGGAATGCGCGGAAACAACTCTCCATGCGCTCTAACCAATCCTCCGCATCATCGGGAGTCTCACCGCCAACTAAAGGCTTAGGCCCCATCTGCATGAAACGATGCATATCGAAACGCCTAGGACCATCCCGACGATGACGATGCTCATGGTGACGCCTATGATCATCCTGGTCACCCCATCGACCTACACTCCCCTGACTACTCCCGTCATCAAAATGGTCAGCCATCGCTACAAGATAGAATAGGGAAAATGGTCAACGGAAATCCCAAAACAGAATCTATATCCCAAAATCATACGCATGCTCTGATACCATAAATGTAGTGACCCGTTCCAGAATCACCTACTAATTGAAAACTAAGCATGCAATTAACTTAATAATTACTAATCAGAGATAATAGCGGAAACAACTAACAAATGATAGTTATACAACCCAAACGAACTCTAGAACAACTCAAAATAAGGTAAAGAATATCTGGTACAACCATATCGAATCAAATGATACCGAAACTAAACCAACCGGCTACTCAACGTCCTCCTCCTGCTCCTCCGGAACCATCCAACCTGAGACCTGCCCCGTGGGAATGGGGTGTCCAAGATAAACAAAACCGAGGACGTGAGCGATAAGAACGCCCAGTACAAAAGTATGAGTATACAGACCTATATGAAATGCACATGCTATGATCATGATACCAGGGTAGTCAAGAAACAGGAGTCACAAAAGGATCTCAACAATGCTCAGTCTAGAGGCGCCAAGTGGATAGTGCCGCGCGGTCCAACCTCTGGGTCACTGCATCCACTACAAGACAGACGTGGACCTAAAATGTCCCGGACCACCGAAGCCCTCCCGACCCGTCGGCCACTGTGTACTCTCGGTGTCCATGCGTCCACAAGACAGGGCTGAGCGGCCCCAAGATATAGCTTATCTCGAAAGAGATACAGCTCAACAGTAAAGGCTATCTCGAAGAAGATACGGCTCAACATGAAATGCAACGTGCAGTAATAAACGTGACATAATAGCATGCATCATATGACATATATCAATGCACCACATACTCATGCAACACATATATGAATGTATACTCAACCAGGATATCTCGGATAGTACTTTCGTACCTCTATCACTGCAATCCTAATCCACTGGAACAACCAGACAACAGGTCTAATCCAAGCCTATTCATCAAAAGCATACCCAATGAACAATACTACCATGCTCGGCTAGCAAAACCAGTACTCCCTAGTACTACCAAAGGTTTAGGGTTTACCTTCGTCCGTCGACAGCCCTTTGATGTCGATTGCCTCGAAACTCAGGCGTCGCTATGGTACCACTCCTGGCAGCTCCCGGCTATCGCTCGACCAACAATTAATTCCTAGAAACCTTCCAAACTCTCCAAAATGAGAGAAAACTCAAGAAATTGGCAAGTAAAAATGAGGAAATCCGAGCACTATTTATAGGCCATGTTCGGATCGTCCGAACCCTCTTCGGAACGTCCGAACTCCTACGTGTCCATCGGCTCTTGACAGCTCATGATCGGATCCTCCGATCATACACTTCGGACCGTCCGATCATGCACGTGTCCAGCTGCTCTTGACACCTCATGATCGGATCCACCGAACCTACACTTCGGAACGTCCGAACTCCCACGTGTCGATCAACTCTTGACACCTAATGATCGGATCCACCGAACTCACTTCGGACCTTCCGAACTCTTCGGTGCTTCCGAACCATCTTCGGACCTTCCGATCATGATTAATCACCATTAATCCGTTAATTACCCAATTCGGCATTCGGGCTACTACACGTGAGCTTCTATAGATGATGATGAGCCAGCCAAATATAAAGAGGTAATTACTTCAACAAATTCGTAAGAGTGGATAGCTGGTATGAACGATGAAATTAGCTCAATGGCTAAGAATCATGTCTGGGAGCTAGTTGATCTACCTCCAGGACATAAGATAGATGGGAACATGTGGGTTCTAAAGGTCAAATGTAGAGCTGATGGATCAACTGAATAATACGAAGTTCGACTTGTGGCGAAGGGATATACCCAATAAAAAGGTAAATATTATGAAGAGACATTCTTGATATTGCCTCATTTTGGCAATACTCGCCCAACTAGATTAGGAATTATTTCAGATGGACGTAAAGACTACATTTCTCAATGAAATTTTGGGATTCTATTAGATAAATCTATATTTTTAATTATGTTTTATCTAAAATATCAAACACATAAAATATCTCAAATATATATCCAATATCTCTCACTCATACACAATTGAGTAAGTGAAACCACTCGCTTCAACATATTATCTAGCATTATAACACATTCTTTCATTCAAAGAATAAAGAATGTGACCGAGCAACAAAAAAAACCTTTGAGGAGAGTAATAGTAAGTCATCACCAAACTAACATAAGTCCTCGACTCAAGAACTCGCTGTGTAACCCAAGTTACGTAGCTTCACTTAATCAAGCATCTCTGATCAATCAAACCCAAGTTATGTAGCTTCACATAACCGAGCATCTTT
This sequence comes from Primulina eburnea, assembly GCF_022965805.1. NCBI lineage: Eukaryota > Viridiplantae > Streptophyta > Magnoliopsida > Lamiales > Gesneriaceae > Primulina > Primulina eburnea. The sequence goes on from NC_133113.1 coordinate 3,901,531, forward strand.
GATCCATAAATCTTAGAGCATGTTTGACTCTCTCGAGATTATATATACATAAATATGTTCATGACCATCAAATCATTTATTTTCGACTTAGTCGGCATGCCTATGAGCCCTATTATATCAGTACGTTACCAACTAAACTTTTCCTCGGCCCACATGTCAATTAGTTTGGACTTGACAACTTTCCTAGATATGCTCCGACAGGCTCATTGAATACATGCTAAGTAGCGTCATCAAGATTACACCTCATGACACAGTCCAGAGTTCCGAATGGAGCAAAAAATGTGAGGGCTCAGACAATGACAAATGGTTCAATGACGAAATAGGGAACCGTTTGTCATCCTCCTTGTATGGTTGTCTTAGAAGAGCACATGCAATATGCATGCATGTTATGATTAAGCTCCCACTCAATTTTGGGCATGTCAAGTTCTAAACACCATTCGAACTTTAGTCCAGTCGCTACTTGTTAAAGTAGGTGCCCGGCAAACCAACTTGTGGCTCGGGCTTTATTGAATCTAATGTAAAACAATCTTTATTTTAATAATATTTACGATTATATTCGATTATGACATTATACTTTATCTGCATACTCATGCAAGCTGCATAGATAAAGCCCTTGAATATACAATAGGTACCATACGTCGCAACGTAAGATCATGAAACTCATTTTAAACACACGACGCCCAAGAACAAAATATTTTTTAACTTCCGCTGCGTCTTGGGTGCGAGAATTCGATGTCCCACGGTGGTATCAGAGCCGGTTATTCTCAATCGTGTGTTTTAATTAAATTGTGTTGAGTTTATTATTTCTAGCCGCCTAAGAATTTTAATGAAAAAGGCCCCTAAAATTATTTTTGGAAAATCTGTTTTTGAAAAAATTAATTAAATTTTGGGTCTGCCCAGAACTGTCCCGGGCAGACGCACGGGCAGCAGCCGCGCGGCGTGCGTACAGCGCGCGCGCAGCGCTGCACGGCGCACGCGCAGGCGCCGCACGAGACAAAATTTGACGATATATAGAATACAGAATCTCACGATACAATAGTGAAAATACTTTTTAGTACGGTACATAATAAAAAAATCCTGGAAGTACCAATAATATAACACCAGAAACTAGGGAAGACGATCCCATGAATAGCCAATTAGTCCAAAAAATCCACAATACTGCTAATATCATTTAAAAACCAACAAGTCAATTAACCAAAAAAAGCCACACGAAAATGTGATTACCAAAAACACCAACAAAAGTTATCCGTTAAGTTTTCGACCAAACTCAAAGTTCAAAATCTACCATGTTTTTTATATTTAATTACACTTCTCAGTTTTGCCCAGAAATCCTCGATTTCCTTTGTGAGAACCCAAATTTTTGGGCACGTAATTAATTAAATATAGACATGTATAAGAATTTTTTTTCGAGTTATAGTAAACTTGAAAATATAAATAATACATGGAAATCAAAATCTAGTGCAAGATACACAGTAAATTAATGCTGGATATCCACCTAATTGGAAAGATTATATCACATATAAGGAAGTTTTCTCAATAAGGAAGCTAACAAACTTGCAATACAGTCCAGATACGTCACGAACCTGTACAAGAAAGCAGTCTACGTTCATCCGAGAGAGATTAGTACAATCACCCATTTGATTAGCCATCAGCGTCATTCGTGGAGCGACTTCAGAGCTTACCTTGTAAGCTGATTTTCCGTGCCTATAAATAGGAGGACTCTTCATTCAGAACTTGCACTCCCAAATCTCGAAATCCTCTCTAGCATCACCGTATTTTCGAAGCTTTCATCCTCAAGTAGCGAAGCTCTGCCGCAATCTCACCATTCACGTTTCCTTGAGCAGTCAGAATACGGTAAGTGGGCTTTTGCTATGTATTTCTTTGTAACTTAAACTTATATAAGTATTTCATGACATGCGTCTATGTGTGTCAAATTATTTTCGGAAAATGCTATTATATATTTTATAAAATCTCGATCGATGTACAATATGTTCTTCTATTTCCGGTGTTCTTTGATTCTGCTGAGTTCATTCAAAAATTCCGATAAATGTTGTTTGATACATCTGATTTTGTGGTGCACTGTTATGATTCGAGTGGGATATGGAACGACGATTGTAAATTATATATGGCCCCCATCAGTGGGTATAAAACTGTGTTTCGGCCCTCATCAGTGGGTATAAAACTGTGTTTCGGCCCCCATCAGTGGGTATAAAACTGTGTTTTGGCCTCACCCCTTAGAGGACTAACATATTGGGGACAATTTGACCATGGATAACGAGATGAATAACAGTGTTTTCATTTGTTCTGATTCGTTCTGTTCTGAATTGTCTGATAATCTCTGTTTCGCATTTCAATTACGATTCTGATATGATATGAGATACTATGTTTTGAAAAATCAGTTGAAATATGGGTTTTAAATTATATTTATATGTATTTGTGGTAATCGATCGGCCCCCACTTGCTGAGTGTTTCCCAAACACTCACCCCTTACATTTCTCCCCAGATGAGAATGAAGATCAAGTAGACAAGGATGAATAAGACGTGTTTTGGAGTTGGAGATGAAGTTTCGAGATATGAAGATTTCTCACTTATGTTCTTCCTAAGTTTCGATTCAAGTTGTATATCGCTTCCGCACATTTTATTTCGTTTTGGAATTTATCACTGTAAGACAAGATTATTTTGAGTTAATTATGAAATAGACTGGTTTTGGTTTATACTGTGCTACGGGGCTTTTTGTTTGGCGATTATGTGATTGTTGAACAACGCCGGTGTCGACTAACCCCGGTCTCGGGGCGTGACATTTAAGTGGTATCAGAGCCGCCAGGTTCATAATCCGGTTGGGGAAGAAAATTATTCGAAAAAAAAAAATCGGTGGAATTTTAAAAATCGGCCAATGCAGTCCCATTCGGAACGACCAATGAGTAATATCACAACTTGTTGCGAGGCATAGTCTGAAAACACGAAATTCCTTTATTTAGATATTCGAAATCGCGTTTTTGCTATTTTAGGAAAGTTTCGTAGAACTCATAACTTTTCGTATAAAACTCATAATTTAATTCCGTCAACTGTTCTAGAATCCTCTCAACGTATTATTTCTATCCATGGGTCAATGTCCAAACTTTCTATTTTTGGAAACTTTCACGAAGTTCAACGTGTTTCTTGAACTACTTGTCGAAATTTTATGGAATTGTATTATGAGAACAATTAGTATTTGTATTTATTTTTGGGAATATACCTATAAGAGATAAGTTGACTAAAATTTCTAATTTAAGATAAAAGATTTGACTCGGGGATGATAAGTTATTTATGGAAACTAATATGAGAAAAGTTGATATAAAAACTATATCACAAGTTTTGGGTATTCCAATAGAGAAGTTGATTTTGTAGTAACAATTAACTGTGTGGGTATTAATTTGGGTTATTAAGAATGTTAAGCGCTAACTTTAAATATGTAGGACCTTCAACCTTGGAATATCTTGTGAGACAATATCTCCAGGTTAAAGAAGTTATATTATTTTGGGATAACAAGTAGGCTATGACCTTACGTAAATAAAATAAGTTATGAGATATTGATGGGTATCAAGGAAAGTATAGTACAATAAATTTTGACTTTTATGGTACTAAGAATGATTCAAAGGGAATGACATTTAATGAACTCCTTTGCATTAGAGTGTGATAGGCTCATGATCTTGATAAAAGTAAGATTTAGTAAAAGAATAATTATTTGAGGTAACGACTATGTTATAATTTCGGATTTTAAGCTATAGATCGATATTGAGTTAAGTTTCAATATTCTATATGGGTTTTAATTTTTGTGATAGTAATCGGGATAATTTCAAGATAAGATTAAATAAGCATCAATCGCATATATTGAGTGCCGACTTGATTCAACTCACTTCGATAGATTTCGACGCCATCTTAAGGATGAACTGATTATCTAAGAGCCATGCAATAGTAGATTGCCAGAGTAAGAATGTCAAACTCTGAACCCCGAACCAAGAAGAAATCAGGTACCATGGCAACGTCAAGAAACAGAAATACATTTTTTTCTGTTTCCCAGACTTGGAAAGCCATAATATCGGGCGAAGAAATTTACCTAGCAATGGTAAACAAAGTGCAAGAGTAGATGAGCTGAAGTTGGAAGATATTCTAGTAATACGAAAATTTTCGGGAGTTTTTCCAGAAAGGCTTCTTGGAATGGTCTTGGATGGTGAAGTAGATTTCGAGTAAATTCGGTACTTGATGATGCACCAATCTCCAATGCACTGTACCGAATGGCTCCAGATGAACTCAAGGAGCTAAAAGAACAAGTCTAAGAGTTGTTAGACAAAAAGCATATTATGTCAAGTGCATCTCATTGGGGAGCTGCAGTCCTATTTGTATGGAAGAAAGATGAAAGTATGAGATTTTGTATAGATTATAGAGAACTCTATAAGATCGCAATCAGGAATAAGTATCTTCTTCCAATAATATACGGTCTTGTCGATCAACGTAAAGGAGTTACAATCTTCTCTAAGCTTGACCTGAGGACATGCTATCATCAGCTAAAGGTCATAGCAGAAGACACCCCAATGTCAGCATTCAGAATAAGGTCATGTGAGATCGAAATCAGAAATATCAGTGGAACTAAGAAATTATAGGCAAATCTAGATTAGCCGAAACATAAGAATGGAACCGAAATTAGAGGCTTCTTTAGATTACCAGGCTATTAGCGGAAATTCGTCGAGGGCTTCTCTTCAGTAGTCGTATCACTGACGAGACTCGCACAAAAGAACTATGAATTCAACTGAAGAGAGAGATGTTAAAGAGCTTTCAAACATTAAAGGAGAAGCTAGCATCTACACCAATGTTGGTATTATCTACTGAGGACAAGGATCAAAGGAAGATATCAGAGGCGTACTCATGGAAGAGAGGCTAGTCAACTAAAGCCACAGGAGCAAAACTACCATACTCACGATCTCGAGTTGACAGCAGTGATCTTTGCTTTGAAAATTTGGAGACACTATCTCTACGATGTCAAGTGTGAAATATTCACTCACTGACCACCAAGTCTCAAATATTTGTTCATTCAAAAAGAATTAAAAATGAGACAAAGACGGTTGATAGAGTTACTCAAGGACTGTGACTTGACAATAAGCTACCACGCCAACAAAGCAAATAAGGTAGCCGATCCTTTGATTCAAACATGGGTAAGATAACATAACATCATTCTCCGCGCAACCATGCCTTCGGGAAGCAGTCAAGTTAAATCAGAGTCGAGACACGACACTAGAGAAGTTCAAAGAACAAGCCAAGAAAATAAAGTCATCAGATTTTCAAGTGGACCCAGACGGAATCCTAGGGATGAGAGGACGATTATGTGTGCCAGATATCAACAATCTTCGATAAGAAGTGATGTAAGAGGCACATAATTCAATATTCCCGACCCACCCAGGTAGTATAAAGATGTACAGGGATTTGAAAGTAAGTTTCTAGTGAAGCATAATGAAAAGAGATGTCACCGAGTTTATATCTAAGTGATAAGTATGCCAACAAGTAAAGTGTCGTTCATCACTGTGCATGGAAGAAATAGAGGAGACAGTCATAACTAGGCTAGAACTAATCGATGAGACAATGAAAAAATTGTCATCATCAAAGATAGACACAAGGTTGCATAAGACCAGCAAAAGAGTTAGTCTGATCTTAAAAGGAGACCAATGGAATTCACATTGGGTGAAAAAGCTTATATAAGGGAATCATTAGATTCAGTAAAGCTGAAAAAGTGAAACCTCGGTACGCAGGACTATTCAAAATTCTGGAGAGATTGGCACATTGCCTTACAGAATAGCATTGTCATCAGATATATCTAAAATCCACAATGTATTTCACAAGTCCAAACTAAGGAAATACACATCGAACCCAATTCATGTTATGGAAATTGAACCGCTAATGATCAAAGGTAACATGGGGGAAGAGCTGAAATATGAAGATGTCTCTATTCATATTGTGGACACCAAGGACCAAGTACTAAGACGACATATCATTCCCTACGTCAAGGTGCAATAGTCAAAACACACAGAACGAGAAAACTACTTGGGAGTTTGAAGAGAAAATGCGCAAGCAATATCCTTACCTTTTTAAAAGTCAAACCGACTCAAGTTTCGAGGACGAAACTTCTAATAAGGAGGGAGGGATGTGAGAACCCAAATTTTTGGGCACGTAATTAATTAAATATAGACATGTATAAGAATTTATTTTCGAGTTATAGTAAACTTGAAAATATAAATAATACATGGAAATCAAAATCCAGTGCAAGATACACAGTAAATTAATGCTGGATATCCACCTAATTGGAAAGATTATATCACATATAAGGAAGTTTTCTCAATAAGGAAGCTAACAAACTTGCAATACAGTCCAGATACGTCACGAACCTGTACAAGAAAGCAGTCTACGTTCATCCGAGAGAGATTAGTACAATCACCCATTTGATTAGCCATCAGCGTCATTCGTGGAGCGACTTCAGAGCTTACCTTGTAAGCTGATTTTCCGTGCCTATAAATAGGAGGACTCTTCATTCAGAACTTGCACTCCCAAATCTCGAAATCCTCTCTAGCATCACCGTATTTTCGAAGCTTTCATCCTCAAGTAGCGAAGCTCTGCCGCAATCTCACCATTCACGTTTCCTTGAGCAGTCAGAATACGGTAAGTGGGCTTTTGCTATGTATTTCTTTGTAACTTAAACTTATATAAGTATTTCATGACATGCGTCTATGTGTGTCAAATTATTTTCGGAAAATGCTATTATATATTTTATAAAATCTCGATCGATGTACAATATGTTCTTCTATTTCCGGTGTTCTTTGATTCTGCTGAGTTCATTCAAAAATTCCGATAAATGTTGTTTGATACATCTGATTTTGTGGTGCACTGTTATGATCCGAGTGGGATATGGAACGACGATTGTAAATTATATATGGCCCCCATCAGTGGGTATAAAACTGTGTTTCGGCCCTCATCAGTGGGTATAAAACTGTATTTCGGCCCCCATCAGTGGGTATAAAACTGTGTTTTGGCCTCACCCCTTAGAGGACTAACATATTGGGGACAATTTGACCATGGATAACGAGATGAATAACAGTGTTTTCATTTGTTCTGATTCGTTCTGTTCTGAATTGTCTGATAATCTCTGTTTCGCATTTCAATTCCGATTCTGATATGATATGAGATACTATGTTTTGAAAAATCAGTTGCAATATGGGTTTTAAATTATATTTATATGTATTTGTGGTAATCGATCGGCCCCCACTTGCTGAGTGTTTCCCAAACACTCACCCCTTACATTTCTCCCCAGATGAGAATGAAGATCAAGTAGACAAAGATGAATAAGACGTGTTTTGGAGTTGGAGATGAAGTTTCGAGATATGAAGATTTCTCACTTATGTTCTTCCTAAGTTTCGATTCAAGTTGTATATCGCTTCCGCACATTTTATTTCGTTTTGGAATTTATCACTGTAAGACAAGATTATTTTGAGTTAATTATGAAATAGACTGGTTTTGGTTTATACTGTGCTACGGGGCTTGTTGTTTGGCGATTATGTGATTGTTGAACAACGCCGGTGTCGACTAACCCCGGTCTCGGGGCGTGACATCCTTTTCTTCAGATTCCTCCCCTAACATTTTCTTCTTTTGCCTTTCTTCCCGACTGTCCCTGCGCAGCCCCGTCATTTTCTTTAGCTGTGTAGCATTCGACAACAAAAAATCTGCCATACGATAATCTTGCAGTCTCTTACTGAATCGACTAAACCGAACTTCATTGAGATGGGACACGATACATGATGGCACATATTGCACCGCGTCATAATCATAGTCATCCCAGTTTTCCTGTGGAAAAGCAAAGCCATGGATACAATAATTTTTGACATCTAAGGATTACAGGGATCGGGCACTAAATAATTTTTTGAGGATAAGTTAGTTTTGAAAGATACATGTAAATATAAACAAAAAATGTTTGCTTGGGCTAGATATTTACCAATGGAGGCAACGGCTACGACCATTTTCTCTAGAGGATGTATATCAGGAGGGTGGCAAAAAACTAACCATATGTAAGACGATGGATTCAAGAAATGGGGTCGCGTGAAGAAACTCAAGGAGTTCTCCACTGTCGCATTTTGTGAAAACTTCTAATCGTTTCAGCATATTAAATTGAGGAAGCGGATGCCCTTGTTTAGATTTGGAGATGGCCTAACACAAATAAAACAAATGTTACAGCTAATGGAAATAAGGGTCCAATGATTTTTAAATTCATCGAACCAAGAAACCAGGGCGGGCTAGAGACCGAAAAAATCAAAGAGTAATGCTTCGGAAATACGAGTCAGATTCAAGTCTCCACATGAGGTTTGCGCTATACATTGAAAAAATACTGGTAAAAAAACATCAAGTCAATCATATAAACACATTAATCTGGTTCATAACAAGTACACTTGTTCTCTGCCAACTCATTTTTCAGCAACTTTGAAAATGTTAATCAATGTTTCAGACAGAAAATTAATTCACTGTAATATTTCTCCACATTTACCATATTTTACAATCTCACAATTCTGAAGTCATGAATTCCCCCTTTTTACCTTTAATATTTTGTATGGGAGCAGAGATGTTAACATAATGAAAGTAGAATGATTAGGGAAACTAACCTCAACAACCTCCCCGGATAATTTCAAATGATTTAGACCAGAGAATAATCCTTTCAATAAGGACCGAGCTTGTAATCCATTCTTTCTAACTACTTGGATATCTTTTGGAAAACAGTGAAAATAAACAGCCACAGAAAAGACTGATGATGTACAGAGATCAAAATATTCAAGAAAATAACCTTTATATTCGAACTTCGCAATCTTGGCTCTAGAAATCTTGATCCGGTATTTATCTGCTTCAGGAAGACTCAAGTACTGTATGACACAGAGTTTAGTCAAGGCTAGAGAATTGATTTCTACAAAATTTACTTTCAACCATTCGCAGTTCTGCAGTTCAAGAGTTTCCAGGACCGGAAAATCAAATATCAATCGGTCGGTACTGGGGACATGGTCACTTAGAATTTTAGTTTTATTAAGATACAAAATCTTAAGACTGGAAAAAAGATTATGGGCTGAAACTCTGAAAATACAAGGCAATTGCAGTTCCAAACTAGTCAATGACTTGCAATCGAAAAGGCAACGGGGTAAAACAACTCCTTCGTCATTATAAACTATATGCATATCCTCGACGTTTCTCATCAGTGCGGCAGATATCCATAATATTATGCGATGTGAATCGTACTTATGACGACAACAAAGATAAAATCTCTTTAAGGTCGAATGCCGAGAAAGAAAGAAGACCCTGTCAACAAAATTAACAAAGCTCGTCTTCCTAGTTTGCTTAAGCAAAAATCGTTCTCCATCACTTATGTGTATATTGTAAATGGAAGTCCATTTGTATTCCCACTCTTTGGACAGAACACAAGTTCGCACAGCGTCCTTAGTAGGCAAGAGGGACAGAATCCGACTAATAATACATTCAGGTAAATTAGTGATGATGTTTTCGCTGTCATCATACGTTATTCTTGGTTTCTTACCAGCATTGCTGTCAATCTGAATGTTTTCCCCCATAACTTTAAAAGTCCACCTGGAATACTAAAGAAAATTGAAGAACTTTAGTTACCAATGAAATCAGAGGGAAAATTCCAAAGGAATCTAATAAAATGGTACAAGGGAGGATGGCAGCATACTAAAATCTTGGAGAAATCCACATTTCTAGCAAAAACACTTATATATATATATATATAAATATATATATATATATATCTGCAAATTCTGTTTCGGGAGCATCGTTGTATACCATACATCTACTAAATTTTTCCACAAAGAAAATGCGGAAAGCAAGAAAAGAGAAGGTAAAATTTAACAAATCAGTCTAAAACCAAAAATCACTGATAAAAACAAAAATTCGAAACAAAATCTACGAGAATTAAAAAACCCAAAAATCACATATAAAAGTGATGGTTTTAACTTTTACCCGGTGAACTGATGTGATTTAAGGATGGTTACAGCGAAGGATTGCTCTCTCAGTCCGATGATTATTAATCTGTATGCTTCCGACCCTATCAGGAGAAATTTGTGTCTGCTCAAAGGCAAAAGGAAACAAAACAAAACAAATAAACTTGTCTGAATCTTTGTTGATGTAATGGGTTGGGCAAATGGCAGTGTGTGCGCCGTTGCCACCGGTATATATATAGGTGTTCTTTTATTTAAAAAAAATGGAAGGTTTCTTTTTTAAAAAACAATTGAAAAGTAAATAAAATTGTAAGCATAATGTCAAAGTGTTTTGCACTTTTTCGAACCTAGCTAATGTCATATCAAGTTTTGTTGTGATGGGTGTTCATATCTGATTATATGAACTCCACGGTCTCACGTGAATCGGGATAATTGGATCTTGCATTAGGTCGCTATATTTATATTAGGGTCGAATTTCCCGGCGAAACTCGACCTTGCATGGTTATCCAATTTTAATGACAGACCATGCAGTAAAGTAATTTTTAAATTTTATAAAAAAAAAATTTGCAACGTCCGTCATATTCGATTTTAATACAGGATAACTCGTGTTTAAAAAATACATGTAAAATTCAAAGAAAGTAAAAACAATGCTTGCATGTGCTAGATACTTACCTGAAAAATGAACACATGCAATAATTTTCGACGAATGGTGGATAATATTAGGGTGGCGAAAACTTTGTTGTATTTATTACGATCGATTCAAGAAATTGCATCGCCTGAAGCAAATCTAGCAGTTATCGTATTTTCTAAAACTTAATGTCTTTCCAAATTTTTCTAGGTTTATTAGATTGATTTATGTTGAGATGTCAATTGGGATTTGTACAATCATGTCGACCCAAACTATCTTAAGAAAAAGACTGGTTGATTTATGTTTTTAACAACCTGTTTGAAGGCTGAATAACGGTTAGCCGTTTCGGTTATCGGTTAGGACGGGTTGGGTTGGGTTGGCCCACCATTTATTTTTTGAAAAATAAATTTTACATTAATTATTAAACATATATTTATCTCCTTTGATTTAATTTTTATGTGGTTGTGTGAAATTTGTAATAGTGTATTATGTATGTATAGTGAGTGATATTTATATTTATACGTGTGATTAAGCTAAGTAGAGATATGTTTCGATGTTTCCAAAATTGAAGTAGGGGTGTTAAAAAATCTAATTAAAGTAGTAGATTATTTGATAAACAAATAATATAATAAAAAATAAAAATATATAAACTATTTTTTTAAAATAATCAAATTGAGCAATTATCCTCCCTCGTGTTTTTTTTTTAAAAAAAATAGAGGTGTGTGTGTGTGTGTGTTCGAGTATTTTTGATAATATCGTTTAATGTATCATTTGGTAGCTCCAACATATGCTCAATTTTTAGTGACATGAATAGTGAATGTCATCAAATATTTGAGATTTATTTAGTAAGAATATTACGATTAGATTTTAAGTGATTTTTAATTTTTTTTTAAAATTTATTTAATTTTGGTAGGTTGACCCATCTAACACACCGCACGTGATGAATTGGGTTAGGTTGAGGTTTTTCTAACCCTTTAAATTAGTGGGATACCCCTCCGCGCCCCATTTGATGGATCGGGGCCGTCCCGTTTTGACATCTTTAGATTTATGCACTCAACTAATTAGTTAGATTCAAACAATTTCTAAATTGTTGATTGAGTTTCATGACATTTATTTAAGATTTATTATATTACTTTAGAAAAAAATCGACAGATAATATCAATATGGATTATAACAAATGATTGAGTTGAAAAAAAAAGTGTTTGGCCTAGAAAACAATTAATTTTGGATGCCTTTTATATTAATTAATTGTATTCCAAAATGTTGAGATTGAGTGATGGATTTTGATGTTTATTTGCAAAGAAAATGTCAAAATAGCTGCAGGGGCAGTGGAGCATGCTTGTCAAGGGGTTGATTATATCCTACATGTAAGGGTACTACCCCATGATAGAATAAAGGGCCCAAATTTAGCCACACATACATGGAGTCCACTAATTTTTTTAAAATCACATATGTGTGTGAATCTTGTCCATCCAAATCATGTGGGGCAGTGCCCCCACATGTAGCATCGAAGGTACCGTCAAGGAACCAGCTCGAAGAATCAAGATTGAAAAGGGAGGAAATAATGAAGAAACGACTATCTCCAACAATCATTATTTCATTTTCTTATAATAGATTCCTTTGTTTTCGATATCTAATCGAGAAGATTTCCTTAAAAGTTGGATTTTTCTACAGCTTTTTAACTTTCGAGCACGTACCCGTGCCTTGCAACAAAATTGTGCAAATATATTTTCCACTACTTCCTTCAAACACAAATTTCTCGTTGATGGCGTGATCTGAATATGATAAATGCAGATTCTATACACAATCAACTTGATATTTGAGATACATGGAATATTGATTGATACTAAGTGTTCAATGGTCATCCACATAATATCACCATACAGCCACAAAATAAAATGCTATAAGAATTTGCAACTTTAACAGTGAAATGTTTCGTGTATCACTTTCCAAGCTAAAACAAATTACTATCTTCATCTATCCTGAGTTGTTACCATTTATTTCGTGGTTGAATTTGGAGATTGATTTTTTTTCTCGAGGCATGCTGGAATGTTCTATCATATACATTTTGTTATAATGGAGATCCGTCGAACCAATTTGTGGTTTGGACTTAATTAACTCTAATTATATCTATTTATGACAAATTTGACAGAAATATGTTATACTTGTGTAAGTTCAAAATAAAATTTTAGAAATGATATTATATATAATTTTTTTTTTTTGGAATAAAAATCATTCATATTTGAGAGTGCGGGGTAAAAGGAAATGAATCCAAAGAAAATTATATGAAATGAGAACATATAAAGTTAAAAATGAAGCCCAACTTTTCACATTTGCTGCAATATTTTGTCTTCCAAAAACAGATATTCATAGTTTTTTCAACCAAACTCAAGTTAGCATTATCTTTTTGACAAATATGCCATGTTCTTTATGTTTAAACACAGTCTTCAATTTTGCCCAAATATTCTCAATTTCCTTTTCTTCAGATTCCTCCCTGACCTACCCAAACATTTTCTTCCTTTGCCTTTCTTCAGAACTCTCCCTGCGCAACCCCACTATTTTCTTCAGCCGTAAAGCATTTGTCCACAAAAACTGTGCCATACGATATTCTGGTAAACTCTCACAGAACGAGCTAAACCGGACTTCTTTAAGATGAGATACAATACAGGATGGCAAAGATTCCACCTCATCATAATCATAATCATCCCAGCAGCACTGTAAAAAAAGATAACCATGAATACAATAATTTTTGACATACAAGGTGTTGGGTCGATAAATCAGAGGATATTATTATTGATTTTGTGCTTCAGTAATATCAATTAATTTGAGAGTGCAATCTTATCCTTTTAGTGGAGTAGAATAAGATTAATAAATTATTTTGATAAATCATGAGTTGATTGGATCAAATTAATTTATTGGAGCTTAAATTAATTGAATCCGACCAGGTCCCTTTGGTGGCTCTAATATAAACTCGGATAAATTATATGAGTTATAATTTATGGTATATGTGGGATAAATTTATCTGGACTATTATATTTCATGGAAGATTGAGATATCAAATCTTCTAGATATGTATAATATATTTGTCCATTTAAATTTATATTTTAAAAGATATTCTAGTTATCTTTTTGTTACAAGATATCACAAATATATTTTATATATATGTGATATTGTAACTTGTGACCACACACAACACAATCCTACACAAAGAGTTTGAGAGAACACCAGAGAAGGCTTGGAGGTTTGGAGCGTAGATCCAGTGCAGAAGAAGATCGAAAACACGCTTCAAGGGTAATCTCTAATCTCTGTGTTGTAATTAATTAATTCGTGTTAAATACGTAGAACAATCGATCCTGTGCAGTAGAGATGATTGAGATCACAAGAAATCAATTTTTGTGATCAGATCTTCTCGATCTTGGCTAACATATGGTATCAGAGCTACGGGTTTTTGATATTGTTTTTTGCGTATTGCGAATTAATTAATTATTTATGCATGTTTTAGTTTAAAGCGGTGTTAGTTTTATGTGATTATGGTTTGAATGAATGATTTATTTAATTTTTGAACGGTTTATGACCTTAGTTTTTTGGTGAAATTGTATTTCGTATTTTCGAGTCTGTAACCAAGGGGGTGGATTACGACTCCATGTTTTCCCTTGTTATTTTCGTGCAATTTTTTATTGTATTTTTCGGATTTGGGCTTTTCTGCATCTGTTTGAAGAACTGGAGGGCCGGATGCAATTTCAATTAAAACTCAAGGGACCAGACTGAAATTTCGTCCAAAGTTTCCAGGGACCAGAGTGCGTCTTCTTCACAACGTCAGGGACCTGTTTGCAATTTTCGAAATCCACCATGGAATGCGAATCTGGGTCGCACGATCGGAATCACGCGGCCGCGAGGATGAGGAGTGTATGCGAAAGTGGTTTACGGTCCATCTCATGCGTCGTTCTTCACGGTGGAGGGGGCGCGATTGAGATGCGAAAATCGCCATTTTCTTTGCGCTGGATCTGGAAAATCGGGCATCTATTTTCGGTTTCGAAATGGATATGGTGTCTCGGTGATTTCCCAGTGACCGGCGCGGTGGAGATCTTTCAATTTTGCACGTTTCCGGCAACTCCAGCGGCGGCGAGGCGGCGGCAATTTTTAGGGTTGCAGAAGAGAATCGCGGGTTCCGGGTCGTGGGTTCGGGTCATGGTTTCGGGTCGGATCCGGGCGATTTGTTTGGGGTTGAAGATGGTTCGCGGGTTATGGGTCACGAGTTCGGGTTTCGGGTCATGGGCTTTCGGGTCGTGAGCCAACCAGAATGCTGGATTTACTACTTGGGCTGGAATTTTAAAATTATAGTATTGGGCCATTTTTGGGCTCAATTAGATCTTTAATTTTATTGTGTCTAGGATGGGCCATAAATTTGTTCTTGTTTAATTATTGCTTATATTTGTTATTCATGTATCATGCCATGTAGATTGCATAAACACCGCTTTAGGTACCATATTGTCATGCATAAAATATTTTATTTATTCTATTTGAGAGAATAAATATTTTGATTAATAATTGAACTATTTTAAGAGTTAAAATAGTCATGATTTTATTAATCGGATAAAACCCAAAATTAAGTTTAAATATTAAGTGTGAGAGGGTATATTTTAAATAAACCCACGGTCTCCCTTATTAGTCCATTAGTAAGAATTATGTATGCCTCGTGCCAATTTTATTGGTCTCCCTATAGGAGGGCTGCATTGTTTTCGGTTACTTGATTGGACTCATTATTATAATTATTTTATAGTAAAATTAATTGTGATCACCCTATAGGTAACATAATTAATTTGGTACTTGATAAATAATTAATTTAAGGGTATACACTTAAATCAATAATATTGTGAGAATTTCCTATAGAATATTTTTACAATATCTTTTGATGACCAAAATCAAGCGATTCTAAATTGATATTGCATGAGTTGCTAGATATATTGAATTTAGTGGGAGGGTCCCAGCCTAGCTATAAATAACATGTTTTTTCCTAAAGAAAAAATTATGTATTTTGGAGTTTTAGGTAAATTGCTGTGTTGTAGTAGTTTTTGGGATCTACAAATGCATTTCATGCATAACACGAAATTTTATTTATTGCATTGCTCATTTAAATTTATTTTAATTTCAGAAAAATGTCTGAAAATTCACTGTCTATGATTTTAACCAACAACCAACTAGTCGGAGAAAATTACATTGATTGGAAACGTAATTTATTGATTGTCTTAACTGCGGAGAAACACAAGTTTGTGCTCAATGAACCCTGTCCATTGGTGCCTACGACGGAGTCCACGATAGCTCAAAGGCAGGCTTATGATAAGTGGATCAGTTCTGATGAGATGGCCCGTTGCTACATTTTGGGATCCATCTCAAATGTGCTGCAACAGAAACATCAGAACATGGACACTGCTACAAAAATCATGGATAGCCTCCAAGAAATGTTTGAGCATCAAGGACGTCAGGCACGACAAGCAGCCATTAGAACCATTATGAACATGCGCATGAAACCTGGGATGCCCGTGAGAGATCATATGCTTGCATTGATCGCTCAGTTTAACGTGGCTGAGGTGTTAGGAGCTGAAATCAAATCAGAGACTCAGGTTGACATGGCACTTGAGACTCTCCCTGAGATGTTCTCACAGTTTAAGGTTAGCTATAACATGAATAAGCTAAACATGTCCCTGACTGAGTTGATAAAGGAACTCCAAAATGCTGAAAGTGTTCTTAAGACTAAAACTGGTGATTCATTTGTTGTTGCTTCTGCTGGGCCGTCTTATTCCAAGCCGAAAAGTAAAAATGGGAATAAGAGGAAGAAGCCCAACAAGAAGGGTCCACAAGAAAGTGAAAAGAAGGTCAAGGTAGATGGCAAGCCTAAGGGAAAATGTTTCCATTGTGGAGAGAAGGGTCATTGGAAGAGAAACTGCCAAGGATATCTAGCTTCCAAGAAGCAAGGTAGTGGTGAGTTATCTTTTATTGAGTCTTGTTTAGTGGTTGATTCTACTGATACTTGGATTGTAGATTCTGGAGCCACTAATCATATATGCAATACTTTGCAGGGGTTCCAAGTAACCAGAAACCTCAATGAAGGAGAACATACTCTAAGAGTTGGCACAGAGGCTGTGGTGTCTGCAAAAGCTGTTGGGATTGTTTATCTTTATTTTTCGAATAATAAACATTTGGTTTTAAGACATTGTTATTATGTTCCGGAGACTACTAGAAATTTGATTTCTGTTGCTTTATTGTTTAGACAAGGATATTATGTCCATTTTTCACAAATGGTGGTTGATATTACCTTGAATAAAGCTCTTATTTGCAAGGGACATTTGAATAACGATTTGTATGTCTTAAAACAAGATGACAGCTATTTGCATCACATTGAATCCAACAAACGAATTAAATTGTCTCCCACTAATGAAACTTATTTGTGGCACTTGAGACTTGGTCATATCAACCTTAATAGAATTCAACGGTTGGTAAAGGATGGTCCTTTAAGTAATTTAAAGGTGGAATCCTTGCCTGTATGTGAATCCTGTTTGGAAGGTAAGATGACTAAGAGGTCTTTTAAATCTAAAGGACATAGAGCCAATGAAGTTTGGGAATTAGTGCACACTGATGTATGTGGACCAATTAGTGTACAAGCTAGAGGAGGATTTGAGTATTTCATCACATTCACTGATGATTACTCTAGATACGGTTATGTTTACCTAATGTCCCACAAATCTGAATCTTTTGAAAAGTTCAAGGAATTCAAAAATGAAGTGGAAAAACAATTAGGTAAGAGCATAAAAACACTTCGATCAGACAGAGGTGGCGAGTATCTATCCAATGACTTTAGAACATACTTATCAGATAATGGGATAATATCCCAATTGAGCGCACCAGCTACACCTCAGCAGAATGGTGTCTCTGAAAGGAGAAATAGAACTTTGTTGGATATGGTTAGGTCCATGCTAAGTTTCTCTAAGATCAGTACATCCTTTTGGGGATATGCTATCCAAACTGCAATATACTTATTGAACATGGTTCCTTCTAAGTCTGTCTCTAAGACACCCCTTGAATTGTGGAATGGGCGCGTGCCTAATCTAAGAAATATTCGGATATGGGGATGTCATGCTAAAGAGAAAGATGGATAAAATGGAACCTAGATCAGAATTATGCATTTTTGTTGGATATCCTAAAGGAACAAGAGGATATTACTTCTATAGTCCTCAAGACAAGAAGGTATTTGTAAGTACAAATGCAACCTTCTTAGAGGACAAGCACATAGAAGAGAGTGAATCAAAGAGTAAGGTTCTTTTGGAAGAGATTACTGAATCATCTACTCCAGAGATCCGCACTGAACCTACTCAGTTTGAATTCACATTTCTACCATCATTAACCACTGGTTTCCAAACAAATGAAGTGGTAGAAGGCATTGGTTCTAATGATCGGTCACCCCATCATATCCAAATGGAGAATGAAGGAAATGATCAAGAAGAGAACTTAAGACAACGACAATCAATTCCAATCAACCAAGAACCTCCACAACTTAGACGTAGTGGGAGGGTCATTCGACAACCTTCTAGATACTTGCTCTATGGAGAATCGTTTGATGCGGTTTCCATTGAACAAGAGGAGGATCCCATCACGTACAAAGAAGCTATGGAGGATGTTGACGCTGACCACTGGAGGAGTGCCATGGAATCAGAAATGAGATCCATGTACACTAACTCCGTCTGGGTTCTTGTAGACATTCCTGAAGGTGTGAGACCTATAGGGTGTAAATGGGTCTACAAGAGAAAGAGAGGAATAGACGGAAAAATAGAGACCTTTAAGGCTAGATTGGTAGCCAAAGGTTTTAGTCAACGAGAAGGAATCGATTACGATGAAATCTTCTCATCTGTGGCTATGATAAAGTCTATTCGGATCCTCTTATCCATTGCATCTCATTTTGATTATGAGGTGTGGCAAATGGATGTCAAGACAGCATTTCTTAATGAAAATCTTGACGAAACCATTTATATGGTACAACCAGACGGTTTTATCCACAACGGTCAAGAGCATAAAGTATGCAAACTGAAAAAGTCTATTTATGGACTTAAGCAGGCGTCAAGGTCTTGGAACATCGTTTTTGATCAATCTGTGAAAGATTATGGTTTCGATCAAAATCTTGATGAGCCTTGTGTCTATAAGAAAATTTTAGATGACAAGGTGATTTTTCTTGTGCTATATGTGGATGACATCCTACTTATTGGGGATAATGTAGGGGTGATGACATCTGCCAAAAATTGGTTGTCTCAACAGTTTGACTTGAAAGACTTGGGAGAAGCAATTTATGTTCTAGGAATCCAGATCCTTCGGGATAGGAAGAACAAAGGATTGCTTTATCTCAATCTTCATATATTGATAAAATATTGGTGAGGTATGCAATGCAAAATTCCAAGAAGGGTCAAACACCTTTCAGACATGGAATTCACTTGTCAAAGGACCACAATCCCAAGAATCCAAGTGAAGTGGAATACATGAAAAGAGTTCCTTATGCTTCGGCTGTAGGAAGTCTTATGTATGCTATGCTATGAACTCGACCAGATATTTGTTATGCTGTTGGGATTGTTAGTAGATATCAGTCAAACCCAGGACCAGAGCACTGGATTGCTGTAAAGCATATTCTCAAGTATCTTCGCAGAACTAGAGGGTATATGTTGGTTTACTCGGCTTCAGAGTTGGCACCTGTGGGTTATACTGATTCTGATTTTCAAGCTGATAGAGATTCTCGTAAATCCACATCGGGATCTGTATTCACATTGGGTGGTGGTGCCGTTGTTTGGAGGAGTATCAAGCAATCATGTATTGCTGATTCCACGATGGAAGCGGAGTATGTAGCGGCTTGTGAAGCATCAAAAGAAGCCGTTTGGCTGAAAAAGTTTTTGCTAAGCCTTGAGATTATTCCTGCTACATCAAATGCCATTACTTTATATTGTGATAACAGTGGTGTAGTGGCAAATGCAAAAGAACCAAGAAACCATCAGCGTGGAAAACACATTGAACGAAAATATCACCTAGTGAGAGATATTGTTCAACGTGGAGACGTGACAGTGTGCAAGATAGCATCTGCTGAAAATCTTGCTGATCCTTTCACCAAAAGCTTACCTGCTAGAGCTTTTGAGGAACATATTCAAAATATGGGTGTACTAGACATGACTCATTTACTCTAGGGCAAGTGGGAGGATGTTCGATAGTATGATGCCCATTGAGTACTTTTGTTACATGTTGATGACATTTTGAAATTAAAATAATGTTCATTTATTTGTTTAAATAAATTTTTTTTTGAGCAATGCATATGTCCATTGGATTGTTGTATTATTATAAATTGAGTGTTTAAGTCGTTAAACACAGAAAGATTCAATTTTTAATTCAATCCAAAGTTTTATTGTCCACGATCGGTAAATAAATAAGGACAAATTATTTTGATAAGATCGTCTTAATTTTATTGAAACCTATCTTTGGTTTGGTAATAAAATTAAGGATACATTTTGTTGTATTGGACTGGACCACGTGAGATTTGAATTTGATTTGACCATAGTAATTCAAAATCACTAGATTGTCGTACATAACACCTTAATCCTGAGCGGATAATGAACTTTGATTACTAGCTTGAAGTTCTTTGATACATCAATGAGTGAGACCAAACCATTGGTCAATATCTCGATGTTTTGGGAATCAAAGTGAAATAACAAAGAACATATATTCGTAATATGGAATCTGTCACCTAGTCAATAGGTATGATCATAAACTCACAAGTTCTTCTAGAAGACAGTAAAATCTGAGCTCAGTAGTTCAACATTCTTGTTGAATTAATTATGTGATGTGATCACATGGGACTGTCAAAGAGAAGATGAGGGTTGAGAAGCTATGAATATCTAATGTGGGTTATATGGTCTGGATACCCTGTTTTAGATGTTCTAATTGATCGACAGGGGTGATATGTTGGGTCGATAAATCAGAGGATATTATTATTGATTTTGTGCTTCAGTAATATCAATTAATTTGAGAGTGCAATCTTATCCTTTTAGTGGAGTAGAATAAGATTAATAAATTATTTTGATAAATCATGAGTTGATTGGATCAAATTAATTTATTGGAGCTTAAATTAATTGAATCCGACCAGGTCCCTTTGGTGGCTCTAATATAAACTCGGATAAATTATATGAGTTATAATTTATGGTATATGTGGGATAAATTTATCTGGACTATTATATTTCATGGAAGATTGAGATATCAAATCTTCTAGATATGTATAATATATTTGTCCATTTAAATTTATATTTTAAAAGATATTCTAGTTATCTTTTTGTTACAAGATATCACAAATATATTTTATATATATGTGATATTGTAACTTGTGACCACACACAACACAATCCTACACAAAGAGTTTGAGAGAACACCAGAGAAGGCTTGGAGGTTTGGAGCGTAGATCCAGTGCAGAAGAAGATCGAAAACACGCTTCAAGGGTAATCTCTAATCTCTGTGTTGTAATTAATTAATTCGTGTTAAATACGTAGAACAATCGATCCTGTGCAGTAGAGATGATTGAGATCACAAGAAATCAATTTTTGTGATCAGATCTTCTCGATCTTGGCTAACACAAGGATCCAGACCAGTTCGGTACAAAATAAATTTTTTAGGTTAGTTTTGAGAAACACTCGTAAAATTTAATTAAGGGAACAAGAAATGATTGTCTGTGCAAGATATTTACCTAAAGAGGAAACATATACAAACATTTTCTCCAGATGATGGATATTAGGAGGGTGGCAAAAAACATACCATCTCTAAGACGATCGATTCAAGAAATGGCATAGCATGAAGCAACTCTGGAAGTGCTCCACTGTTGCATTTTGTAAAAACTTCTAGTTGTTTCAGCATATTAAATTAAGGAAGTAGAGGCCTTTGATTAGATTGGAAGGCAGCCTAATACAGATAAAAAAAAACGTTAACTAATGAAAATAAGAGTCCTCTTGTGAATTTCATCCAGCCATGAAAAGAGTGTTAGTCACCAAATAAACCAAAGCGCAAAGAGGAATTCTATAAAAATAAGAGTCAGACTCAAGCTATGTGAACTGTAAACAAAAACCGCCTCAATTGCTCCACATGACCCTGGCTTTTTACTTCGAAAGAATACTAATTACAAGACATTCACTTAACCATATGTTTAGTGAATGGCTGGGGAAACTAACCTCAACAACGGCGCCAAGTGATACTGTAGTAGCCCGAATTCCAGATTGGGTAATTAACGGATTAATGGTGATTAAGAAGGTTTAATGTGTAATTTTGACCGTGGTCATAATCGGACGGACCGAAGATGGTTCGGTAGCACCGAAGAGTTCGGACGATCCGAAGTGGGTTCGGTGGATCCGATCATGAGGTGTCAAGAGTTGATCGACACGTGGGAGTTCGGACGTTCCGAAGTGTAGGTTCGGTGGATCCGATCATGAGGTGTCAAGAGCCGATCGACACGTGGGAGTTCGGACGTTCCGAAGTGTAGGTTCGGTGGATCCGATCGTGAGGTGTCAAGAGCTGATGGACACGTGGGAGTTCGGACGTTCCGAAGTAGGTTCGGTGGATCCGAACATAGCCTATAAATAGTGCTCGGATTTCCTCATTTTGTATTGACAATCCTTGAGTTGTGTCTCATATTTGAGAGATTTGGAAGGTTTCTAGGGTTAGTTGCCGGTCGAGCGATAGCCAAGAGCTGCCAGGATTGGTAGTGTAGCGACGCCTGAGTTACGAGGCAATCGACATCAAAGGGCTGTCGACGGACGAAGGCTTGTTCTAGACCTGATTAGCGGTGTTGCGTAAGGCTAGGCTTGCTGTGATAGAGGTACGAAAGTACTATCCGAGATATCCTGGTTGAGTATACATTCATATATGTGTTGCATGATTATTTGCTGCATTGTTATATGTCATATGATGCATGTTATTATGTCACGTTGTATGATGCATGTTGCATTTCATGTTGAGCCGTATCTTCTTCGAGATAGCCTTTACTGTTGAGCTGTATCTCTTTCGAGATAAGCTATATCTTGTGGGGCCGCTCAGCCCTGTCTTGTCTTGTGGACGCATGGACACCGAGAGTACACAGTGGCCGACGGGTCGGGAGGGCTTCGGTGATCCGGGACATTTTAGGTCCACGTCTGTTCTTGCAGTGGATGCAGTGACCCAGAGGTAGGACCGCGCGGCACTATCCACTTGGCGCCTCTAGACTGAGCATTTTGAGATCTTTTGTGACTCCTGTTTCTTGACTACCCTGGTATCATATCATAGCATGTGCATTTCATATAGGTTTGTATACTCATGCTTTTGTACTGGACGTTCTTATCGCTCACGTCCTCGGTTTTGTTTATCTTGGACACCCCATTCCCACGGGGCAGGCCTCAGGTTGGACAGCTCGGGAAGAGCAGGAGGAGGACAGTGAGTATCTGGTTGGTTTAGTTTTCAGTACTATTCTATTTCGATATGGTTGTACCGAATATATTTTGAGTTCTTCTGATTTCGATTGGGTTGTATAACTATCATTTGTTGGTATTTCCGCTGTTATCTCTGATTTTTTATTAATTAAGTTAATTGCATGTTTAGTTCTCAACTAGTAGGTGATTCTGGAACGGGTCACTACATTTATGGTATCAGAGCATGCTTACGATTTTGGGATATCGATTTCTGTTTTGGGATTTTCGTTGACCATTTTCCCTATTCTATCTTGTAGCGATGGCTGACCACTTTGGTGATGAGAGTAGTCAGGGGAGTGTAGGTCGTTGGGGTAATCAGGACGATCGTAGGCGTTACCGTGAACATCGTCATCGTCGGGATGGTCCTAGGCATTTTGATTTGCATCGTTTTATTCAGATGGGGCCTAAGCCTTTAGTTGGTGGTGAGACTCCCGATGATGCTGAGGATTGATTAGAGCGCATGGAGAGTTGTTTCCGTGCATTCCAGTGCACCGAGGAGCAGAAGATAGAGACCCTTAGTTTTCTTCTCGAGGGCCGTGCGCGCAAGTGGTGGCGATCGACTTCTGCGCCGATAGTCCAGTCCCAGGGTAGGGTGACTTGGGCCGATTTCCGTGCAGCTTTCATGCAGCTGTATTTTCCTCCAGCCCTTCGCCAGGCGAAGACGATTGAGCTCCTGAACCTTAAGCAGGGGAGTATGTCTGTTGATGAGTATCAGCAGAAATTCTTCGAGTTGTTACCCTTCGCTCCTCATATCAGTGGCAGTTCTGAGGCCAAGTATGACCATTTCCTCCAGGGTCTTAACCAGGAGATCTTTGATCGAGTCACTGTCTGTGATAATCCTACTTCTTACGATGGGTTAGTGAACCGGTGTCGCCAGGCAGAGATCAGTCTCCAGCGTGGTAGGGCTATTTTTTCTTCTAGACCTCCGAGTACTTTGAGCCCTAGGTCTCAGTCGTTCAAGAAATCTGGTTCTTCTTCTTCTGGATCTGGATCACGGTCTAGCGGTGTTTTCCGCTTTGGTGATAAGAAGGATGCTTGTGTGCATTGTGGAAAGAACCATCCCTCGGAGCAATGCCGATCAGTCGCGGGAGCTTGTTTTCAGTGCGGAGAGATGGGGCATATTAAGAAGTATTGTCCTCAGTTGCGAGGTGGAGCAGGATCTGGTTCCGGATCACAGACGACTGTTCAGCAGAGGAGGCAGGGTCAGGCAGTGGGTAGTTCGAATCTTCGACCTCGTGCCCAAGGTCAGGTATTTGCGCTGAACCAGGATCAGGCTGCAGATGACTGAGAGAGTCATAGCAGGTACTTTTCGTTTATGCGGTATTCCTGCTTTTGTTCTTATTGATACCGGAGCATCGCATTCATTCATTTCTGCACGATTTGTTAAGCGTCATAAGTTACTGTATGTTTCTCTTGATGTCATTCTTTCCGTTTCTACTCCGATGGGTCATTCGGTTTTAGCCAAGCGTCTAGTGATGGGTTGTCCCTTAGATTTTGAGGGTAACGATGTTGTTATTTCGTTTTGTTCATCCTCTAAGCCTGATTTCGAGGACGAAATTTTTTTAAGGGGGGGAGAATGTAGTAGCCCGAATTCCAGATTGGGTAATTAACGGATTAATGGTGATTAAGAAGGTTTAATGTGTAATTTTGACCGTGGTCATAATCGGACGGACCGAAGATGGTTCGGTAGCACCGAAGAGTTCGGACGATCCGAAGTGGGTTCGGTGGATCCGATCATGAGGTGTCAAGAGTTGATCGACACGTGGGAGTTCGGACGTTCCGAAGTGTAGGTTCGGTGGATCCGATCATGAGGTGTCAAGAGCCGATCGACACGTGGGAGTTCGGACGTTCCGAAGTGTAGGTTCGGTGGATCCGATCGTGAGGTGTCAAGAGCTGATGGACACGTGGGAGTTCGGACGTTCCGAAGTAGGTTCGGTGGATCCGAACATAGCCTATAAATAGTGCTCGGATTTCCTCATTTTGTATTGACAATCCTTGAGTTGTGTCTCATATTTGAGAGATTTGGAAGGTTTCTAGGGTTAGTTGCCGGTCGAGCGATAGCCAAGAGCTGCCAGGATTGGTAGTGTAGCGACGCCTGAGTTACGAGGCAATCGACATCAAAGGGCTGTCGACGGACGAAGGCTTGTTCTAGACCTGATTAGCGGTGTTGCGTAAGGCTAGGCTTGCTGTGATAGAGGTACGAAAGTACTATCCGAGATATCCTGGTTGAGTATACATTCATATATGTGTTGCATGATTATTTGCTGCATTGTTATATGTCATATGATGCATGTTATTATGTCACGTTGTATGATGCATGTTGCATTTCATGTTGAGCCGTATCTTCTTCGAGATAGCCTTTACTGTTGAGCTGTATCTCTTTCGAGATAAGCTATATCTTGTGGGGCCGCTCAGCCCTGTCTTGTCTTGTGGACGCATGGACACCGAGAGTACACAGTGGCCGACGGGTCGGGAGGGCTTCGGTGATCCGGGACATTTTAGGTCCACGTCTGTTCTTGCAGTGGATGCAGTGACCCAGAGGTAGGACCGCGCGGCACTATCCACTTGGCGCCTCTAGACTGAGCATTTTGAGATCTTTTGTGACTCCTGTTTCTTGACTACCCTGGTATCATATCATAGCATGTGCATTTCATATAGGTTTGTATACTCATGCTTTTGTACTGGGCGTTCTTATCGCTCACGTCCTTGGTTTTGTTTATCTTGGACACCCCATTCCCACGGGGCAGGCCTCAGGTTGGACAGCTCGGGAAGAGCAGGAGGAGGACAGTGAGTATCTGGTTGGTTTAGTTTTCAGTACTATTCTATTTCGATATGGTTGTACCGAATATATTTTGAGTTCTTCTGATTTCGATTGGGTTGTATAACTATCATTTGTTGGTATTTCCGCTGTTATCTCTGATTTTTTATTAATTAAGTTAATTGCATGTTTAGTTCTCAACTAGTAGGTGATTCTGGAACGGGTCACTACAGATACTCACGGGAAATTTAGGGTCCGCTCCCGGCAAGTGTCACTAGTTCAGACGCAGGTTTTGAAATTACCCTGAGCCTGAAATCACAAATAAGATCGTTAGGAGGGGCCCGGGAGGGTGTCTTGGCGTAGCCCCTCCGACGCTCAAGTCAGTGACTGAGGATATATGGGGGGAGCAGCTAAGGATACTGCTGAAAACAAAATAGAATGAATGAATTAACAATCAAAGCTGGTATTTATAAGAGAATACCTGGGCCCTTGATGGACATGTCTTCCATTTGGGCTAGGGATGGGCCAGGGGTAATGGGCTCATCAACGCCCCCATAAAATTTTTTCAAAAATCACACAACCATTCGCAAGGCAATGTATCAAAATTCTCAACGTACTGGACGAGCGCTCGGGCGAGCGTGCGCTCGGCAGGTCGACTTGACGAGGGGATGGGGCGAGCAGGTGAAGGTAGCGGGGCGAGCACGCAGCAGGTATGATGGGCGAGCGTGCGCTGGTTGGGCGAGCGTACGAGAGTGAAGAAGGTGCTTGGGAGTGAGTGCGGCGTGATGGCAGGCGAGCGTCGAGAGGGCGAGGGTGAAGCGCGGCAGGCGAGGGCGAGAGCGGAATGCGGGCGAGCGTGGCGCTTGGGCGAGCAGGAGGTGCGTCGGGCGAGCTGGGGTGAAGCTCGAGCGAGCAGGATGCGCGGCGCGGGGCGAGCTTGGGCGAGCATGGCATCGGGCGAGCGTCTGCACGGGGTGCTGGGCGACCGCTGCACCGAGAGCGGGCGAGCTGAGGTGAAGCTTGGGCGAGCGTGGCGCTTGGGCGAGCAGGAGGTGCGTCGGGCGAGCTGGGGTGAAGCTTGGGCGAGCGTGGCTCTTGGGCGAGCAGGAGGTGCGCCGAGCGAGCGGGGGTGAAGCTTTGGGCGAGCAGGAGGTGCGCCGGGTGAGGCGATGGTGGAGCGGTAGCTTGGGCGAGGCGGGGCCGGGCGCGCGGGGCGAAGCGGTAGCTCGGGTGATGGCGAGGTGATGATGAAGCGGTGCTAGGATTACGATTTGATTTGTTTCCAAATTTTTGGGGACAGACGAACGGCTGGAAGATAATGCACAAATCGTACCCGGTAACCCGAGGACAGCACGACTAATCGAACTTCGAACATGCGATTCAGTTCGACTCGGGAGGGGCAGACTGGTGATACCCCATGGATGAGCCCATTACCCTTGGCCCATCCCTAGCCAGGCCCATCAAGGGCCCAGGTATTCTCTTATAAATACCAGGTTTGATTGTTAATTCATTCATTCTATTTTGTTTTCAGCAGCACCCTTAGCTGCTCCCCCATATATCCTCAGTCACTGACTTGAGCGTCGGAGGGGCTACGCCAGGACACCCTCCTGGCCCCACCTAACGATCTTATTTGTAATTTCAGGCTCAAGGTAATTTCAAAACCTGCGTCTGGACTAGTGACACTTGGCGGGAGCTGACCCTAAATTTCCCATGAGTATAACTATTTTTAAAACATTTAAAAATACATTTAGCGCTTAAACTCTGATAAATTCGTGGATATGATCTACCATCATATGGAAACAACAGAAAGTCAAGTTTAAAATATATTTTTCTTTATCAAAATGTTATTGTTATTTTTTCCATACATTTTATTTTTTGATTTAAAGGTATTATTTATATTTCTTTTATTTTATATGGTTCACATGCGTGCACCCCACACACACATACCAGGTGTGCAGGGTAGCATGAGCATCGCCTACGTGGTGGTGCATGATTGGTTAGCCTTTTTTAAAAATACAAAACAAAAAATTTTGTATATGTTATATAAAAACTTTATCATTATTAATGTATTCACATGCCGCATTAATATTTGAAACAAATAAGAAATAAATACGTAATTAAATGTGAATTGATATGTGTCGTTTTTACGTGTTTTATTGCATTAGTCTGTGTGTGTTTTGCATGGTGCATCGTTTATTTCAATCACATTCTGTTCATTTTAGAGTAAACATTTGCATTTTATTATATCTCACTCAGGCATGATGAATTTGCAGGAAAAGTGGCCGGAAAACAAAAAATGGAGCAAAAGTGTACAAATGAGAGGGCAACAGACAGAATGAGTGGCGCCCGAGCGGTAATTTTCTACCGCCCGGGCGCGAAAGGTGACCAAGGCAACAGAAAGGTTGGCGCTCGAGCGGTAGTTTTCTACCGCCCGAGCGCGAGAGCCACTCACCCCAAGAACTTCGACAGAAAGGTCGGCGCTCAAGCGGTGGTTTTCTACCGCCCGAGCGCGAATGCTGCATGTGCCAAGGAGAATTACAGAGGGTGTGGCGCTCGAGCGGTAATTTTCTACCGCCCGAGCGCCACCTATTTTTGGCAAGATTTTTTCAGCCGATTCTTTTCCTTATTTTCTGAACAAGGCTGATATGGAAGGCTGGTGGGTCGATTTTGGGAGGCATTCAGACATAATTTTGCAGCCGTCATCAAGTTTAGAGAGAACTTTGCGCTTGGATTGAAGATTTGAAGCTTTCCGAGCACCGTTCTTCGCAGATTTCGTCTCGCCTAGTATTTCTAATCTAGTTTCTTTCATGTTAAACATTGTTGCATTTATTTTTACAATGAATTCTAGTAGCTAACTTCATATTTGTTGGGATTAAAGGGGATCCTACCCCGAACGTTGAATCGAATTAATTTATATTTTGATTGTGCGTTATTCTTGATTTTACTACTGTTTTATCGTGTCATTAAAGAATAGCTAACTTTAACGACGTTTTTATATCACGAGTGAGTTCGAGAGAATAACGAGTGATAGGATCGAGTACTAGAATTCGCGGATCTACAATTTACATAGATATATGAAATTGGATACGTGTCGATAGTCATAGTCCTAAAGGTCGAAAACTAGGGGATTTTATAGAACGAAATGTCATTCGCTCTTGATAAATAATTAAAGATATTTAATTACTTCATTGAGCGGAATTAGTTTGGCATAGCTCGAAAGAGTGTGTTCAATAGATTAGGAAATCCTGTCGGAAGCGTAGATCACGATCGAACGAATTAATTGATTAACGAGGGGTAGGTGAACCGAGATTCCCAACAAATCCATTTCTCATTGAGTTTAATTCAATCATTTTAGATATAAATTCTCATTCATCACTTGTTGAGTCATTTTAATTGCATATTTAATTGAGTATAGTAGGAATAATCACACAAATCAATTTTCGTTGCTAAATGTTAAATAACTGAAAATAATAATTGTTAAACACAGTCTTCAGCGGAACGATACTCGTACTCACGTACACTATATTATAACTTGACATCGTGCACTTGCGATCAATTTTTTAGCATACAAAATAATATTTTATTGGGGATTTCACTGTGCAAGTTTTGCTCGATCAAGTTTTTGGCGCCGTTGCCGGGGACTGTTAATCTACAATTTTATTTTTAGTTATTTCCTTTAGCATTATTTCATTTCTCTTGAGATAACACTTCACATTTTCTTACAGATATCCCTTCCAGTGCATGCCAAAGTCACTGGACGTGGAGCTTGAATTCGATCCTGAAATTGAAAGAACCTTCCGCAGGAGGAGACAACAGCAGAGGCTTAAAGAACTTATGGAGAGACACGAGCCAGAACGTGAGGAGGAACGGCGTGAGGAGAGACATATTGAGATGCCACGCCGCATACCAATGTTAGAGTATGCCCAGCCTTCTTTGGATGGTGCACGCCCCAGCATTGTGAGGCCGATTGTGCGGGCAAACCAATTCGAAATCAAACCAGCCATTATCCAGATGATTCAGAACACCGTCCAATTTGGAGAAACTGCTGTGGACGATCCAAACACACACATCGCGGATTTTCTTGAGATTTGCGATACTTTTAAATTTAATGGAGTTTCTGATGATGCTGTTAGACTGCGTTTATTTCCTTTCTCTTTGCGTGATAAAGCTAAAGCTTGGTTGAATTGTTTACCTGTAGGTTCGATCGCTACATGGGAGGACATGGCGAAGGCGTTTCTCATCAAATACTTTCCTCCATCGAAGACCATGAAGCTGCGGGCAGACATCACAACATTTGCTCAGTTCGATCAAGAGTCACTATATGAGGCGTGGGAGCGTTTCAAGGACCTACTACGAAGATGCCCACATCACGAGTTACCACTTGGGTTAGTCGTTCAAACATTTTATTATGGTTTGCTTACTCCTAACCGTACTATGATAGATGCGGCTGCTTGTGGGAATCTTTTGAGGAAGACTGCGGAAGAAGGATATGAGTTGTTGGAGGAGATGGCTGCTAGCAGTTATCATCCTCAATCTGACAGGAACAACCAGCGGAGAAGTGCAGGAGTGCACCAGGTAACTGATTTTTCTGCTATTACTGCACAACTTGATGCTTTAAACAGGAAAATAGACGGCTTGAATGTGGGTGGCACGGCGATGCGTCTTCAAGAGATATTCTGTGAAAAGTGTGGAGGGGAACATTATGCGAAGGATTGTCAAGACGACAATCCATTCTATGTGCAAAATGAGGCGCCAGTGAATCAAGTAGGAGTCCACAACCACCCAAGGCATGACCCTTATTCGAACACATACAATCCTGGGTGGAGGCAACATCCTAACTTCTCATGGGGCGGTCAAAACAGTCAAACTAGACCGCAAGGAGGACAACAATATGGCAAACAACCGATGTACAGATCCGATCCTCCTAGAGAAGAAAAGTCCAACTTGGAGCAAATGATGTCTAAGTTTATTTCATCCACTGAAACTAGACTTCAAAATCAGGATGCGTCGATTAAGGGACTTGAGAATCAAATTGGACAGTTGGCCAAGATGATAGCAAGTAGAGAGCCGGGCACCTTGCCAAGTAATACCGAGACTAATCCAAAAGAGCAAGTGAAGGCCATTGAGTTGAAGAGCGGAAAAGTTTTGGAGCCTAGAGAAAAAGAGAAAAGCCAAGTGCCGGATGAACAAGATGCGACATCTAAAGGTAAGTCTTCTAACCCTACACTAGCACCCACTACACAACCAAAAATTGTTGTACCGCCTCCTTTTCCTGCTGCATTGAAAAAAGCAAAACTAGATGCACAATTTGGTAAGTTTCTCGAGGTGTTTAAAAAGTTGCATATCAATATTCCCTTTGCCGATGCTCTAATGCAAATGCCTAGTTATGCTAAATTTTTGAAGGATATCTTAGCAAATAAGAGGAAGTTGGAGGATCATATGACAGTCAACTTAACTGAAAATTGCTCCGCTTTGGTGCAAAACAAAATCCCACCTAAGCTAAAAGACCCAGGGAGTTTCTCTATTCCTTGCATGATTGGTGATGTTGTTTTTCATAAAGCATTATGTGATCTTGGTGCAAGTATTAATCTGATTCCATTTTTTGTGTTTAGGAAACTTGGGTTGGGAGAGCCTAAGCCGACGAGGATGTCCTTGCAACTGGCTGACAGATCTGTCAAGTACCCCCGCGGAGTGGTTGAGGATGTGCTAGTGAAGGTGGACAAATTCATTTTTCCTGTCGATTTCGTGGTGCTCGACATGGAGGAGGATACCGAGATACCTCTCATTTTGGGGAGACCATTCCTTGTGACTGGCAAGGCATTTATTGATGTGCAAGAGGGAAAGTTGAGATTGAGAGTGGGCGAAGAAGAGATTACATTTGATGTTTTTAATGAACTTAAGCACACACTGCATTCTGATAGTTGTTTTAGAATTGATGCTTTTGACTCTCTTGTATCCAACTATGTGCAGGATGCTCTTAGGGACCCTTTGGAGGCCACTATCAATACTGAATTGGGAGAAGAGGAGTTAGACGAAGAAAGAGATGAAATTGTGGCACACTTTAATGCCAACCAACCATGGAGAAGGCCAATGAGGATGCGACTGGAGGATCTAGGAGAACGAAGAGATTTGACCCCTCAAAGGTCAAGCATCGAGGATCCACCAACGCTTGAGCTAAAGCCGTTGCCTCCACACCTCAAGTACGTATACTTAGGTGAGAATAACACTTTACCTGTCATTATTTCTGCTGCTTGGACAGATGTGATGGAGGACAAGCTGTTGGAAGTTTTGAAAGCGCACAAGGGTGCATTTGCGTGGAAGGTGGCAGATATCAAAGGGATAAATCCATCTGTCTGCATGCACAAGATCTTGATGGAAGAGAAGTACTCACCTCTTGTGCAACCTCAAAGACGATTAAATCCAAAGATGCAAGAGGTAGTAAAGGCTGAAACAATTAAGCTTCTCGACGCAGGTATTATCTATCCTATATCTGATAGTGCATGGGTAAGTCCTGTTCAGTGTGTGCCAAAGAAAGGTGGGATTACTGTTATCACAAATAAAAATAATGAATTAATACCCACTAGGACTGTTACGGGATGGCGTGTGTGCATTGATTATAGGAGATTGAATTATGCTACCCGTAAAGATCACTTTCCCCTTCCCTTTATTGATCAAATGCTTGAGAGGTTAGCGGGTCATGAGTTCTATTGTTTTTTAGATGGGTATTCTGGGTATAACCAAATCATGATTGCGCCCGAGGACCAAGAGAAAACCACTTTCACTTTTCCTTATGGCACTTTTGCTTTTAGACGGATGCCATTTGGTTTGTGTAATGCCCCTGCCACTTTTCAGTGATGCATGACTGATATATTCCATGATATGATTGAAACTTTTCTTGAGATATTTATGGATGACTTCTCGATTTTTGGCTCGTCTTTTAATGAATGTTTGCAGGACTTGCAGGTAGTGTTGAGGAGATGTGAGGAGACAAACTTGGTACTTAATTGGGAAAAATGCCACTTTATGGTACATGAGGGAATTGTCCTAGGGCACAAGGTTTCGGGGCACGGAATAGAGGTGGATAAGGCGAAAGTTGAAGTTATCAAGAACTTACCACCTCCGGCGTCCATAAAGGGAGTTAGAAGTTTTCTAGGCCACGCCGGTTTTTACCGACGTTTCATCAAAGATTTTTCTAAAATTGCAAAACCTTTATGTTCTTTACTCATGAAAGATGTGCCTTTTGATTTCAATTCTGATTGTTTGCAGGCATACGAGAAGTTGAAAGAGCGCTTAGTGACGGCTCCTGTCTTGGTGGCACCGGATTGGGATCTACCCTTCGAGATCATGTGCGATGCTAGCGATACTGCGGTAGGTGCTGTCCTCGGAAAAAGACAAAACAAGGTATTTCACACCATATACTATGCAATTAGGACTCTAGATGAAGCACAATTGAATTATGCCACCACCGAAAAAGAGTTACTTGCAGTAGTGTTTGCACTTGACAAGTTTCATGCTTATCTTGTTTTGTCGAAAGTAATTGTGTTTACTGATGACTCTGCCCTTAAATATTTACTTGCAAAGAAAGATGCAAAGCCACGCTTACTTCGGTGGATTTTATTATTGCAAGAATTTGATGTGGAAATAAAAGATAAGAAGGGTGTTGAGAATGTGGTTGCAGATCATTTGTCTAGATTAGAATTTATCAGTAATGATTGTGTGACTGATGCGATTAATGATTGTTTTCCAGATGAGCAGTTGTTTGAGGTAAAAAATTGTCCATGGTATGCAAATCTTGCGAATTTTCTTGTTACAGGCTCACCTCCCCCAAATCTAACATTTCACCAAAGAAAGAAATTCTTTTCGGACGTGAAATATAATTTTTGGGAGGAACCTTTCTTGTTTAAGATTTGTGCAGATTCTATGATTCGGAGATGTGTGGCGGAGGAAGAGATGTGATCGATTCTTACTCATTGCCATGACCGTGAGGTAGGTGGTCACTTTGGACCAACGAGGACGGCATCTAAGATACTCGAATGTGGCTTTTATTGGCCAACCCTCTTTAAAGATGCTCGTTCTTATGTGCTAGCATGTGATAAATGCCAACGGACAGGTAACATCTCTAACCGTCACGAAATGCCTTTAAATAATATCATTGAGTGTGAGGTTTTTGATGTGTGGGGAATAGATTTCATGGGACCGTTTTCCAGTTCTTTCCCGAAAAAATACATTTTGGTGGCGGTGGATTATGTGTCTAAGTGGGTAGAGGCGGAAGCATACGCCACTAACGATGCTCAAGTGGTTCTAAAATTTTTGAAGAAAAACATTTTTAACCGCTTTGGAACACCACGAGCAATCATTAGTGATGGTGGCACTCATTTTTGCAACAAACTCTTTGAAAAACTTTTAAGCAAATATGGTGTCACACATAAGATCTCTACCCCTTATCACCCCCAGACGAGTGGTCAAGTGGAAGTGTCGAACCGAGAGATAAAGAGAATTCTGGAGAAAGTGGTAGGCGTCAGTAGGAAAGACTGGTCGGTGAGGTTAGATGATGCTCTATGGGCATATAGGACTGCTTTTAAAACACCTATAGGCACTACACCGTATAGGTTGTTATTTGGTAAAGCATGTCATTTACCTGTCGAGTTGGAACATCGGGCATATTGGGCAACAAAAGCGCTGAACTTTAATTTTACTGATGCAAGTGAACAGCGTTTGCTTCAATTGGACCAATTGGAGGAGTTCCGCAATTTGGCTTATGATCTTGCACTGTCTTACAAGGAGAAAACCAAAAAGGCTCATGACAAAAGAATCCTCGAGAGAGAATTTAAGGAGGGTGAAAGTGTTCTGCTCTACAACTCCCGGTTGCGCTTGTTTCCCGGTAAATTGAAGTCGCGATGGTCCGGTCCATTCGTGATCTCGAAAGTTTATCCATCGGGAGCTGTGAAATTGAAAGATGGGAAAGATGGGACATTTACGGTCAATGCCCAGCGACTGAAGCACTACATGGGTGGCACAATTGAGCCGCAACTTGGAATCACCCGGTTCCAAGACACGCCGAACTAAGACAGACCGACAGTCTAGCTCTCGACGATAAATTGAGAACTTACTTCTTTTTCCTTCTCTTGCATTTAATTTAATTTTCTTTTTCTTTCGTGTCAGCATATTTTATTTTCCAGTTGTGTTAATTTCTCTAACTAAAAAAAAAAAAAAAGAGGTGATATGTGAATTTTTCCCGAGAACTCGGCGCTCGGGCGGTAATTTTTTATCGCTCGAGCGCGAAGCAGATGCACAATTTCCAGAGAGCTTGGCGCTTGGGCGGTAATTTTTTACCGCTCGAGCGCGAACATTTGCCTCTAAAATTTTTTACCCGAGGACTCGGCGCTCGAGCGGTAATATTTTACCGCTCGAGCGCGAAGACTTTTAAAGCGCAGATCCCCTTCCCCTTTCTTCATTCTGCACGAAAATTCCCCTCTCAAATCCCTAATCCCCAAATTCCCCTCTCAAAAATCCCTCACTACTCTCATTTTGTTCTTTCAATTTTGTGGTGCAGGCTTTCAATATCCACTCTAGTCTCCGGCGACAAGGCGACATCCTCGGTAGGAAGCAGGAATAACCCTCTCCGGTCACCTATCATCTCCATCCTCACATTCTATGGCTCCCAAGAAGCAAAAAGGTAACCCCGGTTCATCCTCTTCATCATCATTTGATAGGGCACGTTTTGTTAGTATGGAGGCTAGGGCTCGATACGAGCATGCGAAAATTCATCGCAACCCAATAGCCGAGAGGGGAGTCCGGCGACAGTTAGAGGACAGATACTTGGATATTATTGTTGATTTGCAAAGGCGTGGTTGGGAACAATACGGTGAGCAACCTAAGGCGGCGGTAGTGTCTGTGGTTCGCGAATTTTATGCCAATGCAGCGGAGGGGCGAAATGGTTTGGTGTTTGTTAGGGGTAAACATGTGACGTATGACTCGGTGACGATCAATGCACTGTTAGGTACAGCGGAGGTTGACGATTCCCACTTCCAGACATTAGTTGCTAACCCGAATTATGATACGATTCTCGCCACATTGTGCCATCCGGGCGCAATTTGGAAACCATTGGGCGGCTCGCCGAGTTGTTTTGACGAGAAGTATTTGAAAACCGAAGTTGCCCTTTGGTATTTATTTGTGGCTCGGAGAATGATGCCGGTCTCGCATAAGAGCGAGGTCCAGAAAGAGCGGGCGGTGCTGCTTTATGCTTTGACCGAGGGATACGCCATCAACGTGGGCACACTCATCAATTCACAAATCACACTGAGTGCCCACAACAGTCATGTGGGCCTGTTCTTCCCCACCATTATCTCCGAGTTGTGCGCTAGAGCGGGAGTCGTATTTCGCGATGATGAGGAGTGGTTGCAACCCATGAAGCCTATTTGTGTCGAAGACCTCCAGCGGAAACGAGCTAAGCGAATCAGTGAATTTCCCTCTCGGGAGGAGGACGCCGGTGGATCTAGCACTGCCATCCCACGCCGCCTCCCACCACAACCCCGCTGGCGAACGCAGAATGACAAAATGGATGAAAATCTCGCCTTCCAAGCACATCAGAGTCAGCTTAACTCGTATTTCACGGACCACCTATCTCACATTGACTCTATGATGCGATCTTTGCTTGTGCACGGGGGTGTTGACCCGTCGACCATTCCACCGACTCCGCTACCTCCTCCCTCATTCCAGTTCCAGTATGATTACTCTCAGCAGGGGGCAGCCGCAGGAGCGCCACCGCTGGAGTATGATGAGGATGACGCTTGATCAGGGGAGTTTACTGTTTCCCCTACTTCGCACTTTTATTTCTTTGTCGCTTTTCTGTTTTTCTTTCTTATCATTGTTTCAGTCTACCATGTTTATTCGCTTTCATGTTTTTAGTCTGCATTTGTGTTTGCATTTTTAGTGTCTGTTTCGTTTTGTGCAATGAGGGCATTGCACAACTCTAGTATGAGGGGGGTAGACTGTTATGTTTGTTGAGTTAATTGGTTTTAGTCCGCTATAGCAATTCTTTTGTTTGGTGTCGTTTATGGTGAGAAGACATAGTTTATGAGCCAATGATGATGTTGAATTGATAATATACAAAAATATTGATTGGGTCACTTCATGAATGATACTCTTGATTGTTGAAGCATGAATTTTGGTACAAAGTTTGAACTTTTTGAGCACATATGTGTGGGGACTAGAATTTTGTAGGAATAATGGTGAAATTTGAAAGTTCTGTGTGGTTAACTTGAAAGGCACCATTTATGAGTTGATTTAGCATATAAACCCGTGAAAATAAGTCGCTAATTGGGACCTTGAATGAGAAAATTTGATTTGCCTTGAACTTTACATTTACCTCCTTTCCAATGCACTGAATTAAAATGTCATACTCCTAACCAGCTGTAATCCAAAGTATATATTCTTAGCCTAGGGAGTACATGTGTGAAAATTGTGCATTTAAAAAAAAAAGAGAAAAAGAGAAGAAAGAAGGAGATGTAAGTTGAGGGGGAGCCGAAATAAAAGGAATGAAATTCTATTCCTAGGCTAAAAGTTGGAGATGTAAGGAGACGAGGAAAGTCAGACGAAAAGTCTTGACGATTGCACAATGAAAATGATCGGTGTACTCCCAACTTTTAGCCACTTGAGCTTATTTTCCTTCTTTTTGACACCCTTATCTGCACTTAAGAATCGAATAAAGTTCAAATTATGGTTGGTGGTAAATGGACACGGGGGTGCATGCTAGTGAGACTTGTATTGAAGTGTTAATTGAGTGACTCGCATGATTTGATGATTGATCTATTTGAAGTACGAATGACTAGACCCATCATGACACACACACATGTTCAAATTAGTGTCGAGATTTATGTGTAGATGAGAATGAGTATTCGTTTGTGATTCGACTTGAGCATGATTTGTATGTGGGAAAGTTCACTGAGGCATGAGCATAAAAGTTGTTAACTCACCATTGACATTTACTTGTGTTGGTTATTACTTGTTTGAGTATTTTGTGTTTGTTGTATTTGTTTAGAATCTCGTGCTTTAACCTAGTTTGCTCGAGGGCGAGCAAAAGGTTAGTATGAGGGGGTTGATATGTGTCGTTTTTACGCGTTTTATTGCATTAGTTTGTGTGTGTTTTGCATGGTGCATCGTTTATTTCAATCACATTATGTTCATTTTAGAGTAAACATTTGCATTTTATTATATCTCACTCAGGCATGATGAATTTGCAGGAAAAGTGGCCGGAAAACAAAAAATGGAGCAAAAGTGTACAAATGAGAGGGCAACAGACAGAATGAGTGGCGCCCGAGCGGTAATTTTCTACCGCCTGGGCGCGAAAGGTGACCAAGGCAACAGAAAGGTTGGCGCTCGAGCGGTAGTTTTCTACCGCCCGAGCGCGAGAGCCACTCACCCCAAGAACTTCGACAGAAAGGTCGGCGCTCGAGCGGTAGTTTTCTACCGCCCGAGCGCGAATGCTGCATGTGCCAAGGAGAATTACAGAGGGTGTGGCGCTCGAGCGGTACTTTTCTACCGCCCGAGCGCCACCTATTTTTGGCAAGATTTTTTCAGCCGATTCTTTTCCTTATTTTCTGAACAAGGCTGATATGGAAGGCTGGTGGGTCGATTTTGGGAGGCATTCAGACATAATTTTGCAGCCGTCATCAAGTTTAGAGAGAACTTTGCGCTTGGATTGAAGATTTGAAACTTTCCCAGCACCGTTCTTCGCAGATTTCGTCTCGCCTAGTATTTCTAATCTAGTTTCTTTCATGTTAAACATTGTTGCATTTATTTTTACAATGAATTCTAGTAGCTAACTTCATATTTGTTGGGATTAAAGGGGATCCTACCCCGAACGTTGAATCGAATTAATTTATATTTTGATTGTGCGTTATTCTTGATTTTACTACTGTTTTATCGTGTCATTAAAGAATAGCTAACTTTAACGACGTTTTTATATCACGAGTGTGTTCGAGAGAATAACGAGTGATAGGATCGAGTAGTAGAATTCGCGGATCTACAATTTACATAGATATATGAAATTGGATACGTGTCGATAGTCATAGTCCTAAAGGTCGAAAACTAGGGGATTTTATAGAACGAAATGCGATTCGCTCTTGATAAATAATTAAAGATATTTAATTACTTCATTGAGTGGAATTAGTTTGGCATAGCTCGAGAGAGTGTGTTCAATAGATTAGGAAATCCTGTCGGAAGCGTAGATCACGATCGAACGAATTAATTGATTAACGAGGGGTAGGTGAACCGAGATTCCCAACAAATCCATTTCTCATTGAGTTTAATTCAATCATTTTAGATATAAATTCTCATTCATCACTTGTTGAGTCATTTTAATTGCATATTTAATTGAGTATAGTAGGAATAATCACACAAATCAATTTTCGTTGCTAAATGTTAAATAACTGAAAATAATAATTGTTAAACACAGTCTTCAGCGGAACGATACTCGTACTCACGTACACTATATTATAACTTGACATCGTGCACTTGCGATCAATTTTTGAGCATACGAAATAATATTTTATTGGGGATTTCACTGTGCAAGTTTTGCTCGATCATGAATCATTTTCAGTTTATTTTTTAAAATTTAAATTTGATTTTTTTAAAAAATTATAAACTACATTTTTAAGTATCAGCATTGGTTATATCATTCTATTTAATTTCGATTATGGTTTTAAGTTGTGTGTTACTTTTATATAATTTATGTTTTCTTTAAAATTTTGATAAACAAAATAATATAATATTTTTTTAAATTTTTTTATGTTTTTCTTATTTATAGCAGTTCCACTTAACCAAAAAGTAATAAGTCAGTTTAACGACAAAATATTGTTATCATCATTTGAGCGTTATTTCAAACGACATTTGTGGGGACCCGGACGCTAAACAAGTTCTAAATCATCTTTGGGACTAATTAATCAATTATAAAACAGGGTCTAAAAATTTTTCTTTTTAAATTGCGGAACGTAGTGAAATTAAAACATATATACATATCAGTATATGACATACAAGTCCTGTATCACAAACATTTATTCAAACTAGGGTTTGACATCTACTATCAAGTGTTCAACCCTATCTCTAGTCCAAGTCCGGTGCCACCACTCTAATCACGATCTCTCTCTTCATCTCCTGGACCCTGATCCTGTCCCAACTGTTGTCAAGTACACATACAGACAAGACAACAGCCGGATAAACCGGTGAGAATAACTCCCAGTATAAATCAATGAAACATGCAATCATATAAACAATATAAAGCATGTAATCAGGTAACAGATATATGTAACAAATAAGCAATAACAAACTGTCGACAATACTCGTAGCTACATCATTCAGACTAGACTCAATCCTAGTCTAGGGATCCCGGTTTCCAGATGCTGGCATGTGTATATCGACTAACAGTGATAGAAAAGACTCCAGTTCTATCCACGCCGATATGGTATCGATCAACAGTAATAGAAAAGACTCCAGTTCTATTCACATCGATACGGTATCGATTACCAGTAATAGAGGAAGCTATTATTCTATCCACATCAATATAGTACCGATTAACAGTAATAGAAGCAACTCTAATTCTATCCACATCGATATGACATCGATTAACAGTAATAGAAGAGCTACTAATCTATCCACATCGATACAATACTGATTAACAGTAATAGAAAAAGCCACCATCCTATCCACATCGATAGCCAACCATCCAGTGACATACTTTGGCACATCCGCCAATACACCATCTTATGACATCGTGTAATGTGCCCGTGGTGATCCCACCACTAACGACACTTCTGTCATAAGACTACTCGTCTAATACCTGTAATCTATAACTCCAGAGAACAAGTATATCATTAATCAATGCAAATATCAATGCAATAAAGTAAAGTATGTGATTTAGGGAAACCCAAGTCTAAACCGACTCAAGTCCATCTCCCAATACCACATTGACTTATACCTTTCTTTCGTCAGTTCCTGGCTCAGTCGATGTCCTGAACTCACAGCCTGTCTGGTAATAACAATACCAACAATCTCATATCAATATACCGTTCCAATCGATAACAATCCGATCAATCTGGATTTAATTCAAAATCAACGGTATAACGGTAAAATTCTCCTATCCCCGTCAATACAACATCACCAGATAATCGTTACAATCCATAACCTATATCCAGTACAATTCATAATCCCGCCACAATTCAAATCTGTCCGGTATCAACCGATTATAATCAGAAATTCATAACAATTCCATAATCAGTCTATTTCTTAATCTGACTTCGATTCTACGATGTCTAACATGTCAAGAACATCATATATGAATCCTATTCAATTCTGACAATAGCATAATTTCAAAGCATGTCAAAACGTAGCAAAACTTACGTCAAAGTGTAGCCTACGTCGATAGGATTACAGTACCGAAGTCGGATTACAATTTGGACGGACGGATATTGCACGGTTGAAGTTTGAATTGCAAAGAACAAGATTTCCTCTCAATTTCCCTTTTTCCGTTTCTGAAGAAATGTTTGCATGTATATATATATATATATATATATATATATATATATATATATATATATATATATATATATATATATATCCATCAATTCGTATTTCAAGGGAAACGTGGCAACTTTTCAAACTGCATGTCTCGCGCTCGGGCGGTGGCAATTTACCGCTCGGGCGCGAGCTCGGCGCTCGGGCGGTTAAAACCTACCGCCCGGGCGCGGAGGGTTCTGCCCGCACACATCTGCATTGGCGCTCGGGCGGTCATAAACTACCGCCCGGGCGCCACCTCTTCTGCCCGAACTATACTCTTGTTGCACAATGGCGCTCGGGCGGTCATTTTCTACCGCTCGGGCGCCAACAGTTCTGTCCGAAACTTACCCAAGTCATACGTAGTCTTATTTCGTGTCCCGATTAATCCTTTCATAATCATATCGATTATATTTCAATAATTATAGATTACTAGGATTAAATTTCCGGGCATTACAACATTAATATTTTTATATATAATTTTTGATAATAATATTTAAAAATTAAATATATTCATTATACTATATCAATAACTTTAAATAATTATTCAAACACTAATATTTACTAATTTTAATCATTAATTATATAAAATAACATTTTTCCGTGCATCGCACGTGTGAAATACTAGTTTTATATATTCTAAACTTGTTCCTAGTCGATTCAACCGCCTACAATAAAGATAAAGGTCGCTCAGGCTCGAAACTAACATATGTGATATAAAAGTCATATTTCATTGGTAAGGACATATAGATGTTCATTCATACAGATAGATGATCATTTCATTATCAACTGAACAACATTTTTTCAAACTTTCCAAGTGGTTATAATTTATCGAGTGGAATAGTCTGCGGTTATGGTTGTACATCATTAGTCATTTGACTTGTGACAACGCATAACCGTGGTACCCGGCGGTTGTACACCATCAGCTCTATTCTATGGATCCATCTACGTATAACCGTGGTACCCGGCGGTTGTACACCATCAGCTCTATTCTATGGATCCATCTACGTATAACCGTGAGCGACGGGGACATCAGCGACAGTATTTATAACGTCCGAAAACCAACCTACGTAAACCGCATGCATGCAAAATTATTTTAATTGCTTAATTGTTTTAATTAATTGATTTTAAATGCTAGCATGATTTTTATTATATGATTAAATATGTGATTGCATGATTAAATGATAATATGACATGATTTCATGAAAATAAGGATTTTACCCGAATATTCGATAATAGGCAGGGAAAAGGAGACGGGGGACGACCAAGACAAGAATATGTATTTTTATTTAAATAATGGCAAGGCTTCCTAATATGATTAAAAATGATTTAATTTTTCTAAAAATATTGGAGTTCGAAATATTTTACGAGTCGAGCTCGATTTTTCCCGGGAAGCTGATTTTGGGCAAACAAAGAGTTTTAAAATATCAAAAATATTATTTTATGAAAACTAATTTTATAAACTTTTTTTATTTAAGTGTTATTGAGACCAATTTAATAAATTTAAGTAGGCCCAATTATCCTTAAGTTGCAAGCCCAAAACTAAAGCTCATTTAACTTGCAAATTTAATTATAAATAGGACTCATACGCTTTCATAACCTCACAATTAACCCTAATTTCAGCCAAAACACACACAGCACACACCTACAAAAATTCGAAAATAAGGTTGGGGAAGAAAAGCTTGCGTTCTTCGTCGTCCGGTCGTCCAACATCGCACCCTCACCGAAGATCGTATATTCGAGCGTTATAAACGTAAATGCACGTTTTCTAAACCCTTTCAAACATCATACAAATCATAATATGTGTTTTAATTATTTATGCTTGAATAAAATAGGTATTCTATTATTTTTACGCGGTAGATCGTATATTTTCAAAAACGCGACGATTTTACGTTTATTTGAAAAAAGTTTTGAATCCAACGGACACGCTGCCAATACATGATAAATTATGAT
This sequence comes from Primulina eburnea, assembly GCF_022965805.1. Taxonomy (NCBI): domain Eukaryota; kingdom Viridiplantae; phylum Streptophyta; class Magnoliopsida; order Lamiales; family Gesneriaceae; genus Primulina; species Primulina eburnea. The sequence continues at coordinate 3,944,932 of NC_133113.1, forward strand.
TTATAGCCAAAAGATGACAAAATAATTGAGTTAACAAGGCTGGAACCGAAGGGTAAAAATTCAGACTTTAGAAACATAGGTTCATGGTTGTGCAATCTTCAGGTGCTTCGATCACTATGCATGGGGGCTTGGTGTTCGACCAGGTCTCTAGGAGGGCTCGTGCGGGACGTGGTTCAGGGTCAGGAAGCGTTCTAGCCATGGTGCGCAGCTTTGGAGGAGTCCCATGCAGTAGGGACTCCTCGCGCGAGCTGTTGGAAAGGACAGCAGCCAAGGGGGCTTGCTGCAGGGGCTGGGTGGCTTAGGGTAGGTCCATCAGGGTTTAAGGGTCATGGGCAGGGGTCGGGCCAGGGGCTGGAGTAGCTGGACGCGCTGTGGCTCGAGCAAAAACATGAAAATCGTGAGAAGCACCATGAAGGTGCGCTGCTGCTGCCTTCTTGTGCAGGTGGCTGCGGCTGGGTAGGGGCTGGGATAGGTGGTCTGGGTGATGGCTTGGGATGGTCCAGTGAGGGTTAGGAAGGTCTGGGTTCAGGGGTGTGGCTTTGTTCAGTGAGGGCCGAGCAAACAAAATCGTGAGAAGCAAGGGATCACCAATCGCGCGCAGGCTGCTGTCATCTGGGTTCAGTGCTTCGTGCGTGGGTTCCAGGGGCTGGGCTGGGTCTGGACGTGGTCCAGGAATGGTTAGGGTCAGGTGGGCTTGGTGGTGGCTCGGTTGGGAGAGTCCTAGACTAGTTAGGAGTCCTACATATTCTAGGAGACTCATGCACAACACATGCAGATTTTTTGGCCAAGTTTCAGGTGAGTTTGAGTAATCTAGGGCTAGGTTCTATGGGCTGGGCTTGGTCAGTAGGGTTCCTAGGTGTGTTGGCTAGGTTTTGGCTCGAGGTGGCTTGGGCGTGGCTCGATTAAATTGGGAGATGGCTCGGGTGGTTCGATAATGGGTCCATATTTCGAACTTAATGACAAAAATTGAATCCATGGGTCCACGGGTGTGGTTCATGACTTGGAAGGGTAGAATAAATACTAAAAATGTTATGTTTAAAATTTGGGGTCAAAATAATGAGTTTTGGATTTTTCCGAGATTTTATTGCCGCACGAAACACTAATTAAAGAATTAATTGAACAGCCTAGTTTTATGCAGAATAAAATTACGGAAAATTATTTTTAAGCTTAAATAATTATTAAAAGTCTAAGTTTTAAATTTGGTTTATATTAATGTTTGATTTAATTCGGATTAAAATGCGTTAATATGTCTTATTTAAAGATTTATTTAAAAGATATCGATTTAAGCCAAATAAAAATATGAAAAAATTCATGTTAGCTTAAATAATTATTTAAAATTATCCCATGTCATTAAAAGTGAGAATAATATAATTCGAGAATTTTTACGTCCAAGGGCAAAATAGTCTTTTTACACTTAGTAAAATACGAAAACGATTAGCAATGTCCCGAAGGATCATAACGCATGCAAAATGATATTATATGATTTAAAATGATGATTTTTATGATAATATTTATTTTTATGATTTATGGTAAAGCTATACAATTTATACTGTCTAAAATGTTATTTTTGGAAAGCTGTCTTATTTTATGTTTTAAAAGAAAAAGGAAAATTATTTTGAGGGATGTGAATTGACTGTGACAAAAGAAAAGATATATGATATATGATTTTGTGGAGATGGCGTGAGGGCCAAGGCCCCAGAGGGAGCCCATATACGGGCCAAGGCCCCAGAGGGATCCTATGTATGGGAAAAGGCCCCAGAGGACCCCAATGATCAGATTTCCATGATGGAGCCTAATGCACACCCCATGGACCATGTGGAGCTAAGACTGCAGTCGACCAAAGTATAAAAGCTAGTCACTTTCAAGGATCAAACTTCACCCAAAACGATACATGATTGAAAGCTTTACGATCTTAATGATTTTATGATATATGATTCATAATGGTGATTAAAGCTATTTTTAAATGATTTTTTAAGGATTTATTTATGCTTAAAGTTATTTTAAAATGATTTACTATTTATGATTAATTATGCTTAAATGATTTTTAATGGTTTATTTATGTTCAAAAGATTATTTTAAATAAAAATATGATTTTAAATGCACGTGGATGTATATGTATTATTTGTTATCCATGTTTAGAACGTGTTGAGTCTTTAGACTCACTATGTTTGTATGATACAGGATTTGATGATTTATGGGAGGTGCTGACGCTTAAGTGGATCGAATGCAGCAGTACACACCCGAGAGCCTTTATGTTTCCGCACTAGCTTGATAGATTTATGATTTATAGATTTATGCTAAATGGTTTATTTAGAGATATTTTATGCTTTATTTTTATTGTTAGTGATCCTTTCAAAGGTTGATTTAGGAATTTTGGTTAGCCGATGATAAAGGATTTATATTATGCATTTGAGATTTCATATGTTAAAATTATTATGATTTATGATATGTAAAGTTTTTATTTAGTGTTTTAGAATTTATGATTTAAGATTAGAAAAAAAAAAAATCAAGGCCGTTTCAGTATTACCCATCCACTGAGCATTGGCCTTACATGTCATCGTATTCATATTCGTATTAGTCACAACCAACTCACATCCTTCAAAACATGTCAACATATTCATTGCTTATAAAAATCATGCATATAGGTAAATTTCCTTAAAATCAAGCATGCAACGTATTTATCATATTTAGATAAAGAGTCGTGTTCGTGATAATCGTGTTCGTGATAACATATACATTAAAAACGTGTAATTTCGAGATCGGGGCGCTGCCAGGACTGCTAACTCGATCCGGGTGCAAAATGACCATTTTGCTCCTGAAAACCCTAATTGACCATTTTACCCCTAGACCTCAGAATTTCAACCCGAAGCCAACCAAGCTCCTAAAAACACCTCAAAAAAATTTCAAGGCCTTTATGGCCTTGGCCGGTAAATGGGCCTCTGCATCTGCATTTCCATTCCCAGGGAGCTCAAAGCTAGTCATTGGTCAAATAAGCACAAATAGCCCTTTACAGTACTCCCAATAGTTATATTCATGTACGCATGCCTAACTACACCCCCACCCAACCGGGATTTATCACCCACGAAGAATTCCCCTTGCTTTGTTTGGTCCGTTCTAGTGACAGCATTCTCAGCCTTCTGTCCAGGATGTCTTGTTCTCGGAGTGGTATCGTTCTATTGCCTCCCCTACATTACGACCCGCGGGTTTTAATTCAACAAGAAGTACCACCAGTGTTGAGGTCTCGGTAGTCGACGCGGATCTTTCTCTTGGCTCTTTGCTCCTTCCCAGATCGGACTAGAATTGGTAGCTTTTGTGGACTTTATTTTGTTTGCTGAGATTGGAAGCCACTAAACTGAATAATCAATTACCTTTTAGGGGCAGCTTAAAAAGAGAGAGCTCCTAGGTTCATAATCATTTCTTAGACGTAAACTCGAGCTCATTTCATAACTTATACGATTCGTTTTAAACTTAGACCGAGGTCCCGATTTTAACCCGACTCAACCCGAAACTTAACCAAACTTCTCCCAACTTAAACCATGACTCAAACCTATATGACCAGCCCTTAAACCACATGTTCTAGACCCCTTTGGACATACGAACAACGACTGAAATTTGCTAGAATTTTTCTGCGCACCTACCACGAAACCCTAGTTTTACCCTAGCCTCGATTTCTCGACTCTAGCCCAAACCAACAAGGACCAGACCCTAGTCAACCATTCCTAGCCCACCTCTGGACCCTCCTGGACCGACATAACCCTAGCCCTCAGCCCCATGCACGTTGTTAAGCGCAACCTCCCATGGGCCAACCGAACAAGCCCTAACCGAGACTCCCTTCCACACAACTCTCACGACCGGCCCCGAGACCAATACCAGCAGGGTTCGAGCCATCCTAGGCCACGGCTCAGACCCACCAGGGTCTGGTCCAAGGCTTGGAACAGCCCTTTCACCTCCGGCTCGCTCAAATCTTTCGATCTAGCCACACCCGAACTAACCACCAAGGTAATTAGCGCTCGGCCTTAACCAAACCTCGACTACCTAGCGACTCCAACCCCTTGAAACCATGACTCCCATCGTTAAAATCCGTAAAACACACAGCCATGGCAGCCCCTTACCCAACAAAAGCAAAAATCGTGAGTTACGAGAAAACATGTATGCATATTCATGCCAAACCTTATGAAAAATGAAACCACATGCTTGAATAAATAATTTCTCAAGCAAACACACACATATCAGCAATAAGTAGCGTGAATGATGAGCAAAACAAGATTTATGGCGTGCCTTTGCATTAAAATTCTTGAAAACTTGGATATTACGACGAGCATCGTAGGAACGGGGAAGGAACTTTCTTGAAAGCTTTGAAGAATTTTCGAGTGGCTGCTGAAGAAACCTTCAAAAAATGCTGATGCTGCTGAGGAGAGGGTGTAATGCCCTAATTTTAAAAAAAAAGTTACTGTTCATCAGGCGCTGCGGTGCTAGAATAGTAGCGCCTAGGCGCTAGTTTTGCGCAAATTTGGCGTTGAGGCGCTAAAAAGTAGCGTTGCGGCGCTACAGACGCGAAAAATCAATATTTAATTCAACTTTCACCTCCTCCAATCATTTCTCCTCCTTCTCCTCCACCGAAAGCCTCTTTCCTTCCATTTTCTAAATTTATTCTTCCATCTATGGGAGATTTGTTCAAGAAAATTATGAAATGAAGTTAGATTTGTGATCCTCTCATCACGGGCTTCACGAGGATGTAAGTATTTCCCATTTTTATTCAAGTTTGGAAATGGGTTGAAGTTTAGAATTGATATTTGAGTTGATATTTGAGATATTGAGATGTTGGAGATGTTGTATTTGTGTTGGTTTGAATTTAAAATGGATATGAGCATGATTTCTTGTTTCTATGCAAGATCAGTTTTTATGCCTATTGTATTTTGGGTATATGGGACGGTTATATTTGGATTTTGATGTTATGGTCTTCATCAAACTTGTAGAGCATTGAGGTAGATTCGATTTGGTTCAAGAATCACTCAATTCCATGAAGAATTGAGAGAGATATGTGATTTTTACTAAAAATGGTCTGGAAATCCGAGTTAGTGCAGATTTGTGTACATAACATGTCTTCTGTTTACTAAAAATGTTCAAGAATCACTCAATTCCATAGAACGTTGTCTTGTCTTCGAAATGATATAAAATGGGCTTGCTTCCATTGAGTATTGAGGTAGTTATGCTCCAAATACTAAACAGTGCCAGATTTGTACTGATGCAAAATTTCGAAAATTATGTTGTATGTTTCAAATTATGAACGATTGAGTAAATGACTTTATTTGACAAAAGTTTGTGAAGAAGAATTGTTGGGCATTGATTTTTATTGCATATCCAATTTACAGATCTTGATTTGAAACTGTGCCGAATTAATTATGAATTTTGTACGAAAATTGCTGTGTTGATAAGTAATCCGAGTTCTTGATTTATATATTGAAGTTTCGGTCGAAGTATTGACTTGGGTTGGCTCAAGATTATTAACTTTAAGTTGGTTGATAGCGAATCGAGTAAACTGCGAGGGTTCAAGACTTCTCAACCATATATTTTGATCTTTTGTTGGTAATATTCGAAAGGTATGTTACGGTCGGTAACATACGAGGTAAAATTATCATTTTTATTTTAATTTGAAAATTATATGGCTCGATGAATTATTTGTGATTTGATTATGATTGTTGTATTGAGATGAGTTTATTATGATATCGAAATGATGATGTTGATTTGCATCATTACATTGCATATTGAGCCACTTATCGATTCAGATTTGATATGGCGGAGGTCGCCTTGATATATTGATTTGTTGGACGTATGTGGCTATAGTTGAGTTGGCATAGTGTATGCGGAGGTCACTGTTATGGCCTGAACACTCTCTATAAACGAACCATAGTCCTGGGATTGTAGAACACAGCACTCCACCCCGAGCGGTTGAGTCGGTGGATGTTGCTGGGGGATTCTCTTCCCTTGGGTACCCTATGACCAGATGATTCACTTGATCTTGAGATTTATTGATTCTCAAAATTTTATATTATGTTAGCATAAGGCAATAACATGATGCTTATCGTGTTTAGTGTATTGATGTCGACCACCAACCTTAATACATATTTAATTCTTTAATTTTCGAGAAGTTATATATTATTAGTTAACATGTGATAAAAAAAAATATTTTAAAATCACATTCAATAAAATTAATGAGAAATACTTTTTTAAAATTCAGTAATTTCTTCTAAATCCACATTCATAAACAATTTTGTGACATGACACGTGTTTGACATATTTGAATGATAACCATAATTGTTTCATCAATATCTTTATCCAAATGAGTTGTGATTTTATTTACAAAATTTCTTCATAATATACACAACAGCCTATTATTCCGAAAGAAAAATAAAACATGTGATCATAAGTAAATTATGTATAAATCAGAAAAATTATTTAATTATCATTTATTATGTTATTCCAAAACAATGTCAATAAATTTTATAAGGTGTATTCTAATAAGATACTTACATTCTTTAGAATTGGTTTAATCATTTCTATTACAGGAAATTTTATACTATCATGTATCCGTGAAATTTGTAATATAGAATAAAATCATCACATTAGTAATACATAATAATTAAAATTTTGTACAAATAGATGAATAATATTTTTTTACTTCTTGATCATGAAAGATATATTTCAAAGTGTCTTGTTGTTCTCGTTGTTTCCATATGTAGGTAGTTCATAACAACGAACAAATTTAAATTTAAACGAACATTACATCTTGAAAAGATTCAACTCATATATGGTGCTGAAAAGATGAGTCATTTCAAAATTCAATTTTGGAGTAGATAAATTTAGTAAGATAAATAGAATAAAATTGGTTTCTAATATATTGCATTATTTATAATTTTAAATTCAAATAAGACATCCCAAGAGACAAAAATTATACATGAGATGCTTTTGACATAATTATATCATACATTAACTCTTCCAAATTATAGAAATCTCGAATTGCATCCATTGGGTGTCAAACATTTCTGATTATTGATGATAATATACATGTTTATTGAGATTAATTTAATGTCCATTTGAAACTCTTGTTAATCTATCTCTTTTAATTTTTTTGTGCTTTCTTATTTGAAGTTTTAATAAGACAATTCAAGATATACAATATACATATGGTTTTGGAAGAAAACTACAACGCATTAATTCTTTTAAATAAAGGTAATTTCGAAATAATATGTATTTGAGATAAAAAAAAAATTATGATTATTAAATGGTAAATTAATGTTCATTGGAAAACCTTGTTGTAGTGATAACTTTTAACACTCAATCAATTTTATTTTTAGAAAAATTAAATAAACTAACTAAATATTGTATTTCCTTTTTAGTAAGTAATTTGGGCATGAAATTACTTAAAATAGAAAAATTTATTTTTGAATCATTTACCTCATAAGGATACTGAACATTGCAATAATTTGTATTTTAAATGTATTTATATAGTTTTTAATTAAAATGATTGATTTAATTCATGCAAAATTTTTAATATAGTTTATGTTTTCAATAGAGTTTAGTTTTAATTTGAGTAAAAAAATAAAAAAACATACAATACATAAATTACATTTGAATTAATATAAAAATTAATTAAATTCAAAATCAAATTAAATGAATTGATATAATCAATACAAACAATAATTAAAGTGATCATTTATTGCAGTACACATATATCTATAATCATGATAAATCTTTCTTTTTTTAGTAAGTAATTTTGGCGGGAACTTTCCTATTTTGGCAAAAACTCTGCTTTTATATATATATAGATATAGATTTTAAAGATTTTCACAACATTTTATTAATTTATTTTGCATGACTTTTATTAATATTTGTAAACTTTTTTTATAGAATCCTATGGATTTTTGTAATTTATTATTGTAGTTTTTAAAAATTTATTTGAACTCACAATTGAACGTGAATAATTTTTATTTATTTTAAATAGTTGTCTCTCTCAATATAATATTTTTTACATATTGATTTTACCAAAGATAATAAATAAAGTAATACTAATTTATTGCAATTAAACTTCAATTATTCGAGTCAATTCAATATGCTTATTTAAATATTTAATATTTTTTAAAAAAATACATAATAATAATTTTCAATATTAATAAATATTCAAAATTCTATAAAAAAAATATCAATTATTTTTTTATATGTCAAACAAAGAATAAAACAAGAGAATTATATGTATCTGAAAATAAATAATAAGTATGTTAAATATTTGAAATTAATGTAAATTGTAAAATTTTAAAATATTTAATTTATTATAGTTATTCTTTTATATTTATATATATAGAAAAATTACGCATCCAATGGGTGAGTGACACCTTATCGGTGCTCACAAAAATATGCACGATAGGTGTGCAGGATATCAAAATTGTATATATATATATATATATATATATATATATATATATATATATATATATATATATATATATATATTCAAGTTAATGAAAAAATATCATGTGGAAGAATTTTGAGTTATAATCAAAATCAAGATATATATTAATTAAAAATATAGAAAATAATTAAATATCAAATGTTATATAATAATTAATAAAAAATTAAATTTTACTAATTAAAAATAATTATTATTTTCAATTTATTGGTCATTAAAATATTATAATTTTTTTTATATAGTGTCATATTTTTTAATAAATATAATGTTAAATTTTATGAGATTTTGTTATTAAATTCTAAAAATAAAATGAACGATGTTAATAATTTGATTTAAAACTATGGTTAGTAATAAAAAAAAATATGTTTTTAAAAAGTACAAACAGAAAGAAAAATATATGGATAAAAAAAGAAAGAAAAATTAATATTTGTATTGAGTATATGAGTTTGGGAGATTTTCAAATTAAAGGTACATTCAAATCTTTAGTTGAATCAAACACATTTTTTGACATTTGTTGTGTTATCTTAGACTTTAATTTTTGTATTTAATAGAATTTCATTGAGTCATTAAAAGTCTATTGACATTTTGAATACCTATAAATTTTTGTAAAATTTTTAAAAGTCAAGTTTGAATATCACATGATTTTTTAAATTCTACAAAAGTTTAAATTGAACACCACTAAGGGGGGTGTATTGGTTATATACTTTTAATGACATTTATGGAGTTTAAAAGTGTAGAGGTATTCAAACTAGACTTTTATATACTCCATAAAAGTTTAGTGGTATTCAATGTAAAATTTTGTAGAATTTTAAAAAATCATGTGATATTCAAACTAGACTTTTAAAAACTCTACAAAAGTCTATAGGTATTCAAAATATCAATAAACTTTTAATGACTCTATGGAATTCTATTAAGTACAAGAATTATAGCCTAAGGTACAACAATAAAATGTCAACAAAACATTTTATCCAACCTAAAGATTTGGATGTACATTTAATTGAGAAATCTCTTAATACAAACTTTCATTTTTTTCTCATCTATATTTTTCCTTTTATTTGTGCTTTTTAAAAACATAATTAAAATTTAATTTTTTTATTAATAATTATATAACATTTTATTTTTAATTATTTTCTTTAATTTTAGTTAATCTATATCTTAAATTATTGTATAAGCAAATTCATACCGGTACTGTACCAAAATTTTCGGTATACCGTACCAAAAAAACCTTACATTTTAAAAAAATTTATAATTTATTGTTTTAAAATATTATATATTTTAAAATTTTTGTATATTTTTCCGGTATTTCGATATATACCAAAATTTTCAAATTGGATATCGTTCTTGTACCGAAAAATTCGGTATTGTTACCGTACCTTACCGAAGTCTTCGTATATTTAAAATTCGGTAAATTCAATAATTTTTTTGTTACGGTAATCTCGGTATACCGAAAATTCGGTATTTTTTCCCACCCCTAACAAGGCTTGTATTGGCATGTGCAATATTACACAATTTTCTTTGAAAGAAGTGTCAATTTGATGAATTTCAAATTGAACTAGATAATGAAGCTCAATTGTTTTGAGTGTTCTTTTAATAAAATTTTATTATGAACTTATAAAAATATTATTCATTAATATGTTGAATTGACATAAAGAATTGAAATTTTGATTTTAATAAATTGGATAGTTCATTTGTCGTTTTTCACAAATTAAATTGATTTAACTTTTAAGTAAGTACAATTCATTTACATTCATAAATAAAAATAATAATTTAAAATTGAAGAGGTTATCTATGTCCAATAATTAATTTAAAAAAATTAATAAAAAATAAATCACAATTATTAACTACAAAATTCACATAATTCTATGAAAAAGTTTACAAAAGTCTACAAAAATCTTGAAAAAAAGTCTATAAGAGTCAATGAAATTTGTTTTACAATTCTATGAGATTCCATAAAAGTCAATAAAAATCCATCAACTCCACAAAAGTCCATCATTTAAAAAAAGTCATTAAAAGTCTTTGAAAGTATAGAATAAATACACCCCCATAAAATTTTATAGAGTATATAAAAGTCTAGATTGAATATCTCTAGACTTTTAAACTCCATAAAAGTTATTAAAAGTGTACAACCAATACACCCTAAGATGGACTTGTTATAAAGTAAGTTTTAATTTTGCGCCAAAATTTTCCTTATTTTGATCTAGTTTGGGATAACGGTGATTTGAGTGTCGAAATATCTCTAATTTTTGTGTTTGTGATGCAGGTGAGGATCCATCATTTTTTTTCTTAGGGTTCATAAGAGCGATATTTACGCACCAAGATCCGGACATCCTTTGAATTTGCTTGGTTCGGGTAACAATTTTATCTGGCTACATCAAATATACAAACCATATATTGTTTATACGAGTTGAATTAAGATTTTTTTTTCTTCGTATCACATAAACTAATGGCAACTGGTAAATTGTTTTATTTTTTAGAGAAGGTTTTAAAATACTTTTTTTTTAGTTGGCAAAAGAATTTGTTACAATCGAATAATACACTTGATATCTCGTGTCAAACTTAGACATTATTTAAATAAGTAATGAGCTATCTTTTGCCCAAAAGATCTTAATTTGTCTTTCTCCAAACCTTCTTGACAAACCCCCAGGATTTTCTCGTATATTATTATTATTATATATACTGTTTATTATTTGTTAGGTTTCTCCTATAAATTTTTATAAAATTATCCACATCACACTTTACAAGTCCATAGTTCTAAAAATAACCACACCAAAAAAACAAAAACAAATGTTAAAAATACAGAAAAAAATAAAATAAACATAATTTTATAAAGTAAAGATGCAATAACCATTGAATCAAAAAAAAAAAAATTAAAAATAATTATTTAATATAATTGTTTATTTTATAGGAAACATGTACTCAAGTTGCATGCACTATATTCTCCAGTGGTCTAGCTTAAGTTTGAAAAATCAAAACCACTAGTTCCAATTTTATTGGAAATGAAATTATCCAAACTAAACTGCATATATCTGAAATTTTTCCAAAAAATATGGTCTGAAGTATTTATAAGATGATGTTTTGTTTGTTAAAACAAAACCAAATCAAATCAAATCAATTTTCTTTCAAGCCCTAAAAAATTTAGTGAAAATAATATGAAAAGGGACTTCTTGCACCATGGCTGAGATGCCCAGATTGTCTCAGTTAAATGCATTCATACTAGCATCAGCTGCAAGCTTTTCCATGTAAAAATTCGATTTAGATTGTTTATCATCCAAACAAACGTTCAAAATCAGCCATATTTTTTATCTCAGAATCCACCTCAAAATTGCCATCACCGAATACTTTTTTCAATCTAGCCCAGAAGTTCTTTTCCCCTCGTCTCTCTTCACATTTCTTTCTGAAAAGCCCTGACATTTTCTTCAGCTCTAAGGCGTTTTTTAAGAAAAAATCTGCTAGATGAACATGTGGCTTCATCCCGTTGAACCCGTTAAACTCGACTTCACTAAGGTGAGACACAATACATGATGGTATCGGTTCAAACGAATCATAATCATAATCATCACAATCCCACTGCAAAAAGGAAGATAATAAACTTTGGCAAGAGTTCTATCAAGAAACCAAAAAAAAGGATGAAAATAAAAATCGGGAGGAAAGTAAAATTCAAAAATCACACTTGCAAATGTAATTTGTGGATAAAGGTAGTGACAACTTACCATATTTAACCTGAGTCGTTCTAGATATGGTGTTGAATGAAGAAACTCCAGAAAAGCTTCAATTTTGCATCTTGTAGAAATTTCTAGTCGTTTTAGCATATTAAACTTAGGAAGGGGAGGCCCTTGTTTTGATTGGTCAATTGCCTATCACAGATAACCAATGTCATTAAATTTCATATTTTACTGAACCAAGAAAGGCTAGCTGCACCGTAAGTTAATGAGTAAAGAAAGCTTTATAAATGTGAATCAGATTCAAGTTATTGACATAATATAGACCAACTGACTGTTGCTCTTAAAATTGAAAAGATACTAACAACGAGATCTTCAGGCAATCGCCGCAATCCTATGTATGTCACGCAGTTGTAGCCTTGTCGATAGCATACCAACTTATTTTCATTAACTTTGGAAAAAGTTATCAGTAATTTCAGATACAGAAAATCATTTCAAGATCTACTTTTCAGCATTCACTAGATTTTACAATATAAAAAATATCAAGTAGCGAAGCCACCTTTATTGCTTTAAATTTATTGTGAGGGGATCAAGATGCCAAAGAGCTTAAATGCAACAAGTATTGACCAAATCATTAGGTTTAATTTATTCTTGGGTGAGACAATTCTGCGATTACTAGCAATGTATCCACCATGTAATATAATAAAACCAACATGGTTAGACGAACTAACCTCCATGATATCAGTCAATAGTTGCAAATGATTTAAACCTGAGCATCCTTTCAATAAGAGCCGAGCGTGTAGCCCATTCTTTCTAATTCCTTGAAGATCACACGCGTAACTCATAAAACCAACTGAAGCACAAGAGACTGATGATGCACTTAGGTCAAAAATTCCTAGAGAAAGGCCAGAAACTGCACACTTCACAAGCTTGGCTGCGGATATCTTCATCTGGCAGTTCTCTATTTCGGAGACATTGGAGGACACATTGAACTCAGTTAAGGACGGAGCATTGATTTCCACAAAATCCACTTTCAACCATTTGCAATCTCTTAGTTCAAGTGTTTCCAAGACTGGAAATTCAAGTATCAGTTGGCTAGTACTGGAAGCATGCTCATTTAGAATTTCAACTCTAGCAAGATACATATTTTTAAGTTTGGAAAACAAATTTTGCGATGGCCTGAAAATGCAAGGCAAGTTAAGCTTCAGGTTTGTCAGTGAGTTGCAATCAAAGAAACAACGAGGCAGAACGACACCTTCAAAAGTATAAACTATTTCCAAATCCTCAACGTTCCTCATCAATGCAGCAGATATCCACGTCACCATTCGACGTGCATCGTACTTCTGCTGACACAAAAGGCGAAATCTTTTCAAGCTCGCGTTCCGAGAAAGAATGAAGATCCTGTCCACAAAGTTAACAACACTTGTCTTCCTAGTCCTCTTATGTGAAAACCGCTGAACATCATTGATGTCTATATTATAAATGCCTGTCCACTTGTATTCCCAATCCTTCGAGAGAACACAAGTTCGCAAAACATCCTTAGTGGGTAAAAGGGATAGAATCTGACAAATAATAGTTTCGGGCATATTACTAATAATGTCTTCACCTTCGTTCCCCTCCTTATCAGCCGCCTGTCTAGGTTTCTTACCTGCATCACGGTCAATTTGAATGCTTTCATCCACCATTTCAACAGTCAACCTGAAACGTTAAAGAAACCATAGAACTCAGCTACTGAATCAAATCCTATCGACCCAAGAATTCAATAAAATGGCACAAGGGAGGCAGCCAGCCAAATGCATCTTGGACAAATCGACATTTTTAAGGACACTAATATCTATATTGGCTACAAGAAGCAAATTTCTCGGAAGAAAATGCAGAAAGCACGAAAAAACAGCAGGTAAAGTATAGCAACAGAGTCCTAAAACAAGAACAATTGAGAGATAAAACCAAAAGCATAACAAAATCCTTAGAGGTTTCAACCTTTACCCGAGGAACTAATGTGAATTGAAACCCTAATTGGCCTCTGAATCCGAGAACTGATCTGCTGCGAGAAACTTCCCCATGCTCGCCAGGTAACTGCCGTAAGCCAGGCTCAATCAAATTCTGGCGTGATTTATATACTCGGCATGGTCACCTCAAAAATACCGAGGTTTGTAGTTTCTATTTTTATTTTTTAAAAAAATTAAACGTATTTTGCTAATGTATATCAAATAATTAAATCTAAACTAAAATAAAACAATATCGATTCGTTCATAATTAATTGATATAGTTAACAATAAATACTTTGACTTTTTAAGATATTAATAAAAATAATCTGTTAGAGTAAAAATGTTAAAGAAATGAAAAATCTGAAATAACTCTGGTTAGAGTTTGTAATGTTCAAAAAACTTATCGTTCCAATTTAAAAACTGATTTAGCTAAACAAATCGAATGATCTGAATACTTATGTTTTGGTTGCGAAAGTGGAAGAAGCTTATTGAAGTGGAAATAGCAAGGAAAAAGGTCGAATATGGGTTAAAGTGGAAAAAGTTTAACTACTTGTCTTAAATTGGACATGAAGCATATGCTCATCGTAAAATCTAATCAGATTACAATTCTATAAATAGGTTATTAGACATTTGAAAATAGAATATTCAAATTGAATGCATGACAATGACTATAAGGTCTTTATACTTAATAACATTATTGATGTTGATTGATTTGTGAACTTGGTAACTTCGGTTTATATATTAACTGTAATTTGATCCATTGAACAATCGATAAAAATACCAAAACTCGAGATTAATAAAATAAATTTGAAAACCTATTAATATGAAAAGGATAGTAACGACTATAAGGTTTTTATATTTAATAATCTAGTTGATAGATTTATGAACTTGGTAACTTTATTTTTTTAAGATAAGAAAACATGAACTTTAATTTAATTCGTAGAACGACCGATTAGAGTACTACAATGAGGGACTGATAAGTCTCCACTAGTGGCAACAAAGTTCTTGGTAATTAGTAAGGGGAAGGAAGATCTCCACTCATTTCATTCATTCAGTGCCTGCGGTGAGGCGCGACGAATTTCTATCTGGGCAAAGAAAAGGATATTAGGTATGTTGGGAATCCTCCTAGTTAACGCGCAACGAGTAATGGGATGGCACCCAATAGAGAAGGGGACCTCTAGTTAGGCAAGCACTGATGAGGGGGCATGTAGGTTAGTCCTTTATAGTTCCTCTACTGGTACCCATGAGGTGAAGCAGAAGCGAAGGAGGAAGCCCTCGTGCATACGTGGTCCGGGGCTAGTTAATAAATTAAAGTATATGAACATAATTTATTCGAACCTCGTTGTGAGAACAATCTAAAGTTCGATATGATATAAGTGGAAGAAACTTACAGAGAGATAGTTAATATGCTATAAGGAAAAAGAAATAAATGTTGGGTCGATAAATCAGAGGATATAATTATTGATTTTGTGCTTCAGTAATATCAATTAATTTGAGAGTGCAATCTTATTCTTTTAGTGGAGTAGAATAAGATTAATAAATTATTTTGATTAATCATGAGTTGATTGGATCAAATTAATTTATTGGAGCTTAATTTAATTGAATCCGACCAGGTCCCTTTGGTGGCTCTAATATAAACTCGGATAAATTATATGAGTTATAATTTATGTTACATGTGGGATAAATTTATCTGGACTATTATATTACATGGAAGTTTATATCGAATCTTCTAGATATGGTATAATATATTCTGTCCATTTAAATTTATATTCTAAAAGATATTGTCATTATCTTTTTGTTACAAGATATCACAAATATTTATATATATATATATATATATATATATATATATATATATATATATATATATGTGTGTGATATTGTAACTTGTGACCACACACAATCCTACGTGAAGAGTTTGAGAGAACACCAGAGAAGGCTTGGAGGTTTGGAGCGTAGATCCAGTGCAGAGAAAGATCGTAAACACGCTTCAAAGGTAATATTTAATCTCTGCGTGTTGTAATTAATTAATTCGTGTTAAAAACGTAGAACAATCGATCCTGTGAAGAAGAGTTGATTGAAATCACAAGAAATTAATTTTTGTGATCCGATCTTCTCGATCTTGGCTAACAATAAATACATAGAATTAAGAAGTAAAAAGCAATTTTCATCTATGTAGTTTTGATAGAATACAATCTAAATCTCTTAGGTTTATACATATGTTTTACAACTAAACATTTTCTATACTACAAGATAACTAGTTTATTATTCATTTAATGTACATATTGGTTTTGATGGATATAACTGATATCTAATTCTGTTTTAATACCAGTTGCATAGTCTAACAGGAGAGAAAGCTTGGATTTCATCTTAAGTATTGTTCGTAAGATGACGGCCCATAATGGGTTGAAGTAAAATATTCTTATTAGTTCTTCGATTTCTTTTCTGAAATAGATAGCTTTAGTATTGTCTGGAATCGATACAAGTACAAGAAAGATTGTTTTTCGTTGGATTTGATTTACAAACTGAACTTGTAGTTAGTAAAAGAAAAATACTGAGAAATTCTATACCGTGAGTACGTTAACCTTCAAGTGACTAATCATATAAGAATATATAAGGTAAAATAGAGGACGCTAAGTGAATTTTATATATTATGCGAAATAGGTTGAGCTAGGATAATTTTGGACAAATATTGTGATTGGTTTTGTCCTCTTCAACACAAGTAGGTTAGTCACGAGTGACTATTAACATATTCCAGGTTACAATTTATTATTTTAAATTAGAAATCTTAATCATCACGTTATTAATTCTTTGACTTTTTTTTTTTGAAATAGATAGTTATAATGACATTGTCCACAACTAATATAGGGACAATAAGAACTGTTTCATTCGATGAATCTAAAAATTATTTTAATTTTATTTTTAGTAGAATATTTTAACATTTCTGAATAAATTATATTTTCTATAGTTATAGAATTAGATTAGACCAAAATTTAAACTGGAAATTAAATAATAAATATACAAGTAATTAATAATAATTCAATAAAAAATTACTTTGCTAAATTTTTTATCAGATTGTAGAAACAAGAATAATAATAACGACAACAACAACAACAACAATAATATATTTGTAGGTATAAAATTAGTTCATTATAAAAATTTACAAGAAAATAAAAAAAAAAACTTAAATATGTGTACATACAATCCGGCCTATTCAACTTCTTTTCTCGTCGTCTTAGTACGTCTACAATCCAGCCTATTCAACTTCTGTTATATTTTTTTAAAACTTTTATTCAATCTTAAAAATTATTTTTCAAGATCATGTTTTTTAAACATACTTAAAACTGAGCGTCAACTATTGAATTTCAATATTTAAAAGGAATATAAATCACAAAGAAGATTGTAGTTTGAAAATAGAATAGTGAAAATATATGATCTATTGAATAAGAGGTATGTCGATTATTTATTTGTTTTCTACCCTAGAGATTAGTAGGTTTTGGTATTAAAAAAGGTAATAAGAAGCGAAGAGTCAATATTAAAATTAGAAGAATTAATTCCAGTCAAAAAAAAAAAATAGAAGAATTAATTGTGATTGTAGAATGGTAGAAGCATAAAATTATACTTTTTTTTTGCGTTTCTATCTATGAAAGTATGTAATATGAGTTTATATTTAATAAAATACATGTTTACCATTTTTATTTGAGTGAGCTAAGTTGTAAACTTTTAAAAATATGTGAAATGATATATTAAATATTAAAATATAGAATATTTTCTAAAAAAAACTTTTATGTACAAGTTTTATGGAATATTTATGCGATCAAAATAAAATTTTAGAAATGAGATATTTTTTTTTCAAATTTGAAATGTTTCAATCAAATTCTATCATGAATCATATATGTACGACCAAATTTGATGATTTCGTTAAAATCAAAAATAAAATATGGTTTTGACACCACAGCAATAATCCCTATAATATATATATCAAAAGAGAAACATAAATCAACTTTTTCAAAATAAACCTACAGCTGCTCGATCATGATGACTTTTTAATATGAAAGCTGAAAATATAAAATTATATATTTTTTAAAAATATCTTCTTTCAAAATAATGAAAAAAGGGACGTTAACTTATCTGTACATCAATATTTGTGCATAAATTTATATGCCACAAAAAAATTCAATACAATATCCAATTTGTCAAAATCTCATGACACATAGAATACAAAATCTCATTATAACACCAGAAACTAGGTAAGACGATCCCATGAATAGCCAAATAGTCCAAAAAATCCACAATATTGCTAATATCATTTAAAACCCAACAAGTCAATTAACCAAGAAAAGTCGCACCAAAATGTGATTGCCAAAAACACCAACAAAAGTTATCCGTTATAACGTTTTCGACCAAACTCAAAGTTCAAAATCTACCATGTTTTTTATATTTAAATATACTTCTCAGTTTTGCCCAGAAATCATCAATTTCCTTTTCTTCAGATTCCTCCCCTGACATTTTTTTCTTTTGCCTTTCTTCCCTACTGTCCCTGCGCAGCCCCGTCATTTTCTTTAGCTGTGTAGCATTCGACAACAAAAAATCTGCCATACGATAATCTGGTAGTCTCTTGCTGAACCGACTAAATCGAACTTCATTAAGATGGGACACGATACATGATGGCACATATTGCACCGTGTCATAATCATAGTCATCCCAGTTGTCCTATGGAAAAACAAAACCATGGATACAATAATTTTTGACATCTAAGGATTAGAGGGATCGGGCAATAAGTAAATTTTAGTTTTGAAAAATACATGTAAAATTTAAACAAGGGATCAACAAAAAACAAAAAATGTTTGCTTGTGCTAGATATTTACCTATGGAGGCAATGGCTACGACCATTTTCTCTAGAGGATGTATATCAGGACGGTGGCGAAAAACTTACCATATGTAAGACGATGGATTCAAGAAATGGGGTCGCGTGAAGAAACTCTAGAAGTTCTCCACTGTCGCATTTTGTGAAAACTTCTAATCGTTTCAGCATATTAAATTGAGGAAGCGGATGCCCTTGTTTAGATTTGGCGATGGCCTAACACAAATATAACAAATGTTACAACTAATGGAAATAAGGGTCCAATGATTTTTAAATTCATCAAACCAAGAAACCAGGGCGGGCTAGAGACCGAAAAAATCAAAGAGTAATGCTTCGGAAATACGAGTCAGATTCAAGTCTCCACATGAGGTTTGCGCTATACATTGAAAAAATGCTGGTAAAAAAACATCAGGTCAATCATATAAACACATTAATCTTGTTCATAACAAGTAAACTTTGTTCTCTGCCAACTCATTTTTCAGCAACTTTGAAAATGTTAATCAATGTTTCAGACAGAAAATTAATTCACTGTAAAATTTCTCCACATTTACCATATTTTACAATCTCACAATTCTGAAGTCATGAATTCCCCCTTTTTACCTTTAATCTTTTGTATCGGAGCAGAGATGTTAACATAATGAAAGTAGAATGGCTGGGGAAACTAACCTCAACAACCTCCCCGGATAATTTCAAATGATTTAGACCAGAGAATAATCCTTTCAATAAGGACCGAGCTTGTAATCCATTCTTTCGAACCACTTGGATATCTTTTGGAAAACAGTGAAAATCAACAGCCGCAGAAAAGATTGATGATGTACCGAGATCAAAATATTCAAGAAAATAACCATTATATTCGAACTGCGCAATCTTGGCTCCAGAAATCTTGATCCGGTATTTATCTGCTTCAGGAAGACTCAAGTAATGTATCACACGGAGCTTAGTCAAGGCTGGAGAATTGATTTCCACAAAATTTACTTTCAACCACTCACAGTTCTGTAGTTCAAGAGTTTCCAGGACCGGAAAATCAAATATCAATCGGTCGGTACTGGGGACATGGTCATTTAGAATTTTAGTTTTAGTAAGATACAAAATCTTAAGACTGAAAAAAAGATTATGGGCTGAAACTCTGAAAATACAAGGCAATTGCAGTTTCAAACTAGTCAATGACTTGCAATCGAAAAGGCAACGGGGTAAAACAACTCCTTCGTCATTATAAACTATATGCATATCCTCCACGTTTCTCATCAGTGCGGCAGATATCCATAATATTATGCGATGTGAATCGTACTTATGACGACAACAAAGATAAAATCTCTTTAAGGTCGAATGCCGAGAAAGAAAGAAGACCCTGTCAACAAAATTAACAAAGCTCGTCTTCCTAGTTTGCTTAAGCAAAAAGCGTTCTCCATCACTTATGTGTATATTGTAAATGAAAGTCCATTTGTATTCCCAGTCTTTGGACAGAACACAAGTTCGCACAGCGTCCTTAGTAGGCAGGAGGGACAGAATCCGACTAATAATACATTCAGGTAAATTAGTGATGATGTTTTCGCTGTCATCATACGTTATTCTTGGTTTCTTACCAGCATTGCTGTCAATCTGAATTTTTTCCCCCATAACTTTAAAAGTCCACCTGGAATACTAAAGAAAATTGAAGAACTTTAGTTACCAATGAAATCAGAGGGAAAATTCCAAAGGAATCTAATAAAATGGTACAAGGGAGGATGGCAGCACACTAAAATCTTGGAGAAATCCTCATTTCTAGCAAAAACGCTTATAAAATTTATATATATATATATATATATATATATATATTCTCTCAAATAGAGTTATACTGCAGCGCACGCCCATTTCTGCAAATTCTATTTCGGGAGCATCATTGTATACCATACATCTACTAAATTTTTCCACAAAGAAAATGCGGAAAGCAAGAAAAGAGAAGGTAAAATTTAACAAATCAGTCTGAAACCAAAAATCACTGATAAAACCAAAAATCGAAACAAAATCTACGAGAATAAAAAACCCAAAAATCACAAATAAAAGTGATGGTTTTAACTTTTACCCGGTGAACTGATGTGATTTCAGGATGGTTACAGCCCTGATTGCTCTCTTAGTCTGATGATTACTAATCTGCTGTATGCGTCCGACCCTATCAGGAGAAATTTGTGTCTGCTCAAAGGCAAAAGGAAACAAAACAAAACAAAACAAAGAAACTTGTCTGAATCTTTGTTGATGTAATGGGCTGAGCAAATGGCAATGTGTGTGCCGTTCTACCGGTATATATATATAGGTGTTCTTTTTTTTAAAAAATGGAAGGTTTCTTTTTTCAAAAACAATTGAAAAGTAAATAAAATTGTAAACATAATGTCAAAGGGTTGTGCACTTTTTCGAACCTAGCATATGTCATATCAAGGTTTGGAGTTATGGTTATGGGGGTTCATGTCTGATTATATGAACTCCACAGTCTCGTATGAATCGGGATAATCGGATCTGGCATTAGGTCGCTATATTTATATTAGGGTCGACTTTCCCCATGCAGGGTTATCCAATTTTAATGGCAGACCATGCAGTAAGGTAATTTTTATATTTTATATAAAAAAAATTTGCAACGTCCGCCATATTCGATTTAATCCAAGATAACTCGTGCTTCAAAAATACATGTAAAAAACAAAAATGCTTGCATGTGCTAGATACTTACCTAAAAAATGAACACATGCAATAATTTTCGACGATTGGTGGATAATATTAGGGTGGTAAAAACCTTGTTGTATTTATTACGATGGATTCAAGAAATTGCATCGCCTTAAGCAAATCTAGCTGTTGGAATACTGGTGACTCCCAATGTTAGTAGACGTTGAAACATGAACAAGGAAAAGCTAATGGTGGTTAGTGGCCATAACCGAAATCAGTTAGCAAGAAGCTTGGGTATTCAGTTGGATGACGGAAGTAGACTTGGGAGGAATCAGTTGAGAGATAATTCACGAAGACAGATATATGCTAATATATATATAGAGCAGAGAGGTATCTGAGAGAGAACAAGAAGAAAAAACGAGATAGCATCCAAAAGAGAGAATTGAGAACAAAAGGAGAGAAAAGAGTTTTCCATTTTGTGATTCGATTCTTTGGCTATTGTTTTTCTTGTAACTTGTAACTCTTGGTTGCTGATTTGATCAATACAAGTGTTTTGGTGTGTTCTCCCGTGGACGTAGGCGTTTCATCGCCGAACCACGTAATCCTCGTGTGCATTTCTTGACGTGCATGAAAGATTCATTGGTTCATTTTGATCTTGTTAATTGTGGCGTGATTCGTGATCTTGAAGTATAACAAGTGGCGCCGTCTGTGGGAAAACGGGAAGGATCGAAGCCATAATCACAAAGGTCAAGAAGATGAGTTCGATGAGATTTGATATCGAGAAGTTCTCTGGAAGTAATGACTTCGGACTGTGGAGAATCAAGATGAAAGCCATACTAATCCAACAAGGACTGATAGAAGCACTGAATGGGGAAGATACAACTCCAGCAGATTCAAAAGAAAAGACACAAATTCTTGCCAAAGCACAAAGTGCTATCATCCTATGCCTCGGTGATAAACCACTCAGGGAAGTCTCAAAAGAATCCTCTGCAGCAGCCATGTGGAACAAGTTGGAACACTTATACATGACGAAATCTCTTGCCAACAGACTGTTCATGAAGCAACGCCTATATTCATTCAAGATCACAGAAGATAAAAAGGTTGCAACACAAATAGATGAATTTATCAAGATCTTGGATGATCTTGAGAATATAGATGTAAAATTGGAGGATGAAGATAAAGCACTGATATTGTTAAACTCCCTCCCCAATTCATATGAAAATCTTCGGGATGCCATGTTATATGGCAGAGAACAAACAATCTCCCTTGAAGAAGTTCAATCAGCCGTGCAATCCAAGGAATTACAAAGGAAGATCCAATCCAATGGACACATGCAAGGTGAAAGCCTCACAATACGTGGAAGAACTGATAAGAGGTCTCCAAGAAATCAAAGAAAACAATCAAGATCCAAAAGTAAATTTAGATATAGATGTTTTCAATGTCATAAAGAAGGGCACATCAAACGGAATTGCCCTGAAAAGAAGATGCATTGGCAAGAGAAGTCAAAACAAGCAGATGAAGCTGCAGTGGTTAGTGATGGTTATGATTCAGCCGAAGTACTAGCAGTCACAGATCAGAGTCTTTGCAGTGACTGGATTCTTGATTCAGGGTGTTCATTCCACATGTGCCCTACCAGATCCTGGTTTGAGACATTTAATGAAACAGAAGAAGGCCTGGTACTTTTGGGAAATGATATATCATGTAAAGTGAGAGGCATTGGTACCATAAGACTTAAGATGCATGATGGAATGCAGAGATTGCTTACTGAAGTGAGATTTGTCCCTGATCTCAAAAGAAATTTAATCTCATTAGGGACACTTGACTCAAATGGTTATAGTTTCAAATCTGGTAATGGCAGGCTCACAATCCACAAGGGATCATTAGTGGTCATGAAAGGACATAAGAGAAACTCTCTATATATACTGCAAGGTACCACAGTGATAGGAAAGTCCGCAGTGGCACAAACCAAAAATGATGCAACAAGCTTGTGGCATCTCAGGCTAGGACATGTCAAGGAGCAAGGTCTAACTCATCTATCCAAACAAAACTTACTCTGTGGTGACCAAACTCTCAATCTAGACCAGTGTGAATCTTGTATCCTTGGGAAAGCTAAAAGAGTAAGTTTCAAAAGGGGAACTCATAACACAACCAGAATTTTCGAGTATGTGCACTCAGATTTATGGGGCCCCTCTAGAAACCCAACACATGCCGGAGGAAGGTATTTTATGTCCATTATTGATGATTTCTCAAGAAGGGTTTGGGTATTTGTGCTCAAAACCAAAGACGAAGCACTAACCAAGTTCAGAGAGTGGCTCATTCTAACTGAAAACAAACTTGACCTGAAGCTGAAATATCTCAGAACAGACAATGGTTTGGAATTTATGTCTCAACAGTTCAAAGATCTGTGCAAATCAAAGGGGATTACAAGGCACCTCACAGTACCTGGCACCCCTCAACAAAATGGCTTGGCTGAAAGAATGAATCGCACACTTCTTGAAAGAGTAAGATGCATGATGCTAAATGCTGGACTTTCAAAGGCCTTTTGGGGAGAAGCCATTACTACTGCCTGTTACTTGATAAATAGATGTCCTTCTAGTGCCATTTATTTTAAAACCCCAATGGAGCTCTGGAATAAAAGACCAGCAGATTATTCAAAACTGAGAATTTTTGGCTGTTTAGCCTATGCACATGTCAAACAAGACAAGTTGGAACCAAGGGCTAGAAGGTGCATTTTTATTGGCTATCCCGAGGGAGTAAAAGGCTATAAAGTCTGGAATCTAGAAAGCACCGGTACCAAGTGTTTCTATACAAGAGACATAACCTTTGATGAGTCCAAAATGGGATACAAGATGACAACTACAAGTACGGGACAAAATGAACTGAGAACAGATGGAATACAAGTTGAGGTGGAGCAACCAAAAGACACCACAACCTGTGAAAATGAGACAAAGCATGACCAAGACTTGGATCAAGACGATCAAGTTTCTCAGACTGAACATGATTTGAGATCCTACAAGCTGGCAAGGGATAGACAAAGAAGGGAAATCAGGCCCCCTGATAAGTTTGGTCAAGCCGACATTGTCCACTATGCATTAGCTGTAGCTGAACAGCTGGAATATGATGAACCGAGTTCATATAAAGAAGCTGTTTCAGGAAAAGACAGGGAAAGGTGGAAGAAGGCCATGAATGAGGGGATGACATCTCTATACATAAACAAAACCTGGAAGTTAGTGGACAGACCCAAGAATCAACGAGTGGTTGGATGCAAATGGATATATAAAGTCAAGCAAGGTGTGCCTGGTCAAGAAGGAACAAGATACAAAGCACGCCTAGTTGCAAAAGGCTTCTCACAGCGACAAGGAGTAGATTTCAACGAAATCTTCTCACCTGTGGTTAAATATTCATCAATCAGATTGATACTAGCATTAACAGTACAATTAAATCTTGAACTAGAACAGCTTGATGTTAAGACGGCCTTCTTGCATGGTGAACTAGAAGAAATCATCTACATGAACCAACCCGAAGGTTATGACACTCAGGACACCAGTGGAAAGGTTTGCCTACTCTCAAAATCTCTATATGGACTTAAGCAAAGTCCAAGGCAATGGTATAAAAGATTTGATGAATTCATGTTGAGCAATGACTTCAGAAGATGTAGCTATGATAACTGTGTGTACATCTACAAGCAAGGAAACGAGATTAAAACTTATCTCCTGTTGTACGTAGATGATATGCTAGTTGCCAGCACAAGTAAGGCTAATATGGAAGATGTCAAACAACTTCTGAGTTCAGAGTTTGACATGAAACATTTAGGAGAAGCCAAGCGAATCCTAGGGATGGAAATTGTAAGAGACAGGAAAAGAAACAAACTGTTTCTGTGCCAAAACTCATACATTCACAAAGTCCTCAGAAGATTCAACATGCATGAAGCCAAACTAGTAACTATACCACTCTCTCAGTCACTGAAACTGTCCAAGGAACAATCCCCTGCCAACGAAGAACAAGTGAAGGCAATGACACACATCCCTTACGCCAGCGGTGTTGGTAGTGTAATGTATGGAATGGTTTGTAGCAGACCGGATTTGTCCTACAGCATGAGTGTGATGTCAAGATACATGGCAAATCCAGGAGAGGACCATTGGAATGCACTAAAGGGAGTGTTCAAATATCTAAAAGGGTCGGCAAACATTGGATTAATGTTTGAGAAAGTATGCAGCGTGGAAAATCCCATAGTAGGGTATGTAGACTCAGACTTTGCTGGAAACATAGATACAAGAAAATCTCTTTCAGGATTCATATTCACTATGTATGGAACAACAGTAAGTTGGAAAGCTAACACACAATCTGTGGTAGCGCTGTCAACAACAGAGTCTGAGTACATATCTCTTTCTGAAGGAATCAAGGAAGCATTATGGTTGAAAGGAATGGTGTCTGAACTAGGTGTGAGTCAAGACAAAGTTGTGGTACATTGCGACAATCAAAGCTCAATACATCTGTCTAAGCATCAAGTGTACCATGAAAGATCCAAGCACATCGATATAAGACTGCATTTCGTAAAGGATGTTATATCTAAGGGAGAAATCCAAATGGAGAAGATTGATACAAAAGACAATCCAGCAGATATAATGACAAAATCACTGCCAAGAAGCAAGTTCGTGCACTGAATGAACTTGGTAAAGGCAGTAGCCTGGAATTAAGGGAACAAAAGAAGGGGAACCACCAACCTTGGAGTCAAGGTGGAGATTGTTGGAATACTGGTGACTCCCAATGTTAGTAGACGTTGAAACATGAACAAGGAAAAGCTAATGGTGGTTAGTGGCCATAACCGAAATCAGTTAGCAAGAAGCTTGGGTATTCAGTTGGATGACGGAAGTAGACTTGGGAGGAATCAGTTGAGAGATAATTCACGAAGACAGATATATGCTAATATATATATATATAGAGCAGAGAGGTATCTGAGAGAGAACAAGAAGAAAAAACGAGATAGCATCCAAAAGAGAGAATTGAGAACAAAAGGAGAGAAAAGAGTTTTCCATTTTGTGATTCGATTCTTTGGCTATTGTTTTTCTTGTAACTTGTAACTCTTGGTTGCTGATTTGATCAATACAAGTGTTTTGGTGTGTTCTTCCGTGGACGTAGGCGTTTCATCGCCGAACCACGTAATCCTCGTGTGCATTTCTTGACGTGCATGAAAGATTCATTGGTTCATTTTGATCTTGTTAATTGTGGTGTGATTCGTGATCTTGAAGTATAACACTAGCAATTATAAAACTTCGTATCTTTCCAAATTTTTCTAGGTTCATTAGATTGATTTATGTTACGGGCAAAAACTTGTGTGAGACGGTCTCATGGGTCATATTTGTGAGACGGGTCTCTTATTTGGGTTATCCATGAAAATATATTATTTTTTATGCTAAGAGTATTACTTTTTATTGTGAATATGGGTAGGGTTGACTCGTCTCACAGATTAAGATCCGTGAGACGGTTTCACATGTGACTAACTCTATGTTGCGATGTCAATTTGGATTCGTACAATCATGTAGACCCAAACTACCTTAAGAAAAAAGACTGGTTGAATTATGTTTTTAACAACCTGTTTGGAGGCATATTAAAACGGTTAATCGTTTCGGTTATGAGTTAGGACGGGTTGGGTTGAGTTCGTTGGGTTGGTCCACCATTTATTTTTAAAAAAATAAATTTTACATTGGACTTAAGAAAGGGTCGCTTAGATTTATCCATGGTTTGTTTGCTTAGTTTATTTATTATTTTCTTATTCCGAAAATCCTATATTCTGAATTGTCATTTTAACCCAAATATAGGATGATTTAAATATGAATATGTTCTATATAACGTGATTTTACCCCTGTCCTTCAAAGGCTTGGTTCGATCTATTTCTTTATTTCCCCATGAATCATATGTTTGTAACAATAGGGGCAGAATTTTATCAATTCTAATCGATTAGGGGTATTGTGCCGGTTCTTTTGAGTAATATATCTGGAAATGCCGGTTGATGCCTTCTTAACACCATTTCGAATACAACCGGTACATTCCAAAATCACCGTTCCTCGTGCATCTTTCCTCTTGGCCATGAACCCCCTTTTTATTTTTGAACGTATATTTATCTCCTTTGATTTAATTGTTATCTGGCTGTGTGAAATTTGTAAGGGTGTATTATGTGTGTATACTGATATTTATATGCGTGATTGAGCCAAGTATATATATGTTTCTAATGTTTCCAAAATTGAAGTAGGAGTGTTAAAAAATCGAATTAAAATAGTAGATTATTTGATTAACAAATAATATAATAAAAAATAGAAAAAAACATAACCTTTTAAAAAAAATTATGCAATTATCCTCCTTATGTTGAGAGTTAAAAAAATGTGAAAACACGTTTTTGACAAATGCGTTTTTGTTCCTTTAGTTTAGTATAAATAATTGTACTCTTTGGATTCATTTTAGTTTTTTTCCCGCAATAATATTTCTTCCTTCTGGAAGTTCGGCGATAGAGTTTTCTTCTTCTTCTCTCGGCGAGATTCCAGCTTGCTTTAACATGGTATCAGAGATTGCGATATTTCTCCAATTTTCAAATTGTTGCTTCGCATCAGTGCAGGTGTGAGGATCTGTACGTGAGCAACTCCAATTGTTTTGATGGAGCCTTCGATCGAGGTTTGTTGGAATGGCGGTTAATATTGGATTCAATGATCCACTCTACATTCATCCATATGATACTCCTGGTATGTGTCTCGTTACTGATCACTTGTCTGGAATTGACAATTATGGAGTATGGATTCGAGCTATGCTCATTGAATTACGTGCGAAAAATAAGACTGGATTTATTGATGGAACGTGTAAGAGGCCTCTCCTTGATCAGCCAAATCTTCATCAATGGGAGAGATGCAATGCCTTGGTGTTGTCGTGGATTATGAATTCAATTTCGAAGGAAATATTTGGGGGAATTGTTTATGCACTAGATGCGTCTGTTGTTTGGTCTGATCTTAAAGATCAATATGATAAAGTCAATGGTTCAAGAATTTTTGCCCTCCACCGAGAAATTGGGAGATTGACACAAGCTAACAACATTGTGTCTAGTTACTATTGTAAGATGAAACAATTATGGGATGAATATTCATCATTGGTTATATTTCCTTCGTGTGAATGTGATACGGCAAGGCAATATATTGCACATGAACAGCAGCAGAAACTTCTGCAATTCTTGATGGGGCTCAATGACAGTTATGCACAAATTCGAAGTCAGGTCTTGATGATGAGTCGTCTGCCCTCAATTGGTCAAGCATTTTCTATCATATCCCAAGAGGAGTCACATAGATCGCTTTCTGTTGTAGAGGAACCATCAACAGTGTTTTTCTCTGTCCAAGGCAAGCTTGGTAACCAAAAGAAGGATATCTTAACTTGCAATTATTGTCGCTGGAATGGCCATACCAAAGACTTTTGTTACAAACTTGTTGGATATCCTCCTGGTCACAAATTGCACAAAACCAATAACAACAGGAAGGGTGGACAAAATGGCAGAGCACATAAGGATCATTATAGAAATCAAAAACCATACGCAAATTTGACTGATATGGCACAAATTGAGACTACCACTCAGTCGAGCACATAAGATTTCAATGCAGCCGCTACTTCAGTCTTCACCCCTGCTCAATATGCCGAGATTTTAAATATGTTAGGGACTCATAAGCTTCCTTCTGTGACAGAACCGGTTCTGAATATGGCAGGTATACCTACTACAACAAACCTTTCATCTCATTGGATAATTGACAGTGATGCATATGAGCATATGGTTGGGAATTCAAAATATGTTGCTAGGCTCTCAATCTGTAGCAACTTCTCCTAGGTCTATAAGACTACCAAATGGTACCAAGGCTCGTGTCAATAAGATATGGTCTATTTTGTTCACTAACTCCATCACCTTTAACCATGTATTACACATGCCAGATTTCAACTTCAACCTACTTTCAATATCCAAATTCACCAAAGATCACAATTGTTTTGTTACGCTCAATATAGCTCCAGCTCTCCGCTTTCAATCCTCATTACCATTAAAATTATGGGGAGATTGTGTTTTAACCTCTTGTTATCTCATTAATCGTACTCCTAGTCCGCTAGTAAAAAACAAGACACCATATGAAATGTTGTTCCATAAATCTCCAACCTTTGATCATGTTCGTGTCTTTGGGTGCTTGTGCTATGCAACTTCATTGACTCTAAAGGACAAATTCTTAGCTCGAGCAAATCCTTTTGTGTTCTTGGGTTATTCCAGCACACAAAAGGGATACAAAGTTATGAGTTTGGGTGCTAAGAAGTTTTTTGTGTCAAGAGATGTAGTATTCCATGAAAATGTTTTTCCCTTCGCCACTCCTAATCCGATTTTGCCTATTTTTCGTCCACATGATGCTCATAAATCTCCTTCACTTCAGTCAAACATTGTTGAAGATACCCTCTGCTTCTATTGACTTTGTTGATCCTTCGACTCAACCTCCTGTTACTCATATGGATCCCGCGGTCTCCCAGCCTCAGAAACGATCCTTGCGTCTCTCCAAGCCCTCTGTTTGGACCAAAAGCTACTCTTGCCCTACATTATCTCACTGTAATTTGGCCATTTCCAAATATTCCCGCACCCAGTATCTTAGTTATACCAATTTCTCTAAACCTTATCAGTCTTTCTTGGCTGGCATTTCTGCTGACAGAGAACCTAACTCTTATCATGAGGCTGTCTTGGACCCTAGATGGAAGGCAGCTATGGACTTAGAACTAGCAGCATTGGAATCTAATCACACTTGGGAATTAGTGTTGTTACTGATTGGAAAAAGGTCCATTGATTGTTGGTGGGTCTATAAGATTAAGCGACACCTTGATGGCACAGTTGATCGCTTTAAAGCTCGTCTTGTAGACAAAGGCTACACGCAACAAGAAGGGATCGATTATCATGACACATTTTCTCCTACCGCAAAGATTTTCACTATACGATGTTTAATAAGTGTTGCGGCTGCGAAGAATTGGCCTCTTTATCAAATGGATGTGACTAGTGTTTTTCTCCAAGGTGATTTAGATGAAGAGGTGTATATGCATGTGCCACCTGGTCATTTTCTTCAAGGGGAGCAGCGTGTTTGTCGACTTGTTAAGTCTCTTTATGGCCTCAAATAGGATTCACGCCAATGGAACACTAAATTTGCTAGTGTTATGAGACTGGCAGGCTTTATCCAATCGGCCCATGATCATTCTCTTTTTACTAAGCGTGACTCTTTGCATATCACATTATTGTTGGTCTATGTGGATGACATTGTAGTCACTGGAAGTGATGAACAAGCTATTTCTGATCTCAAGGTGTTTTTGTATTCTTATATCCATATTAAGGACCTTGGGTACTTGCGTTATTTCTTGGCGTTGAAGTGGCTCGGTCCAAGGAGGGGATTTATCTAAACCAACACAAATATGTGTTAGAATTATTAGCTGATTCTAGTTTGACAGGTGCTAAAACTTGCAACACCTCTGTTGTGCAACATCAGAAGCTCACAAGTCATGCACTGGATGAGTTCAATCGACAGAATTCTACCAGTGAGCTTGATGATAACTTACTGGCCGAGTCTGGTGTTTATAAAAGATTGGTTGTGAGGCTCATTTACCTTACTATTACAAGACCCGACATTTGTTATGATGTACAAGTTCTTAGTCAATTTATGCATGCATCAAAGAAATCACATATGGATGCAGCTCTGCATATGCTACGCTATCTAAAGTCTGCACCTGGTCTAAGAATCATGTTGTCAGCTATTAACAATTTCTCATTGCATTCTTATTGTGATTCTGATTGGGCAGCATGTCCAATGACACGTCGCTCGGTTACGGGTTATTGCATTAAGTTGGGAAATTCCCTGATCTCCTGGAAGTCTAAGAAACAAAGTACGGTGCCGCGTTCATCTGCTGAAGTGGAGTATCGAGCAATGGCGAGAACCACATGTGAAGTGACTTGGATACTTGGGTTACTAGCAGATATGGGAACAACATTGAGCACAACGCCAACCTTGTATTGTGATAATCAAGCGGCTCTACACATTGCGGCAAATCCATTATACCATGAGCGTACCAAACATATAGAGATTGATTGTCACTTGATTAGAGAAAAGATCAAGAACGGTATGATCAAGACTGAATACATTCACACTACCGAGCAGCTTGCCGATATCTTCACTAAAGGTCTAAGTCGGGAGCAACATTCTTATTTACTGTCCAAGATTGGTGTCTTAAACCTACACCAATCTTGAAGGGGAGTGTTGAGAGTTAAAGAAATGTGAAAACACGTTTTTGACAAATGAGTTTTTGTTCCGTGAAGATTATTTTGACTCATTTTTTATCAAAGGGCTTAGATGCATAAGGATGCCAAGTACTCATCTAACGGCTGAGACTAAGTCTTGGAAGTCAATGGATTAAATGTGAATGGAATGGTTAAAAGGGGTTAGGAAACTGACTTAACGAACTAAGCTATTCAATCATCTTCTTCACGGGAAAAAACTCTCTGTACACAGAAACATTCACTCGAGGTTCCTCTTCCCTTCTTGATACAATTCTTGAGTCTAGAATTGCGGTGATTCAGGGAAAATCGAGCACTATACAAGCTTGACACAATAATAAAGTTTGTATTGAGAACTCGGTTGTAGGGTGAATTGTGAGATCGGATAGAAGTGTAATCGTATCAAACTTGTTCATTATAGTGAATTCTTTTGGGGTGTTCCCAGAACCTTGGATGTAGGATTGATCTAATCCGAACCAAGTAAATGCGTGTGTCGTCTTGTTTGATCTAATTCTTGATTTCTTATATCGTGCTTGCGGTTTCTGCTATTTGTCTCAACAAATTTGTATCAGAGCCAGGTTCCGAAGCTGCTGAATTGACTGCTCGATCGAACCTTTGTGTTTATTTCTCAACATCAAGATTCGAGGTGGAGAAATTCGATGGCAGGAACGACTTTAACTTGTGGAGGGAGAAGATGATTGCACACCTGGGAAATTTAGGGCTGGATGAGGCCTTAAATGGTGAATCAAAGATGCCCGACACAATACAAAACAAAGCCGAGATCCTCAAGAAAGCAAGAAATACAATTGTGCTGAGTCTGAGCGACCAAATCCTCAGAAAAGTGGTAAAAGAAAAGTCGGCCAGTGAGATGTGGACCAAATTGGAGCAACTGTATATGACAAAAGCACTTCCCAACAGAATCTATCTGAAACAACGATTCTATGGATTCAAGATGGATGAGAACAAGTCCATAGATGAAAACATCGATGAATTCACCAAGCTACTCTCTGATATTGAAAACATAGAAGTGACAATTGATGAAGAAGACCAGGCCATCTTCTTGTTAAACTCATTGCCGAAGCAGTACGATCAATTGAGAGATACTTTGAAATATGGAAGAGATACTCTCACTCTTGAAGAAGTCACAGGTCCTGCCTACTCGAAGGAGTTGGATCTCAGAGCTGCAGGAAAACAATACAAGCCACCTGGTGAAGGCTTAAATGTAAGAGGCAGATCAGTTGAAAGAAGAAACTATGGGAACAAACAAAGACCTCAAACCAGATCCAGATCAAGAACCAAGAGGACCTGCTGGACCTGTAAGAAAGAAGGTCATTTCAGGAGAAATTGCCCTCAAAGAAAAGCAAATCAAAGGACTGATCTAAGTCTAGGAACCGAAGAAGTAAATGTACTCCAAGGATATCAAGATGCTGAGGTTCTAACCATATCGACTGATGATCCTAAAGAACAATGGATCATGGATTCAGGGTGCACCTACCACATGTCTCCTAGAATAGAATGGTTCTTTGACTTCGAGGAACTAGATTCTGGTCAAGTGCTAATGGGAAACAATCAATCATGCAAATTTCATGGTATTGGCTCAATGAAGCTTAAAATGTGGGATGGATCAGTGAAAGTAATCACTGAAGTTCGATTCATTCCCGACCTATAGAGGAACCTAATCTCTTTAGGCATACTGGATCAAAAGGGATTCAGTTACAAGGCTCAAGATGCTGTATTGACAGTTGCGAAAGGATCCCTGGTAATCATGAAAGGAATCCTGAAACTAGGATTGTATGTGTTGCAAGGTAACAACATTACTTCAGAAACAAATGTCATAGCACCTGCCAAGGATTTAACAGCCCTGTGGCACAAGATACTTGGGCATATGAGTCTAAAAGGACTTCATGAACTGAGCCAGCAAGGTTTTCTGAATCCAAGACAGATCAGCAACTTGGAATTTTGTGAGAGTTGCGCGTTAGGAAAAGCACATAGGCTGAAATTTAACACATCAACTCACAATACGAAATCAACACTTGACTACATACACTCTGATCTATGGGGCTCACCTAAGGTACCACCCTCACTCTCTGATTCTCAGTATTTTATTTCTTTGATTGATGATTATTCTAGAAAAGTGTGGATTTATTTTCTGAAAACAAAGGCTGAAGCATTTAATAAATTTGTTGAATGGAAAACCTTGATTGAAAATCAAACAGGGAGTAAAATAAAGAGATTAAGAACAGATAATGGTCTAGAATTCTGTAATCAGCAATTTGATAACTTGTGTGCAAAATCTGGAATTGTTAGACATCGAACATGCACATACACGCCACAACAAAATGGTGTGGCAGAACGCATGAATAGAACAATCATGGACAAAGTGAGATGTATGTTAAATGAGAGTGGTTTACCAAATAAGTTTTGGGCCGAAGCTGCTTCAACAGCTTGCTATCTAATAATAGGTCTCCATCTTCTGCCATAGAGTTCCTTGTTCCCGAGCTGAAATGGTCTACTGTAAAACCTGAGTATGAACACATTAGAACCTTTGGCTGCGTAGTATATGTTCATGTCAACCAAGGTAAACTCAATCCAAGAGATAAAAGGGGAATCTTCCTTGGATATCCCAGTGGAGTTAAAGGTTACAAAGTATGGTTATTGGATGAACATAAATGTGTGATTAGTAGAGATGTAATCTTTAATGAAAATGAGTTTTATAAAACTAATATGTGTATTCCAGAAAATGCCAGCTCTAAAGAAGCTGAGCAAGATTTACAAAACCAGGTGAACTCTCAAAATTTGGATGGAAACTCTCAAGCAGAACTTGCAGGTAGCCAAGATTCGGGTGGAAGTATTGATTCTCGGCCTAAAAACATCCATGACATATTTCTGAATCAAGCTCAACCAGATCCTCACATCAATGATCAAGAAGTTTAGGGTGATGAGGAAGCTCAGAGTGATGGTGATAATACTCAAGGACTAGATGGCTATGTTCTGTCAAGAGACAGAATTAGAAGACAGATAAGATTGCCACCAAGGTTTGCAAATGCAGATTTCATTGCATTTGCCTTGAATGTGGCAGATTTACTTGAACTCGAGGAACCAACTAGCTATAATGAAGCAAAAATAACCAAGGACTGGCCTAAGTGGAAGAAAGCCATGAATGAGGAGATCGAGTCACTGGATAAAAATTGCACATGGATCCTTGTTGATAGGCCACTAAGGAAAAAGGTCATTGATTGTAAGTGGGTATTCAAAAGAAAATCAGGGATTCCAGGGGTAGAAGCAGCTAGATATAAAGCCAGATTAGTGGCAAAAGGATTCTCCCAAGTTGAAGGTGTGGACTATCATGAAGTCTTCTCTCCTGTAGTGAAACACATCTCAATCAGAATCTTACTGTCAATAAATGCCACGTTTGACTTGGAATTAGAGCAATTGGATGTCAAGACCGCCTTCCTACATGGCAAATTAGAAGAGGAGATCCTAATGACACAACCCGAGGGTTTTGTACAACAAGATGAGGCTGGAAAAGTCTGCTTGTTACAGAAATCACTTTATGGACTCAAGCAATCTCCTCGGCAATGGTATAGGCGGTTCGATGATTTTATACAGAACCAAGGTTTCAAGAAATCAAAATATGATAGCTGTGTTTACTACTCCAGATTTCAGGATAAGCCATACATATATCTATTAATCTATGTAGATGATATGCTCATTGCCTGTAAGGATTTGAAGAAAATACAGAGGTTAAAGTATCTACTCAATTATGAATTCGAGATGAAGGATCTTGGGCCAGCCAAGCGCATTTTAGGTATGGATATTATCAGGGACAGACCTCTAAGAACCCTGTACTTATCTCAAGAAGGATATATCAGCAAGTTATTGGATATCTTCGGTATGAAAGACGCTAAGAGTGTTAGCACTCCTATTGGTGCACACTTCAAGCTAAAAGCTGTCAAGGAGGAAGACACTGAATTAGAATATGCCCACATGAAGGATGTACCATATTCAAATGATGTGGGAAGCATTATGTTCTCTATGGTATCTACCAGACCAGATATCGCATATGGATTGGGTTTGATTAGCAGGTTCATGAGCAAGCCTAGTAGGGAACATTGGCAGGCGGTGAAGTGGTTGCTAAGATATTTAAATGAAACCAAGAAGTTGAAACTGGTTTACTCTAGATCCCAACAATCAACATGTGAAGTCATAGGATATTGTGACTCTGACTATGCTGCTGATCTTGATAAAAGAAGGTCCCTGTCCGGATATGTTTTTACGGTTGGAGGAAATGTTGTAAGCTGGAAATCAAGCCTACAGCATGTGATAGCCTTGTCAACAACCGAAGCAGAATATATCTCTCTTACGGAAGCAGTAAAGGAAGCCTTGTGGATTAAAGGCTTTGTAAATGAATTAGGATATGAACAGAACTCTGCTACGGTTTTCTGTTATTCACAAAGTGCGATCCATCTGTCTAAGAATACAGTATTTCATGAAAGAACTAAGCACATCGATGTGAGACTACACTTTGTGAGGGAAATCACATCAAAGGAACTAGTAAATATCAAGAAGATCAACACAAAGGTTAACCCTGTGGATATGTTAACAAAAGTCATCCCAGTCAACAAGCTCAAGGATGCACTATGTGTGCTTAACATGAAGGAGTAACTGTTAGGACTTGTATCTGGGAACATTTTTTGAGAACCACTAAAATGAGCAAATAAGTGGAGAATTGTGAAGATTATTTTGACTCATTTTTTATCAAAGGGCTTAGATGCACAAGGATGCCAAGTACTCATCCAACGGCTGAGACTAAGTCTTGGAAGTCAATGGATTAAATGGGAATGGAATGGTTAAAAGGGGTTATGAAACTGACTTAACGAACTAAGCTATTCAATCATCTTCTTCACGGGAAAAAAACTCTCTGTACACAGAAACATTCACTCGAGGTTCCTCTTCCCTTCTTGATACAATTCTTGAGTCTAGAATTGCGGTGATTCAGGTAAAACCGAGCACTATACAAGCTTGACACACTAATATAGTTTGTATTGAGAACTCGGTTGTAGGGTGAATTGTGACATCGGAGAGAATTGTAATCGTATCAAACTTGTTCATTATAGTGAATTCTTTTGGGGTGTTCCCAGAACCTTGGATGTAGGATTGATCCAATCCGAAACAAGTAAATGTGTGTGTCGTCTTGTTTGCTCTAATTCTTGATTTCTTATATCGTGCTCGCGGTTTCTGCTATTTGTCTCAACATGTTCCTTTAGTTTAGTATAAATAATTGTACTCTTTGGATTCATTTTATTTTTTTTTCCCGCAATAATATTTCTTCCTTCTGGAAGTTCGGCGATAGAGTTTTCTTCATCTTCTCTCGGCGAGATTCCAGCTTGTTTTAACACTCTCATGTTTTTTTTAAAAAAATAGATATGTTTGTGTTTTGAGTATCTTTTGATAATACTGTTTAATGTATAATTTCGTAGCTCAAATATATGCTCATTTTTAGTGACATGAATATTCAATTTCATCAAATATTTGAGATTTTTTAGTAAGAATATTAAGATTAGATTTTAAGTGATTGTTAAATTTTTTTTAAAAAAAACGTTTAATTTTGGCAGATTGACCCATCTAACAAACATCACGTGGTGAATTAGATTATGTCGAGGTTTTTC
This sequence comes from Primulina eburnea, assembly GCF_022965805.1. Classification (NCBI taxonomy): domain Eukaryota; kingdom Viridiplantae; phylum Streptophyta; class Magnoliopsida; order Lamiales; family Gesneriaceae; genus Primulina; species Primulina eburnea. The sequence continues at coordinate 3,982,516 of NC_133113.1, forward strand.
TAACTATTTAAATTAGTGGGTCACCCCTCCCCACCCCATTTGATGGCAGGCTAAGGTGGGTCCGACGTCCTGTTTTGACATCTTTAGATTTATGCACTCAACTAATTACTTAGATTCAAACAATATCTAAATTGTTGATTGAGTTTCATGACATTTATTTAAAATTTATTATATTACTTTAGAAAAAAAATCAACAGATATTATCAGTATGCATTATAACAAATGATTGAATTGAAAAAAAAGGAAAAAGAAAAAAAAAAACAGTGTTTGGCCTAGAAAACAATTAATTTTGGATGCCCTTTTTTACTAATTAATTGTATTCGAAAATGTTGAGATTGAGTGATGGATTTTGCTGGTTATTTGCAAAGAAAATGCCAAAATAGCTGCAGGGCAGTGGAGGAAAACTTCCACTCCCATGTGGAGCATGCTGGTCAAGGAACCAGCTCGAGGAATCGAGATTTAAAAGGGAGGAAATAATGAAGAAACAACTATCTCCAACAATCATTGTTTCATTTTCTTATACTAGATTCCTTCGTTTTCGACGTCTAATCGAGAAGATTTCCTTAGAAGATGGATTTTTCTGCTGTTTTTTAACTTTCTACCATATACCGGTGCCTCACAACAAAATTGTGCAAACATATTTTCCACTACTTCTTTCAAACACGAATTTCTCGTTGATGGCGTGATCTGAATATGATAAATGAAGATTCTATACACAATTAACATGATATTTGAGATACATGGAATATTGATTGATACTAAGTGGTCAATGGTCATCCACAAGATATCACCATACGGCCACAGGATAAAATGCAATAAAAATATGCAACTTTAACAATGAAATGTTTCGTGTATCACTTTCCAAGCTAAAACAAATTATTATCTTCATTTGTCTTGAGTTGTTACCATTTATGTCGCGGTTGAATTTGGAGATTGATTTTTTTCTCGAGGCATGCTGGAATGTTCTATCATATATATTTTGTTAAAATAGATGTCCAACGAACCAGCTTGTGGTTTGATATATAAATTTTTTTTTTTTTGTGGAATAAAAATCATGCATCTTTGAGAGTGCAAGGTAAAAGGAAATGAATCTAAAGAAAATTATGTGAAATGAGAACATATAAAGTTAAAAATGGAGCCCAACTTTTCACATTTGCTGCAATATTTTGTCTTCCAAAAACAGATATCCATAGTTTTTCCAACTAAACTTTCCAAAAACAGATATCCATAGTTTTTCCAACCAAACTCAAGTTAGCATTTTCTTTTTGACAAATATGCCATGTTCTTTATGTTTAAACACAGTCTTCAATTTTGCCCAAAAATTCTCAATTTCTTTTCTTCAGATTCCTCCCTGACCTGCCCAAACATTTTCTTCCTTTGCCTTTCTTCAGAACTCTCCCTGCGCAACCCCACTATTTTCTTCAGCCGTAAAGCATTTGTCCACAAAAACTGTGCCATACGATAATCTGGTAACCTCTTACTGAACGAGCTAAACCGGACTTCTTTAAGATGAGATACAATACAGGATGGCAAAGATTCCACCTCATCATAATCATAATCATCCCAGTACCACTGAAAAAAGATAACCATGAATACAATAATTTTTGACATACAAGGATCCAGACCAGTTGGGTACGAAATAAATTTTTTAGGTTAGTTTTGAGAAACACTCGTAAAATTTAACAAGGGAACAAGAAATGATTGTCTGTGCAAGATATTTACCTAAAGAGGAAACATATACAAACATTTTCTCCAGATGATGGATATTAGGAGGGTGGCAAAAAACATACCATCTGTAAGACGATCGATTCAAGAAATGGCATAGCATGAAGCAACTCTAGAAGTGCTCCACTGTTGCATTTTGTAAAAACTTCTAGTCGTTTCAGCATATTAAATTTAGGAAGTAGAGGCCTTTGATTAGATTGGACGACAGCCTAATACAGATAAAAAAACGTTAACTAATGAAAATAAGGGTCCTCTTGTGAATTTCATCGAGCCATGAAAAGAGTGTTAGTCACCAAATAAACCAAAGAGCAAAGAGGAATGCTATAAAAATAAGAGTCAGACTCAAGCTATGTGAACTGTAAACAAAAACCGCCTCAATTGCTCCACATGACCCTGGCTTTTGACTTTTAAAGAATACTAATCACAAGACATTCACTTAACCATACGTATTAGTCTTGTTCATAACGAGTCTTCAGTAACATCAGAAATGTAATCAATGTTTCAGATGCAAAAATACTTCAATTTTATATTTCTTTGCATTTATCATATTTTACAATCTCGATATTGTGAAGTTACCTTTCATCAGTAATCTTTTGGATTGGGATCAAGATGTCTCCAATGCGTTAATCAGGAAGTACATCAATTAGTTTTCCTTTATTCTTGGGTGAGATACAATTAGGTGATGACTAACAATGTACCATCTCATATAACGAAAGAAACATGGTTAGAGAAACTAACCTCAACAACCTTCCCGGACATTTTCAAACGATTTAGACCACAGAATCCTTTTAATAAGAGCCCAGCTTGTAATCCTATCTTTCTAATTAAGTGAATATCATCTTTGTAATAACTTCGAAAATCAATGGTTGCAGAAAAAACTGATGTCGCACTAAAATCAAAATCCTCAATAAATCGACCAACAAATTCACACTTTACAAGCTTGGCTTTAGAAAACTTGATCTGGCATTTATCTACTTCAAGAAGATCTGAGCAGCATACCGCCTTGAACATACTCAAGGCTGGGGCATTGATTTCCACAAGATTCACTTTTAACCATTTGCAATTTTGTAGTTCAAGCGTTTCCAGCGCTGGAAAATCAAACACCAATTTGCTGGTACTGGGAACACACTCACCTAGAAATTTCGTTCTGTCAAGATACAAACTTTTAAGACTGGAAAACAAATTCTGCGCTGAAACTCTGAAAAAACAAGGCCATTTTAGTTTCATTGTAGTCAATGACGTGCAATTAAAAAGGCGACCGGGTAAAACAACATCATCATCATTATAAACTATTTCCAAATCCTCAACGTTTCTCATTAATGCAGCAGATATCCATGATATCATTCGATGTGCTTTGTACTCAAGACGACACCGAAGACGAAATCTTTTTAAGGTAGAATTCCGAGAAAGAAAGAAGATCCTGTCCACAAAATTAATAAAGCTCGTCTTCCTAGTTTTCTTAAGCACGAACCGTATATCATCATCGATGTCTATATTGTAAATGCCAGTCCACTTGTGTTCCCAATCCTTGGACAAAACACAAGTTCGTAGAGCATCTTTGGTGGGCAGGCGGGACAGGATTCGACTAGTAATACATTCAGGCAAATAACTGATGATATCCTCGCCATTGTTTTCATCGTAAGTGATTCTTTGTTTCTTACTTTGATTGCTGTCAATCAGAAATTTTGTACCCATAATTTACCTGAAATACTAAAGAAAACGTCGAACTCAGTTACCAATCAAAGAGGAGGGAAAAATGGCTAATCCTATCATGCATCCCAAGAATCTAGTAAAATGGCACAAGGGATGTTGGCGGCATCTTGGACAAATTCGCATTTCATGAAAAAATGCTTGTAAAAAATTTATATCTTTTTCTTCAAATAGAGGTACTTCGACAATCCCCATTTCTGCAATTTTGCTACTAGGGCGTAGAAATATATTTTGAAACGCCAGGAAGCCAAAAAAAACATGTAAAATTAAACAATTGAGTCCAAACACAAGAACTTGAAGAGATAAAAACCAAAATCTACGGAGGAAAAACCCCAAAATGGCATATAAACGTGATGGTTTTAGCTTTTACCTGATGAACTTGAATTACCCTCTGCAATGCGCAGCAAATGAAGTTTTGGCTTTTTGTTAATTAATAGATGGAGTGGGCTTTTGGCTTCAAAATCGAATTTGCTGCGGTTTTGCGATCATTAAAAATTATTATATTGATTTTTTTTAAAAAAAATAGTTTTATATATTTTTTAAACTCGTATTTTACGTTAGTTTACTCGTATTTTACGTTAGTTTAAGCGAGATGATAATTCTAATTTTGAACTCAATAAGATAAGTTATATATTATTAAAAAAATATTATATTGTTCAACGAAATTGTGTCCTACGAGATTTTAAATCATAAAATTCATCAATAATAGAATTTACATCTATATGTTTAGCTAAATCTCGTTCAATATAGAGTGTCAAACAATCGGCAAGAAAGTCATCCTCCAATTTATTGCGAAGTGCCGTCTTCACATGCTTCATTGCTGAAAAAGCTCGCTCAGTAGTGGTGGTAGACACATGTAATGTCAAAACAAGATGAATCAATCTAGTCAACATAACGTAAACATTTGACTTTCCATTCTCAATCAATTGCTGACACAACTCAATAAGTATAGAAACCTTTAAATTCGACATCACATCAAGTTTATAATGTATCAATTCATACTCCAAAGCAACAATTTCTTGATCCGTGAAATCTCCAGGATAAAACTTCGTTGCAAGCTTGCAAATATCATCACTGTTAAACGAGTCAAATGAATTTTTAAGATCTAAAGTTGTACTAAGAGAAAGAAGTTCCACCGATGACTCATTGAACCGAGTATTTAACTCCATCAAAATGAAATCAATTGCTGCATTAAAAACATCAAAGTGGTAATGACTCTCTATTGTAATTTGCCGACAGGAACGTCCAATCTTATATAGACAATCAAGGTCAGGAACATCAATTTCATTTATTGAGCAAAAAAACTTTAACTTCCTAAAGAAATTCGTTCCACCCACATTCTCTAAATTCTTGAAGGCTAGTTTTGGTAGTAGTGACAAATGTAATAGCAATCAAAATGTCTTGAGATTTTCTTTAAAGAATTTGACAAATAGTATATGGTGTTCTCATAATTTTATGCATTAAGTTCAAAATAAACACAAATTCAAAGCTTTCCATGTTTCTGTAAATCCCCCGAACTTCAGCCTTAGATCTTCCATTTGGAGAATAATCACTGAGAACTTCAAAAACTTTGCAAGTTGCAGTGTACATACCTATGAAGCTTTTTACCGAATCATAGTGAGAACTCCAACGAGTAGCTCGTGGTCGTTGCAAATTACCAATCTGGTTTGCACCAATTCTAGAATCACGTTCTCACATATAATCAATTTCATTTCTTTGTGCTGTATGTAATTCAACAAAGTGTTTAGTAGAAGAAGTGACAATATTAACAATATTGTCCAAATGAGAAAAGAACTCCCAAATAACACTAACATCCTTAGCTGCAGAAACCAATGTCAGTTGTAAACGATGTGCAAAACAGTGGACATAGTATGCATATGGACAATCTTTGAGAAATAATGCTTGAAGTCCATTCCACGCTCCACGCATATTGCTAGCACCATCATATCCATGGACTCTAATTTTCTTAACATGGATATCATGATGAACAAGAACATTTGATATCTCATTTTTCAAATTCATTGAGGTAGTGTAACTAACACTTTTGATGTAAAAAAATCTTTCTGTCAAAATCCTATGATTGTTCACAAACCTCAATATAATGGCCATTTGCTCTCGTTTAGATATATCTCGGGCTTCATCAACAAGAATACAAAAGTATTTATCTCCAACTTCTTTACGAACCATCTGCCGGACTCTATTGGCCATAATATGTAAAATATCTTTTTGAATTTCTGGAGCGATGTATTGGGCATTTTTTTGGAGCATTATCAAGTACAACTTCATCAATTTTTGTATTCATTTTTGCAAAAGCCTTCACCAATTCAAGAAAATTTTCACGATTAGATGAAGAAAGAGATTCATCGTTACCTCTAAACGTACAACCTTGAAGTGCTAGCCAACGAACATCTACAATTGAGGTGCTCAAACGCAGACGATTTTTCTCTTTTTCCTCTTTAGATTGTGCATGCATCATTTTATCAATATGTTGCAAGAGCCTCATCAAATTTTCATCCCTTCTCTCACACATAGTATGAGGCGAAGATGCTGCAGAACCAATATTCGCAATAAAAGCACATGTTTTTCCTTGGTTACCCTTTTCCAATTGTCAAATCCTTCATTGACCAATGCCGATATATTGGATGAATTAACATCATTCAGGAAATGAAAACAATAGAAACAATATGCCTTATTTGTTGAAGGCGAATACTCCAACCAATAAAATTTTTGAAACCATTTTTTCTGAAAAGGACGATTCTGGCTTCCAAATTTTGTACTTGGATACTCCAACATATCTGGTTGATGAGGCCACATATTTAGATATGAACGTCTTATCCCATCTCGTACATTAACATGATATTCACATATTTGTTTTTTTTTTCCCGGATCTCATTCAATACAAGTAGATGATGACTGATGATCGTCTCTAGGAGAGGAACATGAAGGAATTTGGATATTGGGAAATGGAAGACTTTCATTGGATTGATGTTGCATTGTTAGGACTGTAGGAATTGAAGTATCTTCACTAGCTTGACGATTTTCCTTCTTGAAGAAAGAGGATATCAATGTTTTTCTTTTCTTTGTAGCAGATTGATGTTCAATTTTGAAATAGTTCAAGTTATAATCCTAAACAAGTAATAAAATAATTATCAAACAAATAAATAAGTAATAGTCAATCAATAACTCAACAACAAACAATCAAGACTCAAGAATCAATTGCTCATAAACAAATATTCAAGCAATAACTAATTAATGACTCATCAAATTGATTTGTGAGCTATTCTCACATAAGTTTTCGTGTTTGTAAAAAAAGTTCCTACTTCGTTATTTACCTCAAAAAATTTATTCCACAAAACAACAAATTTACATACTACACTTTGACACAGAATACATATACACAATTCAATATAACAACATTTACGTAATTGACATATTAATTAAAGATTAAAAAAATTTGAATAACAAGAAATCTGCTATCAAATGATAAAAGAGAATTGAAATTCATGAAATATTCATGCAATAATCTAACTTTTAATCGAAAATTTTAGGAGAAAACTCAACTTTTATTTATCATTATAAATAATAAAATAACCATAACAATTTCAAGTTCTATATCATAATTCAAAATTTTCTTTTTTCTCTAAGACTGAGAATTGTCGCATGAACTTTCAAACTTACTGCGAGAAAAATTTAATGGGAAAATTTAGTAGTTTACTTAATTAAATGTCATGGTGAATTATTAACAATGGAGCTAATGCACCTGCCACCTAATGGACCAAATCTTAGGAAGAACAAGCAATTATGTATTTATTGTCGTGCCATAAATTAATTACACACACCGATACGCAAGAACACATAGTGGTGAAAAACTAAAGCAAGAAAAACAATAGTTACGATTCGAGTCTCGAGACGACACATGCCTTGAATTATTCATCCTTCTTCTACCTGAAAAATCAACAAAGAAATTATCGCAACCTACTGCATGAAAAATCCATGGAATTAGAAATGAAAAACGATTAGAGATTAAGAAATCTTGCTACGGTGAGCGAACAAAAAAGAATCCCAAGTTTCGTGAAAACTGCGTGAAAATTAGGAGAAGCTATTGTGGGCTATCTTGGTTCATGCTAATTTTGGTCTCATCCATGTAAATGGGTTGGGCTGGACTATGACATTGGTGGGTGGGCTGAAATTTTAACTTGTATAAAAATAAAAAAAATAAAAAAAAAGTAGGTTGTGCTGTAGCCCTCAAATGCATATAAAGTGAAAAATGACATTCAACTTCTCACATGCTTTTTCATTATTTACGCATAGCTTTTTCGAAGTTCAAAATTTGTCCTGTTTTTTATGGTAGAACCCATACGGTGGAGTGGCGAAAAACTTACCATATCTAAGACGATTGATTCAAGAAATGGCATCACATGAAGTGCAACACTGTTTCATATTTTGGAATCTAATCGTTTCAGAAAATCCAATTTAGGAAGTGGAAGCCTTTGTTTAGATTGGGCAATGGTCGAACATAAATAAAACAAATGTTAATAAGTAATCAAAATGAGGTCCTCTTACTTTCAAATTTCATTGACCAAGAAACCAGTGTTAGGGACCAAAAAATCAAAGATTAAAGAGGTATGCTACATATATATGAGCCAGATTCAAGATATGTGATGTGTAACCAAAAACCACCGTAATTTTGCCACTTGACCTTTGGTCTTTACATTAAAAGAAAATCAATCGCAAGACATTCACTCAATCATATATATGTATACATACACACAAAGTATTTCAAATAGATATAAAAAGTGCATTGCTAAATAGATTGTTGCAAGAGGACGTGTATGTTGAACAACATTCATGTTTCATTGATCATGCTCAGCTTTAAATTGCATAAAGTTTTATATGGTTTAAAGCAAACACCAATGACATGATATATGAAACGACCCTCCTTCTAAATTCATTTAGTTTACACTATTTTTTTTTCCCATAAACCATGCATAATTATAATCATAAATAAATTAGCATAAATAGTCAAATAACAAAACTACATATTATCCATAATCATTCATGCGAAATAAGTAAAATAAGCAATAAAAGTCTAAAATTTAACTCAATAAATTCTAGCATTCTAATGGTCTATAAATAAAAGCAGTAATCCATAAAATCATCAAAAGTCTTTAGCATATGCGGGAGTTGTATGCTACTACTTAAACGAGAGTTGTATGCTACTACTTAAATTATAATTCACCCAAGTGTAGGTTGTCAAATGCAAGAATGAAGTTTACAAATTATAAATTTTGTCAAGGCTCGAGGATTTATTCTTGGTTTATGTAATATTGTTTAACTAAAAGTAAAACAAAGGAAACCACCATAAATAATGGTTCCAACAAAATTAAATATTTAAACACACACATAATATAATATAGTTCCCACTATAGAAAGTACCGAATTAACCGATATTTTATACCGAATTAACCGATATTTTATATATGGTACCTATGATTATATATATAACTATATAAATATATAATTTCATAAAGTAAATGTTAATTTAAATCATTATATTTCATTTAGAACAACCGGTAGAGCCACGTTATTGCCTAAATGAAATATATGATTTAATAAATTAGTAGCAGTAAAGTAAAAGTTAGTTGCGGGAAAGCAAAAGTTAGTTGCAGTAAAATAAAAGTTAGATGCGGGAAAGTAAAAGTTAGTTGCAGTAAAATAAAAGTTAGATACGAAAAATAAAAGTTAGTTGCGATAAAGTAAATGTTAGATTGTTAGATGTTAGTATTAAATCATAATATTTCATTTAGAACAATCGGCAGAGCCACGCTATCGTCTAAATGAAATATAGGATATAATTATATATATATATATATATATATATATATATATATATATATATATAATATAACAATAATAATATTTGATGAAATATTTATTGTGTAAAAACTAAACAACAAATCAAGATAACCACTTAAATGGTATCAAGCATTTGATGTAAATTGATCACAACAAATAATTCACTTTTATACTTACAATAAAAAGAAGTTAGCTAAATGAAAAAAATAAAGAAAGAATACACAAAATATAAACAATCTTACTTCACCAAGAATTCATCCTCTTCACCTTGACATAATAGATTTAGCTTGCCATAAGCTTACTTTTGATCAACACTAAAATCATCACTCGTAATTGGTAAAATGGAAAATATATTGGAAATTGGAACTTTTATACAAACACACTATTTTACAATGAGATAGAATGATTCTCAAGCTAGCACAAGGCCTCTATTTATAGACCAAATGAGAGAAAGCGTCAAAAATTTTATTAATGCCATGTAGTTGTAATAGTAGTTTTTTTCTCCTCCAACTTCAATTCCATGGCCCTTCTTTCAATGCTATGCTCCACGACTTTAATCACCGAATTTGACTCTATTCAAAACAGCAAACATGTGGAGAATTGTCTGTAGATGACTTTGGCCTTTTGGTTCACCTCATTTGGTTAAATATTGAAATAGTTATGATTTTTTTACTATACGCTAGTCATAGTAAAAGTAAATCTATCCTCCTTTTGATATTTGCACAATTTGAATATCTTAATGAACTTTTTAGGCAATCATGTCTTCTGCAAAGTTGTAGATAATTTCTCAAGGATTCCGAACATGTTTGAACCACCTCCATTTGAATTTTGTAGCTTGAGTTATCATTATTTTACCAACACGTAGAAAACCTGAAAATAAAACATATTTAGTAAGACAATTAAATATAAACAAACAATAATAAAATAACATAATTTTATAATTTTAATGAAACTTAAATTTTAAAATATAGGTTTTAACATATAATAAATTATTAATTTTAAGTTTCATCACTGTACTTCTGGACTCGGCAATTTCGAAAACTACACCTTCGAATTTGGTAAGTGGGTTTTTGTTATGTACCTTCTTGTATTTTTAAACTTTGTATATAAATAATATGACATGCTTGTATGTGTGTCCATATGTTCGAAAATCAGTGTTGTTATAATTTAAAATTTTGATAGATGATATGCTCTTTCTGTTCTTCGAAATTCTTTGATTCCGCTGTATCCTTCTGAAATCTTGATAAGTTCTGTCCGAAAAATCTGAATTCTGTGTTGCACTGTTACAACTCGATTTGAAATGGGACGAGAATTGTAATTCTGTCTGGCCCCCATTGGTGGGTATAAAATCATGTTCTGTCTGGCCCTCATCGGTGAGTATAAAACCGTGTTATGGCCTCACCTCTTTGTGGACTAACATATTGGGGACAATTTGACCATGGAAATGAGAAGAGTAACAGTGTTGTGATTGTTCTGAATTGTTTTTAATTGCTTCTGAACTGCTCTGATTCGTCTGATAACCTTTGTCTCATATTTGATTCGGTTCTGTTATGATAAGTTAAAAGTATTAAGATTTGAAAGTTTGTTAAAGAAATGCTTTAAAGATTAAGTTCTATATGAATCATTGGAAATCGATCGACCCCCCACTTGCTGAGTGTTTTCCAAAACACTCACCCCTTACAAATTTCAGATAAAAATGAAGAGCAACTGAATGAGGAGGAACAAGAAGCTTTCTGGGGATGGTAGTCGATGAGCAAGATTCAAGAATCAAGATTTTTTCTTCTTTTTGTTTAGTTCCACTTCCGCAACTCTGATGTATTTTTATTCTATTGTCAATGTAAAGACAATGTTTTAGTTATGAAAAAGACTGGTTATTTGGCATTTCGATACGAGGCTTAATTGTTTTCAAGTAATTATTAAACAATGCCGGATGTTACCGACGCTTCGGTCTCGGGGCGTCACACATACTGTGTAACATCACGTGCTAAAATAACTAATTTTACTTTAAAATTTGCGGAAAAATAAAAATTTTCTTATTTAAATCGTAAACCCTCGAATTTTAAATTGAACAAAATGTTTGACTAAATTCTTGAAATTAGTCCAAGTACAAAAATATATTCAGGGCATAAAAATATCATTCATAACAACTGAAAAAGCATTATTTGAAACGAGCATAAGAAAATACTTAGTTTCCAACAAAACGTGAATTAATAAAATCAGAGTAAAAATGTTTAACGTGCATAAGATCATTTCATAACAATAACGGTCATCGGGTTTGCACAATTGCACTGCACATAGTCCGAGCAAGCTCACTGGTCAGCATCTCCTGCCTCCTCAAAAGCATCATCATTTGTATCGATCAAGTCTAGTGAGCCTAAAAACTCAACATGCATAAACCACAAATAGCAAGTAATACTTAATAAAATTCATGCATTTGAAAGTAATGCGCACGTAATAAAAACTAAGCATAAATAAGCATAGACGTGCCATAGCTGCATAAACATTTTCATAAGAGCGCTTCCATCATATCATACATAATCATACATAATTTTGCGTAGAAATATGTTTCAAATCAAATTGCCCATAACATGAATCTCCTGATCAGACTAAACCACAGTACTAGGCTGATAGGGATCACCACGGCCTTTCAATCGGATTTCCACTCCCACATACATAAATCCTCGGACATACTTTACCGGGTGTATAGATCGTCGGTCATGTTTTACAACTTTCCACTCTCATAATCATACATCCCTCATCATGCTTTACCGGGTGGCCACAAGACAAATCACATACCTCCAAAATAATATATTTTTGCACGTCAATCATACTTACAAACGATGTGGGCTTCGTTGGATTGCCCCCGGACACGCTGCTACGACATCTAAAATAAACAACCAAAACAGCCCCTAAACTTGCATATTACCCTTTGACAACCCGAGGTATCAAATAGATAGATCAAGTCCATTTTGGAGAAAACGGTAATCCCACTAGGAAAGACTTGAGATTGGATGATGCTTTGTGGGCCTACAGAACTGCGTATAAGACATCAATTGATATGTCACTCTATAGGTTAGTTTTTGGGAAGCCATGTCATTCTCTAGTAGAGTTAGAGCACAAAGCATATTGGGAAGTAGCCGGTGATGTGCATCGCCACCCAGAGGTTTGGTAAAGATGTCAGCCAATTGATCACTAGAACGTAAGTAGACAAGAGCAATAAGACTTGCCTGAATTTTTTCGCGTACAAAATGACAATCAATCTTAATATATTTTGTGCGCTCGTGAAATACATGGTTCTCGACAATGTGAATAGCAGCATGACAATCGCAGTGAACAAACATTGGTTTTGGTTGATGGAAGCCCAGATCTGAAAAGAGATATCTTAAGCATTGTAATTCAGAAGTTAGTGCAGCTAGAGAACGATATTCATTTTCTGCAGAGGAACGAGAAACTGTAGATTGTTTCTTTGTTTTCAAAGAAATGATGCAAGAACCTAGCATGGTGAAACAACCAATGGTGGATCGACGAGTAGTTGGACAACCAACCTAATCAGAATTAGCGTATACTATCAAAGTAAGAAAACTAGATGCAGAAAGAAATAAACCCTTACTAACAGTTCCTTTTAGATAACAAAGAACCCTGTATGAAACATCGAGATGACTAGATTAAGGGCACTGCATGAATTGACTAAGTACATTTACGCCAAATTAAATATTGGGTCAAGTTACAATGAGGTATAAAAGTCTCCCCACGAGTCGACGATAAACTGCTGGATCAAAAAGAAGAGTGTCATCATTTGATCTCAAACGAAGGTGTTGTTCCATAGGAAAATCAGATGGCCGAGATCCGATCATTCTAGAACCGGATAAGATATCAAGAGTATATTTTCGTTGACATAGAAAAATACCTTGTTTAGAACAGGAGACTTTAATACCTAAAAAATACTTAATATTACCAAGACCTTTAATGGAGAAAGATTGAGAAAGAAAATTCTTGATATCGGAAATGGCATCATCATTGTTTCCAGTGATAATAATGTCATCTACATATACGAGAATGAAAATAGAAATCTGATCACGTATATATGTAAAAAGACCATAATCTGAAATAGATTGATGAAAACCGTGTTCAATAAATGTGCTTGAGAATTTAGAAAACCATTGACGATAAGCTTGTTTAAGACCATAGATAGATTCGTTTAATTTACACAAGCGAGTCTCACCCTTATGAGAGAATCCTGGAAGAAGTTTCATATAGACCTCTTCATTGAGATCACCTTGTAGGAACACATTGTTGACATCAAATTGGTGTAAAGAACAACTTTTTATGGCAGCAATGGAAAAGAGAAAATGAATAGTGACTAGTTTGGCTACTGGTGCGAAAGTATCTTGAGTGTAGCCTTTGGTAACTAGATGAACTTTATATCTTTCAATAGAACCATATGATAGATATTTTATTTTGTAAACTCATTTACAACCAATACATGATTTATTAATTTGACTACATTATAATTAGTTTTTGATAGAATTTAATTTCTTAGTAGTAATTAATTTTGAAAATGTCTCATTACCTTATTATATTTTATTTATAGCACAATTAAATTCATACCTTATCGTGAGAATAATCTATACTCACACTACAACATATTTATTTGAATTGATTTTGGTTAATTTGGATGTGACACGACGAATCGCTACCAAGGAACGTAACATATAAGATAAGAGAAACTATGAAACAAAAAAGACAACTCAACTCCAAAAAAACAACTTGCTACAAGATTTCGATCATAGTCTCAATCCTAGATCATCACATTTAGGCATGCTCAAATATTGTGCAAACGATATGATATATGATATACAATTGAAAATATATTTTTTTGTTCTCGATTAGTCTTTCTAAGAAAAAAAAAATCAAATGTAGCTTGCTCAAACAATAATCCAGTTATTATTCAAGAGATTCATGATCTAAGTGGGTGATATATGAGTTCAAAGAGTTTATTAACAATCAAAAATTTTCTTTTAAAATTACATTATTTTTCAAAAAGATCAAATTGAAAAGTTCAAATACTTTTTAAAATAATTACTATGAGTGTTGTGTAAAATATTTTTTTTAATTATCTAAACCTCATTTTTTTTTCTTAAAAAAAGTATGTTCACCTAATTTTATGACACCTTTAAACATAATTTAAAGACGGCTCGGCTCGTCCACCGCTTAGTGTCATCCTTCCCCGCCCAGTATCTAAAGGAGTGTCTGATGAAGTTCCCAAACGGTGTTGGAGGTGGTGTTTTAGGGATGGATTCAATCTCCCAGGACTCGATTTGGATGGATAAGATTCACACACATATGTGATTTTAAAAAAATTAATGGACCCCGTGTATGTGTGGTTAAATTTGGGCCCTTTATTCTATCATGTGGGTAGTGCCTCTACATGTAGGATTGAATCAACTCTCAGAAGGTTAATTCGATGCTACATAAGGAGGCACTGCTTCCACATGATTTGGATGGACAAAATTCACACACATATGTGATTTTAAAAAAATTAGTGGACACCGTGTATGTGTGGCTAAATTTGGGCCCTTGATTCTATCATGTGGGTAGTGCAGTGCCCCTACATGTAGGATGGAATCAACCCTCAGAAGGTTAAGTCGATGCTACCTAAGGGGCACTGCCTCCACATGATTTGGATAGACAATATTCACACACATATGTGATTTTCAAAAAATTAGTGGATCCCGTGTATGTGTGGCTAAATTTGGGCCCTTGATTCTATCATGTGGGTAGTGCCCCTACATGTAGGATGGAATCAACCCTCAGAAGGTTAAGTCGATGCTACCTAAGGGGGCACTACCTCCACATGATTTGGATGGACAAGATTCCCACACATATGTGATTTTAAAAAAATTAGTAGACCCCGTGTATGTGTGGCTAAATTTGGGACCTTGATTCTATCATGTGGATAGTGCCCCTACATGTATGATAGAATCAACCCTAAGAAGGTTAAGTCGATGCTACCTAAGGGGGAACTGCCTCCACATGATTTGGAAAGACAAGATTCACACACATATGTTATTTTAAAAAAATTAGTGGAACCCATGTATGTGTGGCTAAATTTGGACCCTTGATTCTATCATGTGGGTAGTGCCCCTACATGTAGGATGGAATCAACCGCCTTTGTTAACTAGACGAACTTTATATCTTTCAATAGAACCATATGATAGATATTTTATTTTGTAAACTCATTTACAACCAATACATGATTTATTAATTTGACTACATTATAATTAGTTTTTGATAGAATTTAATTTCTTAGTAGTAATTAATTTTGAAAATGTCTCATTACCTTATTATATTTTATTTATAGCACAATTAAATGCATAACTTATCGTGAGAATAATCTCTACTCACACTACAACATATTTATTTGAATTGATTTTGGTTAATCTGGATGTGACACGACGAATCGCTACCAAGGAACGTAACATATAAGATAAGAGAAACTATGAAACAAAAAAGACAACTCAACTCCGAAAAAAAAACAACTTGCTACAAGATTTCGATCATATTCTCAATCCTAGACCATCACATTTAGGCATGCTCAAATATTGTGCAAACGATATGATATATGATATACAATTGAAAATATATTTTTTGTTCTCGATTAGTCTTTCTAAGAAAAAAAAAATCAAATGTAGTTTGCTCAAACAATAATCCAGTATTTATTCAAGAGATTCATGATCTAAGTGGGTGATATATAAGTTGAAAGAGTTTATTAACAATCAAAAATTTTCTTTTAAAATTACATGATTTTTCAAAAAGATCAAATTGAAAAGTTCAAATAATTTTTAAAATAATTACTATGAGTGTTGTGTAAAATATTTTTTTTTAATTATCTAAACCTCTTTTTTTTTTCTTAAAAAAAGTATGTTCACCTAATTTTATGACACCTTTAAACACAATTTAAAGACGGCTCGGCTCGTCCACCGCTTAGTGTCATCCTTCCCCGCCCAGTATCTAAAGGAGTGTCTGATGAAGTTCCCAAACGGTGTTGGAGGTGGTGTTTTAGGGATGGATTCAATCTCCCAGAACTCGATTTGGATGGATAAGATTCACACACATTGTGATTTTAAAAAAAATTAATGGACCCCGTGTATGTGTGGCTAAATTTGAGCCCTTTATTCTATCATGTGGGTAGTGCCTCTATATGTAGGATTGAATCAACTCTCAGAAGGTTAAGTCGATGCTACCTAAGGGGGCACTGCCTCCACATGATTTGGATGGACAAGATTCATACACATATGTGATTTTAAAAAAATTAGTGGACACCGTGTATGTGTGGCTAAATTTGGGCCCTTGATTCTATCATGTGGGTAGTGCAGTGCCCCTACATGTAGGATGGAATCAACCCTCAGAAGGTTAAGTCGATGCTACCTAAGGGGGCACTGCCTCCACATGATTTGGATAGACAATATTCACACAAATATGTGATTTTCAAAAAATTAGTGGATCCCGTGTATGTGTGGCTAAATTTGGGCCCTTGATTCTATCATGTGGGTAGTGCCCCTACATGTAGGATGGAATCAACCCTCAGAAGGTTAAGTCGATGCTACCTAAGGAGGCACTACCTCCACATGATTTGGATGGACAAGATTCCCACACATATGTGATTTTAAAAAAATTAGTAGACCTCGTGTATGTGTGGCTAAATTTGGGACCTTGATTCTATCATTTGGATAGTGCCCCTATATGTATGATAGAATCAACCCTCAGAAGGTTAAGTCGATGCTACCTAAGGGGGAACTGCCTCCACATGATTTGGAAAGACAAGATTCACACACATATGTGATTTTAAAAAAATTAGTGGAACCCGTGTATGTGTGGCTAAATTTGGACCCTTGATTCTATCATGTGGGTAGTGCCCCTACATGTAGGATGGAAACAACCGCCTTTGTTAACTAGACGAACTTTATATATTTCAATAGAACCATATGATAGATATTTTATTTTGTAAACTCATTTACAACCAATACATGATTTATTAATTTGACTACATTATAATTAGTTTTTGATAGAATTTAATTTCTTAGTAGTAATTAATTTTGAAAATGTCTCATTACCTTATTATATTTTATTTATAGCACAATTAAATTCATACCTTATCGTTAGAATAATCTCTACTCACACTACAACATATTTATTTGAATTGAATTTGGTTAATCTGGATGTGACACGACGAATCGCTACCAAGGAACGTAACATATAAGATAAGAGAAACTATGAAACAAAAAAGACAACTCAACTCCGAAAAAAAAACAACTTGCTACAAGATTTCGATCATATTCTCAATCCTAGACCATCACATTTAGGCATGCTCAAATATTGTGCAAACGATATGATATATGATATACAATTGAAAATATATTTTTTGTTCTCGATTAGTCTTTCTAAGAAAAAAAAAATCAAATGTAGCTTGCTCAAACAATAATCCAGTTATTATTCAAGAGATTCATGATCGAAATGGGTGATATATGAGTTCAAAGAGTTTATTAACAATCAAAAATTTTCTTTTAAAATTACATGATTTTTCAAAAAGATGAAATTGAAAAGTTCAAATAATTTTTAAAATAATTACTATGAGTGTTGCGTAAAATATTTTTTTTAATTATCTAAACCTATTTTTTTTTCTTAAAAAAAAAGTATGTTAACCTAATTTTATGACACCTTTAAACATAATTTAAAGACGGCTCGGCTCGTCCATCGCTTAGTGTCATCCTTCGCCGCCCAGTATCTAAAGGAGTGTCTGATGAAGTTCCCAAACGGTGTTGGAGGTGGTGTTTTAGGGATGGATTCAATCTCTCAGGACTCGATTTGGATGGATAAGATTCACACACATATGTGATTTTAAAAAAATCAATGGACTCCGTGTATGTGTGGCTAAATTTGGGCCCTTGGTTCTATCATGTGGGTAGTGCCCCTACATGTAGGATTGAATCAACCGCCTTTGGTAACTAGACGAACTTTATATCTTTCAGTAGAACCATATGATAGATATTTTATTTTGTAAACTCATTTACAACCAATACATGATTTATTAATTTGACTACATTATAATTAGTTTTTGATAGAATTTAATTTCTTAGTAGTAATTAATTTTGAAAATGTCTCATTACCTTATTATATTTTATTTATAGCACAATTAAATGCATACCTTATCGTGAGAATAATCTCTACTCACACTACAACATATTTATTTGAATTGATTTTGGTTAATCTGGATGTGACACGACGAATCGCTACCAAGGAACGTAACATATAAGATAAGAGAAACTATGAAACAAAAAAGACAACTCAACTCCAAAAAAAAAAAAAAACAACTTGCTACAAGATTTCGATCATATTCTCAATCATAGATCATCACATTTAGGCATGCTCAAATATTGTGCAAACGATATGATATATGATATACAATTGAAAATATATTTTTTGTTCTCGATTAGTCTTTCTAAGAAAAAAAAAATCAAATGTAGCTTGCTCAAACAATAATCCAGTATTTATTCAAGAGATTCATGATCTAAGTGGGTGATATATAAGTTCAAAGAGTTTATTAACAATCAAAAATTTTCTTTTAAAATTACATGATTTTTCAAAAAGATCAAATTGAAAAGTTCAAATAATTTTTAAAATAATTACTATGAGTGTTGTGTAAAATATTTTTTTTTAATAATCTAAACCTCTTTTTTTTTTTCTTAAAAAAAGTATGTTCAACTAATTTTATGACACCTTTAAACATAATTTAAAGACGGCTCGGCTCGTCCACCGCTTAGTGTCATCCTTCCCCGCCCAGTATCTAAAGGAGTGTCTGATGAAGTTCCCAAACGGTGTTGGAGGTGGTGTTTTAGGGATGGATTCAATCTCCCAGAACTCGATTTGGATAGATAAGATTCACACACATATGTGATTTTAAAAAAATTAATGGACCCCGTGTATGTGTGGCTAAATTTGAGCCCTTTATTCTATCATGTGGGTAGTGCCTCTATATGTAGGATTGAATCAACTCTCAGAAGGTTAAGTCGATGCTACCTAAGGGGGCACTGCCTCCACATGATTTGGATGGACAAGATTCATACACATATGTGATTTTAAAAAAATTAGTGGACACCGTGTATGTGTGGCTAAATTTGGGCCCTTGATTCTATCATGTGGGTAGTGCAGTGCCCCTACATGTAGGATGGAATCAACCCTCAGAAGGTTAAGTCGATGCTACCTAAGGGGGCACTGCCTCCACATGATTTGGATAGACAATATTCACACAAATATGTGATTTTCAAAAAATTAGTGGATCCCGTGTATGTGTGGCTAAATTTGGGCCCTTGATTCTATCATGTGAGTAGTGCCCCTACATGTAGGATGGAATCAACCCTCAGAAGGTTAAGTCGATGCTACCTAAGGAGGCACTACCTCTACATGATTTGGATGGACAAGATTCCCACACATATGTGATTTTAAAAAAAACTAGTAGACCCCGTGTATGTGTGGCTAAATTTGGGACCTTGATTCTATCATTTGGATAGTGCCCCTACATGTATGATAGAATCAACCCTCAGAAGGTTAAGTCGATGCTACCTAAGGGGGAACTGCCTCCACATGATTTGGAAAGACAAGATTCACACACATATGTGATTTTAAAAAAATTAGTGGAACCCGTGTATGTGTGGCTAAATTTGGACCCTTGATTCTATCATGTGGGTAATGCCCCTACATGTAGGATGGAAACAACCGCCTTTGTTAACTAGACGAACTTTATATATTTCAATAGAACCATATGATAGATATTTTATTTTGTAAACTCATTTACAACCAATACATGATTTATTAATTTGACTACATTATAATTAGTTTTTGATAGAATTTAATTTCTTAGTAGTAATTAATTTTGAAAATGTCTCATTACCTTATTATATTTTATTTATAGCACAATTAAATGCATACCTTATCGTGAGAATAATCTCTACTCACACTACAACATATTTATTTGAATTGATTTTGGTTAATCTGGATGTGACACGACGAATCGCTACCAAGGAACGTAACATATAAGATAAGAGAAACTATGAAACAAAAAAGACAACTCAACTCCGAAAAAAAAACAACTTGCTACAAGATTTCGATCATATTCTCAATCCTAGAGCATCACATTTAGGCATGCTCAAATATTGTGCAAACGATATGATATATGATATACAATTGAAAATATATTTTTTGTTCTCGATTAGTCTTTCTAAGAAAAAAAAAAATCAAATGTAGCTTGCTCAAACAATAATCCAGTTATTATTCAAGAGATTCATGATCGAAATGGGTGATATATGAGTTCAAAGAGTTTATTAACAATCAAAAATTTTCTTTTAAAATTACATGATTTTTCAAAAAGATGAAATTGAAAAGTTCAAATAATTTTTAAAATAATTACTATGAGTGTTGCGTAAAATATTTTTTTTTAATTATCTAAACCTATTTTTTTTCTTAAAAAAAAAGTATGTTAACCTAATTTTATGACACCTTTAAACATAATTTAAAGACGGCTCGGCTCGTCCATCGCTTAGTGTCATCCTTCGCCGCCCAGTATCTAAAGGAGTGTCTGATGAAGTT
The DNA here is from genome assembly GCF_022965805.1 of Primulina eburnea. Lineage (NCBI taxonomy): Eukaryota > Viridiplantae > Streptophyta > Magnoliopsida > Lamiales > Gesneriaceae > Primulina > Primulina eburnea. The sequence continues at coordinate 4,003,450 of NC_133113.1, forward strand.
CCCAAACGGTGTTGGAGGTGGTGTTTTAGGGATGGATTCAATCTCTCAGGACTCGATTTGGATGGATAAGATTCACACACATATGTGATTTTAAAAAAATCAATGGACTCCGTGTATGTGTGGCTAAATTTGAGCCCTTGATTCTATCATGTGGGTAGTGCCCCTACATGTAGGATTGAATCAACCGCCTTTGGTAACTAGACGAACTTTATATCTTTCAGTAGAACCATATGATAGATATTTTATTTTGTAAACTCATTTACAACCAATACATGATTTATTAATTTGACTACATTATAATTAGTTTTTGATAGAATTTAATTTCTTAGTAGTAATTAATTTTGAAAATGTCTCATTACCTTATTATATTTTATTTATAGCACAATTAAATGCATACCTTATCGTGAGAATAATCTCTACTCACACTACAACATATTTATTTGAATTGATTTTGGTTAATCTGGATGTGACACGACGAATCGCTACCAAGGAACGTAACATATAAGATAAGAGAAACTATGAAACAAAAAAGACAACTCAACTCCAAAAAAAAAAAAACAACTTGCTACAAGATTTCGATCATATTCTCAATCATAGATCATCACATTTAGGCATGCTCAAATATTGTGCAAACGATATGATATATGATATACAATTGAAAATATATTTTTTGTTCTCGATTAGTCTTTCTCAGGAAAAAAAAATCAAATGTAGCTTGCTCAAACAATAATCCAGTATTTATTCAAGAGATTCATGATCTAAGTGGGTGATATATAAGTTCAAAGAGTTTATTAACAATCAAAAATTTTCTTTTAAAATTACATGATTTTTCAAAAAGATCAAATTGAAAAGTTCAAATAATTTTTAAAATAATTACTATGAGTGTTGTGTAAAATATTTTTTTTTATTATCTAAACCTCTTTTTTTTTCTTAAAAAAAGTATGTTCACCTAATTTTATGACACCTTTAAACATAATTTAAAGACGGCTCGGCTCGTCCACCGCTTAGTGTCATCCTTCCCCGCCCAGTATCTAAAGGAGTGTCTGATGAAGTTCCCAAACGGTGTTGGAGGTGGTGTTTTAGGGATGGATTCAATATCCCAGAACTCGATTTGGATGGATAAGATTCACACACATATGTGATTTTAAAAAAATTAATGGACCCCGTGTATGTGTGGCTAAATTTGAGCCCTTTATTCTATCATGTGGGTAGTGCCTCTATATGTAGGATTGAATCAACTCTCAGAAGGTTAAGTCGATGCTACCTAAGGGGGCACTGCCTCCACATGATTTGGATGGACAAGATTCATACACATATGTGATTTTAAAAAAATTAGTGGACACCGTGTATGTGTGGCTAAATTTGGGCCCTTGATTCTATCATGTGGGTAGTGCAGTGTCCCTACATGTAGGATGGAATCAACCCTCAGAAGGTTAAGTCGATGCTACCTAAGGGGGCACTGCCTCCACATGATTTGTATAGACAATATTCACACAAATATGTGATTTTCAAAAAATTAGTGGATCCCGTGTATGTGTGGCTAAATTTGGGCCCTTGATTCTATCATGTGGGTAGTGCCCCTACATGTAGGATGAAATCAACCCTCAGAAGGTTAAGTCGATGCTACCTAAGGAGGCACTACCTCCACATGATTTGGATGGACAAGATTCCCACACATATGTTGTGGGGACCCGGGCTCTAACTCAATTCTTTTGGGATTTAATTGGATCTTTATTAAAAATGACGGGTCAAATTTTCACTTTCTAACATTTAATCGAATGTTAACATAAAGCGTCTCATTTTTATTTAAAACAAACATCAGTCGTCAAACATTACATGTCGTGATCTAGTAGCCTTACTTGTTATACATGTTATAAGAACAACATAACATCTCTAGTATCAACATGAAACTACTAGTACAACATAAGAAGTCTTCTGCTACACCCGGCATCACCACGCTATCAACTCTCTCGTCCTCGTCGTGACCCTGATCCTGCCCCACCTGTTGCCATGCACACATACAGACACGACAACAGCCGGATAACTCCGGTGAGAACATATCCCAGTATAAAACATGGATGCATGCAATGTCATAAATCATGTACAAAAGCATAGCATATATCAATTAACATGAATAAAATCTAAACATGTAGAAGAATACAAATCTGTATTCAACATTCAAATCTTGACTCGACTCATTTCTAATCTAGGGATCCCGGTGTGAATAAGACGGTCTGTCACCTACCCAGCCACTCGGGGCAACGGTACGTCTTATTCCTAGACTTCGGTCAACTCTGTATCGAGGGTCTACACATATAGCAAATCTGCTCCTATGCGTCGATACACCGAAACGTCTAGTTTTGGCAAGTCTGCCAATCTCTCCTATCTCAGGACTCGAATATAAATCAATAAACAAGGCATTACATAATCAATGTAATAACAATCTAGTATGTGATTTAGGAAAACTCGTATCAAATCTGAATCGAGTTGTGCAATCCCGTGACCACATGAATTATACCTTTCTTGTCGCACTGTCTGTGTCGTAGTCGAAGTCTTGAACTCAAATAACCAATACAAATCTGAAATGGCAATGTGTGAACAAACTTATCATAATATATCTCAATCAACTCCATATTCAAAGCTGAATTCGATTCAAATACAATTTGACGGCATAACGACGTATTTCTTCGATACCGATAACTCAATAATATCATACTTAATCACCATCAACTCATAATCTCATCTAACATCACTATACATGCTGAAATCTGCATATTCTCAATACAATACATGCTGGAATTTCGAAACAACGTCATATAGTATCTGAAACTCAATCCGATAACGTTTCTACGATGCTCATACTATCAAGAACGCATTTCTCAACTCAAAACATAATTTTCCCCAACATATGAATTTCGAATCATACTGGAATTATATAAAACTTACATCCTTTCGTAGCCAACGATGCAAGGATCACAAATCTTAACTCGGAATATAAATCGGATGGCTAAATCATTCAAAACCACAATTTAAAGAGAAAAAGACATGAAAGCTCCTCCCTCCCATGCTCTCGGTTCTTAAATCTGAATGAATGAGGAAATGAAGACACATAACCATTTAGGCATGCAAAGGAACAAGTGTTACGTTTTTCAATCAACACGCATTACCGCGGGTGCGGCAGTGTAAGGGCGCGGGTGCGCTGAGCTCTCGGCAGCCATATCATTTTCAGAAATTCACGCACCGCGGGTGCGGCGCTTGCACCGCCGCGGGTGCGGTCTCAGCACCGCGGGTGCGGTCGTGCGCGCACCGCGGGTGCGGTGTTACTTCGAAAAAATCTCCCAATTTTCTATCACCTACACCGCGGGGGCGGTAGTTTTAGCACTGCGGGGGCGGTGTGGCTTCGGCCATGCTACTCAAAATCTCATTTAAACGTCATGCATTCTTACTTCTATGAGTCTAGCATCAATGCCAGTTGATAATTCTCGAGCCTTACATTTCTCCCCCTCTTAGACAATAGTTCGTCCTCGAACTTATAAACCAGTAATCACACTAGTATACCCAAAACAGTAAAATCAAAACGGGAAGAAAGACTCACATCATAGGAATAGCTCGGGATGCCTCTGTCTCATCTCAGACTCCGTCTCCCAAGTTGCTTCCTCGATGCCATGACGACTCCACTGAATCTTCACAAGCGGAATGGTGTTGGTTCTAAGCTTCTTTTCCTTCCTATCCAGAATCTGTATCGGTGGCTCGACGTAGCTCAAAGTCTGATCTAACTCGGCTTCGTCAGGTTGAATAACATGAGAATCATCCGGCATATATCTGCGCAACATCGATACATGAAAAACGTCATGTATATCGGACAGTGAAGGAGGAAGAGCAAGTCTGTACGCTCGATCGCCAATCTTCTCAAGAATCTCATACGGACCGACGTATCTAGGAGACAATTTTCCACGCTTGCCAAATCTGACAACGCCTCTGAAAGGTGAAATCTTCAAAAATACTCTGTCGATGCTACCTAAGGGGGCACTGCCTCCACATGATTTGGATGGACAAGATTCATACACATATGTGATTTTAAAAAAATTAGTGGACACCGTGTATGTGTGGCTAAATTTGGGCCCTTGATTCTATCATGTGGGTAGTGCCCCTACATGTAGGATGGAATCAACCCTCAGAAGGTTAAGTCGATGCTACCTAAGGGGGCACTGCCTCCACATAATTTGGATGGACAAGATTCACACACATATGTGATTTTAAAAAAATTAGTGGACTCCGTGTATGTGTGGCTAAATTTGGCCCATGATTCTATCATGTGTGTAGTGCCCCTACATGTAAGATGGAATCAACCCTCAGAAGGTTAAGTCGATGCTACCTAAAGGGGCACTGCCTCCACAAGATTTGGATCGACAAGATTCACACACATATGTGATTTTAAAAAAATTAGTCCACCCCATGTATGTGTGGCTAAATTTGGGACCTTGATTATATCATGTGGGTAGTGCCCCTACATGTAGGATGAAATCAACACTAAGAAGGTTAAGTCGATGCTACCTAAGGGGGCACTGCCTCCACATGATTTGGATGGACAAGATTCACACACATATGTGATTTTAAAAAAATTAGTTGACCCCGTGTATGTGTTGCTAAATTTGGGCCCTTTATTCTATCATGTGTGTAGTGCCCCTACATGTAGGATGGAATCAACCCTCAGAAGGTTAAGTCGATGCTACCTAAGGGGGCACTGCCTCCACATGATTTGGATCGACAAGATTCACACACATATGTGATTTTTAAAAAAATTAGTGGACCCCGTGTATGTGTGGCTAAATTTGGGCCCTTGATTCTATCATGTGGTTAGTGCCCCTACATGTAGGATGTAATCAACCCTCAGAAGGTTAAGTCGATGCTACCTAAGGGGGCACTGCCTCCACATGATTTGGATGGGCAAGATTCACACACGTATGTGATTTTAAAAAAATTAGTAAACCCCGTGTATGTGTGGCTAAATTTAGGCCCTTGATTCTATTATGTGGTTAGTGCCCCTACATGTAGGATGTAATCAACCCTCAGAAGGTTAAGTCGATGCTACCTAAGGGGGCACTGCCTCCACATGATTTGGATGGGCAAGATTCACACACGTATTTGATTTTAAAAAAATTAGTAAACCCCGTGTATGTGTGGCTAAATTTAGGCCCTTGATTCTATCATGTAGGTAGTGCCCTACATGTAGGATGAAATCAACTCTCAGAAGGTTAAGTCGATACTACCTAAGGGGGCACTGCCTCCACATGATTTGGATGGACAAGATTCACACACGTATGTGATTTTAAAAAAATTAGTGGACCTTGTGTATATCTGGCTAAATTTGGGCCCTTGATTCTATAATGTGGGGTAGTGCCCCTACATGTAGGATGGAATCAACCCACCCATATGTGATTTTAAAAAAATTAGTGGACCCCGTTTATGTGTGTCTAAATTTGGGCCCTTGATTCTATCATGTGGGTAGTGCAGTGCACCTACATGTAAGATGAAATCAACCCTCAAAAGGTTAAGTCGATGCTACCTAAGGGGCACTGCCTCTACATGATTTGGATGGACAAGATTCACACACATATGTGATTTTAAAAAAATTAGTGGACCCCGTGTATGTGTGGCTAAATTTGGGCCCTTGATTCTATCATGTGGGTAGTGCCCTTACATGTAGGATGAAATCAACTCTCAGAAGGTTAAGTCGATGCTACCTAAGGGGGCACTGCCTCCACATGATTTGGATGGACAAGATTCACACGTAGATGATTTTAAAAAAGTTAGTGGACATTGTGTTTATCTGGCTAAATTTGGGCCCTTGATTCTATAATGTGGGTAGTGCCCCCTACATGATTTGGATGGAATCAACCCACACATATGTGATTTTAAAAAAATTAGTGGACTCCGTTTATGTGTGTCTAAATTTGGGCCCTTGATTCTATCATGTGGGTAGTGCAGTGCACCTACATGTAAGATGGAATCAACCCTCAGAAGGTTAAGTCGATGCTACCTAAGGGGCACTGCCTCTACATGATTTGGATGGACAAGATTCACACACATATGTGATTTTAAAAAAATTAGTGGACCCCGTGTATGTGTGGCTAAATTTGGGCCCTTGATTCTATCATGTGGGTAGTGCCCTTACATGTAGGATGAAATCAACCCTTAGAAGGTTAAGGCGATGCTATCTAAGGGGGCTCTGCCTCCACATGATTTGGATGGACAAGATTCACACACATATGTGATTTTAAAAAAATTAGTCCACCCCGTGTATGTGTGGCTAAATTTTGGCCCTTGATTCTATCATGTGAGTAGTGCCTCTACATGTAGGATGGAATCAACCCGTAAGTCGATGCTACTTAAAGGACACTGTCTCCTTATGATTTAGATGAACAAGATTCACACATATGTGATTTTAAAAAAATTATACGTGTGGAAAGCAGAAAAGCTCAATCTACCGAACCTGCAAAGCAAAATGAAATATGACCCAGAAGGTTACGAGTCAGAGCTAAACCTAATCTACAATCAATTTAAGTTATTGCTTGAGCTCTTTGAGAGGCAAGCCTCGTTGAATTTCACCTCGTTGAGTGGAATCGCCAATGACCCGACGGTGGCTCGGGATTTAGGGGATCGTTCCATGTTTTTGGCCCATGTCACTCAATTTTACCCGAAACAGTTGTTCGGTTATCCAAACAAGTTGGCCCTGTTTTTAAATTCATCTGCACGATGCCTGCCGTCCGGACTCAGGGTGAATGTGACTCGAGCTCTGGTTCTGTTGGCTAATCGCAAGGTACAGTTTTTTTTTTGGTATTGCAAAATTTCATTTTTCTGTTAAACTTTATGGGAAATTTAAGCATCTAAGGTTTTGGACAAATCTTGATTACGTATTACTCAGCTTTTTAGTGTGGATTATTTTGTTCATTGGTTGTATGGCCTTGGAAAGCATTCAATTTAGACACGGTACGCTTTTTGTGGAACGGAGGAAACTATGTCAAGAGTTTGTGTACCTTTAAATGAAGGTTGAAACTGATTTCTCTTGTATCAGATGATTGATATCCCTGAGACCCTTGTGTTGTTCGTGGAGCTACAGACTTTGGGAGATCGGGCATTAAAAAAACTGGCATTCTCTCATGTTATTCAGAGTATTTGGGGTAGGAACCGGAAGCATAAGAATGATCCAAAGAATCGGGCACTTCAGAATGTTTTATATAGGATGCTGCTGGTATTTTATCTACTAGATAATCTGTGGTTCTCGTATCAGTTGATTTTCTCTCAGTTCATGCTGTCGTTTCTCATTGCACAGCAGCAAGAGGAAGAAGCGAAAGCAAAAGTGGCTCTAGTTACCCTGTGCGATCTCCATCGAAGGAAAGTTTGGTTTGATGAGAGGACATCAAATGCAATATGTATGGCATGTTTTCATTCATCATCAAGGTTTGAATTGACATGCGATGTAGTCTAATTCTTCTGTGCTTCAAAACACCTATTGAGTCCTGAAAGCTGTGAGCATGTTTGGATTTCTCAGGATCATGACAGCTGCTTTGTCATTTCTTCTTGATTTTGAGAAGATTTTAGATGGTGATGATAGTAATGATTCTGGCGGCGAAGATGACGCAACAGCTCAACTGCCTCAAATAGCACTGACTAAAGAGGCTTTCTACAAGGTTGGTTGCTCATTATATTTACTTTTAATACGATTTATGTACATGCCTTAGAGACTACCCTTGTGCATTAGTGCGATACTACCAGCTGGAAAAAGTGTAAGGTCCCTAAGCACATCCTCCAGCATTGTTAACGTCTGCATTCTCCCCTTATCTCACTCTTTTTTTAAGACACTAAATAAGATTGTTTGAAATATATGTGGCATTTCTTCTTGGTTTAGACAAATCTTAACACAGAATAGAAAAGTGCCTCATGTTGTTTGCAGATTCATTATTTCACTGCCAGTTTTCTGATCCTTGAATATGTAGGCAAGCCATAAAGGCACCGCATCTAGCAAAAAGAAAAAGAAAGCAAAACTGCTGCGAGTCGCCCGTAGCATGAAGAAGAAACAGAGGCTGTCTTTCGACGGTAGTATCACAAACAACTGTTCCCCACTGAATCATTTGAAAGATACGCAGGTCTGTTCAATATTTTATCCTATCAATTTCTTTAATATGCTCTGGTATAAAGGGTAAAATAAAAGTCTGTACAACATTCTGCATAAAGGGCTTTGCGGAAAAACTGTTGTCACGCCTGCAAAATTGCAACGAGAGGTTTGAGGTAATTGTTGTTCAGTGCTTGATTAAGATATAATTCTTTTGATTTGTTTAATTGGATAAACTTATGCTGTTCAATTTTATTTGAGATTTTTCTTATCATCTTAGGTTAAGATGATGTTTCTTGAAGTATTGCCCGAACTGTTGGCCTTCACCGTTTGATTTATTAAACTTCTATCCATACTTTCAGAAATATGTCCAGGTGTGATGATGTACCACTCTCAGGTGGTAACTTACTATGATTTCTCACCTAAGTCTGCTTATAGTGCATTTAAATTTGGTTTTTAGTCAAAGTATTGTTATTAATGCATTGGCAGCCTTGTCAAAGCCATATCGCAAGATTACTTTGTGCTGCTATTCAGGCATGTCATGACATGGTATAATCATTTTCGTTTTAGCTTAGCTATTATTCACCCAAGTTCTATCTCCTTGTACTTTCTTTACTCTTTATCTTTTTATTTACCCCGAAGATTCATGTTCGATGCCAAATCGTCTTGCTTTACTAGGTCCCGCCAGATGCAGTTGAACCATTATTTAAGCAAATAGTCAACCAATTTGTGCATGATAGATCGCGTCCGGAGGTGCCAATTTGTTTTTCTTGATATATTTCTTCCATTTGATGATCTTTACTTGGTATAATTGTGTCTTGGCAGGCCATCGCTGTTGGGCTGCACACAGTGCATGAGATATGTTTACGAATGCCCTTGGTATACTCCTTGACAGCCTTGAAGTGTGGTTTATCCCTTTTCCTTCCTGCACTTCAACTGAGAATCATGTCCTGTACTTTTTCCCTCTTATCTTCAGTTGATGACCGAAGATTTGCTGCAAGACCTTGTGCTGTATGACCAGTCGAAGGAGCAAGGAGTTCGTTCAGCTGCTCGTGCCCTTCTCCGTTTTTTTCGAGTGGTGTGATGCATTATCCCTTGGACACACACATGCGTACTATCTCTCACACTGACTTTCAGGAAATCTGACATTTTGTTTGCAGGTTTTCCCCTCACTGTTGAGCAAGAAGGATAGAGGGAGGCCCATTAATCCAGAGGCCAGACCTAAGGCATATGGTGAAGTGAATGTCGCTAGCGATATCCCAGACATTGAGTTGTTGGAGCAAGGGGTTGATAGTGATGAGGATGTAGATGAGGAGAGCGGTGCTAGCATGCTCGGTGAGGATTATGAGAGCAATGGTGGTGTTGGTCTTATCGAAAAGGATGGTGGTGGTGGTGAAAATGAGGGAGATCTTGAAAATAAATGTGATTGTTCCAGTGATAATGGTTTTGAGATGGATGATAATAGCACTGGTGACGAACCACTCCATAATGAAGTGTCCGATGAAGATGACTGTGACGCTGCCGGGGATGAAAACGATGATGCTGAAAACAGTGGATTACTTGAAATGGATACAAGTAGGAGGGATGATGGTGTTTATGACGGTGGATCGAAAGCACAAAAGAGGAAGGCCTTTGATTTTGAAGAACAACTAAATGCTGCCGATAAAAGTTTACAAGCTTTGAAGAAATTAGCTAGGGTGAAATATGGAAATGCCTCCTCAGATGCAAAAGATGGCATTCTATCCAATGAGGTCTTCGAAAGGATAAAAGAGCTGAAGGTTTGGATCTTAATGCTGATCGAAGAATGTATTAAAAATTAAGAGATACTATTTGTGCTTTAGTGTTACTTTATGAAGTCCTGAATATCCATCAACTCGTTTTCTTCTTTTCCGTTTATCGTCAGGCTAAGGAGGAGGCAAGGATTGCCTTGACCCATAATGGGTTTAAGCTTCCAAGCTCCGAGCAACTTAGGGTCAAAAGAGTTCATACTGCCAAACTTGACGTGAGTAATTCTTTTTCAATGTTCTTATATCGTAAGTTCTATTTGTCAAATTTCATTATCCTTTGTTCACATTGATTATATTCTTGGTGCTAACTGTTGTTGTCTCGTATCAGGCTAAAATAAAGCAGAAACTAACCAAGGAACAAAAACTGGCGTTAATAAGAGCAGGGAGGGAGGAAAGAGGGGAATACCAGGCTCGGACTGCTATAAAACGGAGAAAGGTGCGTGTGTCGTATATGTTCTTTGGACTCAAGAGTCTGCCTTTTGAGAGTTGGGTTGCTATTTTGACGAGAAAAACGCGTTCAACTCTGGTTATTTTCTTCTTGGGTTTATTTTTCGAATATGTTTGTATGTTGCACAGACGGGTGGTCTGAGCAATGAGCAGAGGGTACACAATAAAGCCATGCCCCTTGCAGCAAAGAGAGCTAAGGTGGCCAAGTCTATTCAAGAGAAGAAGAAACGAGCAGCGCGGCCGGGCAAACAATTCCGTGGGAGGAAAGCATGGAAATGAACTGCATTTTTCATTTTGTTATTTATTCAATTACCATCTATCAATCTTTTTTCATTTCCTAGTACGTATTTTTATATATAATTTTCAAGTGGTGGTTTCTTTGTGAAGCTTTGATGCGCAATGAATATTCTTTTGTGGGGGACTTTTGGTATTGCATCGCGTAAACAAATATTGCTGCGAACAATGAACAGTGGTCAACAATCCAAACATGACCTGGCTCACTACTCTTTAAGTCTGACCAATATAAAAAGACTCGAATGGACTTATGTCAAATTCAACATTGATCTTTGTTTGTTTTTTTTTAACCATGATTCTGCATTTGCCTCTCTTTAGTTATGAAATAAAATTACATTGTTAATTTGTCGACAATCTACTCACGTTTTTTAAATTCTTTAATTAATTGATTAGGTTGAACTAAGATGGACTTATTCCATGCTTATTGTCTTTCCTTTTGATCGATAATTATTCTTCAACTTATATATGCTTAGAATTGCATTTATATTTTTTAACTGTTTAATGGTGAATAAGATAACTGTTTTCATTAAAATACATCAATCAAAATGTATATTTGTTTATTCATTAAAATACGTACTAATCTTCCGGTCATCAAAGTTTCTTTAGAGAATTTTGGGATCTTGTTGAATGATGTCATTCAAAAAATTTTGTTCAGAGACAAGAATAAACCACTCGGATATCACTTATTAGGATCGGAAGTAAATTCAGAGTTACAAAATATTTTGGTTGGTTTAACAATACTGAAATTTGATTATTGTCAGTTGGGTTATCAGTAAGTCAATCAGTATGAACTATGCAGAAGTAGACTGACTGAGATTTTTTGAACAAACGGCTTGTCAAGAAAATCAGTTGGAGATTACTAAATAATACTTAAGGTAGATAAACTGAAAGATAAATATGCACAAATTTATTTCTGGATGTTCGGAGACTTCAATACTCCTACATCACCCCTTCTTTCTCACAGAAGAATTGTACTAAAAGACTTTGGTAATTACAAACTATTTGAAATCACCCACTTCAGTAGGACTATACACTGCCTAACTGAAACACTTAGTAAATTTCAATCTAGAACGATTTGAGCAGCAAGAGTTATTACTCTCAATTACATAGATTTCAAAAGGAAATTTAAGCACAAATTTGATCCTCAAAATGATCAGATAATAGACTTATCAACGTGTGTTGACTTTCCGATTTGGCTCGCAGAGAGCTTTTTCAGAGAAGGTCGGTTGGTTTCTTAGAAGTTCAAAGATAGATTGTGTGTCTGTTACCTTTATGCTTTGTTCAACTTATCTATATATAGAGTACTCTGCAATGGTAAACTTTTCAAAATAACATATTCGTTTTCAAATACAGATGTCGTTGTTGTCGTGTCATCGTATTGTCTGACATGTTCTGGTAGCTGAAACCCGAAATTCTGTTAAGATTCAGTGATTGTTGACACGGAAAACTTTATCCGTTATTTCAACTAGGCTCTAATACTTAATCATTGATTATACTGATTTTTTTAGGGAATGTATGGATTTGGATTGACTGATATTTGTCAATCGAGCTTCATTAGTTATCCTTGAATCGATTTAGTTATCAGTATCTTTCTTATGCTTTATCCGTCTGGCTTTGTAATCAGTTAGGCTTCTTAGAAAACTTCTTCTTATGAATATTCAGTTTTTCATAAGACATTTAGAATAACAAACTTTGGTATCATGATAAAATTTTTACAATACCAACAATAACTCATCTAAGATTATAAAAGTACTCTAGTTTCATTTAATAAAAAGTATTATAAAAATATATATTTTAATAAATTTGTATATTCCCTTATCACTATCATATCCACTTTCCAAAAAATTTACAATTACTAAAATATTTTTTAATCTTTATCCAAATTTTTAAATGATGATATAAATTTGTAAACTCGATTGTCATCGACTTATATTAGCTGAGTGTCGTCTCACTTGTTGACGTTTATATTTGTTAAGAAATGAAACTAGCGTTTCAAGAATTTTGGTGTATGACAAACCGAAATCAAACGCGGCTGGAATCCTAATAAGCTCAACCGGCAAAAACCTACAGGTTTCTCAACCGCTGATATTCAACCGCTGATTCATCAGATTACGGCAAAAGTGAACCGGTTCATTTAAGAGAATAACTTATTGCTAAAAGACATTCTCTGACCGGTTGAATGCATTCAAAACTCCTTGAAGTCAACGATTACACATCAATTCCAAGAATGATATGCATTTAACTCTCTGTCCCAGAAAGGAAGCTCAGAGATAGACTTCATATTCTGATGCTAAAAGAACAGTTGCCTTAAGAGGAAATCCTCAAGGAAAGAGCTTCAGATTTGTGATGAGCAAAAGGAAGATTAAATGCGAACATTTATTGCTCATAAAGATGAAAGCGACTCATCTGATTCAGAAGCTCAGATATACGTTAACTGTCCTTTCCGACCGTTAAGTCATTCGGCTATATCAACAGAGAGGGATGCAAGCTAAACAAGACAAGCTATACAACTCATACATACATCAAAAAAAATTATTGAGCTTGCCTTCAAAAAAAAAAAAAAAATCTTAGAGCGCAATCATAGTCAATATTCATTTTCGCTCTCTCTGCACGCAGTTCAACAGAAACATACTTGATCATCCAAGGATCTTTTCATGCTACTCAAACAAACTACTGTTTCATATCAGTAACCTGGTGGTTATTTGATTAAAATTTGAGGTGTCTGGAGAACTAAGGGTTCTTAATATCCAGAAGTGTAAAGTGATCACTAAGAGTTCCAATATAGGCAGTGTGATAAGTCCTGGTTGGATCGGGCTATTACAAACATTTTTTAAAGTCAAAGTCTTTTAGTGAAATCCTTCCTAACAAAGGAAGAATGGGTGACGTAGGAGTATTCAATCTCCGAACATCCATAAAATCCGTTGTCATCTATTTCTTGCAAATATTTCTCAATCACTTATTGTTGTTAAGGGTATCACTAATTTTATTGGTCATTGAAAACTCTGAACTGTTTTCCGCACAACCAGTAGTTCAAGTTTTCAACCGTTTGAGAAAATATCTTTCAACCGCCTAAAAACAGTTGATAGCAAAAATTCAAAAACAATAAAATTTGAAAGAGTTCATTCACCCCCTCTAAACTCTTTCCCGATCCTAACAAGTGGTATCAGAGCGGAGTTTTCTCTAAACATTGACATAATTCAAATAATCATGGTATCTTTCAACAAAATTCCTATGTTCTCCAAGGAAGACTATGATGATTGGAAAATTCGCATGCAGTCACATCTAGCAGCACATGATGACAACATGTGGTTTGTAATTACTGATGGACCAATGAAGATCATGAAAGTAAACACAGCTGTTGGTACAACCGACGGTGCTACTCAAATGATAGAGAAACATAGATCTGAATGGACAGCTGAGGATAAAAAGAAAGCAAACCTGGACAACGTTGCAAAAGATATTCTATATAAGACTCTGGATAAGAACATGTTCGCCAAAATCAAGACCTGTACCACTGCAAAGGAGATATGGGAAAAACTTACTCAACTGTGCGAAGGCAATGATCAGATCAAAGAAAACAAACTGACCGTGGCTATCCAAAAATTCGATAATGCAAAGATGAAGCTAGGAGAAACTCTTGCAGAATTTGATGAGCCGTTTAGCAGCATTATCATCGAGCTCATCTCACTTGGAAAAGAGTACTCCCACAGAGAAATCGCTTTGAAGGTCATGCGAGCTCTTCCCAGAGAATGGGATGTGAAGACCATAGCAATGCGCGAATCCAAAGATCTGAACAAACTGGAACTCCATGATCTGTTTGCTGATCTTAAAGCATATGAATTTGAGCTTGGAATACGAACTGAAGAAGAGCCATCCGCAACTCAACAAACAAAGTCTTTGGTAGCTGCTACAGTGACTCTTCCGGTCGAAGAGTCCACAAGTAAGAAATCGGCTGAGCAACTAAGCAATGAAGCCATGTCTCTTTTTGTTAAGAAATTCAGCAAATTCATGCGCAAAAATCAATCTCAAATGAATAAACCTTATTTTAAAAAGGACCATACTAAGGATGGTCAAGGTTGTTTTAACTGTGGAGAGAAGGGACACTTTATTGCAGAATGCAATAGGCCAAAGAAGGATGAAAAGAAACAAGAGAATAGAAGACGGTTCAAAGACAATAAGAAATTCGTCAAGAAAAAGAATCAGCGAGTTCTGATTGCAGAAGAAGACAAAGGAAAATGGGCTGAAATCGAGTCAGAAAAATCCTCTTCTGAGGCATCTTCAAGTGAAAGCGGAGACGAGACAGTCGAGTGTCTCATGGCCAAGGAAGATCAAGAATCCACAGATGAAATGGTATTTGGCTTTAACTCTGAAGAATTTACACGAGAAGATCTTGTTACAGCACTACACGACATGGTAAATGCGTTCAATGGACTATCTATGAAATTCAATGAAGCTGTAGCAGAAAAACAAGACATAAAAAACAAGTTAACTCTCTCTAACTGTTCGCAGCACAAAGAGGTTGAAAGTTTGAAAGTTAAGTTAAGTCTGCTAGCGGCTGAGAATGATGATTTACGAAGATTGTTCCATGCTACACTAAAAGAAAACAAACGGTTAATGAATACCGTCAATACTTGGAACAAGTCCTCTGCTTCTCTTAATAGGATGCATGAGATGCAGAAACCAGTCGGAGACAGAACTGGGCTGGGTTACAACATCAATGATTGCAGCACCTCAGAAGCTTCAACTCAACCGTTACTAGAGAAAGACAGTTTAATATCAATTAAATTTGTCAGATCTAGCTCGGTATATGAACATGATAATCCTGAAGATCAAGGCATTCAAAATATGAATCTTGAGAATAATGGGAGGCGACGTGGTTTAGGTTATGTTCAGAGTGATAAATCCAAACGATATTGGCGCAAACCCAGGCCAAACTCAACCGGTTACAATGGCTCAACTGGATATCACTCAAGAACCAGACCTAACAATTACTACAATTGCCGACCAGTTCAAAAGAGGTATAGATTGAATGACAGTAACCAAAGGCCCAAACAACATATATTGCATTCACCACCAGATTATTTATCCAATCATGGTTATCCTGGAACACATCACAAAAAATCCGCAAGGATAATTCAAGTGTGGATTCCTAAGGGTCTAATTAATTCAGGACCCAAATAAAAAGGGTACCAATTTCTTATCTCAAAATTTCAGGAACTAAAGAAGAAAAACTTGGAAAAATCAACATGGTTTTTAGACAGCGGATGCTCAAGACATATGTCAGGAAACAAAAATCTCTTGTCAGAAGTTGTGAATTTCAAGGGGCCAACAATGACTTTCGGTGACAACGCTAAAGGTAAAGCCATGGGTAAGGGTAAGATTATTCATGGCAAAATCATCATTAAAGATGTTCTCTTGGTAGAAAATTTATGTTATAACCTGATCAGTATAAGTCAACTGTGTGACAATGGGTATACGGTTGAATTTCATAAAGACACATGCATGGTTAAACTAATGCAGGCACCATTGTGCTGACTGGTTATCGAAGTCAAAATACCTATAGAGAATGGAATGATGAATGTTTAAATGCATCTACTTTCAAAAGCAAGAGAAGAAACTCTTCAGCAAGATGTTTGGAACTCCTTCATATGGACCTGTTTGGACCTATTCCGGTGATGAGCTTAGGGGGAAAGAAATACACTCTTGTAGTTATTGACGACTTCTCCAGATTCACATGGGTATTATTCCTAAGCTCCAAAGATCAAACTGCCGATCAACTAATTAAGCTGCTCAAGAGGCTTAAAAATGAGAAAAGGGAAGAAATTGACAGAATCAGGAGTGACAGAGGAACTGAATTTATGAACAAATACCTGTCATCCTACCTTGAAGATCATCGCATTAAACACGAGTTATCAGCTGCAAGATCGCCACAACAAAATGGAGTAGAAGAAAGAAGGAACCGCACACTGAAGGAAGCAGCTAGAACCATGCTGGCTGAATCTGGTATCTCACAACGATTTTGGGATGAAGCCATCAACACAGCTTGTTACACTCAGAATCGGTCTATGATTAATAAAAATCATGAAAAGACTCCATATGAAGTATGGACCGGCAAATTGCCAGAAGTGGGGTACTTTCGCATATTTGGCTGTAAGTGTTTTATTCATATAAATGGCAAAATGCATCTCACTGCATTTGATGTAAAGGCTGAAAATGAAATCTTTCTGGGATACTCAGCAATGAGTAAAGCATACAGAGTGTATAATCAAAAAACTCTCACTGTCGAAGAATCCATACATGTTGTGTTCGATGAATCATCTATATGTCATGACAATAGCAACAGTAGCATGCATGATCTGATAAATAATTTTGAAGCTACTAACCTTGAAGCTAGCAATGATGATGATGAGATAGACCTAATAAGAACATGTGAAACCATCTCCAAAGAAAACCCAACCGGTCAAGAACAAAATCAACAGACAAATGAACCAGAAAACAATTATCAACCGCAGAACATACAAATGGAAGAAGAGGCACCAGAACAAGAAAATGACATCAATCAACCAACCGAGCCAAATCCATATGGACCTTGTCTCCGGTGGAACAAGGATCATCCACTCGAGCTGGTCATTGGTAACCCTACTGCTCCTCTTAGAACTAGAAATCAGATTATAAATGAATTTATGCAGGCCGCTTTCGTTTCTCAAATAGAACCCAAGAAAATTGATGATGCCTTGCTAGACACAAACTGGATAGAGGCTATGCAAGAAGAACTTAATCAGTTTGAAAAGAACAGAGTATGTCACTTAGTATCTCGACCTAATGATGCTCACATAATTGGAACTAGATGGGTTTACAGAAACAAAATGAATGAAAGTTGTTTAATCATCAGAAATAAGGCTCGTCTAGTGGCTCAGGGATATAAACATGAGGAAGGAATAGAGTTTGATGAATCTTTTGCCCCTGTTGCCAGATTAGAAGCCATTAGAATATTTCTAGCTTTTGCAGCATTTAAGGACTTCAAAGTATATCAAATGGATGTTAAATCTGCCTTTCTGAATGGTTTATTAAATGAGGAAGTTTATGTAGAACAACCACCCGGTTTCATTAATCATGCCTTTCCTGATCACGTTTACAAAATGGATAAAGCTCTATATGGACTCAAGCAAGCTCCGAGAGCATGGTATGACACACTAACCAAATTTCTGCTCGAGCATGGATTCTCTATTGGTACAATTGATAAAACTCTATTTAAATTCTCCAGAAATGATCATTCACTTTTTGTTCAAATATATGTCGACGATATTATTTTTGGATCAACTAATCCTAAGTTATGTGAAAGATTTTCTAAGAAGATGCAGGAACAATTTGAAATGAGTATGATGGGCGAATTAAACTATTTTTTAAGACTGCAAGTCAAGCAGTCTGAAAACGGTATCTTCATTAATCAAGCCAAATATACACGAGATATGATAAAGAAATTTGGCATGGAAAATTGCTCTCAAGCCAGCACTCGAATGAGTTCATCAATCAAATTAGATAAAGATGAAGGGGGAATTTCGGTGGATGAAAAAATGTACAGAGGACTAATTGGGTCCTTACTATACTTAACCGCAAGTCGACCTGATATTATGTTTGTCGTATGTTTATGTGCACGGTTTCAAGCTAAAACCATGCAATCTCATTTTACTGCCTCTAAACGCATACTCAAATATTTGAAAGAAACTGCCAATGTGGGTCTTTGGTATCCCAAAGATTCAAGTTTTAATCTTGTAGGTTACTCAGATGCAGATTATGCTGGATGCAAAATCGATCGAAAAAGCACAAGTGGTTCATGCCAATTCTTGGGTTAAAGAGTTATTTCATGGGCCAGCGAGAAACAAACGTCAATCGCTACATCAACCGCTGAAGCAGAATACTTAGCAGCCGGAAGTTGTTGTGCTCAGATGCTATGGATACAGCAACATTTAAAAGACTATGGACTCCAAGCTGCTGAATCTCCCATATTCTGCGACAACACAAGCGCTATAGCCATAACATACAACCCTGTCATACACTCTCGGACAAAGCATATCGATATCAGACACCATTTCATCCGAGAACATGTCATGAAGAAAGAAATACGGCTTGAATATGTTCATACTGATAAAAAAAGAGCCGATATTTTCACAAAACCACTACCCGAGGCTAAGTTCTCTTATTTTCGTAATATGCTTGGTTTGATTGACGTATCATGATATGATTATTTCTTGTGTATGCTCAGTTTAATTTTGCAGGAAATAAAAGAAAAAGACAAGAAACAGTCAGTAATATAAAATAAAATTATCTTATTATACGATGCGGGGGCAGTACATCATTAGAAGCGAGGGCAGTACATCATTAGAGACGGGGGCAGTACATCAACAGAGGCGGAGGCGTACACTCTTAATCTCCCTATCTACGTACAACCTCCAGAATGCAAACCAGCTGCTTAGCCCTCCGATGGAAATACGTGAAAACTCCTCTGAGATGGCTATCCTTCTCAGAGCACTCCTCTCCTTGAACAGCATGAGAAGTTAAATGCCATCGTCAGAAAAGACGCCAACATTATCAGCCACACGAAGACGTCGCCGATATCTTCCTAGTGCCGCCATCTCTCTAGAGGAAGCAGCTAGTCCGCCCTCAAGGATGGACTGGAGTCTTTGGAATTTTGTCCACATGGCCAGCGTTTTCTTCATCACTCGATCCTCAATAGCTCTTTTACGAGAAGCCACCACAGCATTCATGAATTCTTCGGCTAAGTCCGGGCTGTTATCTCTCTCTCCATCTCTATTATTTGATTTTATTGCTAACATCGTTGCTTGTATTTATAGATAAAAATCAAGCGCCAAAAGTCTATGTCATCGTGACTGCGGTGGGAAACGTGAAGCGTCGTTCTATAATAAGCAACCGACGGTTCATTGTCATTCATGCACGTATTTAGGGGGAACAATGGTTAAGAATAATTATTATCTTCTTTAACCGGTCCCTACCTAATCACATCAATGATCCGGTTCAAATTCTGTGGACATAATACATCCACGTCATTTTCGTAAAAAGCACTCAAACTCTTCGACTGCTTCTGTGTGAAGTGACGTTTTTCTCCTTCAAATTTGAAAATACTCATTTTACCGCCGTCCAAATTTTCAAATATTTTAGAAAAATCCTCCACTAACAGTCCTCCACATGGACTAACTAGTGCATTCTTGAACCGGACATACATACCTTCATTCACATCATCGTTCTCACTGTGTTATCTCATCTAAGCTCACTCTGCAGGAACAAACAAACAAAATTCTTTGTAAATTCAAAACAAATGGCTGCCTCCATTGCACAGAATACAGTAGCCATCAACTTCCCATCCATCTTTACGATGTCCAACAATTCTATGAAGGCTATGTTCCGTTCACTTGAAGAATCTGGGCTTCGAACATTTCTGGGCTGCATCTACAACTACTCCGATACATTACTGAAAGAATTCTTTGATTCTGCTCACATGAAGAACGGAGAAATTCTTTGTTCTGTTCAAAACAAACACTTCATCTTCACCCAGAAGGTGTTTGCTGAATTGTTTAGCTTACCAACGACTGGCATCACTGACTTCTCTACACTGCCAGATGGTAATACTGATATTTGGCGAAGAAACTTCTCACTCACTGATTCTCCTATCTCTCACCCAACATGACAGAAGCGAGATTTAAAGATCAAATTTCGATTGTTGGCTGATATTGTGGCAAAAGGAATTCTTGCCAAAGCTGGTGCATATGATAAAATTACTATGGAGAAATTCCTTGTTATGGCCACCATCTCCTCCAATCTAGGGATAAACTGGTCTGATATTCTTTTCAAAATACTGGTAGCCATGATTAAGAAAGACAATCAATCTAACGGCTTCGAGGTTCAAATATGCCACATGTTGATCAAAGCAGGAGTCCAACCGGTTGACATGATTGAGGTTGGGAAAACCAAACTGTTTTATTGGGTATCGGTTGACAAATTCATTCAGAAAAACAAACCGACAGATGAAGAATACGTCCATGTCAAAACATAAACTGGTGTTGAGTTTATGAAACAAAAGAAACAGAGCGTCTCTACTCCCAAAGAAGCCAAAAGAAAACTGGTTTTACAAACAAGCTCTGATGATGAGTCCAAAGATGATGTTCCAGTTGCTCAGGTTTTCAAGAAAAGAAGAACCGCACCACCAACAAAGATTAAGCTGGTCAAGAATATTTCTGCTTTGCTCATTCATGTCCCTATCCCTGCGGTATCTGTCACCAAGTTGAAAGGAATTCAAATTACAGAAACAGATATCCAATCCTCCTATTCAGGAGTTTCTATTATTCTCTCCTCCGATAAGGGCAAACATGTGATGATTGATAATCCACCACAAAACAATGCAGTTCATACGGCCATCATCCTCACAGGTCAGCGTGTCAATGAGGCTGTTCAGACAAAAATAAAGATGTTTGATAAATGGGTTCTATATCACACTGCTGTCACTTTTGATTCGCTCCTCCAAACCGGGAAGATACAGGCAGCTGCCAAGCTTGAACGGTCCATTTTGGAATGGGCCGAAACGACAGACACTCAAACCGCTCTTCAAAGACGCGACTTTCTAGAGATTCAAATGAAAGAAAGCACTCTTCAAATCATGGTACAGTTGAAAAGGAAAAAATTTGATTCTACATGTCCTACAGCCAAGGATGACTCTGCAGTCATATCTCAACTTGAAATGGACGCTTTGTCCCTGGCTATGTCAGTCGCTCACATGCGACAGGAGCTCAATCTTCCAGCTATTGCTGAAAAGAGTAAATTTGACTCTATGATGGATATTAATGACGATATCAGCTCAGAACTAGTTCAACCTATTGCCACTCAGAAGGCCTCTTCGTCTATTCCTAGCACTAGCCCTAAACCCTCTTCACCAGAACCTACCACAACAGTTCATAAGGAGCTAGATTTTACTCAGGATACTCCACGATCAGAACAACTACAAGCCTCCTACACTGGTCAAGACCATTCATCCGATGCGAATGCTAAAGCCTTCTCACCTGAAGCTCTTCTTGAAACCGATCAACCAACTCATGAAGCAACAGCTCACCCACCCTCTGAAAAACTCATGATGGAGAATCCTCCAAGTGCCAAACACCAATGCTGTCAGGATGTTTAGGCTCTCCTAGTTGTTTATCCACTGCTTTCTAACAATGGCGCATCTGCTTCACAGCCTCCTGATGATTCAAACAAAGCTCCAACTCTTTCAGTTGTTGAGGCAGAGCAGTTTCTTTCTGATTTTGATGCGGCTAAACCATTTCAAGAGCCATTTATCTCTTCACAAGATCCTATTACGGATGATACCCCGAACGTATTACAAGATCAGCTCACATCTTCTTCAAAGGAAGTGCAGGAAGCTGTGATACTCATCTCATCAATGCCTTCCTCACCCAATGATCAAATCGCAAAACCAGAGGAACCAAAGGTCATCGGTTCAAACTCTTTTGTCTCGAATGAGGACATTGATCAATTTATTGAGAGTATCACGACGGAACCTCATTAGACTGAATCTACTCAATCTGCTGACAAAGCAAATTTCTCTAAATTAATTGCCTTCAAAGCCAATCTCCTTGCTGAACAAGCAGCATCTGAGGAGGAAGAATTTGTCGAAGAAAACTTCAAACAAGAACTTCTGAACCGCCTTGCAAATATGGATCAGTTTATCTTTGCTCTAAATCGCAAACAGTTTGATCTGAAAGAGGACTTCCACTCTATCAAAAGTACCATGTCTAAAGAATTTGATGCCATGATCACAAGAACTTCCCACCAACATGATCATCATCATACGGTTCATATCAATATGTGCCTTGGTCTTTCGGCACAAATCACTCGTCTTGAACAACGAATGGACGCCCAAGGTGCTCAACTTACAGAAATTATGGAATTTCTTGTTCATGGTGATGTCAAAAAGGGGGAAAGAGAGCAGGAAAAGAAAATTCAAGAAGAATTAGCAGTCCTGAAGAAAAAGGAATACAAGGCTAAAGCCAGGGAACAAAGTTCAGGACTTAATAAATAGTACAATTTCGGGTTCCTTGGTTCTTCACTCTGATAAACAAACTTACGGCTCAGTTTTGTCATCACCAAAAAGGGGGAAATTGTTAAGAAATGAAACTAGCGTTTCAAGAATTTTGGTGTATGAAAAATCGAAATCAAACGAGGCTGGAATCCTAACAAGCTCAACCGGCAAAAACCTACAGGTTTCTCAACAGCTGATATTCAACCGCTGATTCATCAGATTACGGCAAAAGTGAACCGGTTCATTTAAGAGAATCACTTATTGCTAAAAGACATTCTCTGACCGGTTGAATGCATTCAAAACTCTTTGAAGTCAACGATTACACATCAATTCCAAGAATGATATGCATTTAACTCTCTATCCCAGAAAGGAAGCCGAGAGATAGACTTCATATTCTGATGTTAAAAGAACAGTTGCCTTACGAGGAAATCCTCAAGGAAAGAGCGTCAGATTTATGATGAGCAAAAGGAAGATTATATGCGAACATTTATTGCTCATAAAGATGAAAGCGACTAATCTGATTCAGAAGCTCAGGTTTACTGTCCTTTTCGACCGTTAAGTCATTCGGCTATATCAACAGAGATGGATGCAAGCTAAACAAGACAAGCTATACAACTCATACATACATCAAAAAAAATTATTGAGCTCGCCTTCAAAAAAAAAATCTTAGAGCGCAATCATAGTCAATATTCATTTTCGCTCTCTCTGCACGCAGTTCAACAGAAACATACTTGATCATCCAAGGATTTTTTCGTGCTACTCAAACAAACTAAATGTCAAGTGCTGAATCCTATCTACAACAACGTCAAAGTCCGTAGTCTCCACTCTAATCACGATCGCTCATCATCTCCTCGACCTTGATCTTGTCCCACCTGTTGCCATGCACACATACAAACACGACAACAGCCGGATAACTCCGGTGAGATATATATCTCAGTATAAATCAACGAACATGCAATCATATAATCATTATAAAGCATGAAACAGATAGCAGTAATATATATCAAAATCTGAACACATAATCAATATAAAACTGTCAATCAGACTCGTGACTCCATGTCTCAGACTAGACTCAATCCTAGTCTAGAGATCCCGGTTTCCAGACGTTGGCATTACATATCGAATATCAGTAATAGAAGAAACTCCAATTCTATCCACTTCGATATAACCAAACATCCGGTGTCTTGACCTATCCGTCACAGACTATGGAATTTTCACCAATATACTATCATGTGACAATGTGCAATGTGCCAGTGGCGATTCCATCACTATTCGGCACTACTGTCACAAGATGACTCGTCTAATACTCGTCTAATACATGCTTTCTATAATTCAATAGAACAAGCATATCAATTCAAATCAATGCACACAATAACAATAAGTATGTGATTTAGGGAAACTCCAGTATATCATACTCGAGTCGTTCTCCCGGTACCACATTGATTTATACCTTTCGTTTTGTCACTCTGATCCCGTCGAAGCCTTTGATTTTAATCTTGTCAATATCAATCTGGCAGTGGCAATAACAAGGAGGATAATATCAATATCCCACTCAATCAATACTGGATAAAATCAGAACTAAATCAAATTCTGTTTCAACAGCATAACGGCATAATCTCAATATACCCAGCAATACAATATCAGTCAGATATCAATCCCACTATCTCATAATCAATAACGGTACAAATCTGATATCAAATCTCAATCAAATCAAATCCAAAATTCATAACAATTTCATACGATAACTGTTCTTCAATCCGGTTTCAATTATACGATGTTTAACATATCAGAAACACCATATATGAATCATATCAGATTCTGGCAATACCATAATTTAAAATCATATCAAAACTGAAGAAAATTTACGTCCAGTTGTAGCCTGCGTAGATAAAAACACAGTACTGAAGTCGGATTCAAACTCTAATGGATAGATTACTCATAACTGAAATTCTAGTATCAAGAATCAAAGCGTTCCCTTGACTTTCGTTTATATATATATATATATGCATGTGAAGGCTAGGTGGCTCGATCTATGCACTGCACGTCTCGCGCATATGCGCGAGACAATATGTCTCCGCGCGTAGCATCACCGCAACTCGCGCATATGCATGCCTCATCTCCGCGCATATGCGCGAGGTCTTCTGGAATTCTACTTGGCTTCTCGGATGACTCGCGCATATGCGCGCATCACTTCCGCGCATATGTGTGAGATTCTCTGGACATCTCGCGCATATGCGCTCGGCTGGGTCGCGCATATGCGCAAGAGCTCATCCTCGCACATAATTCCAATCTTCTTTCCGCATATCCCGGTCTAATTCATTCAGTCTATAATCACGTCAATTAATCAACAAATCATTTAAGATTAACAACACAGAAAATCTCGGGGCATTACATTTCTCATCCCTAAGATACGATTTCGTCCCCGAAATCACAGGCAATTAAATCATATCAATAAGAAGGAATGTATAACAGAAGCTGAATAAAATACTCACATCAGTGAAATAACGCTGGAAATTCCTGTCTCATGTCTGATTCAGTCTCCCAAGTAGCTTCTTCAGTGCCATGACGAGTCCATTGAACTTTCACAAGAGGAATAGTCTTCGTTCTAAGTCGCTTTTCCTTACGATCGATAATCTGGATCGATTTTTCGACATAACTTAGACTTTCATGAAGCTCTGCCTCGTCTGGCTGAATAATGTGAGAATTATCAGGGAGATACTTCCACAGCATAGATACATGAAAAAAATCATGTATCCCAGATAATGAAGGCGGTAATGCGAGTCGATAGGCACGATCTCCTATCTTCTCGAGAATCTTGTACGGCCCAATATATCGTGGAGACAGCTTCCCTTTTTTGCCAAACCTGACAACTCTTCTGAAAGGTGAAATCTTTAAAAATACTCGGTCTCCTGCCTCAAATACCAACGGTCTACGTCGAACATTGGCATATTTGGCTTGTCTGTCCTGAGCTGCCTTCATTCTTTTCTGAATCAGCTTCACTTTTTTCGTCATATCTCTGATCATGTCAGGTCCAATCTGAAGAACCTCAGAGATATCATCCCAATACAAAGGGGATCGACACTTCTTTCCGTACAACGCTTCAAATGGTGTCATCTCAATACTCGTTTGATAGCTGTTGTTGTACGAAAACTCACAAAGTGGCAAAGATTCTTGCCAACCAGTGCTAAAATCAAGCATTACTGCTCTCAGCATATCCTCCAATGTCTGGATCGTCCGCTCCGACTGTCCGTATGTCTGTGGATGATATGCGGTACTAAGATGTAACTTCGTACCAAGAGCCTGCTGTAAACTCTGCCAGAAGTGAGATGTAAACCGAGGATCACGGTCTGATACAATTGACTTCGGCACTCCATGCAATCTAACTACTTCTCTGACATAAATATCAGCCATCTGATCATGCCTATATTTCATCTTGTATGGAATAAAGCACGCGGATTTGGTCAATCTTTCAATCACAACCCAAATCGCATCGCAACCTCGGGAGGAACGCGGTAACTGTGTCACAAAATCCATGGAAATGTGATCTCATTTCCATTCAGGAATCGACAAACTCTGTAACAATCCTCCTGGTTTCTTTCTTTCAGCCTTAACCTGTTGGAAATTCAGACACTTGGATACAAATTCAGTAACATCAGATTTCATCTGTTTCCACCAATATTGTGTCTTCAAATCATTATACATTTTTCTGACACCAGGATGAATACTAAAACGACTGCTATGCGCTTCCGCCAGTATCAGATGTCTCAAATCTGAAACATTCGGCACAACAATACGATTATTCACATAAAAAACACTGTCACGAACCTGATATTCCGATTGATGTCCCGCTCTGACCATAGCAATCGAATTCTGTACATTCTGATCAGTTTTCTGTGCTTCTCTGATTCGCAATATCAGTTCTGGTTCGACCCGAATAGCACATAATCTCAGAGGCTGACGATCTGTTTCAAAGGCTAATCCAGACAAACAGCAATCTTCTATCAAATTGGAAACACCAATCGTCGACAAGGATAAAGAACATACCTTTCGACTCAGTGCATCAGCTGCCGTGTTGGATTTTCCTGGATAGTACTTGATTTCACAATCGAAATCCTTTAATAAATCAAGCCATCTCCGCTGCCTCATATTCAGCTCGGACTGTGAAAACAGATACTTCAGGATTTTGTGATCAGAATAAATTTCAAATTTTTCACCGTACAGATAATGTCGCCATATCTTCAATGCAAAGACTATGGCTGCCAATTCAAGATCATGAATTGGATAACGAGATTCATGGGGCTTCATCTGTCTTGAGGCATAGGCAATCACATGTCCCCGCTGCATCAAAACACAGCCCAATCCTCGGTGAGATGCATCACAATAAATAAAAAAGTCACCAGTACCTGAGGGGATAGTTAATATCGGTGCACTGGTTAATCTCTTCTTTAATTCAAGAAAACTGGACTCATAGTCTTCAGACCACACAAACGGAGCATTTTTCTGAGTCAACTGAGTGATCGGTTTGGCAATGCTGGAAAAATCTTTAATAAAACGTCGATAGTACCCTGCCAACCCCATGAAACTGCGAATCTTGGGTACTGATGTCGGTCTTGGCCAAGAAATCACGGCTTCAACCTTGCTGAGATCAACTGATATACCATCTCCGGATATGATGTGACCCAAGAATATAACATGTCTCAACCAAAACTCGCATTTCGACAGTTTAGCATACAGTTTCTCAGCCCTCAGAATTTTCAATAAAGTTCTTAAATGTTCAGCATGTTCAATCATATTCTTCGAATAAATCAAGATATCATCAATTAATATAATAACGAAATAATCAAGATATATCTGGAATATGCGGTTCGTCAATCCCATAAATACAGCCGGTGCATTCGTCAAACCAAATGGCATGACAATAAACTCATAATGTACATACCTCGTTCTGAATGCTGTCTTCGAGATATCAGAATCCCTGACTCTCAGCTGATGGCATCTAGATCTCAGATCGATCTTGGAATATATCGAAGAACCTTGCAACTGGTCAAACAAATCATCAATACGAGGCAAGGGATATTTATTCTTTACCGTTGCTTTGTTCAGTTGCCGGTAGTCGATACAAAGTCTCATCGAACTGTCTTTCTTCCTCACAAACAAACTGGAGCACCCCAAGGAGACACACTCGGTCTGATATACCCCTTGACCAATAAATCCTCCAACTGTTCTTTCAACTCTTTCAACTCCATCGGTGCCATTCTGTACGGAGCCCTCGAAATCGGAACTGTACCTGGCATCAACTCAATGCTGAAGTCTATCTCTCGAATCGGAGGTAAACCAGGAATCTCATCTGGGAAGACATCAGCAAACTCACACACCATTGACAAGTCTGCCAATGATGGACTCCATTTCAGTAGATCAACTGAATAAACAAGGAATCTATCCGCTCTTTTCTGCAATAATCGAGTCATATTCATAGCAGATATCAAAGAAATTCTAGCTCGAGAACCCTTACCATAAAATTTCCACTCCTCCGCCATCTCAGGTCTGAATCGTACATTCTTGTGGAAACAGTCAACGGTTGCTCTGTACTTGGTTAGCATATCGATAATACAGTCAAAATCAGACAAACCAAGCACAATACAACCTAAATCAATCTCATGCCCGTCATACTGTAGCATACAAAATCTAACAGATTTCACTAATATCAACCTGTCCCCAACGGAGAAGAGACGGACACTATCGCAGACAATGACTCAATAGGCAATGCATGACTCAATGCAAATCGCTCAGATATAAATGTATGTGATGCACCAGTATCTATCAATACATATGCAGGATAAACAAAAATAAAACAGTTACCTGCCACAACATCATCTGGTGCGTCCTGAGCCTGTTCCTCAGTCAAAGCGAACACTCTGGCCTGCTGTCTAGGAGGCTGGCTAACTGTCTGGCTTCCTCCTGGCCTTGGCTGTGACTGAGCTGGGCTGACTGGAAGGAGTGAACTGCAGAGGGTTGTCTACTAGTCTGAGCTACTGATCTAGATGATTCAGCACCCTGTGATATCTGAGAATCTCTCTGGGGACAGACTCTAGCAAAATGTTCCTGCTGTCTACAAATACGGCAACTGTCAAACACTCCTCGGCACTGCTCGGTGGCATGTTTTCCTCCACAAGTGCTGCAGTAAGCTCCTGTATAACTCTGGCCCTGACCGGTCTGTCTCGAGCCACTAGAACTGGATGAACTGCTTCCAGATCTATTAAACTGCTTCCCTCTAGCTTTCAGGAAATCTTTCCTTCCTCCACTTCTACTACCACTCTCAAACCGGGGAGGTGGTTGTTGTGGTCTCGGTGCTGGAGGCATAAAAGAAGCTCCCTTCTGTCTCATCACACCGGCTTCGGCTCCCTTGGCTCTGTTCAAGGCATCAGTGAAATTATTCGGTCTCCCGGTATTCACCAAGGTAAAGATTTCAGAATTTAGGCCATTAATGAACTGATCAGCAACAGTTTCTTCGTTCTCGACCACATGTGGAGCAAATCGTAGCAGTGTAGAAAACATGGCCACATATTCCTCAATGTTTAGTTGGCCATGTCTCAAGTTTGCAAACTCTGCTCCCTTATCCTTCCTATATGACACTGAAAAGAACCTCTGATAAAATTCGGTTCTAAATACTTTCAAAGTAATATTCGTACCTCGGTGTTCTAAAGCCTTCTTTGTCGTGATCCACCAATTCTTGGCAACGTCATGCAACTGGTGCCCGATCAGTTTCACCCTCCTTTCATCAGTGTAATCCAAGGACTCAAACAGCATGTCAATGTCCTCTAGCCAACTCTCACAATCCACTGAAGTCTCAGTACCCTTCAGAGTCGGTGGATGGAACGACTGAAATCTCTTCAGCAATGTTTCCATTGGTGTTGATGTAACATCCATTGGAGGATTCGAAGTACTACTCTGTTTTGGCAATCTTCGAGGAGGCATATCTGATTATCAAAATGGTTAGCAATCATAATTTACAAATCTGTCTTAGTCCCTTTCTGATCATCTTACCTCTGATCAAGAATCGGTTCTGATCCATTTCCAATAATACACATTACCATATTAACATCAAATAATCAGGCAAACATGTATTAACGCAGGAAACCAGGATAGCAATCATAAGCAATGAAAGAAAACTCAATCTACCCCGCTCACTAGCTCATATCTCAATCTAAAAGATCTATCGCTCTGATACCACCTGTTGTGGGGACCTGGACGCTAATCATATTTTTAATCATCATTAGGACAATTTAATCAATTATAATAAACAGGGTCTAATTTTTTTTAAATTGCGGAACGTAATGGTATCCAGTATAATGTACATATCATGATAAAAGTACAAGTCTTGTAAAATAAACATCACACTTAACTAAGGTTCAACAACAAAATGTCAAGTGCTGAATCCTATCTACAACAACGTCAAAGTCCGTAGTCTCCACTCTAATCACGATCGCTCATCATCTCCTCGACCCTGATCTTGTCCCACATGTTGCCATGCACACATACAAACACGACAACAGCCGGATAACTCCGGTGAGATATACATCCCAGTATAAATCAACGAACATGCAATCATACAATCAATATAAAGCATGAAACAAATAGCTGTAATATGTATTCAAATCTGAACACATAATCAATATAAAACTGTCAATCAGACTCGTGACTCCATGTCTCAGACTAGACTCAATCCAAGTCTAGGGATCCCAGTTTCCAGACTTTGGCATTCCATATCGAATATCAGTAATAGAAGAAACTCCAATTCTATCCACTTCGATATAACCAAACATCCGGTGTCTTGACCTATCCGTCACAGACTATGGCATTTTCACCAATATACTATCCTGTGACAATGTGCAATGTGCCAGTGACGATTCCATCACTATTCCGCACTACTGTCACAAGATGACTCGTTAAATACTCGTTTAATACATGCTTTCTATAATTCAATAGAACAAGCATATCAATTCAAATCAATGCACACAATAACAATAAGTATGTGATTTAGGGAAACTCCAGTATATCATACTCGAGTCGTTCTCCCGGTACCACATTGATTTATACCTTTCGTTTTGTCACTCTGATCCCGTCGAAGCCTCTGATTTTAATCTTGTCAATATCAATCTGGCAGTGACAATATCAAGGAGGATAATATCGATATCCCACTCAATCAATACTGGATATAATCAGAACTAAATCAAATTCTGTTTCAACGGCATAACGGCATAATCTCAATATACCCAGCAATACAATATCAGTCAGATATCAATCACACTATCTCATAATCAATAACGGTACAAATCTGATATCAAATCTCAATCAAATCAACTCCGAAATTCATAACAATTTCATACGATAACTGTTCTTCAATCCGGTTGCAATTATACGATGTTTAACATATCAGAAACACCATATATGAATCATATCATATTCTGGCAATACCATAATTTCAAATCATATCAAAACTGAAGAAAACTTACGTCCAGTTGTAGCCTGCGTTGATAGAAACACAGTACTGAAGTCGGATTCAAACTCTAATGGATAGATTTCTCACAACTGAAATTCTAGTATCAAGAATCAAAGCGTTCCCTTGACTTTCGTTTCTTTCTTTTTCTGAATGCTCCAAGGAATGAACTTTGATTTAAGTATATATATATCATGCATGTGAAGGCTAGGTGACTCGATCTATGCACTGCACGTCTCACACAAATGTGCGACCTGTCTCGGTGCATATGCGCGAGACAATATGTCTCGGCGCGTAGCATCACCGCAACTCGCGCATATGAGCGCCTCATCTCCGCTCATATGCGCGAGGTCTTCTGGAATTCTACTTGGCTTCTCGGATGACTCGCGCATATGCGCGCATCACTTCCGCGCATATGCGCGAGATGATATTAAATTTGCATGTACACATCAAACACTTATCCATAATATTTGACATTATATCTAACATGCAAAAATAATTTCTAAACATGTATTAGAAATTACGTCGAACTTGAAATTATTTTAATGTGTACAAATTATTTGACCAAATGCTATATGTATATCGAATTATACATATAACTTAATAACACATTAATCATTATTTATTTATTTATTTATTTATTATTATTATTATTTTTATTATTATTTAAATAATAAATAAATTCTATACGACAACTAATTCAATTGTCAAGTTGTGGGTCCCGCAACATTAATTGTGGGTCCTGCGTTAATTATTATTTTTTTAAAAAATAATAATAAATAAATATATAAAATTGAAATATACGAAAGATGCAATTACCGACAATTTTAAATTGTCAAATGTTGTGGATCCCACAACATTAATTGTGGATCTCACATTAATTATTAATTATTTTTTAAAAAAAAATTAGTCATTCCGACAATTGCATATAATGAAAAAGAATCAATTGTCTCCCTCACATGCACGTTATTAGTTAATTCATTCATTTAGTATTCGAAGTCTTCTTCATCTTCCTTCTGCAATTTCTCTCCAGCCGAAAATTTTGCTCTCAAAAAGTTTCTCATTTTATATGAAAATTCAAGAATCAATTATCATATTCAATACTTCAAGGAAGAATTCCAAAGTGCAATCAAAAAGAAAATTCTCTGAAAAAATTTTCAGGTAAATTTCTTAATTTATGATATCCAAACTTCAAATTGCATGCGCAAATTTCATAAAGAAAATTTTCAAAGTTCTATTATATCGGAAAAATAAAAACAAATTTTCAAGGCAGAGGTATCACGGCTCTGATACCAAATGTTAGAGATTTTTTTCTAAAAATCATGTTTTTGCACGTACATAAACATGATAAACAAATATGCGGAAGCTAAATCGAGCGTTACCTCCAGCCATTGAATCATCTTTAAGTATTCTGATTTCCTCCGATTGAAGCCTTCTAAACACTCCAATCTCTCTATAGATGATGTATTATTCTGTATGAGATTGTATGTTTAGGGACCACAATCGCTGCTATTTATATGCATCTCATACCATCAACGAGTTTATTGTGGGAGCTTGATTGTCAAAGGAAGAGGTGCGTACACGTCTCAATTTTCTAAAATTTGAGGCTGCATGTGCTGTTCGTAAAAAATGGTAGGCTTCTTTGGCCATCGCCAATTTTTACACGCCACGCCTCTTTTAATATGTGTCATATTTCTTACAGAAAATGCAAGGACCCATGTATGTTTTATATTCCTTGTACAATAGGATCACTCGACTTGAAAGAGCATCAATTAATGTCATATCATATTCTATGTATACGTCTTTGAAACTTGGTCCTTTGAATAAAACTGAAGTTGTTATCCAATTGGCTGACAGGTCAAGTGCATATCCTAGGGGTGCAGTTGAGGACGTTCTTGTGAAATTAAATAACTTGGTGTTTCCTGTTGATTTCTATGTGCTTGATATAGAAAATGATGATTGCAATAGTCTCCTATTGTTAGGTAGACCATTTTTTAAAACATCAAAGAATAAGATAAATGTTCATACTGGTACACTTACTATGGAATTTGATGGAGAGATAGTTAATTTTAATATTTATGATGCTATGAAATATCCTTGTGATGATGATTCCATTTATTCTATTGACGTTATTGATTAGTAGTCGCAAGAAGTTTTTGAGCTTGCAGGGAAAGATGAATTGGAGGTTACCGTTTCCAAGGCTGTGGAAAATGAGGATAGTGAATTAACTTTACACAAAGAATTGCAAGAAATTGTGGCCACTTTGAACTGTGTTCCTGAGCTATCACAATCAGGTAATGTTTCTTGTATCTATTTACCAATTTCTAATATTAGGCTTCTTCCATCTGTTTTACAGGCTCCTATCATAGAATTGAAGCTTCTTCCTGACCACCTCAAATAGGCCTTCCTTGGGGAAGGAAAGACATTGCATGTTATCATCTCTAGCAAATTGGATAGCAAGCAAGATGAGAAACCTATACAAGTTCTTAAAGAGAACGAGACAGTAATTGGATCGACCATTGCATATATCAAGGGAATGAGTCCGTCCACATTCATACATAAGATTTTACTAAAAGAATGAGTAAGTCCTGCATGTCAGCCCCAAAGAAAGTTTAATCCACCCACGATGGATGTAGTAAAGGAAGAAATCATCAATCTTCTAGCAGTTGGAGTAATTTATCCTATTTTTAGACATCAAGTGGGTTATCTCAGTTCAGGTGGTTCCCAAAAAGACCGTATCAAGGTGGTAAAAAATAAGAATGATGAATTGGTACCCACCCGAATTCAAAATGGGTGGAGGGTTTGTATAGATTATAGGAAAATAAATGTAGAGACCTGGAATGACCATTTCTCTTTGCCTTTTATTGATCAAATGCATGAGAGGTTAGCTTGTCATTCTTATTATTGTTTTCTTGATGGTTATTCTAGTTATTTTGAAATTTCTATTGCCCAGAGGATCAATAAAAGACGACGTACACTTGCCCATTTGGAACTTTGCTTACCGTCGCATGCCCTTTGGCCTCTGCAATGCACAAGCCACATTCCAGCGATATATGGTTAGCATATTTTCTGATTATATTGAGAATATCGTGGAAATTTTTATGGATGATTTTACAATGTGTGGTGATTCATTTGATAACTGTTTTTATAACCTTACACTCGTCCTCAAAAGGTGCGTGGGAACTAACCTTGGGTTAAATTCTGAAAAGTGTCAATTTATGGTCGAACAAGGTGTAGTTTTGGGTCATATCGTTTCTTCAAAGAGCATTGAGGTAGGTAAAATGTTGAAACTTTTCAAGTTCGCAATCTTTGCTTCATTTTGATGTTAACAAAACTTGCTATTTTGTTTCTAATGATCCACCTTAGTATGCAGAAAGCTGAAACTGAAATAATCAGTTACGAGTCAAAACTGAAGCTATCGGAGATGCTAACTGAAGTGCCCAACTGATCGCATGAAATGAACCAGTTCAACTGAAGTATCAGAAGCAGTTCAACTGAATGTCCAGCTGAAGGTAGTTCAGCAGAAGACCTTCAGAATCCCGGTCAGCTGATGAAGTGCTCAACTGATGAAGAGCCCAGCTGATCAGTCCAACTGATAGAGTGAAATCAGTTCCACTGACGAGTCAACTGATTTCACCAACCCAACTGAAGACCAGTTTAACTGACCAGTTCAGAACTTCAGTTGATAGTCAATCAGTTTGTAGAACACGACAAGCTTATCAATGGAATCCAGTTGTGCACGAAGGTACAAACTGACAGACAAAGACGTTGCATCAAGCTAAATGCCAAAACGTTCCAGGATTCTGTCGGGGAACGAATTCAAATGCAAGGGCCACAATAATTGAGTCTCACTGTACAATCAAGCTTCATGCCTATAAATAGAAGATCAGTGAAGGAACTCAATATACACACGATACACGAAATACACAAGGAGAGAAAATATACAAGTGCGTGAACAACACTCTCTGAGAGCACTCTACAGAAGATACATAAAAGAGAGAAGGGCACGCTTATAGTTCTACCTGCTTACAGAGAAGCAATAAGCCCAGTTGTGAGGGAACACTTCAAGTGTTTATCACCTTAGATTAAAAAGTCATTTTCCCTCAGTGTGTGAGAACACCTTTTGGGTAATTTTCAGAGATCAGTTCTCACACACACACACACTCACCACCTTTCATATCCCGTCTTTCACACAGACGTAAAACATGTGTATGTAGTCTTTGACACATAGACGTTAAACAAGTGTTGGCTGGAAGGTGCTGTCTTCACTCTAGACTAGGAGTTCAGTTAGGCAGTGGGTAAGTCCTAAGCTGTGTAAGGTTTGTACAATCAGTTTTATAAATCTAAGTCTTCTAGTGGAACCTACCCACGGTGGTAGAAGGGGTGACGTAGGAGCAGTTGAAGTCTCCGAACATCCATAAACATATCTTGTGTTACTTTGTGATTAACTGCTGTGTTTAATGTTCTTAACTTATTGATAAGTTCAGCTGATATCAGTTCAGTTCTCTCCTAACTGAACTGATGAAAGCCAGAAGTGATCATATGCTAGATTCAGTTAGTCAGTACACTTGATATAAAATCGATCAGTACTCTTAACGAAATATTATTTCGAGTTTCTTCCGCTTGGTTTCTAACCAAACTCGATCTAATTCATCGGTGTAATTGTTCTTAGAACATGAGCTATTGCAGCTCATTTGTACTGATTAGTGACTGAGGGTTTTCGACTGATGTTAGCAAGTTCAGCTGATACCCCTGCTCACCTGATCCCACAATTGGTATCAGAGCTTGTTGTTCTAAGAAAGACTGATATGAATCCACCTAACTCCACCTCAAAAGCTAGCTCAAGAGGGGAGGATTGTGAATTCATATATATTTTGCCCAAGACAACTCTTGCTAACCGATGTGGGACACATCATTCCCGACCCCTTTAGACTGCACGTCCTCGTGCCAACTCGTTCGTTAACCCGCACTCCAGGGCACTTCCAGGCATTCCGACCCCTTTAGACTGTATGTCCTCGTGCCAACTCGTTCGTTAACCCGCACTCCAGGGCACTTCCAGGCATACCCGACCCCTTTAGACTGTACATCCTCGTGCCAACTCCATCGTTAACCCGCACTCCAGGGCACTTCCAGGAACATGCACCCACACGATCAGTCAAGAGTATGGCTCTGATACCATATGATATGAATCCACCTAACTCCACCTCAAAAGCTAGCTCAAGAGGGGAGGATTGTGAATTCATATATATTTTGCCCAAGACAACTCTTGCTAACCGATGTGGGACACATCAAAGACATTTGAATAACTTATCTAAAATGCTTTAAAATATCATTTTAAATGTTTTTCAAAATCCTTTTAAATATTTTATATGAGTTTGCCGTAGGAGTAGAGATAATTTTTGGCTCAACAACTAATATTGTTGCCACATCTCTAGTCTCCGTAACTTGGTGTTTTAGCAACTTGCAGGATTTTGAGTCCAACTGACAGGAGGAAAGCTATAACTGTTCAGTGGATGGGATTTCAGTTTCCAGCTTACCAGTTCAGCTGATCATCAGACGAAACCCAACTACCAGCTGAAACTGATGATTTAAGTGGAGCTTAATCACCAGAAAGTGCCGCCGCTTAACTGTCATATCAGATCAAAGGAGATGATCAATGCGGTTCAGCATCAGTTGAGTTCAGTTTGAGTCAGCTCGAACAGTTCGACTG
This sequence comes from Primulina eburnea, assembly GCF_022965805.1. NCBI lineage: Eukaryota > Viridiplantae > Streptophyta > Magnoliopsida > Lamiales > Gesneriaceae > Primulina > Primulina eburnea. The sequence continues at coordinate 4,040,383 of NC_133113.1, forward strand.
CACAGAGATCAAGTTCAAGACAAATTAGTTGTTCTTCTAGCAAAGAAACTCAAGATCGATGCAGCATTTAAAGCACTCAAATCGACCAGTAGTTGGTACATTTAGGCCTAATATGTGTAAAATGATTTGATAACTGATGTTGTTTGATATTTGCTAAGAGTAGTAGCAATTCCCTTACATAAGATAAATGTGCTTTATATCAATACAAGGGACGCGTAATGGATTAAATTAACATCATGTGTATCCAGTTAGTTTGGATATAACTGAACTTCCTTTTCCAGCTTATGTGTTGTCTTAACTGCTTGAATGGTAATTGCTGATTAAAACTCATTGTTAACTGCGTAAACAATTATAGTTTTAAAGGGAATTTTTAATTCAGTTCTTGAGGGGGAGATTTTAAAAACTGATTTTAAATTTGCTATCCCTCGAACTGAAAAATTGTTTTCAAATCGCTTTATTCAGTTGTTAAGGGGGAGCTTTTTCTTTCTGCTATCCTTCGAACTGAAAATTTTTTTATAATTGTTTTTGTTTAAAATTTAATTGATTTATTTAATCGATTAAACTGCTCAAGTTTTGTGATCATAAAAAATGAGGAGATTGTTGGAACTTTTCAAGTTCGCAATCTTTGCTTGATTTTTATGTTAACAAAACTTGCTATTTTGTTTCTAATGATCCACCTTAGTGTGCAGAAAGCTGAAACTGAAATAATCAGTTACGAATCAAAACTGAAGCTATCGAAGATACTAACTGAAGCGCCCAACTGATTGCATGAACTGAACCAGTTCAACTGAAGTATCAGAAGCAGTTCAACTGAATGTCCAGCTGAAGGTAGTTCAGCAGAAGACCTTCAAAAACAAGCCAGCTGATGAAGTGCTCAACTGATTAAGAGCCCAGCTGACCAGTCCAACTGATAGAGTGAAATCAGTTCCACTGACGAGTCAACTGATTTCACCAACCCAACTGAAGACCAGTTTAACTGACCAGTTCAGAACTTCAGTTGATAGCCAATCAGTTTGTAGAACACGACAAGCTTATCAATGGAATCCAGCTGTGCACGAAGGTACAAACTGACAGACAAAGACGTTGCATCAAGCTAAATGCCAAAACGTTCCAGGATGCTGTCGGGGAAAGAATTCAAATGCAAGGGCCACAATAATTGAGTATCACTGTACAATCAAGCTTCATGCCTATAAATAGAAGATCAGTGAAGGAACTCAATATACACACGATACACGAAATACACAAGGAGAGAAAATATACAAGTGTGTGAACAACACTCTCTGAGAGCACTCTACAAAAGATACATAAAAGATAGAAGGGCACGCTTATAGTTCTATCTGCTTACAGAGAAGCAATCAGTCCAGTTGTGAGGGAACACTAAGAAGCCATTTTCCCTCAGTCTGTGAGAACACTTTTTGGGTAGTTTTCAGAGACCAGTTCTTTCACACACACACACACTCACCACCACTCATATCTCATCTTGCACACAGACGTAAAACAGGTGTATGTAGTCTTTGACACATAGACGTTAAACTAGTGTTGGCTGAAAGGTGCTGCCTTCACTCTAGACTAGGAGTTCAGTTAGGAAGTGGGTAAGTCATAAGCTGTGTAGGGTTTGTACAATCAGTTGTATAAATCTAAGTTTTCTAGTGGAACCTACCCACGGTGGTAGAAGAGGTGACGTAGGAGCAGTTGAAGTCTCCGAACAACCATAAACATATCTTGTGTTACTTTGTGATTAACTGCTGTGTTTAATGTTCTTAACTTATTGATCAGTTCAGCTGATATCAGTTCAGTTCTCTCCTAACTGAACTGATGAAAGCCAGAAGTGATCATATGCTAGATTCAGTTAGTCAGTACACTTGATATAAAATCGATCAGTACTCTTAGCAAATTATTATTTCGAGTTTCTTCCGCTTGGTTTTAAACCAAACTCGATCTAATTCATCGTTGTAATTGTTCTTAGAATATGAGCTATTGCAGCTCATTTGTAGTGATTAATGAGTGAGGGTTTTCGACTGATGCTAGCAAGTTCAGCTGATACCATCGCTCACCCGATCCAAAATAAAGTTAAAGTTGACATTATTCAGTCATTACCTTATCCTACTTGTGTGCAGGAAGTGCGTTCTTTTCTTGGCCATACAGGTTTTTACATGAGGTACATCCAACATTTTGCTAATGTAGCATCCGTGTTGTGAAAATTATTCCAAAAGAGGCAGCTTTTGATTTTGATGATGCATGCAAGAAATCATTTGACAAGTTTAAAGATTTTGTGAGACCTCGAGAATAAACAATAATGCAACAACTTTTAAAATAGTTTTGGTGGTATTTTTGTAAATAAGTTGAAAATGTACATTTTTGTAAATAAGTTGAAAAATAATGAATTAATTTTAAGGGAAAAATAGTAATTAGTGACACATGTTACAGTTTTTAGCATAATTTTTTGAGTATTAGTCCAAATGAAATGAGACCAATTTCATTGGAAAGCTAATACATAGTGCTAAAATTTTCATGTTTTGAGTTTTGGAAAATTTGATCGTTTGACTGGTAAAGTGTTAAATAGTATATATTATATTATATTATATTATATATATTATATTATTAATATAATATAATATTAAAAAAAAAGAAAAATATAAATTTTAAACTTCCGTGAATGAATTCAATTCACTCATTGAAAGTTTTACAGAGAGGCGAGAGGAATAGAGTTGTTGATTTCTTTTCAATCGCGCAACTTATCGGTTTATCCAATCGACGAACCAACTTCAGTTCTAGAATCGTTGAAACGAGGTCTTCGATTTGAGGTATAAATTTGATATTTTTGGTGAAGTTTGAAATTCGTCGATTTTTGTAATAAATCCGATAAATTGTTAAATCATACATATATTGAAGATTGTTGAATAGTGTATGATTTTAACGAAGAAGAGATGATTATATTAATATTATTTTGAATTATTCTCAATTTATTATAATTAGATAATTTTAATCATTGGATTGAGATTGAAGAATTGTTTGTCAGTTGTTATTAATTCTGATTATATATGTGGTAGAATAGTCGACAAAAAACTAAGTTTTGAAGTCGGAATTTAATTATGTTATGATTTTGATTTGATATGATTTTTCAAAGTTTCAAAAGATATTTGAAACTTATATCATTGAATTTGAATGAAATGAATGTGTTATTGATGTAGATAGATTATTATACTTATATATTCAAGCTACATCGACTGGAATGAAGAATTGAGGAATGTTGCGACCGGGTAACATACGACAGAGATCTGTATTATATGATATATGTTTGATTGATTGGATTGAGAATACATGTCTATGTGCCTTATTTGTTGAGTTTATGTGGCATACATGACATGCATGTTGAGCTATGATCCTTGGATATCTTGATATGATTTGATTTGATTCTGGGGTTTGTGAACACGATGTTATGTTTGGCATTATGTGGCCCTTAAAACATCGACATTAGTGGCCCCGATTATTGATTGAGATTTGGGATTTGATGGCGTTTTATTGACGCTATCATACGAGTATCCCTGATTGAGGTCGGTGTGCCAGCTCGAGCATTGATTTTATAGTGATTCGATTGATTCTGATGTGCTCGGTGGATGGGCATTTGACCTGATACCTCCACGACATACATGCATTGCATATCATATATTATTGTTTAGATACTTGTGATATATATTGTGGTTGTTTCAGACTGAGCCTTGCTCAGCCCAAATAGGGCTGTTGTTGTCTTTGTATATGGACAATGACAGGTACTCCAGGATATCAGGAGACCGGAGAGAGTGCTTCTGGACGGAGTCAAAGTTGAGCTGAGGTTTTATGTTTTGTTTCCAGTGTATATATGTATCTATATACCAGGGCATGTCTCGAGGATATGAGTTGTTTGTATGTAGTTGATTTTGATTATGTGTGACCATATTTTATGATGTGAGATGAAATACTATTTTTAGTATTAAAAAAAAATTTGGGCTCATTGTAAAGAAAATTTAAACTCGTTTTTTGCTATAATTAATTAATCCTAATCAAGTTATATTGTAATAACGATTAGGAGCTAAGGGCCCCACACATCATGGTTTCAGAGCATAGTTGGGAATGATCGATTGAGTCTTGTGTACACGTAATAGGCACAAATGAATTGTGTGTATGTGTTTGATCTATTTGTATTACTTGATTTAGTTTGAGTAAGTTGTTGATGAGATTGATGATTTGAGATAATGATGATGTGAAATTGATATTTATTTGTGATATTCATGCTATAATTGTAGATGGATCCCACAAATGAAACTGCGAGTAGTAGTACTGAGAAAATGGTTGGACAATTCGAAGGAATGTCCATGGATCTGGTGATGGTTCGATTCCAGGATTTGAAACCACCGAGATTCTTTGGCACTGAGAGTGCAGAAAGATCAGAAGCATGGTTGAAGGATATCGAGAACTTGTTTAATATTGTTGAATATTCTAAGGCTCGGCGAATGGAACTTGCCCTTTTATCAACTAAAAAACCGAGCAAAATCTTGGTGGGAAGCCGCTGAGATTGGATTGAAAGAGGCCGGGATTGAAGTCACATAGGATGTCTTCAAGGCTCAGTTTTTGGAGCAGTATTCTCCTCTTTCTTACTATACTGCCCAAGAGAATGAGTTTAATAGTTTGCAGCAGGGAACGATGACTGTTGCGGAATATGTTTCGAAGTTTTCTACGTTGTTGAAATATGCACCTCACGTAGCGGCAAATGCAAAAGCAAAATATTACAGGTTTGTGAATGAGTTACATCCTACTATATATACTTTTGTTATTTCTGATTTGCCTACGAGCTACGCAGAGGTAGTTGAACGAGCTAAGGCAGCCGAAGCTGGATTACAGCAAGGGGGTCCTCAGTACACTCCTCTACCTCCAGTGACAGCTTAGCAGCCTACCTTGCGTCCGAGATGTAGGAAGTTTAAGAAGCCTGGTTCTACTGCTTCTTCATCTTCTTCGAGTTCCAGTTGATCCTAGAGAAGGAGTCCAGTGATTGCTCCTTATTGTAGTCATTGTGGAGGCAAACATGCTATCGAGCAGTGTCGAGGTATGTTTTGTACTTGTTATCAGTGTGGACAGGAATGCAATTTTTCTCGTGTATGTCCGAATAGAGGTACGACTTCGTACCAACCCCAACCAGGATTTAGAGGTGACCCCAGTATGACGAGACCTGCTGTTCTTATTCCCTCTTTCCAGCAGTCGAATGTTCCACGATATCGAGGATCGGGTGGTCAGACTGCTCAAGTTCCTCCTCAAGTGAGAGCGTATGCTATGACGGATGATCAGGCGAAAGAAGCTTCTGGCGGTGTGATTGCATGTATTTGCATGCTTTGCGATTATCCTGCACGTGTTTTATTTGATACAGGAGCATCCCACTCATTCATATCTCATGCATTTGTTGCATCCCATGATATTATGTGTACTCCATTGTATGATACGTTGTCCATAGCCACGCCAGCAGGAAAGATTATTCTGTCTGAGCAAGTTGTGCATAATTGTGTATTGATATATGAGGACAATGTGATATTTCTGAATTTGATTGTCCTCCAATGCATGACTTTGATTGTATTGTTGGCATGGATATCTTGACAACAAATCGAGCTACTGTCGATTATTTTCATGGGGTGGTTCGATTTCGACCTGTTGATGGACCCAAGTGGAATTTTTATGGCAAGGGTTCCCAAGCCAAAATTCCTTTGGTATCTTCTTTGGAAATGTCTCGACTTTTGACTAGCGGAGATGAGGGTTATCTCATCTACGCTATTGATGTCTTGAAGAAGGAGCCTTCTTTATTTGATATTCTTGTTGCGAAAGAGTTCCCGGATGTATTTCCCGATGAGATTCCTGACTTTCCTCCTCATCGAGAATTGAATTTAGTATTGATCTTATGCTAGGAACTATGCCTATATCGAAAGCTCCTTATCGCATGGCACCTCTGAAATTGAAAGAATTGAAAGAACAATTACAAGATCTTCTAGATAAAGGATATATTCGACCGAGTGTATCACCTTGGGGAGCTGCAGTTTTATTTGTTCGAAAGAAAGACGGTACTATACGAATGTGTATCGATTATAGGCAACTGAATCGGGCTACTGTGAAAAACAAGTATCCACTTCCTCGTATTGATGATTTATTTGATCAGCTTCAGGGTACTTCTGTATACTCTAAGATTGATCTTTGTTCTGGTTATCATCAAGTACGAGTTCGAGATGAAAATGTGCCTAAAACTGTTTTTCGTACCAGGTATGGCCACTATGAATTCTTGGCTATGTCTTTCGGTCTCACGAATGCTCCTGCTGTTTTTATAGATTTAATGAACCGTGTCTTTCGAGATTATCTTGACCGATTCATTATTTTATTTATTGATATTCTTGGTATTCGAAATCGAAAAAGGAGCATGCTGAACATCTGAGACTGGTACTTAAAACTCTTCGCAATGGCCATTTATATGCTAAATTGTCCAAATGTGAATTCTGGATGGACAAAGTAGTATTTTTGGGCCATGTTATTTCGAAACATGGGATATTTGTTGATCCTACGAAGGTTGAAGCTGTATTCAATTGGCTGAAACCTACGAATGTTCCTGAGATCCGTAGCTTCATGGGTTTAGCTGGTTATTATCGTCGTTTTAATGAAGGATTTTCAAAAATAGCTAAACCTAATACTCAACTGACACAAAAGAATCAGAGATTCATTTGTTCAGATAAATGTGAAGCTAGTTTTCTTGAATTGAAGACGAGATTGACCACAACACCAATGCTTACTATTCCCTCAGGTACCGGAGGATTTGTAGTGTGTAAAGATGCGTCTGGTAGAGGATTGGGTTGTGTTTTGATGCAACATGGTAAGGTGGTTGTTTATGCATCTCGTCAATTAAAATCTCATGAAACTCGTTATCCTGTTCGTGATCTTGAATTGACCGCCATTGTGTTAGCTTTGAAAATTTGGCGTCATTACTTGTATGGAGAGAAGTTTGTTATTTATTCGGACCATAAAAGTTTGATTTATCTCTTTTCTCAATCTGATTTGAATATGAGGCAACACAGACGGATGGATCTCCTGAAGGATTTTGATTGTGAGATTCAATATCACCCTAGATCGGTGAATGTTACTGCGGATGCCCTTAGTCGGAAAGTTCGTGATTTTGTTTAAGCTTCTATTTGTGTCGCCAAGGTACATGAGGACATATGTACTTCTGGTTGGACTTTTCACTCGAATTGAAATTCTGTCACTGTCTCGGCATTGCAAATTGAACCGAACTTGATATCGAAAATACGAAAGGCCCAACGAAGCGATGCTCAGATCCAAAAGTCGAAAGAACTTGTATCTGTGGGACATCAATCTTGATTTCAGATTTCTGCTGATGGTTCTTTACGATTTAATGGTCGGCTGGTAGTTCATGATAATTCTGATTTGAAATATGCCCTTCTTGGAGAAGCACATTGTAGTAAATATAGTATTCACCCTGGAGGTCGAAAGGTGTATTTGACATTAATACCTCAATTCTTGTGGAGACGTATGAAGAAGGATATTGTTGAATTTATTTCAAAATGCCTTATTTGCCAGCAAGTGAAAGCCGAAAGAATGAAACCTGGAGGGTTACTCCATAGTCTTGGAATCTCGAAATGGAATTGGGAACATATTGCTATGGATTTTGTGACTCATTTACCTCGTTCGCCCAAGGGTTGTGATGCTATTTGGGTTATTATCGATCGAATTTCGAAATCTGCACATTTCATTCAGTATTAACGGACTTATCCTTATAAGAGAATGACCCGTTTATATATCGAGAATATTGTGAGACTGCACGGTGTGCCGATCTCGATTGTATCAGATCGTGATCCCAGGTTTGCTTCTAAATTCTGGGGTAGTTTCCAAGAAGCTATGGGTACACGTTTGGCTATGAGTACTGCTTATCATCCTCAAACTGATGGCCAGACTGAGCATACAATTCAAACGTTAGAGGATATGTTACGTGCGATTGTGATGGATTTTAACATTGGATGGCAAGATGCCTTACCATTGGTAGAATTTTCTTATAATAATAGCTTTCAAACGAGTATTGGTATGGCACCGTTTGAAGCCTTGTATGGGAGACGATGTAGATCACCGTTATTCTGGGATGAAATTGGTGAAAAACAATTGACTGAATCTGAAATAATACAGGAAATGAATGATAAGATTCAGTTGATTCGACAGCGGATGAAAGCTGCTCAGGATCGTCAAACGAGTTATGCGAATAAATGAAGACGACCCTTGGAATTCCAGAAAGGTGACAAAGTGTTTCTGAAAATATCTTCCTTTAGAGGCACTGTTTGATTTGGCATGCGAGGGAAATTGTCTCCTCGTTATGTTGGTCCATACGAGATCCTTGATCGAGTTGGGGATCTTGCCATCGGTTGGCATTGCCACCAGCTTTATCTGACATTCATGAAGTATTTCATGTTTCTATGTTGAGAAATTATGAACCAGTTCCATCACATGTACTTGCACCTGATGAGATTGAACTTGATCCTTCTCTTTTCTATGTTGAACAACCTGTTTGCATTATGGATCAGAAGGAGAAAGTATTGCGTAATAAATCGATTTCGTTAGTTCGAGTGCAATTGACACGACATGGTGTGGAGGAGTCAACGTGGGAATTGGAAAGCAAGATACGAGAATCATATCCGCACTTGTTTGATTCTATTCCACCTGTTCCATTGTATTCAATGTATAATGATCCATTTACTGATTTTAGTTTTGATATGTACTATAACTGATGACATATTATATGTTTGTCAATGTTATGTATATAGAGATGTTTGAGATTTCGAGTACGAAATCTTTTAAGTTGGGGAGAAATGTGAGACCCCGAGAATAAACAATAGTCCAACAATTTTTAAAATAGTTTTGATGGTATTTTTGTAAATAATTTGAAAAATATTCAATTTATTTTGATGATATTTTTGTAAATAAGTTGAAAAATAAGAATTAATTTTAAGGGCAAAATGATAATTAGTGACACATGTTATGATTTTTAGCATAATTGTCTGAGTATTAGTCCAAATGAAATGAGACCAATTTCATTGGAAAGCTAATACATAGTGCTAAAATTGTCATGTTTTGAGTTTTGAAAATTTTAATCGTTTGGCTGGTCCAAATAGATATACCGATGTTAAAGAGTTAAATAATATATTATATTATTTTATTTTATTTTATTAATATAATATAATATTTTAAAAAAAGAAAAGGATAAATTTCAAACTTCCGTGAATGAATTCAATTCATTCACTGAGTTTTACATAGAGGTGAGAGGAATAGAGTTGTTGATTTTCTTTTCGATCGTGCGATTTATTGGTTTATCCAATTGACGAACTGACTTCAGTTCTGGGATTGTTGACACGAGGTCTTCGATTTGAGGTATAAATTTTATATTTTTGTTGATGTTTAAAATTCGCCGATTTTTTGAATAAATCCGATAAATTGTTAAATCATACATAAATTGAAGATTGTTGAATAGTGTATGCTTTTAACGAAGAAGAGATGATTATATTAATATTATTTTGAATTATTCTCAATTTATTATAATTAGATAATTTTAATCGTTGGATTGAGATTGAAGAATTGTTTGTCAGTTGTTATTAATTCTGATTATATATGTGGTAGAATAGTCGACAAAAACTAAATTTTGAAGTCGGAATTTAATTATGTTATGATTTTGATTTGATATGATTTTTCAAAGTTTCAAAAGATATTTGAAACTTATATTATTGAATTTGAATGAAATTATTGATTGAAATGAATGTGTTATTGATGTAGATAGATTATTATATTGATATCTTCAAGCTACATCGACTGGAACGAAGAATTGAGGAATGTTGTGACGGGTAACATACGACAGAGATCTGTCTTATATGATATATGTTTGATTGATTGGATTGAGAATACATGTCTATATGCCTTATTTGTTGAGTTTATGTGGCATACATGACATGCACGTTGAGCTATGATCCTTGGATACCCTGATATGATTTGATTTGATTCTCGGGTTTGTGAACACGATGTTATGTTTGGCATTATGTGGCCCTTAAAACATCGACATTAGTGGCCCCGATTATTGATTGAGATTTGAGATTTGATGGTGCTTTGACGACGATATCATACGAGTATCCCTGATTGAGGCAGGTGTGTCAGCTCGAGCATTGATTTGATAGCGATTCGATTGATTCTGACATGTGCTCAGTGGATGGGCATTTGACCTGATACCTCCACGACATACATGCATTGTATATCATATATCATTGTTTAGATACTTGTGGTATATATTGTGGTTGTTTTAGACTGAGCTTTACTCACCCCAGATGGGGCTGTTGTTGTCTTTGTATGTTGACAATGACAGGTACTCCAGAATATCAGGAGACCGGAGAGGGTGCTTCTGAACGGAGTCACAGTTGAGCTGAGGTTTAAGTTTTGTTTCCAGTGTATATATGTATCTATATAACGGGCATGTCTCGAGGATATGAGTTGTTTGTATATAGTTGATTTTGATTATGTGTTGGCATATTTTATGATGTGAGATGAAATACTATTTTTAGTATTCAAAAAAAATATTTATTGGGCTCATTGTAAAGAAAATTTAAACTCGTTTTCCTCTGTAATTAATTAACCCTAATCAAATTGAATTGTAATAAAGATTAGGAGCTAAGGGCCCCACAGATTTGTTGACTTCTGCTCCTGTCATCCAAACCCTTCATTGGAGTAAGCCTTTTCAGATCATGTGCGACACCAGTGACCATGCATTTGGTGCTGTTTTGGGACAAAGAATTAGGAATGTATCACATGCCATCTACTATGCCTCGAGAACTTTGAATGATGTTCAGAGCAATTATTTCACTACTGAAAGGGAGCTTTGGGCTGTTGTTTTTGCTTTAGAAAAATTTTGATGTTATTTAATTGGTACTAAAGTTATTGCTTATTCTGATCTTTGATATTTAATGGCAAAGAAAGAGGCAGAACCAAGATTAATAAAATTTATACTGCTCCTAAGTGAATTTGATCAAGAGATCAAAGGCAAAAGAGAAACAGAGAATAGAGTGGCAGACCACTAGCCTTGTTAATAAGATAAAACTAATTTTCAAATATGAAAATAACAAACAAATATAAAAACACTCATATTATCCAACACCACCCCCCCCCCCCCCCCCCCAAAGTTGGAGTCTGGATTGAAATGTCGAGAACACCCAACTTGGGAAGTAGCCGGCGATGAGCATCACCACCGAGAGGTTTGGTAAAGATGTCTGCCAATTGATCACTCGAACGTAGGTAGACATGAGAAATAACACCTGCCTGAATTTTTTCCCGTACAAAATGGCAATCAATCTCAATATGTTTTGTGCGCTCATGAAATACAGGGTTCTCGACAATGTGAATAGCAGCTTGACTATCTCAGTGAATAGAAATTGGTTTTGGATGATTGAAGCCCAGATCTGAGAAGAGATATCTCAAACATTGTAATTCAGAAGTGAGTGCAGCTAGAGAACGATATTCATCTTCTACAGAGGAACGAGAAACTGTAGATTGTTTCTTTGTTTTCAAAGAAATGATGCAAGAACCTAGCATGGCGAAATAACCAATTGTGGATCGACGAGTAGTTGGACAACCATCCCAATCAAAATCAGCGTATCCTATCAAAATAAGAGAACTAGATGCAGAAAGAAATAAACCCTTGCTAACAGTTCCTTTTAGATAACAAAGAACCCGGTATGCAGCATCGAGATGACTAGATTAAGGGTATTTCATGAATTGACTAAGTACATTTACGACAAATTGAATATCAGGTCGAGTTACAATGAAGTATAAAAGTCTCGCCACGAGTCCACGATAAACTGCTGGATCGGAAAGAAGAGTGTCATCATTTGATCTCAAAATAAGGTGTTGTTCCATAGGAAAATCATATGGCCGAGATCCGGTCATTCTAGAATCGGATAAGATATCAAGATTATATTTTCGTTGACATAGAAAAATCCCTTGTTTAGAACGGGACACTTCAATACCTAAAAAATACATAAGATTACCAAGACCTTTAATGGAGAAAGATTGAGCAAGAAAATTCTTGATATTGGAAATGGCATCATCATTGTTTCAGGTGATAATAATGTCATCGACATATACGAGAATGAAAATAGAAATCTGGTCACGTATATATGTAAAAAGACCATAATCTGAAATAGATTGATGAAAATCACGTTCAATAAGTGTGCTTGAGAATTTAAAAAACCATTGACAAGAAGCTTGTTTAAGACCATAAAGAGATTTGTTTAATTTACACACGCGAGTCTCACCCTTATGAGAGAATCCCTGAAGAAGTTTTTATATAGACCTCTTCATTGAGATCACCATGTAGGAACGCATTGTTGACATCAAGTTGGTGTAAAGACCAACTTTTTATGGCAGCAATGGAAAGGAGAAAACGAACGGTGACTAGTTTTGTAAAGCCCAAAATCAGTATACGTAAAATCCATGCATATATTTAATTTATGAAATTTATTATTTTAATTATTTATGTTTATTTAATGTATGTTAAAATGTTTTCTAGAGTTTTATGTTTCAGGCGATTATTCGAGGCGAGATCGAGGAAAGGAGATAGGGACGATTTTTTTTTGTAAATTTTAATGCAGTATTTTATTTAAGATAAGGATGGAGTATTTTAAATAATTTAATTAATTTTAGTAATTTAAGAGCTTAATTATTTAAATGATTAATTGATTTTAAAATTTTAGAGTTGTAGTATTTGTGCATCTTATTTATATTTAAAATTTATAATGGGTTTAATATGAGATTTATTTTAAATTAGTATGTTAAATGTTTTTAAATAGATTTTTAGTATATTAAATACATATGTTACAATTGTTTATATATATGTAGGTATATATATATATATACACATATATATATCAACACACAACCACACACACTTTGACTCACAGACACACTCACACATTTACACACACATATACACGTACACACACCCAACACAAAACACAAAACAAAACATGCTATTAAACTTTTTGACTAAAGAGAAGGTTGTGTTTTTAAAACACTCCTCTCTCAATTTATTTATTTCATTTTCTTCCTTCTTTTTTTTTTCATTCAACGAGCACATCTCCTCTAAAAATTTCCAGCATATATTTAGTAAGTTTTCTTTGAAGAAATTGAGCCAAGTTCGTCCCGGATCGTCTCCCGTATCATCTCCGCTTCGGTATCGTCGTTTCGGTATTTTTAAATAACAAAAGGCACGTATATTCTGTTCTTGATGCATCGATCTTGTCATATTATGCGTTGTGTTGTTATTTATGCAAAAATTATATGTGCGATGCGTAGAAGTTTGAGCAATCACGTCTAGATCAAGTTTGAAACAATTTTGGATCACCAAATTCACGTTTTTGTTGTTCTGTAAAAAACTGCGATTTTTCGGTACATATCTTGAGAAAACTTTTAATTACATAAACGTATATATTTTCGATACGTTCGATTTGATATAAAATTAGAGTTATTTGGATTAAAAACGAGTGAGTTATGGTGTTTTTAGTATGACTGCTCAAATCGTGTTTCAAGAAAGTTATGAATTTTAATATGTTCTTGAAGTTTTTATGTTGCAGGCTTTGTTGGGGATCGACGGGTGATCGTTGCTGCATATAAGAAAGTTAGTAATGATGTTTAGAGTATTTTTGAGGTTTTGATTCTTGTCGTTAAGAGCTTGAATTATTAAGATGACGTAAGAAATAAACTTTAATATAAATGACAATATTTTGGGTCGTATGAATTGTAGGGTGATTATAAAAGTTTAGTTCATTGTTATGGTGTCCTAGAATGGTCTCATAGTGATGAATCTTGATGCCTTATGTGTTAATTGGGAGAATAGACATGTCGCAAAATTTTCATAAAATAATTCGTCGAACAGAGCGGACACGGACCCGGACACGGAGGTAGGCACGGTGTCCGTGCCTTCTTATTTCATCACAACAATTTTTAAGCGCACAGACACGGACCATGATACGGACCTAGGGACGGGGTCCGTGTACCTTCAGATTTTAGGTATATTCTTTTATTATTTAAGGTTTGATTTGAGGTTTTATACCATGGTTTAATATGATGTTTTACAGGGTTATGTCATGGGAAATTATAGAATGTTCTAAGAATTTATTTAGCTTGGGATTAAGCATGAAATTTACGTTTAAGTTGTACAAGTTAAGTTTATGTATTCATATTAGTATGTTGCAGCAACGACCCGATTGACATCCAACGAATCCCTCAATGCAAAGTAAGTATGTATGACGTGCAAAGAAAATATTTGAAGTTTTTGAGGTACGCTAAATGTCTTGTGACCAAAAGTGAATGGGTTTGGAAGTCGGTGAACGTGGCCGAGGACCTCTCCACCCCGTTAAATTATGAACGGGTTTGAAGTTAGGATTGGAAAGCGTTAAATTATGAACGGGGACCAATCCGCCCGTTAAATTATGAACGGGTTAGATCGTGGTTGTGAAGCGTTAAATTATGAACGTGGATCAACTGGCCTGTTAAATTATGAACAGGGATCTCATGTATGTGGCAGTGGATACGTCCCTGTCAGCCCAATACTGTGGTTTGTCTGATCAGATATTTATTATGTTATGGGTCACTTGCTTTGAAACATCCTCTACACAAAATGATGAAGTTAAGTATGTTGAAGTATGAAAGCATGTTAAAGAAAAGTTTATGTGATGGCACGTCATATTATGTATGCAAATATGTTCAAAGTTTATGTAAAGAGCAAGTTTATGAAAGTTTAAGTTTATTATGTAAAGTTCAAGTTTGAAGTATGTACGATCTATTTTGAAGTTGTATGCGATTATATTATGTAGTACTCGTTATTCCCAGTTTATACGTGTTGAGTCTTTAGACTCACTAGACTTGATCGATGCAGGTGAGTATGTTGATGAGGAGACAGGAGGTGGCGACCAATGGGCAGGCTTGGACTGAGCGGAAGGCTAAACCCGAGGACCACTATGTTTATGTTTTATGAAAACTTTAAAAATATTATGTTTTTATGTTGGTTGTGAGATAATTTGGAATAAGTACTTTGTTGGAAAATTTGAGTATGGGATGTTGATTTTAAATATTATTATGTTGAATGATAAGTAAAGACTGTATGAATTTTATGTTTAAGAAAATTTTTAATTTTTCCGCAAATTTTGAAAAGTAGTAAAAGTACGGTTCGTTACAGTTGGTATCAGAGCGGTGTTCTTGTAAAGGGTTATGCCTACTGCCAGTCGCAAGAAGCTCATAAGGTCACACCTCAAGTCCGTAAGTTTTAAGTTTTCAAAGATTTATGTTAGTGTAGTATGCATTAAGTTATTATTTTCAGCATGTCCATACTTTTAAGTTCAGTTACGTGAATCCTATGTTATTTATATCATGTTCATATGCATGTTGGGTTTACGTATTGGGTAATTTTAGAACAGTATGGCTCCTAGACGTTTGATTGCCCGTGGAGCTAGGGATGAGGACCGAGAGTCTCGTGATGGGGAAAGAGCCACTCCTCCTCCTCCACCTCCAGATATGCAGGCGCAGATGCTTGCAGCTATGACGCAGTTCTTCGCACAGGTTGCGGGGAATCCAGCTCCAGCAGCAGGAGGTACAGGACCGAGGACTCAACCGGAGGCAGTGTACGAGAGATTTCAGAAGATGAATCCTCAGAAGTTCTCAGGGACTACGAATCCTATGGTGGCGGAAGAGTGGGTTAAGTCTATAGAGGTGACCTTTGAGTATATGGAATTGCAGGATGTGGATCGAGTCCGATGTGCCATTTTTCTCCTAGCAGGGGATGCAAGACGATGGTGGGACAGTGCATGTGTGGCAGTTAATTTGCTGATGTTGTCTTGGGATGGATTCAAAGAGATGTTATTCGCTAAGTACTTCACTGAGGAGGTACAGGCCCGTTTGACTACGGAATTTATGACACTACCACAGGGAGATAGTAGTGTGGCTGAGTTTGTGAGAAAGTTTGAACAGGGTTGCTACTTTGTGCCACTCATAGCTAATGATGCTCGAGCAAAACTGAGGCATTTCATGGGTGGTTTGCGGCCAGTCTTGCGCCGTGATGTGAGAGTAACTGGCCTTACTACATATGCAGCTGCCGTTTCTGGAGTTCTGGCGACGGAGCAAGACCAGAGAGACATTGAGACTGATAGGTTGGGCAAGAGGCCCTACCAGGCACCACCGCAGCCACAGCATCAACATCAGCAACCCCAGTACAAGAAACCTTTTCAGGGGCAGCCTGGGAAGAAGCCTTACCAAGGACCACCTAGGGGCAAGGGTCCTATCCAGCAGCAGGGGGCGCCTCAGAGGCCTGTTGTTTTCCCAATGTGCCCGAAGTGTAACCGCCAGCATCCAGGACCATGCTTGTATGGATCAGGCAAGTGTTTTAAATGTGGATCTACGGATCACATGCTGAAGCAGTGTCCTCAGTGGAAGCAGCCAACCCAAGGGAGGGTATTCGCCATGCACGCACAGGAGACGAACCCAGACACTACACTACTGACCGGTAATCATTTCTATTTAAGCTCGGTATTATTTGCCTTGCATGTGGAAATTTTATTTGAGATTATTAGTGTACTAGTAAGATTTTAGATTGACTTGGAATATATTGATTTCAACTATGCTTAAAGTTAATTGCTAGTATTTTGGGATATAAGTTTGGTGTTGTGCTAACATCTCTCAGGAAATATTTTCATAAAGAGATTAGCCACAACTGCACTGATAGATTCAGGAGCCACTCACTCCTTTATATCGGAGACCTTTGCTAATCATTTGGACATCAAGTCCATTGGCCTAGACGTGAACTTTTCAGTGACACTTCCATTAGGGGAAGAGTTGTTAGCCACCAGTGTGGTCAGAGATATTGATCTAGAACTGCAGGGTCACTTGGTGTATGCAGATTTGATCATATTGCCAATGCCAGAGTTTGATATCATTTTGGGAATGGATTGGTTGACAAGGAATCGAGTTCTTATTGATTTTCAGAAGAGATCAGTGTTGGTCAGACCATTAGGCATGGAGCAGTTTCTATTCGAGCCAGCTAGATGGAGGAATTTTCCTCGCATGATCTCATGTATACATGCGAGGAGATTGATTTCCA
This sequence comes from Primulina eburnea, assembly GCF_022965805.1. Taxonomy (NCBI): domain Eukaryota; kingdom Viridiplantae; phylum Streptophyta; class Magnoliopsida; order Lamiales; family Gesneriaceae; genus Primulina; species Primulina eburnea. Next base: position 4,057,574 of record NC_133113.1, read on the forward strand.
AAGGGTGTCAGGCTTTCTTGGCCAGTATTGTGTCAGCACCTGATGTAACCACTCCATCTATATCAGATGTTCCAGTAGTCAGAGATTTTCCAGACGTCTTTCCAGATGATGTTGCAGGACTTCCACCAGATAGAGAAGTGGAGTTTGCCATCGATCTCATGCCAGGTACCGTGCCAATCTCTAAGGCACCATACAGATTAGCTCCAGCTGAGATGTTAGAACTCAAGCAACAGATAAAGGAGCTTCTGGACAAGGAATTTATTCGCCCAAGTTTCTCATCTTGGGGAGCACCGGTACTATTTGTGAAAAAGAAAAATGGGAGCATGAGGCTTTGCATCGATTACCGTGAGTTAAATAAGGTGACGATTAAGAATAAGTATCCATTGCCTAGAATAGAAGATTTGTTTGATCAATTGCAAGGAGCTACTGTATTTTCTAAGATAGATCTTCGATCAGGATATCATCAATTGAAAGTGAAGGATGCAGATGTCCACAAGACAGCTTTCAGGACCCGGTATGGGCATTACGAGTTCTTAGTGATGCCGTTTGGAGTAACGAATGCTCCAGCTATTTTCATGGATCTAATGAACCGAGTATTCCATCAATATCTTGATCAGTTCGTCATAGTATTTATTGACGACATCCTCATATACTCGAAGAGCCATGAAGAACATAACCAGCATTTGAGGATAGTCTTACAGATTCTTCAGAGTCGCAAGTTATTTGCAAAATTCAGTAAGTGCGAATTTTGGTTGGAAAAGGTAGCGTTTTTGGGTCATATAGTATCTAGTAGTGGTATCGAGGTGGATCCAGCGAAAGTAACAACTGTCAAGGAATGGGTTGAACCAAAGAATGCATCTGAGATCCGAAGTTTTCTGGGTTTAGCTGGTTACTACCGTAAGTTCATTCAAGGATTCTCGTCGATAGCAGTGCCACTCACTTCACTTACTAAGAAGAATGCTAAGTTTGTGTGGAGCGATGAATGTCAGAAGAGCTTCGATACTTTGAAGCAAGCTCTTATTTCAGCACCAGTGTTAGCCATGCCATCATGGCAAGGAGATTTTGTGTTATACACTGATGCATCTAAGCTCGGTTTATGAGCAGTAATGATGCAACAAGGTCGGGTCATAGCTTATGCTTCCAGACAGTTGAAGGTACATGAGAAAAACTACCCGACACATGATCTTGAGTTAGCAGCCGTTTTTTTTTTGCATTGAAAATTTGGAGACACTATCTATACGGTGAGAAATGTCAGATTTTCACTGATCACAAGAGTCTCAAATATTTCTTCACACAGAAAGAATTAAATATGAGACAGAGACGTTGGTTAGAACTGGTTAAGGATTACGACTGTGAAATTAGCTATCATCCGGGAAAAGCTAATGTTGTCGCAGACGCATTGAGCAGAAAATTTGCAGTCATAGCTCATTTATCAGCTCAGAGATCTCTTCAGTATGAGATTCAAAGGTTTGAATTGGAAGTTTATCGCAAGGGCAAAGCTCCTAAGCTGTCTAATCTGACAGTCAAATCTTCCTTGCTAGATCGTATTCGAGCAGGACAGTCTTCAGATGAGCAACTACAGAAATGGAGACTAAAATATGAAGCGAAGGGCAGTGTTCTCTACACAGTGTCAGATGGTATTGTGAGATACAAAGATAGAATGTGGGTGCCTAGTGGTGATTCAATCAGACAGGATATTTTGTCAGAGGCACATGCATCTCCGTATTCTATTCACCCAGGAGGTACCAAGATGTACAAAGACTTGCAAATTTTGTATTGGTGGCCAGAGATGAAACAAGATATCCGCAGATATGTATCAGAATGTCTCACTTGTCAGCAGGTGAAAGCAGAGCATCAGAGACCAGCAGGGATGCTTAAGTCACTTCCCATTCCAGAGTGGAAATGAGAGAATATCACCATGGATTTTGTTGTTGGTTTGCCGAGGTCAGTCAGAGGATCCAATGCCATTTGGGTTATAGTAGATCGACTAACTAAGTCAGCACATTTCTTACCAGTGAAGACGACTTTCTCCATGACGCAGTATGCGGAGCTTTATATAAGGGAGATAATTCGTTTGCATGGGATTCCAGTTTCTATTGTGTCAGACAGGGATCCGAGGTTTACATCGTCCTTCTGGAAAAGTTTACATGCAGCCATGGGGACGAAATTGTTATTCAGTACTGCATTTCACCCTCAGACAGATGGCCAGTCTGAGCGAGTGATTCAGATATTAGAGGATTTGTTGAGAGCTTGTATGATTGATTTTCAGGGGACTTGGGAGTCTAAACTACCACTTGTGGAGTTTACCTACAATAACAGTTTTCAATCATCAATAGGTATGGCTCCTTATGAAGCTTTGTATGGACGAAAGTGCAGATCGCCAGTTCATTGGGATGAAGTTGGTGAGAGAGCAGAACTTGGTCCAGAAATAGTTCAGCAGACTGCAGATGTGGTGGTTAAGATTCGTGACAGAATGAAGACCGCCCAGAGTCGTCAGAAGAGTTATGCTGATAAAAGAATGAGAGATCTTGAATTTGCTGTAGGTGATCATGTATTTGTTAAGATAGCACCTATGAAGGGTGTTATGAGATTTGGGAAGAGAGGTAAGCTGAGTACGAGATTTATTGGACCGTTCGAGATTCTTGACAGAGTTGGAACACTAGCTTATCGTGTAGCCCTACCGTCGAATTTGGCCGGAGTGCACAATGTATTTCACGTTTCGATGTTGAGGAAGTATCTAGCAAATCCTTCGCATGTTCTGAGCCATAAGCCATTGCAGTTGACTCCAGATTTGTCTTATGAGGAAAGACCGATTAAAATTTTAGACAGACAAGAGCGTAGACTTCGAAATAAGACGACTAAGTTAGTCAAAGTCCAGTGGCTGAATCAATCAATGGAGGAGGCCACTTGGGAAGCTGAAGCAGATATGATAATCCGCTACCCAGAGTTGTTCGGTAAGACTTAATTTCGAGGACGAAATTTTTATAAGGGGGGAGATATTGTAAAGCCCAAAATCAGTATACGTAAAATCCATGCATATATTTAATTTATGAAATTTATTATTTTAATTATTTATGTTTATTTAATGTACGTTAAAATGTTTTCTAGAGTTTTATGTTTCAGGCGATTATTCGAGGCGAGATCGAGGAAAGGAGATAGGGACGATTTTTTTAGTAAATTTTAATGCAGTATTTTATTTAAGATAAGGATGGAGTATTTTAAATAATTTAATTAATTTTAGTAATTTAAGAGCTTAATTATTTAAATGATTAATTGATTTTAAAATTTTAGAGTTGTAGTATTTGTGCATCTTATTTAAATTTAAAATTTATAATGGAGTTAATATGAGATTTATTTTAAATTAGTATGTTAAATGTTTTTAAATAGGTTTTTAGTATATTAAATACATATGTTACAATTGTTTATATATATGTAGGTATATATATATATATATACACATATATATATCAACACACAAGCACACACACTTTGACTCACACACACACTCACACATTTACACACACATATACACGTACACACACACAACACAAAACACAAAACAAAACATGCTATTAAACTTTTTGACTAAAGAGAAGGTTGTGTTTTTAAAACACTCCTCTCTCAATTTATTTATTTCATTTTCTTCCTTCTTTTTTTTTTCATTCAACGAGCACATCTCCTCTAAAAATTTCCAGCATATATTTAGTAAGTTTTCTTTGAAGAAATTGAGCCAAGTTCGTCTCGGATCGTCTCTCGTATCATCTCCGCTTCGGTATCGTCGTTTTGGTATTTTTAAATATCAAAAGGCACGTATATTCTTTTCTTGATGCATCGATCTTGTCATATTATGCGTTGTGTTGTTATTTATGCAAAAATTTTATGTGCGATGCGTAGAGGTTTGAGCAATCACGTCTAGATCAAGTTTGAAACAATTTTGGATCACCAAATTAACGTTTTTGTTGTTCTGTAAAAAACTGCGATTTTTCGGTACATATTTTGAGAAAACTTTTAATTACAAAAACGTATATCTTTTCGATACGTTCGATTTGATATAAAATTCGAGTTATTTGGATTAAAAACGAGTGAGTTATGGTGTTTTTAGTATGACTGCTCAAATCGTGTTTCAAGAAAGTTATGAATTTTAATATGTTCTTGAAGTTTTTATGTTGCAGGCTTTGTTGGGGATCGACGGGTGATCGTTGCTGCATATAAGAAAGTTAGTAATGATGTTTAGAGTATTTTTGAGGTTTTGATTCTTGTCGTTAAGAGCTTGAATTATTAAGATGACGTAAGAAATAAACTTTAATATAAATGACAATATTTTGGATCGTATGAATTGTAGGGTGATTATAAAAGTTTAGTTCATTGTTATGGTGTCCTAGAATGGTCTCATAGTGATGAATCTTGATGCCTTATGTGTTAATTGGGAGAATAGACATGTCGCAAAATTTTCATAAAATAATTCGTCGAACGGAGCGGACACGGACCCGGACACGGAGGTAGGCACGGTGTCCGTGCCTTCTTATTTCATCACAACAATTTTTAAGCGCACGGACACGGACCATGATACGGACCTAGGGACGGGGTCCGTGTACCTTCAGATTTTAGGTATATTATTTTATTATTTAAGGTTTGATTTGAGGTTTTATACCATGGTTTAATATGATGTTTTACAAGGTTATGTCATGGGAAATTATAGAATGTTCTAAGAATTTATTTAGCTTGGGATTAAGCATGACATTTACGTTTAAGTTGTACAAGTTAAGTTTATGTATTCATATTAGTATGTTGCAGCAACGACCCGATTGACATCCAACGAATCCCCCAATGCAAAGTAAGTATGTATGACGTGCAAAGAAAATATTTGAAGTTTTTGAGGTACGCTAAATGTCTTGTGACCAAAAGTGAATGTGTTTGGAAGTCGGTGAACGTGGCCAGGACCTCTCCACCCCGTTAAATTATGAACGGGTTTGAAGTTAGGATTGGAAAGCGTTAAATTATGAACGGGGACCAATCCGCCCGTTAAATTATGAACGGGTTAGATCGTGGTTGTGAAGCGTTAAATTATGAACGTGGATCAACTGGCCTGTTAAATTATGAACAGGGATCTCATGTATGTGGCAGTGGATACGTCCCTGTCAGCCCAGTACTGTGGTTTGTCTGATCAGATATTTATTATGTTATGGGTCACTTGCTTTGAAACATCCTCTACACAAAATGATGAAGTTAAGTATGTTGAAGTATGAAAGCATGTTAAAGAAAAGTTTATGTGATGGCACGTCATATTATGTATGCAAATATGTTCAAAGTTTATGTAAAGAGCAAGTTTATGAAAGTTTAAGTTTATTATGTAAAGTTCAAGTTTGAAGTATGTACGATCTATTTTGAAGTTGTATGCGATTATATTATGTAGTACTCGTTATTCCCAGTTTATATGTGTTGAGTTTTTAGACTCACTAGACTTGATCGATGCAGGTGAGTATGTTGATGAGGAGACAGGAGGTGGCGACCAATGGGCAGGCTTGGACTGAGCGGAAGGCTAAACCCGAGGACCACTATGTTTATGTTTTATGAAAACTTTAAAAATATTATGTTTTTATGTTGGTTGTGAGATAATTTGGAATAAGTACTTTGTTTGAAAATTTGAGTATGAGATGTTGATTTTAAATATTATTATGTTGAATGATAAGTAACGACTGTATGAATTTTATGTTTAAGAAAATTTTTAATTTTTCCGCAAATTTTGAAAAGTAGTAAAAGTACGGTTCGTTACAAGTTTGGCTACTGGTGCGAAAGTATCGTGATAATCGATACCTTCTATTTGAGTGTAGCCTTTGGCAACTAGACGGGTTTTATATCTTTCAATAGAACCATCTGATAGATATTTTATTTTGTAAACCCATTTACAACCAACAAATTATTTATTAATCTGACTGCATTATAATTAGTTTTGATAAAATTTAATTTCTTAGTAGTAATTAATTTTGAAAATATCTCATTACCTTACTATATTTTATTTATAGCACAATTAAATTCATACATTCTCGCGGGAATAATCTCTACTCACACTACTACATATTTATTTGAATTGAGTTGGGTTAATTTGGACGTGACACGACGAATCGCTACTAAGAAACGTGACATATAAAATAGGAGAAACTAGGAAACAAAAAAGACAACTCAACTAAAAAAAACAACTTGCTCTAAAATTTTCGATCATAGTCTCAATCCTAGAACATCACATTTTGGCATGTCCGCAGCTCAAATATTTTGAAAACGATACGATATATGATATACAATTAAAAACACATTTTTTTTGTTCTCGATCAGTATTTTTAGAAACAAAATATCAAATGTAGCTTGCTCAAACAGTAAACCAGTTATTATTTAAGAGATTCATGAGAGTGTGGTATATAAGTTTAAAGATTTGATTAACAATCAAACTTTTTCTTTTAAAATTACATGATTTAAAAAAAAAAAATCAAAAGGACCAAATTGAAAACTTCAAATAATTTTTAAAATATTTACTATGAGTGTTACGTAAAATATATTTTTTTTCTTAAAAAAAAATAATAATAATATGTAAACCTAGTTTTTACAACACTTTTAAACACAATTTTCCGACGGCTCCTCCACCCATTCGTCATCCTTTGCCCAGCGGTGTTCGAGTGGTGTTTTAGGGATGGATTCCCAAGACTCGGTATCTGCCTCAGAACGAGTTTCAGAGAAGCTCAATCTACCGAACCTGCAAAGCAAAATGAAATATGACCCAGAAGGTTACGAGTCAGAGCTAAACCTAATCTACGATCAATTTAAGTCATTGCTTGAGCTCTTTGAGAGGCAAGCCTCGTTGAATTTCACCTCGTTGAGTGGAATCGCCAATGACCCGACGGTGGCTCGGGATTTAGGTGATCGTTCCATGTTTTTGGCCCATGTCACTAAATTTTACCCGAAACAGTTGTTCGGTTATCCAAACGAGTTGGCCCTGTTTTTAAATTCATCTGCACGATGCCTGCCGTCCGGACTCAGGGTGAATGTGACTCGAGCTCTGGTTCTGTTGGTTAATCGCAAGGTACAGTTTTTTTTTTTTTTTTTTGTATTGCAAAATTTCATTTTTCTGTTTTATTTTATGGGAAATTTAAGCATCTAAGGTTTTGGATAAATCTTGATTACGTGTTACTCAGCTTTTTAGTGTGGATTATATTGTTAATTGGTTGAATGGCCTTGGAAAGCATTCGATTTAGACACGGTAAGTTTATTGTGGAACGGAGGAAACTAGATTTTTCTGTGCCTGCAGTGTTAGGGTTAATTATTCGACTTAATTTATGTCAACTACATCTTGTATTGGCACTATGTCAGAGTTTGTGTACCTTTAAATGAAGGTTGAAACTGATTTCTCTTGTATCAGATGATTGATATCCCTGAGACCCTTGTGTTGTTCGTGGAGCTACAGACTTTGGGAGATCGGGCATTAAAAAAACTGGCATTCTCTCATGTTATTCAGAGTATTTGGGGTATGAACCGGAAGCATAAGAATGATCCAAAGAATCGGGCACTTCAGAATGTTTTATATAGGATGCTGCAGGTATTTTATCTACTAGATAATCTGTGGTTCTCGTATCGGTTGATTTTCTCTCAGTTCATGCTGTCGTTTCTCATTGCACAGCAGCAAGAGGAAGAAGCGAAAGCAAAAGTGGCACTAGTTACCCTGTGCGATCTCCATCGAAGGAAAGTTTGGTTTGATGAGAGGACATCAAATGCAATATGTATGGCATGTTTTCATTCATCATCAAGGTTTGAATTGACATGCGATGTAGTCTAATTCTTCTGTGTTTCAAAACTCCTATGGAGTCCTGAAAGCTGTGAGCATGTTTGGCTTTCTCAGGATCATGACAGCTGCTTTGTCATTTCTTCTTGATTTTGAGAAGATTTTAGATGGTGATGATAGTAATGATTCTGGCGGCGAAGATGACGCAACAGCTCAACTGCCTCAAATAGCACTGACTAAAGAGGCTTTCTACAAGGTTGGTTGCTCATTATATTTACTTTTAATACGATTTATGTACATGCCTTAGAGACTACCCTTGTGCATTAGTGCGATACTACCAGCTGGAAAAAGTGTAAGGTCCCTAAGCACATCCTCCAGCATTGTTAACGTCTGCATTCTCCCCTTATCTCACTCTTTTTTTAAGATACTAAATAAGATTGTTTGAAATATATGTGGCATTTCTTCTTGGTTTAGACAAATCTTAACACAGAATAGAAAAGTGCCTCATGTTGTTTGCAGATGCATTATTTCGCTGCCAGTTTTCTGATCCTTGAATTTGTAGGCAAGCCATAAAGGCACCACATCTAGCAAAAAGAAAAAGAAAGCAAAACTGCTGCGAGTCGCCCGTAGCATGAAGAAGAAACAGAGGCTGTCTTTCGACAGTAGTATCACAAACAACTGTTCCCCACTGAATCATTTGAAAGATGCGCAGGTCTGTTCAATATTTTATCCTATCATTTTCTTTAATATGCTCTGGCATAAAGAGTAAAATAAAAGTCTGTACAACATTCTGCATAAAGGGCTTTGTGGAAAAACTGTTGTCACGCCTGCAAAATTGCAACGAGAGGTTTGAGGTAATTGATGTTCAGTGCTTGATTAAGATATAATTCTTTTGATTTGTTTAATTGGATAAACTTATGCTGTTCAATTATATTTGAGATTTTCCATATCATCTTAGGTTAAGATGATGTTGCTCGAAGTAATTGCCCGAACTGTTGGCCTTCACCGTTTGATTTTATTAAACTTCTATCCATACCTTCAGAAATATGTCCAGGTGTGTTGATGTACCACTCTCAGGTGGTAACTTACTATGATTTTCTCACCTAAGTCTGCTTATAGTGCATTTAAATTTGGTTTTTAGTCAAAGTATTGTTATTAATGCATTTGCAGCCTTATCAACGCCATATCGCAAGATTACTTCGTGCTGCTATTCAGGCATGTCATGACATGGTATACTTCGTTTTAGCTTAGCTATTATTCACCCAAGTTCTATCTCCTTGTACTTTCTTTACTCTTATCTCTTTATTTACCCCGAAGATTCATGTTTGATGCGAAATCGTCTTGCTTTACTAGGTCCCGCCAGATGCAGTTGAACCATTATTTAAGCAAATAGTCAACCAATTTGTGCACGATAGATCGCGTCCGGAGGTGCCAATTTGTTTTTCTTGATATATTTCTTCCATTTGATGATCCTTACTTGGTATCATTGTGTCTTGGCAGGCCATCGCTGTTGGGCTGCACACAGTGCATGAGATATGTTTACGAATGCCCTTGGTATACTCCTTGACAGCCTTGAAGTGTGGTTTATCCCTTTTCCTTCCTGCACTTCAACCGAGATTCATGTCCTGTACTTTTTCCCTCTCTCTTATCTTCAGCTGATGACCGAAGATTTGCTGCAAGACCTTGTTCTGTATGACAAGTCGAAGGAGCAAGGAGTTCGTTCAGCTGTTCGTGCCCTTCTCCATTTGTTTCGAGTGGTGTGTTGCACTATCCCTTGGACACACACATGCGTACTATCTCTCACACTGACTTTTAGGAAATCTGACATTTTGTTTGCAGGTTTTCCCCTCACTGTTGAGCAAGAAGGATAGAGGGAGGCCCATTAACCCAGAGGCCAGACCTAAGGCGTATGGTGAAGTGAATGTCGCTAGCGATATCCCCGACATTGAGTTGTTGGAGCAAGGGGTTGATAGTGATGAGGATGTAGATGAGGAGAGCGGTGCTAGCATGCTCGGTGAGGATTGTGAGAGCCATGGTGGTGTTGGTCTTATCGAGAAGGATGGTGGTGGTGAAAATGAGGGAGATCTTGAAAACAAATGTGATTGTTCCAGTGATAATGGTTTTGAGATGGATGATAATAGCACTGGTGACGAACCACTCAATAATGAAGTGTCCGATGAAGATGACTGTGACGCTGCCGAGGATGAAAACGATGATGCTGAAAACAGTGGATTACTTGAAATGGATACAAGTAGGAGGGATGATGGTGTTTATGACGGTGGATCGAAAGCACAAAAAAGGAAGGCCTTTGATTTTGAAGAACAACTAAATGCTGCCGATAAAAGTTTACAAGCTTTGAAGAAATTAGCTAGGGTGAAATATGGAAATGCCTCCTCAGATGCAAAAGATGGCATTCTATCCAATGAGGTCTTCGAAAGGATAAAAGAGCTGAAGGTTTGGATCTTAATGCTGATCGAAGAATGTATTAAAAATTAAGAGATACTATTTGTGCTTTAGTGTTACTTTATGAAGTCCTGAATATCCATCAACTCGTTTTCTTCTTTTCCATTTATCGTCAGGCTAAGGAGGAGGCAAGGATTGCCTTGACCCATAATGGGTTTAAGCTTCCAAGCTCCGAGCAACTTAGGGTCAAAAGAGTTCATACTGCCAAACTTGACGTGAGTAATTCTTTTTCAATGTTCTTATATCGTAAGTTCTATTTGTCAAATTTCATTATCCTTTGTTCACATTGATTATATTCTTGGTGCTAACTGTTGTTGTCTCGTATCAGGCTAAAATAAAGCAGAAACTAACCAAGGAACAAAAACTGGCGTTAATAAGAGCAGGGAGGGAGGAAAGAGGGGAATACCAGGCTCGGACTGCTATAAAACGGAGAAAGGTGCGTGTGTCGTATATGTTCTTTGGACTCAAGAGTCTGCCTTTTGAGAGTTGGGTTGCTATTTTGACGAGAAAAACGCGTTCAACTCTGGTTATTTTCTTCTTGGGTTTATTTTTCGAATATGTTTGTATGTTGCACAGACGGGTGGTCTGAGCAATGAGCAGAGGGTACACAATAAAGCCATGCCCCTTGCAGCAAAGAGAGCTAAGGTGGCCAAGTCTATTCAAGAGAAGAAGAAACGAGCAGCGCGGCCGGGCAAACAATTCCGTGGGAGGAAAGCATGGAAATGAACTGCATTTTTCATTTTGTTATTTATTCAATTACCATCTATCAATCTTTTTTCATTTCCTAGTACGTATTTTTATATATAATTTTCAAGTTGTGGTTTCTTTGTGAAGCTTTGATGCGCAATGAATATTCTTTTGTGGGGGACTTTTGGTATTGCATCGCGTAAACAAATATTGCTTCGAACAATGAAGTCTTGATCTTTTAGGAAATCAGTGGTCAACAATCCAAACATGACCTGGCTCACCACTCTTTAAGTCTGGCCAATATATCGATCAGAAAATTTTAAAAAAAAAAAGACTCGAATGGACTTGTGTCAAATTCAACATTGATCTTTGTTTGTATTTTTTTTTAACCATGATTCTGCATTTGACTCTCTTTAGTTATGAAATAAAATTACATTGTTAATTTGTCGACAATCTACTCACGTTTTTTAAATTCTTTAATTAATTGATTAGGTTGAACTAAAAGATGGACTTATTCCATGCTTATTGTCTTTCCTTTTGATTGATAATTATTCTTCAACTTATATATGCTTAGAATTGTAATTATATTTTTTTAACTGTTTAATAATGAATAAGATAACTGTTTTCATTAAAATACATCAATCAAAATGTATATTTGTTTATTCATTAAAATACGTACTAATCTTCTGGTCATCAAAGTTTCTTTAGAGAATTTTGGGATCCTGTTGAATGATGTCATTCAAAAAATTTTGTTCAGAGACAAGAATAAACCACTCGGATATCACTTATTAGGATCGGAAGTAAATTCAGAGCTACAAAATATTTTGGTTGGTTTAGCAATACTGAAATTTGATTATTGTCAGTTGGGTTATCAGTAAGTCAATCAGTATGAACTATGCAGAAGTAGACTGACTGAGATTTTTTGAACAAACGGCTTGTAAAGAAAAGCAGTTGGAGATTACTAAATAATACTTAAGGTAGATAAACTGAAAGATAAATATGCACAAATTTATTTCTGGATGTTCGGAGACTTCAATACTCCTACATCACCCCTTCTTTCTCACAGAAGAATTGTACTAAAAGACTTTGGTAATTACAAACTATTTGAAATCACCCACTTCAGTAGGACTATACACTGCCTAACTGAAACACTTAGTAAATTTCAATCTAGAACGATTTGAGCAGCAAGACTTATTACTCTCAATTACATAGATTTCAAAAGGAAATTTAAGCACAAATTTGATCCTCAAAATGATCAGATAATAGACTTATCAACGTGTGCTAACTTTCCGATTTGGCTCGCAGAGAGCTTTTTCAGAGAAGATCGGTTGGTTTCTTAGAAGTTCAAAGATAGATTGTGTGTCTGTTACCTTTATGCTTTGTTCAACTTATCTATATATAGAGTACTCTGCAATGGTAAACTTTTCAAAATAACATATTCGTTTTCAAATACAGATGTCGTTGTTGTCGTGTCATCGTATTGTCTGACATGTTCTGGTAGCTGAAACCCGAAATTCTGTTAAGATTCAGTGATTGTTGACACGAAAAACTTTATCCGTTATTTCAACTAGGCTCTAATACTTAATCATTGATTATACTGATTTTTTAGGGAATGTATGGATTTGGATTGACTGATATTTGTCAATTGAGCTTCATTAGTTATCCTTGAATCGATTTAGTTATCAGTATCCTTCTTATGCTTTATCAGTCTTACTTTGTAATCAGTTAGGCTTCTTAGAAAACTTCTTCTTATGAATATTCAATTTTCTTTCTAGAATTCGGTTCGATTAGGCTCTGTAATTAGCCGTTGGATCAGCAGCATTGTTAAATCACCAGAACTTGTAATGTTTCAACAAAAAAATTATAGTTAAACTAAAAATAAGAGTAGTCACAAAATATTAGCAAAAAAAAAAAAAATTAAAAGTGGATCATGAAAGTAGAGATAAGGGACACATTCATGGTAAATGATATGAAGGGGGAAAAATTGCAATGACATTGTTAATGGAGTCGACTAACGATTCTCAATTTTTTCATTGAAAATGAATCTCAAATTTTTTAATGAGTTTAAAATTTTAAAAGCCCATTATTATTATTATTATTATTATTATTATTATTATTATTATTATTATTATTATTATTATTAATGTTCTCCCATTTTGGTATTTTGTTCGAAAAATGTGAGAATCCATATTTGATTATCGTGTAACATTAGATTATTATTTTAATTACTAAATTTTGTTTTGGGAAAAAAATTGAGTAAATTTATTATTCAACCCTATTCATAATGACGACTCAACTTTCATATATTAATGGAGGTTCAACCTTGATTTAAGAAGAAACTTGTGAAGATTAATGTGTTTCTTATGTACTAGTTTGAGACACTGTATATATTTCGATTGAAGGAGAAAACTATCAAAATATACTAGTAAACGAGATGTGTTACTGACTGTCGATAAAATATAATTTCAATGTGTAATTTTTGTGTGAAATGGTTATAGATTAAATTGTAAATTATTTAAATGTGTTGCTTTATGAATCATGGGCTTTGGCAATTTCGGTCCCACTATTTTGACATTTATTTGAGCTAATTTATCGGTAAAACACTACTAAAAAGTAAAACGCGACAAAAGAAAACCCCTTCCCTCCCCAAAACTCACCGGCCGGGGAGAAAACTCCAACAAAACCCTACCCTCTCCGAGAAGAACCACGAGGTAATGCAATCTTGTTTTCTTTCAATTATTTTCTTGTTATTTTTGCTCAGCTAGTGTGCCTTGTGGAGGTGAACGTTCCCAAATGATTGATTGATTGATTTTTATGATTTTTATTTCTGGCTGTGGAGGTGATCCCAAATGATTTATTGATTTTTATTTCTAGCTGCATTGGTTTGTAATTTATTTCTGCCGCCAATTTTGTTTTTTACTAGCTCTAGAGGTTGGTTGGTTGCATGCATGGTATGCATTTATACCATTTTTTTATTCTTGATTTTCAGAATCTAGCTTAGTGGTGGGTCCGGTCAACCTTTCCCCTGGATTTTTTCGTATTTAATTTTTTTTTCAGGTTTACCATTCACAAATGGATCATCACAACAGTGAAGATTATCTCACAAATCTGTCGGAGGACATTATTACTCGTGTCTTGTCCCTTCTGCCAGCCAAAGATGCATTCCGCACCTGTCTGCTTTCCAAAGCCTGGGAATACAGGTGGACTATGATCCATAAGATAGACATCCGGGACGGTGAGCTATTAGCCAAGAAATCTCCCAGGAAGGATGAAGTGATCCAGTTCGTCGACAAAGTTATCTTTTTCTCCAGGACTCCCGTCATAACCAAGTTCCGGCTTTCCCTTTTCCATAACTCTTATAATCCAGTTAGGGTAGCAACTTGGATAACCGCGGTTCTGTTGAAAAAAAGTGGAAAACCTGCACATAGATTTTAACCATGAGGGCGTGGTTTTACCTCGAATTCTTTTTCAATGCACGTCGGTCACAAAACTGGAGCTGACATTGCCTTGCATTTTTAGAGTCCCAGTTAGTAATTCTTTCCCTAGCCTCAAGGTTTTTCATCTTTCCTTCGCTCAGATTCTGAGTGAGGATTGTTCCAAGCCTTTTGTTCTTAATTTTCCAGTCTTAGAAACACTAATTCTTGGCAACTGCCAATGGTCAAATCTTGAGTCCATTGAAATCAAGTCCCCGTGTTTGACAAACCTATCCGTAGATGAAAATGAAATGATCTCCGGAGGTCGTCCTACGACACAAAGATGCCTCGTCAAAGTTTCGGAATCCAAGTGTCTCTCATTCGACTACTTTGGCAGCTGTCTCGGAAGATTTGACATGACGGATTCTTCTGTCCATTCAATAACTCTTAGGCATGACGGCGCTTTTGGGCGGCCTAATCAAGCGTTCGGGAAGAACGGCCTGAACGCCAAGATCTTACTGGCTGGGTGCTCCAGATTGTATCATTTGGAGCTAACTGGTTTTTTCGCTGATGTGAGTTTCCCTGACCAAGAGAATACATGACAGTTATGATTTTCATTTACCGTTAACATTTATTGTTCATTTACCGTTAACATTTATTGTTCCGTGATAGGCAATCTTCCGATCAAGTCGAGGACCTCAAATTCCTCAACTCATCTTGCTGAAACGACTGGATCTGTGTTGGAGTTACCACGGTTGCAACGGTGGAGCTATTCTAAAGTTGCTCCATGTGATGCCGTCGCTCGAATCGATCAAGATAGACGTGGTAAGCTTGTCACTACCCACCCTGCTTTTCATTTTGATAATCAATGCATGCGCTATTTCCTGAAAGATGATTCCAGTAGGCTTGGAGCTACTTTTGGGTTGTGAATCTCTTTTTAACAACAGGCTTGGATCCTATTATATGTCCACTTTTAAGTTTAAAATCTAATATCATTCCTGTATATATCAATTTATACATGTATGTTTTAAGTTTGTTTTGCAACATACTTGATCCATGTCTAAAACACACAGATTTTTAGTGTCAGGTTTGAATATAACCCTCCACCCTTGACTTTAATTTTTTTGTATGTTTATTGATGAGAGTTTGGTCAAATTTTGCTTCTAGCAGCAGGGTGGCCGGGATGATTATGATTTTGATTCGGTGGAATCGGTGCCGCCGTGTATCGCTTGTCATCTTAATGAAGTAGTTTTTGTTGGTTTCGAGGGGAGGCGACAAGAAGTTAAGCTAGCGGATTTTTTACTGAAAAATGGGGTGGGCCTGAAAAAGATGTTGGGGCTGTCGAGAGATAAATCCTCTGAGAGACGAGCTCAAAGGGAGTTTTGGGATCGTTTGAGAGGAGCATATCAGATGGGTGATTTGGAGTTGGGACCTTCGGTGCTGACTATGGCCGATTTTCAAATTGTTTTTGGATGAGTATAATTTGAGCTTGTTATTTGAATGTTGACATTGCTATATTTCTAGGATGCGGATGAATTTGGTGGCCTGGGCGTTAGTAGTTTTACATATTGCATGCAGATTGTTGTAGTTGTTATGTACGCTTTTGCGTTGCACTGTTGAAATTTTCTCATGACTCGTTTCCACTTTTATATTATTTCCATTCCACTTTTATTTGTACTATTTTATGTAAATGTAAATCTTTTTACAAAATTCACGATTTGCAGAATCCCAATCAATAGAGAAATCTTGATATATCTTTGATTAAATAAAAAAATTATTGGGATTTTTTTACCACATTATATTTATAAAACCAAAATATATGATAGATATGGCTTTTTCCGACCACGAAAGCTCGATTTCTTTGGGCGTATCAACATTGCGAGGCAAGTAGATAATTATGATGTTAAGCGTTTAAGAGCATGAAATTTTCAACTATATCAACATTGCGAGGCAAGTAGATAATTCTGATCCGGTTTTAATTTGTTTCCTATTCAAATTCCAAATTATTTAGGCTCCGTTTGGTACGTGTGATAGGATAAGTAAATGATTAATGATTAGTGTGATTAAAAAATGAGATATATGGATTAATAGTATGGTGGAATAAATAACATGGTGTTTGGTATGATTTTAAAATGATGGATTAATTTTGTAAATTTTATTGTAATGACCAAAATGCCCCGAATACTAATTAAATATATATTCTTAAAATAATTGGATAGATAATTAAATATTTATAATTATAATTTACATTTATTAAAATTAATTTAAATATATTTATTAGAAGACATGACAGATGCGACCACGATTCATCGACATATACCTGAAATCAAATGCACGTTAGTGAATGTACCTCGACGTCCAAGGGAGGAGAAAACATCCACGAAAGCTCAATTGCTTGGGGCACATCAACATTGCGAGGCAAGTACATTATGATGTTAGGCGTAATCGCCTGAGCAACTTGAAACAAGGAATGCCTGCAAATAAATGCAAGATACCCCGTAACTTAAAATCACCATCTATCTTTTCCATTTAACCAACAAGAATATGAACAGAGAAGAAAGGATCAGATTTTCACAAGGAGAAAGCATAAACTCCACAAAATAACAGTAGAATGAGTGACGGGAACTTAAATCTGTAAATAGATGGCATCTTCATTCAATCAGCGCAACATAGATATTTGAGTTAATATTGACTTCTTTGTTCTAGTCTCTTCAAATAATCCTTTAGACATTTAGTTAATATTGAAACGTCTGCTATTCGTTTTCTTAAAATGTTCTAGAATAATTTTTTTTCAAACCTCACATAGCATTCGGCCGAACCATAAAATATTTTTGACGTCATTTTAAAATAAATCAACCAACTAACATTTGAAAAGTATAGCCCATACTATAACCTCTCAAAAACCACTCATAAATAAATCGTCGTAAAAATATCTTTAACATAACTTAAAATCATGAATCGTAAACTAGTGCGGAAAACTAGCGTAGGTCCTCGGGTTATGTGCATATTCAGTCCATTAAGATCAACCATCAAGACCTCCATAAACATTATTATCATAATCATCTGCATCAATCACACCTAGTGAGTCTGAAGACTCAACACACCATAATCTTGATAACAAGTAATACATATACAGATCACATATAACAGTGAAAAATACTTGTACTTAAAATATCGTTTTCATGAAGATGCATAAATTTAAAACAAAACATTTTCATATAAACATATCCATATTCATATCAACATATTCATATCAACATATTCATGTCATCATATTCATATTCGTATTTATGTTCATGTTTGTTGAATTCAGATCGTGATTGTGACTCGTATTCTTAATCGTATTGGGCGATGGATCCATCTAGAGAAAACCACAGTACTGGGCGGCGAGGACACCAACGACACTCTCACCCGTCAACTGGGCCTTGGCCAACGTATTAACATATTCGTATTCGTATCCGTATCCAAGGAAAAAAGATCGTCGGGCTCCCACTGGGACCATAACCCTCACGATATCTCCAACATGTAGTAGTCACAATCCCTTCACATCCTTCAACATGTCGTATTTTCATCACTTAATAAAAACATGCATATAATACCATTTTATTTTGAAACCAAGCATGCAACATATCTGAAAGTTCCGTCTCCACAGTGTATGTGTGTGATGAGGGTGAATGTTGTGTGTTTCAGAATGTAGGTGTTGTGCGTAGATGTTGTAACACCCACGACAACATGCAGCGGAAATTATGGTTTAGCACTTTAACACGCAACTGAAATGATAACAATACGAGAGACGAGATATAAATTATGCACAAGTATAAAATACTTGTGCGGAACCTCACGGAAAAATAATTCACTTGAAAAATTCGTAAGTTTACAAAAACCAATACTAGTGAAAAAATAAAACAACTCCCTTATTAAGAATAGTAACAAATTGCATCCTAAGCCTCTAACAAACCGTATAACCAAAATACAGATGATGCATTAACCGAGAAGTGAAAAGTATTCAAGAATCAACACACTAATCAATACAGTGATTAGGTGTTGTCTTCAGATGGTGTCAACACTTCCTAGCAACACCTTTTCAATGGCTCGAGATAGCTTCGTTCTTCAAAACTCTTCGAACACCTTCGTCTCTCTCTCAATCTTCTAACTCCTCACTCTTTTTATTAAAACACGGAAGCTGCTGTTATTAGAGAAAAAAACTCTATTAAAATAAGTATCTCATATCTTAAAGATATTATGATATCATATCTTAAAGATTACATAAACATTTTAAATAAACATTTCAACATCATAAACATAACATTTTAGCATTTTAAATCATAAACATTTAAAATAAATCTTTCGTCACAAAAATCCCTAAACATATAAAATTCCATCAACATTTAAAATATTCATTTTTACATATAAAATCCCATAAACATCCATAACCATTGAAAATAATAATATTAGCACATAAAACAGCATTCAGGGCACTGCCATGACGTTTACTAATCTCTAGGTGTAAAATGACCGTTTTACCCCTAGACGTAAAATTTCTCGTTTTTGACTTTTTCTTAATTCTATTGACTCTAACATGTCCCAAATAATTATTTAAGCTTACATGAATTTTCTCATATTTTTATTTAGCTTAAATCGAGGACTTTTAATTTAATCTTTAGATAAGACGTATTATTGCGTTTTAATCTCGAATTAAACCAAAACTTAATATAAAATTCTCAAATTAAAAACTTAACTTTTAATAATTATTTTAGCTTAATATAATTTTTCATAATTTTATTAAGCTTAAATCTAGGCGTTTCCCGATTCGTTTTTTAAACTTAGACGTACTTCCCGGTTTTGATTCGTATGGACTCGAAACTTAACCAAAACTCACCAAACTTGGACCAAAACTTAATAACACCTAACTAACCCATATACAACCAAATTCCAGCCCATTAAGTCCCTTGAACATGCCTAGGAAGCTACTGAGTTTTTCTGCACAAGAGTCCTAGTCCTAATATGATTCGAACCTAGGCTAGCTTCGCCTCCAACCCTTAACCACCATGTCCAGCCTCTACCCATCCCTCATATGCAGCCCACTTAAGTCTAGTGGACCTTCCCTAACCGCAGCTAGCATCCGTGACCCTCAAAGACTCCTAGTCGAAGAGTCCTTTCCCTTAAGGAGTCTATTTTCGTTTTTATTCCTTCCCTATTTTTTTCAGCCCTTAAACCTACACCTAGGGACCCTTAAACATGTGGAAAAACATCCCTTCAAGTATCCCTACCATGGCAGCCCCTTTATGCATCATTATGAGGAGTTTTAAAAGATGAAAACACTAGTTTTGTGCATGTATAGCCATAAAAACGAAAATATAAAAGTTGCATCATGTATTTCATGCAATCATGTATCAAACACATAATATGGTGTGAAAGATGAGAAAAAGGAGATTAAGGCGTGCATTTGCGTTTTAAACGCACGATTTTTCGTTGACGATGAAGAACGACGACGAGGAGGGCCTAGGCTTGAAATTCCTTGAAGCTTTCCAAATTTTTTCTTCAAATTAATGTGTGAGTGTGTCGTGTACTTTGATGGGAAGTGTTTGTGTTGCACAAGGAAAAGTGGCGTGAGTTTTCATACAATTGTGGGGTGAATTATGGGGTAGATTAGTATATTATATAGTTAATTATTTCCTTAATTAAGCTTAGGCCCATTAAGCACACAAAGTAGGTCCATTAGTCTTAATTAGAATTTAATTAAAATTTTAAAATAGTTTTGTTAAAATAAGTTTGTGAATTTAATAGCCGGGTTGCAAAAAAGTTCGTATTTTTATTAAAAATCCAACACCGATAAAATTTACGTCCCGACGTATAAAATCACTTCAAAACCTCTTATTTTCAAAAATAATAAAAAAGCATCATCCATATTTTAAATAATTAAAAACAAAATCATTTTCTATTTTTCAGCCCTCGGTCTCCGTTCATCGATCGCAACTCGAATAACCTTTTTAAAAATTCATTTTAATGCAACCATGTAGAAAAGTATATTTTAAACATGTAAATATGCACAACATAATTAATTTATGCAATTAAAACATTTAATTAAAATACACAAAGAATTTAATAACTTGCGCATGTGGTTTATGTGGAAATTAAAATTTTCGGGGTGTTACAAATATATTCAAAACAAGGGGAAGAAATAGGAATTGCAAGGTGATTCGAAAAAATTGTGCATATCCCAATTCCAATAAATTTCTTCCAATTCGAGAGCATTGAATGTCTGAATATTACTCACGTATTTGGAACAAATTAATGAAGCAGAAGCATTGTAAATTGGTGGACATTCATATTTCAGTTTTTTTAAAAAAAAGGAATGGCCTAAAAGGGAATCTATACCTTCGAGAAAGGAGCAAGTTGGGAAAAGTCTGCTACAATGAAATCAATACGATCTTCTACACCATAGATCTTAGCATTATGATTTGCCAACGCCACCTTGTTTGGAACAATTCCGATGGTAAAACAACATGATGGCACCTAACAGAATGAACATGTGGATTGATCAAAGCCTTCCAAGTCAGAAGCTACTCTTCTTGTTAATATAGTGTCAAAAATTAATGGGAGAATAATATAAAATCAACACATGAAGGACTCAAGAATGGACAGTTGGTTATTGACAGTTGCTCACAAACTGATTGAATCAAATCAATGGCCTGAAACCTCTGAAGTTGGATTCAAATAAACCAGCAGAATGATCGGATCAAGACACATATATATATATATCCGAATACTATCTGAAGAAAAGAGAGATGAGATAAAGGGAAGAGAATCAGAAGTTTCAAAAGCACAAAAGAATCAAAACAAGTGTGTTCTTCTGAAATGCATAGGAGAAGAACAAGAGTGTTATTGTATTGAGTGCTGCATATTCTGATTTTCTTTGTTTAATGTGTATACTGGATTGTCTTCCTAATGAGATTCTCCCTTGGACGTAGATCATTCTTGATCGAACCACGTAAATCGCGTGTCTTCTTTTAGCTTGTTAATAGTTGTGTTCTTGGAATTGAAAGTACGTGTATATCATATACGCGAAGTCATATTTTGATCCATTGAATTATCGATTGTTCAATTGTAAAGAAATACAAAGAGGGATCGAGAACATCACTTCTCATGATCCAACAAATTTGTAACGCCTGATCTCTAAAACATTATTGTGAACTCTATAATATGTGAAACTCACTCACCCAACTCAAACTGCATTACAAACAATTAAGGCCATGGCTTGATGGAACACTCATGGAACTGTCCAGAAGACCATTATGGGTTAGGAATAACTGCTTTCGTTATAATATTTTAGTCGATTAACCCATTAGATACAGTTTGGTACATAGGATAGGATAAGTAAAGGATATATAGTATAAGGATAAATCAAGGATAAATATAATGATAAGATAATATGTTGAATGTTTGGTATGATTTTAAGATGAGTGATTAAATTTATATATTGAATTGTAATGACAAAATTAACCCTACTATAAAAACTTATATTTTGTTATCAAGATCTTGTAATTGCATGTCTCAATTCTTATTTTTATTTTTTTAAAATCCCGATTAAATTAAAAAAATTATTAAAAAATATATATTAGAAATAAATAAAATAAAATCATAAATGATGAATAATTTTAAACAATTTTAAAAATAATTATTCATCTTTATTTCCTTTAAAAAAATGAGAGAATTTAGAAAACAATAAAAAAATTCATCGGCCACACCAAATTATGCTATAATATATATATATATATATATATATATATATATATATATATATATATATATATATATATATATATTATATATATATATATATATTTGTATATATGTATGTATTTAATAAACATTAACTTAAATGCATTTAAAATATTTAAACAAAGAGATACCAAACAACAAAGGCAAATTAAAACCATCGCATATTAAAAAAAATAAAACCAAAGTACGGAATATAGTATGACAAATCTATGAAAAAGCATCAAACTTTGGGGGTTAATAATGTCTTTTCATATTATTTATTATTTTATCATGCAGATATCACTAACATTTGGTGGGATGTCTTCTCCATGCTAGACCAACATCATCACGGGCCCATCTAGTTTTTGTGGACTTTTAAAAAATGAACCAAATATAGGTTGAAGAGGGATAAATTATTAATCACTTAGTTATCAAGGACACCAAACTATCCCTTAATATATAGAATAGCCATGACCATTCCGTGATATTGTTTTTATAAGCAATGTTTCGGAAGATTATGGACTTCTTTTTAGCAATGTTTCGGAAGATTATGTAGACCTGAAATTTTCGGGGTGTTACAAATATATTCAAAACAAGGGGAAGAAATAGGAATTGCAAGGTGATTCGAAAAAATTGTGCATATCCCAATTCCAACAAATTTCTTCCAATTCGAGAGCATTGAATGTCTGAATATTACTCACAAATTGTGGGCAAAACAAAACAAAACAAAACAAAACAAAACAAATTTCTTTCGGACTTCTTTTTAGCAATGTTTCGGAAGATTATGGACTTGAAAAGGATTGAACCCTTTCGTTGGAAATGCTACCTTTTTCCTCCGGTTTGTCGGAAAATTCTCGAAAAATCTTTGGGCGGAAGCATTTCTCTTCCATTTAGAATATTTATTTATTTACTACATGTTTGTTTTTTGCGAGAAGAAAATCAGGGAACACAGCGGCACACTCCGAGTTTTTTATGTCCATAAATTTCCGAAAATATATTTTCTGTATTTTAAGTTTTAGTACACTAATTTTTCAAAGTTTAGATTTGATATATTGATTTTTAGTTTTCAACTACTTTTGTATTTGACATCGAAAAACGATGATAAGACATTAAAAATGTTGTCGTGACATCGAAATTATTGACTTCTCAGATATCACATTAACAATTGAAAGAAAATAACCAAAAATTTAAAATTAATGTATCAAAACCAAACTTTGAAGTCTTAATAAATTAAAATAAGTCAGCGAACCAAAAAAAAAATCGATTTCCCATAAATTTCGAATAACTATATTTTAAATTCTTTTTATTTGGACGAAGAACAATTTTGATCTCAATGAAACTTGAGTTAATTTCGATGGCTCCAAAGATCAAATTGAAATTATCCCGCAATAAATCTTGAGCTAATATGTCGACCCATAAAATTGGTTAAATCTCTATTTTCTCCCACCAAAATTTTGACGAGTTTCATCCATTGAATAATTTTACCTAAAATTATTAGGATTGAAAACATAAAATTGTATGTTTTTTAAAAAAATTTATCTTAACAAATAGTGATGAGAAAACTACGAAATCATAACATGGTAATAAATTGAGTCAAAATATTTCTCGTGACATCGTAGAATCGTAGCATGTCCCCTTACTTCCCATTGCTCAAGGCTCCAATTGAATTATTTTCTTGATAAACAGAAGTCATAGAATATATAATATATATATATATATATATATATATATATATATATATATATATATATATATATATATATAGGGACGGATCCAGGAATAAAAGTTGGGGGGAGGGGGGGGGTTTGAACTCAATATGATAAGTTATATATTATTAAAAAAAATTTACATTATATCGTTCAACGAAGTTGTGTCCTACGAGATTTTAAAACATAAAATTCATCAATAATAGAATTTACATCAATATGTTTAGCTAAATCTCGTTCAATATAGAGTGTCAAACAATCGGCAAGAAAGTCATCCTCCATTTTATTGCGAGGTGCCGTCTTCACATGCTTCATTGCTGAAAAAACCCGCTCAGTAGTGGCAGTAGACACAGGTAATGTCAAAACAAGATGAATCAATCTAGTCAACATAACATAAACACTTGATCGTCCACATAACATAAACACATGCTTCACTAGCTTGACGATCTCTCTTCTTAAAGAAAGAGGATATCAATGTTTTTCCTTTCTTTGCAGCAGATTGATGTTCCATTTTGAAATAGTTCAAGTTATAATCCTAAACAAGAATAAAATAATTATTAAACAAATAAACAAGTAATAGTCAATCAACAACTCAACAACAAACAATCAAAAAACCATAAATCACGCACAGAGAAGCTATAAAAAACAAAATAAAAAATGTATAGCCGATTGCCCGATTCTTACCTGGATTGTTGGCAGGTTGTTGCCTTGCCGATGAGCAATTCGATTTCTTCGGGAGTCCGCAATTCTATTCTGTCGCTAAAGAGCTTGGGACTTGGGAGAGAAATTTTGTAGAATTTAGGTGGGGCGGATCAGAGGATATGGGATGAATTTGGTCTCAGCCTTGTAAATGGACGGGACGTGATTGGATTAAGACATTGATGTACGACGGTTTTCGAAACAACCGTCGCTATTAGCAACGGTTTTCCAAAAAACAATCGCTAATAGCGACTGTTTGTAAAACCGTCGCCGATTTAAATCGGCGACGGTTTTACTAACCGTCGCAAATATTCGCGACGGTTTTTAAGGGCTGGGCTACAGCCCAGTACAGCCCTTGAATAAATCCGTCCCTGTATATATATATATATATATATATATTGCATCCTACAATCAATGACTCTCTTTCTCTAGCTGAATTAGTTGAGTCGGTATTTCCTATCTTCGCTACGTGTTAGTTCCGAGACTTCGCTAAAGAGGACGTGATAGTCAATTTCTGGAAGAACATGATGATAAGGATTCCCTAATCTGCTTCCTTGGCGAACATGTTCGGGTTCGATATTTTTGGACAAATTAAGCATTTAATTTATTCATCTGGTAGTGAAACTTTCAAGTTTTTTCCGAAATTCAAATGTGATTGATATTGGCTCCTTGGTTGATAAGATTTATAAATTGAGCATCAATATTTTAAATGACATCAAAAATATGCATGCATGTAATTATGAAATTAAATGCAAATTAATTTAGTATGTTCACTCAGAAAATGAAAGTCGACTTTGAAGAAAAATATATTGATGCTTATATTTTCGTACATGTCAATATAAATTTGATCAGGTGGTAATGTCATTCGGATTTAGAGATAACACCAGTTCGTCAATCTGGTGGATCCTTTATGAACTTCTGGATGTTCATATCTAGTCTCATAAGCTTGATTAAATGAAATGCTTCGTGTAAACCTTTCTCTGTAGGTTCTGGTGTTATACTGAAAAAATACAGTTCCAAAATATCTCTTCTGGACAAATCATTGTTTGTCCATGTCTCGTGCACTGCGTCCTGCATCTACTTTGGTAATCCTAAGATTTCTGGGAAGCTGGTTGATGTAGTATAAACTGAGGCAAGAGCCTCAAATTCATACCATACCTTGACCTCCTTTAGATATGAGTTCGGTTTCATCCATACCCTGTGATATTTTCCTTTTACATCAACCCGGGTTGTGATTGGGTTATAGAATATTCTTGTTTTCAATTTCTCCAAGTTCTGTTTGCATACATTAAATATAGAAACCGCAGATTCATTAGTTCCAACATTAGATTTACCATTGTATGTATGAGGTCTGATGTTGATATCTCCCTCTTAAACCTCCGAGGTGAATGGTTGATTTGAAAACTAAAGATAAGGATTTGGAATTTCAATTTTTTTACCCGACTCATCTGGAAATGATCTCGACGTAACACTTGTGCTAGGGTTACTTGAATTCCCTACTACATGTATAGTGTCATGTACTAAAAAACTCTCTATTTGGGAAGTTAGGGGATTCTCAATGTCTAAGATGATGGATGATAGGTCTTTGCATTACATATCATAAATGAGTATAAACTTGTATACAACATGTAATTCGATAAGAGACAATTCTCTTATCGGCTTACTGTAGCCTACCAGCAATTTATACATTTAGGTCAAGCTTGTTAAACTCGTTTTGAATCATTCAAAGATGTTACCTCAAATTTCTCTACATTTTTATGATGACAACAATATCACCGTTGTCCATCTCTTGTTAAAAAATTTTCAAAAATATTTTCATGAGATTTAATAATAATAATATCAAAAATATAATTTTGATATAATACTTACGTTCTTAAAATTCTAGCTTTCTTAGGTTTAGATTCAATTCTATTCTTTAATAAATCTTTTACTTATGTATTATCAACCTTTAAGATAAATTTCTTTGCCAATAAAAATAATTTCTATTTTTTAAAAGCCCTTTTTTGCCACATTAAATTCCTTCTCGTTGATATGTCATCTTATGGTTTCTGCATTAGAGAATAAATCACTACAATACATGCATGGTCGTTCTCCATCTAATGTGAGCTTCGTATGAACTGTTGCTCATCAATGATCACTGACATATGTATATAATGTCATATCATCTTCAACTTGTAGAATAACTATTTTTTGAAGATTTTTACAAATCTTCTTTAGTTGGCTAAGTCTTTTTCTGTGTTCCTCTGTCCATATGAATCTTTCATATTTTTTCAACAATCGACTATATACCTTTCTATGTTTTGCTAGGTGCTTAATGAACATCCCAACAAAATTAAAAACTCCTAAAAAGCTTTGTAGTTGTTTCTTGTCTTTGAGAATTTCTGGAAAATTCTGCACTTTTTCCATTAGGTGTTCTTGTAGAACTATCTATGACTCATCGATTTCAATTTCAAGGAATTCAATCTTTATTTTGGCAATTACTACTTTTTTCAGATAAGTTTGGTCCTTCTTTTGTGCACACTTCAGAGAAAATCTCTAAATGCTTGAAATGTTCATCTATATTTTTAGATGCTATTAAAACATCATCAATATAAACAAACATAAATTAAAATAATTTTAAATAGATTATTCATCTTTCTTTAAAATATCTTGTGTGAATTATCCAATCTCCTTAGTAAGACTTGCAATATAGTGTCCTTGAGGAGTGGAGAATGCTGTGAATTTCTTGCTTTCTTCATACATCTGAATCTGATAGAAACCAGACTTACAATTAAATTTAGAGAAAATTTTGGCTTTGCATATGCAACTGATTAAATGTTCTCTAATATGTATAAAATATCTATCAAACTCCATAATCTTATTAGTTTCTTGGTAATTAATAATTATTTTTTGTTTATTTCTTTTTATCTAACCATGATTTCTTACAAGAAAGCCTGGACTATTATATGGTGAAATCTCCGCTTTGATTAAACCAAGGTCCAGATGTTCTTTTTTTATAATCTGCATATCCCTTTGATCAACTATGTTCATCGGGATATGTTTGCATCTAAAAATCTCATATTCCTTGTCTTCCTTAATTTTAAGACTGACTTGGAGTTGGTTCTTATCCCACCATATCAAAGGATCTTCATTGAATTTTTTTTAATCTTTTTCTTTAACATCTTTTAAGGATACTTTTGAGAAATTTAGATATTTTTCCATGCATAAACAAATGTAACGAGAAACTCTAGATGATATGAATTTTTAAAAGAAAGCTGAAAGCATAAAATTGTATCTTTTAAAAAAATATTTATCTAAACAAAAAGTGATGAGAAAACTACGAAATGTAACAAATTGAGTCAAAAAAATTCTCTTGACTTCGTAGAATCATAGCATGTCCCCTTAGTTCTCATTGCTCAAGGCTCCAAATGAATTCTTGTCTTGAAAAACAGAAGTCATAGAATATTTATATTGCATCCTACAATCAATGACTCTCTTTCTCTAGCTGAATTAGTTGAGTTGGTATTTCCGTTCTTCGCTATGTGTTAGTTCCAAGAGTTCGCGAATCAGTGTTGCCCGTCGGCAGCTGCCCAAAAATTTTGGGTTGCCGGCAGGCAACATTTTGGGCAGAAATGGGGATGCCCGAGATAGTCTCGGGCAGTCCCTAGCTCATGGGCTCAATAAGTTTGGGCTCGCGTTCCATTTTTTTATTTTTAAAATTATGGGTCAAAGTTTATATTTTATGAAAATTGGATAATTTTGTCCTTGAAAATAATTTTAATAAAATCATGATATTTTCTTATAAAATAAATATATTTAAAAAATGATTTTTGTTATTTATGGTAAAATTATTTTTACAAGAAATTTAAGTACTAATAAATTAGATAATTTGATAAAGGTGTCCATTTAATTTTTAATTATGGCGGTATATTTGCATCGGCTGCAGCAAATGAAGTTGTTTAGATGAGGAATTTCGTTCAAGATTTGGGTATCATTCCTCAAGGACTTGATCTTGTCCCAATCTACTGCGACAACACCAGTGCCGTTGCACAAGCAAAGGAATCGAGGTCTCATAAGCTATCAAAATATATAATGGGAAGTTCCACATAATCCCGGAGATTGTGGAAAGATGAGACATATTAATAGAGAGAGTCGCCTCTGTAGATAATGTTGTTGATCTACTGACAAAGCCCCCTGCAGGACCATTGTTTGAGAAGTAACGTGAAGAAATGTGTTTGAGATCTGTTGGTAGTTAACAACAGAGCAATAGGTGTCAGCGAGCCAACTTGTCACTTAGACTTTATTGACGCTTGTGTAAAAATAATCTTTATTTTAATAATATTTTATGATTTTATCTAGTTATGACATTTATTTTATCTGTGTATTCATACAAGTTTATAGATAAGTCCTTGAATATATAATAAGTGCCATATGGTTTGTCTCTCAACATAATATCATAAAACTCATTTGGAAGCATAATGTATATTCTAAACTGGATCATAGTCGATTCAGTCGCCTAAAATAAGGATGAAGATCGCTCGAGCTTGATACTAGTATATGTGATGTAAACCCCACGTTTTATTAGCAAGGGCATAGATATGTATATTCATACAGATGAGTGATCATTTGATGATGCACTGAACAACTTTTCCTTATATTTTCTAAGTGATTATCACTTATCGAGTGGAATAAGTCGACGGTTATGATTGTGCATCATTAAAGATTGATGAAGTTTGTGAGAGTAAAGGACACTATTTAGTAAACAAAATAAAAATTTAATGTTTGAATTAGCCACATTGGTTGACTGCCTCAATGCAAAGTTAGTGGAGAACAAAATGAAGGAAAAAATGAGTTAATAAAAATATTATAATGGGATAAGCTTAATGAAATTCATATATATAAGTATATCACTCAGTATAACTAGTGGATTCACCTTATATTTTGTCAATGCGCAAGTGTAAATTCATACACTTTAGTGTTCTACAATTTCTTAATTTTTATCTTGTTTTCAAATTTAATTTCATCATTTATCAGTTTTTAAATATATCTTAGTAATTTTTTTTTAAAAGCACCTAATCTTAAATGTTATCAATTTAAAAAAATTATTATTATACTTTGTATATAACAATAAGTGGATTAATACATTTGACGATGAAAAACAAATGTATTGAGAACAATAAAATAACGAATTTTTGAATTAACACTATGATTATTTAATGTAAATATTAAATTTAACATCCTAAATTTGGAAAGATGTTTATTGGAATAAAGAAAAATAAATAATTAATATTTTGCAAAGTTTTAGTGAATGGTTTAGTCATAGAAAAAATATTGTCCCAATGTTAATTGAATATATGAAATGCAATGAAAATTTAAAGTATGTCGATTTTTATGTTTTAGTGCATTGATTTAATGTCACGTAGTAACTGTTAGGTAAAAGAAAATATATTAATTATTTTTTTAATAAAAAAGATATTAATTCAACTTTCAATTTGGATTTCCAGATTTTGTCAACAATAATGTAAGGCCCGAGATTATATCATTTTAATCCGAGATTATTTAATTTACGAATTTTGGAATGATGAATTAGATTCCACGGTTTTTGTAATTAATTATGATTGAAATGAAATTAAAAAGAGTTATTGAGGGCTGAATTGCAAATAGTAAAGATTTCACGGGCTAAAGTGCAATTAATGGGATTTGAGTGCGACACTTATCTTTACCATGCAACTTAAATGTTAATCTTTCATTTCCAACTTCAGAATTCAGCGGAGAAGGCACCGAGATTCCATTGAAAACCCTCAAGCTTCATTTTATTTTAGAATCGTGATTTTGAAAGATCCGGTTATCAGATTTTTTATCCGAACACAGTTCTGTGATTCTCTCATCGACAGCTACTACAGGACGTAAGTTTTATTGATTTCTTATATGATTTGAAATTATGATTTTGGAGGAATTGTGATTTGATTATTATTATGTGTTCTGGTGATATCAATAATCGTATATTCGAAGTCAGATCGAAGAACGGACTGTTTATGCATTTGTTATGATTTTCAGAATTGATATGATTGAGATATACAAATTTGGTATTGAAATTGCGATTATTGATTAATTATGGATTGTATTGGCTATTGGTTATGAATTGTAATTGATATCTCGTGTTGTTGAGTTACCGGAGACATCATTCTAGTGCCGTTATGCCGTTGATTTTGAATCAGATTAAGATTGATCAGAACATATTTGATTTGGATGGTATATTGATATTGTACTTGTCGAATATGTCATTTCAGATTGTATTGACAGCTTTGAATTCAGAACTTCCATTTCTTCAGACCGAGATTACAAAAAGAAAGGTATAAACCAATGTTAACCGGGAGATCGACTCGAGTTAGATTTGACTTGAGTTTCTCTAAAACCACATACTTATTTGCTCAAATATTTGAATTCATTGCATTTATATGCTTGTTCTATGGATTTATAGAAAGCATGAGTTAGACGATTGATTTAAGACATAGAGTCTTTGGCAGATGTGCCAAGTTGGCAGAGGTGCCAGGTCGCTGGACGTTTGGTTTATATCGATGTTGCTTAGAATGCATATCAGCTTCTATTGCAGATATTCGATATAGTGTACCAAAGTCTGAGAATAAGAACGTACCACCATCTAGCTGAGGAGAGTAGGTGAGTTGTTGCGTTCTTATTCAACCGGGATCCCTAGACTAGGCCAGATTGAGTCGAGTCAAAGAATAAGAGTCAGAGCTTGATTTACAGACTTGTATCGATTATGTTACATGTTTGTATCGATTTATGTTTCAGATTATGATTCATGCTTTTAATAAATGTTTATGATTTTATACATTGCATGTATACATTGTTTATACTGAGAATTCTATTCTCACCGGAGTTATTTAGCTGTTGTTGTGTTTGTATGTGTACATGACAACAGGTGGGACAGGACCAGGGTCAAGAAGAGAATGAGAGATGGTGATTAAAATGGTGATTCCGGACTTAGACGTAGAACTAGTAATTTATCACTGGTATATATATATACAAGACTTCAACGTGTAATTAATCAGTAAATGAATCGTTAATGCTCTCCAGCTTATATGATTCAGTTTATTTTAGATAGTTTTACACTTTTATATTTACATCCCTAAACAAAAACTCTTATCCAATTCGGTATATTGGCCCGACCCACCCTACCCAATTCACCCGGATATCATTAATATTCTACAAATTGTTTTAGATATTTGTAAACGGTAAAATATTACGTAAAATTAATTCCATTACCATTATAACCAGGCTATCATGGAATGATTCAATTCACGAATTTGAATGTCAATTCCAATTTGAATTTTTACGTTTTTCCATACAATTGCAACAAATTCCAACATTTTCAGAACTCACACCAATTTTTATTTTTATTTTTTTGGGAAATGTCCATAAATTTCAAGTATATTAACATAAATAAGTGACTTTCGATCATGGAATTCTATTGTATCTGTTAGATAGTGTATTTGGTTTCCTTTGTAAGCATGTTTTAGACCCTTTACGTTTCTTAGTTTACTGCTACTATAAATAGCAAGTCATTTGTTAATTGTAAACACTTGAGATACAGCAATAAAATCTCTTTTCTTCCAATTCATATTTTGTGCAATCTGCACTTTAACATGGTATCAGAGCAATTAATCAATCAATTCCAATGATGAATTGAGAATTATTGATTTCGCTTAGCTTGCTGCGATTCATGAATTTGTAATCAGAATCGCCACAATTTTTTTTCCAGATTCAGTGTTCGATTTTGATCTCAGAATTGTTTCCGATTGCGGGTGGTTTGATTTCCTAATTTCGTAATGGCAAACATAAATGCTTTCAATGATCCTTTATTTTTGCATCCTTCGGACATGTCGGGGATGAATCTAGTGAATGATCAGCTGCTGGGAGTTGAAAATTATGGTGTCTGGAGTCGAGCTTTGCTTATTGCATTACGAGCTAAGAACAAAATCAGTTTTATCGATGGATCATATCCGAGACCGGAATCTGGACATGCGACTTTGAATCAGTGGGAGCGCTGTAATGCATTGGTTCTTTCATGGATCATGAATACAGTTTCTAAAGATATTTTTGGAGGAATCGTCTATTCCACCGATGCTTCAGTAGTGTGGTCTGATTTGAAAGAGCAATTTGACAAGGTAAACGGTTCACGCATCTTCTCTATTCACCGTGATATCAGTCGATTGGTACAAGGTAATAACACTATCTCTGTTTATTACTCAAAATTAAAACATCTTTGGGATGAATATGCTTCTCTAGTCACTCTGCCTTCATGTGAATGTGATACTGCCAAGCAATACTTGAAGCATGAACA
Organism: Primulina eburnea; assembly: GCF_022965805.1. NCBI lineage: Eukaryota > Viridiplantae > Streptophyta > Magnoliopsida > Lamiales > Gesneriaceae > Primulina > Primulina eburnea. The sequence continues at coordinate 4,090,415 of NC_133113.1, forward strand.
TCAGCAGAGGTTATTGCAATTTCTTATCGGTTTGAATGACAGCTATATGGCAATTCGAAGTCAAATCCTCATGATGGATCCCCTTCCTAATGTTGGACAAGCTTTTTCCATTATATCACAAGAGGAAACACATCGTTCCTTGATTCCAACAAACACACAACCAGCTTCTGTGTTTTATTCTTCACAGTACAGGTCAGAAGAACCAAGGAAATATCAGACTCAACATTCTAATTCAGACTTTTGTGAGTATTGCAAATGGACAGACCATACTAAAGCCAACTGCTATAAATTAGTTGGATATCCCCCAGGCCATCGTCTTCATGGGCAGCAACCTCGTTTTGACAATAAGAAAATTTTCAGAGGATATGGCCAATCTAGGAAACCACCAGTGAATGCAAATTTAGCAGAGGATCATCATCCTCATGTTGAAGAATCTACTACTGTCAGTTCTCCAGTTCCAGTATTTACTTCAGCCCAATATGCGGAAATCATGAAGTTGTTAGGGGCTAAGGGCATTCACACTCCTACGGATCCAGTTGCTAACATGGCAGGTAATTTGCCACAGTTTTCTGATGACTGGATTATAGATACTGGTGCCAATGAACATATGACAGGTTGTTCATCTATTTTGCAATGTCCTAAGTCCATGGCAGACTCCTCAAGTTCTGTTCGATTGCCTAATGGTAGTAAACTCTTTATTAGTCACATTGGCTCAGTGAAACTCTCACCCTATCTTACCTTATCTAATGTCCTTTGCATTCCTCATTTTCAATTTAACCTTTTGTCCGTGTCTAAATTCACTAAAACTCATAATTGTTTTGTCCTTTTCTTTCCACGATTTTGCCTATTTCAGGACCTAACGAATGGGAAGATACTTGGGATTGGTAAAGAGAGCAATGGGTTGTATCATCTCACCAACAATCATATCTTTCAGCAAATAGCTAGTACTGAACTCCTACTTTCACCTTTTAATTCACGTTGTAATACTTTACATGTTCAGAAAAGTCCTGTTGGTCCTAAGTGTTCTATTGACTGTGATGTTTGGCATAAGCGCTTAGGCCACATGTCTATTTCTCAAATGTCATTGTTACCATTTTTTCCAAGGATTTGTCCTTAACTCATTGTACAATTTGTCCACAATCAAAACAAACAAGATTAGTGTTTCCCAAAATGAGTGTTTCTAAGTCATTGCGCCCCTTTCAGCTCATACATGTAGATGTTTGGGGTCCCTTCAATACACCTACTTATAATGGGGAGAGATATTTCTTAACTATTGTTGACGATTTTTCTCGGGGTACTTGGGCATTTCTCATGCATTCTAAACTCGAGGTTTTGAGTTTGCTCAAACAGTTTTTTGCTTTAGTCACCCGCCAATTTTCAGCTAAAGTTCAATCGATCCGAAATGATAATGCTGCAGATTTTTTCAAAACTGAATGCCGAGACTTTCTTTCTTCTCTTGGTGTGATTCATTTTAGTTCTTGCCCGTATACACCTCAACAAAATGGGGTAGTTGAACGCAAGCATAGACATATTCTTGAAATTGCACGAGCCTTGCGGTTTCAAGCTTCCCTTCCCATTAGATTTTGGGGAGATTGTGTTTAGCTGCTGTTTATATCATAAACAGAACACCAAGCCCATTATTATCCAATAAAACTCCTTTTGAAACCTTATTTCATAAAGTCCCTTCTTATAATCATTTGCGAACAATTGGTTGTCTTTGTTATGTCACATCATCTCATCTTGATCATAAGTTTTCCGCTCGTGCAGCAGCATGTGTTTTCATGGGTTACTCCAATGTACAAAAGGGATACAGGGTCATGAATCTTGAGAGTCGAAAGTTTACTACTTCCCGAGATGTTGTTTTTCATGAATCCATATTTCCCTTTGCTACACCACCTTCTAATGTTCCACCATTTCCCCATCATTCTATTATTTCAGAGTCTCTTGACAATCCATCCTCTTTATCTGATTCTTCCTCATTGCAGCTAATTGATTCTTCCTCATTACAGCTGAATGATCCTACTATATTCCCACCTTTACGCCGTTCTTCTAGGACCCGAGTGGCACCTAACTGGACCAAAGATTTTTCTTGTTCCAATCTTTCTCATAATCCATCTTCCCAATGTATATATCCTTTATCCAATCATATTTCTTATTCAAAATTTTCCCCTTCCTACCAACATTTTGTGGCTAACATTTCCTCTACCCGTGAACCTCATTCTTATCATGAGGCAATTCAAGAACCTAGATGGAAATCAACCATGGATTTGGAGCTTGCTGCTTTGGAATCAAATCATACTTGGGATGTCATTGATCTTCCACCCCATGCCAAACCCATTGGATGTCGTTGGGTGTACAAAGTTAAGCATAAACCTGATGGGACCGTGGACAAATTTAAAGCACGTCTGGTTGCCAAGGGGTACACACAGCAACCTGGCATAAACTTTCATGATACCTTTTCACCTACGGCCAAGATAGTCACCATTCGGTGTTTGTTGAGCTTAGCGGCAGCTTACCAGTGGCCTCTTCTTCAGATGGATGTTGCCAATGCTTTCATTCAAGGTGACTTGGATGAAGAAATTTTCATGACTTTGCCGCCTGGTTATCATATTCAAAATAAGCACAAGGTGTGTCGCTTGCGAAATCCTTATATGGACTTAAGCAAGCATCTCGGCAGTGGAATCACAAGTTTGCCAGCATTATGCATATGGAAGGATATGAACAATCACAACATGATCACTCTTTATTTGTTAAAAAAGATTCTTCCTACATTGTGATTCTTGTTGTCTACGTGGATGAAATTGTGATTACAGGTAATAGTGAGGATTTGATCGCTGCATTGAAGAGTTTTTTACACTCCCATTTACAAATCCGTGATCTTGGGAGATTGAAATATTTTTTGGGTATTGAGGTGGCTCATTCTCCTGCGGGTATATTTCTTAACCAACGCAAGTATGCATTAGAACTTATTGAGGACGTTGGTGTTTCTGGGAGCAAACCTTTTGATACCCCGATGGAGCAACACAAAAAATTAACCACTGTGGAATTAGACTCTCTTATCACTCAGTCTTCTAATGGTTCAACTGCTGATCCAATTCTTACTGATCACGATGCTTATCAACGGTTAGTTGGACGCTTGATAATTCTTACCATTACACATCCCGATATTTGTTATGTTGTGCAGCACCTAAGTCAATTTATGCATTCCCCAAAGACATCTCACATGAATGCTGCCATTCGCGTGGTAAAATATTTGAAGAGCTCTCCTAGATTAGGTATATTGTTGTCTTCCATTAACTCCTTGACAATATCAGCTTATTGTGATTCTGATTGGGCCTCTTGTCCCATGTCTCGACGCTCCTTGACCGGTTTTTGCATTCAACTTGGTACTTCTTTAATCTCTTGGCGCACAAAAAAACAGAATACTGTTTCACGCTCATATTTCTACAGCTCATCAACTTGCTGATATCTTCACAAAAAGTCTGAGCAAAGAACACCATTATTTTTGTTGTCCAAGCTTGGTCTTTGCAAATTGTACCAAGCTTGAGGGGGGTGTGTTAGATAGTGTATTTGATTTCCTTTGTAAGCGTGTTTTAGACCCTTTACGTTTCTTAGTTTACTGCTACTATAAATAGCAAGTCATTTGTTAATTGTAAACACTTGAGATACAGCAATAAAATCTCTTTTCTTCCAATTCATATTTTGTGTAATCTGCACTTTAACATTATCAAGGTCATTCTTAATATTTATTCAACTTTGGGAAACGGGATTTTAAGTGAGAAAACTTTTAGTATTTTTAAGTAATGGAAATATTTTTATAATTAGGATTTTCATACCATTGGACCAACAAAATGAGTATAACTAGTTTACATATAACACTTGAATGAAGCCAAATCCGATGCATATGGAGGAACATCAAGCTAACACACAAATTTAACTCTCAAGATAACAAACTAACAAAATTGAAAAAATTACAAGAATGTGAAAACTATATGAAACATATGTGGAAAAACAATCAAAGCAACGCCTTCGAATGTCCACTTGCAAGAAGAACGACAGACACGTGCGACCACGAAAGCTCGATTTCTTGGGGCATAGCAACATTGGGAGGCAAGTACATTAGGCATAATCGCCTGAGCAACTTCAAACAAGGAATGCCAATAAAACCAAGAATAGCTAGGCAACAAAATTACAGGAATTTCTCAGAAGGACACACGCATGAGTTTCTATAATCCACCACGAAAGATCAGATGCCAAAGGTTCAGAGAGCCCTCCATCGCATTTACGTAACATTTAAACATATAATATCAGAATTCGAATTAGATTCTGGGAATCTGATCTTTTTCTATCTGGATAGTGACATGATTTATGTTATATTCCCTCTTAAGATACTCGATCACCTTGTCTAAAACCTTGTCAGCATCAAACTCGGGCATAACTTTAACATGGCAAGCTAACAGCAATTTACCAACTGTAATAGCCCATATATGCAATTCATGAATCGCCACAATCTCCTCCATTTCACAAAGCTCCCTTTCGACCCTTGTTGCGTCAATCTCTCTCGGAGTACTTTCCATGAGAACCTCAAGAATCTTACGTAGCATCTTGATTGTTGTCCACAGCACAAGTACAGAAAAAATGAGCGTACAAATCAGATCAACGATTTTCCACTCGGGTTTATACCAAATAATAGCCCCACCAATCATGACGCCAACACTTTGTATTGAATCTCCAAGCACATGAAGGTAAGCCCCTTGAATATTTATGTTCCTCTGCTTCTTGTCACGCCCTTGTTTCGATTTGATCAGAGGCTCACTTTGGTCTCCGTCATGAGGATGGTGGTGCTCATGATCATGTGTTGTGTCATCCTTAGAGTCGTGGTCGTGGTTGTGGTTGTGGTCGTGATCATCACTATGGCCATGCCCGTGATCATGTACATGGCCATGCCCGTGATCATGTCCAAGCAAGACAGCCATGATGATATTAACAACTAAACCAAAAGCAGAAACCAAGAACATCAGGAAACCTTGAACCTCGCCCGTGTCCTGTATGAGTCGAACAACGGCCTCATATACCAGAATCCCAGAAAGAAGCCATATCAACTGAATGGACACAAGCGCCCCCAATATCTCAATCCTAAAGAAGCCATAAGACTGCTTCGGATTCGCCTCCCACCCCGCGGCCCATAGTGAAAACAATGATATAGCAAAAGCTGCAACATCTGATAATAGATGAGCTGCATCGGTCAATATCGCGAGACTGTTGGCTTTTATCCCACCAACAATTTCAACTATCATAAACACAATGCATAATCCAACATCTATCAAGAGTTTCTTGATTGAAGCACACCGTTCTTGTGCGTCTTTAGAACTGGTGGATGGGGAACCGGTGAAACCACAGGAAAATCCTGCACAACCCTTGCTTCCAACGTAGCCACTCTCTGCTGCAGGGGCATCAGCCGCAACCTCAATTATGTGCCCATAATCTGGTTTTGGCTCATCCATTCTACAAGGAATACATCATCAATCAGCATTAACCCCGCATTAATTACATTACATATAGAGCTCAAACTGAAAACACAAACAAATTTTCAATCGTGTGTGAAAGGAATTTTATTCCTTGATTTACCTTCCATGATTATCTTTGATATTTTGCCTTTCTAGACATGAGCAAATCTTGATTATTTGATATGATATTATAATATCTTTATGATTTGATATCTTTAAGATATTATCCTTATTTTAGAAGAGTTTGTTTCCTAATGAAATTGCTGGTTGTCAAGGTTAACTAAGACTCCAAGGAGAAAGGCGGGTGTGACGAAACCGGACGAGTAGAGAGGACCAGAAAAGAATTCACCGAGAAACGAAAGTGTTCGGAGAAATTTATTAAGATCAAAGCCACCTCGTGGTATTGTGAACGTGTTGCCGGAAAGTGTTGACCTTACATGAATACAACACCTAATCACTGTTTTGATTAGTGTGTTGAATGTTTTTTTTCGACAATTTGCTTCTCGGTTAATGCATCCATTGTATACTGGTCATATGCTTGGTTAGAAGTTTAGGATTCAATTGGTTACTCGCCTTAATAAGGGAGTTGATTTATTCTTTCACTAGTATTGGTTTTTGTAAACTTACAAGTTTTTTAGTGAATTATTTTGCCCTGAGGCACCGCACAAGTACTTTGTACTTGTGCATAATTTACATCTCGTCTCTCGTATTATTTATATTACTGTTACGTGTTGATGTGTTAAAATTATAACTTCCGCTGCATGTTATCGTGGGTGTTACAACACCTACGCACAACACCTATATTCTGATTCACACAACACTCACCCTCGTCACTTTCACCCTAGGAAAACGAAACTTTCAATTGGTATCAGAGCTTCCACTTGACGCTACTAAGTGAGATCATGTTTTGTTTTGTTTTCAGTGTGAAAAAGGATTATGGAAAACTCATCAAATACTGTTTTTAGGCCTCCCGTGTTGGATGGATCAAACTATGCGTTATGGAAAGTAAAGATGAGGGTCTTTATAAAATCTATTGAAGAAAGAGCTTGGCAACGTGTACTCGATGGTTGGAGCCCACCAAAACTTGAAGATGCTAATAGAGACACTCGGCTCAAACCCGAAAGTACATGGACTATCGATGAAGTGCAAACTTCAAACTTTAATTCCAAGGCTCTTAATGCTATATTCTCATCTGTTGACACAAGGATGTTTAACTTAATCACCAATTGTGTATGCGCAAAAGATGCTTGGAGATACTTCAGAAACACTGTGAAGGATCAGCAAGTGTGCGTAAAACCAGGTTAAGGATGGTGGCATCAAAATTTGAAAGCCTGAGAATGGAGGACAAGGATTCTATTCTTGAGTATGACTGCCGGTTGAGACAACTCTCAAACGAATCACATGGTCTAGGAGATCCCATACCTAATGAAAGATTGGTGAACAAGGTTCTAAGATCTCTCCCTGAAAGATTTAATGTCAAAGTTTGTGCTATTGAAGAATCAAAAGACACCTCAATGATCAATCTGGATGAATTAATGAGTTCTCTCATAACTTTTGAGATGAACCTTGATTTACAAAGGAAGGATAAAGGGAAAACCATAGCCCTTGAAACCTCAACCGAATCTTATGAAGAAATTCTTCAAATATCTAAAGAGGTGGATAAATCTGATTTAGGTGAAGAATCAATCTCTCTGTTTACTAAAAAATTTGGTGATTACTTGAAGACTATGAGAGAGAAGAAGAAAATTGGACAAAAATTTGAGTTGCCCAATATCACCACTACTGCAAAAGCTCAAAAGTTTACTCCTATGAAAGGACAATTTCGATCAAAAAACGAATTGCAAATCCAATCAAATGTCAGAAATCTGGATTCAGTGCAATGCAGAGAGTGTTCGGTATATGGACATTATGCCAATGAGTGTGCCAATCGACTTCGAAGAAACAAAGGTATGACTGTCACTCTAAGTGATGAAGAGTCTGATGATGACCACGAATCAAATGAATCTGAAAAACATATATCGTTGTCTGCTGTGATCAAGGAGAAACGCTTAATGCAAATCAATCCTTTGGGTGTTGCCACCGGTGTTGCAATACCTGGTCGCAACATTTCTTCAAATTCCCTATGTCTTAATTCTACAACCCTTGATGAATCAAGTCAGTCTGAAAATCAGGAAGTAGATGATGAAGAGATCACTCTGGAAAGTGTGCAGACAATGTATGAAGAATTGTACGAAGACTGGATCAAACGAAACAAAGTGAATACAATTCTATCCAAAGAGAACACTGAGTTGAAGTCTCAAGTATCACGACTTGAAGTAATCTTGAGCAAGAAAGATCTGGAGTTATGCAAAGTCAAGGAGGAGCTTGAAAATGCAACTCAAATTCTTACTAAGCTTAATTCAAGTACATCTAAACTTGATTCTCTTCTGATGAATGGAAAGAATGACAAAGCTGGACTTGGTTATTTGAATAACCTATTTGAAATTGGAGAAACTTCCAATACTGAAAGAAAACCAACTGTCTTTGTCAAAGAAAAAGCTGAAACTCCGAATGTTCCACACACTGGTAAAGGTGCTCCATCAAAGAGGCAATTAACTACCAAGAAGTCCAAGTCTAGGAAACGTCACTTCATCTGTCACTACTGTTTTAGACCTGGTCACATCAAACCCTACTGTTTTAAACTTAGAGATGACTACAAAAGATGGGAAGCTGAACAGGTGTTGCCACAAGTGTTGAACAACACTCGACGCAACACTGCCAATAGGAAACCATCGGTCAAAAAGGTTTGGGTACCCAAGGCTAGTATTCAATGTTTTGTTATCTATACTTCGTTAAAGACTAACATTGCAGGAATATGGTACTTTGACAGTGGCTGTTCACGCCACATGACAGGCTCTAAAGAACATTTGATTGACTATGTTGAACTACGGAATGGTCATGTGACATATGGAGGAGGTGCAAAAGGGAAAATTGCTGGCAAGGGAACCTTGAATGTTGATGGATTGCCTAGTCTACACAATGTGCTTTATGTCGAAGGGCTTAACTCAAACTTAATAAGCATAAGTCAACTTTGTGATGATGGTTTATATGTTAAGTTTGATAAAGACAATTGTGAAGTCTTTGATAATACTAATTCTTGCATCTTGACAGGTACAAGGTCTGCTGACAATTGCTATCAACTTGGAGAAGATCTGGTGTGCAATCATTCAAAGGTGAGTGAATTGAACTTGTGGCATCAAAAATTGGGTCATGCAAACTTCAAGACGATAAAAAATCTTGGTAAGTACAATGCTGTGAGAGGTATGCCTGATTTATCCTCTGGAAATCCTTATGTTTGTGGTGCTTGTCAAAAGGGTAAGCAAACACGTGTTCCCCATCAAGTGTTGCAACACTCCGGGACAACACGGTGTCTCGAACTCTTACACATGGATCTTATGGGTCCAATGGAAGTGGAAAGCCTTGGAGGTACGAAATATTCATGTGTCTGTGTAGATGATTTCTCTCGATTTACATGGGTAAGTTTTCTTAGAGAAAAATCCGACACATTTGATGTTTTTAAGAAATTACATGCGAAGATTACTAATCTACATGATTTGAAGGTTTGTAAGATAAGGACTGATCATGGTAAAGAATTTGAGAACTCACATTTTATATCATTCTGTGAAAAGAGGGGGATAACTCATGAGTATTCGGCCCCTAAGACTCCTCAACAAAATGGAATAGCCGAAAGAAAAAATAGGACACTACAAGAAATGGCTAGGGTCATGTTGAGCTCAAAGAATATTTCAAAACGATTTTGGGCCGAGGCCTTAAACACAGCATGTCATATTTCAAATCGTGTGTACTTAAGGAGTGGTTCTACTATGACATCCTATGAAATTATCTTTGGGAAAGAGGCCAAACCTGAAGTATTTTCATGTTTTTGGGTGTGTATGTTATGTTTTGAATGACCGAGACCATCTTGCAAAGTTTGATTCTAAAAGTGACAAATGTTTATTCCTTGGTTATTCATCTAATAGTCGTGCATATCGCGTGTATAATCTAAGAACTAGAACGACTATGGAATCTATTAACGTTGTTTTTGATGATCTTGCAGATCTGACGGGAAAAACAATTGAGGATGATATTGATGGGTTGCTGAACATACGTGAGACACTGCCTAACACAGATGTTGTACCCGGTGTTGTAACACCTGAGACAACACCTGCACCGGCAGAATCAAATGATGAACCAGGAGAGTACACTGAAAATGATGATGGTGTAACCGATGAAGGGTTTGATATTCCCAGCAAGATTCAGAAAAATCATCCATCATCTCAGATCATTAGAGAAACATTTGGAGGAATGCAAACTAGAAGAAAGGAGAAGGTAGATTATCGGAAAATGATGGGTCTAGTATGCATGACTTCCGTATACTCTCAGGTAAGCCATTCTTGTTTTGTTTCCCTAATTGAACCCAAAAATGTTAATGAAGCCTTAAAAGATGAATTTTGGGTCAATGCTATGCATGAGGAACTTGAACAATTTGTTAGGAATGATGTGTGGGATTTGGTTCCCAAACCTGATAATGTGAATGTTATTGGAACCAAATAGATTTTTAAAAACAAATCTGATGAATCTGGAATTGTTGTGAGAAATAAAGCAAGCTAGTTGCTCAAGGGTATACTCAAATTGAAGGAATTGATTTTGATGAGACATTTGCCCCTGTAGCTCGAATTGAATCAGTCCGACTTTTACTAGCCATTGCTTGTCACATGGATATAAAGCTATATCAAATGGATGTGAAAAGTGCATTTTTGAATGGCATTTTGAAAGAAGAAGCGTATGTAAGCCAACCTAGAGGATTTGAAAATCCACACCAGCCGGACCATGTCTACAAGTTGAAGAAGGCACTATATGGGCTTAAACAAGCTCCGAGAGCATGGTATGGTAAGCTTACTGAATATCTGCTTGACCTAGGCTTCAAACGAGGTGAGGTTAATAAAACTCTTTTTATTAAAAAGTCAAAGCATAATATACTTGTGTGTCAAATTTATGTAGACGACATCATTTTTGGTGCTTCTTCTCAAAATCATGTTATCGATTTTGTGAATTGTATGTCTACCACATTTGAGATGAGCATGGTAGGAGAATTGAGTTTCTTTCTTGGTTTACAAGTTAAACAAATGCATGATGGTATTTTTCTATGTCAATCTAAGTATGCCAAGAATGTGGTAAAGAAATTTTCTGCTGAGAACACTAAACATATGAAAACTCCAATGGGGTCAACTGAAAAACTATCTAAGGACGATGTTGCCGCCGGTGTTGACAACACCCAGTATCGCAGCATCATAGGTAGTCTTCTTTACTTGAGTGCAAGTCGTCCCGACATCATGTTTAGTGTATGTTTGTGTGCCAGATACCAGGCTGATCCTAAAGTCACTCATTTAAAAGCTGTCAAAAGAATTTTGAGGTACATAGCAGGGACTGTTGACTTAGGTCTGTGGTACACCAAAGAAACAAATACCAATTTAGTGGGCTTTAGTGACTCTGACTGGGCTGGAAATTTAGATGATAGAAAAAGTACCACTGGTGGATGTTTTTATCTTGGTAACAATTTGGTGTCATGGTATAGTAGAAAGCAAAACTGTGTGTCTTTGTCCACTGCTGAATCTGAGTATGTTGCAGCTGCTAGTTGCTGCTCACAACTTCTGTGGATGAATCAAATGATTAAAGATTATGGATTCAACAGTGACACCTTAATTGTATACTGCGACAATTCAAGTGCAATTGATATTTCAAAAAATCTAGTTCAACACTCTCGAACGAAACACATTGACATTAGACATCATTTTATTCGAGATTTGGTTGAAAAGGGTATGGTTCGAATGGAATTTGTTGGAACTGAGAACCAACTGGCTGATATTTTTAAAAAACCATTGGATTTTGAGAGATTTTCCAATCTTAGGAAGTCTCTCAGCTTGTGTACACAATGATCACTCACGGATGTTGTCCTCAGTGTTACAACATATGTGGACAACACTCAGCATGCATGTGCATTTTATTTTTAGGATGTTAGTCATATTGCATACATCCTGTTTTGTGTGAAGTCTGTACAAGTGAAGGATACTGAATGGTGTGCTCTCAGTTGTGAATCAACCTTTCTATCAAAATTCTCTGGAGTATGGAGTGTGCTCAAACTAAGTCATAAAACTGTAAAGATGTTCATATACTACATGATCTTGTCCCATGCGGATAATGACTTCGAAAATTCTTGAGCAACAAGGTGAAAAACAGAAAAGAGGAAATGAATAAAAAATGTTTAGAAGAAAATGAAAAAAGCTACCTAGAGGAGTCCTATGAAGACCGTTCTTCTAGAGTGGGAGCTACCACTTCTAAATACAGATGGAAAAAGCTACCTAGAGGAGTCCTATGAAGACCGTTCTTCTAGAGTGGGAGCTACCATGTCTGAATAAAAATGTTCAAGAAAGCTTGAGTCCAACTTGTGAGTGTTGCCAAGAGGTGTTGCCAACATCTAAGCACAGACTGATCACTGTTTGATCACATGCGTGTGTATTTCATTTTCGATCATATTTTAGGCATAAACTTAGGTCATTCATACTGCTGTTTTGTGAATCCACCATGTCCAGTGGGCTACCAGTTTGTTCATTCATGAAATTCGAAAAATAACCTAACCGACTTAATTTTGAATCTTCTTGATTTCTAACTGATTGTGGGGTTAAATCGATGTGGCGTTTTGTTCTGATTGGTTTCTTGAGATAATGCTGTTTCAGAATGTTACCGTTGGGTGAGAGCAAAAACTGGCTATGGTAAGATACTGAAGTTACGGCTCATCTAAATGTTACCGTTGGAGGAGTGTGCTTAAATAATTAGGGCTGAATTAGGATCTACTTTACTGTTTAGTTTCTTTTCTCATTCGAAAATCTCTCCTGCACTCATTATTCATTTTTTTCGCGCAAACCATCTGTGTTCTTTGCCAGTGTCTGTGCTCTTCGAAATCTTTCTGCTACTTTGCGTCGTGTTTTTGCAGATGGCTGGCTTCGATCCTCAAGATATAAGGAGTGAAATGGCTGCAAGTATGGGTGGTGGGTCACCAGACAACACATCCTCCACCAAAGGCAATGTCGAGGGGATCGAAATCGTGGGTGTGGCAGATGAACCAATTCCGTTGGAAATGATCGCTCCTGGTGAACCCGGGAACGAGATTAACGTTGAGAATCCTCCAGACTTTGAAGTCTTAAATAAAGTTTTTCCCTCTGCCCCCCTGCGCCGAAGATCAAAAAGACAAGCCGGGTTCGATCCTGACTTTGTCACCACCAAGAAACCACGGGCATTTCTGCTTCAAATCTTTTGGATCCTGACTTCTCATCCGGAGACGACTCCGATGATGATGACTTTGAGTTGGTGGCTCGCCCCAAATCATCTGGTGCTGCGAAAGAATCTGGTTCAAATTCTGGGAGTCAAAAGCCAAACCCCATCACAGATTCTAAAAATGTTGCGGAAAAAGGACTTCCTGATGAACCTGACGAAGATGAGCAATCTTTGGCCGAGTTTCTTGCTCACCTGAAAGAAGAAAAGGCGGCCAAGAAACAACTGCCGAAAGAGGATGAGCCTGATTCTGAAATGATGAAGGAGTTTGATCAAAATCGACCTGGAGCCTCTGATGGTTCCCTCTTCCTCATCCGCATCTGATTTTGAGTCTGAAAAACAAGATGATGATGCCTCTGAAGACCTTGGGTCTGAGGAAACTGAATCTTTCGAAGATGATGCTGATCTTGCTGCCGGTGTTGAGGAGGATGCTGACAACATCGGGCACAACATCGATTCTACTGATTATGATCTCAGTAAGTCCTTCTCCTCGAAGTTTTACTCTGAAAAGACCTTGACATTGTGGCCCCTTTTTATTCATCGTGAGTTAGTTGAGGAGAAAAATATTGATGTCAATGCATATGGGACATACAACCTGATTGAGTTTCTCAAGAACAGAAGGCTGCTATCCACAGTCACCACTGTGATGCCCTACTGTCGACGTGTGGTGTTAGAATTTTACTGTAATCTTCTCCACATTGTTGGAAATGAGGAGTCGGTAAAGTATGGGAGAGTGTTTGTTCGGGGTCATATCTACACGTTCTCTCCGTCTGTAATCAATGCATTCTTCAACACTCCGGATATTGAGGAAGTTGACGAGGATCTTGACATACATGCTGTCACTTCTGTGCTCACTGGAGGCGTGATCACTGTTTTCCCTGATTATCCCAAGAAATTAAGTGCTGCTAATCTCACATCCTTTTTATCTGTGCTGCACAAGACATCAATCTGGAATTGGACACCATCAACCAATTCTACTACCGTGACTCGATCTCAGGCGTTGGTGCTGTTTGCTATTGGCACTGGAAAGGTCTTTAACTTTGGAAAGCTGGTGTTTCGGACAACCCTACAATATGCTGAAGGAGATTTCAAGAAAACGAAGCTACCCTACCCCTCACTCATTTATGGCATCCTGGAATCTCAAGGTTTCATCAAGGATATTGATGAAGAACTCTGTCCTGTCGGAGGATCACTGAAGATTTCTCCTGTCTATTTCAAGGGCAATAGAAAGATCGATCTGCCCTGGTTGAGTTCGAGTGTTGGTTCGGATGTTGGCCACACTGGTGACACAACATCTGAGCCTCTGCCTAACACTGCCGATTCATCTGAGCCTCTCACTGCTAGTCTACCTCCTACACCTCCTCCTGGTTATGTTACCTTAGCTGTCTCCTATATTCGAGCTCAAATTGACTTTGGTCGACAACAGATTGCTAATGTCAAGAAGACTATTGATTATTATGAAAATCAAGTTGCAGATTATGAGCTTCTTCTTGCTGCTAGCCTCCATTCTGGCCAAAAAAGGGGAGATGACATTGCTGGAACCAGTGGAACCCAAAATGATGATGATGATGATGGCAGTCATGATGAATGAGATTTGAGTTTGTTATGGTTTTTGCATTTTGAGTTTTTATTTTTTCTCTCTTGATAGTTCCAGTATTGTTGTCTTTTTATTTCTCTCTGATTTGTTCCTCCTGACTAATGAAATAGTCCGGTGTTATGGTCTAAATGTTGCAACATCTAACATACAACACTGGCTAATTGTATCTACCATCAGGTGACGACTTAAATTCAGGGGGAGTCACTGAGTTACTCATTCAGGGGGAGTTCAGCCAAATACCATGTTTGGTTGTTTTGTCCAGAAAGGCAAAAAAGGGGAGATTGAAAGGAATTTTATTCCTTGATTTACCTTCCATGATTATCTTTGATATTTTGCCTTTCTAGACATGAGCAAATCTTGATTATTTGATATGATATTATAATATCTTTATGATTTGATATCTTTAAGATATTATCCTTATTTTAGAAGAGTTTGTTTCCTAATGAAATTGCTGGTTGTCAAGGTTAACTAAGACTCCAAGGAGAAAGGCGGGTGTGACGAAACTGGACGAGTAGAGAGGACCAGAAAAGAATTCACCGAGAAACGAAATTGTTCGGAGAAATTTATTAAGATCAAAGCCACCTCGTGGTATTGTGAACGTATTGCCGGGAAGTGTTGACCTTACATGAAGACAACACCTAATCACTGTTTTGATTAGTGTGTTGAATGTTTTTTTTCGACAATTTGCTTCTCGGTTAATGCATCCATTGTATACTGGTCATATGCTTGGTTAGAAGTTTAGGATGCAATTGGTTACTCGCCTTAATAAGGGAGTTGATTTATTCTTTCACTAGTATTGATTTTTGTAAATTTACAAGTTTTCTAGTGAATTATTTTGCCCTGAGGCACCGCACAAATACTTTGTACTTGTGCATAATTTACATCTCGTCTCTCGTATTATTTATATTACTGTTACGTGTTGATGTGTTAAAATTATAACTTCCGCTGCATGTTATCGTGGGTGTTACAACACCTACGCACAACACCTATATTCTGATTCACACAACACTCACCCTCGTCACTTTCACCCTAGGAAAACGAAACTTTCAGTGTGATTTATTCATGAAACCAAGATTACCTTTCTGAGACCCAAACTCTTGAGTTATCAATAGAAAACAGCACTATTAAATGGATCCAATGATTGAGGAGAGCATTTGATTTGCATGCTTTTATACATATATGTATGAAAGTCATACATAACTCATTCAAAAAAAAAAATTAAATAAACAGAGAAAGAAAGTCATACACGTGTAAGAAAAAAGAAAGTCATACACGACACGTGTATGACTTTATTTTCTATGAAGCTTTAAAATATAAGAATTTGATTTAAATACGAGTGAGTCTCATGTGAGACCGTCTCACGGATCTTAATTTGTGAGACGGATCAACCCTACTCATATTCACAATAAAAAGTAATACTCTTAGCATAAAAAATAATATTTTTTCATTGATGACCCAAATAAGAGATTCGTCTCACAACTACGACCCGTGAGACCGTCTCACACAAGTTTTTGCCCTTAAATATTTGCAAGGGTGTGAATTTTTAGAATCTATTATCTATGTGTAATATATTACATTAATTATGTAGTCATTATACATTTTATTAATTTCAAATATTAGAAATCAATAAGGAATGTTAATTAATCAGATGAACGAAATGTTTTAGAAAATAGGGAAAATACGAATTACAATATCAAAAAATTATTGATATATAGGATATTTTACAAATAAAAGAAAAAATAACTGTGAGGCTAAGAAAATTTACTAATTAATTATAAGTTGAAAAGCATGAAAATAATCACTCATGATTATATCACGTATACATATATGACAAAAATTTGTGTGAGACAGTCTCACGAGTCGTATTTTGTTTTATTTGGGTTATCTATGAAAAAGTATTATTTTTTATGCTAAGGGTATTACTTTTTATTGTAAATATCGGTAGGGTTGACATGTCTCATAGATAAATATTCGTGAGATCATCTCACAAGAAACCTACTCTACATGTATTTAACTATTTATAAAGACAAAATCCAGTTATATGACAACAATATATTTGTACATATATTTATGTTTATATATGTATACAAAGTCAAAATCCCATCATATATATATATATATATATATATATATATATATATATATATATATATATATATATATATATATATATAGAGGGTTGTTACCCTGCACCCCTTGGGTGCAGGGTAACATGGGCGCCTGCACAGCTGGCGCTGTGCTGGCGCCCAGCTTGCATAACATTACATGACGAAACAACGTTTAGCGACGGTTTTTAAGAATCCGTCGCTAATAGCGACTGTTATTTACACCGTCGCTACTAGCGACAGTGTATATTACACAGTCGCTATTGGCGACGGATTCTTAAAAACCGTCGCTAATTATCCAATTTTTTTTAAAAAAAAACTGACACAGGGGCGTTCAAAGAATTGAACTCCCCACACCAACGCCCACTCACAATGGAGAGGGGTAACACCCTATTGTGGGTGCTCTTATGGAAGTGATTTTGTATCCACACTGTAGATAAATTGAGATCAAACAACAGAATGCAAAATTTCCAAGATATGCAGGGTGTTTGAAGGTAAATCTTGTGTTTGAAAAATCAAACACTGAAGCTGTTGGATATAAAATCCGGTTTCGGTTGGTGTCCTATAAATCTTTAACAGCCTACAGAAACCTTTTTTATACAATTGTGCCACTGTTTGAAGTTCAAACAAAAATATTAAAGATGAATACAAAATGCCGATAGAAAAGATAGATTTACAAATTTTACCGAACAATGAAACACCTTGCACATCTTGGAAATTTTGCATTATGTTGTTTGATCTCAATTTATCTACAGTATGGATACAAAATCACTTCCATAAGAGCACCCACAATGGAAGTTATAACACAGTATGGATACAAAATCTCAATTTATCTACAGTACGGGTGTTATAACACCCATTTAACACCCCTCTCCATTGTGAGTGGGCGTTGGTGTGGGGAGTTCAATTCTTTGAACGCTCATGTGTCAGTTTTTTTTAAAAAAAAAATTGGATAATTAACGACGGTTTTTACGAATCCGTCGCCAATAGCGATTGGTTTATTACAAACCGTCGCTACTAGCGACGGTTTGTAATAAACCGTTACTAGTAGCGACGGATTATTTAAAACCGTCGCTAAACGTTGTTTCGTTCTGTACATCCAGCTGGGCGCCAGCACAGCGCCAGCTGTGCAGGCGCCCATGTTACCCTGCACCCAAGGGGTGCAGGGTAACAACCCTCATATATATATATATATATATATATATATATATATATATATATATATATATATATATATATATAATTTTGATATGTTGTCCACTCAATTTGTCCACATATGAGGAGACTCTTACCTATTTGATGTCTAATTTGAATAAGTTTCATCACATTCATTAAATGAGTGCAATATCATTTGCCGACACGATGGAATGGACAATATATCAATACATATATACATATATTAATTCATGTTGAAGTCTTGAAGAGCATGAAATTAACCACCTATATATCAACGTGTAATTAATTAGTAAACTAATCGTTAATGCGCTCCTATCCGACAGTCAACAATATTAGGATATGAAAAGTTGAAGATATAATACTTGCATCAATAGCTTATATGATTCAGTTTATTTTAAATAGTTTTAAACTTTTATATTCTACAAGTTGTTTTAGATATTTGTAAAATGTAAAATATTATTTGAAATAAATTGTTAATAAATTTTAAGGATATTGATATATTTGATATTCTAAAATATTTTTAGTATCATAACTATAAAAAAAAAAAAAAAAGAGGGTGATGCTATGAGCATATTGCAAACCATTGGGATAAGTAAAATATTTGAAGTTATTTTAGTCTTTTAAAATTAAAATATTAAAGTGAGATTTTTAAATAATTTAGAGTGGATCCAATTTTTTTTAAGAAAGATTACAATTTTGGTCATATATGTTTTCATCGAGTTTGCTCTGATGTATTGTCAAATTTTAATTGGAGTGATATAGACACATATCTTTCAATTTTTTACAATTTTCAATTGTAATGACGATACGACATTACACATACAATGTCAACGTCGATAAATTATATCATAACATGTGCATACCACTCACGTGCTAAATACTACATGGACCAATCAGCACTAATAGGTCTATGGGGTTTTGGCCGTGATCGATGATATTTTGTTGAGTATCACGTCGAAAAAAGATTAAATTGTAAAAATTAAGCAAAACTAATGGAGTAAAATAAAATTTAACAATATAAAATATCAAAATTACGATTTTCTCTTTTTTAACCTTTTTTTTCAAATAAAATAAATTTTCTCTTTTAAAAAAATTACTTGTAAAATGTGAAACAATTTATTTCACAAGACTCGAATTAAATACATAATTAACTTTCCCCCCAATTAAATATCTTCCAAATAGTCTTTGATATTTGTAAGTGAAATTTATGAAATATTCTTGAAACACAAAAAGGCAGCCCGAGTCGATTTGGTTTAGTGACATTATACTCTCACAAATGTTTGTGAGAAATGGTAAAAACTTGTGTGAGACGATCTCACGTGTCGTCTTTTGTGAGACATATCTCTTATTAAGGTCATCCATAACAAAGTATTATTTTTTATGCCAAGAATATTATTTGTTATTGTGAATATCGGTTGGGTTGACTCGTCTCACAGATAAAAAATCATAAGATCATTTCACAAGAAACCTACTCGCGAGAAAGAATGTTCAAGTCTTCCCCTATCTCAATATATATATATATATATATATATATATATATATATATATATATATATATATATATATATATATATATATATATATATATATATATATATATATAATATTCTTTATAAGTAATTTGAAATAAATGAATTGAAATTTTCTTAACGTTTGAAAGACCGAATTTAATCGGAGAAATAGTAATAAACTATTTTTTTTTTCAATTTGATACATAATTTTGAATCAAATGCCCATAATTTTCATAGTATGTCTCTTGTGAGAAGGTCTCACAAATATTTATCTGTGAGACGTGTCAACCCTACCGATATTCACAATAAAAAGTAATACTCTTAAAATAAAAAATAATAATTTTTCATGGATAACTCAAATAAGAGATCTGTCTCCAAAATACGATCCGTGAGACAGTCTAACACAAGTTTTTAGCTAATTTTCAACTATATTAACATAAAATAAGTGACTTCTGATTATGGACTTCTATTATATTTAAGGGCATTCTTAAAATCTTATGAACTTTGAGAAACCGATTTTTGATGTGAAGATAGACGTTAAAATTTATTCAAAATTTTAAATTTTCAGTTTTTAAGTCATGGAAATATTTTTTTTAGGATTTTGCATACCATTTAACCAAACTTTTTTTTTATCGCAAATGGAAATATTAAAATTAAATTTCGTCCAAACAAAAGGACTACAACTAACTAGTTTTTTTTTTTTGATAAGAAACATACTTATATTAACAACTAACTAGTTTTACATATAAGCTTTTGGCAAAATGTGTCTGCCCACAAAAATTGAAGAAACACAAGTTCAGAATCATATGAAACACGTATGGAAGATCAGAGTAACAAGCACGCGATGTCACCAAAATATATGGTTATCCCCTTCGACTTTCCCCGCACAAAATTTTCTTCAACCTGAATGAAGATGCAACAGATGCGACCATGATTCATGCCATATACCTGAAATCAATTGCATGTTAGTAAATGTACCTCGACGTCCAAGGGAGGAGAAGACAACCACGAAAGCTCGATTGCTTGGGGCATATCAACATTGCGAGGCAAGTACATTATGATGTTAGGCGTAATCGCCTGAGCAACTTGAAACAAGGAATGCCTGCAAATAAACGCAAGGTACCCCGCACCATAAAATCACAATCTATCTTTTCCATTTAACGAACAGGAATATGAACAGAGAAGAAAGGATCAGATTCACAAGGAGAAAGTATAAACTCCACAAAATAACAATAGAATCGTAGTGGAGTGACGGGAACTTAATCTGTAAATAAATGGCATCTTCATTCACTCAGTGCAACATAGATATTTGAGTTAATATCGACTTCTTTGTTTGAGTCTTTTCAAATAATCCTTTAGACATTTAGTGAATATATCAAAACAAGGGGAAGAAATAGGAATTGCAAGGTGATTCGAAAAAATTGTGCATATCCCAATTAGGATTACTAAGGGTATTACTTTTTATTGTAAATATTGATAGGGTTGACCTGTCTCACAGATAAATATTCGTGAGACCGTCTCACAAGAAACCTACTCTACATGTATTTAACTATTTATAAAGACAAAAAATTGTGCATATCCCAATTCCAACAAATTTCTTCCATCATCTACGGCAGTCAATTCGAGAGCATTGAATGTCTGAATATTACTCACATGTTTGGAAAAATTTAATGAAGCAGAAGCATTGTAAATTGGTGGACCTTCAAAAGTGGTATAAGAAACTTTTGACGTACCCATCCCTTGGCTTCAATAAATCAAGAGTGAATTTTTCTTTAGCTTTGTACGATGGACCCCCCCAGGGAGGTGAAAGAAACACCACGTCCCCCTAAAAAGTAACAAAAGATTTAAAATTAGAAAGCTAGTTAATCTGAACCACTAGCAAGTCAATCATTAGGAAAGTTTATGAAGACGACAGAATGTCAAGGAGTCATGTTTTTGGTGTCAAAAAATGAATCGGTTTACTTTGTAGATTAGGCGATCGGACAACAAATTGAGCTTTCAGCTTCTTTCATCAATCATTTTTACCATGCATGTTTCTTAAGTCCATGATTAAGGTTTTTCCGGTTAATATTCTGCCGCATACCAGTGTCATACAAAGAAGAGCAGCATGAACACTAATTAACAATTTAGAAATTGAATGGGAACATGAAGAAAATTAAGGAGAGGAAAATAATGTCCCAAATAACCCATTAAACTGAAGCAGTGACCATTTGGAGAAGAGCTCCCTAAACCTCACAGTAACAATCATTCTATGCATGTTAGATATTGTAACAAAGTATTCAGTGCCATCAGTTCTCGACTTGTAGATTTGTCTAGAAACACAAGCATTTAGGGGAGCAAAACGAAAAAAATATTGAACATTAAACAATGCAATTTAGCTGTAGCCTTACTTCATTTAAGCTTCAACGCATATTTCAGTACAAAAAAGAATGGCCTAAAAGGGAATATATACCTTCAAGAAAGGAGCAAGTTGGAAAAAGTCTGCTACAATGAAATCAATACGATCTTCTACACCATAGATCTTAGCATTATGTAATGCCAACGCCACCTTGTTTGGATCAATTTCGATGGCAACAACGTGATGGCACCTAACAGAATGAACACGTGGATTGATCAAAGCCCTCCAAGTCAGCAGCTACTCTTCTCATAATCCAACAAATTTGTAATGCCTGATCTCTAAAACATAATTGTGAATTCTATAATATGTCAAACTCACTCCATGTGTCTCTCCCAACTCAAATTGCATTACGAACAAATAAAATGAATTCCATATCCAGTACATGCTCCATCGAGTCCATGGCTTGATGGAACACTCATGAAACTGACCAATTATGGGTTCGGAATGACTGCTTTCGTTATAATATTTTAGTCTTTTAGCGCAGTAATATATAGAATAGCCATGACCATTCTGTGAAATTGTGATGGAACTTGGACGAAGGTAAATGCAACGAGCACCGCGGCCGCTGTTGCAAAGCATGATCACCATTTGTTGGTCAATCAAGCCAACACAATCTTACTGATGAACAATAACTACAATCACAAATGCATCTTTTTTTTTGTAAGGTACACAACCTAAAATTCAATTATTCACCACTTCTCGCAGGTTTCTGCTCAAATATAGAAGCCAAACATGGATTGATAAATAAACTAACACCACACCAGAAGCATTCGTGAGTTGGAAAAAAAAAAATCAATCAAGTAAACTAAATGAGCGCATTACGTTTGTTCTACATATGATCAATGAATTATACACAAGGAATAGTATAATTGCACCAACTTTACAGAGTTCCCAGTAAAACTCACAGTCGAGCAAATTGAATGGCGTTGCCACCAACACCGGCGAAGGCATCAATAACAACTCCGGCACCGGCGCACCTCTGCGCGTGCCAGGCGGCGATCTCCTCCGGCGTCACGGAGAACCACCCTTCTTCATCCATTTTAATGCCCATATCATATTTGGAGAAAAGATCGTATCTTTGACGCCAGTACTTCCTCACCAGTGGAGTAACATTTTGTTTCTCGTTCAGGTCTTCTGCCTTCTGGGTTCTCCTCTTCACTTTGATTTTCACTGTTAAACACCAAAAAAATGAGAATTAGGCAATGAATCCTGATTGACCCACAAAATTGTGGACAAAACAAAACAAATTTGTTTCGGACTTTTTTTTTATCTATAGTTGAAAATGATCGAACCTTTTCGTTTGAAATGCTTCCTTTTTCCTTCGGTTTGTCGGAAAATGCTTGAATTATCTTTGGGTGGAAGCATTTCTGTTCCATTTAGAAGATTTGTTTACATGTTCGGTTTTTGGGCTCAATGAGGATAATCGGAGAAGAAAATCAGGGAACACAGCGGCGAACTCCGAATTTTTTGTCTATAAATTTCGGAAAATATTTTTTTACGTTAACAGTTAGATCAAAATAGTCAAAAATTAAACTTAAATAAATTAACTCAAATTAAATAAATAATAAACCGAAAACATCATTTCCTCATAAATTTCGAATATAGTATATTTTATGTTCATTTTGTTTGGACCAAGAACAATTTTGATCTCCAAGAATCTTGAGGTAATTTCGATGGACCCAAAGATCAAATTGAAATTACCCATAAAATTGTGTAAATCTATATTTTTCTCTCCAAAACTTTTGACGAGTTTCATCCATTAAATAATTTTACCTAATTTATTAGGATTTTTACTTTATCATACGTGATACATCACGATATATACATTACAAGTTGATGTGGTATGACAATCAGGGGCGGAGCCAGGATCTTGGTTCAGTGTAGGCAACAATATATTATAATTAATAAAGAAAAAAAAACAATGATTAATCGACATCTAAAAATAATGTGTCATAAAGTTTGAACACAAATTACGCACAGCTAGTAGCATTGAAAACAATTGAATGATCGACAAACATTGAACGAAAAAACGAATCTAAAATTTGGTAACATTTTGGATTTTTTAGAGATTATGAAAGATGAAAGCAATAATTAAAATGAATTTGAATGATTGTTAATCAAAGTATATGACGTTCATGTCTCGAGAAGAGAAAACACATTAAGGAGGCTATATAGTATATACTTGGATACTAATAACATGTAAAAAATGGAGTCTAAAATTTGGGTTTACAAAATATTTAAAAAAAAATTGGATCAGTATAGACAACTAAACATATAATACTTACACAATAAATTTAGACATAAATATCTTTTCCCCAATATAAAAAAAAAATTTGGCACACAAGCCCACACTGGCCTACTGCTCCGCAGTGATGACAATGCAGTCTTTTCCCCAACACAACTTGTTCTACTATTTTTGGAGAGCCAATTAATCAAGATAGGACGGAGACACTTCTCCTGTTTCGCCGAGCTTTCGAGTTTCAATCCGAACCCGAACACCAACTCTTCTACCAAAGCGAAGAGTTAGGAGCTTCAACTTTAAGGGAGATTAGCAATGATTTCTCAATATGTTAAGAGTTATAAGTATAAAATTGTATTTTTTCAAAAATTCTTCATTTAGACAAACAAAAAATACTAGAAAACTATCAAATCATAACATGGTAACAAGTTGAGTCAAAAAATTTCTCGTGATCACAATATATAATCGTCTTCGTAGAATCATAGTATATCCCTTTACTTCTCTTTACTCAAGTCTCCAATAAATTATTCTCTTGATAAAAAGAAGTCATAGAATGTTTATATTGCATGCTACAATCAATGACTCTCTCTTTCTCTAGTTGAATTCGTCGTTTCAATCTTAGCTACATGTTAGTTACGAGATTACGCTAAGATTTTGTGAAAACATGATAATGAGGATTCGGTCATCTGCTTCTTTGGCGAACATGTTAAAGTTCGAGCCGATATGGCTCGATGAACCAGCCAATTATCGGCTCGAGCCAAACTTACTCTCAATACCACTTAGCAGGTATGATTTCGAGTTGGTGATCAAGTTTCTGACTGTCATTTCAAGTACAGGAGAGGTGTGTTGGGAGGATGAGACTCGAGACTCTACAAATTTTTTTAAGGGTACGACCAATGGGCTAGAAGCCCATTCTCAATGGCAAGGCCCAAATCCAATTCATTACATTTTATAAAATATAAATTAAGGGCCTTAAAAAAAACCAAATAGGTTCAACCGGTTTTCGAAATTAATAAACCAAAACCAAACAATTTTTGTTTCAAGGAAAATAAAACTTTTGAAACAACCGAACCAAACACTCCTCTCACTTGGAGTTACCCATGAGACCGACCTTTAGACTTACTCATAGTTGGTATCAACTACCCAAAAATGAAATGAAATGAAAACGAAAATGAGTAGGATTAATTTTGAATTAAAGTATGGTTTTTGTGAAACGATCTGACGGATTTTTATATGTCAGACGGATTGAGCCGATCAAAAATTATAATAAAAAAATAATAATTTGGTATAAAAAATGATATTTTTTTTATAAATTGGATCAGATCAGAGATCCGTCTCACAAAATTGATAAGTGAGATCGATTTCACCATATTTTTTCTATGTTTGAAAGAGCAGATCTCTCAACAGAAAAACTTCACCACGACTTTTTTTTTAAAGAAAAAAAAAATTGGATATAGTAACACGAAAAAACAAAGTTGTATAAATAAAATTTAAATTGAAAAACGTGTTATGTCGCCTCTGTTAAAAGTCAATTTAATCGGATAAAACGAATGAATCATGCTCGGTTGGATGTTCTCGAAGAATGCTTATTGTTCATTACGTGTTGCACTAAATTATTGCCAAATTTCAATTAGTTGCATTATTTTTATTGATATTGCCCTATAAATTAATAAAACCCAAATATTTCTATTTATAAATAAATCACGCCACATACATGTGGATCGTGGATTTAAGGAAATTTTAAAAAAAAACGAACTGGATAATTTTAATTATATATAAATATGTGTAATTAAATCTAAATTACTAAAATAAATTTAAATAAAAGAATTAAAAATATTAATTAAGATAATATATAATAAATAATTTTTTAAAATAAATATATAAAAACATGTCAATATCGATTCATTAGTACTGTCAAAGAAACAAAAATATTTTGTATAAAAATTAATAATTTTTTATGTCAGAATTAAATTTTATATCTCTTTTAAGTGTCTGAAAATATCAAAGGATCGATTTTACAATAATTCAAAATTTAAAATCACGACTCTGTTCCTTTAGCTTCATGTCTGTTATTATTATTATTATTGTTATTATTATTATTATTATTATTATTATTATTATTATTATTATTATTATAAAATAATATTAAAGCTAAATATTAATAATGAGACAGATTAACTTTGTCGTCCATGATTTATTATTATTATTATTATTATTATTATTATTGTTACCTACCTAAGTATTAATAATATATTATTAAATTAAATTAGCATCACGACACTCGCATTGTTTCATACTATGTTATGTAAGATGATTAATGTGTCCATAATTTTTCTGACTAAATATTAAGTTATTATTTATTTCCTTTTTCAAAATAAATAAATAAAGCAACTGCAATCGTCATGCACTTCATTTTTGAAATATTCTCAGTAAAAAAAAATTAATATTCCAAATTCACAATATAAGAAATTTTAATTATTATTTTTTCTTATAGTTGTGATACTTATTTCCTGCCTCTTGATGTTAGACTACCAAACGTTAATTTATAAAAAAAACTTCTAATCTTGAGTATAATAATTGTTTATGTCGCATAAAATTTAAAAGATTTGAGTTGCATTGTTATCACAATTATAACTTTTGTTAAATATGCAAATGTTTAGTTCTAAAACTGGTATCAAAGCAATTCACATTGATTGTAAGGAGTGCAATATTGATAAAAAAAAATTGTTGAGTTGAATAATTATTCTTGCTGAGTTGAACAATCGAAACGTAGTATTCAAGCTGTTATACTGTTTCAAATATTTGAATTGTAACGTTACCAGCTATTATTTTTTATAAAGCGACAAACGTTCGATCCTACATATAATATATATAGATTATGCGGATAGATTTGGATCCATTCATATGGAATACCAATTCAAGAGTTGAAAGCTGTCCAAATACATATCTTTTTCCATCAATTTATTTATTCTAACCAAGGTCATTTTTAAAATATATTATATTAAACAAAAAATTAAAACGTCATTATCCAAATATAACTAAAATTCTCTCCCTTATCCTTTTGTCCTAATTCATGTGCTTGAAAATAGCAGCACATTACAACACAACAAAATAATACTTTATCCTATTTCCACTTTCTAGAATGAATGTTTGATCAAAATTTGAACTTGCCTCGATTTGTTTACTATATTTTTAATAATATTTACATAATATAATTCTACATCGAAATATATTATATAGAATATTAGAATTATTATAAGCCAAATCATTATTTTATTTCACAAAATAGGAAAAAATTGTGTGAAACGGTCTCACGGGTCGTATTTTATGAGACATATTTCTTATTTGGGTCATCCATGAAAAAATATTACTTTTTATTGTGAATATCGGTACGGTTGACCAGTTTCACAGATAAAAATTCGTGAGACCGTCTCACAAGAAACCTACTCCACGAAATAATCAAGTTGACCGATTGATCACAATAATATATAACCTCGTAGGGACGCAGAGGATACGGACTAGTTCTAAAATACATGAACTTAAATTTTATATGTTATTTTTTTAAAAAGGAAAAAAATGCATTCGTGTGTAAATAATATTTAATAGGATTATATTAATTAAAAAGATAATTGATTTTATACAAGGGATTTGATAATCTTTTGGGTTTTCAAGGGGTACTAATGTTATTCTTCATATCTTACATCTACTGATTAATGAATTTAACTCTAATACTAATTATAACATCATGCAGTTGCTACTTAAACAAAAGAAATATTCAAAAAAAATTATAAATTAAAATTATGACCAATTGATAACAATATTAATATAAATTAAATAAAGACACTCCCCGACCGCGGCGTCAAAAATTTGTTGTACGATTGCTTACCGCAAGTGTACCATGTCATGTTTCAGTATGTGATTAAGTACCAATTTTGTTCTCATATAGAGTGTTTATTTAAAGCTTGTATTAAATACCGAAATTAGAATAGTCGAACTTTATTTAGAAGATTTTTTATTAGGATTTCGATTTGATTATTGACCAACAAATAAAATAAATTCGAATACAAAGACAATGAAAAATCAATGAAAGAAAGAATATAGAGGTGCGAATTCACTTGGTCTACGTTATATAAATATTTAATTATCATTGACCATTTACTATGCAAGAATTCTTAATCCTTCCTACCTTCTTTCCCAAATGATAAGTAAATATTAATCATCTAATATTGATTCCAATATCTTTATTATGAATCAAATATCAAATAATATAAACAATACAATAATTCTTTCAATGGTATCAATGGAGCTATAGAATTCGGAACTCTATAAACACCAACGATGTATTTCCAATTGTCCTATTCAAAATCATATATCCCATAGATTTCAAATATATATTAATTTAATTAGCAATCAGTTAATTTAACGCAATCAATCCAGAAAAACACAAAACGATTCAAAAATATAATTTCAAACAAGCTACGTCGTCCTCTAGATAGTTAAATTAGTTTGTGACGAAATAATGAAGACAATAAATCATGTTTTTCAACATCGAACTAAACATTAAAGAACTAAGAAGAAGGGAGAAAATAAGAATGAAGCTGAAGGATCGTGTGCTAGTGCCTTTGAAGGCATTTCAAACACAATATTATCCAATGAGCTGCAATAACTCGTGTTCTAAGAATGTTAACACCGATGAATTAAATCGAGTTTGGTTAAAAACCAAGCGGAAGAAACTCGAAGTAATCCTTCATGAAGAAGACTGTTAAATTAGAAAACATTTCAACTTATGTAAACTGAATAACTGAAAAGTAAGGGATCAGTTGTCGCACATATCAGTATATTTATGGCAAAAACTGACCTGACGGATGCCCTAGCTAATCAAGTCAGTTTGAAAACAGTAGTTAATCAGTTAAATACATAAGATATGTTTATGGATGTTCGAAGACTTCAACTGCTTCTATGTCACCCCTTCTACCACCTCGAGTAGGATCCATTAGAAGACTTTGATTTATATAATTATGTGGAGGCCCGTGCTCCTGATTAATATTTAATGACCAAATAACCAGGATTTATTAATGTAAACAGCAAAAGCAATTAAAATTTTCCATTTTGGGTCTACTGAAATTTCGGCATTACCTATTCGTAAATAGGACATCCCAAAAAATTAAAACATCACAAATAATATTTATATACTCGAAATAAAGTCATAATATCAATTCACAACCTATAGCCGCACTGGTCAGGACTAAACACATGTAGAGCCGGCAAGGCTCGTTCACACAACTATCAATTCAAAACATCGTAAAAATAATAGTACAGCTACACGATGCATCTCCCCAGTAAATGTATGACTCCATAATATAGTATATATTCATATATATGGGAACTCTCAACCATGATTCGACGACTGGGCACCACTACCTGACGCTCCACCAGACGCGTCAAATTCTCCTGGTATGGCATCAAAAACAACAACAGCATAAAAAGAAATGAGGGGTCAGGCCCCAGTACGACGAACCAGTAATATTACGACAAATATAACTGACATGAAATAAAATCAAGTAAAATGCAATGAAATGCAATGCAATGTGTGTCGGTAACAACAAAATAATGGATACCAAAGCGGAGTCCAAATGAAACGCATCAGCAACAAGAACAGTGGCCACCCGTGCCAGGAACGTAGCAATGCAACATCAAGTCGCCACTCATCCATGAACGTAACATCGAGGGTACGGGAGCTACCCGCTCAGCCCTCATGCAAGTCATCAGGAGTGCTAATCCTACCCACCCGCTCCATCGATGACGCAACAACTCGATAGATCAATATCAATAGCAATCAAAGGAGTCAAGACTCGAAATGCTATGCACTAATAGTATCAACTCAATTAAATGCATGAATGCAATCACGTATTCACAAAAACACAGAAAGCACGCCACAACTCATTACAAATACTTAACGTCATTCCATATCACTATAGACGTCATAATAAAACAGTTCATGCGTACCTCAACTGAACCCTTAATTTACCACTGATATTTCTTAAGGATTCCTCGAATAATCCAATCATGTGGCAAATAATACATTTCATATCAAGTTCAATTTATTTTTCCTATTATTTGACAATTTAGCCTAAAATTCCAAAAATTCGTAATTTAGGCTTTACAATTTATAAAATTAATATACGACAATTCTATAGCAGCTAAACACCTAATTATTGAACACTGAAATTCGAAAACCCAAATTTACAATTCTGAATTTTCAAAATTACTCTCAATTAAATTCTGAAATTTTGTTAATACCTCCAATTGGCTGCGATATAGCACCTACAATCAATAACCCAATATATATAAATCAAAATACCCAAAATTCAAAACCCTGATATCTAAATTTTTACCTCAAACGCTTCAAATTTCGAGTACACCTATACAATCAGTTGTCCAAGCTCGAAATAACACGAAATCAAGGCAAAAGAGAAAAATTCGAACGAGCCAAGGTCCACGGTTTCGAACAAGATCGCGATAAAACCTTGCAAAATGGGTATCACTGGATAGCCCTTGTCGAGAGGATTCCCAATATGTATTTTACTAAAATTTTTGGGCGATCGGAGCGGCCACAATCGAAGAATGAAATTTCGAAATATGTTGAAGAAAGAAGAAATAAATAAGGTTCGGCGATGCAGTATAAGGGGAGAGAGAAACTTCTGTTTCTTTCTTTTTGTTTCTATTATTATTATTATTATTATTTAACCTTACTTAAATTTTGGGGTGGGCTTGGGGTGTACAGGCTGGGCTCTCACAAATTACTTCTATAAACTCACTCAGTTTAGGACTTACACTACTGCCTCAACTGAACTCCTAGCCTAGACTAAAGACAGCACCTTTCAGCCAACACTTCTTTAACTTCTGTGTGTCAAATACTACATACACAATTTTAACGTCTTTGTGCGAGACTTTATTTGGGTGGAGGGGGTGAGTGTGTGTGTGTGTGGGGGGGGGGGGGGAACTGAACAAAGAATACACCGGAAAGGTATTCCCACACACTAAGAAAAATATGCTTCTAATCTAAGCTGATAACACGTTGAAGTATCCCTCTGGGCTGATTGCTCCTTGTAAGCTAATATGCAATATGCGAGCTCTTTTTCTTTGTATCTTCACACACTCTTGTTTTTTTTCACCGATCTTCTATTTATAGGCGAGAAACTGATCGTACAGTGAGACTCAATTATTATATATGTTGCATCTTGAATTCGTTCCTTGGACTCTGTGTCTTGACTTTTCGACTGCTCTTCTGAAACATTTGTCTTTAATCCTTTGTGTAATAGCCGAGCCCGGTGTACGGTACGGTTTAAGTTTTCGTATGTTATAGATTTATTGATTTAGTCTAAGTTTAGTTGTGTGATTAGAGTTGTGATTATGGGCCATAGTATTGTTGGTTATTATTGTCTTGAGGTGTAGTTGTTGTTGGTTGTTCGTTTCAGCGTTTCGGGTCGATTGTAGTTGCTTTGGTGTGTTTCTTGGCCGAAGCCATACCGCACCCGCACTCAGTGTAAGGACCGCACCCGCTGTCGTAATTGTTGGAATTTGTGGGTTTTACCGTGGATTCACCGCACCCGCAGTGATGTTAGTACCACACCCGCGGTGTAGACCGCACCCGCGGTAATTGCAAGACCGCACCCGCGGTCATCGAGTTTGGATTTTTGGTGGATTGCCGAGAGCTTAGCGCACCCGCGGTGCTTGTTGGCAGCGCACCCGCGGTGATGAACAGTAGAGGTATGGTCGAGATATTTAGTACCTTTTTGGTTGAGTTGACTTCATTTTCACCTTTCCCTTTCCTCTCAATCTCGTTTTTCTCTCTTAGAACAAGGGTTTTCTCCATTTTCTTTCACTTCCTACCTTTGATTCTTGGATTTAGTTGGAGTTTCGAGTTGAGATCGAAGTTCTTGGTTGCTCTAGGAAGCTAAGGTAAGCTTTTGGTTGTGTTATCTCTTGGTTTTGGAGAAGAGATGTTATGGGTTTGATGTATTTGTTGGTTTAATGGATTAATTGGCTTGAGTTCTTGGATATAGAGTTGTTGATGGTTCTATTTATGGATTATTGTTGTAGGTGGTGTACCAAGAGTTAGATTCAAGGTGTTATCGTGGTTAATAAGTGGAATTTCATCCCTTGTGCTCACATGATTATATATGTATTGTGTTTCAAAGGTTTTATTGTGTTATTCCCTTCAATTGATTCTAGATTATGTATTGATTCCATTGCTATGTATATTGGGGACATATTTATGTCTCATATCATGAAAAGGGAATACAAGAGGAAAGAAGAGTTTGTAAAGTGTTTGTTAAATGCCAAGAGAAAGAGTTTAAATGTTTTATTGGATTGATAGATACATAGTCAGAGATTGCATGCAATTAGTTGATCAACGACCATAGGCTTATATCCCTCAGAATTATCGGTTTATATCGATTGGGATACGAGCACCACAGACAGAATTACTATTGATATCAATCCAAACCAGAGTAAAGAGAAATACCATCCTATTGCTATGCTATTGCTATGATATTTATTTCAGAGTTGATGATATTTACGTTTTAAAAGCTATGATTTTCAGAGTATGCTATGTTCATTGCTATGTAAGAGTTCCACTTGCTGAGTTTTATACTCATTTCAGTTATTTTCATGTGATGTAGATAAGAATGACGGGCCAAGACGTTGACTGTGGATGGGAGTCATATGCATACGAAGATTGGAAGGAAGTAGTTTGTTTTGCAAACAATGTTTTGTACATGATCATTAAAATGATGTTTTGTATTTTTGATGTATCATTTAGTTGATCATGTTAATACTTTTGATGATATTTGGAAATGTATTTTGAAACTCCTTCCATTTGAAAGAAAATTTTAAATTCCGCTGTATTTTAATTGTAACGGGTCAATGTGTCACATTTAGTGGTATCAGAGCACCGTTCTTCAGAGCACCGTTCTTTGGCCGAGCAGGACGAGAAAGACATTGCCAGAGAGAGGCAAGCGAGGCATCAGGCCATTGCTCAGAGAGGCCAGAGTTCGAGTCAGCGAGGCAGAGATCGTTTCAAAGGGAAGGGCAAGATAGAGCCGAGTCCTAGACCACCGCCAGTTCCAGTTGATCCCGAGAAGTCGCTGTGTCCTAAATGCAGCAGACATCATAGAGGAGAGTGCAGATTTGGCACTCATTCTTGTTATCGTTGTGGCACTGCAGGCCACATTGCTAAAGATTGTCCTAGGGGAGCGAGCAAGGATAAGGTGCAGGGTCGCATCTTTACGATGACCAAGGAAGGTATAAACCATGATTCTTCTGTGATCTCTAGCACTATTTTGATTTCAGGCAGAGTAGCTACGACTTTGATTGATACTGGTGCTACTCATTCTTTTATGTCTGAATTGTTTTTGAGATCTTTGTGTATAGTTCCTTCTGTTCTTCTCCTCCAGCTTAATGTTGTTTTACCTTTGGGGGACGTGTTGTGCCCGACGTCTATTGTTTATGCATGCCCTGTTCTTATTGAGGAGCGAGTTGTTTTTGCTGATTTGATTGTTATCCCGATGGTTGCTTTGATGTTATTCTTGGCATGGATTGGCTGTCGACCTACCGTGCTGTTATTGATTGTGTTGCTAAGACGGTGACCTTTGCAGATGATAGCATTAAGGGAGGAGTTCTCGCCAGTGCAGGTACTTCGCTGGTCCTTCCTTTTATTTCTTGTCTTGAGGCTGAGAAGTTGATGTGTAGAGGTTGTGATGTATTTCTGGCTTCTATTGTGGATGTGGATAGAATGATTAAGTTGAATATTGATGATATTGATGTTGTGAGGGAGTTTGGTGATGTGTTTGAGGATGATGTGCCGGGTTTGCCGCCGGACAGAGACGTTGAGTTTGTGATTGATCTAACTCCAGGTACGGTTCCTATTTCTAAGGCTCCGTACCGAATGGCCCCTACCGAGATGAAGGAGTTGAAGACGCAGTTGCAGGATCTTTTGGACAAGGGTTTTATTCGTCCGAGTTCTTCGCCTTGGGGAGCTCCGGTTCTGTTTGTCAAGAAGAAAGATGGGTCTTTGCGGCTGTGTATCGACTATAGGGAGGTCAACAAAGTGACGATCAAGAACAAGTATACATTGCCACGGATAGACGATCTATTTGACCAACTTCAGGGTGCCACTGTATTTTCAAAGATTGATCTTCGGTCTGGCTACTATCAGTTGAAAGTTAGGGAGTCTGATATCCCTAAGACAGCGTTCCGGACCAGGTATGGTCACTATGAGTTTCTTGTGATGTCTTTTGGTCTGACCAATGCTCCTTCAGTTTTCATGGACCTGATGAACCGTGTGTTCAAGCCGTATTTGGATAGCTTTGTCATTGTCTTCATCGACGACATCTTGATCTATTCCAAGACCAGAGAGCTTCATGCAGAGCATCTCAGAGTTGTTCTCCGTTTGTTGAGAGAGAAGAGGTTGTTTGCCAAGTTGAAGAAGTGTGAGTTCTGGTTGGAGCAGATTTCTTTTCTAGGCCATGTTGTTTCGAAGAATGGCATAGCTGTTGATCCAGTGAAGATAGAGGCAGTTCAGAAGTGGCCTATTCCTACTACTGTTTCTGAGGTACGCAGTTTCCTTGGTTTGGCGGGTTATTATCGTCGTTTCATTTCAGATTTCTCCAAAATTGCCTTGCCATTGACCAATTTGACGAGGAAGACTGTGAAGTTCGAGTGGTACATTGATTGCCAGAGTTTATTCCAAGAGTTGAAGGATAGATTGACGACAGCTCCTGTTCTTTCATTGCCATGTGGTTCAGAGGATTTCGTTGTGTATACCGATGCGTCGAAGAAAGGCCTTGGTGCAGTGCTGATGCAGCGAGGTAAGGTTATCGCCTATGCTTCTCGCCAGTTGAAAGATTATGAGAAGAATTATCCGACGCATGATTTGGAGCTAGCAGCTGTGGTTTTCGCCTTGAAGATTTGGAGACATTATTTGTATGGCGAAAAGTGTGAGATCTTCACAGACCACAAGAGTTTGAAGTATCTGTTTTCTCAGAAAGAGCTCAACATGCGACAGAGGAGGTGGTTAGAGCTTGTCAAAGATTATGATGTGACTATCAGTTACCACCCGGGGAAGGCGAACGTTGTTGCTGATGCTTTGAGCCGTAAGTCGAGTTCTTCTTTGAGTTCTTTGATTCAGAGACCATTGTTGATGGACTTGCAGAGAGAGGAGATTTCTTTGGTAGTTCCGGGGACCATTGCTCGTCTATCAGCGTTGGTCATTCGGGCTACATTGACGGACATGATCCGTAGAGAGCAAGCTACTGATTTGCAGTTGTTAGAGTTGAGAGCTAGAGCTGAGGAGAGGGGTAACTCAGAGTTTGGATTGAATGGTGATGGTTTGGTGACTTTCAGAGGCCGTATTTGTGTTCCCGTTGGTGATGATATTCGGCGAGACGTCTTGACAGAGGCTCATACCACGCCATATTCGATACATCCAGACAGCACCAAAATGTATCAGGATCTTCGTCGACTTTACTGGTGGCCAGGTATGAAGAAAGACATTGCCGTATTTATTTCTCAGTGCCTAACTTGTCAGCACGTGAAGATTGAGCACCAGAGACCTGCTGGGACATTGTTGTCATTGCCGATTCCTCAGTGGAAGTGGGAGCATATTACGATGGATTTCGTGACTGGTCTTCCCAAGACACAGAAAGGTTTCAATTCCATTTGGGTTATTGTCGATCGATTGACCAAGTCAGCGCACATTCTTCCAGTCAAGACGACGTATTCCATGAACCAGTATGCCGAGGATTATATAGCAGAGATTGTTAGACTTCACGGTGTCTCTGTGTCGATTGTGTCTGATCGTGACCCTAGATTTACCTCAGAGTTTTGGAAGAGTTTGCACAGAGCTATGGGTTCACGGTTAGCGTTCAGTACAGCATTTTTTTTTATTACATTGCGATTTATCACTTAGCAAAAAGGCTATAATAATCTATAATTATACATGTATGTTTGTATTTTTTATTTACACGTTCAAAATTGGATGAATAGATGCATAAATTCGGTAAACAAACAAATGAGTACTTCATGAGATTTTAACATAAAAATAATTTTTTTTAATACGATTCAAAATTTTAAATATCAAACAATCTTCTTATGTTTCTATTTATTTTTCAGTATTACAATGACCAAGAATAATCCAATAATATCGATTCATAACACGAACAAATTAATTGACCTAACTACAATGATTGACTTATAAATTTATAAACTATTTTGAATCCCAAGAAACTGATATATGTTCTTATGAAAATGCACCTTCAAAGGTTTCACATGGCTCGAACCCTATGACGATTGAGACTATCCATGAATTGAAAAGATGAAGATCTCAAAGCACATGATGCTGAATGATGACATCAATGATGAATGAGCTCTAGAAATAGCATGATCTTATGAAACATATATGAAGCTGAAAGTCATACCAATCTAGAAGAGCTTTATTGTTAAGAAATTCGTTATGTATGCTAAAATTTTGTTAGAGATCTATTTTGTACCCATATAAGGGGATGTTTTTCAGTCGAAGGTCATAGATTAAAGATGACATATCTCCATGAGAAACTGACTAGCCTTGATATGATCTTACAGAACGAGTTATCCTTGGATATGATACTTCAATCAAGAACGAGTTATCCTTGGATATGATACTTCAATCTTTATTTTGACTCATTTAAACAGTTTGTAGTAAACTTCTCTCTGAACAATTTTGCTTCGTCTCCTGAATCTAACTTTAACTCTCTTTTTACTTGAGTTTTCATTGTTCTTGTTTACCTTCGTTCAAGCTTTGCAGGTATTTATAGAGGGAACAAAGACTCTTGTGAATCACACGATTGCGACTGTTCATTTTCAACGGCTCAGATTGAGAGATGGCCAAGAGTCACTTGTCGCAATTATGACTACTTATTAATTGCATTTACCGAGGGAGAACAGTATCTTAGTCAGACTAAGAGTTTGACACCTTTTCAGAAAACAGATAGGATATTTGTCTTTTCGATAAAACTACAAGTCTGCTGGTTTTGACAAAGTGCTCGCATATTTCAGCACTCTGAAACTTCCAGCAGACGTTATCATAAAATGACAAATCCTTTTCTGATTTCTTTTAGTAACCGTCTGGACAGCCCGCTCTTTTTCAAAATTTTCAAAATCATTCGTCTTTCTGACAGTTTCTGCAAAACTTTTCAAACACTCAGCCAAGAACATACTGACACGTGTCTTTATGTTTATTTGACGGCTGTATATCTATTTCATATTTCACATTTTCACCTTTACTGTTTCATAACTATCGTTATTCAGCTACTGCTTTCTCTATATCATAACTAACTACTGCAAATTTTTCTGATCTCATCTGCATACAGAAATGACTGGCGCATATACTCTCAACGCTTATCAGGTTAACTTTGCTTCCGTTCTCACCATCAAGGATGAGAATCTCTTGAAAATGTTTCAGGATATTGAGAAATCAGGACTCCGGAAATTCCTGGAAGCACCAGCAGCTATCTACAAAAATGCTCTCCTGGAATTTTACGCCAAAGCAACAGTGCATGAAGGAATGATTGTTCATACCCAAGGAGATGCTTCTATCTCCATTGATGCCGCACACCTAGGAGCAACCTTCCTCCTTCCACTTTCGGGTATTTCTGAACTCTCTGATATTTCCAAGACAGATATGTCTGTTGCTCTCAGCTCTTTCTCCGCATCTGGAGAAGAAGTTTCTCCTTCCTGCCACAAGAAATTGCTCAAAATAGAATATCAGATTCTGGTCGATATTGTGGCTAAAGCTATTTTGATCAAGGCTGGAACCTTCGACAAGTTGACGAAGGAGAAAGTTCAGGTCATGACTGCCATCACCAAGGGGATTAAGGTTGATTGGAGTCATTTTATTTTCAGAATTATGAAGGATATGGTTATTCGGAAGAGTTCTGGTTTCGCGGTTCAGATCAGTGTTTTGCTCAAGGATGCTGGTTTCGCATCTACCAGTGATCTCGATGCTACTTCTGTTACCATGATTGATGCAGCAAATGTATTGGCTCTAAGGCCTAAGCCAACAGTGGCGGAGTTTGTTGCGATGAAAAAGGAAATTGGGGAAACTGCTTCTGAGGCTCCCAAACCTCAAAAGAAAATTTCAAAGAAACGATTGATTATTTCGACGGATTCCGATAAAACAGCATCAGAAGAATCTGCTGCTGTTGTTCGACCAACAGTACCAACCCCAGCCAAGAAGAAACCGCGCACCATTCTCAAGATGAAAAATACAGCAGCACTGTCTGAGATTGAGAAAGTACCTATTCGACAGGTCTTTCCAGAAGCGGTTCCTTCTGCTCGATCGACTGTTTCTTCGACTGCACTCGCTACTGCGTCCATCTCAGCACCTTCTTCTGCTACTGCTTTTAAGCCATCATCTGGAATCGTGATTCGGGAACCAGCAAGCGGGTCTTCTGCTTTCCGACCTATTGCGCCCATTTTATCTACTGACAAAGGAAAAGGGAAAATGGTTGAAGAACCACCTACTTTTGGTCACAAGACCACTGTCACTACCGGCGTTGACCTTCATCTAGCAGAGATTGAGACCTCTGCAAACGATGATATAAAATTCTTTGATGAATGACATACTGTCCGACTGTTCCATTCTTTTGACTACTTCAAAACAAAAGGGAATTACAGCAAGATGATGAATGCAGAAAGGAGGACTTTTCAGCTGGCAAAAACAGAGAATGTCATCGAGGCCTTGCGCAGAAGGAACTTCATCCTCGATCAGCTAAAATGTCAGAAATTAGAATCAGTTTTGAAAGTTCTTCAATCGAATTTTGATCATGCCGTTCCTACTGCTGTTCAGGATCAAAATGTTATTTTGATTCTATCTAACAGATTAAAGCAGATGAATGAGCAACTTCTTGCTCAAGAACAATGTGACACCCTGACCCGTTACAATTAAAATACAGCGGAATTTAAAATTTTCTTTCAAATGGAAGGAGTTTCAAAATACATTTCATAAAATGTTTACAAAATAAACACATGATCATTCAAATGACATACAAAATACAAAATAATCATTCTTATGATCATGTCCCAAAATGATACAAAATATCCTTCCTTCCAACGGTGCATGCATATGACCCCCATCCACGATCACTGCCCCGGTCTGTCGCTCTTATCTGCATCACATGAATAAACTGAAATGAGAATAAATCTCAGCAAGTGGAACTCTACATAGCAATGATACATAGTATACACTGTAAAACATGGCTTTTAAATCATAAATACCATCGACTCTGAAACATGAATACTGTAGCAATAACTGTAGCAATAACTGTAGCAATAGCATAGCAATAGATAGCAATACGATGGTATTCTCCTTCTATGGTTGGATTGATATCAATAGTATCTGTAACTGTGGTTGCCAATATCCCATCGATATAAATCGATAACTGTGAGGGGATAAA
Organism: Primulina eburnea; assembly: GCF_022965805.1. Classification (NCBI taxonomy): domain Eukaryota; kingdom Viridiplantae; phylum Streptophyta; class Magnoliopsida; order Lamiales; family Gesneriaceae; genus Primulina; species Primulina eburnea. The sequence goes on from NC_133113.1 coordinate 4,129,810, forward strand.
AGCCTATGGTCGATGATCATCTAATTGCATGCAATGCCATGGCTATGATAAATCAATCCAATAAAACATTTGAATTCTCAATAGCATTTAAGGCCGTCGTTTCGCAATCTCATAATATATCTTGTATTCCCTTTATAACAATGGTGAGACATACAATGCCTCCAATGAACATAGCAATGGAATCAATATATAACAATGAATCAATTGAAGGGAATAACACTTTGAAACCTTTAAAACACAATACATATAATATCATGTGAGCAAAAAGGATGAAATTCCACTTACTACCAATAGAACACCTCCAACTACACTCTTGGTACACCACCTACAACAATAATCCATAAATAACACCAATGTCAACTCTATATCCACAAGTACAAGCCAAATAATCCATTAAACAACTCAAACATCAAATCCAAAATAACCCTTAACTCAAAACCTCGTTAGAATCGCACCAAAAACTTACCTAAGCTTCCTTATACCACGGAGAACGATGATCTCAAGTCGGAAATCCAAATAACTCCAAGAATCAAAGATAGAAAGCTAAAGAAATGGATGAAAACCCTTGCCAATGGAGAGAAAATCGGTAAAGAAGAGAAGGAATAGGATAAGGTATGGCCAACAACTCCCAAAAAGTGACTAAATAACTCGCCCATACTTACACCGCGGGTGCGCCAACACAAGCACCGCGGGTGCGCCATGCTCACGGCATTCCAAAATAAATCCTATGCACGATCACCGCGGGTGCGGTGCTACAATTACCGCGGGTGCGGTGCACACCGCGGGTGCGGTCCTTGCACTGCCGCGGGTGCGGTGGTGCCACGGCCTTCCAAATGCAAAATGATGAATAGTACACCGCGGGGGCACTCATCTAAGAGCGCGGGTGCACTCTACTCACGGCAATGAACAGTACAAACTCAACTAAAATCGATCCGAAACGCTGAAACGAACAATCAACACCAACTAATACCTCAAATAAATAATAACCAATAATACTATAGCCCAAAACACAACTATAAACAACTAATCATAAACCCAAATAACACAATAAAGCTTAAACCGTACCGTACACCGGGCTCAGCTATTACAATCTCCCCTCCTTAGAGGAATTTCGTCCGCGAAATTGACGTCACTGCACGAACAACTTAGGATACCTCTCTCTCATCTCAATCTCTGGTTCCCACGTAGCCTCCTCGATCAAATGGTTCCTCCAAAGGACTTTAACGATGCCGATCTCTTTGTTCCTCAGAACTCTAACTGTGCGATCCAAAATCTGAATCGGAATCTCATGGTAAGTCAGATTCGGCGTCAAGTCCAATGGCTCGTGGCGAAGAACATGGGAAGGATCTGCAATATACTTCCTGAGCATCGATACATGAAACACATTATGGACTCTGTCAAGATCGGGCGGTAGGGCTAATCTGTAGGCTCTGTCACCAACTCTGTCCAATATCTCGAATGGACCAATGAATCTAGGACTCAACTTGCCCTTCTTGCCAAATCTCATCACACCCTTGAGAGGTGCTATCTTCAGAAAAACATGATCGCCAACCTCGAACTGCAAAGGTCTGCGACGAACATCTGCATAACTCTTCTGCCTCGACTGAGCAGTCTTCACCCTCTCTCTGATAACTGCAACAACATCGGCAGTCTGCTGGACCAACTCGGGACCCAACATCTTCCTCTCTCCAACCTCATCCCAAAACAAAGGAGATCTGCACTTCCTGCCATAAAGTGCCTCATACGGTGCCATGCCAATCGTCGCCTGGTAGCTATTGTTGTACGTGAACTCCACAAGTGGCAACTTAGAATCCCAACTACCAGAATAGTCAATAGTACAAGCTCTGAGCATATCCTCCAGAATCTGAATGACTCTCTCTGACTGACCGTCGCTCTGAGGATGATAAGCTGTACTGAAAGCTAATCGAGAACCCATAGCTCTATGCAAACTTTTCCAGAACTCTGAGGTAAATCTAGGGTCACGATCAGACACAATCGACACGGGCACACCATGAAGTCTAACAATCTCTGCAATGTAGTCCTCGGCATACTGAGACATCGAATACGTCGTCTTGACTGGGAGAAAATGAGCTGACTTGGTCAATCTATCAACAATGACCCAAATGGAATTGAAACCCTTCTGCGTCCTGGGTAAACCAGTCACGAAATCCATAGTGATATGCTCCCACTTCCACTGAGGAATCGGCAAAGATAGCAATGTCCCAGCAGGTCTCTGATGCTCAATATTAACCTGCTGACAAGTAAGGCACTGAGAAATGAACAAAGCAATATCTCTCTTCATACCTGGCCACCAGTAAAGTCGACGAAGATCCTGATACATCTTCGTACTGCCTGGATGAATCGAATAAGGTGCGGTATGAGCCTCTGTCAAGACGTCTCTACGAATATCATCGCCAACAGGAACACAAATACGGCCTCTGAAAGTCACCAATCCATCACCATTCAGACTAAACTCTGAATTCCCTCTAGCCTCGGCTCTAGCTCTCAACTCTGCCAACTGAACATCAGTCGACTGCTCTCTACGGATCCTGTCCGTCAAAGTAGATCGAATAACCAACGCTGACAAACGAGCAATGGTCCCTGGAATCACCAGATCAATCTCCTCTCTCTGCAAATCCATCAACAATGGTCTCTGAATCAAAGAACTCAATGAAGCACTCGACTTGCGGCTCAAAGCATCAGCCACCACATTCGCCTTTCCTGGGTGATAGCTGATAGTCACATCATAATCCTTGACCAGCTCTAACCACCTCCTCTGTCGCATATTGAGTTCTTTCTGCGAGAACAGATACTTCAAACTCTTGTGGTCTGTGAAGATCTCACACTTTTCGCCATACAGATAATGTCTCCAAATCTTAAGGGCGAAAACCACAGCTGCGAGCTCCAAATCGTGCGTCGGATAATTCTTCTCATAATCTTTCAACTGGCGAGATGCATAGGCAATGACCTTACCTCGCTGCATCAACACTGCACCAAGGCCTCTCTTCGACGCATCGGTATAGACAACGAAATCCTCAGAACCACTAGGCAAAGAAAGAACAGGAGATGTCGTCAATCTGTCCTTCAACTCCTGAAATGCACTCTGGCAATCGATAGTCCACTCGAACTTCACAGTCTTCCTCGTCAGATTGGACAATGGCAAGGCAATCTTGGAGAAACCTGAAATGAAACGACGATAGTAACCTGCCAAACCAAGGAAACTGCGAACCTCTGAAACAGTGGTAGGAATAGGCCAACTCTGAATCGCCTCTATCTTCAACGGATCAACAGCAATGCCATCTCTCGAAACAACATGGCCTAGAAAAGAAATCTGATCCAGCCAAAACTCACACTTCTTCAGCTTGGCAAACAACCTCTTCTCTCGCAACAACTGAAGAACAACTCTGAGATGCTCGGCATGAAGCTCTCTGGTCTTGGAATAGATCAAGATATCGTCGATGAAAACAATGACAAAGCTATCCAGATAAGGCTTGAACACACGGTTCATTAGGTCCATGAAGACTGAAGGGGCATTGGTCAAACCAAAAGACATGACAAGAAACTCATAGTGACCGTACCTGGTCCGGAAAGCTGTCTTAGGGATATCAGACTCCCTAACCTTCAACTGATAGTAGCCAGACCGAAGATCAATCTTCGAGAACACAGTGGCACCATGGAGCTGATCAAACAAATCATCTATCCGAGGCAACGGATACTTGTTCTTGACAGTCACTTTGTTAAGCTCCCTGTAGTCGATACACAGCCGCAAGGAACCATCCTTCTTCTTGACAAACAGAACCGGAGCTCCCCAAGGCGAAGAACTCGGACGAATAAAGCCTTTGTCTAAAAGATCCTGCAACTGCGCCTTCAACTCCTTCATCTCGGTAGGGGCCATCCTGTACGGAGCCTTAGAAATAGGAACCGTACCTGGAGCTAAATCGATCACAAACTCAACATCCCTATCCGGCGGCAAACCCGGAACATCATCCTCAAACACATCAGCAAACTCCCTCACCACATCAATATCATCTACATTCAACTTAATCAATCTATCAACATCCACAATAGAAGCAAGAAACCCATCGCAACCTCTACACAACAATCTCTCAGCCTCAAGACAAGAAATAAAAGGAAGGACCAGCGAAGTACCTGCACTGGCGAGCGCTCCTCCCTGGCCATCATCTGCAAAAGTCACCTTCTTAGCAACACAATCGATAACTGCACGGTAAGTCGAAAGCCAATCCATGCCAAGAATAACGTCGAAAGCAACCATAGGGATAACAATCAAATCAGCGAAGACAACTCGCTCCTCAATACGAACAGGGCACGCAAAGACAATCGATGTCGGGCACAAGACATCCCCCGAAGGTAAAACAACATTAAGATGGAGGGGAAGAATAGAAGGAACTATACCCAAAGATCTCAAAAATAATTCAGACATAAAAGAATGAGTAGCACCAGTATCAATCAAAGTAGTAGCTACTCTGCCTGAAATCAAAATAGTACTAAGGATCAATGAAGAATCACGATTAATACCTTCCTTCGTCATCGAAAAGATACGACCCTGCACCTTCCCTTGGCTATCTCCCCTCGGGCAATTCCTGGCAACGTGGCCTGCCGCGCCACAACGAAAACAAGTATGAGTGCCCAATCTGCACTCTCCTCGATGATGCTTACCACACTTTGGACACTGCGGCTTCTCAGGATCAAATGGAGCAACTGGAACTGGCGGAGGTCTAGGACTCGACTCCATCTTGCCCTTGCCCTTGAAACGATCCCTGCCCCTCTGATTAGAACCCTGGCCTCTCTGAGCAACAGCTTGGTGCCTCTCTTGCCTCTCCCTGGCGATGTCCTTCTCGTCTTGCTCGGCCAACAAAGCTTTGGACACAATCTCCTTGAAAGTAACAGCCTTGGACATGTTAATGTCCCGACGAATCTCAGCTCTAAGGCCTCGAATGAAATGAGCGCCTTTATCTTTGTCGTTCGAAGCAACATACGGAGCAAAAAGGCAACCCTCCTCGAACTTCAGAATATACTGGCCAACATCCAAGCTCCCATGTCGAAGCTCCAAGAACTCCGTAACCTTCCTCGCTCGAAGTGCATCGGGGAAATACTTGTCATAGAACAAGTCAGTGAACTCTGACCACTTCAGTGCCGCAACATCCACTCCAACTTTCGTAGCATTCCACCAGATACGTGCAGCTTTAACTAGCAAGAACACTGCACAGCTAATCCTGTCTTTGTCCTCATACTGGAGATGATCGAAGATAGCTTCAAGCGCCTTGACCCACTCGACAGCAACTAGAGGATCGGTGCTACCTGCGAATTCCGGTGGATCCATTCTCTTAAAAGCAGAAAAGACGGCATCAGTGCCAACTGCCTGAGCAACCTGACCTCTCACTTGGCCTCGACCCTGTCCTGCCCCTTGCAATCGGAGCAACTGCTGAATCTGATCGCTATGCACCTTAGCCTGCTCCTTAAGCAACTTGCCGAACTCGTCAACAACTCTCGAGGAAGAACTATCCTCACCCTCTGCCGCCTTACGCTTAGGAGGCATACTCTACAATTGCTCACAAGACACAATCAATATATAACAATGAATAGATGCAAGAAAACATACCCGGACAGTTGAAAGTAGACGAAGTCATATGCATTGGTCCGAAGAACCGGTGCTCTGATACCACTAAATGTGACACCCTGACCCGTTACAATTAAAATACAGCGGAATTTAAAATTTTCTTTCAAATGGAAGGAGTTTCAAAATACATTTCATAAAATGTTTACAAAATAAACACATGATCATTCAAATGACATACAAAATACAAAATAATCATTCTTATGATCATGTCCCAAAATGATACAAAATATCCTTCCTTCCAACGGTGCATGCATATGACCCCCATCCACGATCACTGCCCCGGTCTGTCGCTCTTATCTGCATCACATGAATAAACTGAAATGAGAATAAATCTCAGCAAGTGGAACTCTACATAGCAATGATACATAGTATACACTGTAAAACATGGCTTTTAAATCATAAATACCATCGACTCTGAAACATGAATACTGTAGCAATAACTGTAGCAATAACTGTAGCAATAGCATAGCAATAGATAGCAATACGATGGTATTCTCCTTCTATGGTTGGATTGATATCAATAGTATCTGTAACTGTGGTTGCCAATATCCCATCGATATAAATCGATAACTGTGAGGGGATAAAAGCCTATGGTCGATGATCATCTAATTGCATGCAATGCCATGGCTATGATAAATCAATCCAATAAAACATTTGAATTATCAATAGCATTTAAGGCCGTCGTTTCGCAATCTCATAATATATCTTGTATTCCCTTTATAACAATGGTGAGACATACAATGCCTCCAATGAACATAGCAATGTAATCAATATATAACAATGAATCAATTGAAGGGAATAACACTTTGAAACCTTTAAAACACAATACATATAATATCATGTGAGCAAAAAGGATGAAATTCCACTTACTACCAATAGAACACCTCCAACTACACTCTTGGTACACCACCTACAACAATAATCCATAAATAACACCAATGTCAACTCTATATCCACAAGTACAAGCCAAATAATCCATTAAACAACTCAAACATCAAATCCAAAATAACCCTTAACTCAAAACCTCGTTAGAATCGCACCAAAAACTTACCTAAGCTTCCTTATACCACGGAGAACGATGATCTCAAGTCGGAAATCCAAATAACTCCAAGAATCAAAGATAGAAAGCTAAAGAAATGGATGAAAACCCTTGCCAATGGAGAGAAAATCGGTAAAGAAGAGAAGGAATAGGATAAGGTATGGCCAACAACTCCCAAAAAGTGACTAAATAACTCGCCCATACTTACACCGCGGGTGCGCCAACACAAGCACCGCGGGTGCGCCATGCTCACGGCATTCCAAAATAAATCCTATGCACGATCACCGCGGGTGCGGTGCTACAATTACCGCGGGTGCGGTGCACACCGCGGGTGCGGTCCTTGCACTGCCGCGGGTGCGGTGGTGCCACGGCCTTCCAAATGCAAAATGATGAATAGTACACCGCGGGGGCACTCATCTAAGAGCGCGGGTGCACTCTACTCACGGCAATGAACAGTACAAACTCAACTAAAATCGATCCGAAACGCTGAAACGAACAATCAACACCAACTAATACCTCAAATAAATAATAACCAATAATACTATAGCCCAAAACACAACTATAAACAACTAATCATAAACCCAAATAACACAATAAAGCTTAAACCGTACCGTACACCGGGCTCAGCTATTACAAACAAGGCTTTGGAGAGCCTACTGTTTATCATGTTGGCCTTGTCCCGATCTTTCAGCAGAATCAGACAGTTGACGAAAGGACTACCGCCTCCCCAAAGGCTGATGTTCTTAGTACTCCTGCATCTCCGACTAGGCCCATTCAGTCCTCATCACTATTGTCTGTGCATGAACTAGCTTCAGTTGAGGAAGTCATTGAATCGATTGTCCCTACTGTCTCTACCACTTTGGAATTGCCGGCTTCTGGGTCTCCTACCCCAGGGCAAGCAAGTAGCAGAACCAGATACTACTTCTTTACTGCCGAACTTAGAGTTGTTTTCTGCTGCACATCAAGCAAAAATGAACGTTCTTCTGGAACAGCCTTCTGCACCTTCTATTGAAGCATCTTCAGTTTCACAGGCTGCTACTGTACCTATGGAAGAAGTTTTGGCCTCTGACTTGGCTATTCCTACTGAAGATACTACTCTTCCTCTGGTTGCTGTTGAGCCTACTGTTTCTGCACTTCCAGCAGAAAGCACAGCAGACCCTGCTCCTTCTACTACATTAATAGATGCTCCTCATGTTTCTACTGCGTTGACTGTCTCCCTCCCTGTTTTGACTGCGACGACTTCTCGTCTTTCTGAGATCAAACAACGCATTCTTGAACGAACTCCTTCCCCGGAATCAGATGCATTCAACCTCGAACATCATATTCAGTGTCTACAAACCGACCTCAACAACATATCTGATTTAGTAAAACGTATGTCTTGTGAAAACCTTGCAGAATTCAGTGGTGCTCAATCTTTCCGAGAGCGAATGGGGAAATACATCTATCTCACTAAGGAGACCTCGGACAAGTTGTATGCTGAAGCCTCCGTTTTCAGAACAGCTATATCAAGAACTCACAACGCCATCATGCTTGCTCAAAATGATATACTCACTCGAATTACTGAGCATGATGATATCTTTCGATCACTGTCTACTTCTGTGGAACTTTTGGATGCCAAGATTGACTCTCAAAATCAATCTATCACTGCCTTAGATAATCGCATCTCTTCTCAGACCCCGTATCTGGAGATGTTAACCGATGGCATTCAAAATATTTCCGGCAGACTGAATGATTTCTTTACCCATGTGGTGGCCGCTGATGCCAAAAAAGGGGAAGATAGAGGAGATAGAGGAGATCAAGCAGGAGTTAGGCAGACAGAAGATGAGGCTGAACCTTCTAACAGAAGAGATCAAGAACCTCAAAATGAAGAAATCTTTTACATGGACATTGGAACCGATTGATTTGTTTACTTTAATGCGTTATTAACATTATCCGTTTGATTAAATGATTATCTGTTTTACTTAACGACTTTCTACTGTTTAGGTTTTGGCATCACCACAAAGGGGGAAATTGTTAGATATGAATTTTATTGTGGCGATGATAACTAAAACCAGTAGACCAGCAGACCAGAACAACAGAATAGCTTATCAGTAGTTGCTGCTCTAGTAAAACTAAACCAGTAGAAAAGGGATAACAATACAAACCAGTAGAGAATGTTTTCTAACGTTGCTATCTTAATTGTTACCGTTAAAGAGTTTCTAGTACTAGTATTAATTGCAGCATTAAATACTATACGGAGTCATTTAATGCATATTACCCAATTAAGTATAAAACAAGACTAATTGTTTTATAGCTTTTCTGCAGGAACCTATTTCGGTAATAAAGCTGATTGTATCAGTTATCTGAAGACTTCTCTGATTGTGAACGTTGAACTCAGTCGATTATATATACTTGGATCAAATCCTTGTTCGACACGATACTTCGCATAATATCATTTTCAAGGAACAAAGCTACTCTCTTATCAAACGAATATCAGTTTTCCTTGAGCATTTTAAAAGTTCAACACAAAGAAAAGTAGCACACGCTTCATAGCTTATATCTGATCTTTTGTAGATCATCTTGTGTTACTAATTCTTACACTCTTCACGATCTTTACTGCACTAATATTTTATCAGAAGAGTCTGTAATCTGAAAAGAGTCTTTTCAGAACTTTGTGTTTCGCATTTTTGTGAGTTGAGAAACTAAGAGTTTCAGTAGGCTGAGGTGTAAGTCCTTCTGAAGTGGGTGTGTACAAGTGTTGTACTGTAATATCCAAAGTCTTTTAGTTATACCTTCTGGAAACAGAAGAAGGGGAGACGTAGAAGAGTTTATCTTCGAACTTCCATAAACAACTGCTATCTACTGCTTTATTGTTGTTTCAACTACTTCATCAGATTGTTTCGCACGTTCTACTGTAATCAGGTGAAAGTATTCGCACAAGATCAACTAATATCCTTAACAGGATTTTAGTACCTCATCAGAACGAAAAACGAGTAGAGTTTATTCATCCCCCCTCTAAACTCAACTTCGATCCTCAACATAATAGTATTTATTATTTCGGTTAATTCGGTTAGCCGATTTAAAATTTTTTAAAACCAAAACCAAATCGAATTAACCGAATTTTTTTTAAATTTGAAAACCGAATTTCTGAAATAACCAAACCAAATTTCCGAATTGACTCGGTTCGATCGGTTAATTCAGTTTAACCGAAATTTTTATCACCCCTTATAATAATGTGTAGTTTATATGTTATCAAGTATAAGTGTCTAACAAATTAAAAATGACTAGAAAAGTAAATACATTCACTAGAAATTGTTGTCAATTTACATGAAAGAGAATAATAATCAAACAACATTGTAAATAAAAAATTACACATCATCGATTGTCAAAAAAGATTGTAATAATTTAATATTGTAATAAAATATATGTAAAAGAAAACAATATGAGAAAAATTTTAATAGTCCAAATCTTTTTTTAAAATTAAAAAAAAATATTTTTTTTCCAAAGTAATTACATATGCTAATTAATATGAATTGTCAAAATTTACAATATTATTATCTTTATCTTTTGTTGAGTTAACTAATTTTATTCAAATTTTAATTACTTCAACATATGTTTTCCACGTATAACGCACGTATATTATTTCTAGTATATATATATATATATATATATATATATATATATATATATATATATATATATATATATATATTCTTGTTGCTAGTATGGATACAAAAATTAGTGTAATGCAGATTTTCATTTCCTGTAAATGTTATGGAGCCATTCCATCGATTAAACCTACTCATCTTTCCAATATCTCAATATCCAAAAATCAAATAACCGCAATTAATTTGCAGTAAGAAGATTTTCTGAGGATATGAGCGGCGAGTGCAAGTGTTTTAGTAGCTCCGAACAGTGGTAGCCATTTCGAAAAAATCCGCAAGTGAGAACAGAGAGCTCGGATCAGGTCAAATAGTTTTGACAGGTCGGGTTGTAAAATATTAATCTCACAAATTTGATTCATGAAAAGTCTCGCGTGAGAGAAGTTTTGTCATGAAGTAATTCAAACAATCTAAATCATACAATAGTCCAAAATCATATTTCGTTCGTTTTCACAGCTGAACCAATTATTTCTCGTAACACAACTACGTAAATGTAAATTTAATAATTGATGGATTAAAAAAATTAGTCAAGAGGATGATGGTTTATCACATTTTGAATATGTTTTTTTTTATTTGAATAATATTAAAATTCATGAGCCACCAAAAAATTCAATCAATCCATATATTATTTTCTAATAAATAATTAGGTTATATATATATATATATATATATATATATATATATATATATATATATAATAGAATGAAGATGAACTAGTTTAATCAGAAGTCACCAAAGGCTGTGGAAAGGGGTGCGAGTCCCTACGTGATAAAATTTTTAAAAAAAATTAGTACCACAAAAAAAAATCCGAAAATACGACCACTTAATAATGCCTACACCTATCTCCGCAATCTGAGACCGGTACGTGATTTTGTCAGTGGATTTGAGGTAAATTGATTGATTTATCTTTTTGATATTGGTGGTGGTGTTCTTGTGGGTGTGTATTGGGCTGAATTCTTGTTTGTTTGGACGTAAAATTTGGTTTGTGGTTCTTCGGGGGTCTCGATTTCAGGATTTCTCATCCGGGTTCTCTTTAATTTCGCAGAATTTTGTGATTTTTTTTTATTTTGAATAAAGAATGGTAAATGCTCGCAACATTTTTGTGTTTTTATTTGTGGAGCTATTTGTATTTGAATTGAAATTTTAGTATTATGAGTGGTTTAAACTTTCAAATTCTTTGTCGCTGATATGGCTCAGCAAAAACAATTTGATCGCTGGATTGATTTCCAATTTATGGTAAATAATGAAATTACATCTGTTTTTTATACTAAGCTGTTGGCCTGATTTTTGGTTCCGTGATTAGTTTGAGACTTTGGGAGTTTCAGTCTTCCTTTTCTTTTTCCACAGTGGAGAACTTGAGATTTTTTGAGACTGATATGTGGTTGACTTGTGACTGAAATAGTTGGTCATTAACAGCTAATGGGATCGATTCATAATTCTAGATTTTCCCTCGGATTTACGATCTAGACTATATGATGGGTTGGAATTTTTGCCATTAATGTTGTTTCGATGTGGTATTTCTAGTTTACTAGTTTTCTATTGGAAGTGAAGGATGTTGATGTGGTTAAACTTCTTAATTAAGTTATTTCATTTGTTCTGATCAGTGACTTGTTGGTCTTTGAAACTATCTAGGAAATTTCGCTTACACATGATATATAGAAGTTGGCAGTGAGTTCTCTTTGTTTTTACTGATTAAAGAATCAAGAAAAGAATCGATGGGAGCTAGATTGAGTCTTAATAATCATAAGGTGAGCGCCAGTGACCTCTTTGAGGTGTCGCAAAGTGAAGCATGTAAGAGATTACGGCCATCTGATGGATTTTGGGACGAAAATCCAAGATTAATTCCTAGTCTTCCTGACGAGTTGTCAATTCAAATTCTCGCCTGGCTCCCAAGAGTTTGGCATCTCAATGCAAAGCTGGTTTCAAGAAGCTGGAAAGCTGCTTTAACGAGCAGAGAACTTTTTAAACTAAGAAAAGAACTTGGTGCAACGGAAGAATGGCTATACATATTGACTAAGATTGATGGTACTAGACTCGTATGGTATGCGCTGGACCCCGTCTCCAATAAATGGCAACGGTTGCCTCTAATGCCAAATGTTGCTGCTGAAGATGGAACAAGATGGGGCCTATCTGGTCTTCGAGTGTGGAACATGGTAAATTCAAGTGTTGTAGCAGATGCCATAAAGGCATTGTTTGGGAGGAAGGATGCATTGGACCAAATCCCTTTTTGTGGTTGTGCGATCGGAGCTGTTGATGGATGCCTATATGTCCTTGGTGGATTTTGTAGGGCTTCAGCCACGAAATCTGTCTGGCGTTACGATCCTGTTGTAAATTCTTGGACTGAAGTGGCTCCCATGTCTGCTGGCAGAGCTTATTGCAAGACCGGTGTCTTAAACAACCAACTTTATGTCGTTGGCGGTGTTACTCGGGGACGAGGTGGGCTTACTCCTCTTCAATCAGCAGAAGTTTTCGATCCGTGCTCTGGTATATGGTCTGAGGTACCTAGCATGCCATTTTCAAAAGCTCAGGTGCTGCCAACTGCTTTTCTTGCTGACCTACTGAGACCTATCGCAACCGGGATGACCTCATATCGGGGGAAACTATACGTTCCTCAAAGTTTGTATTGTTGGCCGTTTTTTGTTGATGTTGGAGGAGAGGTCTATGATCCAGAGACAAATTCTTGGGTAGAAATGCCATCTGGCATGGGGGAGGGTTGGCCTGCTAGGCAAGCCGGAACTAAACTAAGTGTCATTGTTGAAGAGGAGTTATATGCGTTGGAGCCATCTAACTCTCTAGATAGTGCCAGGATCAAAGTGTATGATCATCAAGATGATTCTTGGAAAATAATCGAAGGGGATGTACTCATTCGCGACCTTGCTGACTCAGAATCTCCATATCTACTTGCAGGTTTTCTTGGAAGATTGCACGTGATTTGTAAAGATGCAAATCATAACATATCAGTTATGCAGGCCAGTAGGCAAAATCGGCTTGATCCCACTCCATCTACCTCAACGGCTAATCTAGGCGAATCTTTGCAAGAGTTTTCAGAATCTGTTTCAGGGTCATGGGAAAATATCTGGAAGGTTATTGCCACTACAAATGCTGGATCTGCAGAGCTAGTTAGTTGCCAAATCCTTGATATCTAGCTCCAGCACTCAGACCAAGTAAAATATGTGTCCTAATCTTGCATTTCCTACTTCTGATCGGTCCGTCTACGAGTTTTACATGATAATATGACCATTGTGGATAAGATTCAGGCACCTTAGAATAGTAAATATATATCTTTGATGTCCAAATATATATTTTCTTGAAATTCATTTTCTACCCGATTTGCATGCCTGGGAGAGCGGATGACTATATTTTTGTACATTTTAACTTGGGCTATCTGGATTTTGAATGGCATTCTGAAGGAACTTGTATAGAGAGTTGCATTTGAATAGTTATTTCTAAAGATATTAAATCAAATATACGCATATTGATACAGTCCAGTGATGACTATTTACATCTATGACATTAAATGGTCGCTAAACATTAAGTGAATGACAACAATGTATAATTCTTAACAAGCTTATATAATTTTCTTCTGTTGATTTTCTGACTCTTTCCATTTGTCTATGAGAGATGACTTCTCAGCCTCTTCGAAGCTTCGAGGATGTTTTCTCTGTGACCAAATGCAGTAACCCTTATAAACTCTTTGCCTGCTGGTCCGAATCCAGCTCCTGGAACTGTAATTATGTGTGCTTTCTCAAGTATTTCATTAAACACATCCCAAGAATTCGAACCTGGAAAATGAACCCAAAGATAAGGCGCGTTTTCACCTCCGTATGCCTTAAATCCCAATGATTTAAAAGTCTCCAACAGTATCTCAGCATTCTCCTTGTAGTAATCAACAAGAGAGAGTACACTCTGCAAACAATTTTGCAAGAAACATTCATCAACTCTATAAACTTCTATCCAGTAGGGGAGGGGACTAACATATCTACGCAACTTTATGAATTCTAGGACAGCATATATGATTAGGAAAAACATAATGATTAAGATAATATTTATGGGGGTAGAGAACAAGTGCCACTTCTTATCCGACATTAGATTGAGAAGACAGATCTAAATATTCGGGAAACGGGGGACGAGGAGGATAAGGTAGAGCCATTGAATAGATTTTGGGAGGTCGAAACTTGTAACTTTAGAAAAAGCATATTAAATTTGAAAACGAAATTCGCTTGACGGGTGGTGATGACCTCTCTTTGCCTCCGCTAGATCGTCCACTGGCCACAATCACTATTTGCAAACATTAAATTCAGTTTTCATAGTTTACCTTGAAACCCTCTGAGGACAAACTAGCAAGGCCACCAGCCTGAGCTATCCTGGAAGCACCGTTGAAGCAAGTAGTAACAATGCGGTTAAAGTCATTTATGACACGTAACCCATTCAAATACAAGAGATCCTCAGGCACCACAGTCCAACCAAGACGAACCCCCGTGAATCCAGCTATCTTGGAGAAGGATGAAATTTCAATAGCAACCTGCAGCTTTATCCTCCAAATCAGAAAGTCGATGCCTTAATTCAGAAAATACAAAATTTTGAGCCAGAGTTTTACCTTTCTGGCACCAGGGATCTCATATATTGATCGAGGTCTTCCATCTGTAATATAAACAGCATAGGCCGAGTCATACACAATAATGGATCCATTGTCCTGAGCAAATTGCACGAGTTGTTCCAATTGTTCCCGGGTCGCAGCATGGCCGGTTGGATTGTTTGGAGAGCAGAAGAAAATTATATCAGTTCGTGGAGTTTTTGAGAGGTCGGGGAAGAATCCATTACGAGCCTCGCATTTCATGTACTTGATATTCTCATATCTCCCTGATTCTTTGTCAGCATCACCAGTCTGACCAATTATCACACTTGAGTCTACATAAGCCTGTCTTTGAGAATGCCTAGTTAGAATTAGAAAACATAAAAGACTAAAAGATGTATAATATAAGATCTTGCGAGACTCGATACAATGGACTCCGGTAGTTACTCTGTAAATGCCCTTATTTTGCAAATATGTCAACCCAAAGTCTAAGAAGAGTCGGTCAGATCAGATGGTCTGATAAGCTCATTCACACTTTTGCCACAATGTGATATGCAACAATCAATCATATTACACAAAAGCGATTTCCTTACTCAAGGAGATTAAAATATCAAAATAAAGCTCAACGATTACCGGAAAAATAGGATCTTGGACAGCTACTGACATATTCGACCCAAATAAAAGCTGCAAGAAAATAGAAACATGAATAAAGATCAACCAACAGAGAACTCCATGCGCCTTCAAGTCCTTGTTATATCTTATATATATACCTGAAGGCGAGAGATATCACATTGTGCACCATCGGATACAAATACTTCTGTGTCCTTTATACCCTATTTTACCATAAAATGTTTTTGCTATTGCGTTTCTTAGTTCCTGCAACATTGAAATTTGAGTCATCTATGGAAAAAAAACTAACTTTACACGACCATACAATCATAAAGGATTTCAAGAATTTAACTTTCAGTTGACTGATAAGATAAAAATAAGAGCTTCAACTAGTTTGCAAATGTCACTACTTTTAACTATCAAAACAGATGTCAGTTAGTTCTTTTTACCTTGCATCCTTGTTCAGCTCCATAGCCTCTATAACCTGTAGGTGTTGAAAGGCCCACTGCATACTGCAATATAGAATGTAAAAAGCAAATTGTTTAAACCTGTTTAATGAAATTAATGGCAACACATATGTCTCAACATAATGGAAATCTCAAAACCGTGGGATTTGGCGTGTTTTTTTCCCGAAGTTTATCTCCAAATCTCCATTTGACCATTTCTATGTATTCATATGAGAGAGCAATCATAATTTTCAATTATTCCAATAAATCACCAAGATGAGAAAATCCAAGAAATCAACACTCCGACATAATAGCACAAAATGGAAATAGTTTGTTTTCTATAGCCAATATGGATGGTGATACTAGCAAGCAAATTTCTGCCAAACTACAGGACAAAAAAGATTATGAATCCTACGAAGCAGCGCAAATCATCTCTAAAAGAAGAAGATTAGAAATCTTAAGAAAACACAACTATGATTATTCATGATTAAATCTGAGACATTAACGAAGCTGTAACTTTTTAAATGGGAATTATTGCGAAGGTTAATAAAAAGCCTTCAGAATGATTAAGTATCGACGTGAAAATTCTTCTTTTAAGGATGTACCTGGGAGGAAATTTTGAGCATATTCTAAATTTAGATGTAGAGGTGAATTACTAAGAAACTTTTGTTACTGAAATCTCCTACATTTAGCCTATTGAAGCAAGAGGATCGTCTTCTCATTTTTCCTTAAGAAGTTGCTATGACCTTCCCAGTTTGACGCCAAATTGCTAAAGCAATAACAGAGAGAGATTGTTTTCAGTCCCAGCAAACAAAAATGCATGATTTAGAAACTGGAAGCTAGATGTAAACAACGAGATATGAGTCATATTGGACAAATATGACTTAGATGGTTTTTTCAGACTACTTATAAATCAACTCTAATTAATTAGATTGAAGAATATACAAGTTAGCTGGGAAATCAGTATAGAGAAACAGCAGAAATTGAATTATTCCAATATGAACTGTCAACTAGGATGATATAAATTGGTGCATGATTGACTGAATGTTTCCACAATGAGAACAGAAGAATGATTAAGGTGCAAAGAACTATATTTAACATTCAATATTTTTAAACATAAATGCACTTGGAACTAATGAGTGCAGCACAATATGAAACTACTCGACCATTTCAAATCATAAGAAGGTATTAATAGATTGCTGATTAATGAATGGAGAGTAGACCATAAAGAAATCCTTCAACAAAAAGGATTACAAAGAAGCTTACATTAGCCATGCTCGAAGCTATGACATCTGGCAACGGCTGTGTGGTGTCACCAATGCCAAGGCTTATGACTTTTGCATCGGGATACTTTCTGATGTGTTGAAGTTCACGTGCAGAAATCTGTGAAGCAAGACTTTAGATTCGTGATATCTAATCACTCGTTGAATATTTTCTGGTGATCTTTTATTGATTTGATGACTGGTTTAAATGCAATTCATGAAAACCTCATAAGATGAAGGGGTGATTGTAAGGCATTAAAGCAAGATATTCACCGGATAATTGGATCAATCAATCTCGATCATAGTATGTTTATGTTTGGAAAATTAATTTCAAGCTCTATTACCAAAAGAAGAATTTTGAGTATGCAATAAAAAAAATGGAGCAACAATTGTTTTGCGTTTATGTTTGGAAAACTAATTTCAATCTCTATTACAAGATAAAATTTCATGGTCAAAAATGGTTTCCAACAAAAAAACGCAAGGAAAAGGACTAAAACACCACCAACCTCAGGAAATAAATAGTTATTTTCCAGCCTCTCCAACTTTGGATTACGAGCAACTTTTGTTCGATAATTGTTATCTGTATGAATCATCTAAATAGCTTAATAACTAGCTAATGAAAAAATTGAAGTTACCCCACGAAAAATTGCAAGTGTGTACCTTTTTCATTGTCCAGTGCTGTGATCCTGCATAAAAATCAGTTGACAACAGGATATTATTAGAGACTGTTATGTAGAAATCATCTGCTTGGGAAAAGTTAAACTCAGTCGAAGACGTTACTTAGATTTTGCGCGCGAAGAGGTTTTGCATGGCATGAAACTGAAAGATATAGCCCTAAGCATGTTTTTCTACAGGTTATGCCAACATACAGTAACCCTCAAAAATAATGTATGGATATATTATGTATGAGTATTAATGTTGCACAAGAATGTTGAATTTATACTCGTTATAATTCGTTAAGGAATGTTTCGTGTCACTTTGGCCATGCATCCACACATCATGTCAAAGTAAGCATGCTCTTGCATGGTCTCCTTTGAATTTTTTGTCTGTTAAATTCATCAAATTATTAAAACAGAATTGTCCATGTATGGTATCATAGTCCATGGTTTTGTTTCTTTATAGTATCTAGATTACAGTATCCATGAAATTTACCAAATGCAGACCAGAACAAAGATACCTTTTCAAACTCTTCCACCTTAAAGGACATTATTTGGTAAACCATGTTGATGTGGCGAACTGATAGACATCTGAATATCTGATTTAGTAGCAAATCTTTGATACTATTTCTGGAATTTTTATTTTTATCTTATACTTCAGCTATATCATTTACAATAGCTGACTAGATAAATCCTTGAGAATCTTTTAAATACTTTCATAAGCTACCTGATAACTAGACCGTCTGATTGAGCATGCATTATACCAAACCATTTCCTGTCTGAATTATATGGAAAAAATTAAAAGCAAGAAACAGCATGAAGCTGCATCATAATTTACTGTCGCTGATAGAGGCGCCAACATGGATCCAAATAGTAGGTTTATTAGATTACTTGCAGTTGAATTGAATATATATCAATTACCATTTATGTATTAGACATTCTTTGACACTCAACAAGCCAAGGGATAATCTCAAGGCATAAAGGCCATTAAATAAATATCACCCTTTCTAGTCCTCTTCCACTGAAATCCAAACACAACTAAGGCCAACGTTATTTTTGCCACCTTCTACGCATAAAGATAATTCGAGTCCTAAATCCAATCGATAATCATGTACAAATCTGCACAAATCCAACATCGTTTTGCCTTTTAGTTACAGGAACCAAGCATGCCACCTACTTTTTTACCTGGTAGTTTCTAGTGAAACTTCCATACAATTTCAGATGAATTTACAGATGATGTTCAACATAGCTTCATAATGAAAAACCGGTGTGATCAAATCATACAAGGGAAAAGTATATACCCTTGCCCCCATTTCATTACAACGAAAAAACATGGCTTTCGAGTAATTTGGAATTTGCATTGTTTCTTTTATGTGTTCCAGATGCCAATTCTTGACCAAAGACAAGTAAAATCTTCCATACATCGATTGAAAGAGACACCACTTGATCATAAAGCAATATAGAAACTTTCAAACAAAATCTGAGAAAAAAAGCTGGAGAAATAAAAAGATCTACAAAATTAAACAGTAAAATATTCCAGAAGAGGACTTGACCTTTTAAATATACGGAAAGCCAAGAATATGGCGACCTTCCCTACACGAGGGACAGATCAGCAAGAAATTCAATCATCACATTCATCCATTCAAATTACAATAAATTGAAAATTTTGACCAACCTATTCACATAAGGTCTTGGCGTGGACCACGAACCGCTGGCCTTTTATATGTAAATTTTGAAAAAAATATACGTACGGTATCTTTAACGAACTGTTTCCCTTCATCCAGTGTCATCCCAATCCATGAAAATCCACTTGGCCTGAACTGAGGGGCATCAGACCAAAACCTACGACGAAACATATGCACCTTACGTACCGACTACTGTGCCTAGTTGGTCACCCCACGAAGTCAAAATATTGATCCTCTAATCTTAGTACAACCATTTTTTCCACAGAAGTGCCTGGATTTTACTTGTAAAAAGAAAGGTTCACACTTGACATAAGCTCCAAAATTTTGTTGACCCAGAACGAAATTTAACAAGCCCAGCATGTTTTTTTTACCACCATGTTAAAGGCCAAATTTTGAAACATGAAACAACATTATCAATTCAAAGTCGCACAAGAATTCTACCACACATACCATAGAAATTTGACTGCAAAGAAAAATCTCTCATTCCTGGTCAATACCGACAAGGTGTATTTGAAAATTTTGGAGTCAAAGCAACCCCAAATGCCTGCTATGTGATCAACGCATGTTCTCGTGAAAATGCAGTGCAATTCACCATATTGATCGATTGCCGATCAAAGTTAAAAGGAGAAGTAACTTTGACACATGTCATTCATACAAAAATATTACTTTTTATGTTAAATGTGTGTTTGGTTGAATGAAATAAATAAGAATAGATTAATAGTCAAATATTTATCGATATAATTTTAAGTTGTTTTAATAATCATTTTGACTCGGTTTAAGATCCAATTTTATGGAAACTAATTGATAATAAAATTGGATCTTAAACCGGGTCAAATGATTATTAAAACATCTTAAAATTATATCGATAAATATTTGACTATTAATCTATTCTTATTTAATCCACTCAATCAAACACACCATTATGGTGTGTTTGATTGAGTGGATTAAATAAGGATAGATTAATAGTCAAATATTTATCGTTAAAATTTTAAGATGTTTTAATAATCATTTTGACTCGGTTTAAGATCCAATTTTATGGAAACTAATTGATAATAAAATTGGATCTTAAACCGGGTCAAATGATTATTAAAACATCTTAAAATTTTAACGATAAATATTTGACTATTAATCTATCCTTATTTAATCCACTCAATCAAACACACAATTATGGTGTGTTTGATTGAGTGGATTAAATAAGGATAGATTAATAGTCAAATATTTATCGTTAAAATTTTAAGATGTTTTAATAATCATTTGACCCGGTTTAAGATCCAATTTTATGGATAATTATTTTTATTGTGAATATCGATGGGTTGACCGGCCTTACAGATAAAGATTCTTTATATCATCTCATAAGAGACCTGCTCATTGGAATTTGAAACTTTCATTGGCTTTTATTTTCCCCCAATAAAGAAAATGTGAAAAAAATTTAATAATGAACTAATTTTAATAAGCCAAAAATTTGTGTGAGACGGTCTCACAAGTCGTATTTGTGAGACAAATCTCTTATTTGGGTCATCTATGAAAATGTATTATTTTTTATGCTAACAATATTACTTTTTAGAGTGAGTCTCATGTGAGACCGTCTCACGGATCATAATATGTGAGACGGGTCAACCCTACTCATATTCACAATAAAAAGTAACATTTTTCATGGATGACCCAAATAAGATATTCGTCTCACGTCTCACAAATACGACCCGTGAGACCGTCTCACACAAGTTTTTGCCTACTTTTTATTGTGAATATGAGTAGAGTTGACCTATCTCACAGATTAGGATCCGTAAAACGGTCTCACACGATACTCACTCTTTTAATGATTGATAATATTAAGATAAAGATGACAATGGGTCCGTCGAATATATGAAGTTTAATTGGTTAGATCCAAAAACAATTAAATTTTTAATTTTTAAATATTTATTACAGAAACTAAACAAAATAATTAAATAAAAGAATCAATTTAATCAGATCTGATACATTTTCTATACAAATAAGCAATGCTACAAAATTTACAAATGATACAGTTTTTATGTTGTATCTAAATTATGCCGGATACACATCGTGTAATGGTTTTGTCCTATAAGACTTGTTACACAAAAATGTTACTTAATAGGATTGATCTGAATTAAACTGGTTTCGGATTATGAGATAACGGAATTGAGCCAATCATATAGGATGTCGGATAGAATTTTCTGGATTATAAGTATAAATCAATCTGAAACTGAAATCAAATTGAACCGGAATAAAACACAATTGGAATCAATGTTTTATGGTTTTTTTATAACAAAACTATGTATATTAAAAATGTTATTTATGAAGCAAAGTAATCAAAAATTAAATATAAAAAATATATCTTTATAGGAGTTGATATATTATTATATTAAGAAAATAGGCTAAACAAATAACGAATATCTGAATTACTTCTGAGAGACTTGGTATTTTGGCGGAAAAAAAAGTTGTATTGATGTATTTTTTTCGACTCCCGAATTTCATTTATATTTAGTGAATAAAATAATATATTCATTCACTAAACAGATGTCTTATAATTCAAGATTATACTGAGTTTGAGTATTTTTTCTACTATGTGTCTTGAATGTTAAAATTGTTTATCCCTATATATTGTGATTTAAATAGGGTGACCATTCTTCTAATATCTCACCAAGAGATTGTGAGGACCCGAACCTATTCGTTTTCTTAATCATTATCAAGGATCTATATAACAATTAAGAAATGTGGGACATAAAAAATTTTCCTTTAAATAACAAGTGCGGAAACGTAATGTACTCGATCCGATATACATATCCATACAAAGGTACAAATCTTGTACAACATATGTTCATCTCAAACTGGAATTCACTCACTACATAAAGTACTGAAATCAATCTACTCTAAGTCCGGATCTCCACGTTAACTGTAATCTCTCATCTTCGTCCTGATCCTGATCATGCCCCACCTGTTGTCATGCACACATACAAATAAGACAACAGTCGGATAAAACCGGTGAGAATATAATCTCAGTATGTACAATGTAAACATGCAGTCATATAAAAGCATATATAAAGCATGAAATAGATATCCATAACATGTATCAAAATCTGAAACATGAAATGATATTACACTGTAAATCACTCGTGACTCGTCATCTCAGACTCGATATAGGGATCGCGGTTCCTGGATATTGTTACATATATCGAATCTCAGCGATAGGAGTGAATCAACTCCTAAGCGACATCGATATAAACTAAACATCCAGTGTCTTGGCGAATAAGCCGAAGACTTGGCGCATCAGCCAATGACTAGGCGAATCAGCCGATGACTCAATACATACTCTGTCTATGAATCAATAGACCACACATATCAATTTCATATTTGCAGATATCAATGCAATAAAATAAAGTATGTGATTTAGGGAAACTGAAGTCAAATCGAACTCGAGTTGTGCAATCCCGAATCAACATTGATTTATACATTTCTTTCAGTCGATATAACTCCGTCAAAGTCTCGGATTCGAATCTGTCAATACTCAATCTGACAATGACAATATCGAAGATATCGTATCAATACACAACTCATATCAAGACTGGATATAATCAGAACTAAATCAAATTCTGTTTCACCGGCATAACTGCACAATCTCAATATACCCAGTAATACACATCAACAGATATCGATTTCCTCAACTCAAAATCAATAATAATACAAATCTGATATCACATCTCATCAATTCAACTCAGAAAATCATAGCAATTATATACAGTATCCGTTCTTCAATCCGGTTTCGATTATACAATGTCTAACATATCAGAAACACCATATATGAATCATATCCGATTCTGGCAATACCATAATTTCAAATCATAGCAAAATGTAGTAAAACTTACGTCCAGTTGAAGTCTTTTTCGATAGGAATACAGTACTGAAGTCGGATTGAAAATCAGACGAGCGGATCTTTCGCAAATCACAAATCTACACGATAATAGGCGTAAGGATTTTCACAGCTCTTTTTCTCGTTTCCTTTCTCCCTTCTGATAATTCTGAAAGAAGGAACCTATTTATATATCTCTTGTGCATGCCTAGGATACGTGTCTTATTCTCTATACAAATCAGGCGGCGCTCGGGCGATCACAAATTACCGCTCGGGCGCCGAACACTCTGTCCGGTAACTTGACTTGTTGTACACTGGCGCTCGGGCGGTCAACAACTACCGCTCGAGCACCAGACTCTCTGTCTGATTTCTCATCTTGTGATGCATTGGCGCTCGAGCGGTCCTTTTCTACTGCTCGGGCGCTAATAGTTCTGTCCAAAAATAGCATAATTCGTATGCTTTGCCCAACCAAGTCACGAATGGCCCTTCATAATCATATCAATTCACAAATTCATAATCAATAATCTCATATTAACAGAATCAAAATCTCGGGCATTACAGAGATCCTCCTATTAGAACTGATTCTTTGGTTTCTGCCAAAGTAATGTCTCACACAATTTTGACTGATCTCATTATACTCATTTCTAAAAGTTTAACGAATTTTTCTTTGTTAAGATAAGTTTTCCTGCTACGATTCTCATAGGTAATAGTCAATCATCTATAAGATCTTATCTATTTTTTAAATCTAGTACATCAAGGTTAAGCATAACTCAATAAGGATGTATTGGTTCTAAAACGATTTTCTCATATGGTGCTTGGTGCAAGGGAATGTGATTTTCTTTTGTTTCTGTTGGGTGTGATTCTCCACCAGTTTGGAATTTTGTTCGAGTTCTTCCCCTATCATAGGTTCTCTCAATTTCCCCCCTTTGTGTTTCATGAGGAGGTACCCTGCTGATTAGAAGTTGTTCACTTCCTCTAGATGTATTAATTTTTAGATCTACGACTTTGAGGTTTTCAAAAGACTCGACAAGGTCTAAAATTCTTCTAGATCAATCGTTTCTATCGTCGTCATCAGATTATTTTCTTTTTGAGACAATTTTGATTAGATTGAACATTCCACTAATTTCGCCTTCCATCTTAGATGTAATAAGGGTTTGGTATCAAATGATTGTGGTAACCTTGATCCTGAAATTCTATTGCTAGAATTGAGTTGTTGTTCTAGGATTTGAATTCTTGTTTGAATATCATCTAAAGTTCTAATAATCTTCTTGTTTTTCAAGGATTCTTCAATTTTCCGTCGTGCACAATATAGCTGATTGTCATAATCTTGTATAGTCTTTTGGATTTTTCTAAGATCTCGTCATAGTTTAGAGGAATTCGAGATTATTTCTAAAAATCTATATTTTGAATCATAATTTTATCTCAACAATTTGATTCATTCCTAGTTGTTTATGGTATCTAACCATGGTTAAATTTTTTTTTGTTCCAAATATTTCAAAATATTGGGGAAAAAAACTGAAAATGATAAATATCGAACATAGGTTCAGATCCATAATTTTTGGAAAATTTAGACAATAATAATAATATTTTGTATTTTAACTAATTTACCTTGGCTCTGATATCATCTCCGATCTATAATAAAATCAAAGATACTTTCTTTTATCATTTTTATCAAAGTCGAGGAGTGCAAATTAAATTTAATGCCTTAGGGACCGATTTCTAACTTGAAACTAGGATTGATGATTATTTTTCCAATTTACCTTTTTTATATGTATGAATTATGTTTTTAATTCGAAAATAGATGTAAAATAACTTTAATAATTGAAAATATTTGGATAGGGATGACAATGGATCGTTCGAATAAGACTCAATATGCGATATTGGAAAGACTCTCATATGCTGCAACCCATATATAAAGTTTAAGGCTAGATCCACTAACAATTACATTTTAATTTTTAACTAGTATATGACACATTACTTTTTATCGTGAATATCGGTAGGGTTAAGTCGTCTCACAGATAAAAATCCGTGAGACCGTCTCACAAGAGACCTACTCCTAATATATTTATTACAGAAATTAAACAAAATAATTCAATAAAAGAATTTTTACAAAATCAATTTAATCAAATGAGTTAGTGAAATATAGGACATACTGATACATTTTCTATACAAATAAGCAATTATATAAAAAAAAAAAAAACAAATGATATAGTTTTTATATTATATCTATTGGTTGAGTGAATTAAATAAGGATAAATTAATAGTCAAATATTTATCGTTAAAATTTTAAATTGTTTTAATAATCATTTTGACCCGTTTAAGATCCAATTTTATGGATAACTATTTGATTAATAAAATTGGATCTTAAATCGGGT
The DNA here is from genome assembly GCF_022965805.1 of Primulina eburnea. Classification (NCBI taxonomy): domain Eukaryota; kingdom Viridiplantae; phylum Streptophyta; class Magnoliopsida; order Lamiales; family Gesneriaceae; genus Primulina; species Primulina eburnea. Next base: position 4,155,599 of record NC_133113.1, read on the forward strand.
CAAAATGATTATTAAAACATCTTAAAACTTTAACGATAAATATTTGACTATTAATCTATCATTATTTAATCCACTCAACCAAACACACACTAAGATGACATGTTTGATTTACTGGATTATGAATATAACTCAATCCAGAACTAGAATCAAATTGAACCGAAATAAAGCATAATTGGAATCAATGTTTTATGTTATACACAACTATGTTCATAAAAATGTTATTTATGAAGAAAAGTAATTAAAAAAAATTAAATATATTATTTGAGCGAACTCGACCTGACCGGTGTAAAATGGTTATGTACTCGTGTTCATGCAATCCAGTTAGAATCAACCGTCATGCCGGATTCAGTTCAATCTAAGTCGATAAATCTAAACAATTAATGGAATGCATTTTTTATGTCTCTCAGAAAACCTAATCTAATTCTAAGTCTAGTAAACCTTTGATGAGTTAATTATCAACCAAAAATTATATATACAAGTGTATTTTTAAAAGAAATGTCACCTTTTGACAAAATTCATTTGTTGAAAATGAAAGGACTAATTCCTCAACAGAAATAAATAAGTGGGGACATATTCTTTGAAATCCCATCAAGGCCCGGGGAATTTAGTCACTATGATTTTTCAAACTGGTGATAAAAAACAAAAGTAAAATTTTCTGATAGTTCATATACAAAATAGAAAGAAAATGAATTAAAATTCAGTACATCAAGAAATTTATCAGATAAAATTATGTGAGGATCATTTGGGTACGTGATAAATATGAGGTATTAAATCCGAAAAATCACTAAATTATAGGGATGCAAAGGGGTATTATCCCAACAAATCCAATTAAAATTAGATTTCTTGGCTAACTTAAGGATCATTTGTCCTTTTTTTTTTCTTTTTTGCTTAGGTTCATTATAAGTTTTCAAAGTTAGTTTTTTTTATACACTAATTTTTAATGTTGGTTAGTGTGATCTAATTGTTGAAATGAAATCGGATAAACCAGCAATTTATTATGCCATATGAGCATTTTCGGGTGACAAAATAAGATTGAAAGCCAAAAAACAATGGCAAAAACTTGTGTGAGACGGTCTCACGGATCGTATTTGTTAGACAAATCTTTTATTTGGGTCACCCATGAAATGTATTACTTTTTATGCTACGAGTATTATTTTTTATTGTGAATATGGATAGGGTTGACCCGTCTCACAGATTATGATCCGTGAGACGGTCTCACAGATTATGATCCGTGAGACTTATTAAAAACAATACATAGTGTCCGTGAGACAGCAATTTGGTGCAGTTCCTCTTCAAATCAAAACTCATTCAACATAACTTTAACATCATCACGTCAAATACTCTAAGGCTGCGTTTGGTTCGGGTGATTAGCCGGGATAGATTATTTTATCCCGGCTAATCACCCGTTTGGTTGGATTTTTAGGAAATACGAGGGCCCGTGATAAAATTGAAAAGCCCGCACTGTAGCTACTATTTGTTGGACAAATAATACTGACAATTTAGGTGTGATAAATTATCCCACTCTTAATACCTCCTATTTTTCCATTTTTATCCTTCTCCTAAATTCAAACTCAAGTTAGCGACGGTTTGTAAAAATCTGTCCCAAATAGCGACGGTTTTCTCAAAAACCGTCGCTAATAGCCACGGTTTTCTCAAAAACCGTCGCTAATAGCGACGGTTTTTCAGAAATTGTCGCCGATCTAAACAAGATCGGCGACGGTAAATCCGTCGCAAGACCATTTCCGGCAGACCATTTCCGGCAAATCCGTCGCTAATAGCGACGTTTCAGGCCCTCTCACCCGCCGACCTTTTCCGGCAGACCATTTCCGCCCGACCGCCGGCCACCACCGCCACTGTCGCCGTCGCGAAGGGGAAGGGCAAATTCGTCTTTTCATCAAAAAATTCAAAATAATCCTACACTTAAAAATCTTACCAAACATAATATTATTTTACACCATATATTACAATCCTATCATAATCATTTTCTTTATCATTTACGTACTAATCATTAGTTTACTCTATCCTTCAACCAAACGTAGCCTAAGCGATTATTTAGTGGTCCTATGTATAAAAATGTCAAAACCAATCAATTTTATTAATTAAATCCAAAAACATCTTTATTAGTTATATATAATATATGAGCAGGTCTCTTTTGAGGCGATCTCACGAATCTTTATCTGTGAGACGGGTTAACCCTACCGATATTCACAATAAAAGTAATATTCTTAGCATAAAAGGTAATATTTTTTTATGGATGACTCAAATAAGATATATGTCTCATAAAATAGGATTTGTGAGACCGTCTCACATAAGTTTTTGCCACGTAATAGCTTTTTTTTTATGCCGACGAATCTAAAAACATCAATGAAAAATCTTCGCCATTTTCGGTCGTGAAACTAAATAAAAAAAAATGGTACAAATTTGTGACTTTGTTGCTATCTTCTCACAAAAAAAATAAGGATTTATGGGGAAAGAAAGATGTATAGAATTTTGAAAATTGAAATGGCTTTTCCACTTTTTTATCTTCTAAGAAATGAAATTCCCAAAATTTTTGTAATTTAGCCCATATATATTAATATATCTATGTATCCCTATATCCACAAATTATTGATAATGTAGGGTTTACCCCTAATAATTTCTGAGCAATAATATCTCGCGTGGGGTGTTCGATCGCCACCTTGGACCACCGCAGCACCGCCACGGCCCATGGTACGCCGTCGGCTCCTCCGCCATTAATGATTACTCGGCATGTCACGTTGCCCAAGGTTATCATTCAACCGCACAATATAATAAATTAGGTTCATCAATATGTTTTACCTACCAAACGAAGCTCAAGTCCACTAGTTATATTTTAATTTATAGAAACATAAATAGCTCCCTTATTTTGTATCCTCTTTGTTAAAAATTCCTGGTCTTTGTGTCGGTTTTCAGAAATATCAGAACTTCCTTGGGAGTGTTAATTAGCACGTAGGGATGTTAATGGGGTGGGGCGAAGAATGGGGCGAGTTTGTCATCCTCATCCTCATCCATATCCCCGTCCTCGAATTTCATCCCCACCTTCAAACCCATCTCGATTCTCGCTTTTTTGAGTTCGGGAAATCCTCAAATCCGAAGCTTCGGGGATCGGCTTCTCATCTCCGTTTAAAAAATATTAATATGACAAGACGATGATGGATTCAGAGATTTCCTCAATCAAAACTTATTATTATCCATTATTAATAGTGATAATATTAATATTAATATCAATATTACTGATATTATTGTTATTATTATTTTAAAAATAGTATTATTATTATATTATTGATACTAATAATATTATCATTGTATTATTTTCAGGGCGAGTTCGGGGATGATGATAATATTCCCATATCCGCCCCGAACCCGAAACCAAACTCGAAAAAATCGGAAATCCTCGTCCTCATTTCGAGTTTTCTCTGTGAGAAAAGTTGTCATCCTTATTAACATGTAATTTGTATTCATATCATCTACATATTATATATTTGAGACTCATCTATCTTGACATATTATAATTTTTACACTCGATAAATTATGTAAGTATTAAATGCATGAAATATAAGATATGTGAATACGAATAACTCATTAATTAACACTGGATTGATCCATAAAGATGGATACCAAATTGTTCTAGCACGACTCCGAACTATCGGCAATATCCGGAGTCATGTACCCACATTCATCTGTCTATGTACCAAAAGTCAAATATATACCAACTTACATGACTATTACAAAAAAAGTTCATTATTTAAATGAACAATTTTATATTTTGATGTATAATTTTTCTTTTATAACAAAATTAAATTTTCATTATATATGCAAAGTTTTTTTCCACCACATAACAAAATTCACGAAATAATCTAAATAAAATCAAACATTTTTGTTTTTCAAAAAACCAATTTATAATTATTTTTCCCTGTTTTTTGTTTTGAAAAAAGTGAGGGAGAATTCAGAATGCAGGAAATGGGATAACTGATGATGATGACCCGTGAGAAATGCAAGTTGCACAATTGTCAGTTTCCTATTTTATTGTAAGAGCATAATATCTCTTATTAGAATGGGTCAGAACCCGAATTTTCAGCAAAAGCATTTCAGTAAGCAATGCAAAATTTTCAGCAGAAGATAATATTCAGAAGTTGGTATTTTTCCAGCAGCAGCAGTAGAAGAACGAGAAAGCAGCAGCAGTTACTGGTTCTGCTCAGGACTTGTAACTGAAGTATTTAACATGGAATAAAGGCTGGTATTAACATATTATGGTCATTAATTGGAAGACTAACAGTCAGATTTTGGCCTGTTGTTACCAAAATCTTGAATTATCACTTAGAGCTAAGAGAGTGCATATTTCGAAGCCGTGAGAGTGCATATTTCGAAGTTATAAGATCTAGTAGCAAGACAAGCAGATTTCCAGACTTCAACCGAAATTATTTAAGCAAATTACTGTAAGTGGGCTTATATATAAATATCTTGAAATCCGTTTGATAATTCTGTTTTAAAGTTCAGTTTCTGTATGTTGATTTCTGATTTTGAAGCACTGAAACGCCCTAGTGAACTAATGGTAGGAATATATATTCTGAACATTTCTGAATTCTGATTCTGATTCTGGCCTCACCCCTTAGAGGAGAGAACACATAGGGGACTGATATCAGTTTAGCCATGAAATTCACTAATGTGTTCAGTGCTTACTAATTCTGATTTCTGTTCTGCAACTTCTGAATTCTGATTACTGTTCTGAAATTAAGAGTTCTCAGTATATTATCGTATTACTGTTTCTGTTGAAAACGATTTCGAAAACTGGGAGTTATTCCCGCCCTCGCTTACTGAGTGACAATCATATCACTCACCCACCAAACTCATCTCAGATAAGAACGAGGAAGAGTTGATAGAAGAAGAGGAGCAACGTCAGTTTTGGGGCTGGTGATGAAGATCGTTGTTCTTAGTTCTGATTTATGTTTTATATTCCGCTGCACCTGTTCAAACGTTGTAATTTTATGGTTTTACATTTCCGCTGTAAAACATTTGTCATTGAGTTGTAACAGACAATGATTATTATGTATAAAAGACTGGTTTATGAAATTCTGTACTTCTGAGGCTTGTTGTTTTCGAATGTAAATTTGAGAGCAACGCCGGTGTCAACCAACTCCCGTCTCGAGGCGTGACAGAATGTCTCACGTATTTTTATATATGAGACAAGTTAATCCTATCGATATTCACAATATAAAGTAATACTTTTAGCATAAAAAGTAATATTTTTTCACGGATGACCCAAATAAGATATTCGTATCACAAAATACGACCCGTGAGGCCATATCACACAAGTTTGTACCTTATTTTAAATATAATGATTTGAGTAATTAGCTAAAATATGTGGAAACAAATTAAACAAATATACTTATCATTCATAAATTCTATTACATCAAAAATTGTTGAAATTATAAAACAAAAAAATTTCAAAAGAAATCATTTATATCCTCGAACTCGTATGACGAAAAAAAGTATTATTCAGTTTTAAATTAATTTTTTTGGGAATTATTTTGAAAAAAAATGGTTTGAAGCATATAATTTTTTTTTGAAATAAAAAAATAAATATTAATAACACTGATGTGGTATTTATATGATATTATGAAATACAATTAATGTGAAATTAATAATGACAAATCGAATGTGTAAATTTAAGGCAAGGACCCGAAGTTTGGTGAGACGGGTAGCTTTTATAAAAAAAGAAAAGAAGGCAGAATGATTAACGGTCAGCTCATCGACCAATCACAGCCTGCCCGAATCCTTTCACTTAAATAATGCAATTCCATTATTTTGGATAAAACTCAAAAATTTCTTGGAAAAATGATAATTGGGTAAGGTTTGCAGACAGAAAAAAGAAAGAGAGAATTCAAAAATTGTAGAAATATTATATTTTTTCACCATAAATTATTTATATTTTGAGTAGATATCTTGTGAGACGGTCTCACGAATTTTTATCTGTGAGACGAGTCAACCTTATCCAGTGACAGAGCCACATACACACTTACCCGGGCTAACCCATTTTTTTTTACAAAAATTTATATTTAATTTTTGTAATTTTGGAATAATATAATATTAGCCCGGTAGATCAAATTTAAAATATCGGTAGGGTCAGTGACGGAGCTAGAAATATGGCTCGTTAGAATTGAATCAGCGACGGTTCACAATAAAAAGTAATAATCTTAGAATAAAAGTAATATTTTTTTCATGGATGACCCAAATAAGATATAAGTATCACAAAATATGACCGTGAGACCGTCTTACACAAGTTTTTGCCCAAAAACAGTCTACCGAACAAGAGGATGAATTGTCTGATTCGTTGATTTATACACAAAAACAAAAGTTCAAGATGGTAGTTTTACAATATTTGATTATTAAACTTAAAGACGACGAATCTAACTCCGAGGAATTGAATGAATTAGTTAATAACTGGGCATCATATTCAACTATCACTTTTTCCATTTTCAAGTGCTTTAGACAACTCAGTGCCTCTCTCGTGCTCAAAGTTTCAGCAACCATTGGGGTAAAAATTCATCCATTTAGAATGAGTTTATTTTCTCAAAAATTCAAACCAGAAAATATTAATCTATGTAACAAATCAAAATTTCCCCCCAAGAGTTCAATCTCTTTGATACTCTTTTTTCATGAAAAAATAAAACATAACAAAACAAGATTTGGAATATAAAATCTGATAGGAAAAAACTACTCTAGCGTGATTTTGAAAATTAATGTGTGTACATATATCGTGTAATAATCGTTCTGGTGCGTAAAAATTGTTCTTCTTTTTTGATAAGACAAAAACTTGTGTTAGACGGTCTCACGAGTCGTATTTTGTGAGATGGTCTCACGGGTCGTATTTTGTGAGACATGTCTCTTATTTGGTTCATCTATGAAAAAATATTACTTTTTACTGTGAATATCGATGGAATTGATCCGTCTCACAGATAAAGATTCGTGAGACCGTCTCACAAGAGACCTACTCATTTGATAATTTAATGAGATCAAAAGTAAAAAAGTCAAGAGTATGGCTTTTTTTTTTGAGCAAAAACATATCTTTCAATAATTTAGTAAATCTTGATGCACAATGGTATTAAACCAACTAGGACAAACACCATCTAACCACTCCAAATCCAAAGGAAGTAACAAGGCTTTGCGAGCTAGTTGATATCCGTACCATTACCTTACATTTTCATATGATTAACAAATAAAAAAAAAAGAGTAGACTCAATTAAATATCGAATTTCTAAGGCCAAAATACCTTCTCGACTTAATTAATCATCGGGGTTTTTCACAATTCTGATTGCTTCCATGGAATCCGAAAATACACACGCTAAAAAGACCAAGATTCCAGCAAAATCCATTCCACAACGAACCTTTAACTGATACTGGATTTTTGATACAGCACGCATTCGCACCTCGAACATGTCCATTTGCATCGAGCAAATGTTGATCCCAATATCAAAATTCTATTTTTGTCTAAATTTTCGATTTTCTCAATAATAGCTTGATCCACAGCAGCATCAAAGTAATAAAAAAATTATACGGACAAAAATGTTAATGATAAAAAGAAAATAAATTTTTTAATGTCATATAAGTCTTCATAAAATAAGAAAAACAGTAGAGATTCAATAATATAAATTCGTGTAAAATTGTTAATCAAAGTTGTGTAGTGTGCTATGTTAACTTTGTATTTGTCGCATCAGCAAAAGACCAAAACTCTTCGTAAATTGATACTGAAATATATGAGTAGAGATTATGACACTTTTTCAGCAAAACAAATAAAATTTGAATAATTTAATGTATTTTAATTTACAAAATTCATATCTATAGGATCTGTATTTAGAGTAGGTCTTTTGTGAGACAGTATCACGAATCTTTATCTGTAAGACGGGTCAACTCTACCGATGTTCACAATAAAAAGTAATATTCTTAGTATAAAAAGTAATATTTTTTCATGGATGACCCAAATAAGATATCCGTATCAGAAAATACGACTTGTAGGACCGTATCACACGAGTTTTTTACCTATATTTATAAGGCATTTTTTTAAAAAAAATATATATATATTTCCCTACTTAGACAAAGTATATTATCTTACATCAATAAATATCAAGACTACTATATTATTATTATTTTGAATTTGGTGTGTTATTGTGACGTGGATTGATTTTTATAAAAATATTTCTAAAAATAGATTCAATTATTCACACAATTAATATCCACTTTCTTTAAATTTTCATATATTCACACATTATATCTTATAAATTATATATTTAATATAATTGCATTATTATGATCCAAATAATTTAAAATATAACAAACAATCACAAACCCTATGCACAATAAAGTCTCTAATCTAAATTAATTATTATAATGATCTAACTAATTATGATAAATCTTACCAAAAAAATCACCCTTAATTAAAATAACTACAAACTACCCAAACTGTTGAAACAGAAATAAAGTATCCTACTTTTAAGTCCAGAAAATATTCGTCAATAGAAAACGATATTGTAAACATGTGTGAGCCACAAAATAACTATTTTCGATTTTCAGACTGAGTAGGTCTCTTGTAAAATGGTCTCACAAATCTTTATCTGTGAGACATGTCAACACTATCGATATTCACAATAAAAATAATACTTTTAGCATAAAAGTAATACTTTTTCATGGATAACCCAAATAAAATATCTGTCTCACAAAATACGAACCGTGAAATCGTCTCACACAAGTTTCTGCTTTTTAGAGTATAACATTTTTTTTACCAAAATATATCCTTGCATAGTGTTGTTATAGAAATTAAAAAAAAAGTTAATAATAATAAAAAATCTGACAAAAAGTTACAATAACATATTTTTTTGTATTTTAAAAAGAGATAAATGACATATGGACGACACTATGCAAGGATATATTTTGCATCGTACAATGCCTTATAACACTGTTTTTTTTTTAAGAAAAAAAAGTAGTATATAAAATCATATTTTATATTATTGTGTAAAAATGTTAGTAATTTTAATTTAAAAAATGGAGCAGCATGTTCCCGGAGAGAACCAACCACACTTTAAGGTGGATAATGGCCATTACAAGTAAAACACGCACACACCGCAACTGTATGGATCACCGTTCCATTTTCACCATTGCAATAAAAAAAAACACACACTTCAGAATTATTTTTACTGAAATCTTCCAAGTTTTAACAGCTCTTTTTCTACAAAATCTTGGAATTTCATTGGCGGGACTTGAGATTCTATGTAAAACAACGTGCCAGCAAATGGGGCCTGAAATTACCCTGCAGTTATCCATCACGGGTTGCAAGAGTACAACGTGTTTACTGTGCACATTATCTTGCATTTAATCTCTATAAATCTCACTTCTCAAGGAATTCTGTCACAGCAAATCAATGGCCACTGCAAAGCTTGCCGCTTTCCTCTGTTTCTTCATACTATGCGTCATCCTGTCGAATTTCAGGCCCGTTTTTGCTCAGAGAAAGCCCGCATTCGCCTGCGACATTGCTGGAAATCCAGGGCTGGAGAAATTCAGGTTCTGTGATACGTCGTTGGATGTGAAAACCCGAGTTGATGATTTGGTGAAAAGGCTCACGCTGCAGGAGAAGATAGGGTGGATAGTGAATACTGCAAAAGGAGTGAGTAGGCTTGGGATCCCGAATTACGAGTGGTGGTCTGAGATTTTACATGGGATTTCGTTCATCGGGCCGGGAAGCAAGTTTATGGGCCCGGTTCCGGGGGCCACTAGCTTCCCTCAGGTCATTCTCACTGCAGCAACTTTTAATGTATCCCTCTATGAAGCCATTGGAAAGGTAATGTGTATCATTCATTGTTTCAGATTCCATCTTTCTCTAAGTATCTTCATGTTTTTTTGGCTATCTTGGTTGTATTTTTGGTGTTCTGCTGAATAGGAACGTCCGTCCAGTGTATTAGTTTGTTTTGAGTTCGATTTCAAAGAACTTTTGGATATTTGAGTTCTTTCTCTGTGGATTCTTGGTTCCAGGAAGATTGTTTTAGGAGAAGGCGCAGACGAATTTCTCTTCTGCATCAATGGCTTCTTATTCACTGCAAGATTTTGTACAATTATGAAACTGACGGGTTTAGTTTGTTCTGGTTGGGTGGTTGGACTAAGTTTATGCATCTGTGATCCGTCATTTGCCAAGTTTTCATTTGCATTGTTTCCTGTAGCCCTAAATGATTTAGATATATCTTTCGCTTTTACTCTTATCCCTGAATTCAAGAAATCCGAGTTCTAATATTTGTATTTACACTTGAATTTTGGATGTTTTCAAATTTTGTAGTACACTACTCAGCCTAAGTATGATGATATGTTACTGATGTTGTTATGTAGTACTCAGATCCTGACAATAAAGTATTAGAGTTTAAAGCACCAATTATTTTTAGTTACTTTTGCAAAGTAGGTAGATTCCACATTATTGAAATTTTAATTTCATATCACTTTACCTTACCTTCTTGCTTTAATCTTTGACCAGTGAAAAGATAAGCTTGACCTTGAAAATGAATTTGATCCGTTCGAGACTGGTTTACAGAAGATGGTGTAATTTGTGACTCTTCATTTATATAATACACTAGAAGGTGTTATTTGTATGGTCTTTTATGTAAACTTGGTGAAGATGGCCTGTAAAAACATCGAGTAAAACATATTAAAATAAATTGATACCAGAAATGATGTGGGATTGATGGAAAGTTCCTGCTACGTCTTGAAAATATTTGATATTTGTAGGCGGTTTCGACCGAGGCCAGAGCAATGTACAACGAGGGATTGGCCGGGTTGACATTTTGGTCCCCAAATATCAACATATATCGTGACCCTAGGTGGGGGAGAGGCCAAGAAACTCCCGGAGAGGACCCTCTTCTGTCCAGCAGATACGGAGCGGCGTATGTGAGAGGCTTGCAACAACGAGATGATGGCAATAAAGAGAAGCTCAAAATCGCAGCTTGCTGTAAGCATTACACTGCTTATGATCTCGATGATTGGAAAGGATTTCGGAGATACAATTTCAATGCTATGGTAGGATGGACTAAATTTTTTGTTACTTTGATTTGATGTTTTCTGGGTTTTCGGTTTTTGAGATGTAAGATGATACTTTTCCTGATTAATAAATCAGGTGTCACAGCAAGATCTTGATGATACGTACAATCCCCCGTTCAAGAGCTGTGTTCTAGATGGAAATGTTGCTAGTGTGATGTGTTCTTACAACCAAATCAACGGCAGGCCAACATGCGGTGATCGGGATTTGTTGTATGGTGTGATTCGAGGCCAATGGAAGCTTAACGGGTGCGTATGTGTCTGTTGGAAACTGTCTTGAAATCGCAAAATTTAAACCTTGAATATGTTGCTGATGTTTTTGGTTGCTGCAGGTACATTGTCACAGATTGTGATTCTATACATGAGATGTTCAACGCACAAAGGTTTCGGGAAACACCAGAGGAGACTGCTGCTTTGGCTTTGAATGCAGGTATGATTGTTTGTATGAGCAAGATCTATGAAAGTCCCATTTGTTGGCTTCAGGGAAGAAGTGTTGAGAAGGCAACTAACTGTGTCCTCACTCGTCCACATCCATGGCTGCCGGCTCGATTGTCTATATTTTAATCTATATAGCTGCCACTGTACCAATTGGATCTGCCTGTTGCATTTTTCCTTGCTGGCTGCCTGTACTCAACCCAACCCTGTGTTTTATCTGGTGAACACCTTAGCTATGTAACGAAGGGGATATGACAACCACTTTCTTGATGCAGGATTGGATCTCAACTGTGGAAGTTCCTTGACAAATTTTACTCAAGGTGCAGTAGACCGTGGACTGGTAAATGAAACGGTGATTAGTAGAGCTGTCTCAAACAATTTCGCAACAATGATGAGATTGGGATTCTTTGATGGCAATCCTAAGAACCATCTTTACGGAAATCTTGGAGCAAAAGATATCTGCACCACAGCAACACGAGAATTTGCACGGGAAGTTGCACGACAAGGGTTTGTTTTGCTCAAGAACACCAAAGGCTCACTGCCTTTATCCTCCACTGTCAAGAACTTGGTCGTAATTGGCCCCAATGCTGCTGCAACCGAAGCCATGCTAGGCAGCTATTTTGGTACTGTCAAATTTTCAGTACCATTTCTAGGACATTTTGATATATTAAAAATGCAGCGTGTTTCATCTAGTTTACTTGCAATTTTCAGGCACACCATGCAAATACACGAGTCCATTGGAGGCCATAAAAGCCTCGGTTTCCACAGTACTGTATCAGCCTGGCTGCGCAGACGTGTGGTGTGCCACTCCCAAAGTAGAGGATGCCAAGAAAATAGCATCAGAGGCAAACGCTGTAGTTTTAATCATGGGTTTGGATCAAAATATCGAGAGAGAAGCATTGGACAGAATGAATGTTACTCTACCAGGGCAGCAGGAGCTTTTGATTACAGAAGTTGCAAAAGTATCTAAAGGACCTGTGATTCTTGTAATTATGAGTGGAGGTAGCTTGGATATACAGTTTGCAAAAGATAATCCCAAAGTTAGTAGCATTCTTTGGGTTGGTTACCCAGGCGAAGCAGGTGGAGCCGCAATAGCAGATGTAATTTTCGGGCTATGCAATCCAGGTATCATTTCTTCCAGGTTCGATAGTATTGAACAATATAATAGAGAAGTCTAGAAGAGGCCTCGTATCAAAGTATTATATTTTTCAGAACAGAAGTTTACAATGAATTTGCTGAAAAACTGTACCATGGTTCATTTATGATGTTGCAGGTGGAAGACTACCCATGACTTGGTATCCACAATCATATGTCGACAAGGTGAACATGACTAATATGAACTTTAGACCGAACCCTGCCACAGGATTCCCTGGTCGAACATATCGATTCTACAAGGGCAAAACTGTCTATCCATTCGGATATGGACTAAGCTACTCAGCATTCAGTCACCACTTAGTTGAAGCCCCAGAGTTCGTGACCATGCCATTAGAAGAAGCACACGTTTGTCGCACATCGACGTGCAAATCCATTGATGCTGTGGACCATAACTGCAACAATCTAGCCTTCGACATTCATTTAGGAGTGAAGAACACAGGAAAATTCAGTGGAAGCCACACGGTTCTCTTGTTTTCTAGCCCCCCAGAACTGCACAATGCACCTCAGAAACAGTTGATCGGGTTCGAAAAATTGCATCTTATGCCACAAGAAGACGGGGTGGTTCGGTTCAATATCGACGTTTGCAAGCATCTGAGTGTTGTGGATGAAACAGGCAAATGGAAAGTTGCCTTAGGCCAGCACATGCTGCATGTTGGAAGCTTGAAACATCCCTTGAACGTGAGGATTTAAGGAAATGGCCCTCTCATGATTATTCGCTTTTGTATTTGTTTTCTTCACCTCTCTGTTTTCATCTTTCTTTTTCTTGAGGAAAGACAGAAAAATATTACAAGTTTAAAACAGGTGAAGAAATTGAGTCAATTATTAATTGCAATTGTAAGGACTATAAGTCACACTGGTTTTTCTTTGGAACCGAACAAACCAGATTATATTTTACTAAATATTTAGTTAAGTTGGGTTGAACAAAAACATTTGACATATTTAGATTTCAAAAATTTAATTCTAATCTGGGTAATTTTCATTTGGCCTGAGTGATGGTAATAAGGGAAATTGATTGCACAAAATTCTTCATTATGTTAATTTTTCTCAAGAAAAGCAATATTTGCTGGACCATAATTCGAATCATATGTACTCTCAACAATTTCCGATGAAGATTAGGATTTTTTTACTGGCTGGCTCGACTAGGTTGAGAAAAAATATCGAAATTCCGGTATATCGTACAATTCCGTATACACCGAAATAACGAAAAATTCTTATAATAAAATTATTTGGGCCAAACTTTCAATTGTAATTTTATTATATGTTGGACTTGCTTTTAAATTTGATAGGGGGTGAAACCTATGGTCAGTTAATGAAAGAACTATCACTACCGGCACAAGAAAACCCACCCACTCTTATTTCATCTTCATCATCGCGAGTCGCGACAAGAAAACTCTAAGCCTCATTCTGAAGAAAAAAAAACCCTAAGCCTTACTTGACAACGGAAAATCTACACAAAGAAACGAGAAATCGATGATTGTGTGAGGTAAATCCCTTTTTATTTTGACTCTTTCTTGATTTACTTGATAGGAGATTGGATTTTGTAGACTTTGGAGATTTTATATTTCGATGAGAAAACTCTATGCCGATTATACAATCATGCTGCCTCACCTATTTTGTTCTTTTTGTATCTCCAAAACTAATTTTTCCATTATCCATAAATTCCAGTACCGAGCAAGCCAACATCTTTTGAGCAATGGGTAATTTAACTAACAAGCTCATTATCCATCATCCATATATCTTACTATATATATATATATATACGATTTGATTATTTAACTAACAAGCTTATTATTCAAAGTTTTAAATATGATCTCGAAAAAGTGTTAAATTTTTTTTTTCTTTTCAGGATGGAGTTTAATTCGCCTCTTCCAAGTCCGTCCCAAACATCAAGCGCAACTGAATCTGAAACACAAGAGTCTACAGCTTGAAAATGATTAAGAAAATCTTTGAAAGAAAAGCCTCCAATAGCTCCTAAGCATTCTAGGAGTATATTTTGGGAGCATTGTGAAAAGAGTACAAGAAAGTTGGCTAATGAGAGCATACAAAAAATAGGGATATGCAAACATTGCAAAGTTGAGATCCGGACAGTTTATGAGAGTACTAGTGGGTTAAAAAACCACTTAGTAAAGAAGTGTACGTCGAGACCTCTCTACGAAGTGAGTACAAATGATAAACGCCAAACTATATTAATAAATGAGACTATGGGGCAAGGAAATGCCTTGGTTCCTCATGATTATAATTAGAAAATATGTGAGCTAAAATTGGCAAGGTATGTGATTGTTGATGAAGTGTCTTTTAGGGCTGTCGAAGGGAATGGGTTTGTAGAATTATTGCATGAATTACAACCAAGATTTAGAATTCCTGATCGAAAGAAAGTTGCAAGTATGGTTTATGATCTATTCTTATTTGAGAAAACTAAGATACAAAGCGCGATTAGAGGCCAAAGGGTAAGTGTCACAACCGATACTTTGACATCCATTCAAAACATAAATTACATGGTAGTGACAGCTCATTTTTTGGATTGTGATTGGAAGCTACATAAATGTTGAAAAGCAGATGACTCTCAAGTTGGAACCAAAGGAGTTGACTGATCTTGTAGTTAAGTCCATAACGGTAAGTCAGTTAACAAAGGCTTTGGGTAGAATTTCGGTTGGACGGCTGGAAGACTTGAGAGGGATCAACAAAATACATCCCCTGGTTGACAAGCATATAAAGGGCTTGGAGAAAGGGATCGAGAGAGAAAATAGATGTACAGAGAGTGCGCGGATAGGGAAGAAAATTGAGAGCATATGAGAGTGTATTCATTTTGTGATTCAATTTTTGGCTATTGGATTGTGCACTTGTAATCTGCTTGTTGAAATCCATCAATAAAAGTTTGGCTGTTTCTTCCGTGGATGTAGGCGTTTTATCATCGCCGAACCACATATATCATTGTGTCGAGTTGTGTGTATTTGATTTCATGTTTCATATATCCAGTGGAGTTTGATGCGATATCGTGATTGTTCGATTGATCCTAACAATTGGCGCCGTCTGTGGGAAGCGAAGTGAAGCCAAGATCACGATAATCTCAAAGATGGGTTCGATGAAATATGACATCGAGAAGTTCTCATGCAATAATGATTTCGGGCTTTGGAGGATCAAAATGAAAGCTATATTGATTCAACAAGGGCTTGCAGACGCATTCATGGGAGAAGATGCTTTTCTTGATGATTCGAAAGAGAAGATACAAAATCTTGCCAGAGCACAAAGTGCCATTATTCTGTGCCTCGGTGACAAACCCCTTAGGGAAGTTTCGAAGGAAAAGTCTGCAGCCGCTATGTGGAACAAGCTGGAAAAACTGTACATGACAAAGTCCCTTGCAAATAGATTATATATCAAACAAAGATTATATTCCTTCAGGATCACGGATGAAAAGAAAATCACCGCTCAAATAGATGAATTTATCAAAATTCTTGATGATCTTGAGAACATAGACGTTAAACTCGAGGATGAAGATAAAGCTCTCATACTGTTAAATTCTCTCCCAAATTCATATGAAAACCTACAAGATGCAATGTTGTATGGAAGAGAACATACTATTTCTCTTGAGGAAGTACAATCAGCAGTACAAGCCAAAGAATTGCAAAAGAAGATCCAATCTACATGGCACATACTAGGTGAAAGTCTTGCAGTACGTGGGAGAAATGAGAAAAGAACTCCAAGAAACGAAAGAAATAACTCAAGATCCAAAAGCAGAAGCAATTTTAAATGCTTCCTGTGCCACAAGCAGGGCCATTATAAAAGATATTGTCCTCAAAGGAGGAAAAATTGGCAAGCCAAACCAAAAGAAAGCCCTGAGGCAGCTGTGGCATCGGATGGCTATGATTCTGCAGAAGTATTAGCAATCTCAGACCATAGTGTTTCAAATGATTGGATTCTTGATTCCGAGTGTTCTTTCTATATGTGTCCCATTAGATCTTGGTTTGAAACTTTTAAAGATGTAGAAGAAGGACTAGTACTGCTGGGAAATGACTTACCTTGTAAAGTGAAGGGCATTGGAACAATCCGACTCAAAATGCACGATGGAATGGAGAGGTTCTTAACAGATGTAAGATTTGTTCCTGATCTGAAAAGGAACTTAATCTCATCGGGAACTCTTGACTCAAAGGGTTATAAGTTCAAGTCTGAAAATGGCATCCTCACAATTCAAAAGGGCTCAATGGTTGTCATGAAGGGACACAGAAGAAATACCTTATACATACAACAAGGTAACACAATAATAGGCGCGTCTGCCATCGCACATACTACCACTGATGCAACCAAGCTCTGGCATTTGAGGCTAGGACATGTTAGCCAACATGGATTAATGCACTTATCCAAGCAAGATCTGTAATGTGGGGACCAAATTCTTGGACTAGACCTTTGTGAATATTGCATTCTTGGAAAGGCTAAGAGGGTAAAGTTCACAAAGGGAAATCACAACACATCAAGACCATTTGAATATGTTCACTCTGATTTATGGGTCCCTCGAGAAATCCAACACATGCTGGAGGAAGGTATTTCTTGTCCATAGTTGATGATTTTTCACGTAGGGTCTGGGTGTTTGTGCTAAAGACCAAAGATGAGACATTGACAAAGTTTAAAGAATGGCTCACCGTGATAGAAAATAGACAAGATACAAAGCTAAAATACCCGAGGACAGACAATGGTCTGGAATTCTTGTCACAACAATTCAAAGACCTGTGCGTTTCAAAGGGGATTACCAGACACCTAACAGTAATTGGTACTCCTCAACAAAATGGTTTGGCCGAAAGAATGAATCGCACACTTCTTGAACGAGTGAGATGTATGATATTGAATGCTGGACTTCCAAAGTCTTTTTGGGGAGAAGCAATTACTACAGCGTGCTACTTGATAAACCGTTGTCCATCTAGTGCCGTCAACTTCAAAACTCCTATGGAACTCTGGAACAAAAGGCCGGCTGATTACTCTAATCTTAGAGTATTCGGTTGTCTTGCCTATGCTCATATTAAGCAAGACAAGCTGGAACCCAGAGCGAGAAGATGGATCTTCATAGGTTACCCTGATGAAGTTAAAGGCTACAAAGTCTGGAATTTGGAAAACACGGGTCCCAAGATTTTTTGTACTAGAGATATAACCTTTGTTGAGTCTAAAATGGGATATCCGAAGACAACTACCAACACTGATAACAATGAACCAACTTCAGATGATATACAAGTTGAGGTGGAGCCGCCAATAGACACCTCACCCTCTGGAAAAGAAGTTAGTCTTGAGCCAAACTCAGATCATGAAGAACAAAACATCCAGGCCAATCATGATCTAGGATCCTACAAACTTGCCAGAGACAGACAGAGAAGAGAAATCCGTCCACCAGATAAGTTTGGACAAGCTGATATGGTCTACTATGCACTATCAGTAGCTGAACATATAGAATAGGATGAGCCCAACTCCTACAAAGAAGCCATATCAGATAAGAATAAACAAAAGTGGATAAAAGCAATGGATGAAGAAATAACTTCCCTGTATAAAAACAAAACATGAAAATTAGTGGAAAGAACTAAGAATCAGAGGGTGATTGGATGCAAATGGATATACAAAATTAAAGAATGAATGCCCGGTGAAGAGAGAACTAGGTACAAAGCACGGTTAGTAGCAAAAGGTTTCTCACAGCAGCATGGTATAGATTTTAACGAGATATTCTCACCAGTAGTCAAGCACTCATCCATTCGAATGATCCTGGCATTGACAACGCAATTAAATCTTGAACTCGAGCAGCTTGATGTAAAGACCACTTTCTTACATGGAGAACTGGAGGAAACCATTTACATGAATCAACCCGAAGGCTATGTCTCTCCAGAAACGAGTAAAAAAGTGTCTTCTTACAAAGTCTCTTTATGGACTTAAACAAAGCTCAAGACAATGGTATAAAAGATTTGATGAATTCATGTCCAACAACAACTTCAAGCGTTGTAGCTATGACAACTGTGTGTATAAGATAACAACCTATCTCTTACTGTATGTAGATGATATGATAGTTGCCAGCACAAGCAGGGATAACATGGAAGCTGTGAAGCAAATATTGAGTTCAGAATTTGATATGAAACAATTAGGAGAAGCCAAAAGAATACTGGGCATGGAAATTGTGAGAAACAGGAGCAGAAACAAGTTATTCTTGTGCCAGAACTCATACATCTGCAAAGTGCTTCGAAGGTTTAACATGCATGAGTCCAAACCAGTTGGCATACCTTTGTCAAAATCACTTAAACTGTCTCAGGATCAATCTCCAAAAAATGATGAAGATAAAAGAAGCATGTTGTCCATCCCCTATGCGAGTGAGTGGTAGTATAATGTATAGGATGGTTTGTACCAGACCTGATTTAGCATATAGCATGAGTTTGGTATCTAGATTTATGGCAAATCCGGGTGAAACAACTGGCATGCTTTAAAATGGGTGTTTAAATATTTAAAGGGGTCCGCAGATCTTGGACTAATGTTTGAAAAACAGAATGGTCATGAGAATCCCATAGTTGGGTATGTCGATTCTGATTTTGCTGGAAACATAGACACTCACAAATCTCTGTCAGGTTTCGTCTTCACTATGTGTGGCACATCAATTAGTTGGAAAGCAACTTCGCAATCAGCGGTAGCTTTGTCGACCACTGAGTCAAAATACATAGCACTCTCTGAAGGAATCAAGGAAGCACTCTGGCTAAGAGGAATGATGTCTGAGTTAGGGATAATACAAGACAAAGTTGTAGTGTATTGTGACAATCAAAGTGCGATACATCTCTCTAAACATCAAGTATACCATGAAAGGTCCAAACATATAGATGTAAGACTGCATTTTGTTAAAGATATCATATACAAAGGAGATGTGCAAGTGGAGAAGATTGATACGAAAGATAACTCGGCAGATATGATGACAAAGTCATTGACACAGAGCAAGTTTGTGCATTGCATGAACTTGGTTAAAATAGCAGCATACAACTGAGCTGGCAGTGGAGAGGAGGCAGCCAAATTGAAGTCAAGGTGGAGATTGTTGAAAAGCAGATGACTCTCAAGTTGGAACCAAAGGAGTTGACTGATCTTGTAGTTAAGTCCATAACGGTAAGTCAGTTAATAAAGGCTTTGGGTAGAGTTTCGGTTGGACGGCTGGAAGACTTGAGAGGGATCAACAGAATACATCCCCTGGTTGACAAGCATATAAAGGGCTTGGAGAAAGGAATCGGGAGAGATAATATATGTACAGAGAGTGCGCGGATATGGAAGAAAATTGAGAGCATATGAGAGTGTATTCATTTTGTGATTCAATTTTTGGCTATTGAATTGTGCACTTGTAATCTGCTTGTTGAAATCCATCAATAAAAGTTTGGCTGTGTCTTCCGTGGATGTAGGCGTTTTATCATCGCCGAACCACGTATATCATTGTGTCGAGCTGTGTGTGTATTTGATTTCATGTTTCATATATCCAGTGGAGTTTGATGCGATATCGTGATTGTTCGATTAATCCTAACAATAAAAGAATAATTAACTTCACAACAATCACTAGTCATGTCAGGGAAGAAATTGACAAGATGATTGAGGTTTGTTTGAGAGGGTGGGGGATAGAAAAAGTGTTTTCAGTCGTAATCGACAATGCTTCCTCTAATAACATTGCAATTGATTACTTGAAAAGAAGAATGAAAAGTGAAAACTCATTGTTGTTTGAAGGAAAATACTTGCATTTGAGGTGTGCTTGTCATATACTTAACTTAACTAGGAATGATCATGTGTGATGCACGTGGGTGATTAATAATGAATAATAACGAGATTTAGATAATTTTTAAATTCGTTTGAATAACATCTTGTTATGAGTATTTATTAATCTAAATATATCAAAACACAATAAATAAAAATATACCATGACGATAAATCAAATATATCCACTTGTTTATATAACAATTTTCAATTTGCATGATTATAACATAATGACAGCTCTATCAAATTAACAAAGATATTTTTCATCCAAATATCATTCACAATGAAAAAATAAAATTAAGAGAATAGTAACTTTTACTAAGCCAGAATCACAATGTATTTAAATGGAGTGCATATAGTGGTTGTCAAATAAAATTATCTTAATTAGCTAAATTATCATAATGATGTTAATATAAAACCCCTATACTTGTTATTAAGTTAAATATTAATTATGTTTTTGCTAACTTTTAACTCCTTGCAAATTTTGTTTAACTTTTTCCTTTTTTAGAATAGATACATATCAACTCAAATATTTTAAACGGTATAGTAGTTAACATGATTCGATCGATGTATCAAACAAGGACAATTATTGCACTCCAACAATATTAATAATTACACTAATTGCAATATATGAGAATTAATCTCATGACTTTGACTCTTATATATATCAATTGTAAGATCATTCATTTGACGCTTTACCAAAATTTATAACCGAGGTAACAATGCAACATTAACTAAAATCTTTTAGAATCGTAAAACAACTCAAACGTCACATTTGGATTGTTATACCTTACATAAACAATTATTGCACCTAACAAATATGATATAGTTGTTACTTTACATTCTAGAAATCATTTTTCTAAATCAAATTTATTCTCATTAATCAAATAATTTCATCGAGCATCAAAATAGTTTTAATTACTAATAATAATTTAAACACAAATATTAATTGTTAGGGTGACCACTTTATGTCATCACCTATGCTTCATTAAGTTGCAATCATAAGTAATAATGCACAATGAATTGGTAAACATAATTTAGTTAATTTAATAAGTGAGTAATATTAAATAACAATTTTGTTATTTTGAAATGTGAAAAATAGTTTCTATATATATAAATTCATCGTATATAATGATAAATTAATTAATATGTAGAAAAGAGAAAAAAATGTTTTTTTTATGTATGTAATTTCATTAATACAATTAGAAATTAATTAATAGGTTGAAAAGAACAAACAAGATAAAAAATCAATATATTATATATGATGATTTCGTAATAGAATAATACTAATATAATCATACTTTGTATTATGTTTAGAACACAATTGAAAATTGATAACAAAATTTATAATAATAGAAACGTTAATTTTAAAAACATTATTATCTAAAATATTATCATAATACATAATGAATCATAAATGAAATCACTAAATTATTGAGTAACTATTTATTTAATTATTACTTAAATCAATTTATAAAATAAAAGATAAAATATAAATATTAAATATTCATTAGCAACCATGAAAAAATACACTAATTTAGGTAACAACAAAGAAAAATTATGGGTAAATTGATAAATTCAATATGCATTAATATTTAAAGATATTTAAGATAAACAATAAATTAAAAAAGAACCCATCAAAGAAATTATTGATTTAATTTGCAACATTTAATTACTAATAATAATTTAAACACAAATATTAATTGTTAGGGTGACCACTTTATGTCATCACCTATGCTTCATTAAGTTGCAATCATAAGTAATAATGCACAATGAATTGGTAAACATAATTTAGTTAATTTAATAAGTGAGTAATATTAAATAACAATTTTGTTATTTTGAAATGTGAAAAATAGTTTCTATATATATAAATTCATCGTATATAATGATAAATTAATTAATATGTAGAAAAGAGAAAAAAATGTTTTTTTTATGTATGTAATTTCATTAATACAATTAGAAATTAATTAATAGGTTGAAAAGAACAAACAAGATAAAAAATCAATATATTATATATGATGATTTCGTAATAGAATAATACTAATATAATCATACTTTGTATTATGTTTAGAACACAATTGAAAATTGATAACAAAATTTATAATAATAGAAACGTTAATTTTAAAAACATTATTATCTAAAATATTATCATAATACATAATGAATCATAAATGAAATCACTAAATTATTGAGTAACTATTTATTTAATTATTACTTAAATCAATTTATAAAATAAAAGATAAAATATAAATATTAAATATTCATTAGAAACCATGAAAAAATACACTAATTTAGGTAACAACAAAGAAAAATTATGGGTAAATTGATAAATTCAATATGCATTAATATTTAAAGATATTTAAGATAAACAATAAATTAAAAAAGAACCCATCAAAGAAATTATTGATTTAATTTGCAACATTAAATGAATAAGGGTATATTGGAAAATTCACAATTAGAAGTCATATATTTATATGTATGTTAGATTGTTAAGAATGGCTTGAAACAACTTAATGCTTCAATTAAAGTTATAAGAAATGCAGTTGTTTTTATTCATTTTTCAGCATCAAGGTTGGATAAATTTAGGAAGTTTTTCGTGCTAGCCAAGTTTTCTAGTACATCCACAGTTCCAATGGATGTCAAAACAAGGTGGAATGCAACTTATAAAATGCTTGAGGTTGCATTAAAGTATAAAATGATGTTCGAAAGAATGACCGAAGAATGGCTCCCTTTTATGAATTCTTTTTGTGAAAAAGATGAAATGATAAAGAAAGAGTTGGGCCTCCAAATACTGATGATTGGGAGAATGCAAAGACTTTTGTACACTTTCTAAAAAAATTTATGATGCCACTTTGGAGCTAAGTGCATCTAAAAATCCTACTTTCAATTGATTTATCAATCAATGATTGCACCGAGGAACAAACTTCAAATGATCAAAGTCAGCATAAAAAAAACTAGGAAGCACTCCTACAAGGATCCAAGAGTTCGTTGATAAAGTCAAACAAAACTTGGTAGCTTTGTGGATTGAGTTCAAGGGAATACATGATGTATTGAAAGTTGAAAATCGAAGTGTGCAAATAGAGTGTGATGGTGCATACGGTGATATTAATGGTGGTGGTGGTGGTCTTTGTAATGAATTGTTTGGTGATGTGGAAGCACGAACGCAGAAGAACAACTTCAACATATATCCAATGAAGTGGATAAGTACCTAGCTGATGATATTGAAAAACGATCTAATCAATCTTTCAATCTTTTGGAGTGGTGGAGAGCAATTGAAACTAGATACCCCATCCTTTCACTTATTGCCAAAGATATTTTTTCAATTCCATGCTCAACCGTTGTCAGCGAGTCTGCTTTTAGCTTGGACAAAAGAATTTTGGATCCTTTTAGGAGCAGTTTGAGTCTTAAAATGGTAAAGGCATTGGTGTGCACCAATGATTGGCTAAAAGCAGAGGAGTTCAGTTTTTGGAAAGATCCAACAGATGATTACCTTGAATTATATAAGGAAATTGAAGAAATTGAAAAGAGTTTCTATTCAGTTAAGTTTAAAGTCATATAATATTTGTCAATGATTAATCTAACATGAATTATAATGCTTTTTGCAGATGCAAATGCCACTCAAGACCGTGCCAACAGCCCATCTTCTGCCTCCACTTTGGTCTAACTTAAAGAGTAAGACTGTATTTATAAGTTAATTTAGTTTTTAGCTTTTGCAAGTCTTTTGAGATGTTTGAATTTCAACAAAAATGTTGCATTGAGACACAAATTTGTATTGATTTTTATAATTTCGACTTTTATTTGAAAAGGTAGATTTATGTTGGCTTTAGTTTTATATATATATATATATAACTACTTTAGTCGAATTGTTACGGTGTAGAAAAATAATTTTATTTTAGTTAAATAATGTTAGTATTAACATCGATCATCCCATACAAATTTCAGTGGAATAATCTATCATTTCAAATTTCAATTATCCAATTTCCTTGGCACCGACTTTTTGTGAATTTATTTTACTAAATAGTCTTTTTGATGCTTCAGCGTAGCATATGTACGCACGAGTTGGCTATGCGTAGAAATGGAGATCAAAAGAAACTAAATTTAACTTGTTTGAATTTTCTTCTGTTATTTGTAGAAATCTTGCCACAAAGTCCAAGCTATAATCAATTTTTTGAAACCTCGGGTACTTCTCATTTGAAAGTAGTATGGCATGAAACAAGTAGTCCAAGGGTAATTTTAGTCTCCAATGGTAATCCTAGTATAATACTGTTTGTTTATGGTATGTAAATATTTTTTTAAGTTGTTCGACCAGAAGAACAAAAGAAATCATGCAAATTTGAAATGTTTTTTGGCAACTACAATGTTGCTCCAGTCTCCAGGGGGTGGTGATGTCTTCTTCCTCATTATTGCTCAATGTTAATGGTTCTTGTCGGCCAAGTGGGCATTAATTAGTCAAAGAAATGTGGCTGATTTGAAAACACGGTTGGCAAATATTTCAGCATAAGGAAATTTCGTGGAAATTTCAGAAGACGCGTTTTATACGCGTCTTCACACTGACAGGAGGCTCTATAAATAGAGCTTCCCCCTTCATTCTGAAATCAGCCCTTCTTCGAGTTTTCTCTCATCTTATAAGCATTTGAGTGCTTAGTTCTATAATATTTGTGAGGTGTTTGTTCTCTTGTATTAAGAGAGTGTGTGTTCTCTTTGGAAACACAGTGAGTGAGTTGTACACCACAAAATATTATAGTGGAATTCTTTTCATCTTGCCCGTGGTTTTTTACCCTAATAATTTTTAGGGGTTTTCCACGTAAATCTTGGTGTCCAGTTTATTCTTTATTTTCGGCTTTTATTATCTCAAATTCCGCACGTAGAACCAACAAGTGGTATCAGAGCCTTGGTCTAAAATTTCTTAAAATTCTGAGTATGCTCTGTGGTTGCAGCCTAGACTGATCTTTACATCAGAAAAGATTTTTTGAGATTTTTTATTTAAGACGGGATTATTTTGTCCAGTCTACTAAAATTGTTGTAGACATAATGACGAGAAGATACGAGATAGCAAAGTTCAATGGAAGCAATTTTATGCTGTGGAAAATAAAGATACATGCAGTTTTAAAAAAGAAAAATTGCTTGGCGGCTATTGGAGATAGACCGGTGGAAATTACAGATGATGGAAAGTGGAATAAGATGAATGATAATGTTATTGCCAATTTACACTTGGCTATAGCTGACAAAGTTTTGTCAAGTATCTCTGAGATAAAAACAGCCAAAGTTATCTGGGATACTCTGACAAAGATGTACGAAGTCAAGTCGCTACACAACATTATTTTCCTAAAGAAAAGGCTTTATACTCTTCGGATGGCGGAATCTTCATCGATGACCGACCATATCAACACACTAAATACTCTATTTGCCCAACTTACTTCCATGGGGCATAAAATAGGGGAAAATGAACATGCGGAGCTTCTACTTCAAAGTCTACCAGATTCATATGATCAACTTATCATCAACATAACCAACAATATTCTGATGGGCTTTCTAAGATTCGACGATGTCTTAACTGCGGTTCTCGGAGAAGAAAGCCAGCGCAAGAATAAGGAAGACATGTTGGTAACATCGAAGCAGGTAGAGGCTTTACCGATGACAAGAGGAAGATTTATGGACCGTGACTCTAGTGGGAGCCAAAGACGAGGTAGATCAAAGTCGAGAAGTAAGAAGAAAAATATTTACTACTTTAAATGTGGCGGTAAAGGGCACTTCAAGAAAGAGTGTACGAGTATCGATAAAAGTTATCAAGGAAATGTGGCCAGTACTTCAGGCAGTGGTGAAATATTATTCAGCGAAGCAGCAACTGTTGCATAAGGCAGACACAAATTTTGTGACACATGGATTATGGATTCAGGAACGACGTGGCACATGACGTCTCAGAGAGAATGGTTTGATCATTATGAACCAGTCTCAGGAGGATCTGTATTCATGAGAAATGATCATGCTTTGGAAATCGCTGGGGTTGGTATTGTCAAAATTAAAATTTTTGATGGCACCGTTTGCACCATACAGGAGGTACGACATGTGAAAGGACTGACGAAAAATCTTTTGTCGTTGGGGCAATTGGATGACATCGGGTGCAAAACCCGTATCGATAACGAGATCATGAAAATTGTGAAGGGTGCGCTTGTGGTTATGAAGGCGAAAAAAGTTGCTGCAAATCTGTATGTACTTTTGGAAGAAACACACAAAGAGGCAGAACTAGCTGTTGCATCAATTGGTTCAGGAGAAGAATTAACGGTGTTATGGCATAGAAAGCTCGGGCATATGTCAGAACAAGGGTTGAAAATTATCTCAGAACAAAAGCTGCTGTCAGGACTGACAAAAGTGTCATTACCCCTTTTGTGAGCACTGTGTTACCAGTAAACAACACAGATTAAAGTTTGGCACTTCTATTTCCAGAAGCAAAAGTATATTGGAGCTGATTCATTCGGATGTTTGGCAAGCACCGGTTGTATCCCTAGGAGGAGCGAGATACTTTGTCTCGTTCATTGATGATTTCTCTAGGAGATGTTGGGTGTATCCAATCAAGAAGAAATCAGATGTTTTCCAGATCTTCAAAGAATTCAAAGCGCGGGTTGAACTTGATTCAAAAAAAAAAATCAAGTGTCTGAGGATTGACAATTGAGGAGAATATACCAGCGACGAATTTGATGCATATTGTCAACATGAAGGAATCAAAAAACTGTTCACGACAGATTACACACCTCAACAGAATGGAGTGGCTGAGCGGATGAACATAACCTTGTTGGACAGAACAAGAGCTATGTCGAGGACTGCAGGTCTAGAAAAGTCATTTTGGACGGAAGCAGTCAAAACCGCTTGTTATATTATCAATCGTTCTCCTTCAGTGGCAATTGATCTGAAGACTCCGATGGAGATGTGGACTGGGAAGCCGACAGATTATTCTCATTTGCATACACTTGGAAGTCCTGTGTACATTCTGTACAATGAGCAAGAAAGATCAAAGTTGGATTCGAAATCCAGAAAATGTATCTTCTTGGGTTATGCTGATGGAGTAAAGGGGTTTCGCTTGTGGGATCCTACTGTTCACAAGCTTGTCATCAGCAGGATGTTATCTTCGAGGAAGATAAAGTAAAGGGAGACAAAGGCACACCAAATTTAGAAACTACTATTTAAAGAACATGTTGAGTCTGAAGTTTCCAATGTGAGGCAGTCAACTCGAGACAGAAGACCACCAGGTTGGCTTTCAGATTATGTCACTGAAAGCAACATTGCATATTGTCTATTATCAGAGAATGGTGAGCCATCGAGTTTCCATGAGGCTACTCAAAGTTCGGATGTATCTTTGTGGATGATAGCAATGCAAGAAGAGTTGGAGGAATTAGACAAGAATAAAACTTGAGATCTTGTTACAATACCACGAGGAAGGAAAGCCATCGGAAACAGATGGGTCTATAAGATCAAGCGTGATGGCAATAACCAAGTGGAGCGGTATCGTGCTAGGTTGGTGGTAAAAAGGTATGCTCAGAAAGAAGGCATTGTCTTCAATGAGATATTTTCTCCTGTGTATTCTCTTTGGAATGTAGGCCAATTTCAAGAAAAGCAATATTTGCAGGACTATAATTCGAATCACATGTACTCTCAACAATTTCCGATGAAGATTAGGATTTTGTATCGGATAATTCTAGGGCTGGGAAAAAATATCGAAATTTCGGCATATAGTATATATCATATCAAAATACCGCATATACCAATTTTAACAGTATACTGAAAATTTCGTATGATATTATACCGTACCGAAATTTTCGGTATCGGTATATGTTTTTTAAATATTCTCGAATTATCGAAAAATTCTTATAATAAAATTATTTGGGCTAAACTTTCAATTGTAATTTTATTATGTGTTGGACTTGCTTTTAAATTTGATAGTGGGCTGAAACGAATAGTCAATTAATGAAAGAACTATCACTATCCCGACAAGAAAACCCACCCACTCTTATTCATCTTCATCATCACGACAAGAAAACTCTGAGCCTCATTTTGAAGAAAAAAACCCTAAGCCTTACTTTTGAATCGAAGACAACGGAAAATCTACACAAAGAAACGAGAAATCGTTGATTGTGAGAGGTAAATCCCTTTTTATTTTGACTCTTTCTTGATTTACCTGATAGGAGATTGGATTTTGCAGCCTTCGGAAATTTTATATTCCGATGAGAAAAATCTATGCCGATTATACAATAATGCTGCCTCACCTATTTTGTTCTTTCGATATCTCCAAAATTAATTTCTCAATTATATAAGAATAAAGCCGCATTATTCCAAATTTTCTATATCTTGTATTAATACTTTTAAAAAGCTAGTAAATTTATCAATATATATAGTAAATTTATCAATATATATATATATATATATATATATATATATATATATATTATATATATACGATTTGATTATTTTACTAACAAGCTCATTATTCAAAGTTTTAAATATGATCTCGAAAAAGTGTTCAATTTTTTTTCTTTTCAGGATGGAGTTTATTATGCCTCTTCCAAGTCCGTTCCAAACATCAAGCGCAATTGAATTTGAAACACAAGAGTCTACAGCTCGAAAACGATTAAGAAAATCTTTTAAAGAAAAGCCTCCTATACTTCTAAGCATTCCAGGAGTATATTTTGGGAGTATTGTGAAAAAAGCACAAGAAAATTGGCTAATGAGAGCATACGAAAATAGGGATATGCAAATATTGCAAAGTTGAGATCCCAACAGTTTATGAGAGTACTAGTGGGCTAAAAAACCACTTAGTAAAGAGGTGTAAGTCGAGTCCACTCTATGAAGCGAGTACAAATAATAAATGACTAACTATATTAATAAATGAGACTATGGGGCAAGGAAATGTCTTGGTTCCTCATGCTTATAATCAGAAAAAATGTGAGCTAAAATTGGTAAGGTATGTGATTGTTGATGAAGTATCTTTTAGGGCTGTCGAAGGGAATGAGTTTGTAGAATTATTGCATGAATTACAACCAAGATTTAGAACTCCTGATCGAAAGAAAGTTGCAAGTATGGTTTATGATCTATTCTTAGTTGAGAAAACTAAGATACAAAGTGCGATCAGAGGCCAAAGGTTAAGTGTCTCCGCAACCTGATACTTGGACTTCCATTCAAAACATAAATTACATGGTAGTGACAGCTCATATTTTGGATTGTAATTGGAAGCTACATAAAAGAATAATTAACTTCACAACAATCACTAGTCATGCCACGGAAGAAATTGGCAAGATGATTGATGTTTGTTTGAGAGGGTGGAGGATAAAAAAAGTGTTTTCAGTCGTAATCGACAACTAATAACATTGCAATTGATTACTTGAAAAGAAGAATGAAAAGTGAAAACTCATTGTTGTTTGAAGGAAAATACTTGCATTTGAGGTGTGCTTGTCACATACTTAACTTAATTGTTAAGGATGGCTTGAAAGATCTTAATGCTTTAATTTAAGCGATAAGAAATACAGTTGTTTTTATTCATTCTTCACCATCAAGGTTGGATAAATTTAGGGAGTTTTTTGTGCTAACCAAATTTTCTCTAGTACATCCACAGGTCCCAATAAATTTAAACATAATGTTAACTATTTTTCTAGTATAATCAATTTAAACATAATGTTAACTATTTTTTTTTTTATGAAAATGACATCCTCAAGTGTATATATATATATATATATATATATATATATATATATATATATATATATATATATATATATATATATATATAAAATCAATTTTGAGGATGCTATTTTTTTAAAAAATAATTAATATTGTATTTAAATTGATAATATAATTTTTTTTAATTTTATTTATTAAAAAAATCACTATTAATTTCAATTCTATTATTAGGTTTATTCTACAAATTTCTCCTTAATTTTATTGATACAATGATGCATTTTTTCAAAATTTATAAAATACATACAACATATATACATATTAATTCAAAAAGATTAAACGATTTAACTATTAACTAATTAAATTTGTTTTACTAATAATAATTTTACAAAACTATTTCTAATTATGTTATCTATAGTCAATTAATTATTAATTCAGATAAATTAATAAAAAATAATATGTTATAATTATGTAGAAGATTATAGAATTTTACACAAAATATTTATAAAAGTGTATAAAATTTAAAAATAAAAATAAAGAAATCCAAATAAATCTGATTATAAATATATCGTTTGAAAAAGTCGACACAGCCACTGCTTTCTAAAAAATTCAAAGTTGGACCTTTTTTCCCACACTACCGAAACGAAGAAACTTTCTTTGATCCTTCCTTTTCAACCGTTCTTGATTCATGAACGATCCAAGTCAACTTTCTTGATCCCTTTGAATACCGTTGCCTTCTCTCTGTGTTTGAGCAAGGAAAGAAATGGGGCATAGAAATTCAAAGCACGAATCAACTAATGAATCGACTGATGGGTCTAGTTCAGAACCATCACGTGTCCAGAGGCTCCGGCAGCACCTCCGCCGGCACCGCAGGCACTTCCGAAGCCACCGTCGTGGCACACACTCCGATTACCCCGCTGGTAAACTGCTCGAAGAGGGAGATTTCGCAGGCATTGCACTCCTCCGCATCATTAGTGTACGACCATCTATTGATTTTTCTTTGACCTCGCTCTTTGTTTTGTTTCTTATTCACAAGTTTTTTTAACGTTTAATGATGTTAATTTCTGGGTTGGTTGTGTTGTGTTGTTTTTTTTTTTTGTGTTCTTGAAGGCGGAGATGAGTTTCAAGGATAAATGGCTTGCATGTGTTACTCTTGGAGAACAGACCTTCCGGACCAACATTTCTGATCAGTTGCGTCTTTTTTTAGTTTTATTTGTAGTTGTTACTATTTTGGACACATGTTTTGTATATGTTACACCAAGTTTTGTATGATGAGATTCCAACTTTTCTTAAGTGGCATATTATCCATGCACAGTAAAAATAGTTGAACAGTACCAAAAGTTGCAAAGCACCGGCTTTTAAATTACTTTGTTCGACTTCTATTGCCTGGTATAGAACCTACATTTGAACAGATGCATTGCTTCTTTCAGTTATACGAACAATTGAAGTTAGGATTATGACTCCAGGGAATCATTTTTAAGGCAGATACGATGTGAAAATTCTTGAAAACATGGGAAACAAGGCTGTAAGATTGGCCAACTAATAATGACCACCCAAAAGGGTAGGAATTAAACATGAAACTGTAGTGGGATCATCATGCTGTGATGAATGCAGGTGCACATAAAGAAAATGTAACCAAACAAAATATATGATGCTTCAGCTTTTCTGTGGTTTGTATTTCAGTCATTGGTTAGGAAATTAGAAAATTAAAATAGGAAACAATGTATGAATACCAAGAAAGTGATGTTTCATTCACGCCGTGGACTTTTATCTCGTTGCATATCATACTGTGGTACAATATACAATTATCTTTTTTTGTGGATGTGTCATAAAGTAAAATTTTAGAGAGCTCAACAGGGTAATTTCACTGAGTCCAGCATTTTTCTTCAGGTTTAATTTTAGATAGCAATTTATACTGCATCAAATTTCCTTCTTGTATGGTCCAAATTTGTGTAATATTTTGTTTCTCTCTCTGAAGAAATATAGAGTCGACACGGAGAAATATAGAGTTGACGAGGAACGGTTATCCTTATCTAGGTAACTGGGATTTAACAAATTTTTAACAGTAACTAAGTTCAGGTGAAATGAACTTTTTGAAATGAGTTGTTTGGAATAAGATTTTAAGAAATACGGGCTTGTATATATAAGTAATACGGGGATATAATGCAACATATGCAACTCAAATAGTCTGTCCTTTGCATTATAATTTATCTTGTTTACCTTCATTTTAAGTAAGTTTGATTATTTTGATTCTGGGATCATGTTTCATAATTAAGTTGCTGTTTGCAGTTTGCTAATTTTGAATTCCCCTGCTAATTCACCACAGCTATATGCTCATGTTTTTATTAAAAAAGAAAAATCTTAATTGTTTCCAGACTTTTCTCTATCTCAGAAATTGATTGTATTTTTTGTTTTTTGGTGCAGCACTGACCGACCTATCTGGAATTCAGTGAGTAGTGCTAACCATATTCTCATTTGGTGTATGAGTCTATGGTTCAATTGCATGACACTTCATTATTTCTTTAAATCAAATTACGTATGTCATACACTTTTGAATTCAAGGAGTGCTTTATTTTTGAAAATTGCAAGACTCCAAAGTTTTTGGCAAGCACAGTTGTGATACCTGTTGTCAGTGCATTATTTATGCTGCTTTGTACTTGAAGTTGGACCATGATACTGTTATAATTTTAAATGGCATCTCTATGATATTTGGATCAATTATATTGCTTTTATTTTTATTTGTCCTCATTCTCACCCTTTGTGACTCGAACCTTTGTTTAATTCTTTGGAAACCAAGATATCCATAATATAGTTAATATATGCATGTCTGCTTGGACTGTCACTGTAAACTGATACAGATATTAAACATAATTCTGGTGGCATTGACTTGAACAAGCCATTCATTTTTATGCATAGCCTGCCTAATTACAGATAATACAGAATCTTGAATCTTGCTTTCCTTTCACTTTAATAATTTTATTAGGTAATCGATGACTTACTTATTTTCAGGAGAAGAAGCTTTTACTGGAAAAAAAAGGGGCACGTTTTGCCAGAATATCAGTATTTGAGGTGGTTTTCATTTCCTGAAATGGATCAAAGATCTATTCTAATAATGTTGTATGCATGAATAATGTTACGATGATTTTGCCTTCATATTCTGATGACCAACTTATTATATCCTGTTATTTATTTATATGCAGACTAATAGAATGTCAAAGAGCAATCTTGTTGGTTTTTGTGAGATTGATCTATATGATTTCCTTACTCAGGTGAGATGCATTTATAGAGGTTCTGTTTTATTCTATTTTGTCATGGAGATGATGGTGGAATGTAGAAATTCTTGTGCTCCATAAATTTGTTATTATATGTGTTTTTATGAAAACTTCAAGGGACAAATGAATGGAAACAAACTTTTTTGGATGAACAAGGAATAAGAATCTTATCCTTTAGGCCTCTATGAAACTTTTCAAATTAAAATTTGGCCATTAGACATCATACCTCATTTTCTATAGAAGG
The DNA here is from genome assembly GCF_022965805.1 of Primulina eburnea. Lineage (NCBI taxonomy): Eukaryota > Viridiplantae > Streptophyta > Magnoliopsida > Lamiales > Gesneriaceae > Primulina > Primulina eburnea. Next base: position 4,189,190 of record NC_133113.1, read on the forward strand.
CTCTCCAAACATGCATTTACTGGAAACATGACCATGCCATTTCGTGCTTCTTGGTTACATAATGAGTTTCATGGACAACTGTTTGGTTTTTAGGATAATTTGTAATCAGAATTGTTCCTACCTTTACGTGATGGTAGCATAAAACATTGCATTACTACTCGTTTTCTGTGAATTCTCGTATGATTTTGAAGTAAGGCTTTCGAAACAATGGAGGACAAAGAGAATGAGCATGAGGTGGTATAAAAGTCATCTTGGTACCTAACATTAATTTGAAGTCGTATACATTGAATCGCTAATGTGTTAGTCTTCCCTATTTTTGTAGCCAGCTTACATTTTGTCCTTGGTCATTAGTCATCGCTGATCACACTATGCTGTTGAAACATTAATAAAAATATCTTAAAGTTTCAAGATGAGCTTACTTCCATTTATTTGACTTACAGAAGTGGGAATTCTTACCGATTATCTTTGGAATTTAGTTAATGTCTATTTTTTATATAAAAATATGAACAAATATATTGAAATATTTTTGATTATTTTGTTGTAGTTGTAATTATTGTTTGAATAATGTTTTCAAGAAAAATAATGATGCAACTATGTTAAAATGATTTTGTAATTTGTATTGATTTTGCATGATTTTTTTTAATTTTGAAAAGTGAACGAGATGTGTAGTTATGAGTAAAATTATAAAATGTACTAAAATTGTTTTTTATGGTTTTTTTTTTAAAATAAAAAGATTGCTCTCTTTAAATTCACCGAGGCATTTCTGTAAAATTCAATTGGTGTCGACACTCAAGTTTTATATATAGTGTTAGGTTTCGACCAATTCACAGATGATTTGGTTATGAATTTTGAGTTACTCTCTGATTGTCAAGATCCAAGAACATGCAAATGAGCTCAAAAGAATAAATGATGACACAAGAACAATTACGTGGTTCGGTCCTTTGAGACCTACATCCACGGGAGAAAAGATGGCCAGCTCTTATTATCCATATTACCAGAAAGTTTTGTACAAGCATGCGATAAGAAACCAATATTTCAAGAGTATACAATCAAGCCTATTCTCCTTGATCTCTTCTCTTTTCCGAGCAACTCAATTTTGGCTTCACCTTGAGCTTGATAACCTTTCTGCTTTCCTGAATCAATCTCTCTTGCTGATCACATAGAGAATTTCAGTATATGTTCTTCTGTGTCTTGCTCAATGACCCGTTGCCTTGTTTTATAACCCCTCGGCCCGATCAATGACTTTTCAACCGATATACCAGAAGCTAACCGCAAAGTGTAACTAACATAACCAACCCCAATGGCTTACCCCACTGATTCCTAGGCCTGTACTCTGCTACTTCTTATATCATGTGAGACACCAGATTTATACCTCAACATATAGTATAGATAATCTATATCTTTATACATTTGTCTTGTTATGCTATTCGAGAGTTGGTTCGAAAAGCTATAATCCGGCTCAGTTCCTTTGCTCCTCGATGACAAACCTTTTATTTCATATGACCTTAATATGAATTTTTAGCATTTATTTGTTATGATCAACAGAAATCTGTTAGTGTTTTTATGAATAGTTTGTACAACACAACTATCTACGATCTTTGTGTTTTCTAGAAAATATCTTGTAATTTAATAACAGAAATTTCAAAATGCTCTGTTTACTATTGTATTGAAAAAGAAAAATAATTGGAAAAGAACAGAGATTGTTGCTTGGCGAGCAAAATTCAAACATGCCATTTATGGCTGAAAATTTCTTTGAATTCATTGAGCATTATCCTGTAGGATTGTTTGTTTTTAATATCACAAAATGAATTTCTATAAAAAAAACCTCTTTGCAACTATATTGATTAACTGTGTTTTATATCTATAATGTTCAAGGTGATTATGTCTGAATAATCAGTCTAAGAAAATAAAGTTTAAACTATGTTACTACCATTTGTGTTATTGTTGTTCTTCGCTGCCTTATTTTTTCCTTAATCTTGCAGGATTCAGATTCTGACGTAGAGGTATTTGACTTATTACATATATCTTCTCCTGCAGAAGTTGCTGGCAAGATAACTTTATCATGTTTCATTGAGGTGCAAATTTATATTTTATATTTTGTTTCTGCAGAATATATGACATCGAAAAAAGTATTTTACCCATTATTCTAACGTTTGTAGGATCCATTGGAAACAGAAAAGTCTTTTGCAAGGCGCATTTTGTCCATTGTGGTATGTGTTTATTTTGTATTTATTATATTGATGTATATTCATCTTTCCTCACTAGATCCCAGAAGGTTGGAATTGTTGGTAATGTTTCATTCTTATGTTAATTTTCATTTCTTGTTTTGTTGTTATAGCTTCGACCCATGTATTTCAAAAATAAATGTTATGATTTACACATTTGCTATCCATGGGGAGCCGAGCTTTTGGATGTATAATCTTACAAAATCTAGTCCAAGGACAATGTTGACAGAACTTTTAAGCATTTCTCAGGTAGTGGACAGGTTGAGTTTTGATGGCTAATAAAATATTTGTGGACAACTGAAAATATAAATGTTTTGCGAGTAGAAGGGTTCTTGATGGATAGATGAGATACAATCTTCAATGAGACTAGATTCATAATTCAGATGGCAAAGGCAATAATTTTAAAACACCCTTGACTCAGTGGTGACAAATGGAATTGCAATATCTCCGAGAAAACTTTACAAGTACCTTGATAAAGCTTTTGTTTTGGATTAGAAATTCATGGTTCTAGTTTATTTTAGAGGAAAACAGTTTTTTCCTTTTTTACAAAGTAAAAGCCTCTATGTTTACAGCTTGTGCTAAAAATCGAAAATGATAATTTTTTAAGTTTCTTTTGTGTTCCAAGTTATGCAATAAAGATTAATGATTTAGAATGCCTCTTCTTTTCTGTTTTCCGGCTTGTTTTCTCTTGGAGTCATTTATCCTTTAACTGAATTTATGGGGTTTGAGCTGGGTCAACTCTAGCTACAATACGCTTTGTAAATTCAGTTGCATCTTTCAATTTATTTTCCTCGTACAGGATTATAATGAAGATGGACATCTTTCCTATCCAGAATTCTCCGATTTAATGGATGCATTTGGTAATCTATTGGCTGCTAATAAGGTTTGCATCTGAAATCCAAGCATGTGCTTTATTTCTGTTGGCTCTTATACTACTATCATAGTTGATTGTGTGTATTGTGGCAATTCTAGATTTAGATGTACATTGCTGATATATCGTAAGTTGTTTTCCCTCTTAAATCGGAAGGGTTTGGTCTTGCTTTCATCCTGTGAACACTATTTTTAAAAGCAACGGAGAATCTTAAAATCTTGGAGTATGTTCCCTAAGTTGAAAAAGGAACATCTTTTCTCGTGCTTCATTCCAATTGATACATTGATCTATAAATGAGCTTAATGTGGAAGACACCCCAAGTTAAACATCACTGCTTCCTTGCCAATGTAGAAAATGCAGTTAACACCATGCCATTCCTTCGAGCAATCTCCAATTTTCAATCCAAAACAAAAATGTACGTGTACGAGGACTTCAAATTAAGAAATAATTTCTCTTTTGCATTCCTCTTCCGTTCTATTGTTTTAAATTGAGTATATCCCATAGGCCCATACTATTTAACTTGAAGATGTTTAAAATTATTACATGTATTTGGAAAACACGTGATTGCTACCTCAAATTGAATCGAGTCATGAACTGATGCAAAAACTGAATGTACTTTTTAATTGTTCTTCTGAACTTTTTTCTTATCAGTGATTGCCTTGTTTTTTAGAAAAAGGACGTCTTTAAAGCCGCTGATGAGAACGGGGATGGTGTTGTTAGCGTGGACGAGTTGGCTATGCTTTTAGCTGTTGAGCAAGAAAAGTGGGCCCTAAAACTTTGTTACTTGGCTTTAGTTTTGAACAGTTCCTTTTTATTTATTCTTAAGTAAACCGCAATTTTTCCCAAGAATTTTATTTTATTTTACAACTCCCTATTCTGTTACAGTTTGGTGATGGTTCTTAGTAATTTGGCACTTTCTGATTGTTAAAAGATTTCCAAGCATTCTCTTAGTTCTGTGTTTTCCTTTTTTGAGTGCAGGGATCCACTTCTTACTTGCTGTCCCGTCTGCGGTGAAACTCTTCCAGTCTCCGATAGGTTGAATTCCATGATTCATTTGACCCTATGTTTTGATGAAGGGACTGGAAACCAGGTTATGACTGGAGGATTCTTGACTGATAAGCAGGCTTCTAATGGGTGAGAGCTTGTCTATCTTGAATTTTTGCATGTAACACCTTGTAGCACCAAAATAAGATAGGAAGGTTTAAAAAAAATTTTTAAAGGAGACTGGAGAAGGGAGAACGCCACTGTAAAGAAAATGAGATGCGAAGGATGTGACTATGTGAGGATACCCGATTCTACTATGTTTCAGTCTGTTTTGTCTAACCTTCAGAATTATGATAGATGTGCTCGGTATTCTTTCTATTTTATTGAACTCAAATAAATATGAGATAAGGATTTCTAAAGTTGAGTTTAGCCGGTGGAATCCTGTGAGAAAAGGAGTTTCCGTACTCCTGAACTCCTGTTTTGGATTCTCACGAGGGAGAATTTTGCATATCAATGTGCTATTAGTTCTGTTTTCATTTGGTTCTGCAGTTGGATGTTCAAACTAAGTGAATGGGCTCATTTTTCATCATATGAAGTTGGATTGAGGTCTGGATCTGGTGCTTCACACATTCTGGTAATTTTTTTCCGCTCATCTTTTTACTAATTCATATCTGTTGCTTCAGAAGGAGAGCCTATGGGTGTATGGAGTTTCCCTTTAAGCCTTACCAACTTTTGATTTTTAGAATTGCATTTGATCTTCTTGGCTGTTGCCATAGTTTTACTTTTGTTTAAGTTCTTCAACTCTCAGGTATGTTACCTGATTTTCTTAAACTGCGAGCGTTTTTTATATTAGAGTTTGAACGAGCAATACATTCTGCAATTTTTTTATTCGATCTAAGCAATAGAAACATTCTAAATTTTCTTTGGAGGTTCATTTTGTTATCAGGTGTTTGATCGCAAAACAAGGAGGCTAGTGGAAGAAATTATAGATTCCAAGATTATTTTATCAATGAGAACCATTTATCAATCTAAAATAGGGTTTGGCCTCATCGATACAGGTTTGTCTTTAACTTATCGACTAGAATTAGCTATTGAGTAAGAACATTTTGCTAGATTGTTGAAAACATTTGATTGTTCCATCCACTCAGCCCAGTTTACTTCAACAGGTCCAAAGCATACTTTCGTTGAGACACCATGATTCCTTTATGAGACCTTGCTACTTCCATTCCAGAAAAGCACTTCAACTGTCCTAGATCTTTAATCTCGAACTCATTTGCCAAGTACACTTTAATCTGTTCATTTCTTCTATATCGTCTCCTGTAATATTATGTCATTGACAAACAATCAAGATAGAGATCTTGTTAGATTTGGACCATTTTGTGAAGTTTGTGCCATCTGATTGTCCCTGGTTGTACCCGTGGGCCTTAACGAATCTTGTGAAACTCTCGAACCATGCTCTTGGAAAATGCTTCAATCCATAAAGGGATTTTTTTTTTAATTTGCAAAGCTTCGATCCAAATTGATAATTGAATCCGAGAGAAGGCTCCATGTACACTTCTTTTTCCAAGTCTCCATTTAGAAAGGCGTTCTTCACGTCTAGTTGATTAAGTGGCCAATCAAGATTCACAGCAACAGACAATATCACTCGAATCGTGTTAAGTTTTGTCATTGGAGAAAATGTTTTTGAGTAGTCAACCCCATAGGTCTGACTAAAGCCTTTGACAACCAAACGAGCTTTATATCTATCCAATGAGTCATCATAATTGTATTTGGTAGTAAACACCCACTTACATCCTACTATGGATTTTCCTTTAGATAGATCCATTTTCTCCCAGGCAGTGGAGTTCTTCTCTAGTACTCTCATATCTTCAAAAATCGCTTCCTTCTAGTAAGGGATCCTTAGAGCTTCATTTACATTGTTAGGTATACTAACAGAGTCGAGTCGAGTCGAGTCGAGTCGAGAAATAAGAGCATGAAAGGAGGGAGACAGATGTTTGTAGGATACAAAGTTTTACAATGGGTATCTAGTACACGACCGAGTACCTTTTCCGTGAGCAATAAGTTTCACGATTTGGCTCGAGATTTGAATCATGGATTTGCAGCGGGCAATTTTCCCGTCTCTTTGCGCTTGACACTTCAAACAAAACTTTGAACTGTTTCTTTGTTCCTCTCCCGTGTCAGTGTTATGAGATGACACAACTTGGACAGAAACATATGAAATCAATTGTTAGGTCTGGATTTGTTAAATATTCATTTTCACTACTGTTATACTCCCCCTCAAGATGAGAGTCATATCAACCTTCAGAAAAAGTAACGTCTATAGATACAAATTTTTTTGGAGATAGGATCGAAACACTTGTAGCTTGCTGATGTAGGGTAGCCAACGAAGATGCACTTATATGCTTTGGGATCGAGTTTAGAGCGTCCTGAATCAGGGTTATGAACGAAGGCTATGCTACCAAAAACCTTCAGGGGAATATTGGAGATCAGTCTAGTGGTAGGAAAAAAAATTCTAAAGATATTGATTGGAGTCTGAAATTTCAGAATTTTCGTAGTACGCTGTTGATCAAATATGTTGTTGTCAAAATAGCCTCTCCCCAAAGATGTTTTGGAACTTTAGTATGAAAACTTATATTCTAGCAACTTCAAGAAGGTGTCTATTTTTTCTTTCACCCACCCCATTCTGTTGAGGAGTGTGAGGGCAAGAGTGTTGATGTACTATCTTTTTTTCTTCAAAAAATGTCCCCGAAAATTGTTAAAATATTCCTGTCACGCCCCAGGATGCATGGCATGAACATTGTCAATGTTCTTGAAATGCAATAATAGACCAAGAACACTAAGCCTCAACAACATTTTTATTCTAAAATAAATTCATTCAACAATTTCATTGTCTTACAAACTAATGAAAAAAAAGAACAAATCTAATGTTCAACTTATTCAAATAAATGTCAACACTACACAAAGAATTATAAATTTTCTAGCCAAATCACCATCCCCAAAATTCAGCCGATTCTTGCTCTCATTCTAATCTGAAATGAAATGTAAGTGGTGAGTGATATGTGAAAGAGATCGATTTTAGGGTGCCCGAAAGCGCAACGGAAGGTATAAAATTTTCGAAAAATCGTATTTTTGAGGCAAAAATTCGAGCACCTCTTGTACTAGGATGTAGCATATACAAAAACACCAAATGTCATACATAGGATGTTTATAGAAATGTACCTATCAATCTTAAAAGATTGATGATAGCTCCAACTAAGGTGTAAACACCTTAGCTCTTGAATGGCAAGACAATCTTCAAGCTTCCCTTTGAGCCCACCTTGCTCAAATATTAAGCCCACCACCAACGCTAGAACCACTCTAATTTTGCACTAGAAAAATTAGAGCAGTTTTCTTTGAGAAGTGTATTGTTTCCTCAACCATTGAAGAACAAAAATTGGAGAGAAAAACGAAGAGAATTTCGTCCAACATGGTCCAAGTGAGAGAGGGGAGACTTTTCTTGGTTGTGCAAAAAGGTTGTGCTGTCCCAAAAGCATGCCATGCCTTGGACATGGAAAAAGTTGTCTCCCAACTCTTCACCTCCCCATGCACATTCTATTTGGGCTTGTAACAATTACAAGGCCCGTGGACTTTATTTTAAATGTCTCAAACACATTTGAGTCCATTTAAAACTTTACTTAATTTTACTCAAGCCCACTAGTTTAATAATTATTTCTAATTGGGCTCTACAAGACCCATGGGTGTTAAATTAATCCAACACTTGAATTAATTTAATTATTTGGACTCTACTAGGTCCACTAGTGTTTAATTAATTCAACACTTGAATTAATTTAATTTAGTCCATAATAATGTATATGAAAATCACAATTTTCAAATACATTACTCGTTTGGCCAACTTTTAATTTAGGAACACTTCCTCAAATTAAAAGTTACATTCTCCTTATAGAAGTCATACTTCTATTTTTATTTACGCTTATAAACTCTTTTATAAGCCGTTCAACACATTGAACTATTTTAACTTCTCAACGGGATCTAGAAAGCTAGCACTTGTGTGGCCCTCAATGGTTCATTGATACAACTAGCCGTGGGTTCACATCTCCATGTGATTCGGACTAAACATGTCCTTATATGAGCATACCCCAATTGCTCCATTCTTACTTATCAACTCCTTGATAACAAGAACGTCAGAACTCAAGTCTGATAGTACCCAACCAATCATGTTAAACGCCTAGCAGCATCGCTTACATGATTCCCTAGGTATCAAATGATAGTGCCTGCAAGAACCATTCAATTATGGTTAGCGTACAGTACGGTCCCTTCAACTCATATATCCCGACCGATTCGACAACCATTGGTATATCGAGAGTTGTCAATGAATCGATACTATGTGTCATGTTGTAGTTGCATCGATGGTGTAATCTATGAAACCCCTTTCATAATTACCACCATACTCTGATCAGAGATTTCATACTACATACACATAGGATATCCATACCCGAAGGTAAGCGGTGAATCCCCGACTACAATGCATCGACTCCTATATGTTTCGACAGAACACCCAACCTTGCCACCTGATGGCCCCTTGAGATTCGGTAAACAAGTCAAAGTGTAATGCTAGCACATAGAGTCTCAATGTTGTCCCGAGTCATAAGGACTAATGGTGTACAACCATAAACTAGGACGTTTCCACTCGATAAGTGAGAACCACTTGGAAGGTCCTTTATGGAAGGTTGTTCAGTGCACTCTACCAGGAGCACCTATCTGCATGCTCGGACATCACAATGTCCCCTACCAATGAAACATGGTACTCACATCGCAGATACTAGTCTCGAACTCGAGCGGCCTATATCCTTCTTAGCGACGGCTGAATCGACTAGGAACTGTTTAGAATATACAGTATTCCAAATATGAGTTTCATGATACTCATCATATGAGCATCTCATATTCTTTCTAATATTTGTATATTCAAGGGCTTTATCTATGCAACTAGCATGGGTATACAGATAAAGATGTGTCAAAATAATAATTTCAAATATTATTAAAATAAAGATCGTTTATACATAGAGTTTCATTGTGAACACTCGGCCAACACTTGGCTCGACGTGCACCTACTCTAACAATATGGTCGTCACTCAAGAAACATTATAATATTTTACTTATTACTAGATCATATATTTAAAACTTATTCACGAGTAGATCTAAAACAGTAAACAATAAACGTCAAATATCTGGCTTAACTCCCCAGACAGGATCATATTTATCTGGCTTAACTCCCTAGATTGGATCATGAATGTCCGGCTTAACTCCCCAGACAGGATCATAAGTGTCTAGTTTTACCATAGTAGACAAAGTCACAAACAAGATCAAGACATCACCAAAATTATTTATTGAAAACAATCGTCATGTAATACATCATATACTTAAACTTAAAATACCATGAAGATAAATATTATAACGTATCAAGAAAATACACGTTCCACTTACAATCTTTTGCTAGTATTGAAATTAAGGCTGACTCTAAGAGAACTTGAATTCCCCCATATGGAACTTTTTCACGTTTTGTTTGTTGTAGAGAGGGAGATTGTTTTGAGAGAATTAATTTTTTAATGTAGCGTAGAATGAGAAAGGTGAAGGGTTATAAGTTTTATACACTAGGATAAAGTTGGGCCGAAGTTATAATTGGGCTCAAGGTCTTGGGCCTCACATCCATCCCTTCTTATAAGAAGTTTCGTCCTCGAAACTTGATTCCGGGAACTCTGCAAAGAGGTATGGGTAGAGTTGGCGCATCCTTTCCTCTAGCTCTCACGTGGCTTCTCGTGCTGTATGGTTTGACCATTGGACCTTGACATAAGGGATGGTTCTTCGCCTTATGACTTGATCTTTCGTGTCCACGATTCGGATTGGGTCTTCTTCATACACTAGATTTCCATTTAGGTTCCCTTTACTCACTAAGGGTTCTGCCTCCAGAATGTGGGATGGGTCAGATATATATCTTCTTAATTGTGACACATGGAAAACATTGTGAACCCTTGAAAGATTTGGGGGTAAAGCTAATCGGTATGCAAGTGTACCAACTTTGTCTAGAATTTCAAAAGGGCCCACGTATCTTGGACTTAGCTTACCGGTTTTGTCAAATCTTGAGACTCCTTGCATTGGTGAAACCTTTAAGTATGCTTTTTCGCCAACTTGAAAATCTAAGAGTCATCTCTTCATATCGGCTCAACTCTTTTTCGATCTTGGGCTGCTTTAAGGCGTTCCTTGATGATTGAAACCTTCTCTATAGTGATTTGGATCAACTCGGGTCCCGTGACTGTTTTTTCTCCAGCTTCATCCCAATATAATGGTGTTCGACACTTTCGGCCGTACAAAGCCTCGTACGGTGCCATGCCGATGCTACTGTGATAACTATTGTTGTAGGCGAATTCAATGAGGGGTAGGTTCTTGCTCCAGTTGACACTGAAATCTAGTGCGCAAGCTCTCAGCATGTCTTCCAATGTCTGAATGGTTCTTTCAGTCAGTCTGTCCGTCTGAGGATGGTAGGCAGTGTTTAGTTTAACCTTCGCGCCCATTGCTTGTTGGAAGCTTCTCCAAAATTTTGCTACGAACCTCGGATCTCTGTCAAATAGGATGCTGACTGGGACGCCATGTAGCCTTGCTATGTTGTCCATGTAGAGGGTTGCTAGCTTGTCGAGGTTGTAGTTCATGCGTACGGGTAGGAAGTGGGCAGATTTAGTCAATCTATCCACTATCACCTATATTGCATCATGCCCTTGATTGACCTTCGATAGTCCCACCACGAAGTCCATAGATTTATGTTCCCACTTCTATTCTGGAATTACCAAGGGTTGTAGAAGTCCTCCTGGTCGCTGACGTTCTGCTTTAACCTGTTGGCACACCAAACACCGCGCAACAAATTCTGCCACATCTTTCTTCATACCATTCTACCAAAAATTATGTTTCAAGTCTTTATACATCTTGGTAGTACCAAGATGTACCGAAAATTTCGATTTGTGTGCCTCTGACATCACTTTTCATCGAAGGCCCTCTGTATCTGGTGCGCACATCCTTCCTTTCATCCATAATATTCCCTCGTCATCAATGTAGAATTCCGGGGTCTTCCCTTCCTTCACTTGCTCTCTCAGCTTGGTCAAATTCGGGTCGTTTCCTTGACTCACCTTGATGGTTTTCTTCAAGCAGGGATGTGCCGTTAGTGATGCTAGAATTGCTTTACCTGCATTCTTTTACTCAAAGCGTCTGCTACTTTGTTTGCCTTCCTCGGGTGATAGTTGATTGTCATGTCATAATCTTTTAAAAGTTCCATCCATCTCCTTCGTCTCATGTTGAGCTCTTTCTGTGTGAACAAGTATTTTAGGCTTTGATGATCGGTGAAAACTTCTCACTTTGATCCATAAAGATAGTGCCTCCAAATTTTAAGTGCAAAGACCACTGCTGCCAGTTCCAGATCATGAGTATGGTAATTCTGCTCATACGTTTTTAATTGCCTTGAGGCTTATGCGATCACCCTTCCGTTTTGCATGAGCACACATCCGAGTCCTTGTTTGGATGCGTCACTGTAAACTGTGAAGATTTCATCTCCAGAGTGGGTGGCGACGCTAGCTTTTGTTTCAGTGTCTCAAAGCTCTCTTCACACGCTTCATTCCATTCGAATTTGGAATTCTTCTGTGTGAGTTTAGTAAGAGGTACGGCTATAGAAGAAAATCCCTCAACAAATTTTCGATAATAACCTGCCAAACCCAAGAAGCTCCGAATTTCGGTCACGGTCGTTGGCCTTGGCCATTCTAAAATTGCCTATACCTTCTTTGGGTCTACAGTCACGCCGCCTTCGGAAACAATGTGACCCAAGCAGGCAACACTTTTCAGCCAAAATTCACATTTCTTAAATTTAGCATAAAGTTCATTCTCCTTCAAGGTTTGGAGTATGATTCGAAGGTGTGTTTCGTGTTCTTGCTCGCTAGCAGAGTAAACTAGGATGTCATCAATAAACACAACAACAAATTTATCTAGAAAAGGTTTGAACACTCGATTCATAAGGTCCATGAAAGCTGCTGGGGCATTTGTCAACCCAAATGACATCACCAAGAATTCGTAATGTCCATATCTAGTCTGAAATGCAGTTTTCGGAATATTTTCTGCCTTTATTTTCAGCTGGTGGTATCTTGGCCTCAAATCTAGTTTTGAGAATATTTTAGCTCCTTTCAATTGGTCGAACAAGTCATCTATTCTATGCAGTGGGTACTTGTTCTTAATGGTAATTTTGTTCAATTCTCGATAGTCTATGCACAATCTCATGCTGCCATATTTCTTTTTCACAAACAAGACTGGAGCCCCCCACGGTGATGAACTAGGTCGGATCTGTTTTTTGTCAAGCAATTCCTGAAGTTGTTCAGCTCCTTCATTTCTGCGGGAGCCATGCGGTAAGGTGCCTTGGATATTGGGGCGGCCTCGGGAACAAGGTTTATCTCAAATTCAATTTCCCGATCTTGTATTAAAGCTGGCAACGCTTCATGAAAAACGTCAGGGAATTCTCGTACTATTGGGATGTCTTCGAGTTTTACGTCTTCATTTTCTTTAACTTCATTGATGAAGGCCAGAAAAGCTTCATTCCCCTCCTTCATAATCTTCCATGCCCGAGAGGCGGAGAGAATGACTTTCTCCTTAGATTTTCGTTCTCGTATGCTTCCTTGATACCCAATTTCTGCATGATCTGGCCGTTTAAGTGTCACACTCTTACCATTATAGTCCACAATGGCGTTGTTCCTTGATAGCCAATCCATCCATAGCATAGCGTCAAAGCCCGACATGTTGAGTTGTATAAGGTTGGCGCTGAGTTTGCATCCTTTCAAGTCAATCTTGCATTCTCGATAAATGGTGTAGGATACCAAGGTATTTCCTCCGGGGTTGCAACGTTGTATGGTTCAGTCAGTAATTCACTTTTCATTTTTAACTTTCTAGCAAATCGCTTTGATATGAAGGAATGAGTAGCACCACAATCAAATAGTACATAGGCAAGTAAGTGGCTAATAAGAATGGTACTTGCCACCACGTCATTTGAAGCGTCATTGCGTCAACCTCCTCTTCTGTCATTGCAAACACTCGGGCGTTGGTGCCTACCTTGTTCTTCTTATTGCTAGTAGATGCTGGGATACTATCTTTTTCTTTTGGCTTGGGGCATTGGTTCATGCGGTGCCCAAATTGTCCACACCGAAAACACGCCCCCACTGTGTACCGGCATTCACCAACATGCTTTCTCTTGCACTTCGGGCAGTCTTTGGCTTTTTTCTTGTACTGCGGTGATGGTTGCCCTTGGTTATGGCCATTTGACACTAGCTTCTTGAACTTTTGGTTTTGGTTGAAGTTGGACGAAGGCCTCTTGAGCTTATTTTCTTCATCTCGTCTCTCGATGTCAGCCTATGCTCGGATAGCGTCTCCCATCATGTCTTCAAAATTGTTCGGCTCATAAACGGCTAGTGCATACTGAATCGGCTTGAAAAGCCTTTTGTGAAGCGGTGTACTTTCAGTGTCTCGTCAGCCATAATTGTAGGTGAATAGGTTCCCAAGGAGTGGAACTTGGACACATAGTCTATAACCGTCATTTCGGGCGTCTGTTTCAAGTTTTCGAACTTAGACATCTTTTGCAATTTCACCGCAGTTGGGAAGTAGTGTTTCAGAAAGGCTCCACGGAACCTTTGCCAAGTTATGTGTCCCGTCTGCTCCATCGGGGGTGAGACTCCTTCCCACCACTTGGTTGCTTCAGCGACAAGGAATGGAATGAATATTTCAACTCTTATGTCCTGAGGAACTTCTATTAGCCGCAGATTAGTCTCCATTTCCTTTAGCCATTTATGTGCTGTTTCTGGGTCGGGACCCCCTTCAAAGGTGGGGACTCGCGCCTTCTTAAGCGCTTCATAATGTTACTTGGTCCCTTGAGGTTGTGGAGGTAGATTCGTCACAAGAAGGTTCCCCAAGCCGTGCAAGGTCGTTGCCACTACCGTTGCTATCTCCATGAGGTCCTCACGGCTGAGGCCTATAGGGCATTGATTGTGTTGGTCATTACCCTCATCCTCGGGGTCACGCGGGTTGGCATAGCGAGGGTTGCGGTTGGCGTGGGGTGGTCTGCCTGCCATATTCTGCCAGGAGTGTAGTTAACTAAGATGCTTTGTTGTAATAAAGCGACATGGAAAAAGGTGTAAATGGAAGGGAGGACAAGTACCGGCAAATAAGTAACTCATTTATTTGAAAATAAAAAAATTGAAGTTTTAACAAAATAAATAATAAGCATAATAATCACACTAAAAATTAATATTTCAACCTCACCAATCCTAAAATATAAATAATAAAACCACCAATCTTAATAAGATCATTAGAACTCTATATTAGGAATATTAGCACTGAGTTGTTAGCACTAGTCCGTATCGATCTTGTTTCTTGGGTCTTCCTTGGGTTCTTCCTCGTTGCCCACTTCAGCAGGAGATTCGTAGTTTTGGTCTTCTTCTTCTTCCCTTCCTCCGGGTTGGTTGGTTGCCGTTGTGACTCTTGTTCTACCAGTTGGTGTTGTAGGTCTGTCCTTTGACGGGTGAGCACCGCAATGGTATTACAATAACTCTCCAAAATCCTACCAGCGTCCCTTTGACAACGATCAAACCTGCCTTGCACAACGGTGGTCTGTCTTCTCTCTTCCTCACATCTAACAACTAGCTCTTGGTTGGTAGCCCGAACTTCCTGGATTGTCGTCTCGGCCTCGGCTAAGTAGTACGCAAAGCGCTCTAAATCCTGTCGGTGGTGCTCGACCTCATCCTTGAGGTCTCTTAGCTCCTGTCGGGATTGTTACAAGGTTCCTCGAAGTGTGCGATTCTCTCTTGTCTTGGTTCGTAGTGCGTGTTCGAGGGTGAGGATGAGAGGCTGAGAACGAGTAATCGGCATCTCCTATATTAGTATCAAGCAAGTTGCGTTAGAGTACAAAATCGTAACTAGAGTTAGTAATGTATAGGGATTTTGCATGGTTGCTGTCGATGTGAGTGCCCTTTTTTTTTATCAAATTAATTAATTACATTACAATTAATCAATTATTGAATAATGAATTAATTATTAATTATTCCCTTTCGTCAAATAAATAATTAACGTATACATATTTTATTTTACTTATCTTCTTAATCGATTAAATTATTAAATAATTTCTTTCTAATTATTTTTTATTTAATCCTTCTTCCCATAGTTTAATGGTTTTCAACCTAGTTTAATCAATCTCAATAACTTGATTAGATTCGATTTCCTGACATCCATTTTAATATATATTTATCTTTTAGTTAATATATAAATATAATTACATATTTCTCTTGTAAATCGGATAGGATTAATCCAACTTTGAAATTTGAATAATGATAACACTTTATCTTCAAAGATTTTATTTGAATTGATTTGATTTTTAAATTTAAATCACTCTTGATAAATTGGATGGATTCGGTGAGATTTGGTGAAAATTTGATTCTATCCTAAACTACTAAAATCCACATCCTAATAAACAGTTAAAAATCCTATCCTACAATCAAAATCGTAATTCGTGATTTACTCTATTTATTTTCATTAGTATTATCATTAATTTTATTCATTATTGTAAATCTTTAATGATTTTTGTTGGGATATTCTTATCTAAATAGTAAATCCTATGCCACTGCTCTTCTCTCATTCCCTTCGAATTACAGCAATTTGATATCCATCCAGAAATTTAATAATTGAGTTTTTTATTTTAAATTCCTAGATAATGCCAAGGTTATATTTAAGACTAAACAAAAAAAAGATAAGAGATTATTATCCTAACTTCCAAAGATATCTACCTGGTGCCACGAGTACATATATCCTGCTTATGTTCTCAACTTAAGGGGACACGTTTGAGTCCCTTAATTCCAATGATATTAACCACCGAATCCTAGGCTCGGTTATCCTATCACCATATATTCAAATTTTGAATATTCTTATCATTACTAGATACAATCTTAAATTAATAAAATTTAATCCCGATCTTACTTCGAATCACTGAATCAAAATTCAATCTTCTTAAGCTAAACTTCAATTTCCCATCAAGATCATGAACCTTGAGCTCTGATACCACTAAAATGTCACGCACCGGGATGCATGGCATGAACATCAGCAATGTTCTTGAAATGCAATAATTAAATAGACCAAGAACACTAAGCCTCAACAACATTTTTATTCTAAAATAAATTTATTTAACAATTTTATTGTCTTACAAACCAATGACAAAAAAAGAACAAATCCAATGTTCAACTTATTCAAATAAATGTCAACACTACACAAAGAATTATAAATTTTCTAGCCAAATCACCATCCCCAAAATTCAGCCGATTCTTGATCTTCTATCTCATTCTCATCTGAAATGAAATGTAAGTGGTGAGTGATATGATCATCACTCAGTAATTGGAGAGAGCATATCTTCAAGTTTTAAAAAAGAAACATTATAATATTTTACTTATCACTAGATCATATATTTAAAACTTATTCACAAGTAGATCTAAAACAGAAAACAATAAACGTCAAATATCTGGCTTAACTCCTCAGCCAGGATCATATTTATCTGGCTTAACTCCCCAGATTAGATCTTAATATCTTGCTTAACTGCCCAGATTGGATCATGAATGTCTGGCTTAACTCCCGTCTAGTTTTACCCTACTAGAAAAAGTCACAAACAAGATCAAGACATCACCAAAATTATTTATTGAAAACAATCGTCATGTAATACATCATCTACTTAAACTTAAAATACCATGAAGATTAATATTGTAACGTATCAAAAAAATACACATTCCACTTACAATCTTTTGCTAGTATTGAAATTAAAGTTGATTCTAAGAGAACTTGAATCCCCCCAGATGGAACTTTTTCACGTTTTTTTTGTTGTTGTAGAGAGGGAGAGTGTGTTTTGAGAGAATTAATTTTTTAACGTAGTGTAGAATGAGAAAGGTGAAGTGTTATAAGTTTTATATACCTAGGATAAAGTTGGGCCGATGTTATAATTGGGCTCAAGGGCTTGGGCCTCACAATTCCTCCCCATTATCACTTCAAATTTTTTATATTTTGGTCTAAAACTGAGTGTGGATCATGGTATAAAAATTGTGAACGGGCCGATGTTATAATTGGGCTCAAGGGCTTGGGCCTCACAATTCCTCCCCATTATCACTTCAAATTTTTTATATTTTGGTCTAAAACTGAGTGTGGATCATCGTATAAAAATTGTGAACACACATCCAGTTTCAGTCTTGTCTTTCAAAATAAACGTCCAAGTCATTCTAGTATGATCAGCAACAAATGTCAGGAACCGGCGTTTACCAGACAAGCTTGCTACTCTAGATGGACCCTAAACATCACTATGAATCAATGTAAAAGTGCAGAATCTTTGTAAATTTGAGGAGGAAATAATTTTTAGCCAATTCACACGAATCACACTGGAAAAACGAACAACTTTTATTCATAAATAGTTTAGGAAACAACTGTTTTAAGTAATGAAAATTTGGGTGTCCTAAATGAAAATGCCATAACATAATCTCACTATCACTAGAACTAGAAATAGAGTTGAAACAAGTCTTCTGATCTTGTTTTGCAAAGATGGATGCAACATCGAGAAGGTAAAGTCCAGTGTCATGCCTAGCATTGCCAATCATCTTCCTCGAGGCTAAATCCTGAAACTCATAATGAGAAGACAGAAAGATGGCACGACAGTTCAGACCACAAGTTAACTGGCTGATAGATAGTAGGTTATAGGACAAGAGAGGAACATTCAAGACATTAACAAGGATTAGGAAAGGGGAAATAACAATGGTTCCCTTCCCTGCGACAGATGAGAAAGAATCATCAGCAATTTTGACATTCTTATTACCAGCGCACCCCCATAGGAAGAAAACAATTGCGATGTTCCTATCATATGATCCGTTACACCTGAATCTAAAATCCAAGAATTGTTAGAATTGACATATGGAACAGTTGCTATAAAATGATACATGTTTGGGCCTAAGAGCAAGAAGGATTAAATTTCCTAAATGGGATTGAAGTAATTTGGACAAGTGCTCTAGTTAATCCTTCATGAAAAGGGATGAATCTGAGGATGATAATTATATTCCAGATTCAGCACTACCTGATTGAAACGCATGACTGCCATTACCACTTCTATTGTTGTTGCCCGGCCTTTTTTGAAGTCTGTTGGTCTCCCAGCATGTTTCCACGGTATGCCATGGCTTATTACATTTCTCACACCAAGGTTTCTGCCTTCCTCCATCACGATAGGTTTCTTTCCTTTATTAACTAGTGCTGATCCCATAGTTTCCACTTTACGTTCATCGACTCGCTGTAACATAACACATCATCGAGCTTCCCAGCAAAAATCTCACGAAGACTTGGAAGAGGCTTGCGCTCAAGTAGTCTGCCTCGAACTTCATCTAATTCTTGTTGAATCCAGTTAAGAAGACGAACACGCGACCACGCTCAAGATTTTTCCTGTAGCGGGAAAATCATTCTTGCTTTCCCATTCATCAGTTTCAAACAAATCCAGTTCTTGCCAAATAGTCAACAATTCATTGTAATAGGGCGTCACGGTCTCGATTTCCTTGTTTTTTTTCCACATTTGAGTATTCAGATCATACAACTGAGAGTAGTTTCCAAATCGGAGTACGTTTCTTGAACCGCCACCCAAACATCACAGGCAGTAGGTAAAAACATGAAGGGTTTACCTGTTGTGGGTTCCATGAAATTAACCAAGCAGTGAACATGGCGTTTTCCGATAGCCATTGTTTGTATTTCGGATATGTAGAATCCAGTGGTTTCACCTCGCCGTTCAAGTGCCCTTGCCATGAATCACCAACCGTACGGATTTTGCCCATTCAAGATAGTTTTTTCCATTTAATTCTTGTATGGTTATTTGAATGGAATTTTTAGAAAGTGTGATGTGTGGTGGGGGCTTGAGAACCGCTGCTAGGAGGGATAGTGCCACTATCGTCGCTGGATTCGGATGAGATAGATCATACGCCGGCCATGGCCGCTTTAAAGTTCATGACCGATCCTTAGTCTCTGATACCATGTTAAGATTGAGACTTGTATGTAACTCAACCCTAAAAGCTAGCTCAAGAGTGGAAAATTATTCAAGTCAATATAAACAACTCCCAGTGATTTTTTGCCGACCATGGGACAACTAACAGATAATCAACATGTGGTCATTTAAATAAATGATTTTGTTTGTTTATCGAGGGGCTTAATTCAATTCATTTATTCAGCTTACTTATCCTTGATTTGTGGAATTCCAATTCTAATGCAGGGGCGAAAGAGCTATTGCTCAGCCTCTCAGAAAAGCAAGGAAGGAAAATGAACTCTGTTGAATCTGCCAAGGATATTCCGAAATTTCTTGATTTGTTTCAGGCATGATAAAACACCATGCTAGTTCTGTTATATGGTTATGTTTAAATTTGAATTGATCGTGTCCGTGGAATTTGACATCTAATCAGGCTGTATTAAACTTTGCAAGTGATCTAAACGTCAAATTGACTTGTTTAATTGATTCCAAAACATGTTCAGATCTTGCTTGCTTCATCACTTTGCTTTTTATACAAATTTAACAAAAGGTTGATTATATCTTCTTGTTTTATCATTTGCACAATTTTTACCTTTATCTAGGCATTCCCTGTTTTCCCTTCATATTCTTTTCATTTGCACGCAAGACTCTTTTTTATTAGCTCTGGGTGAGAACAGATGAATAATTTGAATTGTTGATGCATTCTGGTGTGAAAAATAGTTTACAAAACAATCCACTTTAGTTAAATTTACTGTATGCTTGACTGTTTTCAAGTTCTTTTTAATTCAGACACTTGTCCTTATCCTCACAAATTTAACTCATACAGTTTATACATTTTTAAAGATTCTCAAATTGATCAAACAATTACTTTGGAATTTATGCGTTTGCAAATTTATCCTGATCAAAAGATTTTGAGTTATCTTGATTGTGGTGTGCGCTAGATGGATGATTATGTGAGTTTTTTTTTTTTTTTTTTTTTCCGAAGTCATATTTGCTAGCATGATGACTTTTAATCTTTCTATTTTAATTTCATCCATGTATGCTAATCATTGTCTAGAAAAACCAAATGCTGAAATTATAAACAATACTTTCGTTTTTAATTATCTTTCGTTTTGCTAGTAAAGTGTTCGGCTAATCAAGGAAACTCTTGTTAGTTGAATTTGGAGTATGTGTTAATTAATGTGATATATTTCCGAACGAGTGGATAATTATAAAACCAGTACAATGCTGAGTGGCGAGTAGTGTAGCCTCTGTTTAAAACTTTATAACTCGTCAAAGCATGTAAATGTCTAGTGAAACATCTAATTGTTGCGACTTACAGCTGCACTCTTCGATGCAAATTTGCAGATTGTGCAAGAATTTATTCATGTAGTTCAACTCTTATTTTAAGATACTTATTTGGAATCATGACTTCTGAATATTAATTTGAACTTGGTATAGGCATTTTTTTCGAAGACTACCTATTTCTTGATTGGATTGATTGATCATATTTCAGGATCAAATAAAGTTATCTGAAATCAAATACCCTTTGGAGCACTTTAAGGTGGGTTCAAGAATTTGAGACAATATGTACTCTTAAATTTCAGAATCATATTGTAAGTTTTAATCTTGCCGCCATTTCTTAAATCTTTGGAATATTTTGTGAACTTGTGTTTGACATGTTGCTCATACTTTTTCCCATTGTGTTTTTTGTGTGTAATTATGTATGTTCTATTGATTGATATCCTGTTGACCAACGCGGCAGTATCGCTTTGTGTTTTGTTATCTATAAAATTTAAGAAGTTGCTTGTAACTGTAGATTCCATTTGTCTAGCCTTTATTATTTCCCTTAATTTCTTCATGTGTGACAGCTTTCTCTATTGATTTCACTTGGCCTTTTTCACCTTCTTGTGCAAAATTGGAAGATGCATTACGAAGCTGGTATCTGATAGTATGAGTACAATTGAGAAGCTAGACCCTTGACACCAACTGATTGGGGTGATTAAAATTAAAGAACAAAAGTGGTTTTACTAAGAGAAATGCTCAATGTTTGATATTATAAGTGCTGAAGTTAGTATGCCTGATTAATTGCTTATGGAAGTACCAAGCTGAGAAATTTTGATGAACAGTACACCTATTATCAAGTTATTTGTTCAATATGTTGTAACAAACCGTACTGTTGACCATTCTCTTTGTTTTCACCTGCTTACTCAAAGATTGAAAACAATCAATGTGCTTTCTGTCTGCCATTATAAATTGGTTCCTTTGTGTGCTTGTATGGTTGAAAATTTTCTTCAACTATGCTTTCTATGCAAGTTCTTTAGTTGCTTTAGTTGTATGTTGTTCCTGAGTTTTATTAAGGAGATTTTTTTTTGTGTGCATGCAGACATTCAATGAATTTTTTATAAGAGAGTTAAAACCAAGCTCAAGACCAATCACCAGCTTGGAATGTGACAGTGTTGCTGTATGTGCAGCTGATAGCAGGCTTACAGCTTTCAGAACTGCTACTGATTCTATGAGATTTTGGATTAAGGTATATGCCATTATTCATCTGGTGTTAATTTGTTCTTATCTGGTCAATCCACCAATTTGTCCTCTTGGAAGGATTCGTAAGGGGAGCCATGTACAGTATCTTACTTTTCAGAATATCTAGACATACTTTTCTGCTTTATGGTATCATATTTTCCAGAATCTCGTCGTTGTAGGGCCGAAAATTTTCTGTCAGAGGTCTTTTGGGAACAGAAGTGTGCTCTGATGCATTCATTGACGGAAGTCTAGTGATATTTAGATTGGCACCACAGGTACTTATCTGTTTTTACCCTGTAGTTTAGCAGCCCGTGGGTTTTGAAAATTCTTCAGTTTTCTTGGTGAATTTGTATACGTTCTCTGTCACAACTTATGCTTACTGAATTCATCTTGGCTATATTTTGATGGAAAGTTTAGATGATTTGAAATCATTAATAGAAATCCCATCAACTTTTTGGAAGATTTGGATTTGAAATCCTTTGGGTGCTATTTTTATTTATATTTTTAAAATTTGAAATCCATAATTGTTAGAGAAATTTGAATAGATTCCTTCTAACCCATATTACTGAGATCAAATACTTCCATCTATACCTACTCTTAGGTTGTGTAAGGACTGATGGATCTAATTTTAATGGATGAAAAATCAGTCATCTAAATCAATCATGTATATTTGGCTGTAGTAGAAAAACTCATATTTCAAACTCTAAAGCATTTTAGGCTATATTAGGGTTCGTTTGAAATTCCTTTAAAAAGTTTTTATTTGCAATGTACTGATCCTTCCATTCTGAATCCCTTAAATCCAAATCCATTAGTCCAATAAGAGCCTTAAATTTTACCTGAATTCTGAATATTTAAACTATTGCAGGACTATCATCGATTCCACTTGCCTGTTTCTGGAAGGATTGAGAAATTTGTTGACATACCAGGATGTCTATACACTGTAAGATAAAACTTTAAGATAAATTTTTTCTCTGTTTCGAGTTTATCATTGATTTGTCCTCATTTAAGTTGTCTTTTATCTTCAAGGTTAACCCAATTGCTGTGAATAGCAAGTATTGCAATGTTTTCACAGAAAATAAACGAGTTGTATCTCTTATATCAACAGAGGATTTTGGAAAGGTTCGTGTTTCACACATCTCTTAATGTTTTCTGCTGAAGGCTGATGTTAAGATATATTGTTGCAGAAGGCTGACGTTAGTATTTATTGTTCCACAATTAGATCTACCGTGTTCTCGTTTTTCTTGCAATGTTTTATGCTTACCTGATTTATTGGATTCTACATGTTATTTATACGCTAATGCAAAAAGATTTTCCTCACCTGCAAATTATCACTTAAATTTTAATTTCTATCTGTCAAACAGTGGAAGTCCTGGAACCTGAATGCCTGAAGTTGAAATGACTATAGGATTTATTATAGTTCATATTTCATTGATCCAGTGAATGAAATTCGTCATGATTTATGATCTCTGAGATTCTAATTCATTATAGAAGTCAGAAGATGAGCCAATTATTTACTATTCAGCGTATGTGAGGAATTTTGTTCGAGTGCAGGTCGCATTTGTTGCTATTGGAGCAACAATGGTTGGTAGCATCACTTTTTCGAAAAAAAAGGGTGACTATGTGAAGAAGGGAGAGGAGGTTCGCGATAATCAACTTAGCTTCATAAGTTTTTTTTCATCTGTAATTATATTTTCTAATTTTATATTTGGGTTTTTCTCAAACGGTACTTGCAGTTTGGATATTTTTCATTTGGTGGAAGTACAGTGATTTGCGTCTTTGAAAAGGTTATCATCCTGACTTTTTCCAGTAGTAATAACTTTTTCTTTCCCTTTTTTGTGTCTTCGAGATATACAGACTTGTGTTCTTATGGAAAGTATGGTTGTTTCTGACATTTTGTTCCGCCTTTTTATTCTGCTCTTGAATAAATTTTCGGGGATCTCTAATGCTCGATCGTCTAACGATTATTTACCCCGTTCCACACAATGAAATGGAGTTCACTTGTGTCATTTGAGGTTTCTGGCATGCTCATGCCCTGCTTCTGTCTGTTAGATCAACAAGAGAGACCCAATTCTTATTTGATGAAGAACAATTTCCAGTCTGGTTTAAGCATATGATTTCATTCTTTTTAAGAATCTTCTTTTGGTCGCAAAATCAAGTCGAACCAGTGTTTTTATGACAGAATGTGGGATGAACATAACTATATACATTGAAGAATTGTGATGGAAATTCCTTGAAAAACCAAAGATGCTATATTTTCCTGCAATAGAATTGTTTTGGTGACATTGTTTCCCATATTTTTCGACTTAAATCCAGATATATGTGAATCTTTGCAGGACACGATCAAGTTAGACGACGACCTCTTGGAGAACAGTGAAAGATCACTCGAGACATTAGTTTCTGTGGGAATGAAATTGGGCGTCTCCATTGAGAGAGGTGCTCGTATATACACCGAGTCTCCAAACGTGGAATCGTGTGTTATAGGGGAATGAATGAGTCTTTCGGGAAACCTTACGGCCTCAAATATTTGAGTAACTGATCATGTATTCATAAATTTGGATAAAATTTTGATATTTTATTTTCTCGTCTTGGTCTTTCTTTGTGTTCGAGAATGCAACTATATATATATAATTTTGATATGATATGCACTCATCGTGTTCACCAAGTGTCACCCGTCGGATGCGATAAAACATTTCCAAATTATACACACAATAAATGTGTAGGTACGAAAGTGATCACGATAAGTAAACAATAATATATATATATATATATATATATATATATATATATATATATATATATAGTGTAGTGATACGCTGCTCACCTCTTGGGTGAGCTTTCGTGAGCGACAGCCCATGTGGCTGTGTACACTTGGAATTTGTTTATTTTTTTTTAAATTTTTTAACTTCATGTGTGGCCTGTGATATATTAAAGGCTACTAGCCTGGAATTTGTGTTTTGATTTTTTTAAATTGAATAATTTTGTGTGTGTGGGCCTGCGATTTAATTGAAAATTAAATTTCCATCTTTTTTCCAAATATTTCCAGGTGAATATCGTACATCATTCTCCGACCAACTGAAACAGAAAATCACCCCAGATCTACGTAGATTCACCGAACTGCCTGCACAATAGTCCTAGCGTGGCCAAAGAAAGTGAAAGTTTGAAAAAGGGCGAAGAATAACGAAGCACGGTTGTGTGTTTACCCGAAAAACTCTTCTATTATACAACTAGAGTTTACAATCTTTATATAGAGAAACCTATGTTACAAACCTAGATACCACAATCTTAAGAGATATAACAAACTCCTAATAAATAGGATCAATTGTTATCTACCGATAAGACTAAATCTAATCCTAACAAACAACTAAAAAATACACACGCTAACACCCCCCTCAAGCTGGACTGTACAGGTTGTACATTCCAAGCTTGGTTACAAATTTTTGGAACGTTGGCTTGAACAAAGCTTTTGTTAAGATGTCAGCCGTCTGTTCTTTGGTGGGGATCTGTCAACCTCTACGTGCTTAATCTTGTCATGGTGAACTGGATTGTGGATGATGGAGATTGTTGCATTGTTTTCGCAGAATTCTCGAATTGGTCCTATAGCCTCCAGCTCAAGTTCTTTCAAGAACATTTTTATCCATAAGCCTTCGCATGTTCCAAGAGCCACTGCCCGTAGTTCGGCCTCAGCACTACTTCTAGCTACAAAGTTTTGTTTCTTACTACGCCACGTAACCAGATTCCCCCATACAAAAAAACAATATCCAGATGTAGATCGTCGATCTATTGGAGATCCAGCATAATCAGCATCAACAAACATCTGTATATCTCTGCTTTCGGCCCTTCGAAATAAAAGGCCTCTTCCCGGATTCCCTTTTATGTACCTAAGAATTCTGTAGAGGGCCCTCATATGAGTTTCTGAAGGAGAGTGCATAAACTGACTTACACAACTAACTGCAAACCCAATATCCGGGCGTGTATGTGAGAGATGAATCAGCTTGCCCGCTAGCCGTTGATAACTGCCCTTGTCAACCTGTTTGTCATCTGAGTCAATCACCAGTTTCAGATTTGCGTCCATGGGAGTATCAGCTGGTTTTGAGCCTAACATGCCAGTTTCTTTCAATAGGTCGAGAGTGTATTTACTTTGAGACACTGAGATGGAGTCTTTGTTCCTAGCAATCTCCATTCCAAGAAAAAATTTGAGATTACCGAGGTCCTTCATATCAAATTCCCTTGCTAATTCAGCTTTAATTCTCTGCATCTCGAATTTGTCATCACCAGTTAGAACAATATCATCGACATAGACTATTAAAATAGTAATACCGGTTGACTGTCGTTTGTAGAACATCGTGTGATCAACTTGAGCCTGCTTGAAACCTTGGCTTTGGACAAATTTCATAAATCTCCCAAACCAAGCTCTTGGCGATTGCTTGAGTCCGTATAAGGACTTCTTCAACCTACACGAATTACCTTGGTTGTGGTTGGTGTTGAACCCAGGAGGTAGATCCATGTAAACTTCTTCTTCTAATTCCCCATTTAAAAATGCGTTTTTCACATCAAGTTGTAGAAGTGGCCAATCAAGATTAACTGCGAGAGACGAGAATACGTATGGAATTTATTTTTGCCACCGGAGCAAAGGTTTCTTGGAAGTCGATACCTTGGGTTTGAGTATATCCCTTTGCGACGAGTCTTGCTTTGTGTCGCTCAATAGTTCCCTCTGAATTGTATTTGATGGTAAATACCCATTTGCAGCCTACTGATTTTTTATCTTGTGGTTTCTGAACAATTGTCCAAGTTTCATTCTTCTCAAGAGCTTCCATTTCATTTAAAATAGCTTGTTTCCACCTGTTATCACACCATGCTTCCTCAAAGTTCTTTGGAATTTCTGTGTTGGCTAGTTGAGATACAAAGACCTGCATAGCTTGAGACAAGTGTGCATACCCGAGAAAATCTGAAATGGGATGGTTAGTGCAAGCACGTTTTCCTTTCCGTAATGTTATAGGAATGTCAATTTCAAAGAGTGTTAGATCCTTACCAGGGACCGGGAGTTGTGCTTGGTCATGAGAGGTGTGGGGTACTTCTATTTGCTGCAGGTTTTTTCTTCTCTCGTAACACCTGTCATATGGCTGTATTTTTGTAGTGCTAATTGGATTTGGAGGAAGCTTTTTGGAGATTTTAGGGGTTTGATTTGGTGGGATTTGGGTAATATTTGGTGGATGTGGTGCTGATATACTAGGATCAGGAGTATCTGTCAGTAGAAACTCCCAATCCACTGTTGGAGGGTGATTTGAATCCCAGAAAATGTCATGATCTGTTGCTGCATTTTCCCAGAAATTTGCGCCACTCACTATTCCCCCCTGAAGCTGATTTATGGGATAAAATGCTTGATTTTCAAAGAATGTGACATTGTGTGAGATCAAATATTTTTTTGTAGACGGACAAAACACACGATATCCCTTTTTTGTGGAAGAGTATCCTAGAAAAATAAAAGGTAAAGCCCTGGGGTCAAGTTTGCTCTTAGTGGGACAGGTATTGTGGATAAATGCCTTACACCCAAATACTCTAAGGTCTAGTTCTGAATATATACGTGAAGTTGGAAAGAATATAAGAAGGGTTGACAAAGGTGTATTGAAACCAAGGACTTTTGATGGTTGGCGATTAATAAGATAGCACGCAGTTAAGATTGCGTCCCCCCAAAAATGTTTAGGAACATTAGCTGTGAATAAAAATGTGCGTGCAACTTCAAGAAAATGATGATTTTTCCGCTCGGAGATTCCATTTTGTTGAGGTGACTCAACACAAGAGCTTTGATGTAATAGAACATTTTTTGTGATAAAAGCATTCATGACAGAGTTGAAATACTCAGTGCCATTGTCAGTGCGAAGAACTTTAATGGTTGTGTTAAATTGATTTTTGACCATGGTATAAAATGAGAAAAAAATGGTTGGAGCTTCCGATTTTTCTTTAAGTAAATAAACCCAAGAGACACGAGAGTGGTCATCAGTAAATGTAATAAACCATCTTTTGTTTGAGTGAGATGCAATCCTCGAAGATCCCCACAAATCGCTATGAATAAGCGAAAAAGGATGTGAGGGCTGGTATGGTTGAGGGGAATAAGGAATTTTTTTGTGTTTTGCAAGTTGACAAATATCACAATCAAATTGTTCATTTTTCAAGAATAATGTAGGAAACAATCTTTGCAAATATTGAAAACTTGGATGACCTAAACGACAGTGAAGGAGCTTTATTTGTTGACGCCAAGAAAGGGTAGAGGAGGATCCAACGGCCGCCAGATGTTTATTTTTAAAAAAATCAACTCGCTGAAAATAGTAGAGACCCGAGCTTTCCTCAGCATTCCCAATCACTCGGCCCGATCTCTGGTCTTGAAAAGAACATCGTGAAGGTGAGAAAATAGCATTACAATTATGATCCATTGTCAGCTTGCTGATGGATAATAAATTACACGAGAAACCAGGTATATAAAGAACCTTTTTCAAGCATAACGAGGGAGCGAGGGAGACTGAACCTGTCCCATGAATGCGCAAGGAAGATCCATCAGCAATCTTAACAGTGCGCAAAAAAATGCTCGGAGAATAAGTAGTAAAAAATTCTTTTCTACCCGTCATATGATCAGAGGCGCCTGAGTCAATTAACCATGGAGCTTTTGATGGGTCAGAAATTGAGTTTAAAGGTTTACCGGTTGAAGCCATAAAAGAGGCAGTATGAGCAGATGAGAAAATTTTGCTTAATTGATCAAGTTGAGCATCAGTGAAGAGGGCAGGAGGCGGTGGAGCTATTGCGGCCTGCGCAGATGTCGTGTGTCACGCCCCGAAACTCGGAGTTGACACCGGCGTCGTTTACAATCACACAATTTAAAACGACAAGCCTTCGTAGCACAGTTTAAACCGAAACCAGTTTAATATCATAATCTCTAATTAAATAACCATTGTCTTTACAATTGCCAAAATAAATAAACGACAGAGTTTTCAAATGCGGAAACGTAATACTGAAATAACTAACTTAAACTAATCAGTTTCTCGATCGTTCACCATCCCCAAAACTGTTCGTTTTCTTCCTCTTCTATCTGTTCTTCGGGCTTATCTGGGGAGGGTCGTAAGGGGAGTGAGTATTTGGGAATACTCAGTAAATGGGGGAAAATCGAGTACAAAATAAAACAACATGCATAATTTCGAAACATAATCATGACTCGCATACATATTTCATAACATGCATAACATTGACACGGCACTGTGACTCATCTACTTTCTACGGTTTACTGACGTCAGTCCCTAATTTTTACTCCTCTAAGGGGGCGAGGCCGTATAGCGGTTATGTCCCCCACCGCGTAAGGGTACGTCGTGGTTGGGATTCCCACCCGTATACAGTCGACTCCTCACAGTGCATTTAAAATCGTATGACGATACAAGAAAGGTAGAAAGAAGATTGTACTCGACTGTTTATTTTTCATTTAAAAAAAAATCGAAACATGCATACTAAATTCCGAAATTTTAAAGTTTGAAAATAAGCCCACTTACAGTATATTTGATGATAAAAACGTTGGTGCTTGTCTTGGAAATAGGATCGCTCCTTGCTCTTACTCCGGACAGAACTTCGCCTTAGTTCTTGGACGACTTTGGGACGATAAATGGGGCAGGGTTTTGCTAGGGAGTGGCTGCTGAATTCGAACTTGCAGCAAGGGAATTTTCGAGATTTTGAGTAGAGGAATGGCTAGGTTTAAGGTAGTATTTATAGTGGAGGATGGTGGGTCTAAACATGGCATGAAGATCCCATAGTCTTGCACTCAATATTCACCCAATTTGCCAAAGAACATCTATTCCAAAATGAGTTTATTTGCTACCAATCTGTGAGATTCATTCCTTTATCCTT
Source organism: Primulina eburnea (assembly GCF_022965805.1). Classification (NCBI taxonomy): domain Eukaryota; kingdom Viridiplantae; phylum Streptophyta; class Magnoliopsida; order Lamiales; family Gesneriaceae; genus Primulina; species Primulina eburnea. Next base: position 4,218,744 of record NC_133113.1, read on the forward strand.
TGCCCCTAATATTTTCGAAAATATATGCTAGCTAAGTCAAGGATTTTGTGCACAATTTGATGCTTTGCTTCCTTCTTCCTTGCAAATTTTCCATGCATCCATGCATCTAAATATCTAGACATATATTTCTAGGAGCATTTCGAAAATATTCCCCCAATATTCATGCCCCAAATTCTTTTAATTGCACGATATGCGATCTTGTAAGATTTAACTTCCCAAATTTTCTAAATTGCATGCCTTGGTATAGAATATTATTGACTTGGTCTTGCATTTCCAATTTATTCTCAAAAGCATATCTTATTCAATAAAATCCCAAAAATTTCTATACAATACTTAATTATAAAAATTCTCGGTTCTTACATCCCTCCCTCCTTATGAAAAGTTTCGTCCTCGAAACTTGGGTTGGCTTGGTCTCCAAACAGGTAGGGATATTCCTTTCGCATCCTTCCTTCGAATTCCCAAGTCGCTTCTCGCTCAGTGTGGTTAGACCATTGTACCTTGACGTAGGGAATAATACGTCGCCTAAGGACCTGCTCTTTGGTGTCCACGATTCTGATAGGAACTTCCTCGTATTTCAGTTCTTCTCCCAAGTTTCCTTCCATTATGAGTGGTTCTACTTCCAGAACGTGGCTTGGGTCTGGAACGTACCTCCTTAGTTGAGAAACGTGGAACACGTTGTGGATCCTTGACATGTTTGGTGGCAGTGCCAGCCTGCATGCTAGCGTGCCCACTTTTTCCAAGATTTCAAAGGGTCCAACATAGCGAGGGTTCAGTTTTCCGGCCTTACTGAATCGGACAACTCCTCTCATAGGCGAGACTTTCACATACGCCTTCTCGCCCACGTTGAACTCTACCGGCCTTCTTTTCAGATCTGCCCAGCTCTTTTGTCGGTCCTGAGCTGCTTTGAGTTTCTCTCGGACAATTTTAACCTTGTCTACTGTCATCTGTACTAGCTCGGGTCCCACTATAGCTTTCTCTCCCACTTCATCCCAGTAAAGTGGTGATCGACATTTTCTGCCATACAGGGCTTCGTATGGAGCCATTCCGATGCTGTTGTGATAGCTGTTGTTGTAAGCAAACTCAATTAGGGGTAAATGAGTGCTCCAGTTGCTATTGAATTCCAGAGCGCATGCTCGCAGCATATCCTCTAAAGTTTGTATGGTCCTCTCCGTTTGCCCATCGGTTTGGGGGTGATAGGCAGTACTTAGGGTTACTTTCGTCCCCATGGCCTCTTGAAAGCTCTTCCAAAAGCGCGAGACGAACCTCGGATCTCTATCAGATAAGATGCTCACTGGTACTCCATGAAGTCTGACAATGTTGTCCATGTACAGTGAAGCCAACTTGTCGAGATTGTAATTCATGCGGACGGGTAGGAAGTGTGCAGTCTTGGTGAGTCTGTCCACGATTACCCATATACCGTCGTGGCTTTGCCTAGACTTTGGCAATCCTACCACGAAATCCATGGAGATATGCTCCCATTTCCACTCGGGGATTTCCAAAGGTTGCAGTAATCCTCCAGGTCGCTGATGTTCTGCTTTGACCTGCTGGCATACCTGACATCTAGAGACGAATTCAGCTACATCTCTCTTCATGCCATTCCACCAGAAGCTATTCTTGAGATCCCTGTACATCTTCGTACTGCCTGGATGGACTGAGAATTTTGACTTGTGCGCTTCTGTCATTATCTCTCGGCGAAGGTTATCACTGTCTGGCACACACAGTCTTCCTTTCATCCATAAGATTCCCTTGTCATCAATTTGATGATCCTGAGACTTCCCTTCTCTGACCTGCTCCTTAATTTTAGTCAGTACCGGGTCTTGATCTTGGTTTAACTTGACGGTCTCCTGCAGACATGGCCGGGCCGAGAGGGAAGCTAGAGTCATTTTTCCTGGGCCCTTCCGACTTAGCGCATCAGCCACTTTGTTTGCTTTACCCGGATGGTAACTTATGGTCAAGTCATAATCTTTCAGAAGTTCGATCCATCGCCTTTGCCTCATATTAAGTTCCTTTTGGGTGAACAAGTACTTGAGGCTCTGATGGTCTGTGAAGATTTCACATTTAGCACCATAGAGATAGTGCCTCCAAATCTTTAAGGCGAAGACAACCGCTGCTAGTTCCAGGTCATGAGTAGGATAATTCTGCTCGTGCGGTTTCAACTGTCTAGACGCATAGGCGATCACTCTTCCTTCTTGCATTAGTACGCATCCTAGACCGTCCTTAGAGGCGTCACTGTAAATCGTGAAATCCTTATTCTCTGCGGGCAAGATCAGCACTGGTGTGGACTGCGAGTTTCTCTTTCAGCGTCTGGAAACTTTTCTCGCAATCCTCACTCCAGGTGAATTTTGAATTTTTCTGTGTGAGCTTCGTCAGTGGCACGGCTATCGAGGAGAACCCTTCGACGAATTTTCGGTAATATCCTGCCAATCCAAGAAAGCTTCTGATATCAGTGGCGTTCTTCGGTCTCGGCCACTCTGTAATTGCCTCTACTTTCCTTGGATCCACTGACACTCCTGTTCTCGAGATCACGTGTCCTAGAAATGACACACTTCTTAGCCAGAATTCACACTTGCTAAACTTAGCATAGAGCTTATTCTCTCTTAAGATTTGCAGAGCAAGGTGAAGGTGCTCTTCGTGGCTTGCCTCGTCAGGAGAATAGACGAGAATGTCGTCGATGAATACCACTATGAACTGATCCAGAAATGGCTTGAATACTCTGTTCATAAGGTCCATGAATGCTGCTGGTGCATTGGTCAGACCAAAGGGCATCACTGTGAATTCGTAGTGCCCGTATCTGGTTCGAAAGGCTGTCTTGGGAATATCTTCAGCCCTGACCTTTAACTGATGATAACCGGTCCTCAGGTCCAGTTTAGAAAAGACGGCGGCTCCTTTAAGCTGATCGAACAGATCGTCTATCCGAGGTAGAGGGTACCTGTTCTTGATTGTGATCTTGTTCAATTCCCTGTAGTCGATGCATAATCTCATACTACCGTCCTTCTTCTTTACGAAGAGTACTGGAGCTCCCCACGGGGACACACTTGGTCGAATCTGCCTTTTATCTAGCAATTCTTGGAGTTGTTCCTTCAGCTCCTTGAGTTCGGCTGGTGCCATTCTGTATGGTGCCTTAGAGATTGGTGCCGCACCGGGAACCAGGTTGAGCTCGAACTCCACCTCGCGGTCCGGGACTGTCCCTGAGAGTTCTTCTGGAAAAACATCGGGGAACTCTCTCACTATCGGGATGTCTTCCAGTTTCAGCTCGACTTCTTCTGTTACCTCACTGATCATTGCTAGGTAGATATCTTCTCCGGATTTCATGGCTTTCCAAGCTTGAGAGGCTGACAATAGTGATTTACGTCCCTTGGATTTACCGTGAAACACGACTTCTTCCTGATTTGGGGTTCGGAGTTTGACTTCCTTTCCCTTACAATCTACTACTGCACTGTTTCTCGCTAACCAATCCATCCCTAAGATGATGTCGAAATCGACCATGATCAACTGTATCAAGTCGGCGCTAAAAGTCTGATTATTAATACTGATCTCACAATCTCTGTAAATCTCCTCAGTTTCTATAGCTCTACTCGTGGGTGTGGCTATTCGGAATGGTTCGGTTAGCTTATCAGGCCTACGTCCTAACTTCTTAGCAAATCTCTTAGACATAAAGGAATGGGTAGCACCGCAGTCAAATAATGCATAGGCAGGTACTGATTGAATTAGAATGGTACCTGACACGACTTCAGTTGCGTCATCAGCCTCTTCCTGAGTCATGGCAAAGATCCTAGCATTGGGTTTATCCTCTTTTGGTTTACTAGGGCCTGCTCCCGGATTTGGCCCAGTTCCTCTGTTTGGCCCTGCTGGTCGGTTGGCAGCGGTAGGACATTCTGCAATTCGGTGCCCCGCTTTCCCACATCCAAAACACACACCACTTGCCCTTCGGCATTCCCCCGAGTGCTTGAAGCCACATGTTGAGCATGGCTTGAGTCCTTGGTAGTTATTGGCGGGGAATTTCCCTGAGGGAGGTCCACCTGACTGATTGGGCCTCTTGAACACTGGTTTTCCCTGGGAAGGCTGGCTGACAGGGGGTCGCTTGTTCCTGTTTTCCCCTTCTCTCCGACGAATATCAGCTTCGGCTCGGATAGCCGCACCCATCAAGTCTGAAAAGTTGGTAGGTTGGTAGACTGCCAGAGCGGATTGGATTCTGCTGTTCAACCCCTTCTTAAATCGGTGCAATTTCAGAACTTCATCTGCCATAATTGCAGGAGCATAAGAACCAAGGGCATTGAATTGAGAGGTATATTCCACCACTGACATGTCTGGAGCCTGACTGAAATTCTCAAATTCACTTAGCTTCTGCAGTCTGACTTCTGCCGGGTAGTACTGTTTCAGAAATGTTTCCCGGAAGATTCGCCATGTGATTGGTCCAGCAGCGGTCATGGCTGGCGAGACTGCTTCCCACCATTTAGCTGCCTTGTCTTCCAAGAAGGGCACTACCACGTCCACTTTTAGTGCATCCGGGACTTCCAACAGTCTTAACTGAGTTTCCACACTCTTTAGCCAACTCTGGCTAATTTCCGGGTCAGCAGCGCCACTGAAGGTTGGGCACCTGTTCTTGCGCAGAGACTCGTAATGAAACTTGACCCCATGCTGTGGTGGAGGTGGGGGCTGCTGGTTAGCATTGGGGTTCACTAACCCCTGAAGTGTAGTTGCCACGATCGTGGCTATAGCCATTAGGTCTGCCTGGTTGAGGTTGAACTGGGGTGGAGGCCCGTTGCCTTCTCCATTAGTATTGTCGTTGTTGTTGTTGTTGTTGTTGTTAGCATAACGGGGGTTGCGGTTCTGTCTCGGTGGTCTACCGGCCATTTCCTACAAGTTAAACGCTTCTAAGAATTGGTTGTACAAATCGACAAGATTGAATAGATAAGTTATGCTGGAACAACTGAGTAAATAAACAAACATAACTTGAATGTAGATGCACGACTGAGATAAATAATAATCATACTTTATTAATTTTCGAATTCAAAGAAACAACTGACTGAACAAATTGTACCGAATGGAAATAAGTAATGCTGACTGAAATAAAATAGCAACAATGGAAGGATAAACTCCTAGTAATAAAGAAAGGTAACTAAGATGATCTAATCGTCTATCTCTCCATCCCCTACTGCAGCTATCGGCTCATCTATCTCAATAGGCTCCTCTTCTTCTGGCTCTTCCTCCGGCTCTTCCTCCTGCAGTGCCTCAACCATGAGAGTAAGATTGGCATTCTCTGTACTGAGCTGTGCGTTTGCTGCGTTAAGCTGGGCCACCTGCATCTTCCACTCATGAGCATTTGCCTCTGCCTCGTCCAACAGGTCTACAGTACTCTGGTAGCGTAGCTCGTAACTCTCCTTATTTTCCTTGATCTTATTCCTTAGGGCTTCAGCTTGCTGGACCAGGCGTTGGTTCACATATGCTAGACTGTTCATGGCCTCACAAGAATTTTCTAGCCTTCTCTTACCTCTGGCATTCTGCTGTTTCTCCTCTTCAAGTTCCTTGCGACAGCGATCCGCATCCTCTTGTAGCTTCCCATTTTGATACTTACACTGCTCTATGATGTCCCGTAGGTCCATGTTATCTCCCCTAACTAGTTCCCCCTGATAGATAGACTGATTAAGGCGGACCTGAATCTCTTCTTTCTCGGCGGTCAAGGTTTCGACCTCACCTCTCCTTTCACTTAATCGGGCTCTAAGTCGCCTAATCTGGCGTGACTGGTAGTGAATAGCAAGCTCCTTCAAACGAGGTGCAGCTTGGACACGAGTACGGGGTCGCAGGGGAGTAGATGGAGCCATTTCCTGAAATCAAAAATGGAAATGCTCAGAATCCGAAATAGACAGTATATAACAAGTGAAAATATGCAATACATATGAAATTTTCGAAAAATAAATATATATATATTTTTTTTTTCCAAAAATGGAAAGTTTGGAATTAGACATATGGGTTCGAAGCATATGTCGAGAGGATTCCAGAACAGTTGACGGAATCGAATTTGGAGTTTCCTACGAAAAGTCCTAGGGGTTACAAAACTTTCCTAAAACGGCAAAATCGAGGTTTCGGAGGCCTAAACGAAGGAATTTCGCGATTTTTCGCTGGGGCTCCCGATTAGGGTAGGGAGTCTTGATCGTTGGGCCGTTTCGGAGGGGGTAGCATTGGCCTTTCATTAAAATTCCACCGAAAATTTTTAGGGTTTTTTTTTTTTTTTTTTTTTTTGAAAAAAAAAATTCGAATTTTCTTCCCGCTCGGATTATGAACCTGGCGGCTCTGATACCACTTAAATGTCACGCCCCGAAACTCGGAGTTGACACCGGCGTCGTTTACAATCACACAATTTAAAACGACAAGCCTTCGTAGCACAGTTTAAACCGAAACCAGTTTAATATCATAATCTCTAATTAAATAACCATTGTCTTTACAATTGCCAAAATAAATAAACGACAGAGTTTTCAAATGCGGAAACGTAATACTGAAATAACTAACTTAAACTAATCAGTTTCTCGATCGTTCACCATCCCCAAAACTGTTCGTTTTCTTCCTCTTCTATCTGTTCTTCGGGCTTATCTGGGGAGGGTCGTAAGGGGAGTGAGTATTTGGGAATACTCAGTAAATGGGGGAAAATCGAGTACAAAATAAAACAACATGCATAATTTCGAAACATAATCATGACTCGCATACATATTTCATAACATGCATAACATTGACACGGCACTGCGACTCATCTACTTTCTACGGTTTACTGACGTCAGTCCCTAATTTTTACTCCTCTAAGGGGGCGAGGCCGTATAGCGGTTATGTCCCCCACCGCGTAAGGGTACGTCGTGGTTGGGATTCCCACCCGTATACAGTCGACTCCTCACAGTGCATTTAAAATCGTATGACGATACAAGAAAGGTAGAAAGAAGATTGTACTCGACTGTTTATTTTTCATTTAAAAAAAAATCGAAACATGCATACTAAATTCCGAAATTTTAAAGTTTGAAAATAAGCCCACTTACAGTATATTTGATGATAAAAACGTTGGTGCTTGTCTTGGAAATAGGATCGCTCCTTGCTCTTACTCCGGACAGAACTTCGCCTTAGTTCTTGGACGACTTTGGGACGATAAATGGGGCAGGGTTTTGCTAGGGAGTGGCTGCTGAATTCGAACTTGCAGCAAGGGAATTTTCGAGATTTTGAGTAGAGGAATGGCTAGGTTTAAGGTAGTATTTATAGTGGAGGATGGTGGGTCTAAACATGGCATGAAGATCCCATAGTCTTGCACTCAATATTCACCCAATTTGCCAAAGAACATCTATTCCAAAATGAGTTTATTTGCTACCAATCTGTGAGATTCATTCCTTTATCCTTTGCCCCTAATATTTTCGAAAATATATGCTAGCTAAGTCAAGGATTTTGTGCACAATTTGATGCTTTGCTTCCTTCTTCCTTGCAAATTTTCCATGCATCCATGCATCTAAATATCTAGACATATATTTCTAGGAGCATTTCGAAAATATTCCCCCAATATTCATGCCCCAAATTCTTTTAATTGCACGATATGCGATCTTGTAAGATTTAACTTCCCAAATTTTCTAAATTGCATGCCTTGGTATAGAATATTATTGACTTGGTCTTGCATTTCCAATTTATTCTCAAAAGCATATCTTATTCAATAAAATCCCAAAAATTTCTATACAATACTTAATTATAAAAATTCTCGGTTCTTACATCGTGTGACCAGCATTGTCGCGCATATGCTTAGGAACCCAATCGGCAGGCTTCCCATGTAGTTTCCAACATTTTGATTTTGTGGGATACGGTTTGTGACAGTGATAACACCAAGTTGTTGGTTTCTTGCCCTTCTCATCACTTGCCCGAGCTGCCATAGCCGATGAATCAACAAGTGAAGGTACATTGGGGCCGAGCATTACAGATTTGCGATGTTCCTCGCGACGTACTTCAGCGAAAATTCCATCGAGAGATGGTAAAGGTTTCACACCAAGAATTCGACCACGCACTTCATCTAAAGAGGGGTTGAGACCAGCAAGAAAATCATATGTGAGCTCCTTCTCTAGTATGCGACGATGGAGACGTGCATCAGCCGGATCTTTCCAATCTTGAGGTTGGAATAAATCTAATTCTTGCCAGACACGAGTTAGAGAATGATAATAATCAGAGACACAGCCATCAGCTTGACGGAGGTCGCGAGCTCTCGTTCTTAAAGCGAACATCTGAGACGAGTCTTCGAGGTCTGAATAAGCCCGTTTGACTGCGTCCTAAATGGCAGAAGCAGTCCTGTACATGAAAAAAAGTTCTTCAATCCTTTTTTCCATGGAGTGGATGAGCCAGGACATGACCAGAGAGTTCTAGATTTCCCAGGCAGCAAACGAAGGGTCCTCCACGGGAGGGGAAGGGATCGACCCATCGAGATATCCGAACTTCCCTTTGCCACGAATGACCATCTGGACAGATCGAGACCAGGGAACAAAGTTGCGGCCATTAAGTTTTTATGCAGTGATGGCGCCGGGAAAAGAATTATCGGAATGCAAGGTAGTGGGAGCTGTGAGGGAGGTAGGTATAGAGGTTTCCGATGCAACCTCTGAATTATTGCCTCCAGATACTCCGGCCACGAGAGCGATGGAATTCATTGTTCTCAATTCAAAGGAATAACCTGGCTCTGATACCATGAAAGTTTGAAAAGGGGCGAAGAATAACGAAGCACGGTTGTGTGCTTACCCGAAAAACTCTTATATTATACAACTAGAGTTTACAATCTTTATATAGAGAAACCTATGTAACATACCTAGATACCACAATCTTAAGAGATATAACAAACTCCTAATAAATAGGATCAATTGTTATCTACCGATAAGACTAAATCTAATCCTAACAAACAATTAAAAAATACACACGCTAACAGAAAGTCCTCGACACCACCGTTCTCGGATAATCCCCAAACAATCCTCGCCAACACCTTACCGCCCGCAAAGATTTTCGAGCACCACCTCACATCTGCATAGCGCCACTGTAGATGAAATGGATCAATATAGTGGAGATGAACAGTTGTACATCCCCCAAGTCGGTGATTATCAGAAACCCCGGATTGGTATGAGATTCGATTCGTTAGAGGATGCATTCTCATTCTACAACCAATATGCCCGAGAATCCAGTTTTAGCGCGAGAATGAGTAATAGTAAGAAAATAAGAAAACGAACAAAATTATATGGAAGAAATTTGTATGCTTTAAAGAAGGGCATACATATGATATTCGATGGAGCAAACAGACAAAAAATGATCAACCAAGAAAAGAAAGAGCCCGTGGTGAGACTAGAACCGGATGTTTGTCCAAGATTTCAGTTGTGAAGGAACAAACAGGTCCAGGTTGGGTTGTCAGTACCTTCATTTAAAGTCATAATCATCCATTATCGACTCCGTCGAAGGTGCATTTGTTACGCTCGCATCGTGGTATTTCTGCATAAAAAAAATGTTGACTCAACAATTTGCAGAAGCCAATGTGCCAACTTGTCAACAAATGAGATTATTTGAGATATAGTCTGGAGGGCCTGAACATGTAGCTTTCATAGAAAGAGATATGAGAAACTATGAGAAAAGTGTTAGGGATGAGCATAAGGGTATTGATGCAGAAACATTGGTCGATATCTTCGAATCTGAGAAAGCGAAGAATTTATTGTTCTTTTTTGATTATGAGACTGACTCGGACAACAGATTTACCAGGTGTATTTGGACTGATCATGTGTCAAGAAGGGCATACACTGCTTTTGGTGACGTAGTTGCGTTTGATACTACATACAACACCAACAAATATGGGATGATTTTCGCACCATTTGTAGGAGTTAATCATCATTATCAGACCATTCTTTTTGGTTGTGGATTGTTGAGTGACGAAAAAACTTATTCTTTTGTTTGATTGCTTAATAAATTCCTAGAAGCCTTGTGTCAAGGTGCCCAAAACTTGATTATCACTGACCAAGATCCTGCTATGACGAAAGCCATATCACAAGTTTTTCATCAAACAACACACCGATATTGTTTGTGGCATATACTGAACAAATTCTCTGAGAAATTAAACCCAGTGACTTTCCGTGATTACTACGAAAGCATAAGGAATGCCATTCTACATTCCTCAACACATGTGGAATTTGAGAGTTCCTGGGAAGCTGCTATGTATAATGCTAACTTGGAACAACATGATTGGCTGTCATTGATGTTTGAGTTGCGACATAAATGGGTACCAGCATATTTTAATCATGTATTTTCTGCGGGTATGTCAAGTAGCCAGCGGTCCGAAAGTTCACATGCTTTTTTCAAGAGATATATATCTAGCAAGAACTCATTGATGGATTTTATCATTCGTTTCAATAAGGCACTTCGGCACCAAAGACACAATGAGTTAGTTGCAGATCATATTGATATGAATGAGTGTCCCAAGCTATAGTCCAAATGGCCAATGGAATCTCAGATGGTGAAGGTTTACACGAAAAAGAAATGGTTGGAGTTTCAAGAATAAATGAGTCAGAGTCATGGTTATTACGTACAACCAGAATCTATGGGAAATGAGTTTGGGATTTACAAGGTGATGAATTTTCAAGTTTCTTCTTCTTCGAAACCAAGAGTGCTTACACATGTCATACAAGGGGATGATATATTGTGCAGTTGTATGAAATTTCAGTTTGAGGGCATTCCATGCAGGCATATGTTAGCATTTTTTGTATAAACCAAGTCTTTCATTTCCCTGATAAATATATACTGAAACGTTGGACACAAGCTGCAAAGAATGTAGAATTTTTTCCTATAGATGAGCAAAATGTGGTTGAAATTTTCGTCTCAGCAGTCACAGTACGGAGCTAATAATTTGTAGACATTTGTGCCAGTATCCTTCGCATTCAGATTGCTTGCCATAGCGTACTCTTATGATACACAGAGAATGAAGATTGACTTAAAACCTCCATTTTTTCAAGGGAATGGTGGAGGACCATGAAAAACCCAACTAGTCTTTATTGTCATTGGCTACTTTGATTATTAGATCTCCTGAGAAGTTGGCAGAGATCTCATGTTATGGAGTCTGTTAGTTCTTGGTCAAGAATTGAAATAATATAATTTTTGGTTTAGTTTATTTGTATTCACATTCTCTGTTTTTGAAACTAGTTTGCGTTACAATATAGGGCAAAACATATGTTGTATTTGTTGGGCGTACATCTGATCATTTATGACACGTGGGCAGAAGCAAGCTCTAATGTTATTGGGTATAAGGGTGTTGTCCACCAATCATTCAGAACCAGAGAGGAGGCCGAGAAAGCTTACAATGCCGCATCGGTGAAACAATCTGCGTTGACGTCCTCCCAAAATACAATAAACGAAAGTTCAAGTGCAGGTTCAAGAGGCGAAGTATCCCAGACCGAAAATTAGATGAAATATTGAAGTTCTTGGAGGTGATATCAGAAAATTTGAAAGCACTAAAATTGAATAAAGATGATTAGATAAATAGTTGTAATTTATGGACAGTAGTTGCAACCGTTGTATTTGTTTTGGTGAAGATAATATTTGACAGATGATTGTATTGCGATTCAAAAACTTTATTGTGCAGTTTATAATATTTGATGAATGTTAGTTGTATTGTTATTCAAATAGTTAATATGAGTTATTCAATTTAAGTCAAAAATTTTGCATCCTTTATTATTCTGGAAATGGCTTCGTCTCCATGGTTTGAACTGGTTGGTTCTTTTTGTGGTGTATGTATCGATGAATTAAATGTCCTGTTAAAAGCAATCTCCATTTTGTTGTCTTCCTATTTAGTTTCCAAGCATGTCATTTAGACAATGTAGTAGAAGATTTAAAAGCAAAAGTTATCTCCATTTTTTCTATGCACAGGGCTACTAAGTTCTGAGTAACCTTGCTCCATGTAAATTCTGCAATCTGTTATGCAGACTAAGAAATTAGTGGCAATCAACATACAAATTTTAAGTGGCAAGCAGCATACAAGCAGCATATCTGTCATGGACTCCTGAAAAAAACCTTACATTGTAGATGTCTACTGTAATACATTCAATTGTTTGTATTTTTAAACACCCAAGAAAACAGTAATCAACTTGGAACTGAACTTCTTATGCTTTGTTCATTTGCCATTGAGATATTCTCCAGTGAGATGACATTGGCGTCTGCTTGGATCCATTTGTTGACTGTAGATTTTTTTTTGCAGCAAGGTTACTTCTATCTTCGACACAGCTATGAAAAATCAGAAATATGAAACCAAAAAGAGAAAACGCAGATATATAAAAACCATATATATCAAACAAAACACCGAAAACACAAATATATGAAAACTCATATATATCAAACCAAACACTGAAAACACAGATATATGAGAACTCAGATTTATGAATATTTATATATATGAAACAAAGCACTATAAAATGGTTACCCCTTCGCAGATATACAACTTGATAAAATAATAACCTTTATCAAATCCAGTTGTTAGAACCTACAAAATTCAAAACAGTTATTAATAAAAAAAAATATTGATGATTAACCACATATATTTAGAGATTTAAATTACTATTTATCGATTCAAAATCTTCGTCATCTGAGCTTTCTTCTTCGTTTTTTATTATTAATAGTTGACCTGAAGAACGTTGATATTATTTTCTTCTTCGTTTTTATTATTATTCGTCATCTAAAAATGTATGTGGCTGTGTACACTTGGAATTTGTTTATTTTTTTTAAATTTTTTAACTTCATATGTGACCTGTGATATATTAAAGGCTACCAGCCTGGAATTTGTGTTTTGATTTTTTTAAATTGAATAATTTTGTGTGTGTGGGCCTGCGAATTGTTTCCATCCGAACATCAATTACAAACAAACAAACTCATTTTAAAACAATAATTGTATAAAGTTTGAAAATTTTTTTTTGAAAAAATGCATAATACCATTGAATGTTGTGACACCACACAATTTTCTTGGGTTCCCTTTTTCTGGCGTCGGCAAATCGTGGCGCTCTCACGTCCGGTGTTGGCTTCGGATGTCCGGTGGAGTAACCCGAACAGGGTTGGTGAATCGGCCACAAAAATTAAGGCTTCGCGATGAGTTTGTTTTGGGAATTGCTTTTTCTGTGCTGGGATATAGTATATTAATGTCCACACAGAAAGTTAAAAAATTGAAAAAAAAAAATAAAAAATTCCAGGTGTACAGCCACATGGGCTGTCGCTCACGAACGCTCACCAAGGGGTGAGCAGTGTATCATTTTCGTATATATATATATATATATATATATATATATATATATATATATATATATATATTAGCGGTCCGTAGACAATTAAAAGATTTAAATATAATTCATAAAAAACTTATCCTTCGCACACAAGTCATCGTAAAATAAAATGTGCAACCTTTTTCATGGCCACCAAACATGGAGTTACTAATCTTCTTGACCTTCGCTGATTGGTTCAATGCCAAGCTACAAATCCGAAAATATCGACGAAAACTCTCCTGACGGCCGTGCTCCAAGACCCCTACTCAATAGACCATCCCTCAATTTTTTAATTTTATTGATTTAGGGTCATCTTCCCTCCCAATATTTGTTTTTATCTGCCTAAAATTTTTAAAAATTATTTTTTCCTCCTAACTTCCATTTTTTGACTCCGCCTATGCCCCTCCCACCGGAGAATGGCCCTCGGAGACGTCCAGCTGCAGGTCCGCAAAGAAAAACTTGAAACTCATTAAGCATCGTAAGTGGTAACATAATTTTTCGATCTTTTAAAAATTTGTATTATCAAACTATTTTTGTGTAAAGAGGTGCAAGTGGAATACGCAAAGTCTCATGATCAAACAACATATATCTTTACTAAGCTACTCAAGTTTGAGATTTCATTAAGATGCAAAGTTTGATTAGAATTGTAAAATCAAGTTTAAGAAGGAATGTCAGGCTTGATTTAGGCCACTACGATTGATAAATAAATAGGGGTTGATAAGTAATTTAGCATAAATCCAAAAACTAAATTCTAGAATAATTTTGAAGTAGTTTGTAAGATCATAGAGTGTTCTAAGCAAATATCTAGAGTACTAATTATTTAGATTGTTAGAAGATTTAAGAGGATTCTAGGCAATAAATTGTTGGTCCCACATACAGTAATTGAGATAATAAAACCCGAAAATAAAGAATAATCTAGACACCGAGATTTACGTGAAAAACCTCTAAAAATTATTAGGGTAAAAACCACGGGGTTGAGAGAATTTTCAACCCCCGTTCTACATATGCCCGAGCTTTTTATGCCATAACACTATTAATTATTCTCCTGAACCAATTGATGCAACAGCTAGTTCCGATACGGGTTTTACATCCGATGTCATCCAATTGCCCCAAGTACAAAAGATTTTTCGTAAGTCATTTCATATGTCGTACCTCCTGTATAGTGCGAATGGTGCCATCAAACATCTTTATTTTGATAATATCGACCTCAACGATTTCCAATGCATGATCATTTTTCATGAATACAGATCCTCTTAAGGCTGGTTCATAATGATAAAATCATTCTCTTTGAGACGTCATATGCCACGTCGCTCCTAAATCCATAATCCATGTATCACAAAATTTGTGTATGCCTTCTGCAAATGTTGCCGCTTCGGTGAATAATATTTCACCACTGCCTGAAGTACTGACCACATTTCCTTGAGAATTCTTCTCGATACTCATACAATCTTTCTTAAAGTGCCCTTTACCGTCACATTCAAAGCAGTAAATAAGCTCAAAAACTAGGGGTTCGAATTCTAGCACCAGAAAAGACTGCATGAAACAAGATTGAGTTTAAAAAGGTGAGGGGAAACCAGGGGTTCACCAAGCATTGGAAAAGACTATATTCGCAATAGCCAACTCCCATTTTGCATTTCAAGGAGTCTCAATTGCTAAAAATTCTTTCTTCGTCTGCTCGGATAAATTGTATGTATATGTCTTTCTATCTAGGATGACATACCTAACTTGTTTTCACTTTTTATGATAAAAATTCCACATGTGTGCTGTGATTGCTAACAATTCTCAATGCTCAAGGAGAAAGAAACCACGAAAACCCCATCAGAAGAACCATATAATGCTCTTAAAAAGGCTAGGGAAGAACTGTTCAAATTAGCTTGGTTATTCCTCATCAGATACCACATTTATTATGAATTATACAACACAGCTTGCAATAAACAATCTTTTAACTCACAATAGCTGAAGTATGTACATTCATTGACTTTTACAAAAGATATTCAATAATAATACCAATCTTGGGTGGAAAGGATAATCAATATCACGATCTTTCTAGGCTAGATTTCAATTTTTATAATTTATTTCCTACTCGCAGTCATATAATCCAATATATGTGCTAGATTTCAATTTTTATAATTTATTTCCAAAAATAAAGCTTGAATCTTTGAGAACTTAATGAATGAATAAACTAGATTATACATAATTACAACAAGTCAGACTGTCATATAACAGTGCAATATTTCAATATGATATGTATCAATGGTGACATACTATCACGAAATATCATGTCTTGTATAATGCAGTGACTGTTTAGGATTCTGAAGTGAATATCGAGAGTTAAAGAGGACATAAATAGTCAAGAACCAAAAACGTTTTATAATTCGAATGTGCATAACAATATGACCAATAAGCGTGAAATGCACACATGATGCAATATATATGAACAGAGCGGTAGTTGATAAAAATTTATTGTAATTTTAGGCCAAATGTCAAAGATCACAAAAAAAATCCGTGAAATTGTCAAATGTGTCGGAAATAGGTGCAGAAAGGTTTGGCCATCAAGAGCCAATGAATCGGGTGGCGTGGGAGATTCACGCGTCGGTGTGGAAGCGCGTGTGACTAAAATTTTCACCTAAAGTCCATCTTGTTCCGATCTACAACATTTATGTTTAATACGGAAACAGATCAATACTAGAATTTAAAAAACTAGAATGACTATCAACCTTGTTTTGGTCATCTGAAAATAAAATTTTTTATTACTAACTACGTGGATGATCAGCTGGAATATATGTGAACTAAGAAATATTTTGAATACTTTATATTTTAAAACCGAAGATAAATATGTTCATGAAGTTAGAGAATCAAGGAGTGCAAATTTGCTACCTGGAATGGAGTTTTCTGAAAACTTTCCAGTAATGTTCTACACAATTTTGATCGATTTTCAAAACTTTGGTTGATGATCTTGATACACCACAACACACGATGAGTTTGGGTATGAAGGAGGAGGTGTGTAAAATTTTGGACAAAGTTCGGTATTTTTTTCCTTATATATCCTTATTTTCTTTTTTATTTTCCACTCTAACCTCCCTTTAGAATTTTTCTCTCTAAACTACGAATTTCAGGTGATTTTTTGATAAAATATATATAAAAAAAAGCTTATTTATAATAGGGAATCAATGAGATGAGTCATTTATACTTATTTATTTTTATTATTATTATTATTATTATTATTTATAAGTATATATTTGAGTGTTCTACATATGTTTTTTTTTATAACTGATATTTCGAATCTTATCTTATTTTCTAAGCACCTTAAATATTCGGGTATATAAATAAATAAATAAATAAATAAATAAATAATATATATATATATATATATATATATATATATATATATATATATATATATATAATGAACTTTTAAACTAAATGCACATAAGAGTAAGTAATAAAATAGAAAGTATATAATACATTATTCAATCAAATAATTTAGTTATATACAATTTATTTTACTTTATTCATCTCTCGCCTATTTTGTTTTTTATTATTCAATATTTGTATATTTTTAGTTTATTCAGGTTATTTATGTAAATATATAGTACTTATGATTACGTCAACATATATACACTAGATTGAGTAAATATATAAGTTGAATTAGGGGCGTCAAAATCAGACACGAACCACCAACTCGAAAAAAATCAGGTTTGAGTTTGGGGTTTTCGGGTTCGGGTCAGATCGAGTTGGACTCGATAGCTGACCCGGAAGAAATGATCGGATTGGGTTGGGTGGGTTGACCCGGAAATTTTAATTTTTTTTCAAAAAAAAAATAATTAATAAATATACTCTATATTTTTATATATTGTATGTCTGAAAAAATATTTATTATATATTTATATCATAAATTTTCATAATTTAATATTTATTTTGAATATTTTTATTTTAAAATTTTTTTTTTATTTGATTTAGTACTATTACTCAATCCAACCTCACCCTTAAATTCCATATACTAAGCTTAAATGCTAGATCATTTACAATTCACAGACAATTTAAAACTCATAGTCAGCCCTATATATAAAATAAGTCTAATGACTAATTTTTTTTAAAAATCCATAATTATATTTACACATTAAGTCTGAAACTAAGCTGAGCATAGGTAAAGGCTATTTATAATAATGTAAGTCATACCATATATTAGAATAATGCTAAAACTACACCAAATAAATCGTATCAATTATATCATGAGATTTTGATATTATCCAATTAGATTTTGTGTCGAAGTTTTCATGATATTTTGATAAAATACTAAATTTTTGCATGGAATTTTTTATATTGTAATAATTATTTTACAAATATTGAGATTTGGATAAAATTGAATTTTTGTATTAAAATAATTATTTATAAATCTCGTTATATATATAACACGACTGGATATATAATTACAAGAGGATCCACTCAGTAGCTTCCCTATGTGAAAGATGTGTCAAGCTCTCTCTGGGGCGTAGAATAAGCTGCGAATTCAAAATTATTTATGGAAACAGTTAACCCGGGCATGGTAAGGGGGAAGCATTTATGGCAAATGAATGAATATACCTTCCCACTGATTTCAGTTTCCTGATTTCTCCATCATTTATTTATCCCACAAAATTCGAAATTTCAAAGGCTTTCCTCCTCCGATCCAAAAAGCAAGAAACATTCTGGTACTGCCCTGTGCATGTCTTGTTTTCTTCTGTTGTAAGGAACTCCACTTGTTTTTTTACAAATATTGCATGTCCCACTGGTCTGAAAAAGAATAAAATATATATTTATTATTTTAATATTGCATGATAGTTTTATGATGTAAATCCGTGTTATGTTCTTCTGTTTTCGATTATATTGTGATTGAATCGCTCGATGTAAATTAGTTTTTTGGTAATAATGTTTTTTTCTGCTTTTTGAGTAGTTTTTGTGTAAAAAGTTTTGAGGGATGATTATTTACTAGGGATAATTTCTGTGATTTTAATTCTATGATGTTTTGTAATAACTTTTTTGGATTATTTGATTAGAATTATCATATCACTGTATTTTTTTTTTTTTTGAGATTAGAACATGACATTATGGATGGGTTATTAATAACACAATTACCATAATCTATTATAACGTAGTATAGATTATAATTATTATATGTTTTATTGATTTTAAATAATAAAGTACATTATTAGTTAGATGAAATATGTATTTGGTGGGATATGGTTCAATTGATTTTCTTGATTTCTCTTGGATTATTTATGCAGGATTTGGTTTATTATTCGAATCCTGCTATTTTCATTGAATTAGAAATATTGTTAGCTGACATTGAAATATATGCTTGTTCTGGTACTGAATTGAATTTTATTTGTCTCGAGCTCTTAATCTTAACACTACCATCTCTCTTTCGCAATCTTTCGTTTTCGAGGTCGTAAAAAATGGCTGATGTTGAGGATATCCAACCAGTCGTATGCGACAATGGGACTGGGATGGTTAAGGTTGGTAATTCAGGTTTCAGACACTACATTTTGGTCCTACATGATGTTATGAGTATTTGTGATGCAGGCAGGATTTGCTGGTGATGATGCTCCGAGGACCGTGTTTCCTAGTATTGTCGGGATGCCTAAATACACAGGAGTGATGGTTGGAATGGGACAGAAGGATGCTTATATTGGTGATGAAGCTCAGTCGAAAAGAGGTATGCTTTTCATCAAATATCCGATCGAGCATGGCATCGTGAGCAACTGGGACGATATGGAGAAGATTTGGCACCACACCTTCTACAACGAGCTTCGTATTGCGCCGGAAGATCATCCGGTACTGCTCACTGAAGCCCCTCTGAACCCGAAGGCGAACCGTGAGAAGATGACTCAAATCATGTTTGAAAACTTCAGTGTCCCTGCTATGTATGTGAACATCCAGGCTGTGCTGTCTCTCTATGCTAGTGGTCGTACCACAGGTTTGTGTTCCGTTACGTTTTCTGAAGAAATATGCGAAAAGGTCGAAAATGGTTCTTTGATTGATGCTTTCTTTGATTGTATGAAGGGATTGTCATGGATTCTGGTGATGGGGTCAGCCACACGGTGCCGATATACGAGGGCTACGCTCTTCCTCACGCGATTCTTCGTCTTGATCTCGCTGGTCGCGACCTGACAGAGCATTTCGCGACGATCCTCAGAGAAAGAGGTTACAATTTCACCACTGCTGCCGAGCGAGAAATCGTTCGTGACATGAAAGAGAAGCTCGGTTACGTTGCCCTCGACTATGAGCAAGAGGTTGAGAATGCCAAGAACAGCTCTGCTCTGGAGAAAAGATATGAGTTGCCAGACGGGCAAGTCATCACAATTGGTGCAGAGAGGTTCCGGTGCCCTGAAGTCTTGTTCCAGCCATCGCTTATCGGAATGGAAGCTCCCGGAATCCACAAAACGACCTATGACTCGATCATGAAGAGCGACATTGACATCAGGAAGGATCTTTATGGAAACATCGTGCTGAGCGGTGGATCGACCATGTTCCCTGGCATCGCTGATCGCATGAGCAAGGAAATCAATGCACTTGCTCCTGCTGGTATGAAGATAAAGGTGGTGGCTCCTCCGGAACGGAAATACAGCGTGTGGATCGGGGGATCGATCCTGGCTTCTCTTAGCACATTCCAACAGGTAAATTGTCATGAATCCCTTTTCGCCGAATCGACCAGAACTTTGTTTTTATAGCTTTTCCGAAACGTGTATTGCAGATGTGGATAACCAAGGCTGAGTACGAAGAATCCGGTGCTGCTATCGTTCATCGGAAGTGTTTCTGAGTGGAAGCAGAGAACAGTGGTGCACTCTACCATATCTTCTACAGTGGTAGAAGAGACCTTCTTACTCCTTGTTTCAGTTTTCTCAACATGAATGGTATTTTCAGACAACAACGTTGGGACATTTGTCTCAGCACGGTTGTTAAAAGTTTGCGTAAATAATCAATCGACTCGCAATGCTTGAAACCATATCGTTGCAAATCTTGATAGATATGATAAAAGAATCCCCATAAATCTCGATACTCTCGACTACTTCTTGTTAGAATTTAATGCAAAAAAAAAAAATTTATGTGCATCTCTTCTGCTGAAATAAGACACGCGCTGTCCGGATT
Organism: Primulina eburnea; assembly: GCF_022965805.1. Classification (NCBI taxonomy): domain Eukaryota; kingdom Viridiplantae; phylum Streptophyta; class Magnoliopsida; order Lamiales; family Gesneriaceae; genus Primulina; species Primulina eburnea. The sequence continues at coordinate 4,239,146 of NC_133113.1, forward strand.
TTTGATTCGATCTACAAGCCATAATCTGTTTGTTGATTGTTTCTATTGGTGAAAAATTTTGTGAGACGATCTCATTGGTCGTATTTTGTGAGACGGATATTTTATTTTGATCATAAATGAAAAAGTATTACTTTGTATGCTAAGAGTATTATTTTTTATTGTGAATATCGGTAAGGTTGACATATCTCACAGACAGAACCGTACTTCTTATGAAGCCAACCAAGCTGTTGCCTCAGGGCCAGGGCCGTGCCTATGTAGAGGCATAAGAGTCCATTGACTCAGGCCCATTTATTTTATGGGGCCTATAATTTTTTGAAAATTTTATTATATATTAGTATATGTTTTTCCAACATAAATATATTATTTTGGGTTTTTTCATAACAAAGTCATCGTCTTCCTGTCAAATATTCAATATTTCTTACAATTATATTATTAAAAATATGAATATTATAATAACTACTTTTGGTAGGTTGATATCTCCATATTTTTATTATAAAAATAACAATTATTCTTTTTGTTAATTTCAATTTAATATTTCATTTATCTATTCTATTTTATTAAAGTTGAGGACATGATAGTCACTAGGAAGGACACCAACTTTTTCTTCCAACTTTGCTTTTATATGATAATAATATTACACTTTAGTTTTTTTTAAAAAAAAAAAATTCAACACACACTTTTATTTTTATTTTTTTTATTTCAACAATTCGAATATCAATTTAATCCCTCCATAATTTGTCAAATTTCACTTTAGTCCATCGATAATGATAAAAAAGACTGTACACACACATCGCGTGTGCAGAGTAACTAGTATTTCTTAACTCTTAACCCGCATAAAAGAAAAAAATTGCTCTGCCTACTCAATGTTTAATTAGTGGACAAAAATATTTTTGACTCTATCTTTTAGCTCGCGCAATTCTTATGCCCAAACACTATTAGTTCGTATGAAATATTTGACTATAGAGAACCTATTGAAAAAAAACGTTCGCTACCGCTTCTTGTCGCCAGCAAGCGGCACAGACGCTCCTAGAATCGAGATTCATTAATCTAAACAATGAAGTTTCTCGATCTTTCTAGATAATCACGAATCTTCCGCTATATTCTTTACCGTATCTGACTATTTTTGGAGGTTGGTTTTCGTTTTTTATTTTCTCGTATAAGATTGTTTGGCTTCATCGAGCACAAAAATTTTAGCACTAGACCAGTAGTATTGCTATAGTATCCGACAATTCCATCTGTTGTCTACAATCTGTTTGGCGAAATGTATAAATCTGCTCTATAAGTGATTTTTTAGTTATCATTTTGGACATGTTTGATCTTTTTATTCGTTTATTTTTTATATTAATTTAATATATTGATTTAATTCGAAAAATTTGTTATGGAACTAAAAAATATGAACACATGATGAGAGAATTCTTAAAAAAAGTTAGACTCGGGCCCAAAAATTGCTAGGATCGGCCTTGCTCAGGGCTCAGCCCCATAAGGGGCCCAAATTTATATATATAAATATATATATATATGATATATGTTATTTATTATCTAACTCGCTCTAAATCTCAACCTCAATTCTTGTCATCATTCCACAAATAAAGTTTACGTTCCCCTACTTCTCTTAAGACTGAAGTAAATAATTTTTTTAATGAATTATGCTTTATTTCCATTTCAAATCTTTTTAATAAATACACATTTATATTTATATTTATAGATTAATCTACCAAAGGATTCTCAATGAAAATGAAATTTACTTATGATATGGGTACTGTAATGTGCTTAGAGATCATGTTAATTAAATATATAACTAAAGCATGTATCATATGATTTAAATTCTTTAATTTGTTATAATTGAATTATGAGTTTGGTATAAATTTTATGTACGACTTGTGTAGTTAATCAAGAGATAGCCTAATGAAATAAAATAAATTGTGAATAGAGCTTCAATGTGTGGACTGTTGAAAAATGAAATTTGTTGTTTTTGGGATTTATTTATTCTTTGATTTTGTGGTTTGTTATTTCGACTCAAGGAATTCTTTGATTTGTTTCCGCAATTTACTAAAATTTGGAAATATTTAGGTTCTCTATTATGTTGGATTTTTTTCCTTCGTATTGGGAACCATTTGAATTTATAGAGACTAAAAGTGTAAGGATATTTTAGTTAGACGCTTGTTAATTTGATTTTTATTATTTTAGAAATTAAAAATTGCAAGTGATTGGTGATTTGGTTCAAAATATACTTGTCTTTAATTTATGCAAATTGCAAAACTATAATTTTTTATTCCATGTGATACAGTTTGTTTTGAGAAAAAAATGGTCCGACAATTAGATTGCACATATTTGATAAATATTTTTGCCTCTAAAACAGGCTAGACGAGTAGTATTTATATAATTATTTTAAATATTTTGTTGAGTTCTTATTGATGTAATACATTGGTTTTGGTATATTTATGTATTTATTAGTATATTTGTTATTTACAAATTGAATTTTATATGTATAGTACAAAAGGGCCCGTTTTTCAATTTTCGCTTCGGGCCTCATTCAACACAAGTACGACTCTGCTCACAGATAAAGATTCGTAAGACCGTCTCACAAGAGACCTAGTCGTTCTTATTTCGGTTGCCAATATTACTATAATAGTATGTATGAAGAAAAATGTAATCCTCATCTTTCCGTCTATATTTTTTCTCCCGAACGAAGTTGTCACACAAACTAAAAACTTTAGCACACACAAAAATACAAAAAAATGGGTGTACTATCGAAACAAGGTTTTATATATAAAATTTATTAACAACCTTATTATAGTATGATATTAATATTACATTTTGTTTTTTTTTTTTTAATTTCAACACACAGTCCATTTTTTTTTATTTCAACCATTCAAATATGAATTTAGTCTCTCCATAATTTGTTAAATTTTACTTTAGTCCATCGATAATAATAAAACAGATTGTACACATACGTCGTGTATGCAGAGTAACTAGTATATAATGTGATGATGTAAAATTAAAGGCGTGCATATTTAGTAGGACAATTATTAACCTCGCCTGCCTCTCCACTTTGTCAAAAGCCGATTAACCAAAAGTCATAATCCTCGTGATTGACGATAATAGCAACTTGTTCCCTTGGTCTAATGACACTGCTAGCTTTCGGGTTATAAACAAAATCTTATTGGATGACTGAAAATATGTATAATATTAATTTTTAAAAGGTGAAAGAAGGTTGAAATTATTTTTGTGTGTGTGTATTGTTAAATTTGTATATCCATGTGAAAATATAGATAAGGTTGTTAATAAATTTTATATATAAGACTCGAGTATAAATAACACAAAATAAAACGTAAATATAGTTAATTTATAAATAATTAATTTAAAATTTTTAAAACTCCAATAATACTTAACTGTGCACTCGCGTTAGATGGTTAAATGAGTAAATTTACTTCCTCACTCCCCAAAAAAAAAAAAAATTGTATTTGATAATATTGACAAAAAAATGTATAAATTTCATTATTAAAATTCCCTAAATCGTCTCATCTCATCTTGTAGTACTCTTCCGTATTACAAAATCTGGAGCTTGGTCTCAGTTTTTGGGTTATTCAACTTATTCTGTTCGTTTTCTTATCCTTTTTGAGCAATAATTATTCAATGTTTTGAAAACATTTTAGAATAATACGATATGATGAGTAATTCTTGAATGACTCCCCAATGGTAATCGAGTTGGTTACATTAGATCGAGGGTCTCCCATTAGTAGGGATGACAATGAGTCGGGTCTGAGACTAAACCCATTACAATTTTGAATGACATGTGCCCCTCCCCGCCCCGTTTAAACATAAAAATGTGAAGTTGAAGGAGGCCGGAGCTCGGCCACTAACTCTCAAGGCCATTCTTTCTCATCTTGGGTTTTCTCTAAAGATAGCAATGCCACAACATAGGTTTGGGGGTGGATATGAAGAATAAGCTTATAAAAGAAAGTAGTTATGTCTGTATTATTTGGATGCAAGTGAACGTGTAAGGACCGTGTATTGTATTATCGTAAATCCTGTGTGATTATCGATAATGTATGAAATTGTCATGTGATTATGAATTTGATGTATATTATGACAATGAAATTGAGAAAATGAATATTGAATATGAATTGACGTTGTAAGAGCTCGAGTGGAGAGGTCGGACGCCAATTTAGTACAAGTATAAATATTTGTACAGAACGTGTGGCGCCCGGGCGGTAGAAAATGACCGCTCGAGCGCCAAAATATGCAAAGTGAGTGTTCGGGCAGAAAGTTCCGCGCCCGAGCGGTAATGTTTGACCGCCCGAGCGCGGTGTATTTGAAGTTCGGGGGCAGAGTGTCTCGCACTCGGGCGCGAGAATTCTACCACCTGAGCGCGAGAGGCGGTGGGATAAGGATAAGTTCTTTTCTTTCTTTCCTCCGTCATTTATTTTCAGTAACTTCGAGGGAATTCGAGAGATTTCGAAATTCTTTATTCCAAATCGAATTCGAAACGCCGTCTAAACGCGAAACAAATTATATATTTGTGATCTGCGCGTTGAGGACTTCTGACTGAGGTAATTTTCTTCTGGTTACAGCAGCTCTAAATATCAAAGTGCTGAAATAGCATGTATTTGAAGTTGAGATTCCTATATGCAGTAGAATAACCGACAATAAACTCGTATTCGAAGTCGAAATTGAATTATGATATGATTATGATTTGATATGAATTTTTGAAGTTTCAAATGATATTTGAAACTCATATTAATGATTTTGGAGTATGTTATTGATTGAAATGAGTATGTTATTGTTGTAGTTAAAGTGTTATATCAATATCTTCAGGCTACATCAACTGGAAACGAAGAATTGAGGTATGTTGCGACCGGGTAACATATGACAGGTATCTGTATTATATGATATATGTCGACTTGATTGGATTGAGAATATGTGTCTATATGCCTATTTGTTGATTTGATGTGGCATACATGACATTGAAATTTGAATATCGATGTATAAAATAAATGTTTTGTTAACACACATCATTTGATGCATACATCGATATATGACATGCACGTTGAGCTATGATCCTTGGATACTCTGATATGATTTGATTGGATTCTGGGGTTTGTGAACACAATTGCTATGCTGGTATTATATGACCCGTAAAGCATAGACATTTGTGGCCCCGATGATTGGATATGAGATTTGGGATTTGATAGCGCTTTGTCGACGCTATCATACGAGTGTCCCTTATTGAGTCCGGTGTGCCAGCTCGAGCATTGATTTGATAGCGTTTCGTTTGATTTTGACATGTGCTCAGTGGATGGGCATTTGACCTGATACCTCCATGACATACATGCATTGCATACCATATATCATGTTTAGATATCTGTGATATATATGATTGGTTGTTCCATACGGAGCTTTGCTCACCCCTAAAGAGGGCTGTTGTTGTCTTTGTGTGTGGACAATGGCAGGTATCACAGGATATCAGGAGACCGGAGAGGGTACTTCTGGAGGGAGCCACAGCTTGGGCTGAGGTTTTATGTTTATGTCTTGTTCCCAGTATATCTATATGTATCTATATACCGGGGCATGTCCCGAGAATATGAGATGTTTGTATGTGATTGGTTTTGATTACGTGTGGGCATGTATTATGATATGAGATAAAATACTATTTTTAGTATTTAAATTACAGGAGAGTTGTTTTGGGCTCGTTATAAAGAAAAATTTAAACTCGTTTTCCGCTGTAATTAATTAATCCTAATCTGATTGTATTGTAATAACGATTAAGAGCTAAAGGTCCCACACAAAGTGGTATCAGAGCATAGCTGAGAATGCTCGATTGAGTCTTGTGTACACTTGAATAGGCACAAATGAATTGTGCGTATGTGTTTGACTTATTTGTATTACTTGTTCTTATGTGAGTTGATTTGAGTAAGTATTTGATGAGATTGATGATATGAGATGATGAGATTATGAAATTGATATGAAATTGTAATATTCATCTTTTGATTTGTAGATGGATCACACAAATGGAACTGCGAGTAGCAGTACTGAGAGGATTGTTGGGCAATTTGAAGGATTGTCCATGGATGTTGTGATGGCTCGATTCCAGGATCTGAAACCACAAAGGTTCTTTGGCACTGAGAGTGCTGAAAGAGCTGAAGCCTGGTTAAAGGATATCGAGCACTTGTTTAATATTGTGGAGTATTCCAAGGCTCGGAGACTGAAACTTGCTTTGTATCAGCTGAAAGACTGAGCTAAATCTTGGTGGGAAGCCGCTGAGATTGGATTGAAAGAGGTCGGGATTGAAGTCACATGGGATGTCTTCAAGGCCCAGTTTTTGGAGCAGTATTCCCCTCCTTCTTATTATACTGCTCAGGAGAATGAATTCAATAATCTGCAGCAGGGAACGATGTCAGTTGCAGAGTATGCTTCGAAGTTTTCTACTCTGTTGAAGTATGCACCTCACGTAGCTGGGAATGCGAGGGCAAAATATAACAGGTTTGTAAATGGTTTACATCCTGCTTTATATACATATGTTGTTTCTGGATTGCCTACCAGCTACGCAGAGGTAGTTGAACGAGCCAAGGCTGGACTCGGGTGGGGAGGTCCGCAGTATACTCCTCCACCTCCATTGTCAGCTCAGCAGCCTACTTTGCGACCGAGGGGTAAGAAGTTCAAGAATATTGGCTCTGCTTCTTCGTCTTCTTCGAGTTCTAGTGGATCACAGAGAGGGAGTCCTGTGATTGCTCCCTATTGTAGCCATTGTTGGGGTAAACATACTATCGAGCAGTGTCGAGGTATGTTTGGTACTTGTTATCAATGTGGGCAGGAAGGCCATTTTTCTCGAGTATATTCGAACAGGGGTACGACTTCTGTTCAACCCCAGCCAGGATTTAGAGGTGGCCCTGGTATGACGAGACCTGATGTTCCTGTTCCTTTTTTTCAGCAGTCGAATGTCCCATGATATCGAGGACCGGGTGGTCAGAGTACCCAAGTTCCTCCCCAGGTGAGAGTGTACGCCATGACTGAGGATCAGGCGAGAGAAGCTCCTGGAGGAGTGATTGCAGGTATTTGAACGCTTTGCGATTATCCTGCACGTGTTTTATTTGATACAGAAGCATCTCATTCATTCATATCTCATGCATTTGTTGCATCTCACGATATCGAGTGTACCCCGTTGTATGATACTTTGTCGATAGCCACGCCAGCAGGGAAGATTATTTTGTTCGAGAAAGTTGTGCATATTGTGTATTGATATATGAGGATAATAAGGTATTTCTGAATTTGATTGTCCTCCCAATGCATGACTTTTATTGTATTGTTGGCATGTATATCTTGACGACAAATCGAGCTACTGTTGATTGTTGTCATGGAATGGTTCAATTTCGACCGATTGATGGACCCAAGTGGAATTTTTATGGCAAGGGTTCCCAAGCCAAAATTCCATTGGTATCTTCCTTGGAAATGTCTCGAATTTTGACTAGCAGAGATGAAGGTTATCTTATCTACGCTATTGATATTTTGAAGAAGGAGTCTTCTTTATCAGAGATCCCAGTTGCGAAAGAATTCCTGGATGTATTTCCCGATGAGATTCCTGATTTTCCTTCTCATCGAGAAGTTGAGTTTAATATTGATCTTGTGCCGGGGACTGCGCCTATTTCTAAAGCTCCATATCGCATGGCATCTCTGGAATTGAAAGAATTGAAAGAACAATTACAGGATCTTTTCGATAAGGGATATATTCGACCGAGTGTATCACCTTGGGGAGATCCGGTTTTATTTGTTCAAAAGAAAGATGGTACTATGCGAATGTGTATCGACTATAGGCAACTGAATCGGGCTACAGTGAAAAACAAGTATCCATTTCCTCGTATTGATGATTTGTTTGATCAGCTTCAGGGTACTTCTGTATACTCGAAGATTGATCTTCGTTCTGGGTATCATCAAGTACGAGTTCGAGACGAAGATGTGCCCAAAACTGCTTTTCGTACGAGGTATGACCACTATGAATTCTTGTTTATGCCTTTTGGTCTTACGAATGCTCCTACTTTATTTATGGATCTAATGAATCGTGTCTTTCGAGAATATCTTGACCGATTCGTTATTGTATTTATCGATGATATTCTTGTATATTCGAAATCGAAAAAGAAGCATGCTGAACATCTGAGACTGGTACTTCAAACTCTTCGTACTAGTCATTTGTATGCTAAATTGTCCAAATGTGAATTCTGGATGGACAGAGTGGTATTTCTGGGCCACGTCATTTCGAGACATGGCGTATCTGTTGATCCTGCAAAGGTCGAAGCTGTATTGAATTGGCCAAGACCTACGAATGTTCCTGAGATCCGTAGCTTCATGGGTTTGGCTGGTTATTATCGTCGCTTTATTGAAGGATTTTCAAAAATAGCTAAACATATTACTCAACTGACACAGAAGAATCAGCGATTCATTTGGTCAGATGAATGTGAAGCTAGTTTTCTTGAATTGAAGACGAGATTGACCACAGCATCTGTGCTTACTATTCCCTCAGGTACCGGAGGATTTGTGGTGTGTACAGATATGTCTGGTAAAGGTTTGGGCTGTGTTCTGATGCAACATGGCAAAGTGGTTGCTTATGCATCTCGTCAATTGAAATCTCATGAAACACGTTATCTTGTTCATGATCTCGAATTGGCTGCCATTGTGTTTGCTTTGAAGATTTGGCGCCATTATTTGTACGGAGAAAAGTTTGTTATTTATTCAGATCATAAAAGTCTGAAATATCTCTTTTCTCAATCTGATTTGAATATGAGGCAACGCAGGTGGATGGATCTCCTGAAAGATTTTGATTGTGAGATTCAGTATCACCCTGAATCGGTGAATGTTACTGAGGATGCCCTGAGCCGTAAAGTTCAAGATTCTGTGTTAGCTTCTGTCAGTGTCGACAAAGTACACAAGGATATATGTACTTCTGGCTGGACTTTTCACTCGAATTGGAATTCTGTCACTGTCTCAACATTGCAAATTGAGCCGAATTTGATATCGAAAATACGAAAGGCCCAACGAAGCGATGCTCAGATCCAAAAGTTGAAAGAACTTGTATCTGCTGGACATCAGTCTGGTTTCCAGATTTCTTCTGATGGTTATTTACGACTTAATGGTCGGCTGGTAGTTCCTGATGACTCTGATTTGAAATCTGCCCTTCTTCGAGAAGCACATTGTAGCAAATACAATATTCACCCTGGAGGTCAGAAAATGTATTTGACACTGAGACCTCAATTCTGGTGGAGACGTATGAAGAAGGACATTGCTGAGTTTACTTCTAAATGTCTTGTCTGCCAGCAAGTGAAAGCCGAGAGAATGAAACCAGGAGGATTGCTCCATAGTCTCGAAATCCCGAAATAGAATTGGGAACATATTGCTATGGATTTTGTGACTCATTTGCCTCGTTCGCCCAAGGGCTGTGATGCTATTTGGGTGATTATTGATCGGCTTTCGAAATCTGCGCATTTTATTCCGTATGAACGGACTTATCCTTATAAGAGAATGGCCAGTTTATACATTGAGAATGTTGTGAGACTGCATGGTGTGCCAGTCTCAATTTTATCTGATTGTGATCCCAGATTTGCTTCTAAATTCTGGGGTAGTTTTCAGGAAGCGATGGGTATGCGTTTGGCTATGAGTACTGCTTATCATCCTCAAACTGATGGCCAAACTGAGCGTACGATTCAAACTTTAGAGGATATACGTACGATTGTGATGGATTTCAGAATGGGATGGCAAGATGCCTTACCATTGGTTGAATTTTCGTATAATAATAGCTTTCAGACGAGTATCGGTATGGCACCGTTTGAAGCTCTATATGGGAGACGATGTAGATCACCGTTATTCTGGGATGATATTGGTGAGAGACAATTGACTGGACCTGAAATGATACATGAAATGAACGATAAGGTTCAGTTAATTCGGCAGCGGATGAAAGCTGCTCAGGATCGTCAAATGAGTTATGCGAATAAACGAAGACGACCCTTGGAATTCCAGAAAGGTGACAGAGTGTTCTTGAAAATATTTCCCTTTAGAGGCACTGTTCGATTCGGCATGCGAGGGAAGTTATCTCCTCGATATGTTGGTCCATACGAGATTCTTGATCGAGTTGGTGATCTTGCGTATCGATTGGCATTGCCACCAGCTCTATCTGCCATTCACGATGTGTTTCATGTTTCTATGCTGAGGAAATATGAACCAGATCCATCACATGTGCTTGCACCTGATGAGGTTGAATTGGATCCTTCTCTTTCCTATGTTGAACATCCTGTTCGTATTATGGATCGAAAGGAAAAGATATTGAGAAACAAATCGATTCCTCTAGTTCGAGTACAATGGACACGGCATGGTGTGGAAGAGTCGGCGTGGGAATTGGAAAGCAAGATGCGAGAATCATATCCGCAGTTATTTGATGCTAGTCCATCTGTTCCATTGTATTCGATGTACTCTGATCCTTTTACTTATTTTAGTTTTGATATGTACTATAATTGGTGACATATGTATGTTTGCCAATGTTATGTATATAAAGATGTTTGAGATTTCGAGGACGCAATCTTTTAAAAGGGGGAGAAATGTAAGGACCGTGTATTGTATTATCGTAAATCCTGTGTGATTATCGATAATGTATGAAATTGTCATGTGATTATGTATTTGATGTATATTATGACAATGAAATTGAGAAAATGAATATTGAATATGAATTGACGTTGTAAGAGCTCGAGTGGAGAGGCCGGACGCCAATTTAGTACAAACATAAATATTTGTACAGAACGTGTGGCGCCCGGGCGGTAGAAAATGACCGCCCGAGCGCCAAGGTATGCAAAGTGAGTGTTCGGGCAGAAAGTTCCGCGCCCGAACGATAATGTTTGACCGCCCGAGCACGGTGTATTTGAAGTTCGGGGGCAGAGTGTCTCGCACTCGGGAACGAGAATTCTACCGCCCGAGCGCGAGAGGTGGTGGGATAAGGATAAGTTCTTTTCTTTCTTTCCTCCGTCATTTATTTTCAGTAACTTCGAGGGAATTTGAGAGATTTCGAAATTCTTTCTTCCAAATCGACTTCGAAACGCCGTCTAAATGTGAAACAAATTATATATTTGTGATCTGCACGTTGAGGACTTCTGACTGAGGTAATTTTCTTCTCGTTCCAGCAGCTCTAATTATCAAAGTGCTGAAATAGCATGTATTTGAAGTTGAGATTCCTATATGTAGTAGGATAACCGACAATAAACTCGTATTCGAAGTCGAAATTGAATTATGATATGATTATGATTTGATATGAATTTTTGAAGTTTCAAATGATATTTGAAACTCATATTAATGATTTTGGAGTATGTTATTGATTGGAATGAGTACGTTATTGATGTAGATAAAGTATTATATCAATATCTTCAGGCTACATCAACTGGAAACGAAGAATTGAGGTATGTTGCGACCGGGTAACATACGACAGGTATCTATATTATATGATATATGTCGGCTTGATTGGATTGATTGGATTGAGAATATGTGTCTATATGCCTATTTGTTGATTTGATGTGGCATACATGACATTGAGATTTAAATATCGATGTATAAAATAAATGTTTTGTTAACACACATCATTTGATGCATACATGCACGTTGAGCTATGATCCTTGGATACCCTGATATGATTTGATTGGATTCTGGGGTTTGTGAACACAATTTCTATGCTAGTATTATATGACCCGTAAAACATAAACATTTGTGGCCCCGATGATTGGATATGAGATTTGGGATTTGATGGCACTTTGTCGACGCTATCATACGAGTATCCCTTATTGAGTCCGGTGTGCCAGCTCGAGCATTGATTTGATAGCGATTCGTTTGATTCTGACATATGCTCAGTGGATGGGCATTTGACCTGATACCTCCACGACATACATGCATTGCACACCATATATCATTGTTTAGATATCTGTGGTATATATGATTGGTTGTTCCATACGGAGCTTTGCTCACCCCCAAAGGGGGCTGTTGTTGTCTTTGTGTGTGGACAATGGCAGGTACCCCAGGATCTCAGGAGACCGGAGAGGGTACTTCTGGAAGGAGCCACAGCTTGGGCTGAGGTTTTATGTTTATGTCTTGTTCCCAGTATATGTATATGTATCTATATACCGGGGCATGTCCCGAGAATATGAGATGTTTGTATGTGATTGGTTTTGATTACGTGTGGGCATGTATTATGATATGAGATAAAATACTATTTTTAGTTTTTAAATTACAGGAGAGTTGTTTTGGCCTCGTTATAAAGAAAATTTTAACTCGTTTTTCGCTGTAATTAATTAATCCTAATCTGATTGTAGAGCGATCAAACTGTGGTGCTTGAGTTAATGTGCGGTTTAAAATATTTGAGTTGCACCATTACCACCAGCTATAATTTTGGGTAAAGCGATAAGCACTCGGTCCTACAACAACCATAAGAACATACTTGTTCGAGAGAAGTAAGGGTTGGTTCTCGATGAATATTGACGAACATCCCCATCTTTTCCTACGTAAGAATCTTGTAAGTTGATTGACTTGCCTAAAATGGGAGATGTTTGATTCCAAATCTAGGATGTTGACCACATGAACCACCAGAATAACGATATTCTAGAGATCTGCGAATTTATTTTGTCTCTATAAATAAGTGGTCATTTCAGGTGGAAAGTAGACAATTCTTTGCATTCTAATTTCATACAGAAAATTCTGATTATTTGACTAAAACGTCGGAAATGATACGCCGGAAACCACCTCCGACCTTTTTTAACGTTCTTGTTTCTGTTTTCAAGTATGCCCAAGTGACTGATCGGTGCAACATTTTTTACTAGCCGTCGACAACTTATGTTTCTATTAAAAAATATATATACCACATTTTCTTAGTGAGAATTACTGGCTATTTTAAGTTCAACCATTTTTTTTATAATTAAGAAGTATATTGGCAAGCTTCGAACGCATTTCAGTCCCTAATAAATTAGTTGTACACCCAATAAGATTCCAAATAATGGTAGTCCTACAGGTTTTTTAAAAAAATTGTAAATTTCCTATGATTTTGTGTGTATTCTTCAAAGAAAGAAAGGGTCCTAGAAAGCGAAATTTATAATGAATGAAATATTGAATATATAATAAAGATTGGCTCAACATTAAAATTTTCAGTTTCTATTTACAAAGTCAAAGTAACCGTTAGAACAGGTATTTCTCTTGAGTGTTTTTTGCCTAAAAAGATCTGGGTAGTAAGTCCTAAAGTAAAAGCTAGAAAGCCATAAAATTGCTTGGGATTGTAGAGAGAAATTAAAAATCAAAACACAAATTTTTAATAAAATGAATTCGATTTTCTGTAGATCTACTTCTTTTACTCTGCTACTTCAACGTCTTATGATAATTGAAGGATAATAAATACTGAAGATATAATCATAGAAGATTTTGATAAATCAATTGAAACTGAGAAATTCCTAAAATAAATAAGATCAAATTTATAAAACTTCAAAATATCAATTCTTCGAAATTGTTTTACAATCAAAACAGAAGAAAGAGATATCCAACTTACAAATCTTTTGAAACAATAAATTTATTTTTTCAAAATTCTTTACAAAACATAGATATAAGAATTATAAATACATTCATATTGGATTAGTCCAAATTAGAATAAAACATTTAACAAAAAAAGGATTAAATATCTTTATCATTGCTATTTTAAGAGATGCTAGATTCACAAACTTTGAAGATTCATTGTTAAGTTCTGTTGAATTTTGTTTGTGTACGAGTCCAATTTCTTTTGATTGTTATCCAAATTTTTTAGTATCCCTAAATGATAAAAATATTTTAAAAATTTTAGTCCTACAAATAAAAAATCATAATTATATTATGCTTCAAAATTCAATTCCAAGCCAGCTTGAACAATGAGATTGATTATTTTAGCCACACACCTCACATGAAGGTGTTAACCATTCATCAAATTACTTCCCCATTTACTGAATTGGTTTGACATCTCTTTCGTTGTAGTATCGTTCGAACTAGCATTATCGATTGTGATAGTGAATACCTTATCCAAACCCCAATCAAGCAAACATTTAGTGATAACAATTGTCATATCATCTCCTTTATGGCTATATATCGGAGAAAAATATAATATTCTTTTTTGCAAATTCCAGTTTTTGTCAATAAAATGAGCAGTAAGACACATATAATTAATTTTCTGTATTGAAGTCCATGTGTCTGTTGTGAGGCAAACTTTTAGACGTGTCTCCTTGAAAAAGAGCTTAAGATTTTTCTTTTCTTCCAAAAAAAGTTCAAAACAATCCCTTGTAATAGTCACATGAGATGGAATTCTTAATAATGGTTGTATCACATTTATAAAGTGTCTAAATCCTTCCATTTCCACAAAACTAAAAGATAATTTATCGACAAGTATCATCTTAGCCAAAGTTTTCTTGGAACCTTCTTGATCAAATCTCCAAGCATTGATTGTTATTTGATTTTTTGAAATGTTTTGAAAGGCTATATTTTTTTGCTTGTCTAGTTTCCACATTACATGAATATTTTTTACCCCTTTTCAAATGAACACCCTAAGATGATGTACCATTTAAACTTTAATTAGCACCATAACTTGAACCACAATAATTACATTTTGCTCTAGGTGTCCCTTTAGAATCCTCATATTTCTCAAAATGTTCCCAAACAAGTTATCTAGGTCTTATAGATTTCCGCTTTTTCATAGCATCAATCAAATCTGCAGATGATGAATTATGTTTGTTATCATTTGAACTCTTGCTTTTCATCGATCATACCCTCCTTTTCCGACATCTAAAAAAAATAAAACAAATTAACCTGTCAAGAAACAATAATGATGGGGATATGTATGTTTTCATCTTAACAACCTGGATAATTAAAAAAGAATAATGGCTTCTACCTCATCACTTGGCTGAGAAAAGATGTCTCCCACATAAAAAAAAACACTATTTTTTGTCCTTCCCAAAAAACAAGCCAAATGCAGGATGATGAGTGATTTAAAAGCGAAATTTTATGGGAGAAATGAAATAGAAAAGGATTTGAAATAGGCTCTCAAGTGGCAATTTTCTGCCTGTCTGCCTTAACCAAGAGGTTAAATTTTGATTTGTTTCGACAAACTCTGGATGACATCGTTATAAATAAGGCAAAATTTTGTGCGAGACGGTCTCACGTATCGTATTTGTGAGACGAATCTCTTATTTGGATCATCCACGAAAAAATATTACTTTTTACGCTAATTAGAGTATTAATTTTTATTGTGAATGTCAGTAGAATTGACCCGTCTCACAGATAAAGATTCGTGAGGCCGTAGACCTACTCTATAAATAAATATCTTCAATTTCTTCCAATATTAAAAGTCACTTGGCTGAGGAAGGATGTCTCCCACATAAAAAAAACTCTATTTTATGTCTTCCCAAAAATTACAGAGCGAAGTTGTTGGTACCACGTGCGGAACTTGAGATAATAAAACCCGAAAATAAAGAATAAACTGGACACCAAGATTTACGTAGAAAACCCCCAAAAATTATTAGGGTAAAAATCACGGGCAAGATGAAAAAAATTTCCACTATAATATTTTGTGGTGTACAACTCACTCATTGTGTTTCCAAAGAGAACACACTCTCTTAATACAGGAGAACAAACACCTGACAAATATTATAGAACTAATAGGAAAGAAGAGAGACAACTCAAGATGTTGCTTGAGAATGGGATGCTTATGAGCAAAATGAGCACCTATTTATAGGTGCATGGCTATGTGTGAACATGGCTATGTGAACAAGAAATTGTTGAACAATTTCATCACGAAATGCTCACCCACCTATGTTGACAAATTGTCACCCATCTATGTTGACAAATTGTCACCCATCTATGTTGACCATTTAATTGCAAACTGCCGACAATTCTCCTACTTGGAGATTTGATTGAGAATCAAACACATCTCTACACATCCTTTCAATCTTGACATTCCCTGCTGCTTACGTTTCCGCTAGGCCACTTGAGGATCTACACCACTCAAACTTATCAGTGTTTACTGGCTTGGTCAGAAAATCAGCTATGTTATCCTTCGTATGAATCTTCTGCATATCCACGCTTCCTTTTTCTACCACTTCCCGCACAAAGTGAAATTGTACTAAAATGTGTTTCGTCCTGGAATGAAAGGATGGATTCTTTGCGATGTGCAAGGCACTCTGAATATCACAAAACAAAGAAACATTCTCTTGTTTGTGTCCGATCTCCTCCAATAACCTTTTGATCCATATTGCCTCCTTGCAACCTTGAGTAGCTGCCATGTATTCTGCCTCTATTGTAGATAACGCCACAACTGTCTGCAGTTTTCAAACCCAGCTTACTGCTCCTCCTGCAAGCGTAAACACATAACCAGTAGTAGATTTTCTCTTATCAGGATCACCTGCATAATCTGAATCGACATAGCCCCTGAGTGTAAAATCTGATCCTCCATAACATAATGCAGCATTCGAGGTACCCTTAATGTATCTAAGGATCCTCTTAACAGTGCTCCAATACTCTCGTCCAGGATTCGCCATATACCGACTAACTGCTCCCACTGCTTGAGCAATGTCCGATCTTGTACAGATCATGGCGAACATCAAACTTCCCACTGCTGATGCATACGGTACTCGAGACATCTCTATCCTCTCTGCTTCACTGATAGGACACATCTCGGAGGATAACTTGAAGCTAATAGGAAGAGGGGTCAAAATTGGCTTACTATCTTACATGTTGAAGCGTTGCAAGATTTTCTTCAAATAGTTTTTCTGCGAAAGCCAAATCTTTCTGTTACTTCTGTCTCGATGAAATTGCATCCCTAAAATCTTGTTTGCTGGTCTCAAGTCCTTCATATCAAATTCCCTAGCCAACTGTGCCTTCAATCCTTGGACCTGATCTTTGTTGGGGCCTGCTACCAACATGTCGTCCACATACAACAACAAAATGATATAATCATCATCAGACCTCTTGAAATACGTACAAGGGTCTGCACTCAGTCTGTTGTATCCAAGGCTCATGATATAGGAATCAAATCTCTTGTACCAACACCTCGGCGCCTGTTTGAGACCGTACAGAGTTTGTTCAACCTGCAAACCAAGTTCTCTTTGCCTTTTTCCGCAAAACCTTCTTGCTGGAGCATATAGATTTCTTCTTCAAGATCTCCATGAAGAAACGTCATTTTTACATCTAGCTGTTCTAGATTTAGGTCAAACACCGCACACAATTCCAGCACCACTCTGACTATTGTAAGCCGAACCACAGGAGAAAATATCGCATTGAAGTCAATGCCTTCTTTTTGACCTTTTTACCACCAATCTAGCACGATACCGCTCCACTTGGTTATTGCCATCACGCTTGATCTTATAGACCCATCTGTTTTCAATTACTTTCCTCCATCGTGGTAGTGTAATAAGATCCCAAGTTTTATTCATGTCTAAAGCCTCCAATTCTTCTTGCATTGCTATCATCTACAAGGATACTCCGAGCTTTGAGTAGCCTCGTGGAAACTCGATGGCTCACCATTAATTGGGAGGCTAGCAGCCAGAATTTTGCATATAAATAACGCCCTCAAATCTCTGAATTAGTGTTACACAAATCTTGAGTTATCACTTGAAATTCGAGCTAAGAGAGTGTCTTTTTCGAGCAGAAAAATCTAGTAACGAGAGCAAGCAGTTTCCAGACTTCAACCGAAACTTTCTAGCAAATTACAGTAAGTGGGCTTATATAAATATCTTGAAACCAGTTTGATAATTTTTGTCTTGAAGCAAAGTATATGTATTTTTGATTTCTAATCTCTCATATTTGAAGCACTTAAACCTAGTGAACTGATGGTAGGATATATATTTTGAAACATTCCTGATTACTGAATTCTGATTACTGATTAATGGCCTCACTCCTTAAAAGAGAGAACATATATGAGACTGATATCAGTCTAGCCATGAAATTTACAAATGTGCTCAGTGCTTGCTTGCTAAATTTTAAGTTCTGATTTCTGTTCTGAAACCTGTTATTCCTTAATACCGATTCATGTTCTGAAAGTAAGAGTTTCTGTATAATTTTGTATTACTGTTTCTGTCTAAAATGGTTTTGAAAACTGAGAATTATTCCCACCCACTCTTATTGAGTGACGACCATATCACTTACCTATCTCAGATAAGAACATTGAAGAAATGTTAGAAGAAGAAGAGCAAAATCAGTTCTGGGGTTGGTGAAGAAGACTGTTGTTTCTCAGTTCTAATTTATGTTTTTTTCCGCCGCATCTGTTAGTTATTGTTATGTCTGGTTTTTACATTTCCACTGTAAAACAATAGTTATTTGAGTTTGTATCAGACAATGAAATATTCAGTATTATGAATAAAAAGACTGATTTCTGAATTTTGTACTTCTGAGGCTTGTTGTTTTCGAATGTAAATTGGAGAGCAACGCCGGTGTCGACCACCCTCGTCCCTGGGCGTGACATTGAAGTGGTATCAGAGCTAACCAGGTTTCATAATCTAGGGAGGAGGAACTAGAAATAATAAGTTCTGATAAACTAATAGACTTCTGAAAATAAACTACTGTAATAGAATACTGAAACGATAGACTAACTACATACAATTGGGAAAATCACTAAGGGAAACAAATCAGAATGTAATAGAGCTCTCAGTTTCAGCAGCATTTCTGAAATGAGTAGAAAAAATTTCCAGTAGACCAAAAACAGTAGAAAAAAAAACCAATAGACAAAAACCAGTAGACCGAAAAACAGTAGCATCAAAACCGGTAGTCTGAAACCAGGACCAAATAGATCTGAATGCAGAAGAGTTGGTCATTAGACCCGGAATGTAACAAACTGGTTCTAACAGTGCTGGAAAGCAGCAGACTTGATTGCAATAGCATCAGAATTGCAGTAGAAAGTGAATTCCAGCAAGCGCATACAGTAGACCTTACAAATTGTATGGGAGTTGAGGTGTTTTTCGCACAAACTTCAAACAGCCATAATAGACTATTGTAATAGACTACTAAAACGATAGACTAACTATGTACAGTTGGGAAAATCACTAAGGGAAACAAATCAGAACGCAATAGATAAAGTTCTAACTTGATCTAAAAAATGGAATGATGCCATGAATTAGGAGATAAAGTTCATGAAGACAATGACATATTGGATCTTGTCTCATTTCCTAAAGGTACGAAGCTCATTGGGTTGCAAATGGATATTTAAAACCAAAAGAGATTCGAAAGGAAACGTGGAAAGATATAAGGCTCGTCATGTCGCTCAAGGCTTTACATTGAAAGAATGCATTGATTATAAAGAGACATTTTCTAAGGTTTCTTCGAAAGACTCTTTAAAGATTATAATGGATTTAGTGGCGCATTTTGATCTTGAATTTCATCAGATGGATGTAAAGACTGCGTTTGTAAATGGTGACATCGATGCAACAATTTATATGGTGCAACTAGAAATCCATTTATAGACTCAAGCAAGCATATCGACAATGATATTTCAAAATTCATCAAGTGATCATTTGGTTTGGTTTTGAGATGAATTTGGTCGACGATTGTGTGTACCATAAGTTCAGTGGGAGTAAGCATATTTTCTTTGTGTTATATGTTGATGACATCCTACTTTCTAGCAACGATATTGAGCTGTTGCTGACACCAAGAGATTTCTAGCTAAGAAAATTTTAAGATGAAAGATCTTGGTAATGCATTTTTTGTACTAGGTATCGAGATACATTGGGATCATTCTCGATGTATTCTTGGATTATCTTAGAAAGACTATATCGAGAAAGTTATCAAGCAATATGAGGTGAAAGACTATAAACCAATGAATAACCATGTGGCTAAGTGAGACAAATTTAGTCTCAAACAATGTCTCGAGAATGATTTTGAAAAGAAAATGAAGAAGTTTCCCTATGCATCCGTAGTAGGTAGTATGATGTATGATCAGGTTTGTATACGTCTAGATATTGCGTACGTGACATGAATGTTGAGAAGATATTTAAGTAACATAGGAGTGGAACATTGGAAAGTAGTCAAAAGATTTTTACGGTAACTACATAGAACAAAGGATTACACGCCCATATATCCGAGGTTGGATCAGCTTGAGATCATTGGGTATACTGACTCCGATTTTCTAGATGCCAAGATAGTATGAAATCTATGTCGGACTACATCTATCTCCTTGCTGGAGGTGTCATTTCTGGAAGAGTGATAAACAGTCTCTTATATCCTCTTCCACAATGGCACCTGAGTTGTTTATAGCGTGTTCTGATGTATCCAATCATGTAAAATGGCTACAAAGTTTTGTTATGGGACTGTGCATCGTTGATGGCATGGAAAGGTCACTCATAATATATTGTGACAATAAATCAGCAATTATGTATTAAAATAACAATAGGAGCTCGACAGAGTCAAGACATATTGACATCAAGTTCCTGATTGTTAAAGAAAGAATTCAAAGTTGAAAGTTATCTATTGAGCATATCGGTACAAACTTCATGGTTGCGGATCCGTTTACTAAGGGACTGCCACCCAAACAGTTTCATGACCACATTGCTCGTATGTGTTATATAAATTGAGGAAATTCAGTTTTAGTAGAAGTTTGTTATTTTAAATATTTTTCAGTTTTAGACATTTTCAGTTACAGTTAAGTAAATTTATTTTCTGTAAAGATAATTTTCAAATTAACTCACACTCTGATTATAATTTAAAGTTTGATCTCAATAAGTTTTAGGGATGACCAGTTGGAAATATGCATGTTATGATCACATTGTATGAAATTTACATGTTGCACATTCACTTCTTAATCTGTGTCATTCAATAGTGTTGTCATATGTGACCATTGATGGGTCTAGTTATCTTAAATGTAGCGAGGACTGCTTTGATCATATGTTGATGTGATTGAAGGACCAGATTAGTTATAGATACATTTCGAAATGATAACATTTTTGAGATCATAAGAATATTTTCACAAACATAACGTATGATTCGATATGCTACTATATCTATATAATATTATTATAAAAGATTGAACATGTTATACTAATTGCATTTGGTATTTAAGACACAACATTTTTTTTTGGGTGATCTCATATCACTTTTATTGATAAAAGAGCGTTCATAATTACAATATTAATTACAATATTAATCAACCAAGAAAGAAAATCATCATTCACCTAATAGGATAGTGTAAGAGATTAAATAATAAATTGTGGTACTGAGTGAACAACTAGATTTGCCAAGCGTCTAATATGATATTGAAGTGAGACGGTCATCGACTCCATGAGTATATTTTTAATCACCTGAGCACTAGTACCTATATATTCAATCATTTGATGGTTCCATGAGTGTATGAACGACCATTTGTGAGTGAGAAAAAACCCGAACACGGTGAAATCTACTGCGGGAAAAATTTGTAAAATAATTTCGGTCAGTTGACGGATGTTAAAAAACAAAATACCTCTCAACTACGTACACCACAGAGAATGGCTTAGTATCCTTTGACCAAACGCCAGCACTAGGTTCCCATCTTGATTTCCAGCAATACCATAGAGATTAGTTGATCATCAAGAGCCGCATCCACATCAAGCCGGAGGTTTTGGTATTATTAAATCACTGAAAAAACATAAAATGGAAACAAAACGAAATTTTTTATAAAAATCAAGAACATAAGAACTAATTAAATAATTTTTTTTAAAAAAATACCAAAAATATTTAAAAAAAAAAAACACAATTATTTTATGTAAATATTTACACAAGGCATGATCACAGCATAAATTAAATGAAAAGTCAAGAAATCCTTGCTTGATGCTTCATAGGCAGGTTTTGGTGACGTAGTGGCCAAATATATAAACTAAATAGTGCACCACAACTTTCTGACCATGAACCAAACCAATCCACACAATATTAAACTATTCAAAGACTTTTTCTTTTACTGTTTCTTTTCAAGACTTCAGCTTTGCGCTCATATGTATAATATATTATAATATGATTATTAATGTTTTATTTTGTATTTTAATTCTCATACCCCATTTTCCGTTCATTGCTTCTTTCTTCTTGCTTCTTTGAACTGGATCGAATCCCATCTTACAGATCCCCTTTCTTTCTGGTTCTCTCTCCCTCTCTCTTTTTCTGTGTGTGAAGAAGAGGGTGTGATATGTAGTGAATATGCGTGTAACTATGTGTGATTAATGAGTCTGACCCACCTTTTCGTTTTCTTGATCTACTTCTTTCTGTGTTTGAAAATTTGGTTGAATAATATATAGATACATGTTCTTGTATATATCTCCCATGTACTTGGGCTTTCGAGGCTTCTTTGTGCTTTGAGGTATAGATCTTTGATTTCATTTGCTTCAGCTTTGATTTTCTTGGTGAAAGTAGATGCTTTTGTGTTTGAAGTCAAAATTGTCCGTTCAGCTTTGGTAAAAGTTTAAATTTTTTTCTTGATAAATTTGTTTGGCCTAGAAATAGTGAAATCTTGTTTTTGGGTTGAGATTTTGCTTCTTGGGTCTGATTTTTTTCTGGCTCTCTCATTTTCTTTTTATCTTTTTTTTTTTTAAAAAAACAAATTCTATGTGGGTTGTGTGTTTTAAGGCTTGGTTTTTGTGTATTTGTTTTCTGTCCGAGGTTTAACTTGTGAAATTTTAGTTAAGAAGTTTGTCTATTGTTATTCTTGCAGATCTCTCTGTAAGATATAGAAGCCGTGCTGTTTCCTACCCCCTTTTAGCAGGTTTGCTACATCTTACTCGTCAAACCTTTTAAGTCTTTTTCAATTTTCCATTTGATTAATATCACTGGGAATTTTGCATTACTTTTAGACTGTAATTTGAGTTTAATTCTTGAAGGTTTAGTTCCAGCTTCTCATTCTGAAAGATCCAAATAGGCTGCTTGTGTTTCTTTAGTTGGCCTGTGTTCATTGTTCTTTTTTAGATTTTTAGGCATCATACCACTAATTTGGGTGGTTCGGCTTTTGTATTGGGGCATTGTTTGATTGAATTTCTTATTTAAACTCCACGAGTTTTGGCCTTTTTGGATAATTTTTTGGCTTTTGTGATGAATGCATTTGATTGGAGATTGTATTTAACCAGTAGAAGTATGTGTTGTTTAGCTGGTTGATTCTTTGTTTGTCCTCTTCAAATGGAAGTATGGAAACTAGCTTTATTTTAATATTGGAAAAGCTGTGTAGCATTTTGATTTGCGTGTATTTTTGGTCCATGTGAAGCAGTCCTTTTCTACTTCATCTTCTTTTTCTTATTTCATTTATTTATTTGTTTAGCTTCTGTAGGAATTTTCTCTCCATGAATGACCTTTTTATTTTTTAGTCTTTTGTTCTTTGCTATTTGTTTTGTCTCTGAAAAATGTTTCTTATTGCTCAATTACAGCGGAATCTATTGGTCAAGGGGCCTATAATTTTCCAGAATAAGATTATAAAGGATCAAGTAACTGAGTGGTACTGTTTGCATTCTGGTCCTGCTCACCGGTTTAGGGAATCAATGTCATTCCGAAGTATAGCTCGGGACATAAGAGACAGTTTTGGGAGCTTATCTCGGAGGAGTTTTGATGTGAGGTTGTCTGGTCATCATCGTGGAAAGTCGCACGGTTCGTTTCATGAATTGGATGATCAGCATTTGGTTGTCCAAAATAGCCGCTGGGCTAATCTGCCGCCCGAGTTACTATTTGATGTGATTAAAAGGTTGGAAGAGAGTGAGAGTACATGGCCGGCTAGGAAGCATGTGGTCTCATGTGCTTCTGTTTGCCGATCATGGAGGATCACGTGCAAAGAAATTGTTCGAAATCCTGAATTTTGTGGGAAGCTTACTTTTCCGGTTTCATTGAAGCAGGTGACTTTAGCCACACTATGCTAGTGTCTTGTATGAGATTGATGTAACATCTGGGGCATAAATGAGTTAAAGCCAATTAGCCAACTAAACAAAGAACTCGAGCTTGATATGAAAAAGCTCAAGCTCAAGTTGGACTCATGAGTTGGGTTTTTGTGAGCTCAAATCACTTGTTTATAAGCTCTCAAGCCGTCTCACAAGCTTTTGAAAAATTAAAGTAGAGCTCAAATTCGTTAGAAAGAGCTTGAGTCCAGCTCAGGCAAATCAAAATTTTCACTTTGAATTTCGTTTCATGAGGATTAGGAAAGGCAAGATGGTATGCTTGAGATGGGCCTGCTCCACTCCCCATAGACCCCATCCTTCTACAGCCATGTTTTACACCTACTCACCTTACACGCTAGTACTTCTACAATTGTGTTTTCCTTATATATTTGTTTGTACATATGCAGTTCTGGCATTTTCAATAGCTCATACTTATCTTTACTGTATGAGATGCTGAATCTATGTTTTCCCATTTGCAGCCGGGACATCGTGATGGAACTATCCAATGCTTCATAAAGAGGGACAAATCAAATTTAACATATCACCTTTTCCTCTGTCTCAGTCCTGGTGAGTGTCCACTTGACGTTTTCTTTTGCCTTTTCTTTGCTCTTTCTGTACTTTTTAATGGTTTTTGGCCGATTCATTACCAATTTATGTTGTTTCAAACACTTATTTTCCCTCTTTAATCGGGACTGTCTTCCATTTCCTACTTTTTAAATGCATTAGAAAGTTTGTGTCATCCTTCTTTTTTAAAAAAAAAAAAAAAACCTATTGAATTGCAGTTTCTACATGTGTCTCTGTGTGTGTATTGTTTCGATATACATATGTGATGCGCCTTTTAGAATTTTCAATGACCACGAATGATGCTGTGATAACAAAATTCTAACCAGCGATGTTATGAGTTGAATCTGCTATTATGCTTGATGTACTCCTGCTGCTTGTGGTGATCTCAAGAAATTTCCTGCATCAATTTTTCAGCTTTGCTCGTTGAAAATGGAAAGTTTCTTCTCTCTGCAAAAAGAACTCGCAGAACAACCTGTACAGAGTATGTTATCTCAATGGATGCGGACAACATTTCTAGATCAAGTAGCACATATATCGGAAAACTTAGGTACCCTTCTGCCAATCCTTGACTCTGAATCTTAAAGATAAAAAGAGTATGCCAAGGGTTCGAACCCTGGAGACAAAATAACCCCCACCCCGTTGTAACAAAAAAAAGAATGTATTTATTTGATATATGAATCCTTGCCTTGTGGGAAACACATTGATTTTTCCACGCAAGTTTTGGGCAGACAAGTCGGGCTTTTAAGGAAAGCCTTAGACACAATTTTCGTTCTTTCATGTAGAGCCGCTATTCGGTCTCATCATATGTCTCGGTATTTAATTCATCTGTAGATTCTCCATCTTTTATGTACAACAAAATTCTTGATTGATGGCAATGTTAGCGTTACGAAACTATGGCTCTTGTTATTGAATTTTTTCTTTTAACAACTAAATCCATAAATTTGTGAAACTCCTTGTTTATGCCTTTGAGTCTACTTATACTTCTGTTGAATGTTGCTTTTTGTGCTACATTTTGAACATCAAGTTTATATTTTAGTTTCCTGTCTGTCACAGATCAAATTTTCTCGGCACAAAGTTTATAATCTATGACACACAGCCTCCACATACTTGTTCACACATCCCCCCACCGGGGAGAACCAGCCGCAGATTCTATTCCAAGAAAGTATCTCCAAAAGTTCCGACGGGAAATTACAACATTTCCCAAATCACGTACGAGCTAAACGTGCTTGGGACTCGTGGACCACGTAGAATGAACTGCATTATGCACTCAATACCCATGTCATCCCTTGAGCCCGGTGGAGTCGTCCCTGGACAACCAGAACTCCTTCCAAGATCCCTCGAGGACTCCTTTCGGAGCATCTCCTTCTCAAAATCTCTGGACCACTCCACCGAATTCAGCAGCTCCCGGTTCTCTGAAATTGCAGGGCTGTCGAATGAAGATGACAACGTTAATAAATCGCGACCCTTGGTTCTCAAGAA
The DNA here is from genome assembly GCF_022965805.1 of Primulina eburnea. Taxonomy (NCBI): domain Eukaryota; kingdom Viridiplantae; phylum Streptophyta; class Magnoliopsida; order Lamiales; family Gesneriaceae; genus Primulina; species Primulina eburnea. The sequence goes on from NC_133113.1 coordinate 4,265,071, forward strand.
CAAATCCCCCCGATGGCATGAACAGTTACAATGCTGGTGCCTCAATTTCCGAGGGCGGGTGACCGTCGCATCGGTGAAGAACTTTCAGTTGATTGCCGCCACACAGCCTGCAGCAACGGCACCTACCACCTCTCATCCAGCACAATCCGATCACGACAAAATCATCCTACAGTTCGGTAAGGTCGGAAAAGACATGTTTACAATGGACTATCGATACCCATTATCGGCTTTTCAGGCGTTCGCGATATGTTTGAGCAGCTTTGACACTAAATTGGCTTGTGAATAAGAGACGAGAGTGAGATTTCATGGCTTTCTGTCAATTGAACTGCTTAATAACTGTGATTCAGTGACTGTAATCTTTCTTTTCTTCGTTAGAGGAGATTGTTATTTGTTTTCTTACCATTTTCTGTCCTGTCAAAGGATTCTGTAGAACCGTATAATGGTTGAAGCTCTCCTACAGACGATGAGAACAAGACATTGAATCTTGGTTTTCTTCATTTTCAATGTATCTCTGTTCAATGCTAATTTGCCATGGTTGGCCAGCATCACATTAGTGGAGCTAGTTGTTCGAGGAGAAATGCCTCGGTCTGTTCAAAATCGAACCAAACCAATCCGAACAGCAGATTTTATTCGAAGTTTTTGTAAACCATCTCAGTTTGTTTTGTTTTTAAAATCAACCAAATAAAAAATAGCTTTGGATTAGGGGTACAAATGAACTGATTCGAGCTAAATATGATGAAAATTTAAGCTAAATATGACGAAAATTTGAAGGTTCGAATTCGGTTCGAATTAGTTTTATTTAGATTCGAGCTCGATTCAAAATTCGAAAAATTTTAAATTTGGTTCGAATTCGGTTTGGATCAACGCTCGAGTTCGATTCAAAATATTCAAACATGTTCGTGAATTATTTGAACTATTATTCGAAAATAAGTACTCGAAACTTTCGAAATTTATTTTTTTAATACATAATTATATTATATTAATAAAACTTTTAAGCTCGCGAATAAAATGATTTCGAGCCCAAATTATTTTGTTCGATAGTTCGCGGGCTCGAAATCGTCTTGAAATAAAATTCGAACATATTGTAGTTCGGCTCGAATACAAATAAAATAATTTTAGAATCATCTCGAAAAGCTCGCGAACCTGCTCAATTCATTTAAAACTCATAGTTTGAGTACATAAGTTTAGCTTACAAAATACCAAGTATAGTTTTTTAAAGTACTTTTATTGAAAAGCAATTACGATTTTGGCTTTTGGATCGAAAATATTTTTTATTTTTATTTTCAAATAAGTCAAAGTAACATCTCAAAAGCCAAAAACTTTAACTTCTAAAAAAATATTTTTAATTACTTTTTAAAAATAAATTTTATAACCAAACAATATAATTTTTGTTGTGTGGGGTATTCAAATATGAGGGAGAAACAAGAAGAAATCAATGGAAATAACTTTGTAGAGGCAAGTGTTGAACACTTTCTCCTTAAGAAGAATTTGCCCTCACAATGTGCTAGAGTTTGTGGCAATCTTCTCCCAAGATACAACTACAACACTTGAATAATGAGCACTCAAATATTCAAGTTCTTTCACAAAGAAATGGATGAACTCTCTCTTGTTGAAGAAAAGAAGAAGACAATATGCATATGCTTGTATGTGTTTGAATGTTATTTTTGATTTTCAAAAAATCAAGCAATTTATGTTTTTCATGCAAAAGACATGATCTTTCATTCATAGGGAGTGTCCCTTGGCCATTGTAACTGATCACAATCATCAAACAATGCCAAGGAGATGAAAAAACATCAGAAAATTCGAAAAAACCCGAAGGGACGCGTCTGTGCGCGCAGGGGCGCACGCCCGCTCGCACGCTGCCGAGCAGCGCTCGGCAGCTCCTGCCGAGCGCTCTCGTCTCGGCAGGCGTGCGCGCGCGGCTGCGCGCATGCCCGCGCTGCCGCGCGCAAGGCACTGTTCACCGAGCAATTTTTTTTTTTTTTTTTCAAACCAATTCGTTTTCCGTCCCTTACATGTTCCGACTACTCGTTTGAAATTCTTTCAACATATGAAGAACTTTTTCGAGTTTTATTCAGAACAATCGAACTTAATATTCGTTCATTAAGCTTCGTTTTTCTTTTCGAATTTTTCCAAATCAAACACATTGATTTACTTGCTTAATTTTCATTCATTAAGCATCAAAATTCCAACAATCCCCCACATGAATGAAATTAATGCATGAATGCTCATGATGCATAAGAGAGAGTATATACGAAAAATTATCACATCAGGAGAGGTAGCTTTTGGCTTTGAACCTGCCCTAGTGGAATACAATCGGATTTACTAGGCCACGAAGTGAACGTGATGTCTTGAACTTCTTGGCGGTTCATGTAAAACCAGACAATTGTACCCACATGATAACCTTTCTTCCATTTCCATTTTGTGTTATCGGTTGTGTCCGTTTTGGCCATGGAACACATCTTGGCTTCATACATGTTTCATCGAGGCGGCCCGTCCTCACACGTACATAGGTGATCTCCTTGTAAAAGGGTATCCTACTTACCCCGCTTTTGCAAGCTACGGAATCATTAAAAGTACAATACTTAACCTCACTACCTTTGTAGGCAACTTCACTCATCGTCTTAGGAATGAGGAGTGATTACACAAGTTCTCATAATTTAGTTGTCCCATTGAACCAAGATCTTGGGATCTCCAATCTACAAGGTTGGGTTGCCACTATGAAAACTTTATTTGGTAGGTTTTAAACCCATTCCTCTTGACAGACAGTACATTTGATCTCTATTTAATGCTTTTGTAAGCGGATCCGCTAAGTTATCCTTTGATTTAATGTAATCAACAGATATAACTCCATTAGAGATCAACTGTCGCACAGTATTATGTCTTCGACGAATGTGTCGAGACTTGCCATTGTACATACTGTTTTGTGCCCTTGCAATTGCCGACTGACTGTCGCAATGTATCATGATTGCTGGCACTGGACTTGTCCAACATGGAATGTCCTCTAGAAAGTTGCGAAGCCACTCAGCTTCTTCTGCAGCTTTATCTAGCGCTATGAACTCCGATTCCATAGTAGACCTCGCAATGCAAGTTTGTTTCGATGACCTCCAAGAGACTGCTCTTCCACCAATGCTAAATACATAGCCACTGGTGGATTTGGAGTCATTGGTGTCAGAAATCCAATTTGCATCACAGTATCCTTCAAGTACTGCGGGATACCTTGTGAAATGTAGTCCATATTCTGAGGTGTGCTTTAAATATCTAAGTACCCTTGTCAACGCCTTCCAATGTGCATCACTAGGATTACTTGTAAACCGACTTAACTTGTTAACCGCACAAGCGATGTCAGGTCTAGTACAATTAGTGATGTACATAAGGCTTCCAATAACTTTGGAGTATTCCAGTTGGGAAACTGGTTCTCCACGATTCTTCGCCAAATGGACATTCACGTCTAAAGGCGTTTTTACTGGGGTAGACTCATAAGCATTAAACTTCTTTAACACTGTTTCTACATAATGAGATTGAGATAGGACTATTGCTTCTGGAGTTCTAAAGATTTTAATCCCTAGAATTACATCAGCAATACCCATATCTTTCATATCAAAATGTTTTGTCAACATTTTCTTTGTTCCCTTAATCAACTCATGGTTATTCCCCATTATTAGCATGTCATCCACATATAGACATACCATCACATAAGATTCTCGAGTGCCTTTAATGTAAACACATTTATCACACTCATTAATCTTAAATCCATTTGACAATACCACCTTGTCAAATTTTTCGTGCCACTGCTTGGGCGCTTGTTTAAGTCCATATAGAGACTTAATTAAACGACAGACTTTTCTTTCTTGTCCTTTAACAACAAAGCCTTCAGGTTGATCCATATATATTTCTTCTTCAAGTTCACCATTTAAGAATGCCGTTTTGACATCCATTTGATGTATCTCAAGGTTATGCAAAGCTGCAATAGCAATGAGTACACGAATGGACGTTATTCTTGAAACTGGTGAATACGTGTCGAAGAAATCATGACCTTCTCTTTGTCTATAGCCTTTGGCCACAAGCCTGGCTTTGTATTTTTCAATACTTCCATCAACTCTCATTTTCTTTTTCAATATCCATTTGCATCTCAATGGCTTGGTACCTGGTGGAAGATCCACTAGTTCCCAAGTATGGTTTTGCAAAATGGAATCCATTTCAGAGTTGATGGCTTCTTTCCAATAAGGAGCGTCAGGGCTAGCAAGAGCATCTTGTATGTTCTTTGGTTCATTCTCCAACATAAAAGTATGGAAGTCTGGACCAAAGGACTTTGAGATTCTAGCCCTTTTGCTTCTTCTTGGCTCTTGCTCTTTTGAAGAGTCTTCCAATGGTATAGCATTTTCATATAGAGTTGGATCATGTGTAGGTACTTGACCTTCATTCTCCGTCTCTAGTTTTCTTTTGCTAGAACCATTTTCTTTCCTCTCTTTACAAGGAAATATATTTTCAAAAAATACTGCATTTCTTGACTCAATTGTCATGCCCGTATTCATTTCTGCATTTTCAGATTTGTGCACTATAAACCTATAGGCACTACTATTATGTGCATATCCAATGAATATGCAGTCGACCGTCTTTGGTCCAATCCACTCTTGTTTAGGCTTTGGTATTACAACCTTAGCTAGACACCCCCACACTTTAAGGTACTTGTAGGAAGGTTTGTGACCTTTCCACAATTCATACGGTGACTTGTCATTTTTCTTGTGGGGTATCTTGTTCAGGATGTAATTAGCCGATAGTATTGCTTCCCCCCACAAGTTTTGGGGTAGTCCTGAACTTATCAACATAGCATTCATCATCTCTTTTAGAGTTCGATTCTTTCTTTCGGCAATGCCATTCGATTGTGGTGAATAAGGTGCAGTCGTTTCATGAATTATACCCACAGATGTGCAGAATTCATCAAACGGTGCTCCGTATTCGCCCCCTCTATCGCTTCGAACCCTTTTTATTTGTTTGCCTAGTTGATTCTCAACTTCGGTCTTATAACATTTGAATGCTTCAAGAGCTTCATCTTTTGACCTCAAAAGATATACGTAACAGTACCTCGTATTATCATCAATGAATGTCACGTAGTATCTTTTTCCTCCTCTAGTTTGTACAAACTTTAAATCACCAAGATCGGTGTGTATTAGTTCTAGAGTAGTTGTACATCTTTCAATCGAGTGGTAAGGCGCTTTGGTCATTTTTGCTTCAACACATATCTCGCATTTTTGTGTTGGATCGACGTTGTGTTTAGGCAATAATTCAAGTTTCATTAAACGTTGCAAGGTATTAAAATTTACGTGTCCTAAACGAACATGCCATAAATGAGAACACTCAAGCAAGTAAATAGAACTTTTTCCTTTATTACTTTCAACAACATTTTGGCTTATAGCCATTATATTCAACTTGAAAAGATTCTCATCGAGATATCCTTTTCCAATAAAATGACCATTCTTTGTCAATACAAACTTGTTAGACTCAAATACTAGTCTAAACCCATGTTTGACCAATAGAGACCCCGACACGAGGTTCTTTCTTATGTCCGGTACATGAAGCACATCAACAAGGGTTACTTGCAAACCCGATGTCATCTTCAGTACGACATTTCCGGTGCCCACCACCTCAGATGTAGCGGAGTTCCCCATATAAAGTTTTCTCCCGGTCGATGGAGTGTATGTGGAGAACATCCCTTTGTTGGAGCATATGTGCCGAGTTGCTCCCGTATCAACCCACCACTCATTGGAGTTTTCCACCAAATTGGCTTCCAAAATAACTGCAGATAGATTAAGTTCAGAAAAATCAAATGGTACCGACCTTTCTTGAACTACGTTGGCTTGAGGATTTCCCTTCTTTGGCCTCCTACAATCCTTAGCCATGTGATTTGGTTTTCCGCAGTTATAGCAAGTGCCTTTGAACTTCTTTTTGTTTGGTGGTTGTTGGCCTTGTTGTGGTTGCTTTTCAAACTTCCTTTTCTTCCCTTGAGAACTTGATTCAACAATGTTCACCCTTGGTACCATCTTACTTGCCTTGGCTTCGGTGCTCTTGTTGTCCTCTTCTATTCTCAATCTCACAATGAGATCCTCCAATCCCATCTCCTTCCTTTTATGCTTCAAATAGTTCTTGAAATCCTTCCACAATGGAGGGAGTTTCTCGATCAACGCAGCAACTTGGAAGGACTCACTTAGACTCATTCCTTCCGCATGAATCTCGTGCAAGATAAGTTGTAGTTCTTGCACTTGACTCATCACAGATTTTGAGTCTACCATCTTGAAGTCCAAAAATCTCCCAACGATGAACTTCTTCAAGCCCGCATCCTCCGCCCTGTATTTCTTATCAAGCATGTCCCAAAGTTCCTTGGCGGTCTTGACTTGACAATACACATTATATAATGCATTGTCAAGTCCATTGAGGATGTAGTTCTTGCACAAGAAGTCACTTTGGTTCCAAGCATCCAAAGCGGCCCTCATGTTGGTGTCTGTTTCGTTTTCAGCAACGGTGGGAGGATCCTCTTTTAACAACCTTGACAAACTCAAGGTGGTGAGATAGAAGAGCATCTTTTGTTGCCATCTCTTGAAGTCCGCACCAGAAAATTTCTCCGGTTTCTCTCCTTGTGCAATTGTAGCATGTGGTGTTGTAGAAGATGAAGCCATTGAAGTTCTTCTTGCAAATGATCAAAATCCGAAATTCTTCTTAAGATTGTTGTGTGGGGTATTCAAATATGAGGGAGAAACAAGAAGAAATCAATGGAAATAACTTTGTAGAGGCAAGTGTTGAACACTTTCTCCTTAAGAAGAATTTGCCCTCACAATGTGCTAGAGTTTGTGGCAATCTTCTCCCAAGATACAACTACAACACTTGAATAATGAGCACTCAAATATTCAAGTTCTTTCACAAAGAAATGGATGAACTCTCTCTTGTTGAAGAAAAGAAGAAGACAATATGCATATGCTTGTATGTGTTTGAATGTTATGTTTGATTTTCAAAAAATCAAGCAATTTATGTTTTTCATGCAAAAGACATGATCTTTCATTCATAGGGAGTGTCCCTTGGCCATTGTAACTGATCACAATCATCAAACAATGCCAAGGAGATGAAAAAACATCAGAAAATTCGAAAAAACCCGAAGGGACGCGTCTGTGCGCGCAGGGGCGCACGCCCGCTTGCACGCTGCCGAGCAGCGCTCGGCAGCGCTCGGCAGCTCCTACCGAGCGCTCTCGTCTCGGCAGGCGCGCGCGCGCGGCTGCGCGCATGCCCGCGCTGCCGCGCGCAAGGCACTGTTCACCGAGCAATTTTTTTTTTTTTTCTTTTTTTTTCAAATCAATTCGTTTTCCGTCCCTTACATGTTCCGACTACTCGTTTGAAATTCTTTCAACATATGAAGAACTTTTTCGAGTTTTATTCAGAACAATCGAACTTAATATTCGTTCATTAAGCTTCGTTTTTCTTTTCGAATTTTTCCAAATCAAACACATTGATTTACTTGCTTAATTTTCATTCATTAAGCATCAAAATTCCAACAATTTTTATATAAAAAAAATTAATTATATTCCGTTGGCTTCCCAACCAAATAGAGCCTAAATAATTTGAATCATATTTAAAGGTAATTAGATTATCTAATTACCAGTTAACAGTTTACACTCTATTATAACACCTACACAGACTTCCCTCATTCAACCGAGTATTCCTCATGCACTTGTTCGATTGTTACTAAGAAAAGTTGTATAATTCCGTGAGCATCGATTTCGAAAATGGGTCGGAAATTTGGTTCAAGTCGCGATATATAAGAATAATCCCATAAAATTTCTGAAAAATAGTTTAGACAATGGGCAATGAACAATCAAGATCAGATGTTGGGTGTGACTCAATTGAGAGTAACAGAACATGAAATATAGTATTGTGGGGGCTGTAGGCATCAATGCCAATAATCAAGTATCATGTTGCAAGGACACTCATTATTTCATGAATGAATTCGTACAAATGCAACACTATGATTTTTATTGTTACAGTCCTTTTAATGAGAATCTGACGAGGCCACAAAAAATTATTGGAATATCGTTTTCTCGAACATAAAAAATAGCATGAATTTAAAAGTTTATGTTTTGACTTATATGTGCTTTGTTATTCAATTAAATATTCATTGGATATTTAGATGTTTATCTATGTGTTCTAAACATTGGATACTAAACCATTCCGGGTGTTAAGTGGAGATAGCCTTTCTCGTAAATCTCTACAAACGATCTATTGGATTAACCACTATTTTTCAATCTCCCTATAAATGATCTATTTGACTAACCGCCGTTTTCAATGTTCTAGTCAAGTCTACGATCAATAATGCGTTCCTCGTATGGATCTCACTAGAGATCTATGCGAAATTTTTCGATAAAAGTAATCGTTAGAATCTTGCAAATCAGGCGGTGGTGCAGCGGCTTCGCAATGGGACAGTTGGCGATGGGCTGAGTTGTGGTGGTGCTCGGCCGAACTTCTCCAAGAAAGGAGGAGGTGATTTTGCTTGTAGATGAGAGAAGGGAGATAGACTTGAGATCCTTGATTATTTTGACTCTCAAGTTGTGTGTTCTATATTATCAATTTTTGATAATTTGTTTCTAATAAAAACACTCTCTCAATTCTATCAGGATTCGTCTTGAATCAGAATTTTATGATTTTCATTGTTTAAAATTCTCATGTTGTACTTTTCATTCTTGAAATTACAAGTATAATTAAATAATTATCAACTCTTGTTAATACATGATATAATTTAATTACTTAATCTATTAATTAATTAATTTTAAACTCATCTAGAATATTTTATGAGAATCTTATACTCAATTATCATTTAATTAGCATATTATAAATTCAATAATTAAATAATTGTGAACTTATTATAACTATGATCAACGATTTGACAACAGCGATGTATCGAGAGTACAAATCCCGTTCATATAATGAAAAAAATGACGAAATTTTCCACGGATTCATTTTTAGAAGCCGCTTATTTTGTAAACTCTTTCACTAAATTTGTTAATTGCACTCTCTTCACTTAATTAGCATTTAAGCTAACATCCACAACTTCCAATAATAGAATACATTCATAAATTCCTTTATAAACAATATGTTTGATTTTCATCAAACTACTATCTTCAAAGTTAATTCCTTGAATTTGACTATCTCAACGTGAACACAAAATCCAATACTTGTGTGAACCTCAATAGTTTAGGAATAAAAATAACTGTGAGTTCATTCAACTCAGATAATTCAAAACAACATTTGTTTCTTATTAGGCTTACCCTTGTTTGTCACATTATGTGTATCAACCCTTTGATCATAAAAATGTAAGAACTCAAGTATGAAATCACCTATCAGATCATGGTAATAGAGTCTAGTAGCATCACTCAATGATCCACTAAGTATCATTGATAGTGCCTACAAGAACCAATATATTATGATTAGCATACAGTATGGTCTATTCGTTCATATATCCCGATCGAATCTGCAACCATTAGTATATCGAGAGTTGCAAATTAATTTGATAACGATGCAATGTATCTTTGAGAAACAATAGTGGCACCAGATGTGCAAATAGATCAACATATCTCCTAATAACACATATCTAACTCTGGCCAGAGATTCTTTGTATTATTAACTCATCTGATCACATAAGATATCCACACCCGCATATGAGCAGTGAATCTTCGACTACAAACATTGGCTTCAAAATATTTCGGAGGTACAATCAATCTCGTCACATGATTACCCTTTTGGCGTCAGTAAAACGAGTCAAAGTGTCGTGCTAATACGTAGAACCTCCATATTGTCCCAGGCATAAGGACAAATGGTGTACAATCATAACTGCGGACTATTTCATTCGATAATTGATAACCACTTGAAAAGTCCAAGAGAGGGTTGTTCAATGATCCATTTCATGATCACTTGTCTGTATGAATGAATATATACATGCCCTTACCAATGAAACGAAGCATTTATATCGTTGATGCTAGTCTCAAGCTCGAGCGAACTTTATCTTTATTTTAGGCGACTGAATCGATTAGGAATATATTTAGAATATGCAGTGCACACATGATGAATTTAATGGTCAACCTTGAAATATTGACCTCATGATACTATAGTATATTCAAGGTCTTTATATTAACAATTTGCATTGGTACACAAATAAAGTAAATATCATAACTGGATAAAATATGTAAAATATTATTATAATAAAGGTCGCTTTTACATTAGAAATAATAAACCACAAGCCACAAGTTGGCTTATTGGGTACCTACTCTGACAATATCTCAATTCCCATAAATCCAACTACTCATAGATATCAAACTCATTGCTTCACGATGTCTCTCAAACAATGGTCCTGACAGAGGATTCGTAAGTGAATCAGCAACGTTATCTACAGAGGAGACTCTCTCTACTGATATGTCTCATATTCCCACAATCTCCCGGATTTGTGTGGAACTTCCTCAATATATATTTGGATCACTAATGAGACCTCAGATCCTTTGTTTGTGCAACGACACCGGTGTTGTCGTAGTACACCTGGACTGGATCACCCTTGAGAAATGATGCCCTATTCTTGGACGAAATTCCTCATCCAAACAGCCTCCTTTGTTGCAGTTAATGCTTATTTATTCAGGCTCAGTGTTTGAATCAGTTTTTTGTCTTGCTTTGAACTCTTCCAAGAGACATCACCACTATTAAGTTTGAATACACATCCTAGGAGATTGTACTTATTCGATTGCCTGTACGGGTATGGGTACCACGATTTGTGGTGTGGGTTTATCTCAAACTTCATCAAGTTCTATTATCCAAACTTTTCTATCTAATAGAAACTTCTTCTCTGAGAAGGTAGCATTCCAAAAACAAACGCTTTTGTTTCTTTGGGATCATAGAAATAATAATCAACAGAATTCTTTGGATATCCAAAAAGTAGCACAAACTAGATCTACTATCAATTTGTGTCTCACAATCTGCTTTACATTATTATAGCATGCTCATATTCTAATAAAAGGATATTTGAGAGGCTTCTTATCCACATCTTGTCACGCTTCGAGCCCGGGCCCGCGCCTGCGTGACTGCACAATGGGCCTCTATAGGAACTACTTCGTATTCATCCTCGCTTTACGAAAATGATTAACCCAAGTTGCTATAGAAGTCCATTGTAAGCCATTATAAACTCATTTTAAATCTTTCATTTTTAAGATGTGGGACAAGGTTATCACAATCACCCCTCTTTCAGAATGTGGCGTCCTCATCGCGGACTGACCCCTCGATCCACCAGAGCCGAGAATCTAGAGGTGGCTCCTACAGGTTCAAGATGTGGCTCCTATCATGTAGCACTTTGCTCCGCAGGTTCAAGAGGTGGCTCCCATGCACGTAGCACTTTTCCCCGCATAGTACTTATTTCCCGGTGTTCCATGCCGGTGACCGGCTCTGATACCATTCTGTCACGCCCCGAGCCCGGGCCCGTGCCTGCGTGACTGCACAAAAGGCCCCTATAGCAACTACTTCGTATTCGTCATCGCTTTACGAAAATGATTAACCTAAGTTGCTATAGAAGTCCATTGTAAGCCATTATAAACTCATTTTAAATCTTTCATTTTTAAGATGTGGGACAAGGGTATCACACATCTCATATAGAGTCTTTTCTACTGCCTTTGTACGGACATTATTCAACAACATTATCGCATTCTCAAGTGCAAATCCCCAAAAGGATGGTTGTAATTGAGTGAATCGCATCATAGATCGAACCATGTCCATCAATGTTAGATTACAACATTCTGATATACCAATCAACTGTGGTGTGGCTGGAGAAATCTATGGTGAGAGAATCTCATTCTCCTTAAGATAGTTTTGAAATTCAGTATTTAAGTATTCTCCACCTCGATCTGATCGAAGTGTTTTAATATTATTTCCTAATTGTTTTTTACTTCCGTTATGAATTCTTAGAACCTTTCAAATGTTTCAGACTTGCATTTTACCAAATACACATACACATATCTTGAGAAGTCATCAATAAAGATAATGAATTAATAATGCTCATATCTCATGCTAACACTTAGCGAGCCACATACATTGTATAGATCAAATTCAATAGATCATGCATACGCTTCTTTTCCCCTAGGAAATGGGACTTGATCATTTTTTCTTTCAGATTGAACTCATATTGTTAAAAGAGTTTATATTCGACAAGTCAAATATGCTCTCTCCCACTAACATGTGCATATTTTTTTGAGAAGTATGTCCTAGCTTAACGTGTCATAAGTGTATTCGATTAAGACTATCTTGTTTTCATTTGTTTGTTGTTGAAATTGTTTCAACATTATTTAATATAATATCACCATATTTCTTGAAATCTAGCTATTGTCAAAAGACTTCTGGCCTAAATACTTTCCGATGTCAAGTTTCTTGCAGTGAGAACAAATAAGTTCTGAACTATCGAGCTTGTTGGCGCTTTTGAAGCTTTCAGATCATGCTTCTTATTGGATTCGTTTTCTCGGAAGGCAGAAAACTTTTTCCTCTTATCTTGCAGGACCTTTTTCTTCCCAGACGATGAGCCCAATAGAAAAACAACATTTTTCTTCTTTTATAGTGGCATCATGATTCGTAAGTATGTTGACTAGCTTTTCAAGACTAACATCTATCTTATTCATGTTGAAGTTCAACACGAACTCATCAAATAAGAGAAAGAGCGTGACAACAAAACGATGTCATCATGAAACTCATTAGAAATCAATAATTTCATACATACCACCTTCTCAATAATATATATATATATATATATATATATATATATATATATATATATATATATATATATATATATGACATGCTCATACATGACCTAAGAATTTGACTTGAACCCAATGGACTTAAACCAAGACAAACAAAAAAAAACAGTGCAAACATTTCAAATTGGGCCTAAGTGCTTAAACCAAGAAAGAAACCATTGCAAACATTTCAAATTGGGCCTATGTGCATAATAATGAACGTGACTAAATATTACAATCAACTCACACGTCAAAATAAAAATGTAAATAATCCAAATATATTAAATAACTAAAAATGATTCAATTGACCCAATTTTCATCTTGAACTTGGATATACTTGAGTTGCATAAGAAATTATTCCAATCCAGCTCACGTCACCTTTTGTTTCTCATCGCGGATTCAAAAATTTATTGGGTTAATTAGATATATGATATGCACGAAACATTTTTTATATTTTAAAAAAAATCCCTCGGTCTATGACCTTTTCATTGAAGAAAATAAATGACGTACATGAATGTGACTAGTACTAATATGAGTGACCTCATAAGAAGTTTTTATGCGTCAAACTGTTGACATTGTGCCGCTTGATTAGGTTAGATAAATGGACCGTAAAGAGTGACATCAGATCTTAAAGGGTAATATTGTATTTGCTGAGTACATGGCTTGCGGAATGGAAAATGTAAGACTGATTGATGCCCCCAAGGGAACCCGGGACCGGGTATAGACCCTGACCCGAGAGGTTCTCGAACTCGGGCAAGATCAGAGATATCAAAGTACACTTACCTTCAGTGAGCCGGTGTGAAAAAAGGATCCCGGATCTTCAGACGTCCGGCGAGTCCCACTGAACCACTTGGCGAGCCACCTCCCGGGGAGTAATTAGCCAATGCCCGGGGTAAAAACTTCCCGGTCCGAGAAGTACCTAAGTACCTCAGAGGCACCCGGGCGGGAAACACCCGGGAAAGAGACACATTCTCTCCCTGATCAACACGTCTTCCGGACATCACGGAACCCATCCCCCCACGTCCCAGGGCTAGGTCAACTCTTAGCACGTGGCCCACTACTTTGCAACGTGGCTCATGACCCCGAATCATGGACCACCATCCGAACTTTGTGGGCAAGTTATCTATCAGCTGCATCTATAAATACCCTCCGTTGGTATTTCACAGGGGTATTCTCTCTTTTCCTACTCACAAGCACTCACTAATACTCTGATTATCTCTCTAAGTTTTCCTTTGCGTGCATTACTGACTTGAGCGTCGGAGTGGATACGCCGGAATAACTTCCGGCGCCCCCCCTAATGTTCCGTGATTTCAGGATTACTACGCAAGTCATCTCGGTCGTTACCCTCTAGGTGACAGGGGACTCAACTGGCCAGGATTACTAGCAACTTACACTGAAAAATATTCAATCGCAAGCACATCCACGCACCCGACTTGGCAAATTGCACACCCGGCTACTACCCGATTTGCCCGGTCGACATCATTGGCGCCGTCTGTGGGAAACTGTAGCTCGAGACGTAGATATGGTTTCCACTCGCAAAACTACTGGGAACAATTCTGGTCCTCAGAACCCCGAGGGGGGTAAGGGACCTCAAGAAAATCCATTATCCAGTCACGTCCCCGAGGAGCTGGCTCAATTAATAGTCGCCGCTGTCCAAAAAGCCCTCGATGAAAGGGCCCCACCCGAATCTAGCCAACCAAGGGACAATGAGGCGATGGGAGAATCTCCTCTCGAGAAAGAAAAAGACCGAGAAAAAAGTTCTCAGACGTTTTCCAAAGCTCCTACCTTCACCGTGGCCCGGGAGCTGAAAGATCTAAGAAAGAAGGTGAAAGAATTGGAGGCCAGGGCCGGGTCTTCTCATATGATGACCCCGGTCAGTTCCCGAGGATGCCCTTTCTCCCCGGAGATTGTAAGCGAGCCCCTCCCTGCTCACTTCAAAACCACCAGTATCCGGGAATATGATGGAAATTCAGACCCCGAGGAGCACCTCGCCCGGTTCGAAAATATGGCGATGCTACATTGTTACCCTGACAAGATCAAATGCAAGGTATTCCTCACCACCTTGGTGGATTCTGCCCTGAGGTGGTTTGAGAAGTTGGAGCCCCGGAGCATCCAATCTTTTGAAGGTTTCAGGGACACCTTTGTACATCACTTTAGCAGCAGTAAGAAGTACAAAAAGACTGCCTTCAGCCTGTTCGAAATAAAGCAGTCAGGCGATGAGTCTCTCCGGAATTACATTCGCCGGTTCAATAAAGCATCCCTGGAAGTGCCTGCTTGTGCCCCTGAAACCAAAACTACAGCATTCACTCAAGGGCTCAGAGAAGGGGATTTTTTCCGATCCCTGGTGAAGAAACAGCCTAGGGACTTTGAAGATCTGCTATCCCGGGCAGAGAAGTATATAAATATGGAGGAAGCACAGCGACAGAAAAGGGAGTCTACCCGCAAAGAAAGAAGTGAACGGGTGGGAAAAGCTGATGATAACACTCGAGGAAATAATCTCGGGCGTTTCTCTCGATACGCCCCCATAAAGCCGCACCGGGGTGAAGGAATCCATATTTGTGACAATGAGAAGGGAGCCAAGTCATACCGATCTCCTCCAAGCCTGCCACATACCACCAAGATGTGCTCCTATCACGGAGAATGCGCTCACAGCACAAGTGAGTGCCGGAGAATGAAGCGGGCCCCTTCCCAGTCGAGCCCTGGTGATCAAGAGCAGTTAGCGAAGAAATCCCGGGGACCACCGTGGGTAAGTAGAGATGCCGGGTATAGGCCGGGGGATAGAGGCCCGGTTAGACAAGAAAGAAAGGATAGCGCCGGTCAAACATCTCAGAGCCGGGAAAATAAAGACGGAGGAAGGTCACCGACCCTCGGGGTGATTAAAATGATCTCGGGAGGATAAACAGATGGAGATTCCAACCGGGCCTGGAAAGCACATTCCCGGCATGAGAGTTTCGGAGTGGATGATGCAGTAAGGGGTGAAGGGCCGGTTATTAGTTTTGGCCCTCGGGATCTTCAAGGAGTCAGTCTCCCACACAATGACGCTTTGGTCATTCAGGCAAAAGTGGCGAATTACGATATTCGCCGGGTTTTCGTCGATTCTGGAAGCTCGGTGAACATTATTTTTCAGGAGGCCTTAGACCAGATGAATTTTGAGGATTATCAGTTGCGGCCAGTGGAAACAGCCTTATTCGGATTTGCTGGCCACACTGTCTATCCTCGAGGGGAAATCACTCTGCCCCTCACAATGGGAGCCGAGGAGCTCAGAAAGACTGTGATGACGGTCTTCACCGTGGTAAATGCCCCTACCTCTTATAATATCATTTTGGGCAGGCCAGCTATAAACGCCCTTCGGGCCGTGGCCTCGACTTACCACCAGAAGCTAAAGTTCCCGGTGGGGAACAGAATTGGAGAAGTAAGGGGAAACCAACCATCCTCCCGCAAGTGCTATGCAGAAACTGTCAAGATCGAAAATAAAATAGCCCGACGAGATGGAGAAAGCAGGAGGTCAGGGAAGGAGGAGGTGCATTCTATCCAACAGGTGCACATGGTGGAAGATGATGAGCAAGAGGAAGTAGGCATCTTACCTGGACAGCCCATGAAGACAACGAAAATAGCCCGGGATCTTGAGCCAGCCACCCGGGCCCAATTGCTACAATGCCTAGAGAAGAATGCGGACATCTTCGCATGGTCTTCATCAGAGTTAGTAGGGGTCTCCCCTCACGTGGCAGAACATCGGTTAAACATCATCCCGGGCTCCCGGGTGGTAAAACAAAGAAAGAGACACTTTGGTCCCGAAAAAGACAAGGTGATTGCTGGCCACGTGGAAGAGCTATTGAGAGCCGGACAGATTAGAGAGGTACAGTTCCCTACCTGGTTATCCAACGTAGTCTTGGTTCCCAAGTCAGCCGGAAAGTGGCGAATGTGTGTTGACTTCAGGGATCTGAATAAAGCTTGCCCAAAGGACTGCTACCCCCTGCCCCGGATTGATCAGCTGGTGGACTCGACATCGGGGTATGAGTTGTTATGTTTCATGGATGCATACCAGGGGTATCATCAAATCCCCCTGGCCAGGGAAGACCAGGAGAAAGTTAGCTTCATTACTTCGGGGGGGACTTTCTGCTACGTGGTCATGCCCTTTGGTTTGAAGAATGCCGGGGCCACATACCAAAGGTTGATGGACCGTATATTCGCCAAGCAGGCCGGGCGGAATATCGAAGTCTACGTAGATGATATCTTGGTAAAATCCCGGGCACACCCTGACTTCATCCCGGACCTCGAAGAGACCTTCTCCACTCTTCGGGAGTATGGGGTGAAGCTGAACCCGGCCAAATGCACATTTGAGGTCAAGAGTGGCAAGTTCCTCGGGTTCATGGTCACCGAGAGAGGAATTGAGGTCAATCTGGAGAAAGTCAGGTCTATTACTGAAATGACATCCCCAAAGTCGTTCAAGGATGTGCAGAGACTCACAGGGAGAATCGCCGCCTTATCACGCTTCATTTCCCGATCTGCGCACCGGAGCCTACCCTTTCTTCCAAGTCCTAAGGAAAGCCAAAGAGTTTGGCTGGGATGAAAAATGTGAGAAGGCTTTCGAAGAATTGAAGAATCATCTAGCCGGGCTCCCTGTCCTTGAGAAACCTGGACCCGGGGAGAAACTTTGGGTGTACCTTTCGGACACTGAACATGTTGTCAGCTCTGTACTGATCCGAGAGGAAGGTACTGATCAAAGGCCGGTCTATTATGTGAGCCATGCACTCAAAGGGCCCGAGGTTAGATATACCGAAGTAGAGAAGGTGGCCTTGGCCCTGATAGTTACAGCGCGAAAACTTCGCCCGTACTTCTTGTCCCATCCCATCACTGTGCTGACCAATACCCCTCTCGGGAGAATCATGACTCAGCCAGAGATCTCGGGAAGGCTGGTAAAATGGACTGTGGAATTGGGAGAGTATGACATTGAGTATCTGCCCCGGAAGGCGATTAAGGCCCAGGCCTTGTCAGATTTTATCACTGAGATGATTGTCCCCGATATCGGGGGAATTTGGAGAATATTTGTAGACGGGGCTTCCGGCAAAGATGGCAGCGGGGTGGGAGTACTACTGACATCACCCACCGAGGAAAAAATACAGTTGGCAGTTAGGTTGGACTTCCGGGCCTCCAACAATGAAGCAGAGTACGAGGCCATTATCATCGAGATAAAAGCGGCCCGGGATGCCGGAGCTACCCGGGTCATTATTTATACGGATTCGCAGTTGGTAGCCCAGCAAGTAAAAGGAGCGTACAAGGCCCGGGAGGAGAAGTTTGTAAAATATCTGACTATCATCAAAGGGTTATCAGCACATTTCATAGATTGGAGCATAGAGCAGATTCCCCGAGAGAAAAATACTGAAGCCGATGCCCTGGCAAAAATGGCAGCTTCACTTTCTGACTATCGGGAGCCAGGTATATCTTACCACACTAGCCTGGTATCCTCAGTGGATACCGGGCCCCCTCAAGCCCGGGAGGATAATTGGGCCACCCCCATCCTTGACTACATCTCCCGATCCTATCTACCCGAGGATGTCAAGGAGGCCAGTCAGATCAAAAAGAGAGCAGCTCGGTTTGTTGTGATCAATGACATCCTATACCGGCGGTCTTTTCAGGGTCCCCTTCTCAAGTGCATCTCCGGGGATGAATCCATTTATGTTCTAAGGGAGATCCATGAGGGCTGCTGCGGAGATCATATTGGAGCAACCTCCCTGGCTAGAAAGGCTTTGCTTGCTGGATTCTGGTGGCCTACTATGCATCAAGATGCTGCCCGGGTAGTCTGCTCCTGTGAGAGATGCCAAAGGCATAGTAACATTAACCACCACCCGACTGCCATGATGAGGCCTATCCGGGCATCTTGCCCTTTTGACCAGTGGAGCCTGGATATTGTGGGAGCTTTCCCTGTGGCCCGAGCTCAAAAAAATTTCCTGCTCGTAGGGATTGACTACTTCTCTAAGTGGGTGGAAGCAGAGCCCCTGGCCAAAATCACGGAGAAAGAAGTTCTTAAATTCCTGTGGAAAAATATTGTCTGCAGGTTTGGGATCCCCCGGAAACTTATATCTGACAACGGCAGGCAATTCCAGGGGAATAAAGTCAGAGCTTGGTGCGAGGAGATGAAGATTACTCAGGCTTTTACCTCAGTTGCCTACCCACAAGCCAATGGGCAGACTGAGGTAACCAACCGCACTATTGTCCAGGCACTCAGAGCCCGGTTATACGGAGTTGGAAAAGACTGGGTAGAAGAGTTGCCCAGTGTTCTTTGGGCATACCGTACTACACCTCGAACAGCTACCGGGGAAACACCATTCAGCTTGGTGTATGGCTCTGAAGCAGTGCTCCCAGCCGAGATCGGGCAAACTTCAGCCCGAGTGCACACATATCCGGAAGATAATGATAATGCCCGGGCCAGTGAACTCGATCTCATTGAAGAAAGGAGAGAAAGAGCGGCAATCAAAAAGGAGGCTTATCGGCGTCGGGTGATGAAAGCTTATAACCAGAGGGTCCGATACCGAGAATTCCAGATAGGAGATATGGTCCTCAAAAAAGCAAACCCGGCTAGAGATGTTGGCAAGCTTGATGCCCGGTGAGAAGGACCTTACAAAGTGGTGCGCAGAGTCAGCTCGGGCGCTTATTATCTTGAAGATGGACAGGGCCGTCCTCTCAAAAGACCCTGGAATGCTTTCCACCTCAAGAAATACTTTCCTTAGAAGTTTTTGTAAATTTCCTGTGATTACTTGGCAATAAAACTCAAGCTTCGGAAAAGATTATTCTTAAGCCCGGTAGGTCCCGAACCCCGGCACATATATATATCAGGGCCCGGGTGATACCACGCCCCGGCTTCCCTTCAACTTATTATTAAGGGCCCGGGTGATACCATGCCCCGGCTTCCCTTCAAATTATTAAGGGCCCGGGTGATACCACGCCCCGGCTTCCCTTCAACTTATTATTATGGGCCCGGGTGATACCACGCCCCGGCTTCCCTTCAACTTATTATTAAGGGCCCGGGTGATACCATGCCCCGGCTTCCCTTCAAATTATTAAGGGCCCGGGTGATACCACGCCCCGGCTTCCCTTCAACTTATTATTATGGGCCCGGGTGATACCACGCACCGGCTTCCCTTCAAATTATTAAAGGCCCGGGTGATACCATGCCCCGGCTTCCCTTCAAATTATTAAGGGCCCGGGTGATACCATGCCCCGGATTTCCTTCAAATTATTAAGGGCCCGGGTGATATCATGCACCGGCCTCCCTTCAATTTATTATCAAATCGGGGGGAATCCAAAGTCTCAGTTGCCTAAGTTGGTTGATACTCGGTACCTAACATTACTAAATGTTGTCATTCAGATATTATCATAACCAGGTTATCTTCCAACACTGGGTAAATTTTTCTTATTCACGAGTTAGCACGAAGACACCGGGGTGAATGGAAGAAATTTCATCAGATTCAGAAAAATTATTACAACTACCAGAAAAAGAAAAAGTGCTAAACGTCTAAGCGGCAGGCTCTGGCTCTGAGTCCTCCTCCGCCTCGGATTCTTCTTCATCCGGGATCTCAGCACCATCAGCTGGCAAGGAGTTTACGGCCCGGGCCAGGTCCAGCAGGCTTTTCTTTTCCGGGGGTAGAAGGCCGGCTTCTTTCACCTGCCCCCTGCATTTGTTAAAGCCCACCTTGAAATAAGGAAAGGCTTTATTTGTCACTATCTGCTGAAATTCTGCAGTAGCAAGGAAAGAAGCCTGCCACCCCTCCTCTTTGGTGGCCTGAGCTGCAAGGGCCGCCTCCCGGGCAGCGAGAACCACCTCCAGCTCGCCT
Organism: Primulina eburnea; assembly: GCF_022965805.1. Classification (NCBI taxonomy): domain Eukaryota; kingdom Viridiplantae; phylum Streptophyta; class Magnoliopsida; order Lamiales; family Gesneriaceae; genus Primulina; species Primulina eburnea. The sequence continues at coordinate 4,285,703 of NC_133113.1, forward strand.
GCTCTTTCGGTAGCCAGCCGAAAATCATCCAGAGCAGCCCGGGCATCTAAATCTAGCTTCTCGGCCCGGGTCTCTGTCTTCTCCAGCTGAGCCTTGAGGGAGATGACCTCTGCCCGGGCCTCCTCGAGCTGGGCCTGCAAGCAAGCTATTGTGGTGCCCTGACCAAGGATAGCCTCCGCATGGAGGTCTTTAAGCTGAGCCAGTTGTGCCAAGGCGTCATCATGGAGAGCTTTGGCGGAGGCGGCCCGGGCCTCTGTGGTCTTTTGCAAGGCGCCCATTTTCTCGAAGGCAGCTCTAGCCATCTGCCCGCCCTGCAAATAGCCAGAAAATACATAATGAAGAGAGGATAATGATGGAACGAAGGAACAGAGGGAGAGGAAGAAAAATACTTACGGCCAGAAGGAGATTGAAGCTCTCCATCATGAGATCCCCTGCTTTCGAAGCCTGAAGGATGGTCTCCTCGGCAGGAGTTGCCACCCGCTTCAACGTTTGAAAGCCCATCGTTGAACTTCCAGCTGAGAATATGGTCTCGGGCACTGCAGGGGAGGGGGAAGTAGTGCCATCAGTAGACATTGGCGGGACAAGCCCGGACCCCTGAGCCACCCGGGTCACCACCCGGGGCTCAACACGGACAAGCTCTTTTGAAGCTTTCCTTTTCTTGGTGGTCTGGAGGGGTCGGTCCGGGGACTCGTCCTCCCCTTCGATTAGAATAACCCCTCGCTCCTGGGGCTCGGTGGCCTGGGCAGTCTGAACGCTCGGAGGGGTACGAGCTTGCCCGGCCTCAACAGTAGCCGGGGTCTCTCTTCCAGGCACCTGGGATACCGGCTCCTCCTCAACCCGGTCTTCAGTAGCCACCCGAGATGAAGACCCCCGTTGCTCCCGCGCCTTCCTTTCAGCAGTAGCGGCTTTCCGGGCAGCCTTTCTAGCCGTTTTTTCCTCGGCCAACTTTTGGGCAAATGCTTCTTTCATCTCGGCGTCTGCAAAAAATAAAACAGCCCATTAGAAACAGATAAAGCGGAAAGGAAATACAATAGGGGCTAGCAGAGGAAACCTACCGGGGCGAGAGGCATCGAACTCTTCGATGATGCGATCGGTAGATTCCTCCACCCCGGGGCTCAGCCCGTAAGTCACCAGTAAATTTTCACCAAGAAGGGCAGAGGAGCTATACACCTTACCGCCTACCACCTCCTCACACTGGGTGTAAGAGTCAAGTGTGCGGTAGTTTTCAGGAAGACCCGGCTGAGTAGGAAGGATAGAAACAAACCCAACCGGGCATTCAGGGAGGTTAGCAGGACGAATGTAAAAGAACCGGCGTTTCCAGTCCTTGACGGAAGAAGGAATATCTCCGAAAAGTTTGTGGTGAGACCGGGTCTTGAAAGAAAAGGCGTAATCGCCGATGTAGCAAATAAAGAAAAAATTAAAAAGGGAGGGCTCGAGGGGGATATCGGGATACATGGAGATGAGAGTGAAAAAACAAGTCATCATCCTAATAGCGTTAGGATGAAACTAGTTGAGAGGAATGCCAAGAAGGGAAGATATCCCAATGAAAAAAGGGTGAAGGGGAAACCTGAGGCCATTGGTAACTTGGTCTCGGAAGAAGGTAAGATACCCTTCTGGTGGCTTGTCAGCCCGGTCACTAGGGCCCGGGATGACAATAGCATGGTCCGCAGGGATGGAGCCAAGGAGGCGGATCTCCTCGGCAGATTTGGCTCGGAGGGAGCTCACCATGGTAGAAAACCATGGCAAGGGGCCAGAATCAGCATCCCGGACGGGAGAAGGAACAGCCCGGGCTGAAGGTTTCGAGGAAGTTGCCTTCTTCTTTTTCTTCTGGGGGCAGGAGGGCCCAGCCCCGTGAGAAGTTTTGAATTTTTTGAGGGGAGGAGGAGGAGGAGTTGGATTCTGAGGACGAAAAGTGGAAACAGGGGAGGCAGAAATCGGTGGACTATCGCGCAGGGCCTCTGACTCGAATTCCGAGGAGCCCTGGTAGATATTACCCGAAGTAGAAGAAGTACGGGAGGAAGACATAATGGAAAAAAGGGGAACTTACGCGGTGTTTGGAAGAGAAGTGGTGGTGTGAACGCCGGGGACTGATCAGAAATATGGCAAAGTTGCAGACGCGGAGGCTTAGTGAAAATTGGCGAAAGTGATGAAGGGTTGGGGAAGGAGATATATATAGGAGTAGAGAAACGATCTGGGCCGTAGATCTAGCCGTGATCCAAAGGTCCACATTGGTTCAGAAAAATATACCCGGATCACGGATCTCCGCTGTTGATCTGGATGGATATGAACGATCAGATTTGCATCGTAAGTCGTACCAGGCATGTGAAAGGACGTGTAATCATGAAGGTGTCAGACTTATCGGATTCTCGGGAGACGGAACGCTGCCGACCGTTGGAAAGAAAATAAGGGGCACGTGTCATCAAGGTGGCATGCGCATTATTTAAAAAAGATAGTCGACATATTATTTTAAGCCCGGGAGGTTTAAGGCCCCGGCATGTTATATTAAGCCCGGGAGGTTTAAGGCCCCGGCAAGTTATTATAAGCCCGGGAGGTTTGAGGCCCCGGCATGTTATATTAAGCCCGGGAGGTTTAAGGCCCCGGAATTTTATTTTAAGCCCGGGAGATTTGAGGCCCCGGCGTATTATATTAAGCCCGGGAGGTTTAAGGCCCCGGCATGTTATATTAATCCCGGGAGGTTTAAGGCCCCGGCAAGTTATTTTAAGCCCGAGAGATTTGAGGCCCCGGCGTATTATATTAAGCCCGGGATGTTTAGGGCCCGGGCGTGTTATCTTAAAGTTTTGGGAGGTTTTAGACCCCGGTCTTTTATCCTAAGCCAATAAACTCAACAAAAGTAAAAAGCAAAATACACGAAATAAAGTATTATTAATGGAATCGGCGCCGTATTACAGCTGCCATCTTAGAGTCTACACGAGCTTGCCACGCAGACATCCAGTGATGCAGTTCAGGGAGTGGGAGATTGGCAAGGGACTCGGTGGCAGCGAGCTTGTTCAGCTGATTACTTTCCTTCCGCAGCATTGCCTACAGCAGAACCTGATCAGTGGCTAGCTCTGCCACGCGCGCCACGTGAAATTCCCGCTTGTATCTCCTCGCCAATACTCTCTGCGGCCTGGTGAAGGCCAGGCCCTCCTGGTGGGAGCGCACAAGATCATGAATCTTACGCCGAGTGGACATGACTTTCAAATGAATAAACTCCTCGATAGTCCTCTTCAGCGAGTCTAAACGAGCACGCATTGAGGGGGGCAAAGGGCCATAGGGGCTGCTACAGACAGTGGATTCGCTTGAACTCGGCATATTGAAATGTTGTTTTCACCTCATTTGCATCTGCTTATTTATAGGCAAATGGTACTGAATACGGGGGAAGCCGAAGAGTTCCCAACCATACCAAACGACTGCTCATTTATGCAGCGAAAAAGTTAAGCGCAGCCGTTGGTTTAAGAATACGTGTATGGTCAGGAAACGCCTCGTAAGTTGTTACGATCAGTGGAAGGGATGTGAACAAATATCAATGTCGCAGTGTCATCATTGCCTCGGAAAATGAAACGTCTCTCGATAAGATTTTAAGGTTAAGAATCAGAAGGGTGTGGTGGTGACACCATACCAGGGGTCGGGAAGTCTTAGGTTACCGGCATTTTGTGAAGCCCGGGAGACACGAGGCCCAGGCGTGTCATTTACGGCCCGGAAAACACGAGGCCCCGACGTTTGTGTTAATGTCTCGGGAGGTATTAAGTGTGGGAATTCTAGTGAGTCATTTCATCAGATAATGGTATACAATCTGTGATATACATATCAATTAATGGATTTATAAATGGTCATATCCGAGCAGTAACAGAGAAGGAAACGGAGATAAATTTTTATTTAACCATATACATTGGCACGTACTACATCGTCATATTTCTCTTCTATTACAATTATTCGTATCTTCAACCAAGCCGACAGCGGGGGAGTGGAGCCTTGCATGAAGCTGGAAGAACCGAGAATGTTCTTCAGGAGCTTCAATTCCTTCCGAAGCATCAGCTGATATACATGGCCATCCGTGAAGATGTCCACCCACTCAGCTAAGTGTAGTTGTTTGCGCACTTTCCTTAGTTTGGATGCCAGGGCAGGAGTGGTGGCTTCCCCAGAATCGTAAAGAAGTTTCAGTTCTTGAAGCTCTTCCCAATAGCCAAGAACTTCGTTCAGCACTTCGTCTTCTATGATGGACTTTTGAACTTCCAGATTGGGCTCCCTAAGGACTTCGGTCATCCCTGGAGTTCTCGAGCTGCTTGCATCGGCCATATTTATTGAAGTAATCAGCAAGGGATAGGGGAAGGGTTGGAGGATACCAGATATATATAGGAAAGAGGAATATATCGCGATCGTTGATTCTCGAATATATCAATGGTTGGGGTGAATATTGGAAGTTGCACAGAGCAGGCGAAAAGACAGGCGTAAATATCGAGATATTGTAACAGCCCTCGAAACGCGAAACATTGCGGATAAGTTTGAATTTTAGGGCTTACGACAGCATCAGCAATGGTATCCACATCTGAAGAACTCTAGAAGACTTCGTTATCACCAGGAAAACTGTTTTTTACTAATCGGGACAGCGAGATAGACTCTAGCCCGACTTTTTTAGGAGGGAGTGGTGATGCCCCCAAGGGAACCCGGGCCCGGGTATAGACCCTGACCCGAGAGGTTCTCGAACTCGGGCAAGATCAGAGATATCAAAGTACACTTACCTTCAGTGAGCCGGTGTGAAAAAAGGATCCCGGATCTTCAGACGCCGGGCGAGTCCCACTGAACCACTTGGCGAGCCACCGCCCGGAGAGTAATTAGCCAATGCCCGGGGTAAAAACTTCCCGGTCCGAGAAGTACCTAAGTACCTCAGAGGCACCCGGGCGGGAAACACCCGGGAAAGAGACACATTCTCTCCCTGATCAACACGTCTTCCGGACATCGCGGAACCCATCCCCCCACGTCCCAGGGCTAGGTCAACTCTTAGCACGTGGCCCACTACTTTGCAACGTGGCTCATGACCCCGAATCATGGACCACCATCCGAACTTGTGGGCAAGTTATCTACCAGCTGCATCTATAAATACCCTCTGTTGGTATTTCACAGGGGTATTCTCTCTTTTCCTACTCACAAGCACTCACTAATACTCTGATTATCTCTCTAAGTTTTCCTTTGCGTGCATTACTGACTTGAGCGTCGGAGTGGATACGCCGGAATAACTTCCGGAACCCCCCCTAACGTTCCGTGATTTCAGGATTACTACGCAAGTCATCTCGGTCGTTACCCTCTAGGTGACAGGGGACTCAACTGGCCAGGATTACTAGCAACTTACACTGAAAAATATTCAATCGCAAGCACATCCACGCACCCGACTTGGCAAATTGCACACCCCTGGACTAGCTACTACCCGATTAGCTACTACCCGATTTTCCCGGTCGACATCACTGATCTTTAAGAGATATGAGATAACACCAATAGATAAACATGCACCTCCCTGGACTCATGAGCCTAGCAGCTCGAGGAGATAAAGAAGGAGTCGAACTCAAACTAGAATATATTCCAAAAGTGCACGAATTTTCGGATGTCTTTCCCAAGAACTGCCTGCAACAATTCCAGACCGTGAAATAAAGTTTGAGATTAATTTGATACTCGGTTTATTCTGGGAGATTAACCTTGGTAAAAATTTGATTTTGAAAAATGGCGTCCCAAATGTATTTGAGTATTTTCAAGTTCACATTAGAGGATATTTTAAAAAAATATTTAATCAAAATTATTTTGCCAACTACGAGCGTATTAAAATTTGAATTTAATAAAATTACTTCCATTAAAATAAGCTTTGAAGAACGGATCGCATCATGTGTTTTTTTAGAATGCGACATGTGTTTTTAATTACAAAAGTTTGTTAAATGACCGAAGTTATTTTTTACACCATGTGTACATAGTAGTGTGAGTAGGTAGGTTTCTTGTGAGACGGTCTCACGAATCTTTATTTGTGAGACGGTCAATCAACCCTACCGATATTCAGAATAAAAATTAATATTTTAAGCGTAAAAAGTAATATTTTTTTACGGATGACCCAAATAAGATATCCGTCTCACAAAATACGACTCGTAAGACCGTCTCACACAAGTTTTTGCCTAGTAGTGTTTATCAATTACATAATGGTTCAGTTTTAATAAAAATTCGAACCAAATCAATTCTTTTTTATTTGAGAAATTGCAAACCAAATCAAATCATTAATAATTAAAAATCAAATCATACCAAAACATAAATTTTAGTTTGATTAGATTAGCTTCGATTTTCAAATAAAATATGTTGATTAGTTATAAACATAGTTTAAATTTTCTAAATTAACCATTATAAATAAACAAATATCAACATGTATACAAAAGTTTATTTTACGATATTGTTGAAATACCGCTTTTCGCACCCAAGACGCAGCACAACGAAAGTTTAAAAATTTTATTTTGATGTTTAATATGTTCTTTGGGTATTGTATGATTTAAAACATTCATATGATATTTTAAAATAGTTTATTTTTGTGTATATAACGTCGTCTCCAACTATCCTGGCATTTAGGTGATAATAACTCATCTTGTAAATCCATACGAATTTCTTTCAATATTCTTATCAGGTCAACGATCAGATATTATGTTCCTAACGTAGACTGTATTAGAAATCCACGGAAAATTTGTAACGAGATTTGATCGTCACAAGGCGGCGTAGATCCGACAATGATATGATAGAGTTGTGGTGATGGCAAAAAATTTGTCCAACAAAATTTTCGGGGCTGGCCGTGACTTTTGAACCAAACTGGGCAAAGACTTTTGATGAACTCCTTAATACAAAGTAGTTGTGTGGACCCTTTAACTTACACCTTAATCAAATATTAGACATGCCTTTAATTTTTCTTCAAAAATAATAGCCAAGACTTGTCTTTGTTTTTCAACCAATATTACCGAAACATGGTCTTTTTTGGAGGAAAGAAAAATTGAGAGAATCTCGATCTTGTATTTCTTGATATCTTTATTGTATGTATATGTGTTATGTGTTTTATCAACTCCTTGATCACACACACGCAGGGACGGAGCCACCCCAAAGGCTGGGGTGGGCTCCAGCCCAGGCTAGATTTTTGGGCCTATTAAAGAATATGGATGGATTAGCGACGGTTTTACTAAATCCGTCGCTAAAATTTTTGAATTTATTAAAAATTTTAGCCCATAGGCCACACAAAAAAAACCGGATGGATTAGCGACGGTTTTAATAAATCCGTCGCTAAAATTACGACGGTTTAGTTCTAACCGTCGCTATATAGCGACGGTTAGCGACGGTTTCGTACAAACCGTCGCCGAGTTTGGCGACGGTTTAATCAAAACCGTCGTCGATTTAGATCGTCGACGGTGTTTGGAAGAGCCGTCGCTATTCAGCCCAGTCTCAACTTATTTCCTGTCTACGTCCCTGCACACACGCACACATATATATATACACAATATTTCAATCATTTGAAAATTCGAACCTTATCAGTATTTTACGTTTTCATTATTTAAAATTCTAATGTAAGTATTCTATTTTCTTGAAAATATCATGCATAATTAAATTGTTACCAATTTTGATTATAGAACATATACTTATCTCCATACACACACTGTGTGTGTTTTAAATTAAATAACTTTTTATTTAATAACTCAATTAATTAACTAATATATTATAGACTCTTTAATGCAAAATGAAAATTTCGAAAGATAAAATTTTCTACTGATCTATTTTTTGCTACCAGTTTTGTCATTTGTGAACTCCTCATTAAAACAGGCAGCTCCATTCTCGTCACTTAATTAGCTTTTAAGCTAACCTTCACATCTTCTATTACAAGAAATTAACATATAAACTACTTTATAAACAATCTGTTTGATTTTTATCAAACTACAGTCGCAAAATTTAACTCCTTGAACTTGACTATCTCAACAGAAAAATATAATTCAATACGTGTGTGACCCTCAATGATTAAGAGATACAACTAGTCGTAGGTTCACAATTTCATTCAGAATTACATTTATTTCTATTTGGATTTACCCTAGTTAGCTTCATTATTTTCATTAACCTCTCGATCAAGAACGTCAGAACTCAAATCTCAAGTCTGATTACACCCATCGGATCATGGTAAAAGCGTCTAATAGCATCGTCTCATAATCCTCTTTGTATCAATGATAGTATTTGGAAGAATTAAGTTATGTTTATCATGTACGATTCATTTAACTTATATGTCTCGATCGAATATGCAATCAATGGTCCATCGAGAGTTGCAAAAGAATTCGATAACAATGTAATATATCTTTGAGAATAATAGTTACATCGTATATGCAACTAGGAAAACATATTTCCCTAAAGGACATGTATTGCTTTGGTCACAGACTTTTTGCAAAAGAATTCGATAACAATGTAATATATCTCCACTCGTAGCTGAGTGGTGAATCTCCAACTAGAATGCATTGACTCCTATGTATTTCGAAATTACACTCAACAACGCCACCTTATGACCCTCAATGGAGTCGATAAATGGATCAGAGTGCATGATAAGCGAATTTTATCTTTATTTTAGGCGGCTGAATCGACTAGGAACCTATTTAGAATGTATTTTACACTTCCTAATGAATTTCATGATCTTACATTGAGATGCAGACCTCGTGATACTTACAGTATATTCAAGAGCTTTATCTATAAGCTTGTATTAGTATACATATAAAGTTAAATGTCATAATTAGATAAAACTATAAAATATTACTAAAATAAAGATTGTTTTTACATACGAGTCAATAAAACTCAAACTACAAATTGATTTGCTGGAGACCTACTCTAACAAATATAACATATGATAATAACATTAAAAATTTCCCACAAAAATACAAATTTGGTGAGGATAGTTTAGGTTAAAAGTTAAAAATTAAAACTTTGTGAGTTAAAGTCTAAGTTGATTGACAAATTTTTTGAGCCTGTAAATTTGGTAGGCTTTTAAATAATTGTAAAGTTTAAAATTTATAAATGTAACCGTCATTGTCATTTTATAATAAATGATATATTATAACCTAAAAATTAGATAAAATATATCTATAGTTAAAAAAGATATATATTTATACAGGTTTGGAATTTCTAAATTTAAACTTTGGATCTGCTTAATTTTAAAAATTATTTGAAACTATGATCGACTAAAAATCATTTCAAATTAGTAGTTTGGTTTGTGTTTAATTTACATGATCTCTTATTGCTCCAAAAGGTGAAATCGCTCACTTTACATGATCTCTTAGCATTCACATATAGTCAAGTGCATGGATTTTTTTAGACATGGTAAAAAACTAAGTCGAACAAGATTATAAATTAAAAATAATTATGTAACAAGATTATATATCATAAATCTTATTTCATAATTTCTTAAATCTCCATTGAATATTCTTCTTCTACTTAGATGTTCACCAAAAAAACAATTCGATGAAGAGAAATATTAAAAAAATTATATTATTGGTAAAAAAAATCATCTAAAAAAGAAATAAAAATCATCACAATATGGGATTAACATAAACTATGCCCAACTTCATGTTACCTACAGAACCTACCAATGCAAATTAATTACATAAATTTATACTGAACTTATGATCTCAACGGCAATACAAACATGCATATAATCAACCTATGGTGTTAGTTTAGCTAGAAGATAAATATCAAGAGACCAGCTCATGCCCGAACGTCTACTCGCGACATTACTAAAAACTCGACGAACTCGTGACTTTCATCCATCTTCGGCATCAACTATAAGCTTTAAATATGATCGTCTACCAGTTCATTGAATGAACTCTACGCAAAACTCTTGGAGGCCTTCGTTTCTCGGCAACCGGTATTAGGTTCTCCATGAGCTTGTAAAATTTGAATCAAGAACGAGTACGCGGTAAGTTGGCAGTAAAGCTTTGAGTGGAAGCATGGTTATCAACACAAAGACAACTAGAACCGATATAAACTATACAATCAGTGATGGAACCACAGGCTTTGAAAGAGAACTAACCTCAAACTCGAAAATTTTACGAGGTGCGAAATCATATTTTATACATGTATGTATACATACGTACAAAACGAAACAGGGTAACCAACTTCGGAGTACCAGCCCCCCCTCTGGTTTCATGACTAGACGGGGTAGGTATCATATCAGACAATTGCATTAAAGAAAACGTTTGTTCCGAAACAAAACAGGGGCTATTAGCAAATATAAAGAATTGAAGATAGTTTCATTGGAGGAGAGAGCCAAAGCTGCTATCAATTTGCACTTGATGAATGGCTATGAATAACCTATTACACAAACTTTACACCTATGTTGCATGGATACGGGTACGGACACGATGAATTTTGAAATATATGACACGATAGACAATGATACGTCAATTATTAAAATATATATAAATATTATATATATTTATATAAATTTAGTGTTAAAATTAAAAATTGTAGAGATACATATATTTATATAAATATATTGTAGATACATATATGTGTAAATATATACTATTTAAAACTTCATAATAGTGATTTAAAAAGAAAAAACAAAAATGAAATGTATTCATGCCTTGTCCATGACATATCATGACCGTGTCCGACTAGTCAAACCTATAAAAAGTGATTTTGCCGTATCTGACACGCGTATCAATGTGTGGTATCTATATCTGTATCTTATCCATACTTCAAGAAAAAAATTTAGAAGTATCCGTGCTACATAGCTTTAACACTGCTGAGAGATGTAGCAAGCACGTATATTATATGACTGATTATGAAAATAAAGTTGGTGCATGCAGACAGGCAATACTTCACTTGAGCACATTTTTACAAATTTTATACTCTTCAAGATTGGAAATCAGTACCATAACTCTAGCATTAGTAGCAACTCACCGTCTTGCTGTTAGTTGAAATGTATAAAAGTTTGTGTCTCACATGCAATTATGCAGAAAGTATCTAAGATGAGAATCAGTCAGACACGAAAAGGCAGATCCTATCAAAGTTCCTTTCCCAAATGAAGTGGATTCCTTCGAATGGTTTCGATCATCTAATTTGAAACAAGAACAATTTTTTTTTTACAGTGGTCCAAAATAGTCTGTTGGAAGCAAGATTAACGACCACCATAAGTTTTCAAAGATTTGAATCGCATTGTGATCATCAATGGTAGCATTTGGTACAAAAGCAGACGCTTTGTCTTACATAGCCCATTTAATATGCCTAGTCAATCATGTTTAGAACAACAATATTCAAATCTCAAGTCCTATAGTTCAGTATAGAGGTGAAAGATATTGAAGGTTAGTAGAAAAGGATGCATTGGAGTCGGCTAGCGTCTCCGAGGGTCTAAATCATTTCATTAGTACCTCACAACTAAAAATAAGAAATAAGATTCCAGATTCAGGATAACCTTATAAAATTCCCCTCAAGTGTATTGAGGATAACCTTATAAAATTACCATTACTCAACCTATATTGCCAGGTGACAAGAAATTCCATTAATACTAATTTCTTAGTCAAATATGTTCGCCGAAACAAACGACCAAGTGTTATTTTAGTGGTAAAACATCCAAGTGCCAAGGAAGGAGATGCAATAGAAACGAAAAGGCAGAGCATTTTCATGTGATAGGGATCTCTAAATATAAGCAAAAACCTAAAGGAGACAATGGGCGAGAAAAAGTAATCTTCAGAACGAAGATAATGGAAACCAGTAAACTGTTACGCAGTTTAATAGCATCAGCAAAGCCATACCTGTTGATATCGCCATCTCTTCAATTCAGCCTGCAAAATAGATGATGATCATCTTAAAACTTCATCAAAATGATAACCATAACCAAACAATGCCATCCGCAAATTTAGGGTGCATTGTGTTTCATAGCCAGATTGTTGATTACTGAATGACTTACGAGAAACAAAGAAAGAATAACAAATATGTGATTCCCGCATCCACGAGGAGTTGCAAAACCAGTGCCATCGACAGTGTTTGACGTTTCATCCAGATTATCAAATAATAAGTCAACACGATTGATTTCGAAATTCTAACATCAAAAAGAAAGATAGAAATGGTTGACTACATACTACTAACGGCACATCATAACGAGTAAATTGTACTCTGGGTGACTAGACATTAGAAAACAAGCACACATTATTTCAGTCTAGCCAAGGTTAAATAGTTTATGTACGAGTAATTAAATATTAATCCATGTGGGAAAGACTTGGACTCATATCCCACTATCCTACAGATTGACCTGGTGCAGTTGCTAGTCGTCTAGTCCTAACCGATTCAAATCCATCACATACCAACAACTCGACTATTGCTTCTTAAAATTTTACAAGAATTAACCATACTCTTGTTCTTGATGCGGTTTCACATACACAATTATCACAATAGCACATAATAAATTTCATGCAACAGAATTCAAATGGCTGAAATTTGATTCAAAATCAATCAGTAAACAATCATACCTCTTCTTTCAAAAGCTCCGCATTTTCATCCTCTAGTTTTGTCACCTGTGACTCCAACTCCACAGTATAAGCCTTGCATCAAAATTAAAGATAGGATAAAAAAAAGGTAACTTGTTCCCATAAATCAAGAATAAATCAGGCGATCGAAAAGAAATTATTTTTTACAAAAATGTAAGATATACAGAAACCTGTTTTCTCTCCCTGGACCTAGCGGCCGACTCCCTATTCTTGATCATTCTCCTCTGCTTTTGCTGAGTGGCCTTGTCGAGAGACGCCTCCTCCACAGTCGCCCTCCTCTTCCCTCTGCCACTGCCTCCGCCTCCGCCACCCACAGCCGCCACCCCATTCCCAAACTCCATTCCAAACCCTCCAGCACCCATGCCATTCTGCACGCACACGACCGGAGGAAACTGAACCGCAGGAACCCCTGTTGCAGGACTCATCATACCCATCTGCGGCAGCGTCTGCGGAGCCGGAGCCATCTTCACTGCCTCCGAGACCCCAACATCCTCCTCATTCACCACCCCCGCCTTCGCCAGAAAAACCTCCAGCGTCATCGCCGGCTCCCCACCCCCGGCGCCGCCACTCACAATATCCCTCCACACCTCGTTCACCGTCTTACTCCCATTCTTCACAACATCACCGGAGTTGGTCTCCGGCGCGAAGGAATCAGAGTCGGAGTAGATATTATTGAGTATATCCTCCATGTTCATGGACCCGAATCCCCGACTGTAATCCGGTTGAAGATTTGCAGCAGAATGTAAAGCGGGAGACGAGGTCTGAGCTGGCAGATCCGGATTGGGCGGTGAACTCGAAGCCATCACCTTTGAATACGCCATTTATGTACAGCTTTACCAACCTGCCGATTAAGCCGGAATTCAATCAGATTTCTTTCAGAAAACTAATTCTCCGATGGAAAATCACGACCCTTCTCGATTCTTTACATGAAGAAAAAGAGAATTCAATAACGTTAGCGTCCGGTTGAGTTTGAATTTAATGCTTCCAAATTATGGTTTAGTTGGCGAAGAAAACCCGAAAAAGGATAAAAAGGAATGAAGACAAAAGCAGTGGGCTGAATTGGCTTCTTCTGAGTTCTGCCTGTTATATTAAGGGGGGTGTATTCAACGTGGGAAATTTATTGACTTTTAATGACTTTTGTAGATTTTAAAAATCTAGAGGTATTCAATCAAGATTTTTGCATACTCTATAGAAGTTTTGTGGTATTCAAAATAGACTTTCATGGAGTTTTAAAAAGTCAAGTGGTATTCAACATTGACTTTTATAAACTCTATAAAAGTCTACAGGTATTCAAATTTTCCATGGACTTTTAATAACTCCATGGAATTCATTGACATACAAACATTAAAGCCTAAGGTACAACTACAAATTGTAAAAAATTGTATTTGGTTCACCCCAAAGATTTGAATGGATTTTTAAAACTTCTAACTCTCTCTCTGTCGCTTCACATCACATATCTTCATATCTTCTCTCCTCTCATCTATTTCTATTACTCTCTCAAATTTTCGAAGTGTATCTCTATATATATTTTCATCTTTCTTTTTCAAATTTTTCATTTTTTAGCTGATTGTTCATTTAATAATTTTTTATTTTAATAACACGGGGAAATTTTGAATTATAGAATTGATTTTGTGATTTTTAATTTATGATTTATACAAATTAATGTAATATTCAATAATAATAATAAAAGATGATAAAAAAATGTTGTTTAATTCTTAATAATTGAATAGTTTCGTAACAACAATGATTTTTTAAATTCATTTTCGTATTTTTAATTAATATGTAAGCTATGATATTTTTATACAAAATTATATTCACACAATAATAAATAATATTATTTTTACATTTATATTATCAATTTAAAAATAAGATTACATATTAATCAATTGATGTATTTTAAAAAATTTACAAACATGCATATAAACTCACATATATATACATGTAAGGATTAAACGATTTAACTTTTAAATAAGTAAATTTATTTATTAATATAAATATTAAAAATAATTTCAAATTAAATATGTTATATATGTCAATTAATTATTGGTTCAAAGAAATTAATAAAAAAATCACATGTTATAGTTAAGTACAAAATTTATAAAATTCTATAAAAAAAAAATCTACAAAAGTCTATAAAAATCTTACAAAAAAAGTCTACATAAATCCACATAAATCTGTTTATAAATATGTGAGATTCCATAAAAGTCAATAAAAATTTATCAAATCCATAAAATTCTATCATTTAAAAAAGTCATTAAAAGTCATCAAAACTCTGAATTGAATACACCCCACTAAGACATTTTCAGCTCTCCCTCTGTCATAAAAAAGATTCCATTTTAAAACCAAATTATTAATTATTGTTAATCAATATTATTATCTATATCATTATATTAAGTGTTAGGGTCTTAGAATAACTATTTTTGAGGACGCCAAAATATTTAATTCCATAATTACCCTTCTTACCATACTTAAAATCTTTTCAAGTCACTCCATATTTTAAATAGAAAAAAATCAAAATAAAACTTCCATTTTACATCGAACAACTTTTCTAAATCGAAAATAATTTCGTGTTAATTATTAGTATTATTTGATCAAATTAAAAATAATAATAGCACATGCAATGCATGTGTATCTTTTACTAGTATTAAGTATAGTTGAGCCCCTAATAATAACCGCTCTACGAGGACACCAACTTTCTTTCCAATTTTACCCTTTCTCATTTTTATATTATATTTTTCTTAACAAATAATATTATTTTCACCGTCATAAGAAAATTGCTCAAGTGAAAAATAATATTAATTCTTCTCCAAACTAGTCACCGTGAAAAATAAACTCTTTTCTTTATGTTGTGACGTCATTATGTAGTAATATCACAAATATTTAATATATTAGCCACATGTATTCAGGACACACGCAATGTGTGTGCCACGGTTACTAGTTTTTATAAATTTTACCATACATTTAGTTGAGAATAGAATTTGAAATTTATATAAAATTGATTGTAAATTTATCGTTAACAATAAAATAATAAATAAAATATTATATTTATATCTTATTTATTTGCTTGTTAGTTAAACAAAGGATAAGTTAGTGAAAAATCTCTAATCAAAACATTTTTTTAGGTTCACTCTCTACCCACAAAATTGTGATATTATGTTAGTGAAAATGTGGTACACTTCATGTGGAAATATGGTACTAAAAAAGTACCCAGGGACTGAACACAAAAAAAATCGACGACTGGAGACTGAAGGCCAATTTCCCGTGAAACAAAATATCACATATTTTAAATTTCTCTGTTATTAAATGAATTTGAAATTTATTTTAATTACATAGAGCATTATATAACATGCAAGACGTGAATTTGAAGTTTATACTTTTATTTTTTTAAAATTACGAAAATATATTTAAGATTCATCAATTCAAACCTCATTTATGTTCTATTTCAAATTATAACTATATTATATTTTATAAATCTAAATAAAAAAGATAATTATTCATTCAACCATATATTAAAATTTTTGAACATATATAATTTTTATCACCGAGGTTGTGTTTTATTCTACGTATTTCAAATTCATCATTTTAAGATTCACGATTTCAAGCTTCTTGACTTGTTCGGATGAATCAAATTCAAATTAATTCAAATCTACTATATGCTAAATTTAACATTTTTAATAGTGATCGTGATATATTTCAAATGATACTCATGTCAAGTATATTTGAAGTTTTACATATCAAATTTTTTCATCCAACTATAATACGAGAATGTGTTTAGACAAAAACTTGTGTGAGACAGTCTCACGGGGTCGTACTTTGTGAGATAGATCTCTTATTTGTGTCAACCATGAAAAAATATTACTTTTTATGCTAAGAGTATTACTTTTTATTGTGACTATCAGTAGGGTTGACTCGTCTCACAGATAAAGATTCGTGAGACCGTCTCATAATATACATACTCATATGTTTGATGCGAAGTTTTCAAATCCAATATTTAAATTCGTCTCATCTCTTTGGACGCTCTTGAAATTCAATATTTTTAAAATCTCTTCTTTTAAATTTTTAACTTGTTTATTAACTAACTAAATGGATTCCAAATTAGTACAAAATAAAGTTATTTGAAAAGATTCTTCGAAATCATTTCATCAAATCAAAAGGTAACACTAAGTTAAATTGAAATAACTTACTACTTCGATTTTGTAGGATGATCGAGTACATTTACACCATTTGGATTTAGACAATTATGACATCTTCGACCTCAATGGACTTCATGATTTCATCAATTTCCACCTAAAGTTACCTCCCAACTAAAACTCATTGACTATTAATTTTATGGGATGAATTTTCTACATTATCTGATCAATAAAATTTTAGTATTTTTATGCCAAAAATATTTCTTTTGACGGTAGATTTGATCGGATCGATTCATCTCACGGAGACCATCATATTCGTTAGTATATTGGGCTATAATTTTTTTCGAGATTGAATAAATTGATCTAAAGTGGTGGAAAATAATTTTTTTTGTATATAATTTGCAATAATTAATAATTATAAATATGTTTGAAATTTATAAGAATCTTAAAAAGGCCGGTTTTTCGAATCAACCAAAATATTTAATTTTTATGTATAAATCAAGTAACTAAGACCATCTCCAATCATGGCACCACATTGGTGCCAGTGGGGTGCCATGATTTTTCACTCCAATCCAGCACCAAAACTGGCGCTGGATTAGAGCTGCTCCAACAAATTGTTGTGCCACAATTTTTTTTTTTAGTTTTTAATTTGATTAATTTAATATAAGTGTTTAATATTTAATTAATTAATATTTTTTTTGAAATTTTAATTATAAAATTTTTAATATTCTGATTAGAAATTAATTAAGTGTAAAAATAAAATATAAAAAAAACACAGATTAGCATATTTTGGTATACGCCTTACCAACACTTTTGTCGAGCAGTTGCAATTCATTTATTAGCATACGCCTTACCTGCAGATGCGGCCGATGAATACATCAAAATAGGAGAGTCAACTGCGATTAAATGCTTACAACACTTTTGCCGAGCAGTTGTTGAAGTTTTTGCAAACCAGTACTTACGATCTCCAAATGCCAATGATGTTGCTCGACTATTACATATTGGTAAACAACGGGGCTTCCCGGGAATGTTGGGAAGTCTCGATTGTATGCATTGGAAATGGAAAAATTGTCCTACTGCTTGGGCTGGACAATATACAGACCGTAGCGGGTCTCCAACAATTATTTTAGAAGCAGTGGCCGATTATGATCTTTGGATATGGCACGCATATTTTGGTATGCATGGTTCTAATAATGCCATCAATGTTTTGGAGGCATCCACCTTGTTTACCAATTTGGCTCAAGGCATTGCTCCTCTGCACATTACACTATTTGTGGAAAAGAATATCATACTGGCTATTACTTAGTCGATGGTATCTACCCAAAATGGGCAACCATTGTGCAAACTATCCGCGACCCACTTGGGCCGAAAAAGAAATATTTTGCTATGAAACAAGAGTCATGTAGAAAAGATGTGGAGCGTGCATTTTGTAAGGACCGTGTATCGTATTATCGTAAATCCTATGTGATTATCGATAATTAATGAAATTGACATGGGATTATGTACTTGATGTATATCATGACAATGGAATTGAGAAAATGAATATTGAATATGAATTGAGATTGTACAAACTCGAATTGAAAGGCCGGACGCCAATATAGTACAAAAATTAAATGTTTGTACAGAACATGTGGCGCCCTGGCGGTAGAAAATAACTGCCCGAGCGCCAAGGTATGTAAAGTTAGTGTTCGGGCAGAACATTCCGCGCCCGAGCGGTAACTTTTAACCGCCCGAGCGCGGTGTAAACATTTCTCGGGGACAGAATGTCTCGCGCTCGGGCGCGAGAATTCTACCGCCCGAGCGCGAGATCGGTGGGGATAAGAATGAGAATTTTGTTTCATTCTTTCTTCATTTCCTTACCGAGGGTTCGAGAGGAAAAGAAAGAAATCGATTTCTTTCGTCCGATTCGACTTTGAAACGCCGTCTAAACGCGAAACAAATTATATATTTGTGATCGTCGCGTCGAGGGCTTCTGACTGAGGTAATTTTCTTTCAGTTCCAGCAGCTCTAAATATGAAAGTGCTGGAATAGCATGTATTTGAAGTTGAATTTCTAATATGTAGTAGAATAACCGACAAGAAATTCATACTCGAAGTCGGAATCGAATTATGATATGATTTGAATTTGATATGAATTATTGAAGTTTAAAATGATATTTGAAACTCATATTAATAATTTTGGAGTATATTATTGATTGGAATGAGTATGTTATTGATGTAGATAAAGTATTATACTGAAATCTTAAAGCTACATCAACTGGAAACGAAGAATTGAGGTATGTTGTGACCGGGTAACATACGACAGGTATCTGTATTATAGGATATATGTCGGCTTGATTGGATTGATTGGAATGAGATTATGTGTCTATGTGCCTATTTGATGATTTGATGTGGCATACATGACATTGAGATTTGAGTATCGATGTATAAAATAAATGTTTTGTTAACACACGTCATTTTATACATACATCGATACATGACATGCACGTTGAGCTATGATCCTTGGATACCCTGATATGATTTGATTGGATTCCGGGGTTTGTGAACACAATCGCTATGCCGATATTATATGACCCGTAAAGCATAGACAATTGTGGCCCCATATGATTGGATATGAGATGTGGGATTGATGGCGCTTAGTCGTAAAAGATATTTTAAACTCGTTTTCCGCTGTGATTACTTAACCCTAATCAAATTGTGTTGTAATAACGTTTAGGAGCTAAGGGCCCCACACTAGATGGTAGCAGAGCATAGCTGGGAATGCTCTATTGAGTCTTGTGTACACTTGAATAGGCACAAATGAATTGTGCGTATGTGTTTGACTTATTTGTATTACTTGCTCTTATGTGATTTGATTTGAGTAAGTATCTGATGAGATTGATGATATGAGATGATGAGATTATGAAATTGATATGAAATTGTGATATTCAACTTTTGATTTGTAGATGGATCACACAAATGAAATTGCGAGTAGCAGTACTGAGAGAATAGTTGGGCAATTTGAAGGATTGTCCATGGATGTGGTAATGGCTCGATTTCAGGATCTGAAACCACCGAGGTTCTTTGGCACTAAGAGTGCTGAAAGAGCTGAGGCCTGGCTGAAGGATATCGAGCACCTGTTTAATATTGTGGAATATTCCAAGGCTCGGAGACTGAAACTTGCTCTCTATCAGTTGAAAGACCGATCTAAATCTTGGTGGGAAGCCGCTGAGATTGGATTGAAAGAGGCCGGGACTGAAGTCACATGGGATGTCTTCAAGGCCCAGTTTTTGGAGCAGTATTCTCCTCCTTCCTATTATACTGCTCAGGAGAATGAATTCAATAATCTGCAGCAGGGAACGATGACTGTTGCAGAGTATGCTTCGAAATTTTCTACTCTGTTGAAGTATGCACCTCACGTAGCTGGGAATGCGAGGGCAAAATATAACAGGTTTGTAAATGGTTTACATCCTGTTTTATATACATATGTTGTTTCTGGATTGCCTACCAGCTACGCAGAGGCAGAATTGAACGCGCTAAGGCAGCCGAGGCTAGACTTAGGCGGGGAGGTCCACGGTATACTCCTCCACCACCGGTGTCACCTCAGCAGCCTACTTTGCGACCGAGGGGTAAGAAGTTCAAGAAGACTGACTCTGCTTCTTCGTCTTCTTCGAGTTCGAGTGGATCACAGCGAGGGAGTCCTGTGATTGCTCCCTACTGTAGTCATTGTGGAGGCAAACATACTATCGAACAGTGTCGAGGTATGTTTGGTACTTGTTATCAGTGTGGGTAGGAAGGCCATTTCTCTCGAGTATGTCCGAACAGGGGTACGACTTCTGCTCAACCCCAGCCAGGATTTAGAGGTGGCTCTGGTATGACGAGACCTGTTGTTCCTGTTCCATCTTTTCAGCAGTCGAGTGTCCCACGATATCGAGGACCGGGTGGTCAGAGTGCCCAAGTTCCTCCTCAAGTGAGAGTGCATGCCATGACTGAGGATCAGGCGAGAGAAGCTCCTGGAGGTGTGATTGCAGGTATTTGCACGCTTTGCGATTATCCTGCACGTGTTTTATTTCATACAGGAGCATCTCATTCATTCATATCTCATGCATTTGTTGCATCTCACGATATTGAGTGTACTCCATTGTATGATACTTTGTCGATAGCCACGCCAGCAGAGAAGATTATTTTGTCTGAGAGAGTTGTGCATAATTGTGTATTGATATATGAGGATAATGTGATATTTCTGAATTTGATTGTCCTCCCAATGCACGACTTTGATTGTATTGTTGGCATGGATATCTTGACGACAAATCGAGCTACTGTGGATTGTTGTCATGGAGTGGTTCGATTTCGGCCTATTGATGGACCCAAGTGGAATTTTTATGGCAAGGGTTCCCAAGCCAAAATTCCATTGGTATCTTCCTTGGAGATGTCTCGATTGTTGACTAGCGGAGATGAGGGTTATCTTATCTACGCTATTGATATTTCGAAGAAGGAATCTTCCTTGTCTGAGATTCTTGTTGCGAAAGAGTTTCCAGATGTATTTCTCGATGAGATTCCTGATTTTCCTCCTCATCGAGAAGTTGAGTTTAGTATTGATCTTATGCCGGGGACTGTGCCTATTTCTAAAGCTCCTTATCGCATGGCACCTCTGGAATTGAAAGAATTGAAAGAACAATTACAGGATCTTCTCGATAAGAGATATATTCGACCGAGTGTATCACCTTGGGGAGCTCCAGTTTTATTTGTTCGAAAGAAAGATGGTACGATGCGAATGTGTATCGACTATAGGCAATTGAATCGGGCTACTCTGAAAAACAAGTACCCACTTCCTCGTATTGATGATTTGTTTGATCAGCTTCAAGGTACTTCTGTATACTCGAAAATTGATCTTCGTTATGGGTATCATCAAGTACGTGTTCGAGATGAAGATGTAACCAAGACTGTTTTTCGTACGAGGTATGGCCACTATGAATTCTTGGTTATGCCTTTTGGTCTTACGAATGCTCCTGCTATCTTTATGGATTTAATGAATCGTGTCTTCCGAGATTATCTGGACCGATTCGTTATTGTGTTTATTGATGATATTCTTGTTTATTCGAAATCGAAGAAGGAGCATGCTGAACATCTGAGACTGGTACTTCAAACTCTTCGTACTAGTCATTTGTATGCTAAATTGTCCAAATGCGAATTCTGGATGGACAAAGTGGTATTTCTGGGCCACGTCATTTCGAGACATGGCATATCTGTTGATCCTGCGAAGGTCGAAGCTGTATTGAATTGGCCAAGACCTACGAATGTTCCTGAGATCCGTAGCTTCATGGGTTTAGCTGGATATTATCGTCGTTTTATTGAAGGATTTTCGAAGATAGCTAAACCTATTACTCAACTGACACAGAAGAATCAGATATTCATTTGGTCAGATGAATGTGAACCTAGCTTTCTTGAATTGAAGACGAGATTAACCACAGCACCTGTGCTTACTATTCCCTCAGGTACCGGAGGATTTGTGGTTTGCACAGATGCGTCTGGTAAAGGGTTGGGCTGTGTTCTGATGCAACATGGCAAGGTGGTTGCTTATGCGTCTCGTCAATTGAAATCTCATGAAACACGTTATTCTGTTCATGATCTCGAATTGGCTGCCATTATGTTTGCTTTGAAGATTTGGCGTCATTACTTGTACGGAGAAAAGTTTGTTATCTATTCGGACCATAAGAGTCTGCGAGATGCATATCCGCATTTATTTGATGCTGATCCATCTGTTCCATTGTATTCTATGTATTTTGATCCTTATTCTGATTTTAGTTTTGATATGTACTATAACTGGTGACATATGTATGTTTGCCCATGTTATGTATATAGTGATATTTGAGATTTCGAGGACGAAATCTTTTAAGATGGGGAGAAATGTAAAGACCGTGTATCGTATTATCGTAAATCCTATGTGATTATCGATAATTAATGAAATTGCCATGGGATTATGTACTTGATGTATATCATGTCAATGGAATTGAGAAAATGAATATTGAATATGAATTGAGATTGTACAAACTCGAATTGAAAGGCCGGACGCCAATATAGTACAAAAATTAAATGTTTGTACAGAACATGTGGCGCCCGAGCGGTAGAAAATAACCGCCCGAGCGCCAAGGTATGTAAAGTTAGTGTTCGGGCAGAACACTCCGTGCCCGAGCGGTAACTTTTAACCGCCCGAGCGCGGTGTAAACATTTCTCGGGGACAGAATGTCTCGCGCTCGGGCGCGAGAATTCTACCGCCCGAGCGCGAGATCGGTGGGGATAAGAATGAGAATTTTGTTTCATTCTTTCTTCATTTCCTTACCGAGGGTTCGAGAGGAAAAGAAAGAAATCGATTTCTTTTGTCCGATTCGACTTTGAAACGTCGTCTAAACGCGAAACAAATTATATATTTGTGATCTTCGCGTCGAGGGCTTCTGACTGAGGTAATTTTCTTTCAGTTCCAGCAGCTCTAAATATGAAAATGCTGGAATAACATGTATTTGAAGTTGAATTTCTAATATGTAGTAGAATAACCGACAAGAAATTCATACTCGAAGTCGGAATTGAATTATGATATGATTTGAATTTGATATGAATTATTGAAGTTTCAAATGATATTTGAAACTCATATTAATAATTTTGGAGTATATTATTGATTGGAATGAGTATGTTATTGATGTAGATAAAGTATTATACTGAAATCTTAAAGCTACATCAACTGGAAACGAAGAATTGAGGTATGTTGCGACCGGGTAACATACGACAGGTATCTGTATTATAGGATATATGTCGGCTTGATTGGATTGATTGGAATGAGATTATGTGTCTATGTGCCTATTTGATGATTTGATGTGGCATACATGACATTGAGATTTGAGTATCGATGTATAAAATAAATGTTTTGTTAACACACGTCATTTTATACATACATCGATACATGACATGTACGTTGAGCTATGATCCTTGGATACCCTGATATGATTTGATTGGATTCCGGGGTTTGTGAACACAATCGCTATGCCGGTATTATATGACCCGTAAAGCATAGACAATTGTGGCCCCATATGATTGGATATGAGATGTGGGATTGATGGCGCTTCGTTGACGCTATCATACGTGTATTCCCATATCGGCCGGTGTGCCAGCTCGAGCATTGATTTGATTTGATAGCGATTCGATTGATTCTGACATGTGCTCAGTGGATGGGAATTTGACCTGATACCTCCACGACATACATGCATTGCATACCATATATCATTGTTTAGATATCTGTGGTATATATGATTGGTTGTTCCATACGGAGCTTTGCTCACCCTCAAGGGGGGGCTGTTGTTGTCTTTGTGTGTGGACAATGGCAGGTACTCCAAGATATCAGGAGACCGGAGATGGTACTTCTGGAGGGAGCCACAACTTGGGCTGAGGTTTTATGTTTATGTCTTGTTCCCAGTATATATGTATATGTATCTATATACCGGGGCATGTCCCGAGGATATGAGTTGTTTGTATGTGATTGGTTTTGATTTCGTGTGGGCATGTTTTATGATTTGAGATTAAATACTATTTTTAGTATTATAAATCTAGAAGAGATGTTTTGGGCTAGTCGTAAAAGATATTTTAAACTCGTTTTCCGCTGTGATTACTTAACCCTAATCAAATTGTGTTGTAATAACGATTAGGAGCTAAGGGCCACACACATTTGGTGTTCTTCAATCTCGATTTGCGATTGTGGCAGCTCCAGCACGGTCTTGGCGTAAAAATGATTTACATTACATTATGAAAGCTTTCATTATCATGCACAACATGATTATTGAAGATGAACGTGACCTTAGTGCACCAATTCAAGATGAAATGAAGGTCAATGACGAAAATACAAGATTTCATGAATTTCTCGCTCGTTATAAAAAAATGAAAAATAGAGATGCTCACTATGAATTACGAAATACATTAATTGAGCATTTATGGGTACAATATAGTAATTTTAATATTTAATATTGTATTTTTGTTGTATTATTAATTTAATATCAAATGAACGTGTTTTTTTCAATGATATTTTGATTTTATTAAAATATAGTTTGTATTAAATAATTGTATGTAAATCAAATAATTATTTTGTTTATATGAAATAATTAATTCAAATTTTAATATATAAATTAAAATAATTAAATATATAAATTTTAATATATAAATTATAATATGTAATTATCATTATATTATTAAATTATAAATAATTAACATAAAACGAAATATTAATATTGAAAAAAAAAGAATATTTTTGGAATATTTTATTGTAGTGTAAAATATAGTTCAATGTGGTTGGAGATGATTTTAGTGTAACACCAATGTAGTGCAGAATGTAGTGTAGTGCAGTGAATTGGAGATGACCTAATAAATTAAGAATTAATTTTTTATATATTTTTTTTAATGAATCCTTAATATTTTATTAATTTGGTACGAGATAAAAAGTACATACATATTGGTTTCGTGGATATCACACCTTTGGCTCCGTCTGGAAGAAGGTAGGAGGAGGTGAAGCGTACGCGTCAAGGAAGAGCGTGCTGCTTTTCTCTAGATGGGACATGTGAACTCTTCTGCCGTTTAAAATGTTGACCAAGTGAAACCGAGGCTGGCCGGCTCCATACATTCACTCCACGCGCGTTTTTTCCCCGTATGTTATTTATGAGACTGTGTCACGAATTTTTATCTGTGATATGTGTCAACTCTATCAATATTCACAATAAAAAGTAATACTCTTAGCATAAAAAATAGACAAAAACTTGTGTGAGACGGTCTCACGGGTCGAATTTGTGAGACGGATCTTTTATTTGGGTCATCTATGAAAAAGTATAATTTTTTATGCTTAGAGTATTATTTTTTATTGTGAATATGGGTAGGGTTGACCCGTCTCACATATTAGTATCCGTGAGACGGTCTCACATGAGACTCACTCTAAAAAATAATATTTTCATGGATAACCCAAATAAGATATATGTCTCACAAAATACGACCCGTGAGATCGTCTTACATAAGTTTTTTTATTTTTCTAAAATACGGATTTTTTCAAAATATCTGTAATTTGACAATAATAACCCCTACACTAATTTTTCTCTGTTTATGAGGTTCACTACTCACGTTACAAGTTGAGATAGAATCAAAAAATAGAGATTGAGGAGCAAAAAATTTTAAGAGGACGATTGCAAGTATTAAAATATTATTATTTATATTTTTAGTCAGTAAAATTGAAAATCGAACGGGGCGATTGCACCCACCCATCCCCTTAGGCTCCGTCACTATTCACCACAATAATATTATGCGTCTGTTTCCATTTTACAACAACTAAAATCATTTTTTTCAAAATATGAATGGTTTTTTGGTTTTTTAGAAATTAGAATTTCTAGATTCTGAGATTTATAATTTTGTCGGTAAAATTAACGGCATTTTTTCCTAAAAACTCGCTATGTAGCGATGTTTTGTTAATTAAAATACTTCGCAATTAGCAATGATTTTTTAATTTTGTAGCTAAATTTAGCTACAAAATCATACCGAAAATCATATATCGTACCGAGAATTACGGTATAAAAAAATTCATATCGATACCGTACCGAAAATTTTGGTATATCGCCGAAAATTTCGGTACTATAATTAACATACCGATTATACCGAAATTGTACGGTATACCGAGATTTCGGTACGGTATATATACCGAAAAAATCTTATATTTTAATTTTTTTTATAAATTTATTGTTTTAAAATATTATATATTTTAAAAATTTTGTATATTTTTTCGTTATTTCGGTATATACCGAAATTTTTAAATTGCATGTCGTTACCGTACCGAAAAATTAGGTATACCAAAAATTCGATAAATTCAGCATTTTTTCGGTATGGTAATTTCGGTATACCGAACAATTCGATATTTTTCCCACTCATAGTGACGAAGGCGGTCCAGTGGCGGAGCCACATGCATATAGCCTGAGTAGCCCAATTTTTTTAAAAAAAACTATATGTATATTTTGTATAATTTTGGAATAATATGATATTAGTCCCAGTAAATCAATTTAAAATATTAACAGTGTGTTTGGAAATCAGGATTTGGAAGGATTTCATGGATTTTGATTTCAAAATCCTATTTTTACTGTTTGGCAAGATGTTAAAAAAAAAAAGATTCGGATTTTCTTAGGATTTCATGAGATTTCCACAAGTATATCCAAATCCCATCAAATTTGATAGATTTTAAAAACATAAAATTACTTTTTTATCCAACACATCATTCTCCACCAAAAGTTTCTAAGGGTAGTTTAGTAAAATTTTAAAATTCCAAATACGAATCATTTTTTCCCCAAACAAGAAATGTATTTGTAAATACCATTTTTAAATTTTAAACCAAACACCAAATTAAATTTCCAATATTTGAATTTCCAAATCCAATTCCAAATCCCACAAAATCCTCTCAAATCTTGGTTGTCAAACACACTGTAAAAGATTCTAGATTTTAAAATTTTAATCCGAACGGAGTTATATTTATGGTTTCACCATTGAAAGCGGTGGTCGTCTAACTATGGAAGCAACGTGGTGACAACTACGGAAATGGGTTGAAGAAATTTGATGTGAGGAGCATGCATTTGTCCTATGAAAACTGTGGTAGTTCAAATTCGATATGAGGAGAAATACCCTTCACTTTAATTTGACATTCAAATTATCCATATTTCATGAATTTCAATATTTAAAAAAAAAAACCTAAAAAGTAAAATAAAGGTAGGACACGTGTCATTTTTTGGGTAGCTTAGGGCAGTGTCCTGAAGCCAACATCAAGCAAATCGTTGACTTTCGGTAAACTGCAAACCGCAGACATTCACTCCACGTATATTTTTGTCGTAATAAGAAAATACATTTTTTTTAAAAAAAAATAAGTACAATTCGATAATAGAATAAAGTTTTTTGTGAGACGGTCTCAAAATTTTTTATCTATAAGACGAGTCAAACTTATCGATATTTACAATAAAAAGTGATATTTTTAGCCTAAAAATTAATAATTTTTTATAGGATGACTTAAATAAGATATTCGTATCATAAAATACAACATGTAAAACCGTTTCACACAAATTTTTATATTGACAATAAATCCCTAACATCGTATTTATCCTTGATGAAACTTTAAGGGAGATTTGTTATTCAGTACCTGTTTGACCAAAATCTTTATTTCTACTCCCTGCTTCATCTTTCTTCCTAAAATACCCTTTAACCATTTTTTAAATCAAATGATTTTCTTTTTAAATAACGGCCCATCATGCTTCCGTAAAATAAATTAAATCTTATACCTTTTTGACCGGAGTACCACCGGGTTATATCCACCGTATTTTACGAACTGCTCCTCACAGTCCAACCACACGATCGCAACCGATGGTTACTGACGCAGATTCCTTCAGCAGCACTTGGCACAACTCTAATTCGTTTCCTACCTTAGAGTGTACAGTATAAAATAAAATTTTGAAAATAATACATGAGAAGGGCTAAGAGCAAAGATCTCTTTTATTCAAACATAAGCATTTATTTATTACATAGTAACCTCCAGTAGAGGAGGAGAAACTTGTTTAGCTACTAATAGTAGCTGAACTTACTACACACATAAACTTGAAAAGGAAATTTATTACAAATGGTTTAGAAGAAAAAAGAAGAGGTTGATCGATGCCTTCATCTTCCTTCTGCCCTTTATTTATAGAAGACTCCTTCGGATTTGAAACTCGGACTTCAAATCTTCATAAGCATTTACAGCTTGCTTGTGGACCATGCGTTGGTTGAGTGGTCCCTTCTTTTCTTTTCTAGATTATTAATCTAGAAATTAGCTTTTCATCCTCTTTTATCTCCTTGAGATACCATTGACGATGAGTTTCCAAGATATCGGCAGTAATTTCATCTTCCTTATATTCTCGGAAATGACTAACCATTTAAGAGCTTCTGCCTCTTTTCTCTTGTATGTTATTCTTCTTTTCAATACTTTCAGATATACTCGGTACATCTTTAAGTTTTGATCTTGGTGTGTCTAACTGGTTCTATTATGTCCTTATTTATAGATAAAATTTCGGGACCAGTTATTTTGCTTTTCTTCATTGGATTCTTTTTTGTTTATGGTATCCAATGTTATCTTGTCTTTTTCCACTTATTAGTGGTTAACGAGTCACCTACCACCTATTATTGGTGGTCCTTGTTCTTCCACTCACATGATTTTTCACATGGTGGTCCTTCTTTTAGCTAGTGGGTGAGTCACATGTCCACTATTAATTTTGTCGAGGAATCTTTGGCTTTCGCCGTCCTCGAGGAAACGTGAATGTGGTCCATCCCCACTTGTGCTTGTGTCGGTAAAGTGTTTCCGATCAGATCTCGGCTTGAATCCTTTACCGAATTCCGGTTCTTTCTGGTTTTGGCATTCTGGACAGATGTTTTCAGACCATCTTCCTACATGTGTCATATT
Organism: Primulina eburnea; assembly: GCF_022965805.1. Lineage (NCBI taxonomy): Eukaryota > Viridiplantae > Streptophyta > Magnoliopsida > Lamiales > Gesneriaceae > Primulina > Primulina eburnea. The sequence continues at coordinate 4,314,816 of NC_133113.1, forward strand.
ACAGAATTTCCGACGAGTTTCTTTGCTTACCGGCAGCTTGCTATTCCACAAAAGATTTCTCTTTTTCTCGAATAAATCTTCTGCAAAACTTGTGGTTTTCCCTGTCATGGTATTTAACAGGAATGATCCGTTCACTGAATGATTATAAAATTTGAACGGAAACTTGACTTTGTCCATCTCAGTGAGACAGACCCATAGACCCCAAGCTCTTATGGTAGAAATATCATCTTCAGTAATTGAAGCAACCAGGGGAGTTTCTTCTGTTGGAGGATCCTTGATAAATTTTTGGACATTTGTATCCGGCCTCCTTAGCTTGATGAAATGAAAGGCTTCGTGAGAACCTTTCCCTGCTGGTTCTGGTGCTGCACTAAAGAAGTATAGCTCCAAAACATCTCCTCTGGACAAATAATCATTGTTTGCCCAAGTCTCGTGAACAGCTTCCTGGATCCACTTTGGTAAACCTGAGATTTCCGGAAAGCTGGGTGATGTAGTATAAACTGAGGCAAGAGCCCCGAATTCATACCATGCTTTAACCTCCTTTGGATATGAATTTTGTTTCATCCATACCCTTGGATATTTTCCTGAAACATCAACCCTATTGGTAGCTGGGTTAATGCCAATTCTTGTTTTTAATTTCTCCCAATTCTGCTGGTAGCCCTGAAATGGAGAAATTGTTGATTCGTTAATACCAAACTTAGATTTGCCTTTGTCAATACGAGGCCTAAGGTTGATCTCTCCCTCTTCAATCCCCGAGGTGAAGGGTTGACTTGATGACTCAAGATAAGGATCAGGAGTCTCAAATTTTGTTTCAGCCGACTCATCTGGTGATGATCCCGACTTAACACTTGTGCAAGGGGTATTCGAATCCCCCGCTACAGGTATAGAGTCCTGTACTCGAAAACTCTCCATTTGGGAAACCAGTGGTTTCTCAATGCCTTGGAGGATAGGCCTTTGCATTACAGACCATAACTGAGTATATGCCTGTAAACAACCTGTAATTCGATCAGAGACAATTCTCTTATCAGCTTGTTGTAGCCTTCCCGCAACTTCTGCGTTAACGGCCAACTTGTTAAACTCGGTTTGAAGCATTTCAAGGTGTTCCCTCAAATGCCTCTGCATCTTGATAATAGCATCAATGTCAATGCTATCCATCTCTTGTTAAAAAATCTGCAAGAATATTTTCATGAGATTTAATTATCACAATATCAAAAATATAATTCTGACATAGTGCTTGCCATCGTAATAATCTAGCCTTCTCAGGTTTAGACTCAATTCTATTCCTTAAAAAAGCTTTAACTTGAGTATTATCAACTTTCAAAGTGAATTTCTTTGCAAGTAGAAATAATGGCCATTTTTCAAAAGCCCTCTTTACTGCATAAAATTCTTTTTCGTTGATATGCCATCTTATGGCTTCTGCATCTGAGAATAACCCACTACAATATCTGCATGGTTGTTCTCCTTCTGGGGTGAGCTTAGTAAGAACTCTTGCCCACCAATGATCACTGGCATCAGTATATAATACCAGATCATCTTCATCTTGAGGAATAGCCATTTTTGGAAGATTTTTGCAAACTTTCTTTAAATGGATAAGTCCTTTGGTGTGTTCGTCTGTCCATATGAATCTAGCATCTTTTTTCAACAATGGACTGAACACCTTCCTGTGTTTTTCTAGGTTTTTTATAAACATCCCAGCAAAATTAACAACTCCTAAAAAACTTTGAAGTTGTTTCTTGTCTTTGAGACTTTCTGGAAAATTCTGCACCTTTTCAACTATGTGGTCTTGCAGAATTATTCCTGACTCATCGATTTCAATTCCGAGGAATTCAATCTTCCTTGTAGCAATGACTGCTTTCTTTTCAGATAAAACCAGTCCTTCTTTCTTGCAAACATTAGAGAAAATCTCCAAATGTTTAACATGTTCATTCATATCTTTAGACGCTATTAAAACATCGTCGATGTAAACAAACATAAACTTGAAATAATCTTTGAAAAGATTATCCATCTTTCTTTGAAATATCTATGGTGAATTAGCCAATCCCATTGGTAATACCTCCTAGATATAATGTCCTTGCGGTGTGGAGAAAGTTGTGAATTTCTTGCTTTCTTCCTGCATCCGAATCTGATAGAATCCGGACTTGCAATCAAACTTAGAGAATATCTTGGCGTTGCGTATACAACTAATCAAGTGTTCTCTACTAGGTATAAAATACCCATCAAACTCCAGAATCTTATTAATTTCTTGATAATTAATAACCAATCTGGGTTTTCCTCGTTTTATCTCACCATGGTTTCTTACCAGAAAACCTGGACTGCTATATGGTGACATACCTGCTTTGATCAAACCAAGGTCCAAATGTTCCTTGATTATAATCTGCATATCCCTTTGATCAATGATGTTCATTGGGATGGGTTTACAACGGACAAATTCATACTCTTTGCCTTCCTTGATCTTGAGGCAAGCCCTGAGTTGATTTCTGTCCCACCATGCCAAGGGATCTTCATTGTAATTTTCTTTGATCCTCTTCTTGACATCTTCCAATGATACCTTAGACTCGAACTCTACTTCATTTGTTTGTAGAGTTATCTTAAGGCATTCTATATCTTCTGGTTGGAGTTCTTTATCTGCTCTCAACTGGAGCATTGTTTCTCCAAACCGTCTTGAATCCTTCATTTTTGGGTTCAGAAGTTTTCCTGAATCACCACGCTTGTTGCGAAACTGGATTGGCAATTTTCTGTAAAATGCCTCTCGAAGTCTCTGGACTATGATTTTGTGAGCACATGGTGTTGTGAACACTAATCTTCTAGTCTCATTTTCTTGTGTATAGGACTTGAACATTTGTAGGAAATTATTTCCTAACAATATGTCAGCTCCTGTATCATGAAAATAAATTGGTGGTGTTTTTACCTTGTACCAAGGTGTTTGTCCTGCACCGCCAATCATAATTTCAGTCATCTTAATCCCTTTACATAAGATTAAGATTCTTCTGGAAAAATCTCTTCCAGCAATCTTGGGTAACTCTTCTTCCAAATTATTTGGAAAAACTCCTCGTTTTGCTGTACATATTCCAGCACCTGAATCAATATATACAGCAAAGTATTATGCCTTATATTGTTCATACAACATTCCTACTGGAATGTATATGGAGAATGGACTTGTGGTCATTGGACTTTCCACATCTTATCTTCTGCCATAAACTCCATTCCATGCTCTAGATGTTTCCAAGGTTTGTGTTCCTCAAGAAACTCTAGTCCAAGAATCAGTCGATCTGATTCTTTACCTGGAATTCCTTGGATATGGACTTCCAATTCTCCGATATTAATCAGTCCTTGGTAAGTTCTTATCGTAGGTTGTTCCAAATAGTATATTGAATTACAAGGAAATTGATTCCTTTGTTTTGTAATATCAAATAATATTTCTACCTCTTTCCAACCTTCTGGGCATCTAAGCTTTCCTATTGTAGAAAAACTTTTCAGCTCCTGTTGGGTTTCTTTGACAGGCTTTTTATCCCATCTGTAACTTGTAATTCTATCTCCTTGAAAAGATAGTCTTCTTGATTCCAGTTTAAGACTTTGATTCCTCTGTAGAATCGGTTTGTCTTGGATCTGGATATCTGTTTCCTGTATTAAAGGAAACTCGACTCTTTCTGGATAAATTGCCTGAGCAACTTTTCCGACTATCTAAGGGATTTCAATAAACTCATTTCTAATAAACAATTCAGAATGATGTGTATTAGATAGAGCATATGAAATCTGATAGGTAATAGAATATGGTCTATTACCTTCTTTCATCAACCTTTTTTCCTTGAAGTTCTGATGCAATGTCAAGGCTCGGCTGAAATCTCGATCTGCCAGGTTGTAGGCTATCCTTGGATAGATTACTCCTACAATTTTTCCTGCACAGAAGTTTCCTGAGATGGTTCCCAGTACTGAATCTTGTAGATTCCCCATTCTTTTATCGCATATAGCAATATCGATTGGTGAATCTATCCCTTCTTTGAAAGTAGCCTTTATCATAATTTGGATTGCTCCGATATGAATCCAGGACATAGTCCTTGCTACTTCTATCTCGAGTTTTTGTAATTCCTCCTTAATTTCTTCGGAAGGAATTAACTGCATCTCCATTCTATTTCCCGTAAGTTCAATCGGGATTGCCATTTCCCTTCTAGAAACTTTATAGATTAGATGATGCTTTCTGTTTCTTAGGCCAAGACTTCCTAAGAACTTTTCTACCTGTCCTGCAGAGAAACCTTGATATCTCTGTAGGCTCGGATTTTCTCTCATGATTCTTTGAACCATGTTATGAGATATTGTTGTCTGGCTGAAAAATCCAGACAGATCTTCATGTGTTTCGTGTCGAAACACCTCGTCTTCAGTCAGATTCCGATTCTGTTCCATCAGATTCTTCTTGACTTAAGACTTCTTCTTCTTCATATATACTTTCATCTGAGGCGATATCCTCAAATCGGTATACTTGAATAAGATCTTGGTAATAAACTGCTTCTTCAATATCCGGAGTAGGATCAAAGCGTTTAATACCTCTTTTCTCGTTTTCTGGACAATTGGTCGAGATATGACCTCTTGCTCCACATGTCCAGCAATTACAATCCTTGAAACTTTCATTGGCTCTACTATGAGCTCTTCTGAAAGTTTTCTTTGTAGCTGTTCTTCCTGTGCTTCGAGATGAACTCGATGCTTGGGATGATATCCTACTTCTTGATGGTCCACTTCTTTGTCCAGATTTATAAGATCTGGCTTTCTGTCTAGACCATATTGTTCTTGGTTTCCAAGAACTCTTGCCACTTATAGCATAAGGATGAGATCTAAAATTTTTTCTCTTATGCTTCTGTGGTTTACTTCCAATAATAGTTGGAAGATCATTTTCCTTACAACACAAAGGAGTTCTTTTGTTTATACCCCTTAAGCGTTTGTAATTCTTTTGTAATGCGGCCATATGGCACCATTCTGCCAATTTTCCTTTAAGAAAAGAGGCTCTTCTTGCCAACGTATCTGGATTACCAGGTACGTATTCCCTTATGAGCATTTCTCTCCAAGAGCTTGGCATTTTTGCGAAGAAAAGCTGCATAGCTATATCTTCTTCGACTCCTGAACTCCATCTATATTTAGTGAATAACATAATGTATTCATCCACTAAACATATGTCATGTAATTCAAGACTATACAGAGCTTGAGTGTATTTCTTCTTCTTCTCTGTATCTTGACTGTTGAAATAGTCTACCCCTATAAAATGTGCTTTAAATAGGGTAGCCATTTTTCCAGCAATCTCACTAAGAGATTCACCAGTTAGGACTGACTCCTTCATGTCTAATGAAGTCATTTCCCAAGCAATTTTCACTGATCCCATGAGACTCATTTCCAAAAGTTTAATGAATCCTTCTTTGTTGAGATCAAGTGTTCCTGCTACAATCCTCATAGCAGATGTCCAATCGTCTATGAGGTCTTCTCTGTTTTTGAAGTCCAATACATCAAGGTTAAGCATAACCCCATAAGGATGTATAGGATCTAAAACAGGTTTCCCATAGGGTGTTTGGTGCAAAGGAATTTGAGTTCTCCTTGCCCTTGTTCCTGCTGGGTGTGATCCTCCACCAGTATGGAAATCAGTTTGAGATTCTCTCATATTATGAGATCCCATACTTTCCCTTGGTAGTTCCTGAGAAGATGACCAGGTTATTGCAGGTGGTGTTTCACCTACTGCTGTGTTCATCTTTAGATCTACTACTTTGAGATTTGCGAAAGATTCCGCAAGCTCTTGTAGATCCTCTAAACCAATCCTTTCTAAAGTTGTCATCAAATGAATTTCTTTTCTGAGACAGACTTTATTAGATTGATCATCTTTTCTTCTTCAGCTAAAGGTTTTGACACCACTCTGGCCTTCCCTTGTTGATGTAACAAAGGTTCGGTACCAAATGAGGGTGGTAACCATCCTCCTGAAGTACGTCTACTAGAACTAGGTTGTTGTTCTAGTTTCTGAATTCTTGTTTGAATATCCTTTAAGGTCACAAGAATCTCTTCTTGTTTTTCTAGGATTTTCTCAACTCGTTGTGGTACAAAATACAGCATATTGCCATAATTTTGTACTGTCTTCTGAATTTCCCTAAGATCTGAAGAGAGCTTAGAGGAATCTGGAACTATCTCTAGAAACTTATTATTTTGAATCATAAGTTTACCTGAGATTTTACCTGAGGGTGCAGTAGCTTCCCTTTCTGTTTCTGATATCTAACAATAGTTAGATGTACTTGTTTATATTCCAAAATATTGGAATATTCCTTGTAAATTATTTTCTTTGAACCGAAGTTCGGTTTCATAATTTCTTTAAAATTCTCCTTCTCATACAATTAGTTACTAGTAATAATAAAATTTGTGTTTGAAATAAATTAACCTTTCGCTCTGATACCATTTTCGGAAAAACGCGGGATCAATAGAATTAAAATAGAATTAAAGGGTATATTTGGCTTATTTATAAAATTTTTCTCACTCCAGGGAATTTGAGAAAAGATTTGGTGGTATTGGGGACTGACCACCAATTCCCCCAAACTTTAAACCCGATAATATCCTCACACACACACACACACATATATGTGATACTAAAAATATAATCGACGGACAAGAAAATCATATACGAGAGAAAATGAGAAATAAAATTGTTCGGAGAACCATTTTCTTGTAGCTACCAGACCGGCATGTACCATTTTCTATTTGTGGTATTTGCGATTGAAATTCGAAAGCATTGTGCAAATTTTTTGGGATTTTTTGTTGATATTTGGTGTTAATGTTAAATTTTTTCGAAATTGTGAAAAGATTGTTGAAATTGAAATTGGTGGGGGAACGGGGTATAATTTGCGAAATATTTATTATAGATGAACTAATGTTACAATTATAAATAATACGGTAAATTAAACTTCATAAGATACTGAAAACAGTGCACACCAATCTTACAGTGATAAATAAAAAGAAACCAAACTGAGGCCTACAACGGTGCTCTGAGGTTCAACGTGGACGATTGTTTCCCATGCTACAACGTACTTGCTACAAATTCATACACATTTTGATTTAAGTGAACTGAACAGTGCCCGAGATTTATCTCGATTTAGAAAAAATAGTAATGATATAAATTGAGAGAAGGACATACGATAAGAAAAAATGTATCAAAGTTATTTATTTGAAAATAAGATGATACGTGACTTTTCAAAAAATAAAGATCATTTGATCTTTCAGAAAAATAAAGATTATTTAACGTTTCATAATACCAAAAATCATCATAAAATATGGGTTATTTTGTTTCTTTTTAGTGAAATGTATTAAATCAGTACTTATTTTGAGTGTATTAATGTTTTATGAGTAAAAAATGTCATAATTATTTTTTTGGTTCGTGAGATTTGTTAGGCATAATTAATTTAAAATATGGGTTATGCTTATCTATATATTTTTATATTATATTATTATTCAAAAAAATATATATTTTTTATATACATACTACCCGATCACGTTTTTGAAATATCTCATAATTATCTGTGTAAAATAAGGTCGACGTTTAGAGTTATTAAAATATATATCACTCCTCACCAATTTTATTTTAATTAGAGGTAATATGATTTTTTTCAATTTGGTTAAAGAGAGTGACTTAAAGAGAAAGATTATTTTTTAGATAAAATAATAACATCATATTTTGACTCAAATGATTTTTGGTATTCTGAAAAGTCAAATAAATATCATCTCATAATTTTCTGTCACATTTGATTGAATATTTACGTAAATAATTATATATCTATTATATTTCGAGTTATTTCATATTTTGGGTCAAATTTGAGTCCAGTTTTTCATCTTTGGGTTGAGCATGAGTCGAATTCTTCATATTTAAGTCGATTTTTTATATTAGAATTGAGTTTTTCTTATTTGAGTGAAGGTTTTAATATTTTAGTCGAATTTTCATATTTGAGTCGATGGTTTCATATTTGGATCGAGTTTTATAATTTGGGGGAGTTTCAGATGAAATTTTATGTGAAATTTTTATTTTGATTAATTAATTTTTTAAGTTAAATGAGTTCCAATTACCTCATTTCTCTTTTGAGGTATACATAGGGCTGGCAAAAATCAAAAAATTCCTGACCTTTCCCGACTTCCGACCCGGGTCCGGCCCGAAATTTTCTCGACCCGAAATTTTACCGACACGACCCGCTCAGAATCGGGAAAGGGTTGATTCCCGACCCGACCCGAATATATTAATAAATTTAAATATTTAATTTTATTTGAAAAAGAGACTAAAATACTAATTTTATTTATTGAATTAAAATAATTTTTTTTTTAAATTTAATCTATACATAATATTTATACTTATTTGGGTTATTTTATATATATTTAAGATTTTATTAACTTATATGTATATATTCTTAAATTAGTTGGTCATATTACTAGTTAGAGAACAAATGAAAAACGAATTTTTTTTTAAAAAAAATCAAGAATAGTATAGAATGTATTTTTTGTGCACCCATCATTTGCTTTTAAGATATATGAAAAATATTGTTTCGCTTAGGTATATTTTAGTAATTTATTTCAAATACAATCATAATACTAAAACATTTTAGTAATTTTATATTTATATTAGGTATATTTTACAATGACAAGCTACATTTGATTTTATTCGTCAAAAAAATAAAACATAAATGAATCTTATTAATTTTATTTGATTAAAAAAATATTAAATTTTATAATTAAAATATATATTTTTATAAATATAAATCGGATCAAACTCTAGGTCATATTAAAAAGTGAAAATATTTAAAAAATTCCTCAAATTTAATTTCTCATATCTAACAATAACAATTATAAAATGAAATGATGGAAATAAAAAATGAACATAATGAATGACTCACTCTTGGTCATAATAATGAAAATTCAGTGAGAATACTGCATTCTGTGCACACGATCATTGAGAATCCCACTGTACAAAGCTACATGATTTGCAGAAATTTTCTGAATTTCATCCGCAACTCTTTCGAATTTCTCCGAAATTTGCTTGTTCATTTCTGTACAACTCACCGTTGATTTTCTTGCTTGAATCTTTCACATCTTCCGCGAATTTCACTTTGTTCTTCTTCATCTGATCACTTTTCTTGCTCCCTATGAATTCATGAACATAAAGATGAACAGAAAAATCCAATTAAAAAGAAGTGTTTTCTTGATATTTAGTACCTGAATCAGAAGCTAAACACGATTTGAGAGCCTTCTTTTCTGGACAAATAAAAAATATTTATCGGGATTTTGTCTCCCTTCCCGACCCGATCCCGAACATTCGGGTCCCGATATTTGTCTGGTACGGGATCTGGAATTTTTTTTTTATTCCCAATTCTTATCGGGACGGGGATCGGGTTAGGGGGTTACGGGACGGGTCCCTACCCAATCTCAGCCCTAGGTATACATATGGAGTTGGGGTTTATTTCATCCTACTTATGTGAATATTATCCTCATGGTAGAATAGATGGTCAAAATTTGTCTATATATATATAAGATTCGTTTTTTTTTTTTTTTGAAATTATATGTGCAATAAAATCTTAATATTTGAAATGAAATAGGTAATGGCACGTAGGTAGGATATCGTATAGCCGAGTGGGGTTACGATTTTTCTCTCTCTTGATCTCTCTCCGGCGGCTCTCGTTCTCTCTCTAGTCGAAGCCGCGAACTACTGATGCTGTGGTTGGATAAAATGGCCGGATCCAGAATCTGATTCTAGAATATAGTTGTCGTCCACGAAAATCATTCTGGCGGCACGGCAAGCTTTTCGAGGACGATAGGTAAGCCATCTGAGTCGATTTTCTTCCATGTTTTTGTTTGTACTGTGCAAATTTAGCTTCAGAATGTAGAATCTTTTCCCAACGAACGAATTTACCATGCGATTTCAGCCACTTTAATATAAGATCCATGTTTGGGTTTGTATGCGGCCGTTTCCCCCTTTTGCACTGCGTTGGGTAATGTGGTTTGCTGAGTTTTTCAATTTTTTGAACGCGGTTTAACGTTGTTGACTTCCTAAAACACTCAACTTCCTTGGATTATGTTTATTTTGCCATGTCTAATGCATGTGTACAGTAAATTTTCATATTTATGGTATTTGTTTTAGCATGCAAATGGATTAATATCCAAACATTAAATTTCATTATCAAGCTCGCAATATTTTATTCGCAAAAGAAAACGAAACAAATATCAGTTTGATGAAAAGTATTGGCCGAAGTTTTCTTTTTTAAACTGAAGCTTGAAAATATTCAGTTAAGTGAATAACAAAAGTAAACAGATGTTTATCAAGTAAGAAATCTAACCCAAGCTCACTCGAGATAAGAGTACGCTGGAATAAATTGGCATGAATGTTCAAACTGAATAGGTAGAATTCGAGCCTGTAAGGTATGCTTGGCTCCACTTTTTTCCACCCCTGAATTTGACTATAGAAATAAATTAACAAATAGAGGCTTGATCCGCCTCTTTAGCCTAAATAGTTTGTGTCAAATCAATTCTATACAACTCACCTACGTTAAAAAATCAAAACCACTCCCTACACATTCCAAAACTGTTAGCATATGCCATATAGATTAAACTGATAAAACATGAAGACAATTTTAGATTGTCACCTCCTGAAAATTCTTTAAACCATGTTAATTGCTTTGAAAACATGATATAAATAGTCCACATTCTCAAGCATTCCATCACAGAGCAGCCCCTGCTCTGCCATAAAAGAAGAGAAGAAAAGATGGAACTCAAATTCATTAATCCCTCATGTAACTATGAATATAATTTTGCCATGAACAATGAAATCTCATCACCCACAAAAGACAAAGGCATGATTAAGTTCTTCTTTGTTACCCGCATATTGCTACCACTGGTCTTGATAAGAAAAGAGGCGAAACTGATGGAGAGCGGGATGGGGTTTTGTTCGACTACAATATGAAGGAGAATCATGCTAACAAATTTGCATTGAATTTTGACATTTTGTGCACTCACCTTGTTTGAGCCTATGGAGTGCTGGACTTGTATATAAAGCTTCGAAGTTAAATCTGCTTCTGCGTACAGATTGAATGGGATGGAGTAGTTTGCCGTAGTTGGTGGAGAGGGGATGATGTTTTCGGGTTTGGAAAAGTGAAGAGTATTTTGGGTATTACGCAATTTATAACCATTTTTATCATCCAACTTAAAATCATACCGAACATAATATATTTCATCACTCGACTTTACTTATCTCACATCTTTTATTTTCTTATCACTCTTATTAATTATTCTTAAATTATCCTATTCTAGTAACCAAACCGTACGCCATATTGGGATTATTAAAATCATAATTTTAGTTGTGAAACGAAAGCTCATACCCAAATCGACTGACCCTGCGTCTCATTAATGCTTCCATTAACCTTTTAGCACCATTCTCCAGGCAAACGCAAAATAAAAATGGCGGAAAATATTTACACCCAACGCCCTCTATTCGGCGGTGCGATCACGACTTCTTTCCCCGTGCGTTTTCAGGTTTGCTATTTGTTTTCTTTGGGAGGGCTGAGGGGAATAATTTGCTTTAATTGATGCTTTCGAGTGTGCTAAATGTGTTAAATTTGTGTAGGATGTCAGTAACATACGGCAAGTTCCTGATCATCAGGTCAGTTACATCTTGTAAGTTTTTACGACTTTGTGTTTCATGCTTGCATTGATCAAATTTCTATGTCCTACAGGAGGTTTTTGTAGACCCAACACGCGATGAGAGCTTGGTATTTGAACTTCTCGAGTTGAAGGCCAATGTGGCGGATCAAGGAAGTGCCACATGGTTTCTTAGAGACCTTGCCAGTGAGCAAGATGCTGAGGGGACGGTGGTAAAATTTTAGTTTTATTTTTTGATTCATTGAATACTAGTCCATTGATTATGTTTTATCAGTCAATGATCAAGTTTGACGTTTCCCTATCACAATAACATCCAATGAAGGTGCTTGAACAGTCGGGGATATTTGAGGCTTGTCAACTGAGGTTTAGAGACACTCCTGCTACCATTACTACTGCGGTTGGACAAATGGTGTGCACAACTTTGCATGAGCTGTTTCCAAGTTGATTCACTGCAGTTCCTTGGATGATGTAATTCTTGTTTTCTCCCTTGCTCTGTAGGCTTTGTCGAAGGGAAGACAGGGAAGGGAAGCACAGAACGTGGTAAAGGTAACACTTTTCTTGTTTCTAACTGCCAATATGTAAGCTTGTTTCTGGAGTCTCAAGGCACTGTTTTTTAGGTTTATCTAGCTAATTTACGCCTCAAGGAAGTTGTAACAGATGTTCTGATCACTGCTTACGAGCCTACGTTGATAAAGTAAGTTGAAAAGCTCAATCACTTGTTCGTATTCTCTTCTCGTTTCCCTTCACATTGCCTAATTTTCAAATTGTTGCCACCATCTTTTGTTCATTGCATTGCTTTTCCTATTGTAGCCCTTTGAGTGAAAGTGCTGCTGCGGTTGGTGCTGGCTTAGCGGTACCTGCTATACAGTCTGGTTTTACGCCAATGGCCGAGATTTTTAAAGTCACCGTCTCTAATTTCAAAGTGAATGACTGGAGTCTTTTTGGTGCTGCTGCTTGATTCTAAATTTGAAAGACTGAATCTTGTTTTTATGCTTCAAATTTGAAGAGCGACCAGCGACCTGCTCCCTACGCACCCAACCTCACCATCTTTGTTGTATATTTATGAAACCACAACTCGTATATCTTCAATCTGATGCCCCGAATCGAGAATCGGACGGATGTTGTCTGTTATTTTGCACTAAATATAAACTCTGTAGTTGTCTGTTATTTTGCACTAAATATAAACTCTGTAATTAAATATAATATTCTACGAAAAAATTATACGTCAAGCTAAGTATGGCGATAACAGATATTAGACGTAGAAAAAGCCATCCAAAAGCAAAACAAGCAAACAAATAATAAATAAATGGATGAAAAGAGAGAAAAGTGATTGCATGAACAAGATGACGTGCTCGTCTTTAAATTTCTCTTTTTACCAAAGGTCCCTGTTCCTGCTTTTGTCTTCGTCGTTACGCAGATTGAAAACATCTTACCACTTCGATCGAGTTGACCTGATTCCACTTCCACATCGTTTTGAAGTAGCGTTTAATGTAAAATCGAGCAACTAAGTGACAATTAATTGGTTAGTCCCGCATGCACTTTTGATAGATGAATCTTTCTGTGTAATCGTAGAAAGTTTCTGAGAATTTTTTAATCTCACATCCCGAATGATACTCATTGGAAATTTAGAGTTCGGTTCCAGCAGATGATGCTAGCCCGAATGCAGATACCTGAAATCACGAAGGATACCGTTAAAAGGGAGCCGGGAGGGTGTCCTGGCGTAGTCCCTCCGACACTCAAGTCAGATACTGCGAATAAAGTGAGAGAGCAACTAAGGGTGCTACTGAAAATCAATATATTGAATTCATGAATTGGATACTCAAACCTAGTATTTATAGGAGCGTACACGATATCTACATGGGCCACTTACCTAGGTTAGGAATGGGCCAAAAGTCCAAAGTCTTGTTTGAGCCTGATTTTGATGGGCCTATTCATAGAGTATCACCAGTCTCCCCCTCCCCGATCGAACTTGTAATGAATTGTTGTGCAGGAAATTAAAATTAAAACATTATAATGTGTGTATCAGAAGTTAGTGTTGTGTCCGGTGTTGTCAACACTGTACACAACACGGCAGCGGAAGTTAAGTATTTAACACACAAATATAACGTTAATAAATTAACACCAGATTTAAATTATGCACAAGTACGAATACTTGTGCGGTGCCTCATGGCAAAAAATTCACTAGAAAAATTATGTAAATCGTTTACACCAAAAACAACAATACTAGTGAGAAAACAAAACCAAATTCCTTGACACTCCAAGGAATTAAAAATGCATCAAAACAAACCAATAAAAACTAGATGCATAAAATAAAAAGCGTGTTGCTTAAAACCAAACGACGACACTCTTCGATCAACACTCTGCGTCAGTGTTGTTCTTGAGTGTTGGCAACACCAATCGGCAACACGGTATAACAGTGAATCAATCACACAAACTTTGCACAATCTGAACTCTGTATGTGCACTCCCGAAAACCTCCAGCAGATCCTCTCCACAACAAAGTGATCACACAATCACACAAAAATGCCTCAACAAAATATAGGTTCGGCTTTTGTATTTTTCTTCTATGTATGTGCTCTTCTGCCGACCTCACGAAAGAGTCACAGCAAAGGACTCACACGAAAAGCTTCAACTCTCCAACTCTCTTCTCTATCCCACACACATGACGGCTACAAGGCACTCCATATTTATATATAATGCTAGACCTAAATATCTTCCCATAAAAGAGTCCTACAAAATATAGAAAGAAGATTTCATTAGATATAAAAACCTTTTTTAAACAAAGATAAAATATCTTAGAGATACAAATCATATTAAAAACAAATCATATAATATATAGAATAAATCAATCAAGATTTTATCATCTAGAAATAAATCAAATAAGATCTCATAATCTAGAAATAAGTAAATAAAATCTTTTAGTCTAGAAAGGCAAAATCATAAATTGATAATATCAATAAAGGAATAAAATATTCCTTTCAATCTCCCCCTTTTTGCCTTTCTGGACAAAACATCCAAAAATGATAATCTTGGTAAGCATCACCGTCATTAAGCTCCCCCTGCCTTCTCCCCCTGAGTCAAGGTTCGTCTCCCCCTGAATTAAACATGTAAGAGCACTGATGTTGTTGACAGTGTTGTCAACACCATCATTAGAACACCTGAAAACATAAAAAATAAGAGCAACCCAAAAACAACATTAAAGACAGAGAATAAGTATTCATTCAATCTCAACAACTCCAGATGCTTCAACATCATTGTTTTGCATTTTTGGTCCTCATACTCCCCCTTTTTGGCCAGAATGTAAGCCAATTTCCAAAAGCAGATTATACTCAGCTATGTGTAGAACGAGAGAGAAAATTATAAAGATCTATCAGGAGTTATGCACAGAAAAAAAGCCACAAAGAAATCACGAGAGTAAGAAAGATTGTGAGGGCAAATGAGAACAAGCAAGAGTAATTATCAGGCATTTAACACCAACAAAACATATTTACTCTTAGAAAAGAAAATCGATTCAATCCTTCAGCTCCAGAGAATTTGCACGGTGAAGGTAATATGTTCGAAATTTACCCAAAACACTAATTACGGTTCTATCCCAAAAACAAATAGAAAAATTGATTCAAACTCATGTTACGACGATTTCAAAAGAATATCCTGTGAAAACCCACATCGATTATAACCCACTGACACAAGTAGTCACATAAATTCAAAATTTAGGTAATCAAGGTTTTCATCATCCGTCATGAGTCAATACTGATATGTCACTGCACATGATGAATTCACGAAACAAAAATCAATATGCATGTCCTACATATGCCTCCAATATGATGAATTTTCAAAATGTCAGGCAATGTAAAAACTGTGCTATGTCAGAACTTGGTGTTGGCAACACCTCCTGGCAACACCACTGAGTTTTATTCAAACTTCCATAAAATTTTATTTTGATAAAAAATGGTAGCTCCCACACTAGAAGAACGGTCTTCAATGGACTCCCCTAGGTAGCTTTTTCCATTACTATTTTTTACTTAGAAGTGGTAGCTCTCACACTAGAAGAACGGTCTTCAATGGTGTAATGCCCGAGATTTAATTATTTTAATCAGACATGATTAATTGACGTGATCAAGGTTATACGAACTCAAATGAACCGTTATGCCGAGATCGAGCGTCGTTGCATGATTAACCAAGGAAGTGGACAGAACCCTCGGCGCTCGTGCGGTAGAAAAGCACCGCCCGAGCGCCAAGGCATTGCAAATTTTGGTTCGGGCAGCAAGTGTGGCGCCCGGGCGGTAGATTTCGACCGCCCGAGCGCCAATGGGGAAGCAAGGAGACAGAACTCCTCGCGCCCGGGCGGCGGATTTTGACCGCCCGAGCGCCAAGCTCGCGCCCGGGCGGAAATTTATTACCGCCCGAGCGCGAGGCGTGTCGCGTGGAGGATGTGCCGCTTGCCTTCATGCATGCGCGAGGTATATATATATATATATATATATATATATATATATATATATATACATGCAATTCATTTTAAAGAATCAGAAACGAAAGAATATCGAGAAAAAGGTTTCAGAAAAAGGGTTGAAAACCCTTACGCCTTTTGTGAGAAATCCGTCCGTCTGATTTTGAATCCGACTTCGGTATCGAGTTCCTAGCAACGTAGGCTACAACTGGACGTAAGTTTTACTACGTTTTGACATGCTTTGAAATTATGATATTGTCAGAATTGAATGGAACTCATATATGTTGCTCTTGACATATTAGACATCATAGAATCGAAGTCAGATTAAGAAACGGACTGATTATGGAATTGTTATGATTTTCGGAGTAGTTTTGGAGTCGAGTTGATATCAGAATTGAGTTGTTATTGAGATATTATGGTATTGTTGGGTATATTGATATTATACCGTTATGCCATCGAGAGTGAATTAGATTGAGTATTGAGTAGGACAGATTTAATTCGAGTGGTGTATTGATATTATACTCCTCGATGTTGTTCTTGTCAGATTGAATATTGACAGGCTTGGGGTTCGAGACTTCGACAGAGTCAGAATATCAGAAAGAAAGGTATAAATTAATGTTGAGTTGAGATTGCACAACTCGAGTGAGGTTTGACTCGAGTTTCCCTAAATCACATACTTTCTTTTATTGCATTGATATTTGCAATTGATGAGACTTACGATTGTAGTCTATTGATTTATAGCTAATGTATGATAAGATTGATAATTGTAGCTTATTGATTTATAGCTACTGCATGTAATGACTGCTGATTCGCTAGTCATTAACTGATTTGCCTAGATACTGAATGTATGTATTGATTACTGAGTCGTTGAGTCATAGGCTGATTCGCCTAGTCACCGGCTGATTCGTCTGGTTATAGACTGATTCGTCTATTTATTGGCTGATTCGCCTAATTATAGCTGATTCGCTATATCTTGACTGATTCGTCTAAACTTAAGCTGATTCGCTTAATTACAGGCTGATTCGTCTGTTTATTGGCTGATTCGCCTAATTCTTGACTGATTCGTCAATTCTGCGGCTGTTTCGCCCAGACACTATATCGGGATCCCTAGGTTAGAGTTGAGTCGAGTCTGAGACGACGTGTCCGTTGAGTCGAGTCTGAGATGGCGCGTCGGTGGAGTTGAGTCTGATATGACATGTTGATTTACATTGTTTATACCATTCATGATTATTGAATGTTTGATATGGATTTATGTTTCTGATTTGAGACATGTTATGAATAATCCTTATATGCTTTCGTATATGTTTTTATATGACTGCATGTTTACATTGTTTATACTGGGATATTTATATCTCACCGGAGTTATCCGGCTGTTGTCTTGTTTTGTATGTGTGCATGACAACAGGTGGGGCTGGATCAGGGTCAAGAAGAGGATGAGAGAAGATTAGATAGCGTGGAGATCCGGGCATCAAAGCAACATAGGATTCAGCGCTGATTTGTAGTTGAACCTAGTTGAATTCTTGTAGATAATACGGATTTGTATATATATGTTTAATATGTAATTTGAGTAAATTACATTACGTTTCCGCTTTGTATAAAAAAAAATTTAGACCCTGTTTTTATTCTTGATTAATTAGTCCCAATGATGATTAAGAACTTGATTAGCGTCCGGGTCCCCACAAATGGACTCCTCTAGGTAGCTTTTTCCATTTTCTTCTAAACAATTTTTTTTATTTACCTCTTTTCTGTTTTTCTCCTTTTGCTCACATTTTCCAAGTCATCTTTTCACTTTAGACAAGATCACGATTTTCATGAATGTCCTCAACTACTCAATGCCTTGGATTTGTGCAAAAACTATTTCTCAACATACGATTGGAAGTATGAACACTCAGGGGTACCTTTCAGAAATTTGCCTTCACTGTTCAGTCATTGCACAAATAAATAGGATGATTATGAATATGCAGTATGCCTAATATCCTAGTAATGGTCATGCACAAACAGATGTTGTCTCTGGTGTTGGCAACACCACGGACAACACTGAACAAATATTTTTTTAAAAGTACACACATGCTGAGAGATTTCCGAAGATTGGAAAATCTCTCAAAGTCCAAAGGTTTCGTGAATATATCAGCCAGTTGATTCTCAG
The DNA here is from genome assembly GCF_022965805.1 of Primulina eburnea. Lineage (NCBI taxonomy): Eukaryota > Viridiplantae > Streptophyta > Magnoliopsida > Lamiales > Gesneriaceae > Primulina > Primulina eburnea. The sequence goes on from NC_133113.1 coordinate 4,333,054, forward strand.
CCCTAACAAATTCCAGTGAATTATTCCTTTTTTCAACCAAATCTCGAATAAAGTGACGTCTTATGTCTATGTGTTTCGTTCGAAAGTGTTGAACAGGATTCTTAGAAATGTCTATAACACTTGAGTTGTCACAATATAACATCATGCAATTTCTTAATTTGCAATCCAAGAAATAAAGTTAGTTCTCCTACCATGCTCATTTCAAAGTGTGAAGACATACACTCAACAAAGTTATCAATAAGTTTTTGTGATGAAGAATCGAAGATAATGTCATCTACATAAACTTGACAAATCAGGATATCATGCTTCAATTTTTGAATAAAGAGAGTTTTATCAACCTCACCTCGTTTAAAGCCCAGATTTATCAGATTGTCAGCTAACCTACCGTGCCATGCCCGTGGAGCCTGTTTCAGTCCATACAAGGCCTTATTCAATTTGTAGACATGATCCACGTGGTGAGGATCTTCAAATCCCTTAGGTTGACTGGCATAGGCTTCTTCATACATAGCCTGCACACATTCAAATGTGAGTTCATCATAATCATTATCCTGGATTTCATGATTACCTGAGTCACCGTGAGATTTAGCATTGAGACACAAGGATTTTGAAGTGGTGTTGCGGCCTGGTGTTGCAACACCAGCGGCAACACCGTGCGGGTTGACTTGCAGCCAGCATTTTTCCTTCAAAACAGCAGTGTTTTTGGATAATATGTCCATCGGGATTCTGTTAAATTTCCTGAAAAAAAAAACAATAAACTAGAATCAATCACTTAGTGTAAAAAGCGTTGGCTCTGATACCACTTGTAAGGAATTGTTGTTCAGGAAGTAAATTAAAATATTGTGTGTATCAGAATTCTGTGTTGTGTCCGGTGTCGTCAACACTGTACACAACACGACAGCGGAAATTATTTATTTAACACACAAATATAACGTTAATAAATTAACACCAGATTTAAATTATGCACAAGTACGAATACTTGTGCGGTGCCTCATGGCAAAAAATTCACTAGAAAAATTATGTAAATCGTTTACACCAAAAACAACAATACTAGTGAGAAAACAAAACCAAATTCCTTGACACTCCAAGGAATTAAAAATGCATCAAAACAAACCAATAAAAACTAGATGCATAAAATAAAAAGCGTGTTGCTTAAAACCAAACGACGACACTCTTCGATCAACACTCTGCGTCAGTGTTGTTCTTGAGTGTTGGCAACACCAATCGGCAACACGGTATAACAGTGAATCAATCACACAAACTTTGCACAATCTGAACTCTGTATGTGCACTCCCGAAAACCTCCAGCAGATCCTCTCCACAACAAAGTGATCACACAATCACACAAAAATGCCTCAACAAAATATAGGTTCGGCTTTTGTATTTTTCTTCTATGTATGTGCTCTTCTGCCGACCTCACGAAAGAGTCACAGCAAAGGACTCACACGAAAAGCTTCAACTCTCCAACTCTCTTCTCTATCCCACACACATGACGGCTACAAGGCACTCCATATTTATATATAATGCTAGACCTAAATATCTTCCCATAAAAGAGTCCTACAAAATATAGAAAGAAGATTTCATTAGATATAAAAACCTTTTTTAAACAAAGATAAAATATCTTAGAGATACAAATCATATTAAAAACAAATCATATAATATATAGAATAAATCAATCAAGATTTTATCATCTAGAAATAAATCAAATAAGATCTCATAATCTAGAAATAAGTAAATAAAATCTTTTAGTCTAGAAAGGCAAAATCATAAATTGATAATATCAATAAAGGAATAAAATATTCCTTTCAATCTCCCCTTTTTTGCCTTTCTGGACAAAACATCCAAAAATGATAATCTTGGTAAGCATCACCGTCATTAAGCTCCCCCTGCCTTCTCCCCCTGAGTCAAGGTTCGTCTCCCCCTGAATTAAACATGTAAGAGCACTGATGTTGTTGACAGTGTTGTCAACACCATCATTAGAACACCTGAAAACATAAAAAATAAGAGCAACCCAAAAACAACATTAAAGACAGAGAATAAGTATTCATTCAATCTCAACAACTCCAGATGCTTCAACATCATTGTTTTGCATTTTTGGTCCTCATACTCCCCCTTTTTGGCCAGAATGTAAGCCAATTTCCAAAAGCAGATTATACTCAGCTATGTGTAGAACGAGAGAGAAAATTATAAAGATCTATCAGGAGTTATGCACAGAAAAAAAGCCACAAAGAAATCACGAGAGTAAGAAAGATTGTGAGGGCAAATGAGAACAAGCAAGAGTAATTATCAGGCATTTAACACCAACAAAACATATTTACTCTTAGAAAAGAAAATCGATTCAATCCTTCAGCTCCAGAGAATTTGCACGGTGAAGGTAATATGTTCGAAATTTACCCAAAACACTAATTACGGTTCTATCCCAAAAACAAATAGAAAAATTGATTCAAACTCATGTTACGACGATTTCAAAAGAATATCCTGTGAAAACCCACATCGATTATAACCCACTGACACAAGTAGTCACATAAATTCAAAATTTAGGTAATCAAGGTTTTCATCATCCGTCATGAGTCAATACTGATATGTCACTGCACATGATGAATTCACGAAACAAAAATCAATATGCATGTCCTACATATGCCTCCAATATGATGAATTTTCAAAATGTCAGGCAATGTAAAAACTGTGCTATGTCAGAACTTGGTGTTGGCAACACCTCCTGGCAACACCACTGAGTTTTATTCAAACTTCCATAAAATTTTATTTTGATAAAAAATGGTAGCTCCCACACTAGAAGAACGGTCTTCAATGGACTCCCCTAGGTAGCTTTTTCCATTACTATTTTTTACTTAGAAGTGGTAGCTCTCACACTAGAAGAACGGTCTTCAATGGTGTAATGCCCGAGATTTAATTATTTTAATCAGACATGATTAATTGACGTGATCAAGGTTATACGAACTCAAATGAACCGTTATGCCGAGATCGAGCGTCGTTGCATGATTAACCAAGGAAGTGGACAGAACCCTCGGCGCTCGTGCGGTAGAAAAGCACCGCCCGAGCGCCAAGGCATTGCAAATTTTGGTTCGGGCAGCAAGTGTGGCGCCCGGGCGGTAGATTTCGACCGCCCGAGCGCCAATGGGGAAGCAAGGAGACAGAACTCCTCGCGCCCGGGCGGCGGATTTTGACCGCCCGAGCGCCAAGCTCGCGCCCGGGCGGAAATTTATTACCGCCCGAGCGCGAGGCGTGTCGCGTGGAGGATGTGCCGCTTGCCTTCATGCATGCGCGAGGTATATATATATATATATATATATATATATATATATATATATATATATATATATATATATATATATACATGCAATTCATTTTAAAGAATCAGAAACGAAAGAATATCGAGAAAAAGGTTTCAGAAAAAGGGTTGAAAACCCTTACGCCTTTTGTGAGAAATCCGTCCGTCTGATTTTGAATCCGACTTCGGTATCGAGTTCCTAGCAACGTAGGCTACAACTGGACGTAAGTTTTACTACGTTTTGACATGCTTTGAAATTATGATATTGTCAGAATTGAATGGAACTCATATATGTTGCTCTTGACATATTGGACATCATAGAATCGAAGTCAGATTAAGAAACGGACTGATTATGGAATTGTTATGATTTTCGGAGTAGTTTTAGAGTCGAGTTGATATCAGAATTGAGTTGTTATTGAGATATTATGGTATTGTTGGGTATATTGATATTATACCGTTATGCCATCGAGAGTGAATTAGATTGAGTATTGAGCAGGACAGATTTAATTCGAGTGGTGTATTGATATTATACTCCTCGATGTTGTTCTTGTCAGATTGAATATTGACAGGCTTGGGGTTCGAGACTTCGACAGAGTCAGAATATCAGAAAGAAAGGTATAAATTAATGTTGAGTTGGGATTGCACAACTCGAGTGAGGTTTGACTCGAGTTTCCCTAAACACATACTTTCTTTTATTGCATTGATATTTGCAATTGATGAGACTTACGATTGTAGTCTATTGATTTATAGCTAATGTATGATAAGATTGATAATTGTAGCTTATTGATTTATAGCTACTGCATGTAATGACTGCTGATTCGCTAGTCATTAACTGATTTGCCTAGATACTGAATGTATGTATTGATTACTGAGTCGTTGAGTCATAGGCTGATTCGCCTAGTCACCGGCTGATTCGTCTGGTTATAGACTGATTCGTCTATTTATTGGCTGATTCGCCTAATTATAGCTGATTCGCTATATCTTGACTGATTCGTCTAAACTTAAGCTGATTCGCTTAATTACAGGCTGATTCGTCTGTTTATTGGCTGATTCGCCTAATTCTTGACTGATTCGTCAATTCTGCGGCTGTTTCGCCCAGACACTATATCGGGATCCCTAGGTTAGAGTTGAGTCGAGTCTGAGACGACGTGTCCGTTGAGTCGAGTCTGAGATGGCGCGTCGGTGGAGTTGAGTCTGATATGACATGTTGATTTACATTGTTTATACCATTCATGATTATTGAATGTTTGATATGGATTTATGTTTCTGATTTGAGACATGTTATGAATAATCCTTATATGCTTTCGTATATGTTTTTATATGACTGCATGTTTACATTGTTTATACTGGGATATTTATATCTCACCGGAGTTATCCGGCTGTTGTCTTGTTTTGTATGTGTGCATGACAACAGGTGGGGCTGGATCAGGGTCAAGAAGAGGATGAGAGAAGATTAGATAGCGTGGAGATCCGGGCATCAAAGCAACATAGGATTCAGCGCTGATTTGTAGTTGAACCTAGTTGAATTCTTGTAGATAATACGGATTTGTATATATATGTTTAATATGTAATTTGAGTAAATTACATTACGTTTCCGCTTTGTATAAAAAAAAATTTAGACCCTGTTTTTATTCTTGATTAATTAGTCCCAATGATGATTAAGAACTTGATTAGCGTCCGGGTCCCCACAAATGGACTCCTCTAGGTAGCTTTTTCCATTTTCTTCTAAACAATTTTTTTTATTTACCTCTTTTCTGTTTTTCTCCTTTTGCTCACATTTTCCAAGTCATCTTTTCACTTTAGACAAGATCACGATTTTCATGAATGTCCTCAACTACTCAATGCCTTGGATTTGTGCAAAAACTATTTCTCAACATACGATTGGAAGTATGAACACTCAGGGGTACCTTTCAGAAATTTGCCTTCACTGTTCAGTCATTGCACAAATAAATAGGATGATTATGAATATGCAGTATGCCTAATATCCTAGTAATGGTCATGCACAAACAGATGTTGTCTCTGGTGTTGGCAACACCACGGACAACACTGAACAAATATTTTTTTAAAAGTACACACATGCTGAGAGATTTCCGAAGATTGGAAAATCTCTCAAAGTCCAAAGGTTTCGTGAATATATCAGCCAGTTGATTCTCAGCCCTAACAAATTCCAGTGAATTATTCCTTTTTTCAACCAAATCTCGAATAAAGTGACGTCTTATGTCTATGTGTTTCGTTCGAAAGTGTTGAACAGGATTCTTAGAAATGTCTATAACACTTGAGTTGTCACAATATAACATCATGCAATTTCTTAATTTGCAATCCAAGAAATAAAGTTAGTTCTCCTACCATGCTCATTTCAAAGTGTGAAGACATACACTCAACAAAGTTATCAATAAGTTTTTGTGATGAAGAATCGAAGATAATGTCATCTACATAAACTTGACAAATCAGGATATCATGCTTCAATTTTTGAATGAAGAGAGTTTTATCAACCTCACCTCGTTTAAAGCCCAGATTTATCAGATTGTCAGCTAACCTACCGTGCCATGCCCATGGAGCCTGTTTCAGTCCATACAAGGCCTTATTCAATTTGTAGACATGATCCACGTGGTGAGGATCTTCAAATCCCTTAGGTTGACTGGCATAGGCTTCTTCATACATAGCCTGCACACATTCAAATGTGAGTTCATCATAATCATTATCCTGGATTTCATGATTACCTGAGTCACCGTGAGATTTAGCATTGAGACACAAGGATTTTGAAGTGGTGTTGCGGCCTGGTGTTGCAACACCAGCGGCAACACCGTGCGGGTTGACTTGCAGCCAACATTTTTCCTTCAAAACAGCAGTGTTTTTGGATAATATGTCCATCGGGATTCTGTTAAACTTCCTGAAAAAAAAAACAATAAACTAGAATCAATCACTTAGTGTAAAAAGCGTTGGCTCTGATACCACTTGTAAGGAATTGTTGTTCAGGAAGTAAATTAAAATATTGTGTGTATCAGAATTCTGTGTTGTGTCCGGTGTCGTCAACACTGTACACAACACGACAGCGGAAATTATTTATTTAACACACAAATATAACGTTAATAAATTAACACCAGATTTAAATTATGCACAAGTACGAATACTTGTGCGGTGCCTCATGGCAAAAAATTCACTAGAAAAATTATGTAAATCGTTTACACCAAAAACAACAATACTAGTGAGAAAACAAAACCAAATTCCTTGACACTCCAAGGAATTAAAAATGCATCAAAACAAACCAATAAAAACTAGATGCATAAAATAAAAAGCGTGTTGCTTAAAACCAAACGACGACACTCTTCGATCAACACTCTGCGTCAGTGTTGTTCTTGAGTGTTGGCAACACCAATCGGCAACACGGTATAACAGTGAATCAATCACACAAACTTTGCACAATCTGAACTCTGTATGTGCACTCCCGAAAACCTCCAGCAGATCCTCTCCACAACAAAGTGATCACACAATCACACAAAAATGCCTCAACAAAATATAGGTTCGGCTTTTGTATTTTTCTTCAATGTATGTGCTCTTCTGCCGACCTCACGAAAGAGTCACAGCAAAGGACTCACACGAAAAGCTTCAACTCTCCAACTCTCTTCTCTATCCCACACACATGACGGCTACAAGGCACTCCATATTTATATATAATGCTTGACCTAAATATCTTCCCATAAAAGAGTCCTACAAAATATAGAAAGAAGATTTCATTAGATATAAAAACCTTTTTTAAACAAAGATAAAATATCTTAGAGATACAAATCATATTAAAAACAAATCATATAATATATAGAATAAATCAATCAAGATTTTATCATCTAGAAATAAATCAAATAAGATCTCATAATCTAGAAATAAGTAAATAAAATCTTTTAGTCTAGAAAGGCAAAATCATAAATTGATAATATCAATAAAGGAATAAAATATTCCTTTCAGAACTGAATCGCAGGTTTGAATTTCGATTAATTGCGTTGTCCTTGGTTTGCAATATGTGAGACGCGCATTCTTCCCTGTTGTCCGTTAGTCTCCAAAAAATTGGAAACAAATTGAATCACCTTCCCTTTTTGAAGTGATAGGTCTGCCTTGGGCTCCCCTACAAATAGTCATTCGTTCCTCGCTTTATTCTCCTCTCAACACACGATATTTCCTCCTCATCACCCTCCTCTACACCTGAAACAACCCCACTCCCATGACAATAACATTGAAATTAAATGACATATGCGGAAGCATTTTAATTTAAAAGGGAAAGAACAATATACCATTTACATCATAACTATTTTACGCACTAATATACATAACCATTCACCATCATATCCTTCAACACATAACCAAAAGCCAACATAGAGTTTTCCTCATCATTCATTTAGCCAAATACATGACATTTTAAAACTTCACATGTTTACTAAACTCAAAACAAAAATGACACCACCAAACAAAATCTTTCCCATTGCCTTATATATATGACTTCTCCCATCTTGGACAATCCGCTTCAATCCTTTTTATCACCTGCACCACATGACATAACTGGAATGAGAATAAAACTCAGTAAGTAAGAAGCTGTACATAGCAATTACATATACATAGCTTTGGCTTAGAACGTGGCTATGGCAATGACGATAAAGAATGAATCATAAATCTCAAATCAATATAAAGGGTATCATATCATGAATTAAAGGAAGGAAATGACAGTTCTGTGACCTGTGACCTGTGGCAAGTATCTCTTTGATATAAATATCAAAACTGTGAGAGATACTCATAATCATGTGATTGGCCAATGACATGCATGAATTACTATCATTCCTTGTCTTTAATAATAGGAAATCTCATTGAGGCATTACATCAAACACTTGGTAGGAACAATGAGTTACTAGCTCATTTGTCAATGAATTCCATAGTAATCTTTGAACAATGAATATATATAACAATATACATATCGATTATATGTCAATGGGAGGAGCTAGTTAGCAATAAAATGGCTTGATACATATATAAATCACGTGAGCACAAGGAAAAGCTTTCACTTACAACAAACCAAATGAATGCTTAGATGTTCTTGAAGGAAATCCTACAACAATAATCACAATCATAATCATAAATCGTCTCCAATAATCCAATGAATCATGAACTCAATTTAACCCTCAATACTTCAAACCCTTCTATACTCCAAAAACATAGAATAATTACCTTGTAGCTTGAAATCTTAGGAAGGAGCAACTAAGAAATCACTATAATCCTTGCACTTGGAGTAGAGAATTGGAGAGAAGAAAACCTTGAGAGAAAAGGGTATGAATCGATGGAAGAGAAAGGAGGATGGTAGGAAATGTGTAGAATAGTATAAAGTAACGTTTATAAGCCTCCAATTCCTTTAAAAACGTGTTTTCTATGCTATATACACGGACCACGTTCCCCCCTCCGTGTATAGGTTCGTGTACACTCGGGAAATCACTCATTTTGCATGGTCGGACCCGGACCCCGTGTGGGGGTCCGTGTACCCTCTGCCAAGGGCCAAAACTGCATTTTGTCTTCCGAATTAGCAAAAGTGGTAAACATGAAAGTTGTAGCCCTATGTGTTTTCTTGAAGCACTCCAAATTTCAGGTCATTTGGAGGTCTGAGTAAAAAGTTATGCTCATTCTCCCAACATGTGTCAGTGCAGGAACAACGAAACACACGACACACTTCGGGTCACTTTTGGCTCGTCTTCCCTAATGATTTAAACAAAACTCAAAATAAGAAAGTTATAGCCTTATATCTTATCTTTCTAATGGAAGTGGCCTCACCTCAATTGGATCAATATACAAAACATTATACTAAAAACCACAACCACTGCCACATTTGTCATACCATTTCTGCACTTCCATTTTCTATTAGGCTCAAAATCAACTTTCTATTCTACCCATTCATTCCATAATCATCACCAACTATGACCATAATACCAAAACAATAACCATTCCAATAAAGATATCCATAAACAATAATCATTCAACATAATCTCAACCGGTAAAGCATAAAACATGATCATAACAATAATAAACCATAAGGGTTAACATGATAAAAGATTGGGCTATTACAATCTCCCCTCATAAAAATTTCGTCCCCGAAATTTACATACCGTTGAATAAATTGGGATAACGATGTTTCATTTCTTCTTCCGGTTCCCAAGTCGCCTCCTCAATCACTTGATTTCTCCAAAGGACTTTGACAATACCAATATCTTTGTTTCTTAACACTTTAACCTTACGATCAAGTATTTGAACCGGCACTTCTTCGTAACTTAAATTAGGCAAAAGATCTAATGATTCATGTCGAAGAACATGAGATGGATTGGGAAGATATTTGCGTAGCATAGACACATGAAAGACATTGTGCATTCGATCCAAGTCTGGTGGCAATGCAAGACGATAGGCTCGGTCTCCAATCTTGTCTAGAATTTCAAACGGCCCAATGTATCGAGGACTTAACTTACCTTTCTTGCCAAACCGCATCACTCCCTGAAAAGGGGCTATTTTAATAAAAACATGATCACCTACCTCGAATGTCAAAGGTCATCGACGTACATCAGCGTAACTTTTCTGTCTAGACTGAGCGGTCTTCATTCTTTCTTGGATCAATGCCACAACATCTGCTGTTTGTTGAACCAATTCTAGGCCCAACATCTTCCTTTCACCTACCTCTTCCCAGTACAATGGAGATCGGCACTTTCTTCCATATAAAGCTTCGTAGGGTGCCATGCCGATTGAAGACTGGTTGCTGTTATTATACGTGAATTCCACCAAAGGCAACTTAGAATCCCAACTTCCCGTGAAATCAATCGTACAGGCTCGTAACATATCTTCAAGAATTTGAATCACCCTCTCTGACTGCCCATCACTTTGAGGATGATATACTATGCTAAAAGCCAACTTTGTGCCCAAGGCTCTATGCAAACTTTTCCAGAATTCAGAAGTAAACCTCGGGTCATGATCAGATACAATTGATACAGAGATTCCATGAAGTCTTACAATCTCAGCTACATAGACTTCAGCATACTGGTTCATTGTAAACATCGTTTTGACTGGAAAAAAATGAGCCGACTTGGTTAACCTATCAACAATTACCCAGATGGAGTTGTAACCCTTTGGTGTTCTTGGAAGTCCTGTTACGAAGTCCATAGTGATATGCTCCCATTTCCACTGAGGTATTGGGAGAGATTGCAAAGTTCCAGCAGGTCTTTGATGTTCAATCTTAACCTGCTGACAGGTTAGACATTCAGAAATAAATAACATGATATCTTTCTTCATACCTGGCCACCAATAAAGACGTCGAAGACCATGATACATTTTGGTACCGGCAGGATGAATTGAATAAGGCGCTGTATGAGCTTCAATAAGTATATCTTTCCGAATGTCATCACCCCTAGGAACACAAATTCTACCTCGAAAGGTCAATAAACCATCATGATTCAAACCGAATTCAGAAACTCCTGTTAAATCATTGTTATTCTTCAACTCTAATAACTGAATATCCAATTGTTGCTCCTTTAGAATACGATCAATCAAAGTAGAGCGAAGAACTAGTGCAGATAACTGATCTATTGTACCTGGAGATACCGGAGTTATTTTGTTCCTTTGAAAATCGAGTAATAACGGTTTCTGAATCATGGAACCCAATAGATAACTGGATTTACGGCTTAAAGCATCTGCAACGACATTAGCTTTTCCAGGATGATAGCTAATGGTGCAATCATAGTCTTTTACCAGTTCCAACCACATCCGCTGCCTCATATTCAATTCTTTCTGCGAAAACAAATAACTCAAACTTTTATGATCTGTAAAAATTTCACACTTCTCACCATATAAATAATGCCGCCATATCTTCAAGACGAATACTACAGCTGCCAACTCCAAATCATGCGTGGGATAATTCTTCTCGTATTCTTTTAGCTGACGAGAAGCATAAGCAATTACTTTCCCACGTTGCATCAACACAACACCTAACCCCTGCTTTGAAGCATCTGTATACACAACAAAATCCCCAGTACCACAAGGAAGTACTAATACAGGGGCAGAAGTTAACTTATCTTTCAAAGTTTGGAAAGCTTGTTGGCATTCTATAGTCCATTCAAATTTGATAGCCTTTCGTGTCAAGCTCGTCAATGGTAATGTTATTTTCGAGAAGTCCGCTATGAATCTTCTGTAATACCCAGCCAAGCCAAGAAAACTCCGTACCTCTGAAACTGTCTTTGGAATGGACCATTGCTTAATAGCTTCAATCTTGGACGGGTCGACTGCTATTCCTTCTTTTGACACAATACGGCCTAAAAACGCCACTTGCTCTAACCAAAACTCACATTTCTTTAATTTCGCATATAATTGTTTCTCCCTCAATGTCTGTAATACAATCCTCAAATGCTCCCTATGAAGTTCTCGTGTCGTAGAATATATCAAAATGTCGTCAATAAATACAATCACAAAAGCGTCCAAATACGACTTAAAGACACGATTCATCAAATCCATAAACACTGAAGGAGCATTAGTTAATCCAAACGATATCACCAAAAATTCATAATGGCCATACCTCGTTCTAAAAGCAGTCTTTGGTATGTCCTCCAATTTACCTTCAATTGATGATATCCGGATCGAAGATCGATTTTTGAAAATACAGTGGCCCCTTGCAATTGATCAAAAAGATCGTCGATTCGAGGTAAAGGATATTTATTTTTAATAGTTACCTTATTGAGTTCACGATAATCAATGCATAACCTCAACGATCCATCTTTCTTTTTCACGAATAAAACCGGAGCTCCCCATGGGGAGGAACTAGGACGTATAAACCCTTTATCTAATAGCTCCTGCAATTGATTCTTCAATTCTTTCATTTCAGTTGGAGCCATTCTGTATGGAGCTTTAGAAATTGGGGCTGTACCTGGACTCAATTCAATAACAAACTCTACCTCTCGATCAGGAGTTAAGCCAGGCACATCATCAGCAAATACATCAGGATACTCCTGAACTACATCAATATTCTGAATTTGCACATTACTGTCCCTATTCACATCTGATACTAAGGCAAGAAAACCAGTACAACTCTTATTCAATAATTTCGTAGCTTGGAGATAAGAAATAAGGGAAATACTTAACGAGGAACCTAGCCCAATAAATTCATCACCCTCATGACCATCAGTTACAAACCTCACGGTCTTTTCCACACAGTTGATCACGGCACGATAAGCGTATAACCAATCCATACCCAAAATAACATCGAAAGCAACCATCGGAATTACAATAAAATCAGCATACAACAATCTCGAACCTATCTGTACTGGACATGCCTTAAGAATACTAGTAGGACAAATCTCATCACCAGAAGGCAACATAATATTGAATTGTTAAGGCATGATAGTAGGCTCGCGAGATAAGGAGTGCATAAATACTTCAGACATACAGGAATGAGTTGCACCAGTATCAATCAATGTAAGTGCTTCCTTTCCAGATATTAGAATATTACCTGATATGACTGAAGAATCAGGATTGGCTCCTTCTTTTGTCATCGTAAAGATTCTTCCTTGAACTTTTCCTTTATCAGAGGAGAGAGGACATTTTTGTGCGGTATGCCCCATTTCTTTGCACCTATAACATCGGCCACTTCCAACCAGACAATCACCTTTGTGTAGCTTGCCACACTTAAGGCATAACGATCGCTCCACATCTAAAGAAGGCACGGAAGGTTTAATGCGTTGCTCCATTTTTCCCTTTCCTTTGTAACCACCTCGAGTACTAGCACTTGCACCTTGCCCTCTAGTTTGAAAAGCTTGTCTTCTTAATTGCCGCTCCTTTTCAATTTCCTGTTCATCGTGTTCGGCAAGTAAGGCTCTTTCCACAATCTCTTGATAGGTGATCACTTTTGCCATATGCACATCCCTTCGAATTTCCGGTTTCAACCCACGGAGGAAGTGTTCTCCTTTGTCTTTATCATTTTCAGAAATTAATGGAATAAACACGCATCCTTCTTCAAATTTCAATATATACTCAGCAACAGACAATGAATCTTGACTCAATGCAAGGAATTCCTTAACTTTCTTTGCTTTAACTTCTCTTGAAAAGTACTTGGCATAAAATAACTCTTTGAAATCATCCCATTTTAACTCGCGAACATTGACAATCACTTTCGTAGCTTCCCACCAGATGCGAGCAGCTTTCACTAGCATAAACACAGAACAGCTCATTCTATCTCGATCAGTGAACTTCAAATAGTCAAATATAGCCTCTAAAGATTTAACCCATTCAAGAGCTACGAGTGGATCGGCACCACCGACAAATTCGAGAGGATTCATACGCCTGAACAGTTCATAAGAACTACCTTTGGTGCTTTCCACTCTGATATGTCCTCTTCCTTGACCATGACCTTGGGTTGAGGTATGCAGGCTCAACAACTGTTGAATTTGTTCACCATGAACTTTCGCCTGTTCTTGTATTAATTTACTGAATTCATCTACAACGTTGGTAGTCCTATCAGTGGTAGGGGTCCTATCATCCCCTTCAGTAACCTTTCATTTAGGAGGCATTTCCTACACGTAAGCTCACTTTAACATAGATAGGAAGAAAGAATACATCAATAATAATGGAATATGATCAACTCTCAATGTTAAAATCAATAGATGCAGGATCGAAAACATACCGGATTGTCCTAGGTAGAAGAAGTCATATACGGTCCAAGAACTTTCGCTCTGATACCAATTGAAACAACCCCACTCCCATGACAATAACATTGAAATTAAATGACATATGCGGAAACATTTGAATTTAAAAGGGAAAGGACAATATACCATTTACATCATAACTATTTTACGCACTAATATACATAACCATTCACCATCATATCCTTCAACACATAACCAAAAGCCAACATAGAGTTTTCCTCATCATTCATTTAGCCAAATACATGACATTTTAAAACTTCACATGTTTACTAAACTCAAAACAAAAATGACACCACCAAACAAAATCTTTCCCATTGCCTTATATATATGACTTCTCCCCTCTTGGACAATCCGCTTCAATCTTTTTTATCACCTGCACCACATGACATAACTGGAATGAGAATAAAACTCAGTAAGTAAGAAGCTGTACATAGCAATTACATATACATAGCTTTGGCTTAGAACGTGGCTATGGCAATGACGATAAAGAATGAATCATAAATCTCAAATCAATATAAAGGGTATCATATCATGAATTAAAGGAAGGAAATGACAGTTCTGTGACCTGTGACCTGTGGCAAGTATCTCTTTGATATAAATATCAAAACTGTGAGAGATACTCATAATCATGTGATTGGCCAATGACATGCATGAATTACTATCATTCCTTGTCTTTAATAATAGGAAATCTCATTGAGGCATTACATCAAACACTTGGTAGGAACAATGAGTTACTAGCTCATTTGTCAATGAATTCCATAGTAATCTTTGAACAATGAATATATATAACAATATTCATATCGATTATATGTCAATGGGAGGAGCTAGTTAGCAATAAAATGGCTTGATACATATATAAATCACGTGAGCACAAGGAAAAGCTTTCACTTACAACAAACCAAATGAATGCTTAGATGTTCTTGAAGGAAATCCTACAACAATAATCACAATCATAATCATAAATCGTCTCCAATAATCCAATGAATCATGAACTCAATTTAACCCTCAATACTTCAAACCCTTCTATACTCCAAAAACATAGAATAATTACCTTGTAGCTTGAAATCTTAGGAAGGAGCAACTAAGAAATCACTATAATCCTTGCACTTGGAGTAGAGAATTGGAGAGAAGAAAACCTTGAGAGAAAAGGGTATGAATCGATGGAAGAGAAAGGAGGATGGTAGGAAATGTGTAGAATAGTATAAAGTAACGTTTATAAGCCTCCAATTCCTTTAAAAACGTGTTTTCTATGCCATATACACGGACCCCGTGCCCCCCTCCGTGTATAGGTCCGTGTACACTCGGGAAATCACTCATTTTGCATGGCCGGACCCGGACCCCGTGTGGGGGTCCGTGTACCCTCTGCCAAGGGCCAAAACTGCATTTTGTCTTCCGAATTAGCAAAAGTGGTAAACATGAAAGTTGTAGCCCTATGTGTTTTCTTGAAGCACTCCAAATTTCAGGTCATTTGGAGGTCTGAGTAAAACGTTATGCTCATTCTCCCAACATGTGTCAGTGCAGGAACAACGAAACACACGACACACTTCGGGTCACTTTTGGCTCGTCTTTCCCTAGTGATTTAAACAAAACTCAAAATAAGAAAGTTATAGCCTTATATCTTATCTTTCTAATGGAAGTGACCTCATCTCAATTGGATCAATATACAAAACATTATACTAAAAACCACAACCATTGCCACATTTGTCATACCATTTCTGCACTTCCATTTTCTATTAGGCTCAAAATCAACTTTCTATTCTACACATTCATTCCATAATCATCACCAACTATGACCATAATACCAAAACAATAACCATTCCAATAAAGATATCCATAAACAATAACCATTCAACATAATCTCAACCAGTAAAGCATAAAACATGATCATAACAATAATAAACCATAAGGGTTAACATGATAAAAGATTGGGCTATTACAATCTGCCTCCCGCCTGTTTGACATATTGCCTCATCCCACTTCGCAGCTCCTCCCTCGCCCACGCTTGCGCTTTCTTGCCTGACTTCCCCTTCTCGCCAGCCCCTCTGCTAGCCCTCGCCCCTGCACCGCGCAGCCTCGCCTTAGCCCCACCTCGCTTAGCATCACGCAGCTTGCTCTCGCCCGCTCCACCCTTGCCTAGGTCTCTCGCAGCCCTAGCCGCCTCATCCCTTGCTCAGCTCCTCGCCTCGCCTCGCCTCTCGCCCCGCGCTAGCCAACCCTCGCCTTAGCCTCACCTCGTGCAGCATTATGCAGCTTGCTCTTGCCCACTCCACCTCGCCACATCCTCGCCCGTAGCCCAAGTCTCACCCAGCTCCTCGCCTCGCCTCCATCTCCCCTTGCCCGCCACGCTAACCCCCTCCCCCCGAACTCTCGCCTTCGTCTCGCCCCTCGCCTTCCTCGCCTCGCTCCTCCTCACGCATCACTGTCCTTCATTTTCCGCACCTTCACCATAGCCACACGCCACAGCTCACCCTCCTCACACCCATCTTGAAGGTCCTCTACTAGACTTTAGTCATAGTAGAAAAAATGTGAACCTCCACTCTCCACACTTCAGACTCCTCACCCTCCTTACATCAAGTTCCCCGCCCTTTCACCACCTCAAGCTCGTCAACTAGACTCTAACCTTCACCCTCACCATCTCAAACTTCTTTAATAGGATCCAACCTTAGTATGAAAATTATGAATCATCACCCTCCATATTTCAAGCTCTTCACTTTCACCACCTCAAGCTCATCTACTAGGATCCAACTTTTACCCTCGCCACCTCAAGCTCCTATAATAGGCTTCAGCCTTAGTAAGAAAAAAAACATCTCACCTCCTCATCTCGTAACTCCTCTGCTAGTCGGGCCTTAACAGGAAAAATGAAATATCATTACCACATTGCCTCCCCACATAACTCCTCTGCTTGATAAAGTATTAGCAGGAAATATGAAAGATCCCCTTACGTCTAGCAGAAAAATAAAACTTCCACCTCCTCACCCCCTGGCTTCTCTGCTAGGAGATGTCTTAGCAGAAAAATAATAAATTTCAATATCCCCAACTCTTCTCGTCTACTAGGTATATCCCAAGTAGGTAAGATTTAATTTTCAATCTCCTCTCATCTTCTCCTCTATTAGCCATATCCTAAGTAGGCACTACAAAAAAAAAAGACTAAAGACAACGGTGAAAAACCGTTGTTGTATGTCTTGAAAAACCGTTGCTAAAGCCCCTGTTGTTAAAGGGTACGCTCAAAGACAACGGTGAAAAACCGTTGTCGTAGACATCAAATACAACGATGGAAAACCATTGTGGTATGTCTTGAAAAACCGTTGTTAAAGCTCCTGTGGTTAAAGGATACGTTCAAAGACAACGGTGAAAAACCGTTGTCGTATGTCTTAAAAAACCGTTGTTAAAGCCCCTGTGGTTAAAAGGTGTGCTCAAAGATATCGGTGGAAAACCGTTGTAGTAGACGTCAACGACAACGGTGAAAAACCGTTGTAAAATGATATTTGCGACGGACTTCATAAAAAAACCCGTTGCAATTAGCGACGGTTTTGTAACCGTGGATAAAATTAGCGACGGTTATTAATAACTGTCGCTAACGTTAGCGACTGTTTATCATTAACTGTCGCTAAATATAGCGACGGTATTCATGTAAAATACCGTCGCTACTTAGCGACGGTTAATACATGCATTCCGTCGCTAATATTATCGTTAAAATAAAAAAATTAATAATTTAATAAATCTGTTTTGTTAATTGGTACAATCGTGTAAGAGATAAAAAAATTTAAGTGTCGTGTAAGAGATAAAATTTTTAATTGTTTTGAAGTGGTAAAATCGTGTAAGAGATAAAAATTTTAAGTGTTGTGAAGTGGTAAAATCGTGTAAGAGATAAAAATTTTAAGGCTTGTGAAGTTGTAAAATCGTGTAAGTGATGAAAATGGAGTGAATTTGCATGTATTTATAGAGAGGGTGGAAGAGAATGGAGGGGAAATTGGGCGGATTGGCGACGGTATTTCTTAAACGGTCGCTAATATTCGCGACGGTTATATATTTTGCGTCGCTAATATTTGCGACGGTTAAATATAAAGTGTCGCTAATTTCAAATTAGCGACGGGTGCACTTGATTCTGTTGCTTACTTTAGCGACGGTTTTAATGTAACCGTCGCAAATATGAATGTAGCGACGTTTATCTATTACCGTTGCTAATATTAGCGACGGTTTTTTAGTAAACCGTCGCTAAATACCGTTGTGTTCTATTTTTAACCCATGCCAATCGACAACGGTTTTTCTAAAACCGTCGTTGATTGTCCAAAAAACACGCTAATAGACAACGGTTTATGAAACCGTTGTCATAAACGTTCAAAGACAACGGTTCTGTAACCGTTGTTATTGACCCTAAAAACCGTTGTCTTTGACCCCCAAAAGACAACGGTTTTTCTAAAACCGTTGTCGATTGTCCAAAAAACACGCTAATAGACAACAGTTTATGAAACCGTTGTCATAAACGTTCAAAGAAAACGGTTCTGTAACCGTTGTCATTGACCCCCAAAAGACAACGGTTTTTCTAAAACCGTTGTTGATTGTCCAAAAAAACACACTAATAGACAACGGTTCATCAAACCGTTGTCATTAACATTCAAACGACAACGGTTTTACAGAACCGTTGTCATTGAACCTAAAAACCGTTGTCTTTGATCCCAAAAAGACAACGGTTGTATAAAAACCGTTGTCGTTTGCTTAAAAAATTATCTACGACAACGGTTTTAGCTAAAACTGTTGTTAAAAAGTTTTTTAACAACAATTTTAGCTAAAATCGTTGTCGTATGTGTGTTGTTGATTCTGAAAATTCTTGTAGTGAGGTAAAGTTAAATTTTCAATCTTCCCAACTATTCTCCTCTATCAGGCATACCCAAGTAGGAAATTTTAATTTTCAGTCTCTCCATCTCTTCTCCTCCACTAGGCACAGACCAAGTAGGTAAAAATTAATTTTCAGTCTCATCACCTCGGCTCCTCCACTAGGCACATCTCACGTAGGTAAAATTTAATTTTCAGTCTCTCCACCTCTTCTCCTCTACTAGGTGTATCTTCAGTAGGTAAAATTTAATTTCATTTTCCCTACCTCTTCTCCTCTACGAGGCTCAGCCCAAGTAGGTAAAATTTAATTTTCAGTCTCCTCACCTCGACTCCTCTACTAGGCTCAGCCCAAGTAGGTAAAATTTAATTTTCATTCTCCTCACCTCTTTTTCTCTACTAGGTTCAGCCCAAGTAGGTAAAATTTAAATTCCAGTCTCTTCACATCGGCTCCTACTAGGCTTAGCCCAAGTAGGTAAAATTTAATTTTCATTCTCTCCACCTCTTCTCCTTTACTAAGCTCATCCCAAGTAGGTAAAATTTAATTTTCAGTCTTTTCACCTCAGCTCCTCTATTAGACTCAACTTAAGTAGGTAAAATTTATTTTTCAGTATCTTCACCTCTTCTCTTCTACTAGGCGTAGCCTCTATAGGTAAAATTTTATTTTCATTATCCCCACCTCTTCTCCTCTACTTGGCTCAACCCAAGTAGGTAAAATTTAATTTTCAGTCTCTCCACCTCTTCTCCTCTACTAGGCTCAGCCGAAGTAGGTAAAATTTAATTTTCATTATCCCCACCTGTTCTCCTCTACTATGCTCAGCTCAAGTAAGTAAAATTTAATTTTCAGTCTCTCCACATCTTCTCCTCTACTAGGCTTTGCCGAAGTAGGTAAAATTTAATTTTCATTCTTCTCATCTCGACTCCTCTATTAGGCTCAGCCCAAGTAGGTAAATTTAATTTTCATTATCCCCACCTCTTGTCTCTCACCCGCCCCTCTCTTCCTACTTCATCTTTCCGCTCCATCAATCGTACTTGCCCAGGGCCGCTGCTCCATCCTCTTGTGTCGTTGGACATCTTCTAGATTCATATACTTTTTCGCTCGAGCTAACAGATCATCATAGCTCAATGGAGGTTTCTTGACAAATGATTTGAAGAATTCTCCTCCTCTCAGTCCTTGGGTGAAGGTACTTATCATGATGTCAGAGGTAGCTGCTGGTAATTCCAGTGCTGCATTATTGAAACGCTGGATGAATTCTCTCAAAGTCTTTGTTTCATATTCCTTCATCATGAACAAGCTCAGTAATTTTTCTGGTGCTTCTTGCTACTAGAAAATTAGTGCAAGAAAGCCGTGGAAAAATTCTCGAAATTTCGTATGGTGTTGGGCTGCAACGTATTAAACTACTGCTGGGCTGATCTCACCAACGTGCCCAGAAATACCCTGCACCTAACTCCATCTGAGTACTGTGTAAAAAAGCCGAAGTCTCAATTCTTCCCAAGTGTTCTTCTGGGATAGTACTCCTGTCATACTCTCCCGCGCTTGATTGTCGAAAACTTGGGGGAAACCCTTCCTCTAGAATGGCGGGGGAAAATGACTCTCTTTATTGGGGCTGGAGCTCTATTTCCCACTTTTTGCCTCAACATTCTTATCTCCCTCCACATCTCCTCCATCTCCGGATTCTCCCCACTTGGGAGGGGCCGCGTCTCTTTAACCCTGCTCTGATGGCCCTCAGCATTCTTTTCTCGTTCCTGGTAAGTGGCCTGTTCTTCGGCAAACATAAACTCTTGGTTCCTCTTCATGGCCTCATCTAATGTCTTGTTAATGAATTGGATTAACTGTTCTAGGGTCAGGTTCCATACATGCTCATTAGGACGAGGTTGTTCAGCTCTCGTCTCAGGACCTCGTTCGGCTCTCGTCTCAGGATGAGGTTGTTGGGCTCTCGTCTCAGGATGAGATTGTTCGGGTCTTGTCTGAGGACGTGACAATGTTGAGTTAGTTCTTCTGCTTCCTATTTGGCCTATTATCTCTACTTCTCATCTCAATTTTTCCTACAGACAGCGCCAAGTGATACTTAATGAAAATTTAGGGTTCGGTTCTAGCATGTGACGCTAGCCTGTATGCAGACATCGACTTCACTGTAGGTCTGAAATCACGAAGAAAACCGTTAGAAGGGAGCCAGAAGGGTGTCCCAGCGTAACCCCTCCGAAGCTCAAGTCAGATACTACGAATAGAGAGAGCAGTTAAGGGTGCTGAAAATTAATATATTAAATCTATGAATTAGACACTCAAACATGTTATTTATAGGAGGGAACATGAGATCCATCATGTTCCACTTACCTATGTTAGGAATGGGCCGGGAGTTCAAAGTTTTGTTTGAACCTGATCTTGATTAACCTATTCATGATAGGATATCACCGAGCAAAATATATTGTCATTGCATGTTTTACAAAATAGTGGGGGCAATTACAATTTAGCAGGGTTTTTTGGATTTACTTGCATGAAAATGACAAAATGAAGCAATCTCAATCATCAAATCCCGCATTCAAATTTCGGTTGGTGCTTCGGCTTATACAAATTGAAAATCTATACAGGGCCTGCAAAACTCCAAATCCCTGTAATAAAAAGATCCTTTTCGATTCCACCTTCAAATTCAAATTCTGGGTCCGCTTTTTCTTCGTTATTGTTGCTTCGAGAGATTTGATGATTGGGAGCGGTAAAAAACCCACCAGCTTTTTGTTCTTAATTCGAACTCACACTGCAGTGAAGTTCTCCCATGCAAAACTGTAGCTCGGATAATAGTGCGGTAATTTTTCCAGTTGGACCATTCCTTTTGTTTTTAAAAATTAACCAGACTTTTCAAATCCAGCAGGAAATGTTTGCCTGTATAAAACTAAGTTTTTGCAAATGGTTTGCAGCGTCGACGACGAGTGAAGAACATATCGTAGCTTCAAAGACTATTCTAAATACAACTCTTTTCAGAGATACTCGTGGTAAAGTTTTTTCATATTTAGTTTTATCGTAATGGGATTAGAGTCATTGTTGTGTATATGATTCAAACTTTCATAATACAAGGTCGTGATAATGCATACAAAGATAAATATGGTGTTGGATCAATTTTTATCGTATGAGTTTATATATGAATAATTATGTGTTGTGAGTTGTCTATTAAGTTAACTCTAAACTTAAAGTGGTCAATTAAAATTTTGGTTATTAAGCTTTAATATATCTGATAAGTTGTGAGTCTTTAATGTATAGATACACAAGTATAATTTTTATTTTTATAATGAGATAAAACAAATATTAGAAGACACTGATATATATTATTTATATACATGGTTATTGTCTCAAGATCGCGCACTATCATGTTCTTTATTCTCTATCTCCGTTATTAATAATAAATTTGACAAGAAACTCGATGATTCTCATAAAAAAAGAAAACATGGATCTTCAAGATTAGTCACTCGTTCTCAAGACACAAAGATTATGGCTTTAGTTACACTTCCGTTACAGTTTATGATTTAATTATTTATAATTTAACATAATATATTCTAGAAGATCAGTCACTCGTTCTCGGTGCAGATTTTTGTGTCTATAGAAATGAACGTTTATTTAGTAAATCTTTTTATAAATAATATTTTACGATGCAACAGAATTGTGTTCTTCTGCAAACAAATTTATCTGCATTTATCTTTCGGCCCATTTTATCACGTTATTATATCATTTTTGTATCAAAAAATTATTATAAATCAATTATTCATATTCACAAAAACTCTTGTGAGAAGATAGTCGGTCTCTAATGTATCAATTTGGTGAAACATATATTCTGTTTGCGTCACCAATGAAAAAGTATTAATTTTTATTGTTCCAAAAGGTGAAATCGCTCACCTTAGGCGTCCCTCACTCCCGGCCCGACAGGAATGTGAGAGGATTATTAATTTTTATTGTAAACATATATAAAGGTAACTCGTCTCAGAAATAAAGATATGTGAGAAGAGACATATTGATTGATATTTGATAGTTAATCAACAATGATAATAATAAATAGGAGAATGATATTTACATTTTTGTTAAATCTACTCCACTTCACCTTTTAAATTTAATTTTTAACAAGATCACCCTAATTAATTATTTTCCTTCTCTTTTTTATACATACATCCATCGTTTTTCTTTATTATAAAATGTTTTTCTACCAAAAAAAACTTAAATGTAATATTTTTTATGTTAAAAAAAGAACTTGTTTTTTAAAAAGTTAGTCATACCTGTTTATTATATATAAATATAATATAAAATTTATAAACAACAACTAAAAATTTTAGTGAATTTTTTTTATTCAGAATGCTTAATAATTTTGAGATTTTTGGGTGCCAAAATATTTAATTTTAAAAAACATGTGAAACAAATTAAAATTTAATATTAAAATTAAGATCTTATATTATCTTATATTATTATAATATATTATCTTATGATTAAATTCATAATTTTTTATAAATAAATTTATTATTTTGACTCTATTTATTTTATGCTGACATAGACTAGATATTAGAAATTAATTAACATAAGTTCATATTTCAAAGAATTTTTTTTAAAAAATATTCGAATGATAAATTTGATTAAATAAAATTTTATTGTAAGATACTAATATTAATGCTAGTTTCCATATTTTTTATATTGGTTATTATGATTAATTGAATATTTTTTAACTTATAAAAAATTAGGAATTGAATGTGATAAATTATAAAAACATGAATTAAACATGAAGTAGCAATTGGTTAATTAATTTAATATAAATTTAAATTTTAGTTGTGTTTTATTTTATATCTAAAGGTATTAACAAATTTAATTATAATTTTTGAGTAACTAAAATTTCTGGTAATGTAATTTAAGAATTGAGAGCCACTAACAAACTTACTTAACAAAAGAAAAAACCACAAAAATCTATCGATGTTAAGTTATACAATAAAAAGTAAAGATAATATATTTATAAAATAATAAACTGTAGATATTAAAATAATAATAATTATTGTCATATAATATTTATCTATGCAAGAAATATCGCTTACAAAAAAAAAAATTATAAAAAAACTCCAACTAAAATAATAGCTAAATCTAAAAGTAATGTTAATCAATTAATTAAATTTCAATTTTTTTTTTTTTGCAAAATAAACACTTTGGAGTGGGGAAAATAAAAAAAATAAAACAATTTTTTTTACTCGATACCTAATTTTGATTAGAGT
Organism: Primulina eburnea; assembly: GCF_022965805.1. Classification (NCBI taxonomy): domain Eukaryota; kingdom Viridiplantae; phylum Streptophyta; class Magnoliopsida; order Lamiales; family Gesneriaceae; genus Primulina; species Primulina eburnea. The sequence continues at coordinate 4,357,101 of NC_133113.1, forward strand.
ATGTCTCTTGTGATACGATCTCATAGATTTTTATTCGTGAGACAGACTGATGAAACTAAAATCCAGTTTAGACCAATTTATGGGACCAATTTTGTTTTCTCCTTTTCAAACCAAAGGGGTCAATTTGAAATATAGAAGAGCTGAAGTATTGAACGTAATTTCACAATATCCGCACTGTATATATAACAATTATGCTCCACAAAATCAAGGGAAAATAAATTATACCATTGAAATAAGAAACCCGGATGAAGCCCGTCCTCACAGAACCCGAAATGGACGCGGCTCGTCTGCTGATCCAGCTCAGCGACGACTCGGCGGAGAGCGTCGGTGAGGCGGCCAAGACGGAGGAGCGAAGCAGCGAGGAAAGCGTTGGGGACTCGGCGGAGATATCCTCCGTGGTGAAATTAATTACACAAGTTCCTGAACCCCTCCCCCGCCGGCGAAAGAGGTTCCGATCGATCATTGATCTCTACAGCGCCACCGCACCGATAACCAGAAGGCAAGGTAAAAAATCCAGCGCCTCCCCGATAGATTCCAAATTAAGAAGCCCTAAAATTCAGAACATATAGATCGAACATTTTAAAGAAATTACAAATAAACCCCCACTCTTTTTTCTTCTTCCGTAAATTATTTAGGTTTTCTTCTTCTTTTTTCTTCGAATCGATGTGTATATGTAATATATGTACGCATGTATGTATGTCTGTAGCTGTTGAATGATCATCATAATTATTACCAAAATCTTTGTTTGTTCATATTTTTTTTCCATATATTCATCTTTTAAAATGTTAGATTAAATAATTTGCTAAGTAAAATACCAAAAAAATTCTATAAATTGATGATGAGACGTAGCATGCATGCAATTTTGTGGATTTTCTTCTTTTTTTTTTCCTTGTTGAATATATAAATAATTATTATTATTAAAGATTAACGGTAGTAAATCAATGATAAGTTATGATGATTTGCATGGGTTTTATAAATTATATTTTAATTCTGAATTCAAATTATTATTTTTTTAAATATACTACATACAAATTAAGTTTTGTTTTTTTTGGGTATTTTTTTAATCAGTCAACTATTTTTTTAAAAAAAATGAAATCTTTACATATTTTTCTTAAAAAAATTATTGATCAAGTTTATTTTATAAAGTTTTTAAAAAATTTTTATCTCCCGAGTGACACTCGACGTATATTGCACGTACTTGCGTTTTATAAAATATTTCCCCTCCGAGTGAAATGCAGACATGTGAAGAATATGTCACTATTCTTACAAAGTAAATGCACACATTACTCATCTTTATTGCATATGACATTTATTCAATCATTCATATTAAATGTTTTTTATAATCATTAGTCGATACCAGCAAACGTGTGATATTTTTATAAGGTAAATTATACTTTTGGTCTAATAATTATTTTCCCTCTTGTTAACAATTGATTTATATTTTTAGTCCAGTAACTTATATGATTTTTTTATTTTTCTTCATGTTAAGATGAATTTGTATTTTTAGTCATATAACTTGCATGTTTGTTTCGTTTTTTTGTCCCATTAACGATGCATTTGCAATTTCAGTCATGTAAGTTGTATGTTTTTTTTTTTTCAATTTGGTCATATTTTTTACCCGAGTTAGTCGAGTTTCCTTTCAAATAATATTCTAAAAAAAATACGACATGCATGAAAGTTTTCTTTCAAAAATCCATGTTAACATTTACGTCCGCCAAAAAGAGGGCTAAAAATGAAAAAAAAAAAAGTATTTATACGACTAAAATACAAATTTACCATTAAAATTATCAAAAATGGAAAAAAAAAAACATACAAGTTTAAATTATAAAAATCCAAATTGTTAAAAGGACCAAAAGTTGAAAAAGTGCAAATTACATGTAATTTATTCTATTTTAATTTACATTTGTAACAGATTTTTATCTTACAATAATTTACATTTTTTGTAAAAAAAATTAACCAATAGATGGATAAAAAGTAAATATATAAAATGTAAGCAAATGTTATTAATCCAGACGCGGGTTTTGAATTTGTCCTGAACCTAAAATCACTAATGAGACCGTTAGAAGGGGGTCAGGAGGGTGTCCTGGCATAGCCCCTCCGATGCTCAAGTAAGAGACTGAGAATATACGTGGGGAGCAGCTAAGAGTGTTGCTGAAAAATAATATAATAATATATCAGTTATACATCAAAACCTGATATTTACTGGAGAAATTGAAAAAATACGCATATGTTATTCACGTGTTGGCTCTCACTCAGGTACCGACTCAATCTTGATTTCTTATTCTGTTTATGTTTTTGTATGCCTTGAATTCAACCTTAGAATCTTATATGATTTTTATTTTCCAACATGAGGATTCAGAAGTAGAACTGATTCACATTAACTTTATATTATTTGGACACTGATACCCCATAAGGATTCGGGTCATCGATCCGGGTCATCATCGACCCAAGATATTAATCGGATAGCCCAGATCAGAGCCAATATGCCGGGTACTTTCCTCATTAGTCGGTCATTTCTTCTCTTCCCGGGTAGTCAATAGCCCGAGCCCTTATACAAGCACCCATGTATCTTACCACTTGAGCTACCTCGAAAATTGCACCACACTCGAGTGTGATTGATACATGATGTCTAATCTGTCAGAGCAACATGTGTTTAGAGTGTTCTAAAAGTCATCAGAAGTTATAGTATGGACAGCCGACTTGCCTACTTAGTAGATGGCGCTGGAAACGAGGTACCTACTTCATTTTCTACTATAAATAGCATGTATTAATGTCATTTACAGATTCTGAAATTCTTGAACTCTCAAGCATACATATATTCTCACATATATTCGCTTGCGTTCATCTTCAACATGCTGACTTTAGCATCGGAGTGCCACGCCAGACACCTCTCCGGCGCCCATTCACGAGTTCCTTTCATTGTTTGCAGGTCATTATCGAAGTCATTATCTTCACTCAAATCCCTAAACACTAAATTATTTATTTGATCCGGTGGAGCCCCTTACCTGGCTCATCCATTTCATCGAGATCACATCAAACAACAAAAAGATTGTTAATTGATTGCCACCTTTGAACTTGTTCTGTTAAATGTTGTGTGCCAAACTATCAAATGCAGGATCACGAAGATGAAGAGATTGAAATTTTTAAAGCTAAGAAGATTCGAGACAATGTAAGTTATTATTGTACACTAAAAGCTTAACAAACTAGTCGAGCTCGAGCCAAGCTCGAGCGGCTCAATAAATTATAAATTTTAGACTATTTTAGGATGCTATATAAATTATCACTAAAAGCTAACAAAAAAGAGATCATGTGGAAAAATAGAAAGTTCCAAAGATACTTTGTTCCCAAAATATACAGATAAACATTTATTTATCCCATTGGAGAAGTACATGATTTTGTAAGGATATTGGTCACAATTTTAAATATATCACAATGTTTTTTTAAAAAAGTTATAGAATGAATTTTTAAGATAAAGATAAATTGATTTTAAAAAGTTTTTATGATATAATTTTTTTTCAGCAGTTTTTAAATAATTTTCGATTCTTATCGTTGATCTTTGTAACTTGGGCTCATATTAACAAGGCCGAAAGCCCAACACATATCTGCTAAGCCAATTGTAATTGTCGGCCCAAGGCATGGATCCCTTGGTTTTCTCCCGAGGAAGCGGGCTGCTCGTCACAGGGGAAAAGGTAACTATCCTGTCGGATTTATTAATGACATAATGTTATCGTGAATCGTTTCTCCGAGTGGTGTTGAAAGTTGAAACGAATGTAATTCAATTGGAATGAGGTGAAAATAAAATATGTAATTTTGAAAAAAAGAAGCGTTCTCTCAAACTTCTTGTTGCCAAATGACTGACTCTAACGTATCTTGTGAATCAAACTCTGCTACATGTTTACTGTTTTTTCGGCCATATGTGTTCATGTTTGCGTAATTGCTTCTATCTTTCCTTTTGGCGATCACTTGATTTGTCATCAACCATGCAGTGAAGGCTTTTCCAAAGGATGACCCCAGCAAGCCCTGCAAATTGACGGCCTTCCTGGGTTACAAGGCTGGAATGACTCACATTGTCAGGGAAGTCGAGAAACCAGTATCAAGTAATTGTTTGTCCCCTAAATTTCTTCCATTTGGTTATTCTTTCCTTTAACATTGACGAGTTCATTAAGTTTGTGGAATTTTGGTTACACGTGCAGTTCTTTTGTTACCAAACTCTCCAGTTTTCTTCTCTTATGCTTCTTTGCCAAACTTTCATTTGTGGAATGTTTCCTTGATTTTTAGTGTATCTCCTAACTAAAAATAACGACACGACACATTTATTTAGATGCAAACTCCTGGTTTCTTTTGCAGTTCCATTTGCATTGTGTTTGAAAATCTTTTGTTCGTGATTTTCTATGTTAATGTGATGACACTCTATCAATAAAATTTATACTTTTCTTCCTGACCGTTATGGCTAGTTTTAGGTGGCCTTAAGTATTTCTAACTGAAAAAAACAAGATTTTTTTTTAGTTTTTTACTTGTGCTATATTAAACATTTGTGAGTTGCTTATAACTGTAAGCTTGAAATGAAATCTGATTTGGAATTGATTCATTGTAGAACTTCACAAAAAGGAAACTTGTGAGGCTGTCACTAAAATTGAAACACCACCCATGGTGGTTGTTGGAGTGGTTGGGTATGTGAAGACTCCCGGAGGACTTCGCTGCCTAAACACAGTTTGGGCTCAGCACTTGAGTGAGGAAGTGAAGAGAAGGTTTTACAAGAACTGGTGCAAGTCTAAAAAGAAGGCCTTTACCAAGCATTCAAGAAATTGGAGTCTGATGAGGGTAAGAAGGATCTTCAGTCCCAGATGGAGAAGTTGAAACAATATGCATCCGTTATTCGTGTGCTGGCTCACACTCAAGTACGGACTCCATCTTAATTTCTTATTCTGTTTAATGTTTTGTATCCCTTGAATTCAACCCTAGAATCAATTATATGATTTTTATTTTCCTACATTTGGATTCAGGCGCAGAACTGATTCACATTAATTTTAATTCGGACACCAAAAAGATGGTTAATTGACTGCAACCTTTGAACTTGTTCTGTTAAATATTTTGTGTCCATTCAGATTCGGAAGATGAAGGGATTGAAACAGAAGAAGGCACGCTTGATGGAGATACAGGTGAATGGTGGAACTGCTGCGCAGAAGGTTGACTTTGCATATGGCTCCTTTGAGAAGCAGATCCCTGTGGATGCTGTCTTCCAGAAAGATGAGATGATAGACATTATTGGTGTTACCAGGGGGAAAGGTTATGAAGGTGTCGTCACAAGATGGGGTGTTACCCGTCTTCCCCGCAAAACTCACAGGGGTCTTCGCAAGGTGGCTTGTATTGGTGTTACCAGAGTTTCCTTCACTGTTGCCAGGGCCGGTCAAAACGGTTATCATCACCGCACTGAAATGAACAAGAAGGTCTACAAGCTTGGCAAGGCAGGGAATGAGGAACACTCAGCCAGTACTGAGTTTGACAGGTTGAAATATCATACCCACTGCTTTCATTATCATATGAAGATATATGTCCCATTACTTTTGCTGTCACTTGCATTTTTTAGTTCAATTCGTCATTTTTTCTCTTCTCATCTGTGTTATCTATGAAGTTGGCACTTTTTCCTAATATGAAACACATTTCCTAGGCTTAAACTGTTACAACTTACATTTCGGAACTTCGAATAGTATAGCTAGCATGCTCCTACTCCTGTATGCACGTCTTGGTTGATATCAATTATAATTTTATTCATTTTATTGATATATTCCTCGCATGAGCAAGTTTTTGTTTCTTCTGAGCTAAACTTTGTCAAATGAAATTGTGACAGGACTGAGAAAGACATTACGCCCATGGGTGGGTTTCCTCACTACGGTATTGTCAAGGACGACTACCTCATGATCAAGGGTTGCTGCGTTGGACCCAAGAAAAGGGTCGTCACTCTTCGCCAATCCCTCCTCAGCCAGACCTCTCGCGTAGCCCTCGAGGAGATTAAGCTCAAGTTCATTGACACCTCATCCAAGTTTGGACATGGACGTTTCCAGACAATTCAGGAGAAGCAGAAGTTCTATGGTCGAGTCAAAGCCTAGCAGCTTTCCTAGTAGAAGAGGTCGGGGTTGCTCGGGCTGCCTTCACATTATTTTGTAGATCTGTATGAAATTATTACAATTTTAATATTTTCTAGAACGTGAATTTATTCATTTAATCTTAGTGTTTAAACATGTACCAAACTTATTTTAAAGATAAAGCTTAAAAATTAACCATAAAACTTCATTATGCCTCGTGCTTTTTAAAACCATGCTAGCAAGTGATATTAGCAACACATAATATTGGATAGTTGAATGTCGTGATGAAATTGAGATAAAGATTTATACTTTACAACCTACAATGAATATCAATGTTAATGTGGAGTTCAATGAAAATACTAAAATTATAATTTTGAGATTTTTGTGTTTTTAAAAATTTGAGAATTTATGACGCAGTAGACTCAATTTATATTATATATGAATTATTTAATGGTTGAGAAAATTTCAACTATAATAAAATTGAAAACATTTTTGTTACCCTTAAGCTCTTACTATGCATACTCCACTCCATGAGCACAACTCACACTGTCACGCACATTGTCTTTGACAAATAAGACGTCTTACATATTTTTGTTGTTCTGATTCTAATTTCAGGATCTGAAGTATAACAGATGAGGCAGTTTGATGGCTAAATTAACTTGACATACACAAAAATAATACACCTTCATGCTCTTGATCTTTTGAGCTTGTCAGGTAGTTCATTGTTTACAATGAATTTTATAAGGGGTGCCATCCATGAATCCTCTGGTGCTGGCAATGTCTCTTCTTCAGTGGAGAGGATTAGTCGGGAAACATGCAATGGTTCTTGGGTACTGACTTCTGATAAAGAGGCGGTCATCTTTGCCAACGCATCTGCTTCCTCATTCTCGTACCAGGGTATCTGCTCAATACTCCAATCCACAAAAACTTCTGCCTGGGCTTGAGATATTTAAGCATTTTGTCATCCTTAGCTTCATAAATGCTCTTTATTTGCTGAGTAATTACTTGTGAATCAGAATACAAAAAGATTCGGGAAGCTCCAAGTTCTCGGGCAGCTCGGATACCGGCGAGAACAACCTCGTACTCTGCCTCATTGTTAGTCACCCGGGAGTTAATTCTCAGTGTCAGTTTAATCTTCTCTCCCCGGGGAGCTATTATCACAACTCCTACACCACATCCCGAAATGCTAGACGCCTCACCCACGAATACCCTCCAGACGTCATCTTCATCAGGCTGGACCATCTCTGATAAGAAATCTGACAAGGTCTGTGCTTTGATTGCAACCCGGGGCTTATACTCAATATCATACTCTCCCAACTCGAATGTCCATTTAATCATTCTCCCGGAAACTTCTGAATGAGTCGTAATCCTCCCGAGAGGATTATTGGTTAGCACAATAATTTGATGCGATAGAAAATAAAGTCGCAGTTTTCGGACAGTCATAACAAGAGCGAGATCTATCTTCTCCACTTCACTGTATCGGAGCTCGGGACCCCTAAGAGCATGACTGACATAATAGACTGGCTTTTGCTCAGAGCATTCTTCCTTTATCAGTACTGAACTGACATCATACTCAGTAGTGGAGAGATAGACACATACCCGGTTTCTGACTTCACTAAGATAGGAAGCTCGGCCAAATGTTTTTAAGGTCTTGGAAGGCCTGCTCACACTTCTCATCCCATCCAAACTTCTGTGCCTTCCTAAGATCCTGAAAAAATGGATAACTCTGATGTGCTGAACAAGATATGAACCGGGAAAGAGAAGCAATTCTCCCGGTCAGCTTCTGCACTTCTCGGACAGATCGAGGGGACGACATGTTTAGCACTGACTTGACCTTCTCTTGATTTACCTTGATCCCCCGGTCAGTGACCACAAAACTAAAAAATTTACCACTCTTTACGCCAAAGATGCACTTGGTCGGATTAAGCTTAGCATTACAGTGGAAAAAGTCTCTTCTAAGTCAGAGATGAAACCAGCAACTTCCTTCGACTTGCCCAAGATATCATCCACATATACTTCTACATTCCTGCCCAACTTCTCAAATACTTTGTTCATGAGACGCTGATAGGAGGCCCCTGCGTTCTTTAACCTGAAAGGCATGACAACATAGCAAAATGTGCATCCCGAGGTGATTAAGCTGGCCTTGTGTTGATCATTCTTGGCCATGGGAAGATGATATCCATGGTAAGCATCCATGAAACTGAGAAGCTCATATCTAGAGGTGGAATCCACCAGCTGGTCAATTCTGTGCAGCGGATATTGGTCTTTGGGGCAAGCTTAATTGAGATCCATGAAGTCCATACACATCCTCCACTTCCGAGTAGATTTTGGCACCAATACCACATTCAAGAGCCAGGTTGAAAATTGTATTTCCCGAATGTGGCCGGCTTTTAGCAAATCTTTAACATGTACATCATCTTGTCCTTTTTAGGACCAAAGTGTCTCTTCTTTTGTTTCACAGGTTGAGATCTCAGGAGGACGTTCAATTGATGCTCCGCTATCACGGGTGAGATCCCTATCAACTCTTGCTGGGACCAGGCAAAAACATTAAGATTAGTTTTTAAACAATTTGTCAAATTGATCCGGGTGGATAAATCAAGGTCTCGAGCCACCCGAATCTCCTTGCCCAGCCTGATCTCTACCACCTCCTGCTCTTCTTCTGCCACAAAGTGCACTTCCCCCTTCTCTACCACTCTATCCACCTCCTCACAACCCTTAACTTTCTTCCCCTCCTTCCTTGCTCTCTTCTGGTCCACCATGACCGCTTCAACATAACACTTCCGTGAATAAGGTTGATCCCCCCGGACTTCACCCACTTGGCTTCCCACCAAGAATTTAATCTTTTGGTGATAAGTGGATGCTACGGATCTTAGCTCATTCATGGTCGGCCGCCCCAAAATAATACTATATGATGACGGGGCATCCACCACAGTGAAATTGGTCATCACCATCTTCTTCAGCTCCCCGGTGCCCAAAGATAAGGGCATGACAATCTCCCCTTCTGGATAGACATCATGGCCAGCAAAGCATAAAAGTGTTGTGTCTACTGCTTCCAAATGATATCCCTGTAAATCAATTTGTACAAGGGCCTCCTTGAAAATAACATTTACAGAACTTTTCGAGTCCACAGAGACCCTCATAATATCATAATTTGCTACCATGGCTTGAATTAGCATAGCATCGTTGTGGGGAAGATTGACACCCTTCAAATCTTCCGGGCCAAAAATGATCACCGCATCATTCCTCCTCACCCTTTCCACCTCCATACAATCTCTTTTACTTCTCGACTTATGAGCCCAATTAGAATCACCGTCAGTAGATCCTCAAGATATCATTTTAATTACCCCCGAAAAGAGGAGGAAAATCCTTAGGTGAAATCTTACATCGCTAAACGACGGGAGAGATGCTTGACATTTAAATGGACGTGTAGCAACCCCTTGTAACGCGTTTTAAATTCGTGAGAACCCGACTTTCCTTGAAAAGTAAGAAGTTACACAAACATCATGCACATATTTGCGATATTTGGTCTTCAATTTTGTCAAAAATAATGCAAGTAACATGTCACATACACCAAAATCTTCGTAATCATGTATTGTTATTTCAAGCAATATGAGTGAAACTACCAAAAAACCAAGGCAGCAAAAAAAAATTTCTTCCTCGTTTTTCATGATCGAGATTTGGATTGATCATGTCATCGTCAGAGATGATAAGCTTGCCTGAAACATCTCGACTAAGAATGGCCCTCATATTGAGTGATTCATAGAGAGGCAACGTCTAAAACAACTCATTGTAAAGATAAATAGCGGCACGATTTTTTATATGCTGAATATATCAACATCGTATCAAATTTTTTATGATCTGACTCCCGATCATTTCCTTTGTCAAAAAGTGAAAGGACAAGAAGAAACAACCAAAGGACATCAAGCCAAGAACCATTTGAAATTTGAAATGTCTTGAAACTGCTATATTGTTGTCGTCTCCTTCTTCTATGTCATGTTTCTAGTGTGTACCACGTAGGCCTACCATCCCAAACTTACGCTGAGTCGCTCTGATATGAAATGTAATGGCCCAACCCACATGTGAAATAGTGCAGTTTGGGCTTTAAAATGTGTCACAACGTGCGACAGCTACAAATACAGGCTCTGATACCAAATGTATTGGCCCAGCCCACTTGTGATTGTGGGGCGAATCTCAGCGAGGACCCTGGGTCCTGAAATGAGGGGGGAAGATCCTTAGGAGAAATCTCACATCGCTAAACGACGGGAGAGATGCTGGCATTTAAATGGACATGTAGCAACCCCTTGTGACGCGTTTTAAAGGCGTGGGAACCCGACTTTCCTTGAAAAGTAAGAAGTTACACAAACATCATGCACATATTTGAGATATCTGGTCTTCAATTTTGTCATAAATAATGCAAGTAACATGTTATATACACCACAATCTTCGTAATCAATGTTATTTCAAGCAATATGAGTGAAACTAACAAAAAACCAAGGCATCAAAAAAATTTCTTCCTCGTCTTTCATTATTGAGATTTGGATTGATCATATCATCGTCAGAGATGATGAGCTTGCCTGAACATCTAGACTAAGAATGACCCCCATATTGGGTAATTCGTAGAGAGACAACGTCTAAAACAACTCATTGTAAAGACAAGTGATGTCACGATTTTTTATATGCTGAATATATCAATATCAGATCCAATTTTTTAGGATCTGACTCTCGATCATTTCCTTTGTCAAAAAAAATGAAAGAACAAGAAGAAACAACCAAAAGGCATTGTGAGAGTCCATTTCCCTCAAAGCCCAAATGTAAACCCCAAGCCCGGCCCAATTTGATTAAGTTAAAAAAAAAAAGAAAAATGAAATGATAATCATCTTCTTCTCTCTCCATCGGCAGAACGCTGCGTTCCCTTTCTCTTTTCATTTTCAAAATTTCATCTGTCGATTGTGGCCGCTCCGCTTATCCAAAAATTAAAGTAAATATATATTTGGAATCCTCTCGCCAAGAGCTATCCAGTGATATCCATTTTGCTAAGAAAATCGCGAGCCCCAAAAATCCCGTCGGAGAACCGTCGCTGTTTTCGCCGGAAAAGTTGAAAAAAATCTCGGGTTATGCTGGGTGAAGCTTGAATATGATGTTTTGAGTAATATTCGAAATTTCAGAGGTAAAATTCAGATTTTAGGTTTTCGAATTTTGGGTATTTTGATTAATTTGAGTTCCAACAATTAATATATATTGGGTTATTGATTGTAGGTGATATATCGGAGCTAATTGGAGGTATTAACGAAATTTCAGAATTTAATTGGGAATAATTTCGAAAATTCAGAATTGTAAATTTGGGTTTTCGAATTTTAGTGTTCAATAATTAGGTGTTTCGATGCTATAGAATAGTCGTATATGAATTTGGAAATATGAAAGCCTAAATTATGGATTTTCGGAATTTTAGGCTAAATTAGTGAATATTGGAATAATAAATTGAAGTTGATATGAAATGTATTATTTGCCACAGGATTGGATTATTCGAGAAATCCTTAAGAAATTCAGTGGTAAATTAAGGGTTCAGTTGAGGTACGCATGAACTGTTTTATTATGACGTCTATAGTGATGTGAAATGACGTTAAGTATTATGTATGAGTTGTGGTGTGCTTCATGTGCTTTTGTGAATAACGTGATTGCATTCACGCATTTATTTGAGTTGATCTCATTAGTGCATAGCATTTCGAGCCTTGACTCCGTTGATTGCTATTGTTACTGATCTATCGAGTTGTAGCGTCATCGATGGAGTGGGTGGGTAGGATTAGCACTCCTGATGACTTGCATGAGGACTGAGCGGGTCGCACCCGTACCCTCGATGCTACGTGCATGGATAGCGGCGGCATGCTATTACGTTGCTGCATTCCTGGCACGGGTGGCCACTGTTATTGTTGCTGATGCGTTTCATTTGGACTCCGCTTTGGTATCCATTATTTTGTTGTTACCTTTCACGCATTGCATTACATTGCATTGCATCACATTGTACTTGATTTTATTTCATGTCAGTTATATTTGTCGTAATATTACTGGTTCGTCGTACTGGGGCCCGACCCCTCGTTTCTTTTTATGCTGTGGTTGTTTTTGATGCCATAGCAGGTTATCCCGGAGGATTTGACGCGTCTGGTGGAGCGTCAGGTAGAGGTGCCCCGTCGTCGAGTCATGGTTGAGAGTTCCCAGATATATATACTATATGGAGTCATACATTTACCGGGGAGATGCCCCGTGTAGCTGTACTGTTATTTTTACGATGTTTTCAATTGATAGTTGTGTGATCGAGCCTTGCCGGCTCTGCGTGTGTTTAGTCCTGGCCAGTGCGGCTATAGGTTTGTGAATTGATGTTGTGACTTTATTTCGAGTATATAAATATTGGTTGTGATATTTTGGATTTTCCTGGGATGTCCTATTTACGAATAGGTCATGCCGAAATTTCTGTAGGCCCGAAATGAAAAAATTTAATCGCTTTCGCTGTTTACATTAATAAATCCTGGTTGTTTGGTCATTAAATATTAATCAGGAGCACGGGCCCCCACAGGCATCATGCCAAGAACCATTTTAAATTTGAAATGTCTTGAAACTGCTATATTGTTGTCGTCTCCTTCTTCTATGTCGTGTTTCTAGTGTTTCCCACGTAGGCCTACCATCCCAAACTTACACAGAGTTTCTCTGATACGAAATGTAACGGCCCAACCCACATGTGAAATAGTCCAGTTTGGGCTTTAAAATGTGTCGCAACGTGCGACGTCTACACACACAGGATCTGATACCAAATGTAATGAGCCAGTCCACTTGTGATTGTGGGGCAAATCTCAGCGAGGACCCTGAATCCTGAAATGAAGGGTGAAGATCCTTAGGCGAAATCTCACATCGCTAAATTATGGGAGAGATGCTGTCATTTAAATGGACGTGTAGCAACCCCTTGTGACACGTTTTAAAGACGTGAGAACCCGACTTTCCTTGAATAGTAAAAAGTTACACAAACATCATGCACATATTTGCGATTTTTTCTTCAATTTTGTCAAAAATAGTGCAAGTAAAATGTCACATACACCACAATCTTCGTAATCATATATTGTTATTTCAAGCAATATGAGTGAAGTTAACAAAAAACCAAGGCAACAAAAAAGTTTTCTTCCTCGTCTTTCATGATCGAGATTTGGATTGATCTTGTCATCGTTGATCTTGTCATCGTCAGAGATGATGAGCTTGCCTGAAACATCTAGACTAAGAATGACCCTCATATTGGGTGATTCGTAGAGATACAACGTCTAAAACAAGTCATTGTAAAGACAAGTCATTGTAAAGACAAGTGGCGGCGCGATTTTTTATATGCTCAATATATCAACATCAAATCCAATTTTTTAGGATCTCATCCCGATAATTTCCTTTGTCAAAAAAGTGAAAGGACAAGAAGAAACGACCAAAAGGCATCAAGCCAAAAACCATTTGAAATTTGAAATGTCTTGAAACTGCTATATTGTTGTCATCTCCTTCTTCTATGTCGTGTTTCTAGTGTTTCCCACGTAGGCCTATCATACCAAATGTAACGGCCCAACCCACTTATGATTGTGGGGCAAATCTCAGCGAGGACCCTGAGTTCGGAAAGGAGGGTGGCATTTAAATGGACGTGTAGCAACCCATTGTGCGATGTTTTATCTTCAATTTTGTCAAAAATAGTGCAAGTACCATGTCACATACACCACAATCTTCGTAATCATCTATTATTATTTCAAACAATATGAAACAAACAAAAAACAAAAAACCAAGGCATTATAAAATGTTTTCTTCCTCATCTTTCATGATCGAGATTTGGATTGATCAAGTCATCGTCAGGATGATGAGCTTGCCTGAAACATCTAGACTAAAAATTACCCCCATATTGGGCGATCAGTAGAGAGACAACGTCTAAAACAACTCATTGGAAAGACAAGTGGCTGCACGATTTTTTATATGCTGAATATTTCAGCATCAGATCCAATTTTTTAAGATCTGATTCGTGATCATTTCTTTTGTAAAAAAAGTGAAAGGACAAGAAGAAATAACCAAAAGACATTAAGCCAAGAACCATTTGAAATTTGAAATGTCTTGAAGCGGCTATATTGTTGTTATCCCCTTCTTCTATGTCGTGTTTCCAGTGTTTCCCACGTAGTCCTACCATCCCAATCTTACGCGGAGTCACTTTGATACAAAATGTTATGGCTCAACCGACATTTGAAATATTCTAGTTTGAGCTTTAAAATGTGTCACAACGTGCGACGTCTACACACACTAGCTCTGATACCAAATGTAACGGCCCAGCCCACTTGTGATTATGGGGCAAATCTCATCGAGGACCCTGAGTCCTGAAATGAGGGCTAAAGACCCTTAGGAGAAATCTCACATCTTTAAACGACATTAAAGATGCGGGGCATTTAAATGGACGTGTAGCACCCCCTTATGACGTGTTTTAAACTCGTCAGAACCCCACTTTCCTTGAAAAATAAGAAGTTTCACAAACAGCCGTCACATATTTGTGTTGTTTGGTTTTCAATTTTGTCAAAATAGTGCAAGTAACATGTCACATACACAACAATCTTTGTAATCATCTATTGTTATTTCAACCAACATGAGTGGATAAAAAAACCAAGGCAGCATAAAAAATTTTCTTCCTCGTCTTTCATGATCGAGATTTGGATTGATCCTGTCATCGTCAGAGATGATGAGCTTGCCTGAAACATCTCGACTAAGAATGGCCCTCATATTGAGTGATTCATAGAGAGGCAACGTCTAAAACAACTCATTGTAAAAATAAATGGCTGCACGATTTTTTATGTGCTGAATATATCAGCATCAGATCCTATTATTTAGAATCTGATTCATGATCATTTCCTTGGTCAAAAAAGTGTAAGGACAAGAAGAAAAACCAAAAGACATCAAGCCAAGAACCATTTATAGTGTTTCCCACGTAGGCCTACCATCTCAAACTTACGTGGAGTTGCTCTGATACAAAATATAACGGCCCAACCCACATGTGGAATAATCCAGTTTAGGCTTTAAAATGTGTCGCAATGTGTGACGTCTTCACACACTGGCTCTGATACCAAATGTAACGGTCCAACCTACTTGTAATTGTGGGGGCAAACCTCGGTGAGGACCCTGAGTCCCATAAGGAGGGGGGAAGATCCTTAGGCAAAATCTCACATCGCTAAACGACGGGAGAGATGCTGGGCATTTAAATGGACGTGTAGCAACCACATGCGAGGCGTTTTAAAGTCGTGAGAACCCGACTATACTTGAAAAGTAAGAAGTTAGACAAACAGCATGCACATATTTTTGCGATATTTGGTCTTCAATTTGGTCAAAAATAGTGCTAGTAACAAGTCACATATACCACAATCTTCGTAATCATCTATTGTTATTTCTAGCAATATGAGTGAAACTAACAAAAAACCAAGGCATCAAAAAAAGGTTTTCTTCATCGTCTTTCATGATTGAGATTTGGATTGATCTTGTCATCGTCAGAGACGATGAGCTTGCCTGAAAAATCTCGACTAAGAATGACCCCCATATTGGGCGATTAGTAGAGAGACAACGTCTAAACCAACTAATTGTAAGGACAAGTGGCGACACAATTTTTTATATGCTGAATATATCAGCAACAGATCCAATTTTTTAGGATCTGATTCCCGATCATTTTCTTTGTCAAAAAAGTGAAAGGACAAGAAAAAACAACCAAAAGACAACAAGCCAAGAACCATTTGAAATTTGAAATATCTTAAAGCTGCTATATTGCTGTGATCCCCTTCTCCTATGTCGTGTTTCTTGTGTGTGCCACGTAGGCCTACCATCTCAATCATACGCGGAGTCGCTCTGATACCAAATGTAACGGCTCAACCCACATGTGGAATAATCCAGTTTAGGCTTTAAAATGTGTCGCAACGTGCGACGTCTACACACATTAGCTCTGATACCAAATGTAATGGCCCAACCCACTTGTGATTGTGGGGCAAACCTCGGCGAGGACCCTGAGTCCCGAAAGGAGGGGGGAAGATCCTTAGGCGAAATCTCACATCGAGAAACGACGGAAGAGATGCTGGGCATTTAAATGGACGTGTAGCAACCACATGCGACGCGTTTTAAAATCGTGAGAACCCGACTTTTCTTGAAAAGTAAGAAGTTAGACAAACATCAGGCACATATTTGTGATATTTGCTTTTCAATTTTATCAAAAATAGTTCTAGTTATATATCACATATACCACAATCTAAGTAATCATCTATTGTTATTTCTAGCAATATGAGTGAAACTAACAAAAAACCAAGGCATCAAAAAAAGTTTTCTGCGTCGTCTTTCATGATCGAGATTTGGATTGATCTTGTCATCGTCAGAGATGATGAGCTTGCCTGAAAAATCTCGACTAAGAATGACCCCCATATTGGGCGATTAGTAGAGAGACAACGTCTAAACCAACTCATTGTAAGGACAAGTGGCGACACAATTTTTTATATGCTGAATATATCAGCATCAGATCCAAGTTTTTAGGATCTGATTCCCGATCATTTCCTTCGTCAAAAAAGTGAAAGGACAAGAAGAAACAACCAAAAGACATCAAGCCAAGAACCATTTGAAGTTTGAAATATCTTGAAGCTGCTATATTGTTGTTATCCCCTTCTTCTATGTCGTGTTTCTAGTGTGTGCCACGTAGGCCTACCATCTCAATCTTACGCGGAGTCGCTTTGATACAAAATGTAATGGCCCAACCCACATGTGGAATAATCCTGTTTAGGCTTTAAAATGTGTCGCAACGTGCGACGTCTACACAAACTCGCTTGGATACCAAATGTAACGGGCCAACCCACTTGTGATTGTGGGGCAAACTTCGGTGAGGACCCTGAGTCCCAAGAGGAGGGAGGAAGATCCTTAGGTGAAATCTTATATCTCTAAATGACGGGAGAGATTCTGGGCATTTAAATGGACGTGTACCAACCACATGCGACTTGTTTTAAAGTCGTGAGAACCCGACTTTCCTAGAAAAGTAAGAATTAGACAAACAACAGGCACATATTTGCGATATTTGGTATTCAATTTTGTCAAAAACAGTGCTAGTTCCATGTCACATACACCAAAATCTTCGTAATCATCTATTGTTATTTCTAGCAATATGAGTTAAACTAAAAAAAACAAGGCATCAAAAAAAGTTTTCTTCATCATCTTTCATGATCGAGATTGGGATTGATAATGTCATCGTCAGAAATGATGAGCTTGCCTGAAACATCGTGACTAAGAATGACCCCTATATTGGGCGATTAAAATGACCCCTATATTGTATTGTTGTCATCTCCTTCTATGTCGTGTTTCTAGTGTGTACCACGTAGGCCTACCATCCAAAACTTACGTGGAGTCGCTCTGATACCAATTGTAAGGCTCCAACCCACATGTGGAATAATCTAGTTTAGCTTTAAAATGTGTCGCAACGTGCGATGTCTACACATATTAGCTCTGATACCAAATTTAACGGCCCAACCCACTTGTGATTGTGGGGCAAATCTCAGCGAGGACCTTTAGTCCCGAAAAGAGGGGGAAGATCCTTAGGCGAAATCTCACATCGCTAAACGACGGGAGAGATGCTTGGTATTTAAATGGACGTGTAGCAACCACATGCGACGCGTTTTAAAGTCGTGAGAACCCGACTTTCCTTGAAAAGTAAGAAGTTACACAAACATCAGGCACATATTTGCGATATTTAGTCTTCAATTTTGTCAAAAATAGTGCTAGTAACATGTCACAAACACCACAATCTTCGTAATCATCTATTGTTATTTCTGTCAATATGAGTGAAACTAACAAAAAACCAAGTAATCAAAAAAAGTTTTCTTCATCGTCTTTCATGATCGAGATTTGGATGGATCATGTCATCGTCAGAGATGATGAGCTTGCCTGAAACATCTCGACTAAGAATGACCCCCATATTGGGCGATTAGTAGAGAGGCAACATCTCAAACAATTCATTGTGAAGACAAGTGGCGACATGATTTTTTATGTGCTGAATATATCAGCATCAGATCCAATTTTTTAGGATCTGATTCCCGATCATTTCCTTTGTCAAAAAAGTGAAAGGATAAGAAAAAACAACCAAAAGACATCAAGTCAAGAACCATTTGAAATTTGAAATGTCTTGAAACTGTTGTATTGTTGTCATCTCCTTCTATGTCGTGTTTCTAGTGTGTACCACGTAGGCCTACCATCCAAAACTTACGTGGAGTCGCTCTGATACCAATTGTAAGGCTCCAACCCACATGTGGAATAATCTAGTTTAGCTTTAAAATGTGTCGCAACGTGCGATGTCTACACATATTAGCTCTGATACCAAATTTAACGGCCCAACCCACTTGTGATTGTGGGGCAAATCTCAGCGAGGACCTTTAGTCCCGAAAAGAGGGGGAAGATCCTTAGGCGAAATCTCACATCGCTAAACGACGGGAGAGATGCTTGGCATTTAAATGGACGTGTAGCAACCACATGCGACGCGTTTTAAAGTCGTGAGAACCCGACTTTCCTTGAAAAGTAAGAAGTTACACAAACATCAGGCACATATTTGCGATATTTGGTCTTCAATTTTGTCAAAAATAGTGCTTGTAACATGTCACAAACACCACAATCTTCGTAATCATCTATTGTTATTTCTGTCAATATGAGTGAAACTAACAAAAAACCAAGTAATCAAAAAAAGTTTTCTTCATCGTCTTTCATGATCGAGATTTGGATGGATCATGTCATCGTCAGAGATGATGAGCTTGCCTGAAACATCTCGACTAAGAATGACCCCCATATTGGGCGATTAGTAGAGAGGCAACATCTCAAACAATTCATTGTGAAGACAAGTGGCGACATGATTTTTTATGTGCTGAATATATCAGCATCAGATCCAATTTTTTAGGATCTGATTCCCGATCATTTCCTTTGTCAAAAAAGTGAAAGGATAAGAAAAAACAACCAAAAGACATCAAGCCAAGAACCATTTGAAATTTGAAATGTCTTGAAACTGTTGTTGTAATACCCGAAAAACCAATATGCGTATATATGTGAATAATTTTTATTATTTAATTTTAAATGGTTATTTTTTTTAAGAATGATTGATTTAATTGCATTTAAATCATTTATAAAATTTTAAGGATTTTTAAATCGCGTATTTAAAATTTTAGCTTTTTAGATATATACGCGAGACCGGACCGGAGATAGGAAATCGGAGATAAATTTTATGATCCAATAATATTCCTAAATTTATTACAAGCTAAGAAATAATTTATTTTGTTGAAATCAAGTGGATTTAAGTCTACTTTAATTAATTAATCACCAATTTAATTGTAGGCTTCTTAATTATTCTAGATTGTGCTTAATTAACTTTTAATCATGCTTATCTAACATAGGATTCTACTTAGCAAAACTTAAATAAAATCTTACACTAATTGAGAAGCCAATGATCGGTCATCTCCACTCCACACAATCCCAATGAATACCATTTAACTCCCAAAAAAACAAGAAAGCAAAGGCCAACCAATCAACATGCATGTTGTCCCCCCCAACTTGGCACCATTTACTCCTCCATGCACCACCATATTAACCACTAGCCTTCACCACCTTCTCCACTCTCCCTAGCACGAAAATTCTGAAGAAAAATCATCAAATAATTGTGAGCCATCAAGAGAGAAAAGAGAGAAATCAAGCAAGAAAATAGAACTTCGTCTCCGCCGCGTCGCGTTCGTCGTATCGATTTGTTTTCATTTCAAACAAATCCAAGGCATGTATATATGGTTTCTTTGCTCTTCAATCAAGTCATATATCATTTTTTTAAACCATTACATGTCCTTGATTCATGATAAAACCGAAAAATGACAGCAACATGAACAAAAAAAAAAATTCTGCACAGATTTTGGCTCTCACTTGTGCCTCATGGTTTTGATGTTTTTGTGGTTCCAGGAGGTTGGTTCGATTCCAGGCTCCCAAGGCTGCTTATGGTCATGTTATAGGATGTGTTAGGGAGGGATTAGTCCATTGGTTTGACCCCTTTCACCCCAGCAAAACCGTTTTTGACAGCAACTCCACATGCTGTAATTTGTGTGCTTCGATTTTGTTGTTTGGATGTCTAAGGTGAAGGTTTGGATTTTGGTTGGCCCAAGGCCTGTAACCATGGTCTAAACACTTCCATAGCACGTCTAGGATGTGACCAAGATGACCTTTCATGGCTTGGTTCATGTTCCCAATCGGTTTTAAAAATAAACAAGAACAGCCCCATTAGTTTTTAAAATTCTGGTTGTGGTAGTGTGTGTTGAGTTTCGGTTTTGTGGTGTTGGGTGGATCTTGGTTGGCTTCTAGCCCTTAGCCATGGTTCACTAAATACCCCATGGTGTCTAGATCATGCCACGGTCAATCAAATGGCCACTGGAATGGTCCGTGACAGCAAGAACAAGCAAGGTGTTCCACGGTACAGCTTATGTGTTCTCGAGTGGAACTTCAGATTTGTCGTAGGTTTTGCTTTGGATTGTGGTTCGCCTAGGGCCCTTAGCCATGGTTCAAATCACACCTTAGGATGTTGGTAAGAGGCTCTGGTCGGTGGTTCAAGCCCCAATGACTAATAGTCTTGAAAACGAAGCAAGGAAGCGCAACAGCTGCTGCTGTAATTTCCTTGACAGCAACTGTGCCTTCGGTTCAGAGGTCAAGTACGAGTTCTTGGTCGGCTTTTAGCCCATGGCCTTGGACTGGACAGTGCCTCATTGAGTTAGGAAGGTCATGTTTTTGGCCGTTTGTGATTTGGTTAAGTTTAGAGGTCGTACGAGAATTTACGGTGCAATGTGCCAAAGTGACTCTCGAAAGAGCGTTTCATGATTTTAGCCTCCATTCACAATTTTAGTGTGTTACAGCCCTTGGTAATTATTTTCCAGTATTTTAGGTGTATTTTAATCATGACTAAATGATGGTTCGATGTTGGTTCGGGTTGGTACGGAGTCATGGTTAAATATTAAGTTTGTTGGGCGTAATAGTCTCGTTTTTAGTTCGATTTTGAAGCGTTGGTCAAGATAAGTTATTTGCATGTTTTTCATGTTAGAATTAGGTCGCAGAGAGCCTGGGAACGATCCAACCTAATTGGTAAAATAACTCAGGAATTTAATTATATTACGTGCATAAAAATAGAAAATGTTTATTTTGAGATATATGCGATATGTCTTGTGGCCGTCTTACGCTTATGGGATTGCTTCACCCGGTGACTTACGACCGGTTTACGATTATGTATGGGTACGGATATCCAGTCCAAGGACTATGATGATCTCTACCGCCCAGTATACTGTGGTTTAGTCTGATCAGACGTGCATGTTATGTTATGGGCCACTTGCGTAGAACATTATCTCAACAGAAAAAAATTTTGATATGCTATTTTATGACAAGGCTCTATCGAGCAAACATTTTACGTACGATTATCAGTTATGCACGTATTTATAATTATTCATGACACGATTTTCACGTTACGCTTTACGATACGACATTTTTACATTACGCCAAATTTTATGATATATTTACTTGTTATTCACGATATATGCATGCTGGGTCTTTAGACTCACTAGACTTGATTGATGTAGGTACTGACGATGCAGAGACTGAGGGCGGGGACCAGTGAGTTAGCTCGGATCAGCGGTAGTACGAACCCGAGGACCTCACGTTTAATTATTCAGTTTTATGTTCAAACTCTTGTTAAAACTTTTATATATTTTAAGTTATTGCTTAAAACATTATTCAGTTTCCGCTGCTATGTTTATGTTAAACCGATGGGTTATTTTACAAAAGTTTTTATATGTTGCAAGTTTATTTATTTAAAGAGAAAAATTTTAATAATTCCGCAAAATTATGAATACGAAATACGGGCCGTTACAGTTGGTATCATGAAATAGTTTACCAGCATGTTCTCATGAAATATTTTATCAGCATGTTCTCATGAAAAATATTTTATGTCAAGATTATGTTTTAGCAATTATATATTTAAATTTCAAGAAAAATAGTATAAATATTGCATGTTGGTTACGTAAGGATTTTACATGGTACAGTATGCCTCCTAGACGAGCTATTGACCGCTTGAGGGGTGCTGAGAGCGAGACTGATGAGACTCAGAACCATTATGAGGATAGAGGTCCACCGCCACCTCCTCCACCACCTGATATGCATACCCAGATGATGGCGGGTATGACTCAGTTCTTCGCACAGTTCGCGGGGAGCAATGCTGCAGCGGTAACAAGGCCGCCTAGACCCGAGGCTATATGTGAGCGGTTCATGAGGATGAACCCGAAGGAGTTCACTGGGACGTCTGATCCCATGGTTGCTGAGGGATGGATTAAGTCCCTAGAGGTTACTTTCAGATTTATGGAGCTGGAGGATGCTGACAGGGTCCGCTGTGCGACCTATCTTTTTGGAGGAGACGCCCGTCTATGGTGGGAGGGCGCATCTATAGCTCTGGATCTAGCTACTCTCAGTTGGACGCGCTTTAGAGAGGTATTCTTCTCTAAGTATTTTACCGATGACGTGCGTTCGAGGTTGACCAGGGAGTTTATGACCCTGAGACAGGGTGACATGACTGTTACGGAGTTTATCCGTAAGTTCGAGAGGGGTTGTCACTTTGTACCCCTGATCGCTAACGACGAGGGTGCCAGGCTTAGGCACTTCATGGATGGATTGCGATCGATCTTGCGCCGTGATGTTAGGGTTGCTGGCCCTACGACATATGAGGTCGCTGTCTCTAGAGCTCTTGCTGCAGAACAGGACCAGAGAGATATCGAGAATGACCGCCAGGGTAAACGGCCATTTCAGGCGCCCCACCGCCCTCCTCAGCAGCAGCAGCAACATAAGAGGCCTTTCCATGGCCCATCAAGGAGCAGAGAGCAGCAACAGCAGCAGCAGCAGGGACGTGTGGTCCCGAGGAGGCAGGAGTTCCCGGTCTGTGCCAGGTGCACACGCCGCCATATTGGAACTTGCATGTATGGCTCTGGGAAGTGTTTCAAGTGTGGGGGTACTGGCCATTTGCTAAAGGATTGTCCTCAGGGGACATTGCCTACTCAGGGCAGAGTGTTTGCACTCCATGCAGCGGAGGTGAACCCAGGGAATATGCTTTTGACAGGTATCTTAAATCATTAAGTTTATATTTGGGAAAATTTTAGCATATTTTATTCAGCATTTTGGGATTTATTACTTTGAATTATGGGGTTATAAGATTTGAACTTATAAATTGTGAAAAGATTGCATGTTCTATTCGGGTAGTTTTAGGAATCTAAGTTAGAAGAACTTTTACCTTTGCATATCTATAGGAGTAATTCTGGTAAATTATTGGATTTAGATAGATGTTCCAACCTTTCAGGAAGAATATTTATAGGCGGAGCTTCTACGAACGCCTTGATTGATTCAGGGGCCACTCATTCATTCATATCTGAGACCTTTGTGAATTCCATCGAGGTCAAGACGATTGGATTGGATGTGGCATATTCTGTGGTTATTCCATCTGGCGAGGAGATGGCGGCGACTAGCGTAGTACGAGACATAGACCTCGAGCTTCATGGAAATCTTGTCTATGCGGATTTGATCGTGCTGCCAATGCCAGAGTTCGATATTATCCTTGGGATGGATTGGCTGCACAAGAATAGAGTACTTATTGATTTTCAGCGGAGATCTGTTCTAGTCCGACCGCTTGGAAGAGAGCAGTTCCTATTTGAGCCTGACCGGTACTTTAATTTGCCTATCATGATATCTTGTACTCAGGCTAGGAAGCTCATGCACAGGGGTTGTCGAGCATTCATTGCGACCATTATATCTGTTCCCGAGGTCCCCAGCCAGTCAGTTGCAGATGTCCCAGTTGTCAGGGACTTTTCAGACGTTTTTCCCGATGACGTCTCTGGTAGACCACCGGTACGAGAGGTTGAGTTTTCGATCGATCTTATGCCAGGTACCGCACCTATCTCTAAGGCGCCATACAGATTAGCACCGTCAGAGATGGTTGAGCTCAAGAAACAAATTCAGGAACTTCTTGACAAGGAGTTTATTCGCCCGAGTTTCTCTCCATGGGGCGCGCCTGTCTTATTCGTGAAGAAGAAAGACGGATCTATGAGGCTTTGCATTGACTACCGGGAGTTGAATAGGGTTACAGTGAAGAATAAATACCCACTTCCGAGGATCGATGATTTGTTTGATCAGTTGCAGGGAGCCTCAGTATTCTCCAAGATAGATCTGCGTTCCGGATATCACCAGTTGAGGGTGAAAGACGCCGATACTTTTAAGACTGCTTTTAGGACTCGTTATGGGCACTTCGAGTTCCTTGTGATGCCGTTCGGTCTGACGAATGCGCCGGCGATCTTCATGGATCTCATGAATCGTGTATTTCAGCCGTATCTTGATCAGTTCGTTATTGTATTCATAGACGACATTCTCGTCTACTCAAAGAGTCAAGAGGATCACAACAGGCATCTGACCGCAGTATTGCAGACGTTGCAGAGGCACAAGCTGTTCGCTAAGTTCAGCAAGTGCGAGTTCTGGTTAGAAAAAGTGGCGTTCCTAGGCCACATCATTTCTAGCAATGGCATTGAGGTAGATCCAGCGAAGGTTGCCACAATCAGAGATTGGGAGGTGCCGCAGAGTGCATCAGAGATCCGTAGTTTCCTTGGTCTGGCAGGATACTATCGGAAGTTTATTCATGGTTTCTCCTCTATCGCAGTTCCACTCACGTCATTGACTAAGAAGAATGCCAAGTACGTGTGGAGCGATGAGTGCCAGAAGAGCTTCGATTCTTTGAAGCAAGCTCTTATTTCAGCGCCGATCTTGGCCATGCCTTCAGGGCCCGGAGATTTTGTATTGTACACCGATGCTTCAAAGCTCGGTCTAGGCGCAGTGTTGATGCAGCATGGAAAAGTAATAGCGTATGCTTCTCGTCAGTTGAAGATTCACGAGAAGAACTACCCTACTCATGATCTTGAGTTAGCTGCTGTAGTATTTGCCTTGAAGATTTGGAGGCATTATCTATATGGAGAGAAGTGTCAGATCTTTACCGACCACAAGAGCCTCAAGTACTTCTTCACGCAGAAAGAGTTGAATATGCGTCAGAGGCGTTGGTTGGAGTTAGTCAAGGATTATGACTGTGACATTAGCTACCATCCTGGTAAAGCTAATGTAGTAGCGGATGCTTTGAGCCGAAAAGTCACAGTGATGGCTCATTTGACAGTTCAGAGGCCTCTTCAGAGTGAGATTCAGAGATTTGATCTAGAGATTTATACTCGAGGTAGAGTTCCCCATCTATCTACCTTGACGATTAAGTCTTCTTTATTAGACCGTATTCGCAGCGGTCAGTCATCGGATGAGCAGTTGGGAAAGTGGAGGCAGAGAGATGAGGCGAAGGGCAGTATTTTGTATACAGTGAGTGATGGAATTGTTCGTTATCGAGATAGGATATGGGTTCCTAGTAGCGATTCTATTCGAGCAGACATATTAGCTGAGGCCCACATGTCCCCGTACTCTATTCATCCTGGGAGTACGAAGATGTACAAGGATCTGCAGATGTTATATTGGTGGCCCGGTATGAAGAGAGAAATCCGGAGATTTGTATCCGAGTGTTTGACTTGTCAGCTTGTGAAAGCTGAACATCAGAGACCAGCCGGCTTACTCAAGCCACTTCCCATTCCCGAGTGGAAGTGGGAGAACATTAACATGGATTTCGTGGTTGGTTTACCGAAGTCGGCTAGAGGTTCGAATGCTATATGGGTGATTGTTGATAGGCTTACCAAGTCAGCGCATTTCTTGCCTATTAAGACGAATTTCTCCATGATTCAATATGCCGAGTTATATATCCGTGAGATAGTTCGATTACACGGTATCCCAGTCTCTATTGTTTCTGACATAGATCCGAGATTCACTTCCTCATTTTGGAAGAGTCTGCATTCAGCGTTGGGTACGAAGTTGTTGTTTAGCACAGATTTTCACCCTCAGACAGATGGTCAATCAGAGAGAGTTATTCAGATCTTGGAAGATCTTCTCCGTGCTTGTGTTATCGATTTCTCAGGGAGCTGGGAATCGAAGTTGCCATTAGTGGAGTTTACCTATAACAACAGCTTTCAGTCGTCTATAGGTATGGCTCCTTATGAAGCACTGTACGGAAGGAAGTGTAGATCGCCTATTCATTGGGATGAAGTAGGCGAGAGATCAGAGTTAGGACCAGAGATCGTTCAGCAGACTACTGATCTAGTAGTCGTAATCCGTGATAGGATGAGGACTGCTCAGAGTCGACAGAAGAGTTATGCCGATCGGAGGAGGAGAGATCTAGAGTTTATCGTTGGTGACCATGTTTTCGTGAAGATAGCACCGATGAAGGGTGTCATGAGATTCGGAAAGAAGGGGAAGCTTAGTCCGAGGTTTATCGGACCATTTGAGATCCTCGACAGAGTTGGTACATTAGCATATCGCGTTGCTCTTCCGCCGAATCTGGCCGGAGTACACAATGTGTTCCATGTGTCGATGTTAAGGAAGTATATAGCGAACCCTTCTCATGTGTTGAACTTTGAGCCGTTGCAGTTTTCTCCGAACTTGTCTTATGAAGAGAGACCAGTGCAGATCTTAGACCGTAAGGAGAAGAAGCTTCGGAACAAGGTGATCAAATCAGTGAAGGTCAAGTGGCTTAATCATTCCGATGAGGAAGCTACTTGGGAGTCAGAGTCAGAGATGCGGAGTCGCTTTCCAGATTTATTCGGTGAGTTCTAATTTCGAGGACGAAATTTAATTTAAGGGGGGGAGTGTTGTAATACCCGAAAAACCAATATGCGTATATATGTGAATAATTTTTATTATTTAATTTTAAATGGTTATTTTTTTTAAGAATGATTGATTTAATTGCATTTAAATCATTTATAAAATTTTAAGGATTTTTAAATCGCGTATTTAAAATTTTAGCTTTTTAGATATATACGCGAGACCGGACCGGAGATAGGAAATCGGAGATAAATTTTATGATCCAATAATATTCCTAAATTTATTACAAGCTAAGAAATAATTTATTTTGTTGAAATCAAGTGGATTTAAGTCTACTTTAATTAATTAATCACCAATTTAATTGTAGGCTTCTTAATTATTCTAGATTGTGCTTAATTAACTTTTAATCATGCTTATCTAACATAGGATTCTACTTAGCAAAACTTAAATAAAATCTTACACTAATTGAGAAGCCAATGATCGGTCATCTCCACTCCACACAATCCCAATGAATACCATTTAACTCCCAAAAAAACAAGAAAGCAAAGGCCAACCAATCAACATGCATGTTGTCCCCCCCAACTTGGCACCATTTACTCCTCCATGCACCACCATATTAACCACTAGCCTTCACCACCTTCTCCACTCTCCCTAGCACGAAAATTCTGAAGAAAAATCATCAAATAATTGTGAGCCATCAAGAGAGAAAAGAGAGAAATCAAGCAAGAAAATAGAACTTCGTCTCCGCCGCGTCGCGTTCGTCGTATCGATTTGTTTTCATTTCAAACAAATCCAAGGCATGTATATATGGTTTCTTTGCTCTTCAATCAAGTCATATATCATTTTTTTAAACCATTACATGTCCTTGATTCATGATAAAACCGAAAAATGACAGCAACATGAACAAAAAAAAAAATTCTGCACAGATTTTGGCTCTCACTTGTGCCTCATGGTTTTGATGTTTTTGTGGTTCCAGGAGGTTGGTTCGATTCCAGGCTCCCAAGGCTGCTTATGGTCATGTTATAGGATGTGTTAGGGAGGGATTAGTCCATTGGTTTGACCCCTTTCACCCCAGCAAAACCGTTTTTGACAGCAACTCCACATGCTGTAATTTGTGTGCTTCGATTTTGTTGTTTGGATGTCTAAGGTGAAGGTTTGGATTTTGGTTGGCCCAAGGCCTGTAACCATGGTCTAAACACTTCCATAGCACGTCTAGGATGTGACCAAGATGACCTTTCATGGCTTGGTTCATGTTCCCAATCGGTTTTAAAAATAAACAAGAACAGCCCCATTAGTTTTTAAAATTCTGGTTGTGGTAGTGTGTGTTGAGTTTCGGTTTTGTGGTGTTGGGTGGATCTTGGTTGGCTTCTAGCCCTTAGCCATGGTTCACTAAATACCCCATGGTGTCTAGATCATGCCACGGTCAATCAAATGGCCACTGGAATGGTCCGTGACAGCAAGAACAAGCAAGGTGTTCCACGGTACAGCTTATGTGTTCTCGAGTGGAACTTCAGATTTGTCGTAGGTTTTGCTTTGGATTGTGGTTCGCCTAGGGCCCTTAGCCATGGTTCAAATCACACCTTAGGATGTTGGTAAGAGGCTCTGGTCGGTGGTTCAAGCCCCAATGACTAATAGTCTTGAAAACGAAGCAAGGAAGCGCAACAGCTGCTGCTGTAATTTCCTTGACAGCAACTGTGCCTTCGGTTCAGAGGTCAAGTACGAGTTCTTGGTCGGCTTTTAGCCCATGGCCTTGGACTGGACAGTGCCTCATTGAGTTAGGAAGGTCATGTTTTTGGCCGTTTGTGATTTGGTTAAGTTTAGAGGTCGTACGAGAATTTACGGTGCAATGTGCCAAAGTGACTCTCGAAAGAGCGTTTCATGATTTTAGCCTCCATTCACAATTTTAGTGTGTTACAGCCCTTGGTAATTATTTTCCAGTATTTTAGGTGTATTTTAATCATGACTAAATGATGGTTCGATGTTGGTTCGGGTTGGTACGGAGTCATGGTTAAATATTAAGTTTGTTGGGCGTAATAGTCTCGTTTTTAGTTCGATTTTGAAGCGTTGGTCAAGATAAGTTATTTGCATGTTTTTCATGTTAGAATTAGGTCGCAGAGAGCCTGGGAACGATCCAACCTAATTGGTAAAATAACTCAGGAATTTAATTATATTACGTGCATAAAAATAGAAAATGTTTATTTTGAGATATATGCGATATGTCTTGTGGCCGTCTTACGCTTATGGGATTGCTTCACCCGGTGACTTACGACCGGTTTACGATTATGTATGGGTACGGATATCCAGTCCAAGGACTATGATGATCTCTACCGCCCAGTATACTGTGATTTAGTCTGATCAGACGTGCATGTTATGTTATGGGCCACTTGCGTAGAACATTATCTCAACAGAAAAAAATTTTGATATGCTATTTTATGACAAGGCTCTATCGAGCAAACATTTTACGTACGATTATCAGTTATGCACGTATTTATAATTATTCATGACACGATTTTCACGTTACGCTTTACGATACGACATTTTTACATTACGCCAAATTTTATGATATATTTACTTGTTATTCACGATATATGCATGCTGGGTCTTTAGACTCACTAGACTTGATTGATGTAGGTACTGACGATGCAGAGACTGAGGGCGGGGACCAGTGAGTTAGCTCGGATCAGCGGTAGTACGAACCCGAGGACCTCACGTTTAATTATTCAGTTTTATGTTCAAACTCTTGTTAAAACTTTTATATATTTTAAGTTATTGCTTAAAACATTATTCAGTTTCCGCTGCTATGTTTATGTTAAACCGATGGGTTATTTTACAAAAGTTTTTATATGTTGCAAGTTTATTTATTTAAAGAGAAAAATTTTAATAATTCCGCAAAATTATGAATACGAAATACGGGCCGTTACAGTTGTATTGTTGTCATCTCCTTCTATGTCGTGTTTCTAGTGTGTACCACGTAGGCCTACCATCCAAAACTTACGTGGAGTCGCTCTGATACCAATTGTAAGGCTCCAACCCACATGTGGAATAATCTAGTTTAGCTTTAAAATGTGTCGCAACGTGCGATGTCTACACATATTAGCTCTGATACCAAATTTAACGGCCCAACCCACTTGTGATTGTGGGGCAAATCTCAGCGAGGACCTTTAGTCCCGAAAAGAGGGGGAAGATCCTTAGGCGAAATCTCACATCGCTAAACGACGGGAGAGATGCTTGGCATTTAAATGGACGTGTAGCAACCACATGCGACGCGTTTTAAAGTCGTGAGAACCCGACTTTCCTTGACAAGTAAGAAGTTACACAAACATCAGGCACATATTTGCGATATTTGGTCTTCAATTTTGTCAAAAATAGTGCTTGTAACATGTCACAAACACCACAATCTTCGTAATCATCTATTGTTATTTCTGTCAATATGAGTGAAACTAACAAAAAACCAAGTAATCAAAAAAAGTTTTCTTCATCGTCTTTCATAATCGAGATTTGGATGGATCATGTCATCGTCAGAGATGATGAGCTTGCCTGAAACATCTCGACTAAGAATGACCCCCATATTGGGCGATTAGTAGAGAGGCAGCATCTCAAACAATTCATTGTGAAGACAAGTGGCGACATGATTTTTTATGTGCTGAATATATCAGCATCAGATCCAATTTTTTAGGATCTGATTCCCGATCATTTCCTTCGTCAAAAAAGTGAAAGGACAAGAAAAAACAACCAAAAGACATCAAGCCAAGAACCATTTGAAATTTGAAATGTCTTGAAACTGTTGTATTGTTGTCATCTCCTTCTATGTCGTGTTTCTAGTGTGTACCACGTAGGCCTACCATCCAAAACTTACGGTGAGTCGCTCTGATACCAATTGTAAGGCTCCAACCCACATGTGGAATAATCTAGTTTAGCTTTAAAATGTGTCGCAACGTGCGATGTCTACACATATTAGCTCTGATACCAAATGTAACGGCCCAACCCACTTGTGATTGTGGGGCAAATCTCAGCGAGGACCTTTAGTCCCGAAAAGAGGGGGAAGATCCTTAGGCGAAATCTCACATCGCTAAATGACGGGAGAGATGCTTGGCATTTAAATGGACGTGTAGCAACCACATGCGACGCGTTTTAAAGTCGTGAGAACCCGACTTTCCTTGAAAAGTAAGAAGTTACACAAACATCAGGCACATATTTGCGATATTTGGTTTTCAATTTTGTCCAAAATAGTGCTAGTAACATGTCACATACGCCAAAATCTTCGTAATCATCTATTGTTATTTCTGTCAATATGAGTGAAACTAACAAAAAACCAAGTAATCAAAAAAAGTTTTCTTCATCGTCTTTCATGATCGAGATTTGCATGGATCATGTCATCGTCAGAGATGATGAGCTTGCCTGAAACATCTCGACTAAGATGACCCCCATATTGGGCGATTAGTAGAGAGGCAACATCTTAAACAATTCATTGTGAAGACAAGTGGCGACATGATTTTTTATGTGCTGAATATATCAGCATCAGATCCAATTTTTTAGGATCTGATTCCCGATCTTTTTCCTTTGTCAAAAAAGTGAAAGGATAAGAAAAAACAACCAAAAGACATCAAGCCAATAACCATTTGAAATTTGAAATGTCTTGAAACTGTTGTATTGTTGTCATCTCCTTCTATGTCGTGTTTCTAGTGTGTACCACGTAGGCCTACCATCCAAAACTTACGTGGAGTCGCTCTGATACCAATTGTAAGGCTCCAACCCACATGTGGAATAATCTAGTTTAGCTTTAAAATGTGTCGTAACGTGCGATGT
Organism: Primulina eburnea; assembly: GCF_022965805.1. NCBI lineage: Eukaryota > Viridiplantae > Streptophyta > Magnoliopsida > Lamiales > Gesneriaceae > Primulina > Primulina eburnea. Next base: position 4,388,765 of record NC_133113.1, read on the forward strand.
CTACACATATTAGCTCTGATACCAAATTTAACGGCCCAACCCACTTGTGATTGTGGGGCAAATCTCAGCGAGGACCTTTAGTCCCGAAAAGAGGGGGAAGATCCTTAGGCGAAATCTCACATCGCTAAACGACGGGAGAGATGCTTGGCATTTAAATGGACGTGTAGCAACCACATGCGACGCGTTTTAAAGTCGTGAGAACCCGACTTTCCTTGAAAAGTAAGAAGTTACACAAACATCAGGCACATATTTGCGATATTTGGTCTTCAATTTTGTCAAAAATAGTGCTTGTAACATGTCACAAACACCACAATCTTCGTAATCATCTATTGTTATTTCTGTCAATATGAGTGAAACTAACAAAAAACCAAGTAATCAAAAAAAGTTTTCTTCATCGTCTTTCATGATCGAGATTTGGATGGATCATGTCATCGTCAGAGATGATGAGCTTGCCTGAAACATCTCGACTAAGAATGACCCCCATATTGGGCGATTAGTAGAGAGGCAACATCTCAAACAATTCATTGTGAAGACAAGTGGCGACATGATTTTTTATGTGCTGAATATATCAGCATCAGATCCAATTTTTTAGGATCTGATTCCCGATCATTTCCTTTGTCAAAAAAGTGAAAGGATAAGAAAAAACAACCAAAAGACATCAAGCCAAGAACCATTTGAAATTTGAAATGTCTTGAAACTGTTGTATTGTTGTCATCTCCTTCTATGTCGTGTTTCTAGTGTGTACCACGTAGGCCTACCATCCAAAACTTACGTGGAGTCGCTCTGATACCAATTGTAAGGCTCCAACCCACATGTGGAATAATCTAGTTTAGCTTTAAAATGTGTCGCAACGTGCGATGTCTACACATATTAGCTCTAATACCAAATTTAACGGCCCAACCCACTTGTGATTGTGGGGCAAATCTCAGCGAGGACCTTTAGTCCCGAAAAGAGGGGGAAGATCCTTAGGCGAAATCTCACATCGCTAAACGACGGGAGAGATGCTTGGCATTTAAATGGACGTGTAGCAACCACATGCGACGCGTTTTAAAGTCGTGAGAACCCGACTTTCCTTGAAAAGTAAGAAGTTACACAAACATCAGACACATATTTGCGATATTTGGTCTTCAATTTTGTCAAAAATAGTGCTAGTAACATGTCACAAACACCACAATCTTCGTAATCATCTATTGTTATTTCTAGCAATATGAGTGAAACTACAAAAAACCAAGTCATCAAAAAAAGTTTTCTTCATCGTCTTTCATGATCGAGATTTGGATTGATCATGTCATCGTCAGAGATGATGAGCTTGCCTGAAACATCTCGACTAAGAATGACCCCCATATTGGGCGATTAGTAGAGAGGCAACATCTCAAACAATTCATTGTGAAGACAAGTGGCGACACGATTTTTTATGTGCTGAATATATCAGCATCAGATCCAATTTTTTAGGATCTGATTCCCGATCATTTCCTTCGTCAAAAAAGTGAAAGGACAAGAAAAAACAACCAAAAGACATCAAGCCAAGAACCATTTGAAATTTGAAATGTCTTGAAACTGTTGTATTGTTGTCATCTCCTTCTATGTCGTGTTTCTAGTGTGTACCACGTAGGCCTACCATCCAAAACTTACGGTGAGTCGCTCTGATACCAATTGTAAGGCTCCAACCCACATGTGGAATAATCTAGTTTAGCTTTAAAATGTGTCGCAACGTGCGATGTCTACACATATTAGCTCTGATACCAAATGTAACGGCCCAACCCACTTGTGATTGTGGGGCAAATCTCAGCGAGGACCTTTAGTCCCGAAAAGAGGGGGAAGATCCTTAGGCGAAATCTCACATCGCTAAATGACGGGAGAGATGCTTGGCATTTAAATGGACGTGTAGCAACCACATGCGACGCGTTTTAAAGTCGTGAGAACCCGACTTTCCTTGAAAAGTAAGAAGTTACACAAACATCAGGCACATATTTGCGATATTTGGTTTTCAATTTTGTCCAAAATAGTGCTAGTAACATGTCACATACGCCAAAATCTTCGTAATCATCTATTGTTATTTCTGTCAATATGAGTGAAACTAACAAAAAACCAAGTAATCAAAAAAAGTTTTCTTCATCGTCTTTCATGATCGAGATTTGCATGGATCATGTCATCGTCAGAGATGATGAGCTTGCCTGAAACATCTCGACTAAGATGACCCCCATATTGGGCGATTAGTAGAGAGGCAACATCTTAAACAATTCATTGTGAAGACAAGTGGCGACATGATTTTTTATGTGCTGAATATATCAGCATCAGATCCAATTTTTTAGGATCTGATTCCCGATCTTTTTCCTTTGTCAAAAAAGTGAAAGGATAAGAAAAAACAACCAAAAGACATCAAGCCAATAACCATTTGAAATTTGAAATGTCTTGAAACTGTTGTATTGTTGTCATCTCCTTCTATGTCGTGTTTCTAGTGTGTACCACGTAGGCCTACCATCCAAAACTTACGTGGAGTCGCTCTGATACCAATTGTAAGGCTCCAACCCACATGTGGAATAATCTAGTTTAGCTTTAAAATGTGTCGTAACGTGCGATGTCTACACATATTAGCTCTGATACCAAATTTAACGGCCCAACCCACTTGTGATTGTGGGGCAAATCTCAGCGAGGACCTTTAGTCCCGAAAAGAGGGGGAAGATCCTTAGGCGAAATCTCACATCGCTAAACGACGGGAGAGATGCTTGGCATTTAAATGGACGTGTAGCAACCACATGCGACGCGTTTTAAAGTCGTGAGAACCCGACTTTCCTTGAAAAGTAAGAAGTTACACAAACATCAGGCACATATTTGCGATATTTGGTCTTCAATTTTGTCAAAAATAGTGCTTGTAACATGTCACAAACACCACAATCTTCGTAATCATCTATTGTTATTTCTGTCAATATGAGTGAAACTAACAAAAAACCAAGTAATCAAAAAAAGTTTTCTTCATCGTCTTTCATGATCGAGATTTGGATGGATCATGTCATCGTCAGAGATGATGAGCTTGCCTGAAACATCTCGACTAAGAATGACCCCCATATTGGGCGATTAGTAGAGAGGCAACATCTCAAACAATTCATTGTGAAGACAAGTGGCGACATGATTTTTTATGTGCTGAATATATCAGCATCAGATCCAATTTTTTAGGATCTGATTCCCGATCATTTCCTTTGTCAAAAAAGTGAAAGGATAAGAAAAAACAACCAAAAGACATCAAGCCAAGAACCATTTGAAATTTGAAATGTCTTGAAACTGTTGTATTGTTGTCATCTCCTTCTATGTCGTGTTTCTAGTGTGTACCACGTAGGCCTACCATCCAAAACTTACGTGGAGTCGCTCTGATACCAATTGTAAGGCTCCAACCCACATGTGGAATAATCTAGTTTAGCTTTAAAATGTGTCGCAACGTGCGATGTCTACACATATTAGCTCTGATACCAAATTTAACGGCCCAACCCACTTGTGATTGTGGGGCAAATCTCAGCGAGGACCTTTAGTCCCGAAAAGAGGGGGAAGATCCTTAGGCGAAATCTCACATCGCTAAACGACGGGAGAGATGCTTGGCATTTAAATGGACGTGTAGCAACCACATGCGACGCGTTTTAAAGTCGTGAGAACCCGACTTTCCTTGAAAAGTAAGAAGTTACACAAACATCAGACACATATTTGCGATATTTGGTCTTCAATTTTGTCAAAAATAGTGCTAGTAACATGTCACAAACACCACAATCTTCGTAATCATCTATTGTTATTTCTAGCAATATGAGTGAAACTACAAAAAACCAAGTCATCAAAAAAAGTTTTCTTCATCGTCTTTCATGATCGAGATTTGGATTGATCATGTCATCGTCAGAGATGATGAGCTTGCCTGAAACATCTCGACTAAGAATGACCCCCATATTGGGCGATTAGTAGAGAGGCAACATCTCAAACAATTCATTGTGAAGACAAGTGGCGACACGATTTTTTATGTGCTGAATATATCAGCATCAGATCCAATTTTTTAGGATCTGATTCCCGATCATTTCCTTCGTCAAAAAAGTGAAAGGATAATAAAAAAACAACCAAAAGACATCAAGCCAAAGAACCATTTGAAACTGTTGTATTGTTGTCATCTCCTTCTATGTCGTGTTTCTAGTGTGTAGCATGTAGGCCTACCATCCAAAACTTACGTGGAGTCGCTCTGATACCAATTGTAAGGCTCCAACCCACATGTAGAATAATCCAGTTTAGCTTTAAAATGTGTCGCAACGTGCGATGTCTACACATATTAGCTCTGATACCAAATGTAACGGCCCAACCCACTTGTGATTGTGGGGTAAATCTCAACGAGGACCTTGAGTCCCGAAAGGAGGGGGAATATCCTTAGGCGAAATCTCACACCGCTAAACGACGGGAGAGATGCTGGGCATTTAAATGGACGTGTAGCAACCACATGTGACGTGTTTTAAAGTCGTGAGAACCCGACTTTCCTTGAAAAGTAAGAAGTTACACAAACAGCAGGCACATATTTGTGATATTTGGTCTTCAATTTTGTCAAAAATAGTGCTAGTAACATGTCACAAACACCACAATCTCCGTAATCATCTATTGTTATTTTTAGCAATATGAGTGAAACTAACAAAAAACCAAGTCATCAAAAAAAAAAAAAATCTTCATCGTCTTTCATGATCGAGGTTTGGATTGATCATGTCATCATCGTCAGAGATGATGAGCTTGCCTGAAACATCTCGACTAAGAATGACCCCCATATTGGGCGACTAGTAGAGAGGCAACATCTGAAACAACTCATTGTAAAGACAAGTTGCGACACGATTTTTTATGTGCTGAATATATCAGCATCAGATCCGATTTTTTAGGATCTGATTCCCGATCATTTCCTTCGTCAAAAAAGTGAAAGGACAAGAGGAAACAACCAAAAGACATCAAGCCAAGAACCATTTTAAATTTGAAATGTCTTGAAATTATTGTATTGTTGTCATCTCCTTCTATGTCGTGTTTCTAGTGTGTACCACGTAGGCCTACCATCCCAAACTTATGTGGAGTCGCTCTGATACCAAATGTAACGGCCCAACCCGCATGTGGAATAATCAAGTTTATCTTTAATATGTGTCGTAATGTGCGATGTCTACACACATTAGCTTTGATACCAAATGTAACGGCCCAACCCACTTGTGATTGTGGGGCAAATCTCAGCGAGGACCTTGAGTCTCGAAAGGAGGGGGAAGATCCTTAGGCGAAATCTCACATCGCTAAACGACGAGAGATATGCTTGGCATTTAAATGGACGTGTATCAACCACTTGTGACACTTTTTAAAGTCGTGAGATCCCGACTTCATGGAACAGTAAGAAGTTACACATACAACGGGCACATATTTGCGATGTTTGGTATTCAATTTTTTTAAAACTAATGCAAATAACATGTCATATACGCCACAATCTTCATAATCAGCTATTGTTATTTCAAGCAATATGAGTGAAGCTAACCAAAAACCAAGACAACAAAAAAATTTCTTCCTCGTCGTGAACGAGATTTGGATTGATCTTGTCATCGTCAGAGATGATGAGCTTGCCTGAAATATCTTGACTGAGAATGACCCTCATTTGGGCGATTAGTAGAGAGGCAACGTCTAAAACAACTCATTGTAAAGACAAGTGGCGTCACGATTTTTTATATGCTGAATATATCAGCATCAGATCCAATTTTTTAAGATCTGATTCCCGATCATTTCTTTTGTCAAAAAAGTGAAAGGACAAGAAGAAACAACCAAAAGACATCAAGCGAAGAACAAAATGAAATTTGAGATGTCTTGAAATTGCTATATTGTTGTCATCTCCTTCTTCTATGTCGTGTGTCTAGTGTTTCCCAGGTAGATCTACATAGGCTTTATTTTTGGGCGTGGCCTAAGGGAAGATAAGCTCTTAATATCCAGGAAATGTGGGGTAATTATGTTTACCACCTTTCAAAATTATTTGAAAAAGACATAAAAACAGTATTTGCTGAAAAATAAAACGAGACAATCAAATAAAAGTACATTAATATTTTTGACTACAAATCTTCTGATCCAACCCATCTTCTATATGCAATTCAAAGTTCCGAATTGAAATGCGCAAATTGTATCCAAAAGCTAAATTAAATGGGAATTACTTATTATTAGCGTTCCGCTTATTAGGCCACTATAATTAGGAATTTTTTTCCCATATAACCATTTGAAATTTGAAATGTCTTGAAATTGCTATATTATTGTCATCTCCTTATTCTATGTCGCATGTCTAGTGTTTCCCAGGTAGACCTACACAGGCTTTATTTTTGGGCATGGCCTAAGGGAAGATAAGCTCTTAATATCATGGAAATGTGGGGTAATTATGTTTACCACCTTTCAAAATTATTTGAAAAAGACATAAAAACAGTATTTGCTGAAAAATAAAACGAGATAATCAAATCAAAGTACATTAATATTTCTGACTACAAATCTTCTGATCCAACCCATCTTCTATACGCAATTCAAAGTTCCGAATTGAAATGCGCAAATTGTATCCAAAAGCTAAATTAAATGGGAATTACTTATTATTAGTGTTCCGCCTATTAGGCCACTGTAATTTGGGATTTTTCCCCCTAAAAAAACCCCATCCCAAACTTATGTGCCTTCCTAACAACCTGAAAAAATGGATAACTCCGATGCGCTGACCGGGATATGAACGGAAAAGAGAAGCAATTCTCCCGGTCAGCTTCTGCACTTCTCGGACAGATCGAGGGGACCACATGTTTAGCACTAACTTGACCTTCTCTTGATTTACCTTGATCCCCCGGTCAGTGACCACAAAACTCAAAAATTTACCACTCTTTACGCCAAAGATGCACTTGGCTGGATTGAGCTTAGCATTACAGTGGAAAAAGTCTCTTCTAAGTCAGAGATGAAACCAGCAACTTCCTTCGACTTGCCCAAGATATCATCCACATATACTTCTATATTCCTGCCCAACTTCTCAAAGACTTTGTTCATGAGACGCTGATAGGAGGCCCCTGCAGTTCTTTAACCCGAAAGGCATGACAACATAGCAAAATGTGCATCCCGAGGTGATTAAGCTGGCCTTGTGTTGATCATTCTTGGCCATGGGAAGATGATACCCCTGGTAAGCATCCATGAAACTGAGCAGCTCATATTTAGAGGTGGAATCCACCAGCTGGTCAATTCTGGGCAGCGGATATTGGTCTTTGGGGCAAGCTTAATTGAGATCCATGAAGTCCACACACATCCTCCACTTCCCAGTAGATTTTGGCACCAATACCACATTCAAGAGCCAGGTTGAAAATTGTATTTCCCGAATGTGGCCGGCTTTTAGCAAATCTTTAATATGTACATCAATCACTTTGTCCTTTTTAGGACCAAAGTGTCTCTTCTTTTTCTTCATAGGTTGAGATCTCGGGAGGACGTTCAATTGATGCTCCGCTATCAGGGGTGAGATCCCTATCAACTCTTGCTGGGACCAGGCAAAAACATTAAAATTAGTTTTTAAACAATTTATCAAACTGATCCGGGTGGATAAATCAAGGTCTCGAGCCACCCGAATCTCCTTGCCCAGCCCGATCTCTACCACATCCTGCTCTTCTTCTGCCACAAAGTGCACTTCCCCCTTCTCTACCACTTTATCCACCTCCTCACAACCCTTAACTTTCTTCCCCTCCTTCCTTGCTCTCTTCTGGTCCACCATGACCGCTTCAACATAACACTTCCGTGAATAAGGTTGATCCCCCTGGACTTCACCCACTTGGCTTCCCACCAAGAATTTAATTTTTTGGTGATAAGTGCATGCTACGGCTCTTATCTCATTCATGGTCGACAGCCCCAAAATAATATTATATAATGACGGGGCATCCACCTCAGCGAAAGTGGTCATCACCGTCTTCTTCAGCTCCCCGGTACCCAAAGATAAGGGCATGAAAATCTCCCCTTCTGGATAGATAGCATTGCCAGCAAAGCCAAAAAGTTTTGTGTCTATTGCTTCCAAATGATATCCTTGTAAATCAATTTGTACAAGGGCCTATTTGAAAATAAAATTTACAGAACTTCCCGAGTCCACGAAGACACTCATAATATCATAATTTGCTACACTGACTTGAATTAACATAGCATCGTTGTGGGGAAAATTGAAAACCTTCAAATCTTTCGGACCAAAACTAATCACTGCTTCATTCCTCCTCACCCCTTCCACTCCATACAATCTCTTTTGCTTCTAGAATTATGAGCCCAATTGGAATCACCGTCAGTACATCCTCCAGATATCATTTTAATTACCCCCAAGACAGCGAGCGAAGACTTCTTCCTCTAGGGCTCAGAATCTTTCCTCCCCCTCGGTTCATTTCTTGAATCTTCCCAGGCACTGGGACCGGGCTGCCGAGCTGCCCAAGGTGGCAACCTCGGCCTCTTGCTAGTTTGATTATGCCCCTGGACAGAGGGCGGGACATAATCCCTTTTGAGCGTTTTGTAGTTCTCCATGTTGTGATAACACACTTTATGAAGGGTGCAAAACCCCTTCTTTTCAGGCCTGGTATACTGTTGAGATGGAGGCAAGTCCCTGCTATACTTTTGTACTTCCTGTTCCCAGATAATTTTCAAGGGCACATGCTGAGAAAAATTTCCCGGGTTACTCCTCCTCGGCCCCCTCTCCTGGGGTTAGATACCCAGTCTCATCTCTCTCTCTCTCTCTCTCTCTCTACCGGCTCCCCTTTCTGCTTCTGGGCCTCCTCCATATTAATATACTTTTCTGCTCGGGCCAGCAAATTTTCAAAGTCCTCGGGCGTCTTCTTTGTTAGTGATCGGAAAAATTCACCCTCCATCAACCCCAGGGTGAGTGCAGTTGTCTTGGTCTCAGGGGCGCAAGAGGGGAGATCCAAAGCCACTCTGTTAAATCTCTGAATATAAGCCCTCAGACTCTCTTCCGGACTTTGTTTCACTTCAAAAAGAATAAATGCAGTCTTTTTGTATTTCTTACTGATACTAAAATGGTGCAAAAATACCTTCTGAAAGTCCTCAAAAGAACTCTGAAGGGCCAATCCATCAAACCACCGCTGCGCCGAGTCAACCAGAGTGGTCAAAAACACTTTGAACTTGATTCTGTCAGCATAACACTGCAATATGTCCATATTCTCGAACCTGGCCAGATGTTCCTCGAGGTCGGCATTGCCATCATAATCTTTAACTTTGGCAGACTTAAAGTTACCGGGAAGAGGTTCCCGGACAATAGCTTCAGAAAACGGGCAACCCTTAATGATTACCCGAGAATGACTTCTATCCTCCATTTGTCCCTCCAACACCCTCATCTTCTGTCTCAACTCTTGCAACTCTTCTACCACAGTCGAGGACTTGGACCCAGCACTAGACTACATCTCCTCCATCCTTGCTTCCTCATCCCCTACCTTATCATGTCTCTTCTATTCTCCTCCCGGCTGTGTAGCATGATGAGAAGCATCTCTTCGGGCTACGGCTTTTTCCACCGCATCGGATATAATCCGAGCCAACTCCTCCGGGGAAAAGATAATACCATGTGGAGGCCCTGAGAGCGGAAGACCACCTTGTCCTTAGATAAATGCATCATCTCTAGGAGCCCGGAAAGTATCTTGATTGGTTCTTCTGGTAGGAGTCGTATCAACGTCTTGAGTTCAATTTTCCACAGACGGCGCCAATGATGTGATCCGGGTGAATCAGGTAGATGGAATCGGGGCAACGCACCGGATATGAGAAAGTTTGATGTTTAGGAAAGAGAGGAAGGGAAGAAGATATCTCTGATGAAGATATATCTCTGTAATCTCTCTGTAATCTGTGGCTTCCACCGTGACCTGCAGACAATGAAATGAACTCATGAATGGGCGTCGGAGGAGTGTCCGGCGTAGCCACTCCGATGCTTAAGTCAATGAGTGAAGAAGAAGGAAAATGACAATATATGTGAGGATATATACGAGTGCCTGAGAGTTCAAAATTCCAGAATCTGTAAATGAGAAGTGTTCCTGCTATTTATAGGAGGAAATATCATGATTACCTAATTTTCAGTGACCATCTGCTAAGTATGGTAAGGCAGCTGCCCATACTCTACTTCTGATGACTTCTCTGACACGCCAAACTCATGTAGTTCTGACAGTAATGATTTCCAAACATAAGGTAGAAAATACTGATACACTCGAGTGTGATGCGCTTCTCGAGGTAGCCCGGGTAGAAGTTTCTCTGGAACTTGCATGAGAACTCGAGCTCTTGATTACCCGGGGAGAAAACATCTCGGGTAATCCCATGCTCGGTTGCTAAAGAAAGTTATCTGCATATTGATTCTGCTTTAGGCTATCCATTTAGTTTCCCGGGTCATCCATGACCCGGGCTCCTATGGGGGTATCACCACCCATCCCTTAAATAGTCGGGCTAGAGTCTTACTCGATGTCCCGATCAGTCACGCTTGGGATTTCATAGAAAGATTACCAATTCCAGATTATAAAATTATCGGGGCCTTCAAATATCCCACAGACGACGTCAATGATGTGATCCGGGTGAATCGGGTAGATGGAATCGGGGCAATCCACCAGATATGATAAAAGTTTGATGTTTATGAAAGTGAGGAGGGGAAGAAGATATCTCTGATGAAGATATATCTCTGTAATATGTGGCTTCCACTATGACCTGCAGACAATGAAATGAACTCGTGAATGAGCCGCGGAGGAATGTCTAGCGTAGCCACTCCGATGCTTAAGTCAACAGGTGAAGAAGAAGGAAAATGACAATATATGTGAGGATATATGTCGGTGCCTGAGAGTTCAAAATTCTAGAATCTGTAAATGAGAAGTATACCTGCTATTTATAGGAGGAAATCTCACGATTACCTAGTTTTAAGTGCCCACCTGCTAAGTATGGTAAAGAGGCTGCCCATACCCTACTTCTAATGACTTCTCTGATACGACAAACCCATGTAGTTCTGATAATAATGATTGTCAAGCATAAGATAGCACATACTGGTAAACTCGAGTGTGGTGCGCTTCTCGAGGTAGACCGAGTAGAAGTTTCTCGAGAACTTGCATGAGAGCACGAGCTGTTGATTGCCCGGGGAGAAAATATCCTGGGTAATCCCATACTTGGTTGCTGAAGAAAGTAATCTGCATATTGATTCTGTTTTGAGCTATCCATTTAGTTTCTCGAGTTATTCATGACCCGAGCTCCTATGAGTGTATCAACAGGTATGACCACGTTTTCTTTTTTACGAAGCAGACAAATAATTTTTTTTAATGAATTAACAAAATATTGAGAAATTATATATACATAAAATCATAATTATTGATACTCATGTTTTCCACAAAATTGGAAAAAGTGGGTCTCATGTGAGACCGTCTCACGGATCTTAATCCGTGAGACGGATCAACCCTACTCATATTCATAATAAAAGATAATATTTTTAGCATAAAAAATAATATTTTTTTATGGATGACCCAAATTAGAGATCCGTCTCACAAATACGACCCTTGAGATTGTCTCACAAATTTTTGCCAATTGGAAAAGGAGAATTTTTTTGTGTTATCGATTACATTTCTAGAAGTGATGGTTCCGATTTGAATAAAAGTTGGAATTAGAACCATGAGTGAGTCTCATGTGAGACCGTCTCACGGGTCATAATCCGTGAGATGGGTCAACTCTACCCATTTTCACAATAAAAAATAGTACTTTTAGCATAAAAAGTAATACTTTTTCATGGGTGATCCAAATAAGAGGTCCGTCTCACAAATATGACCCGTGAGACCGTCTCACACAAGTTTTTGCCTAGAACCATACTGCTTTATTTTTTGGTGTAATTATATTTAATATAAAAATTTATCTTAATTTAATTTTATTTGTTAATATTAATATCAAAATAAATAAATTTGTAAAATAATTTGGATGAACTATTTTTTTAAAAAAAAATTCCTTATTTCACCTTGATTAATTATATTTTTTTATTAATTATATTTTTTTAAAGAAAATGTAAACGGGTTGAGAAAGCTTTGGAAGAACTCCACTGATTCTCCCGCTACACCTCCCGCAGTCCCCACTCCTTCGCACCAAAAACCCTAGTACATTTCCCAAATCCCGCACAATTTCACCCGCCTTTCGAATCTTGCTGAAGAATTGAGTGAATAATGGGGAAGGATGAGGATGAGATGCGGGGAGAAGTGGAGGAGCGTTTGATTAACGAGGAGTACAAGATTTGGAAGAAGAACACTCCATTTTTGTACGATTTGGTCATCACCCATGCGCTGGAATGGCCCTCGCTCACCGTTGAGTGGTTGCCTGACAGGGAGGAGCCACCGGGCAAGGATTATTCCGTGCAAAAAATGATTTTGGGAACCCATACGTCCGAAAACGAGCCCAATTATCTGATGCTTGCGCAGGTTCAGCTTCCCCTCGAGGATGCGGAGAATGATGCTCGACTTTACGATGATGACCGCTCTGAATATGGTGGATTTGGATGCGCCAACGGAAAGGTTTTCTTCTTTCTCTTTTCGTCCAATTTACTCATGCTAGACTATTCTTCTTGCTCTATAGATTTTGTTGGAAGTACTTGTAAATAATCCCAGTAACAATTATATTTGAGTATTTAAATAAATTAAAGTTATTTATTGTGAGAAAATCCACGGTAAAGCCAAACAACTGGAAGTAACATATCAACTGAGATAGACAACTCTACACAAGTGGTGGAGCCTGAATTCTACTGGAATGTCTGGCATTTCAGCACTGAAAGAGAATAGGTGGAACTCGGTCAAGACCAATAGCCAATTTTGAATGTTAGGGGCCTTAACTCAGATTAAGCAAAGACTGTGAACTTCAATTGGAACTTGGTTTAGTAGAGAGATAAAACCAGTTCGCCTGTAAAACAAGTTAATAGCACCGAGTCCTATGAAACTCGTGATTTTTTAAAAACAGATTCTCCCTCACAAGCGGTTGATTTGAGTGTCAATGGATAATGTTTACAAATCAATATTAGTTAAGTCCAAATTACAATGGGTGAACAATAATTGTACCTGAATATGATCACTCTTCTAGAACTAGAAAAGAACACAACACAAGCAGCAATTACATTTTTCATTATACATTATTCTTCTTTTTTTGACAGAACCATTACTTTCATTAACATAGATTCCATTGTCCTTTGACGTTGTGACTTTTTGTTTATTTCAGGTGCAAATTATTCAGCAAATAAATCATGATGGGGAGGTCAACCGAGCTCGTTATATGCCTCAGAACTCATTTATTATTGCTACCAAGACAGTTAGTGCTGAAGTATATGTTTTTGACTACAGCAAACATCCATCCAAGCCTCCTTTGGATGGTACATGCAACCCTGATTTGAGGCTGAGGGGCCACAGTACCGAAGGGTATGGTTTATCATGGAGCCAGTTCAAACATGGTCATTTACTGAGTGGTTCTGACGATGCCCAAATATGCTTGTGGGACATAAATGCAGCTCCTAAAAATAAGGTTCTCGATGCATTGCAAATATTTAAGGTATGTTTGAGGGAAATTTTGTCTAGAAGTTCCTGCTCATGGTGAAAAGTAGTATCAGGTTTTTGTGTTTTTACCTCGAGAGTCGATAAACTTACGTGTCTCGGGTGTAGATTCATGAAGGTGTTGTCGAAGATGTAGCCTGGCATCTCAGGCATGAATACTTGTTTGGTTCGGTGGGAGATGATCAATATCTGCATATATGGGATCTCCGGACTCCATCAGTGACCAAGCCTATACAATCCGTTGTTGCTCATCAAAGTGAGGTCAGTTTCTAATTTTCTATTTTGATTGTTTGAAACTAGAAGGGAATAAGTATATTTATTCTTATGATTCTCTCATATGAAACGAAAATATAAAGTAGATGAAACCTTTACACTTCTGTTTGATGAATTCATTCATTTATTGACATTCTTGCTCATGCAAGGTCATGAACTATGAAATGCTAATCTATTAGTAAATAAATTGGAAGCCCTTTCTATTTTGAATAGAATGCGCCAAGCGCCCTTTATTTTCTAGTTGGGGTGTTGACTTTAGGTGGGATCGGTTTTCTGTTTCAAGTTTGTGACTTTTGATCGATAATTTAACTTCATATCAAGAGTTGAAGAAGGGGAGAAGGGCATTTGATTTCGGTTCCCTTAATTGCTAATTTGATAAAGCTATTTTCTTACTAGTTACCTTCTCTATAGGATACATGTTTCATGATCTACAGGACACGTTAATTTTCCTTTTTTCCACTCCAGTAAAGAAAATAATATAAATACACAGAAATACATCACCTTTTTGCTCAAAGTGAAATCCGCACTGGCTTGGATGATTACTGTTGATTAAATTATCGTACAACGATAGTTTATCTGCCTGAAGTGGTGATTAGGACACTTTCCAAATGTGTACTGGTACTCTTAACTAACTGATTCTTTGTCAATCGCTTGGTTTGCTTGCTCCAAGCACCATACATATATTCAGATTGCCACTGCCATTTAGATTTCAATGAACTCTCAATCAAGTTCTTTTATTTGCATTTTTGGTAGGTCAACTGTCTGGCTTTCAATCCATTCAATGAATGGGTTGTTGCGACGGGTTCTACTGACAAGACTGTTAAATTATTTGATTTGCGAAAGATTTCAACAGCCCTTCACATATTTGATTGTCACAAGTAAGGAATCTTTCTTATAATTGTTAAAAGTATTACATTCTATATTTTCATTTATCTTATCAGACTTGCTATGTAGCCTCACCATAATCGTTAGGCTGCCATTTGTTTTCACCTCTAGTCTGCTTTTAACTGCTCAGCAGGGAGGAAGTTTTCCAAGTTGGATGGAATCCAAAGAATGAGACCATCTTAGCTTCCTGTTGTCTTGGCAGGAGACTTATGATCTGGGATCTTAGCAGGTGATTTACTTGATCAGCTAGGAGTGTTGGTTTGTCACATAATATTTTGTATTCTTATTAACAGCAGTCGTTCGGTCAACTAACTTAAAAGATGCTGATATTGCCACTCTTGATTTCATTTCTTTTTTTTCTTGGCAGGATTGACGAAGAACAGACTCCAGAGGATGCTGAGGACGGACCACCAGAGCTGTTATTCATACACGGTGGTCATACAAGTAAAATTTCGGACTTTTCATGGAACCCGTGTGAAGATTGGGTGATGGCAAGCGTTGCTGAGGATAACATACTACAAATTTGGCAGATGGCGGAGAACATTTACCATGATGACGATGATTTACCTGGAGATGACTCCACCAGCAAAGGCTCCTAGCTCCTCTAGGATTATGAATTATAGAACAACTAGGCATTTCGTGCTTTAACTTCTGGTGTTTTATTTTCCTTAATATTTTTGTAATGTTAAGTTCTTCAGGTTTGTTAACTGCTATGATTGATCTGCTTTACTGTAGTGGTCTCGTCTGAACTATGATTGTACATTTATCCCGATTCAAGTGCGGGCCGATCAAAGACAAACTGGATCTGAGATTGAACACTATGAGGTATAAATCAATCAAAAGCAGAGAGGATTATGAGATACGAGGAGGATTACTAAACATCTTTCCACTCCCTTTGTCACTATTAAATCTGTCGATTATGAGCACTTCTAAACACAACTATTAAATTACAATTTTCAGGATCTCCATTCAAATCATTATTTTATACATCTTTTCTTTTAATTATACATGTGGGAACACCCTAACAAACTGGTGAAGCTCCAATAACCAAGAGTGCAGGCTTCTCTAGCTAGTGCCATAAATGATCCAATCCTTTGCCCATTATTACATGTCTATGGCTTACGAGCCTGTGCAGGTACATCACGTTTGGTACATTCGGCTGATCTTTCTCTCAACAAGCATTGAGCATTGTCTTCCCGAATCTGTCGATATCTTTGTCTGTTACTTCCCACAGATTAGCTATGACAACAGGTGACCCTGCAACCAGGTACTTGTACATAAATTCCTTTCAAATAAAGAAAACCACTACTGCATCGAAGAAGTAGAGAAGCAGCACAATTGTTGAGTTTCTGAAATTTTCACAACCTGGAATGTATTGGGTTCCTGAAATACCGAATATAATGAAACTCTTGTCAGTAAAGTTCAATAAAATTAAGGCATAGTGATGTGGATGCACGTCAAAAATAATTGTTCTCTCACGTATTTTTACCGCTGCCATGGCCAAAATAGTTGAATAGATCGTGGTTTTCCAAGGCATGTGTCAGTTCCTCAATTGTATGTACAGATCCAGACTTTCCCCATGGTGGGAAGTTTGTTCAAATAACCAAAATAGATTAGCATGTGAATATGTGCATAAAATGCTCGTTGATGATGTATGTTCAAAGTTAGAGTTATTAAAGCAGAGAACTTGGTTGTCTTAGAATTTTTTTTTTTTTGGTTTATTTTCAAACTTTGACAGTAAAAATGTAGATTAAAATACCTCAATGTTTTGATCTTTGAACCAATTCTCGAATTCAACCTGCGTCTTCCTGAGATCAACATCTGAATTCAACAAATAATATGAATCCAGGGGGGTCTATCAATGGAATGGCTGGAATAGTTGGTCCAATGAGTCTTGGTTTTGGCAGCATCTATCAAGTGTTGCAAAAATGCTACCAACAGACGGCATTCGGTAGACCTCCTGGTTTCTCAATATCGGCAGATTCTCCCAAAAAAGCATCTGCAGACAAAAGTTATGAATCTCAACGGTATGAGCGTAGGATCTGGAAACAAACAAGGGGCGTAGTTATTTTGAATCATTCCAATCGCAGAATAAGTAGAGGAATGAATATTTCAGAAAAAGGGAAGTTGCAGAATCAACACCCAAATTCCTCCATTTACTGGGAGGAAAATTCTGCTTAAAGTCATTGGAAGATCATTTAATGACATTACATATAAAAGCTACCATGCAACAAATAATTATCAATTAAAGGACACACGGCATACCTGCAGCTCAAAATCCAAAACCAAAATGATTGTCCTCGAGTGTTCAATCAGGTCAAAATTCTGGGATGTTCCTACCGTTGTTGTGAGGCTAATTGTAATATATTTTCAAAATTGTTCTCTCTTTTAGATGATGCCTCAGACCTCAGACTGACATAGCAGTTTTTGCTGATAATATGTTGCAAAAGGTGCTCATCTTCTTCAGAGAGCTTCTTTTGCAATGATTCAAGAAATTTTTCCAAGTTCCTAGCCATGAGTCTTCCATATCCCTGCATATGTATCGCATTTTGATATGGAGTTGGCCAATTTAGCAAAAACACTCAAGTGTCAGACAACATACATTAAGATATGACACTCACCGTTTTAAGTTGATATATTCCAGCTTGTGAATAGGTGTACTTAGAAATAATACTGTGTGTATAAAAAACATTTTTCTCTCTTTCTCGGGAGTGGGGTAACAGAAGAATGAATATCAGATTTCCAATTTCTCTCTATTCACTTCTAATATGGTATCAGTTGAATCTCTTTTCCACTAACTTTCATCTCCGATCTGTCACCGCCGCAAATCGGAGGTGTTTCTGATAAAATTCAGTTGTTAGTTATCTCTGCTTTGCAAGTAAAGATTTATTGAGGTCACCCATCTCAAAATTGTCCCAAGTCAAGCACGTTTAACTTTGGAGTTCTTATGTGATGAGCTACCGAAAAGAAGTGCACCTTCTTGATATGAGTAATACATATCAAATTTTTTAAGTCCTCCTCAACCGCACATTCCCATACCTGAACAGTTTCAGAATCCCTCTCATTCCGGTGTAAGATCGATTCATTCATGTTCCCTCTACCTAGAAGCCTGCCAAGGGCCGCTCATTGTCTTTGCAACCTCATGGCACTAGCGATCACCCCTGCCTTCTTCGGCCCCGGGCCTCACATGTCCACCAGCTTCCGTTTGGTTCGTCCCCGAACCACATTGTACTAGGAGAGGTCGCTCTGATACCAATTGTAATGTCCCAGATTCGACGATTGCACATGCCCACCAGCTTCCGCTTGGTTCGTCCCCGAACCAAATCGTACTAGGAGAGGTCGATTCTGATACCATGTGTAACGCCCCCAGATTCGACGATTGTCCTCACTGTATTAAGACGGGTCTTTCCAGCGTGCTTATGTTCTCACTCACACGCAACCTGGGAAACTTCTCAGGGGGTCACCCATCCCAAAATTGCCCTAAGTCAAACACGCTTAACTTTGGAGTTCTTATGTAATGAGCTACCAAAAAGAAGATGCACTTTTTTTTATATGAGTGGTACATATCAAATCTTTTAACCTCTAATCAACCGCACAGTCTCATACCTGAACAGTTTTGGAATCCATCTCCTTCCGGTATAAGATCGGTTCATTCATGTTCTCTCCGCTTAAAAGCCTGCCAGGAGCCGCTCATTGTCCGTACAACCTCATGGGACCGGCGATCACCCCCCGCCCTCTTCGACCCTGGGCCTCACATTTATTCTCTCATGTATCCATGGATTCTCAATCAATCGATCCTTTGATTTCGTCATCTACCAGATCCGTCATTGATGACCCGCTCAGTCCCTACTTTCTTCATCACAGCGACAATCTGGGTATTACGTTAGTGTCTCAACATTTAACAGGTGATAACTACACGTCTTGGAGTCGTGCGATGTGGATCGCATTTTCTGTCTAAAAAAAATTAGGATTTATTGATGGTTCGATCTCTAAGCCTAACGAATCGAATATTCCTCTTCAGAATGCCTGGATTAGAAACAATAATGTGGTCATTCTTGGATCCTCAATTCAGTCACCAAGGAAATCTCGGCCAGCATCATGTTTTCTGATTCTGCACATGCTATTTGGATCGATCTTAAGGAAAGATTTCAACAAAGCAATGGCCCTCGTCTCTTTCAATTGCGTCGTGAATTGACTAATCTTTCTCAAGGTCAGAATTCGGTGAATATTTTCTTTACAAAGCTGAAAACATTATGGGATGAATTAACTTTAGTCCAGCTTGCACCTGTGGTATATGTTCTTGTTACTAAACAACTTCATGATTTCTATCATTCTGAATATATGATGACGTTTCTATTGGGTCTTAATGACACTTGTACTCAATCAAGTGGCTCAACCATAAAGTACTAAATTTTACAGCAGAACATAATTACTATAAGACCTTCCAAAGTATCGGAAATATTTGTATGTTGTAAAAACATCAGTGGCATTTCATCTTTCCTGTGATTGCCACATTTACCTGTGGAGGCAAAAAATGTTTTAAGAGAGCGTCTGATATTACGTTGTAGTTGTACTTGTGTTGGCCGGCACATAGGAGCTATTATTGTATTATATCGTCTTCAAGCTAGTGCGGCTCTATTTGATGGATCTATGTTATGATGTGATTATCGAGCGTATATTTTGGTTATTGCTTGTTTGACATTTTTGGGTATGTCCTATTTACGTCGAAAAAATATTAATAACTAGGGTTAGGATAATATACCTCGTATACACATAATGGAGATATGCACGCTTGCTGCTCAACCTACAACATTAAGAAATTGAATTGAATAATAAGGTGAAAATTGAGAACTTAAATATTTCCAATCTATTTTTAATACTATAAGTCAGTTTTAATTAAAGATAACTTATTTATCAGTTTAAAGAGAATTCAGTCACGTGTCAATTTAAGGTAAAAACTAAAAAATTTATTTAAAATGACAATGTTTGTACTTAAATGGTACTTTTGGGCATACTATAAATGATTTTCAGACATCATCATTTTTTAACCTAAAAGTACCTAGACTTTAATGGTGGGAAAAAGTTGTAATGATCTCCCCCGTTGGAATCTTGGAGAATAGAGACCGATCGTGTATCGTGAGCATTGTTAATCACTAGTTCTTTTCTTTTAAATATTTCTTTAAAAAAATAGAGTTCGAATAAGGCTATTCGATAGAATAATGTTGCTTTAAGAATTTCGGTTAAGACAAAATAAACAAATTGTAGATAATTATTCAATATTACAGCACAGCATAGAGATCAATGGATACCAATTAATTCACCAGAGGACCATTAATGCTGTAAGAAGGTCAAGTCACCGATTTATTGAAGAATAGCATATGAATTGTAGATCGAGATTTAATAGAGAGAGATTTTGTTAAAGAATGACGTTCTCTGAGATTATTTCATGAATCTTACAATTTGATTTGATCTACACCTACGATGAAAAATAATAATTTTCATGAGTCGGATCGGGTTAGATATCACTCTTCACAAAATATGTCAATCCCAATTCCCACATAATCACAATGTAGAAAAACAATGGACGATGCCAAAAATATGATGGGCTCGCAAGATCATCAAGATGGAAAAGAGCACAGGTAAACCAAAGGAAGTCTGCAAAATTACATCCAGAACTGAAAGAGTACAAGCACATTCACATTAAACGTTAAGAGGCATGGAAGAAGTGGAATGAAATAACACTCGGAAAAAGGAGATTCAAAATAAGGAACCAAGTCTGCTCTAGGAATTACTCACCAAAGCATCGAGAAAGAGGATTAAACGTCGAATGTAGAATCTCATTATCTGATTGTGAGGCAAGTTTTAAAAAGTTAATAGGAATTTCATTGACACTCGCTAGCTAGCGGGAGATACATCAAGCAGGAGAGTAAAAACTTTTTCCTTTATTTGTTATAGTTTTTCAAAAACTTCAATATCTCCTGCACGTCCAATGTTTTGGAGATGATGGGAACGAACCAGCAATCAGCGGTATAGGCTTTCCGAACGGAGATTCTCAGCAATCTCAGTCTCCCAGCGGTCACCGTTTTCTAGGAGCTTTTCCTTGTCATATAGAAGTTCCTATTATCACATTCAAGAAGTATGATAATGAATTAGTGTTGTATTCTGACATGTCATTCAACCAAAATTAAAGTTACAAGATCAGACCTCGTGAGTTTCAGTAGCGAATTCAAAGTTGGGCCCTTCAACAATTGCATCGACAGGGCATGCTTCTTGGCAAAAACCACAGTAAATGCATTTTGTCATGTCAATATCATACCTGCAGATCAAGATTTGTACGAGTGTGACCCATAAGAAGTAGTCTGTGCACACAAATACAAGATACAAGCATACCTGGTTGTCCGTCTGCTCCCATCTTCTCTTTCCTCAGCTTCAATGGTAATTGCTTGAGCAGGGCAAATCTGTACACGAAATAAAAATATAATCAGCAACAAGGCTACATAAATACAGCTGCACCAGAAGGCCCCGATATATGTAATGATTTAGAACTGGAGTACATTTCCAGTGAGGTAGACAATCAAGCAACAAACTAATAGACGCCATGTTGAAGTCCAGAATCCCTATGCAGATATATACGGCATCACCCTAAAGTTTAATGAATAACTAAATATGAGTTCCATGAGTATTTTATGCAAAAGTAATGTTTTGATTGAGACTCTATTGTATAAAAGCGCATAAACGAGGCAGAAGTAAAATAAAATGTGATTTTTAGAGGTCAGAATTCAGCATCTCTTCAAACAATAATACTTTATTCACTATTATATATCTAGAAACAAACAGCTTGTCGTTCTATTTAAAAGAAAATCATTTAACAAAATTTCTACTGGAAAAGTGTTTTTTTTAAACTAATTATAAACTGACCCTATAATACCACCATGAAATAATCTTGAGCAAAGGGAGCAATGGAATCTACTACTAACAGCTTCACATAGTTTACAGGCAATGCAGCGTTCCTCTCCTGTTGGATAACGTCGCAGGGCATGTTCTCCACGAAAACGAGGACTCAAAGGACCCTTCTCAAAAGGATAATTAATCTGCACAAGAAAAGTAATTTCAGGCATTTATCAATCGACTAAAATACCAAGAGTCGAGGCCTTGCTTATCAAAGGCCCAGTTAATACACATAATAATATGCTATGGAATTGAACTCCCCTGCAATCCACTTTAGCCAAAATCTTTAAAGCAAAGAACCTGAAACCTTCCCGTGATAGAAAGAAGATAAAAAATTAAACACTTACTGTTACTTTCTGATCAAAGAAGTATTTGAGTGTCAGCGACAGACCTCGAACCATCTCAGTGAGGAATAAAGTATTTATACTCCTCTCAAAAACTACAAGTAGGTAACAAGGAGCCAAAATTTAAGGTTGTATGGAAAAGAATACCCAAAAAAAAAACAAATTTAGGTAAAAGATGTAAAAATCTGTTAACCAGAACTCCAGTCTTTCGATATCTCCTTTGCAAGTTTCTCTCTCTCTTCGTCATCTGTAGGTTAAAGAGCCCAAAACCAATTAAAAATCAACTTTTGACAATGTCATTTTTCTTTTTAGGGTTATTAAGCAAAATATCACGAGTATCTGATAGCATGAACTCGACGAAGATAAACTGCATGCTGAATCAATTGTTTATGAATAGTCTGTATTCGAGATGACAATGCCAGAGAATATGCACAGCCGAAATCTACCGCAGCATCAGATTGCCATTTGTTCTATAATGGTCTAAAGCAAAATGAAAATGGCAACAAGAATGATATTCACCAAGAATTACTTTCCCTTTCATGTAGGAGAGATCGGAGTACAAAATCTTAATCCTAATTCCATATGTAAATTCACAAAGGACCATGACAAAAGCACTTTCACCTGGTAATAGCGCTATTTAATATTTGCCATTCATATCTCAATACACAACCATTTGTTAAAGCGTATTATACGCCAAAAGCAACCGTTAATTCAACACAGAAAATAATTCAAAATTTTCTAATGTAATAAAAACCTTTATCGGTAGAGAATGACTGCTTTGTGGCAAATGAGCGCTGATATATTACTCCAGCGAAGCTGGTTCCTTTCAAGGTTTGCCCTGTCAAAGCCTACATTCCCCAACCCCAAATATATTAAGAAAATACAAAAAATAAAATCGTTAGCAGAACATCCCTCTTAGTGATGGAGGAATTAAAGATTAGCCCCTCCATCAAACAGCTAAAAATATTCCATCAATTGAGATGCAAGCAAAATAATTCCATACTAAACCCAAACTACCGTATTCAATTAATCCTAGAAACAGTAAAACCGAATAAATGAGCTAAACAATCAATCAAACCAGTAAAACAAGCTGTGTACGAGGATCAGAAATCGGAATTACAATACAAGCACAAAAATCAAGTAAAAAATGTTTACCAACCAGCAAACTCGTACTTATTTTATTCCTTAAACAATAAAAATGGCATCGGAATAAACGAAATCACATCGGAGCCAAACTCAACCCTAGGAATGACGCGAATCAAAGAAGCAAAACAACATATTCTCATCAAATTGGCATAAAATCGAAAACAAAACCAATAAACAAAATTTAGGAATCGGAATTCGAAATTGTAGTGTAAGAAGAGAAATCAAATCAACAATGAGGAATTCAAACAGCGACTTACGAGGTGACCAGCGCGAAGAGCGGACACGGATTTACGAGCCAAGGAGAAGGCCATGTCGACGAAACCGAACAAAATCACTAATATTTCTAAAATATAGAAATATTATTCTTATTTCATTTTCAAGCCATGCTTTATTTTAATAAAAAAAATACTCCAATAAGTAAAAGTTCATTATTATCAGAGTAGTTTTTTCTGAGACAGTCTTACGAATCTTTATTTGTAAGACGGGTCAATCCTACCGATTTTCACAATAAAAAATAATATTTTTAGCATAAAAAATAATATTTTTCATAGATGATCCAAATAAGAGATATATCACATAAATTTTTACCTAATATTTAATGTTTACTAACTAGTTGATTCTAAAAATACACATCTTTGTGGTTTACCGTTATGTTTTCACTTTATATACTCTTCTAAAAAAAAATTATGCAAAATATTTTTAGATTTTTATTTTATTTGTTTTCGAATTACATAGATAATTTATTTTTTGCATATTCAAGCCCAAATAAACGTAATCATATAGTAAAATTTTAGCTTTTTTTATATAGGTTGCATAAATCTATAACATGGAATAACGGTTTTTTTAAAAAAATAATTTAAATTTTAAAATTAATTTCAAAATTAATTAAAAAAAAAAGAGTTTGCAAGAATACTCAATACGCGCTTATGGAGCGCGGACGCTGCTGACGTGGAGCACCATCCGCGTTCCGTAAGCGCGGACGCTGACGACGTGGAGTACACGTCTGCGCGCGGATGACATCAGCGACGGTTTCCAGAAATTTTGGTGTTTTCATCCACTTCGTACATTGCACGCTACGAATAATTGTATTAACGTCGCGGGTAATATAGTATTGATAGCATGCACATATGTAGAGGTTGAATATTAGAGGTTCATGAAAAAACTGAAGTCAGCCATCCCCGAAGTAGAGGTTGAATAGTATTAACGGCGTGCATATGCACGCTGCTGGCCAAACAAACCAAAGTCAGCCATATCTGAATCACTGAAAAAACCAGGTTGAATAGTAGAGGTTCCTGAAAAAACTTATTTCGTGATGAATTTTTGTCCGTGTTTTTCTCTGTCTTCAGTACAACACAAATGGTTTTTCACAGCGCGCAAATTCTTTTTCATCAGCTCACATTGCATGCTGCAAAGATGCAAGCCGTTGAAAGTTCGAGATTATCCGCGGCATACATGTGCACGATGTCGATACTATTATCCGCGGCGTGCATATGCACGCCGTTCATACAATTATCCGTAGCATGCAATGTATGACGTGAATGTATATACCAAAATTTCGACATAGCGACGGTTAAAATTAGCGACGGTTTAAAAACCAAACTTAGCAACGGTTAAAATTAGCGACGGTTATATATGTTTAAAACCAAACTTAGCGACGGTTAAACCAGAGATGGCTGACTTCAGTTTTTTCTGGAACCTCTACTATTCAACCTCTACATATGTGCATGCTTTAATACTATTATCCGCGGCGTTAATATAATTATCCGTAGCGTGCAATATACAAAGTGAATGAAAACACCAAAATTTCGGAAAACCGTCGCCGATTCCATTTTAGCGACGTTTGTTAAACCGTCGCTACGTTTAGCGACGGGTTTGTAAACCGTCGTGGATTCAATTTTAGCAATATATTCCGTAGCTAAAGATTCGTCGCGCGGACGTGTGCTCCACATTGTCAACAAAAATATCCGCGCTTACGCAGCGCGGATGGTGCTCCACGTTTAAGCGCAGATTGAGGTATTCTTGCAAACTCTTTTTTTTTTAAATTAATTTTAAAATTTAAATTATTTTTTTAAAAAAAACCCCTGGAATAACTCCTTTAAGAGTGAGTCTCATGTGAGACCGTCTCACGGATCTTAATCTGTGAGACGAGTCAACACTACCATATTCACAATAAAAAGTAATACTCTTAGCATAAAAAGTAATATTTTTTCATGGATAACCCAAATAAGAGATCTGTCTCACATATACGACCCGTGAGACCGTCTCACACAAGTTTTTGCTCTCCTTTAATTTATAAAATTTTACTTATAATTATTATTTATAAAAAAAAATTATTCAACTTCTATCTAGCATCAATTGACCACATGCACTGATTAGCTATCAACTCGAAATTATGTTCGATCACTCAAATAATACCAAAGCAAAATTATTGGTTTAATTTGGTTTGGTTGTTTATATTTAATGGTATGATTTATTTTGAAAATTTTAAAACTGATAACATATGATTTGAAATGATTTTCTTAACTATCATCAAACCAAACCGTAGTTAAACTACCCGAAGTTTCATCCAAAGATGTTTCTACATTCTTGTTTTCTGCTTTTCAATCAACAGACATACATGTTATCTTCTAGTCATATCATTGCTAGTCAGTGGACTGAGTTTGTGATATCCCGACTGCCAAAATAAAGGCTGACAAGTTCCGTCCTATAAAATAAGTGAACTAAGTTTGTAATATCACAACCCACCATTACCAATAACATTTAATGGTCGATTTAAAATGCCTCCTACACCAACTACCCATTTATCCCCCACAAATCCGGAATGTTTCACCCTACTTGTGGGGCAGTGTCCTATGTGTAGATCTAGGGTCCAGATTTTGCCACAAGTACATGAGGTCCACTATTTTTTTAAAAAATCATAAATGTGGTTAAATCTGGACCATTTAAATCCTGTGGGGCAATACTCCCACAGATAGAATCGAACGAACCCACGAATCCAGAAGCATCTCCCGAAAAGTCGTTAGCCCATGAAAGAAAACGAGTGTCCTTATTGATAGTCGGAATTGTTAGCTCAAAATTTATTACAAAATCTTAAATGACTCAACCGTCATGTTCCCCTCATTACTGCAAGGCCTCGAAGCTTCTTCACTCCAATCTCGTCATTGCGGGTTATAAGAACTTTGTCAGGTTCATATAATGTATTTTTTAAAATTATAAAACGAGTGTTTAACTGGCGAGAGTAGAACGTGTTTTCGTGTTCACTTAGATTCAATAAAGATTTCACTAAAAAAAAGTTCGTCACTACACACCACAAGTGAAGCGTGTTTTTGCTATCATTTGGAATTGAATCCAAATCGGAGAAATTTAAATAATTGTAACGCAAATCTTACAGTTTTCACTTTCATTTAAAATTAAATCTAATTTTATTGAGTGATGTTTACCATGTACACATGGTATGATGGAGTCCATTGAATATGTAACATAGGTGGCAGGGGCGGAGGTAGCTGTTCTTGTACCCGGTTCAAATTTTTTAAAAAAATTATATGTAAATTTTTGTATAATTTTGGATAAATTTGATATTAACGCGGGTAGATCAATTTAAAATATTAAAAGATGTTAAAATTTAAAATTCTAGTCCGAGTAGCGCCAGATTCCTGGCTCCGCCACTTATAGGTGGGACCTACTAAGCTTAATTGTGTCCCGAATTGATAACTCTCCTTTATATAAATTTTATTCCATTTGCCTATGCGTTAGGGAAAGAAAAAGAAAAATATATATATAAGAAAAAGGAAACGAAGATGGCTGTGGGAAGAGGCAGTGCAGTAATCCTTGGAGTGGCGGCGATGGTGCTTATGGTGGTGGTTTCCCACGGCGGAGTGGCTGAAGCTGCCACATACACCGTGGGAGATGACGGCGGTTGGAGCTTCTTCGTGTCTGGCTGGCCCCAAGGCAAGCGCTTCGTGGCTGGCGATGTACTAGGTTAGCATAAAATTTACGAAGAGTAAATGCACGTAAAGCGATCCATTTTATATGCTTGAAGTGACTCTTTTTATTTTTCTAAAAACAATTTTTGACATGTTTAATAAATCAATTTTCATCCTTTTTATATATATTTTTTCCTTAAGATAAACCTATTTAATCAATATTTTAATATCTTGTTTTTATATTAACATTTTTTTTTAAAATGAAGACATTGTTTTTTTTTTAAAAAAAGGTATATGCATACTCATAAAAATTCATGTAATTGTAAATACAGCCCAAATCCCTCGTTCTCTCGTTAATAAAATATTGAGTGAGTCTCATATGAGACCGTTTCACAAATCTTAATATGTGAGACGGGTCAATCCTACCGATATTCACAATAAAAAGTATTACTCTTAGCATAAAAATTAATATTTTTTCATGGATGACCCAAATAACAAACTCGTCTCACAAATTTGACCCGTGAAACCGTCTTACACAAGTTTTTGCCTAAAGGTACGTGCATACATAATTTTGCTCTCGCCTTTATATTATTTATTAAGATAAGATGAGAGCGGACCTATAGTAATAATAATTGTGAAAAATGGGGAATATTTACAGGATAGCCTGAGATATAGAGATACATAATCTTATTTTTGTGCACATGGGTTGCACATGCCTCTATTTTGAGTTTTTCCTCGTACAAAAATAATTAACTCAAATCATTAGTACCATAAATAAACTCAAACCTACCTTAAAAATTGACGTGATCAATTTGTACTAAAAAGTTCCTCTTTAATCCAAAACTGGAAGGGCGGATGATGCGACAAAGTTGCAGGCTAAAATCGGTGGCATATCATAGGGTTCGTTCGATCCTGGATGTGGGCATATAAATGGTTGGGATTCCACTTCATAGGAAAAAAAAATTTTAAAAAAAAAAAATTGGGCCAGAAAAAATTCCGGCCTTTGGATGTACTCCTGCAGGCAGTGCAAATGGAATAATCCATATCATAGCGCTGTTTTTTGATGGAATATCGCCAAGTTCTTAGTCGTCTTGGTTGTGAACGGCCGTTACGTTGCGGAATGTTTTTAGAATTTTTTCGCAAATGTTTCACATTTTTTATATACTTTTCCGAAATTTTTATTTATTCTAAATTTTTTTATTTATCAAAAAAATCCGCGATATACATATATATATAGAATTAAAAAACAGCAGCCTCTACGACCTTTTCCACAAACCATGATATGACCAGAACTTGGAGATATCGTAACATGTCGTCGATTTCGCAGTATTCAACTACAATCCAAGCTTCCACAATCTTGTGAAAGTGAACGGGGCTGGATACAACGAGTGCACGACTCCTTCTGGGTCCAAATTTTATCGGTCGGGGAAAGATCAGATCAAGCTCGCGAAGGGACAAAATTATTTCATTTGCAGTATTCCAGGGCATTGCCTAGCTGAGATGAAGATTTCCGTGAATGCTGAGTAAAATGGCACATTTGTGCTAGTACTTGTGATCTTGCAAATCTATAAAACTAAGCTGCTTATATTATGGATCACTATATTAATGAAGTAATATGCATTTAAAGCTATAAATAGAAACGTTTGAGATCCCGCTCGGTCGGAATTGTTTTCAAATGAACTTTAGCATATTCTATAGGATTTCATTTGAAGAAGGGATGAGAAACAAGGATGCTCGATCTCGAAATTTTCTCCTACCCTTGTAAAATTTCATCGGGCTTCGTGTAATTGTTTCCTATTTAATTTTATTTTACTATGTTTTTATCGTGGAAATAAAACTAGTAGTGTGGGGATGAGTATTTTGAGGAAAAAAATGATTTATTTTAGAAATCGGAGTGAGTTATCATAGGACCTCTTATTTACTAATATAAATAATATAATGATATAAATATCATAGAAATTGCTCTTTTCTTTTAGAATTAATCATTTGTTACTTGGATTTTAAATAAATGTCTTTAATTTTTGAGTGAGTCTTATGTGAGACCGTCTCACGGATCATAATCTGTGAGACGGGTCAACACTACCCATATTTACAATAAAAAATAATACTCTTAGTATAAAAAGTAATATTTTTTAATGGGTGACCCAAATAAGATATCCGTCTCACAAATACGACTCGTGAGACCGTCTCACGCAAGTTTTTGCCTTAGCCACATTTGTTTCAATATATATTATTGAAACTCCTATCTATTCATCTCAATAAGATTTTTTTTTTAAAAAAAGGAAGGAAAAACATAAGATTTTGTTTGGATGGATTGATTTAATATAAAATCAGGGATTTAATCTGATAATGAATTTAATATTTAGATTTTTAAACGATACCTATCTTGGATGAATTTCAAATAAATAAATTTATATAGTTGTAAATAGTAAGTTTGAAATCTGCATGATACAAATTAATCAAAATAAAATTAATTTAATTTTAAATCATTTCAAATACCTCAATTTAACATGCAGTACAAGAAGATCCAATAACCTCGTGTGGAAAGGATACCTTCCTTTTTTTACAATATTCTCAAATTTAATACAATGTATAGAAACAAATAAAAAATCCAAATATAAAGCCCCTACACAATTTTTTTTTAAAAAATGTTTCAATATTTAACCCTTTTCAAGTGTAAATGGATACTTGATCTACATCCCTAATTTAAGTTTACATTCAGTTTCTATCGGACAAATTATGTGTTTGATCCAAAAAAAAATGTTTATGCATTTCTTGGATCCGTGTGTTTTTTTTCCTCATATGAAAATGATATAAAATATTAAAAATATGATACTAATATATGATATTTAAGAAATACCTATTTCAAATACGATATTAATAAATGATTAACAAGTACTGAAACATGTACAACAAGTTTTGGAATTAATGATATATTTGTCTTTTTTATATGAAAATTGATACAAAACATTAAAAATATGATAACAATATATGATATTTGAGTAACAATTGTTTCAAATCTGATACTATTATATTATTTTTGAGTACTTAAACATATATAACAAATGCTGATATTAATAAAGTTGTTCCAATTTTATACTCAAAATTTTATGTTTTATATCGGATATAAAACAATTGATATTCAAATATTATATATTAATACCATATTTTTAATGTTTTGTATCGATTTTCGTCTATGAAAAAAAACATGTGAGTCTAAGGAGTGCAAAAATATTTTTTGTAGATCAAAGAGTGCAAACACATTTTTTTTCTCAAAAAGACGGAATACAAAATTAAGTTTGATTTTGATGATTTAAAACAAATTCACCCTTCTTTCGTGGTTAATTAAATAACCATGAATTTGTTTACATTTACACTCAAGAACAATAATGTAAACGAATCGAGCCGGTTTATAAACTTTTTGAGTCAGTTAAAAAAATATTTGATTCGTGTTCAAAATTGTCGATTTCGAGTTGAACTCAAACATGTTCAAACGTTTTTAGCCGAAATCGGGTACAAACTATAATTCGTTTGATAGTTCACGATCCGCTTGTAAACTTTAATTTTTTAAAATATAATAAATAAATATATTTCGATATTTATTTTCGAGTAACTCGCGAACATGTTCGAGTAATTTCAAGCCGAATTCGAACTCAAGTCTTTATTTGAGCAAAAATTATAAAAGAATTCCGGTTTTTGAATCGATCTCGAATAAATTTGACGGGTAGCACCGAAATTCGCAATTCACTGTTCCGTCAAATGCAAACTCGTTCGCTTCTGGCAAAGACAAATTGTGCTGGTGGAATCAAGCTTTGCTTAATTGATGAATAATGCAATCGTATAGATTATAGATTACTTTTATAAAGGGATACATTAATTTATGTTGCTATAGGTATAGTTTTTACGAAAATATATTTCGGGTGTGTTTTCTTTCTCGAGTTTATGTCCATGACTTTCGACGATCTATGTTTTCACTTAAACAAAAATAAACCAAAATTTAATATGGGTAAGACTTTGACAAATCAATGATGAAAAAATATGGGATTCATATGATATTATTAAAATTTTTATCATAGTTTTGTGGATTTTATTATATATAATGGAAATGACTTTAACATTAAATTATAAAAATTAGTGAAAGAATATTTTTTTAAATAAAAAATAGTACAGACTACAAAATACCATGTTCTTCCTTGATTCCTCGTCCGTAGCTCCTCATAGTCTGTGAAGACTGCAAAGCTATCATTTCTGTTTCCCACATCGATTCTTGAGAAAAGTAAGGCTGGCGCGAGTTGTATAAAAAGGCTGTTCCAACACAGAATAAAGCATACCTTTCTCGGCCTTTTGGCTAAGATCAAGTGTAGTATCTGTTCTTATCAGTTTAATATCTGATACGTGGGCCAATGGCTCACACGATATTAAATTTATTTTTTTAGGGGGAAGGTCCATCAAGGTAGCTTGCTGCCTGGGCCTTCGCGCGTCGCCCTTGCGTTGCACTATTGCATGGGCCTGGCGCACCCCACCAATTCTAGTCCACATTGTGCTCCATTGAGTTTTAGTTTAGAAAGTGAAAATTTTTGTGGCTTATTTAGACGGAACGTTTTAATAAGTTAATAACCCAATACTCATCATACCTCGACTTCTGGCGCGAGTCCATAGCAAATAAAATATGATTTTATTTTTCAGCTAAATATATCTTAAGTTTCGATTTGTTTTTTTCAGGAAAAAAAATAATATTGCTGCATTTAGAGAGTTCGATTAATTTGGAAGTAAGGATGGGTAAACAATGCTCTGAGTTTTTAGAAAAGTATCTCAACAACACTCTTTTACAAAAGACGTTTAAATAATTAATTAAAATTATTGATAAATAAATATATCTAATTATTATATAAAGTTTTTTATATTATTTGAGATCATATTCTAATAAATAATAATAATCCTACTATCAAATTAAATTATTTAACATCATACACAAGTGAACTTTTTATTAATAAAAAGAACAATAAATAATAATAATCCTACTATCAAATTAAATTATTTAACATCATACACAAGTGAACTTTTTATTAATAAAAAGAACAGGAAAATACATTAAATTTTAATTATTTTTTTAACAATTTTAAAAATATTTATACAAAAGTTATAATTAAAAAATCATAATATGATATAAGAACATTTAATATATTTTAAAATATTTTTACTAAAAGTTATAATTATATAATAATAATAGTAATTAATATAACAAAAATGCAAGATGACATTTTTAAATAAAAAGTTGAAAAACGTATATTATTTAATATTTTCAAGACTTTGAAGAATTGATTATATAAAAATAATATAAATTCAAAATCGTAACTGAAATTAAATGAATTGATATGATATTGTTATTTAGAATAATTTTTTTTTTTAAAATACACTTCATATTTTTTCTTTACTCAAAATGCATCAAATTATTTATAAAATATCGATAAAAACATAAAATATTTTTATACAATTTTTTTATATATTAAAATAAGAAATACTAAACATAATTCGCAAGAACTCTTATTAGACCATGAATCAAATTGTGAGACATATCTTCTGTCCAATTCATTAAAAAATATTATTTGAAGATAATTTTTTTTCTTTTCAAATAATATTTTTATTTACAATATTTATTTATTTAATTAAATTTATTAAAAAATTGTAAATACTTATATAATTCGTAATTATGGTGTGTCATTTTAGATTTAAATTTTCAATTAAAATTGACTTTAATGAAATGATAAACATTTGTATTATTATCCTTCAATAAATTATTACTTATATATATATATACACACACACACACACGTATATATATGTGTTTAAAATCAATACATTTAAATTATATATGAGAAATAATGAACAATATTATTATTTTTTTAAAATAAATTAATTAATGATATCGAAAATTTAAACATTATTAAATATAACACTAAGTCATATTTATTTCGTTTTTAGCATAAATTTTTTTGACGTGGACCTATTATATGTAGCAACAACTCTACTTACCGAATAGTTCTATCATATATTTTTGAAGTATAAAAAAGACTTAATTTTCAAAAAATTAAATTTTGGTATCTTTTTGGAAAAAAAAGATAATACAAAATTTGAAAAATTATATAAATTTTAATTCAAATAATGAATGATAACATTTATAGAAGCATGATATGTACACGAACATGTTGTGAATGTAATATCAGTCGATATCGAGAAACGAATTGCATTAAATGTTTGCAAAATGTTTATATGAACATCTTGTGAAATGTCACATCAATCGATCTCGACAAACATGTTGCATTAAATACTTGCATGAACATCTTGCATGGTCCATGAAATCCCAACAAGAGACAAATAATATATCAAAATTATATTTTTATATTCTTCAACTTCCTCATTTCTATTTTTCACCATTATTTTTCAAATCCTTTGGTTTTTATTATTTTTTTAAATTTCTACCAGAACTTATTAAAATAATACAAAAACTTAATTCAAACTGTAGTATAAGTATTAGGGTACATGAATATGAAGCTAAAATTTTCAAATTAAAAATTAAAAATTTATTGGTTTATTTGGGTAAATTTACTTGATAATAAATTTAAAATCTCAAATAGTTATTTTTGAGATATTGAGGTGAATTTCAAATCAATCCCAATATAAAGTTATTTTAAATCATTCTTTCTTTCAAGTACCATTTCAAATCCAAATCCTTTTCAAAGATATATATGTATTCGTTCTGATGTGCTTTACCTCCCCAAGAGGGCGAGGGTAGCAGCAGGGAATCTTGGACAAGCAATGAGAATAGTTAGTCAGTACATGACAAATCTTGGACAAGAATATTGAAATACTGTTAAGAGAATTCTTAGATATATTAAGGGTACCTCAAATGTTGCATTATCTTATGGAAGATCAGATTTTTACACTCAGAGACTATATCGATTCAGATTATGCAGATGATTCTCATATGATGAAATCTATTACTGATTATGAGTTTACACTTGCAAAGAAAACAACAAGACGAGTTTCAAAAATGCAGACAATTGTGGTATTATCTATAACAGAGACAGAACATATGATAGCTACTCAAGCACACAAAGGGACAATATGAATTAAAATGTTATTGGAGGAGATCAGACACAAACAAAAGAAAGTTAATTTGTTTTGTGACAGTCGAGTGTCTTACACATTGGAAGGAATCAAGTTTTTCATTCCAGAACAAAACAAATTGGAGTCTAATCTCACTTTGTATAAGAAATAATAGAAGACGGAAGTAAGAATAAGCAGAAGATCCATACAAAATATAACATAGCTGGTGTTCACACCAGAACAATGAACATTGATAACTTTGAGTGATGTAAATCCTCAAGTGGCTTAGCAGAAATGTAAACGACAAATGATGATATTGAAAAGATATGTAGAGATATGTTTGATTCTTATTAAATATCTAAATGAGAGAAATGTGGGCAAATTGTGAGATATGAAATGCATGCATTTCATCTACATCATTTAAGATGGATGGTGGTGTAAACATGAAAAAATTGCTGCAATTGTATACGCAATTCTATGTTCAGACCTTGGAGTTAGATTATAAATAATGTCACAATTCGATAATTTCACCGATCCCATTATAGAGTTGAGAATCCTGTTATCAGATTTCTTCTCTCATCTTAGAGCATTTGAATGTATTATTCTATGATATGTGTGAGATGTTTTGTTTTTATGTATTAAGAGAGTGTTTTATTTAGATACATAGTGAGAAGTTATAACAAAATCTTTTCATCTTAACCCGCGGGTTTTAAGATAATAATTATTAGAAATTTTTTCACGTAAATCTCAATATCTAATTTTATTATTTATTTTCATATTTATATATCAAGATGTCGCATTTGAGACCATTAGATTTAACATCTAGTTTAAGAGCATCCATAATGGGTGGGTGTTATAACACCAATCAACTCATCAAAAAACGTGGGGTCCATTGCTACATACTCATTATAACGACATATCTGTTTTACTCACATTCTTTTTAACATTCAAACTCATTATTTATGGGTCATAGTCCACTCAATTATCTTACAATTTTTTCATATTAAATAAATATGTTTTAAATATATTTTACATAATTTAAATCATTATTCTAATTTTTAAAATAATCTTTCTTCTTAATAAAATAATTTTATTAATTTTACTAAATAATATTAAAAATTCCAACCATTATAGAGAAAAAGAATTTTTTTTGTAAAAAAATAAAAAACAAATTTTATTTTAAATATGCGTGGGTCCGCGTGAAAAATTAAAAAAATAATAAAATAATTCAAAAAACGTGGGGCCCGCTTGTCAGCGACGGTTTGTGAAAAACGGTCGCAAATAACGACGGTTTGTTCAAAAACAGTCTCTAATTGTCCATTTTTTTAAAAAATAAATTGACAGAGGGAAGTTCAAACAATTGAATGCCCCCCTCTCGTTCTCTTGTGAGTGGGCATTATAACGCCCACTCACAATGGAGAGGAGTGTTAAATGAGGTTGCTTCGATGCTACATGTGGGGGCACTGCCTCCACATTGTTTGGATGGACAAGATTCACACACATATCTGATTTTAAAAAAATTTGTGAACCTCATGTATGTGTGGTTAAATTTGAGCTCTTGATTCTATAATGGGATAGTGCCCTATATATAGGATGAAATCAATCGTTAAATAGGATGTTATAATGCTCATTTAACACCTATTGTGATGCTCCAATAAGTAGAATTACATAGTTATCATGTACTTACAAACACGATGTAGTTGAAGTCAACTCGCGCTCCTCACCCGAGTAACACTCTACCGAGCTACAAGGAAAAACTACCTTAAAGAGCTACCTCCGACAGGTCATTTAAGGCAACGGCTTCTAAAATCGCTCCATGAGTGACATAGTTGGTTTATGAATGTCCTGAAAATGGGCCAACCCTAAATATCTAATAATCTGTAAAATTTTATAAGATATCTAAAAATAAATTTAACCAAATAAACAATTCAATATTTCCTCAAATGAACATTTTGGCCAAACTTTATTTACCGTTCTTTTCATTTACTTAAATAGTGAGCTTGATTTATCATATATAAAATATAAAACTAATTTTTGTTATGTAATACTTCATAATTATACTATAAATCACAGACAAATTATAGTGATTAAATCGCAAAATATACCTTTCAAACAAAAAAATATGAAAAGCTCTATACTTTGCCGTAGAATAAATTTTTTAAGCCAATAAAAGCTTTAAAAAACCAGTAAATCATCGGTTTCTTATTTGTGTTTCATTATGCTAACACTGTGAACACCTGATATCATGATAAGTGATTATACTTGAAAAACATGATACAAAACAAAGGATGGAAACTAAAAAGAGATGAAATTTACACTCAAGTTGCCTTCTGGAATTAGATCAAGAGGGTATGCGGTAGGAGGGATCAACCATTTTCAAGATGAAGAGATTTCCCTTGTCGCCTCTCGAAATTCTGGAAAAAAGAATGTGTCACATTCAAACAAGAAATCCTATGGATTTTCCGAGTAAGAAAAAACAAGAATGCGACAGTCTTGCATTTGTTATATGTCTGCATGTGCATTTGTTATATGTCTGCATGCGAAAACAGTAATGACATAAAACCATGGAGTCTGGATCACCTCACCTTAACTCATCATCTAAGTACGTAATTTCCAGTGCTCCTCGAGCTCGATCAGGGGCTTTGACAGGTACCTGTTTCATCAGCTTATGTTACGTTGCTTCCAGTAAGCACGAAAACAAGCTGTAAGCTTTGCTTCATTGTACGTGATTTGAGTGTTACAATTTCGTGCAAAGATCAAAATTGGCTATAACAAGACGGATTCATGTTTGTTATATGATACGATCAAATTAGGCATGACTTACAAGACCACCTAGCTTGAAATAGTCGAATTTCACTGCCACCTTCTTTGGATTTACAGGCGTTAAATCTGCTGTAACCTACAGCATGTTAAACAACGTAAACGAGAATGCTCATTTTGATGAAATGTAAAGTTCAGATCCACGACATTCCATGTTAGAGTCAGAACAAATTCTGAGTATCCTCATTCTCTATAGGCCTCCTCATTGTCTATAGGCCAATAAATTTAACTTTTCTTCTTTTTGTGATGTATTGGACTCCTTGTGTTCATCAAAGTATGACAATATAAAGAACAAAAATCAATATCCTTTACTCTTACAGTCTTACCTACTAGCTATCTGCCTAGGTAATAGGTACACTGTAATATCACAAGTTTCCAACCCCATATCGGATTGCAGAAGATGTGTGAGTGAGTTCACAAGACCATGTAATGGATTCCTCCCCTTACTTGCCTATACTATTTTTGGTAAAGTGAATATGCACGAGTAGTAGTTGCTAGAGGTACAATTGTGTACATAGTTTTACTTGGATGGACACATGACTGACATTCATGTTTCACAATAAATTGACCATCAATTCTCGATGATTCATGAATATTGACTTGATTCCAGAATTGATGCAGATAACTTATGCCCATAAGGGAATGTAGAATACAGCTTCTATTGGGGGTCGAAACTTAGATTTCTGCAAAAATTAGACATGCATTTTGAATTATTTTTTGCTGGGCTATATCCTTTGCTCTGTCTGCCCCGATCACATCCACATGAGAAAAAAGAAAAACAACTCAAAACAAGGCTTTACCTGATTGAAAAATGGCGCAGTTTCCATATTTTGAGCCCGAAGAGTATCCACATTAATTGCTTGATAGTTCACTTTAGATCTTAAAAACTTGGGCCTCTGTTCATATTGTTAACCATTGTGAGTATTCTGCCACACACACACACACACACAGTGTGTGTGTGTGTGTGTGTGTGTGCAGTAAAAGCTTGAAGCAACAAACACACGACAAGTTTTCAGATGAAGCAAGCCAAAAGTAGAAACACCAGCAGATAAACCCGTACATTGGTTTGCAAAATTGACTGTGATGTTGTGTATATAAGCTCCCATTTCCCATCGAGCAAACCAGACTTTAGTGGTTCTTTTGTTGGATTAGCTGCTTCTAGTTTGCTAACTATCTGAGAACAAAGTTGAAAAAAACAAAGAGAAAGAATGAAAATAAACACCAAGAACCACCAAAGTCCATCTCCTGTAAGACAAGTAAACTCAACTTCGTGCAAGCTGCTACTTCCCCTATGATAATAAAACGTTATTATGTGTTTAAAATGTAACCACTTTTCAAGCGCGACCGATCTTCGTTTGCAGGAACACGTATTAAGGATGTAAAAAATTCAACCACCGTCATGCAAAATTTAACTCTGATAGCAAAGGCACAGCTAAAAAAACTTTTAAGTTTTCAGCTGTAGTGCAAGAATGACATTTTGATTGAAGTAGTCCACACAATAATTTCCGGTTACAGTTATCCATCAATTTCCCGAACTGGAATTTGTTGGATTATATATATGTGTGTGTATATATATATGTTATTGGATATTACCCTGGATATGTTGTATGTCTGAAAACACGAGCGCAGCGCAGCAACTTGAAACACGAACAAAATGCAGCAACAACAAGATCAAGTCGAGGCAAGGAAAATCCTTTCTCCGCAAGACGAAATTACCCGTATATAGTGCTATACGTCGCAGGCAATCGTCCCCAAGATACAACGACTTCACGTCGAGAATTTGCAGCACTTCAAATCTCGAAATCAGCAAACAAATATATGCAAGAGCTCTCAAGTATTTTTCGAAAATGATGCAGCAATATGAGAGAAGATGAAGCAAAAATTCAGCAGCCTTTGAATGTGGTTTGAGGGATTATTTATAGATGATCATCGGTTGCATTGAGAAGACACGTTTCTCCATACCGGATGCTTCGAATAGACACCATTTTAGTCAAGGGATACATTGGTTGGGCGAAAAACTGATGCCACTATAGCCACACGCGCGGCCGCGCGCCCTGCACAGTAAGGGACGCGCGCCCGCGCAAGAAGCTGCGCGGACGCGCGCCCTGTTCTGTCCAACAGGCAACATGCGCGCATCCGCGCGGGATTTGGCGCACTCGCGCGTCTGTCTCTGTTCCGAATGCATCATTCAACTAACAAAATTTATTCTTCAAATAAACTTGTTCCAAAAAGAATAATGCTTGTCAAAGACCGACCCGACCCGAGACGAGCGCGCGCGCGCGCGTTTCACCGAGACGCAGCCTATTAGCGTCTTCCTCCTTCTAAAAACTTCTGGTATCCCTTGGGGCCCAAACCCCTATTCAAACTTGGAGTTTATAAGGGAGATATCATTTGGCTATTTCCTCAATGTGGACAACTCTCACTCCCTTTTCTATTCAACAACTCTTCATTAATCATTTATCCAACAATCCCCCACATAAATGAACTTAATGCATGTATGCAGATTTACTTGAAAGCTCTTGTGAATTATTATTGCATTGGGATAGGTAGTTTTTGATTTTGAACTTTCCTTAGTAACATACTATAGGATTTACTAGTTGAGTAGTGACATGATGTCTTGAACTAGTCAACCGTTTATGTAAACCAAGTCAATAGTATTTATACAATAATAATTCTAACATATTCTTGTTCACACGTTGTGTCCGTTTCGGCCTGGACCATATCTTAGATTCATAAGTGTTTCTCATTGAAGCGGCCATTACTTCTCACTTATATAGGTGATCTCCTATCTAGAGTATCCTGCCATACTCTACCTCATAGGTATAGGAATCATTAAAAGACAACTTAACCTCACCACTTGTTGCAGGTATTTTCTACTTGGATTTTGTAGGAATGAGCTTTTATTTATTCCAAGTACTCAAACTAATATTTATAACTTAGTTGTCCCATTGAACCAAGGTCATGGGAACTCCACTTCACAAGGTTGGGTCACCGCTATAAATATTTTATTTTGTGGGTTTTAAGCCCATTCCTCTCAACAGTTTGTACATTTGATCTCTATTTATACCTTTAGTAAATGGATCCACCAGGTTTTCCTTTGATTTCACATATTCAACAGAAATAACCACATTCGAGATCAATTGTCTTATGGTATTATGTCTCCGTCGAATGTGACGAGACTTATCATTGTACATACTGCTTTGTGTTCTTCCTATTGCCAATTGACTATCACAATGAATGTTAATAGAAGGCACTGGCTTATTCCAACAAGGAATATCTTCTAGGAAGTTTCTTAGCCATTCGGCTTCTTCCCCAACTTTGTCTAATGCTATGAACTCGGATTCCATAGTGGATCGAGCTATACATGTTTGCTTAGACGATTTCCATGACACCGCTCCTCCACCTATTGTGAATACATATCCACTAGTGGACTTGGAGTCTTTTGTGTCAGATATCCAATTAGCATCTTAGTATCCTTCTAAAACTGCAGGATATTTTGAATATACCAAACCATAGTTCAATGTATATTTCAAATATCCAAGCACTCTCGTTAAGGCTTTCCAATGATCCTTACTTGGATTACTTGTGAACCTACTTAACTTATTTACTGAATATGCAAGATCTGGACGAGTACAGTTAGTCAAGTACATGAGACTACCAATTATCCTTGCATATTCTAGTTGTGAGATGGGTTCTCCTCTATTCTTTGCTAAATGAACACCTAAGTCTATAAGAGTTCTAGCAGGACGACTGTTTAAGGTACTGAATCTTTCAAGCACCTTTTCAACATAGTGAGTTTGTGATAAAACTATTACTTCAGGTATTCTAGAGATTTTAATCCCTAAT
Organism: Primulina eburnea; assembly: GCF_022965805.1. NCBI lineage: Eukaryota > Viridiplantae > Streptophyta > Magnoliopsida > Lamiales > Gesneriaceae > Primulina > Primulina eburnea. Next base: position 4,429,601 of record NC_133113.1, read on the forward strand.
ATGATATCACACAACCCCAAGTCTTTCATATCAAAAGACCTTTTCAACATATTATTGGCATTTATAATCAACTCATGATTACTTCCCATAATCAACATGTCGTCTACATAAAGGCATACAATGACATAAGCATTTGCACTACCTTTAATATAAACGCATTTATCACATTCGTTGATTTTGAAACCATTTGACTTCATTGTAGTGTCAAATTTTTCATGCCATTGTTTAGGTGCTTGTTTGAGTCCGTATAGAGACTTGACAAGTTTACACACCTTCTTCTCTTGTCCGGGAACGACAAACCCCTCGGGTTGTTCCATATATATTTCCTCTTCCAGTTCTCCATTCAAGAAGGCTGTCTTTACATCCATTTGGTGAATCTCAAGTTATGCAATGCAGCAATAGCAATGAGAACACGAATGGATGTAATCCTAGTAACTGGAGAGTATGTGTCAAAGAAGTCATACCCTTCTTTTTGTTTGAACCCCTTAGCCACCAATCGGGCTTTATATTTATCTATAGATCCATCTTCTTTGTATTTCCTTTTAAGGATCCACTTGCATCCTAAAGGCTTACAACCCGGAGGGAGATCAGTCAACTCCCATGTATGATTATGCATGATGGATTCTATTTCATCATTTATAGCTTCTTTCCAGATAGGAGCTTCGGGATTGGATAGAGCTTCTTGAATAGTTCTTGGTTCATCATCTAACATGTAAGTCATAAAGTCAGGACCAAAGGACATTTCAATTCTTGCTCTCTTTCCACGTCTTGGTTCTTTATTGACTTCTTTAGAATCAATAGTAGATTAATAAGACCGTTTAGAGGAACCTTCTTTTCTTTCCTTACAAAGAAAGTTGTTTTCAAAGAATATTGCATTCCTTGATTCCATAATCGTTCCTTCATTAATATCAGGAATCGTTGACTTATGCACCAAAAATCTATATGCACTACTATTATAGGCATATCCAATAAAAATGCAGTCAACAGTTTTGGGTCCAATTTTAACTTGTTTTGGCTTTGGTATCTCTACTTTAGCCAAATACCCCCACACTTTTAGATATTTATAAGATGGTTTGCGACCCTTCCATAACTCATATGGAGTTTCATCTTTCCCTTTGTATGGTATTTTATTAAGAATGTGGTTTGTAGATAGTATTGCTTCCCCCACAAGTTTTGAGGTAAGCCAGAATTTATCAACAATGCATTCATCATCTCCTTAAGAGTACGATTTTTACGTTCTGCAACTCCATTGGATTGAGGTGAGTATGGTGCCGTAGTTTGATGAATTATTCCAAAGTTAGTGCAAAATTCTTCAAATGGAGCGACATACTCTCTACCTCTATCACTTCGAATCATTTTGATCTTTGTACTCATTTGATTCTCAACCTCATTCTTATAATTTTTGAAAGCTTCTATAGCTTCATCTTTACTTTTCAATAAGTAGACGTAACAGAACATTGTGCAATAATCAATGAATGTTATGAAGTACTTATTCCCACCTCGAGTTTGCACAAACTTTAAATCACATACGTCAGTGTGAATTAAATCAAGTGGATTAGTACTTCTTGTCACAGAATGGAATGGAGCTTTGGCCATCTTTGATTCAACACAAATCTCACACTTATCTTGTGGATTTCTTTTAAATGCAGGTATTACATTTAAGTTCGCAAGTCTTTGTAGTGTGTTGAAGTTAACATGTCCTAATCTTTCATGCCATAAATTAGAACTTTCAAACAAGTAAACAGAATCATTCACTTTATTCTTCGCCGCATGGCGGTAAACATTCATTACATTGAGTTTAAAGAGACCATTATCTTGGTACCATTTTCCTACAAATACACCAGCCTTAGTTAGGACAAACTTGTCCGATTCAAACACAAGTTTAAAACCCGCCTTACTCAACAACGATCCAGAAACCAAGTTCTTTCGAATGTCTGGCACATGCAGCACATTCAACAATGTCATCTCTTTGCCGGAAGTCATATTCAATACCACTTTGCCAATTACTACGACCTCAGACGTCGTAGAGTTTCCAATAAACAATTTCCTATCACTTACAGTAGTGTAGGATGAGAACATTTCTTTTTCAGCACATATGTGGTTAGTGGATCCGGTATCTACCCACCATTCCCTTGGATTATCCACCAAGTTGGTTTCAAACACAACTGCGGATAGATCAAGTCGTGATAGGTCTATTGGTACATTCCTATCTTCGATGACATTGGCTTGCCTTAGATTCTGTTTTTTGTTGTCTTTCCTTGGAAGACGACAGTCCTTGGCCATATGATTTGGCTTGCCACAGTTGTAGCAAGTTCCTTTGAACTTTTTGGCCTGCCCTCGCTTCTCATTTTGAGGGCGCTTTCTCTTGTGACTGGTGCTAGATTCTGTTAGATTGACCTTGGCCTCGGCCTCCATTGTTCTCTTGTGTGTTCTGGATTCAGAAGATCGACTATCTTCCTCAATACGAAGCCTCACAATCAGATCTTCAAGTTTCAACTCCTTGCGCTTGTGCTTAAGGTAGTTCTTGAAGTCTTTCCACATCGGTGGCAATTTCTCAATGATAGCCGCCACTTGGAATGGTTCATTGATGTCCATCCCCTCTGCCAATAAGTCATGAATAATAATTTGAATTTCTTGTACCTGGCTTATTACAAATTTGGCGTCCACCATTTTGAAGTCCAGAAATTTTCCCACAACGAACTTCTTGACTCCTGCGTCTTCTGTCTTGTATTTCTTCTCCAAGGAGTCCCAAAGTTCCTTGGCAGTGGTGACAGAACAATAGACACTGTAAAGTGTGTCATCTAGTCCATTGAGTATGTAGTTTCTGCAGAGGAAGTCACTGTGATTCCTAACGTCAAGTGCGGACCTCCGTTGTGAGTCTGTGTCGTCTGCAGCAATGACAGGGGGTTCCTCCTTGAGGAAACGAGACAGGCTTAGTGTGGTAAGGTAGAAGAGCATCTTCTGCTGCCAACGTTTGAAGTAAGCACCATTAAACTTTGCAGGCTTTTCGCCATGAGCAGGAACAGTAGAGACGGTAGGCATTGGCGCAGGAACAGTAGGAGGAGTCGACATATCCAGAATAACAAAAACGTAATAAAAAATTTCGTCTTGCGATTGTTATTGGATATTACCCTGGATATGTTGTATGTCTGAAAACACGAGCATAGCGCAGCAACTTGAAACACGAATAAAATGCAGCAACAACAAGATCAAGTCGAGGCAAGGAAAATCCTTTCTCCGCAAGACGAAATTGCCCGTATATAGTGCTATACGTCGCAGGCAATCGTCCCCAAAATACATCGACTTCACGTCGAGAATTTGCAGCACTTCAAATCTCGAATCAGCAAACAAATATATGCAAGAGCTCTCAAGTATTTTTCGAAAATGATGCAGCAATATGAGAAAAGATGAAGCAAAAATTCAGCAGCCTTTGAATGTGGTTTGAGGGATTATTTATAGATGATCATCGGTTGCATTGAGAAAACACGTTTCTCCAGACCGGATGCTTCGAATAGACACCATTTTAGTCAAGGGATACATTGGTTGGGCGAAAAACTGATGCCACTATAGCCAAGGGACGCGCGCGCAGCGTTCTGTTTGCGTGCGCTGCGCGCACAGTAGGGCGCGCCTGCGGCGCGCGCGCCCGCGCAAGAAGCTGCGCGGACGTGCGCCCTGTTCTGTCCAACAGGCAACATGTGCGCATCCGCGCGGGATTTGGCGCACTCGCGCGTCTGTCTCTGTTCCGAATGCATCATTCAACTAACAAAATTTATTCTTCAAATAAACTTGTTCCAAAAAGAATAATGCTTGTCAAAGACCGCACCGACCCGACCCGAGACGAGACGAGCGCGCGCGCGTGTTTCACCGAGACGCAGCCTATTAGCGTCTTCCCCCTTCTAAAAACTTCTGGTACCCCTTGGGGCCCAAACCCCTATTCAAACTTGGAGTTTATAAGGAAGACATCATTTGGCTATTTACTCAATGTGGGACAACTCCCACTCCCTTTTCTATTCAACAACTCTTCATTAATAATTTATCCAACAATATATATATATATATATATATATATATATATATATATATATATATAATATTAGGTTGTGTGTGTTAATGAGCTTTTCACATGTGAATGGAAATTAAAGATTGGTGGGTTTGTCCCACGTAAGAAAAATAAAGTTGTATAAGTGAACTTATATTGTTTTACACTTTATGGAAGTGTAAGAATGATTGGTCAAGAGGCACTCGCTCGCGCACGTCGATGCAGGGGGTGCAAATCATGGGCCCGATTCGAGCTAGAATAGGCTTGACTTGTGTGCAAGCGTACGAGCGCGACCTAGGTGCGTCAAATGTTTGACTGATTAAGGCAAAAATCGTCTAGCTAGTCTATGCTACCATTTGCCATTTTTTTCGGAAGAAACCTTTCACATGCCCTTGAGACTTTTCACATGCCCTGACTGTTGGTGCTCCATCTGCCTGGCTGTTGGTGCTTCGGGCAACCTTTAGCCTTTCGTATGGCTATTGTCAGCGTGTATAAATAGGGGATGTGCCAAGGCCAGAAGACACAACAACCACCATCCACTTTTGCCTACTGCTGTCTTTCTCCTTCGTTTCTGCTCCTGCTCATTCTGCTGATAAAATTCAGGTACTATTTCGTTCGTCAGTGTAGTGGTTTGTGCAACATCACTGCGGGCATGCCCTTTGTATCCTGAGAAGCAGACGTCTGGTTGAAACCTCGCAGCACATACCGGCGGGAACGAATCCGTTTTAAGAAAACTGTAGTTACTCCGTCCCTCAGTTTGGTTTTGTTTCTCTTACACGATAGTCATGCTGCAAACAGTACACTTACTTCGGTTACTGCTTTGTCTTAACGAGTTTACTTCTACGATTTTGTTATTAGCATTTTCGCTAACAGAATTTAAATCATGATTTTGACTATGATATTAATTTTAAAAAGACTTGTTTGAGTCTAAAAGTTGTAATAATCTAGTCATAACTCAAATAATTCAAAACATGTAACTATATCAAGTACCACATCATTGCCACATAGACTTGTGGAGGCCAGTAAGAACTGCTGTCTGCTGCTCACAAGACTAAAAAGCTCTAATCTTGTACTGTTAACAGTTATTTCCACCAAACAAAAATTTGCATAAAGATTCATATGGTTCTTTATGCTAAAAAATCACATGTCAACCACTACTTTCACCACAGAAAGGGTATTTAAAGACAATGGAAACCAATAGAAATATTACAAATCATTATCCAAAGAAAAGGTTTCGTTCACAATGTTGTAAAAACTGAAATAGGCGATATTCGATATAGCAAGGTGGATAGTTTGATCAAGGCGCGCGCACTTGATAAAATAGTGTTTTTGCCTTCTCAAAAGTCATATTACAAATTGATATAAGCCAAACACTTTTGAAAAATTCCGCAACCATGTTCTTCCAACAACTATAAAAGTAGGCGAAAGATTAAACATCAAACATAAACATGTATCCGACGCATTATTCATTGGAGAACAAAAATACATATTCTAAAGAAACGAAATCTAAAAGAAATATGCAGACCTGCTCAATAATATCCATGTCTTCAGGTGTGGCTTCAGCACCACGATCAAGGGGTTCGATGGCCTTAAGAAGCTCTTCTTTAATCTCCTTGGCACTCTTCTTTTTGTTGTTTTTTAAGAAACCCGTGAAGAAGGAGACATGTGTTCTCCACTTATGGCGAGCTGGAGTGAGAGCTGTGGAGTAGGAGTTAGGAATGGGGTTTAGTTGGGCAGACCGAAAAGAGAATATGATGGTAGAGTGGAAGAGGTTTGGGGCTGATGAGGCGGCGGCCGCGGCGGAGAGCTGAGCGGTGAGAGACGGTGGAGGGGCAGGGAGTGTGGATAAGGCCATGCCGATGAATTGGGAGTGCGTGGTTGGCCATGCTTTTCACATTAGAGCTGCTGATATTTCAAAATAATGTCATTAATGATTAATTATATAATTGATTATAAAATTTAGATGGATTAAAAATCTATTATTATTTACAAAAAAATGATTAAAACTACTATTTTCCTCAACTTGAATGGGTGTTTTTGTTAATGAATTAGTTCAATTTTTGATCATTCAAAATTTTCCTAGTATTTTTATAAATCCATTACTTTAATATAAATTTTAATAGATGCAAAAATAAATTTCACGAAATCCATTATTAATAGTTTATTATAAATTATTATTTAACACATTTATTTTAAAAGCATAAAATTGTATAATTATTATGAAGAGTCGATGCAGTCGCGCATCATTAAACGAAGATAAAAATTTGTGTGAGACGTTCTGACGGGTCGTATTTTGTGAGACATATATCTTATTTGGGTCATCCATGGAAAAATATTATTTTTTATGCTAAGAGTATTACTTTTTATTGTGAATATTTGTAGGGTTGACCAATCTCACAGATAAAGATTCGTGAGACCGTCTTAAAAGAGACCTACTCTTAAACGAAAAGGTTAAATTTGCTATATCGTTGGTCACTGCAAGGCAAATGGACAAAATTCCATTCTTCTATAAATATTTTTTTTATCGAGCATATTATATAAAACTTATCTAGAATAAGTCTCTTGTGAGATGAGCACACGAATTTTTATATGTGAAACGAGTCAATCATATCGATATTCACAATAAAAAGTAATTAAAAATTAATACTTTTTAATAGATAACCCAAATAAGAGATTCGATTCACGAAATTGATCCGTGAGACCGTATCACATGAATTTTTATGACTTATCTAATGTAGTTTATATTATTACATTAAAATCAATGACATATTCCGTGCACATTCAAATAATAATAACTGCATGTTGTCTCGTTAAAAAAAATCTTATATTTAAAAATTTATAAAAATACAATCATATGTCTATTGTGAGAATTAAAATCATTATACATATAGAAAATGGTATGAATTAAAATAAAATAATTCAATAAATTAGATTTATATTATTAATTTAATGTAATTTTTTTATAGTTCCTCCATACAATTTAGACTTTAATGGAATGTCAAAATTGCACCCTCACGAGAATCTTGTGATTGGTGGGGTCCATAATGTCGTCAAATTCCAAGAACTCTATCCCAATACCGGGCGGGAGGGGTCTTGGACCCGCCAACCATCTCATCACCTCCGCCGCCGTCGCTCTCCGCCTCCACCGCCGCCTTAATTTAGCCCGAGCCTTCCAATCATCGCTCCAGGTAAACGAAAAAAAAAAATCCAATTTCCCATTTTGGTATTGGAAAATGTGAATAAAGCAAGTTTATTGCTTGAGGAGAATGGATGAACTAGCTATACTGCTTAGTCAATTATAGTTTTTGGAAATTTTGCTAATCTGAAGGAGGCAAGTTTGTGCTCGAATGGAAGTGCTTCTGATTTCTTCTTTTACTGTTTGATTGTCATGAAACATTTACATGAGCTGAATTAGTCTTTGTGCTGGCTCAAGCTCAAGAAAGATTACTACCAAGACTTTATCTTTTTGGTTGTGGCAGATAATCTCACAATAATAAATTAAGATTTGATTTTCTTAGAATGCAAGTTTTGGTCAATGGTTCTGTCCTGAATACAGCAAATGTCCATGGAATATATTGTTGCAGGCGTATTGTTTTCTTGAATCCCATATTTGTTCTTTTCACCCGTGAGACTGTAAGAATAATGCAATTAAACAGCATTTTGAACTGCTAATGGTTGTGGATTCTATTAAATGCTTTCTCATAAAGAGATTATTGAAATTGGGATTCTTTTCACTACCCTCTGGTTCAGACCAGGGAGATTATAGGTCGTCTGTCTGTCTTGTGTTCTTGGTTTCTGATACAATCTCATTAAATGCACGTGTTTTACTATATCTGCAGAGTGTTTCTTCTCTCGGGTTCGAGCCTGTGTTGAAGGATATATGTCAAGCAAGAGCCTTTCAGTTTGCGGGATTTAATTATTTTCAATGGTCATTCCATGCTTTGTCTGCTACAGTGATGAGCTTAAGTTTCTTCAATGGAGATGAAATCAGAAGTGATTCTAGAGATGTTGGAAAGTCATTCTCAAGGGTATCTAGGAATGACTTATTTGGAAAAAGGCAATGGACCAATATACTTCTTGCCGCTAATGTACTGTAAGAATCAATGCCTTAAACCTATCTGGCTAAGCATTTTTTTGGGTGGTGTTAATTGCTCCCTAACCGCATTCCCAATTTTCAAGTATAGTTTCAGATGTGTATTGGAAAGTAAATTATTTAAGAATTTGTTTACCCTTTTTCCATTAGAAGTAGTGGCTGTTAATTTGTGGTGTTACTTAAATAATTTCGAAAAAGGGATACTTTTGGAAGAAATGTAGCTTTCAAGCAAATATGATGCAGTTTTTGTATACTCGAAAATGAGATATGGAATGTTCAAATTGGAACAGAAAAAATACTTATCATTTGCACATAAAAGCGTATCTTTATGTACAGGGCCTATCTGGCGCAAACTGTCTCAGAGGGCAAGCTCTTATTTTGGGGAGCCAAGGTTTGATATTGCACTTTGAATTCTAATACCAAAAAACATCATTGATGTTATTATCATTGTCGTTTCTATCTTTGCAGATTAATAGCCTCATTAGTGAAGGGCAGTTATGGAGGCTAGCTACATCTTCCTTTTTGCATGCAAATATTGGGCATTTAATGGTTTGAATCAAACAGTACTGATGACATTTAGAGTATTTTGTGCATTGAACATGCACTGTGTAAAAGGGTTTTCTTTTTTCAGGTCAATTGTTATTCTCTCAACTCAGTTGGTCCTACCGTCGAGGATATATGTGGTCCTAAAAGATATCTTGCAATATACATCACTTCTGCAATTGCAAGTAACAATAAACCCCGTTACTAGAAAAAAAATTCAGTTTCTTATTCCAAAAGAACCAATTTTTTAAATTCATCCTTGGATGTGAATTAGGTTCAGCGACGAGTTATTGGTTCTGTAAAGCTCCTGCAGTTGGTGCATCTGGCGCTATCTTTGGACTGGTGAGTTCAGGCAATTTATCGCAGTGAAACTTTATTACACTTCAAGGTATCTTTTTAATTGGTTAAATGGTGGCATGGTTAGGTTGGATCTTTTGCTCTGTTTATCCTAAGGCACAGAGGGATTATTACAGGCAGTGAAGGCGAGTTGCGACAGATAGCTAAAGTGATTGCTTTAAATATGGTAAGCCTTTAACTTTCTCACATTTCATATCTTCCATTATACTTGATAAAATATGTTATTTCCTATTCTAAGTGGATGTTGCGACATATATGAAGATACTGGGTCTTCTACCATCTTTAGATATTCACCTCTTGTTGGCCAATGGGACACGTGAGCAGCATACACACTAGGATGAATATGTTGTAACATCTAGTGTAGGAGAAGATTTAAACCATTTGTTTCCGGGAATCTAAATTGCTGCAATATGTTGTATAATCGATGTGATTTTGTCATGATGCAGCCAACATATGTTCAAGACTTTAAGGCCACAAGATACAGCCCCAACACTTACGCTGACTGTACTTATTTTCAAATCATCATCCTTTCCTTCCATTGTCTTGTTGTTATTGTTGCGTAGAAATTACTGTTAGAGTACGCGTCCACAAGCTAACTTGGATTTGGATCACTTCACTTTGAAGCATTCTTTATATAATTAATTAGTAATTAGTTTTAATTTTGTCATCCTTGATGTGTACACCCATGGTCGTTTTAAATTAAGATTTGGTGATTACTTAGTCCATATAAAATGCAGATATGTAAAGGTGGTCAACCTTTAAATACATTTCTTTGAGATTGCAACCACCAAATGGGTTCTTGATTGAAGAACCATTTGATGAGAAGGATATTGACTTCCTCACTCGATGACATTATTTCTGATGAGCTATTCGTGCTTGTTATTTGTACAAAGGTAGGGACATCGATGCTTATTAGTAAGTGCTCATATGATCTTAACAATATTCACTTTTACATTGCATTTGGATTGAGTAATTTGAATCCATGATTTCGAATTTATTTTTATTATTAAATAACTTTAACAAAGAAAACTTAAATCCATTTCGTTCAATCACAATGGATTTCAAATGACTGGAATATTCTAAGGATTTGAAATCTATTTTGATTGATCTAATCATAGCATAAATAGTAGGGAGGTCGATTTGAAATTCTTTTGTTTCAGTTATGTAATAATGAAAATGCATTTCAAATCCATAAATTTCAAATGTGAAAATCTAAATGCACCATAAATTCTCTAATTGGGTCCCACTAGTCAAGTAAAGAATTCATGGTTATAGTTGTGCACCATAAACTTTCACAACTTAATACACCATGGTACCTTTATTCAGGAAACATTATATCATGGCTTGTTTTCTGACTTCTTGAGGGCACAAGGTGGCAAGTTCATTGATATTGTAAATCAAGTAGGTCCTTGTGCATTGTAGCAGTGGATTCACTGCTTGCATACATGTGTATATATTCTATATGTTTAGTTGAGTGAATAATCTTTTGACACTCTTGTTAAGATGCGTATTTTAGAAAAATGATTTTCTATGGTTTTAAGGATGACTCGTGATAGTTTAGAGTGTATGAATAGTTATTGAATTCATGTTTGGGTCTCAATGAGCGAATATATTAGTGTATCATAGATAGTGCGAAACTCTAGAATTATGGTCTAACATGGAACAAGAGTGATCTTCCATCCACGATAGTTGTCGTAGATTTTAATTCCATTTGTGAATGGTTCTATGAATGGATTTATTGTATGAATCAAAGCAAATCGATTCTGAATACAAAAGTTCCGCTGTTTTTTGGTTTCCAGGAAAATCAGATAATCACTAATGTGCTATAGTCCATGATTGTATGAACGATTAGACGTTACTATTTGTTCCCAGTTTTAATTGAGGCTGGGAATTTGTACTCTCAGCGTCAAAACTTACACTTTATTATCATCAATATAATTCCTTTTCATTGAGAAGACTAGGATACAGCACTTGTTTCCTGCTAGATCTGCCACTAAACACCTTCTGAAACACCATGTATTGGCACTTCTTTCATTCTTAGGCACATATAAGCGCTTGTTTCTTTTCTGGTTTAGTTGGATATTTGCTTTCCCCATCTCGAATTCTCTTTCTTCAAACCTAAGCCACGGTAGTTCTCCTAACAAAAACGACTGCTTGTGCAGGCTATTGGGCTCCTATCTCAAGGCATTGACAACTGGGGACATGTATGTTAGCTAAATCTAAAATATATCTGTCTTGAAACAATGGATTTCTAACTTCGCTGACTTGTTAAAAAAATTCAGGTTGGAGGTTTACTAGGTGGAGCTGCAGTATCTTGGTTTCTTGGTCCTGCGTGGAAAATCGAGTCCATCTCCCGTAATGGCAGAAATGTTTTAACAGACAAAGCGCCGATTTTTTCGTTCTTCAAGAATCGTTAAGAAGATCATGCTTCATCTACCTGATAGAGGCTCTTGTCAGTTTTAGCTGTACGAGCCGAATGTCCGTTGTGCATATCATAGGTTAGCAGAAGATTCGTTAAGTGACTAGAAACACAGAATGAGTTCCAACTTCAAAATAGATCGCCAGACATGGGATGTATTAAACGAACAATGTAATACTATTCTTCATGTCATAATAACTATGTAATAACTTGTTGCATTGAATAACATATCTTGACATTTTAGTTAATTTTTTAGAACACCATTTTCTAATCAATGATAATATAAACAATTTTTTTAAAATCAATTAAAACATGTTTAATTAAATTATTCATTTTTGTTTGGTGCTCTTTGTCTTAATTATTGAAAACCAATTGACAGCAAAGACAAAGAAGAATCAAAATTCAAAACTCCATGTTTTTCTTTTATATATCACGAATAAAAAGGATTAAAATTTTAAAAATTTCAAATAACATGGACGGAAAAAACATATTATCACCCAAAACAATTTTGTAAACGCCATATATCTGCACTAGTTATGGACCATTTGGTTAATAAAATGAAAGAATGTAAAATATAGAGATGATAAATCGATACATGTGAATAACATAATACTGCATGAATCTCAAGCCTCATTTCATGTGAAAGATAAATCAACATTCTTTTATCATTCAGTGTTTGACTCAAAGTTTACAAAAATTGAAGTTATAAAATAAATATGTTATCTTTACCTTTCAATTTATTATTGTTGGTAGGTATTCTTTTTTCCTTTATCTTGGGAAATCCGGGATAGAAATGGACGAACCAAATGACTACGAAAAAATACTCGAGACAAGAGTTTGACTCTTTTTTCTTAAAACGATTTTGTCCCGCCCTGGTGCTCAAGGTTGTTGACAATTTATTTCCCAAGATACAATGACTACGGCTTCAAAATAGTAACACTACACATTTTAAAGGCACACAAACTTGAAATGTTTAGAACACTATCAAGATGATATGCAAACTTTCTAATTTCGAATTCTAAGCATTAAACTTAAAAATCAAAATTCCAAGAGTTTAAATCTTGCAAAACTTGGATTTAAGTGCAAATGCTTTAAAAACTCAAAACTTGAAGACAACTTTTGAATCTAATTCCAAAGTTCGAATTTAAGTGTATAAACTTAAAAAATTCAAACTCAAGATTTTATATCTTGAAAATTTGAACCTTAAGCACTAATACTTAGAAATCCACATATAGAATTAAACTTCAAGAGAGAGGAGAAGAAGAGAAAATGACTTGATGAATGCAAATAAAAGTCATATTTATAGAAGACGAAAAACCTCGAATCAAGAGACATACCTCTTGATGAAATTATGCATCATTTCACTAATAAAGGGACACATTGTTTCGGTCAATACATAACATCTATTCGACCAAATCAACTGAATTGCGTCTCTTCACCAATCACACAACATTTTTGCGTGTGATTTCCAATATATATTTCTCATTCATCCTAATTGGTAATCGAGAAATAATTTTGTTCATCACGTAACTCGTTCGAATTATTTTACCGATTCTAAACGATTACAAAAATCATTTTTCTTACAAGAGTGAGTCTCATGTGAGACCGTCTCACGGAGCATAATCTGTAAGACGGGTCAACCCTACCCATATTCACAATAAAAAGTAATACTCTTAGCATAAAAAGTAATACTTTTTCATGGGTGACCCAAATAAGAGATCCGTCTCACAAATACAACCCGTGAGACCGCCTCACACAAGTTTTTGCCTTCTAGCAATTATCTCATCATTCATCATCTTATCTTACAACCAATACAGTGTCTATCTATGCTATATTATAATAGGTAAACTCTAATAATACCTACCTAGGTCATTTTAATAAATGGAAAAAATTACCTTTTCTCAAAACGTAAATTCGAAAAAAAAAACTAAATTGTTTGTTAATAATAATAAATAACTTAATTATCAAATGCGTTTATGGTTAGTTATTTATAATGTCTGCTATATCCAAAATGGGTCGTAGATCCTTGTTTGGGCCAGACCAGTTATCAGGCCTAAAATAACAAATAATGGGCCTTAAATCAAAACAGGTCAATCAACCCTGTAAAGGCGAGGCGGCCCATTTCCGTGGTTTTATTTTATGTTGTATTATTTTAATATTTTCTCTGTTATCCCATCTTTTAACCTCAAACCATTGTTTCGCATCTTCTGCAAAGCTTTCCGGTCACTCGAAGCAAAGGATCCAACACATCTCAATCAGATTTCGCAGTCATGTCTGAGGTATTCTTGCTAAATTTATCCCCGCTTTGATTCGTTCTAGTATTTTTTTTATTGGGAAGTAGATTGTTCGATCTGGAGTGTGGTTGTTGACTTCGACCCATTTTCTGTTTATTTATTGGAGTAATTACTGATTTTTTTTTCTATTGATTCGGTTATTCGAGGTATTTCGAAGTTTTTATTTAATAAAATTTTTCCTAATTGATTGTATGAATTCCAGTTTTCACTTGTTTACAGCTGTTGATTTGACTGGTTGATTTTTTATTTTTGTGTTCAGCCAGTAAAAAAACCTCCGGTTCCTGCAGACGGTATGTTATCTGAGCTGAAAGTGTGTTTTATGCGCGTTTTGTTGATCTCGTTTCTTTCAGAAATTTATTTAGTTGATGAGTTTGTGTTTTAAGGATGATTTTTTTGCCATTAGGCAGAAAAATTGAATGCTGAGTGTATAAAAACTACGTTTCTGTTCTTCAGAGGAGAAGTCTGATGCGCCTAAAAGTAAATCTCCTGCTCCTTCAGCTTCTGGGGGAACACAATCTGGACAGACCAGTTCAATCCCTGCTCCATTTCCTGAAATGTCAAATCCTTTTGATTTCTCCGCTATGACGGGACTGCTTAATGTATTTATACTTTCCTCATCACTTATGGCTTTTCTTAGACTGAGAAAGTATTATGGTGAATCTGTAGCATGTTGATGTCAGCTCTTCACTAGTTTCTTCTTCATGAAGGACAACTATGTGTCCATGTTTTTTTTCTAAACTTGTTGCTGCTAATCTGTTTACTCGGATCATTATTTATTCTCCAACTTAATTAAACTTTCTAATACTAGTTCACGCGCAAATGTTTCCCCTATTAAACCAAAAGGAAAAACTGCTTATTCTATTGTCTATTGAACTGAAAACCATTAAATAAATTTATGTCATGAGAGGCAACTGAGGAAAGAATGTGATGTTTCTTATGTCATATGATAATTATGCATACCTTGGAGCATCTAATGATTAAGTAGCAGTAATTAACGGGGCGATGATATATTTAGGGTAGTGTGGATTAATAAGCTTTCTGATGAAAGTGTTAAATCAATATTATAATTTTATATTATCGTTCTCTTATTTATGTTGAGTATGTACAGGACCCAAGCATCAAGGAACTAGCCGAACAGATAGCCAAGGATCCTTCATTTAATCAGATGGCAGAACAGCTACAGAAATCCTTTCAAGGTGCTGCACTTGAAGATGGCATCCCTAATTTTGATTCGCAAGAGTATATGTCAACAATGCAAAAGGTCATGGAAAATCCTCAATTCATGACCATGGCTGAGAGGCTTGGAAACTCACTGATGCAGGTAATTCGAGACTACCTTTTCCTTATTTCCCGACAAACTATCGTTTTAAATAAAGTCAAAAGTTGTATCATTCTGATTTTTCTGCAGGATCCGGCCATGTCTGGCCTGCTTGAGAGTATGACAAATCCAGCTAATAAAGAACAACTTGAAGAACGAATGGCCCGTGTGAAGGAAGATCCATCTTTGAAGCCAATATTGGAAGAGATCGAAACTGGGGGTCCTGCTGCTATGATGAGGTTATATCTTTTTCTGAGTTTTGTTTACTTTAATATGGTTAAATGCTTCTGAATGCTTTTAACATGTCCTCTTAACTCAACTTATTTGATTTTCTTGACTGATTAAAACTACTTTTATCTGCATATTCTGAAATTTCCAGTGGTTTATTATTATTATTATTATTATGATTGTTATTATTTTAGGGAGATTTATAATTCATCCTGCAAACTAGTGGGTGTTACTGTTGGCCTATGGGTGTATCTTCTGTGTTTTTGCAATTGGAAAGACATTTTTTTTATCACATTTGAATGTTAGAAGGATTACGGTTTATTTTGCAGCTCTTGTTTTCTAGTTGAGCTGATGTTCTGTCATTACACTATGACTCCGTTTGATACGTGTGATGGGAAAATGATTAGTAATTAGAGTGATTAAAAAATGACAGATATGAATTAATAGTATGGTGAGATAAATAACATGGTGTTTGGTATAATTTTAAAAGGATGGATTAATTTTGTAAATTTTATTGTCATGACCAAAATGCCCAAGTGGTAATTAAATATATATTCTTTAAAATAATTGGATAGATAATTAAATATTTATAATCATAATTTCTATTTATTAAAATAAATTTAAATATATTTATTAGAAATAAATTTGTAAATATGCATTTACTTTAATAACTAAAATAACAATAATTTTTTGAATGTTACTGTTAAATAAAATTTAGTAATAATTACAAGATTATTTTTTCAAAAATAATTTGATAGATAATTAAATATTTATAATTATAATTTATATTTATTAAAATTAATTAAATATATTTATTAGAAATATATTTGTAAATATGCATTTAATTAATAATTAAAATAGTAATAATATTTTGAATATTAATTTTATTGTTATATTTATTAGAAATATATTTGTAGATTGTGTATTTTTAATAAACTACAAAATAATATTTGACATGATATAAAATGATGAGTGTGGACATGGAATAAGAACTAAGAGGATAAAAATGTAATTTGATGATGAGTGTTGATAGCCTATCTCACTCGTTTTATTAGATTAATAATCAAATAATTATCCATAAAATTGAGTCTTAAACCAGGTCAAGTCAAAGTGATTATTAAAGTATCTTAAAATTTTAAACAAACATTAGATAAATGTTTGATTATTTATCTAACCTTGTTTTATCTATCCAACCAAACACACCCTATGAGAAGTAGAAAAACAAATGATTCATTCCAACTAAAAACCTAGAAATTGTTTACCCTGCTCAACTGATATGTTTATATTTCAAAAAATTGTTTAGGATGTATTCCTATGCCTTCAGTATAGCTGGTAGAATATTTTGATGCATTTTAAAATCATGGTTCTGTTGTGGATCATTACCATACTTCTAAGTCCTAACCAATATTCGATACATATCTTGGTGAATGTGATCCATCTCACTCTTACACACTAGCTGAGCTTTTCTTTCGATTTTTGATTGTGGAACTAGTCATTACTTGGATTGTCCCCCCCACTGATAAGTATTATAATTAGATACTGGAATGATAAAGATGCTCTCCAGAAGTTGGGTGAGGCTATGGGATTTGCTGTTGGAGGAGAAAGTGCCACATCTGCTGGGGATGCTGCTGGGGAAGACGAAGCAGAGGAGGTAAATGACGAGGAATCCATTGTCCATAACGCAGCTAGTGTTGGTGATGAAGAGGTATCTCCTAGCAATATTATGTTGAAAGTACATTTATTATCATGGTTTCTCTGTCCTTATTGACTCTTTATCAACAACTAGGCATTGAAGAAGGCTTTAGCCAATGGTGCTGACAAGGATGAAGAAGATTCTGAGGGACGGACTGCGCTTCATTTTTCATGTGGATATGGAGAGGTATTCGAAAAGCTAACAAGAATCGTTACTCCTTCCTTCAACCTTTAGTTTCATCGATCACTGACCATCTATGCTTGGATTTCCTTTTTTTCTTCTCTTTCGTATGTTGCCTTTTATTACACCTGTTGTGTAGTTTTATGACTTTCGGCCAATTATTTTAGCTTCTCACCCAAAAGCTGTTTGGTTTTGTTCTAGGTTAAATGTGCTCAAATTCTTTTAGAGGCTGGGGCTAAGGTTGATGCTCTGGATAAGAATAAGAACACTCCTCTTCATTATGCTGCCGGTTATGGGAGAAAGGACTGCGTGGAGCTTTTGTTGAGCAATGGTGCAGCTGTGTAAGCCTGTTTTCCCGATCGTCATCCCCAGCTTTAATTTGCACGTTTTCTTTCCAACACATTAACTTTTCTTGGTTTATGCAGCACTCTTCAGAACTTGGATGGAAAGACGCCTATAGACGTTGCCAAATTAAATGATCAAAACGAGGTACTAAAGCTGCTTGAGAAGGATGCGTTTCTATGAGTCTTGGCCCTGCAGTTCCTATTCCGGTGTGATTATAATCGAGTAGTTTCACGAGCTCGAGTGTTGGCATACATATATCGGTTCATATACTCTGCTTTTCGGGGATGCTTAGTATGTATGGGTCTGTCATTCTATGTTGACAATCACATGATGTGTACATTCGTTGCATGAAAATCTACATGGGTTTGGTCACATTGGCTGCTCGCAATGGAGTAAGTTAAGTTATACAATTAAATCTTCAATCTACTTGAATATTAATAATGCTTAAATAATCAATAATGCAAGAAGGTACTAAGCTTATACGGGCATCTTCTCAAGTTTGGTATCCTTTGTTTTTAGTCATCTTTTCAAATACAAATTTGATGAGAATAATTGATCCGAACACCCTTAAATTAGCAAAATTTTAAAGGCTCAAATCCATTCAATAAATATTTTTACTATAAATCAGAAATCAACTCTTAACAATTGTAAGAGCAAGGAAAAACATTCTTGACGAAAACGTGAAACATATTTGAAGATGTCCGGAGAAATCGGATACGATATATGTGGGTAATTCATCGGATAATGACGATAATTATGTGTTTACGGAATTAAAGTAAGGATAATGGCTTCAATAACACCTGCAAACAAGAAAGAAACTCGTTAATGGGCGTCGGAGGAGTGTCCTACGTAGCCACTCCGATGCTAAAGTCAGCAGGTTGAAAATGAAGAACACAAGCAATATAGGTGAGAATATATGTGTATACTTTGAGAATTCAAAAATCCAGAATCCGTAAATGAGAAGTATACCTGCTATTTATAGTAGTAGATTTCATCATTACCTAGTTTTCAGTGCCACCTGCTAAGTATGGCAAGTCGGCGGCCCATACTTTTTGCTTCTGATAACTTCTAAAACACGTCAAACTCATGTTGTTCTGACAGATACGATAGTCCATACCAATACACTCGAGTGTGGTGCGTTTCTCGATGTAGCCCGAGTAGAAAGTTCCCGAGAACTTGCATGAGAGCCCGGGCTCTTGATTTCTCTTCCCGGACATCTCCATGCCCGGCTGCTGAGGAAAGTATTATGCATATTGACTATAGTTTGAACTATCCAATTAATGTATCGGGTCATCCATGACCCGGGTTCTTTTGATGATGTAACCAATAATCATATTTTGATTTTGAAAAACAATGTTTAAGTGATATTGTAATTTACTTTATTATTGATTATATTCTTAATTATCGAAATAAGTAATCCATACACAAGAAAAATATATAAATTTTCATAAAAAACAAAGATAAAAACATATGATATAACATCATTTTAAATTATCGACGTTTTCTGTTTTCTTTAAGTGTAAATTGCTCATAAATCTCAAACCCAAACTCAACTTTATCCAAACTCCCTACACCTCAGAACCTTTCTTTTAACTCCCTAATACCTTAAAATGGACAAAAATACCCTTATTCCTATTTTAAGTTTAATTGATCCTCACGCTTTCAAAATGGTATCAGAGCCTTAGGTTGATTTATTTCAAACACAAATTTTATTATTATTAGTAACTAATTGTATGAGAAGGAGAATTTTGAAAAAATCATGAATACGAACTTCGGTTCGAGAAAAATAATTTACAAGAAATATTCCAAAATTTTGGAATATAAACAAGTATATCTAACTATTGTTAGATATCAGAAACAGAAAGGGAAGATACTGCATCCTCAGGTAAAATCTCTGGTAAACTTATGATTCAAACAAATAAGTTTCTGGAGATAGTTCTAGATTCCTCTAAGCTCTCTTCAGATCTTAGAGAAATTCAGAAGACAGTACAAAATTATGGAAATATGCTATATTTTGTACCGTAACGAGTTGAGAAAATCCTTGAAACCCAGGAAGAAATTCTTGGAATGTTAAAGGATATTCAAACAAGAATTCAGAAATTGGAACAACAACCCAGTTCCAGTAGACGAACTTCAGGAGGTTGGTTACCACCATCCTTTGGTACTGAATCTTTGTTACATCAACAAGGGAAGGCTAGAGTGGTGTCAAAACCTTTGACCGAAGAAAAAAAGATGATCAATCTAATCAAGTCTGTCTCAGAAAAGAAATTGATCTGATGACAACTTTAGAAATGATTGGTTTAGAGGATGTGGGGATCCGGACGCTAATCATGTTCTTAATCATCATTGGGACTAATTAATCAATTAGAATAAATAGGGTCTAAATTTTTTTTTTTTAAAAATAATGCGCATCGTAGTGACATAAAAATATATATATATATATATATATATATATATATATATATATATATATATATATATATATATACATCTCAACATATATATAAAAGTACAAATCTTGTATCACATACATTCATTCTACTAAGGTTTAGCAACTAATGTCAAGTGTCCAACCCTATCTCTAATCCAAGTCCGGAGCCGCCACTCTAATCACGATCTCTCTTCATCTCCTCAACCCTGAACCTGTCCCACCTGTTGTCATGTACACATACAGACAAGAGAACAGCCGGATAATTCCGGTGAGAATATAATCCCAGTATAAATCAACGAAACATGCAATCATATAAACAAATATAAAGCATGTAACAGCTAACAACAATATGTATCAAAATCTGAAACATAACTAATATCAATCTATCGACAATACTCGTAGCTACACCATTTAGACTAAACTCAATCCTAGTCTAGGGATCCCGGTTTCCAGAAGTTAGCATTCCTATATCGACCAACAGTAATAGAAAAGACTCCAGTTCTATCCACGTCGATAAGGTATCGATCACCAGTAATAGAAAAAGGTCTGATTCTATCCACACCGATATGGTATCGATCACCAGTAATAGAAGGAACTCTCATTCTATCCACACCGATATAATATCGATCACCAGTAATAGAAGAAGCTCCAATTCTATCCACACCGATACGATATCGATCCACAGTAATAGAAGAATCCCAAATTCTATCCACATCGATAGCTAATCCTCCGGTGACAGACTTTGGCTCTATCGCCAATAGACTATCTTGTAACATCGTGCAATGTGCCCGTGGCGATCCCGCCCCTTCCAGGCACTTCTGTTACAAGATTACTCGACTAATACCTGCTGTATATATATCAAGAAAACAAGTATATCAATCAAATACATGCAAATATCAATGCAATAAAATAAAGTATGTGATTTAGGGAAACTCAAGTCTAAACCGACTCAAGTCGATCTCCCAATACCACATTGACTTATACCTTTATCTTCTCGCTCTGACGAAGACGAAGTTTCGAAGTCAATTCTGTCCATTTCGAATCTGTCAATGACAATATCAAACAGGCACAATATCAATATCTAACTCAATTCAATACCTGTTCTGATCAATACTCAAATCACAACACAATCTGCTCAATGCCAATCGACATATGGTACCACAATACAATCTCAACCAATACCGAATCTGATCAATATCAATTTATGGATGTTTCGACGGCATAACAATACAGTCACGATAACCCCGTCAGTCCAAACATCACAAATATAATACCAAACTTCGTAATCAGTATCAGTACAACTCATAATCTCAATAACAATATAAATCTGATTTGAAATCTCAGTCAAATCGATTCCAAAAATCATAAAAATTACATACACAATCTGTTTTTCAGTCTGACTTCAATTATACGATGTCTATTATGTCAAGAACATCATATATAATTCATATTCAGTTTTGACAATATCATATTTCCAAAGTATGTCAAAACGTAACAAAACTTACATCTCGTTGTAGCTGTCGTTGCTAGGAACACAGTACTGTACTCGGATTCGAAAACAGACGGACAGATTTCTCGCAACTTAAATTTCATCCGAAGCTTCCCTCGGTTTTCCTTCGATTCTCCAGAACCATTTGCTTCTATATACAAATATATATACACGTTGCTCTTCCAAAAGACAAGTGGCTTGTTCTTGTTCTGCATGACTGGCGCATATGCGCGCACAAAGCCGCGCATATGCGCCTGGCTTTCTGCCCGGCACTTCCGAGTTCATCTACTCGCACATATGCGCGCTTCATCTCGCGCATATGCGCCAGTCCTTCTGGACCCCTCGCGCATATGCGCGTGTTTCTTCGTGCATGTGCGCCGGTCATTTGAGATGTTCGGCCGAACATCTTGAGATGTTCGGTTCAACATCTTGGCTTATAATATAACGATGCCCGGCTTCTTCATTCCATTCGTATAACCTTAATCACGTCTTAATCAACGTTTGATTACAGTAATTAAATCTCGGGCATTACATTTCTTCCCCCTTAAATATGATTTCGTCCCCGAAATCACAGGCAATCAAATAAGATAAAGAAAGAAATGTATAACAAAATCAATCAGAAACTCACAGCAGTGAAATATTTTGGACATTGGTACTTCATATCGGACTCAGTCTTCCGGGTAGCCTCTTCGATGCCCTAATGACTTTATTGGTCTTCTAACATCAGAATAGTTTTCATTCTGAATTATCGTTCTTTCACGAATTTCGGATTCCAGACTGGAATAATTATTCAAAAAGTATAATCTCATAATACTATTCGAATTAATTTCTGATAAAATCAATCTCCAAATACTGGTTATACAACATCCGTATATACCAGTCGATAACTCATGATAAATTAGTCTCATCATCTGCTACAAAATCTAGTAATCCCCATTAAGATTATTACTTCCTATCAAAACTGTTAATCCTAGTCAAGATTATACTAAATCTTCGGCCTCAAATACCAATAGTCATCGTCCGACATTGGCTTATTTAGTCTGTCTATTCTGAGCCGTATATTAAATCTCTGATCCTATCAGATTCAATCTCAACTATCATCGAGATATAATTTCCAAATAAAAAAAACTGACAGAGATTACTGTACAAGATCTCGAATGATGCTATTTCAATACGCATTTGATAACTATCGTCGTATGAGATTTCATAAATGACAATCAATCATGTCAACTAGTGCTAAAATCCAGCACCACAGTTCCTGTATATCCTCCAGTAACTAGATAGTTCATTCCGACTATCCGTCAATCTATAAATCATAGATGAAATATCATCCTATACACCCAGCCAAAAGTACAAAATCAAATGAAATCACAGTCTGACATAATTACTTTGGCATTCAATACAATTTGACCCTCGTTTCTGACATACCTCTCAGTCGTCTGATCATATTTGTACGTCATCTTGTACAGTATAACATAGGCAGATTTGAACAATCGTTCAATCATAACCAC
This sequence comes from Primulina eburnea, assembly GCF_022965805.1. Taxonomy (NCBI): domain Eukaryota; kingdom Viridiplantae; phylum Streptophyta; class Magnoliopsida; order Lamiales; family Gesneriaceae; genus Primulina; species Primulina eburnea. Next base: position 4,452,541 of record NC_133113.1, read on the forward strand.
ATATCGATACAATCTTGGCAAGATTTCGGTAATTCCATCACTAGATCCATAGAAATGTACTCTCATTTCTATTTAGGAATCAATAATTTGTATAACCAATCCCTTGGTTTTTTTATCTTTCTGTCTTCATCTGTCAGCGATTTAGACCTTTCAATACAAATTCTGACATAACTGATTTCATCTGTTACTTCAAAATTCCATTCGAATTATTACCCATTTCCTGTTACCAGAATAACACTGAATCTACTACCGTGAGTATTTGACAATACCTGTCATTTCAAATTCGAATATCTGACACAAACAAAACAGTTAATTATATAAAATAAAGCATTACCTACCTGGTATTCTGACTGACACTCTGTTCTGACTATCGAAATTAAGTTCTAAACAATCTGATCAAACTTCTGAACGACAGTATTTTTTTCAAAATCAGCTCTGAGTCGGCTTAAATTGTATATAATCTCAACGGTTCATAGCAATCAGTATCAAATACGGATTCAGAATAACAGCAATATCAGCTCAGATTCGGATATAAATAAATTCCTGATAATACTGACGATTCTGACTAACCGATTACATCTTCAACGTTGTTTAGATCTCCTGCTATAATATCTTCGAATGTAATGTGCCCCAAACAATATACTCTGTCTCAAATACTGTTTTAGAACAATACAATTCTTAAGCAATTACAAAACAATAGTCGGATATACTAATCTGACATACTCATGCACATATAAATTTCTGATATTGGTGTCTTCCACAGTCAGTGATCACTCCCCAGCTGTATTCATATGAATCAATATACCCTATTCGAATATCACATATTCTGAATATAATCTGTTTCTAATCATATTCATATGAACAATTCCGGTATATAATAATTTCCAGCTTTCAAATCATTCAATACAAGATATTAGATTTACTCATTAATATGCCACGAATATATCAAAATATCATAGATAAACGGCACAAAATCATTCGAATATCTCTGAACACAGGATTTATTAATCCATAACAGAACTGAAATATCTCATAGAGAAACATGTAATCAGATGTAACTCTAACTCTTCAGGCAGTAAATCGTTTCACTCATATCTCAATTCTCTCAATTCAATCAGTATCATTCTGTTCAAAATTCTAAAATAAACCCAGTACCTGGTATCGAATCAAGGCTGTAATCAATCTCTCTGATACGAAACAAATCTAACATCTGAATTTGGAAGACTATAACAAATCTCCTGCCACTAACAAATCAGTTCATGCTACACTCCGTTTTCAATAATCAACTGAATGTATAAGGAATAATTCCATTCCTTTCGATAATCATCGAATCATAAATAATATAGATATCAAGGAATTCAAAATCGAGAATCCTTATCGTATATCATTCATTCTCCAGTCATTTCAAATCTGAATCTTACCATTTCCTGGCAAGAAATCACAATCTCTTTGTACTTTTTAGTATATCGGTATCAATAATGCGGTCAAAATCAGACAACACAAGTACAACACCAGTTAATTCAATTTCATTCTCGTCTTACGGTAGTATACATTATATCACAGAATTCACTGATATCAATCCCTCTCCCCAAAAGGGTAAAAAGATCATTACTACAGTAATACAAACCCAACATGTATAACATATATCAATGCAACTCAGTCAAAGATAATCGTAAGAAAATGCATTAGTACATATCAATACATATGCAACATAATCACAAAAGATTAGTATTTACCACCATGTCAACACATGTGTCCTGGGTCTGTCTCTTGGTCCTTACACCCCGATGATTCAGCTCCATGAGATCTCCGAGAGCCTTTCTGTGGACAAACCCTAGCAAAATGTCCTTGCTGTTTACAGAAATTGCATCTACTAGTCACTCCATGGCATTGCTGTGTGAGGTGTCTCCCGCCACAAACTCTGCAATAGGTTCCAGCATAAACCGGACTAGAACCGCTGGAGCTAGATGAACCACTCGGTCCAGTTCCTAACTTCTTGAATGGCTTCTTTCGAGCTTTCAGCAAATTTTGCTTTCCACTCGTGCTACCGCGATCAAATCGAAGAGGGGATTGCTGTGTCTGGGGTTGCATTGCACATAACCTTCCTAATTGTCTAATCAGACTCGTCTTCGCTCTCTTCGCTCTACTCAAGGCATCAGCAAAATCATAAGGTCGCTGCATATTCATCAATGCAACTATCTCCGAGTTCAATCCTCTGATGAACTGAGCCGTTACAGCTTCATCATTCCCAGCTACATGAGGAGCAAAATGCAGTAGAGTACAGAATTTAGCAACATACTCTTCAATATTCAGTTGACCTTGCCTCAAATTCTCAAATTCTGCTTTCTTGTCCTCTCGGTACGTAACTGAGAAAAATCTTCGATAAAATTCAGTTCTAAATATTTCCCACGAAATCAGTGTACCTCTCTGTTCTAATATTCTTTTACTTGTAATCCACCAAATCCTGGCGGCTTCTCTTAACTGGTTAGGTACCATTTTAACTCTCTGTTCATCTGTACAATCAAGTAAATCGAGCAGTATTTCTATGTCATCAAGCCAGTTCTCACAATCTTCAGACGTTTCGATACCCCTCAGAATCGGCGGCTGAAATAACTGAAACTCTTTTAACTTGGTTTCCATTTGAGTTTCTGATATATCTATCTGATCAGACGAAGTACTACCTCGTTCTGGAACTCTTCTAGGGGGAATATCTGATAATCACAGATATTAGTAATAACAGAAGACAAATCCGTCTCAATCCCAATCCTGATCAGCTTACCTCTGATCAAGAATTGGTTCTGATCCAGTTTCAAATAATACATATTACCAAATCAACTCAGATATTCAGGTAACATGTAGCTTAATATACGGTAAAAACATACTGATATCTTAGCATATACAACGTAATTCCACATTATATTCAATCATATGCCATATAAATCCAGGCAGTAAAACATAATATCATGCTAGCATTCACAATGTAATTCCACATTATAATCAATCACATGCTAGCAATCACATGCAAGGAAATAAAACTCATTCTACCCCGCTCACTCTTCTCTATCTCAGTCAAAGGAACCTACTGTTCTAGGACCTCATGCTCTGATACCACCTGTTGTGGGGACCCGGACGCTAATCATGTTCTTAATCATCATTGGGACTAATAAATCAATTAGAATAAACAGGGTCTAAATTTTTTTAAAAAAATAATGCGGAACGTAGTGACATAAAAACATATATATATATATATATATATATATACATCTCAGCATATATATAAAACTACAAATCTTGTATCACATACATTCATTCTACTAAGGTTTAACAACTAATGTCAAGTGTCCAACCCTATCTCTAATCCAAGTCCGGAGCCGCCACTCTAATCACGATCTCTCTTCATCTCCTCAACCCTGAACCTGTCCCACCTGTTGTCATGTACAAATACAGACAAGACAACAGCCGATAATTCCGGTGAGAATATAATCCAAGTATAAATCAACGAAACATGCAATCATATAAAAAAATATAAAGCATGTAACTGCTAACAACAATATGTATCAAAATCTGAAACATAACTATTATCAATCTATCGACAATACTCGTAGCTACACCATTTAGACTAGACTCAATCCTAGTCTAGGGATCCCGGTTTCCAGAAGTTAGCATTCCTATATCGACCAACAGTAATAGAAAAGACTCCAGTTCTATCCATGTCGATAAGGTATCGATCACCAGTAATAGAAAAAGGTCTGATTCTATCCACAACGATATGATATCGATCACCAGTAATAGAAGGAACTCTCATTCTATCCACACCGATATAATATCGATCACCAGTAATAGAAGAAGCTCCAATTCTATCCACACCGATACGATATCGATCAACAGTAATAGAAGAAACCCAAATTCTATCCACATCGATAGCTAATCCTCCGGTGACAGACTTTGGCTCTATCGCCAATAGACTATCTTGTAACATTGTGCAATGTGCCCGTGGCGATCCCGCCCCTTCCAGGCACTTCTGTTACAAGATTACTCGACTAATACCTGCTGTCTATATATCAAGAAAACAAGTATATCAATCAAATACATGCAAATATCAATGCAATAAAATAAAGTATGTGATTTAGGGAAACTCAAGTCTAAACCGACTCAAGTCGATCTCCCAATACCACATTGACTTATACCTTTATCTTCTCGCTCTGACGAAGACGAAGTTTCGAAGTCAATTCTGTCCATTTCCAATCTGTCAATGACAATATCAAACAGACACAATATCAATATCTAACTCAATTCAATACGTGTTCTGATCAATACTCAACACAACACAATCTGCTCAATGCCAATCGACATATGATACCACAATACAATCTCAACCAATACCGAATCTGATCAATATCAATTTATGGATGTTTCGACAGCATAACAATACAGTCACGATAACCCCGTCAGTCCAAACATCACAAATATAATACCAAACTTCGTAATCAATATTAGTACAACTCATAATCTCAATAACAATATAAATCTGATGTGAAATCTCAGTCAAATCGATTCCAAAAATCATAACAATTACATACACAATCTGTTCTTCAGTCTGACTCCAATTATACAATGTCTATTATGTCAAGAACATCATATATAATTCATATTCAGTTCTGACAATATCATATTTCCAAAGTATGTCAAAACGTAACAAAACTTACGTCCCGTTGTAGCTGTCGTTGCTAGGAACACAGTACTGTACTCGGATTCGAAAACAGACGGACAGATTTCTCGCAACTTAAATTTCATCCGAAGCTTCCCTCGGTTTTCCTTCGATTCTCCAGAACCATTTGCTTCTATATATATATATATATATATATATATATATATATATATATATACATGTTGCTCTTCCAAAAGACAAGTGGCTTGGTCTTGTTCTGCATGACTGGCGCATATGCGCGCACAAAACCGCGCATATGCGCCTGGCTTTCTGCCCGGCACTTCCGAGTTCATCTACTCGCGCATATGCGCGCTTCATCTCGCGCATATGCGCGAGTCCTTCTGAACCCCTTGCGCATATGCGCGTGTTTCTTCGTGCATGTGCGCCAGTCATTTGAGATGTTCGGCCGAACATCTTGAGATGTTCGGTTCAACATCTTGGCTTATAATATAACGATGCCCGGCTTCTTCATTCCATTCGTATAACCTTAATCACGTCAATTAATCAACGTCTGATTACAGTAATTAAATCTCGGGCATTACAGAGGATCTACAAGAGCTTGCGGAATCTTTCGCAAATCTCAAAGTAGTAGATCTAAAGATGAACACAGTAGTAGGTGAAACACCACCTGCTATAACCTGGTCATCTTCTCAAGAACCACCAAGGGAGAGTGTGGGATCTCAGAATGTAAATATGAGAGAATCTCAATCTGATTTCCATACTGGTGGAGGATCACACCCAGCAGGGACAAGAGCAAGGAGAAATCAAATTCCTTTGCACCAAACACCCTATGGGAAAACTGTTTTGGATCCTATACATCCTTACGGGGTTATGCTTAACCTTGATGTATTAGACTTCAAAAACAGAGAAGATCTCATAGATGATTGGACATCAGCTATGAGAATTGCAGCAGGAACACTCGATCTCAACGAAGAAGGAATCATTAAACTTTTCGAAATGAGTCTTATGGGATCATTGAAAATTGCTTGGGACATGACTTCATTAGACATGAAGGAGTCAGTCCTAGCTGGTGAATCTCTTAGTGAGATTGCTGGAAAAATGGCTACCCTATTTAAATCACACTTTATAGGGGTAGACTATTTCAATAGTCAAGATACAGAGAAAAAGAAGAAATATATTCAAGCTCTGTATAGTCTGGAATTACATGATATATGTTTGGTGGATGAATACATTATGTTATTCACTAAATATAGATAGAATTCAGGAGTCGGAGAAGATATAGCTATGCAGCTTTTCTTCGCAAAAATGCCGAGTCCCCGGAGAGAAATGCTCATTAGGGAATACGTACCTGGAAATCCAGATACGTTGGCACGAAGAGCCTCTTTCCTCAAAGAAAAGTTGGTAGAATAGTGTCATATGGCAGCATTACAAAAGAATTACAAACGCTTAAGCGGTATCAACAAAAGAACTCCTTTGTGTTGTAAGGAAAATGATCTTGCAACAATTATTGGAAGTAAACCACAGAAGCATAAGAGGAAAAGTTTTAGGACTCATCCTTATGCACGAAGTGAAAGAAGTTCTTGGAAACCAAAAACTGTATGGTCTAGACAGAAAGACAGATCTTATAAATCTGGACAAAGAAGCGGACCATCGAGGAGTAGGATATCATCCCAAGCATCGAGTTCATCTCGAAGCACAGGAAGAACACCTACAAAGAAAAATTTCAGAAGAGCTCATACTCGGGCTAATGAAAGTTTCAAGGACTGTAATTGCTGGACATGTGGAGCAAGAGGTCATATCTCGAACAACTGTCCAGAAAATGAAAAAGAGGTATTAAACGCTTTGATTTTATCCTGGATATTGAATAAGCAGTTTATTACCAAGATCTTATTCAAGTATACCGATTTGAGGATATTGCCTCAGATGAAAGTATATATGAAGAAGAAGAAGTCTTAAGTCAGGAAGAATCTGATGGAACAGAATCGGAATCTGACTGAAGACGAGGTGTTTTGACACGAAACACATGAAGATCTGTCTGGGTTTTTTAGCCAGACAACAATATCTCATAACATGGTTCAAAGAATCATAAGAGAAAACTCGAGTCTACAGAGATATCATGGATTCTCTGCAGGACAGATAGAAAAGTTCTTAGGAAGTCTTGGCCTAAGAAACAAAAAGCATCATCTAATCTATAAAGTTTCTAGAAGGGAAATGGCTATCCCGATGGAACTTACAGGAAATAGAATGGAGATGCAGTTAATTCCTTCCGAAGAAATTAAGGAGGAATTACAAAAACTCAAGATAGAAGTAGCAAGGACCATGTCCTAGTTTCATATCGGAGCAATCCAGATTATGATAAAGGCTACTTTCAAAGAGAGAATAGATTCACTTATTGATATTGCTATATACGATAAAAGAATGGGGAATCTACAAGATTCAGTACTGGGAACAATCTCAGGAAATCTCTGTGCGGGAAATATTGTAGGAGTAGTCTATCCAAGGATAGCCTACAACCTGGCAGATCGAGATTTCAGCCGAGCTTTGACATTGCATCAGAACTTCAAGGAAAAAAGGCTGATGAAAGAAGGTAATAGGCCATATTCTATTACCTATCAAATTTCATATGCTCTATCTAATACACATCATTCTGAACTGTTTATTAGAAATGAGTTTATTGAAATTCCTGAAATATTTGGAAAAGTTGCTCAGGCAGTTTATCCAGAACGAGTTGAGTTTCCTTTAATACAGGAAACAAATATCCAAATACAAGACAAACCGATTCTACAAAAGAATCAAGATTGGAATCAAGAAGACTATCTTTTCAGGGAGATAGAATAACAAGTTACAGGTGAGGAAAAATGCCTGTCATAGAAACCCAACAAGAGCCAAAAAGTTTTTCTACAATGGGAAAACTTAGATGCTCAGAAGGTTGGAAGGAAGTAGAAATAGTATTTGATATTACAAAACAAAGGAATCAATTTCCTTGTAATTCAATATACTATTTGGAACAACCGATGATAGAACTTACCAAGGACTGATTAATATCGGAGAATTGGAGGTTCACATTCAAGGAATTCCAGGGAAAGAATCAGATCGACTGATTCTTGGACTAGAGTTTCTTGAGGAACATAAACCTTGGAAACATCTAGAGTATGGAATGGAGTTTATGGCAGAGGATAAAATGTGGAAAATCCAATGACCACAAGTCCATTCTCCATATACATTCCAGTAGGAATGTTGTATGAACAATATAAGGCAGAATAATTTGCTGCTTATATTGATTCAGGTGCTGGAATATGTACAGCAAAACTAGGAGTTTTTCCAAACAATTTGGAAGAAGAACTACCCAAGATTGCTGGAAGAGATTTTTTCAGACGAATCTTAATTCTATGTAAAGGATTAAGATGACTGAAATCATGATTGGCGGTGATGGGCAAACACCTTGGTACAAGGTGAAGACACCACCAATTTTTTTTCATGATACAGGAGCTGACATATTTTTAGGAAATAATTTCCTACAAATGTTCAAGTCATATACACAAGAAAATGAGACTAGAAGATTAGTGTTTACAACACCATGTGATCACAAAATCATAGTACAAAGACTTAGAGAGGCATTTTATAGAAAATTGCCAATCCAGTTTCGCAGCAAGCGTGGTGATTCAGGAAAACTTCTGAACCCAAAAATGAAAGATTCTAGACGGTTTGGAGAAACAATGCTCCAGCTGAGAGCAGATAAAAAACTCCAACTAGAAGATATAGAATGCCTTAAAATAACTCTACATACAAATGAAGTAGAGTTTGAAGCTAAGGTTTCATTGGAAGATGTCAAGAAGAGGATCAAAGAAAATTATAATGAAGATCCCTTGGCATGGTGGGACAAAAATCAATTCAAGGCTTACCTTAAGATCAAGGAAGGTAAAGAGTACGAATTTGTCCTTTGTAAACCCATCCCAATGAACATCATTGATCAAATGGATATGCAGATGATAATCAAGGAACATTTGGACCTTGGTTTAATCAAAGCAGGTATGTCACCATATAGCAGTCCAGGGTTTCTGGTAAGAAATCATGGTGAGATTAAACGAGGAAAACCCAGATTGGTTATTAATTATCAAGAAACTAATAAAATTCTGGAGTTTGATGGGTATTTTATACCTAGTAGAGAACATTTGATTAGTTGCATTTGCAATGCCAAGATATTCTCTAAATTTGATTGTAAGTCCGGATTCTATCAAATTCGGATGCAAGAAGAAAGCAAGAAATTCACAACTTTCTCCACAACTCAAGGACATTATATTTGGGAAGTATTATCAATGGGATTGGCTAATTCACCCCAGATATTTCAAAGAAAGATGGATAATCTTTTTAAAGATTATTTTAAGTTTATGTTTGTTTATATTGATGATGTTTTAATAGCATCCAAAGATATGAATGAACATGTTAAACATTTGGAGATTATCTAATGTTTGCAAGAAAGAATGACTGGTTTTATCTGAAAAGAAAGCAGTCATTGCTACAAGGAAGATTGAATTCCTCGGAATTAAAATCGATGAGTCAGGGATAATTCTGCAAGACCACATAGTCGAAAAGGTGCAGAATTTTCCAGAAAGTCTCAAAGACAAGAAACAACTTCAAAGTATTCTAGGAGTTGTTAATTTTGCTGGAATGTTTATCGAAAATCTTGCAAAACATAGGAAAGTGTTCAGACCATTATTGAAAAAAGATGCAAGATTTATATGGACAAAAGAACACACAGAAGGACTTATCCATTTAAAGAAGGTTTGTAAAATTCTTCCAAAAATGGCTATTCCTCAAGACGAAGATGATCTGGTATTGTATACCGATGCCAGTGATCATTGGTGGGCAGCAGTTCTTACTAAGCTCACACCAGATGGAGAACAACCATGCAAATACTGCAGTGGATTATTCTCAGAGGCAGAAGCCATTAGATGACATATCAATGAAAAGGAATTTTATGCAGTAAAAAGGGCTTTTGAAAAATGACCGTTATTTTTACTAGCAAAGATATTTACTTTGAAAGTAGATAACACACAGGTAAAAGCTTTCTTAAGAAATATGATTGAGTCTAAACCTGAGAAAGCCAGATTATTAAGATGGCAAGCACTATGTCAAAATAATATTTTTGATATTGTGATAATAAAATCTCATGAAAATATTCTTGCAGATTTTTGGACAAGAGATGGACAGCATTGACATTGATGCTATTATCAAGATGCAGAGGCATTTGAGGGAACACCTTGAAATGCTTCAAACCGAGTTCAACAAGTTGGCCGTTAACGCAGAAGTTGCGGGAAGGCTACAAAAGCTGATAAGAGAATTGTCTCTGATCGAATTATAGGTTGTTTACAGGCATATACTCAGTTATGGTCTGTAATGCAAAGGCCTATCCTCCAAGGCATTGAGAAGCCATTGGTTTCCTAGATGGAGAGTTTTCGAGTACATGACTCTATACCTGTAGCGGGAGATTCAAATACCCCTTGCACAAGTGTTAAGTCGGGATCATCACCAGATGAGTCGACTGAAACAAAAATTGAGACTCCTGATCCTTATCTTGAGTATTCAAGTCAACCCTTCACCTCGGGGATTGAAGAGGGAGAGATCAACCTTAGTCCTCGTACTGACAAAGGCAAATCTAAGGTTGATACTAATGAGGTTGCTATTTCTCCATTTCAGGTTTACCAACAGAATTGGGAGAAATTAAAAACAAGAATTGACAATAACCCAACTACCAATAGGGTTGATGTTTCAGGGAAATATCCAAGGGTATGGATGAAACCAAATTCATATCCAAAGGAGGTTAAAGCATTGTATGAATTCGGGGCTCTTGCCTCAGTTTACACTACATCACCCAGATTTCCGGAAATCTCAGGTCTACCAAAGTGGATCCAGGAAGCTGTTCACGAAACTTGGGCGAATAATGATTATTTGTCCAGAGGAGATGTTTTGGAGCTATACTTTTTCAGTGCTGCACCAGAACCAACAGGGAAAGGTTCTCACGAAGCCTTTCATTTCATCAAGTTAAGGAGGCCATATTCAAATATTCAAAAATTATCAAAGATCTTCCAACAGAAGAAACACCCCTGGTTGCTTCAATTACTGAAGATGACATTTCTACCAGAAGAGCTTGGGGTTTATGGGTCTGTCTCACTGAGATGGAAAAAGTCAAGTTCCCGTTCAAATTTTATAATCATTCAGTGAACAGATCATTACTGTTAAATATCATGACAGGAAAAATAACAAGTTTTGCAGAAGATTTATTTGAGAAAAAGAGAAATCTTTTTTGGAACAGCAAGCTGCCGGCTAGTAGAGAGACTCGTCGAAAATTATGTAACATGGCACATATAGGAAGATGGTCAGAAAACATCTTTCTTGAATGCCAAAATCAGAAGGAACCTGAATTCGGTAAAGGATTCAAGCCGAGATCTGATCGGAAACACTTTACCGACACAAGCACTAGTGGGGATGGACCACATTCACGTTTTCCTCGAGGACACCGAATGCCAAAGATTCCTCGACAAAGTTAATAGTGGACATGTTACTAGTCCATTAACAAAAGAAAACCCACCATGTGAGTTGAAGGATAGGACCACCAATAATCGGTGGAAAAGAATACAAGGACCACTAACAATAAGTGGTAAAAAACAAAAGGACATTGGATACTATATCTTGAAAAAAAAGACTAAAAGAATCCAATGAATAAACGCCAAATAACTGGTCCCGAATTTTTCATCTATAAATAAAGACAGATTGGAACCAGTTAAACACACCGAAATCAAAACTTAAAGATGTACCGTGTATATCTGAAGGTCTTGAAAAGAAGGATCAATTACAAGAGAAAGCAGGCGGATGCTCTTAAATGGCTAGTCCAACTTTTCCAGGAAAAAGGAGACGAAATTACCGCAGATATCTTGTATACTCATCGTCAATGGTATCTCAAGGAGATAAAAGAAGACGAGAAGTTAATTTCTAAATTAATAATCTAGAAAAAGACATGTCATGAAGGGACCACTCAACCACTATATGGTCCCCAAGCAAGCTATAAAGGCTTATGAAGATTTGAAGTCTGAGTTTCAAATCCGAAGGAGCCTTCTATAAAAAAAGAAGCAGAAGGAAGATGAAGACATCGATCAACATCTTCATTTTTCTTCAAATCATTTGTAATATTTTTTCTTTCAAGTTTATGTGTGTAGTGAGTTCAGCTACTATTAGTAGCTAAACAAGTTTCTCCTCCTCTACAGGAGGTTACTATGTAATAAATAAATATTTGTGTTTGAATAAAAAGATCTTTGCTCTCAGCCCCTCTCCTGTATTATTTTCAAAATCTTATATTTTACGGTATACTCTAAGGTAGGAAACGAATTAGAGTTGTGCCAATTGTGCTGCCGAAGGAATCTGCTTAGTAACCATCGGTTGCGATCGCGTGGTTGGACTATGAGGAGTAGTTCGTAAAATACAGTGGATATAACCCGGTGGTACTCTGGTCAAAGAGGTAAAATATTTAATTTATTTTTCGGAAGCATGACGGACCATTATTTACAAAAGAAAAATCAATTATTCAAAATAAAGATATAAGGGTAAATTTGGAAATTTAAAGAAATGGGGAGTTGAAACAAAGTTTTAGTGGGGTAGGGAGTAAAGAGAAAGTTAGGAATGGTTATAGGGATTTTTTTACAAGTCCCCCTTTCTTTAACGCATTTCAATATTTTTTATATATGCTAATTATCTTTATAAAAAAAATTCATAATTTGTTCAGGGTATATTGTCTCTAATATTATTTAAATTTTGTTCGTTCTACAAACTTAAAATATTTATAGCACAATATCTAGATCCGATTTTTCACACCGCGCTAAAAAATTTACAGGATCTACGTGGCTTGAACTGATGACTTATCCAAAACAAATTTCTGATTTATTAATAGATTACATCAAAACATAATATATTATGAATAATCTTGAATGCCTAAAAAAACAGAACTCATGTAAGACAGTCTTACAGGTGAATTTTGTGAGACATATATTTTATTTGATTCATCCACAAAAAATAATTACTTTTTATATCAAAAAGTATTATCCGTCTCAGGAGTTCAGGTAAATGACATTAATTAAGTACTTCACAATAATACAGTACAACCTTTGTACTGAAATACACATTTTTTTTTAAAATTTTTGTATTTGGCAAGTTTATTTTACCTTCGCCAAATAGATAAATACATGGCCATCTTTTAAGATGAAGACATGGCTTTCTAAGGTGATAATTTTCCACCCAAGTCTCCAATTTTTGGCCTATAGTTTGAGAAACACAATGAAAAGTGTTTACAAGTTAAGATACATGCTGTACAAATATAAATTAAAAAAGTGTTCTAAAAAAGAATGTATATTTTTTTGAGAACTTTCAATTTTTGCTCGATAAGTCCAGAGCAATGCAATTCGAAGGAGCTCAAACTCTAATTCGAAGGTAGTCGACAGCTCTACCAAAGCCATACATGAAGCTTTATGTTAAAAATGACAAGACTCAAACTCATGAAAATAAGTAATGAACTATATATAGAGAACTCTATGATTAGCTAGCATATTTTGTTAAATTATGTACAAAAACTGTTGTATTCGATATGTAAGTATAAATAAATGATTTTATTCCATCATGAAATGTATTGTATGTATGAACCGATTCGATTTCGTTCTAGATTTCAAAAATAATTTCTTTAAAATTTAAAACCTAATCTTTTTTTTATTCATATATATAAATCTTGGTCATCTCCTCTTTATCTATATCTGAATATGCATGCAATAATATATATAGAGTGATATCCCATGAATGAGCTCATCAAGATCAGGTCCAAGGAAGATTTTGGACCCCTAGCCAAATCCTAACCTAGGTAAGTGGCCCATGATGAATCTCACATAGGCTTTTATAAATACCAAGTTTGAACGTCCAATTCATTCATTCAATATATTGATTCTTAGCAGCGTCACTAGCTGCTCTCTCATTTTATTCTCAAAATCTGACTGGAGCGTCGAATGGGCTACGTCGGAACACCCTCCCAGCCCCTTTCTAATGGTCTCCTTCGTGATTTCAGGCCTAGAGTGAATTCGAAATCTGCATTCGGTCTAGTATCACCTACTAGAACCGAACCTTATATTTCTAGTGAGTATCACTTGGCACCGTCTGTTGAAGTTTGAGTTGAGACGTAGAGATGGTAGGCCGGGGAGGGAGCTGGATAACTAACTCAGTGTCATCACGTCCTCAGACGAGACCCGAACAACCTCGTCTCAAAGGGACGAGACTTGAACAACCTCGTCCCAACGAGAATGTGAGAAACTTGACCTTGGAACAATTAGACCTATTCGTTACCAGGACAATGGACGAAGCCATGAAGAAGAACCGAGAGTTTATGTTTGCTGAAGAACAAGCTACTCGCCAGGAACGAGAAGATAATACTGAGGGCCATTAGAGTAGGGTTGAAGAGATGCAGCCCCTCCCAAGTGAGGAGAATCCTGAGATGGAGGAGATGTGGAAGGAGATAAGAATGTTGAGGCAGCAATTGGGAAACAGAGCTCCAGCGTCTAAGAGAGAGAGAGTCCTTTTGCCCCCACCGTTTTGGAAGAAAGGCTTCCCCCAAGTTTTCGACAATCAATCATGAGAGAGTACGACAGACATACTGACCCAGAAAAACACTTGGGGAGATTTGAAAATGCGGCATTTTTGCATCAGTACTCGGATGGAGTTAGGTGCAGGGTGTTTCTATCAGCCCAATCGTGGTTTAGTACGATGCAACCCAACTCTATACAGTCTTTCGAGGATTTTTTCATTTTTTTTTTGCACCGATTTTGCTAGCAGGAAGTGGTATCAGAAATATTACCTAAGCCTCTTCGTGATAAAACAACATGAAACAGAAACTTTGCGAGAGTTTATCCAGCGTTTCAACAATGCAGCGCTGGAGATACCAGCAGCTAACCCCAGACATTATGATCAGTGCCTTTACCCAAGGATTGAGAGGAGGAGAATTCTTCAAATCACTACTCAAGAAACCTCCGTTGAGCTATGATGATCTTTTAGCTCGGGCAGAAAAGTACGTGAATCTAGAGGATTCACAACGGCACAAGAGGATGGAGCAGCGACCTGGGGGAAGTAGTGTTGAGAGAGCGGAAGGAGGAGGTAGGAAGAGAGTTGTGGGTGAGAGAGAAGAGGATAAAGCTAGAGGTAAAAGACAATTCTCATCCCACGTTCCTTTGAATATGAATTGAGATAAGGTGATAGAGGTGAGAGAGACAGAAAGGAGGTGTGAAAAATCACAGAGGGTTGAAAATGATGCTAGATTGCCTCTGCCCGATATACGAGATGAATCCTCATCCGGGAGTCATCCAAGGTCTCGCCTAACCCCTAGGCGAGGTTAAGGGCCCTCCTTGGATAAACCATAGGGTAGTAGAGCCAATAAAGGAGTGGCGGGGTCAAGATGTCCCTCGAGAGCCTGCCGATCCAAGGAGGAGAATGAACGAGGACAACTCTCCTACAAGAAGAATGATTCATATGATCTCGGGAGGTGCTACCGATGGAGGCTTCAAGCGAGCCCGGAAAGCACACAAAAGAAGGTTGGAGAACTTTGAGATATCCAGGGGTGCATACTTATCACAAGATCCCATCATCAGTTTTGGGCCGAAAGATCTCCGATGCGTTGTGGCTCCACATAATAATGCCTTGGTGGTGACGGCCAACATTGCCAATTATGACGTGGAAATGATCTTTATTGATAATGGAAGATTCGTGAATATTTAGTTCAAAAGTACATTGGATTATATTAAAATGGAAGGATTTGATTTTGATCAGGTCTCTACCCCTCTGTATGGGGTCGTGGGACATGTCATTCAGCCATTGGGTCAAATTGTTCTCCCCTTATCCGTGGGGAGTGATCGTCGGTGGGTAACCAAGATGATAACCTTCACAGTGGCAAACACTGACTGGTGGAATTGTTGGCTCGCCTTCTCTTGTTTGCATCTAAAATTCATAGGCTTTTAGATCTACAAATAAATAAATTCAGCCTTGTTCAAATATTTATATTCCATCATGTCCATGGTTACACTCCTTGGGAAGGCCACACATAACTTTCAGGGCAATCTCTTTATTTAAGTGCACTCTTCCAAGTGCATTCAGTTCATTCACTATGTTGCGGACTCTCTGTAAGGTATGGGAAATTCGAGCTACGTAATCCGACTGCATGCAATATAGGATTTTAATAAAATAAGTGTTTAATTATTTTATTGTATGTTTATTGCATGGATATGTGGTTTAGTTCATGACTTATTTAAAGTTTAATGCATTAGGTCTTTACGTTTTATTCCACGCTCAAGCGAGGAACGGAGAGCAGGGATAATTAGGAAAAATATTTTTATTAAATAATTATTTTTAATTATTTAAATTATGGTGTAATTAGAGGAGAATTTCAAAAATGGGCCTTGGTGGAGTATTTTTACTCACCGAGTCATATTTTAAACCGATACGCAAATTTTAGTAAGTCGGAAGACTTTTTTAGGTTCGAGCAATATTTT
The DNA here is from genome assembly GCF_022965805.1 of Primulina eburnea. NCBI lineage: Eukaryota > Viridiplantae > Streptophyta > Magnoliopsida > Lamiales > Gesneriaceae > Primulina > Primulina eburnea. The sequence continues at coordinate 4,468,777 of NC_133113.1, forward strand.
CAAAAATGTATCTAAACGAAATATTTTTCGAGAGTGTTATTGAGCTTGATGGGTTTATTTAATGGGCCCAAAAATCTTTTAATCCCTTTATTTTTAAATAAGGGACCATTAGCACCTTTTATTATGATTTAAACACCTCATTAGCAAACCCTAAACCTATTCTAACCTCTCGGGCGCCCCTCCTCCCATCAACAGCATATTTTCCTTCGAAACATTAGCAGCCACTCAAAAATTCTCCTAGGTTTTCAAGAAAACTTCTTCCCCGCCTCTTCGGTGCAAGTTCTATGCGTATATCTCAAGGTTTTTGAGCGTATAAACACAAAGCACGCCATAAATCCATTTTTTCTCATCATGCACGCTAATTTATGCTGGTTTGTGTGTGTTTACATCAGGAATGCATGGATCTTTTACGTTGACTCGTTTACGTATCGTTTTGTCATGAAATATGCATTTGTTGTCTTGTAACTCGCATTTTTTTATTGTGTCGTGTAAGGGTCTGCCAATTTGTGATGCCAGGGGCTGGAAACGTCGAGGGTTAAGGTATAAAAGTCCTGGAGTCGAGGGTCGGTTGAACCATGGTGAGGTCCGATCGAACCTAGGTTATGTTTGTGAAGTTTGCGGCTAGATCGAGCTTGGGGATAAGAACCGGCTGTAAGGGAGCCTATCCAAGCCATGTTGCAGTCCCTAAGGGTGTTGAGACGTGGTCTAGGAGGGCTCAACCTTGGCTGGTCTTGTTGTAGGGGTTGATCGATGCGCTTGTATCGAGAGTGGTTGAGGTTGGGCTTGTTTCGCGGTGAATCGCATGGGACGGTTTGCATGGGAAGTATGCGTGGCTAAGGTTGGTCTAGTAGGGCATCCTTGGTGAAATAATATTCTCAGGTGACGTTGGCTCAAGGATGGTTTGAGTCGGTTAGCTCTAGGATCGAAATATTGGGGGCTTGACGCATTAGGGTTTGTAGGAAATCAAAGTGCCTAAAATCCAGCAACTTTCAGGGGCTGTTCGAAGGTCTTAAGTGGTCTGTTCCAAGTGTTTTAGGGGCTAGTATGGCACAGTTAAGGCGTGGTTTAAGTTTTGAATGAATTGGTTGAGTTACGTGTTAATTCGGATTAAAACCGGGACCCAGTCCAAGTTTTAAAACGAATTATATAAGTTCTTGCATGGACTTGAGTTTACGTCTAAGGAACAATTATAATTATGTTTTGAGGTTTTTAAGGATTTTTGTTGGCTTCGAGTTGAAATTTTGAGGTCCATCGGTAAAATGGTCAATTAGGGTTTCCAGGAGCAAAATGATCATTTTTCACCCGGGCCGAGTTAACAGTCTGGCAGCTTCCTGATCGCAATTTGACATGTTTTAAATATATATGTTATATCGATCATGATTTTTATGTATATATGAAAAATACACTGCATGCTTGATTTTAAAGAAATTTACATATATGTATGATTTTTATAAGTGATGAATATGTTGGCATGTTCTGAAGGGTGAGAGTTAGTTGTGTAAGGTCCATTAAATTTAACAGCGTAACCTGGATGATTGAAATCTAAGGCCCATTAGTACTTAATTAATCATTTTAAAAGCCCCATTAAACCACCCTAAACCTAATCCCCACCTAGCAACTGCCCTCACCCTCCTTCAGCAGCCTCTCTCTCTCGTGTTCTTCAGCAAAAAATTCCAGCAAGCCTCGGTCATTGGTGGTTTCATGAATGAAGTTTCTCCCCTACTCTTCGTTTCACGTCTCGCGCGTGTTTCTTCAAACTTTTGATTGTTTAATCATCAAGGCATGCTTGTACTTTAGTTTACTCCTCATACACGTCATAAGTATGCTGAAGTTTATGTATTTTCATGAAAATTTTATGATCTACATTGTGTATGCATTTTTATATATGTTTGACATGAAAAAGTTGCCTTTCACTTGACTCATGCTCACGTTTTATGATTCTTGTGTAAGGAGACTGTTGAGTTTGGTTACTAAGGGGCTGTTCATGTGTAATATATGGCGTCAAAGGGTTGGAGCCTGTAGAGGGTCGAGTTTGTGCATAGGCCGAAGGTTACATCATGTTTGCTTGAGGTGGGGGTAGCTCAATCGGAAGTTTTGGGTACACCGACTGTGCAAGGGTCATCCCTAGCCCTGGACCAGACCCTGGTTGGTATGAGCCATGGCCTAGGGTGGCTCAAACATGGCTATAGTTGGTGGAGAAATCGGTCGAGGGCGTGTGAGTCGAAGCGTGCCGTGGGTGAATGTTTTGGGACGTTTCTCGGCTGTTGGCGTGTTGCAGCTTACATGGGCTTTGGCCGTGAGTCAAGTAGGTCCAAGAGGGTCCTAAGGTGGGCTAGAAGGGGATGGTGCATGGCTGGTCCCATTGGGGGTAGGCTAGGACCGAAATATGGAAGGTGGAGCGTTTAGGGTTTCGAGTGGTAAGCTTGTAGATTTTTCCAGCAACTTTCAGCAAGGGACTCGGGGTCATACGGGGTCTGAAATTGTTGGTTTAGGTGCTGGTCTAGTAGATTTAAGACATGAAGTAAGTTTTAAAAATAAAATTGGTTGAGTTCGAGTTGATTCGGGTTAAAACCGGGACCCCTGTCCAACTTTTAAAACGAATCTTGCAAGTTGTGAAACATGTTTGAGTTTACGTCTAATAAATACATGTAATTATGTTTTGGGATATTTTAAGGAGTTTGGTAATCTTCAAGTCGAAATGTAGATGTCCAGGGTTAAAATGATCATTTTGGGTTTCCAGGGGCAAAATAGTCATTTTGCACCCGAGTCGAGATTTTAGTCCTGGCAGCGTCCCGAGTACAAATTTATCATGTTTTAAAATGTTATGTATCACATATACGAGTTTTATGAAATTATGAACAAAATACGTTGGATGCTTGGTTTTAAGGAAAATTTCGTATATACATGATTTTTCTTAAGTGATGAAAATGATGATGTTTTTGAAGGATATGAATTGGTTGTGACTGATTTTATATGTATACGATGATGATGAGGCCTAGGCACAGTGGATGGGTGCTGTTGCTGTTGTCCGACAGCCACCGGGTACCACAGTTATATGTAGATGGATCCATTTCATGCAACAGTGAAAAGTACCATACTAAAAATATATTTCATGAACTTGAAAAGAAACATGAACTTAGACATTTCCTATCATAGCATAGCGTGTCAAAACATCTCATCATATACTTGTCTGTTTTTCTTAATCGAGTTCAGTTCGTTAGTTGTGATTTTCGTATCAGCTCTATTCGATGGATCTATCTACATATAACCGTGGTACCCGGCGACGGAGATATCAGCGACAGTATTACCCATCCACTAAGTCTTGGCCTTGTAGCTCATCATATAAATATATCGTCAGTCACAACAAACTTCTATCCTTCAAAAACATCGTCATTTTCATCATTTATAAAAACATGCATATACGTAATTTTTCTTAAAACCAAACATGCATCGTACTTTTCATATTTACTAAAAAAGGTCATATACGTGACACATAAACGTTTAAAAACACGCTAAATTTGTGATCATGGTGCTGCCAGGACTAAAAACTCGACCTGGGTGCAAAATGACCATTTTGCCCCCGAGAAACCCTAATCGACCATTTTTCTCCCTAGAAACCCTAATTGACCATTTTACCCTCGGACCTCAAAATTTCAACCCGAATGCAACCTATCTCCTTAAAACACCTAAAAACATATTTATAGGCATTTCTTATACGTAAACTCGAGCCCGTTCCAAAACTTATACGATTCGTTTTAAAACTTGAACCGAGGTCCCGGTTTTAACCCGAATCGACCTGAAACTTGACCAAATTTTTCCCAACTTTTTAACACAACTTAATCACATCATAACAGCCCTTAAACCATCTAGACCAGTCCACTAAGCCCCTCGAACAGCTCCTGCAAGCTGTTGGATTTTCGGCCCTTGCTTATCCTCAAAACCTAATCGCGCCAAACTCAAGTTTTATCAATCCTAGACCTTAACCTAAAGGATCAGCCTTGAACCAACCCTTCCTAGCCCATGCATGCTTCAAGACGCCACAATCTTCTAGCCACCGAAAGAACGCACTTTCGGCTACCCTAGCATCCATGTGCACGATCGGCTTCATCACCAAGTCCAGCAGTGTTCGAGCCATCTTAGACTATGTCTCAGACCCACCAGGGTCTGGTTCATGGTTAAGGACGGTCCTAGCTACCCTTCCACTCGGCCAAGCCATGACTCCAGCTCTTAAATCACTTATCCCTAGACATGTTCAGCGCCATAGCAACATAGACCAGCAGCCCTTTGCACAACCATCCAAGAAAAACGTGAGTTTGCACAAAAGTCATGCATTATTCCATGAAAAACCATACGAAAACGTTAGTCTGTGCTAGATCAAAGAGTGTCTCTTGCAAATATACATATAACAACATACACATTGTGAATGATGAGAAAAAAAGATGATACAAGGCGTGCCTTAACGTTTAGATGCTAGAAAACTTGAAAGTCTATACGCGGGACGTGAACCAGAGAGGCGAGAAAGCCTTTTTCTTGAAAAAAAATCAAAGGCCAAAGCTTGCTGCTGGTTTGCTACTGAAAAACGTGGGGAGTGGCTGCTGGAAAAATGGGTGGGCGGCCAAGTGAAGAAAAATTGGTTTAGAGTTGGTAACAAGAGTTTTTTAAATAGTTTAATTAAGCACAAAATGGCCCTAACATAAAAATTAAGGGATGAAAGGGTTTGAGCCCATTAAAGATAAAAATAAAACCATCGAGCCCAATAATCCTCTCGAAAAATATTTCTTTTATATACATTTTAGAAAATAATGCCCGAACCCTTAGAAAGTCCCCCCGTCTCGCTAAATTTTGCATACCGATTAAAAATATGACTCGACGAGTAAAAATACCCAACCAAGGCCAATTTTCAAAAATCATACTTAAAAACATCTCATATTAAATAATTAAATTAATTATTAAATAAAAATATAGTTTCCTGATTATCCCAGTCTCCATTACCCATTCGAGCACGAAATGTATCTGAACACCCTAATGTATGAAACTTAACAATAATCATGAAATAAACCCTAATCATGCAATAATCATGTATAAAATCATTAAACACAAATTTTAAATAAAACTCTAAATTGCATGCAGTCGGGTTACGTAGTTCGAATTTCCTGGACCTTACACTCGTCTTGGTACAGTGGGGACAGTCGTCGAATCTGGGGCGTTACACTTTCATCAAAATCACTCATCGATTCTCCAACATTCATCTTGATATTGTCAAATTTTTGAAAAGCAATTGACATCTTTTTTCTTTTGTCTGCTCATTTCCTTCACATAATTGAATCAGTTTTTCCCAGATTTCCTTAGCTTATTTACACATTTTAATTTTACTAAATGTGTTTTTGTCCAGAGTTTTGTACAAGATGTCCTTAGAAACATTGTCCAAGTTAGCTTTTCTCTTGTATTCTTAGTTCCACTCATCTCGTGGCTTCTCTATTTGATGTGGTGCTCCATCAGTAAGAGCAACAACTATATTTGCTTTCATACTCTTCATCGGTCCATATGTTATGACATACAACATGTCATCATCATGAACAACTAGATGGGCCTATATTTTTATCTTCCAATCATCAAAATCTTCCCTGGAGAACATGAGAATCTTGTTGAATGAAGACATGATGATCTGTATCAGTTTGAGCGTTTGAAAGTATTCAAGACAATATTAACTGCTCTGATACTACTTGATAAGATCAGTTAAGGAGTTTAAGTGTTTAGAATATGGTTGAATAAACACTTGTGATTTTTTTGGTTCTTTTTCAGAAATATGAATCAGTTCTTTGAGGAACTGATCCTAAAATCTTGTTTGTCAATATAAATCAGTCAACTGATAAAAGTACGGAATTCAACTGAAATATAAATTGAATACTTATGAAAAATATAGTGTAAAATTGAAATGAACACGAGAATTTTTCTGGATGTTTGGAGACTTCAATCCTCTTACGTCACTCTTTCTATCACGATGATAGATTTGTACTAAAAGACTGATATATAACAAAAAAATTTAATACTAATCCATTTCAGTTGGTCTTACATACTGTCAAACTGAAACTCTTAGTCGATCAACATTTAACAGTGAATAACCGAATTGCTATAACTGGTAGCATGAATGCTATAGATTAATACGATGAACCTAGAGCTTGATGTGCAATATGAGAAAATACTCGAAGAATGTATCGCAATTGAATGTTCGTGTGTTCTTTCAGCACTTCATTACTTCTCTTCAACTAATTCGATCAATTATATATAGTCTTCAATCTCAACGATCGTATTGAATGCATTTAGTAACATAAATCTCTTGAATCGTCGTTTAATTACTTTATCTGACAGTAGTACGAGATATTCTGACTATTCTATTCTGATTCATCTGTTTAGCTTCGACCTGTCAGTCTGCCTTTCAGTCTGTCTGATAATACTTCAACTGATGATGTGGCCAACTTATTCGAAGTCAACTGATCAGTCGATCAATTTAGCTGGACAATATCAGTTGTGATTGATGTCTTATCAATTACGAATACTTCAGCTGATGAGGTTTTTCAATTCCGTTCGAACGAATTCTTCAGTTACGATTTCTTGATAAGTCCGATCAGTTGTGTTCTTCAGTTCTCTTTTGGATTAATTTGTTAAAATCTGAAACTTATAATATTCCAACACATATCTTCCCACGTAGTAATAGAACCTAAAGGAAAACAATTTAATCAAGATTTCTCTCTCTATCTCTCAAAGAAAAAAGAAATAAACATATAAGAATAATATAAAAAAAAAAACTCCATTGTGTTTAAAGTATCACAAATTTCAAGAAAATTTGCTATGTGAGCGTTGGGGTCCACCAGAGTCATTCCCCCAAATTTTATTGTGTTCTAAATTATCAAGATTATGGTCGAATTCATTTCAAATTTGTTTGCATTCACAAATTATCAAAATATGCTCAGGCTCGTCCCATTGAGAGAAAGTTGTGGATACTCCAGCATGGATATATGTCATGAAATATCGTGATGCTGCTATTCTTCATCCTCATGCCTTGCTTTTTCTCGTACTGCCATCTTAAGCCTTTGTGGCCTCCTTCCTTCTGAAACATTCTCTCGATTTCTGGATCAAATGGTTCAAGCTCCAAGTCAATAGATCAAGGCATGCACTAGAGAAAGAATTTGTGAAAAAAATTAGTGTTAGCTTCAAAATATTCAAGTCAAGCTAAATAAAATAACTAAAAATAAATTCTGCCGAAGCCAAAAACCTGATCGAATTTTTCTCGCAATGAAAAATCCCCAAAATAAATTTAAAATTCTTGCACGAAATAATCGCAAGTGCACGAGCCAAGTTATAAAATATTGTATAAAGTACATATATTATCCCACAGAGAATGTATCATGCAATTTATATTTTCAGAAATTTTTTTTTAGCAAAGTGTAAACAATTATTTGAAGTGATTTAAATTAAAGTTGCGTTCACGGAGAAATTATAGTTCAAATAGTAAATAAAACTAAACAATTTAAAATGAATATTAATATCAACTGAAAATGAATTTGTTGGGAATTTCAGTTCAAATATCATCCGTTCATTTCAAATATTCAATCTCAACTATTACTCATGTTTTTGACAACATTCCCTAAATTATTAACATACTCTCTCAAGATATGCTAAACTGATTCAATATAATGACATAATTAAATGTCTTTAATTATTTATCAAAGATGATTGAATGCACGATTTACAGAATCTCTTAACTTTCTACTTATCAGAATATCACTATGAACATGTATTCAATACATATGTTTATGTAAATTGTAAATCCACGGATTATGCCACTCGTTCTTATTGCAAACAATTATATCTAATTCATTCACAATAATTTTTTATATACAAATTTAACTAGGCTTCAATAATTCCAAGAAAATAGTAACACAATCAAGCATGAAGCTAAAATCGAAGATTAAACTAAATAAAATAACATTTTGGGGTAGGATCCCTTATATCCAAAAAAATATAAAGTTTAGCTACTAAACATCATCATGAAATTATCAAAACAATTATTTAAAAAAAGTTCTTAAACTAAAAGTACTAGAAGAAATGAAGAAAAGAAAAGAAAGGTTGCGTGAAAATCCCTAGTTCTTCTTGCCTCCAAGGTGAAGTTAATATGTCAAAAGTGATGAATGATTTTCTCCAAACCGTGTATGAGGGCTTTCCATAGGTAGGAATTCAAAAAATTAGAAACAAATCGATCAAATCATGTTTCCTTATCGGATCGCGCTAGGGAGTACCAATTTTGTCGTCCTATTGCGAGCTGCTCACATATTTTATTTTTTCTTCTTCACTTGGGCGTGCTGGGGTGAGAAAAAAATATCCACCCAAGTGCTAGATGTTCGGCATCCGCTCTTTATTTTCCACTCGTACGCACTTGGGTGGATATTTGCACAAAAGAAAAATTGTGGATTTGCACAAAGCTTCGGCTAGGGTGGGGCAGCTAAGTTTATCCACCATAGCACGCCATGTTCATACATATGGTCCCGATTTTTAGGGATGTAAACGATCCAAACCAAACCAAACCAAACAGTATTAGGTTTGAGCTTGGTTCTTTTAAGATTGTTTGAGGCTCGAGCTCGAGCTCGATTCGAGCTTTTATTATCAGGCTCGAGCTTGGTTTGTCTTGAAATCACCAAGCTCGGGAAAAGCTCGAGCTCGGCTCGTTAAAAGCTCGTTTAGCATGTAAATCAAGCCAGGCTCGAGCTTGATTCATTAATAGCTTGTTTAGCATGTTTAACAAGCCTGACTTGAGCTTGGCTCGTTTTCAAGCTCGTAAAATATAAAATTGAGCTCGAGTTTGAGCTTGATTCGAGTTTGTTAAAAATTAAATATATCTAAGTATCCTGTAGAATTCATAATAACATTAGTACTCGAGTTTGAGCTTGATTCGAATTTGTTAAAAATTAAATATATCTAAGTATCATGTAAAGTTCATAATAACATTAGTACTAATATTTTTATTTGTTTTGTGTTCAATTCCTTCCATTGACATTAGTACTAATTTTTTTATTTGTCAACACAACAAATGAGTCAAATTCAAGCTTACGAGCCACCTAAACGAGCCGAGCTTGAGCTTGCGAGCCTATTATCTAACATGTTTTCGAGCTCATGAGCCGAATATCTTTAGGCTTGAGCTTGGTTTGATTAATTTTTCGAGCTCAAAATCGAGCTTGAGCTTTGCTTGATATGATTAACAAACGAACTCAAACGAGCTTTTTATCGAACCGAGCTTCGAATAGCTCGCAAACGGTTTGGATCATTACATCCCTACCGATTTCCTCTTTGGATCATTTACATCCCTACCGATTTCCTCTTTTCTTGATTAAATCACCTACAGATCAACCCACAACATGTGAGAGATGAACACTATGCAAAATATAAATAAATAAACTAAAATTAGACTCAACACAATTAAAATCATGCAAGAACGAGATTCATAATGACACAATAATATATGTGTCACGCCCCGGGACGGGGGTTGGTTGACATCGGCGTTGCTCTCAAATTTACATTCGAAAACAACCAGCCTCAGAGTACAGAATTCAGAAACCAGTCTTTTATTCATAATACGAAATAAATCAATTGTCTGTTACAACTCGAATATTTGATGTTTTATAGCGGAAATGTAAAACCAGACATAACAGTGGAATTAACATAAACATAAACTAAGAACAATAATCTTCTTCACCAGCCCCAGAATTGGATCTGCTCTTCTTCTTCTTCTAGTATTTCTTCTTCGTTCTTATCTGAGATGGGTTTGGTGGGTGAGTGATAAGATTGTCACTCAGTAAGCAGGGGCGGGAATAAATCACAGTTTTCGAAATCGTTTTCAACAGAAACAATAATACGAATAATATACAGTAATTCTCATTTTCATAACAGAAATCAGTATTCAGTATTCAGAAATCAGAATCAATATTCAGTAACCAGGAATCAGAAGTTTAACAAGTAAGCACTGAGTACGTTCGTGAATTTCATGGCTAAACTGATATCAGTCCCCTATATGTTCTCTCCTCTAAAGGGTGAGGCCAGTAATCAATAATCAGTAATGTTCAGAATATATATTCCTACCATTAGTTCACTAAGTTTAAGTGCTTCAAAATTCAGATATCAGAAATCGATCATACAGAAACTTTGCTTTAAAACATAAATCATCCAACTGGATTTCAAGATACTATACATAAGCCCACTTACTATAACTTGCTAAAAGTGTTTCAGTTGAAGTCTGAAATCTGCTTGTTCTTGCTACTGGTTTCTGCTGGTCGAAAATCAGCACTCCCTTATCTCAAATATTTCAAGTGATAACTCAAGATTTGTGTAACACCAATTCAGAGGTTGTGGGTGCTATTTATAGGCCAAAATCTGACTGTTAGCCTCCCAAATAAATGGCCATAATATGCCATTAACGGCCTTTATTCCATGTTAAATGCTTCAGTTACAACTCAATAGCTGAATCAGTAACTGTCTGCTGGAATTCGCTCTTCTGCTGTTGGATTTTGTCTGCTGGATTCTGTCTGCTGGAAAATATCATCTTATGAAATATGAGTTGCTGCTGGAATTGTTAGCTTCTGCTGAAATTGACCAGCTGCTGCTACTGCTGGAATTTCAGGTTCTCACAATATGTAAAAAGGACACCTATCAAGAGTCAATAAAGTTTAAGCCGCAAGTTGGTTTGCTGGACACCTAGTCTAATATATATTATATTTGCTTTCAGGAATGAATTGTGATTTGTGGGATTTATTTAATTTTTTTGGAGCACTTTTTTTATTTAAATAATAATAGTAGTATATATTATTTTGGTAAATTTTGACTTAATATATACTCTCATGTATGGATGCTATTGATAAAAACTTTGTAGTTGTGGACTGCAGCGTCTAAACTTTCATGCATGCATGCTATTGATATTGAACCTTTTCAGTATTCCCAATCGCACTTCTATTTTGCTATTAATTGTTGTTTTTAGAGATAGGTAAGACTACTTGGTTCTTGAAATCTATGTCATCATAATATTTGATATACGAACAAATGTAAAACTAATTCGTGTGTGTGTGTCTATATATATATATATATATATATATATATAATTATATATAATTACCTTGAAAATGAAATAATTTTGTATTAAAGTCCTTTAGCACCGGCTGGAAAAATGCAACTTAATTAACCTTGTTGCCCACGACACTTGACTATAAAATTAATCCACAGAAAATTTCAAACGCCAAAGTTGATTTTGTATAAACATGAGAAAAGTCCAATTCAAAAAATGAACTTTTTTCTAAAAATAGATAAATTTCAAACAGCAAGTTGATTTTGTTAGCAAATTATGTATATAGCACTTTAAATTGCTATTCAAATTTCCTAGAACAACTTTCAATTCCTATAATCATTCTAAAAAATGACTTGTGGAAAACCAGAAATTATTTTTGAGGAGAGCAAAATTGATCACATGAGTTGTCATGATTTTAGTTTTGGTCCATAAATCTCGGCTTTTACACTATACATACCAACAATATCTAAAGTCACGTCAGGAAAATGACTTGTGGAAAACTAAAAATTATTTTTGGGGAGAATAAAATTGGTCACATGAATTGTCATGATTTTAGTTTTGGTCCATATATCTCAGCTTTGACACTGTACATATCACTGTACATATCAACAATATCTAAAGTCACGTCATAGTATCATATCAAAATTAGGTCAATTTAAAGAACTAATTTTTAACTTTTTTCATTATTTTTTTAGCAAATGAATGGTGATTTAGAGGCTCAATTGTGAGTCCTGAAATTGTACTGAGAAGTAGGAAGGAATAGATATATAGGCGGAGAGGACAAAACTAATATTTAAGTATCAAGAAATGATGAAGATATATATAAATAGCTCATTTGCTACAAAAGTTCATGTTATTTTATTACACTATGTATATATCTATATATAATTTACCAATTATATTCATATATAGCATTTGCCCACAAGGCAGAGATCATTTTTCTTGTGACTTGCAAGTCCTGCAGCCTCTTCCATGTCAACATCTTCTTCCTTCATTCCATGGGGCAACTCCCAGTCAAATGAGTAGAGAAGGTTGGCAAGTGCAAGCTCCACAGTTGTGATACCGAAATTCATCCCAGGGCAACCTCTTCTACCCGATCCGAACGGGAGCAACCCAAAATCCTGCCCTTTGTAGTCGATAGTACTATTCAAGAACCGATCGGGATTAAACTCAGTAGGGTTTTCCCAATATTCGGGATCTAAACCAATGGAATGAAGGTTCACATACACCGTGGTTTTTGCAGGGATTTCATACCCATCTATGGTGCACTTTTCTATGGTTTCTCTTGGGACGGAGAGTGGAGTTGGAGGAAACAATCTCAGTGCCTCTTTGATGATTGCTTTCAGATAAGGGAGATTTTGGATATCATCTTCATCTACGACACCTTTGTCTCCGACTACATTTCGGACTTCTTCTCGTGCTTTCTGCATCACTTGGGGTTTCTTGATGAGAGCCGTCATGGCCCAAACTATCAACGATGCACTTGTATCGGTTCCAGCAATGAATACGTTCTGTAATAAAAGTTTGATACGTACAGATAATAATATTCCATCATGAATCTTGGAAAATTTTCTATCGTTTAAAGAGTTGGAAAGTAATGTGATATAATAATATACAGAATGAAACGTGGTAAGGAAACAAGTACTGAGTAATAATCACAAGCATAGAACAGTAGAAATTGTATATATGATTCCCATATTTTCGTTTCTCATACTGTAAGTCGCAGAAATTTGCTCTAGCCCAATAATTTGGTCTTTGTTTTCACGAGGAACGAGACAATTCCTTTCCATAAAATAGAATATTTTGGGCAGATTCTCAATTCCATTGTCTTCTTTGCTAAAAGAAAACTAATATTCTAACATGTACGAAATTTTTAAACTACCAAAAGGAAAAATAAAATTATACGTATACAACTTTTGAGATTTAGAGAGATACATCTGACAGGCTTTGATCATGTGAATATGAGAAAAAAACATATACGACGTCAATCTGACATATCTTATACAAAATACAACATCAATCTGGCATATCTTAGATTGATATATTGATGAAATGAGTAGAAGAAGATGCGCACCATTGAAAACTTAGATAAATATGGTTAAAGAGGGTATTTTAGATCTTGGTTTATTGTATGATACATGGGAAAACAACTTAGTTTGAAGAACTAGTATTATTCATGTAGCTGACTTCATAACTAGCGAGAATGTACTATAAAGATGATATATAAATTTTGAGAACACAAATTTGTAAATGAGTGGGTCTTATGTGAGACCGTCTTACGGATCTTAATCTGTGAGACGGATCAACCTTGTCGATATTCACAATAAAAAGTCTTAGCATAAAAAGTAATAATTTTTAATAGATGACCCAAATAAGAGATCCGTCTCACAAATACGATCCGTGAGATCGTCTCACACAAGTTTTTGCTTTTATAAAATCTAACGGTGATCCAGATTATCTAAATAACATAACTATTTTCATAAATATTTATCATTCATATCAAAGACTCAATATAATAAATGATGCACGATATTTTACATGTTATGGTCACTTTCATGATCTCTGACATATTATAAATTTAAGAGTGAGTCTCACGTGAGACCGTCTCACGGGTCATAATCCGTGAGACGGGTCAACCCTACCCATATTCACAATAAAAAGTAAGACTCTTAGCATAAAAAGTTATACTTTTTAATGGGTGATCCAAATAAGAGATCCGTCTCACAAATACGACCCGTGAGACCGTCTCACACAAGTTTTTGCCTAAATTTAATATATGATTTTCTCAAGATCACGTCTTTAACAAATTCAAGTAGAGAAACATTTTTTTAAAATAATTTGATAAAATATTTGATTTTGACATCTTCCCCATTTTTCTGTGGTCTAAGATTCGTCCTATCAATAACTTCACCTAACAAAAGATGACCTCTATCGGTTCCGCCATGAATAAATAGGGGACATTCATTTTATATGCCATTTTCTTAATAAAAAAAAATAGTTCATCAGATTTATTTTATAAATTTCCCAAAATACTTTCTATAATAAAAATTTGATGCACATAATAATTGATCGGTCAAGATTAATCTTGGAAAATTTTCATTTAAAGAGTGAGAATTAATATTCAACTAAAAGCACAAAATGGGGTAAGAGAACATATAACTCAGTAATCAAAATACCATCAAAGTACGTAATATCAAAAATTCGTTTTTTTCATGTAATTTGTCAAAGTTTTGTCCTAACCGAGAAATTGATCTTGGTTTTCTTTTTAATCTTTTTTTCACGGAGAACATAACAAATAATCTATGTGAACAGAACAATTAATATATCTGGTTTTAACGGGGTTAAATTTTAAGATGTTTTTTCATTAACGCTAACTTCTTAAATTCTAGAAAATAAGTCGTTGGAAATGTAAAGCTAGAATCGAGAGTGATACCATGAGAATTCCCTTGATATTGTCCCATTCAATAGGAACTGCGGAGGCTTGGTCTTGTTTCAACTTAATCATCAAATCAAGAATGTCCCCTTTCATTGATTCAGGCCGATTCGGATCAAGATGATCGTCTATAAGTTCTTGAAAAAAATCATCCAAATCCCTACAATTCTTGTCGAGTCTCGAAATCATCCCAGTTAATTTGTCGATCCAACCTAGGAAAGGGAAAAAATCGCCAAAAAAGAAAGCTACTGATAGTTCTTGAGCTTCTTTAAAAACTGCATCGAACCTTCTTTTACCCTCTACATCAAGCTCTTTCCCGAATCCGGCCCGGCATATGATGCTATTAGCTAGAAAAAACGCAGCCTGGCTCAAGTTTATCAGCTCAGACGAATCGGATTTCTTGATCATATCTTTGATCATGCGTGAAACTTCGGCTTTTCGAATAGGAAGAAACGAGACCACCTGTTTCACACTAAACAGATGAATCACGCTCAGCTTCCTCATTTCCCTCCAAGTTTCGTTGTAACTAGAGAAAGCAATATCCTTTCCATTGTAAGAAAATCTTTGGAAGGCGATGAGTGTTGGCCTGCCTGCAAGTGCTAGGTCATTATTTTTTAAAGCTGTTTTGGCTACTTTCGCAGAAGAAATCACGATCGCGTGTCGGAAACCAAATTTCATCAGCATGAGGGGGCCATACTTTTTCGCGAGTTCGTGGAAGTAGACGTGGGGGTGCACCGGGTCGAATTCATGCAGGTTCCCGATCAACGGAAGCCCTTTCGGACCCGGTGGGAGGCCGCCAGTTTTCTTGGGACTTTTCGGTTTAAAGAGATTGAACAGAAAGATGATCGAAAAAGACAGCACTAGGAGTAGAAAATACATGTTAAAATATTTTTGGAGTTTAGATTTGTAAAGGTGGATTGTTTTTTTTATATGTTCCTTGATAGTTATTTATAGTGGCGGGATCTCATTATGTATATATTATTTGTTTTCAAGCATGGATTATGGACTTGTGAAAAACATTTGTAAAACTAATTCATGAATACATATATATGTATATAAATTTGTTTTATGATATATTATTAATATACCTTACCTTAAAAATGAAATAATTTAGTAATAAAGTTTTTAAGATTGGATATAGGAGCATAGTCCGTCTCATGGATATATATCTGTTAGAGGAGTCGACCTAGTTCATACCTGCAGTGAAAAGTAATATTTTGATATAAAAATTAATATTTTTCATTTAAAATGAACATATATCACACGATATTTTTTCACAACATAACTAATAAAAAAATAATAATTTTGCAGTGAAACTAATATTTTGGACATAAAAAGTAATATTTTAATTTAATTGATCGAATATTTTCGCTCAAATCAGTATATATTGCACAATATTTCTTCATAACTAACAAAAATATCATTTTTGTAGTGAAAATAATACTTTGAATATAAAAAATAAGGCAAAAACTTGTGTGAGACTGTCTCAAGGGTCGTATTTTGTGAGATGAGTCTCTTATTTTGGTAATCCATGAAAAATTATTACTGTTTAGAGTAGATCTCTTTAAGACGGTCTCACAAATCTTTATCTGTGAGACGGGTCAACCATATCGATATTCATAATAAAAAGTAATACTTTTACCATAATAAATAATATTTATTCATGGATAACCCAAATAAAATATATGTCACACAAAATAAGACCCTGAGACTGTCTCACATAAGTTTTTGCCTACTTTTTATACTAAGAATATTACTTTTTATTGTGAATATCGATAGAGTTGACATGTCTCACAAATAAAGATTCGTGAGATCGTCTCACAAGAGATCTACTCAAAAAATAATATTTTCATGGATGTATCGAGTTGGAAATCTATCTCATAAACTTGAAAACAGTTTGAGAGGTGTTTTCGGGTTTATTTTCATCCTACCCATGTGGGCATTGCTCCCATGATAGGATGGATGGCCAAGATTTGTCCATGCATATATATGATCCACTTTTTTTTTTAAATTGTGACAAGATCTTACCCGTTGAAATGAAGTGAGAGTAGTGCCCAAATAAATAAGATCTCATCTACCTTGTTTTCGTGAGAAAAATACAACACTGCGCTTCCTAAAGCAATTGACTAGTTGAATTATCAGCTAGCCTACGTCCTTTCCCTATTAAAAACTTGTTTTGAAAAAAAAAAAAAAGAAAAAAAAACCGTACGCCAAATTTGATTTTGTATAAATATAAGAAAAGTCCAATTTTAATTCTTGAATTGAAAATAAAGTCAAAATTTATCTTTTTGAGCAAAGTCTCTAAGAAATTAAATGTCCTCTTTAGATTCAAGTTATTTATAAAGGAACCTTCCATTATTGGACCTCAAAAAATAATTATTTATATTTCGAAAAATTTGTATAAATATGACAAACGGATCTCATTTTCTTTAAAAACAAATTATGCAATTTTTCATCCGAGCAAGATTTAGATTACAATTTTATGGTCAATTGCAGAGAGGGGGTTTGATTTTAATAATCAAACGATAATATTGAGTAAGTCTATTGTGAGACGGTCTCATAAATCTTTATCGGTGAGACGGGTCAACCCAACCGATATTCACGATAAAAAGTAATACTCTTATCATAAAAAATAATAGTTTTTCATGTATGTCCCAAAAAAGAGATCTGTCTCACAAAATACGACCCGTGAGACCGTCTCACACAAATTTTTGTCGATAATATTTATATTTCGAAACAAAATTTAATTTTCCTTTTGATTCAATCATTTTACGAGATTGATTGTTGCTAAGTTTGTGTCAAGAAAACACACATTTAATTCTGGTCCGACAATTTTAAATTTACTTCTTTTTAAAAAAAATATATATAACGTAAACAATACTTGACTTTTAAGGTTACGCATTATTAGTATGACTAATATTCGAGAGAAATTCAATTCAAAATAGTTTGTCAAATAAAAAATATTAATACCTTCACACGTGCTCCATCTTTTTCCAAAGCGAGGCGAGAATATTGAAAAATTGGTTGGGTTTTTATTTGTGTCGACTAATCAGAGAAATTTGAATAATAACGCGATTACTTTGTATTTTCTGTGATTTTAATATTTTTCTACGTGAATAATGTTGCGGAACGCCGCATCGGCATATCCGATACCATGTCAATATTCCGACAAAAAAAAATTAAAATTACAGTAAAAGTAAATTTATGGCACTAAGATTGAACTTGGATTCATCGTAGAACCGTCAAAGAAAATTAGATCAATTTTACATGACAAATCATATTATTTTTCCATAGAAGAACATATGCTAAAATGGTCTCAAGATCAAGTAAAGGTATTTGAAACACAACAATTCTTAGTAGAAGGAAATTTGAAACCTTACTAAATCACAAAAACTCCTATAAAACTATGTCATGTGTCAAATTTGTGAGACAGATCTCCGACCCAACCCAGTTCATGAAAATGTATTACTTTTATGTCAAAAATACTTTTGACTCTAAATATAGATCGAGTCAACTCGCTCACATATATAGATCCATGAGATCGTTTCACAAGAAGCTTGCTTTAAATAATAGATATTTTATTATATTTTTTTAAAACTAAACTCTGATCGATAAATTACTTTTTTTTAAAAAAAGTATCAAATAAATTTTATTTACATGAACATCTATTAAAACCATGTTTTACTTTAAATATTTCCGAATATTAATGAACAAGACTTAAAAGTTCCCTATTTATCTGTCAAATAATTGCATGGGTTAATATGTCTACTTCACTTAGTTTTGTATAGTAGTCCTTCACCATCATGCACTCTCCCATATCTTGCATGTACAGTACCAAGGTGATATGTAAAAGAAATTTATCTTTAAACAACCTTCCAGCTTCCGACTGATAAATATTTCTTCATTGCACATCCATTAATAAATGTCATACATCAGAGGAATTCGGTAGCTGTTTAGATAAATTTTAAATATAAATTTTGGTGATCACAAACTAAATTGATAATGAATTAAGTTAAATTACTAAATTACAGGAAAAAATGAAAATTTAAATTCAAAGATTGATTCAGTTTACACACAACTTTCAGCCAAGTTCGACACTATGTCAGCTCAAATGACTTCGGTTGTGCTCATTTCGAAGAGATATGTGGTTTTTCATAATGTTGACAAAAGATGGAAGAAAAGTCTAAAGTTGAATTTACCGCATAAAAATCTGACAAGAAGAACGAAGACAAGAAATAATAGATAGTTGATATTGTTTATCATATTTTTCAGAAATTTTTTGAATTTTAGCTTATCAGTTTGAGAAATTCATTTTAGCAGAATTGACTTTGCCTAAATTAGATGTATTTTTTAATTTTTTCAAACAAAAAAATGGAGATAATGTTGGAACATGACTTTTGTCGGTTGGTGTTAACAAATAATTAAGGAAAAATTGATTTAAGCTAAACTAAAATCTGAATCGAACAGAACTGACTATGTCCATAAGCTGAACTAATTACATAAACTTGACTAGTCGGACAGAACTCACTCGGACCCAAACTGAAGTATCTCTTATTAGTCTATCAATTTTCATCATTCACTTTCAAGGATATCCGTTTATAGCAGAGGGTTAAACTGATGTTTGAATTCTCCGAATACCCAAAAATAAACCTGATGGATCGGTCGGACACATGCGAGGGTGCTTCAAACACAATATTCTCAATGACCTGCAATAACTCATGTTCTAAGAATACCGATGAATTAGATCGAGTTTGGTTTCAAACCAAGCGGAAAACACTCGAAGTAATCCTTTGTTAAGAAAAACTAATAGATTTTAAAATCTAACGATTTGTGTAAACTGATCGACTGAAATACGGGAAATCAGTTCTGGCTTCTATCAGTTCAGCGATGGACAGAAATGAACTGATATCAGCTGAACTGATCAATTCAGTTTAAAACACAGTTAAGCAGTTAATACACAAGATAAGTTTATGGATGTTCAGAGACGTCAACTGCTCTTACGTCACCCTTCTACCACCTCTGGTAGGATCCACCAGAAGACTTTGATTTATATAACACCTTGTACAAACCCACCCAGCTTAGGACTACCCAGTGCCTAACTGAACTCCTAGTCTAGACTGAAGGCATTACCTTCCAGCCAACACTTGTTTAACATCTGTGTGTCAAAGACTACATACACAAGTTTTACGTCTTTGTGTAAGACGGAATTTGAGTGGTGGTGAGCGTGTGTGAGAACTGATATCTGAAAACAACCTGAAAGGTGTTCTCAGACACTGAGGGAAATAAGCTTCTACAATAAGCTGATATAACTTTGAAGTGTTCCCTCGACTGGGCTGGTTGCTTCTTTTTAAGCTGATATGCAATAAGCGTGCCCTTTCTTCTCTCTCTTGTTTTTCACCTCTCGTTTATATATTGGTTTGTTAATGGTCTATGTCTATATTTATAGCAGTAATGCGGCCGTACATCAAGACTCATCACATGCGATCGTTGCAGCTTGATGTGTTCCTTGAAATTTGTGTCTCGACTTTTCCAACAGCCATTCTGGAACAGTTTGTCTTTAAACTTTGCTGCAACGTCCATTATTGTACTACTGACAGTAAAAATGCTTATGTATCTTTGTGCACAGCTGGAACCCATTGAATAAACTTGTCGAATTCTGCAATTGATTGGTTCTAACTAATGTTCTGAACTGATCAGTTGAACTGGTGAGGTGAAATCAGTTGACTCGGCAGCTGAACTGATTTCACTGATTCAGTTGAACTGGTCAGTTAGGTTCTTCATCAGTTGAACACTTCATCAGCTGGCCGGGCTTCTGAAGGTATTCTGCTAAATCTCCTATCAACTGGACAATCAGTTGAACTGCTCTTGATACTTTAGTTGTACTGGTTCAGTTCGATCAATCAGTCGGCACTTTCAGTTTGCATTCTTCAATAGCTTCAGTTTTGGTTCAATAACTGATCAGTTCGAATACTGATCAGTTTCAGTTACTACGCACTTAGGTAAAATCATTAGAAACAAAATAGGAAAATTTGTTAACATCAAAATCAAAATTGCGAACATGACATGTTCTAACAAAACTTGTGCACTTTCCATTTTCAGTTTACCTAGCCAAGCCATTATTTGGTTTGTCTAATATGTCAGTTTGGCTTCTTTCCGCACTTATTTGTTAGTCAACTGACGTTGACAATCAATAATACATAATTCAGTTGTCAACCCGACTAAATTACTTGTAAAGAAATAAATTGTGTCTACTGTTTATTACACCCTTCTAGGATTCAACTGCTGACCTTTATCACAAAAACATCAAATATCTTTCAATTTACATTCATATTGGGAATTGTTGTACATTTTTTATTATTGGGATTTTTCCATTTGAATGGAAATTGGATAAGTACCTTGTGGGTTTTTTAAGTGAATGGTCAAGTGTAGAATGAAGAGTGTCTGACATAGGAAAATAATCTTAGCATGTGTGAGCTTATATGGAGTTACACTTTGTAAATGCATAAGAATGATGTGTCTAGAGGCTCTCTCGTGGGCCTCTACGTAGAGGGTGCAAAGCAAGGGCCCGATTTTGTACTGGAAAATGATTGGATTGTGTGTAAGCGTATGACGCGACATATATGCATCGATGTCGGACTGATCAAATCAAAATGACCACCAAATTCACTTGACTCTTGCTATTTTCCTTATTTTTTCTTTCAAAAATTCACTCCAGTTCCTTATGGGTGTGACCTTCCATTTGCCTGATTTTTGGTGCTCCCATACGGCTGACTATTGGTGCTCCAACTGAGCAACATGTGGCCTTTTGGATGGCTAGTCTATGACTTGTCCATATAGAATCCAAATGCATATATATATAGGCAGTTCCGAGTCTTTCAAATAATTCTCACACTCGTATATTATTTTAATTTATATACAAGTCTCTGCATCATGTTGTTGTGTTCCAACTCGTAGAAAAGTTAAGGTACTTCTTTAGTTCGTTGATTTAGTACATTTGTGCTATGTTATTACTGGTTATCCTGTTGTATCATGAGAAATAGTAGTCCAACTAGATCCTCAAAGCACATACTGGAATGGACAAATTTGTTTTAAGGATATTGTATTTCGTAAATGCCTCAGTTTGCTTTACTGTGTTCGTTCATTTGTTCATATTCGACCTTCTGTATTTGTTAGAATTTTACACTATTTTATTCATCTTTCGAGAACTACGATATTGGCTTACAAATTCTTATTCTTTCAGTGTGATTTAATATTCGTATATTAGTCGATAAGCCCTAACTCAATGTATTTCAGTCTTGATTATTTGTTTAATATATTTCATTTTGTGGATTAATCATTTATCGTGTATAAATATAAAATTTAAATAAAATATTGCATATTGGAATATAAATAAATTGGATAAAATTAATGATGACTATAAAATTTTAGTACTATGCATTTACAACATATATTTATATACAATACACTACAAAAAAAAATTGTTGTGACGGTCAAAACCGTCGCTAAAACCGTCGTTAATTTTATTTGCGATGGTTTTAACCGCCGTCACAAAGTCATCCGTCGTGGAAATATTAGCAACGGTTTTTCAAAAACTGTCGCTAAAGTTAGCTACGATTTTGGTAAAACCGTCACCAAATTGGTGCGATTATTGTAAAGCCGTCGGTAAAAGTAGCGACGGTTTTTATATTTAATTTTTTTTAAAAAAATTAATATTTATTATATATTTAAAAATATAAACATCAAATTTTATTTCTAATGTATTTTAATATTTAACAAACCTAATAAAGTTCACTAATCATTTGTTTCGAAAACGATAATTAAACTATATATATGCAACTGAATCCAATTGATATTGTATATAAAACATATAAAGTTCGTTTGATTTGTCAACTAAGATATGCAACAAAAATCATACACATAATGTAAGAAAATACTACGGTGCCTCAGTCTCGACATCATCGTAACCCTCGTGGCCATCACCATCACCATCGTCATGTCTGTCGTCGTGGCCCAAATCATGTGATGACGCGATATAATTCTGTGAGTAACCGTATCCATGCAATGATCTACAGTCGTATGAAGGCCTGGTGACAAAGCGGCCGCTGTGTGACGTATCTGCTGGGAAGTGGCCGACCTGTGATCCTCCAGTTGTGAAGCGACCGCTATAAGTGGAGCTGCATGGATGGGAGGCTCTATCGTATGGTTGAAGGGGTGGCTGGATAGGTGAGTGGACATTCGAGTCCTCAACAACTCGTTCTCCTTCTTCGACTGCTCGAACTCCCTCGCTAGTACGTCCGATCGTGCTTTTTTTGCTGTCAAATCCTCCCTCAATTTCTGGGTCTCCTGACTCATAGCGGCCATGGAACCCCCAGCCCTACTAGAACCTCCACGTTGACATGGAGCTATCTCATCAGGATAAATCGTGGAAGCCATCGATTCACAGCCATGCATCCGCCCTTTTTTCGCCCACCTGTCACCAACTTGAACATCGTGTTGACCTCATGTGTACTAGGAGCTTACGGAATGATCTCATCCTCGTACGCGGTCAACGACTCAGCGATATTTGTCTTCATAGCTTCCTGAGACGTATAATATAATTGCTATTATTTATTTGATTTAAAAATATTTTAAAAACTATTACATTTGATTACTTAAATAAATTTTGAAAATGAAACTTATATTGACACGCCGTAATGTCAAGGAACTTACATTGACACGCCGTGATGTCCATGGACGTCCCATCTGCATGCCTATAGATATAGTCAAACCTTTTATGGTAAAATCCACATTAAAAAACCGTCGCTGTAGATTTGCGATGATTTTTAACGAACGGTTTTTTGCATTGATATATAAATTGACATTATAATACATCCAAAGTGTCACGCCCCGGGACGGGGGTTGGTTGACACCGGCGTTGCTCTCAAATATTACATTCGAAAACAACAAACCTCAGAAGTACAGAATCTCATAAACCAGTCTTTTATTCATAATACGAAATAAGTCAATTGTCTGTTACAACTCGAATACTGATGTTTTACAGCGGAAATGTAAAACCAAATATTACAGTATCTTAACAGATGCAGCGGAATAAAAATAAACATAAACTGAGAACAACAGTCTTCTTCACCAGCCCCAGAACTGGATCTGTTCCTCTTCTTCTAACATTTCTTCAGTACTCTTATCTGAGATGGGTTTGGTGGGTGAGTGATATGATTGTCACTCAGTAAGCAGGGGCGGGAATAACTCCCAGTTTTCGAAATCGTTTTCAACAGAAACGGTAATACAATAATATACAGAAAACTCGTATTTTCATAACAGAAATCAGAATTCAGAATTTACATGTTTCAGAACAGAAATCAGAATTATTAAGCACTGAGCACGTTAGTGAATTTCATGGCTAAACTGATATCAGTCCCCTATATGTTCTCTCCTCTAAGGGGTGAGGCCAGAATCAGAATCAGAATTCAGAAATGTTCAGAATATATATTCCTACCATTAGTTCACTAGGGAGTTTCAGTGCTTCAAAATCAGAGATCAAACATACAGAAACTGAACTTTAAAACAGAATTATCAAACAGATTTCAAGATATTTACATATAAGCCCACTTACAGTAATTTGCTAAAAGTATTTCGGTTGAAATCTGAAGTCTGCTTGTTCTTGCTACTGGTTTCTGCTGCTCGAAAATCAGCACTCTCTTAGCTCAAATATTTCAAGTGACAACTCAAGATTTTGGTAAACCAATTCAGGTGTTTGAGGGTGATATTTATAGGCAATGTTTCTGACTGTTAGACTCTCAATTAATGGCCATAATCTGCCATTAACAGCCTTTATTCCATGTTAATGCTTCAGTTACAAGTCTAAGCTGAATCAGTAACTGTCTGCTGGAATCTTGCGCTGCTGAATTCTTCTGCTGCTGGATTCTATATGCTGGAATTCTGTCTGCTGGAATTGTGTCTGCTGGAAAAATATCATCTTCTGAATTATTGACTGCTGCTGGAATTGTTAGCTTCTACTGAAATTTTCCATTGCTACTGAATAATGCTAGCTGCTGGAAATTTCAGGTTCTCACATCCCTCCCTCCTTATGAGAAGTTTCGTCCTCGAAACTTGGCTAAGCATGATCTTCAAAGAGATAAGGGTATTGTGCTCGCATCTTTTCTTCCAACTCCCAAGTGGCTTCTCTTTCGGTGTGGTTGGACCATTGTACTTTGACATATGGAATAGTTCGTCGTCTCAGTACTTGGTCTTTGAAATCCACAATTCGAATCGGAATTTCTTCATACTTCAATTCTTCATTTAGATTGCTTTCAACCAAAAGTGGTCCAGCTTCCAGAATATGACTAGGATCGGAAATATATCTCCTCAGCTGCGATACATGGAATACATTGTGAATTCTTGACATGTCGGGTGGAAGTGCTAATCTATAAGCAAGTGTTCCCACTTTCTCAAGAATTTCAAATGGTCCGACGTATCTGGGATTTAGTTTCCCAGCCTTGTTGAATCGGATTACACCCTTCATGGGTGACACTTTCACATATGCCTTCTCTCCAACTTCAAATTCCACGGGCCTTCTTTTCATGTCCGCCCAGCTTTTCTGTCGATCTTGTGCAGATTTTAGTCTCTCCTTAATCACAGCAACTTTATCCACTGTTTCTTGGATTAGTTCGGGTCCGACGATGGATTTTTCCCCTACTTCATCCCAATACAGTGGTGATCGACATTTTCGTCCATACAGAGCTTCGTATGGTGCCATTCCAATGCTGCTGTGGTAACTATTGTTGTATGCGAACTCAATTAAGGGCAGATGTTCGCTCCAATTACCACTGAAGTCCAAGGCACATGCTCTCAGCATATCTTCTAGAGTTTGAATTGTCCGCTCTGTTTGGCCATCGGTCTGAGGATGATAGGCCGTGCTAAGAGTAATTTTGGTCCCCATAGCTTGTTGAAAGCTCTTCCAAAAGCGGGATGTAAACCTCGGATCTCTGTCTGACAGTATGCTAGCTGGAACTCCATGCAATCGTACGATCTCATTCATGTATAATGTGGCTAGCTTGTCCAAACTATAATTCATGCGGACAGGTAAGAAATGTGCAGATTTTGTGAGTCTATCCACGATTACCCATATTCCGTCATGACTTTGTCTCGACTTTGGTAAACCAACTACAAAATCCATGGAAATATGTTTCCATTTCCATTCCGGGATTTCTAATGGTTGAAGAAGTCCACCAGGTCTTTGGTGCTCTGCCTTGACTTGCTGGCACACGTGACACTTGGAAACAAATAGTGCCACGTCTTTCTTCATTCCACTCCACCAAAAATTTTTCTTCAAATCTCTGTACATCTTGGTACTGCCCGGATGGACTGAAAATTTCGACTTATGTGCCTAAGACATTACTTCTTGTCGAAGATTATCGATGTCTGGTACGCACAATCGTCCTTTCATCCACAAGGTTCCTTTGTTATCCGTCTCGAAATCTGGTGATTTCCCTTCTTTAACTTGCTCTTTTAGTTTCACCAAAGCGGGATCTCTATCTTGACTCATCTTGATTGTCTCTCGAAGACATGGTTGTGCTGAAAGTGACGTCAGGATCACCTTACTCATATTCTTTCGACTTAAAGCATCTGCTACTTTGTTGGCTTTGCCTGGATGGTAGCTTATTGTCAAGTCGTAATCCTTCATGAGTTCGATCAATCGTCTTTGTCTCATATTTAATTCTTTTTGTGTGAACAAATATTTGAGACTTTGGTGATCGGTGAAAATCTCACACTTGGCTCCATAAAGATAGTGTCTCCAAATCTTTAGTGCGAACACCACTGCAGCTAATTCAAGGTCATGTGTTGGGTAATTCTGTTCATACGGCTTCAACTGTCTTGACGCGTATGCAATCACCCTTCCCTCTTGCATGAGTACACATCCTAAACCTTCTTTGGATGCATCACTATAGACGGTGTAGTCCTTACCTTCCATAGGTAATACTAGCACTGGTGTGGATGTAAGCTTCTTCTTCAAAGTCTCGAAGCTTTCCTCACATTTTTCACTCCATTGAAACTTAGAGTTCTTCTGTGTGAGTTTGGTGAGAGGTATGGCTATTGAGGAAAATCCTTCAACAAATTTTCGGTAATAGCCTGCTAGTCCCAAGAAGCTTCGTACCTCTGTCACATTCTTTGGTGTAGGCCAATCCGAGATTGCCTCCACTTTCTTAGGGTCCACAGATACTCCCGCTGCTGATATTATGTGTCCCAAGAATGCGACGCTCTCTATCCAGAATTCGCATTTCTTGAACTTGGCGTATAGTTCTTTTTCTCTCAACTTCTGTAGGGTGAGACGAAGATGTTCTTTGTGGTCTTTTATACTTGACGAATATACTAGAATATCGTCGATGAATACCACAAAAAACTTGTCTAGAAATGGTTTAAACACTCTGTTCATGAGATCCATGAATACTGCCGGAGCGTTTGTTAATCCGAACGGCATCACTGTGAACTCATAGTGTCCATACCTTGTCCTGAAGGCTGTCTTTGGGATATCGTCTGATTTGACCTTCAGTTGGTGGTATCCTGACCTTAAGTCGAGCTTGGAAAAGACTGAAGCTCCCTTGAGTTGGTCAAACAAGTCATCTATTCTTGGAAGCGGATACTTATTTTTGATTGTGATCTTGTTCAGCTCTCGGTAGTCGATACACATCCTCATGCTTCCGTCCTTCTTCTTTACAAATAGGACAGGAGCTCCCCACGGAGATGCGCTTGGTCGGATTTGCTTCTTGTCCAACAAATCTTGAAGTTGCTCTTTGAGTTCTTTCAACTCTGCTGGAGCCATTCGGTATGATGCTTTTGAGATTGGTGCAGCATTGGGCACTAAATTAATCTCAAACTCCACTTCGCGATCGGGAAGTTCGCCAGGGAGTTCTTCAGGAAAGACATCTGGAAATTCTTGTACTACTGGAATCTCTTCAAGCGTGAGTGTGGTTTCTTTCTTTACCTCGCTTAGCATAGCTAGGTAAATTTCTTCTCCACTTTTCATGGCTGCCCAAGCTTGAGAAGCAGAAAGAAGAGTCTTTCGTTCTTTGGTCTTGCCATGAAATAAAAGTTCCTCTTGGTGTGGAGCTTGGATGGTTACCGTCTTTCCATGGCAGTCTACTAAGGCATAATTCTTGGCTAACCAATCCATTCCAAGAATTACATCGAATTCCACCATGTTTAGTTGAATCAGGTTTGCCTTGAATTTCTGATCTTCTATGAGAATACAAATATCCCGATATAGAGTGCGAGTTTCTAAAATTCGATTTGCAGGAGTGGCTACTCTATATGGTTCTTCTAAGTTATCAGGCTTAGCTCCTAACCTCTTGGCAAATCTCTTAGACATGAATGAATGCGTAGCACCACAATCAAATAACACATAGGCAGGTATATTATTGATTAGAATGGTACCGGCTACGACATCATTGGAGTTGTCAGCCTCTTCTTGAGTTATAGCATAGACTCGAGCATTTGGCTTGTTCTCCTTAGGCTTATTTGGAGTTGATCCTCTTGCTGGTCCATTCCTTGGATCTGGAAGAGGACATTGAGCAATGCGATGGTCCATCTTTCCGCAACGGAAACAAGCTCCAGAATTCCTACGACATTCACCCGAGTGTGTGAATCCGCAAGTTTGGCACTTGACTCCCTCTTTGTTTGATTGAGAAGAAGTGGTTCCTTTGGATGGAGCACTGGTATATTGGTTGCTTGCAAACTTAGGCCTCTTGAATTGCTGGCCCGATTGGTACTGGCTTGGCTGAGGACGTTTGAGTTTGTTCTCGCCTTCACGCCTCTTGATGTCATTCTCAGCCCTGATGGCGGCTCCCATCAATTCATCAAAACTATTGGGCTCGACAACGGCAAGGGCAGATTAAATACGGCTGTTCAATCCCTTCTTGAAGCGATGCATCTTCAAGGCCTCGTCTCCCATTATGGTTGGGGAGTAAGTTCCCAATGAGTGGAACTTGGAGGAATACTCCACCACTGTCATGTTTGGTTCTTGAACCAAGCTTTCAAATTCTGACAGCTTCTGCACTCGGACTGCTGTTGGAAAGTACTGCCTCAGGAATGCTTCTCGGAACCTTTGCCAAGTGATAGGTCCCGCCTCTATCATAGCTGGTGAGACTCCTTCCCACCATTTGGCAGCTTTATCCACAAGGAAAGGTGTAATTACCTCTACTCTGACCCTTTGGGGAACCTCAAGTAGTCGAAGATGGTTTTCCACCTCTTTCATCCAATTCTGTCCCACTTCTGGATCGGTGCTTCCATCGAAATTAGGGACTCTTGCTCTTCGGAGAGCCTCATAGTGCTGCTTCGTTCCATTCTGAGCTGGCGGTGGTGGCGGTGGTTGATTAGCATTTGGGTTGACAAACCCTTGCAGCGTAGTTGCCACGATCGTGGCTATGGCCATCAAATCGGCCTGACTGAGGCCAACTGCTGGTGGTGGTTGAGGTGGTTGTTGTTGTTGTGCTTCCTCATCGTTGCGGTTATTGTTGCGGTTGCCGTAGCGAGGATTGCGGTTGTTTCTAACTGGGCGTCCGTCCATTTCCTACAATTAAGACAGTTCTAAGGATGATGGCAGAATAGAGACTAAACAAAAGAATCACAAGGATTGAGTAATTGCTCCAAAAATTAAATATGAACCAATGGATAGAAATAATCTTTTATTGATTCCCCAAGAAAGTGCAATTACAAATGAACTCTGAAAATGAAATAGAAATGTAAATGGGACAAGTGTCACAAGACTACTAATGATGTTCTAATCTATCACTTCTCCCAAATCTAAATCCATAAGATCCTCTGCAACTTCCTCTTCTTCTTCTTCGGGATCCTCCTCGGGTTCATCTTCATGGTTGGCTATTACTGCTTCGAGATGTTCAATATGACCATGCAGAACTGCATTCTGGTCACTAAGAACTTCAACAGTATTCTGCAGCTCTAGAATCTGAGCATCAGTCTGTGCACTATACTGATTATGTTGGTGCACGATTTGGTGATTCTGATCCTTGAGTATTTGGATCTTGTCACGTAGTGTATCACGTAGCTCGATGAATTCTACCACAGTCTCTTGGGAGGTCTCAAACTCTTCTTGAGCCTTCCTACTCCTCTCTTCTGCCTCATGCAGATAGTGAGCATAACGTTGAACATCACCCTCTAAGTGCTCTGCTCGATGCTCTAACTCATCTTATGGCCGTTTGAAGTTTGCGCGAAAAACACCTCAACTTCCATGCCATTTTGCGAAGTCTACTGCATTTGCTTGCTGGAATACACTGTCTACTGCAATTCGGATGCTACTGCAATCAGTCTGCTGCTTTTGCAGCATTGTCTGCTGCATTCCGAGTCTACTGACCCAGTCTTCTGCATTCAGATCTACTGGTTTCCTTCTACTGGTTCTGGTTTCAGACTACTGGTCTTATCCTACTGTTTTTCGTCTACTGGTTTTGGCCTACTGAATTTTTTTTTTTTTTTTTAAAACTCGTTTCAGTAGTATATTACAGTAGCTTATTTTCAGTAGTCTATTTCAGTAACCTTCTGAACTTATTCTCAGAAGTCTATAAGAACTTATTATTTCTAGTTCCTCCTCCCCAGATTATGAAACCCGGTTCCGCTCTGATACCACTTCAATGTCACGCCCCGGGACGGGGGTTGGTTGACACCGGCGTTGCTCTCAAATATTACATTCGAAAAAAACAAGCCTCAGAAGTACAGAATCTCATAAACCAGTCTTTTATTCATAATACGAAATAAGTCAATTGTCTGTTACAACTCGAATACTGATGTTTTACAGCGGAAATGTAAAACAAATATTACAGTATCTTAACAGATGCAGCGGAATAAAAATAAACATAAACTGAGAACAACAGTCTTCTTCACCAGCCCCAGAACTGGATCTGTTCCTCTTCTTCTAACATTTCTTCAGTACTCTTATCTGAGATGAGTTTGGTGGGTGAGTGATATGATTGTCACTCAATAAGCAGGGGCGGGAATAACTCCCAGTTTTCGAAATCGTTTTCAACAGAAACGGTAATACAATAATATACAGAAAACTCGTATTTTCATAACAGAAATCAGAATTCAGAATTTACATGTTTCAGAACAGAAATCAGAATTATTAAGCACTGAGCACGTTAGTGAATTTCATGGCTAAACTGATATCAGTCCCCTATATGTTCTCTCCTCTAAGGGGTGAGGCCAGAATCAGAATCAGAATTCAGAAATGTTCAGAATATATATTCCTACCATTAGTTCACTAGGGAGTTTCAGTGCTTCAAAATCAGAGATCAAACATACAGAAACTGAACTTTAAAACAGAATTATCAAACAGATTTCAAGATATTTACATATAAGCCCACTTACAGTAATTTACTAAAAGTATTTCGGTTGAAATCTGAAGTCTGCTTGTTCTTGCTACTGGTTTCTGCTGCTCGAAAATCAGCACTCTCTTAGCTCAAATATTTCAAGTGACAACTCAAGATTTTGGTAAACCAATTCAGGTGTTTGAGGGTGATATTTATAGGCAATGTTTCTGACTGTTAGACTCTCAATTAATGGCCATAATCTGCCATTAACAGCCTTTATTCCATGTTAATGCTTCAGTTACAAGTCTAAGCTGAATCAGTAACTGTCTGCTGGAATCTTGCGCTGCTGAATTCTTCTGCTGCTGGATTCTATATGCTGGAATTCTGTCTGCTGGAATTGTGTCTGCTGGAAAAATATCATCTTCTGAATTATTGACTGCTGCTGGAATTGTTAGCTTCTACTGAAATTTTCCATTGCTACTGAATAATGCTAGCTGCTGGAAATTTCAGGTTCTCACATCCCTCCCTCCTTATGAGAAGTTTCGTCCTCGAAACTTGGCTAAGCATGATCTTCAAAGAGATAAGGGTATTGTGCTCGCATCTTTTCTTCCAACTCCCAAGTGGCTTCTCTTTCGGTGTGGTTGGACCATTGTACTTTGACATATGGAATAGTTCGTCGTCTCAGTACTTGGTCTTTGAAATCCACAATTCGAATCGGAATTTCTTCATACTTCAATTCTTCATTTAGATTGCTTTCAACCAAAAGTGGTCCAGCTTCCAGAATATGACTAGGATCGGAAATATATCTCCTCAGCTGCGATACATGGAATACATTGTGAATTCTTGACATGTCGGGTGGAAGTGCTAATCTATAAGCAAGTGTTCCCACTTTCTCAAGAATTTCAAATGGTCCGACGTATCTGGGATTTAGTTTCCCAGCCTTGTTGAATCGGATTACACCCTTCATGGGTGACACTTTCACATATGCCTTCTCTCCAACTTCAAATTCCACGGGCCTTCTTTTCATGTCCGCCCAGCTTTTCTGTCGATCTTGTGCAGATTTTAGTCTCTCCTTAATCACAGCAACTTTATCCACTGTTTCTTGGATTAGTTCGGGTCCGACGATGGATTTTTCCCCTACTTCATCCCAATACAGTGGTGATCGACATTTTCGTCCATACAGAGCTTCGTATGGTGCCATTCCAATGCTGCTGTGGTAACTATTTTTGTATGCGAACTCAATTAAGGGCAGATGTTCGCTCCAATTACCACTGAAGTCCAAGGCACATGCTCTCAGCATATCTTCTAGAGTTTGAATTGTCCGCTCTGTTTGGCCATCGGTCTGAGGATGATAGGCCGTGCTAAGAGTAATTTTGGTCCCCATAGCTTGTTGAAAGCTCTTCCAAAAGCGGGATGTAAACCTCGGATCTCTGTCTGACAGTATGCTAGCTGGAACTCCATGCAATCGTACGATCTCATTCATGTATAATGTGGCTAGCTTGTCCAAACTATAATTCATGCGGACAGGTAAGAAATGTGCAGATTTTGTGAGTCTATCCACGATTACCCATATTCCGTCATGACTTTGTCTCGAATTTGGTAAACCAACTACAAAATCCATGGAAATATGTTCCCATTTCCATTCCGGGATTTCTAATGGTTGAAGAAGTCCACCAGGTCTTTGGTGCTCTGCCTTGACTTGCTGGCACACGTGACACTTGGAAACAAATAGTGCCACGTCTTTCTTCATTCCACTCCACCAAAAATTTTTCTTCAAATCTCTGTACATCTTGGTACTGCCCGGATGGACTGAAAATTTCGACTTATGTGCCTAAAACATTACTTCTTGTCGAAGATTATCGATGTCTGATACGCACAATCGTCCTTTCATCCACAAGGTTCCTTTGTTATCCGTCTCGAAATCTGGTGATTTCCCTTCTTTAACTTGCTCTTTTAGTTTCACCAAAGCGGGATCTCTATCTTGACTCATCTTGATTGTCTCTCGAAGACATGGTTGTGCTGAAAGTGACGTCAGGATCACCTTACTCATATTCTTTCGACTTAAAGCATCTGCTACTTTGTTGGCTTTGCCTGGATGGTAGCTTATTGTCAAGTCGTAATCCTTCATGAGTTCGATCCATCGTCTTTGTCTCATATTTAATTCTTTTTGTGTGAACAAATATTTGAGACTTTGGTGATCGGTGAAAATCTCACACTTGGCTCCATAAAGATAGTGTCTCCAAATCTTTAGTGCGAACACCACTGCAGCTAATTCAAGGTCATGTGTTGGGTAATTCTGTTCATACGGCTTCAACTGTCTTGACGCGTATGCAATCACCCTTCCCTCTTGCATGAGTACACATCCTAAACCTTCTTTGGATGCATCACTATAGACGGTGTAGTCCTTACCTTCCATAGGTAATACTAGCACTGGTGTGGATGTAAGCTTCTTCTTCAAAGTCTCGAAGCTTTCCTCACATTTTTCACTCCATTGAAACTTAGAGTTCTTCTGTGTGAGTTTGGTGAGAGGTATGGCTATTGAGGAAAATCCTTCAACAAATTTTCGGTAATAGCCTGCTAGTCCCAAGAAGCTTCGTACCTCTGTCACATTCTTTGGTGTAGGCCAATCCGAGATTGCCTCCACTTTCTTAGCGTCCACAGATACTCCCGCTGCTGATATTATGTGTCCCAAGAATGCGACGCTCTCTAGCCAGAATTCGCATTTCTTGAACTTGGCGTATAGTTCTTTTTCTCTCAACTTCTGTAGGGTGAGACGAAGATGTTCTTTGTGGTCTTTTATACTTGACGAATATACTAGAATATCGTCGATGAATACCACAAAAAACTTGTCTAGAAATGGTTTAAACACTCTGTTCATGAGATCCATGAATACTGCCGGAGCGTTTGTTAATCCGAACGGCATCACTGTGAACTCATAGTGTCCATACCTTGTCCTGAAGGCTGTCTTTGGGATATCGTCTGATTTGACCTTCAGTTGGTGGTATCCTGACCTTAAGTCGAGCTTGGAAAAGACTGAAGCTCCCTTGAATTGGTCAAACAAGTCATCTATTCTTGGAAGCAGATACTTATTTTTGATTGTGATCTTGTTCAGCTCTCGGTAGTCGATACACATCCTCATGCTTCCGTCCTTCTTCTTTACAAATAGGACAGGAGCTCCCCACGGAGATGCGCTTGGTCGGATTTGCTTCTTGTCCAACAAATCTTGAAGTTGCTCTTTGAGTTCTTTCAACTCTGCTGGAGCCATTCGGTATGGTGCTTTTGAGATTGGTGCAGCATTGGGCACTAAATTAATCTCAAACTCCACTTCGCGATCGGGAAGTTCGCCAGGGAGTTCTTCAGGAAAGACATCTGGAAATTCTTGTACTACTGGAATCTCTTCAAGCGTGAGTGTGGTTTCTTTCTTTACCTCGCTTAGCATAGCTAGGTAAATTTCTTCTCCACTTTTCATGGCTGCCCAAGCTTGAGAAGCAGAAAGAAGAGTCTTTCGTTCTTTGGTCTTGCCATGAAATAAAAGTTCCTCTTGGTGTGGAGCTTGGATGGTTACCGTCTTTCCATGGCAGTCTACTAAGGCATAATTCTTGGCTAACCAATCCATTCCAAGAATTACATCGAATTCCACCATGTTTAGTTGAATCAGGTTTGCCTTGAATTTCTGATCTTCTATGAGAATACAAATATCCCGATATAGAGTGCGAGTTTCTAAAATTCGATTTGCAGGAGTGGCTACTCTATATGGTTCTTCTAAGTTATCAGGCTTAGCTCCTAACCTCTTGGCAAATCTCTTAGACATGAATGAATGCGTAGCACCACAATCAAATAACACATAGGCAGGTATATTATTGATTAGAATGGTACCGGCTACGACATCATTGGAGTTGTCAGCCTCTTCTTGAGTTATAGCATAGACTCGAGCATTTGGCTTGTTCTCCTTAGGCTTATTTGGAGTTGATCCTCCTGCTGGTCCATTCCTTGGATCTGGAAGAGGACATTGAGCAATGCGATGGTCCATCTTTCCGCAACGGAAACAAGCTCCAGAATTCCTACGACATTCACCCGAGTGTGTGAATCCGCAAGTTTGGCACTTGACTCCCTCTTTGTTTGATTGAGAAGAAGTGGTTCCTTTGGATGGAGCACTGGTATATTGGTTGCTTGCAAACTTAGGCCTCTTGAATTGCTGGCCCGATTGGTACTGGCTTGGCTGAGGACGTTTGAGTTTGTTCTCGCCTTCACGCCTCTTGATGTCATTCTCAGCCCTGATGGCGGCTCCCATCAATTCATCAAAACTATTGGGCTCGACAACGGCAAGGGCAGATTAAATACGGCTGTTCAATCCCTTCTTGAAGCGATGCATCTTCAAGGCCTCGTCTCCCATTATGGTTGGGGAGTAAGTTCCCAATGAGTGGAACTTGGAGGAATACTCCACCACTGTCATGTTTGGTTCTTGAATCAAGCTTTCAAATTCTGACAGCTTCTGCACTCGGACTGCTGTTGGAAAGTACTGTCTCAGGAATGCTTCTCGGAACCTTTGCCAAGTGATAGGTCCCGCCTCTATCATAGCTGGTGAGACTCCTTCCCACCATTTGGCAGCTTTATCCACAAGGAAAGGTGTAATTACCTCTACTCTGACCCTTTGGGGAACCTCAAGTAGTCGAAGATGGTTTTCCACCTCTTTCATCCAATTCTGTCCCACTTCTGGATCGGTGCTTCCATCGAAATTAGGGACTCTTGCTCTTCGGAGAGCCTCATAGTGCTGCTTCGTTCCATTCTGAGCTGGCGGTGGTGGCGGTGGTTGATTAGCATTTGGGTTGACAAACCCTTGCAGCGTAGTTGCCACGATCGTGGCTATGGCCATCAAATCGGCCTGACTGAGGCCAACTGCTGGTGGTGGTTGAGGTGGTTGTTGTTGTTGTGCTTCCTCATCGTTGCGGTTATTGTTGCGGTTGCCGTAGCGAGGATTGCGGTTGTTTCTAACTGGGCGTCCGTCCATTTCCTACAATTAAGACAGTTCTAAGGATGATGGCAGAATAGAGACTAAACAAAAGAATCACAAGGATTGAGTAATTGCTCCAAAAATTAAATATGAACCAATGGATAGAAATAATCTTTTATTGATTCCCCAAGAAAGTGCAATTACAAATGAACTCTGAAAATGAAATAGAAATGTAAATGGGACAAGTGTCACAAGACTACTAATGATGTTCTAATCTATCACTTCTCCCAAATCTAAATCCATAAGATCCTCTGCAACTTCCTCTTCTTCTTCTTCGGGATCCTCCTCGGATTCATCTTCATGGTTGGCTATTACTGCTTTGAGATGTTCAATATGACCATGCAGAACTGCATTCTGGTCACTAAGAACTTCAACAGTATTCTGCAGCTCTAGAATCTGAGCATCAGTCTGTGCACTATACTGATTATGTTGGTGCACGATTTGGTGATTCTGATCCTTGAGTATTTGGATCTTGTCACGTAGTGTATCACGTAGCTCGATGAATTCTACCACAGTCTCTTGGGAGGTCTCAAACTCTTCTTGAGCCTTCCTACTCCTCTCTTCTGCCTCATGCAGATAGTGAGCATAACGTTGAACATCACCCTCTAAGTGCTCTGCTCGATGCTCTAACTCATCCTTGTCCAACTTTAGGCAGTAGTTATTCTCCTCGAGTTTTTCTAGCTTCCTCTCTAAGCTCTTAATGTAGCTAGTTTGGTCCGCCATATCCTACATCCAAAAACATAAGGGTAAAGGTTCAGAAATGAGTTCAAGAATATAGGTGGAGTTATAGACAAATACTGGACTGAACAAAATCAGTACTGTCTATACAATTAACAGTAGAAATAGCTCAAAAATTTTCGATCTCAGAATTCTGTGAAAATTTTACTAAAAATCCTTCACATCAAGAACATGAATGATACCAAGTTTGGTGTAAAAATACTAAGCCATTTGGAAATGAAAATTCCTCAAAGTTTCGAAAAGTTGAAAACTTTTACAGAAATGATGATATCTCTATCTAAACGGAGGATTTTGGGGTTCGTCGGTGGTGCTAGAACGATGAATAGTTCTAGGTTAGGTTCTCCTCGTCGAGAGCTTTCCAACGCCTACTTTTAATGGTAAAAATTCCTCCTGGATCAAAAGTTATGGCCGTTTGAAGTTTGCGCGAAAAAAACCTCAACTTCCATGCCATTTTGCGAAGTCTACTGCATTTGCTTGCTGGAATACACTGTCTACTGCAATTCGGATGCTACTGCAATCAGTCTGCTGCTTTTGCAGCATTGTCTGCTGCATTCCGAGTCTACTGACCCAGTCTTCTGCATTCAGATCTACTGGTTTCCTTCTACTGGTTCTGGTTTCAGACTACTGGTCTTATCCTACTGTTTTTCGTCTACTGGTTTTGGCCTACTGAAATTATTATTATTATTTTTTAAAACTCGTTTCAGTAGTATATTACAGTAGCTTATTTTCAGTAGTCTATTTCAGTAACCTTCTGAACTTATTCTCAGAAGTCTATAAGAACTTATTATTTCTAGTTCATCCTCCCCAGATTATGAAACCCGGTTCCGCTCTGATACCACTTCAATGTCACGCCCCGGGACGGGGGTTGGTTGACACCGGCGTTGCTCTCAAATATTACATTCGAAAACAACAAGCCTCAGAAGTACAGAATCTCATAAACCAGTCTTTTATTCATAATACGAAATAAGTCAATTGTCTGTTACAACTCGAATACTGATGTTTTACAGCGGAAATGTAAAACCAAATATTACAGTATCTTAACAGATGCAGCGGAATAAAAATAAACATAAACTGAGAACAACAGTCTTCTTCACCAGCCCCAGAACTGGATCTGTTCCTCTTCTTCTAACATTTCTTCAGTACTCTTATCTGAGATGAGTTTGGTGGGTGAGTGATATGATTGTCACTCAGTAAGCAGGGGCGAGAATAACTCCCAGTTTTCGAAATCGTTTTCAACAGAAACGGTAATACAATAATATACAGAAAACTCGTATTTTCATAACAGAAATCAGAATTCAGAATTTACATGTTTCAGAACAGAAATCAGAATTATTAAGCACTGAGCACGTTAGTGAATTTCATGGCTAAACTGATATCAGTCCCCTATATGTTCTCTCCTCTAAGGGGTGAGGCCAGAATCAGAATCAGAATTCAGAAATGTTCAGAATATATATTCCTACCATTAGTTCACTAGGGAGTTTCAGTGCTTCAAAATCAGAGATCAAACATACAGAAACTGAACTTTAAAACAGAATTATCAAACAGATTTCAAGATATTTACATATAAGCCCACTTACAGTAATTTACTAAAAGTATTTCGGTTGAAATCTGAAGTCTGCTTGTTCTTGCTACTGGTTTCTGCTGCTCGAAAATCAGCACTCTCTTAGCTCAAATATTTCAAGTGACAACTCAAGATTTTGGTAAACCAATTCAGGTGTTTGAGGGTGATATTTATAGGCAATGTTTCTGACTGTTAGACTCTCAATTAATGGCCATAATCTGCCATTAACAGCCTTTATTCCATGTTAATGCTTCAGTTACAAGTCTAAGCTGAATCAGTAACTGTCTGCTGGAATTTTGCGCTGCTGAATTCTTCTGCTGCTGGATTCTATATGCTGGAATTCTGTCTGCTGGAATTGTGTCTGCTGGAAAAATATCATCTTCTGAATTATTGACTGCTGCTGGAATTGTTAGCTTCTACTGAAATTTTCCATTGCTACTGAATAATGCTAGCTGCTGGAAATTTCAGGTTCTCACACAAAGCGATAAATAAAAGTACAAATAATAATAATAATAATAAACAAAAGTTTCGAACTGAATGGGAAGATGTATTCTTATTTAGACACAATGGCTTCATAATCCTCTTGTATATCGATTTAAATATCTTACTTTATAATATCGATCATATATGTTATAATAAAAATCTACGACATAATAAATTGACTATTATTAAAAGATCATGAGTGGACAGACTAAATAATAGAAATTTTTTAGAAATGATTATTTTTATTTTAGTAATGAATGAAATTTTTTATGAGCATTTTTATCCCAATAGTTTTGTCTAATTCTAAATTACAAACCTGCTTTTTACAAACACTAAAATAAAAGTATTTTTAGTATTTTTATAAAAATTAATTTCAAAATCACTTCTTTATTAAATAATCAATATTAAAAAACTCTAAATTTCAAACATCAGTCATAACTTCTTCGGGCTTTTTAACCTTTGGCAAAAACTTGTGTGAGACGGTCTCACGGATCGAATTTGTGAGACGGATCTCTTATTTGAGTCATCCATGAAAAAGTATAATTTTTTATGCTAAGAGTATTACTTTTTATTGTGAAAATGGGTAGGATTGACCCGTCTCACAGATTAGTATCCGTCAGACGGTCTCACATAAGACCCACTCTTAACCTTTTACACCAAATTCTTTAATAGTTTAATAAAATAAAGTAGAGGTAAAAGAGTTTGTGAAATTAATATTATTAAGCGTGACCTGCTTAATATTTTTTTTTAAAAAAAAAGCAAGTCACGCCATCTCAAATGACGTGAATTGCTTAATAATTTTTTTTTAAAGTAAGTCACGCCAATTCAATAGGCGTGACTTACATTTTCCTTTTTTTAAAAAAATAATAATAATATTAGTGTGTTGTTTTAATTATTTCACGCCTCATCACATGCATTAAAGACAAAGGCTGCAACAAGCACATGCAATATTAAAGCTGCATAATATATTTTTTTTATGCAACTCACGCCAAATGAGATGGTGTGACTTGCGTAATATATATTTTTTTTTTAAAAAAAACAAGTTATATGCATGACTTGATACATATATTTTTTTTTTTTGATAGAAAAACGTCAAGAAAAATTTTAATTTAATTATTTAAAAGCAATATATTTGTATCGCCAATCGATGCAATATTAAAAGATGGTCTAAGGCTGCAAAGTCATGTGATCTTTATTCTTTATTTATTGATAATTGGATGGTAGTGAAAGGTTGTAAAACCATGTGCTCTATATATTTTGGAAGCATTCGTATAATTTGCCTATATAATACGAAAAGTTGTGTTTTAAGTTTTTCTCATTTTCATCTCGAATAAGTTCTCTTAATTTTTTTTTATGTAATTTGTTTATTGGATTGACTCAAATTTTAAGTTAATTTTAATTTTTTTACTTAAATTTTGATTCAACCGTCAATATAAATATATATTAATATAATTATATATGTTAAGTATTAAATTTATAGGAAAAATTATTATTTATGTTAAAATATAATTTATAAGTAATGCTGATTTAATTTTTTTACAATTATAATTATTATTAATTTTTATAAAGATATTTAAAAATCATTTATTATGATAAGTTTATCATTATTATTGTTATTTGTTTAGGAAATGTTTAAAATTTAATCTAATGAGATGTGTGGATTTGCTTAATATTTTTTTAAAGCAAGTCACGCCAATTAATTTTTTTTTAAAGCAAGTCACGTCAATTAATTGGGTGTAACTTACTTAAATTTTTTTAAAAAAATTAAATTTTTTAAAGCAAGTCACACAACTTTCACGTCAATGAAAATGGCGTGATACAGTATATTACTAATATTCTCTAACATACATTATTTATTCAATTTTTATTTTTTTTCACGATAAACATTGAAAAAACCATAATTTTTTTACAATCTATAAATTTAATCGTTCACCTATTTTATATGTCAAAATTTATTTATTTTTTACATAGCCGCCGATTCAATCTCTAAAATAATAATAATATAATAATAGTAATAATTTATATAGAGCGGAGCTAGGCTGACAGTAGGTGACGTCAGCTATAATCTGAAATCAGCTGAACGAGAACGGACACCAATGTCTTCCGCAGCCGTGCTCCTCAGCTCTCCGGCTTGCACTCTCCGCCTATCGTTTCCGACGACGACACCGTTTCCGAAGCTCCGAAACGATGCGTTTCGCTGCTGCAAATGCAACAACAAGAAGAAGCTGTATATATACTGTGCGTTGCCTTTCGACCTCTCTCCTCCGCCCATAGACCTCGACACTTCCGTACGCGTCCCTTCACGATCATTTTATCTGTTGATTAAGAAATCTGAATCCGCATGGTGATGATATCGAGTTAAACTGATGGTTTTCTGTTCAATTGGAATTCAAAATCTTTTTTTTTTGTTTACCTGTGAATTCTGTTACGATTGAAGTCCAACTAGGGACATGAATCCGAAATCATTCGCACTAATTTTGCAGTTAACGTATGAAATGTAAAATTGCTCAATCTCTGAAGCTGATAAGCATTGAGGTGTTATGGAATCGCCTACGATATTTGGTGTACTCCATGGACACTAACTCGATGCTAGTCTTAAGCTTCTGCTCATTTCAACTGTATGAGCTCTTTAAGAGAACATATGTTATGTATAGAGCTTATCTGAAAAGGAGATGGAGAAAGTTTCAAGTTACTTATCATCCATCAATATTATCATGTGAAGTGAATGGAGAACATGTTACTGCATTTGAGTTAGTGGTGGGGACTATGGAAATGGGACAGATTTTATGTTTTTATAGATATGTGAACTGTATGTCTATGAAATCATTGGTTGGAATAATTTAAAATTGATCTGTCTAATGTACTTGTCAAATTGAGCATAACTTGTTCTTTATTTTTTACTGCAAATTTGGGCTGAAATCGGCTGATGAATAATATTCGTGATTATGTCGATGTTACGAACCATTCATCATCAAACTAATATGGTTGCAAGTTCTCCAATTACATGGGATGGTCCAAAAGTTATGCTGTTGTGTGACTTTGCGAGAAAGACTGGCAACTAGTGGCTAATCTTTGTTGTCAAAAAATACCCTGCCAATCATCAAGCTATTGAGTTCACTGTTACTAAAGATAAGAAAAGGCATGACTTGTACTATCACTGAATTACTGATGAACCTCGCTGTGTTGCCCGAATTGAGCAAAATGCTTTGTGTTGCCTGCTTTGCATTGTTTCTCTGGTATTTCATGGGATATTTAAAATTTACATGCTCTTTTGCTTATGAATGAAAAGGAAAGTATGCTCTATTTGTTCTCACTTGGTAAATTTTTGTGGGATCTTGTTTCAGGAGACAACTACAGAAGCCGAACCAAAATTCTTGGAAGATTGGATAACAAATAAATTTGATAATGATGATGAGGCATTAGATGCAGTGAACAATGATGTTGCGGTATGTAGATGGTAAAATTGAAATTATACCTTCCTTGCTCTTGTTAGTGAATGAAGTAGAAACCATTTGTAATTCCTCAGCAAATGAAGCATTTTTTTTTCTTTTATTAGTTTATGTCAACACCTTTTTGTCCTTGCTTTTCCTCAGGTAGTAAAATAGCTAAATATAAATTTTTAATACCAGCATGGTGTGGGTCACAAAAGTTTCAGTAAGTTGAACACAGGCGTAGTCAAATTAATTTGTTTGTTGTTTGATGTTTTGGGTTGGGCATCCTTGTTTTCAAGGAAGTGAAAAAGTTTTCTTCAATGTTCAACTTATTTTATTAATCCAGCAGTCTGCCTTATAAAATTTAGACCTCATTTGGGCGTATGTAGTAATTGAAATTGATATCTGCAACAATTCTTGTCTGCATAATATAAGGGCTTAACATAATTTCTACATTCTTTTTTATTATGTGCAGCTACTATTGCATTTGTTAATTTATGGCTTAGAAATTAAAACATCATTTATTGTTAATGATTGACTTTATTCCAGAAATTTGATATGGCTTTCTTTCGTTTAGGTTGTGGATCTTTCAAATTATGGCAGAATTAGAGGTAAATCTTTCCAAAGTATATTCTGCAGAATTAAAAATCGTTTCAATTAGTTGGTTGTCATTTTATTTGTGGAATTTTTGACAAATCATTACATAATCGGTTTTTCAAAAGAACAAATTTATTATGCGGACAGATATTATATATCTCTTCGCTCTCTAACAACTCAATCCTTCAATGACATCATCACCTAACATGGTATGAAATCCATGTAAAAGACCTAAGAATGTTTCACGTAAATGGCCCTAGAATTGGAACTAATCTCGTCACTATGAGGTGTCATATTGAAGAGATTGATTATTAAATGCCTTTTTTCTCCACCATGTCAAACTTTTAGATGGGATGGCCACATAGCATAAATATTCTTCTTATGTGGTCAGAATTACTAATTTATCTATCTGTTTTGATAGGTTTCATTGATGGTTTCCATGTGTATACACATACCTAAAATATAACATATTCTTGGCGTATATTGTAAATTATCCAATTGAATACACTGACATTCTCTTTTAAATTTATCTTGGGTATAGTGATTGTTTTTCACTTTTATCTTGATTTCTGATGAAGTCAGTGGGCAAGATCGAATACAGTTTCTGCACAATCAATCTACAGCAAACTTTGAATGTCTTAGTGAAGGCCAGGTAGTCTTGGGCATTTTTCACATTTTTCCTTTCATGTAAGCTCCAAGAGAGGCTAGTCTGTTTCGGCTCGAATGTTGATTCCTCTGTTATACTTTTAGGGTTGTGATACTGTTTTCGTGACGTCAACTGCTCGAACAATTGACCTTTCTCATGCATGGGTCATGGTAATCTCTATTTTGAAATTGTAACCGATAGTTGATTTCCAATACTTGCAAACTTTATACTCATTCTTCCCTTATTGTTACATCAACAGAAAAATGCAGTAGTGTTGGTGGTCTCACCAACAACTTGTGGAAGCATTGTTGAAATGCTGAAGAAGTATGTTATAGATATTCCCTTTCAGTCTTCATTTACCATACTTTCCTTTAGCCTCTAAGTGATTGTCTCATGCATGCATTTATACCTTTTATATTCCCGAGTTTACATAACATAGATTCCCCCTTCCCCTCTTTCACCAAAAGAAATGACTTGCTTGTTATGTGACATAATAATCTGGAACTGAATTTGTCTGGACTTTGTATCCTTTATAGGAATGCGAGGCTATGATTAAAAAATCTTTTAACTGCCTCTGTTTGTGCATTGACCACATCCCAACTCGGCATCTTTCAGTTAATCAAATCTTTGATTTATGTACCTCTTTGGACTTCTATACCTTTCCAAACTGTATGCATTTTTTCTAAAGCCTATATTCCTAAAATTGATGCTAAATTTTATTTTGTTAGGATGTAATTCTTTGTAAATAGATATAGATTGATCCTAATGCCCATAGGATCTTGGTTTGTATTTCCTGTTAAATATGAGGTAGATTGATAAGTGGAACGAATAAAGCTCGTTCAGTGGCCAAAGGTTTTATGTGAACTTTTGGAATTGACTATAACAAATTGTTTGCCCTGGTTGTTAAACTTAATACGGTTCTGATCCTTCTCTCTTTTGCATTTAATCTTGAATCTTGACTGGCCTCTACATCAGTTTG
Source organism: Primulina eburnea (assembly GCF_022965805.1). Lineage (NCBI taxonomy): Eukaryota > Viridiplantae > Streptophyta > Magnoliopsida > Lamiales > Gesneriaceae > Primulina > Primulina eburnea. Next base: position 4,513,076 of record NC_133113.1, read on the forward strand.
ATATTTAAAATGCCTTTTTAAATGGTGAGTTGGAAGAAGTTATATGTGCCAACCCCTTGGATTTGAAGATGGAAATGAAACTGTTTGTAAAATCTACAAATACTTGATGGCTTGAAACAATCTCCTCGAGCATTCTTTGATAGGTTCTCGAAGGCCATCAAGAATTTTGGCTACAATCAGGGATAGGGTGGCCACACCATGCTTGTGGGACACTTTTAAAGAGGAAAGGTCGTCATCTTCATAGTCTATGTTAATCATACTCACGTCCCTTCGAGTGAGAATGAAGATATGAAAAAACTCAAACCAATGATGGCCAGTGAATTTGAAGTCAAAAACCTTGAAGCTTTAAAATACTTATCAGAAATGTAGATTGCAAGAAGTACGAAAAGGATTTCAGCCTCCTAAAGGAAATACGCTTTAGACCTCTTGGAGGAAACATATATTCTAGGGTGTCAACCAAGTGAAACTCTGATTGAACTTGGTAATCTATATCTATATACCTATAAAAGTGTGGATAAAGGGCATTGTTTTCCAATTGTGCAATGACAAAATTAACCTTCTATATACATTTCAAGAATAGAATGTAACTCCTATATTAATTTTATCAAATAACTCATCTTTATACTACATTTAAATGTTTTATCCTTTTAATTTTCTCTTTACGTTTTTTTCCCAATGATTTTATTGTACTTTTGTAATTATATTTTTAGTTCAATTTCTAATTAAGTAATAAATTATAGTATCACAAAAAGATATATGAAAAATTTATAACTATATATGCAATAGTAGAATAACTAACATATTTTTATGGGTTTTTTAACAAAAAATTGAAAGTAAAGAGTTTAATTTTGATTTTAAAAGATAGTACAATTTCAAAAAAATATGGAAAAAAACATGTATAACGAATATGTATGTTATGGGCATAATTATTTTATTAAATTGTAAAATTACATGTATTGCTTGTAAAATCAATCAACAATCAAGACTTTGAATATGTAATTCATGAAAAGAGATTTAATGAACAATAAAAAGACTCTAAGTTATTTTTCTACTGTAAAAACAATATATGATATAATCCTTATAATAAATAAATTATAATGATCGTTGATTAGTATTTGTCAAAGTATCAGAATTTTTACATATGATATTTAATATCTTTATTTAATTATTTTGAAATCAAACTAATTAATTCAATAGATACAAAAATAACATTTTTTTATGAAAGTTTATTTCTTTTTTTATATTTCAAAATTTAATGGTGAAAATCATACCAAAAGTGTAAAATCTATATTTAATAATTATTATATGAGTTTATTTGATATTTATGATATAATCTTATTTGCGCATTTCTTTACGTATGTTGATTTATTTATTATTTTAAAACTTATTTAACAAGAAATTAATAGTAATCAATGTTAGTCTACGAAAGATCGATATATAGAATTTATTGTCCATGATATAGATTTGTAAAAATAAAAAGTAAAAACATTCTTAGGAGGTTAAATAAAAATTATGAGTTATATTTTACTATCAATATTACTATTTCATTTGTTTTAATATTGTTTTGATGAGTTAGTCACTGTGATTTTAAATTGATAATTATTTGCCTTTAGTATGCTTCGATTTGGTAGATTATGATTTATACATTGATAAAATCCATAATTTGGTTGATTTTTAGGTTATTATACTTTATATATAGTGTTTGAATATATAATTTTTTAAAAAAAATTGTTTCAGTTTATTTTGTTCTATATATTATGTTTATTACAATTTATTATATAACATAAAATGAACTATTTGAATTTTAATTTGAGAAACAATTTTGAAAGTACGTCTAATATGATAAGAAATTAAGCCCAGATAAATAACGAAATGATTCAAATTGTTTTTTAGAAAATCATTTTTTTTTTAATTTTTATAATATAATTGATATTACGTGCAACGCACGTGCATCATGCTACTGAAGGAAAATGTTGGAAGGATGACTCGGCGACAAAGAAAATTACCAACGCCTCCTTGGAAGACTTATTTATCTCTCACGAAAAGGGCAAATATTGCATTCGCGATCAGTTTGGTCAGCCGGTACATGAATTCTCCATGTCAGGTTCTCAATATTATGTATCAAGATGCCTGATGCAAACAACAGGATAAGTCTTATTCTTTGCTAAAACTAGTGTAAAAGTGTAAGGATTTACTAATACTGCTCGGGCATGTTCAATTGATGGTCGAAAATCAAAATCAGGATGTTGCACTTTATTGTGGGGAAATCTAGTAACATGTCATAGCGAGAAACAGTCTGTTATGGCTAAAAGCAGTGTAGAAGTAGAATATATGGTCATGGCTCTTGGAACATGTCAGGTTGTTTGGATTAAGAGAGTGGCGGAAAAATTAAAAAGCAGGATTTGAAAATCCTATGAAACTCTATTGTGATAACAAGTCGACCGTCGGTATATCTCGTAATCTAGTTCATCATGATAGAACAAAGCATGTTGAAGTAGACTTAATTAAAGAAAAGCTGAAGGAAGGCACGATCAAGATTGAATATGTTCCTACTTCACAACAAATAGTCGAGCTACTTACTAAAGGGCTGAGTGAGAATATTTTTGAATTTCTTGTCCACAAGCCTGGTCTCATCGACATCTAAGCCCAGCTTGAAGAAGGGGAACATAGAAATATTTAGTTAGATTGGATAAAATCAAATCCAATTGATCCTAACGCCTAAAATATTGGGATCTTCATTTGTATTTTGTAATTATTTAAAAGGAGCTGTACTCAAATTGTAAAGTTGCTAAATTAATAAAATATTTGTAAGCCGGAATAGTTTTATTTTGTTGTTCGTTGAATGTTATTGAACCTTTTATCGACCACTCCTGAGTAAATACTGAATTAAGTTATTGGCTATAAGATGCCACCAACACAAATCATGGGCTATAACCCCTACGATTGAAAAGTTAGTACTAAGTGATTCAAAAACTCATACGTATGGATGCACACACCATTGGCTGTTCAATCACAGTTTTACATCTCTTTGTATGCTAACATCTTTGTTTTGAAGGTACATATTTTTTGCTGACAAAGTGGAAATTCAAGATATTACGAACCAGACTAGGATGTTTTCATTATTGGGACCTAAAAGCATTGAAGTATGTGTTTTCATTAAAATAGAATATTTTCCTTTTTGTGTTTACATTTATGTCCTTAGATATCTTCTGTTTTTGCTGATCTGTGATGCGGAAACAGATGATGAAGAATTTGAATGTGGGTAATCTTGTTGGTCAACCATATGGTTCTCACAAACATTACAATGTAAGTGTTGGTTCCAAGATGCCGAAGCCTTATCAAATTTTATTTGGGTTTCTTTATTCAAAACTTGAAATTTCAAGTCAAGAATGAATTAGTAAGTAGTAACAATGAAGTTTTTGCTACCATCATCTGTGAATTCATCGTGAGCTCTTTGGGTTGCCTTTTATATTATGTCGAATGGCGGACTCATTTACAGTAATGAAAAGAATGTGGTTAAGATGAGATTTGTTTTTAGTTTAATTAGTAAGAAGCCCGCATCTAGATGATGAATCTGAGTAGTTACAGTTATTTGAGTAGTTACAGTTATTTAATTTGCTCTTCTTTTTGTAGAATATTATATATAATGGGAAATCAATAGAACTCCTTGTGCTATGCAGATCGGTGGGATGCCTTTGACTGTGGCGGTTGGAAGTACAATTTCAGAAGAAGGATTTACCTTAATGATGTCTCCATCTGCTGCTGGATCTGTCTGGAAGACTCTTGTAGGTCAAGGCGCAGTTCCTATGGGTGCTAATGCTTGGGAAACATTGAGGATTTTAAGAGGTAAAAAAATTGGCTCTTTTTTGTTATTCTTTTGTTCTTCATGGGCATTTTGGCATGTGTGCGTTTTTTCTGTAATTCGTTGAGGTTGAACGACTTTTCCAACAGTATTTCTTTGACATGTTCTGGGATCTTAGATTTTCTGAAATGTTGTGGCAACTTGGGATTCTCTTTTACATATCAAGAAGTCATGTTATATTATTGTGCAAATTTGCCGCCTATTTCTTGCAGACATTGTTAGGGACTTGAGTTATTTTGTATCGGGCTTTAATAAAATGGTCCAAAGTCATTCTCTAGTTAGTAAAAGAATTCTAGAAGCCATAACTTGGGAAAGGAAAAGAGAATGTAAGAGGAGAGAGTGTTTTGGATTAGGCATTGAGTATTTTTTTTTTGTTGAGTGGTTTACTAGCTTAGGCTAGGGAAGAGGAGAGTTCCTCTTGTACAGAGTTTATCTCTGGGTTCATCTCATTATAATTACAATTTGCAACAGACGTTTACATGTTAAATTTTGCAGGACGACCTGCTCCTGGAAAAGAACTCACGGACGAATATAATGTTTTGGAGGCAGGTCTCTGGAGGGGAGTTTCTTTGAATAAAGGTGGCACTTTTTACTACATTTCTTCTCAAGTGAAATCTTACATGGTTGGTTTTTTGAAGCCATGGGTTTCTTTGGCAGGGTGTTACAAAGGACAGGAGACCATATCCAGACTTGTAACTTATGATGGAGTCAAGCAGAGATTATGGGGTTTACGGTTATCATCCCCAGTGGAACCAGGCAATATCATTACCTTTGATGGAAATAAGGTAGTCCCCATGTTCTTCTCTACGCTATGAAAAAATAATTTTTTGAGTCAAAATACCTAAGGAGCTTCTTATTAAAATTATTTTTCTGGGAGCTTTAACTCATCTATGTATCAAATAGACAGGACAACCATTCACGGAGCCAATTTCCGTTTTCAGTGTCACTGTCATTTGTATTTTTTCAACATATAAAGATGCGAACAATGCCTGTAAACTGCAGGTTGGCAAACTGACAAGCTTCACAGCTGGTAGGAAAGGATCTGAGCTATTTGGACTGGGATATATCAAGAGGAGAGTGACTTCAGAGGGAGACTCCGTAACTGTTGGTGAGGGTGTCATTGGTAAACTGGTGGAACTTCCCTTTCTCAGGGAGCAACTTCCACCACCAAAGACTTAGCCTTGTGACTATCGTCCTCCAAACATTGGTATGCCTTTTGAGATAATGTATTCCTGTTTCGTCGTTGTATTATGGAGCACTACATAGCTAGTTTATGTGTAGAAAATATTAGAACAATGTTTTTCCAATTAATATGGTGTGTGAAGTGCATGTGGGCATAAACCATATAGGATTGAATCGCAAATTTTAGCTGGTCAAGAACAAGTTGGGACTTGGAAATTGGTGTAGTAATCACATGTTTCATGTATGGAGATGTAATTTGAACTTTTCTCTAAAATGTATAGATATATGTCCGAAGTGTATTGAAGTATTCCATCATGAAAGCTGTTTCCAATCCCTTAATCTGCACTTCATTATATGTTTTATATGGATGATTGGATTCACAAAGACTCCAACTTGTGTATTTTGTTTGGTTTAAGTGATAAGATTGTTTACAGATAAATTAATCTGTGATCACTGAAATTAATGGATTCGATTGGATATTAAATACTTGTATATAAATAAATGATGAGGGAGTCTCATGTGAGACCGTCTCACGGGTCATAATCGTGAGACGGGTCAACCCTACCCATATTCACAACAAAAAGTAATACTCTTAGCATAAAAAGTAATACTTTTTCATGGGTGACCCAAATAAGAGATCCGTCTCACAAATATGACCCGTGAGACCGTCTCACACAAGTTTTTGCCATAAATGATATGCTATTATTTGGTTTGTTAGATTGAGATATTATTATGTAATGAATGATAAATTATCGGTTTACTCTTAACAATTATAAATAGCATTATATTTGATTTTTCCGACTAAGATTGTGACCGGAAATTGAATTGTTTTTTCACAGCGATCGTTGTAAATTTAACAATATTCGATTTACTTAATTAATAATGCAATTAAAATTATTGCTAAAAGATGAATGAATATTAGAAGGCATTTCCCATCAATGGCACAGATTATGTCAATTTGAGGACGTTTTAATTCTACATATTTGAAGGAAATCAAATAGCCAATACTCAATATTTTCCACCTTTTTTTCCCTTGATTTGGGGAGGCATACATTTTCGTGGGATATTTAGGAAAATAGACTTGGTCAAACTTTTTTTAAAAAAAATAACCCTCTCATGTAGTGAACAAATACATTACTGGAGGCTTTTTTTAAAAAAAAAAAAGTTTGACCACAGTTATAAAACAAAGGGCAACTTGTCAAAAAATCCCTATACCCATTCTCAACTTCTCTTTTACTCCCTACCCCACTAAAACTTTGTTTCAACTCCCCATTTCTTTAAAATTTCCCATCCTACCCTTCAACCTTATTTTTCAAATAATTGATTTTCTTTTGTATTAAAAGGCCCATCATGCTTCCGTAAAATAAATTAAATCTTTTACCTCTTTGACTAGAGTACCACCGGGTTATATCCACCGTATTTTACGAACTGCTCCTCACAGTCCAACCACACAATCGCAACCGATGGTTACTAAGCAGATTCCTTCAGCAATACTTAGCACAGCTCTAATTCGTTTCCTACCTTAGAGCGTACAGCAAAAGATCAAATTTTGAAAATAATACATGAGAGGGGCTAGAGCAAAGATCTCTTTTATTCAAACACAAATATTTATATATTACATAGTAACCTCCTGTAGAGGAGGAGAAACTTGTTTAGCTACTTATCGTAGCTGAACTCTTAACACTCATAAAACTTGAAAAGAAAATATTACAACCTTGTATGAAAGAAATGAGGAAAAATTGGGGACCATTTGGTGGTTGAGGGGTCCCTGTCTAGATTATTAATCTTGACATCAGCTTCTCATCCTCTTTTATTTCTTTCAGATACCATTGACGATGAGTTTCCAAAATATCGGCAGTAATTTCATCTCCTTTATATTCTCGGAAATGATTTACTAACCATTTAAGAGCTTCTGCCTCTTTTCTCTTGTATGTTAATTTTCTTTTCAAAACTTTCAAATATATCCTATACATTTTTAAGTTTTGATTCTGGTGTGTTTTAACTGGTTTCCGATCTGTCCTTATTTATAGGTGATTTTTCGGGACCAGTTAATTTACTTTTTATTCATTGGATTCCCTTTAGATTGGTATCCAATGTTTGCTGAGTCATCCACCATTTGTTATTGGTGGTCCATTTGTCCTTTACCACTAATTAGTGGTTGTCTTGTTTCTACCACTCACATGGTAGTGGTCCTGCTTTTTGTAATGGAGGGTCACATGTCCCTTTTAATTTTGTCGAGGAATCTTTGGTTTTTTGTATCCTCGAGGAAAATGTGTATGTGGTCCTTCCCTACTTGTGCTTGTGTCGGTAAAGTTTTTCCGATCTGATCTCGGTTTTAAACCTTTACCAAACTCTGGTTTCTTCTGGTCTTGGCATTCAAGGCAGATGTTTTCTGACCATCTTCCTATGTGTGTCATGTTACAGAATTTTCGGCGAGTCTCTTTGCTTGCCGGCAGCTTGCTATTCCACAAAAGATTTCTTTTCTTTTCAAATAGATCTTCTGCAAAACTTGTTGTTTTTCCTGTCATGGTATTTAACAGGAATGATCCGTTCACTGAATGATTGTAGAATTTGAACGGAAACTTGACTTTGTCCATCTCAGTGAGACAGACCCAAATACCCCAAGCTCTTCTGGTAGAAATGTCATCTTCAGTTATTGAAGACACCAGGGGTGTTTCTTCTGTCGGAGGGTCCTTGATAAATTTCTGGACATTTGAATCTGGCCTCCTTAGCTTGATGAAATGAAAGGCTTCATGTGTGCCTTTCCCTGCTGGTTCTGGTGCTGCACTGAAAAAATACAATTCCAGAATATCTCCTCTGGACAAATAATCATTATTTGCCCAAGTTTCATGAACAGCTTCCTGGATCCATTTTGGTAGACATGAAATTTCCGGAAAGCTGGGTGATGTAGTATAAACTGAGGCGAGAGCCCCAAATTCATACCAAGCTTTAACCTCCTTGGGATATGAATTAGGTTTCATCCATACCCTTGGATATTTTCCTGAAACATCAACCCTGTTTGTAGCTGGGTTAATGCCTATTCTTGTTTTCAACTTCTCCCAATTCTGCTGATAAACCTGGAATGGAGAAATTGTTGTTTCGTTAGTACCAACCTTAGATTTGCCTTTATCAATTCGAGGCCTAAGGTTGATCTCTCCCTCTTCGATCCCCAAGGTGAAGGGTTGACTTGAGGACTCAAGATAAGGATCAGGAGTCTCAATTTTTGTTTCAGTCGACTCATCTGGTGATGATCCCGACTTAACACTTGTGCAAGGGGTATTTGAATCCCCCGCTACAGGTATAGAGTCCTGTACTCGAAAACTCTCCATTTGAGAAACCAGTGGTCTCTCAATGCCCTGGAGGATAGGCCTTTGTGTTACAGACCATAACTGAGTATATGCCTGTAAACATCCTGTAATTCGATCAGAGACAATTCTTTTATCAGCTTGTTGTAGCCTTCCCGCAACTTCTGTGTTAACAGCTAACTTGTTGAACTCGGTTTGAAGCATTTCAAGGTGTTCCCTTAAATGCCTCTGCATCTTGATAATAGCATCAATGTCAATGCTGTCCATCTCTTGTTAAAAAATCTGCAAGAATATTTTCATGAGATTTTATTATTATAATATCAAAAATATAATTTTGACATAAAGCTTGCCATCGTAATAATCTAGCCTTCTCAGGTTTAGACTCAATTCTATTCCTCAAAAAGGCTTTAACTTGAGTGTTATCAACTTTCAAAGTGAATTTCTTTGCAAGTAAAAATAACGGCCATTTTTCAAAAGCCCTCTTTACTGCATAAAATTCTTTTTCGTTGATATGTCATCTTATGGCTTCTGCATCTAAGAATAGCCCACTACAATATCTGCATGGTTGTTCTCCCTCTGGTGTGAGCTTTGTTAATACTGCAGCCCACCAATGATCACTGGCATCGGTATACAATACCAGATCATCCTCGTCTTGAGGAATAGCCATCTTTGGAAGATTTTTGCAAACCTTCTTTAAATGGATAAGTCCTTTTGTGTGTTCGTCTGTCCATATAAATCTAGCATCTTTTTTCAACAATGGACTGAACACCTTCCTGTGTTTTGCTAGGTTTTTAATAAACATCCCAGCAAAATTAACAACCCCTAAAAAACTTTGAAGTTGCTTCTTGTCTTTGAGATACTCTGGAAAATTCTGCACTTTTTCCACTATGTGTTCTTGCAGAATTATTCCTGACTCATCGATTTCAATTCCGAGGAATTCAATCTTTCTTGTAGCAATGACTGCTTTCTTTTCAGATAAAACCAGTCCTTCTTTCTTGCAAACATTAGAGAAAATCTCCAAATGTTTAACATGTTCATTCATATCTTTGGATGCTATTAAAACATCGTCGATGTAAACAAACATAAACTTAAAATAATCTTTGAAAAGATTATCCATCTTTCTTTGAAATATCTGTGGTGAATTAGCCAATCCCATTGGTAATACCTCCCAGATATAATGTCCTTGCGGGGTGGAGAAAGCTGTGAATTTCTTGCTTTCTTCCTGCATCCGAATCTGATAGAATCCGGACTTGCAATCAAACTTAGAGAATATCTTGGCGTTGCGTATGCAACTAATCAAGTGTTCTCTACTAGGTATAAAATACCCATCAAACTCCAGAATTTTATTAATTTCTTGATAATTAATAACCAATCTGGGTTTTCCTCGTTTAATCTCACCATGATTTCTTACCAGAAAACCTGGACTGCTGTATGGTGACGTACCTGCCTTGATTAATCCAAGGTCCAAATGTTCCTTGATTATAATCTGCATATCCCTCTGATCGATGATGTTCATGGGGATGGGTTTACAGCGGACAAATTCATACTCTTTGCCTTCCTTGATCTTAAGGCAAGCCCTGAGTTGATTTCTGTCCCACCATGCCAAGGGATCTTCGTTATAATTTTCTTTGATCCTCTTCTTGACATCTTCTAGTGATACCTTAGATTCAAACTCTACCTCATTTGTATGTAGAGTTATCTTAAGGCATTCTATATCTTCTGGTTGGAGTTCCTTATCTGCTCTTAACTGGAGCATTGTTTCTCCAAACCGTCTTGAATCCTTCATTTTTGGGTTCAGAAGTTTTCCTGAATCACCACGCTTGCTGCGAAACTGGATTGACAATTTTCTGTAAAATGCCTCCCTAAGTCTCTGGACTATGATTTTGTGAGCACATGGTGTTGTGAACACTAATCTTCTAGTCTCATTTTCTTGTGTATAGGACTTGAACATTTGTAGGAAATTATTTCCTAACAATATGTCAGCTCCTGTATCATGAAAATAAATTGGTGGTGTCTTTACCTTGTACCAAGGTGTTTGTCCAGCACCGCCAATCATGATTTCAGTCATCTTAATCCCTTTACAAAAGATTAAGATTCTTCTGGAAAAATCTCTTCCAGCAATCTTGGGTAACTCTTCTTCCAACTTATTTGGAAAAACTCCTCGTTTTGCTGTACATATTCCAGCACCTGAATCAATATATGCAGCAAAGTATTCTGCCTTATATTGTTCATACAACATTCCTACTGGAATGTATATGGAGAATGGACTTGTTGTCATTGGATTTTCCACATTTTGTCTTCTGCCATAAACTCCATTCCGTATTCTAGACGTTTCCAAGGCTTGTGTTCCTCGAGAAACTCTAGTCCGAGAATCAGTCGATCTGAATCTTTCCCTGGAATTCCTTGAATATGGACTTCCAATTCTCCGATATTAATCAGTCCTTGGTAAGTTCCTATCGTAGGTTGTTCCAAATAGTATATGGTATTACCAGTGTTATAAAAAGCGGTAGGCGGTAGGCGGGCGGTCACTTACCGCCTAGCGCCTAGGCGTTTAGGCGGGGCCTAGGCGGCCGCCTAGGCGGTTTTTTTTTAAGCCCAAAAATCTTGTGACATATACGAGTTTTACTATAAAATACAACTTTTATGTCTAAAACTATGATTTTCTATGCAATAATAAATTAATAATATTTAGTATATAGATATTAATACGTTTTTATATATTACTAATATTGGTCAATCACTATCATATGTTTGCTACAACCTTCGTATCATCCATGATACTTCAACATTTTTCCGACAAAATATATAGATATTAAGTCTAAACATCTATTTCTTCTTGTTCATCTCCATATTTTTCCAACACTTTTTCTGTATCAGATTCAAACTCAAAATCCATGGCGTCTTCCTCCTCTTCATCCTATACAAATTCTTCTTCATGAAGTTCTCTTACATCTTCGACATTTGTCTCAGCATCTTCATCTCCACCATCAACAATCCATCCTTGTGCCATAGTTGCTTCAGTTGTAAGTAGCACATCTACTCCTTTTTCTTCTTGTCTTCTCCTCTTGTTGATGATCTTGGCATTAAATTTTAAAGGCCCAATTTTTTTTTAAAAAATACAAATCCGCCTAGGCGCTATCCGCCCAGGCGGCGACCATCCCGCCTAGGCGGCGCCCGAGCCGCCTAGGCGGCCGCTTAATGTGGCAGCGCCCAGCCCTGTCGCCCAGCCAAAAATCGAGGCGGTGGGCAACCGCCCACCGCCTAGGCGCCGCCTAGGCGGCGCTAGGCGGCGCCTTTTAGAACACTGGGTATTACAAGGAAATTGATTCCTTTGTTTTGTAATATCAAATAATATTTCTACTTCCATCCACCCTTCTGGGCATCTAAGTTTTCCTATTGTAGAAAAACTTTTCAGCTCCTGTTGGGTTTCTATGACAGGCCTTTTATCCCATCTGTAACTTGTAATTCTATCTCCTTGAAAAGATAGTCTTCTTGATTCCAATTTAAGACTTTGATTCCTCTGTAGAATCGGTTTGTCTTGGATCTGGATATCTGTTTCCTGTATTAAAGGAAACTCAACTCTTTCTGGATAAATTGCCTGAGCAACTTTTCCGAATATCTCAGGGATTTCAATAAACTCGTTTCTAATAAACAATTCAGAATGATGTGTATTAGATAGAGCATATGAAATTTGATAGGTAATAGAATATGGCCTATTACCTTCTTTCATCAGCCTTTTTTCCTTGAAGTTCTGATGCAATGTCAAGGCTCGGCTGAAATCTCGATCTGCCAGATTGTAGGCTATCCTTGGATAGATTACCCCTACAATTTTTCCTGCACAGAGGTTTCCTGATATTGTTCCCAGTACTGAATCTTGTAGATTCCCCATTCTTTTGTCGCAAATAGCAATATCGATAGGTGAATCTATCCCTTCTTTGAAAGTAGCCTTTATCATAATTTGGATTGCTCCGATATGAATCCAGGACATAGTCCTTGCTACTTCTATTTTGAGTTTTTGTAATTCCTCCTTGATTTCTTCGGAAGGAATTAACTGCATCTCCATTCTATTTCTTGTAAGTTCCATCGGGATTGCCATTTCCCTTCTAGAAACTTTATAGATTAGATGATGCTTTCTGTTTCTTAGGCCAAGACTTCCTAAGAACTTTTCTACCTGTCCTGCAGAGAAACCTTGATATCTCTGTAGACTCGGATTTTCTCTCATGATTCTTTGAACCATGTTATGAGATATTGTTGTCTGGCTGAAAAATCCAGACAGATCTTCATGTGTTTCGTGTCGAAACACCTCGTCTTCAGTCAGATTCCGATTCTGTTCCATCAGATTCTTCCTGACTTAAGACTTCTTCTTCTTCATATATACTCTCATCTGAGGCAATGTCCTCAAACCGGTATACTTGAATAAGATCTTGGTAGTAAACTGCTTCTTCAATATCCGGGGTAGGATCAAAGCGTTTAATACCTCTTTTTTCATTTTCTGGACAGTTGGTCGAGATATGACCTCTTGCTCCACATGTCCAGCAATTACAGTCTTTGAAACTTTCATTAGCCCGAGTATGAGCTCTTCTGAAAGTTTTCTTCGTAGGCGTTCTTCCTGTGCTTCGAGATGTACTTGATGCTTGGGATGATATCCTACTCCTTGATGGTCCGCTTCTTTGTCCAGATTTATAAGATCTGGCTTTCTGTCTAGACCATACGGTTCTTGGTTTCCAAGAACTTCTTCCACTTCGTGCATAAGGATGAGTCCTAAAACTTTTCCTTTTATGCTTCTGTGGCTTACTTCCAATAATTGTTGGAAGATCAATTATCTTACAACACAAAGGAGTTCTTTTGTTGATACCCCTTAGGCGTTTGTAATTTTTTGTAACGCTGCCATATGACACCATTCTGCCAACTTTCATTTGAGGAAAGAGGCTCTTCTTGCCAGCGTATCTGGATTACCAGGTACATATTCCCTTATGAGCATTTCTCTCCAAGGGCTTGGCATTTTTGCGAAGAAAAGCTGCATAGCTATATCTTCTTCGACTCCTGAATTACATCTATATTTGGTGAATAACATAATGTATTCATCTACCAAACATATATCATGTAATTCAAGACTATACAGAGCTTGAGTATATTTTTTCCTTTTCTCTGTATCTTGACTATTGAAATAGTCTACCCCTATAAAGTGTGCTTTGAATAGGGTAGCCATCTTTCCAGCGATCTCACTAAGAGATTCCCCAACTAGGACTGACTCTTTCATGTCTGATGAAGTCATGTCCCAAGCAATTTTCACTGATCCCATAAGACTCATTTCCAAAAGTTTAATGAATCCTTCTTTGTTGAGATCAAGTGTTCCTGCTGCAATCCTCATAGCAGATGTCCAATCGTCTATGAGATCTTCTCTGTTTTTGAAGTCCAATACATCAAGGTTAAGCATAACCCCGTAAGGATGTATAGGATCTAAAACAGTTTTCCCATAGGGTGTTTGGTGCAAAGGAATTTGAGTTCTCCTTACCCTTGTTCTCGCTGGGTGTGATCCTCCACCAGTATGGAAATCAGTCTGAGATTCTCTCATATTTACATTATGAGATCCCATACTTTCCCTTGGTGGTTCCTGAGAAGATGACCAGGTTATTGCAGGTGGTGTTTCACCTACTGCTGTATTCATCTTTAGATCTACTACTTTGAGATTTGCGAAAGATTCCGCAAGCTCTTGTAGATCCTCCAAACCAATCCTTTCTAAAGTTGTCATCAGATCAATTTCTTTTCTGAGACAGACTTGATTAGATTGATCATCTTTTCTTCTTCAGTTAAAGGTTTTGACACCACTCTGGCCTTCCCTTGTTGATGTAACAAAGGTTCGGTACCAAAGGATGGTGGTAACCAACCTCCTGAAGTTCTTCTACTAGAACTTGGTTGTTGTTCTAGTTTCTGAATTCTTGTTTGAATATCCTTTATTAATCCCAGAATTTCTTCTTGGGTTTCAAGGATTTTCTCAACTCGTTGTGGTACAAAATATAGCATATTGCCATAATTTTGGACTGTCTTTTGAATTTCTCTAAGATCTAGAGAGAGCTTAGAGGAGTCTGGAACTATCTCCAGAAACTTATTATTTTGAATCATAAGTTTACCTGAGATTTTACCTGAGGGTGCAGTAGCTTCCCTTCGTAAATCTTCTGTCTATACAGATCCATTGTTCTCTGAAGAATTTCTTCTGAGTAGATTTTGAAGTATGGTTTTTCGGTTTTTTAAACCTTGTAAACGCATACCCTTTGTGCTGAGTTCAGTGAAGCATGTACTTCGCTGTAACTCTTGCTCTAATTGAATTATTTTTAGTGAAATAAGTTCAATTTCGAACTCGATGGTAGTTCCTGGCATTTTTAACAGATCGATGAAGATCTGGTTTTTTCGGCCTGTAAGAGTCTACCTTTTGTGTATGCAGGGTTTTGCAAACACTGCTGTCTTTCATCAGGAGATGAGATTTCTCTGTTCTCCCGTTTCTGATATCTAACAGTAGTTAGATAAACTTGTATATATTCCAAAATATTGGAATAGTTCTTGTAAATTATCTTTCTCGAACTAAAGTTCGGATTCATAATTTTTTCGAAATTCTCCTTCTCATACATTTAGTTACTAGTAATAATAAAATTTTCGTGTTTGAAATAAATTAACCATGCTCTGATACCATTTTCGGAGACGTGGGGATCAATTAAAAGCAAATAGGGTATAAGGGTATTTTAGTCCATTTTATAGTTTTAGGGAGTTTAAAGAAAGATTTTGATGTGTAGGGAATTAGGGGAAAGTTGAGTTTGGGTTTGGGGAGTTATTGTCAATTTACCCTAAAACAAAACAGCCCCATTTTCGTAACAAAATTCTTAGTTTTTAACGATTAAAAACTAATTAATATTAAAAAAATACAGGGAAAAAATTGCCCCTTCGTCCATTAGGTTACACCCTTGATTACACAAACACCATTGAAAGGACAAAAAAACTGATTTAAAATGTAGTATGTGAGTAAGGTAACACAACAATGCAACTTAGACCTCATCTGCCCAAAAAAACCTGCCAAAAACTATTGTACAGCAAGTCCATCCCCCACACATGAAATCTTGTGTATTATTCTATGTAACATCTTTTACTACATTGAATCTGATTGGTATAACAACTAATCTAGTAGCATAGAAGATTCAAAACTTTGACGCAATTTACTCTAAATCCCTTCTCTTCTGTAAGTAGAATTGAACATGTTGTTATTAGCATACAAGGGCCTGTCAGGAATCACTGGAACCTCAATATCTCCTTCCAACATTTTCAAAGCATCCGATATTGTAGGCCTCAAAGCCACCATCAAATGAGAACACAATATCCCAATCTTTACAAATCTTTCCATTATCACCTTAGGATATCTCTTTCCTCCACATCCCTCATCTTCCAACAATGAAGCATCCAAAACATGCTCTATCTTTCCATCTTTCACAGATGGCCACGCCCAGTCGGTTATCAAAAACGTCGATTCCGACAAATCAAGAGCCTTTCTGCCACACATTATTTCAAGAATCACCATTCCGAAGCTATAAACATCACTCTTTTCTGTCAGCTGACCGTACATAGCGTATTCAGGTGCTAAGTAACCGTGAGTACCTGCTATTCTAGTGGTGAAATTGGATATGGATTCTTGTCCTTGTTTTGCGAGCCCGAAATCTGCGACTCTGGCTCTCATACGTGAATCTAACAGTATGTTTGTAGGCTTAATATCTCTGTGATATATAGGAGGCTTCACTCCATAGTGAAGATAAGCTAATGCATTTGCCACATCCAAGATTATGCTCTTTCTCTGAGGCCACGTCATTGGCTTCTTACCATATCTGAATTTACCATTTCGCAATGGAAATAAATGATCATGTAAATTCCCATTTGGCATGTAATCATATACCAAGTATTTCTGGCTCTCTCTTTGACTATATGCATCTCCGCTCGACACAGAGCAGCCTCGAAGAGGCACAAGGTTTCTATGCTTTAAAACACTGATGATCTCAACTTCACGATAGAAATCAAATTCCCCCTGAAAATCTGAATCCACGATAGTCTTGACAGCAATCATGGTTCCGTCAGGTAACTTCCCTTTGTAAACGACGCCGGACTGGCCTTGTCCTATGAAATTCTTGGATGAAAAGAAGTTTGTTGCCTTTTCAAGATCTTCACTACTGAACCAGAATGTATCAGTCTTTGGTCTCCAGTTCAGTAGCGCATTTTCTTCTAAATCTTGATCCGATACTGAAAAGATCTCTGAAGCTCTCTCCCTTTTCGGCCAATTGCTTCCACGCAGCATAAAACTGATCAAAAGAATCGTTGCTACAACCGCAAAACCGCCCCCGGTTGAGCCAAAAACAAGAGCCCATTTCTTTGCATCTTTTTTCAAGTTCAAAGGTAGGCCAAAAATGCACGAAAGTGCTCCATTACTCTTAGGGCCGAACTTGTTAACTTTTCCTGCAGCATAAAGAATTGTGTAGTAAAAACAGCCTTTTGAATGAGTATGATTCCCATCTACACTCATCAACCGAGCCTGAACCTTAAAACCAGCAATCACACACGAATCACAGGCAGTGAGGTCTGTTAAATCTTGGCTACATCCCGTTTCTAGGGACGTATCCAACCCCAAAACTGATGACCAGTCGTCTTCGGTTTGAATTCCGGCACACACATCAGTAGTGTTAACGAACTGTGAGGCCTGAAAACACAAAGAAGTGAGATTTTCAGGCAACTTGAGGAAGCCAAGCATTTCTTGAAAATCCAACAAACAAGAAACCGATGTTTGAAGATCCGGTAATCGAAAAAGAGACATTTGTTTGAGGTATTCAGCAAAGGCTACACCATATAGACTTTTAAGAGTCTGGCAACAATTGCTAGATTCACCAAGTTCTTTTGTGTTCCTAATGCTGTCTTCTTGACAAGAAGATGAATCCCATGGAAGTTTCAAAACATATTTGAAGTCGAAAGGACACGATGATTCGAGGATCGGAGAAGATGAAGCACTAATTTGTGGGAGAATACAGAGAGCAACTACAGATAAGATCACAACTAGATGATCAAGAATAATCATATTTTGGAGCTAACTGAGAAATAAAACAACATATCAATGAATCATCTTCATCAATAATAAAATCACTAAAAATTAGATACCTTTCTAAGTCAAGATAGAGAAGATACCACCAAATTTTATTGGGTTTTTTTTTTTCCTTTCTGAATATTTGTACGACTTTTCTCGAGGGGAAAAATGGCTTTATAGTGGTGCAACGTAGTTTTCTTGGAATATGAAATGTACAAGAAGTCTCTCAGGGCTTTCGTGGAAGAGAACCTTAGAAGACTACAAATTAATGAAACTTAGTTTGCTGAAAAAAAAAATGAAACGGATATAAATAAATGAAACTTGTAATTGGTTGTGATGATTGTAGAAAATTATTTCCAAACTTCTAAGAATTTTATATATATTCTATTTTATTAAAACTGAGGACATGATAATAATCATTTGGGAAGAACATCGACTTTTTTTTCCAACTTTACTATCATACTAATATTACACTTTTGTTTTTCGTTTTTTTAAATTTCAGCATGTTTTTAAATTTTTTTTCAAAAATTCAAATATCAATTTAGTCCCTCCATAATTTGTCAAATTTCACTTTAATCCATCGATAATTATAAAAAAAAAAACTATACACACGTGTGTGTGCAGAATAATTAGAATATATTTTGTCTGAAAATTATATTCACTTCCTATATTATATAGATCATCTAAAATTTATGTGAGAAGATCAATGGGCTAAAATATTTTTCCAAAACAGGGTTAAATCTTTTGGCAAAAACTTGTGTGAGACGGTCTCACGGGTCGTATCGGTGAGACGGATCTCTTATTTGGGTCATCCATGAAAAAATATTACTTTTTATGCTAAAAGTATTACTTTTTATTGTGAATATGAGTAGGGTTGACCTATCTCACAGATTAAGATCCGTGAGACGGTCTCACATGAGATCAACTCAAATCTTTTATTGAAAATTTTGAATAATCTAAGGAGATTATATTGTTTTAAATATTAATGAAGAGTGAGTCTCATGTGAAACTGTCTCACGGATTTTAATATGTGAGACGGGTCAACCTTACCCATATTCACAATAAAAAGTAATACTCTTAGCATAAAAAGTAATACTTTTTCATGGATGACCCAAATAAGAGATCCGTCTCACAGATACAACCCGTGAGACCGTCTCACATAAGTTTTTGACATTAATGAAAACATGAATATTATATTTTCTTCCTCGTTTTTTGCCAATCCCTTTTTAAAAAGAACTGTAACTTTGTAGTGCTGTAAAATGGGAAAGAAAATGAAATATTTATTTATGTTTTTACTATATTTATAATCTTGTTTTTTAATTTTAAAGATTTTAATGTTTTGGGATTTTTTTTATTTTTATTTTTTTTGTAGAGACACATAAAAAACACATGTTAAACAAATTATCCATAAGGAAACGATCACTATACAAGACATTGATTATTTTTTCCCGTACTTCATATTCAATTTTTAACAATATAGGGCAGCTTTCAGTTTTATTATTATTTTTAAAAAAATTCAGATTTTTTGTGTTTATATAACACTTACAAAAAACATGTAAGTTTATTGTAATTATGAAATTATTTACTATTTTCGATTGGATGATTTTTAAAATTTTATGTTATTTTTTAAATCTAATTTATTCAATTTAGAGTGTGTACAATTCAGCAATTTAGGTGCTTGAGAAAATAAATTTGAGTATTATTAATTTGTTGTGAATGAATTTGTTTTTCGTTTAATTTTTAATACATTAATTTAATAATATTTTTGTGAAATTATAAAATTTTGATATGAATTATCCATGTCTAATTATATATTTATATTTTGTCATTTTAATATAAATTACAATCTTCTATTACGTTTGTGTTCCTGAAAAATAATTTTATTAATTAACTTATTTGAAATTAAAGATATGCTTGGAATTTAAAATGATCAAAATTTAAAAGGTGACTTTACAAAAATCAATAATGATAATTCAACGGTTTTTTATGTTATTTTTTTAAATTCAAATATTTCAATAAGTCTATTAATATTTTCTTTAGCCGTGAGAAGAGTTTTTGTCACGATTAGATCTCGAATTCAAATACATCATCTTGAACTCGAAATACTGGTATCTAGGTGTAAATTAACCAAATCAAGCTGAATATGACGAAAATTTGAGAGCTGAAAAATTCAGCTCGAATTAGTTCTATTCGAGTTAGAGCTCGATTCAAAATTGAAAATTTTTAATGCTCAAATTCAGTTTGAATTAAAGCTCGAGTGCGATTTAAAAAATTCTAACATGTTCTCGAACGATTTGAATTATCGCTCGAAAATAAGTACTCGAAAGACTATAAATTTATTTGTTTAACATATATAATCATATTATATTAATAAAATATTAAACTCACGAGCAGCTGGCGAACTATCGAACAAATAATTTGGGCTTGAGTCTGGCTCGAAAATTTTGAACATGTTCGAGTTCAGCTCAAATTCGATAAATTCAAAAACAAATCAAATATATTTCGAACCGTCTCGAAAAGCTCGCAAATTAATTCAGTTCATTTACACCACTAATTGGTACCAAATGATTATTAGTCATCAACACCTATTAATATTTTTCAAAATATCATTTTGTTAAAAACTCGTACCCTTTCAATAGTGGAAACAACGCGGCAAAGGACAACGACAAATTTGTAAACATGATACAAAAATTCAAAGAAAAAGCCTTCAACAAGGAAATTATGTTCCTTTCAAAAAGAGAAAAAAACAAAAAAAAAAAATGGAAATTGCTTTCCTTTCAATGATTTCTCTTGTCAAGTTGAAGAAAATGTATGCATTTGCACCTTATTTTTGTCAAACTCAATAAAAGGCACTATATGTTGTGTAGTTTAATTCTTACAAAAAATACAAATTCTATCAAGATTACACGACAATAAAAAAAAAACATGGAAACAATAAGATTTTTTTTTAATTATTAAAGATGATTTTTCAAAACTAAACTTATGGCGTAAATATTTAGAATGAATTTTCATCCAAAACGTATCTTACACAAATATGGCTAAAATTGCTACGAAAAATTTAAAAATGAAATAATATTAATCTCATGAATTATATATAAATTGTTATTGCTATAATCTCATGTATTATGTGAAATGAGATATTATAAAACTCAAATAAATCACTCAAAAAATAGTTTTTATCGTGTTACACAAGATTGCAACGCCACACATGAAAATTCAATGGAAATCAAAACTATATTATAGCGGAATTGTTCGTTTGGAATCTGTTAGGTTTATATTGTCCGACAGATATCGAAAATAATGAAAATATCAGAATATGATGTAAAATAGTAAATTCATGTTTTATCAGAATTAAATGTTGTGTCAGATGTTACAACATCTCGGACAACATTTACACGCAGCGGAAAATTAACTTTTATAACACAAATTGACTTTGAATTAATAGATGGAGAAGATTAAATATGCACAAGTATAAATACTTGTGCGGTGCCTTATGACAAAAATTAATCACTAGAAAACCACAATATTTACACAAAAACCTAACACTAGTGATTATGACAAAAATCAATTTCCTCAACAAGTTGAGAAAACAAATTCTTTCTAAAAACAAACAACCAGAATAAAACTAAAACAAGAAAGCAAAAACGTGATGCCAAAAGGGAATCCAAGAAAAACAGTCTTCAGCCAACTTCTGCACAGATGTTGTCTTCAGATGTTCCCAACATTCAAGGCAACACTTGTTATCGGCAGTCTTCAAAGCAGCAACGTTGATAGTAGTTTTCTCTGAGATTCAGAACGTGCAAAGTGTGCGTATTACTTCAAGTAGAAAACGGCCGCCCTTCAAAGTCCTAGGTTTTCTTTTTTATAGATGAGTGCCTTATCTCATAAGGAAACCTATTAATCAAGGAAAGTAAGAGTTTAATTAGAAATAAACTATATTTAAACATTGATATCATATCTTATCAAATCATTAACATAAATATAATATCTCAATAGGTCAACAGTATGCTTAAATATATTTGCACAATTATCTCATTATCCTAAGAAAGGCAAAATTACATAATATAATCATACTCAATTTAAATCAAAAGATATAGTTAGGGAAATAATTTAATTCTATAATTCTTTCACACTTGGCAATATTATTTCACTTCAATCTCCCCTCGTTTGCCTTTCTTGGACAAAACGAGATCACACCCATTTATCCTTTGTCAGCTCAAACCAACTCCCCCTGAATTCAAGAATGTTTGTCTCCCCCTGAATAAGATACTATTAGCAGAAGTGTTGTTAGTAATGTTGGCAACGTTCAGGGCAACACCTACACAACCTCTTTGATTTTTCAGTAATGCGTGAGAAACAAACTTACACAAAGAGTAAAAACATAAGAACCTAGTCACAAAAAAACGCAAAACACTAGAAGAGCAGAACCACCATAAACATTAAAAAATAACCCTCATTCATCATCTTCATCACTATCAGTATCATCCTCATCATCTTTATCACTATCATCCTTAGTGCCAGATGGACCAGCATCATATCTCCCTTTTTGTCCATGAAAGACACCTACGATCAACAAAGCCTCGATAGTAGAGGCCAAAATTTCATAGTAAGCCAAATCAGCCTTGGCCTGAGCAATCTTTTTACGGGCGTGATCAAGATGAGCATGAGCAGCGGCGACTGGAATCTTCAAATACCCAGAGGTGGATGTAGAAAAGGTTGTATATGGAGAAGGACCAGCGGCAGAGAGTGCTGAGGCAGAGGCATTCCAAGGAAGATCAACCATCCTCTTGCCTTGCAGAAGAGCAGGAGCAATCTTCAGGGAGTCACTGGCCAAAGAGAAAGGTTCTACGATGTCCTTAATAAACCCTTGTGACTCCAAGATTCCATAAATGAGAGATGGAAATGGGAGCTTGGATGACTTCAAACCGCCCTGCAAAATTATGTTGAACACCAGGCGTCCAAAATTTAAGGTTGAGTTCCCAACCGCAAAGAGAGTCAGTGCCTGAGCCTTGGTGACAACAGTGGTATTAGTAGTCGGAGTCCAATTGTGGATGGCAATCTTGTGCAGTACCGAATAGAGTGATGTAAGTGTAGCAGCTGAGACCTTGTGGGGATTGAGAGGAAACTTGCTGACCATACCACTAGTTAGGACAGAAATTACCTCGCTTAAATCTGGAGGAGGGCTGTCGGCAACAACAGGTGTACCATAGTGTTCATTGATTACATCAGCTGTGAAGTTGTACACCCTGTTGCGGACAAAAACTTGTCCAAATTTTGCCGATGTCGGATCGCCAACACTCAAAGAAAGATTTCCATAAAATTCGAGGACAGCCTTATGACAGTAAGGGAGAGTAGATGAGCATGTGGAAAACAGACCCCGAGACTTCAGAATCTCGATTAAATTGTACCGAGAAAATGCTTCCAAATCCACATTGCGCTCCGCAACAAACTCTCGATTTTCATAGAGATGCCAGTTGGAGAATGCCGTCTCAGAGTAAAACATGTTGTTGTAGCTGTTGGCCAGATCATAAGCAGATAGATCAATGTCGTCCTCAATGTCCTCAACATCTGGGTCAACATCCATAGGTTCAGAGTTATTGGCTTGTCTGGCACCACCAGAAGCCGCTTCGTCAGCAGATTCACCATTAGACTGACTTGATGCAGTTGGACTTGTAGAGATTTGGGGAGCAGTAGAGGTAGATGGAGCCTTACCCTTCCGATTTTTCAAGATGGCCATAAATTGGGCCAACGAAACTTCTTCCTCACTTTCGTCAAAAGGATTCTGAGAGGGTTGTGTTGGAGAAGGTGCAGGCTCAGAAAGAGCATCATCATCATCCTGGCCGGAGGAAGAGGACGACGGGACAACAGTAACCCGTGGTGCAGGCTTTTTACGAGCAACCAATTCGTAGTCCCCATCAGCAGAGTCATCTCCCGAATTCTCTGCAGGGTCAATCAACGATGGGCGAGTGGATGATTGCCCTTTGTACCAAAACCGTTTCCCTGATGTGAGGTCAGGATTATACCCAGCCTGTCTCTTGGATCGACGAACAGGTTGACGCGGAGGATTGAATACTTGGATAATTGGTGGATTCTCAACATCGAAAGCATTTCCGGGTTCGCCTGGTGCAATTACCTCCAAAGGGACTGGTTCTTCAGTCGTAAGCACCAAAGGTAGAGACGATTCGATAGCGGGTGTCGTAGCAGATGTTGTCTCACTAGGGGCAACATTTTCTGTGTGCCCCATTTCACTCCGAATATCAAGGGGATCAAAACATTTGCCTGCCATTGATGGTAAATTGCAAGTTAAGCCGAGAAAGGAGGAAAATTTCAGAGATAAATGAGAAAATGCTGGTGCAATTTCTCAGGGTTTCTAGAACAGTTAGAATGAGTGTGATGTGAGTGGGGAGTGGAGAAACTAATCATCACAATTGAGCACAATGTAACTGCCCTTAAGTCTAACGGTAATAAAAATGAAACCCAACAAAAATTAGCCGTTAACCCCATCGATTAATTACAGAGTTAATTTTCGCACAAAACTGATTCAAGATTACCAGAAGTAACCCACATCGATTTTCGCTCCACTAGACATCGAGGATCACGTAAATTCGAGATTTTCGCACAATCTGGATTTTCATCGAATTTTCTTTTGTCGAATTATCAATATCCTTGTGGCACACCAATATTCACGGAAATATGTTTATGCATGACCTAATTATGCCTAAAACAGAATGTAACAGAAATAGAAACATGAGAGCAGATATGAGATGTGTTTATAGATGAAGTGTTGTTACAAATGTTGGCAACATCTCCTGACAACACGCACAATTCCCGAAAACAAATTTGATCATCTTCACACTTGGTGACTTAACATTTTTCTGAACATAGGAGTGGTAGCTCCCACACTAGGAGAACGGTCTTCATTGGACTCCCCTAGGTAGCCTTTTCTATTTTCTCCTATTTCTGTTGTAATTTTAGAAGGGGTAGCTCCCACACTAAAAGCACAGCCTTCATTGGGCTCTTTTAGGTAGTTTTTTCCATCTTTACTTCTAATCACAGACACATCACTTTACTTTTCATTTTTTCTTAGGTGACTTGTCACATTGGTTAGAGTCAAATGACCAATCTTCAAGTTCTTTGTGACAAAGTTCAAATGTATAGGTGTGAAGATTTAAAAAATAACTAGGAATTGTAAGAGCATCAGAAAACTATGCTACATGGTTTCAACACAACATATCACAGTATGAATGCAATGTAGTATGCCTAAGTCCTAAAAATGCACATGCAAGTTAGGTGTTGTCCGAGATTTTGTAACATCTGGGACAACATCTATCAATGATCAAACAGAACACATGCTGAGAGATTTCCTAAGATTGGAGAATCTCTCAAAGTCCAATGATTTTGTGAATATGTCAGCCAATTGGTTATTTGTATCAACAAAATCAATTCTAATCAGTCCTTTTTCTACTAAATCTCGAATAAAATGATGCCTTATGTCAATGTGCTTTGTTCGAGAGTGTTGTACTGGATTTTTTGAAATGTTAATTGCACTAGAATTATCACAGTACACCACTAAAGATTCACTTTTAAGTCCATAATATTCTATCATTTGATTCATCCACAAAAGTTGGGTACAAGCATTTCCAACTGCCACATATTCTGATTCAGCAGTGGATAAAGATACACAATTCTGTTTCCGACTATGCCAAGAAATCAAATTATTGCCAAGATAGAAACACCCCCCAGAAGTACTTTTTCTATCATCTAAATCCCCCGCCCAATCAGCATCTGAGAACCCTACTAGATTTGAGTTGATTTCGTGAGTATACCATAATCCTAAGTTAATGATTCCGGCTATGTATCGTAGGATACGTTTTATGGCTTTTAAGTGAGAGATCTTAGGATTAGATTGGTATCTAGCACATAAACACACACTAAACATCAAGTCAGGGCGGCTAGCAGTCAAGTACAAGAGACTTCCTATGATGCTGCGGTAAAAGGTGTTGTCAACATCTTCGGCCGCAACATCTTTGGATAGTTTTTCATTTGAGCCCATTGGTGTTTTCATGTGCTTAGTGTTATCATTAGCAAATTTGTTTACCAGATTTTTGGCATACTTACTTTGACATAAGAAGATACCATCATGCATTTGTTTAATTTGCAAACCAAGAAAGAAATTTAACTCACCAACCATACTCATTTCAAATGTAGATGACATGCACTCAACAAAATCATCAGCATGCTTTTGAGAGGAAGAGCCAAAGATTATATCATCAACTTAGACTTGACAAATAAGAATCTCACCTTTGGACTGTTGAATAAAAAGAGTTTTGTCTACCTCACCTCGTTTGAAACCAATCCCGAGTAGATATTCAGTTAATCTCTCATACCATGCACGTGGTGCTTGCTTCAGGCCATAGAGTGCCTTCTTCAACTTGTAGACATGGTCCAAATGATGTGGATCCTCAAACCCCTTCGGTTGTCTAACATACACTTCCTCACTCAAAAAGCCATTTAGTAATGCACTTTTAACATCCATTTGAAAAATTGTGATTTTAATATAGCATGCAATGGATAGTAGTAGTCTAACTGACTCAATACGGGCGACATGAGCAAAGGTCTCATCAAAATCAACCCTCTCAACCTGTGTGTACCCTTGAGCAACTAGTCTAGCTTTGTTTCTAATTATGTTTCCTGACTCATCGGTTTTGTTTTTGAAAATCCATTTTGTACCAATTATGTTACCATGGTCAGTAGGCGGAACCAAGTTCCACAAATCATTTCGAATAAATTCCTCAAGCTCATCATGCATAGCATTAATCCAAAACTCATCTTTCAAAGCTTCATCAACATTTTTGGGCTCAATATTAGATATAAAACATGAAAATCTAACCTGTGAGTATGTCGAACTCATGCAAATCAGTCCAGCCATTTTTCGATAATCGATCTTTTCTTTCTGCCGAGTTTGAACATCTCCATGCATGCTTCCAATAATTTGAGATGATGGATGGTTTTTCTGAATTTTGATCGGAATACACGATCCATTATCCACTGCATCATCATTGCAGTGTGGTTATTCTGATTCTGTGAATTCAGTGTCGCATGTTGTGTCAGATGCTGCATCATCTGGGGCAACATCTCCATTTTCCAGTGAGATTGGATTGTCCAGCAGATCTTCAATGTCATCTTCAGCAGTTTTCTTCTTAAGATCTGCACAGTCATAAAAAACAACATTAATTGATCAAGAATAGTCCTTGTTCTTAGATTAAACATACGATAAGCACGACTGTTGGTGGCATAACCGAGGAATAAACACTTGTCACTCTTGGAATCTAACTTAGCGAGTTGGTCCCTGTCATTTAAGGTATAACACACACAGCCAAAAACATGAAAATATCTAAGGTTAGGCTTTTTTCCCATAATTATTTCATATGAGGTCATAGTTGAACCACTCCTTAAATACACCCTATTTGAAATATGACATGCCGTGTTAAGGGCCTCTGCCCAAAAACGCTTTGCAACGTTCTTTGAAGTTAACATTACTCTCGCCATTTCTTGCAAAGTTCTGTTCTTACGTTCGGCAATGCCATTCTGTTGTGGTGTTTTTGGTGCTGAAAATTCATGAGAAATACCTTTCCTGTCACAGAAGGATGAGAATGAATGATTTTCAAATTCCTTACCGTGATCAGTTCTGATCCTTTTTACCTTCAGGCTATGGAAGTTAGTGATTCTTGTGATCAAGCTTTTGAATATATCGAAAGTATCTGACTTCTCTCTAATAAAATTAACCCACGAAAAGCGTGAGAAATCATCAACACACACAAAAGAGTATTTCTTACCTCCGAGGCTCTCAACTTCCATAGGACCCATAAGGTCCATGTGTAGTAAATCCAGACAGCGTGTTGTCCCAGATGTTGGCAACACTGGATGCGACACGCGGGTTTGTTTACCCTTTTGACAATCTCCACAAACATATGGTATACCAGACGAGAGATTAGGCATACCTCTTACTGCATTGTACTTACTCAGGTTCTTCAAGGTTTTAAAATTTTCATGTCCGAGTTTTCTGTGCCAAAGGTCAAGATCAGTGATTTGCACATGCTTGCACGAAAGTTCCTCACCTATTTGATAGCAATTATCTGAGGACCTGGTACCTGTCATAATACACACATTAGATTCATCAAAGACTTCACAGTTATGTTTATCAAATTTAACAAACAAATTATCATCACATAATTGACTTATGCTTATCAAATTTGAATTCAATCCTTCAACATGGAGCACATTGTGGAGTCTTGGTAGTCCTTCAACATTTAGTTTACCCTTTCCTACCATTTTTCCTTTTGCTCCCCCTCCATAGGTCACTTTACTACACTTTTGTTCAACATAATCGATCAGATGATCTCTTGAGCCTGTCATGTGACGTGAGCTACCACTATCAAAGTTCCAGTGACCTATAGTGTTAGTTTTCAACAAAATGTAGACAACTTTACAATGAGTTTTTACCTTTGGTACCCAAATTTGTCTTCCTGTAGGTTGACAGTAAGAGGTGTTGCGGAAGGTGTTGTGCAACATTTGAGGCAACATTCGTCTTGACTTTTGGTTTAAGCGATCGTCCCTGAGTCTAAAACAGTAGGGCCTGATATGACCAGGCTTAAAATAGTAATGACATACATACCTTCGTTTTCTCTTCTTAGGAACAGATGCAGTGGGTTGTCTTTTTGCTGGTATGCTTTTGATCGGAGACGTAGATTGTGGCTGTGTGAATGTTTCAGTTTTTCTTTTTACAAAGACAGTGGATTTTGAAGTTTCACCAATTTCGTACACACTGTCTTTAAATCCCAGACCCTTCTTGTCATCTCTTCCCATTGAAAGAATGGCTTCAAGCTTTGATGTGCTCGAATTAAACTTCGACAAGGTTTCAGTTGCCTTTTGAAGTTCTTCTTTGATATTACCAAGTTCTAAATCATTTTTGCTCAAAATTACCTCAAGTTTAGCAACCACTGCTTTTAGATCAGCATTTTCTTTCACCACCGATTTCAGTTCGGCATTTCTTTCATGATATTTGCATTAAGCTTGTTTCTTTTGGTCCAATCTTCAAATAGTTCTTCATAAAGCTTCTGGACACTTTCAAGAGTAAGTTCTTCACCATCAACCTCCAGATCATCTTCACTCAAGTTTCCAGAAACTGTAGAGTTGAAGCAGACTGATTTTTCACAAATGTTGCGGCCAGGTGTAGCAACACCTAGGGCAACACCTAAAGGATTCACTTGTAGCCAGTGGGTTTCTGTCAGTAGTGCAGTCAGGGAGGTTTGATTGTCTTCATCAGTGGACTTCTCCTCAAGATCAGATTCTTCATCGCTTAGAGATGCATTGTAGCCTTTGTTCTTGCGTAATCTGTTTGCACACTCATTGGCGTAGTGGCCGAATCCTTGGCATTCTCTACACTGCACCGAATCATACTTCCTTGGTTTAAATTGCCCCTTGCCTTCGTTCCTTGTTTGAATTTGTAACTTCGCAGGAAACCTTCGTGGCTTTTCAGGTGCAAGGAGGTTAGAAGATTTAGATGGTTGTGCATCCTTCTTCTTATCTCGGATTCTCTTCAAGTAATCACCAAATTTCTTTGTGATAAGGGAGATAGAGTCCTCGCAGAGATCAGAATCATTGACTTCTTGGGATATTTGAAGGAGTTCATTATAGGAGTCATTTGAAGCTTGAAGTGCAATTGTCTTCCTTTTATCCTTTTTCTGCATGTCCAGGTTCATCTCGAAAGTACGTAATGAACTGATAAGATCTTCCAATGACATTTTAGAAGTATCCTTAACCTCATCTATTGCACAAATCTTTATGTTGAATCTTTCAGGTAGAGACCGGAGAACCTTGCTAACTAGACGCTCATTGGAGATGGACTCTCCAACACTGAAAGCCTCATTAGCAATTTCTCGTAGGCGTCGATCGTACTCAAGTATGCTCTCCGATTATTCCATCCTCGTCATCTCGAACTTTGAAGTAAGCATCCTTAATCTGGTTCGTCTCACACTCTCAGAACTTTCACAGTGACATTGGAGGATATCCCATGCACTTTTAGCCGAAGTACAGTTTGCGATTAGGCTGAACATATTCGTGTCAACTGATGTGAATACTGCATTCAAGGCCTTTGAGTTGTGGTTTGAATTTTGCACTTCATCAGCAGTCCAGTCAGTTTCAGGCTTTGGTCGATTGTCCCCCTCTTGATCTGTTGCGACTGGTGGAGTCCATCCATTGATGACACGCTGCCATGCCCGTTCATCTAGAGATTTTATGTAGTATCTAATTTTAACCTTCCATAAGCTGTAATTAGTACCATCAAGAACTGGTGGTCGAAGTGCCGTGCTTGCAAACGAGATGTCCATTAATTTTTTCATTCAAACAAAACAAAAACCAGAATCAGCACTTAGTATATCAAGAGTTGGCTCTGATACCACTTGTTAGGTTTATTTTGTCCGACAGATATTGAAAATAATGAAAATATCAGAATATGATGTAAAATAGTAAATTCGTGTTTTATCAGAATTAAATGTTGTGCCAGATGTTACAACATCTCGGAAAACATCTACACGCAGCGGAAAATTAACTTTTATAACAAAAATTGACTTTGAATTAAACTCCTTTGGAGGAATCATTTGATCGAAGAAGCCACGTGGGAACCAGAGGATCAGATGAGAGAGAAGTATCCCGAGTTGTTTGCGCAGTGACGTCAATTTCGGGGACGAAATTCCTCTAAGGAGGGAAGATTGTAATAGCCATGCCTGGTGTACGGTACGGTTTAAGTTTTCATAAGTTTATTGACTACTTGGTCAAGTTTAAGTATAGCTTGGATGTTAAGAGTTTCAATTTAGGATTTATAGTATGGTTGGTTATAGAGGATGTGTAGTGCTATTGTAGCGGCGTTACGATTAAATTCATGATAATTCGTATGTTGAGCCAATTGGTATGAGGCCAATTGGAGTGATTAGATAAGACATAGAGGTGTAACTTTCTTATTTTGAGTTTTGTTCAAATCATTGTGGAAAAAATCCAAAAGTGCCCCGAAGTGTGTCGTGTGTTTCGTCGTTCCTCTAGTGACACATGTTGGGAGAATGGGCATACCTTTTTACTCAGATCTCGAAATAATCTGAAAGTTGGAGAGATTCAAGGAAAGACATAGGGCTACAACTTTGTAGTTTACCACTTTTCTAATTCGGAAGGGAAGAGGCGTTTCTGAAGCGATCTTTAACGTGGCAATGCGCAGAGTGGCGCCCGAGCGGTAATGTTTGGCCGCCCGAGCGCCACTACTTCTGGAATTTGGGTTTCGGGTAGAATCATTGGTGCCCGAGCGGTAATTTTCGACCGCCGAGCGCCGGGCACAGTACCAAAAACGTGTTTTCGGATTTTAAGTGTTTATATGCAAGAGTTGGTCTCATTTTTCCTCATTTCTACTCCTCCTTCTCGATTCTTCTTCTCTAGGGAGAGCTAGGGTTCTATTCTTCTCCTTTCTTTTCTTTTATCCAAGCTTCTTGTTAGTAATTTGTGTTGAGAGCAAGATTATTTTGGGATCAAGGAAGCTAAGGTAAGCATTTGGTTTGGTTATTTCTTGGTTTTCGCATGAGAGATGATATTGGGTTTGATGTGGTGTTGTTTTTATGGATTAATTGATATGGGTTATTGATTATTGAGAGGTTGGTGGTGCAATACATGGTTTATTGTTGTAGGATTGCTATCAAGAGATTAGATACAAGGTTCCAAGTGGTTGTAAGTGGAATCTCATTCTTGTGCTCACATGATAATATATGTATTGTGTTTCAATGTTTTTAAAATGTTATTCCCTTCCATGACGAATCTTGTATGTGTTCTTAAGAAAAGGAATTTTGATCCATATTATGTATTGAATTACTTGATTGTATATTTGAGACAATTGAATGTCTCAATTGTGAAAAAGGGAATACAATAGAAAAGAGTTTACAAAGTGTTTGATTAAATGCCCCAAAGAGAGTTTAAATGATTTATGGATTGATAGATACATAGTCAGAGATTGCATGCAATTAGTTGATCAACGACCATAGGCTTATATCCCTCAGAGTTATCGATTTATATCGATGACATATAGGTACAGAGACAGAGATACTATATAGATATCAATCCAACAGAGAAAAGAGAAATACCATCTTATTGTTATATTATTGCTATGTTATTCATGATTCAGAGTTGATGGTATTTAATGTTTTTAAAGCCATGTTTTATAGAGTATGCTATGTACATAGCTATGTACATTGCTATGTAAGAGCACCCATACAAAAGCATAACCAGAGAGGCGCGCGCCATCGCGCAACATCTCGCGCAGGAGCGCGCGCACAGATACAACTTGAAGACTCGAGAGGCGCGTGCCACCGCGCCACATCTCGCGCTAGGGCGCGCGCACAGCTGTAGCAAATGAGCAGAAGCTCGCGCGCGACTGCGCGAGATCACGCGCAGCCGCGCGCGCACATACACGGCCAGACACAGCAACTCGCGCGCCACCGCGCCATTTCATGCGCCACCGTGCGCGCGCCGCGTCCAAAAAAAGTATAAAAGCGCGATCGCTAGGTCAGAAAGGGACACGCCGTTTTGGACAAAAATACAGAGGTAAGACTCGGAGTGAAGGCGAGACGAAGGCACGACACGTGAAGATCGATTACAAAAACGAAGAGCGACTAATCTGGGGACAGAGACGACACTTCGGATTTGTTATCTGTCTTTTGCATTTCTATTTTCTCATATGTCAATGTCTAAAACTTTGAGTATGCGCCGTTTGTATTTCGATTTCGTGATGAACTAATCTCCCATTCGAGAGAATGATGTAGCTTTGTGGACACAATGATTTGACATGGTTATTTTATAGGATTGAATTCCATTTTTATGTTTATTTGTGTTCTCTGTGTTTACTGCACTGCAATTTATAGGCCATAAATTGTCTGTTGTTTGATTAATTCTACAACTCGGGAGAGGGACTAGAGTTATATATCATTAGAACACATCGTTAAATGTTTATAGCGTTCGGAAGGCGTATAACTTTTGCGAGGCTTAGTAAGAACATTGTTTGCATTTATCTATGAAACTTAGATTCTAATTAGGAACAATTGAATCGAAGTTGATAGATACAGTTATTTGTCACTTGGGAAAGGGGGAAATAAAACAATCTAAGTGTTCTTGGCCATTAAATGATTGGAATTCAGGAATATAAATTCAATTGTGAATAATTATCGTGGTAACTTTGTGAAATCATTTCTCTAGATATCTTCTCTCATAATTATCTTTCAATTCAGTGATTTAATTAATTCATTGTTTTCAATTAATTCGTTCAAACAAACCAATCTTTTAATTAATTTTTCTAAATAAAGTTGAGACTGTTTTAATTACGAGCACTGATATACTTTTTTATACACACTCCTCGTGGGATCGATATCTGTACTCTAACCAGTACTAAAACTTGACACCGTACACTTGCGGTAGTGAAAACACGCAACAAGTTTTTGGCGCCGTTGTCGGGGAGTGTCAAATTTGAATTTATATCAGTATTGTTACCAATTACTCTAAATTTTAATTTAGAGCCTTTATTTTTGTTTTATTTTATATTGATTGAGTTTTTTCATTTTTTCTGCTTGACAGTGTATGCTAAGATCGCAAAGCCCTGACTTGCTTATTTTTGATCCGGAGATCGAAAGAACTGCTAGAAGATTAAGAAAAGCAAGAAGAGAAGAGATCCAAGCAATGGCTGAGAACAGAGAGAATGACAGACACGCCCAGCCAGAGGCGATTCCTATAAGAGATCACTTCCGACCAGTGATCAACAATCATTACTCTGGTATTGCAAGAGGGACAATCAACGCCAATAATTTTGAATTGAAGCCTGCTCTAATCAATATGGTTCAGCAAAATCAGTTTGCTGGAACAGCCACCTCTGATCCTCACGTTCACCTGAGAACCTTTTTGGAGATAACGGATACGGTAAAGATTAATAATGTGCCTGATGATATTATTAGACTGCGTTTGTTTCCGTTTTCTCTCAGGGATCAAGCACGAGGATGGCTTCAATCGCTTCCCTTAGGAATTATCACTACTTGGTAGGAGCTGGCGACAAAATTTCTGGCAAAATACTTTCCCCCTGCAAAGTCTGCACAGTTGAAGATTGAGATTAGCACGTTTAGGCAGACTGATTTTGAACAATTGTATGAGGCATGGGAAAGATACAAGGAGCTGTTGAGAAAGTGCCCAAACCATGGCTTCGAAGACTGGGTGCAGAT
The DNA here is from genome assembly GCF_022965805.1 of Primulina eburnea. Taxonomy (NCBI): domain Eukaryota; kingdom Viridiplantae; phylum Streptophyta; class Magnoliopsida; order Lamiales; family Gesneriaceae; genus Primulina; species Primulina eburnea. The sequence goes on from NC_133113.1 coordinate 4,546,826, forward strand.
CAAATTATTCTACAACGGTCTAAATGGGCAAACAAGAGGAACAGTAGATGTTGCAGCTGGTGGCACGATATTTGCTAAATCTCCCGAGCAACTTTATGACTTGCTTGAACAGATGACAATAAATAGCTACCAGTGGCCGTCTGAAAGGGCAGGAGTAAAAGGACAGCTGGAGTTTATGCTGTGGATCCCATTACGTCACTCACTGCACAGGTATCAGCACTGACCACACAACTCGCAGCTATGAACAAAGTGAGCATATCAGAAACTGAGATCCCATCAACTGTTGCTGAAGAACAATCTATTCTTGAAGAAGCTCAGTACGTCAACAACAGAAATTTTGGAGGATTTGGAGGATATCGAGGTAACCCTCACCCTAATACTTATCATCCAGGATTAAGAAATCATGAAAACTTTTCTTATGCAAATAATAAGAATGTGTTGAATCCTCCACCGAGGTTCAATACATCAAAGGGGGAAGGAAAACCTTCGTTTGAGGATTTGGTAGGAACGTTTGTTGCTGAGTCCGGCAAGAGGATGGCACGGACTGAATCTCGCCTTGACAATATGGAGACTCACATGGGAAATATGGGTGCCACAATGAAATCTTTGGAAACTCAAATTGGACAGTTGGCTACCGCATTGAGAGATCAGAATAGGGGTCAATTCCCTAGTAACACCGAGGTTAACCCAAAGGAGCAGTGCAAGGCAGTCACTTTGAGGAGTGGTAAGGAATTGGAGATACAAATTCCTAAAGAGAGAGTGGAAAGTGAGAAGACAGTTGAAGAAAGCAAAAATGAGGAATCCAAGACAGAAGTGGAAGTTGAACGACCTCCAGTATATAAACCAACCCTTCCATACCCTCAGAGATTCAAAAAGAAGAAATTGGATGATCAGTTCGCAAAATTTTTGGAGATTTTTAAAAAGATACACATCAACATACCATTTGCTGATGCTTTGGAGCAAATGCCGAATTATGCGAAGTTTATTAAAGATGTGATGTCTAAGAAGAGGAAGCTACAAGAGTTTGAAACTGTGAACCTTATTGAAGAGTGTAGCGCCATATTGCAGAAAAAGCTACCACAGAAATTAAAAGATCCAGGGAGTTTTACTATTCCTTGCTTTATTGGTGGTTCTAAATGCAGTAAAGCCTTATGTGATTTAGGAGCGAGTATTAATTTGATGCCATTTTCTATTTACAGAGAATTGGAGCTTGGGGAGGTTAAACCAACCACGATCACCTTGCAGCTTGCGGACATAAGTCTCACGTATCCACGTGGAATCTTCGAAGATGTATTGGTAAAAGTGGATAAATTTATTTTCCCTGCTGATTTTGTGATTTTAGATATGGAAGAGGATCATGATGCTCCACTAATCTTTGGGAGACCGTTTCTGGCAACTGGAAGGGCTTTGATAGACGTGCACAAGGGTGAACTCACCCTGAGAGTTGGAGGAGAAGCTGTCATTTTTAATATATATCACGCCATGAAGGAGTCAAATGAGAAGCATTGATATTTTAGACTCATGTATGTCTTTTGATTGTGCAGAAACTAGGGATCCCCTGGAGAGCTGTTTGATAGGTGCTGCTGGAACTGCTGATGAAGACGACTGGGAAGTGAAAGAGCAACTCGTGGCTCTTGATGGATCAAAGAAAGAAAGGAGAAAAGATGCATTGCTTGAAGAGTTGAATGTAGATGAGAAAATTGAGGTAAAAGCACCTTCTCCTGACTTAAAGGAACTACCAAGCCACCTTTGTTATGCATTTTTAGGTGAAAAGTCGACATATCCGGTAATCATCTCTTCCTCTCTTACTTGTACTGAAAAAGATAAATTATTGAGAGTATTGAGGAAATTTAAAGCTGCTTTAGGATGGTCGATTTCTGATATTAGGGGAATTAGCCCCACTATATGCATGCATAAAATTTTGATGGAGGAGTCATATACTCCTTATGTGGATCACCAGAGGAGGTTGAACCCAGCAATGAAAGAGGTTGTGAAAAATGAGGTACTGAAATTACTAAATGCTGGTGTGATTTATGCCATTTCTGATAGTAGTTGGGTGTCTCCTGTACAAGTTGTACCGAAAAAGGGTGGAATAACTGTGGTTAAAAACAAAAATGATGAACTGATTTCTACTCGCACTGTAACTGGCTGGCGGGTATGTATTGATTATAAAAAGTTAAATAATGCCACACGTAAAGATCATTTTCCATTGCCTTTTATTGATCAAATGCTTGATAGACTTGCTGGCTATTGTCATTATTGTTTTTTAGATGGCTATTCAGGATATAACCAAATTGCTATAGCGCCAGAAGATCAGGAGAAGACTACTTTCACGTGTCCCTATGGCACGTTTGCTTTTCGGAGAATGTCGTTTGGGCTATGCAATGCACCTGCCACTTTCCAGAGGTGTATGATGGCCATTTTTGCAGATATGGTGGAGGAAATAATGGAAGTCTTCATGGACGACTTTTCGGTATTCGATTCGTCGTTTGATCATTGTTTACATAACATATCCCTCGTTTTGCAGAGATGCCAGGATAAGAACCTAGTTCTTAATTGGGAGAAGTGTCACTTTATGGTTCAAGAGGGTATTGTTCTCGGACATAAAGTGTCGTCTAAGGGATTAGAGGTGGACCGAGCTAAAGTCGTTGCGATCGAAAAACTTCCCCCACCAAAGAACATCAAAGGAATACGGAGTTTTCTCGGACATGCGGGGTTCTATCGTAGATTTATTAGAGACTTTTCCAAAATTACTAAACCCCTGTGTGACTTGCTTGAAAAAGAGTCGACTTTTATATTTGATGATGATTGTTTGCAGGCATTCGAGAAGATTAAAATGGCATTGGTGACCGCACCGATCATGATAGTGCCGGACTGGAAGGAGCCCTTTGAACTAATGTGTGATGCAAGTGATTATACAGTGGGAGCTGTCTTAGGCTAAAGAAGGGACAAGATGTTTAGGGCGATCTACTACGCAAGCCGCACAATGGATGCTGCTCAGCAGAATTACACTACGACCGAGAAAGAGATGCTTGCAGTAGTGTTTGCCTTCGACAAATTCAGGCCTTATTTAATTGGCACAAAGGTAATCGTTTTCACTGACCATGCAGCCATTCGCTACCTTTTCGCCAAGAAAGATGCAAAACCACGCTTGATAAGGTGGATTTTGTTATTACAAGAATTTGACTTTGAGGTCAAGGATAAAAAAGGTAGTGAGAATCAGGTAGCTGATCATTTGTCGAGGCTTGAGCTGGAAGAGAAGAGAGTAGAAGGAGCCATACAGGAAACATTCCCAGATGAGCAGCTTTTTGAGGTAAAATCTATACTTCGTTGGTTTGCTGATATTGCTAATTTTTTGTCTTGCGGCACCCTCCCTCCAGATCTGAGCTATCATCAGAAGAAGAAGTTTGTCCATGATATCAAGTTTTATTATTGGGATGACCCATTTGTGTACAAGAGATGTGCTGACCAAGTGATTAGGAGGTGCGTGGAGGGTCTCGAAGCCCAGCAAATTTTGTAAAAGTGTCATTCTTCACCATATGATGGAAATTTTGGATCATCACGAACAGCAGCTAAGGTATTACAATCTGGTTTTTACTGGCCTAGTTTGTTTAAGGATAGTTATACCTTAGTAAAATCATGTGATAGATGCCAATGGTTAGGAAACATCTCTAGGCGTCACGAATTACCACTGACAAATGTTTTGGAAGTGAAACTTTTTGACGTTTGGGGCATAGATTTCATGGGACCCTTTCCCCCGTCTTTTGGTAACTCTTATATTCTGTTAGCTGTTGATTATGTGTCGAAATGGGTGGAAGCAATCGCCACCAGTACTAATGACTCTCATGTTGTAGCGAAATTTGTGCATAAGAACATCTTCACCAGATTTGGAACACCGAGAGCCATCATAAGTGATGAAGGTACGCATTTTTACAATAGAATTTTCAACTCACTTTTGGCTAAAAACAGTGTGAAGCACAAAGTGGCACTAGCATATCACCCTCAATCGAATGGCCAAGCTGAAGTATCCAACCGGGAAATTAAGCAAATACTGGAAAAGACTGTCAACACCAACCGGAGAGATTGGGCTATGAAGTTGGATGATGCGTTATGGGCTTATCGGACCGCATTCAAGACGCCTATTGGGATGTCCCCATATAGGCTAGTTTTTGGGAAAGCATGCCACTTGCCACTAGAACTGGAGCACCGAGCATTTTGGGCAGTTCAAAAGTTGAACTTCGACCTGAAAGCTTCTGGCGATGTCAGAAAACTGCAGTTAAGTGAGATGGATGAATTCCGAAATGACGCTTATGAAAATGCCAAGATCTACAAGGAGCACACTAAGAAGTGGCACGAAAAAATTATTGTCCGAAGGGAGCTCAAACCAGGACAACAAGTACTACTATTCAATTCTCGTCTGAAATTTTTTCTTGGTAAGCTGAAATCACGTTGGTCAGGGCCATTGTAGTTGAAACAATATATCCTCATGGGGCCATCGAGTTGAAGTGTAGTGATGGACGAACTTTCAAGGTCAATGGACAGCGAGTTAAGGCATATTATGGAACTGAAGTGAGGAATATTGACAATTTTAGTCTGGGTGAACCCAACTGAACAAAACTGGTAGTCGGGCTGATGACGTTAAGCCAAGCGCTGTGTGGGAGGCAACCCACGATTAATTCTCGCTTTTATTTTGTCTATTTTATTTATTAACTTTTATTTTATTTTATCTTTTATTTCTTGCTTTTAATGAGTTTCCTTCGCGTATTAATTTGAATCGTTTTATTTTTGCAGGTTATTTTTTTTTTTAAAAAAAAGAGTGACAATACATATGCAAGCGCGCCCATGCGCGACATCACGCGCAGCCGCGCGCCCAAAACCAAGAGCAGTCGCAGCAGCTCGCGCGCCCCAGCGCGAGTTCTCGCGTGACTGCGTGCATCATTAACGAAGGAAACCCGAGACGCGCGCGCGGCTGCGCCATATTACGCGCGATGGCGCGCACTCAATTATTGGCAGGTATCCAGAAGCTCGCGCGCGGCCGCGCCACTTCTCGCGCGACCGCACGCGCCGCGTCCCTACCCCCGATTTTAAAACCCTATCTCACGATTTACACACACACACATCTCCTCCCCTCAAAACAGCCGCCTCCCTCAAATCCTCTCCATCACTCTCCTTTCAAAAATCCTCTCCTCCAAAAATCCAACACCCAACCTTGCCAAAATTTCTCCCAAACTCCTACAATAAACCACCTCCCTGAACAAACACTCACCCAACCACCAACAGCAACCACCGCCGCACATCGAGCAGCACGCCGCCGCCGTCATCGAACCTCGCCGCCATTTCTAGCTACCGCCGAGCGCCATCTCCGATTAATTATCTACACTCAAGGGTACCGTTTCTTCTATATTATTATTGTTTGAAATAATTTTCAGATTTCAAGCAATTGTTGGTGGGTTTGTGCTCTATATTTGTTAATTATTGTTGTGGACAAAAAATTGAAAATTATACCGCCGAGAAAAAGATCAAAGGATGGGGCTTCCTCGTCTCGTTCCTACGATTCTCACAAATTTTGGAACGAGGAAGCCTTTCGGGTATATGAGAGCACTATGTCTCAATCTTTAATCAAGGAAAGAGGGATAGATATGAGCGACCTTGAATGCGATATAATCGAGGAAGTTGTGCGAATGGGATGGGTAGATATTTCACAGTCTCCGCCAGAAGTCGTGATATCCGTAGTCCGTGAATTTTACGCGAATTTGAGAATCAAACATGAGGAGTACGGAGTTTTGGTGCGAGGGCAACTCGTCTATTTTGATTCGGCCACCATTAATGCAATCTACAATATGCCGGATTTTGAAAATGACGGGTACACTGAGTTGATCACTAGGGATGTCAACTACAATGAGATTATCAGGACCTTATGCATCGAGGGTGCAGAGTGGCGCTTGAATCAGGGCTCCCCAGTCACTCTGAAGAAGTCTGACTTACTCCATGATCCATGCAGTTGGGTATCGTTTATTCTTTCACGGATCATGCCATCATCACATCAGACGGAGATTACAAAGGATAAGGTGGCGTTGATCTACGCCATAATGACTGGGAGAACCGTCGATCTTGGGAAGCTCATCCACAGTTTTATCATGCGCGCTGGCACGGGACTCATGACCGTCAGTCTCCCTTGTGCACATACTATTACTGCCCTATGTCTTTATGCCGGTGTGCAATGGGGCTCCGAGGAACCAGTTTTGAAAGTTAAAGCTCCAATAACAGTATCTGAAGCATACCGCCTGCGAGGAAGACGAGAGATGGAACAACAAGAGGCTAGGGCAGAATACAACCAAAGGGCCAGACAATGCCGTCCACCACCACCACCATCGATCCCTCGATCAAGTTTGGGAGATCGCATGTTCCGACTGGAACAGGATATGCGGGTCGAACGCCAAGAGCAAGCTGAACACCGACACACTACTGGTGTCTTCATGTCTTTTATGATGGACTTCACATCAGTGCTCGCCCGGCGCTTCCCCCCTACTGGACCCGCGGATGTTCCCTATCCACCACATCCAGTCTGGCCACCACAGTACCCACCACCAGTTCTATCACCACTGCAGCCCATGGATGATGATGATGAAGAGGCTTCGAACGATGACTCGAGCCCCGAGTTCTGACACTTGGGAGCGAGGTATGTGTTGTCATGTTCTTCATTTCTATACATTGAGGACAATGCATAATTTAAGTTTGGGGGGGTGCAATTGCTTTGATTGCTTTGTTAGTTAGTTTTTATTTATTTATTGCGTAGTTTTACTTAATTTGATTTTTTATTGCATGTTAGAACTTGTTAGGTAGAGTCATGGATAAGTAAAATGTGTGGCCGATGATGAAAATTGAATTATGGTCCTGAAGTTTATATGTGTTCATGATAACTTAGGAGTCACAAATATTTTGCACTGTCGTGTTTAGTGATACTATTGTTGCTCAGAGACAAGTTGCATGCCTATGATGCTAACTAGATGAGGGAGATCTGATTCTTGGTAATTCTTGCATGACATCGATTGACACTTTTGCAGACTTAGAAATGATCTAGGAAGTTTTTCACAATATCCTTGGGCCTGTGTTCTTTGTTTACTGTCAATTGTAGCCCTTTGAGCTTCAAGTTATTTGAGATGCGTACTTTTTCTTCGTGCACCTATTTCATCTACCATTTTTATTGAAAATTGCATGTGATTGGTTTGTATGAGTTGACTCATGGATTGATGGAAGTCTAGAACTTGTTTGAACACTTTTCGAGGCGGAATACGGATAATATGTGACATAGGAATGATTTAGGCGATCTTTGGAGCCATTTTAAGCCTTCGAGCCTACCAAACGAAAATGAAATATCCCTAGTGTCCCATTTTGAGCCTATTAAAAATCAAGTGGCGTATGTCAATGACATATAACTAGCCCCCACTTGTATCTATTCTGTATCCCACAACAACTACCAAATGAAGCTTATATACTTAACATCCTACCTGATTTTGAGAGAAATAAATTCATTGGTATTGTAATGATTCAAATACTCCTTGAAAAAAAAAAAGGAAAAATTTAAAGTGTGCAAAAAAAAAAAGAGTTCAAAAAGAAGAAAAACAATGAAAAGAATGAATCAAAAGTGGTGAGAAAGAAAACATTTGGGAAATGAAGGATATGAATGAAAAGAAAACAATAAAGTGGGTGGTGGTTGAAAAGAAAATGAAAATGAGTGAAGTTGATGAAGTTCAAATATTTATCTCAAATTTTGATTTCCATACCTTTATTGTAGCCGTGAGCCGTGGCCTAACGTTACAAACCTACAAGACCTATTAACCTTGTCACATTTATCCAATATACTAGTGGAGAAAAGTTGTTCAAGTCAAGCCTATGGATACCTGAAAAACATAGTCATCAAGTATAAACTTTAATCACTTGCTTGCAAGCATCTCGTTGGGTGATTTCATCTTTGGTATAATTCTGTTGAATATTCATTGAGCCAATTAATCACCAATAAAGTCCTATGTGATCTATGAATGTAAATTGATATTTTGATGAAGTGTGAGTTGAACTAAACTGATAATTTCTTGATTCTGTAAGGCGAATGGGCATTATTACTCTATCTGAGAATTCGATTGGGTAAATAAACATTGACATATCACACACGCACGTGACTCTTGGGAAATCATGAATTACATTAAAATACATAAGTTTGAGGCCAATATCACTTTTTGCGAATCCATGACTGCTAAGAGTTTCATTATTTGTTAATTGACTTCCCGTTTTTATTCTATTTTGCTCGGGACTAGCAAAAGTTCAAGTTTGGGGGGTTTGATAAGTGCAAGATTTGCACTTAAATTAGATTAAAATCCATTTTGAATTATACTTGTTTCGAACAGAATTATGCGTTTTTTTGGTTTATTTCTGTTGTCATTACAGGAATGGGGAAAATAGCGAAGACGAAGCCAAGTGGACCAAGAAGCGCACGACCATTAGCACGCCACCGGACAGATGTGTGCGCGCGGCCGCGCCACTTCACGCGCAGGCGCGCGAGCACCCATACAAAAGCATGACCAGAGAGGTGCACGCCACCGCGCCACATCTCGCGCTAGGGCGCGCGCACAGCTGAAGCAAATGAGCAGAAGCTTGCGCGCGACTGTGCGAGATCACGCGCAGCCGCGCACGCACATGCACGGCCAGACACAGCAACTCGCGCGCCACCGCGTCCAAAAAAAGTATAAAAGCGCGATCGCTAGGTCAGAAAGGGACACGCCGTTTTGGACGAAAATACAGAGGGAAGACTCGGAGCGAAGGCGAGACGAAAGCACGACACGCGAAGATCGATTACAAAAACGAAGAGCGACGAATCTGGGGACAGAGACGACACTTCGGGTTTGTTATCTGTCTTTTGCATTTCTATTTTCTCATATGTCAATGTCTAAAACTTTGAGTATGCGCCGTTTGTATTTCGATTTCGTGATGAACTAATATCTCATTCTAGAGAATGATGTAGCTTTGTGGACACGATGATTTGACATGGTTATTTTATTCGATTGAATTCCATTTTTATGTTTATATGTGTTCTCTGTGTTTACTGCACTGCAATTTACTGGCCATAAATTGTCTGTTGTTTGATTAATTCTACAACTCGGGAGAGGGACTAGAGTTATATATCATTAGAACACATCGTTAAATGTTTATAGCGTTCGGAAGGCGTATAACTTTTGCGAGGCTTAGTAAGAACATTGTTTGCATTTATCTATGAAACTTAGATTCTAATTAGGAACAATTGAATCGAAGTTGATAGATACAGTTATTTGTCACTTGGGAAAGGGGGAAATAAAACAATCTAAGTGTTCTTGGCCATTAAATGATTGGAATTCAGGAATATAAATTCAATTGTGAATAATTATCGTGGTAACTTTGTGAAATCATTTATCTAGATATCTTCTCTCATAATTATCTTTCAATTCAGTGATTTAATTAATTCATTGTTTTCAATTAATTCGTTCAAACAAACCAATCTTTTAATTAATTTTTCTAAATAAAGTTGAGACTGTTTTAATTACGAGCACTGATATACTTTTTTATACACACTCCTCGTGGGATCGATATCTGTACTCTAACCAGTACTAAAACTTGACACCGTACACTTGCGGTAGTGAAAACACGCAACAAGTATGCTATGTACATTGCTATGTAAGAGTTCCACTTGCTGAGTTTTATACTCATTTCAGTTATTCATGTGATGCAGATAGGAGCGACGAACCAAGACGTTGATTGAAGCTGGGGTCATATGCATATAGAGATGGAAGGAAGTGGAAGATTATTTTGTTATACATGATCAAAATGATATTTTGTATTTTGACGCAACACTTTTTGGATCATGTATATTCTTTTGATGGATATATATTGGAAATGTATTTTGGATCCTTCCTCCCTTTAAAGAAAAATTTTAAATTCCGCTGTTATTTTATAAAATGGGTCAGAGGTGTCACATTTATTGGTATCAGAGCACCGTTCTTCGGACCAATGCATATGACTTCGTCTACTTTCAACTGTCCGGGTATGTCTTCTTCTACATCTATTCATTGTTATCTATTGATATGTATTGTGTGAGCACATTGTAGAGTATGCCTCCTAAGAGGAAAGCCGTAGAGGGTGAGGATAGTTCTTCCTCTAGAGTTGTCGATGAGTTCAACAAGTTGTTGAAAGAGCAAGCCAAGGTCCATAGTGAGCAGATCCAGCAGTTGCTCCGTATGCAAAGTACAAGTCAAGGTAGAGGACAGGGTAGAGGCCAAATGGCTCAAGCAGTTGGTACTGATGGCATCTTTACTGCTTTCAAGAGGATGGATCCGCCATAATTTGCAGGTAGCACTGATCCGTTGGTGGCCGTAGAATGGATCAAGGCACTTGAGGCTATTTTCGATCATCTCAACTACGAAGACAAGGACAGAATCAATTGTGAAGTGTTCATGTTAGTCAAAGCTGCACGTATTTGGTGGAATGCTACCAAGGTTAGTGTGGACGTTCCAGCATTGAAGTGGCAAGAGTTCACTGGTTTGTTCTACGATAAGTACTTCCCAGATGCACTTCGAGCGAGGAAGGTGACTGAGTTCTTGGAGCTTCGACATGGAGGTATGAATGTTGATGAGTATATTCTGAAGTTCGAAGAGGGCTGTCTGTTTGCCCCATACATTGCCTCCAATGACAAAGACAAGGGTGCTCATTTCATTCGAGGCCTTATAGCAGAAATCAGAAGGGACGTCAACATGTCGAAGGCTGTGACATTCAAGGAGATTGTGGCTAAGGCTTTGTTGGCCGAACAGGATGAGAAGGACATTGCAAGAGAGAGACAAGCGAGACAGCAGGCCATTGCTCAGAGAGACCAGGGTTCGAATCAAAGAGAAAGGGATCGTTTCAAGGGGAAAGGCAAGTTAGAGCCGAGTCCTAAACCACCGACAGTTCCATCGATCCCGAGAAGCCATTGTGTCCCAAGTGCAGTAGACATCATCGGGGAGAGTGCAGATTTGGTACTCACACTTGTTATCGATGTGGCACTGCAGGCCATATTGCCAAGGACTGTCCAAGAGGAGCGAGTAAAGAGAAGGTTCAGGGTCGCATCTTTACCATGACAAAGGAAGGTATAAACCATGATTCTTTTGTGATCTCTAGCACTATTTTAATTTCAGGCAGATTAGCTACGACATTGATTGGTACAGGTGCTACTCATTCTTTTATGTCTGAACTATTTTTGAGATCTTTGGGTATAGTTCCTTCTATTCTTCCCCTCCAGTTTAATGTTGTATTGCCTTCGGGGGATGTGTTTTGCCCGACATCTATTGTGTATGCGTGCTCTGTTCAAATGGATGAGCGAGTGGTTTATGCTGATTTGATTGTTATCCCGATGGTTGCGTTTGATATTATACTTGGCATGGATTGGCTATCAACCTATCGTGCAGTGATTGATTGCGTTGCTAAGACGGTGACATTTGCAGATGATGGCAATAGGGAAGGTATGCTCGCCAGTGCAGGTACTTCGCTGGTCCTTCCTTTTATTTCGTGTCTTGAGGCTGAGAAGTTGTTGTTTAGAGGATGTGATGGGTTTTTGGCTTCTATTGTGGATGTGGATAAAATGGTTAAGTTGAATATTGATGATATTGATGTTGTGAGAGAGTTCTCTGATGTTTGTGAGGATGATGTGCCGGGTTAGCCGCCGGACAGAGATGTAGAGTTTGTGATTGATTAATTCCAGGTACGGTTCCTATTTCCAAGGCTCCGTACAGAATGGCCCCTACAGAGATGAAAGAGTTAAAGACGCAGTTGCAGGATCTTTTGGATAAAGGTTTCATTCGACCGAGTTCTTCGCCTTGGGGAGCTCCGGTTCTTTTCGTCAAGAAGAAATATGGGTCTTTGCGGCTGTGTATTGATTACAGAGAGCTCAACAAAGTGACTATCAAGAATAAGTATCCGTTGCCACGGATAGATGACTTGTTTGATAAGCTGAAAGGGGCTACCGTGTTTTCGAATATTGATTTGCGATCTGGCTATTATCAGTTGAAGGTTAGGGAGTCTGATATCCCTAAGACGGTGTTCCGAACCAGGTACGGTCATTATGAGTTCCTTGTGATGTCTTTTGGTCTGACCAATGCTCCTTCAGTCTTTATGGATCTTATGAACCGGGTGTTCAAGCCGTATTTGGATAGCTTCGTCATTGTTTTCATCGACGACATTTTGATCTATTCCAAGACCAAAGAGCTTCATGCAGAGCATCTCAGAGTTGTTCTTCAGTTGTTGAGAGAGAAGAGATTGTATGCTAAACTGAAGAAATGTGAGTTCTGGTTGGAGCAGATTTCTTTCTTAGGCCATGTTGTTTCGAAGAATGGTATAGCTGTTGATCCAACAAAGATTGAGGCGATTCAGAAATGGTCTATCCCTACCACTGTATCAGAGGTACGCAGTTTTCTTGGTTTGACGGGTTACTATCGTCGTTTCATTTCAGATTTCTCCAAGATTGCCCTGCCTTTAACCAATTTGACGAGGAAGACTGTGAAGTTTGAATGGTCCAATGAATGCCAGAAGGGATTTCAAGAGTTGAAGGATAAGTTGACGACAGCTCCGGTACTTGCACTACCCAGTGGTTCAGAAGACTTTGTTGTTTACACCGATGCGTCGAAGAAGGGTCTTGGTGCAGTGCTGATGCAACGTGGAAAGGTTATAGCCTATGCTTCTCGCCAGTTGAAGGACTACGAGAAGAATTATCATACGCATGATTTGGAGCTGGCGGCTGTGGTTTTCTCCCTGAAAATCTGGAGACATTACTTGTATGGCGAAAAGTGTGAAATCTTCACGGACCACAAGAGTTTAAAGTATTTGTTTTCTCAGAAAGAACTCAATATGCGACAGAGACGGTGGTTAGAGCTTGTCAAAGACTATTATGTGACTATTATTTACCACCCAGGGAAGGCAAATGTTGTAGCAGATGCATTGAGCCGTAAGTCGAGTTCTTTTTTGAGTACAATGATTCAGAAGCCATTGTTGTTAGACTTACAGCGAGAGGAGATAGCTTTGGTGATTCCTGGAACAATTGCTCGTTTGTCAGCGTTGGTCATTCGGGCTACATTGACGGACATGATCCGTAGAGAGCAGGTCAATGATTTACAGTTGACAGAGTTGAGAGCCAGAGCAGAGGAGAGAGGTAATTCAGAGTTTGGATTGAATGGAGATGGTTTGGTGACTTTTAGAGGCCGTATTTGTATTCCTGCTGGTGATGATATTCGTAGAGACGTCTTTCAGAGGCTCATACCGCGCCATATTCGATACATCCAGGTGGTACCTAGATGTATCAGGATCTTCGTAGACTCTATTGGTGGCCATGTATGAAGAAAGATATTGCCATGTTTATTTATCAGTGCCTAACTTGTCAGCAGGTGAAGATCGAGCACCAGAGACCTGCTGGGACATTGCTATCATTGCCGATTCCTCAATGGAAATGGGAGCATATTACGTTGGACTTCGTGACTGGTCTTCCCAGAACGCAGAAAGGTTTTAACTCTATTTGGTTTATTGTTGAACGGTTGACCAAGTCAGCGCATTTTCTTCCAGTCAAGACGACGTATTCCATGAACCAGTATGCCGAAGAGTACATAGCAGAGATTGTTAGACTTCATGGTGTTCCTGTGTCGATCGTGACCCTAGATTTACTTCAGAGTTTTGGAAGAGTTTGCACAGAGCTATGGTTTCACGGTTAGCTTTTAGTACAGCATATCACCCCCAGAGCGACGGTCAATCAGAGAGAGTTATTCAGATTTTAGAGGATATACTCAGAGCTTGTACTATTGATTATCCTGGTAGCTGGGATTCCAAATTGCCTCTTGTTGAGTTCACGTACAATAATAGCTACCAAGCGACGATTGGCATGGCACCGTATGAAGAACTTTATGGCAGAAAGTGTAGATCTCCCTTGTATTGGGACGAGATTGGTGAGAGGAAGATGTTGGGTCCAGAGTTGGTCCAACAGACAGCTGATGTTGTTGCGGTTATTTGAGAAAGAATGAAGACAGCGCAGTCGAGACAGAAGAGCTATGCTGATGTGAGGCGTAGGCCGCTGCAGTTTGAGGTTGGCGATCATGTGTTCTTGAAGATAGCACCTCTCAAGGGTGTGATGCGGTTTGGCAAGAAGGGAAAGTTGAGTCCGAGATTTATTGGCCCATTTGAAATCTTGGATAGAGTTGGTGATCGAGCTTACAGGTTAGCCCTACCGCCAGATCTTGACAAGTTCACAATGTTTTTCATGTTTCGATGCTCAGGAAGTATATTGCGAATCCTTCCCATGTTCTTCATCACAAGCCATTGGATTTGACGCCGAATTTGACGTATCAAGAGATTCCAGTTCAGATTCTGGATCGCAAAGTTAAAGTATTGAGAAACAAAGAGATCGGCATTGTTAAACTCCTTTGGAGGAATCATTTGATCGAAGAAGCCACGTGGGAACCAGAGGATGAGATGAGAGAGAAGTATCCCGAGTTGTTTGCGCAGTGATGTCAATTTCGGGGACGAAATTCCTCTAAGGAGGGGAGATTGTAATAGCCAAGCCTGGTGTACGGTACGGTTTAAGTTTTCATAAGTTTATTGACTACTTGGTCAAGTTTAAGTATAGTTTGGATGTTAAGAGTTTCGATTTAGGATTTATAGTATTGTTGGTTATAGAGGATGTGTAGTGCTATTGTAGCGGCGTTACGATTAAATTCATGATAATTCGTATGTTGAGCCAATTGGTATGAGGCCAATTGGAGTGATTAGATAAGACATAGAGGTGTAACTTTCTTATTTTGAGTTTTGTTCAAATCATTGTGGAAGATAAGCCAAAAGTGCCCCGAAGTGTGTCGTGCGTTTCGTCGTTCCTCCAGTGACACATGTTGGGAGAATGAGCATAACTTTTTACTCAGACCTACAAATGATCTGAAAGTTGGAGAGATTCAAGGAAAGACATAGGGCTACAACTTTGTAGTTTACCACTTTTTCTAATTCGGAAGGGAAGAGGCGTTTCTGAAGCGATCTTTAACGTGGCAGTGCGCAGAGTGGCGCCCGAGCGCCACTACTTCTGGAATTTGGGTTTCGGGCAGAATCATTGGCGCCCGAGCGGTAATTTTCGACCGCCCGAGCGCCGGGCACAGTACCAAAAACGTGTTTTCGGATTTTAAGTGTTTATATGCAAGAGTTGGTCTCATTTTTCCTCATTTCTACTCCTCCTTCTCGATTCTTCTTCTCTAGGGAGAGCTAGGGTTCCATTCTTCTCCTTTCTTTTCTTTTATCCAAGCTTCTTGTTATTAATTTGTGTTGAGAGCAAGATTATTTTGGGATCAAGGAAGCTAAGGTAAGCTTTTGGTTTGGTTATTTCTTGGTTTTCGCATGAGAGATGATATTGGGTTTGATGTGGTGTTGTTTTTATGGATTAATTGATATGGGTTATTAATTATTGAGATGTTGATGGTGCAATACATGGTTTATTGTTGTAGGATTGCTATCAAGAGATTAGATACAAGGTTCCAAGTGGTTGTAAGTGGAATCTCATTCTTGTGCTCACATGATAGTATATGTATTGTGTTTCAATAGTTTTAACATGTTATTCCCTTCCATTTGATCCATATTATGTATTGAATTACATATTGTATATTTGAGACAATTGAATGTTTCAATTGTGAAAAAGGGAATACAAGAGAAAAGAGTTTACAAAGTGTTTGATTAAATGCCCCAAAGAGAGTTTAAAATGATTTATGGATTGATAGATACATAGTCAGAGATTGCATGCAATTAGTTGATCAACGACCATAGGCTTATATCCCCCAGAGTTATCGATTTATATCGATGGGATATAGGTATAGAGACAGAGATACTATATAAATATCAATCCAACAGAGAAAAGAGAAATAACATCTTATTGTTATATTATTGCTATGTTATTCATGATTCAGAGTTGATGGTATTTAATGTTTTTAAAGCCATGTTTTATAGAGTATGCTATGTACATTGCTATGTAAGAGTTCCACTTGCTGAGTTTTATACTCATTTCACTTATTCATGTGATGCAGATAGGAGCGACGAACCAGGACGTTGATTGAAGCCGGGGTCATATGCATATAGAGATGGAAGGAAGTGGAAGATTATTTTGTTATACATGATCAAAATGATATTTTGTATTTTGACGCAACACTTTTTGGATCATGTATATTCTTTTGATGGTATATATATTGGAAATGTATTTTGGATCCTTCTTCCCTTTAAAGAAAAATTTTAAATTCCGCTGTTATTTTATAAAATGGGTCAGAGGTGTCACAGTAATTTTCTCTGAGATTCAAAACGTGCAAAGTGTGCGTATTACTTCAAGTAGAAAACGGCCGCCCTTCAAAGTCCTAGGTTTTCCTTTTTATAGATGATGAAGAGAAGCAATAAACTCTATTTAAACATTGATATCATATCTTATCAAATTATTAACATAAATATAATATCTCAATAGGTCAACAGTATGCTTAAATATATTTGCACAATTATCTCATTATCCTAAGAAAGAAAAATTACATAATATAATCATACTCAATTTAAATCAAAAGATATAGTTAGGGAAATAATTTAATTCTATAATTCTTTCACACTTGGCAATATTATTTCCCTTCAGAATCTACCCACTTTCTTGAAATATATATATATATATATATATATATATATATATATATATATATATATATATATATATATATATATATATATATATATGTATAGACACACACACACAAAATAAATTTCTGAGTTTAAAACCATCAACGATTTATCAAAAACTAATATGTTTTCACAAAAAATTCGATCATTAACATACATTTTTCAATTAAATAACAGATGGTTTGTGTGGGGACCCGGACGCTGATCTTTTCTTAATCTTATTTGGGATTTAATTATCAGTTCTGATAAACAGGGTCTAAAAATTTTTCTTTTTAAAATGTCAATGCGGAAGGTAATGGAATCATGCTATTATACAAATCAGTATAATAATACAAATCTTGTACAACATTTATCTAGTTCAACTAAGGTTCAACTACTATAATCAAGTAATAACACCTACTCTACAATAAGTCCGGAATCACCACGCTAACTCATCCTCTCTCATCATCTTCTTGACCCCGATCCAGTCCCACCTGTTGTCATGCACACATACAAAACAAGAAAACAGCCGGATAACTCCGGTGAGAATAAATCCCAGTATAAAACATGGTAAGCATGTATAGAAACAATCTAAATCGTAAAACATGCTATCATAAACATATTCAAAGATAATAGATTTCATAATCTATGAAATCAAATCAAAATAAGCATGCAATTCAATTCAGATAAACATGCAATCAAAATCAAATCATATAACATGCTATCATAACTGAAAGCAATAAACATGGGTTTCATAGTCTATGAAACCATATCTATAAACACATGCAGTTCTAGTCAAATCATGTCTAGACTCGACTCAACTATAACTCTAGGGATCCCGGTGTGAATAAGACGTCAATGGCTGTCACCTACCCTCCCACTCGGGGTGACTGTACGTCTTATTCCTAGACTTCGGTCAGAGCTGTATCGACGGCTGCAATAGGAGTCAGAGCTGCTCCTAAGCTGGGATACACCGAACGTCTAGAAGTCTGACTATCTGTCAAACTTTCCTATCTCAAATGCAATGTATAACAATCTATAAACAAAGCATGTTCATTTCAAACGATTTGAATATAAAGTCTATAAGCAAATCATAATCATATCAGAAGATAAACAATAATCAAGTATGTGATTTTATTGGGAAACTCAAATGAGATCTGATTTGAGTTATATCTTCCCAGATATCACATGAATTATACTTTTGTCGTCCCAGTCTGACGAAGACGAAGTCTCGAAGTCAAATCTGTCCATATCAATCTGATAATGACAAATCACACAAATACAATATCAGTATATATCTCTGTTCAGAATCTGTTCTGATCAATACTCAACTCGGTATACAATCTGATCCAAGTCAACAATATAACAATGAATCTCAATCAATATCATATCTGTAAAGCCCAAAAACAGTATACGTAAAATCCATGCATTTATGTAATTTATGAAATGTTACTATTTTAATTATTTAGGTTTCAGACGATTATTCGAGGCGAGATCGAAGAAAGGAGACCGGGACGATTTTTAGTAAATAATAAAGTGGTATTTAATTTTAAGTTAGGTATGAATCATTTTATATGAATTATGGAGTTTTAATATTTTTAAAGCCAAATTTAAATATTTAGTTATTTTAAGAGTTTATATTTTAAAAGTTTATCAATAGTATATTTTATTTTAATTAGGGATGTATTATTTTTAGTAGAGAATTATCATTTTTATTTAGTATACTAATTGATTATTAGTATCTTTAATATATTGATTAATATACACCACATACACACATACAATCAATTATTAAAAACACACACCTTTAGCATACACAACACACACACGTATTATTTAAAATGGTCAAACACATCTTCAATTTGTTCTCCTAATACCCACATGCACATTTTTATTTTTATAAAGGTGAAGAGACGTTTCTTTGAAACTTTATCTTCCATCAAATTTCCCCTTCAGCATCTCCCTTCCCTCTTAATTTTCTAGCTTCATTTCATTGAGTTTATTCAAGAAAAATCGAGCCACGTTTGTCCCGGATCAACTTTCGCTTCGTCTCCGCTTCGGTATCGTCGTTACGGTATTTTTAAATATCAAAAGGCACGTATATTCTTTCGTTTCTGTATCGATCATGTCATATTATGCGTTGCGTTGTTTTTATGCGTAAAACCATGTGTATGATGCGTAGGAGTTTGAGCGATTACGTTGGGATCACTTTTGAAATACTTTTCAGATTTGAAATTTTCGTTTTTGATGTTCTGTAAAATACTGCAATTTTTCGGTACATATTTTGAGAAAACTTTCAACTAAAAAAACGTAGATCTTTTCGATACGTTCGATTTGATATAAAATTCGAGTTATTTTGATTAAAATTGAGTGAGTTATGGTGTTTTTAGTATGACTGCTCAAATTAAATCCGAAAAATCCTGTTTTGATGTTCTGTAAAATAATGAAATTTTTCGGTACATATTTTGAGAAAACTTTCAACGTGAAAAACGTAGAACTTTTCGATACCTTCGATTTGACATAAAATTCGAAATATTTAGATGAAAATTGAGTGAGTTATGGTGTTTTTTGTAGGACTGCTCAAACTGCATTTTTTTTAGAAACATTTTTGATGTTCTGAAAAATACTGCGATTTTTCAGTAAATATTTTGAGAAAACTTTTAATTACAAAAACGTAGAGCTTTTCGATACGTTCGATTTGATATAAAATTAGAGTTATTTGGATTCAAAACGAGTGAGTTATGATGTTTTTCGTATGACTGCTCAAATCGTGTTTCAAGAAAGTTATGAATTTTAATATGTTCTTGAAGTTTTTAAGTTGCAGGCTTTGTTGGGGATCGACGGGTGATCGTTGCTGCATATAAGAAAGTTAGTAATGATGTTTAGAGTATTTTTGAGGTTTTGATTCATGTCGTTAAGAGCTTGAATTATTAAGAAGTCGTAAGAAATAAACTTTAATATAAATGACAGTATTTTGGGTCGTATGAATTGTAGGGTGATTATAAAAGTTTAGTTCATTGTTATGGTGTCCTAGAATGGTCTCATAGTGATAAATCTTGATGCATTATATGTTAATTGGGAGAATATACATGTCGCAAAATTTTCATAAAATAATTCGTCGAACAGAACGGACACGGACCCGGAGACGGAGGTTAGCACGGGGTCCGTGTACCTTCAGATTTTAGGTATATTCTTTTATTATTTAAGGTTTGATTTGATGTTTTATGCTATGGATTAATATGATGTTTTACAAGGTTATGTCATGGGAAATTATAGAATGTTCTAAGAATTTATTTAGCTTGGGATTAAGTATGACATTTACGTTTAAGTTGTACAAGTTAAGTTTATGTATTCATATTAGTATGTTGCAGCAACGACCCGATTGACATCCAACGAATCTCTCGACGCCAAGTAAGTATGTATGACGTGCAAAGAAAATATTTGAAGTTTTTGAGGTATGCTAAATGTCTTGTGACCAAAGAAAGTTAAGGATTAGAAAGCGTTAAATTATGAACGGGGACCAATCCGCCCGTTAAATTATGAACGGGTTAGATCGTGGTTGGGAAGCGTTAAATTATGAACGTGGATCAACTGGCCTGTTAAATTATGAACAGGGATCTCATGTATGTGGCAGTGGATACGTCCCTGTCAGCCCAGTACTGTGGTTTGTCTGATCAGATATTTATTATGTTATGGGTCACTTGCTTTGAAACATCCTCTACACAAAATGATGAAGTTAAGTATGTTGAAGTATGAAAGCATGTTAAAGAAAAGTTTATGTGATGGCACGTCATATTATGTATGCAAATATGTTCAAGTTTATGAAAGTTCAAGTTATTATGAAAGTTCAAAGTTATTATGAAAGTTTAAGTTTATTATGTAAGTTCAAGTTTGAAGTATGTACGATCTATTTTGAAGTTGTATGCGATTTTATTATGTAGTACTCGTTATTCCCAGTTTATACGTGTTGAGTCTTTAAACTCACTAGACTTGATCGATGCAGGTGAGTATGTTGATGACTAGACAGGAGGTGGTGACCAAGGGGCAGGCTTGGACTGAGCGGAAGGCTAAACCCGAGGACCACTATGTTTATGTTTTATGAAAACTTTAAAATATTATGTTTTTATGTTGGTTGTGAGATGATTTGGAATAAGTACTTTGTTGGAAAATTTGAGTATGGGATGTTGATTTTAAATATTATTATGTTGAATGATAAGTAACGACTGTATGAATTTTATGTTTAAGAAAATTTTTAATTTTTCCGCAAATTTTGAATGGTAAAAAGTACGGTTCGTTACAGTTGGTATCAGAGCGGTGTTCTTGTAAAGGGTTATGCCTACTGCCAGTCGCAAGAAGCTCATAAGGTCACACCTCAAGTCTGTAAGTTTTAAGTTTTCAAAGATTTATGTTATGTAGTATGCATTAAGTATGATTTCAGCATGTCCATATTTTTAAAGTTCAGTTACGTACATTTTATGTTATTGATATCATGTTCATATGCATGTTGGATTTACGTATTGGGGAATTTTAGAACAGTATGGCTCCTAGACGTTTGATTGCCCGTGGAGCTAGGGATGAGGACCGAGAGTCTCGTGATGGGAAAAGAGCCACTCCTCCTCATCCACCTCCAGATATGCAGGCACAGATGCTTGCAGCTATGACACAGTTCTTCGCACAGGTTGCGGGGAACCAGGCTCCAGCAGCAGGAGGTACAGGACCGAGGTCCCAACCGGAAGCAGTGTATGAAAGATTTCAGAAGATGAATCCTCAGAAGTTCTCAGGGACTACGAATCCTATGGTGACGGAAGAATGGGTTAAGTCTATAGAGGTGATCTTTGAGTATATGGAATTGCAGGATGTGGATCAAGTCCGATGTGCCATTTTTCTCCTAGCAGGGGATGCAAGACGATGGTGGGACAGTGCATCGGTGGCAGTTAATTTGCCGATGTTGTCATGGGATGGATTCAAAGAGATGTTCTTCGCTAAGTACTTCACTGAGGAGGTACAGGCCCGTTTGACTACGGAATTTATGACACTACGACAGGGAGATAGTAGTGTGGCTGAGTTTGTGAGAAAGTTTGAACAGGGTTGCTACTTTGTGCCACTCATAGCTAATGATGCTCGAGCAAAAACTGAGGCATTTCATGGGTGGTTTGCGGCCAGTCTTGCGCCGTGATGTGAGAGTAACTGGCCTTACTACATATGCAGCTGCCGTTTCTGGAGCTCTGGCGGCGGAGCAAGACCAGAGAGACATTGAGACTGATAGGTTGGGCAAGAGGCCTTACCAGGCACCACCGCAGCCACAGCATCAGCATCAGCGACCCCAGTACAAGAAACATTTTCAGGGGCAGCTTGGGAAGAAGCCTTACCAAGGACCACCTAGGGGCAAGGGTCCTATCCAGCAGCAGGGGGCACCTCAGAGGCCCGTTGTTTTCCCAATGTGCCCGAAGTGTAACCGCCAGCATCCAGGACCATGCTTGTATGGATCAGGCAAGTGTTTTAAATGTGGATCTACGGGTCACATGCTGAAGCAGTGTCCTCAGTGGAAGCAGCCAACCCAAGGGAGGGTATTCGCCATGCACGCACAGGAGGCGAACCCAGACACTACACTACTGACCGGTAATCATTTCTATTTAAGCTCGGTATTATTTGCCTTGCATGTGGAAATTTTATTTGAGATTATTAGTGTGCTAGTAAGATTTTAGATGGACTTGGAATATATTGATTTCAACTATGCTTAAAGTTAATTGCTAGTATTTTGGGATATAATTTTGGTGTTGTGCTAACATCTCTCAGGAAATATTTTCATAAAGAGATTAGCCACAACTGCACTGATAGATTCAGGAGCCACTCACTCCTTTATATCAGAGACCTTTGTTAATCATCTAGACCTCAAATCCATTGGCTTAGACATGAACTTTTCAGTGACACTTCCATCAGGGGAAGATTTGTTGGCCACCAGTGTGATCAGAGATATTGATCTAGAACTGCAAGGTCACCTGGTGTATGCAGATTTGATCATATTGCCAATGCCAGAGTTTGATATCATTTTGGGAATGGAATGGTTGACTAAGAACAGAGTTCTTATCGATTTTCAGAAGAGGTCAGTGTTGGTTAGATCGCTGGGCATGGAGCAGTTTCTTTTCGAGCCAGCTAGATGGAGGAGTTTTCCTCGCATGATTTCGTGCATGCAGGCGAGGAGATTGATTTCCAAAGGGTGTCAGGCTTTCTTGGCCAGTATTTTATCAGCGCCTGATGTGACCACTCCATCTATATCAGATGTTCCAGTAGTCCGAGATTTCCCAGACGTCTTTCCAGATGACATTACAGGACTTCCACCGGATAGAGAAGTGGAGTTTGCCATCGATCTCATGCCAGGTACCGTGCCAATCTCTAAGGCACCATACAGATTAGCTCCAGCTGAGATGTTAGAACTCAAGCAACAGATACAGGAGCTTCTGGACAAGGAATTTATTCGCCCAAATTTCTCACCCTGGGGAGCACCGGTACTATTTGTGAAAAAGAAAGATGGGAGCATGGGGCTTTGCATCGATTACCGTGAGTTGAACAAGGTAACGATCAAGAATAAGTATCCATTACCTAGAATCGAAGACTTGTTTGATCAATTGCAGGGAGCTACCGTGTTCTCTAAGATAGATCTTCGATCAGGGTATCATCAACTGAAAGTGAAGGATGCAGATGTTCACAAGACAGCTTTCAGTACCCGGTATGGGCATTACGAGTTCTTAGTAATGCCGTTTGGAGTGACAAATGCTCCAGCTATTTTCATGGATCTTATGAAACCGAGTATTTCATCCGTACCTTGATCAGTTCGTCATAGTATTTATTGACGACATCCTCATATACTCGAAGAGCCATGAGGAGCATAACAAGCATTTGAGGTTAGTCTTACAGATCCTCCAGAGTCGCAAGTTATTTGCGAAATTCAGTAAGTGCGAATTTTGGTTGGAAAATGTAGCGTTTTTGGGTCATATAATATCTAGTAGTGGTATTGAGGTGGATCCAGCGAAGGTAGCAACTGTCAAGGAATGGGTTGAACCAAAGAATGCATCTGAAATCCGCAGTTTTCTGGGTTTAGCTGGTTACTACCGTAAATTCATTCAAGGGTTTTCATCCATAGCAGTGCCACTCACTTCACTTACTAAGAAGAATGCTAAGTTTGTGTGGAGCGATGAATGTTATAAGAGCTTCGATACTTTGAAGCAAGCTCTTATTTCAGCACCAGTGTTAGCCATGCCATCAGGGCAATGAGATTTTGTGTTATACACTGATGCATCTAAGCTCGGTTTAGGAGCAGTAATGATGCAACAAGGTCGGGTCATAACTTATGCTTCCAGGCAGTTGAAGGTGCATGAGAAGAATTACCCGACACATGATCTTGAGTTAGCAGCTGTTGTCTTTGCATTAAAAATTTGGAGACATTATCTATATGGTGAGAAATGTCAGATTTTCACCGATCACAAGAGTCTCAAATATTTCTTCACGCAGAAAGAATTAAATATGAGACAAAGACGTTGGTTAGAATTGGTGAAGGATTACGACTGTGAAATTAGCTATCATTCGGGAAAAGCTAATGTTGTCGCAGACGCATTGAGCAGAAAAGTTGCAGTCATAGCTCATTTATCAGCTCAGAGATATCTTCAGTATGAGATTCAAAGGTTTGACTTGGAAGTTTACCGCAAGGGCAGAACTCCTAAGCTGTCTAATCTGACAGTCAAATCTTCCTTGCTAGATCGTATTCGAGCAGGACAGTCTTCAGATGAGCAACTACAGAAATGGAGACTAAAAGATGAATCGAAGGGCAGTGTTCTCTACACAGTGTCAGATGGTATTGTGAGATACAAAGATAGAATGTGGGTGCCTAGTAGTGATTCAATCAGACAGGATATTTTGTCAGAGGCACATGCATCTCCGTATTCTATTCACCCAGGAGGTACCAAGATGTACAAAGACTTGCAAATTTTGTATTGGTGGCCAGGGATGAAACGAGATATCCGCAAATATGTATCAGAATGTCTCACTTGTCAGCAGGTGAAAGTAGAGCATCAGAGATCAGCAGGGATGCTTAAGTCACTTCCCATTCCAGAGTGGAAATGGGAGAATATCACCATGGATTTTGTTGTTGGTTTGCCGAGGTCAATCAGAGGATCCAATGTCATTTGGGTTATAGTGGATCGATTAACTAAGTCGGCACATTTCTTACCAGTGAAGACGACTTTCTCCATGACGCAGTATGCAGAGTTTTATATAAGAGAGATAGTTCGTTTGCATGGGATTCCAGTTTCTATTGTGTCAGACAGGGATCCGAGGTTTACATCGTCCTTCTGGAAGAGTTTACATGCAGCCATGGGGACGAAATTGTTGTTCAGTACTGCATTTCACCCTCAGACAGATGGTCAGTCTGAGCGAGTGATACAGATATTAGAAGATTTGTTGAGAGCTTGTATGATTGATTTTCAGGGGACTTGGGAGTCTAAAATACCTCTAGTGGAATTTACCTACAATAACAGTTTCCAATCATCAATAGGTATGGCTCCTTACGAAGCTTTGTACGGACGGAAGTGTAGATCGCCAGTTCATTGGGATGAAGTTGGTGAGAGAGCAGAACTTGGTCCAGAGATAGTTCAGCAGACTGCAGATATGGTGGTCAAGATTCGTGATAGAATGAAGACCGCTCAGAGTCGCCAGAAGAGTTATGCTGATAAAAGAAGAAGAGATCTTGAATTTTCCGTAGGTGATCATGTATTCATCAAGATAGCACCTATGAAGGGTGTTATGAGATTTGGGAAGAGAGGTAAGCTGAGTCCCAGATTTATTGGACCGTTTGAAATTCTTGACAGAGTTGGGACACTAGCTTATCGTGTAGCCTTACCGCCGAATCTGGCCGGAGTGCACAATGTATTTCACGTTTCAATGTTGAGGAAGTATCTAGCAAATCCTTCGCATGTTCTGAACCATGAGCCATTGCAGTTGACTCCAGACTTGTCTTATGAGGAAAGACCGATTCAAATTTTAGACAGACAAGAGCGTAGACTTCGGAATAGACTACTAATTTAGTCAAAGTCCAGTGGTTGAATCAATCAGTGGAGGAGGCCACTTGGGAAGCTGAAGCAGATATGAGACTTCGCTACCCAGAGTTGTTCGGTAAGACTTAATTTCGAGGACGAAATTTTTATAAGTGGGGGAGATATTGTAAAGCCCAAAAACAGTATACGTAAAATCCATGCATTTATGTAATTTATGAAATGTTACTATTTTAATTATTTAGGTTTCAGACGATTATTCGAGGCGAGATCGAAGAAAGGAGACCGGGACGATTTTTAGTAAATAATAAAGTAGGTATTTAATTTTAAGTTAGGTATGAATCATTTTATATGAATTATGGAGTTTTAATATTTTTAAAGCCAAATTTAAATATTTAGTTATTTTAAGAGTTTATATTTTAAAAGTTTATCAATAGTATATTTTATTTTAATTAGGGATGTATTATTTTTAGTAGAGAATTATCATTTTTATTTAGTATACTAATTGATTATTAGTATCTTTAATATATTGATTAATATACACCACATACACACATACAATCAATTATTAAAAACACACACCTTTAGCATACACAACACACACACGTATTATTTAAAATGGTCAAACACATCTTCAATTTGTTCTCCTAATACCCACATGCACATTTTTATTTTTATAAAGGTGAAGAGACGTTTCTTTGAAACTTTATCTTCCATCAAATTTCCCCTTCAGCATCTCCCTTCCCTCTTAATTTTCTAGCTTCATTTCATTGAGTTTATTCAAGAAAAATCGAGCCACGTTTGTCCCGGATCAACTTTCGCTTCGTCTCCGCTTCGGTATCGTCGTTACGGTATTTTTAAATATCAAAAGGCACGTATATTCTTTCGTTTCTGTATCGATCATGTCATATTATGCGTTGCGTTGTTTTTATGCGTAAAACCATGTGTATGATGCGTAGGAGTTTGAGCGATTACGTTGGGATCACTTTTGAAATACTTTTCAGATTTGAAATTTTCGTTTTTGATGTTCTGTAAAATACTGCAATTTTTCGGTACATATTTTGAGAAAACTTTCAACTACAAAAACGTAGATCTTTTCGATACGTTCGATTTGATATAAAATTCGAGTTATTTGGATTAAAATTGAGTGAGTTATGGTGTTTTTAGTATGACTGCTCAAATTAAATCCGAAAAATCCTGTTTTGATGTTCTGTAAAATAATGAAATTTTTCGGTACATATTTTGAGAAAACTTTCAACGTGAAAAACGTAGAACTTTTCGATACCTTCGATTTGACATAAAATTCGAAATATTTAGATGAAAATTGAGTGAGTTATGGTGTTATTCGTAGGACTGCTCAAACTGCATTTTTTTTAGAAACATTTTTGATGTTCTGAAAAATACTGCGATTTTTCAGTAAATATTTTGAGAAAACTTTTAATTACAAAAACGTAGATCTTTTCGATACGTTCGATTTGATATAAAATTCGAGTTATTTGGATTCAAAACGAGTGAGTTATGATGTTTTTCGTATGACTGCTCAAATCGTGTTTCAAGAAAGTTATGAATTTTAATATGTTCTTGAAGTTTTTATGTTGCAGGCTTTGTTGGGGAACGACGGGTGATCGTTGCTGCATATAAGAAAGTTAGTAATGATGTTTAGAGTATTTTTGAGGTTTTGATTCATGTCGTTAAGAGCTTGAATTATTAAGAAGTCGTAAGAAATAAACTTTAATATAAATGACAGTATTTTGGGTCGTATGAATTGTAGGGTGATTATAAAAGTTTAGTTCATTGTTATGGTGTCCTAGAATGGTCTCATAGTGATAAATCTTGATGCATTATATGTTAATTGGGAGAATAGACATGTCGCAAAATTTTCATAAAATAATTCGTCGAACAGAACGGACACGGACCCGGAGACGGAGGTTAGCACGGGGTCCGTGTACCTTCAGATTTTAGGTATATTCTTTTATTATTTAAGGTTTGATTTGATGTTTTATGCTATGGATTAATATGATGTTTTACAAGGTTATGTCATGGGAAATTATAGAATGTTCTAAGAATTTATTTAGCTTGGGATTAAGTATGACATTTACGTTTAAGTTGTACAAGTTAAGTTTATGTATTCATATTAGTATGTTGCAGCAACGACCCGATTGACATCCAACGAATCTCTCGACGCCAAGTAAGTATGTATGACGTGCAAAGAAAATATTTGAAGTTTTTGAGGTATGCTAAATGTCTTGTGACCAAAGAAAGTTAAGGATTGGAAAGCGTTAAATTATGAACGGGGACCAATCCGCCCGTTAAATTATGAACGGGTTAGATCGTGGTTGGGAAGCGTTAAATTATGAACGTGGATCAACTGGCCTGTTAAATTATGAACAGAGATCTCATGTATGTGGCAGTGGATACGTCCCTGTCAGCCCAGTACTGTGGTTTGTCTGATCAGATATTTATTATGTTATGGGTCACTTGCTTTGAAACATCCTCTACACAAAATGATGAAGTTAAGTATGTTGAAGTATGAAAGCATGTTAAAGAAAAGTTTATGTGATGGCACGTCATATTATGTATGCAAATATGTTCAAGTTTATGAAAGTTCAAGTTATTATGAAAGTTCAAAGTTATTATGAAAGTTTAAGTTTATTATGTAAGTTCAAGTTTGAAGTATGTACGATCTATTTTGAAGTTGTATGCGATTTTATTATGTAGTACTCGTTATTCCCAGTTTATACGTGTTGAGTCTTTAAACTCACTAGACTTGATCGATGCAGGTGAGTATGTTGATGACTAGACAGGAGGTGGTGACCAAGGGGCAGGCTTGGACTGAGCGGAAGGCTAAACCCGAGGACCACTATGTTTATGTTTTATGAAAACTTTAAAATATTATGTTTTTATGTTGGTTGTGAGATGATTTGGAATAAGTACTTTGTTGGAAAATTTGAGTATGGGATGTTGATTTTAAATATTATTATGTTGAATGATAAGTAACGACTGTATGAATTTTATGTTTAAGAAAATTTTTAATTTTTCCGCAAATTTGAATGGTAAAAAGTACGGTTCGTTACAATATCTGATCAATCTAAATCAATACTGATGTTTCGACGACATAACAACACAATCTGAATAACCCCATCAACCTGAACATCCCAGATATAATACCCGAACTCATAATCTCAATATCGGTATATTTAAA
Source organism: Primulina eburnea (assembly GCF_022965805.1). NCBI lineage: Eukaryota > Viridiplantae > Streptophyta > Magnoliopsida > Lamiales > Gesneriaceae > Primulina > Primulina eburnea. The sequence continues at coordinate 4,575,770 of NC_133113.1, forward strand.
ATCAATAATATACAATTCAGATATCAAAATCTCAGTCAATATCTTTCGAAAATCATAACAATTACAGAAACAGTCTGTTCTTTAATCTGACTTCAATTCTATAATGTCTACGGTAGCAGAAACATCATATCTGATTCATATTCAATTCTGACAATATCATAAATTCAAATCATGTCTAAACGTAACAAAACTTACGTCCAATTGTAGCCTGCGTCGACAGGAATACAGTACTGTACTCGAAATCAAAAACAGACGGGCAGATCTTTCATAACCTTCAAATTCCTAAACTAAAAAGGCGTAAGGTTTTCTAGAGGATTTGCTCGTTCTTCTTCTTGCTAAATTCTGAAGTGTAACATATGTATATATATATATATATCTATATATATCTCCCACGTTGCATGCTTCAAAACGTGGCACATTTCATGTTTTCCAGGTGGCGCTCGGGCGGTTAATCTTTACCGCCCGGGCGCGGAAGTTTCTGTCGACATATTTTCTTAACACACATTGGCGCTCGGGCGGTCAAAAACTACCGCCCGGGCGCCACATCTTCTGCCCGAACCATGCTCTTGTTGAACATTGGCGCTCGGGCGGTCACTTTCTACCGCTCGGGCGCCAATAGTTCTGTCCAAAACTTGCACAATTTATATGTTTTGCCCAATCTGGTCTTGGAATGGCCCGACTTCTTCATTCAAGTTCGATAACCTCACTCATGTCAATTAATCACGTCTGATTTCAATAATTAAGTCTCGGGCATTACAGTTTGTGTAATGAATGTAATGAATTGAGAATATCAATTTTCTTCTCTTTTGATATCGCTTTTGAATATATTTTATACTCTAGAGAAAGAAGATAAATAACAGAGGAAGAAAATATTTTATACTCTAGAGAAAGAATATATATTTTCTTCTCTTTAGATATCTCCTTAGACTTGGTCATGAGGCGATTGATTCATTCGAATTATATCAGGTACGAATCTATTATAGATCATAGAAGAAATTAAAAAATTCCATATATTTGATGGAGAAATATAACCATCCAGAGATTTGAGATGATGGAGAGAAGCAATCTGAGAACCTCATTATAATTTCCAATAGAAGCTTCTTTACGATATTTCAAATTCGCACTCTAATCGTTTGAGCATTTTCTCTTCTAATCGAAAGGAATTTCAAATACTTCAATATTAACATCATCCAAAATGTTTAAAATACTTGTACAAAATTAAATCACTCCATCTAAATCAAATACATGCATCCGAATACAACCTCGTCCTCATCTTAAAGATCGGAAATGAACCCGAAAACTCACCCGACCCAAAGATATCTAGATTCGGGTCGGGTGGTGTGGGTCATTTGTAAGCTGCCCAAGTTGACAAATAAAAGGAATATTCCACTGCCCCGTCAAGTGATAACACTTGTATATATATAATTAGCCAAACAACCTTTCTTGTAGTTTTATTTTTAAATGAAAGTTATCAATTTATTATATTGAAATGGCAGCAGAGAAGATATGATAGAATAAATTTGGAATATGAAGTTAAATGGTTAAGTGATATCTTTGAATTTATTAAAAAAATGTTACCAACGTACTAAAACTTGAGGGCAAAAACTTATGTGAGATAGTCCCACGGGTCATATTTGTGAGATTGATCTCTTGTTTGGGTTATCTTTGAAAAAATTATTATTTTTTATGCTAAGGATATGTTTGGTGTGAGTGATAAGTAAAGGATAGATTAATAAACCAATGTTTGTCTTATTTTTTATGAGTCCAACTAATCAAGAAGTTCAAGATAAAAAAAAACCTACTTACTTGAAAAGATATCTCATTGTTTTGGAGGGATTGACAATCCAATTATATATCTTTACCTTGAGTTTTGACATCAATCCAATTAATTATCCTATCCTACACACCAAACATAGCCTAAGAGTATTAACTTTTATTGTGAATATGGGTAGTGTTAACCCGTGAGACGGTCTCACATGAGACTCATTCAAAATTGAGTAGGTCTTTTGTGAGACGGTTTTACGAATTTTTATCTGTTAGACGGGTCAACTCTAGCGATATTCACAATAAAAAAATTATACTCTTAACATAAAAAGTAATACATTTTCATATATGACTCAAATAAGAGACTCGTCTCACAAAATACGATCCGTGAGATGGTCTCACACAAGTTTTTGCCCTAAAAAGTAGTTACTGCAGGAGTTTTAAGTTTAATTGATAGTAATATATATTAATTGGATAAAATAAAATTTTTCAAAACTATAATATATATTGGACCCTTAGCACTATTTTTTTAATTGTTTTAGATTATGAATACATTATTCTTTCAATTAGGGATGTAAATGAGCCGAGCTGTTCGCGAGTTTTTTCGGATCTCGGATCAGTAAATGAATTATACTTTTGTCGTCCCGGTCTGACGAAGACGAAGTCTCGAAGTCAAATCTGTCCATATCAATCTGATAATGACAAATCACACAAATACAATATCAGTATATATCTCTGTTCAGAATCTGTTCTGATCAATACTCAACTCGGTATACAATCTGATCCAAGTCAACAATATAACAATGAATCTCAATCAATATCATATCTGATCAATCTAAATCAATACTGATGTTTCGACGACATAACAACACAATCTGAATAACCCCATCAACCTGAACATCCCAGATATAATACCCGAACTCATAATCTCAATATCGGTATATTTAAAATCAATAATATACAATTCTGATATCAAAATCTCAGTCAATATCTTTCGAAAATCATAACAGTTACAGAAACAGTCTGTTCTTTAATCTGACTTCAATTCTATAATGTCTACGGTAGCAGAAACATCATATCTGATTCATATTCAATTCTGACAATATCATAAATTCAAATCATGTCTAAACGTAACAAAACTTACGTCTAATTGTAGCCTGCGTCGACAGGAATACAGTACTGTACTCGAAATCAAAAACAGACGGGCAGATCTTTCATAACCTTCAAATTCCTAAACTAAAAAGGCGTAAGGTGTAGTATCCCGATGCCTAATTTGAGTTAATTATTGGATTAATTATGTCAGTGAGATCGGAAAGACTGAACCGGGTTCGGATCGTCTGAAGTGGGTTCGGATCGTCTGAAGTGGATTCGGATCGTCCGAAGACACGTGGCTGGACACGTGGAAGACATGCAAGGTTCGGATCGTCCGATCAGGGTTCGGATCGTCCGAAGACACGTGGCTGGACACGTGGAAGACATGCACGGTTCGGATCGTCCGATCAGGGTTCGGACCGTCCGAAGTGTACTGGATCGGATCTTCCGAAGTGGATCGGATCGTCCGATCGTTGTCTATAAATAGAGGCGCGAGGCTTCACTTTTTACTCGCCAATTCCGAGTGTTCCAGAGCGTTTTAGTCGTTTCTGATGGGTTTCTAGTCTTTTCCCGAGGTTCAGGCACTAGCGGGGAGCTACGGGTTTTGTAGCGGAGCTGTGCTTTAGTTGGGAGCTAGCGGCATCAGTGGGCTGACTACGGACGCAGGCTTGATTCTAGGGCTGATTTCTAGGATCTACTGGTTTGAGGTACGAAAGTACTATCCGAGATAGCAGGATTGAGTATGCTTTACTATGTGTTGCATGTTTATGTGTTGCATTATTATCTGTCATATGATGCATGGTTTATTATGCGGCATTTGCATAATCATGTTGAGCCTGATTATCTTTGAGATAGCCTGTTGAGAGGGTGCTCAGCCCTCGTTTGTTGTGGATGGTTGGACCCCGTTGGCCGACGGTGGTCAGGTCACCGGTATATCCACAGGTTTATTTTGGTATGGGAGCCACCTCCTGGTGCGACGGCGCAGAGTGCTACATACCTTGACGTCATTTACCTGAGCAGTATTTCGTTATACCCAGATCCTGGTATCCAGTACATTTTGCATACATGCATGTCATAGTCTTGTATACTCATGCTTTCTGTGCTGAGCGTTTTATGCTCACGTCCTCGGTTTATCTCTGTTTTGGACACCCTATTCGATGGGGCAGGTCTCAGGTTGGGCGGTCCAGGAGGGAGTGGACAGGGAGCTGGCAGAGGTTGACCTTTAGTTGTTGGTATTTGTTCTTGGATTATTAGTTCGATCTGGTTGTTTAAGTATTTTGTACTTACAGATTCGATTGGGTTGTATTACTGTTTTTCCGCTGTTTACCTGATTCAGTTTTAATTATTAATTTTGCATGCTTAAGTTCTGATTAGTAGGTGATTCTGGAACGGGTCACTACATAAGGTTTTCTAGAGGATTTGCTCGTTCTTCTTCTTGCTAAATTCTGAAGTGTAACATATGTATATATATATATATATATATCTATATATATCTCCCACTTTGCATGCTTCAAAACGTGGCACATTTCATGTTTTCCAGGTGGCGCTCGGGCGGTTAATCTTTACCGCCCGGGCGCGGAAGTTTCTGTCGACATATTTTCTTAACACACATTGGCGCTCGGGCGGTCAAAAACTACCGCCCGTGCGCCACATCTTCTGCCCGAACCATGCTCTTGTTGAACATTGGCGCTCGGGCGGTCACTTTCTACCGCTCGGGCGCCAATAGTTCTGTCCAAAACTTGCACAATTTATATGCTTTGCCCAATCTGATCTTGGAATGGCCCGACTTCTTCATTCAAGTTTGATAACCTCAATCATGTCAATTAATCACGTCTGATTTCAATAATTAAGTCTCGGGCATTACATTTCTCCCCCTCTTAGGTCTGAGTTCGTCCTCGAACTCGCAAGTAATCAATTCAGATATATTAGAAGAAATGGATAACAGAGTTTAAATCAGAACTCATCTCAATAAATCTATTCTGAACTCTCAATCTTATATTAGATTCTATTTCTCAAAATAACTCTGACAAAATCAATCTTGCAATACTGGCTATACAACTTCCGTATATACCCAACCACAGCTTACAACAAATCACTATCATCAGCTGTTATCAAATATGTTTATCCCATTCAAGGATATATTAAATCTTCAACATCCAATACCAAGCATCATCATCTGATGTTGGTTTATCAAATCTGTCATTTATGAGCTATCTTTATTCCGTTCTGAATCTTCTTTATAAGGACTCTGTAGTACTCACTGTACAATGTGTCGTCTGTAACTATCTCAGTACTCTTTTGATAGCTATCACCACACAATCACCCATAAAGTAACAATACCTCATGTCAACTAGTGCTAGCATCCAGCACTACCGCTTTCTAGATATCTTCCATATCTGGATAGTACACTCTGGCTATCCGTCGATCGGTGAAAAATCTGCGAAATAATGTATGGTATACTCTGCCATATGTGCAAAATAAATCACAATCTGATACATTTTATTGCAACATTCTGTGCAATCTGACCATTTCTTTGACATCAATCTGTGTCATTCGCTCATGTTTGTACATCATCTTGTACAAACTGATAGATATAGATTGAACAGTCTGTCAATCACAATCATATCATATTTTGATCTGGAGAAAATGGCGGTAATTTCATTACGAAAGCCATAGAAATGCACTCTCATTTCTATTCAGAAACATACATATCTGTAATAATCTTCTGATTTCTGTCTCCATTTGTTGACAGTTCGTACAATTCAGTACAATTTCTGCCAAAATTTTAGTACAAATCTGTCACACTGACTTAATCTGTCTATATCAAAACTGTCTGTTCGAATATCATACATTCTCAGTCATAAACATGACAACTGAAGTCACTACAGCGCATTCCTGACACTATCTGTGATTTCAACTTCGAACTATTCGGCATAACAATCAGTTAATAATAAAAATTAAAGAAGAAATACCTACCTGGTATTCGGCTCTGACTATCAATATCAATTCTGTTATACAATACTGAAACATTCTGATATCACAAGCTAGTCAATTCATACAAAACACAAAATCATATATCTGTTATTCTGATCGATACTCCATTCTGATTATCAATCAAGCTCTGAACATTCTGATCGCATTTCTGAATAGCTGTACCTCTCGAAAACAACTCTGATACAATTGAACTGTATAAATTCTCAACGGTTCACAACAATCTGTATCATATACGGATTCAAAACAATAGTAATATCAAATCAGATACAAAATATCAGTAACCTATACAGATCTAGTGAGTTCAGTGAACTCATAAAACAACTAGTTCTAGTAAATATCTTCAGGTCATTCTGATCAGCTGCTATATCTCATCTGCAATTAAAATGTGCTCCCAACCAATATAAGATATCACGAATACTGATTTAGAACAGTAACAATACACAGCAGATATAAAGCAATAATCGAATAAGATAATCTGTCAAATCAGACATAATAATTTCTGACATTTCTGAAATTTCTGATCTTCTGACATCGGTATCATTCTCAATTACTGATCCCCATCTCATATGTGTCAAGTTCAATCTGTATACTAATTTCAAATATCACTTATTCTGAATACAATCTGTTTCAAGCGGAATTCTTATCTGAATAATTTCTGTATACAATAATCTTAATTCTCAGAATATTCACTACAATCTTCAAATATTCAATTCTTTCAATTTGTTATGTATTATTCTGTATATTCAGTATCATTCTGTAATTAATCTAACATACGAACAATACCTGATCTACATTCAATTTCTGAAGTCTATCTTTTTGAGATCACCACAACTCTGAAATCTTATCTGGCAAATATCAGTCAACTCATCTATCACTGGCAAATCTGCCAATGCTAGACTCGATTTCAGTGGATCTACTGAATACATAAGGATGCAATCTGCTCCTTTCTGTACTAATCGAGTCATATACAATACAAATATCAAAGGAATTCTAAATCTAGAATCCTTATCGTGGTATCTCCACTGATCAGTCATCTCTGGTCTGACTCTTACCATTTCTGGAAAAATTCTACAATATGTCTGTACTTGTTCAGCATATACATATCAATAATGCGTTCAAATCAGAAAACACCAGTACATCATAATCTATCTCTATTTCATTCTCATCTTACTGTAGTATACAATATATGCAGAAATATCTGATATCAATATTTCCTCCACAAGTAAGTACATCAATACTACAGTACATACAAACCCAACAGATACAGCATATTTCCATGCAACTCAGTCAAAGATATTCTTAACAAATGCATTAGTATATACCAATACATATGCAATAGAATCATAAAGAATAGTACATGTTGTGAATTCTGGATGTGTGTTTTCAATTAAACTCTGTTCCCTACAATCTTCGGGAACGCTTCTGGGGACATACTTTATCAAAGTGTCCCGGCTGTCCATAAATATTGCATCTACCAGTTGTTAGAGTAGGTGCCCGTCGAGCCAAGTGTTGGCCGAGTGTTCACAATGAAACTCTATGTATAAGCAATCTTTATTTTAGTAATATTTGAAATTATTATTTTGGCACATCTTTATCTGTATACTCATGCTAGTTGCATAGATAAAGCCCTTGAATATACAAATAGTAGAAAGAATATGAGATGCTCATATGATGAGTATCATGAAACTCATATTTGTAATACTGTATTTTCTAAACGGTTCCTAGTCGATTCAGCCGCCACTAAGAAGGATATAGGCCGCTCGAGTTAGAGACTAGTATCTGCGATGTGAGTACCATGTTTCATTGGTAGGGGACATTGTGATGTCCGAGCATGCAGATAGGTGCTCCTGGTAGAGTGCAGTGAACAACCCTCCATTAAAGGACTTTCCAAGTGGTTCTCACTTATCGAGTGGAAACGTCCTAGTTTATGGTTGTACACCATTAGTCCTTATGACGCGGGACAACATTGAGACTCTATGTGCTAGCATTTCACTTTAACTTGTTTACCGACTCTTATGGGGTCATCAGGTGGCAAGGTTGGGTGTCATGTCGAAACATATAGGAGTCGATGCATTTGAAAGGGGATCGGTTACGGTGGCCGGAAGCGCAACGGAAGCACAAAAATTTTCGATTTTATCATACAATTTTCGACCACCCCTATTCTTGTGTAGCAAATACAATAAAACACAAAATGACATTCATAGTGTGTTAAAAAATGTACCTATCAATCACAAAGATTGATGTATGGCTCCAACCAAGGTGCAAACACCTTAGCTCTTCAATGGCAAGACCCTCTACAAGCTTTCATTGTTCTTGAAATCTTTCCTTCAAATTAGGTCCACCACCAACAAGCTAAATCCACTCTAATTTTGCACTAGAAAAATTAGAGCATTTTTCATTTGAGAAGAGAGTGTTTCTTCAACCATTGAAGAAAGAGAAATGTGAGAGAAAAATGAATAGTATTTTCGGCACTATTCATCCTAGGAGAGAAAGAGAGACATTTTTTTGGTTTTGGGAAAATTTAAAGTAAAAAGATTGCATGCCAAGCCTTGGTTATACAAAAAGTTGTCTCCCAACTCTTCACCTCCCCATGCACATTCTACTTGGGCTTGTAACAATTACAAGGCCCATGGACTTTTATTTAAATGTCTCAAAAAAATTTGAGTCCATTAAAGTTTACTTGATTTTACTCAAGCCCACTAGTTGAATAATTATTTCAAATTGGGCTCTACAAGGCCCAATGTTATTTAATTAATCCAACACTTGAATTAATTTAATTACTTGGACTCTACTAGGCCCACTAGTGTTTAATTAATTCAACACTTGAATTAATTTAATTTAGTCCATAATAATGTTTATGAAAATCACAATTTTCAAATACATTACTCGTTTGACCAACTTTTAATTTAGGAACACTTCCTTAAATTAAAAGTTATATTTCTCTCATAGAAGTCATGCTTCTATTTTTCATTAGGCTTATAACTCATTTATAAGCCGTTCAACACATTGAACTAATTTCTCCTTTATAGAAGTCATACTTCTAATTTTCCTTACGCTTATAAACTCCTTTATAAGCCGTTCAACACATTGAACTATTTTTACTTCTCAACGGGATCTAGAATGTTAGCACTTGTGTGACCCTCAATGGTTCATTGATACAACTAGCCGTGGGTTCACATCTCCATGTGATTCGGACTAAACATGTCCTTATATGAGCATACCCCAATTGCTTCATTCTTACTTATCAACACCTTGATAACAAGAACGTCAGAACTCAAGTCTGATAGTACCCAACCAATCATGTTAAACGCCTAGCAGCATCGCTTACATGATTCCCTAGGTATCAAATGATAGTGCCTGCAAGAACCATTCAATTATGGTTAGCGTACAGTACGGTCCCTTCAACTCATTCATCCCGACCGATTCGACAACCATTGGTATATCGAGAGTTGTCAATGAATCGATACTATGTGTCATGTCGTAGTTGCATCGATGGTGTAATCTATGAAACCCCTTTCATAATTACAACCATACTCTGGCCAGAGATTTCAACCTACATACACATGATAACACATAGGATATCCATACCCGAAGGTAAGCGGTGAATCCCCGACTACAATGCATCGACTCCTATGTGTTTCGACAGAACACCCAACCTTGCCACCTGATGACCCCATGAGAGTCGGTAAACAAGTCAAAGTGTAATTCTAGCACATAGAGTCTCAATGTTGTCCCGGGTCATAAGGACTAATGGTGTACAACCATAAACTAGGACGTTTCCACTCGATAAGTGAGAACCACTTGGAAAGTCCTTTTATGGAGGGTTGTTCAGTGCACTCAACAAGGAGCACCTATCTGCATGTTCGGACATCACAATGTCCCCTACCAATGAAACATGGTACTCACATCGCAGATACTAGTCTCGAACTCGAGCGGCCTATATCCTTCTTAGTGGCGGCTGAATCGACTAGGAACCGTTTAGAATATACAGTATTACAAATATGAGTTTCATGATACTCATCATATGAGCATCTCGTATTCTTTCTACCATTTGTATATTCAAGGGCTTTATCTAAGCAACTAGCATGGGTATACAGATAAAGATGTGCCAAAATAATAATATCAAATATTACTAAAATAAAGATTGCTTATACATAGAGTTTCATTGTGAACACTCGGCCAACTCTTGGCTCGACGGGCACCTACTCTAACAATCTCCCACTTGCACTAGAGCCAACTACCCATATGATTCAAACCCATTGATTCGCGATGCATCTCGAATAATGGTCCAGGTAAAGGCTTAGCTAGTGGATCAACAACATTATCTGCGGAGCCGACTATGTCAAAAGACACTTCTCTACTTTCCACAATCTCTCCGAGGATGTGGTACTTACTCAATACATGTTTGGACTTCTGATGAGACCTTGGCTCCTTTGCTTGAGCTAAAGCTCCCGTGTTGTCACACAACACCGGGACAGGAGCAACTCCATTAGGGATAACGTCCAACTCTTAGACAAAATTCTTTATCCAAACAGCCTCCCTTGCTGCATCTGATGAAGCAATGTATTCGGCCTCTGTGCTGGAATCCGCATTATTGTCTTGCTTGGAACTCTTCCAAGAGACAGCAGCACCATTGAGCATGAATACAAACCCAGAGGTTGACTTCGAGTCATCGATATCGCTTTGGAAGCTAGAGTCGGTATAGCCTTCCAATTTCAGTTCTCCACCCCATAGACCAAGAACAATTTATTGGTCCTTCTCAACTACTTGAGGATGTCCTTCACAGCTTTCCAGTTTGGAAGACCAGGGTTCGATTGATATCTACTCACTACACTTAGTGCGAAAGCCACGTCAGGACGCGTAGATATCATCTCATACATGATGCTACCAATCGTAGACGCATAAGGAATGCTTGTCATCGCCGCTATCTCTGCATCAGTCTTGGGAGACATAGACTTGGATAGGGACACGCCATGACACATTGGTAGATGTCCTCTCTTGGACTCATCCATCGAGAACCGCTTCACGATGGTATCATTGTATGTGGACTGGGTGAGACCAAGCAATCTTCTTGATCTATCTCTATAGATCTGTATTCCCAATACAAAAGATGCTTCACCCAAATCCTGTATCGAGAACTCACTTGCTAACCATATATTAGTTGATTGCAACATTCCTACATCATTCCTAATGATTAGAATTTCATCAACATAAAACACCAGGAATGTCACAACACTCCCACTGACCTTCTTATACACACAGGGTTCCTCAGGATTCTTAGTAAAACCAAACTCTTTGATTGTACTATCGAATCTGAGGTTCCAACTCCTAGATGCCTGCTTTAGACCATAAATAGATCTTTGAAGTTTGCATACCATATGCTCACTTCCGATAGATGTAAACTCTCCAGGTTTGAGACATGTAAATCTCTTCCTTAATATCCCCATTAAGAAAGGCTGTCTTAACATCCATCTGCCATATCTCATAGTCATACCATGCAGCTATGGCTAGTAATATCCTTATAGACTTGAACATTGCAACTGGTCAAAAGGTTTCCTCAAAGTCAACTCCTTGTATTTGAGTATATCTTTTTGCCACCAATCGCGCCTTGAAGGTCAATACCTTCCCATCCGCCCCAAGTCCCTATGGGAACGGTTCCCTCAGGTGGATCTATAAAATCCCACACTTGGTTCAAATGCATGGAATTCATCTCAGATTCCATCGCTTCAAGCCACTTGGATGAATCGGCATCAGATAATGCTTCCTTGAAGGTCCTTGGATCACATCCATGGTTAGGCTTATCATGGCCCTCTTCAAGAAGCAGACCATACCTCATAGGTGGTCTCGAGACTCTCTCGGATTTTCTAGGAGCTTGTATTTCCTCTCTTGGCTCTTCGGGTGTGGGTTCTTTAATTGTGGATGTCTCTCGAACCTCTTCGAGTTCTATCATCTCCCCTTTTTCTATCCAATAGAAAATTCCTTTTTCCAAAAAGGTTGCATTCCTAGAAACAAACACCTTTGTTTCTTGGGGATGATAGAAATAATATCCAACTTAATTCCTTGGATATCCCACAAAGAAATATAAAATGGATCGACTATCCAATTTATCTCCCACTACCTGCTTCAAATAAGCAGGGCTCCCCATATTCTAAGACAAGAATATTTGGGAGGCTAACCCATCCATATCTCATATGGTGTATGCCTTTGAATGGACATTTAGCAGAATATCTTTTAATTTTAAGTTATAGAGATCGTTTTCAAGTTTTCAAGTACCAATTAAACATTCATTCTTGTAAATGTTGCAAACACCTTTGCTAAATAAACAAGAATATCCATCTTTATCACAATAGAAATGGAAATAATGTTTTTCATCAAAAAGGTACAAACAAAACTGATAGGATCGGTTAATAGACTATGAGTGTTTAGAAGGGGGGGTTGAATAAACACTTCTCGATTTTGTCAAATTCTTCGAAGAAGAGAGTTCAGTTTTGTTACAAACTGAACCAGATATCCCAACGATCAAAAACAATCAGTTAAACTGAAAATGCAGTTGCGGAAAATAAACTGAATGAATGATAGAGTATCTAACTGAAAATGAAAAACTGAAGTAAAGATAACACGATATGTTTCTGGATGTTCGGAGATTTGAATAACTCCTACGTCACCCCTTCTATCACGAAGATATGATATTCACTAAAAGACTTTGATCAAATACAAACAATGTACTGACCCACTTCAGTATGGACTTATCACTTTGCCAAAACTGAAACTCTTAGTATACAACTTTTGACAGATCGTAACTGATCTTAGCACAACTTATATAATTTTATCAACGATTACAATGTGCTCTCTTTAGCTCGATAATGTAGTCTGAAAACTACTGATAAAACTGGTAAGAGTGAGCTTTTGATTTCTGAGTATGTTTTTGCAGCGTAACAGCAAGTAAACTGAGATGAATAGTAATCAATGTGTCTTCAGCTGCTGTCCTCGACTATTTATAGGCTTCCCTTGTAAAGGTAACATTAAATAATGTTTGAATATTAGAACCGTTGTTTGCCACGTCGACACGCTCTGATATTCGTACACTGCTCATTCTGAAATGCGGCGATCCACTACCAGTTCGCAGATGACTGTACTATTTGTCGGTTGTCGTTTTCACTTTATGACGTGTACAGCTGAAAGATCAGCTGATAACAAATCAGTTGGCGAGAATGAACTGGCGAGAATATCTGCTGAAATATCAGTTAAGCTTGGTTCAGTTACGTCGATCAGTTGGTAGCTTTTAGTTGCTGAATTCAGTTGAGTCTTTTGTCAAACGCCGGAATTAAGTTTCCAACAATTTCCCCCTTTATGGTGTTTTGACAAAACTTGGAATAAATAACTGAATTCTGCATAGTAGATAAAATAAGATGTAGATAAACATCAACAACTGAATTAATAGAGATCAGATACAATCAATACTGCTGTACTACTAAGAATTCTTCTGCTCTTCCCCCTTTTTGTCAAACTTCTCCATCTTGTCAGATAGCTTGCGAACGTGAGAAGAAAGAACCGTGACAGAGGATGACATATTTTCAATAGCAGTAGACAATGTGACTTGCAGTAGTTCAATTTTCCGAGACACAAGCGATTCCACATTGTTGACGCGTTGGTTAATAAGTTCTTGAGTGGCAGTCAGACTGGATATGATACCTCTATTTTTCTTAATGTCACTAACTGCAAAAGAAAGAGCGGTAACAGCAGATTGGATATCCTTCAGTCTTTTGAGGGATTCCTGATTATCGTCCAACTTCAGACTGTGCGAAAGTTGCGTATTTTGAATCTTGGAAATGGCAGTAATTATTTGACTCATGATGTTCTGCATATGTTGGACTTCCTCAAAAATGAGATCAAAATCTGCTGAAGATGGAGGATTGGATTGATGAGAAGTGCTTGGTTCACTTGTTGTTTGCTGAGAAATGACCAAGGCTTGGTCAGTTAACTCGATATCAGCAATTGGCTGAACTGAAGCATCAGTTATTGTTCCTTGAACCGGAGTCTCATCAGCAGTCTTTTCTTCGTGATCTTGAGATGGTGAGGGAGGATGTTGTACAGTTGATGGTGACACAACCTGAACTGATGCCTCTAGTGGATGATCGATTGAATCAACTGGCATATCAATTTGTAAGACCTGATCAGCAGATTGGTCTGGTGGAACAATTTCGACTGAAGTAATAGTGACCTTTGGATTGGTTTGATCAGCAGAGTGATCAACTTGATCATTAACTGGTGCACTAAAGTGGGATTCCTCTACCACTGCTTGAATTACTTCATCAATATGAGCAAGAGATAGCTCAGCTTCAGTATATAGTAGTTGTTCAACAGGTGGTGAAGGAAGCTTATCAGAAACTGGCTCTTCAGTTGGAACCAGAACTAAGGCGGATGATGGTGTTGTTTTGTCAGAGGATGCTTTTTCAACTAGTTCCTCATTGTCATCATCTGAATCTCCTTGGTAGACCACTAGTTCTTGATCCGATTCCCAAAATTTGATTCGAGATAGTAGCCCCATAAGATCAGTGTCAAGCTGAGTGATTACAGCTTGATCAGCATATGCAGTAGGGGCAGTTGGCAAGTAGTTGTTTTTAAGTTTAGCAACAATTTGAGCCAACTTCTTTGCTCTCATCTGATCAAAGAAATAGCTTTTCCTCTCCAAGGCTTGAGCAATAGAGGCAGCTTTGACAGTTCGGAGAACTAAGGCCTGCAGCTTGATGAATTTTCTCAGCTCGGACTTCTCCTTTAGTTGTTTGGCAAAAACTTCAGTACGATAGGCTACCCAAGCATCATGGGACTTAGTCTTTGCAGCAGCAAAACTGTTCACTTTTGCCCATACGAGATCAATATGAGTCTGAATTGGGTTTGAGGGTCTGGGTTCCACAATCAATTTCCCTTTCCCTTTCCCTTTATCATTACTCAAGATATGAGGAATTTCCAGTCCTGTTCGAGTTGATTCCACCGGCTCTACAAACTTTATTCCTTTAGGTCTGGCAGGTGCTATACCAATTGGTCGAGATATTTGAGTAACAGGAGCTTGCGTCCTAACCGATTTTTTTATGGTACTTACTGAATCATCTTGTGGAATAATCTGCAGAGGAACTTCTTCTATAGGTTGCTGATCAGTTAAGGAAATCATTTTGTCAGTGGGAATGGATACCTCAGAAGTTGTTTTAACCCTTTGAGTTCTTGGCTTCTTCGCAATTTGAGGTGATGGAGTCTTTTCTGATTCTGATGAACTCAAAACCAATTTTCTTTTGGCAATCTTCAGTTGAGCCAACGTTTTGGTTTTCTTGACAGATTTGGGAGCGGCTAACTGAGTCCCAATTTCCTGTTTGATTTTCACAAACTGAGTAGGGGTCAAGTCCATTTTGGATTTGATTGGCATTGTGTTCTTTGCATTGAACACCTTAAATTTCGATGTCCTCTCAGAGTCCTCAGCCACTAAGCCTTTAGCTTTCAGTAGATAACTGATTTGAACCGCAAAACCCTTGGATTGTTTAGAAGACAGAAACATATTCTTCAAAACATTAAAAATGAGATGCTTCCAGTTAAATTTGTGATTAGCCATAATAACGGTAATGGCCTGAAATTTCTCTAAAGTTAGGGCAGCGAATGATCCTGCTTTTGCCAAAATCCTTTTTGCAATTACATCAGCCAGCAGTTGAACTTCATGTTTCAGTTCTTTCTTAGGATCTGAGACCTTAATCTTTCGTCCATCAATAGAAAGAGAAACTTGCATCTCTTCAATATCAGACGCCTTGACATCCGAGAGTTGTGCCATACCTTCAGAAGGTAAATGAAATAAATCACCAAGAGAATCTTCAGAAATGATCAGTAACTGATCATTGATAGTAGAATTGATATTTCCCTCAGAATCAATTACGCCAGAAGAGTAGAAATCCTGAAGTTCTTTGGGATAGATATCCTGAGAAGATTGTCCCAAAAATGTTCTTAGACCAGCAGCTTCAAGCTTCTGAAATACTTTCTGGACTTCAGCATCGCCGAAGGATAATATAGATCCAAAGTTGATGGTCATAGCATTTAGCATGAAAGCGGGAATTTGAGTTGCCATTGATAACTGATAAATTTCCTGAAAGAAAATTCGAGGAATGAGGTAGTTCTTGCCCTAAGGAGAATTTGAAGTAGTCGAAAAGTAAGACTGAAAAGAAGCGGGTAATAGTACATATGTACGTGACCATTCAAGTTCTGGACACGTGTCAGTCCAAAGAATTTTTGAAAGAGACAAAGTATGTACGTGTGCTATAATCGTGTGTACGATTTGAGTGGTTAAAAATAAATCCACGTCAAAAATCAAGATTCATCATTAGTTTAGCAGACAGTCACGTCATTTGATTTGGAATATAATTGGTTTAATTAGTTAACTTATATGAGAAGATTAGTGGAAAATTCGACTGATAGGTCAGTTGATAAGACTGAGTTCTTTCAGTCGAGAATTTACTAACGACTGTCTTCTCAGTTAACCTCTTGAAACATTATTCCCCTTAATATATTAAAGCAAAATGACGGCAATAGACAGTAAATATTAAAGATGAGTATGGTGCTTGGCATAGCAAACGTCACAGAGAGATGTCCTTTCGTTTCCCTCCTTTTGTTTTGCCCTATAAATAAGAGTGAAGGGGTTAGCCAAAATTTATCTCAGCAAGTAATTTTCAAAGATAAAGAGAATGGCAGAAGCTGGAAGCTCAAGTGACGCTCAGTTTACTCTGCAAGCCAGGAAGCAGTCCATAGAAGATGAAGTCTTCTACACTAGCCTTCGTTACTGGGAAGAGATGCAGGAGCTGGAGTTCCTGTATTATTCTGGGCGGGTCTCCACTTTCAGGCGGAAGGCCCCACTTCGAGAGGTGCGAGAGCTCCTAGAGGTTCCTGCGGGGGTGGACCTTTTTAAAGAAGGTTATCTCTACAAGCTCTTTCTTCTGAAGGAGCTGGAGATCCTCCGCCGCATCGCTGCCTCCCATAATTTCTGCAAAACCTCTTCCTCAGCACTAGCTGCATGGATGAGTTTGTGGATAAATTCTGTGGAGGAAGAATGTGAAATTGTAACCGGCTCCTCTCCTTATTAATAAAATATTTATTATGTTTTATCGTCGTTGTTCTTTTATTTCTGCCTGCAATGATTTGTTAGAAACATAACCATAAGAACAATACAAACACTTGCTGACATCAGTTAAGAGTTCATAAGAATAAGCAACTCACTTAAATATTCAGTAAAACAGCAATAAAGCTTAACAACAAATTACGAACAATGATCATTAATTAAGATAAATCAATTAATCCAAGTATATTGCGGAAGTGAGAAAACTTAGTCTCAGCCAGTGGTTTGGTGAAAATGTCTGCTGCTTGTTGTTCCGTTGAGACATATTCTAATCTGATGTTCTTCTTTAGTGCATGATCCCTGATGAAGTGATGTCTGACATCTATGTGATTGGTTCTGGAGTGAAGAACTGGATTATACGTTATAGCGATTGTACTCGTGTTGTCACAGAATATCGGTGATTCCTTTGCATCAACACCATAATCTTTCAGTTGTTGCTGAATCCAGAGCAGTTGGGCACAACAGCTTCTAGCAGCAAGATATTCTGCTTCAGTTGTGGAAGTTGCTATGGATGTTTGCTTCTTACTGAACCAAGAGATCAGTATGTCTCCTAGAAACTGACAAGATCCACTTGTGCTTTTTCGATCAAGCTTGCATCCTGCATAATCTGCATTTGAATAGCCAACTAAACTGAAAGATGAGTCTTTAGAATACCATAAGCCAACATTTTGCGTGCCTTTAAGATATTTCAGTATACGTTTGGCAGCAGAGAAATGTGACTGCTTAGGATTAGCTTGGAATCTTGCACACATGCATACATCGAACACAATATCAGGACGACTTGCAGTTAGGTACAATAATGAACCTATTAAACCTCTGTAGAGTGTCGTCTCAACTGATATTCTCCCTTGATCAGTATCTAATTTAGCTGATGAACTCATTGGAGTGCTTGCTGCTGAACATGATTCCATGCCAAATTTCTTCAGCAATTCCTTGGTATATTTGGTTTGACTGATAAAGGTTCCTGAATCCAATTGCTTCACTTGCAAACCCAGAAAGAATGTCAGCTCACCCATCATGCTCATTTCGAACTTATCCTGCATTAACTTGGCAAATTTCTTACATAATTTGGGGTTAGTTGACCCAAAAATAATATCATCTACATAAATTTGAACAAGTAAGATATGATCATCCTTAGAAAATTTGAACAAAGTCTTATCAACTGATCCAACAGAAAAATCATGATCAGTTAGGAATTTTGAAAGGGTTTCATACCAAGCTCTTGGAGCTTGCTTAAGGCCATACAGTGCTTTGTTCAAATGATACACATGATCAGGAAGTTTATGGTTGATAAAACCTGGAGGTTGTTCGACGTAGACTTCTTCCTGCAACTGGCCGTTTAGAAAGGCACTTTTCACATCCATTTGGTAGACTTTAAAGTTCTTGAAGGATGCATAGGCAAGAAATATTCTGATTGCCTCCAGTCTTGCAACTGGTGCATATGTCTCGTCATAATCAATTCCTTCTTCTTGCCTATAGCCTTGTGCTACCAATCTTGCTTTGTTGCGCACAACTGAACCATCTTCGTTCAGTTTGTTTCTGTACACCCACTTGGTACCTATAATAGTTTTAGAAATTGGTCTTGGAAATAAGTTCCAGACATTGTTATGGGTAAACTGGTTTAGCTCTTCTTGCATGGCATTTATCCAATTTGGATCAGCAAGAGCTTCGTCAGTTTTCTTTGGTTCTATTTGAGATACAAAAGCTGAATGAATGAATAAATTAAGCATCTGATTTCTGGTTCTTACTGGATCAGATGGGTTACCTATTACCAGGTCTGGAGGGTGTGATTTCTTCCATTTCAGTTCAGCATTTGGTGCTTCTTCATCAGCAACTTCTTCGATGGGTAACTGAGTGTTCTCAGTTTCAGTTGGAGCTAATTCAGTTGGTAACTGATTCGTACTAGTTGGCTCCACTAACTGATTGTCAAGGTTTACTTCCAATTCAGCTGATTGATCTAATATTTCAGGTTCAGGTGTTTGGAGATTGCTTTGATTAACGTGAACGTCTTCTTCATCATCATCATCATCCAAGCTTATGTCTGTAAGTCTATCAGCTAGCTCAACTATATTAGTTGGCTTATCAGTTAGAGCAGATTCATCAAATACAACATGAATAGATTCCTCAACATTCAAGGTATTTTTGTTGAAGACTCTATACGCTTTACTTACTGAAGAATAACCAAGAAATATTCCCTCTGCAGATTTAGCATCAAAAGTTTTTAAATGGGTTTTACCATTGTTAAGTATAAAGCATCAGCAGCCGAATATTTTAAAATATGAAACCACGCTTTTCTTTCCATGCCAGATCTCATAAGGTGTTTTCATATGATTCTTGTTAATCATTGATCTGTTTTGAGTATAACACGCAGTGTTCACTGCTTCTGCCCAAAATCTTTGAGAGATACTAGAATCAGCAAGCATTGTTCTAGCAGCTTCTTTGAGAGTCCGATTTCTCCTTTCAGCTACACCATTTTGCTGAGGAGTTCTAGCTGCTGAAAGCTCATGCTTGATTCCGGTATTCTCTAAATAATTTGAAAGAGTTTTATTGATAAATTCAGTTCCTCGATCGGATCTGATTCTGTCAATTCCAACTGATTTTTCATTTGATAATCTTTTGAAAAGCTTAATCAGTTGATCAGCAGTTTGGTCCTTGGATTTGAGAAATAAAACCCAAGTGAATCTTGAAAAGTCATCAACAACCACCAAGGTGTATTTCATTCCCCCTAAGCTCATCACCGGTATTGAACCAAATAAATCCATATGTAACAGCTCTAAGCATCGGGAAGAAGATTTACGACCTTTGTTCTTAAAAGAAGATTTGATTTGTTTACCAAACTGACATGCTGAGCAAATTTTGTCTTTGATAAAATCCATTTTGGGCAGTCCAGTAACAAGATCATGGTTACTCAAATATGCAATAGATTTGAAATTCAAGTGGTTTAACCTCTTATGCCATAACCAGTTTTTCGAAGATTTTGAAGCAATAAGACACACTGGTGCATAAGGTTGATCATTCCAGCTGACTTTATAAGTGTTTCCACACCTTTTTCCAGTTAGAATGATCTCTTCAGTTGAGCGTTTGACTGAACAGGAGTGTTTGTCAAACTGAACTGAGAATCCATTATCGCATAACTGACTGATGCTTTTATCAGATTATACTTAAGATTCTCGACTAACAAAACATCATTAATAGTGAAGTTACCATGGATAAGCTTACCCTTACCCACAGTTTTACCTTTCGAGTTATCTCCAAAACTGATGTTTGGTCCAGTGTATTTGACTAGTTGAGAAAATAACCTTGAATCTCCTGTCATGTGGCGTGAGCATCCACTGTCCAGATACAATATAGATCCAGTGCTTGTACCTGTTACCTGCAATCAAATACAAAATAAGATTGTGGTACCCTTTGTTTATTTGGGTCCAAAGTTGATTAGTCCTTTAGGAATCCAAACTTGGATCAGTCTGACTGACCGTCCAGTTGCTGTATTCCATATGGTCCTTCCTTGTTTGTGTGTGTGTGGTATGTGATGTGTGGGTGATACAATATGTGATTTGCCCTTTTTCAACTAATTGTTCAGCCAGTATCTTTTCTAAACTGGCTTACTGTTGTAGTAGTTTGAGTGCCCATTTGAATAGTTTCTGCTGAAAGTTTTTGGTTGCTGACTCCATGAGTCAGTTTCACCCTTTGGGCTATACCCAATGCCACATCTCTTGCCCTTGTTCATATTCTGAGATGGCTGTTCAATCAGTTTACTCGGCTCTGCTTGTTCCTGTTCCATAACTGATTTTACAAAGTGAATATATTTTCCTTTGTTTATATTCAGTTTTGGTCGAGTATCTTGGGAAGACGAATCATCTTTACTACAGAATCCTAAACCAGTTTTATCATCAACTGATTTCTGAGAATTCTGTAAGACAGTTAAAGCATCAGACGATTTGTTCCAAGCCTGAATGAGCTCATTGTGCTTTGAATTTTCAAGCAATAATTTTTGAATCATTAATTGATCTCTGCTTCTTTTATTATTGAGTTCAGCAATTTCCCTTTTTAGACTCAACATATCAACTGATTCATCAGTTTTTGTTTTATTGTCTTTGGGATCATCTTGCTTTGCTCTGGCTTTATCAAATGATAGAGCAAGCTTTTGATACTCGCTGACCATGTCATGAAGAGTCGAAATAAGCTCTTCTCTAGTGAAATCAGTTGAGCTAAAGTCGAATACCTGCTGATTGTCTGATTGATCTTCTGTCTCATCAGCCATCAGACACTTGACTTCTTCCTCTTCTTCACTAGAACTGTATGAGGTTTCTGCTTCTGACTCATCACTGTCAGTCTCTGCCCATTTGGCTTTGCTATCCTCAGCTAGGAGTACTTCATGCTTCTTTCTGTAAGGCTTCTTATCGTCCTTAGATCTTTTCTTATGCTCATACACTTTCTTCTTTCTCTCTGTTGAAACTTGACTGTCCTTTTTAGGCTTAGGACAATCAGCAATAAAGTGGCCTGGTTTTCCACAATTATAACATGCACTTGACTCTTCTCTGGAGTTGTTTCTTTGGTAGTGCTTTTGAAAATTTCCTTGATTTTTCCTCAAGAATCTTCCAAACTTCCTGATGAACAATGACATGGCGTCATTGCTTATTTGATCTGCAGCTTTCTCAACTGAGCCAGTTGGTTCATTTCTTACAGCGGTTAAGGCAGTAGTTGCTGCTGGGGTGGATGGTTCTCCTTCTCTGGTTTGTAGTTCAAACTCATATGCCTTTAAGTCAGCAAATAGATCGTGCAGCTCAACTTTGTTCAGATCCTTAGATTCTCTCGTTGCCATAGTTTTGACATCCCATTCTTTGGGTAATCCTCTGATCACTTTTAATGCCACTTCTTTATTTGTATACACTTTTCCAAGTGCATTCAGTTCGTTGATGATACAACTTGTTCTTTCATCATATTCGTGCATTGTTTCTCCCACCTTCATTCTGATATTGTCAAACTTCTGCACAGCAACTGAAAGTTTGTTTTCTTTGGTTTGTTCATTGCCTTGGCAGAGTTGAATTAGCTTCTCCCAAATTTCTTTGGCAGTCTTGCACATTTTGATTTTACTGAACGTTACTTTGTCCAGTGTCTTATACAATATGTCCTTTGCAACATTATCCAGATTCGCTTTTCTCTTGTCTTCAGTAGTCCATTCATCTCTTGGCTTCTCTATACGGTGAGGTGCTCCTTCAGTAATTGCTACAGCTATATTGGCTTTCAAGATCTTCATGGGTCCATCAGTTATGACATACCACATGTCATCGTCTTGTGCAGCTAGATGAGCCTGCATCCTGATCTTCCAATCATCGAAATCCTCTCTAGAGAACATAGGAATCTTGTTGAATGAAGACATAGTGAGCAAGTTGAGTATAGATAGTCTTTGATAGGATATGCCTCGCTCTGATACCACTTGATAGGATCGGTTAATAGACTATGAGTGTTTAGAAGGGGGGGTTGAATAAACACTTCTCGATTTTGTCAAATTCTTCGAAGAAGAGAGTTCAGTTTTGTTACAAACTGAACCAGATATCCCAACGATCAAAAACAATCAGTTAAACTGAAAATGCAGTTGCGGAAAATAAACTGAATGAATGATAGAGTATCTAACTGAAAATGAAAAACTGAAGTAAAGATAACACGATATGTTTCTGGATGTTCGGAGATTTGAATAACTCCTACGTCACCCCTTCTATCACG
Organism: Primulina eburnea; assembly: GCF_022965805.1. Classification (NCBI taxonomy): domain Eukaryota; kingdom Viridiplantae; phylum Streptophyta; class Magnoliopsida; order Lamiales; family Gesneriaceae; genus Primulina; species Primulina eburnea. The sequence goes on from NC_133113.1 coordinate 4,598,490, forward strand.
AAGATATGATATTCACTAAAAGACTTTGATCAAATACAAACAATGTACTGACCCACTTCAGTGTGGACTTATCACTTTGCCAAAACTGAAACTCTTAGTATACAACTTTTGACAGATCGTAACTGATCTTAGCACAACTTATATAATTTTATCAACGATTACAATGTGCTCTCTTTAGCTCGATAATGTAGTCTGAAAACTACTGATAAAACTGGTAAGAGTGAGCTTTTGATTTCAGAGTATGTTTTTGCAGCGTAACAGCAAGTAAACTGAGATGAATAGTAATCAATGTGTCTTCAGCTGCTGTCCTCGACTATTTATAGGCTTCCCTTGTAACGGTAACATTAAATAATGTTTGAATATTCGAACCGTTTTTTGCCACGTCGACACGCTCTGATATTCGTACACTGCTCATTCTGAAATGCGGCGATCCACTACCAGTTCGCAGATGACTGTACTATTTGTCGGTTGTCGTTTTCACTTTATGACGTGTACAGCTGAAAGATCAGCTGATAACAAATCAGTTGGCGAGAATGAACTGGCGAGAATATCTGCTGAAATATCAGTTAAGCTTGGTTCAGTTACGTCGATCAGTTGGTAGATTTTAGTTGCTGAATTCAGTTGAGTCTTTTGTCAAACGCCGGAATTAAGTTTCCAACAAAAACATCTCTTAAAATTAACTTAAAATCATTGTTCAACAATAAGTAAACATTTCTTAAGGTCTTGGCAGCAACTCTTGCTCCATAGCCATTCTCAAGAAGGTCTCACCTTCCCTAAGTCTCCTACTTCTTCCCATCACCTGCAACACATTACAGAGATGTGATCCACATTTGGTATCCAATACCCAAGAAGTAGAGTTAACTGAAATGTTTACTTCAATGTAGAACATACCATTTCCAGAACTTTTCTGGGCAAGATATTCTTTACAATTACGCCTCCAATGTCCAGGCTTCTTGCAGTGATGACAAACATCACTAGTCTTGTCAGCCTTAACTGGTGTGGCTGCCACAACGGGATTCAGAGATTGCCTCATCAAGGGCACGTTCTTCTTGGGACGTTGGAAAGAACTCTTCTTTCCCTTCCCATGTGGATCAATCTTCGTACCAGATGAAGAACCCACATAAAGAACCAACTTCTCTTTCTTGATGGTTGATTCAAACGTAACAAGCATATTCACCAACTCCTCAAGGGTCGGCTCCATCTTGTTCATGTTGAAGTTCACCACAAAAGGATCAAATGAGCTAGGCAATGATAACATCAACACGTCGGTGGTCAACTCCGAAGGCAAGATCATATCCATGCCAACGAGCTTATCCACGAGCCCAATCAACTTTAAGCCATACTCATGGACCGAGGCCCCATCTCGCATGCGCAAAGTGATCAGCTCCTTGACGGTAGCATGCCTAAGAGGCCGTATTTGCTCACCAAAGAGCTCCTTGAGGTGCATATGAATGTCAGCAGCATTCTTTGCATCCTCAAAACGCCTCTGCAGCTCATCATTCATAGAAGTCAGCATATAACACCTGGCTATCAAGTCATGGTCACACCATTCCTTGTAAGTCTGCAATTCCTCGGGAGTGCAGTCAGTCGGAGCCTCAACAGGGGGCGACTCAGTCAGTGTATATGCTACCCTTTCCGAATTCAAGACGATTTTCAGGTTTCTTAGCCAAGTGAGGTAATTAGGTCCAGTTAATATGTGTTTACCGAGTATTACGAATATCGGATTGCGAATCGAAGAAATTGTCAATGTGTACTGAAAAGTAAAAACAAATAAATGTTGATGACTATTTTAAAATATTTGGTAAGGTATAAAGTATGGACTTTAACTTTATAAATATTTACTCCCACTGTTTTGACATCTTTCACTACCCTCTAGTGAAAACGGGAAACTCCTTTCCTCAGTAGGTACGTAAGGTCCAATTAACGAATTATGATCCCGAATAATATCAGCCAATCACAATTCCTAAAAGGTAGTTTCCAATTGCATCACAATGTAACCCTCTACGTAAACTTTTGTCTCACGTTTGATTAGGACCCAATATTGACGTCGTTCATCTTTACGTGTCAAGCCTTACCCATCGATGTTGAACCTTAATGGACGGTCGCCATGAGTTCCCTCAATTATCTGAGCCGAAGTCATGGGAGTTCCACGTAGTTCACATCACTATGTCAAATGGATGTCACAGCTTTCCGGTACTAAGGGCCCCCCCAATAATATGAGCCGAGCCCCGAGTACGGGTAGCGATTCGTCATGCACCCATTTGTCGATGGAAGACATGGAAATTATAAACAAATTTATAATTCCCCTTTTCGGGCTTGATATTAATTTTGAATCTTATTCAAAATGAGGGTTTTTAATTTTGAAAGGTCTCATCATTAATTTTATTTAAAAGCTCGCCATGTTTGATCGTATGTTTGCCGGATTCATGCAACTTTGTTATTATCATAATAATAACGCACATACTCATTATTTATAACATATCATGCATATATTATAAACAGTAAACAAACAAGGATGATCAATCGCCCCAATACTAACGGACCGTGTGAGCTAAACACGGGCCTAGGTCCAATCCTAGGGTAAATGCACCGGATGCAATGCAACTATTACATTAGCTTCCAATATTTACATGTCTTCGATCTTCATAATCATCATGGCCACCATCTTCCAATCTTGATCATCCACTATACTAATATTTACAAGTAAATATCCATGGCAAATAGGGATACATCTCATGAGGTGGGAACGGGCCATAAACCAAGCCCACTTTATAAATTGATAATTATTACAATCATTCAATACAAAATATCCTAGCATACACCTAGCAAATTGGGCTTGGGCTTTTGATCATCCTTCATGCATAATATCTCATATCATACACCATCAATTAATTATCACAATAATTAATTGATCCAATATTATATATCTTGATCCAATCACTAACCGCCACGATTATAAACTAAATTAACAAAGTATACAAACACCTTTGTCTACTTTCAAATTAATTTATTTATAACCGAATTTCTTGTAAATCACAATTTACTATAAATAATTAAAGTCCAACTTAAATTATTTATTTCACGAGAAAATATTTGCAACTTTTGTAATTTTAAATTTAAGGGCCCAAAAACTCATTTTTCACCAAAAAAATTTTGGCCCATTTAAAATTCACAAACATGTTAGCCATCTAATGGCCCAACAACTCAAGGCCCATGACACTTTGATATTCCAAAACACTTTTGGAAACCCTAGTCGTCATCGCCGTTGTCGGAGCTCCGTCGCCGGATTCCGGCAACAAAAAAATAATTTTTTTTTATTTAAAAGGTAGGGGCTGTTCGGGCAGCCCCTCGGGCTGCCCTTGCTGCCCGTTTCGGGCAGCCCCTCGGGCAGCCCAAGCTGCCCGAAATGGGCAGCAACTTGCTGCCCAAAACCCGCCCCAATCCGGCCTTGAATTCGTTGCAAAATTTTGTTCTCATGCGGTTAAAAATCAATCTCAACATAATATCTTGTAGTTGCTACACAAAATCGTAACCATAGCTCTGATACCACTTGAAAGGGGATCGGTTACGGTGGCCGGAAGCGCAACGGAAGCACAAAAATTTTCGATTTTAGCATACAATTTTCGACCACCCCTATTCTTGTGTAGCAAATACAATAAAACACAAAATGACATTCATAGTGTGTTAAGAAATGTACCTATCAATCACAAAGATTGATGTATGGCTCCAACCAAGGTGTAAACACCTTAGCTCTTCAATGGCAAGACCCTCTACAAGCTTTCCTTGTTCTTGAAATCTTTCCTTCAAATTAGGTCCACCACCAACAAGCTAAATCCACTCTAATTTTGCACTAGAAAAATTAGAGCATTTTTCATTTGAGAAGAGAGTGTTTCTTCAACCATTGAAGAAAGAGAAATGTGAGAGAAAAATGAATAGTATTTTCGGCACTATTCATCCTAGGAGAGACATTTTTTTGGTTTTGGGAAAATTTAAAGTAAAAAGATTGCATGCCAAGCCTTGGTTATACAAAAAGTTGTCTCCCAACTCTTCACCTCCCCATGCACATTCTACTTGGGCTTGTAACAATTACAAGGCCCATGGACTTTTATTTAAATATCTCAAACAAATTTGAGTCCATTTAAAGTTTACTTGATTTTACTCAAGCCCACTAGTTGAATAATTATTTCAAATTGGGCTCTACAAGGCCCAATGTTATTTAATTAATCCAACACTTGAATTAATTTAATTACTTGGACTCTACTAGGCCCACTAGTGTTTAATTAATTCAACACTTGAATTAATTTAATTTAGTCCATAATAATGTTTATGAAAATCACAATTTTCAAATACATTATTCGTTTGGCCAACTTTTAATTTAGGAACACTTCCTTAAATTAAAAGTTATATTTCTCTCATAGAAGTCATGCTTCTATTTTTCATTACGCTTATAAACTCATTTATAAGCCGTTCAACACATTCAACTAATTTCTCCTTTATAGAAGTCATACTTCTAATTTTCCTTACGCTTATAAACTCCTTTATAAGCCGTTCAACACATTGAACTATTTTTACTTCTCAACGGGATCTAGAATGTTAGCACTTGTGTGACCCTCAATGGTTCATTGATACAACTAGCCGTGGGTTCACATCTCCATGTGATTCGGACTAAACATGTCCTTATATGAGCATACCCCAATTGCTCCATTCTTACTTATCAACACCTTGATAACAAGGACGTCAGAACTCAAGTCTGATAGTACCCAACCAATCATGTTAAACGCCTAGCAGCATCGCTTACATGATTCCCTAGGTATCAAATGATAGTGCCTAAAAGAACCATTCAATTATGGTTAGCGTACAGTACGGTCCCTTCAACTCATATATCCCGACCGATTTGACAACCATTGGTATATCGAGAGTTGTCAATGAATCGATACTATGTGTCATGTCGTAGTTGCATCGATGGTGTAATCTATGAAACCCCTTTCATAATTACAACCATACTCTGGCCAGAGATTTCAACCTACATACACATGATAACACATAGGATATCCATACCCGAAGGTAAGCGGTGAATCCCCGACTACAATGCATCGACTCCTATGTGTTTCGACAGAACACCCAACATTGCCACCTGATGACCCCATGAGAGTCGGTAAACAAGTCAAAGTGTAATTCTAGCACATAGAGTCTCAATGTTGTCCCGGGTCATAAGGACTAATGGTGTACAACCATAAACTAGGACGTTTCCACTCGATAAGTGAGAACCACTTGGAAAGTCCTTTTATGGAGGGTTGTTCAGTGCACTCAACAAGGAGCACATATCTGCATGTTCGGACATCAAAATGTCCCCTACCAATGAAACATGGTACTCACATCGCAGATACTAGTCTAGAACTCGAGCGGCCTATATCCTTCTTAGTGGCGGCTGAATGACTAGGAACCGTTTAGAATATACAGTATTACAAATATGAGTTTCATTATACTCATCATATGAGCATCTCATATTCTTTCTACCATTTGTATATTCAAGGGCTTTATCTATGCAACTAGCATGGGTATACAGATAAAGATGTGCCAAAATAATAATATCAAATATTACTAAAATAAAGATTGCTTATACATAGAGTTTCATTGTGAACACTCGGCCAACTCTTGGCTCGACGGGCACCTACTCTAACAGCATTGTAGTCGGGGATTCACCGCTTACCTTCGGGTATGGATATCCTATGTGTTATCATGTGTATGTAGGTTGAAATCTCTGGCCAGAGTATGGTGGTAATTATGAAAGGGGTTTCATAGATTACACCATCGATGCAACTACGACATGACACATAGTATCGATTCATTGACAACTCTCGATAAACCAATGGTTGTCGAATCGGTCGGGATATATGAGTTGAAGGGACCGTACTGTACGCTAACCATAATTGAATGGTTCTTGCAGGCACTATCATTTGATACCTAGGGAATCATGTAAGAGATGTTGCTAGGCGTTTAACATGGTTGGTTGGGTACTATCAGACTTGAGTTCTGACGTTCTTGTTATCAAGGTGTTGATAAGTAAGAATGGAGCAATTAGGGTATGCTCATATAAGGACATGTTTAGTCCGAATCACATGGAGATGTGAACCCACGGCTAGTTGTATCAGTGAACCATTGAGGGCCACACAAGTGCTGGCTTTCTAGATCCCGTTGAGAAGTAAAAATAGTTCAATGTGTTGAACGGCTTATAAAGGAGTTTATAAGCGAAAGGAAAATTAGAAGTATGACTTCTATAAAGGAGAAACTAGTTCAATGTGTTGAACGACTTATAAATGAGTTTATAAGTGTAAGGAAAAATAGAAGTATGACTTCTATGAGAGAAATGTAAATTTTAATTTATGGAAGTGTTCCTAAATTAAAAGTTGGCCAAGTGAATAATGTATTTGAAAATTGTGATTTTCATAAACATTGTTATGGACTAAATTAAATTAATTCAAGTGTTGAATTAATTAAACACTAGTGGACCTAGTAGAGTCCAAATAATTAAATTAATTCAAGTGTTGAATTAATTAAATCATATTGAGTCTTGTAGAGCTCAATTTAAATTAATTATTTAACTAGTGGGACTTGGGTAAATTCAAGTAATGTTTAATTAGTCTCAAATATGTTTGAGATAATTAAATTTAGTCCATGGTTTTTAATTTGTTAAAAACCATATAATATATGCATGCATGGGAGGTGAAGGGTTGGAGACAACTTTTTCAAATAACAAGGCTTGGTATGCTACTTTTGTCTCTACTTTTTCCACTACCAAGACAAGTCTCCCTTCCCCATTCTTGCATCCACAATGGCCGAAATTCATCTTCTCTTTCTCTCCAAGTTTTTCTCCATTTTTTTCTTCTTCAAGTGTTGAGGAAGAAATACATTTCTCAAAGAAAAATGCTCTAATTTTTCTAGTGCAAAATTAGAGTGGTTCTAGATAGTTGGTGGTGGGCTTAATATTTGAGCAAGGTGGGCTCAAATGAAGCTTGAAGATTGTCTTGACATTGAAGAGCTAAGGTGTTTACACCTTAGTTGGAGCCATACATCAATCCTTGTGATTGATAGGTAAAATTCTAAACACACTATGAATGTCATTTTTGTGTTTTATTGTATTTGCTACACAAATCAAGGGGTGGCCGAAATTTTGTATGAAAAATTTAAAACTTTTAACTTCCGTTGCGCTTCCGGTCACCGTAACCGATCCCCTTTCACCAGTCACTCCCTGGCATTGCTCGGTGGGATGTCTCCCTCCGCAACTCCTGCAATACACTCCAGTATGGCTTGGACCAGAAACGCTGGAACTAGATGAACCTCTTCCTAGTTTCTTGAATGGCTTCTTCCGAGCTTTCAGCAAATCTTGCTTTCCACTCGTACTGCCTCGATCAAATCGGAGAGGGGATTGATGTGTCTGGGTTGTTTCACACACAACCTCCCTAGCTTTCTAATCAGACTCGCCTCCGCTCGCTTCGCTTTACTCAAGACATCAGCAAAATGGTGAGGTCGCTGCAGATTCATAAATGCAACTAACTCCGAATTCAACCCTCTGATGAACTGATTCGCTATAGCTTCATCATTTCCAGCTATCTGAGGAGCAAAATGCAGTAGAGTAGAGAATTTGGCGGTATATTTGGAATATAAAGTCTGATCGAGGCTACGAGAAGAATTATCCTACGCATGATTTGGAGCTGGCGGCTGTGGTTTTCGCCCTGAAAATCTGGAGACATTACTTGTATGGCGAAAAGTGTGAAATCTTCACGGACCACAAGAGTTTAAAGTATTTGTTTTCTCAGAAAGAACTCAATATGCGACAGAGACGGTGGTTAGAGCTTGTCAAAGACTATGATGTGACTATTATTTACCACCCAGGGAAGGCAAATGTTGTAGTGGATGCATTGAGCCGTAAGTCGAGTTCTTTTTTGAGTACAATGATTCAGAAGCCATTGTTGTTAGACTTACAGCGAGAGGAGATAGCTTTGGTGATTCCTGGAACAATTGCTCGTTTGTCAGCGTTGGTCATTCGGGCTACATTGACGGACAGGATCCGTAGAGAGCAGGTCAATGATTTACAGTTGACAGAGTTGAGAGCCAGAGCAGAGGAGAGAGGTAATTCAGAGTTTGAATTGAATGGAGATGGTTTGGTGACTTTTAGAGGCCGTATTTGTATTTCTGCTGGTGATGATATTCGTAGAGACGTCTTGACAGAAGCTCATACCGCGCCATATTCGATACATCCAGGTGGTACCTAGATGTATCAGGATCTTCGTAGACTCTATTGGTGGCCATGTATGAAGAAAGATATTGCCATGTTTATTTATCAGTGCCTAACTTGTCAGCAGGTGAAGATCGAGCACCAGAGACCTGCTGGGACATTGCTATCATTGCCGATTCCTCAATGGAAATGGGAGCATATTACGTTGGACTTCGTGACTGGTCTTCCCAGAACGCAGAAAGGTTTTAACTCTATTTGGGTTATTGTTGAACGGTTGACCAAGTCAGCGCATTTTCTTCCAGTCAAGACGACGTATTCCATGAACCAGTATGCCGAAGAGTACATAGCAGAGATTGTTAGACTTCATGGTGTTCCTGTGTCGATCGTGACCCTAGATTTACTTCAGAGTTTTGGAAGAGTTTGCACAGAGCTATGGTTTCACGGTTAGCTTTTAGTACAGCATATCACCCCCAGAGCGACGGTCAATCAGAGAGAGTTATTCAGATTTTAGAGGATATGCTCAGAGCTTGTACTATTTATTATCCTGGTAGCTGGGATTCCAAATTGCCTCTTGTTGAGTTCACGTACAATAATAGCTACCAAGCGACGATTGGCATGGCACCGTATGAAGAACTTTATGGCAGAAAGTGTAGATCTCCCTTGTATTGGGACGAGATTGGTGAGAGGAAGATGTTGGGTCCAGAGTTGGTCCAACAGACAGCTGATGTTGTTGCGGTTATTCGAGAAAGAATGAAGACAGCGCACTCGAGACAGAAGAGCTATGCTGATGTGAGGCGTAGGCCGTTGCAGTTTGAGGTTGGCGATCATGTGTTCTTGAAGATAGCACCTCTCAAGGGTGTGATGCGGTTTGGCAAGAAGGGAAAGTTGAGTCCGAGATTTATTGGCCCATTTGAAATCTTGGATAGAGTTGGTGATCGAGCTTACAGGTTAGCCCTACCGCCAGATCTTGACAAGTTCACAATGTTTTTCATGTTTCGATGCTCAGGAAGTATATTGCGAATCCTTCCCATGTTCTTCATCACAAGCCATTGGATTTGACGCCGAATTTGACGTATCAAGAGATTCCAGTTCAGATTCTGGATCGCAAAGTTAAAGTATTGAGAAACAAAGAGATCGGCATTGTTAAACTCCTTTGGAGGAATCATTTGATCGAAGAAGCCACGTGGGAACCAGAGGATGAGATGAGAGAGAAGTATCCCGAGTTGTTTGCGCAGTGATGTCAATTTCGGGGACGAAATTCCTCTAAGGAGGGGAGATTGTAATAGCCAAGCCTGGTGTACGGTACGGTTTAAGTTTTCATAAGTTTATTGACTACTTGGTCAAGTTTAAGTATAGTTTGGATGTTAAGAGTTTCGATTTAGGATTTATAGTATGGTTGGTTATAGAGGATGTGTAGTGCTATTGTAGCGGCGTTACGATTAAATTCATGATAATTCGTATGTTGAGCCAATTGGTATGAGGCCAATTGGAGTGATTAGATAAGACATAGAGGTGTAACTTTCTTATTTTGAGTTTTGTTCAAATCATTGTGGAAGATAAGCCAAAAGTACCCCGAAGTGTGTCGTGCGTTTCGTCGTTCCTCCAGTGACACATGTTGGGAGAATGGGCATAACTTTTTACTCAGACCTACAAATGATCTGAAAGTTGGAGAGATTCAAGGAAAGACATAGGGCTACAACTTTGTAGTTTACCACTTTTTCTAATTCGGAAGGGAAGAGGCGTTTCTGAAGCGATCTTTAACGTGGCAGTGCGCAGAGTGGCGCCCGAGCGCCACTACTTCTGGAATTTGGGTTTCGGGCAGAATCATTGGCGCCCGAGCGGTAATTTTCGACCGCCCGAGCGCCGGGCACAGTACCAAAAACGTGTTTTCGGATTTTAAGTGTTTATATGCAAGAGTTGGTCTCATTTTTCCTCATTTCTACTCCTCCTTCTCGATTCTTCTTCTCTAGGGAGAGCTAGGGTTCCATTCTTCTCCTTTCTTTTCTTTTATCCAAGCTTCTTGTTATTAATTTGTGTTGAGAGCAAGATTATTTTGGGATCAAGGAAGCTAAGGTAAGCTTTTGGTTTGGTTATTTCTTGGTTTTCGCATGAGAGATGATATTGGGTTTGATGTGGTGTTGTTTTTATGGATTAATTGATATGGGTTATTGATTATTGAGATGTTGATGGTGCAATACATGGTTTATTGTTGTAGGATTGCTATCAAGATATTAGATACAAGGTTCCAAGTGGTTGTAAGTGGAATCTCATTCTTGTGCTCACATGATAGTATATGTATTGTGTTTCAATAGTTTTAACATGTTATTCCCTTCCATTTGATCCATATTATGTATTGAATTACATTGTATATTTGAGACAATTGAATGTTTCAATTGTGAAAAAGGGAATACAAGAGAAAAGAGTTTACAAAGTGTTTGATTAAATGCCCCAAAGAGAGTTTAAAATGATTTATGGATTGATAGATACATAGTCAGAGATTGCATGCAATTAGTTGATCAACGACCATAGGCTTATATCCCCCAGAGTTATCGATTTATATCGATGGGATATAGGTATAGAGACAGAGATACTATATAAATATCAATCCAACAGAGAAAAGAGAAATACCATCTTATTGTTATATTATTGCTATGTTATTCATGATTCAGAGTTGATGGTATTTAATGTTTTTAAAGCCATGTTTTATAGAGTATGCTATGTACATTGCTATGTAAGAGTTCCACTTGCTGAGTTTTATACTCATTTCACTTATTCATGTGATGCAGATAGGAGCGACGAACCAGGACGTTGATTGAAGCCGGGGTCATATGCATATAGAGATGGAAGGAAGTGGAAGATTATTTTGTTATACATGATCAAAATGATATTTTGTATTTTGACGCAACACTTTTTGGATCATGTATATTCTTTTGATGGTATATATATTGGAAATGTATTTTGGATCCTTCTTCCCTTTAAAGAAAAATTTTAAATTCCGCTGTTATTTTATAAAATGGGTCAGAGGTGTCACAGTAATTTTCTCTGAGATTCAAAACGTGCAAAGTGTGCGTATTACTTCAAGTAGAAAACGGCCGCCCTTCAAAGTCCTAGGTTTTCCTTTTTATAGATGATGGAGAGAAGCAATAAACTCTATTTAAACATTGATATCATATGTTATCAAATTATTAACATAAATATAATATCTCAATAGGTCAACAGTATGCTTAAATATATTTGCACAATTATCTCATTATCCTAAGAAAGGAAAAATTACATAATATAATCATACTCAATTTAAATCAAAAGATATAGTTAGGGAAATAATTTAATTCTATAATTCTTTCACACTTGGCAATATTATTTCCCTTCAGAATCTACCCACTTTCTTGAAATATATATATATATATATATATATATATATATATATATATATATATATATATATATATGTATAGACACACACACAAAATAAATTTCTGAGTTTAAAACCATCAACGATTTATCAAAAACTAATATGTTTTCACAAAAAATTCGATCATTAACATACATTTTTCAATTAAATAACAGATGGTTTGTGTGGGGATCCGGACGCTGATCTTTTCTTAATCTTATTTGGGATTTAATTATCAGTTCTGATAAACAGGGTCTAAAAATTTTTCTTTTTAAAATGTCAATGCGGAAGGTAATGGAATCATGCTATTATACAAATCAGTATAATAATACAAATCTTGTACAACATTTATCTAGTTCAACTAAGGTTCAACTACTATAATCAAGTAATAACACCTACTCTACAATAAGTCCGGAATCACCACGCTAACTCATCCTCTCTCATCATCTTCTTGACCCCGATCCAGCCCCACCTGTTGTCATGCACACATACAAAACAAGACAACAGCCGGATAACTCCGGTGAGAATAAATCCCAGTATAAAACATGGTAAGCATGTATAGAAACAATCTAAATCGTAAAACATGCTATCATAAACATATTCAAAGATAATAGATTTCATAATCTATGAAATCAAATCAAAATAAGCATGCAATTCAATTCAGATAAACATGCAATCAAAATCAAATCATATAACATGCTATCATAACTGAAAGCAATAAACATGGGTTTCATAGTCTATGAAACCATATCTATAAACACATGCAGTTCTAGTCAAATCATGTCTAGACTCGACTCAACTATAACTCTAGGGATCCCGGTGTGAATAAGACGTCAATGGCTGTCACCTACCCTCCCACTCGGGGTGACTGTACGTCTTATTCCTAGACTTCGGTCAGAGCTGTATCGACGGCTGCAATAGGAGTCAGAGCTGCTCCTAAGCTGGGATACACCGAACGTCTAGAAGTCTGACTATCTGTCAAACTTTCCTATCTCAAATGCAATGTATAACAATCTGTAAACAAAGCATGTTCATTTCAAACGATTTGAATATAAAGTCTATAAGCAAATCATAATCATATCAGAAGATAAACAATAATCAAGTATGTGATTTTATTGGGAAACTCAAATGAGATCTGATTTGAGTTATATCTTCCCAGATATCACATGAATTATACTTTTGTCGTCCCAGTCTGACGAAGACGAAGTCTCGAAGTCAAATCTGTCCATATCAATCTGATAATGACAAATCACACAAATACAATATCAGTATATATCTCTGTTCAGAATCTGTTCTGATCAATACTCAACTCGGTATACAATCTGATCCAAGTCAACAATATAACAATGAATCTCAATCAATATCATATCTGATCAATCTAAATCAATACTGATGTTTCGACGACATAACAACACAATCTGAATAACCCCATCAACCTGAACATCCCAGATATAATACCCGAACTCATAATCTCAATATCGGTATATTTAAAATCAATAATATACAAATCTGATATCAAAATCTCAGTCAATATCTTTCGAAAATCATAAAAATTACAGAAGCAGTCTGTTCTTTAATCTGACTTCAATTCTATAATGTCTACGGTAGCAGAAACATCATATCTGATTCATATTCAATTCTGACAATATCATAAATTCAAATCATGTCTAAACGTAACAAAACTTACGTCCAATTGTAGCCTGCGTCGACAGGAATACAGTACTGTACTCGAAATCAAAAACAGACGGGCAGATCTTTCATAACCTTCAAATTCCTAAACTAAAAAGGCGTAAGGTTTTCTAGAGGATTTGCTCGTTCTTCTTCTTGCTAAATTCTGAAGTGTAACATATGTATATATATATATATATATATCTCCCACGTTGCATGCTTCAAAACGTGGCACATTTCATGTTTTCCAGGTGGCGCTCGGGCGGTTAATCTTTACCTCCCGGGCGCGGAAGTTTCTGTCGACATATTTTCTTAACACACATTGGCGCTCGGGCGGTCAAAAACTACCGCCCGGGCGCCACATCTTCTGCCCGAACCATGCTCTTGTTGAACATTGGCGCTCGGGCGGTCACTTTCTACCGCTCGGGCGCCAATAGTTCTGTCCAAAACTTGCACAATTTATATGTTTTGCCCAATCTGGTCTTGGAATGGCCCGACTTCTTCATTCAAGTTCGATAACCTCACTCATGTCAATTAATCACGTCTGATTTCAATAATTAAGTCTCGGGCATTACAGTTTGTGTAATGAATGTAATGAATTGAGAATATCAATTTTCTTCTCTTTTGATATCGCTTTTGAATATATTTTATACTCTAGAGAAAGAAGATAAATAACAGAGGAAGAAAATATTTTATACTCTAGAGAAAGAATATATATTTTCTTCTCTTTAGATATCTCCTTAGACTTGGTCATGAGGCGATTGATTCATTCGAATTATATCAGGTACGAATCTATTATAGATCATAGAAGAAATTAAAAAATTCCATATATTTGATGGAGAAATATAACCATCCAGAGATTTGAGATGATGGAGAGAAGCAATCTGAGAACCTCATTATAATTTCCAATAGAAGCTTCTTTACGATATTTCAAATTCGCACTCTAATCGTTTGAGCATTTTCTCTTCTAATCGAAAGGAATTTCAAATACTTCAATATTAACATCATCCAAAATGTTTAAAATACTTGTACAAAATTAAATCACTCCATCTAAATCAAATACATGCATCCGAATGCAACCTCGTCCTCATCTTAAAGATCGGAAATGAACCCGAAAACTCACCCGACCCAAAGATATCTAGATTCGGGTCGGGTGGTGTGGGTCATTTGTAAGCTGCCCAAGTTGACAAATAAAAGGAATATTCCACTGCCCCGTCAAGTGATAACACTTGTATATATATAATTAGCCAAACAACCTTTCTTGTAGTTTTATTTTTAAATGAAAGTTATCAATTTATTATATTGAAATGGCAGCAGAGAAGATATGATAGAATAAATTTGGAATATGAAGTTAAATGGTTAAGTGATATCTTTGAATTTATTAAAAAAATGTTACCAACGTACTAAAACTTGAGAGCAAAAACTTATGTGAGATAGTCCCACGGGTCATATTTGTGAGATTGATCTCTTGTTTGGGTTATCTTTGAAAAAATTATTATTTTTTATGCTAAGGATATGTTTGGTGTGAGTGATAAGTAAAGGATAGATTAATAAACCAATGTTTGTCTTATTTTTTATGAGTCCAACTAATCAAGAAGTTCAAGATAAAAAAAAACCTACTTACTTGAAAAGATATCTCATTGTTTTGGAGGGATTGACAATCCAATTATATATCCTTACCTTGAGTTTTGACATCAATCCAATTAATTATCCTATCCTACACACCAAACATAGCCTAAGAGTATTAACTTTTATTGTGAATATGGGTAGTGTTAACCCGTGAGACGGTCTCACATGAGACTCATTCAAAATTGAGTAGGTCTTTTGTGAGACGGTTTTACGAATTTTTATCTGTTAGACGGGTCAACTCTAGCGATATTCACAATAAAAAAATTATACTCTTAACATAAAAAGTAATACATTTTCATATATGACTCAAATAAGAGACTCGTCTCACAAAATACGATCCGTGAGATGGTCTCACACAAGTTTTTGCCCTAAAAAGTAGTTACTGCAGGAGTTTTAAGTTTAATTGATAGTAATATATATTAATTGGATAAAATAAAATTTTTCAAAACTATAATATATATTGGACCCTTAGCACTATTTTTTTAATTGTTTTAGATTATGAATACAATCTATTCTTTCAATTAGGGATGTAAATGAGCCGAGCTGTTCGCGAGTTTTTCGGATCTCGGATCATTAAAAAGCTCGTTCGGGTTTGTTCGTTAAGCTTATCGAGCCGAGCCCGAGCCTTATTTTGGGCTCGACAATTTTGTTGAGCCGAGCTTGAGATTAATGATGTTCGGCTCGTTAGCTCGTGAACATGTTCGATAAGAGGTTCGTGAGCTCAAAATTGAGCTCGGCTCGTTTAGGTAGATCGTGAGCTCGAGCTCGAGCTCGAGCTCGAGCTCGGCTCGTTTAAGTGGTTCACGAGCTCGGGTTCGAGCTCAGCTCGTTTAGGTAGATCGTGAGCTCGAGCTCGAGCTCGGCTCGTTTAAGTGGTTCACGAGTTCGGATTCGAGCTCGGCTCGTTTAGGTAGATCGTGAGCTCGAATTTGAGATAATTAATGAGTTATAATATTAAAATAATTATGTATGATAAATAATAATAAATTAAAAATTAAAAATCTATACATATTATAAAAGTGTGAATTAAGGTCAAAGTTTTTCTATTGTGTATTGTCAACTTTGTTCTTAGTTTGTACATACAGAAAAAATTTAGTAAGGATGTTTTTGTCAAATCAGTTATTATGATAAGGACAAAATTGTCAAACTACATTTATGTTAGATAATGATCAAGTTGCCAAAAAAAGCTGAAACTTTAAAATTCTTTGATTTTTATTTTCTTGTAGATGAATTGAACAAAGTTTTTTCACAAAAAATATTAATTTGAAAAGATTGAAAAACCAAAATATATTGGTTTTATTTGCTTATAGATGAAGTGAAAAAGAATTTTTTCACAAAAACTTAATTTGTAAATTTTTTTCACAAAAAAGTTAATTTGTAGAAGATTAAAATAATAAAATTCTTTTGTTTTATTTTCTTGTAAATAAAATGAAAATATTTTTTCCACAAAAACTTAATTTGTATAATGACATGATGTTAAATATCTTTTATTTTACTTTTTGGGATATGAGCTTCTCAAATATAAGTTATTAGATTGGATTCTAATAAAATTGTATCAAAAATATATATTACGCTCATAATATCTAATTAAAATTTATAAAGCAGATACATGTATCATATTCAATCAATATTTCATATAATCTAATAGCCTAATATTGTTAAAAAAAACAATAGATCTTAAAAGTAGTTGACAACACTCCTTGAGATATGAGACCCAACTTTTAGAACATTATCCAAGAGTTCATCTGAAAGTATATATTTTGGGATTCATTCATTTTTCAGTAGACTTACTTTTATTGATGATAGTACCCACTTTACCATTCTGACTTAGGGGAGTAGGTTTCAAATTTGATGATAGTACATATCTTTGAAGGTAAATTTTTAAAATTATTATGAATAAATCTTTACAAAAATTATTCATTATTGCTCAATATTTCTCTTTATGAGTTATGATTGATAATAAGAAATATCAAATTTATTTGTTTTTATTTGCTTGTAGATGAAGTGAACATATATTTTTCACAAAATATTAAATTGAATATGATTTGTTTTATTTGGTAAATCTATAATCTTTTGAATGAGTTATATATGCAAGAAGCTTCTCAGAAAAAATTAATATATACAAATTTAATACTTCCAATAATATAGTATGAAATATAAAAAAATTATGTTATCTTAATTTTGAATTTTTGTATTTAAATAACATATTGCATAAATATGTTATATCATTAAAAAGTTGAACAATTTTTGATAAATATAATAAAATATTAATTAAATCATATTTTGTCAGTTGTCTAGAAGATAGAATTACCAAAATTCATTGATTTTATTTGCTTGTAGATTAAATTAAAATATTTACAAAAAATAAATAATAAATTACGAAGTAATACATTACCAATAACTTCAGTAATAACACAAGCGAAGTAAAATAATATTATTTACTTCGGATGTTTAAAAACACGGGCTTCACTATTTTTTTTTATTATATTTTACTTCGGCATATCAATGTTGACGAAGTAAAAAAATAAGTTCATGCTGAAGTAATAAGATGAACCGCGCAGATTAACAAAGGAAACTAAAATATACTGAACATTTAACGACGGTTTGTTAGCAGCTTTACTTCGGCAATAATAAATTACGAAGTAATACATTACCAATAACTTCAGTAATAACCAAGCGAAGTAAAATAATATATTTTACTTCAGATGTTTAAAAACACGGGCTTCACTATATTTTTTTATTATATTTTACTTCGGCATATCAATGTTGACGAAGTAAAAAAATAAGTTCATGCTGAAGTAATAAGATGAACCACGCAGATTAACAAAGGAAACTAAAATATACTGAACATTTAGCGACGGTTTGTTAGCGGCTTTACTTCGGCAATAATAAATTACGAAGTAATACATTACCAATAACTTCAGTAATAACACAAGCGAAGTAAAATAATATATTTTACTTCGGATGTTTAAAAACACGGGCTTCACTATATTTTATTATTATATTTTACTTCGGCATATCAATGTTGACGAACTAAAAAAATAAGTTCATGCTGAAGTAATAAGATGAACCGCGCAGATGAATGAATAAAGGAAACTAAAATATACTTTAGCGACGGTTTTTTGCTAACAAACCGTCGCTGATTTAATCAGCGACGGTTTTTAAACATTCCGTCGCTAATAGCGACGGTTTTTACGCGCACATGTGCGCACACTTCAGCGCATATGCGCGAGTGCTTCTGTTCTCGCATCGAAGCTACTGGCCTCTTCGTGCATATGCGCATGACAGAGCACGCATATGCGCGAGGTCTTCTGCCTACCTCGCGCATATGCGCGCATCGGCGTCGCGCATATGCGCGAGAGACACTGCCCTTACACATCAATTTTCGTATGTAATCACATTTCCAGTCACGGTTGGTTTTAAATCTTCGCCGATTTACTTAGCGAGGCATGAACAGGAAGCTCATTCATGCTCTGGTAATTCTTTTATGTTTTATCATGTTGAATTCCTATTTGGTTGTTGGGTTTAATTAAGTTGTTTTTTTCTTATTTGATCATTAGAAAAAAGAACCGATCCCAAAGAAACTTATTTAATTATGTTGTTTTTTTCTTATTTGTTAACGAGCCGAGCTCGAGCCGAGCCCGAGCTTCAAACCAAAGGCTCGTAACGAGCCCGAGCCGAGCAAATAGTTTAACGAGCCGAGCCCGAGCTCGCTAAACGAGCTTGTTTAACGAGCCGAACCCGAGCCAGGTTCATTAAACAAGATAAACGAACCATTAACGAGCCGAGCTCGAGCCGAGCCCGAGATTCATAAATTCCGAACGAGCCGAGCCCGAGCTTCAAACCAAAGGCTCGTAACGAGCCCGAGCCGAGCAAATAGTTAAACGAGCCGAGCCCGAGCCTGATACTGTTCGGCTCGGCTCGGCTCAGCTCATTTACATCCCTACTTTCAATGAAACAATGGAGCAGCAGATAATGCAAATATAAAGTGGAAATTAGCTCTAAGGGAAAAGTGTAGTCCAACGTATTGCCTTGAAAAAGAGTATCGGATCAGATTAGTTGCATCTGATTAACGGGCCGGGTTGGCAGTCAACGGGCCCATTTTCATTATTTTTAATTGCTTTTCTGTTTTAAAAGAAGTTTCAAAAGAAGTATTCAGAAATAGCAACAATATCACGAATTACAAGTTTTGAAATCTGTTAAGAAATTAAAGGGGTTATTTAAGTTTACTATAGTTTCTTTTAGATAAATGAAATTTATGTTGTGAGTAGATTATCATGATATATTTGATTCAACGAAAATAATATCTGAACAATAACGCTTAAAAATGTTGGAAATTGAAAATAATATAGATATGTTAGGTTCGAAGATTAATTTGGAGGGGGTGAATAAATAATTTCAAAAACAAAATTACAAATATTTCGGTTGTGTTAGCAACATTGAAATGAAATTATTATTAGATGGGTTATCATTAAGTCAGCATTGGAAACTGCACGGAAATAGACTAATTGAAACGGTTTGAACACGAAATGACTTAAAAAAAAAATCACTCGAGCTATCAAAATGGAAAGTAAAAATATGCTGACGGAAATGTAAATGACACGCGTTTGTTTCTGGATGTTTGGAGACTTCAATACTCCTATGTCACCCCTTTTTACTTGCGGAATGATTGCACTAAAAGACTTCGATAATTACAATAATTTGCAATCACCAACTTCAGTAGGAATTATTAATGCCTAGTTGAAATTCTTAGTATATTTCAATATTTAAACAAATGAGCAGCAAGATTCTTACTCTCAATTACTAGTATTTCACAAAGAATTCTAAACACGAATTGATCTTTAAATGATCAGATTTTAAACTATCAGTGTGTATTTACTTCGATCAGTTAGGCTTTTCAGAAAGAATGTTGAACTTAGAAAGATTTGATTGTGTACAAGGATTTTCCCATAAAGATTCAAAGATATTTTAAAATTTGTTTAACTTATCTATTTATAGGCTTTGCTTGCAACAATCATATTTTCGAAAATATTTGCTCATGAATATTCAGTTTTCTTCTTAAATTCAATTTAGTTAGGCTATGTAATTATCCATTGGATAAGCATACTTGTTAAATCACCAAAACGTAACCTTCTAATATTTTTTTCTCTTTTTGGTGTCAGAAAAAATTATGCAATTAAGTCAAAAAACTGAATTCATTAATAAGAAGAGAATTTACTATATTGAAACATCAAATATACAGAAAATTTCCTCTAGGCAGTATCTTCTTTGATAATGTTTATGAGATCCAGAGTGCTTAATATTAGAGTCAGTTGGTTTCTAAGAAGAGTATGTCTCATGTGAGACCGTCTCACGATCATAATCTGTGAGACGGGTCAATCCTAACCATATTCACAATAAAAAGTAATACTCTTAGCATAAAAAGTAATACTTTTTCATGGGTGACCCAAATAAGAGATCCGTCTCACAAATAAGACCCGTGAGACCGTCTCACACAAGTTTTTGCCTTCTAAGAATGAACAGTCGACTTCGGCTATTTTCTCTTGTGGAGTGAGTCTCATGTGAGACCGTCTCACGGATCTTAATCTGTGAGACGGGTCAACCCTACTCATATTCACAATAAAAAGTAATACTTTTTCATGGATGACCCAAATAAGAGATCCATCTCATTAATATGACCCGTGAGATCGTCTCATACAAGTTTTTGTCTCTCTTGTGAGCATGACTGCATGATTTGGTAGCCTTATTTTCTTCCCTCTTTTTTTGTCAACACCGGAGGGTGCTTTCGGGTAGGCAAGAACAAAATCTAACTAATTACTAACTACTCCATCAATCTTCTCGCTAAAATTAGCCTGAAAATCCTCAATCTCGGTGCAAATCTAAAAATTATTATTCATTATTTGTCCATCAAGATGAGTAGCAGTAGCCACCCAAGTTTTCTTGATTTTCTCCAAGCGAGTAAATATATTGATCATGCTTCTTGACAAATCACATATTTCATTGAGCATTTAATCTTTAAAGGAATTTTGAGCTTCCTCAATGTTCAAATGGCTTCTCTTCATAATTGTGATTGATGAAGAATAAGTTTTTAGGCTCAAGTGAATCATGTCCAACGTATTCTCATAAAAAAAAATCTAAATCTATAAAATAGGGCTCAATCTTTGTGGAGATCTGCCTTATTGGTGAAGATGTTGTAGTTTTTGATTGCACGGGCAGTATAGCTTTTTCATCAGTGACTTGATTGAGTGGTTCAGTTTGGTTCTCAGATGCTGACTGAGAAGATGACCCAGCAGCTGTTTTGTTTTTTGCTTGAGGATCCACTGGCTCAAACAGCTTATGGTCATTCTCCCAAAATTTGACTTTCAATTGCAGTGATACAAGATTCATACCCAATTGATATATCAATGAAATATCATCAAATGTTGTTGGGCAAGATGGTTCATAATTTGATCTCTGCTCTGCACACACTTTGGTCAGTTTATGAAATGCACGGAACATCAAGAAAGTATTGTCTGCGTTGAAGAGCTTCAGATATTACTAATGTTTTGACTAGGTTGAGCACAACTTTCTCCAATGCTATAAATCTATCTTCAGCTTCTTAGCAAAGATGGATGTCCTAAACTCAAACCATTCATAAAAAAATTGACATTCTCTTCAGCAAATTCAATAAGCTCATCCATTAGAAGATCAATCTGATTCTGAACGCTCATTGGTTTGGTTTCCACAACCTCAACCATTTTTTCTTTTCCTTTTCTTTTTCTTTTTCTTGATGTTGTATTGGTTGAAAATTTTGAGTTCAGCCTTGACTTGTGGGCTGAATAATACTTCTAATGATGACTCATTTTGCTGGTCAAGGAGGAGGCATAGATGTTGGCACACTAATTCGTTTCGTCTTTTCAAGAAGATATTCAGTAGCATTGTCATCAGATTCATTGAATACTTGTGCTTAAGAGAATGGTACAACCTTGATTGGAATAGGCACAGGCTTAGTTTTGGAGGTTCGTGGCTTCTTTGGAGGAGGAGAATGAGTAGCCATATCAGAGTCACTGGATTCAAGAACCAATTTCATTTTCGATTTTGGAATGGTAGCCTTACTGGCTTTTTTATCTGAGGTCTTCTTGAAAAAGGACAACTCCTCTCCTATTTTCCATTTTACAACCATCATCCTGATAGTAGAAATATTAAGAGCATGTCCCTTAGGCGTGAGAGAAAGAATATTTGCTGTAGTGGGAGCCTTGAATTTGTGCAGGGTGACTGAATTTCTAAGCAAACCTCCTGGATCTTTGAATAGTCTGCTGAGAGGAATAGCGAATCCAGTAGATTGTTTCTCAGAGCAAATCATGATTTTGAGAATCTCGAATAGGATAACTGAATAGTTAATCTTGATCCCAGTAGCAATAGTTGTTATCACAAGAAATATTTCAGTGGTGAAGGCATCGAAAAAGACTGCCTTAGCCAGAATAGGCTTCTCCACCACATCAGCTAGCAAATGATATTTCAGCTTCATCTCTTTTTTCTTTCCAGAAGTTTTGATAAGGTCTCTAGTAGCAAAAAACTTATATTTTCATGTCTTCAGCGGCCTGCTGAGGAACTTTCAAGAAAACAGTCAACTCTTCAAAAGGCAATTGAAACATAGTAGAGAATAAAGCTTGGTCAATCAGCAAAGGCATAAGAATTTTTCCATCTTCAGAAACCTTTCATCTGGCATAGAAATTCTTCAGTTCAGACACGTAAATCTCTAAGGAAAAACCGAGAAAGATCTTGAGTCCAGGTGACTCAATCGCCTTGAAGACTTCTAAGATTGCATAATCTTACATAGAATAGATCGATTCAAAATCGACTGCGAATGCATTCATGATCAAAGAAGGATTTGCTGGTGGTGCTATTTCTGAAATTGAATCTTGAGAATATATATTATAAATTTTTCAGAGTGAAAAGAAGCAAAAATTGATACCTAGAGCAAGAGTATAATGGAAGAAGGAAATCAAAAGGTAAACTGAAAACATTAAGGATTTTCGATGTTTAAAACATGACACTTTTGAACTGGTAAACAGACATGACACCTGTCACCCTGTCAATTAAAATTTTTAAAAAAATTAAAAACAAGGTAAGTACTGTGTACGAATTTTAAAATTTTAAAATAAATGAAATAGTCAAGTATCCCTTAATGGTTAATAATGAGAATTTAAATAAATCATTAAAGTCAATACTAAATGATAAGATCAGTTAAACCAAGAGTACTATCTATCAGTTAAGTTGTGAAGCTAACTGTAAGTTAGTGAAACTCAAAGACTAACTGACGATTCTTTTATCAATTGAGCTTCACGGTTCAGTATTTTTCCCTAAATTCGTGCATTGAAGATAAATCAGTACGTCCTAAAATATTTCTAGAAACTTATTCTCTGCAAGATTTTTGGTGAATATGTCGGCTACTTGTTGTTCAATTAAGACATACTCCAACCGGATGTTCTTCTTTAACATACGATCTCAAATAAAATAAAGACAAACTTCAATACTCTTGGTCCGAGAGTGCAAAACTAGTTTATAAGTGAATGAAATTTCACTTGTGTTATCGCAAAAGATTGGCGACTCCTTACCATCAATGACATAATCTTGCAGTTGTTGTTGAATCCACAATGGTTGGGTACAACAACTACCAGCATCTAGGTATTCAGATTTTCAGTTGAGGTGGCAATCGATATTTGGTTTTTGCTGAACCGAGAAATCGGTCGGCCTTCAAGAAACTGACATGACCAACTGGTGCTCTTCATGTCAAGCTTACAACCTGCATAGTATGCATCAGAATATCCAACTAGATTGAACGATGATTCCTTAGCATATCATAATCCAAAATTTTGTGTTCCTTTAAGATACTTATGAATTCTTTTTGCAGCTAAATAAAGAGACTGTTTTGGATCAGACTGAAAACGAGCACACATACAAACTGAAAACATGATATCAGGTCGAATAGCAGTTAGGTACATAAGAGAACCTATTAAACCTCGATATAATGTTACCTCGACTGATATCCCATCTTCTTTTTATCAAGCTTAACTGATGATCTCATAGAGGTTGCTACAACTAAACATGCTTCAATTCCAAATTTCTTCGGTAATTCTTTGGTGTTACTGATAAAATTTCTCGCACCCAACTTCTTGACTTGCAAACCGAGAATAGAAATTCAGTTCACCCATCATGCTTATCTCAAATTTGTTCTCCATTAGTTTATCAAACTTTTCGGAGAGTTTTGAATTAATGTCATCAACATAGATTTGTACTAATAGAGTATGATCACATTTCACAAATGTAAATAATTTTTTATCAACTGAGCGAATTGTAAAGCTGTGATCAAGTAAAAAAATTGTGATAAAGTGTCATACTATGCTTGTGATTATTGTTTTAGAATATACAAAAATTTATTTAATCTAAACATATGATTAGACAAAGTACAATTAATAAAATGTGGATGTTGTTCCACATACAATTCTTCTTGAAGTATGTCATTTAGAAAGACACTCTTTACATTCATCTGAAACACTCTCACTGGTGGAATACTCTGACTCAGATGAGTCAATTTCAAAATCAATCCACTTGGCCTTATTGTCCTCAGCCACTAGTATCATTGAGTCTCTTCTTTTTCTGACTGACCTCGTGTCATCCTTGGACTTCTTTTCATGATATCAACATTCTTTGTTAGTTGGTATTCTCTCATCCTTCTTTGGCTTAGGGCAGTTGGCTATGAAATCCCCAAGTTTCTCACAGTTGAAACACACATTGTCCTCATTAGTGGACTCTTTCTTGTACTGATTGCATCTGGTTGGCCTTTGGAAATTTCCCTGGTTCTTCCTCAAAAACTTGCCAAATTTCTTAATGAACAGTAACATAGAATCACCTGCTCAACTGCACAGCTGACTTCTCTTTCGAGATAGTTTGTTCATTGTTTATAGTAGTCAGAGCTTTCGTCAGTTTTGTGGATGACTCACCATCAGTTCTTGTTTCGAGTTTAAATTCATATGCCTTAAGGTCTGCAAACAAATCATGTTGTTCAAGCTTATTAAGGTCTTTTGATTCACATACAGCCATTTTTTGACATCCCATTCTCTTGGGAATGCCCTCATTATTTGGAATGTTATTTTACAATTGTCATATTCTTTGCTAGGAGCAGCCAACTCGATTATGATATTGCTAACTCTTTCATCGAAGTTTGACGTAGACTCCAGGGACCTTCATCTTGATGTTGTCAAATTTCTGTATTGCAATAGACATCTTTTTTTCCTTTGTTTGATCATTACTTTCACATTGTTGTATCAGTTTCTCCTAGATGTCTTTGGAAGTAGAACACATCTTGATATTTGTGAAAGTATTTTTGTCTAGTGTCTAGTAAAAAATATCATTAGTCACATTAGCTAGGTCGTATTTCTACTTGTCTTCATCAGTTCATTATTTTCTGGGCTTTTCAATCATTTGTGTATCACCATCATTGACAACAATGCCAATATTATCTTTCATGATCTTCATTGGTTCCGAAAGCAGAGTAAGCGACGATCAACGCAGGAATTATACCTCTACCCAGAAGTCTTTTTCGCCACATCGCGTATAACGGGAATCGAACCCCCTGCTGCTGTCGGGGCCAGATGTGATGACAAACCACTTTTCATTTTCTTATTCAGCTAAATTAGCCTGCATTCCAATCTTCCAGTCATCAAAATTCTATTTGCAAAACATTGATATTTTGCTAAATGAGGCCATTTTTTTGGTAATGTTCAGACCATTTATTATGATCAAATATTGATTTAGAAAGGGTGAATAAATAACCTCAACAAATTTTACAAATATTTTGGTTGGTTTAGCAACACTGAAATGAAATTCTTGTCAGTTGGGTTGTTAATAAGTCAGTAAGGTAAATTGCGCGGAAATAGACTAAATAAAACGGATTGAACACGAAATAGCTTAAAATAAAAGTCAGTTGGGCTATCAAAATGGAAATTAAAAAAAGGATGACTGAACTATAAATAACATGAGTTTGTTTCTGGATGTTCGGAGACTTCAATACTCCTACGTCACTCATTATTCCTGGTGGAATAATTGCACTAAAAGACTTTAGTAATTACAATAGTTTGAAACCCCCAAACCTATTATTCATTTCTCTAATAGAGTATGTTAATATATGAGAGACAATATTTACACTTTATAAATTGTTGAGCTATAGAAGATCTAGCACAATTTTTTGGAAGTGAAAACCCAATCCCTTTCCCAACTTCCCATATATTAAAAATAAAGTTATCATGTAGTGAAATATCCATATTTCTAATCCAAACATGCATAGAGTGTTCCACGATGAGCATGAAGTTGTTGACTGAAAAGCAAAAGAGACCTCTTCGCATAAGCCAACAACGAAACCATAGATTTTCTCTTCCACATCCTCAATCTGCCCGTGGCCACTGTCATTCGCCTGCAGTGCAAGCAAGGAATGTTGCACGGGTTCCTTAGCAAACATGTACAAAAACATAGAAATCCTGAACGAATTGTACATCCACTTGAACCAAACTAAAGAATGTTGAGCCGGTGCCTCTTACTATCGTTTCTCTGTCCTTTTGCTCCTGATGAAAGATACACTTGCTAGTGATGAACAAAAAGTTCTTCATGTGCGGACAGAACTACAATCATTGTGTTCTGGATTTCTCGGAGTGCAAGAAGAGTATTAGTATGGTTGTTGCGTACATTCCTCCGCCGGAGAAATAGGCGTCAGCAGAAGGGAGTGGGGGTTTGTGGTCCCTTACAAGATAATGGATAACCTGGTGGTGAAGCCCATATCCACTATTTTAAGCTTTACATTGCTCAATATTTTCAATGTTTCTCAAGGCTTTTTTCTTAAAATAATATAAAAAATAAAATATATTTATTAAAATATAGCAATTTGGTATCATTTATAAATGTATAACAATCCAGGAATCCATGTCAGATTGTACTTGATTAAACAATTTTCTAATTAAATTTTAAATATATTTTTTATTTTAAAAACTAAAAGGAATACTTGAATCTGGTGCAACATGAATTTGTGGCCGTCCGTCCCGAATTCACCTTTTGTGCGTGTTATAAATTGCGGAACTTAATTTGAAATAATTCACGTTGCTCTTTTGAAGAAGCAGCGTTGGAGAGCTTAATTCGTTGCATTGAGGAAGCAGCATTGGTTTTTTGTTGCTATAATTTACGTGCATTCAAGCAATTATATATTTTTCTTATTATTAAATAATTTTATTTTAATTTTTTAAAAAAATATATATATGTAATTCAGAACTACAGAGAAAATTATTTTAGTATTTCTTTAAGCAACAAACATCTTCTAAATTCTCACGGTTTCAACATTTCTTTTTCTTTTTTAGTTTGCTTTTCTAATACGTGTAAGGTACTATTATATTTTTTTAATATTGAAATTATTTTGTTTTTGTAATATTTCTTATAACAATGTTCATTTATTTCAGGATTTAATATTATTCATTGATTTTATCACAAATTTCATACCAATTTTGAAAAGATAATTTCAGTAATTAATTTCTCGTAGTTGTATTATTTGTAATTATAGTATAACAATAGTTGTTGTTATATAAATAATAGTTGCATGTATTAATATACTTATAATATTGTTGGCTTGCATTATACTAATAATTATAATTTTGTTAAAAATTATATATTTATTAATAATCATGATATAACAATAATAATAGTAATAATAATTAGACAACTAATAATAAACAGAAGTTTGTGATTTTTAAAATGTTTTTCAATATTATTATGTAAAAATAATTATATTATTTAAATATAAAAAATTGCATTTAATATGTTATATGAGTTAATATTAGCGTAATTAATACATATGAAAAATTAAAATATTTAATCACTTTTGTAAAAAAATCTATGAATAAGACAACTAATAATAAATACCTTACATATATATTAGAAAAACAAACTAAGAAAGTAAAAAAAATGTTGAAACCGTGATAATTTAGAAGATGCTTGTTGTTTAAAGAAATGATAAAACATTTTTTTCCGTAGTTCTGAATTACATATCAAAATATTAAAAAAAACAAAACAAAACAAAACAAATATTTTAAAATAAAATGATTTTATTAGTAAGAAAAATATATAAATGCTTGCATGCACGTAAATTAGATCGACAAAAAACCAACGCTGCTTCCTCAATGCAACTAATTAAGCTCTCCAACGATGCTTCTTCAAAAAGAGCAACGTGAATTATTTCAAATTAAATTTCGCAATTTATAACACGCACAAAAAGTGAATTCGGGACGGACCGCCACATATTCATGTTACACCACATTCAAAAGATTCCTTTTATTTTTTTAAAAAAAATAAAAAAATTATATTTAAAATTTAATTAAAAATTATTGAATCCGATACAATCTGAGACGGATTCTTATGAATCTGCTACAGATTGTACCGGATTGTTATACATTTACAAATGACACTAAATTGCTATATTTTTATAGATATATTTTCTTTTTATATTATTTTAAGAAAAAAGTTTTTTCTCAACTGTAAATGAATGGTTGAAGATGAAAAATATTGACCATAGTTGTGAGAACCCGAGTTTCCAGCATTCCAGCAGCAATGCAAAATTCCAGCAGAAGCTAATATTTCAGAAGCTGATATTTTCCAGCAGATTAGAACCCAGCAGCAAACAACAGATAAATCCAGCAGCAGACAACAGATAAAATCTAGCAGTAGCAGCACGAAATTCCAGCAGACAGTTACTAATTCAGCCAAGACTTGTAACTGAAGCATTTAACACAGAATAAAGATTGTTAATGGCAGATTGTGACCATTAAGTGGGAGGCTAACAGTCAGAATTTTGCCTATATATAACACCCTCAAACCTCTGAATTGATGTTACACAAATCTTGAGTTATCACTTTAAATATTTGAGATAAGAGAGTGCTTATTTTCGGGCAGTAGAAACCAGTACTGAGAGCAAGCATATTTCCAGACTTCAACCGAAACTCTCCAGCAAATTACAGTAAGTGGGCTTATGTATAAGTATTTTGAATCCAGTTTGATTATTTATGTTTTAAAGCAAAGTTTCTGTATGATCGATTTCTGATATCTGAATTTTGAAGCACTGAAACCTAGTAACTAATTATAGGAATATATATTCTGAACATTACTGATTACCGATTACTGATTACTGATTACTGGCCTCACCCCTTAGAGAAGAGAACATATAAGGGACTGATATCAGTTTAGCCATGAAATTCACGAACGTGCTCAGTGCTTATTGATAAACTTCTGATTTCTGATTACTGAATATTTATTACTGATTTCTAAATACTGAACACTGATTTCCGTTATAAAAATAAGAATTTATGTATATTTTCGTATTAATGTTTCTGTATGAAAATGATTTTGAAAACTGGGAGTTATTCCCGCCCCCGCTTACTGAGTGACAACCATATCACTCACCAACCATAACATC
Organism: Primulina eburnea; assembly: GCF_022965805.1. NCBI lineage: Eukaryota > Viridiplantae > Streptophyta > Magnoliopsida > Lamiales > Gesneriaceae > Primulina > Primulina eburnea. Next base: position 4,627,902 of record NC_133113.1, read on the forward strand.
TCAGATAAGAACGATGAAGAAAGGTTAGAAGAAAAGGAGCAGAATCAGTTTTGGGGATGGTGAAGAAGAAGACTGTTATTCTCAGTTTTAAATTATGTTTTTCCGATGCATCTGTAGAAGCAATGTGTTAGGATCGATTAGGGGGTAATCGTTGAGATATAATAGCTCGGTTCTTGAAATAAAGAACACCAATGAATTAAATCGAGTTTGGTTTTCAAACCAAGCGGAAGACACTCAAAATAATCCTTCGTAGAAACCGATTAAATATTTTGTAAACCATTTAAGATATATGCAAGTTGAATAAGTAAAAATATTTTCGGTTGAAGCATTTTATCAAACACTTGGTATGCAATATTTTGGTATTTGAAGAACACATAAAATGCTTCAACAATGCATCCTTTAGAAACTACGAAAATGATAAGTAAATGCAATAAACAAATAGACACGAATTTGTTTATGGATGTTCGGAGATTTCAACACTCCTACGTCACCCCTTCTTCCCCTTGGGAAGGATCCACTAGAAGACTTTGATTCATACAACTCTTTGTACAAACCCGATCCGGAAGGGCAGCACCCAACTAGAACTCCTAGCACTCAAGATTGTAGGCAGCACCTCACAATCAGCATATTGTTTAATGTCTCATATGCAAAGACTACAAACACAATGTGTTACGTCTTTGTGTAAAGACTCACTCAACTAAACTTGTAAGCTCAACTCTCTCATATATGTGTGAGTGATTGTGTGTGTGAGGAATTTATCTTTTACAGTGCACATCTCAAATGTATCCTCACACAAGGGCTTGTGCTCTCAACTAGCTGATTTCTTCATGCTAACTGCCCATGCTTTGAATCCACTTCCAAAGCTATTGTTTGATCTTCAAGATGTTGTATTTATAAGCCCCAACACTGATATATACGTTAGACACAAGAATATGACCGTTGGGAAAGTTTCTGTACTGTTTCGGGAAGTGCAACGGTCAAATTCAGCAATTTTCTCGACTGGTCAACTCTGGTCAACTGGTCAACTCTGGTCAACTCAACTGATCGTTCAGTTCAACTGGTCAGCAGGTCAGCAGCTGGTTCAGTTCAACTGGTCAGCAGGTCAGCAGCTGGTTCAGTTCAGCAGGTCTGGTTCAGTTGAGTTTCAACTGGTTTGCTGAAATCAGCCTAACTGATTTCAGTTGGTGCAGAACCAGTAGCTTCATCGTCATTTATCAGCATCATAAGCTTCGATTCAGACTTTGACTTATAAGAATGATTTGTAGATCTTTGTCTTATCTTTCCAACGCATACTGAATCGCTTCGTTTCGATAACCGAGCTGAGAGATATGACCAAAATACCACAGCTGCTCAAAGCCAACTGATTGCTGTTTTCGTGCAATCAGTTCGTCACTTCAGCGATCAGTTAGCCCTTGATAACATCCGATTTTGCCCAACTGACGTGAAATACGATTTGTTCCAAATTGAGTTTTCTAATCAGTCCAATTCGCGGATTGTCATTTGGATCATCCAGTTGAGAGATATCTTCAAAACACCGAAGCTCGCCAGAAATTCATTTTGTGCAAAATTCAGTTTCAGCTTGCTTCTTGTGTTTGCAACTTCACACTTGAGTAAATATGTTAGAAACACAATAACAAGTTTTGTTAACATCAAAATCAAGATTGCGAACTTGAAAAGTTCCAACAATCTCCCCTTTTTTGATGATCACAAAACTTGGATAAACAATCAACTCAACTAACATATTTCTCCCCCTTTTTGTGTGAATCAAAAAGTCATATTTTCAAAACATTTTAAACAAAATTTTCTCCCCCTCAATATTTAAAAATAATAACTCCATTAAAATCTTAATGAGGTCTCCCCCTATATTTTTGAAATTTTGAAAAATGTAAAAGAAGAGAGATAACTCACCACTTTTCTTCATGGCTCATTTTCTGCTGCAGCACATATGCTTTGCCTTCAATGAATAAACCTTATTTTCTGGAGCATAACTAGGCTGAAAATTTTATACCGCTGCGAACCTCTACGAGTCTAGTTTACAACGCAAAAAACGGTTCGTCATTTGGATAATCGAGCAAGGAGATATGTCATTTTTCCCACGGTCGCTACAAGCTGCGCGAAAATTCAGTTTTGCATATATATGTGTAAAAAATCTGAAATTTCGAATTTTAAACATCAAAATCAGTTTCAATGCTCTTTCAAGAACAACCCGCTCTGATACCACTTGTTAGGATCGATTAGGGGGTAATCGTTGAGATATAATAGCTCGGTTCTTGAAATAAAGAACACCAATGAATTAAATCGAGTTTGGTTTTCAAACCAAGCGGAAGACACTCAAAATAATCCTTCGTAGAAACCGATTAAATATTTTGTAAACCATTTAAGATATATGCAAGTTGAATAAGTAAAAATATTTTCGGTTGAAGCATTTTATCAAATTTGAAGAACACATAAAATGCTTCAACAATGCATCCTTTAGAAACTACGAAAATGATAAGTAAATGCAATAAACAAATAGACACGAATTTGTTTATGGATGTTCGGAGATTTCAACACTCCTACGTCACCCCTTCTTCCCCTTGGGAAGGATCCACTAGAAGACTTTGATTCATACAACTCTTTGTACAAACCCGATCCGGAAGGGCAGCACCCAACTAGAACTCCTAGCACTCAAGATTGTAGGCAGCACCTCACAATCAGCATATTGTTTAATGTCTCATATGCAAAGACTACAAACACAATGTTTTACGTCTTTGTGTAAAGACTCACTCAACTAAACTTGTAAGCTCAACTCTCTCATATATGTGTGAGTGATTGTGTGTGTGAGGAATTTATCTTTTACAGTGCACATCTCAAATGTATCCTCACACAAGGGCTTGTGCTCTCAACTAGCTGATTTCTTCATGCTAACTGCACATGCTTTGAATCCACTTCCAAAGCTATTGTTTGATCTTCAAGATGTTGTATTTATAAGCCCCAACACTGATATATACGTTAGACACAAGAATATGACCGTTGGGAAAGTTTCTGTACTGTTTCGGGAAGTGCAACGGTCAAATTCAGCAATTTTCTCGACTGGTCAACTCTGGTCAACTGGTCAACTCTGGTCAACTCAACTGATCGTTCAGTTCAACTGGTCAGCAGGTCAGCAGCTGGTTCAGTTCAGCAGGTCAGCAGCTGGTTCAGTTCAGCAGGTCTGGTTCAGTTGAGTTTCAACTGGTTTGCTGAAATCAGCCTAACTGATTTCAGTTGGTGCAGAACTAGTAGCTTCATCGTCATTTATCAGCATCGTAAGCTTCGATTCAGACTTTGACTTATAAGAATGATTTGTAGATCTTTGTCTTATCTTTCCAACGCATACTGAATCGCTTCGTTTCGATAACCGAGCTGAGAGATATGACCAAAATACCACAGCTGCTCAAAGCCAACTGATTGCTGTTTTCGTGCAATCAGTTCGTCACTTCAGCGATCAGTTAGCCCTTGATAACATCCGATTTTTCCCAACTGACGTGAAATACGATTTGTTCCAAATTGAGTTTTCTAATCAGTCCAATTCGCGGATTGTCATTTGGATCATCCAGTTGAGAGATATCTTCAAAACACCGAAGCTCGCCAGAAATTCATTTTGTGCAAAATTCAGTTTCAGCTTGCTTCTTGTGTTTGCAACTTTACACTTGAGTAAATATGTTAGAAACACAATAACAAGTTTTGTTAACATCAAAATCAAGATTGCGAACTTGAAAAGTTCCAACACAATGTTTTGTCTGTTTTACATTTCTGCTGTAAAACATTAATGATTCGAGTTTGTATCAGACAATGAATTATTTCGTATTATGAATAAAAAGACTGATTTCTGAATTTTGTACTTCCGAGGCTTGTTGTTTTCTAGTGTAAATTTGAGAGCAACGCCGGTGTCAACCAACTCCTGTCCCGGGGCGTGACATTGAAGTGGTATCAGAGCAAACCAGGTTTCATGATATGGGGAGGAGGAACTAGAAATAATAAGTTCTTATAAACTTCTGAAAATAAGTTCTTAAAGTTACTGAAAATAAGCTACTGTAATAGACTACTGAAATGATAGATTAACTACGTACAGTTAGGAAAATCAGTAGGGGAACAAATTAGAATACAGTAGCATGTCTAAAAAAATTCAGTAGACCCAAAACCAGTAGCCCGAAACCAGAACCAGTAGACGAAATCAGTAGATCTGAATGCAGAAGACTGGGTCAGTAGACTCGGAATGCAGCAGACTGGTTCTAACAGTGCTGGAAAGCAGCAGACAATGCTGAAAAAGCAACAGACTGATTGCAGTAGATAGTGTATTCCAGCAAGTGCATGCAGTAGACTTTGCAAATGGCATAGAAGTTGAGGTGTTTTTCGCGCAAACTTCAAATGGCCATAACTTTTGATCCAGGAGGAATTTTTACTATTAAAAGTAGGCGTTGGAAAGCTCCCGACGAGGAGAACCTAACCAAGAACCATTCCATCGTTCTAGCACCGCCGAAAAACCCCAAAATCTGTGATATCATCATTTCCGTAAAATTGCCCAACTTTTCGAAACTTTAAAGAATTTTCATTTTCAAACGGCTTAGCATTTTTATACCAAACTTGGTACCATTCATGTTCTTGATGTGAGGATTTTTGGTAAATTTTTCACGCCATTCTGAGATTGAAAATTTTTTGAGTTATTTTCTCCTACTAAATGTTATAGGCATACTGATTCTGTTCATTCCAGTAATTGTCTATAGTTCGACTTGTATTCTTCATATAGTTTCTGAACCTTGACTCTCATGCTTTGGATGTAGGATATGATCGACCAGAGTAGCTACATTAAGAGTTTAGAGAGGAAGATAGAGAAACTTAAGGAGCATAACTACTTCCTAGAGCTGGATAAAGACGAGTTAGAGCGTCGAGCAGAACACTTGAGGTGTGATGTTCAACGATATGCTCACTATCTGCATGAAACAGAAGAGAGGAATAGGAAGACTCAAGAAGAGTTTGATACCTCTCAAGAGATGGTGGCCGAGTTCATCGAGTTACGTGATGCCTTGGTTGAGAAAATCCAAGTACTTAAGGATCAAAATCACCAACTCGTACACCAGCATAATCAGTATAGGGAACATACTGATGCTCAGATTCAAGAGCTGCAGGACACTTTCGAAATTCTTAGCGACCAGAATGCAGTTTTGCATGGTCATATTGAACATCTTGAAACAGTGATAGCCAACCATGAAGACGAACCTGAGGAGGATCCCGAAGAAGATGAAAAATTCGAAGAGGATCCTATGGATTTAGGATTAGGAGAAGTGATAGATTAGATATTCAGTTGTAGCTTTTCGTAATAACACTTGTTCCATTTACATTTCTGTTAGCATTTTCAAAAGTTATTTGTAATTGCATTTTCGTGGAAATCAATAAAATTTATTTCTATCCATTGGTTTCAGATTTACTTTTTGAGAAATTACTCAATCATTTTGCTTCCTTTATTTAGTCTCTATTCTACCATCAACCTTAGAAATTTCATAATTGTAGGAAATGGACAGACGGCCAGTGAGAAACAATCGCAACCCTCGTTACAACAACCGTAACAACAACCGCAATGACAAAGATGCACAACAACCCCCACAACCACCACCAGCAGTTGGCCTCAGTCAGGTGGACTTGATGGTTATAGCCACGATTGTGGCAACTACGCTGCAAGGGCTTGTCAACCCTAATGCAAACCAGCCACCGCCTCCAGCTCAGAATGGGACTAAGCAACACTACGAGTCCCTCCGAAGGGCAAGAGTCCCGAACTTCGATGGAAGCTCCGATCCTGAGGTCGGACAGAATTGGATGAAGGAGGTGGAGAATCATCTTCGACTACTTGAGGTTCCACAAGCGATCAAGGTAGATGTGATTACACATTTTCTTGTGGATAGAGCAGCCAAATGGTGGGAAGGAGTCTCACCAGCTATGCGAGGAACGAGACCTATCAACTGGCAAAGGTTCCGAGAGGCATTTCTGAAGCAGTAATTCTCGAGAGCAGTTCGAGTGCAGAAACTGTCAGAATTTGAAAGCTTGGTTCAAGAACCAAACATGACAGTGGTGGAGTATTCATCCAAGTTCCACTCATTGGGAACTTACTCCACAACTATCATGGGAGACGAGGCCTTGAAGATGCATCGCTTCAAGAAAGGATTGAACAGCCGCATTCAATCTGCCCTTGCTGTTATAGAGCCCAACAGCTTTGATGAATTGATGGGAGCCGCCATCAGGGCTGAAAATGACATTAAGAGGCGTGAAAGTGAGAACAAACTCAAACATCCTCAGTCAAGCCAGTACCAACAGGGCCAACAACTCAAGAGGCCTAGGTTTTCAAGCAACCAATTCACCAGTGAGCCAGCCAAAGGAACAACTCCTTCTCAATCAAGCAAAGAGGGAGTCAAGTGCCAATCTTGTGGATTCACTCACACTGGTGAATGTCGTAAGAATTCTGGAGCTTGTTTCCGTTGTGGAAAGATGGGCCACCGCATTGCACAATACCCTTATCTCTTTAAAGATCATGTATAGCCAAGTTCGAGGATGAAACTTCTCATAAGGAGGGAGGGATGTGAGAACCCGAGTTTCCAGCATTCCAGCAGCAATGCAAAATTCCAGCAGAAGCTAATATTTCATAAGCTGGTATTTTCCAGCAGATTAGAACCCATCAGCAAATAACAGATGAAATCCAGCAGCAGACAACAGATAAAATCCACCAGCAGCAGCACGAAATTCCAGCAGACAGTTACTAATTCAGCCATGACTTGTAACTGAAGCATTTAACACAGAATAAAGATTGTTAATGGCAGATTATGGCCATTAATTGGGAGGCTAACAGTCAGAATTTTTCCTATATATAACACCCTCAAACCTCTGAATTGGTGTTACACAAATCTTGAGTTATCACTTTAAATATTTGAGATAAGAGAGTGCTTATTTTCGGGCAGTAGAAACCAGTAGCGAGAGCAAGCCTATTTCCAGACTTCAACCGAAACTTTCCAGCAAATTACAGTAAGTGGGCTTATGTATAAGTATTTTGAATCCAGTTTGATGATTTATGTTTTAAAGCAAAGTTTCTGTATGATCGATTTTTGATATCTGAATTTTGAAGCACTGAAACCTAGTGAACTAATGGTAGGAATATATATTCTGAACATTACTGATTACCAATTACTGATTACTGGCCTCACCCCTTAGAGAAGAAAACATATAGGGGACTGATATCAGTTTAGCCATGAAATTCACGAACGTGCTCAGTGCTTACTTGATAAACTTCTGATTTCAGATTACTGAATACTGATTACTGATTTCTGAATACTGAACACTGATTTTCGTTATGAAAATAAGAATTTCTGTATATTTTCGTATTAATGTTTCTGTATGAAAATGATTTCGAAAACTGGGAGTTATTCTCGCCCCCGCTTACTGAGTGACAACCATATCACTCACCCACCATAACATCTCAGAAAAGAAGGATGAAGAAATGTTAGAAGAAAAGGAGCAGAATCAGTTTTGGGGATGGTGAAGAAGAAGACTGTTATTCTCAGTTTTAAATTATGTTTTTCCGCTGCATCTGTAGAAGCAATGTTTTGTTTGTTTTACATTTCCGCTGTAAAACATTAATGATTCGAGTTTGTATCAGACAATGAATTATTTCGTATTATGAATAAAAAGACTGATTTCTGAATTTTGTACTTCCGAGGCTTGTTGTTTTCGAGTGTAAATTTGAGAGCAACGCTGGTGTCAACCAACCTCCGTCCCGAGGCATGACAATAGTACTGGCTAGCATTAATTGAATTTATTAAGTTTGATTTTTTGAAGGTTGTTGATTTCTTTGTTTTGGAACTTTGATCACATCCTGTTTGCGCAATATTTATGTGATGTGAGCGTGTCAAGTACAAAGATGCACCAATTTGTTTAAAAATGAGAAAAATCTAACTTTTAAAAACATAACTATTGTAGATACTAAACTCGGTCATTTGTTATGATCTTCTAAACAAATACAATGTCATAAAAAAAAACTAAAGAAACATTATTGGAAATTGAGAGAAAACTCTTAACATGCTTAAAATTTTAAATAAACTATAGGAGTTTACAAAATATTAACATAAAACAAAGAATATTGCTGAAATCCGAAAAGAGGTGACTTGAACTACTAAAATATAGAAAGAAAAGCTATTAAAATGTTTGAGTAGAACTATCAAAAGTCTGCAACGAGTTTACTATAATTTGTGCGATTGAATGTGTGTCTCTCTGCCGATTCCTTCCTTTTCTTCACCGCATTGTGGAGTTTTTCCGCTATCTCACTACTAAATGATCTTCTCCAACATATCTCCATGATCTCTTCATGTTTGTACGTACTTTGATTTATTCACATCAATTCAAATTATTGATGGGCTCTTATCAACTCTTGTAGCCTCTTTCTTCTGGGATTTGGGCTTGATAAATTTTGGGCCTAATTAAAATATAACCATAAAAAATGCCCGCAAGGATTGGCCTATTGGGACAAAATACTTGTATATAGGTCCAATTTTAAATTACCTATTTGCAAGAGCTTTGCTTTTGTGAGTTGGGCTACTTGTTATGGGCCATTAAAATGTAAACATGCTATTTATCATTTATATTCAAATTGTAAAATAATTATTTACCCTCTCACCTTCATCGCTACAAAAAGCTTATTCTCTCTCTTTCCTCGCATAATCTCTTATAGCTCAACACACAATTAGATCTAAAGTTCTCCCACTGAGCTTTTCTTCGCCGCTTCGGTTGCCTAAAACAACACGATGGTTCATGAGTATTCTCCATCACGCTACTCTGGTTCGGATTTCACTAGCATCTTTCCTGCAAATTGCCGCTCCCTCATAGTCCTTGACTTCGCTATCTATCGTGTTCGTGGCCTCTAGCGCTAATCCAAACCCATTTGCAACTTTATACGGAGCACGATTGAGTTTCAATTCTCCCTTCCCAACCTGATCATTATTGCTCCTCACTCGAGCCTTGGTTGCAAGGCTGTCACGGCAAGTTGGAGACTGGCCGAAGTCGAATCCTTGGCTCTACCCACTACCCATAAGAGTTATTCGTCCTATAATGCTATTAGTAGTCTTCTTATATTTTCTTGAATTTTCCATATTTGTAAAATTAATCACAATATTACTTGTATTTGTGTGAAAATTGATTACCTTGAATCGTTTGTTGCCTTGATTATATGGGATTTTTTCTCCTTCTGCTCTATGGGATTCCCCTTTGAGGTGTTTCGCCTTCATAAAACAAATTACATATTATTGTATGCATATCTCGTTATTCTTTGATTTGAAAGAAATTTGATTGGGTTTGCCAGCAAAGTAGTCACTTCCTTATTGTTTCATATTATTTCCATGTTGGATTTTTTTAAATGTTTACATGCCACCACCCTTTTTTATTTGATTTTGTTGAACTCTTGCGTGGAGTTGGACGACTTGATGTTGTCAGTCTATCATGGGCCTTTATATCACGGTTGTGGTGCAACGTTGGCCTTATGAACTCGTTCTTGAATAATTTCTCGTAAGTGTACATTTGGTTTTTAAACTTTACAAACATATTAGTTCCAAGTGTATTCCTGCCTCGATCTTGTCCAGTTCCTTGGCTTTATCTCTTGTACCCACTGAATTAGGTTTGACCTTGGCTATTTTGATTCATTTTCCTTGTGAAAATCATGTATGCGAGTGTAATAAGCCATTATTTGCCATTCCCGCATCTATACTCATTATTTGTCTGACTGGAGAGTCCGATATGTCATTATCTTCGCTGTAGGTGTATTGATTTCCAGCCAACCGCCAATTGAGTCAAGAACTTCTCCAGAGTCTATGGCTATTATCGAAGATCGGTACAATCTCTCCTTCTAACATGTCTATCTATTTTTCTACTATCACCATCAAACATTGAACAACTCATGAATCTTGGAATTCGGTTTTGCTACAAATAGGTCAGAATTTTTTCCATATTGAGAGTGGTTATGTGGCTTTTTGGTGGTAAATACTATTGAGATGAGTGTTGGTAGACCATATTTTGGCTGACCTCCTCATTGCAGCTTCATCATTAGCCAATGAATCATTAATATAGGTTATGTCATCTTTATATTTAAACTTGCATGTTGCATTTCACCTCAGTCACATCCTTCCAACCAAGCAACCATTTGTGTGCATTGTACTTCAGTCGGATCTCTTTCCATCATACATGTTTACTTACTGCTCTTGCATGTGGTGGCTCCGCTTCATATTTGGTTACTGTTGGTTTGACATTGTGGTTGTTGGGTGTTGAATGAGAAGTGGATATGGGTTTTTATGTGATTTTGTATGAGATTCATTCTATTGGTTTTCATATTCTGAACTAATCCAGCCAACTCTCTTTTTCTGTTTCCTCCATTGATTTCATGATGAACCAAAATGCATTCAATATCATAAAAGTGGCCTAATGTCCAATTTTATTCAAATATTTTTATCCTTAAATAATAAATACAAACTATTTACAACAGTGGCCTTATGGCCTACATGGAATAAATTTTTACACAAATAACCAAATGAATACAAAAGTGGCTAGAACGTCTACTCTATATAAGATGAAACTTTCAAAAGTGACAAAATAACCCGCGTAGTCTCTTCATCCCGTGCTTCTTCTTTTTTATTTCTCTTAAACCTAGCTCCCCACTTCCATACCATCTTATGCTTTTCAAGTAGCCTGGAGGCCACCCCATGGGTTATTACTGTCAAATAAAAAAAAATATCCATAGAAGTGGCTATAGTGTAAGGCTTGAAATTATTAGTCTTCATTGATGTGAGACTCGGAAGATATGAGTATGTATGACAGGTAATGAGAAATACTAGAGTTATTAGTCTTCATTGACGTGAGATTCGAAGATATGACTATGCATGACACCTCATGAGAAGTACTAAGTGAGATGGGAGTAGGAAAGACATGAGATGAGATGAGAAAATATTCAAAATAGGACAGAACAGATGGCGCACATGCGCGAAGACTTGCGCGCATTTGCGCGACAATTCCAGAAGCATCGGCGCACATGCGCGAGATAAGGCGCGCATATGCGCGACACGTCCAGAGACATTGGCGCACAAGCGCGAGATAAGGCACGCATATGCGCGACACCTCCAGAGACTTTGGCGCACATGCGCGAGATGAGTCGCGCATTTGCGCGAGGTGTTGATGCCAAGACAATATGTCTCGCGCATATGCGCGAGTTGAAGACGCCCATATGCGCGAGAAGTCCAGCATGCACATTAAGTTGACACATGGCTTGGACCTATATAATGTACAAATTTTTCATTTCCATCAGCAACCACCGATAGAAATTTCAGAAAAAGCTCCAAGTTCTCCCTAGCTTAGAATTGTGATTGTCTCACATTTAGTTATCCGATTTTCGATCCGGGGTGATATTCGTATTCCTCTTGATATTAGCCACAAAAGGAAGTAAGTATTGTTAACTTTCAACATGTTTTGATGTTGAGATATTGAAGAAATCAGATATTGATTGTTATTATATGTTCTTGTGATATCGGATAGTGTATATTTGAAACCGGATCGAAGAAATGGTACCGCATGCATTTGTTATGAATTTCAGCATATATTGTATATGAGATTATGCAGATTTCAGAAATGATGTAGGCTTTTGATGAAGATTATGAGTTGTGGATATCGATTATGTTGTTATTGAGTTATCGGTGTCACAAGATTATGCCGTTGTACCGTCGATTGGTATCGAAATTGATTGTTGATGTATACATGTGTTGAATGGAGTTATGAATTGATATTGAACATTGAACATTACCATTTCAGATTCATTGTGCTTTACTTCGACTTCGAGACCTCGACATCGATAAAGGTTCAACAAGAAAAGTATAATTCATGTTTTGTTTGGGGAAGACACAACTCAAATGAGATTCAATTTGAGTTTCCCAACAAAATCACATACTAGATTATGTTTATATTTTGAATGTTTATGCCTGTCTATAGATTTATATTCAATCCTTGAGATAGGAGTCATTGACAGATTTGTCAAACTAGATGTTCGGTAGTATCGTCGCATTGGAACAGATCGACTCCATGTGTAGACACTCGATACAGAAATGACCGAAATCTAGGAATAAGACGTACCGTTACCCTGATTGGGAGGGTGGGTGGCAGACAGCGACGTCTTATTCAAACCGGGATCCCTAGAGTAGAGTCGAATTGAGTCAAGACATGATTTGATTGATATTGCATGCTTATATTGATTTGGTTTCATAGATTATGGAACCTATTGCTTTAATATTATTCATGATAGTGTTGTTTCATGATTTATATTTTGTTTATGCATGCACATCATGTTTTATACTGGGATTTGTTCTCACCGGAGTTTCTGGCTGTTGTTATGTCTGTATGTATGCATAACAATAGGTGGGGCAGGATCAGGGTCACGACCGAGATGAGATCGAGATAGAGTGGTGACTTCGGGCACAGAGGACTGCTAGTGGTTATTGTACTAGACTTGTACTACTTATGATTTGGATGTTGTATGGTATGAAACTTTAGTTTGGTATGGATGTATTAGAACAAACCATGTATTTACGTTTGTGTAATTAAATAAAGAGAGTTCTTATGCTTGGTTTATATACATTTGATTTAAAGTTAAAAGCAAAAATTTGACCCACGTTTTCTAACAACGATCCGATTAATCCCGAAAGGAACGGAGTTAGAGCACGGGTCCCCACAACAGGTGGTATCAGAGCGATAGATCCTTTAGACTAAGATAAGATAGAATGAGCGGGGTAGATCGAGTCTTCTTCCTTGCTTTTGATGTGCTAGCATGATTTAATGCTTTCCCTATTGTATGTATTGTATCTGAATTGATTTACAGCATATAATTGTCGAGACTGAATCAGAACCGATTCTGGATCAGAGGTATATGATCAGAGGAGGGCTGAGACAGCTTGTATAGACTGTGTACTAACCTGTTTGAATATCAGATATGCCGCCTAGAAGAATACCACAACCGGCTGCAGGTCAGGTGCCAGAACAGGGTAGTACGTCCGGTACTCAGATGGACGTGACTGCTACACCAATGGAGACTTTGTTGAAACAGTTCCAGTCTTTTCGACCACCGACTCTGAAAGGGACAGAAAAATGCAGTGGATTGCGAGAGCTGGCTAGACGATATAGAGATGCTGTTTGAATCTCTTGCCTATACAGACGAATGAAGAGTGAAACTTATTGGACATCAGTTGCAAGAAGTGGCCAAGAGTTGGTGGTTGACAACGAAACGAGCCCTGGAGCATAGAGGTATCGATATTACTTGGAAGGTATTTAAAGATGAATTTTATCAGCGGTTCTTTCCAGTATCTTATCGAAAGGACAAAGGGGCAGAATTTGCGAATTTAAGACAGGGGCAATTAAATGTAGAAGAATATGTTGCTAAGTTTTCGTCCTTGCTTCGATTTGCACCTCATGTAGTAGGGAATGATGAAGCGGCCGCAGATCAGTTCATTAATGGTTTGAACCCTGACATATTTACCTTAGTGAACACGGGGCGACCCAACACTTTTTCTGATGCACTGAACAGAGCGAAAGGAGCAGAGGCTGGCTTGATTAGGCAGCGAGGGTGTGGGGCCCTTAGCTCCTAATCGTTATTACAACACAATTTGATTAGGGTTAAGTAATCACAGCGGAAAACGAGTTTAAAAATTTCTTTACAATGAGCCCAAAATATCTCTTCTATAATTTAAATACTAAAAATAGTATCTAAATTCAAACCATAAAACACGCCCACACGAAATCAAAACCAGTCACATACAAACATCTCTTATCCTCGGGACATGCCCCGGTATATAGATACATATACATATATACTGGGGACAAGACATAAATATAAACCTCAGCCCAAGCTGTGGCTCCCTCCAGAAGTACCCTCTCTGGTCTCCTGATATCCTGGAGTACCTGCCATTGTCCACACACAAAGACAACAACAGCCCCCCTTGGGGGTGAGCAAAGCTCCGTATGGAACAACCAATCATATATACCACAGATATCTAAACAATGATATATGGTATGCAATGCATGTATGTCGTGGAGGTATCAGGTCAAATGCCCATCCACTGAGCACATGTCAGAATCAAACGAATCGCTATCAAATCAAATCAATGCTCGAGCTGGCACACCGACCGATATGGGAATACAAATATGACAACGTCGACGAAGCGTCGTCAATCCCACATCTCATATCCAATCATATGGGGCCACAATTGTCTAGGCTTTACGGGTCATATAATACCGGCATAGCGATTGTGTTCACAAACCCCGGAATCCAATCAAATAATATCAGGGTATCCAAGGATCATAGCTCAACGTGCATGTCATGTATCGATGTATGCATAAAATGATGTGTGTTAACAAAACATTTATTTTATACATCGATACTCAAATCTCAATGTCATGTATGCCACATCAAATCATCAAATAGGCACAAAGACACGTATTCCAATCCAATCCAATCAAATCAATCCAATCATATATCATATAATACAGATACATGTCGTATGTTACCCGGTCGCAACATACCTCAATTCTTCGTTTCCAGTTGATGCAGCTTTAGATTGCAGTATAATAATCTATCTACATCAATAGCATATTCATTTCAATCAATAACATACTCCAAAATCATTAATTTGAGTTTCAAATATCGTTTGAAACTTCAAATATTCATATCAAATCAAAATCATATCATAATTCAATTCCGACTTCGAATATGAGTTTCTTGTCGGTTATTCTACTACATATCAGAAATTCAACTTCAAATACATGATATTCCAGCACCTTGATATTTATAGCTGCTGGAACTGGAAGAAAATTACCTCAGTCTGAAGCCCTCAACGCGACGATCACAAATATATAATTTGTTTTGCGGTTGGACGGCGTTTCGAAGTCGATTTGAACAAAAGAAATTCGATTTCTCTCGTATACTCTCGAAACGGAAGTGAAAGAATAAAGAAAATGAAGAAGAAACTTCGTTCTTATCACTACACCGTTTCCGCGCTCGGGCGGTAGGATTCTCGCGCCCGAGCGCGAGAAGTTCTGCCCCCGATTAACAATTGCACCGCGCTCGAGCGGTCAAAAACTACCGCTCGGGCGCGGCATGTTCTGTCCGCATACTCACTTCCCTATACCCTGGCGCTCGAGCGGTAATTTTCTACCGCTCGGGCGCCACATGTTCTGTACAATACATTAGTTTTTGTACCATATTGGCGTCCGGCTTCTCAATTCAAATTCGTACAACATCAATTCATATACAATATTCATTTCTCAATTCCATTGTCATAATATACATCAAATACATAATCATATGACAATTTCATAAATTATCGATAATCACGTAGGATTTACGATAATACGATACACGGTCCTTACATTTCTCCCCCTCTTAAAAGATTTCGTCCTCGAAATCTCAAACAGTCTTATATACATAACATTGGCAAACATACATATGTTACCAGTTATAGTACATATCAAAACTAAAATCAGTAAACGGATCAGTATACATCGAATACAATGGAATAGAAGTCGTAGAATCAAACAAATGCGGATACGAATCTCGCATCTTGCTCTCCAATTCCCACGTTGATTCTTCAACACCATGTCATGTCCATTGCACTCGTACTAGAGGAATCGATTTATTTCTCAATATCTTTTCCTTTCGATCCATAATGCGAACAGGATGTTCAACATAGGAAAGAGAAGGATCCAGCTCAACCTCATTAGGTGCAAGTACATGTGATGGATCAGGTTCATATTTCCTCAACATAGAAACATGAAACACATCGTGAATAGCAGATAGAGCTGGTGGCAATGCCAATCGATACGCAAGATCACCAACTCGATCCAGAATCTCGTATGGACCAACATATCGAGGAGATAACTTCCCTCACATGCCGAATCAAATAGTGCCTCTAAAGGGAGATATCTTCAAAAACACTCTGTCACCTTTCTGGAATTCCAACGGTCGTCTTCGTTTATTTGCATAACTCGCTTGACGATCCTGAGCAGCTCTCATCCGCTGCCGAATCAACTGAACCTTATCGTTCATTTCCTGTATCATTTCAGGTCCAGTCAATTGTCTCTCACCAATCTCATCCCAGAATAACGGTGATCTACATCGTCTCCCATACAAGGCTTCAAACGGTACCATACCAATACTCGTTTGGAAGCTATTATTATAAGAAAATTCAACCAATGGTAAGGCATCTTGCCATCCCATTCTGAAATCCATCACAATAGAAAGTAACATATCTTCTAACGCTTGAATCGTACGCTCAGTTTGGCCATCAGTTTGAGGATGATAAGCAGTACTCATAGCCAAACGCGTACCCATCGCTTCTTGAAAACTACCCCAGAATTTAGAAGCAAACCTGGGATCACGATCAGATACAATTGAGACTGGCACACCATGCAGTCTCACAACATTCTCAATGTATAAACGGGCCATTCTCTTATAAGGATAAGTCCGTTCATACGGAATAAAATGTGCAGATTTCGAAAGCCGATCAATAATCACCCAAATAGCATCACAGCCCTTGGGCGAACGAGGTAAATGAGTCACAAAATCCATAGCAATATGTTCCCAATTCCATTTCGGGATTTCAAGACTATGGAGCAAACCCCCTGGTTTCATTCTCTCGGATTTCACTTGCTGGCAGACAAGACATTTAGAAATAAACTCAGCAATGTCCTTCTTCATACGTTTCCACCAGAATTGAGGTCTCAATGTCAAATACATCTTCCGACCTCCAGGGTGAATACTGTATTTGCTACAATGTGATTCTCGAAGAAGGGCAGATTTCAAATCAGAATCATCTGGAACTACAAGCCGACCATTAAGTCGTAAAGAACCATCAGAAGAAATCTGAAATCCAGACTGATGTCCAGCAGATACAAGTTCTTTCGACTTCTGAATCTGAGCATCGCTTCGTTGGGCCTTTCGAATCTTCGATATCAAATTCGGCTCAATTTGCAATGCTGAGACAGTGACAGAATTCCAATTCGAGTGAAAAGTCCAACCAGAAGTACATATATCCTCCGGTACCTGAGGGGATAGTAAGCACAGGTGCAGTGGTCAATCTCGTCTTCAATTCAAGAAAACTAGCTTCACATTCATCTGACCAAATGAATCTCTGATTCTTCTGTGTCAGTTGAGTAATAGGTTTAGCTATCTTCGAAAATCCTTCAATAAAACGACGATAATATCCAGCTAAACCCATGAAGCTACGGATCTCAGGAACATTCGTAGGTCTTGGCCAATTCAATACAGCTTCGACCTTCGAAAGATCAACAGATATGCCATGTCTCGAAATGACGTGGCCCAAAAATACCACTTTGTCCATCCAGAATTCACATTTGGACAATTTGGCATACAGATGACTAGTACGAAGAGTTTGAAGTACCAGTCTCAAATGTTCAGCATGCTCCTTTTTCGATTTCGAATAGACAAGAATGTCATCAATAAACACAATAACGAATCGGTCCAGAAAATCTCGGAAGACACGATTCATTAAATCCATAAAAATAGCAGGAGCATTCGTAAGACCAAAAGGCATAACCAAGAATTCATAATGGCCATACCTCGTACGAAAAGCAGTTTTGGGTACATCCTCGTCTTGAACTCGTACTTGATGATACCCAGAACGAAGATCAATCTTCGAGTATACAGAAGTACCCTGAAGCTGATCAAACAAATCATCAATACGAGGAAGTGGGTACTTATTTTTCACAGTAGCCCGATTCAGTTGCCTATAGTCGATACACATTCGCATCGTACCATCTTTCTTCCGAACAAATAAAACTGGAGCTCCCCAAGGCGATACACTCGGTCGAATATATCCCTTATCGAGAAGGTCCTGTAATTGTTCTTTCAATTCTTTCAATTCCAATGGTGCCATGCGATAGGGAGCTTTAGAAATAGGCGCAGTCCCCGGCACAAGATCAATACTAAATTCAACTTCTCGATGAGGAGGAAAATCAGGAATCTCATCGGGAAATACATCTGGAAACTCTTTCGCAACAGGAATCTCAGACAAGGAAGATTCCTTCTTCGACATATCAATAGCGTAGATAAGATAACCCTCATCTCCGCTAGTCAACAATCGAGACATTTCCAAGGAAGATACCAATGGAATTTTGGCTTGGGAACCCTTGCCATAAAAATTCCACTTGGGTCCATCAATCGGTCGAAATCGAACCACTCCGTGACAACAATCAACGGTAGCTCGATTTGTCATCAAGATATCCATGCCAACAATACAATCGAAGTCGTGCATAGGGAGGACAATCAAATTCAAAAATACCACATTATCCTCATATATCAATACAGAATTATGCACAACCTACTCAGACAAAATAATATTTCCTGCTTCTGGGATGCAGGGCAGGCTGCTGAGCTGAGACTTAAGGTAGAGGAACGTACTGAGGACCTCCTCGCCTTAGTCCAGCCTCGGCTGCCTTGGCTCGTTCAACTGCCTCTGCGTAGCTGGTAGGCAATCCAGAAACAACATATGTATACAAGACAGGATGTAAACCATTTACAAACCTGTTATATTTTGCCCTCGCATTCCCAGCCACGTGAGGTGCATACTTCAATAAAGTAGAAAATTTCGAAGCATACTCTGCAACAGTCATCGTTCCCTGCTGCAGATTATTGAATTCATTCTCCTGAGCAGTATAATAAGATGGAGGAGAATACTGCTCTAGAAACTGGGCCTTGAAGACATCCCATGTGACTTCAGTTCCAGCCTCTTTCAATCCAATCTCAGCGGCTTCCCACCAAGATTTAGCTCGGTCCTTCAACTGATATAAAGCAAGTTTCAGTCTCCGAGCTTTGGAATACTCAACAATATTAAACAAGTGCTCGATATCCTTTAACCAAGCCTCAGCTCTTTCACCACTCTCAGTACCAAAGAACTTCGGTGGTTTCAAATCCTGAAATCGAGCCATCACAACATCCATGGACAATCCTTCAAATTGCCCAACAATCCTCTCAGTACTGCTACTCGCAGTTTCATTTGTGGGATCCATCTACAAATCAAAAGATGAATATCACAATTTCATATCAATTTCATAATCTCATCATCTCATATCATCAATCTCATCAGATACTTACTCAAATCAAATCAAATAGGAGCAAGTAATACAAATAATTCAAACACATACGCACAATTCATTTGTGCCTATTCAAGTGTACACAAGACTCAACAGAGCATTCCCAGCTATGCTCTGATACCACTCTGTGTGGGGCCATTAGCTCCTAATCGTTATTACAACACAATTTGATTAGGGTTAAGTAATCACAGCGGAAAACGAGTTTAAAAATTTCTTTACAATGAGCCCAAAATATCTCTTCTATAATTTAAATACTAAAAATAGTATCTAAATTCAAACCATAAAACACGCCCACACGAAATCAAAACCAGTCACATACAAACATCTCATATCCTCGGGACATGCCCCGGTATATAGATACATATACATATATACTGGGAACAAGACATAAATATAAACCTCAGCCCAAGCTGTGGCTCCCTCCAGAAGTACCCTCTCTGGTCTCCTGATATCCTGGAGTACCTGCCATTATCCACACACAAAGACAACAACAGCCCCCCTTGGGGGTGAGCAAAGCTCCGTATGGAACAACCAATCATATATACCACAGATATCTAAACAATGATATATGGTATGCAATGCATGTATGTCGTGGAGGTATCAGGTCAAATGCCCATCCACTGAGCACATGTCAGAATCAATCGAATCGCTATCAAATCAAATCAATGCTCAAGCTGGCACACCGGCCGATATGGGAATACAAATATGACAACGTCGACGAAGCGTCGTCAATCCCAAATCTCATATTCAATCATATGGGGCCACAATTGTCTATGCTTTACGGGTCATATAATACCGGCATAGCGATTGTGTTCACAAACCCCGGAATCCAATCAAATCATATCAGGGTATCCAAGGATCATAGCTCAACGTGCATGTCATGTATCGATGTATGCATAAAATGATGTGTGTTAACAAAACATTTATTTTATACATCGATATTCAAATCTCAATGTCATGTATGCCACATCAAATCATCAAATAGGCACATAGACACGTATTCCAATCCAATCCAATCAAATCAATCCAATCATATATCATATAATACAGATACCTGTCGTATGTTACCCGGTCGCAACATACCTCAATTCTTCGTTTCCAGTTGATGCAGCTTTAGATTGCAGTATAATAATCTATCTACATCAATAGCATATTCATTTCAATCAATAACATACTCCAAAATCATTAATTTGAGTTTCAAATATCGTTTGAAACTTCAAATATTCATATCAAATCAAAATCATATCATAATTCAATTCCGACTTCGAATATGAGTTTCTTGTCGGTTATTCTACTACATATCAGAAATTCAACTTCAAATACATGCTATTCCAGCACCTTGATATTTATAGCTGCTGGAACTGGAAGAAAATTATCTCAGTCTGAAGCCCTCAACGCGACGATCACAAATATATAATTTGTTTTGCGTTTGGACGGCGTTTCGAAGTCGATTTGAACAAAAGAAATTCGATTTCTCTCGTATACTCTCGAAACGGAAGTGAAAGAATAAAGAAAATGAAGAAGAAACTTCGTTCTTATCACTACACCGTTTCCGCGCTCGGGCGGTAGGATTCTCGCGCCCGAGCGCGAGAAGTTCTGCCCCCGATTAACAATTGCACCGCGCTCGAGCGGTCAAAAACTACCGCTCGGGCGCGGCATGTTCTGTTTGCATACTCACTTCCCTATACCCTGGCGCTCGAGCGGTAATTTTCTACCGCTCGGGCGCCACATGTTCTGTACAATACATTAGTTTTTGTACTATATTAGCGTCCGGCTTCTCAATTCAAATTCGTACAACATCAATTCATATACAATATTCATTTCTCAATTCCATTGTCATAATATACATCAAATACATAATCATATGACAATTTCATAAATTATCGATAATCACGTAGGATTTACGATAATACGATACACGGTCCTTACAGAGGGGCTTCTTATAGTGTTCAGAGTCAGAGGCAGCCAAAGCCCGCCGTGCAGTTTCTACCACCTCCTCCTCGATTCGATAGTGGAAGCAGTAGTGGCAAGAAAGAGTTTTTGAAGGCTAAAGGCAAACAGTTTAAGAAATCAGGAAGTAGTTCATCGAGTTCCAGTGGATCCCGACAGAGAGGTCAGTGTCAGAGTTCAGATTATAGTGGTGTTTATTGCAGTTCGTGTGGAGGCAGGCATGCCAGTGAATAGTGTCAGGGAGTGATGGGCAGATGTAATATATGTAAACAACAGGGGCACTTTGCCAGATTTTGTCCCCAGAGAGGTTTACAGCGATCCCAGAGTGCCGGATCATCGGCATCAGTGCCTCAGATTGAGAGACAGACGTCCGTACATTCATTCCAGCCGCCATCTGCACAGTCTCAGCAGAGATCAGGAGGTAGCCAGACTGTGAGTCAACCTCCTAGACAGCAAGCTAGGGTGTTTGCACTGACCGAGGAGCAAGCCCAGGATGCGCCAGATGATGTTATTGCAGGTAACTGTTTTCTTTGCGGTTATCCTGCATATGTGTTGATAGATTCCGGTGCATCGCATACATTCATCTCTGAACGTTTTGCATTATTGTATTCATTACCTGTTGAGTCATTGTCGACCGTAGTATCTATTTCCTCTCTGTTGGGAAGTGGTCTTGTATCTGTGACTACAGTTAGAAATTGTATATTACAATTCGAGGGTCATGAGATTGACTTAGATTGCATTGTTCTTGGGTTGGCTGATTTTGATTGTATTGTTGGGATTGATATGCTAACCAAGTACAGAGCTACCGTAGACTGTTTCCACAGGATCGTCAAATTCAGACCTGAAACGGCAGAAGAGTGGAAATTCTATGGGAAGGGTTCCAGATTCCCTTAGTATCTGTTTTGACTATGAAGAGATTGTTGCAACAAGGAGCAGAAGGGTTCCTTATTTATTCAGAAGATTTACTGAAGCCGAGCTCGACATTGGCAGATTTGCTAGTGGTTTGCGAATTTGCTGATGTATTCCCAGAGGAGATTCCAGGGTTACCTCCAGTTCGAGAGGTAGATTTTAGCATTGACTTTATGACAGGTACCGTCCCTATATCTAGAGCTCCGTATAGAATGGCACCTATTGAGTTGAAAGAATTGAAAGCACAATTAGAAGATCTTCTAGCCAAGGGATATATCAGACCTAGTGTATCTCCTTAGGGCGCACCAGTGCTATTTGTACGAAAGAAAGACGGTTCTATGCGATTATGTATTGACTACCGGCAACTGAACAAGGCGACGGTAAAGAACAAGTACCCATTACCTCGCATTGATGATTTATTTGATCAGTTGCAGGGATCCTCTGTTTATTCCAAGATCGATCTGAGATCTGGATATCACCAGCTGCGAGTACGAGATATTGATATACCAAAGACAGCATTTCGAACCAGGTATGGACATTATGAATTTATTGTCATGCCTTTTGGTTTAACGAACGCTCCAGCGGTGTTTATGGGATTGATGAACCGTGTCTTTCAGAGATATTTAGATGAATTTGTGATTGTTTTTATTGATGACATTCTGGTGTATTCTAAGAGTATGACTGAGCATGCCGATCATTTGAGGATTGTATTGCAGACATTGAGAAAAGAGAGATTGTATGCCAAACTGTCCAAGTGTGAATTCTGGTTGAGACAGGTTGTCTTCTTGGGTCATATTATATCTGGAGATGGTATTTATGAGGATCCGAGTAAAGTTGAAGCAGTGATCAGTTGGCCGAGACCGACTTCCGTGCCAGAGATACGTAGTTTCATGGGTCTAGCAGGGTACTATAAACGATTCATCAAATATTTCTCCAGCATTGCGAAACCGATTACCCAGTTGACACAGAAGAATGCGCCATTTGTATGGTCTGAGGATTGTGAGTCTAGCTCCCTAGAGTTGAAGAAGAGGCTGACCAGTGCACCTGTCTTGATGATTCCTTCAGGTACTGGCGATTTCGTTTTATATTGTGATGCATCCCACAGAGGGTTAGGATGTGTTCTTATGCAGCGGGGTCATGTAATCGCGTATGCCTCTAGATAGCTAAAGCCACATGAGACCCGATACCCAATTCATGATCTTGAATTGGCGGCTATCGTATTTGCATTGAAGATCTGGCGTCATTATCTCTATGGCGAGAAGTTTGAGATTTACTCTGACCATAAAAGCCTGAAGTATCTGTTTTCTCAGTCAGAGTTGAACATGAGGCAGCGTAGATGGCTTGATCTACTGAAAGATTTTGATTGCGAGATCAAGTACTATCCAGGAAAGTCAAATGCAGCAGCGGACGCCTTGAGTCGAAAGGTATGTTCCTTATCCTTATCGACGATATGTGTTTCAAATATGGTTGAAGATTGTTGCTTGTCGGGTTTAGCATTTGATACAGCTAGTAGACCTCTACGATTTGCTTCGATTCAAGTTGAACCAGATTTGATTATGCGAATCAAAGAAGCGCAGAGAACTGATCAGAATGTTCAGAAGTCGATTCAGATGGTCAGATCGGGACATCGGTCAGAATATCAGGTACATGATTTTGTTTTGTACGTGAATAACCGTCTTGTAGTGCGAGATGTTTCAGATTTGAAACAACAGATTTTATCAGAAGCGCACTGTAGTCGATTCAACATTCATCCTCGAGGCTGAAAAATGTACAACGATTTGAAGACACAGTTCTGGTGGAAACAGATGAAGTCAGATATTGCCGAATATGTGTCTAAGTGCTTGAATTGCCAACAGGTGAAGGCCGAGAGAAAGAAGCCCGGAGGTTTACTTCAGAGTTTGTCTATTCCTAAATGGAAATGGGATCACATTTCCATGGATATCGTGACGAAGTTACCTCGATCATCCTGGGGTTGTGATGCGATTTGGGTTGTGATAGATAGATTAACCAAATCAGCTTGTTTTATACCGTACAGAATGACGTACAGACATGATCAGATGGCCGAGATATATGTCCGAGAGGTAGTCAGATTACATGGTGTGCCGAAGTCTATTGTATCATATCGTGATCCGCGATTCACGACACACTTCTGGCACGGTTTACAGCAGGCTTTAGGTACGACATTACACCTAAGTACTTCTGATCATCCTCAGACAGACGGACAGTCAGAGCGGACTATCCAGACTTTAGAGGATATGCTGAGAGCTGTAGTACTAGACTTTGGTACTAGTTGGCAAGATTCACTATCTTTGTGTGAATTCTCGTACAACAACAGCTATCAGACAAGTATCGAGATGGCACCTTTGAAGCTTTGTATGGCAAGAAGTGCAGATCTCCGTTGTACTGGGATGATATATCTGAGGTACCAGAACTTGGACCTGATATGATTCGAGAAATGACTGAGAAGGTGAAGGTAATTCAGAAGAGAATGAAGACGGCACAGGATAGACAAGCGAAATATGCCAATATCAGACGTAGACCGTTGGTATTTGAAGCAGGAGACAGATTATTCTTGAAGATCTCCCCTTTCAGAGGCATTGTCAGATTTGGCAAACACGGAAAGTTGTCTCCGAGATACATTGGTCCTTACGAGATTCTTGAAAAGATTGGCGATCGAGCTTATCGACTTGCTCTTCCTCCTTCTTTACATGGGATACACGACGTTTTTCATGTATCGATGCTGCGTAGATATATGCCTGATGCATCTCATGTCATTCAGCCTGACGAAGCTGAGCTTGATCAGACTTTGAGTTATGTTGAACAACCGATACAGATTCTGGATCGGAAAGAAAAACAGCTCAGAATGAAGACTATTCCGCTCGTGAAAGTCCAGTGGAGTCGTCATGGCATCGAAGAAGCGACTTGGGAGACAGAAGCAGATATGAGACAGAAACATCCCGAGTTATTTATGTGATGTGAGTATTTTTTCAGTTTTGATTATATTGCCTCTTATATTTGCATTGATAGATTGCCTGCGATTTCGAGGACGAAATCATTTCTTAGAGGGGGAGAAATGTAAGGCTTGAAATTATTAGTCTTCATTGATGTGAGACTCGGAAGATATGAGTATGCATGACAGGTAATGAGAAGTACTAGAGTTATTAGTCTTCATTGACGTGAGATTCGAAGATATGACTATGCATGACACCTCATGAGAAGTACTAAGTGAGATGGGAGTAGGAAAGACATGAGATGAGATGAGAAAATATTCAAAATAGGACAGAACAGATGGCGCATATGCGCGAAGACATGCGCGCATATGCGCAACAATTCCAGAAGCATCGGCGCACATGCGCGAGATAAGGCGCGCATATGCGCGACACGTCCAGAGACATTGGCGCACATGCGCGAGGTGTTGATGCCGAGACAAGACGCGTATATGTGCGAGAAGTCCAGCATGCACATTAAGTTGACACATGGCTTGGACCTATATAATGTACAAATTCTTCATTTCCATCAGCAACCACCGATAGAAATTTCAGAAAAAGCTCCAAGTTCTCTCTAGCTTAGAATTGTGATTGTCTCACATTTAGTTATCCGATTTTCGATCCGGGGTGATATTCGTACTCCTCTTGATATTAGCTACAAAAGGAAGTAAGTATTGTTAACTTTCAACATGTTTTGAAGCTGAGATATTGAAGAAATCAGATATTGATTGTTATTATATGTTCTTGTGATATCGGAGAGTGTATATTTGAAACCGGATCGAAGAAATGGTACCGCATGCATTTGTTATGAATTTCAGCATATATTGTATATGAGATTATGCAGATTTCAGAAATGATGTAGGCTTTTGATGAAGATTATGAGTTGTGGATATCGATTATGTTGCTATTGAGTTATCGGTGTCACAAGATTATGCCGTTGTACCGTCGATTGGTATCGAAATTGATTGTTGATGTATACATGTGTTGAATGGAGTTATGAATTGATATTGAACATTGAACATTACCATTTCAGATTCATTGTGCTTTACTTCGACTTCGAGACCTCGACGTCGATAAAGGTTCAACAAGAAAGGTAAAATTCATGTTTTGTTTGGGGAAGACACAACTCAAATGAGATTCAATTTGAGTTTCCCAACAAAATCACATACTAGATTATGTTTATATTTTGAATGTTTATGCCTTGTCTATAGATTTATATTCAAGCCTTGAGATAGGAGTCATTGACAGATTTGTCAAACT
Organism: Primulina eburnea; assembly: GCF_022965805.1. Taxonomy (NCBI): domain Eukaryota; kingdom Viridiplantae; phylum Streptophyta; class Magnoliopsida; order Lamiales; family Gesneriaceae; genus Primulina; species Primulina eburnea. Next base: position 4,654,196 of record NC_133113.1, read on the forward strand.
AGATGTTCGGTAGTATCGTCGCATTGAAGCAGATCGACTCCATGTGTAGACACTCGATACAGAAATGACCGAAATCTAGGAATAAGACGTACAGTTACCCCGATTGGGAGGGTGGGTGGCAGACATCGACGTCTTATTCAAACCGGGATCCCTAGAGTAGAGTCGAATTGAGTCAAGACATGATTTGATTGATATTGCATGCTTATATTTATTTGGTTTCATAGATTATGGAACCTATTGCTTTAATATTATTCATGATAGTGTTGTTTCATGATTTATATTTTGTTTATGCATGCACATCATGTTTTATACTGGGATTTGTTCTCACCGGAGTTTCCGGCTGTTGTTATGTCTGTATGTGTGCATAACAACAGGTGGGGCAGGATCAGGGTCACGACCGAGATGAGATCGAGATAGAGTGGTGACTTCGGGCACAGAGGACTGCTAGTGGTTATTGTACTAGACTTGTACTACTTATGATTTGGATGTTGTATGGTATGGAACTTTAGTTTGGTATGGATGTATTAGAACAAACCATGTATTTACGTTTGTGTAATTAAATAAAGAGAGTTCTTATGCTTGGTTTATATACATTTGATTTAAAGTTAAAAGCAAAAATTTGACCCACGTTTTCTAACAACGATCCGATTAATCCCGAAAGGAACGGAGTTAGAACCCGGGTCCCCACATATAGAGCCTAATTTTTTAACAGTATTTCATAAAGCTCAACAAAAGTAATGATAACATCAACATAAAAATATATGCAAAGTGGCCTAAGCACTCTCTCTCTCTCCACAAATCATGTGGTCTCCTAGCTTTCTTTACTTACTCTTTTAACAAACTAATCAGATCCTACTTGATCCATTTTTAGTAATGCACTTGTACATACAACTTTAGGATCCTCAAGCTCCCCAAGTTTATTTATTCTAAAGGATCGTGTACTTCATATTGGTCATCTTCCATTTGAGATGGCTCCATCAACAATTCATCAACTTGGAGTTCATCCTCTTCATATTCTTCTTATTGGACAACCTCGGTTCCATGGGCTTCCCATGCTTCTTCACCTTCTAGTTTGTTCGATACTTTATGCACATGTACATTCCGCATAGAGACTGCAACTACCTCTTTTTTTTTTTGGATTGAACTCAATCATCAAGTTCCTTGACCAATGGGTGAATTATCGGCCTAGACGACACAATAATAATAGGTTTGAGGATTATTTCCAACACCAAGCTTGGAGTTAGTGTTTGCATGTACACTGGACTCTCTCTCTTAATCTTGCTACGAATTTTGATGGGCTCAAAATCTCCATTGTAGTATATGGCTTCAACTGTATTTACGCTGACTTGAAACGGCTATCTATCGGCTTCTAAATTTTTCCCACCATCCCTTTTCCAAAATAATAGCAGCTGGTGCATCGAGGATGGGATGAATTGGTTTACGTGGATTCAATATCTAACTAACAATCTCCGAAGTTGGCCAATGAGTTTATCACAAAAAACGCACACGAAGATGACATATTCCCCACAGTAACATTATTAGGGAATACCCAATGATCTTGGTGGTTTTCTTTGTAAATGCAGAAACAAAAATTTTTGTGGGAATTAAGTATACTTCAGTTTTTCTCAAACTTCATAACATCCTCTCCGACAAAACATTCACTACTGACTTCTCATTCACATGCGCTTTGATATACAACGACCTTATGTTCTTGGTCATAGTTGGTATAGCCTTCCCAGATATCACTTGTTTCTGCCAATTTGGGTGATCTTATTTGACAATCACTCTTCAACTTTCTTCGGGGAGTTTATTTACATGACCTCATTTTTGCAATGCTTCTTTGGGCATCAACTCCACACTCTCTTCTTCCATCATTTTAAACTTCTCTAGAAGTATCTCCACGTCTATGGCACTATCCACAATGATGTGATACTTTCCTACAAAAAATTTGATTGTTTTTTTTCTCTAATCATCATATTCACTTAATAAATCATCATCGTTTTCCACTAACTTATCTTCAGTAGCTGATACCAAACTTGGACCTACTCCTCACATGATCCTCAATGGCTGGAATATCAAGTATGGGTCCATTTTCCAACTTAGCCGACTCCTCTTTTTTTGCAGCAATTCCTTCTTTCAACGACCTTTTTTTATGGGTCCAAGTGAGTGGCCTAGGAAATTTTTTATGTTGGGACACTCTCCAAGACTTAATAAATTTGTTCAGGTAGGAAGAACAAAATTAGTATTTGATCCGTTATCCTCAACAATTTTTTTTCCGGAATATGTCGATTTCTATCACGATCGACTCATTTTCTCCTGATTTCCATCTTTCGTGATTCAAATCCATATATATTTCTCTCATCCAAGTATCTTTGGGCTTGATGGTGAGATGACTCCCCTCTGAATCAGTGATTCCTATGCACTGGTTTTCGAGGAAATGTTGGTTTCATTGGCCTAGAGGCCGCAGATCCACTAACATTTCTGGAGAATCGTTGTTGGACTAGTCTTGACCGATCAACACTATATTTTCTAGTAGCTTCAAACATTTGGCCCATTGGGATCCAGAATTTCTTAATATTTTTATCTATCACTGCATAATTAAGGTTTTTTTCTAATCAATAAGATCCCTCAAATCTGTCATGTTCACATTGATAAAAGCTGCTGGGGGAAAAGTAACTTTCGCAACCAACTCGGTGAAATCCAAAAATTCCATGCCTTGAAATTGCTTCCTCAATTCAAAATCCATACATTTTTGTGTCATTTTCACGAACTCTGGCTCAGGTAAGAACACCTTGCACATATTCTTCATCTTTTTGAACCTACACATAAAAGAATTCATATATTCACCTTTCTTTTGAGTGATCCTGGATAAATCGGAAATACATACATCTGGTTATGTTCTATAGAACTGAGTGTGAAATTGTATTTCCATATATTTCCGATTCATCATTGAATTTATGGCGAGTGAGACATATTAAACAAATGAGGTCCTTGTGAGGGAATTTTGGAATAACCACAAACTTAAGTTGTTGAAGTTATCCAAGTTGGATAGCTCCCCACATTATAAAGTCAATCTGACTATGTATTATATGTTGGATTGGCCATCCTCCCCAGAGAATAAGCTAAAGTAATGAACCCTATAACCCCTACGATATGGGTTATTCACATCCACATAATCTGGATAGGGCTTGTAAAATTTTGGTCGACCTATCTCCCTCAAGGTCGGCCTATATAGTCTTGAACAGTTTCCCTAACTATTTCTAGATCAATTACACGGATATTCTGAGCTGGGATTTGGTGATGATAATAACGTGCCTCGCGAACTTGGAAATCTGCATTGAAACCAACATTACCTGATGGGAAGCCTTCGTCCACTCCTTGATAATCAATGTGTGACATGTCATCATAAGCTTCTGGTTGTTACAGAGGGGTTGTTACGATGTACACTTGATTAACATGTTGTTTTTAGCTCCCCATTCCATGAGCATCTCTTCTCTCTTGTGTGGTGGTGTACACCTCCTCTCTTTCTTAGTCGAGAGAGTGAACTCTTGGCGGCAAGGAGCGCCGGTCCTTGAGTTTCATACTCCTTAGTCAAATTAATTGAATTGGTTGCTTCCACAATTCCCTTCTTTTTCACTTGTGTTATGCCCTTTATTGGTTATCTGATATGGTTTACCCAATACTGTCTTCAAGCAATCACACATAGCCTTGGAAAATGCTTGTGATATCTCTTCAATTTTCATTGTAGCCAAATCTTCAATCAAACGGTTGAAATATAACCTCTAGAATACGACTTTGATGTAAATACAACTCCCTGATCGGCTATTTAGCATAAGGTTGTTATGTCACTGCAGCTTGTATCTCTTCCGGGTTTGGTAGAGACTCCACATCCCCTTGATTGATGTTTCCTTTTTTTCTTGGCAGCATATTCAGGTCCCACCGGGGTGCCAAAAGTTTCTTGCACAATATTTTTGTGATATGGGCGTACCAGGTGCAAAGATGCACCAATTTTGTTAAAATGATCTCTTAAACAAATACAATGTCATAAATAAAGAAAAACTATTTAAAATTGAGAGATAAACTCCTAACAAGATTTATCTTTTCAATAAATTATAGAAATTTACAAAATATTAACAAAAAACAGCAAATGTTGCTGAAAGATGAAAGAAGATAACTTGAATGTATCTCTCTGTCGATGTCCTCATTTTATTCACCACATTGTGCGGTTTTTTCTACTACCCCACTACTCCATGATCTAGCCCATTATATCTCCATGATCTCTTCATGTTTGTACGCACTTTGATTTATCCACATCAATTCAAATTATTGTTGGGCTCTTATCCACTCTTGTAGCCTATTTCTTTTGGGATTTGGGCTTGACAAATTTTGGGTCTAATTAAAATATAACCCTAACACATCGAGCGTTAAGTTTCTTGAATCAAGTGTAATTAAATGGGTTAGTATTAAGACGACTACAAAATTTTCTAATTTCGGAACCAGCATTTAAAATGGTAGAAATTGAAAGTTGCATCCATCTATTCACTAAGGTTGTGTTTGGATTCTGAGATTTGAATTTGAGTAGAAGATTTGAAATGACTATATTTTGGGTAAATTTGAAATTAACCACTAACTTAAATAATAATTATTTGAGATTTGAAATCAATTGTCCACTGAATTTGCTAAAACAAATCAATGGATTTTATTATTTTGGATTTGAAAAGTTTTTTTGTCAAAAAATCACTACAAAAGATAGTATTTATTAACATTAATGTACTCATCTACCATATTAAATTTTTGAAAAAAATAAGAAATAAATGCGTAACTAAATGTGAAGTTTTTAAAATTTCTTTTTAAAAATTCAAATTTAAAGTTGATGTTCTTATAAACATAAACTATATTTAAGTGTCTACGTTGATTATATCATTTCATTTAATTTCAATATGATTTTGAGTTTTGTGTTACTTTTATTTATTTAGTTCTCACTAATCTCTATCATATTAAATAAAAGATAATTTTTACATAATATTAGATTTTTCAAATTTTTAAAAGAGTTTTTCATGAATTTTGGTATTTTGATTATCCGTAAATATTATTATTAAATATCTTAATTATAATTTCGACTCAAATATTTTTAACATGTTCTAAAAATATTTAAAATTATAATCAAAATTTATTCATCCAACAAATGAAAAAAATTTGACTTTTTCAAAAATATTTATTTTTGTTTAAATTTTTGATATACAAAATGATATATGATTTTTATATTTTTTATTTTTTTATTAGTAACATTTTCACACAACCAAATCCTCATTTAAAAGTTATCTCAAATTATATAAATATTTTTATAAAATAAATTTTCAAACGCTAATATTTACTAATTGTAACAATTAATTACATAAAATAAAAATTTCGTTATGAATAAAATACTAATTAATACATAAAACTAAGCAGGTGTTGAGAAGTACAGATAAATATGGAAGATCTTGATCTTGTAAAATAAAACCGAAGAATCTCCCACTTGGCCGGGATTGGTGGATTATATGGTCCATGTTAGCATGCTCAATCGACATAAAAAAGAAGTAATCGAAATTAATTAATGAATAATGATAAAATTGTGTAGTCTATTTGTCAAAGCAAACAAACCAAATTATATATGAAGTTGAATTGGTTCAATCGATTAATTTGCTTAAGTGAAATTAATATTCCTACAATGCAAAAATATGTGTGAGACGATCTCAAAAGACGTATTTTGTGATACGGATATCTTATTTGGATCATCCATGAAAAACTATTACTCTTTATGCTATCGGTAGGATTTACGCGTCTCACAGATACCGTCTCACAAGAGACTTACTCTTCTTACAAATACTTACTTTAATATAGATTAACTGCAAATTTTCAGTCATCATTATATGTAAATATTATTTTTTATTTTTTAAAATAGGATCGTTATAGTAGCTAATATACAAAATAATTTAATCATGTGCTTTTAAAAATCAGTTAAAATTCATATAAAAAATTTAAATAGTGATAATTTTGTTAATTAATTTTAAATATCAACATGGAATATTATTTGTTTTTTTAAATATGATTATGCGTGAGATTAAAGCCACGACATTTCGATTTTAATTATAATTAAGGATATTTGTCAACGTTGGATAGATTGTATGCCTTCAAATCTTTGAAGCCTGCGCAAAGAAAGCAACTTTGACCTGTTTGGTTTGTTGTCACATCGCTGTTTTTTTCTTGGTTCTTTCATGCTTTTTGGGTTCAAATTCAATTACCTTGTACCAATCCGACTTCCAAGATCTTTCGCGTCGAATCCTTGAAAAAATCCCATTTTGTTAACTCCAGTTTTCTTCCTCATTTCTTCAAACCATTCAGTGGAGAAGAAATAGAGTCTTTTGATGTGGTTTCTTGATGCACATTTTCAGGATGATTATTGAAGTTCAAAGAATATTTTATTTTTTGACATGAAGTCGAGTTTCTTGATCTTTTCTTTGGTTCCGATGCTTTTTGTGTCCTTTACTACAGTTTCGTCAGCTGAAACTCCAAGCACCCTCATCACAAATTCATCCGCAGATTGTCCCATGGATTTTGGTTATGTGCTGAGAATCCCATGGAGTGTTTCTGATTGTAGAAATTATCAAAACCCAAATCCAAATCCTACCCCTTTGCCTCCTACAAATTCCAGTAATCCAACCACAGGCACAGGTAATTGCTGCCAAACCCTTCTTTCCCTTTATGGAATAGGAATCTCCAACTATCTCAAAGGCACATCTTTTTTCCATCTTCCCAATTCGTCAACTTCCATTTCTTGCGTTGAGAATTTTCAGTCACAGCTCACCTCTATGTCTCTTCCCTCAAACTTGGCATCCCTTTGTCTTGATCCTACGGAATTTGTGACTTCCGGGAATTTTTGTGCTTCCATTGAGTCTACTCAAGATTGGCTCAAGAAACTTGGCCCTTCCACCGTATTGGATTCTGCTTGCAAGCCTGATCTTACTGATCTTACTTCTTGTGATGCCTGTGTAGCTGCCGGTTTCCAGGTTCAGAAAGAACTGACTGCCATTGATGGTAATGTTTCTCGTTCCAGAAATTGCTTTTACCTCGCTGTTTTATATGCCGCTGGTATTGTTAATCAGTTAGGGCCTGAAAGTAATGGGGCTGTTTCATGTATCTTTGGCCTTCCTCTTATTTCGAATACGGGTTCTTCGGGTGGAAGCCATTCGGCTGTTGTTTTTGGTGTGATTGGAGCTGTTGTTGGCACCCTATTGATGTCTAGTTTGTTAGGTTTGTATGTTTGGTGGAGTAGGATATATAGAAAGAGGAATGATGTGGGGGAAGAGGAATCGGGGTCTAGGCTGAGGAGGAGGCCTACAACAGTTTCTATATGGTACAAAATGCAAGAACTAGAGAGGGCTACTGATAATTTTTCAGCTAAAAATTTCATTGGAAGAGGAGGATTCGGGATGGTTTATAAAGGGACATTGGATGATGGGACGGTTGTCGCGGTGAAGAAAATAATTGAGTCGGATATTCAGGGGAACATTGAGTTTTGCAATGAAGTTGAGATCATTAGTAATTTGAAGCATCGGAATCTTGTGCCTCTTAGAGGCTGTTGTGTTACTGAAAATGGCCCTGGAGATAGTGAGAGGTACCTTGTTTATGATTTTATGCCGAATGGAAATCTGGAATACCGTTTGTTTCCGGCAATAGACGATGGAAATCTGAGGCTGCCATTGACATGGCCTCAAAGAAAAAGCATAATCATGGATGTGGCAAAAGGATTGGCTTATCTCCATTATGGAGTGAAGCCCGCCATTTTTCATCGAGACATCAAGGCTACTAATATATTGCTAGATGCTGATATGAGGGCAAGAGTCGCCGATTTTGGATTAGCGAAACAGAGTAGAGAAGGGGAGTCACATCTTACAACAAGAGTGGCCGGAACACATGGATATTTGGCGCCTGAATACGCCCTTTACGGCCAGTTAACCGAGAAAAGTGATGTCTATAGCTTTGGGGTCGTCGTTTTGGAGATAATGTGTGGGAGGAAGGCTCTTGATCTTTCATCAGAAACGCCCCGTGCTTTTTTAATCACGGACTGGGCTTGGTCACTCGTTAAAGCTGGGAACGTAGAAAAGGTACTCGACGCGACACTTTTGAAAGAAGAAGATTCATCCAACTCCAATCCAATGAGCATGATGGCAAGATTTGTGCAGGTTGGTATTCTCTGCGCTCACGTTATGGTGGCTCTGAGGCCGACCATCTTGGATGCATTGAAAATGTTGGAGGGCGACGTCGATGTTCCTGCGATTCCAGATAGGCCGATGCCATTAGGCCATCCTTCGTTTTCTGGGCATGGTGTTAAAAATTTTAGCATTTCTCCTGCATTGAGTGTGCTGCAATTGTATTCCGGAGACATGCATAGGTGAAGAACAAAAGAACACTTTTTTTTTGTGTACATATTTTATTTGTAATCCAAATCGATTGACTGATTGGATAGAGCTAATACAAATTATAATTGGGTTTGACCCCAAATTTGTTCTCATATAATTTATTTTTTTAGTACTAGAGTTTTATTTTTTAAAACCTAAAGTTATAAAATAAATAAAACAAGAGATTTGATTTTATTATCATTACTTTTTAATTAAATTAAGCTAGTAAATAAAAATACAATTTTAATAGGAGATAGAGAGTTCAAATGTTTCAAATAAACTAGGAAGAGAGACAATAATTGATTCAGCTACGTGACAATGAATGACCGACTGTCCATGAAGCTTAAAATAATCAAATAAGAAGATATTGATTAATTTAGCAGCAAAGATTCCGAATTGAAGTAATGCAGAAATTTGTGTGAGACGGTCTTACGGTCGTATTTGTGAAACGGATCTCTTATTTGGGTCATTCATGAAAAAACATTACTTTTTATGCTAAGAGTATTATTTTTTTATAGTAATTATCTGTAGAGTTGATCCATCTCACAGATTAGAATCCGTCACACGGTCTCACGTAAGACTCACTCTTGAAGTAATTATTACACTCTCTCTATAGACTATAGCTAACAAATGTATTTTTATCTTATAAAGCACGATGTTTTTATAGGCTTTCAATCTAATATTCTAATATATATATATGGCAAACTTTCAATAACTCCTCACATCTCTTCTTAACTTTATTTTTACTCTCTATCCCTTCGATTCTTTGTTTTAGTTCCCCAATATTTTAACATTTCCAAGAATACCCTCTTTTATTTTAGTAATTGATTTTTCTTTAGAATTAGTGGCTCATCGTGCTTCCGTAAAATAAGTTAAATCTTATATTTTTTTGACCGGAGTGCCACCGGGTTTTATCCACCGTATTTTACGAACTGCTCCTCACAGTCCAACCACACGATCTCAATCGATGGTTACCGACGCAGATTCCTTCAGCAGCATTTGGCACAACTCTAATTCGTTTCCTACCTTAGAGTGTTCAATAAAAGATAAAATTTTGAAAATAATACATGAGAGGGGCTAAGAGCAAATATCTCTTTATTCAAACACCAACATTTTATTAATACATAGTAACCTCCTGTAGAGGAGGAGAAATTTGTTTAGCTACTAATAGTAGCTGAACTCACTACACACATACACTTGAAAGAAAATTATTACAAATGGTTTGAAGAAAAATGAAGAGGTTGATCGATGTCTTCATCTTCTTATTTATAGAAGGCTTCTTCGGATTTAAAACTCGGATTTCAAATCTTGATAACCCTTTACAGCTTGCATATGGACCCTCTAGTGGTTGAGTGGTCATACTTTCTTGAAATGTCATTTTCTAGATTATTAATCTAGAAATTAACTTTTCATCTTCTTTTATCTCTCCGAGTACCAGTAGAGATGAGTCTGGAATATATCAGCTGTAATCTCATCTTCTTTTTCTTTGTACATCTGAATTATTGATCTGAGAGCTTCCACCTCACTTCTTTTATACTTGATTCTTCTTTTCAAGACTTTCAGATATACACGGTACATCTTCAAGTTTTGATTTTGATGTGTATAACTGGTTCCATTTACCCTTATTTATAGTGTAAAATTTGGGTCCAGTTTTCTTGTTTTCTTTATTGGATTCCTTTCTTAAATAAAGTATTCAATGTTCTTTCGTCTTTTACCACTCATTATTAGTGGTTCTTGTGTCCTTTTCCACCGATTATTGGTGGCCTTTTTCTTCCACTCACATGATGGGTTTTCTTTTGGTTAGTGGGCTAGTCACATGTCCACAATTAACTTTGCCGAGGAATCTTTGACTTACGTTTTCCTCGAGGAAAACGTGATTGTGGTCCATCTCCACGTATGCTTGTGTCGGTAAAGTGTTTCCGATCAGATCTCGGTTTGAATCATTTACCGAATTCAGCTTCTTTTTGGTTTTGGCATTCTGGACAGATGTTTTCAGACCATCTTCCAATATGTGCCATATTACAGAATTTCCGACGAGTTTCTTTACTTGCCGGCAGCTTGTTGTTCCACATGAGATTTCTCTTTTTCTCGAATAAATCTTCTGCAAAACTTGTTGTTTTTCTTGTCATGGTATTTAACAGAAATGATCCGTTCACTGAATGATTATAAAATTTGAACGGAAACTTGACTTTGTCCATCTCAGTAAGACAGACCCATAGACCCCAAGCTCTTCTGGTAGAAATGTCATCTTCATAATTGAAGCAATCAGGGGTGTTTTTTCAGTCGGATGGTCCTTGATAAATTTCTGAATATTTGTATCTGGCTTCCTTAACTTGATGAAATGAAAAGCTTCGTGTGAGCCTTTCCCTGCTTGTTCTGGTGCTGCACTGAAAAAGTATAACTCCAAAACATCACCTCTGGACAAATAATCGTTATTCGCCCAAGTTTCATGAAGAGCTTCATGAATCCATTTAGGTAGTCCTGAAATCTCTAGAAAGCTGGGTGATGTGGTATATACTGAGGCAAGAGCCCCGAATTCATACCAGACTTTGACCTCCTTGTGATATGAATTAGGCTTCATCCATACCCTAGGATATTTTCCTGAAACATCAACCCTATTGGTAGCTGGGTTAATGCCTACTCTTGTTTTTAATTTCTCTCAATTCTGTTGGTAAACCTGAAATGGAGAAATTGTAACTTCATTAGTACCAACCTTAGTTTTGCCTTTGTCAGTACGAGGCCTAAGGTTGATCTCTCTCTCTTCAATCCCCGGTGAAGGGTTGACTTGAGGACTCAAGATAAGGATCAGGAGTCTCAATTTTTGTTTTAGCCGACTCATCTGGAGATGATCCCGACTTAACATTTGTGCTAGGGGTATTTGAATCCCTGCTCTAGGTATAGAGTCCTGTACTCGAAAACTCTCTATTTGGGAAACCAGTGACTTCTCAATGCCTTGGAGGATAGGCCTTTGTGTTACAGACCATAACTGAGTATAAGCCTGTAAACATCCTGTAATTCGATCAGAGACAACTCTCTTATCAGCTTGTTGTAGTCTTCCCGCAACTTCTGCGTTTAAGACCAGCTTGTTAAACTCATTTTGAAGCATTTCAAGGTGTTTCCTCAAGTGCCTCTACATCTCGATGATGACATCGATATCACCGCTGTCCATCTCATGTTAAAAAATCTGCAAGAAAATTTTCATGAGATTTTATTATCGTAATATCAAAAATATAATTTTGACAGAGTGCTTGCCATCTTAATAATCTAGCCTTCTCAGGTTTAGATTCAATTATATTCCTTAAGAAAGCTTTCATCTGTGTGTTATCCACTTTCAAAGTGAATTTCTTTGCAAGTAAAAACAATAGTCATTTTTCAAAAGCTCTTTTAACTGCATAGAATTCTTTCTCGTTGATATGCCATCTTATGGTTTCTGCATCGGAGAATAAACCGCTACAATACATGCATGGTTGTTCTTCATCTGGTGTGAGATTTGTTAATACTGAAGGACTTATCCATTTAAAAGAAATTTGTAAAAATCTTCCGAAAATGGCTATTCCTCAAGATGAAGATGGTCTGGTATGGTATACCGATGCTATTGATCATCTGGTATGAGCTTTGTTAATACTGCAGCCCACCAATGATCATTAGCATCGGTATACGATACCAGATCATCTTCATCTTGAGGAATAGTCATTTCCGGAAGTTTTTTACAAATTTCCTTTAAATGAATAACTCCTTCTGTGTGTTCTTTTGTCCATATAAATCTTGCTTCATTTTTCAATAATGGACTGAAAACCTTTCTATGTTTTGCTGAGTTTTTAATAAACATTCCAGCAAAATTAACAACTCCTAGAAAACTTTGAAGTTGTTTATTTTGTTTTAATTCGTTTGGAAAATTTTGCACTTTCTCAACTATATGATCTTGCAAAATTATTCCAGATTCATCGATTTCTATCCCTAGAAATTCGATCTTTCTTGTGGCAATGACTGCTTTCTTTTCTTATAGAACCAGTCCTTCTTGTTTGCAAACATTAGAGAAAATTTCTAAATGCTTGACATGTTCTTCCATATTTTTGGATGCTATTAAAACATCATCAATATAGACAAACATAAATTTAAAATAATCTTTAAAAAGATTATTCATCTTTCTTTGAAATATCTGAGGTGAATTAGCCAGCCCCATTGGTAATACCTCCCAAATATAATGTCCTTGTGGTGTGGAGAAAGCTGTGAATTTCTTGCTTTATTCCTGCATCCGAAATATATAGAATTCGGACTAACAGTCAAATTTAGAGAATATCTTGGCATTGCGAATGCAACTAATCAAGTGTTCTCTACTAGGTATAAAATACCCATCAAACTCCAGAATATTATTAATTTCCTGATAATTAATAATCATGCTGGGTTTTCCTCTTTTTATCTCACCATGATTTCTTACCAGAAAACCTGGACTGCTATATGGTGACATACCTGCTTTGATCAAACCAAGGTCCAAATGTTCATTGATTATAATCTGCATATCTCTTAAATCAATGATATTCATTGGGATAGGCTTGCAACGGACAAATTCATACTCTTTGCCTTCCTTAATCTTAAGGCAAGCTTTGAATTGATTTCTGTCCCACCATGCCAAGGGATCTTAATTGTAGTTTTCTTTGATTCTTTTCTTGACAGCTTCCAATTATACCTTATTGGATTCTCGAGAAGATAGGAGATCGTGCCTATCGACTCCCATTGCCGCCTTCTTTAGCTGGGATACATGATGTCTTTCCTGTATCGTTGTTGAGGAAATACCTGCCTGATTCTTCACATATTATGCAACCAGACGAGGCCGACCTTGACTAGACATTGAGCTAATTCGAAAAACCGATTCAGATTCTTAATCGAAAGGAAAATCAGCCCAGAACGAAGACAATTCCTCTTGTGAAAGTTCAGTGGAGTCGTCACGGTGCCGAAGAAGCTACCTAGGAGATTGAGTCAGACATGAGACGGAGGTTCCCAGATTTGTTTCACTGATGTGAGTTTTCTATTCAGCTTTTGTTATACATTTCTTTCTGATATGATTTGATTACCTGTGATTTCGGGGACGAAATCAGATCTTAGGGGGAGAAATGTAATGCCCGAGATTTTGATTACTATACTTTGATATGATTTGTTGATTAATTAATGTGATTATAGATGGAACGGATTAGACCGGGATAGGCGGAAAGGAGATTTGAATTATGTGTGAGGATTGAGCCTCGCGCATGTGCACGTTCCTGCCGAGCACATATGCGCGAAGTAGGCAGAGAACCTCGTGCATATGCGCGACGTGTATCCGCGCATGTGCACGAGGGTACCTGAGAGTTGTGAAGAATGGTGATGGACCTCGCGCATATGCGCCGAATGTAGGCGCGCATATGCGCGAGTTGCCGTGTAGTTACGCGCCGAGACATAATGTCTCGCGCATATGCGCCAAGTGATGTCGCGCATATGAGCGAGACGTGTTGTGTAAAGGAATAAGCCACTTGCCCCGGAGCATGCAATATATATATATATATATATATATATATATATATATATATATATATATATATATATATATATAAAACTAAACTTTTATTTCCTCAAACATTCAGAGGAAAGGAACGGGAAGATCCAGAAGAGAATTTGAGTTCTTAACTTTAGAATTTCATTTACGAGAAATCCGTCCGTTCGATTTAGAATCCGACTTCAGTACTGTGTTCCTATCGACGCAGGTTTCAACTGGACGTAAGTTTTGTTACGTTTTGATATGTTTTGAAATTATGATATTGCTGGAATCGAATATGATTCATATATGATGTTCTAGGCATGTTAGACATCGAAGTCAAATTGAGAAACAGATTGATTATGGAATTGTTATGATTTTTCAGAGTATATCGATTGATATTGGACAGATTTGGATTGTTGATTTTATTACAGATTGTATTGGATATTGGTTATGGATTGTAATTAATATCTGTTGAGATTGTATTGACCGGGATATCGGGATTATGCCGTTATGTCATTGATTTTAAGTTAAATCCAGATTGATCAGATTGGTATTGATTTGAGCAGTATATTGATATGATATTATTGATATTGTCATTGTCAGATTGAGTGTTGACAAACTTTGAATTCCAGACAGAAACGGCATCATAACTGCAATAAAAGAAAGGTATAAGTCAATGTCAAACCTGGAGAACGACTCGAGTATGATATACTTGAGTTTCCATAAATCACATACTTATTGTTATTGTGTGCATTGATTTGAATTGGTATGCTTGTTCTATTGATTTATAGAAAGCATGTATTAGACGAGTATTAGACGAGTGATCTTATGACATAAGTGCCGATAGTGATGGAATCATCACTGGCACATTGAACATTGTCACAAGATAATGAATTGGCGATAGTGCCACGGTCTGTGACGGATAGGTCAAGACACCGGATGTTTGGTTATATCGATTGAATAGAATTGTAGTTTCTTCTATTACTGAATTCGATATAGGAATGCCAACGTCTGGAAACCAGGATCCCTAGACTAGGATTGAGTCAAGTCTGAGACGTGGAGTCACGAGTCTGATTAATGATTTTATATTGATTATGTTTCAAATTTTGATACATGTTCCTGATATTTGTTACATACTTTTACATTGTTTATATGATTGCATGTTTCGTTGATTTATACTGGGATGTATTTCTCACCGGAGTTATCCGGCTGTTGTCCTGTTTGTATGTGTACATGACAACTGGGGGGACATGATCAAGGTCAAGGAGATGATGAGAGTTCGTGATTAGAGTGGAGACTACGGACTTTGACGTTGCTGTAGATATGATTCAACACTGAACATTTAGTTGTTGAACCTTAGTTTAAGTTTAATGTATGTTGTACAAGACATTTACTTTTATACTGATATGTATATTAGATTGAATTCCATTACGTTCCACATTTAATACTGTATAAAAAAAATTTAGACCCTGTTTATTATAATTGATTAAATTGTTCCAATGATGATTAAGAATATGATTAGCGTCCGGGTCCCCACAATAGCTATATCTTATTCGTCTCCTGAATTCCATCTATATGTAGTGAATAACATAATGTATTCATCCACCAAACATATGTCATATAATTCAAGACTATACAGAGCTTGAGTGTATTTCTTCTTCTTCTCTGTATCTTAACTATTGAAATAATCTACCCCTATAAAATATGCTTTAAATAGGGTAGCCATTTTTCCAGCGATCTCACTAAGATATTCACCAGCTAGGACTGACTCTTCATGTCTAAAGAAGTCATTTCCCAAGCAATTTTTACTGATCCCATAAGACTCATTTCTAAAATTTTAATGAATCCTTCTTTGTTGAGATCAAGTGTTCCTGCTGCAATTCTCATAGCAGATGTCCAGTCATCTATGAAATCTTCTCTGTTTTTGAAATCTAATACATCAAGGTTGAGCATAACCCCGTAAGGATGTATAGGTTCTAAAACAATTTTTCCATAGGGTGTTTGGTGCAAGGGAATTTGATTTCTCCTTGTCCTTGTCCCTGCTGGGTGTGATCCTCCACCAGTATGGAAATCAGTTTAAGATTCTCTCATGTTTACATTCTGAGATCCCACACTTTCCTTTGGTGGTTCTTGAGAAGATGACCAGGTTATAGCAGGTGGTGTTTCACCTACTGCTGTGTTCATCTTTAGATCTACTACCTTGAGATTTGCGAAAGATTACGCAAGCTCTTGTAGATCCTCCAAACCAATCATTTCTAAAGTTTTCATCAGATTAATTTCTTTTCTGAGACAGACTTAATTAGATTAATTATATTTTCTTCTTCAGTCAAAGGTTTTGACACCACTCTGGCCTTCCCTTGTTGATGCAACAAAGGTTCGGTATCAAATGATGGTGGTAACCATCCTCCTAAAGTTCTTTTACTAGAACTTGATTGTTGTTCTAGTTTCTGAATTCTTGTTTCAATATCCTTTAATATTCCAAGAATTTCTTCCTGGGTTTCAAGGATTTTCTCAACTCGTTGTGGTACAAAATAAGCATATTACCATAATTTTGTACTGTCTTCTAAATTTCCCTAAGGTCTGAAGAGAGCTTAGAGGAATCTAGAATTATCTCCAGAAACTTATTTGTTTGAATCATAAGTTTACCTGAGGGTGCAGTAGCTTCCCTTTCTGCTTCTGATATCTAACCATAGTTAGATGCACTTGTTTATATTCCAAAATATTGGAATATTCCTTGTAAATTATTTTTCTCGAACCGACGTTCGGATTCATAATTTTTTCGAAATTCTCCTCCTCAAACATTTAGTTACTTTATAATAATAAATCTTGTGTTTAAATAAATTAACCATGCTCTTATACCATTTTGAAAGCGCGGAGGATCAATTAAAATCACTAGATAATAAGGGGCATTTTTGTCTTTTTAAACTTATAGGGAGTTTAAAGAAATATATGTATAGGGAGTTGGAATAAATTTGAGTTGGGTTTAGGGATTTATTTATAATTTACCTATATATATATATATATTATATATAAGTATGAATATTAATATCAATTATGTACGTATGATTGTATCCTTTGACATTTTTAGATTCAGATATTGTCCATTAAACATTGTTATTCTACTTTTGGCAAAAACTTGTGTGAGATGGTCTCACGGGTCGTATCTGTGAGACAGATCTCTTATTTGGGTCACTTATTAAAAAGTATTACTTTTTATGCTAAGAGTATTACTTTTTATTGTGAATATGGGTAGGGTTGACCCGTCTCACAGATTTTGATCCGTGAGACGGTCTCACATGAGACCCACTCTCTACTTTTTGGTGTTTCGGATAATTTGATTCATTAATTAATTATTATTATTATTATTATAAATTCATTCATACATTTATTGAAAGAGATGATAAATATTTGAGTATACTGTTAATTAATTGCATGTGGACGGGTGTCGAAAGGATGTGCATGCATAATTATTTATATGTTGTATGCATTCAACAATGTCTCCCACTTTATTATTTATATTTACTAGTATTTAACCCGTGCGATATACGGGATGATATTATTAAAAATTAGTGAAAATAAATAGATATTTAAATTGAAAAAAATAATATAATTATAAAAAATAAAAATAAAAACTATTTTTCACTAATTTTAAAAAAAAATTCTTAAGTACAACGCATGTAGATTAAATTTTTTGGCTAATAATCACTGTCATATCTCAAAATTTTAGATTGTGTTAGTCTAAAGCAATGACATGATGCTTATCGTGCTTAGTGTATTGATGTCGGCCACCAACCTTAATATATATTTAATTCTTTAATTTTCGAGAAGCTATATATTATTATTTTTTAACATGTGATAAAAAAAATTAAATCACATTCAGTAAAATTAATGAGAAATACTTTTTTAAAAATTCAGTAATTTCATCTAAATCCACATTCACAAAAAATTGTGTGACATGGCACGTATTTGACACATTTGAATGATAACAATAATTATTTAATCAATATCTTTATCCAAATGAGTTGTGATTTTATTTACAAAATCTTTTCATAATATACACAACAGCCTATTATTTCGAAAGAAAAATGAAACATGTGGTCATAATTAAATTATGTATAAATCAAAAAATTTATTTAATTAACATTTATTATGTGTATTCCAAAACAATTTTAATAAATTTTATAAGGTGTCTTCTAATAATTAAGATGCTTACTTTCTTTAGAATTGATTTAATCATTTCTATTACATGAAATTTTATACCATCATGTATCTGTGAACTTTTTAATATAGAAGAAAATTATCACATTAGTAATACGTAATAATTAAAATTTTGTACAAATAGATGAATAATATTTTTTACTTCTCGATCATTAAAGACATATTTCAAAGTGTCTTATCATTCTCGTTGTTTTCATATGTAGGTAGTTCATAACAACGAACAAATCTAAATTTAAATGAACATTATATTTTGGAAGGATTCAACTCATATATGATGCTGAAAAGAGGAGTAATTTCAAAATTCAATCTTGAAGTAGATAAATTTAATAAGATAAATAGAATAAAATTGATTTCTAATATAATATGCAATATTGCATTATTTATAATTTAAATTCAAATAAGATATTTCAAGGGACAAAAATTATACATTGAATGCTTTTGACATAATTATATCATACATTAACTCTTTTAATTTTTTGTCTTATTTAAATTTTTAAGAAGACAATTCAAGATATACAATATACATATGGTTTTGGAAGAAAACTACAACGCATTAATTCTTTCAAATTAAGGTAATTTCGAAATAATATGTAATTGACATAAAAAAAAATTTGATTATTAAATGGTAATTAAATTAATGTTCATTGGAAAACCTTCTTGTAGTGATAATTTTTAACACTCAACCAATTTTATTTTTAGAAAAATTAATTAAACTAATTAAATATTGTATTTCTTTTTTAGTAAGTAATTTGGGTAGTAAATTAATTAAAATAGAAAAAATTATTTTTGAATGATTTTACCTCATGAGTGATACTGAACATTTGCAATCATTTGTATTTTAAATTTATTTATACATTTTTAATTAAAATGATTGATGTAATCAATGCAGAATTTTTAATATAGTTTATGTTTTCAATGGAGTTTAGTTTTAACTTGAGTAAAAAAAAATAAAAAACATATAATACATAAATTATATTTGAATTAATATAAAATTTAATTAAATTCAAAATTGAATTAAATGAATCGAACCGACGTTCGGATTCATAATTTTTTCGAAATTCTCCTCCTCAAACATTTAGTTACTTTATAATAATAAATCTTGTGTTTAAATAAATTAACCATGCTCTTATACCATTTTAAAAGCGCGGAAGATCAATTAAAATCACTAGATAATAAGGGGTATTTTTGTCTTTTTAAACTTATAGGGAGTTTAAACAAATATATGTATAGGGAGTTGGAATAAATTTGAGTTGGGTTTAGGGATTTATTTATAATTTACCCATATAGACACTTTTGGATAAATCCGTAATCATAAAATCAATTTTACATTCAGTCCCTATGTCATAAAATTATATTTTTCACTTCCTAATACACAATTTTTTTTTTTTAATTCACTCCCTACTTCATATTTATCTCATTTCCCCTTTAATTCAATTGTATTTCCACAATTACAATAGTTTTCTTCTCTTCCCCCAATATGATATAGTTACTGTTATTTGATAGATTAATGATATTAATTAAATCTACCTTAATTTGTGGTACTAGATCTTCGACAATGTGGTATACTTTGACAAAAAACGTGGTATTTTGAAAGCTATATTGTGATACAATGAACATGAACTTGTTGTACAGCTGAACATATACAACAGAAATATCATCTCAAGAGTACGATAACACGACACTCATATTAAAAAAAGGTTCAAATTAATTTGTACACAACTTCTCTTGTTCTCCTTGGGAAAATAAGTTGATGATAAAAATATTTGAATTGTGGCAACAACACATCACAAGGTGATAAAATAGGTACGGATTTTTTTGTTAATTTACGATAGGTGGTGAAACTAAAACTTAGTTTGATATCTTATTTCATATCATTACATTATATTTGCATATAATATATGATATGATATAGTTACTGTTATTTGATAGATTAATGATATTAATTAAATGTACCTTAATTTGTGGTACTAGATCTTCGACAATATGATACACTTTGACAAAAAACGTGGTACTTTGGAAGCTATATTGTGGTACAATGAACATGAACTTGTTGTACAGCCTAACATATATAACGGAAATATCATCTCAAGAGTACGATAACATGACACTCATATTAAAAAAAAAGTTCAAATTAATTTATACACAACTTCTCTTGTTCTCCTTGGGAAAAAAATTGATGATAATATTTGCCTTACTGGTTGGTTACGATGATAATAAGATTTGGGTGTTTCAAATGGATAAGGGAGGTGAAAGTACTTTATTATCTCACTAGGGAGTACAGAGTTAAAAAATATAAAGTAGGGACTGAACTTAAAAAAAGTTTGAACTTTAGGTATTTTTCCCCAATTTCCCGATATATATATAAGTATGAATAATAATATCAAATATGTACGTATGATTGTATCTTTTGATATTTTTAGATTCAGATATTGTCTATTAAACATTGTTATTCTACCTTTTGGTGTTTCGGATAATTTTGATTCATTAATTAATTATTATTATTATTATAAATTCATTCATACATTTATTGAAAGAGATGATAAATATTTGAGTATACCGTTAATTAATTGTATGTGGACGGGTGTCGAAAGGATGTGCATGCATAATTATTTATATGTTGTATGTATTCATCAATGTCTCTCACTTTATTATTTATATTTATATTATATGGTGTATGCACATATCATTTCATCATTTAGGTTGCATTTTATGGTTTCTTTGGGAGTGCAGTGGCAATGGAGTTTGTTTGGATCTGTTTGCAATTGTTGTCATCGTTGTTCATTTTTCATAGGGTGTATTTTTGTATTTGACAAGCTTTTGTTGGTATAAAAAATATTTATTTGTTTATTTTTTGTGATTGTGATGGAGGAACCTGTAATCGTTGTCTTTCATTGCGCATGGAGTAAACTCTTGACTTTAACATTATAATAAATATAAAATATATTGATAATTTATTAGTATTTTTAAAGTATTATCATTATAATATAATAAATATTTCATATTGTAAGTGTAGTGATATTTTTTTTTTTGGTTTTATATGGTTAGATTTTTATTTTTATTTTATATTTTATTATTAGACTTCCTTGTGAATCATAAATTAGAGTTATTGCCAACGTTACTATTAAACATAATTATAAATCGAAAGTTGTGGTAGTAAAATGATTCAATTAAATATATATTTATCCATGTGATGCATTTTAGTTTTCATAGGGAAGGGAATAAATTGGAAGCTAAAATTTTATGCATCTATTTTTGTGGTATTTTTTTTTTTTTGGGTAAGAGGACGTGATAATTTTATTTTCGTACTTGGAAAAAATACTCATGAATCATGATACTCATTAGAAATATAGGGTTCGGGTCCAGTAGGTGAGACTAGCTCGAATGCAGACCTCAAATTCATCTTAGGCCTGAAATCACAAAAGAGCCCATTAGAAGGGGGCTGGAAGGTTGTCCTGACGCAGCTCCTCCGACGCTTAAATCAGGTACTGAGAGTAATATGATATAGCAGCTAAGAGTGTTGCTGGAAGTCAATATAGTGAATAAGATACTCAAACTTGGTATTTATAGGAGAATACGTGGGCTTGTCATGTGTCACCTACCTTGGATAGGAATGGATCGGGGACCTAAAGTCCGGTTTGGGCCTGATCTTGATGGGCCCATTCATGGGATATCACCAGTCTCCCCCTCCCGAATCGAAATGAATCGCAGGCTCGAAATTAGATTAATTTTGCTTCCCACATGCCTAGACACTTCTTCCATCCATAACCCTTCATTTTTTTCGTTCTTCTATAAATAGATGTCACATCCTCACTTCATTCTCATTTTCCCACACAGTATTTCCTCCACCTGTCACTCACCAGCTTTTCCTTTCGCTTGTCTCCCCAAAGTGTTTGCCCCTCCCCACACCCACGACGACCCTAGCCTCGCACAGCCAACCCCTCACCTCGTCTCACTAGCCCTGCCTTCTCCTTCACCTACATCCTCGCCCGCAACCTCTCCAGCCCCTCGCCTCGCCTCCTTCCGAACAACACCTTGCCCACTCCTTGCCCATATGTCCTTCTCCCCTCTCCTGTCTCGCCTCACTAGCCCTCGCCCATAGCCTCTCGTTTGCGCCTCGCCTCAGCGCCTCCTCTGCTTGCTCGTCCTTCTCCCTCGCCAATCACCTCTCCTTGCCCATGTCGGGGTACCTCCGCCAGCAGTCTCAGCTTCCCTTGTCGTGGCCATAGCCTCACCCTCTCCCTTCGCTCACCTTGCCTATGGCTCCTCCTGCCCACCGCACCTCGCCCACAGCCCTTCACTCATCCTCGCCCTCACCGCACCATAGGCTCGCCATCACCCTTCCCACCTCGTCTCCCCCTTCAGCTTCGTCCATCCTCGCTTAGCAGCCCCTCGCCACGCTCGCATGTCCTTGCTCGAGCGCTCCCCTAGTTTCGCCTAGTCTCTCCCAGCAGCCCCTCGTCACGCCCGCACGTCCTCGCTCGATTGCTCTCCTCCTCGCCCAACACCCCTGCTCGCCCTTCGAGTGCTCGCCCAGCACTCCCGCACACTGTGCCCCTCATCCGTCCGCGAGTCCTACCCCGTCCTTTTTCCCAGCAACTTTGAGCGCCAGATCGCTCGGCCCACTGCCCACTCGTTCCCTTGATTTTATTCCTCGAATTTTTTCTCATGCTTTTTTTGAATAAGTTTTCTCTTCTGTTTGTTTAGCTATCCTTAACACTCATGTATTCACCTGATTTTGAGTTCACTTCCTCAAGCGATTCCGAGAGGTTTATCGAGTCTGATGAGAGTAGGACTTCCTTTGAAGATCCTGAATTTACCCTAGATTCCTATGAGGAGGGGGTCGTAACCCATAGTCGTCCTATAAGGAAACTCGCCATGTGAACCCACAGATGAATATATCCAAAGCCGATAATCTATGGTACGGTCACCTATCATCCCACCTCCCTTCTGTTAGCGAGTCAAGCCTTAGGACTTCGTGGCATATTCACTCTTCTCACAAGATCATCATTCCCATCCCCGAAGACCGACCTTATCTGGTTCCTAAGGGTTGTTATACTTTTTTCCAACATCAGTTAGATGCGGGCCTCTGCTTTCCCCTATGCAATTTCCTCAACGAGCCGAGTAGTTACTATAAGGCGCATCTAGGTCAGCTCACCCCCAATGCCTTCTGCTCGATATGCAGCTTTTTCATAATACTTAGGGCCCTAGACCTTCCTTTAGATTCCAGCACTTTCTCATACTTTTTGGTCTTGGCCAAATCGAAGGAGGACCCTTCTACGTAACATCTCGGTCCAGCCATAAGCTTTTTGATGGGGCTCCTAGTCATGTGAAGGACTGGAAAAAATACTTCTCTCCCACAGAGTTGACTTGTGACACGGAGTGGTACCCTATGATGAGATCGGTTCTAGGCACCTAAGAAGGTGCTTCAAACACAATATTCTCAATGAGCTGCAATAGCTCATGTTCTAATAATATAAATACCGATGAATTAAATTAAGTTTGGTTTTAAACCAATCGAAAAATACTCGAATTAATCATTCGTTAAGAAAATTGATCAGTTTAAAGCTAGCTTGTGTCAACTAATTAACTGAAATAAGGGGGATTGGTTCTTGCTTATATCCGTTCAGTTATGGTGAGAACTGAACTGATATCAACTTGAACTGCTCAAATCAGTTTAAAACAATAGTTAAACAGTTAAATACACAAGATATGTTTATGGATATTCAGAGACTTCAACTGCTCCTACGTCACATCTTCTACCACCTCGAGTAGGTTCCACCAGAAGACTTTGATTTATACAACACCTTGTATAAGCTCACTCAGCTTAAGACTTACACTATCGCCTACTGAACTCCTAGCACTCAACTGAAGGCAGCACCTTCCAGCCAACACTTGTTTAACGTCTATATGTCAAAGACTACATACACAAGTTTAATGTCTTTGTGCAAGACTCACTCAGCTTTTCAATATGCTAGATTCTCTGTGTATATATGTGAGTGATGGTGTGTGCGTCTGTGAGAACTAATCTATGAATACAACACCAAAGTGTTCTCATACACTGAAGGAATTGTGCTTCTAATCTAAGCTGATAACACGTTGAAGTGTTCCTTCAAATCTAGGTTGGTTGCTTCTTGTAAGCTGATATGCACACTTATTTTTCCACACACTTTCTTCACACGCTACTTTGTTGATTGTCTTGATATTGTATTTATAGAGACATTATGACCGTATATCGTGACTCATCAAATGTGTTCGTTGCAGTTTGAATATGTTCCTCGAAATTTGTGTCTTGTCTTTTCTAACGTTTTGACTTTAAGCTCTCCTGCAACGTTTATTATTGTCATTTGATCGGACAATTGTTTTTATACCGTTGTGCACAGCTGGATTCCACTTAAATAAGCTTGTCGTGTTCTGCAAACTGATCAGCTCCTAGCTGATGCTCTGAGCTGGTCAGTTGAACTGGTCTCGACTGGTTTAGTGAAATCAGTTGGCTCGTCAGCTGAACTGGTTTCATTGATTCAATTGAACTGGTAAGTTGGGCTCTTCATCAGTTGAAATCTTTATCAGATGGCTGGTCTTTTGAAGGTCTTCTGCTGAACCATCTATCAACTGAACTGGTCTTTGATATTTCAGTTGGACTGGTTCAGTTTGGGCAATCGGTTGACACTTTCAGTTTGCGTCTCGATAGCTTCAATTTTGGCTCGGTAACTGATTAGTTCGAAGCCTTATCAGTTTCAGCTTTCTGTGCACTTAGGTAAATTTATTAGAAACAAAATAACAAGTTTTGTTAATATCAAAATCAAGATTGCGAACATGAAATGTTCCAACACCCTACTTTCACCAAGAAACCCCATGTATTTGTATGATTATTTGAAGTTGTTATGGTAAGTTTGAATTTAGTTTTGTTGTTGTGAGCCTTGCTAGCTATATTTTGATCTGCTCTTTGTGAATTGTTAATTTATGCATGGCCAACGCTTGTGTGTAATTGTTTACGAATACATCAGTTCCATTCTTGAGTAATTTCTCTTACATATATTTTAAATTTTTGGTATGTCCTATTTACAGGAAAATAATGCCAAAAAATTCCAAGGTCTTGAGGTCAATTTTTAAGTATTTTAAACATTTTTCCGCTGCAGATTTAAATCTAATCAATATTATTTGATAAATAATTGTAATTATAATAATTGGGTCTCACACTAGCAATATTGATTTTAGTGATAACAAAACTTGTTGTTGTGTTTATAACATATTTAATCAAGTGTGTAGTTGCAAGATATCAAATAGAAAGATTTGATAAGCTGGAACTTAAATGAAGTCAAACTAAAAATCTGGCGAGGTCAAGTATTTAGACGATATCTTACAAACCGTTTATTCAAATGGTTAAAGGCTAAAACGGTTGGAAAGCCAACTCAATTATATAGAAATCATATTTCATGCTGGTTGAGTGAATATACTCGAGCCAGACAGCTCGATATACCAACTATGGTATTTTGGTCATATTTATTAGCTCAATTATCATAATGGAACGATTCAACATGTGTTAAAAAGATAAGAAAATTATCTACAAATTTTCTACGAAGGTCGAATTCTTAATCGAAGCTTAAGAAGCTGATAAATCACAATGAAATTAATGGTATGCAACACGGATACAGCTTCGAGCTGGACAGGAGCAGTGCATGTATTTCGAGCTATTTGTTTCATATTAAGTCGAAATTGAGTGGTTTTGGATTCTATGGAAATCTAAGAGAAATGTACAACTTTCTTGTTTATCACATTTCCCAGAAATCAAAGAATCAAGAGTTAGAATTATCAGACCAAACTACACGCATTCAACCGTTTTGCTCATGCAGCCGTTTTAGTTCATTCATTCAATCATTTTGCTCTTGGAATAGGACCGCACCAGCAACCTCCTAGAAATTCAAATATGATCATTGCAATGTTAGAAACAATACAAACTTTTTTCCAATAGTCATATTCTCATGTCTAACGTATATATCTTGGAGGCTATATATACAACATCTAAAAGATCAAATATAAGCTTTTGATGGGGATTTAAAGCATAAACAACCTGCATGAAGAAATTAGCTAAAATGTAAATAATCTCAGGAACAAGAGTCTAAATGGATATATTAGCTTACCGAGATCTCTTTCCCTTTTTGAGTGGATATATATTGTAATGAATTAATTTCTCACATGTACAATAACTCATATATACAAAAGAGATGATCTTAAAATTTTAGTTGAGTGATAGTCTTAGCACAGAGACATTAATACTTTTGTGATCTTGACATAAAAGACGTTAAACATTATGCAGATTGTGTTGTTGCGGCCTACAATCAAGAGTTTGCTAGGAGTTTCGATTAGACAAGGGAAGTGCTAAGTCGAAATGAGTTTTATAAAGGGTTGTATAAATCAAAATCTTCTACTGGATCATTTCAAGTGAAAGAAGGGTGACGTGTCCGTTGTTAATCTACGAACATCCATAAACAAATTCGTACATATTTATTTATCATATTTACTTACTTTTGCTACATTTTTTGGTAGGCATAGTTCAAGTATTTTATGTGTTTTTTAAATATCAAAATATTACGTACAAATTGTTTGATAAAATGTTTGAACCAAACCATTCTTATTATTTCAACTTGCATACTTTTTAAATGCTTTTCAAAATATTTAATCGATTTTTAGATATATTATTTTGAGTTTGTTCCTCTTGATTTAGAACAAAACTCGAATTAATTTCTCAATTCAATATTTCAAGAAACAAGTTGTTGTAGCTAAAACATTTAAAGAAATTTTTAAAAGAGTTTATTCACCATCATCTAAACTCTAACTCAATCCTTACAATATCAACTAATATTATTATTTGTATATTTTAAAATCCATTTTTTATACTTGGTTGTATTAAAAATAATATAGTAAATAAATTGGATATTTTGTACCAATATTATGCAAATTTATATAAAAAAAACTACAATTTTTTGTTCATAAATATAATTAGAAAAAATAACGAAACAAGTGACACAAAACTGCCATGTCGGAAAAGTGACTGATAAATACCAATAAGAAAATGCCATGTCAGAATACTCAGTCATTTAGTTGGAAACTTGGTGGATTTACCTTTATACCACTACTTCCAACTTGAAAATACAAAAATGCCATCAAAACAATTCGTTGACTTTACCAACTTACCCCTACCGTGCCACTATTGACTATACCGCAGTCTCAGCGCTTGCACTGCGATTTAGGTATCTCTGACTCGGGACCAAGACCCAGCTTTGCAAAGTCCTCGGCAAATCACTGGCCCCCAAGAAACGCCCAAATAACCCAATAAAGATTCAGTCTTTAATCGTGATTTTGTTCAATGGAAGCACTTTGATAACATTCAATGTGGAAAAGGGTGGCCGGGCTTGATCCATTTTCAAGAATGGGATGCGTTGTTAGATCTGGGTTTTTCTTTCTGATCCTTGTAATAGTAGGTGTTTTACTTTCTGGGCATTCGGTCTCTGCCCAGAGCCGCGGGCCAAAAAATGTGCAGGTGGCTCTTAGAGCCAAGTGGTCTGGCACACCACTTCTTTTAGAAGCCGGGTATGCTCTTCTTTTTTCTTCCTCGCCATTTTTATGCTGCTGCGGACTCAGAAAATTCAATGATTTAGTGTATTGGGAAGTGTTGGAGGTTACCGTTTTAGAAAAATTAATCGTGATATTTGACTCTGTGTCTGCCCCTGGATTATTGTAGTATAGGAATGTTCATTTGCAGTTGTCTGTCTTAGTTTGCTGGTGTGCACATCTTGAACAGGTTTTTTGGTTATGCATAGGCAATTGTGGTTATTTCTGTATTGACTTTCTTGGTACAGGAAATGAGGTGTAAAATGTTAAATTTGTAGCTTTTAGGAGATCATTGTCGTAGTTTCTCAATAATTATTTTACTGACAAATTTAATTGGCTGCTTATTCCGTTGCATTATTGAAATTAGAACCAGATTCCGTTGTTTCATTTTGGTCGGGTCCATTTGATCTTTTTATAAGAATAATTTCAAAGTGTTACTCTTGGTTACTTTGACAAAGTTGTCATCTTTTCGACATTGGATATATTTCTATTTCACGAAAACTTGTTTCTGATTCAAGATTTACATGCAAAGTTGGCCTTATTTTTGGTTGAAGAATGAATCTCCAAAATGCCAATTTCAAATAAAGTTAAATTTGTGGCTGTTTCTGAGATTGCATTCGATATACTTTTTTCATACTTAAACTTAGTTACCAATAATTTTCTCCACTCTATATGTCAATACCTCATGGAATGCTTTCAAACCAAGAACGTTCAGATATGCAATTTCCGCCTTCCTTAGAAATTCGAAATCCTTGTATTAGTTAATTACTTTAGATAAGGTTTTCTTTTAATGATATGGAGTGCTTGTTTCGCAGCTTGCTGTAATTTGTTCAACATAACCCTTTTTCATTGTAAATGCTCTCAAAGCGAAGCCATTTCCTTATAAACTTATTTAATTGAATCTTGGGTTGAGTTCTTTTTGGTTTTGTTGAAGTGGATGATATTTGGAAAATAGGTAAAGAGCAAGAATTAGTGGTTTTGGCGCTATGGAATTCTTTGTTTGCAGTTTTCTTGATTCATGCCAGCAGCTTGGAATGAATAACTGAGTCTGTCTAGATTCAAGTAATTCGCATTGTGTGACATACAAATTCTCACAAGTATTTTTTGTTTAGTTAGCCATCCTTGGTTGCATGTATTGTTGACTAAATAATATTGCCTACTTCCGTCACTAGTTTTTTATTTAAATATAGCTGATAAATGATTAATATAACAAGCATATACTATATCTTAGAAATAGGCAGTCAAATCAGCACGGGTGAAAATTGTAGTTTTGTGTGCACCATGGATTAACAATTTTTGATGTGGTGGAAGAATGTGTTTGATAGTTTCCTTTAAACCTCCTCTTGCTGGCCTAATGAGAGGGGCTGAGCTGTGAGAGAAATAAGGCCTTTTAGTTGCGTTTCAAGGTGGGAGATAGATTGTGAGGATCAATTAAAAAGAAAGTAATATCAAAGACAAACAATTTTGAGATCAAAATGCCATGGGAGAAATCTGGAGAGATAAAGGAAGTGATATACTAGAATCTTTGACCATCCTGGCTTGTCTCAAACATTTCTATATTCACTTCTTATACCATCATTTTGTTTCTTGACATTGTTTTGGAACTGTTTGTTGTGACTATATATCAGTTGATTATAATCTAAATTTTCTTCCTTATTTTCCTTGTTTTGTTTCTCCTTTTTAGGGAATTGCTATCAAAGGAATGGAAAGACTATTTTTGGGACTTCATAGAATCATGGCTTCACTCTGTCAAAGAAGATTCTGATTTTAATACGGCAAACGATTGCTTGAAGAAAATCGCAACATGTGGGAAGTCCTTATTAAACGAACCCTTGGCATCGATTTTTGAATTCTCTCTCACTCTTAGGTCAGCATCTCCTAGATTGGTGCTGTATCGCCAGCTAGCGGAGGAATCCCTCTCTTCGTTTCCTCTGGCTGATGATATTGGCTTAAATGCCGTTCATGAAGCGGTTGTTGGGTCCAAAGAAACCATGGAATTAAAAAAATCTGAAGCCATTGTTTCAGGTACGGACTTCAGAAGTTATGGGAACATGTGTTGTTGGGTTGATACTGGTGGATCACTATTTTTTTATCCGAAGGAGTTGCTTTTGTGGCTACAAAATCCTATTGATGCGTAAGTCCTCTATGCTGGTTGCTAACTGCTATGGCACAATAAGTATAGAACGGGTTTCACACTTGCAAAAGGCGTTTCTTGATTTTCTGATCTAAAGATGCTATTCTTCTTTCCAGAAGAGAGGAGAGGTTTCAGCAGCCTGAGATTTTTGACTTTGATCATATCCACCCGGATTCAACTATTGGAAGTCCTACGGCAATTCTTTATGGAGCTCTTGGAACAGATTGCTTTAAAGAATTTCATTTGACCTTGGTGGAAGCTGCCAGAAAGGTCCAATATTTATGATTCTTTGTCTAATCTGTTTTTGCTCTACATGGAATCCATCTATGGAGGATTCTCCGAAGTGGATAACTGTTTTTGGAAGTTTGGAAATGGAAATTGTTAAGTTCAACTAAGTGCATGGTTATTTAGTTAGCTAGTGATGGACTGGAGTGATGTTTACTTTTCTTTTTCCCTGGAAATTTATTTCAGCACTTCTAGATTCAGTTATCAGGGAAATGATTTAGTGTTATAATAATTTATACCAAAGTGTCATTTGGATTCTTTATTCTCCAAAAGCAATCACGTTGTATTATTGGTTTCTGGAGCATGCTTGGATGTGCAAATCACATATTGTTTAATATGTCCTCTGTCTTGAACCAATGAGTTCAATAGGGCCTTGGTTTAATTATGGGCATGATATACTCCATCCGAACTTTGACAAACTTTAAATTTATTCTTATTGTTCATTTGTAATTCATCATTAATCTTACTTTGTTACTTATAATGATATGTAATTATGCAAGGCTATTATTTGTGTTTTGATGAGTTATGTGCACCTCTTCAGGGAAAAATCAAATATGTTGTCAGATCTGTGATGCCTTCTGGTTGTGAATCAAAAAGTGGCACCTGTGGAGCCATTGGTACGGGAGAACCTCCTAACCTTGGTGGCTATGGTGTTGAGCTAGCTCTGAAAAATATGGAATACAAAGCCATGGATGATAGTACGATAAAGAAAGGTCGTATTTTCCTAGTCTTGCTAATCTGGTTGATTGTTCGTGAATTCTTTGCACCGTGTCAAAAGTATTTTGTTTAGAAATTGATGGTATATTTGGCATCATGTTTGAAAGTAACCTTGTTTACTAATTTTTTATCCTATATTCCAGAATATGCTTTATGAACAGGCTTTTTTTTTTGATAAGAAACAATATTATAAAATTTAAAGTAATAAGGTTTACATCAGTGGACTAGAAGTTCACTGTCATAGTTTTGAAGACCACCGTCCTAAAACTAGCTCCTAAAATAATAAAATCTTAGTGGTACACATATTCCCACTGTCTTAACAGATCAAAAGCAGAGACATTCTTGAAATCTTTGTGAATTCCTATCCAAGTGGCGACATTTATCTTGATCTTCTCCCAACATTTGTCAATATTTGAATCTTTGCCTTCGAAGATCCTTTGATTTCTTTCAAGCCAAACCGTTCAGCAAATACATTGAACAACAACTTGCCAAAAGATTCTTCCTCTCTTTCCTGTGAGTAGTCCCAAATCCATGCTGAATAAATCTTTTGTTGATTTGGGTATGACCCAAACCAATCGCATCTCTCTCAACGCTTTAATCCACAATGATAAAGTGAACGGACAATGGATTAGAAGATGATCCTGAGTCTCTAAATCATTTCTGCATAAAACACACCAATGTGGGCAAATGGCTATCCCTGGGCATCTTCTTTGAATCATCTCCGAGGTTGGTATCTTACCCTGAGTGGCTGTCCAAGAGAAAATCTGAATTTTGCTAGGTACGGGAACTTTCCAGACAGAATCATAAAGAATAAATTTTGGATAAAGATTATCTGAGAAAAAAGACTCGTAGAAAGAACTCACAGAAAACAAACCCGACGAATCCCCACTCCACCGAACAAAATCATCAACCCCCTCGACTAATCTAACTGGCTCTAAAACTACTAATAACCTTGACAGCTCCTGTAACTCTACATCTCTCACCCCCCTTCTGAAGTGGAAATCCCAAGAATGAACCCGAGTTGCACTATCAATTTGAGCAAAGAAAGAAATAGGTAAATTGTGGGAAGATGATAGCTGAAATAAAGCTGGAAAACAAACCTTGAAAGAACAGTCCCCTACCCAAATATCCTCCCAGAATCTTACCATATTCCCTCCTCTCACCAACACTGCAATCTTGTTCCTAAAAGTTGGGTATATCCGGGAAATAAACTTCCAAGGGCACCTATATGTCACATTTCTTGCCAACCCCGCATCCCACCCATTTTCTTGAAACTCATATTTACTAACAATAACTTTTTTCCATAATGATCCTTCTTCTTGGATAAATCTCCACCACCACTTCCCAAGCAAGGCCGTATTTTTGAAACTGATTTTCGCAATACCCAATCCGCCTCTTTCCTTTGGTTTACAAACTTTGTCCCATGCGGCCAAATGTAAGTGGCTATCTCCATCCAATCCATCCCATAAAAAATTCCTTGAAATCTTATCCATTTTTTCTTCCACACTTTTTGGAACCTTAAACAATGACATGTAATAAATCGGGATATCATTCAATACCGAAAGAATCAAAGTTAGTCTTCCCCCTTTTGACAAAAAAGCTTTCTTCCATGAAGCCAATTTTCTGGAAATTTTATCTACCACCGGCTGCCAAAAATCTGCTCGCAAAGGATTACCTCCCAAAGGTACTCCCAAATATGTAATAGGCCATGACTCTATACGACAACCCACTCTTCTTGCTAACCTTTCGACTTCTTCATTCTCGCGATTAATACCCAACAACGCACTCTTTTCCCAATTGATTTTCAAACCGGACATATCACAAAAAGAACTCACCACTTGAACCATGAATTTAATGTGATCCTCATCTTGAGCGAAAAAAAGTGTGTCATCCGCAAATTGGATATGTGAAAAATCAATCTTTTGTCTTCCAACCTCGATCCCCTTAATAAGATTCGCTTCCTTAGCTTTGTCTAATAATCTTGCGAGTGCATCAACAGTCAAGTTAAATAGAAAAGGAGACAAAGGATCTCCTTGACGAAGCCCTTTGTAAGCCTTGAATTTTCCTCTCGGCTTTCCATTGATCATCACCGAAAAAGCAACATTAGATACACATCCTCTCATCCACGATCTCCATTTTTTTCCAAACCCTTTCTTCAATAAAACGAAATCCAAGAACTCCCAACTCACGTTATCATATGCCTTCTCGAAATCCACTTTGAATACCCAACTTTTTTTTTTCTTAATCCTAGTCTCTTCGAGCAACTCATTCGCTATAAGACCACAATCCAAAATTTGTCTTCCTTCAACAAATGCATTTTGAGATTCTGAAATTGTTGAAGCCATCACACTTTTCATCCTATGTGTTAGGACTTTTGATAGAATTTTATATAAGCTCGTTATTAGACTAATCGGTCTAAAGTCCTTTACTTTGAAAGAATCAACTTTCTTTCTTATCAAGCATATGTAAGTCTCGTTGGTGATTCCATTTACGATTCCACTGTTAAAAAACTCATGAAAAACCAACATAATATCTGATTTGACTATTTCCCAACATTCTTGAAAAAAACCCATAGTAAATCCATCCGGGCCTGGGCTTTTACCTCCATCGCAACTGAAGACTGCTTCCTTTACCTCCTCTTCGGTAAAACTCTTTTCTAACTGACGGCTCATCTCCAATTCAATTGGGCACCAATCCACACCTTCAATCCTCCAACTTCTTGACTCCCCCTTCGAGTACAGTCCCATGAAATAATCTGAAATTATAGAAACAATCTCGTCCTCACTAGTTGTGATGGAACCATCAATTCTTTCTATTTTGTCGATTGTTGACTTGCTCTTTCTATGGTTGAGTATTGAGTGGAAGAATTTTGAATTTTGATCCCCTTCTTTGAGCCACTTTATCTTGCCTTTTTGAAAGTTGATTTGGTTCTTTCGTCTTATCGTTTCCTCTAGCATTAATTTCGCTTCTTTTCTCTCGATCAATAAACTTTCCGAGACCAGCCCCACACCCTCCAATCTGTCTATTCTACTGATTTTGTTAGACAATTCTGCTGCTTTCATTTCCGTCATTCCATAAACATCTTCATTCCATTTTTTGATGTCACACTTAATTGTCTTTAGTTTCATCATCAACCTATATCCCGCCCAGCCACGGGGGTTCGAGTTGTTCCACCATGATTGAGTCATTTTCTTGAAGTTTGAGTCTCCTAACCAAACGTTCTCGAATATGAAAGGACTAGGACCCCACTTATTTTTTTCCAAGTTAAGAATCAATGGGAAATGGTCCGATGTGACTCGCGGTAAGATCGTTTGCCTATAGAATGGGAAAATATCAGACCAACCCACCGTGAACAGAAATCTGTCTAGTCTACAACATATTGGAGATGACCTTAGATTCGACCAAGTATATTTACCGTTCAGTAAAGGTGGATCACACAAATGAAGTTCCTGAATCAAGCTGTCAAAACATTGCATACTCGAAGTCAATGAGACACTATTGAATTTCTCGTGAATTGATCTTACTACATTAAAATCTCCACCCAAACACCATCTATCACCACATAATACCCTCAAACCTGCGAGTTCATCCCAAAAATTATTTCTCAAACTTGGGTGGCAAGGCCCATAAACAGCTGTGAACCACCAGTCATGTAGTGCATCCTTTTGAATGTGAACAGAAACAGAGAAATCACCTATCAAATTATCCTTAACGCTTATAATTCTTGGATCCCACATCAAGATAATCCCCCCAGACCTACCACAAGCAGGTAATGTTATCCAATCCACAAATCTGGACTTCCATAGAGTTGAAATTAGTGTCCTGTCCACCAACACCCTTTTTGACTCCTGCAGTATTATTAAATCCGGTTTTTCTTTAGCAATTACTGCTCGAATCAAGCCCCTTTTTGTGGCTGACCCACTACCCCGTATATTCCATGAAAGAATTTTCATTGAATCACCGCCGCATCCCTCCTACTCTTACTGCAACTGCCATCTTCCCTTGCCATCATCAATCCACACTCATCTAAATCTTTAAATTCCACCTTCTGAACACCCTTAACAATCAATTGCAAATTTGCAAGGTCGAATCCTAATATAATGTCATTCTCTTGTGGTAACAATTTAAGATGTATTTCCAATTACAGTTTACTTGGGTGCATAGCAAGTCGAATCATCCTGATATTTTAGTTGACCTGACCTTGTCTCTTGCTTTTTTTTCTTCGCATTCTTTCTTCTTCTCTCCTTCCCTGTAAGGAATATAGTCGTGTTCACTCGAAACTGCTGTTATTGAGAGATTGATAGTTGAAGATTTCAATACTTCTTGCAGGTGTAACTCTTGAAGATCCACATACTGAAGATCTTAGCCAAGAAGTGAGAGGATTCATATTCTCCAAGATTCTGGTTTGTAATTTCTCTTTTATGTCTAAGGACCCCTATAAGTAACATTAACCTAGAAGCAAAGTTTGAAAGTTTCGAGTTTTTATAGAAAAGCTAATATTTAATGGCAATTTTGCAATGTTCCCGTTAGTTATAGGGGGTTTACGATTTTGATCCTATTTTTTGAGTTTCAAACATAATCCTATATCTTTGCACTTACAAATGGAAGGCGATGAAATTTCCTGTGGTGTTATGTTTCCTTAACTTAATGATCAAATTAGGTCGTGGTATGCGAGTATTGTAGATGCTAAACTAACAATTCAAAGTTAACGTGTGAACATACTAATGCAGGAGCGCAAATCAAAGCTCACATCTGAGGTAATGGCATTCAGGGATTATCTATTGTCATCTACAATTTCTGATACCTTAGAAATTTGGGAATTGAAAGGTACTGTTATTGTTTGTAGCTTCTGGATTCACATTTAAATTGAAAAAAGTACATAAATTGCTAAATACATCATTGTGCAGATTTGGGACATCAAACTTCTCAGAGAATAGTGCATGCCTCTGATCCTTTGCAGGCAATGCAAGAAATTAATCAAAATTTCCCTAGTGTCGTTTCTTCATTATCTCGAATGAATGTAAGATATTTTGTTGTGCGTAGTCATGAAATGTATTGTCTATGGTTTTTGTTTAATTAATAAACACAATCCATAGTAGATAAGATATTGGGTTGTGATCTAATATTACACTTTGCAGATGAATGATTCCATCAAAGATGAAATTATCGCAAACCAGCGAATGATTCCCCCTGGCAAGTCCTTGATGGCTCTGAATGGTGCCTTAATCAATATTGAAGATATCGACCTTTATCTGTAATATTTCCTTTCCAACCATGCCTTCTATTTATTACCTGTTGTCAGTTATTTTGTGTGGAAAACTTTCACTTCCATACTGTGGGAAATATGCGTCTTATAACATGTCCAGTAGACTTGATATATTCATGCAATTCTCAACTTTTGGATGAAGATAGCTTAAATGCGTGCACTGGTTGTTTATTCCATAACCAATCTACAGAGATCACTTATCGGGACTTCTTCATGGACCTAGGAACACTTGATGTCCTGTTTGTATGTAATACTTCCTAAGAATTTTTCTCTAGTGTTTAGATTCCTAATATTTTGCGTTTTCTATGACTCATCGGTTGATTGTTATATGCTTGGTTTACTTTCTAATTCATGCAAATTTTAATCCATCTTGTTTACTGTGCAATAGCAGTATTAGTTAGCATACATCTTAACTTGGTCCCTTCTTGTTTGTTATTTACAGCTGTTTTCAGTTTTCATCGTTAAACATCATCCTGGATTTCCTTGTGTATGATTAGGTAGAGACATAAATTTCTTGCTGGATGAGTATGCACGACATAGCCCTTTCTATTGTTTTCCAATACCATTATTCACTTCTTCTATAGATTCCTTTTCTAATCTTCTCTATCTCAT
Source organism: Primulina eburnea (assembly GCF_022965805.1). Lineage (NCBI taxonomy): Eukaryota > Viridiplantae > Streptophyta > Magnoliopsida > Lamiales > Gesneriaceae > Primulina > Primulina eburnea. The sequence goes on from NC_133113.1 coordinate 4,690,990, forward strand.
CTCTATATGCTCTTTTCCTACATCTATGAACCCATCCTAACCATAAAGAATCTGTTGAAGGCAAGAGAAGCAAAAATATATTCCTTTTACCTAGAATCTATACATTTTGTTTTAGCCTGTAGGTCGAAGACGTCATTTCATCCCCATCTTTACCACTGTGTGAGTGTTACTCTCAAACTAGTTGGCGCACAAAATCTTACATAATATGGAGAGAATGGTGCACTTCTTTAGTTAATTACAATATCTGGTTCATTTTCACATTTGTGGTTTTTGTGCAACCTATCTGAAATTCAAATTGTTCAAAATGATATGTGTATTGTCATCATGGTTTTAACCTGACAAAGCTCGTTGTTAACTTACGGTATTCATATGTTTGACATTTCCTAGGCTGGTTGACATGGTTCATCAGGATTTGTCATTGGCTGATCAGTATACACAACTAAAGGTATAAAATTCCGGAACTTCCTCTGAAAAGCCTAATCTTAGGTAAAAAGCGCACATGGTTTTAACTGTAGGGAAGTGGGATATGGCCACTCTAGGTTCTGAAGGCTTCATTTGTTATTATGCCAATCCTGGGTTTTAGAATTTCAAGAATTCACAATTCAACCAACCTGATCGGGGTTAAAAACAGCTTGTGATCTACTCGTGGAAGATAATTGATTGTGTTTGATACCCATATTGGAATGAGAATGGTCCTCTTAAAGACAAATGGGTTAGTTACATGCATGAAAAAAAGCATGGACATACATCCTATGTAAATATATTTTATCTAGGTTATTTCTGACAATCAACAGCTGCTTTATTTGGCCGAGGATGTGGAATTCATTACAGTACACATCCAATATCTGTTTGTTTTCAATAGTATTCCTTTTCATTTGTGTTCTTCCCTGTAGACTGTATTTGATTTCATTCGATATTTTTTTGAATCCCAATGCTGATTCTTAATGTTTTGGAAATGCTAGATTCCTCCAAGTTCTGTGAGGAAATTCCTTTCAGTTTTACCTCCGTCAGAATCGGTTGCATTTCGTGTTGATTTCCGTTCTTCCCATGTTCACTATATCAATAACTTGGAAGAGGATTCCATGTACAAGCGGTGGAGAAGCAATCTAAATGAAGTATAGTCATTCCTTTAATTGCTGATAGTTCTTTGATTAGATTTCTCATTATTTTTTTAGAAGGGACATATATGTTATTTTTCAATCTTTTGTCATAGATTTTAATGCCAGTCTTCCCTGGACAATTACGCTACATCCGGAAAAACTTGTTCCATGCAGTTTATGTTTTGGATCCAGCATCTTTTTGTGGGCTGGAGGCAAGCTTTTCTCGTCTTCCAACTGCTTGAGTTTTTAACATGTGTTTCCTGTTGGTATTCTAATACCTAATTGATAAATTGGTGCATTGCAGACAATTGACACAATCATTTCCTTGTTTGAAAACAATCTTCCTGTGAGGTTTGGCGTGATATTATACTCTGCAAAATTAGTGGAGAAAATTGAAGCAGGTGATGGTGAACTTCCAGTTAGTTACTTGAAGGATAATCCTGGAGAAGACATTTCTAGCTTGGTAATTTTTTTTACAATTTTTCTGCAATTTAATTTTCACTTTACTGAAATAGTTGCAGTTGCAATCTTCTGGTGGTTGATATTGGAGGAACATATTGTTAGGATTTTCTTTATCTTGATCAAAGAAAGCTGCGGTTTTGTCAACTTATTTTCTGAGGCGTTCTCTTTCATGGAATCTTGGTTGCTTGTGATTTTGTGGTTACCTTCTCTTATTCTTTTTTCTCATTTTATTAATTTGATGCACATCACATGTTTTCAGTATAAAGATGGCTACACAAGTCATTATATTTTGTAACAGTGAGTTAACGTTTTAAAGGACTATATAAAGATGTCGAGACTCTTTATGCCCCAAGTCCTTGATTAATTTTATGCCTTCACGCTATTAGCAAAGTAATGCGGTCTTCCATCTAAAAAAATAGCAAAGTTATGTGGCACTGACGGTGATGGTAGGAATGTTGTGTCCATGGATAAAGATCGATGATTAATTTTTAGCAATCTAGCCATGTTAGCTTTTTCTATTGGTATCACGTTTCTGATTTAATGTTTGAATAAAATCTGATTCTTGTGGTCTCTCATCTATATCTAAGAAACACTTAATATGTGATGAGACTAGTTGTATTGAGGGACACTTGAGAACTAGCAATGATATGGAATTGAAAAACTACAAATCACATGGATGAGGCAAAATAGATATACATAATCATTTCTGTTTTCAATAGCTTTGTGCAACCCACTCTTGACTATTTTGGTGATTTTGTTCCTCTTGTCAGATTATACGCCTTTTCTTTTACATCAAGGAAAATCATGGAACTCTGACGGCTTTCCAGTTTTTGAGCAATGTAAGACTATGATCTCTTTAGTTTACCCTTTAAAAGGAAGGAGCAATGGTCTTTTCCATGTAGATTATATTAATTATTGCACACGTTATTCTTGTGCGTACAAAAAGTTATTAATATATGCAAAATTAACGTCACTCACACACACACTCAGGCATTCCCTCTTAGGTGGAAAGCTCATTCCCCTTGTAGGAAGTGAGATGATCTTTCCCATGTATAGTGACAGTGATGTGATATCTGGACTATTGTTAGGAACATAATTTACAAACTGAAATTATATTGCAACAAAAATGAAATCCAGAGATAAACTCTGTTACAAAACCCTAGCAGAAATGCTAGTATTTCCCTAGTCAAAGCTAGTCACAAGACAAATAATAACCGAATGCCTATCTCTAACCAACTCCATCCTATTATATTCTTTCCTTGCCCCTTCCCCAAGCCAATCTCTCTAAAGTTCTCTTTACATCTGCACGTTGAGTTTTTTTTTTTTGGCCCAATATATTTAGGCCATTGTAATACCTTTCTCTCGAATGATTAGGTCCAACAGACTTGAGATCCTAACAACTTTTCATTCCCATGTGTTTTGGTCTAACAAGATGCACGTGTTCCCTTGTAGACACATACTATTGATGCATATGCTGTTATCATGGAGTATTTGTGCTAGAAAGTTGATGTGTCTGTTTTCACTTTTGTAGGTTAACAAATGGAGAGTTGAATCTGCTGCAGAAGACAATCTTGAAATGCATCATGTAGAAGGAGCATTTGTGGAAACAACACTGTAAGCATCCCTCTTATAGAAGCATCATATTATTTACTCATTTTATGACGCTTTTGGTGATTCTTGTCCTACAGGAATTTCTATTGATCCATCTCTGAATTTTTCCCATAATTTTTCCAGATATCTGACACATAGTTTCCACCTGTAGGCCGAAAGCAAAATCTCCCCCACAAGACACTCTACTAAGACTGGAAAAGGAACAAACTTTGAGTGAACTGTCTCAGCAAAGTTCCATGTTTGTATTTAATCTGGGTTTGGCTAAGTTGGAGTGCTGTCTCTTAATGAATGGACTTGTCCACGAACCAAATGAGGTACATTTTAAACAATTGTTGCATCTCGCTTTCTTATTTCCCATGGTGATGTAATCCGTGTTAGTTGGTTAGTTTAGACTGAACTTCTTTATGGAGGTGATTCACTGTCTCCAATACCTAATATTGTTTGCTTAATCTGCGTAATCACCATGCTATAATATGATGATGACAGGGATTTTTTTGGATGACCTTTTACTTAACATTGTGCTCACCTAGATGGGACTCACATGTTTATTAACTTTTAATGATGACAGGATTTTTTTTGGAGGACCTTTTACTTAACATTGTTCTCACCGAGGTGGGACCCACCTGTTTATTAACTTTTAAATTTAAATTGTGAAATATTTGGTAGTGGACATACATTATAGCTGAAAATTAAGAGCAGACATATTCTATTTGTTTCAACTGTGCCTTTGAGTAACCTGTTAGCTGATTTACCTTTTTGCTTCATATTATGAGAGAATTGGCCACTGCAAGGCTGTGTTAGCTAATAAGTCTGCCACGTATTCCTTCCTCCCAAGTGAGAGTGATATAGCATCAATTGAGCCAGTAAACCGTGGATCTATTGAAGAAACTACTTTAAGCTCCATTGTAGTAGCATTCTCCACGTGGATCCCATTATCGCCAGCTTGGGAATGAACTTCGATCTGGATGTTAGTAAATTCCCTTTCCCAGTTTAACCCCAAAAGTATAACTTTCAGCTCCACACTGGTGTTAGTTCACAATCCTGTTAACTTCTGGAACTCAAAAGATTATTTATCCCACTGAAGTACCTCGGAAGTACCAATTATCCAGAGATGTTTTTTGCTTAAAGCTGGGATTGGTAGAGTGTCTTTCTATTCCTGTCAGTATATTCCAGTACTCCAGCCACCAAACAGTGCCCCTGCTTCTAGTGGCAGATTTTTTTCTCCGCAGGCTTTATGTATTCTTCACAAAAAAATGTGGCCTGAGCTTCGGTCTATTTCATGGCTTGGTGATATTTTAATTGACCATCACATCTAAAACATAAATCTTTTGGAGAGGAAAAATTTGATATTAGCATCTTCAGTATCCCTTTAATGTGGATTTGGAATTTCTCAGGTTTTGGAATATTTTCATTTTGTTGTCGATGAAAATAATTAAGTGCGTCTGCTATTTCCAGGAGGCTCTTTTAAACGCCATGAACGAAGAGCTTCCGAAGATACAGGAGCAAGTCTACTATGGGCAGATAAACTCTCATACTGATGTTCTTGATAAATTCCTATCTGAAAGTGGTGTCCAACGTTACAATCCAAAGGTACTTGTTTAATGGTGAAATTTCTTTAGCTAAATTAATTTGAAATATCATACAATCACTTCTGATGGTATGCTTTTCCTTGCTAAATCTTCTGCAATATTTGAACTTGTAGATCATATCAGATGGGAAGTTGAAACCAAAGTTTGTATCTCTGTCTTCCTTGATTCTTGAAAAGGAGTCTCTATTTTCTGAACTCGGCTACTTGCATTCACCAGAAAGTGAGTTTTTGTAATGCTGAATTGTTAATGTCCATTGTATCCAATTGAATACTAACGCTTTATAGCTTATAAGTTTCTTACATTTTCTTCCAGCCATGGATGACTTGAAGCCGGTGACTCATCTTCTTGCTGTTGATATCACATCTAGGAAAGGGATAAAGTTACTTCGTGAGGGAATACGTTATCTGGTATTTTATTGCTCTTTTTATTTGTTTAAGTATAAAACTATTGATTATGTAGCCTCCATGAGCTCAAATTTGTGTGACAAGTGGTCTTAATATGGTATCAAAGGCTTAAGACTCCTAGATGCGAAATCGCGTATATTTATCAAGTTGTTTTTGGGTTGTCTTTGTTGTCTAATTCTCGACCTACTTGCATGTGTGGGCCTTGTATGTTGATTTCGGGTATATATTCCACGATCTTCATTTCTCCGGCATACACGTATGTGACATATAAAAATTTAAAACTATTTGTGCTGCCTCCATAACCTCAAACTTTTGGAACAAGTGGATATCGACAGTATTTTTGTAACCAGATCTCTTATTCTGTTTTGCTGCCATCTCAAATTTTTGTCTGATATCTTTTGCTGCCATCACAAATTTTTATCTGATTTGCTGACTGCCATTGGGCAGTACTCTGGGATTTTCCTATTCTTATCTTTGTATATAGCTTGTGTGTAGCATCGTTACTTTTGTTCTGTTAAATTCCTTAACTTTTGCTGTTTCCAAGATTAAATGAAGCGGTGGTAGACGCTGTGGCCTGTGACATCTGCATGTTCGACTCCTTGAAAACCCTTTAATGTTTTCTCTTTGTCTCCCCCAACGATGTTTGGCTTAGTTAAATTAAATGCAAGCTGAACAAGAATAGTTTGCAGTTTTCCACCTTATGATAAAGTTTTATTGGGTGTAATTTTCTTACTGTTCTTTTTTTCGTTTTGTCATTATTTTACTTTTTTTGCAGCTTGGTGCTTCTAAAATAGCTCGTGTTGGTGTGTTATTTAATTCTAACGGAGATGCAAATTTACCTAGCCTCTTTTTCGCCAAAGTTTTTGAAGTTACTGTATCATCTTACAGGTGTGTTGGGGTCTTAATTGCAGTTTCTTTCTTTGAATTTTTTTGCAAAGTTTCTTTAGGTATCTATCTGTGCTTTATTGAATACTGTTTAAATTCTCTTTTTCCTTAATCTATTTGTTTTTTTAAATTTTTTGCAGTCATAAGAAAGGAGTATTAAACTTTCTAGATCGACTTTGTGTGTTCTATGAACAAGAGTACATCTTGGTTTCCGGGGTTACTGAAAGCTATCAACCACTCGTCGATAAGATCTTTGAGCTAGCTGATGAAAATATGTTGCCTTCTAAGGGCTATGAATCTGCTCGAACTGGGTTTTGTGCTGAGGAAATTAGGAGTCGATTGAATAAGGTTTTTTTCTGATATTTTCGAGATCATGCACGTCACTAGTTGATATGTCATATCATATCTGTTCATTATGAACTCACCACGAGTTTCCTTTTTCATCACTGTATAGAAATCAATTCTTAGTCGTTAGATAAAAGCAGATGAATGCTTTTCTTGTTTGAACTAATGCAGCATATATAATTCACATATTTTTATATTCCTGTCTCAACCATCTACATTGGCGCTCCCAGTGCTTTGCATGTGTTAGTTTTCAGCAGCAGATGTAGGATTTTTTTAAGGTTAGGCCTTAGCGGAATCCCTTAGGGACTCAGTATTTCATCTTTGTTCTAGATTGTAAAAAATATATAAAAGCAGTATCCCTATACCAGCAAATATTTTCTTTTCTAGGTTTGTTATATATAAGATTCTAGGAAGACTGGTATTTACAATTACCTATCCGATTTATGCATTTGTGATAACAATTTTTGTTATTTGTACGAGACACTTAAAATGGCAACTGATTCATTGATGATATGATTCAACGCACGTGCAGGTGACCCAGTTTTTATATAGGCATATTGGTCTTGACCATGGTATGAATGCAGTTATTACCAATGGGAAAGTAAGTACGTTCACCCTTTGAATTTAGCATTTGATTTTTGGCATTACTGTTATAATATGGTTTCCGGGCTTTATCTTTTTTTTTTGTTGCTGGACGAGAATGATTGAAAACTTCAATTTTCTCTATCTGAAATCTTATGTTGAATTTGGTTCTGATGGAGATTATGCTGCCCTACCACTGCTTTTAAGATGCCATTATTGTATTTAATAGGTGATCCGGCTTTTTGATGGTAGTACATTCTTGAGTCATGATTTACAACTTCTTGAATCCTTAGAGTTCAAGCAACGGATAAGACACATCGCTGAAATCGTTGAAGACATAAAATGGGAGGACATAGATCCTGACTTGCTGACAAGGTATTTCAAAATGGGGTTAGCCGTTAGCTACTGTATTTGTATGATCGTGTCGTAATACCCTTTCACCAATCTGACAGAATTTTTTTCATGAGATTTTACGGAGTCATTATTGTGATGTTTTACATACCATTTGTATATCATATTTTAATGTATTTTATTAAATTGGTTGGTTAATCATCATTTCGATTATGTTCGTTGTTTGTCCTGCGCACTACATGCTAGATACAAAAGCACCTTCATTCACTTCTGCTTTGTCACTATATTTACACCATTGACATATTTATATTTTCCTTGCCAGTGAGGAAATTTATGTCAAAGAAAATAAAACGGTAAATAGAAATATTTACCTCAATTCAATTTTCAAAGATCGCTGATGTATGTTTGCTCCAACATGATGAAACCTCCCATTTTCATGGGACTGCAGGGTTCCGGTCCTTTGCTGGTGCTTTTAAGATCTCTTTGTTTGATTGTAACATTGAAATTGTCATGGTTGGTAGCATTAATATTTGCTATACCCATCTGCCTAATAATATCTTATCCTTGATGTTGGAACGTGTTTTTATTTTTTCTAGCAACGGAGTGGTCATTTACCTCAGCTTGCACTGGTAACTTGTGAACATGGTGCTTGACTTATAACAAAGTCAAGGCCGCAATATCTGCACCATCTACTCGATTTATTTAGAAACTCGAGTTTCAATGTAGTAAACTGGTCGGAGTAAATTTATTGACTCGGTAATTACTTATTAAAATAACAAGACAGAAGAAAAACACTGGATGCTTCTGACTTTTCCACTGAGGATTATAAAATCAATTACTTTGATTAATTCTTTCCATAATGACAATGTACTTGCATTTTCGAGTAATCAATTTCCCCTTATACCGACCTGTTTTGCTTACAGCAGCCACTTAACTTGTGTGAAAGTAACTAATTAGGTTTTGTGTGTGTGTGTGTCTGTATTCATATACATATTTATATATGATATTAATTTTCAAAGGATATTTCGCCGCCATTGAGATTCAAAGAATTGTTTGTTCTGTTACTTCTGCTTTGGTCCTTGGCTTGTCTATGTTATTTTTGCCCTCTGTTACTCTAACCAGTTTTGGGTACTGTGCTAAAATGTTTTATTCTTTTTCTCTTTGTAGCAAATTTATCAGTGACATTGTTATGGCTATCTCATCCTCAATTGCTACGCGGGATCGAAGTTCTGAAAGTGCTCGATTTGATATACTGAATGCAGAACACAGGTAGACGACTATTGTGCGAAAGGTTTGACTTTATGGTAGCGTTGAACTGCAGCCTGCAAAATGTCAGATTTGACAGATGCACTGGTTTTAAGTATGGGCTTGTTTTATGTTGAGTTTTGAAATGCTTCATGACTGGCTTTCATGTCATATTAGCATGGGTTTACTCAGAGCAACGAGTCTCATTTTATTTTAATCAACAGCTATAGATACTGTGGATGTTGTTAGAAAGGATATTGATTACCAGATATGAAATCGCTGTATTCGAACTCCCTGAGTCTAACTCAATTTAAGTGTTTGTTGTAGTCAATGTAAGCCAATCTTTGATTTGGCTTCTTTCACTTTTTCATTTGTCTCAGAATTGATATCAGACTTTCTGAATTTTATTGTCAAGTTTTTTCTTTTTTCCAGATCATTTACTATAAAACCTAAAATGCAATTTCTTGTGTAATCCAATGCTGTCATGAAATCAAATTATGGCTTATTATAGTCTTACCTATCAAACATATGAGGGCCTATAGATGTTTTATTCCAAATCGTTTAATTATGTTGCTCTTACATTATGCAGTGCTGTTATTCTGCAAAACGAAATTTCAAGCATTCATATTGATGCCGTTATTGATCCATTGAGTCCTTCGGGTCAAAAGCTCTCTGCTCTTCTACGGATGCTATCAAAGTTTGTTCAGCCGAGCATGAGACTTGTGCTCAATCCAGTGGTAAATTTATTCTTAAAATTTTATAATCACTCATATTTTTAATTTTCTTGTTCTTTGGGGGGGGGGGGGGGGGGGTGTTTGTGTTTTCTCAGAACTACCTGATGAAGTATGGTTTGCATTCTTAAAATTCTGAAATTTCATAGAATCTTGTGAGACCAAATTGGCTTTTGAATTGTGAGGTGTCATTGCTCAATCATGAATTCAAACGTTCTGTTAGAGTAAAATATAGGAGACACATAGTCATCTATAATTATTGGAAGCACTTGACAAAATAAAGGGAACATGTCATGTGTGATGCGTCCAAAACTCAATGCAACTCAGGACTCGCATCTTATTGAAAGAGGCGGACTACCGAATTATATTTTAGAATTTAAATGTATTCAGGAAATAATCACTTACTAATCTGAATTTTACGAAGTACTGAATAACCAGAAAACAAACCATCACCAGTGCACAAGCAATTAAGAATGATATTTGAATATCGTTTGGGATAAACAATTCTGTCATTTGAGACTCGCTTAAAGTGTGCCTGGAACCTTTAAGGCACACCTACACAGGGCGTTATGGCCTAGGCAATCACCTCATTGAATGGCTGAACCTGAAATATCCTAAAGTTCCAGGGTTGTGCCTCCTTGTCCCTTCATCATTGGAACATGTTGAATATCAAAATTTAGATTAGGATAGGCATTTGAATTGTTAGATAAATATTCATCTACTGTTTTATAATTTAAACTTTGGATTAAATTATATTATGTTGTTATCTTATGATTTATGTATATAATTTGTATTTCTTGGTTAATGGTATGAATAAGAATTCATCTTCTTCAGCATATTTTTTTCGTATATCAAACTACATGGTATCAGAAGGCGGGTTCCGCCTATGACGAATACGGCATGGTCTCATCTTCCTACAGTCCCTTCCCTATAGTGACGACGACCCCAAGCGTGGGCAATGCATCTCCACTATGCATCATCTGTCATAAGCTTGATAGCCGTAACTTTCTTCCTTGGTCGCAATCTGTCTTGTTGTTCATATGTGGCCAGGGGGAGATTTCCTTAAAGGCACGGTGTCCCGCCCTGATTCGAGCGATGCAAAGTTCAAAGCATAGAAGGCTGAGAACAATTGGACTTATTCATAGTGATATTTGGGGCCCTTCAATGTGAAAAACATCATGGGTACACGTTGGTGCTTATTATGTGTGGATGACCATACTCGTCTATCATTGGTGATCCTCATGATAGAAAAAAATGAGACTTCCAGGATTTTTAAAAACTTCCATGCCATGATTCGAATACAATGCTCCACCAATATCCAAATTCTCCGCACTGATCGGACAAGAGATTTCTTAACTCTGTCTTGGGGATCATCATCAAACTCTACGCTAACACCCCTCAGCAAAAATCGTCATCTCCTCGAGGTTGCTTGTTCCTTGTTATTCACTCGGAATGTCCATCATTTCTGGGGCTAACATCGTTCTAACTGCCACTCACCTAATAAATTGGATGCCTTCTCGTGTCCTTAACTTCCAAAGCTTTCATCCTTGTTCATTCCCAACATAGGGGCATACTTGGTCCTCGTTCTCTCAAATGTATATTTCTTGGGTATTCTCTTAATCAGAAATGATACAAATGTTATTCTCATATCATCGTGAAATTCTACTCCTCCAACCCTACTTTTCACCTTCCTTGGTTCAGGGGGAGATTGTTATGAACGAACCTCAGAATCTAGAGCTCGTCGACATACCAAATGACTCCCAAGTTGACCCAATCTATTCAATCCCACAAGATAACTCCCAGTATAATCCTGGACACACTATTCTACTTTTTTTCCATTTTATTCTCGTAGAAGGCCACTTCACCTTGGGAATCTTCAGGAACACACACACGATCAGCCAACCAATGGTACTTCCTCACCGCTAGATGGTTTGAATCACACTAAAGGTACGCCGAGCTTTGACTCACTAAAATCGATGAACTTCCTTATAGACCCATTGCATCGAGATAAGCAGTTAGATTTTGCACCCAACATCCTATAAGTAACTTTGTCTCACTTGATCTTTTGTCTCCTGCGTATCGAACATTTCTTGTGAATTTAGACCAGTACAAGTTCCATCAAACATCACTAAAGCTCTCCAAAATCCAAAATGGAGAACGGTTGCCTTTGATAAAACCGTGGTCTTGAAAAGAACAACACTTGGCAGAACTTCCACCCGGGAAATAGACTGTTGGTTGCAAGTAGATCTTCATAGTTAAGCACAAGGCTGATGGAAGTATTGAACAATTTAAAGCACGGCTAGTAGCAAAAAAGCATACCCAAGTTTATGAGATTGATTGTCAAGAAACCTTCGCACACGGTAGCCATGCTAAATATGGTCCGTGTACTCCTATCCATTGCTACAAATTTAGACTGGCCTCTGTACCAACTCGATTTCAAAAATACTTTATTGAATGGGGATCACGAAGAAGAAATTTACTTGAGTATACCTCCAGGAGTTGAGTCAGAGACTACTGTCAACAATGTATCTAGATTGAAGAAGTCACTCTATGGTCCGAAGCAATCTTCGATAGCTTGGTTTCACAGCTTCACCAAAGTCTTGAAAGGTAATGGTTACATACAGTGCCAATCAGATCACACAATGTTTGTCAAACACTCCAACAAAGATAGGATCTCTTTTATCATCATATACATTGACGATATTTTTATCACTGGAAACCATGAGGAGGAGCTCACTTTGATTAAGATGTTGCTCTCAAAAGAATTCGAGATGAGGAACTTAGGACATTTGAAATATTCTTGGAAACGGGAGTGGCCAGATCAAAGCATGGATCCTGATTTATCAAAGAAATATGTTTTGGACCTCTTGAAAGAAACAAGGATGTTGGAATGCAAGCCTGTTGATACTCCTATGGAACCAAATACAAAATTGGGAGGAGGATAGCCGATATCAGAGGTTAATGGGCAAGCAGATATTTCAGTCTCACACAAGACCTGACATTGGATCTGTTGTAAGCGTTGTGAGTCCGTTAATGAACAATATGCCGTTCTTCGGGTATTGAAGTACCTAAAGTGGTCTCCTGGAAAGGAACTATGTTTTCGAAGAACCACCACAAGAAATGTACAGGTATACGGTGATGCTGACTAAGCAGGATAGTCTACTGATAGACGATCAACATCTGGGTATGGATCATTTGTACGAGGTAACGGGTAACCTAGTATCATGGCGTAGGAAGAAGCAAACTGTGGTGGCAAGAAGCAGGCAGAAGGAGAATTTCGGCCCTTGGCCAGTGGGATTTGCGGGTGAATATGGCTTCAAAGATTGTTGACTAAGTTGAAATTGGAAGGTCACTAACAGGAATTCAAATTTGACAATCAAGATGCGATAAGTATTGCCAAGAATCCAGTTCATTATGATCGTACCAAACATGTTGAGGTAGACCGTCATTTTACAAGTGAAGATTGAGAACGGAATCTTGAAACTCACCTACATTCCTAGCCATTCGGAAGTTGCAGATATCCTAACAAAGACCTTATTTCAACCTACATTTGAAGACATGATGTCCAAGTTGGTCATGATCGGCATATACCACCCAACTAGAGGGTGGATATGCATTTGAATTGTTTGATAAACATTCATATAATGTTTTATATTTTAAACTTTGGACTAGATTAGATTTGATTACATTGTTATCTTCTTATTTGTTATGTGTAAGTATAAGTTTTATGTCTCAGTTAATGGTATGAATAAGAATTCATCTTCTTCAGCATATATTTTTCATATATCAAACTACAGAACATGATACATGGGACTTTGTAAACAGTATATTTACCCGAGCATAACCCTAGATTCTTGGGAATCAACGTGGAGAATGATAATGTTATTGCTGATGTGCGTGAGAATCTGTGAAATGGCCGTAGGAATTGAATTTCCGACAATTGTATGATGAACGTGGATCTGCTTGGGGGAAGAGCGGGGAGAGATGAATTGGTGGTCGGAGGCGTGTTATGTTCATCTACTTTTTATAATTCCATAGTTTGAAGAACCAAGGACAATACATAATTTAAGATATTATCTTACGTGGAGAACTGTCCTTGCACAGTTTCTTGGACCCAATTCCTATTGATTCTGTTACTTTTTGATTGTCAAATAGAGTGATAGATTAGTAATTTATGTTGTAAAATGTCAGATTGCGGCAGGAAATCCTTATTGCGGTATCAACTTGAGTTTTTAGGAGATAATTAATTCACAGCATGAGTATTAATTTTGAAACCTTGTTGGTTTGTTGCTATTTATTACATTTTCATATTTTGGATCATTATATTCTGAATTTTTTGCCTAGTTTAGCTCCATAGCTGGTTTTAAAAGAGTAATCTTGTTGATGTTTTTGATAGAGTTCTCTGGCGGATCTTCCTCTGAAGAACTACTACAGATATGTGTTGCCAACAACGGTATCAAACGTCTTTTAGCTTATGAATTTTTGAAAAATAATTGGTGTACTTTGTTCACTCTTTCTAGCTATTACAGGATGATTTCAGCAGTACAGATCATACAGTCCATGGTCCTAGAGCATTTTTTGCAAATATGCCACTATCTAAGACACTCACCATGAATCTGGATGTTCCTGAACCATGGCTCGTTGAGCCGGTTGTTGCCATGTAAGTTTCTGCTGACAGCATCCGATTTTAGAAGTGTTTGCGCAAAATTTTGTATAGTAATTTGTCAAATATTCCAAGGAGAGAAATTTTATGTATTTTTCCATGTTCAATATGTCAATTCTTATGTCCGAGTGTGATAATGCAGCCATGATCTGGACAACATATTACTTGAAAATTTAGCCGACACCAGAACACTGCAAGCTGTGTTTGAACTCGAAGCTCTTGTTCTCACAGGTATCCTTTTTACCGCAGTTTTTATTAAAATTGTAACCTATGAATCATACTAATTTGAGAGCAATAATAATCAGGCCATTGTTCTGAGAAAGATCATGAACCGCCCCGGGGTTTGCAATTGATCCTTGGAACAAAAAATTCTCCCCACTTGGTGGACACCCTTGTTATGGCCAATCTTGGTTACTGGCAAATGAAGGTATCTCCTGGGGTATGGTACTTGCAGCTTGCTCCAGGACGAAGCTCGGAGCTCTATGTAATGAAGGAAGATGGTGAAGGAGGTCAGGAGACTACTTTGTTGAAACGCTTGATAATAAATGACATGCGTGGTAAATTAGTACACATGGAAGTGATAAAGAAGAAGGGTATGGAACGAGAGAAGCTGTTGATCCCTTCTGATGATGATAGTAATATTTCCGGGAAGAAAGTAAGAGGATTACATTTAGATTTCATCATTTTCTTTGTTGATTATTCTGCAAAGTTCATTTATGGACTTTCAAGTTATTTTTTATTCCCATATCGACCAGGGAAATCAGAACAGCTGGAATTCAAATATCCTTAAATGGGCTTCTGGATTTATTGGTGGGAAGGACCATTCAAAGAAGGGTGAAATTAGTTCCGCGGTAAATCTTTTTCCCCTTCCTCTCTCTCTGTTGAATATAATTACAGAAGCGCGGTACAGTCCGATGGACTTAGCGGTTTATTTTGGCCAAAGTTCTCTTAGCTCATGCATAAATTTTAGCCGAAAGTCAAAATGAGGTTATGCATTATTGACAAGGTTCTTATCTTTTTCTTGTAGGAACCTGGGAAGGGTGGTCGTCATGGGAAAACAATAAATATATTTTCAGTTGCATCTGGACACTTGTAAGTCAATTATTTGTGTATCAGTCATTTTCAGTAAGTTTTTTTTACTCTTCAGATAGTCCTTCGAAATCTTCTTTGACATTATTAATGAACTCCAAGAATTGGTTCCCTCAATTTCTTTTTTTTTGATAAGAAACATTTATTTATTATAATAGAATTAGAGTTTACAAAACAAGTGGATGAGCAAATAAATCTCCAATCAAAAGAGTGATTAGTTCATCTCAAACTCTATGAGCAAATAAATCTCCAATCCCTAACTAGGTCCGAAATTCGCATATGCTGAAACTTCTTTAAGTTGACTGTCCAAGTCGCGACTCTGAACCTGATCTTCTCCCATAATTCTTCCTCTGAATCCTCTTTCTCACTGAAAATTATGTTGTTGCGTTCCAACCATACTGACCAGAAAACGCAATGAATCACTACATACCAAAAATCCATAAGAGCTTTCCCCTTGAGGAATGACTGATCCATTAGCAACATGTCTTTCGAGCTGCTTGGGAAACACCATTGAAAGTCCAAATGCTTCATGACCTTGATCCATGTTACCCTCGTGAAAGCACAATGAAGTAGTAGGTGGTCCTGAGTCTCCATATTGTTCTTGCATAAACAGCACCATTGTGGACATAGAACTATTCCCGGCTTTCTTCTCTGTATCTCATCGTTAGTCTGCAACTTCCCCAAAGCCACGATCCAAGAAAACACTTTAACCTTTTGTGGTATCGGTACATGCCAAATGCTAGTGTGTTGTGAAAAAGTTCGGAAACTCTGTGTAGGAAAAAACGAAGAATATAAAGATGACACTGAAAAGACTCCTGAAGGATCCCCCAACCACACGAGTATCTTTGCCAAGTTTTGCATGTACCAGTACAAAATATGATCAGAACTCCGATAGGGTGTATCTGGAAATAAATAACATCATCATGTGATTCATGTCAAACTCTTGAATCCTTGTTACTGTCACTATTTTCCTGCTTACTTTTAGTATTTGTTTTCACAGTTAGAAAGTATTATGTGTATAAATGTAATAGATTGGCTATAGAGATCATTTTCTGTTCCTATTGCAGGAATAGGATGTAGTATATATTGTAGCCCACTTTTTGTTGTAATATTGCTTTATTTTTTTTCATTTCTCTCAGTTTTAAATGCTTCACAAACTACTGCTGTGCAGGTACGAACGATTTCTGAAAATTATGATTTTGAGTGTGCTGAAAAATACGCGGCGGCCCGTCAAGTTTTGGTTTATAAAGAACTATCTCTCTCCTCAATTTAAGGTCATATCCTGCATTCACTTACTTCTGTTCATATAACGATCTCAGTTCTTCCGTTCAATTGTATCCAAAGTGTTTCTGCCTTCTATAAGCATCATCTTGATTATTGATAGTAATCGCAGAGGGGGGGAGAGGGCTAGCTGGGAAAGGGTTGCATCCCCCTTCTGGTTAATTTTTTCTACGTGCTTATAGATATTTATATATTTTACTTTTACGAAAACATGATTTCGTCCCCTTCAGTTTTTGAGTCCTCATTCCGCCCCTCCATGTATTTTCTGGCATCATCATTGATTGATAGTTTTGTGCAGGATTTAATCCCACATATGGCTCGTGAATATGGTTTTGAGTATGAATTGGTCACTTATAAGTGGCCTTCATGGTTACATAAACAAAAAGAAAAACAGCGAATCATATGGGCGTACAAGATCCTTTTCCTTGATGTCATTTTTCCTCTTGCATTAGAGAAGGTATTTGGACTTTTACCATTGTAAAAGTTTGTCACAATGTTTGTCATCTTCAATATTATCATCATAGTAAAATGTCATATTCCCTCATATCATTCCGAGTAAAATGTACTTCATTATTTATTCTAATCCAAAAATGTATTGTTTTAAGTTTTTTAATTTATTTACAATTTTTACATGATTTGTCATCTTCAATAACAACTCCATTGCCACGGAATAAAACTCTGTACATTTTAGGTTTATTTCCCAAATCATTCCTCCAAAATATTTCCTCCAACTTTTCCCCCAATACTCCATTCGGAAAATCAAACCTTGCATAAACCTCTTAGTTTATGTTTCACCTTAGATATTTCCACTATCGGTTAAAAATCCCAGGTGATATTTTTTTTACCCGCAGGTTATATTTGTCGACGCCGACCAAATTGTCAGGGCTGATATGGGAGAACTTTATGACATGTATTTAAGGGGCCTACCCTTGGCCTACACACCATTTTGTGACAACAATAAAGAAATGGATGGCTACCGATTTTGGAAACAAGTAGATATTACTTGACTCGACTACTTGCTATTTTCGATTTCTCTTCATTCTTATAATAAATTTTAAAATTATATGTTTGTATTTTACCTTATTGAACAGGGCTTCTGGAAAGATCATTTGAGGGGAAAACCATATCATATTAGGTATATTCAGCTTTTTAATGGTTCATATTTTTCTGATTACCTCAGTGATAGTTGCCTAACAGTGTGACATGTTTTTTTAGCGCTCTGTATGTCGTTGACTTGGTCAAATTCCGGGAAACAGCAGCAGGAGATCAACTGAGAGTTGTCTACGAAACCCTGAGCAAAGATCCAAATAGTCTTTCTAATCTTGATCAGGTGACAGTTTTTCTTGGTGTTCTTAGTTTATTTTATAGGCATCTGAAATAAGTGCCAATCTTGTTGCTCTTCTTATTTCTTGAAGCCTGTGCCTTCCACATCGCTTTTATGGTATTGTCCCCATCTGGTGAAAAAATTTAGAACTTTTTTTGCCTCCCAAAACCAATTGCATCTCCCAACTTTGCCCATGGCTCTTCCCTGAGTTTTGGGGTGGTGCGGAAGAATGGGCGAGGGGATGAATATTTTGCGTTGAGATTAAAATCAAACGATGAATATGAGAAGTGAAACTATAGATTATATGTGCTCCACTCTCTTTCAACACGCTAATAAAAGTTTGGTCCATTTTCCAGGATCTTCCAAACTATGCCCAACATATGGTGCCCATCTTTTCCCTTCCTCAAGAATGGCTGTGGTGCGAGTCATGGTGTGGTAATGCAACAAAATTACGAGCAAAAACCATAGATCTATGCAATAATCCCATGACAAAGGAGCCTAAACTTCAGGTAACAATCAAGTCCATGAGCATTCTACTCCTTTTCTTACATTTTCTGAACTCTTATGTTTTCTTACAGGGAGCTAAAAGAATAGTTGCAGAATGGCCTGATCTTGATTTAGAAGCTCGACGCTTCACTGCCAAGATTTTAGATGAAAATATAGAACCCCGAGAGCAGTCTACGCCTTCTACACAAACACAAAACATAAATGAAGCTTCTTCTTTGGAAGATCAGGAATCAAGGGCAGAACTGTGAGAACTCAAAATATTCTGATACTTCAAGTGCTGTAACTTCAAGTGCTGTATTTCTCCCCTATATTCAAGCTTCATGACACGATCTCAATTGGGAAATTAATCTCGAAAAAATTTTGGCTCGTTCCTGAGGAAAAAGGACGAGGTTAAACGTCGTTCCTGGAGTCTGGACTAAGGTAGACGGTTGTCGAAACTTACACATTGATCAAGAGAAGGATGTTAGTATATTGAACCCCTTTTTTATTTTTTTTTTACAAATTTTGCCTTGGAGAACCTCTTGTTCAAACTTTTTTCATAGGAGGGGCATTAATTTAGTTGGGAAAGAGTTTGTGAATGAAAAAAACTTATCCAGTTAATTAAATCACTTCTGTGGGAAAACTATAATTTGTAGTTTATTATAATATAAGTATTTTGGGTTCAAAACTTTAATGGATGAACAAAATGACGGTGAAATTAATCCCTTTAGAAGGATATCAACTTTCTTATTTTCAGTTCTTGAACTTGATTCGAACCTCTTTGACGACTGAGCATCCAAATAACCTTAAATATTGTAAAAAAAAAAAAAATTGTAAGTGTTGCAAATTAACCGAGTCTTCTTGGTTGGGATGGTATAACTAACGCACCAACCTCTTTACGACCCCATTGATGACTGAGTATTCAAATAACCTTAAAAATCGTAAAAAAAAATCGAATTGTTGTAGGCCTTCTGAGATGGGCTAGTATAACCCGTGCACCCTTGAGAATCCAAATTATCTTAAAAATTGTAGAACATTTAATGTCAATTGATCACAAAAATAATGTGCCTCACCCGGACATATGGGATCTCTGGGAACTCGAACTTATAACCAAGATGAGGCTCTTGTTTTAAATAATATATCGCGGCCTCATGCCTCCTGAGCTTAAATAATATATCGGGGTCTCATATTTCTCGGGCTTAAATAAGATGCTGAGCCTCATGCCTCCCCGGCTTAAAAAAGATGCCGGGGCCTCATGACTTCTACGCATCATGAGCACATTCCTGGTGGTGCGCACAAAATTTCACTGTCATCTGTTGGTCATGGGGTTGTGGTGAGGGCTTTGGTGCAGTCTTGTCATCATCGCAGATGTGTACTACCCGATTTCTCAAAACCTTCAAAGCATATATTGGGAGAAACGCCTTGAAGGATTTCCTCTCTGTTCTCGATGCTCCTCCCTTCCTACCCGGTCTCTTCTTTCTTTTTCATAGTTTCTCTGTTCTATCTTTGGATCTCCTCCATTTTATGTACTTTTCTACCCAAGAAAAAAGATCTTCAAAGTCCCGTGCAACTTTGTGGCTAGGGACCGGAATAAATATCCTTCCCCGAGCCCCCTGAGTGAAAGCTGTAATTTTAGTCTCGAGGGCACAGGATGATACCTCCCAGGCCGTTTTATTAAACCAATGGATGTATGCCCTCAATGATTCCTCCATGTTTTGCTTCACTTCGAATAGGCTAAAGATAATCTTTTTATACTTCTTGTTGCTGCTAAAGTGATGCAAGAAGATGTGCTTGAAGTATTCGAAGGAATGGACGCTTTGAGGTTCGAGCTTCTCAAATCAACGCTATGCAGAGTCCACTAGTATTGTTAGAAAAGCTTTGCACTTGATCATGTCTTCATAGAAGTGTAACATGATCATACTCTCGAACGAGGTCAGGTGTTCCTGTGGATCGGTATTTTCATCATAATCCCTGATCTTAGTTGACTTGTAGCGAATGGGTAAGGGTCCAATCACTATTTGGGAAGATAAAGGACATCCACTCGACTGGGTTTGGAAATTCCAAGAAGACTCGACCATTCTTTCAAGCCTCTTCATCTTCTTCCTTATTTTTTCCAACTCCTTGGTCATCTTTGAACCCACCTGAGAACTATCATCCTTCTTTTTAGACTTGTCCCGAGAATGAGATTTGTCCTCAAATTCTTCATGCTCGTGGGGTATCTCTTCAAGAGCAACACTGATGGTTTGCTGAGGACCGTTAGGGGGCGGATTGCCCCAGGGGACCCCTGAGTCTGAGGTCTCCTTTCCAGATAGATTCCTTTGCATAATTTTCGAGTGAAACCCATATGTGTGTGTGTGTGTATGATGCTGCCCAAGAACATTGGGTGAGCTGGGTGGACAATTTTTCGGATAGAGATGTATTCCATCCTTGTGAGTTCTGGTGATCGAGTAGAATGAAGTCGAGTTGGATGGTTTGCATACTTGATAACAAGAAACGTTAGTGGGATACTAGAAGGGTTTTCGGTGTGACCACTCTGATGCTCAAATCTGTCAAGTATCCACACAAATGAAAGAAAGTGCTTTCAAGATAATATAGAGTGAGTGCTTGTAATAATGAAATTTTGTCCTGCTAGAAATATTTATAGTGTAGCAAATGCAGTGACCACATCATGATGTGAGGACGTGGCCCACATCTTGGCTTCCGCATGATCTGAGATTGTGGATGGGAACATGCTACTTCATTATCGATGGACTTGGTCCATGATACATTGATTTAGTCTTCTTGTGTTGTCCGATTGAAGACATGGGCCTGGGCTCGTACAAGTTGATAGTGGTCTGACAGGTTTTCTAGGTTGATGCGTGTCCAGGGTAGTTTAATCTTTAAACAGGCTGTTCTTGCTTTACTCGGGCTGGCTTTTACCTGCTCTCCTCTTGGCTTCCTAGGACCAGCTTTGGGTTGAAGTGTTTCTGGGATGGTTTAAACATGGTGCTCTTTTTTTACTCGGACTGGCTTCCACTCGGTCTCCTCTTAGCTTCTCGGGACTAGTTCTGGGTTTCTGGTCTTTCTTGCCCCGCCCGAGTCCAAAGATGACTCGGGCATTTCTCAGGTTATCACCATTTACCTATGTGATATGCGTTCTATACTTTGAAATATTGTCAAATTGGCAGATGTGAAAAAGAAAATCGTTGCTCCTCAAATTATGGTGTTGGAAATATTGCTTTAATTTTGAATGGCAAGCGTTCGGTCCTATAATTGGTATTTGAGACAATGTCACGGATTTTATTCTCATTGATTGAAAGGAGTGTAATTATTAGGAATGAGATTGTTTGATGCAATAATTGTATCTGATGGATAGAGAATTCAAAATGTGGTGTTTGAGCTGTTGTATGGTTTAAAAAATTAGAGTTGTACCGTTATCAGCAGCTATAGCCTTTGGTAAAATGACAATCATTTGGTCTTACTTTCACACCCCGAGACCGGGGTTAGGCGACACCGAAGTTGTTTAGCAGTAACACAATCTAAAACAAAAAGCCTCATAGTACAGTATAAACCAAAACCAGTTTATATCATAAATTTCATAGAAATAACATTGTCTTTACAACAGAATAAAGTAAACGATATAAATAATGCGTAAGCGTTTTACAATTTAAATAAAACATAAACTTAAACTAATGTTCTCGTGTATACATCACTAGCCCAAAAACTGGTTTGACTCCTCTTCTTCGATATGTTCTTCGAAATTATCTGGGAATGGTCAAGTAAGGGGTGAGTGATATGGTCGTCACTCAGTAAGTGTAGGTCGTTCGAGCACATACATAACAACATACATAAGTTTTAAACACAACATGCCATGCACAATTCATATCATCGGCATATTTTTGACATAAGCACTGAGATTCTTCTACTTTCTATGGTTTACTTATATTAATCGCTAATATTTACTCCTCAAAGGGTGATGTCATACAATAGTTACAATCCCACCGTGTAAGTGACATAACATATTTTATATTGGGATTCCACCCATATCCAGTCGAATCCTAACAGTGTCAACATATAAAATATACGATAAACGTATCAAGAAGGGAGTAGAAGGAGAATTCCACTCAACCGAATTTTCGAAAAAAACGAAAATACATAAACGAAAATTATACTTTTAAAACAAACTCACTTACCTCAGATCTGAATGAAAAAATGTAGAGGAGTTCCTTGTACTAGGATTTTCGAATTCTTCTTGGATCTGGATTGCAGCAGAGATTCCCTACTCGACAGAATTTGGAGAGCACAATTTCGAAAATGTGGAGTGATTGAATGGTGTGAAATTTCGAATGGTATATGGTGATATTTATCGGTAGATGATGAAAATCTTACCATAATTCGGTTGATATTCCTTCCAAAATTTCGAGATCATTCTTCACTAATTTCGAGATCATTCTTCACTAATTCGATATAATTATTCTATAATTCGATATGCTTCTTCCATACATAATATCATGCCAAAAACGTGTATACCATATATTAATTTCGAATTTACTCGTTGACTAGATGGCTAAGCGTAGACTGATTTCTTATACATATTCATAATGTATATGGATTGTACTGCAAATTTGCTAGTTTTCTTGTGGAGAAAACTGTTTTGTATGCGACATTTAATTTCAAATAGGTTGATATACAGCTTTAATTTCTAATTTAATGTGAATCTTGCGCTGAAATTTGAATTTTATGTATTTATTGACTTGAAAATTTTCAACATATCATGTACTATTTAATATTTTCAAATTTATTATTATTTGACCTAATTCGAAAATAATTCTATATATGTGAGTGATCAATTAATAATTACAATTTCAAAAAATATTTGTGTTTTCACACCTACACAAACTTCAAGTGACGGAATCTAGGAAGTCACATTTTTTAACTTTCAACTATCCATAGCAGCTGGACGACATTTCAACTAAATAAAATTAACATTTCCCTAACATTTCCCCGACTTTTAACTAACACTACCTCATCAAAATTTTTAATAATAATAATAATAATAATATAAGTTTTAAAATCTAATTACAAAATATTGTGACATCGATGTACTTCTCGGTTTTTTCGATCGTTCTCTCGATATAAACAATTATCAGTCGTCATAATCTCATCTGAAAAATTATACTGGCTTGAAACCTATATAAATCAAATAGATAATATTGATTATGATATTGATTATTGAACCGAATACTTGGAATTATGCAACTTAAATATGTTAATTCATATAGCAGCTCAAACGTTATTTTTGAGCACTACGCTTAACAAAATAATTACAGATCGGAATAAATTATAGTGTTTTCATTTTAATGATGAAAACTTGTGGTCAGCCACCCAAAATCCTAAAATATAAGATAAAATTTTGGAATAAATTTCCAAACAAAAAAGATATAACCATTTGAAAATAAAAACACATTAATGCCACCACCCATTTCTGGAATCCTCTATTGGAGCAGAAATAATAATTGCACGATGCCAATTTCACACTAACAAACACGTATGCAACGACGCATTGTTGTTGGCAATTTTTTCCTACTTCATCGCTCTTGTCTCTTTTATTTTCTATTTAAATTTAAAATAAGTGAAATTCTCGTGCACATATATTACCAGATATTATGTACTGTTGGGTTATCGTTTATCTTGTGTCAAAATCGTAGCAGAAGTTTTAAAATTTTATTTTTACAATCAAAATATTTAGACACTCGTATGATTTAAATAGAATAAACATATATAGAATATTTAGTAATACACATTTAGTGATTTTCACTTGACTCCAACTAAGTCGATATAAACGGATGTAACTTTTGTTGTAAATCCCTACGTACGTTCTTCACCCAATCCAGTCCACGACTAGAAGAGTCGTCTCTCTTCTAAATATCACTAGAATATTTAGAAGAAATTTTCGTTGAGATCAAAAACTCGAGATGCGGCTCAAACCCTAAACTTTCTTTAGGAGTGGTCGAAATCTCTTGGAGGAGAACGGTGAGGGAATTCTGAAATTCTTGAAATGAATGGAGGCTAGGGTTTCAAGTCTCCTACTTAAACCATGCCTTCATGACCTAATTTTCATAATATAACATTTAGGTTCTATAATTAAATTTAATGGCTTTGATTAATTAATTGGACTAGTCCAACTAATTAAATTAATTAATCAAATCCATTAACAACTTTAATTATTTAATATGTTGGACTTGTACTACTACAAGTCCATCAAACATACCTCCCACTATATTTTAATTTAATATTTAATACTCAAATTTTGAATTTAAAAAATTAAATTATCATATTTTATAAATTCAACTCTTTGAATTTATTCTCTTTAAATTTTCAATATCATAAATTCAACTTCTTGAATTTAATTATCTCATAAATTACTCTTTGAATTTATTCACTCAAAATGTAATTATCATAAATTCAACTCCTTGAATTTACCATATCATAATTTTATATAAATTCAACTCCTTAAATTTATTCAACGGGAATAAAATGATATTAGTGCTTGTGTGACCCTCAATGGTTCAGGGATACAGCTAGCCGTGAGTTAACAACTCTTTGTGACTCAAAACATATTCTTTTATTGGGGTTACCCCAAGTTGCCCTTCTCATGCACCAACATCTGGTCATGAGAATGTCATAAAATCATTTTTCTGATTAAACACATCGAATCATTATAAGAGCGTCTGGTAACCTCGCCCCTTGATTCACTATGTATCACTGATATTGCCTGTAAAAACCAGTCGGTTATTATTAATGTACAGTACGGTCCTTCATTTCATATATCCCGATCGAATATGCAACCATTGGTTTATCGAAGGTTGCATATTAGATTCGATAGCTATGTGATACAATCATGAAATATTCATAGTGTCATCGTATACACAACTAGAGAACTCTTTCTCTATTGTACATCTCATACTCTGGCCAAATATTTCATGCACAATTATTTTGTTAGATCGCATGGGATATCCACCCCCGTAGGTGAGCGGTGAATTCCAGATTACAATGAATCGGCTCCTACACATTTCACAATTGCACCCAACCTCGCTATCTTGTGATCCTCATGGAGTCGATCAACGAGTCAAAGCACAATCCTAGTATGTACCGCTTCTGTGTTGTCCCGGATCGTAAGGACTAATCACGTATAATCACAACCACATTTTTCTTCTCGATGAACGATAACCACTTGGAAAGTCCGAGTGAGGGGTGTTCGGTACAATCATCGTATGATTACCCATCTGCATGATTGAGCATCTCTATGCTCTTACCATGAAATGGTACACAACATCACAGATATTAGTCTCAACCTCAAGCGGCCTTTATCCTTATTTTTAGACGGCTGAATCGACTATGAACGAATTTAGAATATACAGTGTTTACAAATGAGTTTCAAGATCGAATTACCATTCATTCGTATTAAAGTATAATCAATGACTTTATCTATGCTGATTGCATGAGTATACATATAAAGCAAAATTAAAACATAAAAAGTTAAATTATATTAAAATAAAGATTGTTTATTATATCTGAGTTAATAAATTTCATTGTCAACCGTTGGCTTGTTGGGCATCTACTTTAATAATTTCATGGTTGTTTATTAAAATTTTGTTACAAGATAGATAAGTGCCTAAACAATTTTAGTCCTTATGTTTTCTATCTGTCGAAAGATTGGATTATTCTATACAACATCCAGAGTATTTTCCTCCCGATCAAGTGTTCAAATATTAGCCTGAAATTATCAGCATATATGGGATATTCAAACATCCACCAGGTATGTTACACATTGTGGATGATATTTGTGTGGGCTCACTTCACCCGGATGTATCATAGAATGTTCTCGGTATATATTTGTGAATGACTCATATGATCTAACGATATTGAAATAGGGAGAAAAGCACTTTCGATATAACATAGACTAATCCCGAAAGACCTCAAGTTCAATATTTAATTTCATCTCACTTGTTTCGATACGTTCCTTTGCAACTTTAACTTGTTCCTTTCTGATCTAACGAATTTCAAACTTCCACAAAACGAATTTATTTGAAATAATTTTTTCAAGTTCTTTTTTCAAATACAAATCATTCAATCTAAATGCAACAGTATATTTTATTGATTTAGACATCTTCACTCCTAGAAATTAACTCATCGTTAAAAACAAGTAGAAAATAAGATTTTTTTTAAAAAAAAATGGCTCTTGAATAATAATCTTGATTAGATTGATTATATCTTGAACATGTACATTAATTAAGCATTATTATTTTTAAAAAGAATTGATAAAATAATTCAGAAAAAGAGCATCCACTACCACTAGAGCTGCGACTTTTTGCTAAATTGTAATAATATAAAAATAAAAAGTGGATTACGCCATTAATTTTATATTTCAGGGCAAACTTTGGTTTGTATGGTAGAAATTATACCTACGTAATCAATTACACATGCTGCTATTAATGTTGTGCAAAAGTTTGTGCGCTAATAACTAGTGCGGCACTTTACGTGCTTATTATCGAGTCTTGAATCTAATATTTTATTTTAAATTTAAAATTTTTGTGTCAGATGAATATAATCATCGACATTAAACCACGTCGTTTATTTTAAAATAATTTAAAATTTTTGTGTCAGATGAATATAATCGTCGACATTAAACCACGTCGTTTATTTTGTGCATAAAAAGTAATTTTTATTCACACAAAAATAAAATACTAGTTTTTATATATAATGTTTTTCCATTTCATTTATTTATTTTTATATAAATTTATATTAAAACTAAGAATTGTATTACCGTTTTTGTAAATCATTAAAACAATTATTTAAAGTACGACAATTTTAAAATTTTGAAATTGATGGTGTTTTTTCGACTAAAAGTGATATGATTGTTTTATAATAGAAAAAAGTAATTATTTTATTTTTTTTATTTATTGATGCACGAGAAATTTAGGGTCTAATTCCAGCAAGTGTCACTAGTCCAGACGTAGTTTTCGAAATTATTTCGAGTCTGAAATAACGAATAAGACCATTAGAAGGGGGACATGAGGATGTTCTGACGTATCCTGTCCGACGTTCAAGTCAGAGACTAAGGATATAAGTAGAGAGCAACAAAGACTGAGGCTACGTCAGAACACTCTCATGACCCCCTTCTAACGGTCTTATTCGTGATTTCAGGCTCGGGATAATTTCGAACCTGCGTCTGGACTATTGACACTTATTGGAATCAAGTCCTAAATTTACCGTGATCATCATCTATTATAACATAAAATATAGGTTTATGATCACTTCAACTTCATACACTATGGTATGTGTGATGATAGATTTTTTGTTTGATAATTTTATTTTAAATATTTGAAATTTTAAAATAAAATTGAATATAAAATTTATACATTAAGTTGTTTGGTATAGAAAACTCTACATAATTAGTATTATATATTCTGGCCTATAAGATGGCCTTTTGGCCCACCAGACGAAAAGGCATCACGAGAAAAGTCAGCTTGCGTAAGGAAACACACAAGTGTATTTCGGAAAAGGTAAAAATTTGTGTGAGACGGTCTCACGGGTCGAATTTGTGAGACGGATCCCTTATTTGGGTCATTCATGAAAAAATATATTTTTTTTTGCTTAGAGTATTAGTTTTTATTGTGAATATGGGTAGGGTTGACCCGTCTCACAGATTAGTATCCGTGAGACGGTCTCACATGAGACCAACTCTTTCGAGAATAACAAGCCACGACGAAACGGTCACGTATTACGTGTTGCTTCTTGGAGGTGTGGGGTAGGTTTTGAAATTTTAAAGCTGAAGAATTTAATGTCCACCAACTTCTCTATGTCCAATGTAAAAAGAATTTTATTTACCTTTTTTGTATAATTCCTTAAGATATAAGGATTTTTTTTTTATTAAATGACAACGTTATAATTTAAATTTTTTAAATCGTGTAAAAACTCTCGGGATATAACGAAAATATCAATAGCAAATAAGCACAAAATACTACTATGACGAACAAAAAATATTATTGATCATAATCTGTCTTGGAA
Organism: Primulina eburnea; assembly: GCF_022965805.1. Classification (NCBI taxonomy): domain Eukaryota; kingdom Viridiplantae; phylum Streptophyta; class Magnoliopsida; order Lamiales; family Gesneriaceae; genus Primulina; species Primulina eburnea. The sequence goes on from NC_133113.1 coordinate 4,719,188, forward strand.
CAAACAACAAAACGAAAACCAAAGCTCAAGAAAAAAAGCATTTTGATTATATAAAGAAGAATGTGTATTTTTTGAGAAAATAGAATTAATATAAATGGACTTGAGATCATTCATGTCTTTTTATGTTTCATCCTATTTATATGGTTTCAAGATTTAAATAATTAAATGTATTTAGTTTAATTCACGAAGTATTTACATGAATTAACTTCATTAATTCATCTACACAATTACATCAATTTCAATTCACGATGGTCATATACTCCGACAATCCCCACGAGAATGAAATCGATCAAGATAAGAAAACTAGGCGATTACGTCCAATTGTTGAATCATACATAGGATAGGTAGAAGAAGTCAACATACGAACCTTTTCTTGTGAAAGTATATTACTTTATTTTCTCACTAGTAGACAAGATGTTCTTGAACTGTTGTATTATTTGTGTAAATTATAATATACTTCACAAAATATTCTTCTTGATACACTTCTATTCTCAAGATGTGTTCGTTTTGGTCAGAAACAAGTGTCTAATTCTACAAAGAGGATCTAGAATTGAGTTGTGCATTTTTTTGGAAACGGTCACACTTCTCTATCACATTAGTGATTTCGATGATTTTGAAACTAACTTTCTATTTATCTATTTGTTTAACCGATCCACTAGATTATTCTTTAACTTTACATAGTCAACTCAGATAACTCCAATTGAGAGCAACTTTCTAATAGTATTGTGTCTATGACATATATGTCTAGACTTATAATTATAATTTTTTTTGCCCTTCAATTCACATACTATATGTCCCAATGAATACAAATAGCCAACACATGTTTTGGTCTGAAATATTTTTTAGAAATAAACTCAGTCACTCAGCCTTTTGCCCACATTTTTTCAAAGGCTAAAAAATCAAATTTCATCAGAGATTTGGCTATTACAGTCCGTTTAAAAGATTTCATGCAATTGATGCACCTCCTAATGTGAATATAAACCACTAATAGACTTTGAGTCTTTCATATCAGATATCTAGTTCGTATCATTGTATCCTTAAGAACAACGAGATATATGGTATAGTGCACTCTAGAGTCATGAGTATATCTTAAATACCTCATAAATTTCACAATTGCTTTCTAGTGATCAGCTCGGAGATTATTCATTTATCTACTCAATTTGCTTACTGCATAGGCTATGTAGTATTATACAAACCATTAAGTATATCAGACTTCTAATGATCTAATAATATTCCAATTTAGGCACACTATCACCTCGCTTCTTCGATAGATTTTGATTTGAGTGTATTAAAGGTTTAGCCAGTGAAGAATCATCTTTGTTGAATTTTTCAAGAATCTTGTCAAGATAATGTTTCTGACTCAGAACAAGCCCTTATAATGTTCTATTGATTTTAATTCTAACATCAGTTAAGCATATGTCATTCATGTCAAATTTTGAATTCAATAACCTTTTTGTGGACTTAACCATTTTATCATTGCTCCCAATGATAAGCATGTCATATACGTAAATACGTAAAATAACATAGTCATTTTTATTGTCTTTATGGTATATGCATTTATCACACTCATTGACTTTGAATCCACTTAATCATGGCTTTATCGAATCTTTCGTGCCACTGTTTTGGTGCTTGCTATAAGCCATACAGAGTGACTTCACCAATTTACAAACATTGTTTTTTAGTCCAGACATAAAACATCTCTTTGGTAGTTCCATTTAATTTCCTCTCCTAAATTTCGATTTAGAAAAGTTTTTTCTACATACATGTGTTGTACTTTAAGATTCCGCAAAGAGACAATCACAAGTATAACTCGAATTGATGTTATTATTGTCACATAAAAATGTATGTCAAAATAATAAAACCCTTTGCATTTACGGTAACCTTTGATTATCAGTTTTGCTTTATCAATTGTTCTATCTGATTTCATTTTCTGCTTGAAAATACATTTATAACTTAATGGTCTGCTTCTCGAAGGAAGATCTACTAATTCTCATGTATGATTTTACAAAATAGATTCAATTTCAGAATTAGTTGTCTCTTTCTATTGAGATTCCTCGGATGAATTCATGTCCTCTTTACAACTTTGAGGTTCATTTTCTAAAATAAAAATAATAAAATCTAGACCAAAATATTTTTATGTCATAACTCTCTTGCTATGTTTTGGTTCAACCCTTCGTTCTTGATTCATTGTCTGGTGTGATCTTTTAGAAAAATTTGGTTCTTATTTCTATTTGCATGAAAACATATGTTCAAAGAAAGATGCATTTTGTTATTCCATTTCGTAGTATTATCAATATCAATATTTGTGATTTATACGCAATAAAAAGTTACGCGATATTTTTTGTACATATATGATGAAAATGAAATCAACCATTTTTGGTCCAATTTTTACATACTCTGGTGGAGTAGGTCTCTTGTGAGATGGTCTCACGAATTTTTATCTGTGAGACGGGTCAACCCTACCAATATTCTCAATAAAAAATAATACTCTTAGCATAAAAATTAATATTTTTTTATAGATGACTCAAATAAAAATTCGTACGACCCGTGAAACCGTTTCACATAAGTTTTTGCCTCTCCGGTGTAGGTACTGCAACTTTGGAAGAGACCCCCTTACTCACATATATTGGTAAGAAGGGGTTTATTTCATCCTACCTATGCGGGTATTGCCCTCATGATAGGATGGATGGTCAAGATTTGTCCATGCATATGTAGGACCCACTTTTTTTTTTTGAAATTGTATGTTTGGCAAGATCTTGACGATCCATCCTCTCATGGAGGCAATGCCCACATGGGTAGGATCTCATTAACCGTAAGAAGGTATTCTTCTTTTCTATAACTCATATGGACTTTTATCTTGTTTATTTCAAGACACCTTATTTAAAAGGAGATTTGTTGTTAAAACAGCTTAGCATCACATTTATGTGGTAAACCAGAACTAGGGGTGAGAAAAAATACCGAAATTCTGAAAAATCGCACCGAAAAAAATACCGAACTTACCGAAAAAATCGGTATACCGAACATTTCGATACGGTATGATACCGTACCGAAATGTTCGGTATCGATATCATACCGTATCGAAATGTTCGGTATCGATATCGGTATAGAATATTTTTTTCGGTATTTCGGTATATACCGAAAATACTTTATTATTATTATTATTTTTTAAATTTAAGTTTGGTATACCGAAAAAATGTCGGCGGTATACCGACATTTTCGATGTCGGTACGGTACCGTATGAACTTTTTCTATACCGAAAATTCGGTATACCGAATTTTCGGTATCGGTATCGGTATGAAAAAATTCCATACCGATATTTTCGGTACGATATACGATACCGTAGTTCGGTACGATATACATTAATCATTTCTTTTTTAAAAAAGTTCTTTTTTTCTGAAATGTCATTTTTTTTAGTAGAATCAGGTGCAGCTTTTTCATGTCTAATTCTATGTTGAATACAAAACTCGTCAAATGATGATTCATATTCACTTCCACGATAACTTCTTACCACTTTAATTTTCTTTTTAAATTGATTTTCAATTTCACTTTTGTAGAGAACAAATTTATCTATGACTTCATTTTTACTTTTAATAAGATACACATTTTTTCTATCAACAACTAAAATAATAAAATATTTCTTTTTAGATCACATACGTCTGCATGAATTGAATTGAGTGGTCCATTATTTCTTTCACTTGTTAGGAAATAAGATCTTGTAAGTCGCATTTGTTTTTTCTTCTCAATTTAGAATGTGTGAATACTTTTTAAGTTAATTAATCTACGAATATTATTATAATTAACATGCTCTAGCATACCGTGTCACAAATTGGAATACTCTCTGAACTCAGAAAAATTAATTTCATTCATCATCGGCTTGATAGCCATTATATTGAGCTTAAAAAGCTCATAACTTAAATATAGCTTCCTAAAAAACATTCCATTTTTTGACACAACATTATCTAACTCAAAGATAATGTGAAAATCATGTTGTTTAAAAGCGACCAAGACACCAATTTTTTGAGGTTATCTAACACATACAACACATTGTTCAAAGTAATTTATTTTACAGATGTTATCTTAAACATCACATTTCCTTGACCCTTGATTTCAGAGGTAGAGTAATTCCCCGTGAATAGTTTTTCTATGTTCTCAGATTCCTAAAGAATTGCAAATATCTCCTCGTTGGAGTACACGGGCAAGTGGCACCAGTATGAATCCACTATTCCCTTGACTTTGAACCCACCAAGTCACTTAGGAAACGACACGTACACTCATATTAGAAACCTCGTGAGATATGCCATCCGCCATATTTATCTCTTTATTTTTCTTCAGTTTCTTATGATTTCGAGCCACCTGGACTGCCAGAGTAGTATCATTTCCCGGTTAATTTTCTCTTAAAAGTATCAATTTTGGGTCCCAACTTGGCACCTCTCCAAATGTACCAATGTTTTTCTTGGCCTTCGAGCTCTGACCATGCTCAACCACATTGATTTTAACCACAACATAATTGAATAGTCGTTTTAAGAAAATTTGTTGTCTTCTTCAATATGAAGTCTAACGACCAGTTCCTCCACATTCCTCTCGTTTCATTTATGTTTCAAATAGTTCTTAAAATATTTCCAAGTCGAAGGTAGTTTCTCAATAATAGCTGCAACTTGAAAAGATTCGCTCAACATCATACCTATAGCATGAATCTCATGCAAGATGACTTGGAGATCTTGAACTGCACTAATCACGGTCTTGGAGTCCATCGTCTTATAATCCAAGAATCGGTCAACAATGAATTTCTTGGCTCCGAAATACTCATACTTATATTTCTGGTCCAAAGACATTCATAACTCCTTACCTATTCTTTTGTCAATATAAACATTGTACAACGAGTCGGTCAAGCCATCCATGATGTAATTTCTACATGAGAAATCAGAATAGTGTCATGCATCAATAGCACTAGTAAATTAAATATCCCCCCGCCATCAACAGGTTTAGGAGCATTCTCAATTATTAATATTTCCAGATTAACAGTAGAGATGTAAAATAAAATCTTTTATTGTCACCTCTTGAAATTTGAACCATCGAATTTTTCTGGTTTATCAGCATGGTTAAACAGCACTATAGCAATATGAACATTGAATGGTGTGACCAACACTATAAGGCTATATTTTGTAGTCATGATAAGGGAATGATTATTAAATAATCATCCCTTATCTCATGTTTGGTACATTTTTAATTTAGTATGGAGGCCCTTGATTATGATTGAAAGCTAACTATTTATGTTATTTGTGTGATTAAATATCCCTCCTCAAATGTGTGATAATGTATAATTCTTGAATAATAATAATGATAAAATTATATATTAACCACAGTACCCTTGAATTGTATTATTCAATATAATATGAAAATTAAAATTATTGAAAATCTAATAATTAATATAATATTTAAATTTTATTATAATATTTTTATAAATTAATTTCATATATTTTTATTATTTTCAATCATTTTAAAGAAAATAAATCGTAATACAAATCTATCTTAAATTAATTTTTTATAAATTTCTAATCTTGTTAATTAATTATTTTATGAAAATAAATATTTATTAAATTCTAATTTATTTTTTTTAATGATTACTGTAATATTTTCAAATATATTTCTAATAAATATATTTAAATTAATTTTAATAAATTTAAATTATAATTATAAATATTTAATTATCTATCCAATTATTTTAAGAATATATATTTAATTAACAATTGGGGCATTTTGATCATTGCAATACAATTTACAAAATTAATCCATCATTTTAAAATCATACCAAATACCATGTTATTTATCCCACCATACTATTAATCCATTTATCTCATTTTTTAATCACTGTAATTACTAATCATTTACTTATCTTATCACACGTACCAAACGGAGCCTAGATAGTTTATGTCTATCATGTTTTATCCTATTTATTCGTATTCAAGAATTGAACAATTAAATGCATTTAGTTTAATTCATTAATATGCTACATGAAAGTTTAAGTCATGAAGTATCTTACATTAATTAACTTCATTACATTAATTAAATTCGTTAATTCGTCTATACAAATACATCAATTTCATTCCAACAGGTATAACCATGAAATGAGTATCAGATTCCAAATACAAGTGTAGTTCCCAAAAACTAGTACACACAAACCCAAGCATGATTAAAATAATTTAATTATTTAATTAATATTTTAATTAATGAATGTATGTGTTAAATTATTTTAAATGCATATATATATTTTATTATGAAATTTAAGATGTTTTCTCGAGTTTTAATTTTTCAAACGAATGTTCGATATCGAACTGGGAAAAGAGACTGGAGACGATTAAAATGTTAAAAATTTAAGTGATAATTTTTATTTTAAGTCAAGAAATTTAGTATTTTAAAATATTTTTAAATTTTAGCATTTAAGGGATAAAATTAATTTACTGAGTGAAATAGAAACGTTGAGGATTTTTTTAGAAAAAATCGAAAATAAGAGATTTAAATACTTCAACTCGAAATAAAATATTTTAATGATTATTTGTATGACTTAATTAATTAAAATAGGTAGTATTTAATTATGGATATAATTTAAAATTTGTAGAACCCTTAATTTCAAAAGTTGGAGGGCTTAATTAGTAATTTAAATTGTGAGGAATTAATTATTAATTTTAAATGGTGTTTTAGTTAAACTAAACGCATAATAAACATCCTAAGCAAATATCAAAGAATCATACCCTACTCATAGTCAACTCATGTAAAACACGACACACACAAAAACACACCAAGAGCACATAGTTAGCCGAGAATTTCACAAGCAAGGGTTTTTTTTTGTCCCAAATTCCTCCTAGCAGAAACATGGGGCAATCATCACATTACAATCTTCGATCTATTTTGCCATTTTTCAAACCAAAAAACGCAGCAATCCGTCTCTGTTCGGCCTCCGTTTCTCACGCGTTTGTTTGTCGATATATCATACGTTTTAACGCAAAGGCATGTCTAAAACTTTCTTTTATGCATCAATCACTTTATATACTGTATTTGATATAAAATATGCATGAAAATTCGTTGGTTTAATTATTTATATGCTAGAACTTGATTAAAACTCGTTTCGATACATATTACGCATGAACTTCTTCGTTTTCTCGAGTTTTTTATTGTCATTTTTGCTGGACCGATCCTATGGCTTGCTGTTATGTATGAGAATGTTAAGGGGTGTGTTTGGTTCGGGATTCGTTTGAGTTAGAATCGATAGGAAGGCACACGGAACGCATAAGTGCCATAGCGTTACTCTTGGGCAGCTTGTGTCTAGATTGTTCGTTGTGCGTGGTATGGGGTTCGGGCATGATTCGGAACTGTTCTAGGGCCTTGGCAATAGATTAGGATGTTTTTTATGTATAGGTCGAGTTCCGAGTCGATTGGTACATCCTAATAGGTTCTATTTAATCCGGGAGTCGTATGCGTCCGAATGCACCTCAGAGGCTGTTTTGGGTATAAATTTTAGTATGTTAGGGCAGCAAGTCCGAGGACGATCTAACGAGGGTCATGATATTCGTAAGTATGTATGACGTGCAAAATAATTATTTTTGAGATATGCGATTTGTTTTATGGCCAAATTATGTTACGAGTTTGGAAGCCGAAGAACGTGTCCAGGGACTTTTCCAACCTCTTCGAAGGAATTATGTTATGTTAGGTAGCGAAAATCAAGTCCAAAGACTGTTGTAATCCCACTGTGATTTAGTTCGATCAATTGATTTATGTTATTGGCCACTTGCATTTAACATAACTCTATGCAAAATGATTTACGATGAAGATTACGTTGACAAGCATGAAAATATGATTTTATGAAAATTTTTATGCATGAAATTCACGTTATACGTATTTAGGCTAATATTATGCTATCTACGAGCTATGTCTAAATTTCATGAATTTTTATTACGTATTATTTGTTATTCAAGGTTTATGCATACTGAGTCATTAGGCTCACTAAGCTTGATCGATGCAGATGATGTAGTTGAGGAGACGGAAGATTATTGAGTAAGCTTGGACTAGTGACAGTGCACACCCGAAGACCTTGTAGTTCACCAGAATTTTACTTATATACGTTTAAAACTATTTACTTTGAATTTTATGCGTTTATGTTGATGGAAAGTTTGTTGAAACCTATTTACATTGTGGTATACTTTTTCAAATTATGGTAGATGTTTTAACTTGAGATTTTTATGGTTATGAAATTAAAATGATGGGGTTTTTATATTAACTTTATTTATGATGAGTGGTGACCGTTATTTTATTTTAAAAGTTATTCTTAAATTATGTAATAAGAAAATATCAAATTTTTCTGTAATATTAAAAATAGAGTATTTTAAGACACGGTTCGTCACAACAAGAAAATATACTCCAAGCATGATGCAGATCCCCTCAATTAGGTTGTCGTATGATGAATTAAAAGATTTCGTGTAACCATTAAACGAGATATCAAGTTACGAAAAAATATACTCCCAACATGATATATATTCCGTTGATTATAGTAAAACATGTGCACAGAACTGCACTAAAACTTTAAATAATAGTTTTCCTACGATAGTTAGATCAAATTTAGTTCCCTGTTATTCTTAAAAAAATATTTTTTTTAAGTGGCAAAATGATCCACTACTGCTTTTAAATGCTTGAATCATGCCACTTTTACTAAATAAATAATTATGAATAAAAAAATTGCAGAATTTTTAAAATCAAATCTCCATCTTTGTCAAATTTCCAATATATGTAATAATTATTCAAATGCAATAAAGACACATAAGCAGGAAGGTACACATATTTTATGTATGACATGTGAACATTACATTATTATGAAATAAAATGTAATTTATTACATAAAAATTGTATATTAATTATTAGATATAATATAATAATTAATTGATTAAGATAGTCCAAATGGGAAAGAGCACTTGAGTGAACACACTAGAGAAAAGTGGTAAACATTATCATTAATTGGTCACATGCCTTTCTTTATTACTCGTGACGGACCCATGCTAAAATATTTAGAGTGAGTTTCATGTGAGACTGTTTTACGGATCTTAATCTGTGATACGAGTAAACCTTATCGATATTCACAATAAAAAGTAATACTTTTTCATGGATGACTCAAATAAGATATATGTCTCATAAATACAACCCGTGAAACCATCTCACACAAGTTTTTGTCTAATATTTATATGCAAACTCAAACTCTTTTTCAAGTTTTTATTGTAAATGTAAGTTATTTTTTAGTCCAATTTTTACTTCACAAAAATTCTTAAGAGATCATCTCAACGAATCAATTTTATGTTACATATCTTTTATCATATTCGACCCATGAAAAATTATTTTTTTATGCAAAAAGCATTACTTTGCATTTTAGTTATAAATCAAGCCGATTATTCTCATATATATATATAAATATGTGATGTTGTTTCATATGAGACATAATCTTTTTACTTGTTTTTCAAAAAAATTTTGTTTTAATTTTTAGTTTGTGTGTACATATATATTTAATTAGTTTTTAAATTTGATTGATTATTTTTGTATTTATACTTTTTAAATAAATTTTATTCATGTATATTAAGTTTTTTGGAAATTACTTTTAAAATAATAAAAAAAGGTTGTACATCCAAACAATTCAAACAAAATTAAAACGTGAGACCACAATTTATGGCCAAATAAATAAATTCTAGAGTACCGTTAGTCAGCTAAGAAATGACGTGTCAAACTTCTCCTCCAGCTTAAGTTATGAAGAAGTTCGCTACACGCTTTTTACACCAACAACAACACGACTCTTTCCTTCCGAAACACGAGTTTAATTTAATCCACCGGAAACAAATACAGAGCTAAAAAAGCAAGCGTAGGACACAAAAACCCGTCACATTTCACTCCACCGGCGCTACCTTTCGTCGAGCGTTTATCGATTCCTCCACCTCTGCTCTCTCTATAGATAGAGAGATATATACGTATACACACGCAAGCACGTGATTTGTGTGATTGTGTGGGATTCTTTGTTTTGTTTGAGATTTTGATTGTGTCTTGATACTGTCGCGGGGTTTTGTCGTGTTTGCTTGGTGATTTTCGGTAATCGGATTGGGGTTTATTTGATATTTTGATCGGGTGATGGAGTCGCCGGAGAGGGGTAAGCCGGTGGTGGGAATAGCCATGGAAATCCCGGTGAGTGATGGCTCTTTGTCGTGCTCGCCGCCGACCGTGCCGACCTGGCTCCGGAGGCGACTCTCGGAGTCGAAGACGGCTTCACCGTCTTCTGTTCAAGAAATCGAAGCTAAGCTTCGTGACGCCGATCTTCGTCGTCAGGTTTTCTTTCTTTATTTTTGTTTTTTTTATTGTTTGCGTTTTTTCTTTCTCTCTCTTTGGAAATCGAACCGTTGATCATATCTACATATCTTTATTATTGGCTTTTCATATTTACTTAGTAATACTCAGTTAAAATTTTTCTTAATCTTAATTAGCTTTATATTTTTGTAGATTTGTGGTTATAATTCTGGAAAGAAGTTTATGGGGTTTCTTTCTTCTTTTTTTTTAACTAACGATTTTTTGAACTTTAGGTTCAGTATACTGTACGTATAATTTTCTGGTTCGATCAAAGGAAAACTCGGCAGCCTTGATTCCTGTTTAATCTTGAATTATCCTTTATTTGAAATGTTTTTCATCTCTTAAACCGAATCTCTTTTTTGCTCCTCGTGTTAGGTAAAAGTTGGGCGACTGGTACGAATTTCCCCCTCAATATAGTGTTAAAAAATTATCACGCATTTACCTTTCCGGAAATTCCTTTTTCCACCCTCTTCAGTACGAATAAATGTTTGCTTGAACTCTTCTGCAATTTCTCTTACTGTGACGTGTGAATTTATGATTTTTGTTCCCACGGTTAGAAGCAATATACTAATTTTATTAAAATCCGATCTTTCATGGGTTTATCAATGTTTTTTTAGTTATGGATTGCTGAAACTGTGTAAATTTCAGTTTTGTTCATCCAATTTTTTCATGGAATTCTTTACCTAATATTGTTTGCTTTAGAATTGCGTAAAGCGAGTTGGTTAACGTTATTGTTTCTTGTTGATTAAACTGAAGAAATTTTACGAGAATTTAGTAAGCAAGGCCAGGCCAAAGCCTAGAAGCCCTACGCGATCTTCGTGTCATTCGGATGATCTGGGACAGCGCCTCGAGGCTAAACTTCTTGCTGCAGAAGAGAAACGGTGAACTTTTGTTTCCCTGATTCTATAAATATAGTGCTTGATGCAGTTCTATCTCTCAACTGTATCCCATGTATTAAGATTTCAGACTCTTGACGTCTGATTATACGTGTTTTTTGGTGATTTGATGAACTCTTTTACTGAGATTGTACATCATACATGCATCTAGTACTTTGCCATCTAAACCCCAACACAGCTCCCACGCTCATATTGTAATCGTTTGAATTTGTAGGTTGAGCATTCTGACAAACGCTCAGCTGCGCCTGGCTAAGCTGGATGAGTTAAGACAAATTGCTAAAATCGAGGCAGAAATGCGCTTTAAACAGGAACGTGATGAGTTAGGCACAAAGGCCAAAATGCGAGTACAGAAAGCTGAGGCAAATAGATTGCTTATTCTCCGGAGTTATCGGCAAAGGAGAGCCTCTGTGAAGGAGAGGACATCTCAGTCATTATTGCGACAAATGGCTCGTGAGAGCAAGTATAAAGAGCGAGTTCGAGCTGCAATATTTCAAAAGCGTGCAGCTGCTGAGAAGAAGCGACTAGGATTACTAGAAGCTGAGAAGAGACGAGCGCATGCTAGGTCCATGCAGGTGCAAAGGGTAGCCAATATCCTTACTCACCAGCGAGACATGGAGAGAAGGGAAATGAAGAATAAGCTCGAAGATCGACTGCAAAGGGTACTCATAATAGTTTCCAACCAATGATTTTCAATTACGTTCCTTTTATCCCGTAGTGGCCTCCATTTTAAACTTGAGATTTTATTGCATGAAGGCGAGGAGAAGGAGAGACGAATATTTAATGCAGAGAGGAAGATCATACAATAATGCTCACTTTAGTTGGAATTTGATGCATGAGCAGCAGGCTGAGATGCTTTCCATGAAACTAGCGAGGTACGTACTTGGTACATATTTTTCTAATGTTTACTCACACTTTAATTATCTTGAAACTTCCGTGACAGGTATTCCAACCTTATTTTTTATGTATCATATGCACATATCCTGCAAGGAGGTGTTTATGAAAGTGATGAATCGCTTAGCATGTTTTGCAACATAAACTTTAATTTATTTCATCTTCGGATGATATTCATGTTTAGGTGCTGGAGGAAGTTCACCAAGCTGAGGAAAACGACTGCACTTCTTGCCAAGGATTATAATGATTTGTATATTAATGAGAAATCTGTAAAATCAATGCCATTTGAACAGCTTGCTCTCGTTATTCAGTCACCTACCGTCCTTAGTACAGTTAAAGCGTTACTTGATAGGCTTGAATGCCGCTATAAATTGTTGCGAGGTGTTGGATCTTCCCCTAATTCTTCTAGTTGGGATGATATGGATCATCTCCTCAAGCGAGTAGGCTCTCCAAGAAGGAAAAACAGGCCCAGGAAAACTATCTCTGGTGGACAGGCTAAAAACACAGGACATTCTGGACATTCTGGACATTCTCCCATATCCTTTTCAAGGTACCAAGTCAGAGTTGTGCTATGTGCCTACATGATATTGGGGCATCCAGAAGCTGTTATCAGTGGACGAGGAGAGCGCGAGACTGCTTTGCTAAAATCTGCTGAGAAGTTTGTACTGGAGTTAGATTTGTTAATAAAGATACTGCTGAGTGGCCCATTACATGTTCCAAACGAGAAATTTGATGATGCATCAGTGCTGCGTCGAACCTTCAGGATCCAACTTTCTGTTTTTGATTCGGCCTGGTGCTCCTTTTTGAACAGCTTTGTGGTGTGGAAATCCAAGGATGCAAGGGCTCTTGAGGAAGATTTGGTCAAGGCTGCCTGCCGTCTAGAACTTTCCATGATTCAAACTTGCAAGATGACTCCTGAAGGAGTTAGTGGTCCTCTCTCGCATGATATGAAGGCTATCCAGAAACAGGTTATTTCAACCAACTTTGGAAGTGTTGGGAATTCATAAAATAAAAATGATAATTCACTTCTATTTTAAAAAATAGTTTTTAATGTTTCTGAACCCTATATTTTGATTCTTCATTTACTCAATTTAATTTTAATGTCAAAGCAAGTCTCATGATTCTGATTTTCAAAAGTGATTGTGTTCAAAAGTGATCATGATATTTTGGTAAATAAATGGAATTTCTTCTTGACATTCTTATCAATAATATTTTTGTCTTATCTAAAATTACTCTTTACATTATCAAATATCAAATAAATGAATAGAGAGGTGTTATTTAATAAAGGCATTTTTGTGATTTTATTAAAAAAATCTATGTGAATCACTTATTTATCAAACACTCTTATCTTAAAAATAATTCAGTTTTTCACTTTGATTTTCAAACATTATATTTTCTTACTTTTTCACAATCTATAAATTTAATCAATTCTACAAAAATACAATATTTCACAAATGAGCCCTTTATCTTGCACTCCAATGAAAAGCAAGTTGCTAGCTTCTGCTGAATAATTTGTATTTATCATATGATTTTGATCAAGATGCTTGACAGCTTGATAAATGAATATTTTGTTCTGAACTTTTATTGGAAATCAACAATTCAAATTTTGCTTTTTTTTTGCATAGCACGTGTAACGTGTTCAAAGTTTTAGTCTGTTTGCGCAATACTTGTAACGTGTTCAAAGTTTTAGTTATAATATGGAAATAGGAAATTGATTATGGTCTGATAATGATAGCAGTCACCCAATTCAGAGGCTTAGACACAGTGAATTAGATGATCTGTTGGGTAGCAAAGACTTCTGTTGTTTGTATTCATTGTTGATGTGACAATCCTTTGAAACAGGTATCTGAAGATCAAAAACTTTTAAGAGAGAAAGTCCTGCACCTATCTGGAGATGCTGGTATTGAGCGTATGGAAAATGCACTTGCTGACGTGCGAATGAAATTCTTTAATGAGATGGAGAACAGAAGCTCACCCGAGCCATTAACCATGGCCATTGTATCACAGAATCCAGTTTCCTTTTCTTTTGGTAGCACAGATGATGCAAGTAGTACGTTGACTGCGAATGCACATAAGCAAAGCTCTGTTGTACGGTCTTTGTTTAGGGATGAAGTTAATGATAAGGAAGCTAATTCCTCCACTTCAAGAAACATCATCACTCAATCTTCTCTACAGAGTTTGGATATGGAGAATGTTGTGATAGTTAATGAATATATTCATGGGGAGCGCCTTGAGTTTGCTGATAGTTCCAATTCTGTTGGGGAGTCCCGAAACAACATTATGGTCTGCGATCTCTCGACTTACTTTTGTGGATTACATTCCTCATTTTATTTAGTTTTATACATTATGACCTTTTAATCATTGAAAATGCTACTCATTTACTGTCTGCTAAGAATTCTGGTTACTGACTGGCCACCCTGCATCTAGATAAACTACCATATATTTTTCAGTTGTCTGAATACTATTTGATTGATCATGTCATGACCAGGCAAAGTTGAAACAGACGATGGAAAATGCGTTTTGGGATGGCATTATTGAATCTGTCAAACAAAGTAATCCTGATCACACCCGTGTTGTGGGTTTAATGAGGGAGGTGAGGGATGAAATTTGTGCAATGGCTCCTTTAAGCTGGAGACAAGATATTTTTGAAGCTATTGACCTGGAAATTCTTGCTCAGGTATACATTCTTTTACATGTTTTATGCTTGTTTACCATCCCAGCTGCTTTTATGTCAAATTTGTTTAGCAGAATTCATTGTGCGTTTTTAATGTAGGTGCTGAATTCGGGTAAATTGGATATTGATTATTTTGGAAAGATTTTGGAATTTGCGTTGGTCACTCTCCAGAAACTTTCTGCTCCTGCTTACGAGAATGAATTGAAAGAAAAACACCAACAGTTTATGGCAGAGCTGGCTGAGGCATGTTGGGCCAGTGATAGTTCTGAGAATTCAAATGTTATTACTCTAATCAAGGGTCTGCGCTTTGTCCTGGAACAGATACAGGTTCTTCCTTACGACACTACATGTCTATCAAATGAAATGGCTCACTTGTGTTCTGACCTCCAATTAGTTACTCCTAACCAAGATTTAAGTCGGAGAAAATTAAGATGTAGTTGCCAGGCTCTATCTTTGGGACAACTCAGTGGTTTTGTTGATACTGATCTGTTACTATCCCCTATATGCGAAAGATAGAAAGAACTAAAAACTGGTGGTAGGATAGGCAAAATTTGGCCTAAAGCAAGTAATTAGCTAGAACTGCTTGAATTTTCTTAACATTTTCTCATTACAGAATCATTGCGACTTCTGCAGGAACTGAAGCAAGAAATTAGCAAAGCACGTATAAGAATGCTGGAACCATTCTTGAAGGGACCAGAGGCTTTGCGTTTTCTTGAAAAATCTTTCACTAGTCATTTTGGACTTCCTTCCAATGCTCTAAATGCTTTGCCTTTGACAATTAAATGGCTTTCATTTGCAAGAGATGTCAGAGATGAGGAATTGAATGATCACCAAAAATCGGTTTCAGAGTTGACGAAGAGACCGGAGAGTTTGTCTAATTTCCTTCCTTCTGCCACTCTCCGAACTGGTGGAAACTTTTTAGTTAAAATGAGTGGAAAGCAAGTTGATGCATCTTCAACCTCCAGTGATACAAATTATTTAGGTTCGTATTTGGGATTAGGTTTCTATTCTTTTGAATCACGCATAGTTGTCAAAGGCGAGCGCCTCTCGCCTTGAGGCGAGAGGCGCCACCAGGCGTGGGTGTTGCGCCTGGGGCCATCCCAAGCGCAACGATTCACAAAGGCTCGCCCAGGCGCGCGCCTGGGCTCGCCTTGGAAAGGCTCTCGGGCGCGCCTTAGGCACGCCTGAGTTGCTTTTTTTAAAAAACAAATTCAGTAACACAGAAGTTGCATTTCGGAAAGGCAACTTCTCTGTTTTTTTTTAATAGTAACTTAAAATGTAAAAGCCCAAACCAACCCCAAACGTAACTTCTAAGGATGATTGAAGAATTTTAATTGTGTTACTTATTGTTATGAACTTATTAATTATTTGTTGTTTTATGTGACATTGTGACTTAATTATTTCATATTTTAATATATTATTCTAAGATAAATATATTTTTAAAAAAAATTAAAAATGTGCGCCTTCGCCTCAGGCTCCAGAGCCCTTGTGCGCCTCGGTGCGCCTTGCGCCCTTGACAACTATGGAATCACGTAATTGTAACCTCGTTGAATGTAATCCAAACGACTGTTAGTTTTCATCACATGTTTTTCTTTACCTTTCTGCTCCAGAAATCATCGAGTTAGAGCACAACCAAGAGGAAGTTGGTTTGTTGGTGAGGCTAGGTTTACTGAAGTTGGTAAGGCAAATTCTCGGTTTGACAGAAGGTGAAGTACCCGAAACTATGATCCTTAATCTCTCCAGGCTGAGAAGTATCCAATCTCGAGTTCAGAAAATTATCGTGATGGCAACGAGGTAGGTTTCATGATTCTCCATTTTGATGATACTTACTGTTGTCTAGGTTTTATTTTCTTAGGTTTCCCTTATTTTTCTCTCCATCTGCTTATGGGTTTTTCAAATTTTTTATGCAGCCTTCTTGTCTTGCGACAAACTCTTGTAAGCCAACGAATTGTTACCAGCCAAGCGCACATGGATAGCATACTTTCAAGCACTGTCAAACGACTTTCCGAGTGTCTGGACTCTGTAGCAGATGCTGGCATCCAAGATATCATTGAAATACTCAGCTCTGCGGTAGAGAAAGATGACAAACTGGTAGACCCAAATAATGAGTCAATGAAGGAAATCATGGCAAGGATGCTCAACAAAAGCCTGCAAGAAAACGACCCTGTTTTTACTCGAGTTTCAAGGGCTGTATATCTTGCTGCTAGAGGGGTTTTGCTCGGAGATAACGTAAAGCAAGGAAGAGAATTAGCAGAAATGGCATTACAGAAAGTTGGAGCAACGTTACTCCTGGATGAAGTGGTGCTGGCTGCATCAGTGTTAGCTGTGACAGCCAAGGTCTCAGTTCTTGTTCATGGCCCCTGGTATGCAAATGTACTGAAACAGTAAATTGTTTGTCACAGACGTACAGATTGTTATTCTTAGCTAATATGTACAAAGTAAGTTCCAGATGTGAATACAGACAGTAGTTGGTTGATGTGCATATATGGACCGAACGAAATATGTCGTTGATTAAGAGTTGTGGACTGTGTTTAGTAGAGGATGGTATGGTGGTGACTTCATTTGAAACTATTTAAACTAAATTTCTATGTAAATAATTGGTTTATAAGTATTTGTGTCTACCAGCATATGTGATGAATTTAAAAGGTGTAAATTTGTACAAATAATTTCTTTTTTATTCGAAATTCGGATGCCTATTGTATTGTTCTTTTCTTTTTTGCACTTGGGTTTTGTCTGTTGCGAGGGAATTTTATAAAAATGATGTGTGTATATATATATATATATATATAGTATAAGAGTTTTAGTTATATTAAAAGATATCAAAATATTTAATTTTATAATTATCTTTCTTAATTTATTAAAAATCTCTTCAAATCAGTCTATATTTTACATAAAAAAAATTAAAATTTTTTTAAATCAAATTTTTTTTTTTTGAATTGAAAATAATTTTGTATTAATTATTTAATATTATTTGATTAATTTAAAAATAACAATAATATAAACAATACATGTGTATTTTTTATTAGTATATATAATTTTTGTGTGTTTGTCAGCAAATTTTGGTCAACTGTTGTGTGGACTTTTGTCATCTCTTAAACCCATTTTTGTTGGGAAAAAGTAAAAGAAAAACAAATGTTCGGTAATTAAAAGTACAGACGAGTTATAAAAAGCGTAAAAAATTTCAAATCTCACAGAATTTTATAAAAAATCTCAAATCTAAAAAAAAAGATAGAAATAGATCAAATCAAACTGTTAAATTATATGAAATGGCATGGTGTAGATCAATTTTCAGTCAATCAAAATATGAATTGGTTTTAAAGTCAATCAAACCGTAAAAATTGGTTTGATTTAAGTTTTGGATAAAAAAAATAAAGTCAAACCGATCCAAACAGCTTACACTAATATTAAAATTTTTTTAATATTTTTGTTAATTTGGTGTGATTTTTCTTTGATATACGTATATTTTATTTGACGTTTAGTTTGTATTTTATTATTAGCCAATTACATTAAAAATTTCTTTATTGCATATTTGAGCCCAAAAAAACACAACTCCGAAAGTTTAGATTAGTACCTATCAATTTAGGCGTAGCCCCTATAAAAAAAAATTGAGGTAGATACAACTAAGTCTAAGATAGAGACGGATGCATTTGAGGGTTATACTGGGTTGTAGTCAATCTCATTTTTTTTATATTTAAGTTAAAATTTCAGCCCACCCACCAATGTCCTAGTCCAACCTAGCCCAGCCCATTTCCATGGGTGAGTCCAAATTTAGCATGAAACAAGATAGCAACACACCACAACGTAAAGAACCGAGGACAAATAGCCCACAATAGCTTCTCATAATTTTTTTTCGAAACATTAACTTTTTCACGCAGTTTTCCTGAAACTTGGGATTAGTTTTTGTTGGCTAACTGTAGCGGGATTTCTATATCTCTCATCTTTTTTCATTTCTAATTCCACGGAGGTTGCGATAATTTCTTAGCTGATTTTTCAGGTAGAAGAGGGATGAATAATTCAAAGCATGTGTCGTCTCGAGACTCGAATCGTAACTATTATTCTTCTTGCTTCAGCTTTTTTCACCACTGTGTGTTCTTGGCTTACGTGTTGGTATGTGTAATTAATTGATGGCACAACACATAAATACAGAATTGCTTGTTCTTCCTAAGATTCGATCCATCAGGTGCATTAGCTCCATTCTTAATAATTCACCATGACATTTAATTAAGTAAACTACTGCATATGCCCATTAAATTCTTCTCGCGCAAAGTTTGAAAGATTAAGCGACAATTCTCAGTCTTAGATATAGAAGATAATTTTGAATTATGATGTAGAACTTGAAATTATTATGGGTTTATTATTTATGATAAATAAAAGTTGAGTTTTCTCCTAAAATTTTCAATTAAAAGTTAGATTATTGCGTGAATATTTCATGAATTTCTCTTTTATGATTTGATAGCAGATTTCTTGTTATTCGAATTGTTTTTAATCCTTAATTAATATGTCAATTACATAAAGGTTGTTATTTTGAATTGTGTATCTATATTCTGTGTCCAAGTGTAGTATGTAAAATTTGTTGTTCTGTTGAATAAATTTTTTGAGGTAAATAATTAAAGAAGTAGGAATCTTTTTTACAAACACGAAAACTTATGTGATATTGGCTCACAGATCAATTTGATAAGTCATTAATTGGTTATTTCTTGAATATTTGTTTACGAGCAATTGAATCTTGAATGTTTGTTGTTGAGTCATAGATTGACTGTTACTTGTTTATTTGTTTGATAATTATTTTACTACTTGTTTAGTATTATAACTTGAACTATTTCAAAATGAAACATCAATCTGCTGCAAAAAAAAAAAAAGGAAAAACATTGATTCCTCTTTCTTTAAGAAGAGAGATCGTCAAGCTAGTGAAAATACTTCAATTCCTAGAGTCCTTATAATGCAACATCAATCTAGTGAAATTCTTCTATTTCCCAATATCCAAATTCCTTAATGTTCCTCTCCTAGAGACGATCATCAATCATCATTTACTTGTATTGAACAAGATCCGAGAAAAAGAAAACAGATATGTGAATATCGTGTTAATGTACGAGATGAGATAAGACGTTCATATCTAAATATGGGGCCTTATCAATCAGATATGTTGGAGTATCCAGGTACAAAATTTGGAAGACAAAATCGTCTTTTTTCAGAAAAAATGTTTTCAAAAATTTTAGTGGTTGGAGTATTCGCCTTCAACAAATAAGGCATATTGTTTCTATTGTTTTCTTTTTCCTGAATGATGTTAATTCATCTAATATGTCGACGCTGGTCAATGAAGGATTTGACAATTGAAAAAGGGTAAACCAAGGAAAAACATGTGTTTTTCTTGCCCATATTGGTTCTGCAGCTTCTTCGCCTCATATTATTTGTGAGAGAAGAACTGAAAATTTGATGAGGCACTCGCAACATATTGATAAAGTGATGTATGCACAATCTAAAGAGGAAAAAGAGAAAAATCATATGTGTTTGAGCACCTCAATTGTAGTTTTTTGTTGGCTAGTACTTCAAGGTTCTGTGTTTAGAGGTAACGATGAATCTCTATCTTCATCTAATAGTGGAAATTTTCTTTAATTGATGAAGACTTTTGCAAAAATGAATATAGAAATTGATGAAGTTGTATTTGAGAATGCTCCAAAAAATGCTCAATATATCGCTCTAGAAAATCAGAAAGAGATTTTACATATTATAGCCAATAGAGTATGACAGATGGTTCATGAAGAAGTTGGAGATAAATACTCATGTATTCTTGTTGAGGAAACCCGAGATATATCTAAATGAGAGCAAATGGCCATTATCTTGAGGTTTGTGAACAATCATGAGATTTTGATAGAAAAAATTTTTGCCATCAAAAGTGTTGTTGATAATACCTCAATGTATTTGAAAATTGAGATATCAGATGTTCTTGTTCATCTTGATTTTCATGTTAAGAAAATCATAGGCCAAGGATATGATGATGCTAGCAATTTGCATGGAGCGTGTAATGGACTTCAAACATTATTTCTCAAAGATTGTCCCTATGCACAATATATCCACTATTTTGCACATCTTTTACAACTGACATTGGTTTCTGCAGCTAAGATTGTTAGTGTTATTTGGGAAATTTTTTCTAACCATGATCTTTTACTAAGCGCATTCGTGAATTACATATTGCACAAAGAAATGAAATTGAATATATGTTGTCAATTGGAGAACGTGATTCTGGAAGTGGTGCAAACCAGATTGGTCATTTGCAACGAGCATGAGCTACTCGTTGGAGTTTTCTCTATGATTCGGTAAAAAGCTTGATAGGTATGTACGCTACAACTTGCAAAGTTTTTAGTGATCATTGTCCAAATGGAAGAGCTAAGGTTGAAGTTCGGGGGATTTACATAAACTTTCTTGCTAATTGTTTGACAATCTATATTGAACGAGATTTAGCTAAATATATAAATATAAATTCTATTATTTATGAATTTTATGTATTAAAATCTCGTGGGGCACAACTTCTTTAAACAATATAAAGTAATTTTTTTAATAATATATAACTTATCATATTGAGTTCAAGCCCCCCTCCAACTCATATTTCCGGATTCGTTCCTGGCTAAGATGATATGAACACGTACGAAAGCGACTAATATAAACTCCATTTAGGATATGTGAAACCATTACTAGTGTACATATTAGTAGACGAAGAGGAGACTAACAAACATTTGGATAATAACGATTAAACAAGATATGCATGATCTAAATATAAATGATGATATAATAAGAGAATGCACAATGACTTAAAAAGATCCAATTAACTAACCCCAGGAAGTGGGAAGACAAAAACTTTTGTGAGACGGTCTTACGGGTCGTATTTGTGAGACAGATCTCTTATTTAGGTCATTCATGAAAAAATATTATTTTTTATGCTAAGAGTATTACTTTTTATTGTGAATATGGATAGGGTTAACCCGTCTCACAGATTAAGACCCGTGAGACGGTCTCACACGAGACTCCCTCTAGTGGGAGTGGTTTTGGTGTTGGTGTTGTTATTTTAATAAATTAAAAATGAAAATTTGTCTCATTTCTAATTACATTAAAATGAAAGATGGTCTATTTTCAAATATATAATGTAATTCCAAGTGATTTTCCTACGAAAATTACACGAAGGTATCGGGGAAATTATATTAACAGTTTGGTATGCTAATTTGCAATTTTTTTCATTTTATTTATTTTATACAATAATGATTAATATCACGTCATTAATTTTCGGTAACACATCATCATTTTTCGATGTTATGTCATCATTTTCGAATGCCACATTAGTAATTGTATGCAAAATATCTAAAATTAAAATAAATTAATATACTGCGACCGTGAATTAACCGGTCATATAATCAAAACCTAATAAAATGAAAATACAATACAAATGACGTAATTCTCGTAAAAGTGCCTACATGTAATCTATTAGATGAGATTTATATCTTATTAAAGTAAATATTTAAAAATGATTTTTCACAATATATATAAATATATTTAAAATCAGTTTGGGGAAATTACGATTTTTTAATTGGATAACTTGCATATCTTTCATTTTTCTCTCCTTCGTTGAGAGCTTGGGCTTTTCTCTCCGCTGTTGAGAGTCTTCACATTCCTCTTGCATTCAAATTTGATAGCAAACTAGAAACTAAAATGGAGAACTCGTTGGCCGATCTATCACTCTCTGTGGAAGAGGAGAAAGATCTACAAATTGACCCATCAAATATTGAACATCACAGTGACCCATCTGAGGCATGTCTGGTTGGCAGATTCTTGCAAACAAAACATATTCATTTTCAATCCATGCAAAACAGAATGGCACAAATATGGTGTCCGGTAAAGGGAGTATTTGTGCGCGAGAATACAGATCAACGATACTTGTTCCATTTTTTCCATGAATTCGACATGGAGCGGGTTCTGGAAGGAGGACCATGGACGTATGATAATCAACTCCTGATTCTAAAACATCTAAAACAAGGTGATGTACCAACTCAGGTTGATCTATATACCATCCCTTTCTGGATTCAAATCTATGAACTACCGATCGGATATATCTCGGAAGCTACTGGAAAACAACTGGGGGACTTCGCGGGACGATTCTGTAGTAGCCCGAATTCCAAATTGGGTAATTAACGGAGTAATGGTGATTAAGAAGGTTTAAGGTGTAATTTTGACCGAGTCATGATCGGACGGACCGAAAATGGTTCGGAAGCACCGAAGAGGTCGGAAGGTCCGAAGTGGGTTCGGTGGATCCGATCATGAGGTGTCAAGAGCAGCTGGACACGTGCATGTTCGGACGGTCCGAAGTGTATGATCGGAGGATCCGATCATGAGCTGTCAAGAACCAATGGACACGTAGCGTTCGGACGTTCCGAAGTGTTGTTCGGAGGATCCGAACATGGCCTATAAATAGTGCTCGGATTTCTCATTTTTGACTTGCCAATTTCTTGAGTTTTCTCTCATTTTGGAGAGTTTGGAAGGTTTCTAGGGTTAGTTGTTGGTCGAGCGATAGCCAAGAGCTGCCAGGAGTAGTAGCGTAGCGGCGCCTGAGTTACGAGGCAATCGACATCAAAGGGCTGTCGACGGACGAAGGTAAACCCTAAACCTTTGGTAGTACTAGGGAGTACTGGTTTTGCTAATCGAGCATGGTAGTATTGATTGGGTATGCTTTTGATGCGTAGGCTTGTTCTAGACCTGATTAGCGGTGTTGCGTAAGGCTAGGCTTGCTGTGATAGAGGTACGAAAGTACTATCCGAGATATCCTGGTTGAGTATACATTCTTATATGTGTTGCATGATTATGTGGTGCATTGATATATGTCATATGATGCATGCTATTATGTCACGTTTATTACTGCACGTTGCATTTCATGTTGAGCCGTACCTCCTTCGAGATAGCCTTTACTGTTGAGCTGTATCTCTTTCGAGATAAGCTATATCTTGGGGCCGCTCAGCCCTGTCTTGTGGACGCATGGACACCGAGAGTACACAGTGGCCGACGGGTCGGGAGGGCTTCGGTGGTCCGGGACATTTTAGGTCCACGTCTGTCTTGTAGTGGATGCAGTGACCCAGAGGTGTACCGCGCGGCACTATCCACTTGGCGCCTCTAGACTGAGCATTGTTGAGATCCTTTTGTGACTCCTGTTTCTTGACTACCCCGGTATCATGATCATAGCATGTGCATTTCATATAGGTCTGTATACTCATACTTTTGTACTGGGCGTTCTTATCGCTCACGTCCTCGGTTTTGTTTATTCTTGGACACCCCATTCCCACGGGGCAGGCCTCAGGTTGGACAGCTCAGGAGGAGCAGGAGGAGGACGTTGAGTAGCTGGTTGGTTTAGTTTATCGGTATTGTTTTGATTCGATATGGTTGTATTGGGTATTTTATTTTGAGTTATTCTAGACTTCGATTGGGTTGTATAACCATTATTTTGTTGACTATTTCCGCTGTTATCTCTGATTATTGTTAATTAGGTTAATTTCATGCTTAGTTCTTGCCTAGTAGGTGATTCTGGAACGGGTCACTACAATTCATTACTTACGATAGCTCGAACAATGCGGGGTTTTGGAAACTCACCAAACTCAAGATCAACCCCCATACAGGAAGATGTAAATGATGAGGAAATATAGCTTACCTTAAATGAAGACCGGAAAAGAAGAAGGGCAACCCACAAAAAACATGACACGTATAGAGACATGGATATGGACAAGGACCCCGCTACAAAGTCAGACACCTCTGAACACAACAAAAATTATAAGGACAAAGAGGATGATAAGGAAACCAGCAATAGCACCACTCTTGTGCATTTTTTATCGGCAGGGCTTGGACTCCAGGCCTGCCGACAACCATGATCATCCTAAGTGGAACTGCCGAGGACTGGGCCATACTCGTGCGGTTCCAAATATACGTGAGCTAGTGAGAGCTCACAGGCCGGTGGTAATATTCCTATATGAAACCTTGTCACACTCAAATAAAATTGAAGAACTTAGAATTTCTCTTGACTTTGATGCGGCATTCTCAGTTGACAAAGAGGGTCGTAGTGGAGGTATAGCGGTTCTGTGGAAATTTTCGGATCAATGTACGGTCACAGGGTACTCGCGAAACCATATCGATGTAAGAATTACGGAACCTGGAAAAGACGAATGGAGATTAACAGGTTATTATGGCTTCCCGGAACAACGAAGACGACGAGAAGCTTGGAACTTCCTCAAGGCTCTCTCGCGTATCAGTCATCTTCCTTGGTGTATTATTGGTGACTTCAACGATATACTTGACTCGAGAGAAAAACGGAGCCAAGTCGAACGCCCAACATGGATGATTCACGGTTTTAGAGAGGCAGTAATGCAATGTAATTTACAAGATATTCAGATGAAAGGACACCAGTTTACGTGGGAAAAAGGAAGGGGCAAAACACACTTTGTGGAGGAAAAACTAGATCGAGCTCTTGCTTCCACATCCTGGGCAACACGATTCCCAGATGCCTCAATAACGAACATGGTGGCTACGTGCTCAGACCACGCACCTATACTCATGGTCACTGAAGGCCAAGTAACAAATTCGGGTAGCATATCATTTCGCTTCGTGAACAGATGGATGGAAGAAGAGGATTTCATTAGCACTGTGACGGATAAGTGGGCGGCTACAAAAAGTTCCGAGCCTATAACAAACAAACTCAAAGTGCTATCTACTGCTCTAATGAAATGGAGCAAAAAACAACCCAAAGTGAATCGGAAAAGCATCGAGGAACTCAAAACCATGATTGATAGGATGCGCTCATTCACAGACGAGAAATCGGTATCAACAGTTGAAGAGATGAAGCAGAGACTAAGTCAATTGATGATACAACATGACATATACTGGAAACAACGAGCAAAGCAGTTTTGGCTTAAGGAAGGAGACCTCAACACAAAATTTTTCCACTCAATGGCAACCAGGAGAAAGGCGCACAATAGAATCCAAAGTCTGACTGATGACATGGGCAAGGAATTCAATGATCCCCGAAATCTTGAACGCATCGCTGGTGAATATTTCAGCCAGCTATTCTCATCAGAAAACGCCTCATATGATGAGGTAATAAACCAGATTGAACCAAAGCTCACAGCAGCTGAAAATATTACACTCTTGTCCCCCTTCACCATTGATGAATTCCGAGAAGCGCTGTTCCAAATGAACCCTAACAAAGCACCGCGACCGGATGGGTATAACCCTGGATTTTTCCAGAAATGTTGGCATATCATGGGTGAATATTTTTTCCAGCAAGGTGTACAATGGCTGAACCAGGTAAATTTCCCAACGAAGTTCAATGATACTATTATCACGCTCATTCCGAAGTGTGCAAACCCAAAAACTATGAAAGATCTTAGGCCAATATCCCTATGTAATGTCATGTATAGGGTGCTAGCAAAGGTGATGGCGAATCGATTAAAGCTTATATTGCCAAAGGTAATTTCAGAGACACAAGCAGCTTTTGTCCAAGGCCGTTCAATCATCGATAATGTGATAGTAGCTTTTGAGATCATCCATCACATGAAGCGGAAAAACCGAGGCAAACATGGGGATGTGGCACTGAAAATTGACATTAGTAAAGCATATGATCGCATTGATTGGGGCTTCTTGAAACTCATGATGCTTAAGTTAGGATTTGATGATAAATGGGTGGATCTCATGATGCTTTGCGTAACAACAGTGCGATACCAGGTACGTGTAAATGGAAATCTGGTTGGACCGATCACTCCAAAACGAGGTTTGCGACAAGGATGCCCTCTATCACCCTATTTATTTATTATTTGTACACAAGGGCTATCCACTTTGATCGAGAAAGCTGAAGACAAAGGCACGCTGCATGGAATTAAAATCTGTCGTCGAGCCCCGATAATATCTCATCTATTTTTTGCCGATGACTCATCTCTCCTAGATGAACTTCAGAAAATGATGAACTCCTTTTGGTGGGGAACAACATCCCAAAACTCGAGAGGTATACACTGTCACGCCCCGAGACCGGGGTTAGTCGACACCGGCGTTGTTCAACAATCACATAATCGTCAAACAACAAGCCTCGTAGTTCAGTATAAACCTAAACCAGTCTA
The DNA here is from genome assembly GCF_022965805.1 of Primulina eburnea. Classification (NCBI taxonomy): domain Eukaryota; kingdom Viridiplantae; phylum Streptophyta; class Magnoliopsida; order Lamiales; family Gesneriaceae; genus Primulina; species Primulina eburnea. The sequence goes on from NC_133113.1 coordinate 4,746,151, forward strand.
TTTCATAAATAACTCAAAATAATCTTGTCTTACAGTGATAAATTCCAAAACGAAATAAAATGTGCGGAAGCAGTGTACAACTTGAATTGAAACTTAGGAAGAACATAAGCGAGAAATCTTCATATCTCAAGACTTCCTCACCAACTCCAAAGCATGTCTTATTTCATCCTCGTCTACTTGATCTTCATTCTTATCTGGGGAGAAATGTAAAGGGTGAGTGTTTGGGAAACACTCAGCAAGTGGGGGCCGATCGATTACCACAAATACATATAAATATAATTTAAAACCCATATTTCAAACTGATTTTTTTCAAAACATAGTATCTTATATCAGATCAGAATCGGAATCGAAGTGCGAAACAGAGATTATCAGACAATTCAGAACAGAACGAATCAGAACAAACGAAAACACTGTTACTCATCTCGTTTTCCATGGTCAAATTGTCCCCAATATGTTAGTCCTCTAAGGGGTGAGGCCAAAACACAGTTTTATACCCACTGATGGGGGCCGAAACACAGTTTTATACCCACTGATGAGGGCCATATAAATTTACAATCGTCGTTCCATATCTCACTCGAATCATAACAGTACACCACAGAATCAGATGTATCAAACAACACTTATCGGAATTTTTGAATGAACTCAGCAGAATCAAAGAACATTGGAAATAGAAGAACATATCGTACATCGATCGAGATTTTATAAAATATATAATAGCATTTTCCGAAAATGTTTTGACACACATAGACGCATGTCATGAAATACTTATACAAAGTTTAAGTTACAAAGAAATACATAGCAAAAGCCCACTTACATGATTTCGTTTGGATTAAGGCGCTAGAAGGACATGCTAAAAGAACTTCGTTCGAACAAGGTTGCGGTAGAGCTTCGACTAGGCTGCTGCAAATGCTAAACTTCGAATTCTTGAAGTTATGGGGAGGGAGTTTGCTTCTTATATAGGCTTGAATAATCAACTATAAAGGTAAGCCCGTATCACTCCAAGGATGTCGCTGATTGCTTAATCAACGCGATGATTGCACTTTTCTCTCCCGAATGAACGTGGCCTCTTCTTGATTCAAGATACACACCCGAGATTCATGAGTGATTTTGGTTTTCCTTAAGTGCAAATGGAGAGTGATTTTGGCTGCATTAATTTCTTCCAAGATTGGTGCACTTCCATATAGTGATAAATGGTCAGTAATGAAGGGACAATGATTATTCAAATTTTCATGATTATGATTGTATGGAACTAAAAAAATGTTGCGTCAAGAATGATCTGAAATTTCCTATGACATATATAGATTTTCTCGTTGCAAGATTTCGGGTCTTCACATCCATCCCTCCTTATTAGAAGTTTCGTCCTCGAAACTTGAGTTAACTCGATGATTGATAAATTCGAAATTTAAATCCATGTTGAATAATCTATGGTTCGAGTTCAATTGATTCAAGGAAAAATTTAAACTTGAATTCTATAATACGAATACGATCGGTTTCAAAACACAAGTGGTGAGATGTAAAAAGAAATAATATGGACAAGAGTGTCCTTATTCCAAAATACTTATGGGAGCTTAATCTAATCAATAATGTTTCTGTCTCCTAAATCCTCGTTATCGTCTTCTCCTTGTGCATTTAGTGGTTGTTGCATATGCTCGAGTGCAACTTGTTGGTTGGCGATTTCTACACTCAAGTTTTGGTTGTTGAGCTCAAGTTGTTGCACGTAGTTTTCCATTTCCAGACGATAGGCATTGAACTCCTGTTCAAGTTGGTCACAAAACCATTTCTTAGCGTGATAGTGGTTGCACCAAGCTTCGGAGGTGGCAAACATTTGTTGACCATACTTTTGCGACTCTTGCAACTCTTCTTTGTAATCTTTGAGTTGTTTTTCCGCAAATTTCTTGTCGAAGGTGAGTTGTCCCACTTCTACTAGAAGGCGATCCCTAGCTTTCTTCAACTCCTCTTTGTAATGAAGTAAACTCGTAGTGGTACCCCTAAGTTGCTCGATTTCTAGCTCGAGTTCCCTAACGGTCTTGGCTTGCGTCGTCATTTGCTAACACGAAATTGAGAATCTTGCTTGAAGGGGGCACGAAAATATGAGAGGATTGTGATTATTTTTTTTATTTTTATTTTTTCGAGAGTGGCTTTCTTCATCTATGAGGAGACATTTATATAGCTATTTTGGAGAATATGTAAGGTAACATTTTATTTAGGCCAATAATTCATTTTAATTGTTATAATTATTACTTAATTGGGTGCTAAATTTTAGGTCAATGAATGCCTCTACATATCTAAAATAAAAAAAAACATTTAATTGCATGACAATGATCATGGGATGAAATTTTCGAAATTTGAGCTAAGAAGAATTCAAAATTTCAAAAATATAGGTGAATGTGATGGCTAAATTCTAGTGTTTAAGGTAGCTTTCCAAATTTAGAGATCGATAATGATGTTACAAAAATTGAAGGTAGGTAAATGATGAGGCTTGATTAAAAGATGCATAATTGAATGAAAATCCTAAAATATGGGTAGAATTATATAGGAACAATTACAATTTTAGAAAAGAGGCACACCATATAATCCATCCAAGAAATATATTATGTATTTAGTTCTTAATAAGTAATTGACAAATTAAAAATGAGGACCTAAAAATTGGAATGTGAATTGTTCCATTGTTCAAGAAGAATTAAATTAGAGATTGAAGATACAAAGATGAAACGGTCCAATCAATGGCATTAAAATTTATCTTGTTATTAATTTTATCAAAAAGAATTTAATAATAGTTTAGGACCATTTTTAAACAAATGAAAATTTTGTTATTTGACATTAAAAATAGAATTGAGAATGATGTTTCAAATCAAGACCATATATCAAAGTCAAGTACATAAAATTATATGTTCACATATATTTGCTTAAAATCCTAAATATACTTTTTTTTTTAACTCTATTAAAATTTAGTCATGAGTATCACCTCCATACTTAAAAGTCAATCTAACTTAAACCCAAAAATTAGGACTTAAAACTTTCTATCGATGATTTAACATAGATACTAGTCCCAAATTTAATCTAACTTAACTCCAAAAATTAAAATATCAAATTTTCTATTGACCAATTAATATAAAGACTAGTCCCAAAATCGATTTCATATAAATCTCAAAAATCATATCTTAATTTTTTTTTTTGATCATGTAATGTAGAACTAGTTGTCAATCATTATTATTTTGTATTCGAACACTTGCACTAATATAAAATTCTTAAAAGTCAAACTACGACCCAATACTGTCAAATTAACTTAAATCTCAATAATAATATCATAGAAGGTTGAAATTCCAATAGTCCGATTTACATAAACACTATTTCACAATTTTTTTTTTGAAACATGCCTATGCATATGGATAACATATTTTCGGTGAAGAATCGATAGAATATTCAAAAGAAAAGTCAGAATATTTTCATATGAATTAACAATAATTCATGAGGATCAAGGAACAATTGGCAAAATTGGATTTCAATTTTCTACGCAAAGTTATAAGTTCTACGAGAATTTCAAAATTGGCAAAAATTGAGCATTTTTACGAGGGGCGTATAAAGTCATTTCCTGAAAAACAATGGAAGGCTTACAAAAAGATAAGGTCATCAAACAGTAAATTTCAGAGTCGTCTCATTCGAGTTTTGATTCAGAAAGGGTTCAAAGATGGAAAATTCGAGAATTGACGTTGGGTTTGAAGATTATACGTCAAGAGAAATAATTAATGGAATCGAAATCTTGAGTTTCCTATTGGAAGTCACAATTTTCAAATCAAAAATTTGGGTGGATATGAATGACTAAATTTTCACCAAAATCTAACTTCATCAAATTTTGTCTATCGAAATCCCTAGCCGGATTATGAACCTGGCGGCTCTGATACCATATAAATGTCACGCCCCGAGACCGGGGTTAGTCGACACCGGCGTTGTTCAACAATCACATAATCGTCAAACAACAAGCCTCGTAGTTCAGTATAAACCTAAACCAGTCTATTTCATAAATAACTCAAAATAATCTTGTCTTACAGTGATAAATTCCAAAACGAAATAAAATGTGCGGAAGCAGTGTACAACTTGAATTGAAAGTTAGGAAGAACATAAGCGAGAAATCTTCATATCTCAAGACTTCCTCACCAACTCCAAAGCATGTCTTATTTCATCCGCGTCTACTTGATCTTCATTCTTATCTGGGGAGAAATGTAAAGGGTGAGTGTTTGGGAAACACTCAGCAAGTGGGGGCCGATCGATTACCACAAATACATATAAATATAATTTAAAACCCATATTGCAAACTGATTTTTTTCAAAACATAGTATCTTATATCAGATCAGAATCGGAATCGAAGTGCGGAACAGAGATTATCAGACAATTCAGAACAGAACGAATCAGAACAAACGAAAACACTGTTACTCATCTCGTTTTCCATGGTCAAATTGTCCCCAATATGTTAGTCCTCTAAGGGGTGAGGCCAAAACACAGTTTTATACCCACTGATGGGGGCCGAAACACAGTTTTATACCCACTGATGAGGGCCATATAAATTTACAATCGTCGTTCCATATCTCACTCGAATTATAACAGTACACCACAGAATCAGATGTATCAAACAACACTTATCGGAATTTTTGAATGAACTCAGCAGAATCAAAGAACATTGGAAATAGAAGAACATATCGTACATCGATCGAGATTTTATAAAATATATAATAGCATTTTCCGAAAATGTTTTGACACACATAGACGCATGTCATGAAATACTTATACAAATTTTAAGTTACAAAGAAATACATAGCAAAAGCCCACTTACATGATTTCGTTTGGATTAAGGCGCTAGAAGGACATGCTAAAAGAACTTCGTTCGAACAAGGTTGCGGTAGAGCTTCGACTAGGCTGCTGCAAATGCTAAACTTCGAATTCTTGAAGTTATGGGGAGGGAGTTTGCTTCTTATATAGGCTTGAATAATCAACTATAAAGGTAAGCCCGTATCACTCCAATAATGTCGCTGATTGCTTAATCAACGCGATGATTGCACTTTTCTCTCCCGAATGAACGTGGCCTCTTCTTGATTCAAGATACACACCCGAGATTCATGAGTGATTTTGGTTTTCCTTAAGTGCAAATGGAGAGTGATTTTGGCTGCATTAATTTCTTCCAAGATTGGTGCACTTCCATATAGTGATAAATGGTCAGTAATGAAGGGACAATGATTATTCAAATTTTCATGATTATGATTGTATGGAACTAAAAAAATGTTGCGTCAAAAATGATCTGAAATTTCCTATGACATATATAGATTTTCTCGTTGCAAGATTTCGGGTCTTCACATACACTGGACGAATTGGAACAAAATTTGCACTCGAAAGGAAAGCGGAGGACTTGGTTTCCGCAATCTCGAAGCCTATAACCTAGCCATGCTTGCTAAACAAGGGTGGAAGCTCATTTCAACCCCAAATACTTTATCATCAAGATTGCTCAAAGCAAAATATTTTCCGAAAAAAGACTTCATGGAAACAAGCCTAGGATCGAATCCTAGCTTCATATGGCGAAGTATTTGGACCTCAAAAGCGATTTTGGCTCGAGGATTAAGATGGAAAGTTGGAGATGGGCAGAGTATAAAAATCTGGACAAACCCATGGCTAAGAGACTCCAGAAACTTCTATATACAAACACCGCATACCCAGCAGGAGGAAGTGAAGTATGTGAAGGAGCTGCTGATACCGGAAACTAGGCAGTGGAACACAGGTAAACTCCACGAAGTTTTTGCCCCACGAGATGTCCAGGAAATTATGAATATCCCATTAAATCCGATGGCCTCAAATGATGTCCGTATATGGCACTTTAGTGGAATCAGCAGCTATACAGTGAAATCAGGGTACCGAATCATCATGGAAACCATTACCAACCAGGAGCATGCACATCGCCAGAATGGGTAATGGTCCAAGATATGGAATTTATCAACACCTCCGAAAATACGATCATTCCTTTGGAGAGCAGCGCGTGATTTCCTACCTTGTCGATTGAAACTTCAATCAAGGAATATACAGGTACCTTCCTGCTGCGTGATATGTGAATCGGGGCTGGAAAACAATTGGCATGTATTCATTGATTGCCCATATGCAAAGGATTGTTGGAAAATTGCAAAGCTTGATCGCGTAGTGATGGATTGTGCAAGAGAAGCAGTATCATTCTCAAATTGGTTATTTGAAAGTCTGAATAAAATCCCAAAGGCTGCACAAACAATCCTATCGGCTACATTATGGAGCATATGGCGCTATCGAAATGAGAAACTATGGAACGGTGTGTCTAGACATCTGCAAACCACAGTGTCACTCGGCTATGATCTGCTATGGAACTGGACTCAGGCACAAAAGACCTCTACAAAAGATCAAGCCTCAAGTTCTCGGCGGGATACAGATGATCGATGGACGAAACCACCTGATCCATATGTGAAATGCAATGTCAATGCGGCAATGTTTAAGGAACATCGAGCTGTTGGATTCGGGGCTGTGGTACGAGACTCGACATGGGAATTCATGGTAAGCAAAACAAGTGTGAAGCAAGGTATGTTTGAAGTTAAGGAGGCCGAAGCACTTGCCCTTCTTGACGCTATCGCATGGACAACCTCTCTTGAACTCCATGACATTATATATGAAACCGACTCAAAGACGGTGGTAAATGCGATCACCTCAAAGAATGTGGATCACAAAGAGTTTGGCTCAATAATATCCAGTTGCCGTACACTTCTCGACGGGCATCCTTCATTCAAAATTCAACATGCTAGAAGACAAGCAAATATGGTGGCGCACACTCTTGCTCGCGAGGCCATATCTTATGATAATCCTTTTATTATGATTCACCCTCCAGATATCTTATGTAATTTCATCTCCCACGATTGTGAGGACAACTTTTGATATATGACATTCTCTTTTCAAAAAAAAATAAATAAATAAATATATTTGAATAAAACTATATCTATCATTATAGCTTAAAAGTTATCAAAGTAAATTCGTTAGTTCTGTTTGAGATTCTTAAAAATGTTTGAATCTTGGGTTAGTAACCGATGAAGATATTATTTATCTAACTTGATCCGTCGAGTAACTTTATATAAAAATATGAAAATAACTTGAGCTGATACAATGAATATTTTGCTCATACAAATAATAAAGCATATAAATCGATAAAAGATATGTGTCAGAACTGATCTGATTGAAAAATAGATAAATAAACACACAAGTTTATTTTTGAAAATACGAGGACCAAACCCCTTTACATCGCCACTTCTTGCATTTTTAAAATGATTGACTAGAAGACTTTGATTTATATAAGTACAAACTCATGTCAGTTAATGTCACACTCTCAAATGATACTCATAACATTATTAGTCAGCTGATACGACAAGCTTCAACTGATCTATAATTGCTCATTCAAACAAGTTTGGAGGTTATGTACGACCCAGATTCGACGACTGTCCTTAATGTATCAAGACGAGTCTTTCCAGTGTGCTTATGTCCTCACTCACACACACCCTAAAAAACTTCTTAGGGGGTTACCTATCCCAAAATTACCCTAAGTCAAGCAAGCTTAATTTTGGAGTTCTTATGTGATGGGCTACCGAAAAGAAGATGCACTTTCTTGATATGAGTAGTACCTATAAAATCTTTTAAACCCTTCTCAACTACATAGTCTCATATTTGAACTGTTTTGGAATCTCTTTCCTTCCGGTGTAAGGTCAGTTCATTCATGTTTCCTTCGCCTAGAAGCCTGCCAGGAGCTGCTCATTGTCCGTGCAATCTCATGGCACCGACGATCACCCCCCGTTCACTTCGGCCCTGAGCCTCACATGCCCACCAGTTTTCGCTTGGTTCGTCCTCGAACCACACCGTACTAGGAGAGATCGGCTCTGATACCAACTGTAACGTCCCAGATTCGACGACTGTTCTCACTGTACCAAGATGAGTCTTTCCAATGTGCTTATGTCCTCGCTCACACGCACCCTATGAAACTTCTTAGTGAGGACATAAGCACGCTGAAAAGACTCGTATTGATACAGTGGAAATAGTCGTCGAATCTGAGACATTACAGGTTAACTATAACATCGAAAACAATTCTACTTCATCTCTATGAATAGATTGGTGTGGAGGTTGAGAGGGTTAGCAACATGAAGTTGTACTAAGTGAGAACTCTTGAGCCTTGATGGTTTGATATGAATGTGAAGTTGTGCTAGGATGCTCTGAGGTGCTCCTTAATTGAGCTAACATGGCAGTAATATGTGAGCATTAATATGGATACTATCTACTTGAGAAGTTGGACATACATGGTGATCCAAGAACGAACATGCATTCTTAGATAATGTTGATTGACCATTTTCGTGTTCTCGGTCATTTTACTTGATCTTTATGAATTCTTCCCGTTGTATATTAGCTTGTTTCAACAGTTATATTTGATCTTGTTGAGATTCCGTACTGTTATCAGAAAATGACCGATATAATTTGTCTTTAACTATAACTTATATTGAATACTTTTGTCTTTTGATTCAGCATTCATATTACCATTGCATTGATTCATCGGTTCTTCTGGGTGGGGGGGTTTGGAATCTCTGAATGTCCGTGACTACTTTTATTTGTTAGTTCTTTGTTTTCATCCAAACATAATATCATATCAAAACTATTTTATTTGTGGTCAAAATACTTATTTCTTGTATAGTTATCATAATTTTATATTATATTTTGAATTATTTTAAAAAAATTAACTTCCCTTGCCCAAAAAAAAAAAAAACTTCTAAATATTTTAAAAATTATATTTTATATTTTACACGTCTTATTAAAATTATTCTATATTATCTATATATATTCTTATTATAATTCTTCTATATTATTTACATTGTTTAAAATATTTTATTATATTTAAGTTTCTGGATTACTAATATTAATACTACCCACAAACGAGTAATGCTATAAAATTATATCTCTACAAATATTTTGTTTAATATATTAGGTATATCAAATATTATATTTGTTTTTTCAAATTAATAATGAGATAATATGATAATTTTACTATTGTTTTTTTTCCACATAATGTTTTAGGTGAGACTGATAGACAGTCTCACGAATTTATATTGCAAAAACTTGTGTGAGACAATCTCACGGGTCGTATTTTGTGAGACGGATCTCTTATTTGGGTCATCCATGAAAAAATATTATTTTTTATGCTAAAAGTATTACTTTTTATTGTGAATATCGGTAGGATTGATTTGTCTCACAGATAAAAAGATTTGTGAGACCGTCTCACAAGAGACCTACTCATTTATATTATTGGGATGAACTGATCTTATTCATATTAGAGTGAAATTAATATTTTATATATAAAAAATAATATTATTATGGATCGAGTAAATAAGAATTTTCTAACAAATTAAATTATGAGACAATCTTATAACATTTTTTTGTTTTTTAAAAGAGTTATAATATTACATGATAAAAGTAAAAAGTTCAATGGCACTCTTCTGTGTGAGGATTTCGGACCTCTGGGAGATGATTGGTATGAATGAATGGAACAAGACATGAACAGAATCAATCTTGAAATTAAATGGAGATGAGCATTCCAATTAGGCAAAAACTTGTGTGAGACGGTCTAACGGGTCGTATTTTCCATTGGTTGCTGAACTTGTGTGGGATCTTGTTCTGTACGGATATGTTTTCAGCAGGCTTTGATCAAGGAGAAATTAACCCTGTACACACATGTACCCTCCCCGAGCCAAAAGAAGAAAGCAAAAAAGTTTACCTTTATTTTTTCAACTTATGTCTCCTATGATTTTCCTTTAAAGCTTGGATATGAATCTTTGTTGCATTGTTGTTCTCCTCTTATTGATGCCAGCCAATACCTGTTACATTGCAGAGAAAAAGGATATTGACATCAACGACTTTCTGGAAGCAGCTAAAACATGCCGACAAATATGCCGCCGGAGTACCTTTCCTGATCAATGACAGAATCGACATTGCCCTTGTTTGTGACGCAGACGGAGTTCATCTCGGACAGTCTGACATGCCTGCTCATGTTGCTAGAACAAAGTCATTGGTGTCTCATGCAAAACACCTCAACAAGCTGAGAAAGCATGTATTGATGGTGCCGACTACATAGGTTGCGGCTGCGTTTATAAAACATTATCACTGTTGGATTAGATGGTCTGACAAGGGTTTGTTTAGCATCCGAATCTGCAAGGAGTTGATGTTGTTTATGCTGTTTTTTACAGGGAATGTATTTCAAGTGAGACTCAGAAGTTGAGAAGAGTGAGAGCGGATTCAGTTGGGGCGGTGAAATAAGAGGATTTGTTCTTAGGAAAAAGTGAAATATTAAGTTACAATTCTTTAAAGGTATCGATATTGGTTTTTTTTCCCCGCTGCAAATATTGGCCTTTTAGTGTAACTGTTCAATTATTGGATTTAGTTGACCAAATAGAATGAGAGAGAATAAATTTACAGTAGCAGACGGGCAAGAGTTTTAACGCTCCATTCTGAGTTTAGATCGACATGAACATCCAAAAAAATTCGTCGGAACCCAGTTCTGTTGCGAAAATGGTACGACTTGGTACGTCGCTTAAATCCATAATTTCAATCATGGTCTGAGGGGAATTTGGCTCGGGTCAAACACCGAGCGTACAAAGACCACAAAGCAAATGTTGCAGCATACTTCAACCAATTTTCCACAGAATAATAGGACATGGTTTGATGATTGAATAAACTTCCCGAGTACATAGGCAAAGTATACTCTGAAGTAGCCCAATTTAGGGAAATATCAAATACAAGAAACAAATAGGAGATAGTGTTGCAACCAACTAAAAATCACCAATTTAAAAGGTTTTCACATGTGGTCTTAAATACTTCACATCAAAATACAGACCGTTCCATAAAAACATAAATAAGTAATGGCAACAAAAGCTAATTTAATCCACACACCACAATCATTGTCTATGCAAACAAGAACAAGGAAATCAACCTGCACTCAAGCAGACGCAACACTAGAAATTTACATGCTACAACCACGGAAGAGCACCATGCTCTCTCACTTTATATGCCTCATACGAGAGGCACTTCCCCACTGGCATGCACGGCCTTCACTTGTTTATCGTATTCATCTTCTTCATCATCTTCCTCTTCCTCTTCTATGTCTTCCTCTTTATCGTCGTCCTCTTCACCTCCCCACCCAAAGCCTCCAACCAAGCGAGAGACTGGAGGAGGAGTTTTAGCCTCTTCCACGATTTTCATAATAACCTCCACGGATTGAACGGAAAAGGTTGGGTTTTCTCTATGGTAATACGCACTTTGAGCTGCATCTGTTAATTCTCTAGGTAAATTCTTCAAAAACCATGGGTGTGACTTGATGTCTTTAATCGAGATTCTCTGCATTTAAATCAACTATGAGACAGGTAGCATTTGGCAATCACAATAATAGAAAAAGCAAACAAGAACTTATGTTAATTTTCCAAACGGATTTTAGCCAACAGGTTACACAATTAAAAGCGTTTAATGCTACCACAAATAAATAGCCCTGTCACCAAAAAATATGTACAGAGCATCATAAGAGTTTCCAAAAAATAATGTAAATCTTGATTATGAGAGCACTAGTTGCCACCAAAATAAGTATGATGTTTGTTATTCGGTAAATCAGAAATCAAGAGAGAACATACCCTTGATGGATTGGCAACAAATATGCGAGAAAGGAGGTGCCTACAATCTTGAGATATGTGAACATACTCGGGTATCTTATACTGAATCGCCATGATTCTCTGGTCGAAGGAACAAAATTTATGAGTGTACACTACACAATTAAAACACATCAACTTATAAATAAATCAAAGCCTAGCCACAATGCACAGACTGAAACGAAAACACTTACTTGGATGGTTTTCCTGAAGTTCTTTGGATCATCTTGATCTTCGAAAGGATATGCTCCAACCAGCATGACATATAGAGTCACACCACAAGACCAAACATCGGCCAGCTGGAGAGAAACCAACCAAAGTTAAAGGGATTTCCCACCAATAATTATGCTACATACATGCATGAACACTACATTTGTGCGTACTCAGACAATCTGCGGAGACCAAAAATACAAACAGTTGATATAAAAGTTTTCATGAGAAGAAACGTAAACAAAATTAAACAGCGATACCAACAAACAGTACTAATATGGACCAAATAGAGAATCGCAATAAGATGCTTACCTTTCCATCATATTCTCTTCTAGATAGCACCTCTGGAGCAATATAAGCAGGAGTGCCCACTGTGGATTTGGGTCTCGAATGAAGAAGAGATGACTAAACGATAAAAACAGCATACTACATTAATGTTGTTTCATGCACAAAAGCTACTTCTAACACAAGTGTTATACCAACAATAATCTTTAACTTTGTATACAATTGTGCAAAACCTTTGAGTAACCGAAATCGCATATTTTAAGGCGTGGGGCTGGGCTTCCATCCAATAGGGTATTCTCCAGCTTCAAGTCGCGATGGCATATTTGCTGCATATCAGAAACACAATTAACTAAAATCCAGAGATACATAAAGCAAATTCAAGCATCTAAAAATGAACCAGCACAAATCTTAAGTTTCTCTCACCATAGAGTGGCAGTAATTGACTCCAGATATAAGTTGCTGAAAGAAATACCTCGCCTGAAATTGTAGGAAACTATAGATCATAGTATATTCAAGAGGTAGAAAGTAGAAACAAAACCACATTTCTTCTAATCAGCTGTATCGATTTTTCAAAAGATCAAAGCCCAGTAACTGGTATTAACATACCTCATCTTCACTGAATCTTCCAGCATTGCAGATTCTCTCGAAGAGCTCTCCACCTGCAGCATACTCCATAACAATAGCTAGATGCGTTGGTGTTAAAACCAACTGCAAATCCAAGACCCACAACAGAAAACACCAGAGTTTCAAATCACCGATTAGGATATTAGAAAATTAATAGAAATTCAGGTTTGTTACCTCCTTGAATCGAACTATATTTGGATGCCGAAGTGATCTATGATTAATGATCTCTCGAGCCACGTTCTCATCAATCTAGAACAAAAATCACAAATGACAGTCAAGCTTCTTGATGGTCAAACATCACAACTTCATGGACTACATGTATGACCGTATTAAGTACAAGCTTAGATGTTTAACTGCATAATGAGTAATGTGAATCTAAAGTTTCATATCCACAAACATTACATAACGCCAAATACAAATATCAAGCAATAAAACCATCAACTGACGCAAGAATTTCTGACTGCTGACGAATATCAATAGCGCAAACCTTGTGTCCTCTTTCAATGTATTTCATAGCAACAAGCTCCTTGGTATCCTTTTTCCTCATAAGCCTGGCCACCCCGAAATTTCCAGACCCTATGTCCTTCACAAGCTCGTAATTTTCCATTTTACTCTTATTTAATCCGTCTACTACACCAACCTTCTTAAACTCAAAGCTCTAACCACCAAATTTCAAAAGATCCAAGTTCACTTCACACACCACGACAGATGAATAGAAGAAATCTTAGCTCCGAAAATCGAAAGCTTTACTTAGAAACTCAAACTTTGATGTGATACTTTGAAGATTGAGAAAACCCCCAAAATTGAACGCTGAGAAAAAACAAGAAGAAACTTTAAGCTTCGATTAACTATAATTCAACCTCTATCGAACTGAATTCTTAAGAAAATCCTCCTGTTTGAAAAGGAAAAATGAAACTATCAATCGCAGCACAATATTGGCAAAACTAGGGTTTTCTGACACTGGAAGATTGAAAAATTAGCAGAAATTCACAGGAATCAAAATGGGTTTTCGGAGGAAACTATGAAAATGATTGAATTTATACCTGGGATTTGGAGAAATTTGACGAATTGCTGAATTCTGGAGAATGGCACGTCTTTATTATTCGCCAAAAAGCAATGTCTATGGGGGCATGATCTCAAAAGTGCATCAAGGTTAATAGCATTTTGCCCCTTGAATTATACCCAATGTCCTGAAAAGCCCTCGTAGTATAAATTATATCAGTTCGTCTCCTTTACATTATTTATTATTTGATTTTAGATGATTGTTGATTTCATTCTATTAAAAATTGAAAAGGACAAAGTGCTGATTTGGTTCAAATTCAACCATTGCAAGTCTTGACCAACACAATCGAAAAAACTTTTACATTAAATTGACGTGAGGAATATTAAAATATGCAAGAAACGAGTATATTAAACAAATTGTGTCACGGTTAACAATAATTATAGGACCGAGCGTTTGTCGCTTTACCAAAAGCTATAGCTGGTGGTAATTGTGCAACTCAAATATTTTAAGCCGCACAGCAGCTCAAGCACCACGGTTCGATCGCTCTACCAAGCAAGGACAATTATTGTACCCTCCCTCCCAATAATTGCACTCCTTGCGATCAATGGGAATCGAACACATGATCTTGGCTCTGATACCAATTGTAGGACCGAGCGATTGTCGCTTTACCAAAAGCTATAGATGGTGGTAATGGTGCAACTCAAATATTTTAAACCGAACAGCAGCTCAAGCATCATGGTTCGATCGCTCTACCAAACAAGGACAATTATTATAACCAACAATGATTGCTAGAGAACAAATTATATACTCAAACCAAAGTTTTAAAATCTGAATATAGTACGTGACAATAAAAAAAACACGTATATATATATATATATACATATATATATATATATATATATATATATATCATGTTTGATAATAGTGCTAAGAATTTCTGGCCAGAGTATGAGTCGTGCTTTAAGGAAAAGTGTTTCTTAGTTCCACACACAATGTCATTATGATTACTCAAAGATATATCACAACGTTTTCAAATTCATTTGCAATTGTCGATATATCAATGGTTGCATATTTGATCTAGATATATGAGTTGAAAGCGTCGTAATATACATTAACCATAACCTACAAGTTCAGACACTATGAGTGATACCTATGGGATCATGAGACGATGCTACTAAACGATCTTATCATGATCTGATTTGTACAATCAGACTTGATATATGATGTTCTTGATCAAGGGTTGATGAAAGAAATATGGCTAACTGGGTTAAGCTTGACTAAAGACAAACATTGCCTTGAATCACATGAAGTTATGAATTCACGACTAGTTGTATCTCTGAATATTGAAGGTCAAACAAGTATTAAATTTTGTGTTCTCATTGAAATAAACAAATTCAAAATTTTAATTTTTATTATAGTTTGATAAGATCGAACAGACATCTTATAAAAGAGTTTATAAGCAATTTTTTCATAATTAAACCCGTGATCAAAACGATTTTCTTTAAAAATTGGTTCAACCGATCTGACGAGTAAATCGAAGATTGGACGGAAAACTTTTATACTATTTAAAACAATAATATAATATCATAAATAATATATTTTGAATTCCAAATATCTTAAATGTTTATATATAAATAATAAATATATTTATTTATCAATTTTTAAAATCTTAAAAAACATATATATATAATCCAATATAATTATACATTTTTAAAATCTTAAAAAACATATATATAATCCAATATAATTATACATTTTTTAAAAATAAAAAAATCTAAATAAGGTAATATTTTTAAAATAATATTTTTAATAAAGTTCATGTGACGTCCCGAAAATTTGAGGTCTACTTGAACCACATGTGTGCAATTCATTAAATTCCTTATGTATTTTTATTAAATGGTTTTAATGCATGTTTATTTCATTAATTTGTGTTTTAATTCATTATTTATTTATTTGCATCATTTTAAATTAAACATGCTTATGCGATGCACGTTAAAATGTTTTCTTGAGTTTCATGATTCAGGCGAATATTCGATGCGGGATCGCGAGGAAAAGACCGGTGACGATTTTGGCAATTTTAACGTGGTATTTTATTTTTAAGTTGAGGTTGGGGTATTTTAACTAACTTATTAAGTTGTTAGTATTTTAAATCCAAATTTATCTATCTAGTGATTTAAAAGTTTGAACTTTTAAAGTTAGCATTTTGTGTGTGTTATTTTAATTAAGGGATTTAATTAAGGGTGTGTAGTGAATTATTATTTTATTGACTTGTTAAGGGAGTTAGAATTTTAAATAGCTTGATTAATTATTTAATTAAGCAAATTGTTCCCCTAATTACTCACTCACACACACTTACACGTTTTTACACACACCAAAACACACACATTCAGATTTTATATTTTTAAAAGAGAAAATCCTAGGGTTCTAAGAACCAAGAGCAGCAGCCCCACTCTCTGAAAAGTTCCAGCAACTTTCATGAATTTTATTAGAAGATTTTAGCGCCACGTTCGTCCCGGATCGACCCTCACGCCATCTCCGCTTCGGTATCGTCGTTACGGTATTTTAAATATCAAAAGGCACGTATAATTTGTTCTTTCTGCATCGATCTTGTCATAGTATGCGTCGTGTTATTTTATGCGTGAAAATCCATGTGTGACGTTCGTCGTTTGAGCGGAAAATGGTTTGAATGCGTTTGAAATACTTTTTAGATCTGAAATCTCGTAACTTACTGTTCTGATGAAAACTGCGATTTTTCTGTCGGGATTTTGAGAAAACTTTCAACTAGCAAATTGTAGAAATTTTTGATACCTTCGATTTGATATAAAATTCGAGATTTTTGAATGAAAATTGAGTGAGTTATGATGTTTTTCGTGGGACTGCTCAAACTGCGACTTTTACGAAAATTGTGTTCTTGAAGTTTTTGTTGCAGGCTTCGTTGGGGATCGACGGGTGATCGTTGCTGCGCCTAGGTATGATTAGTATGATGTTGGGATGTTATTTGATACGTCGTATAGTGTCGATAGGCACTCGAATGCGTTAGGAGTCGTGGGAAACGAATTGGTGTCAATTGCTATGCTTTGAATTGTATGTGTTGTAAGGTGAACTCATTGCTTTGGGTGTTTGTACGAATTTGGTTGATGTTATGGCATGCTAAGGTGGGTCTCGGGGTGTCGTTTCATAGTCCGTGTAATCGAGTCTAGGATGTTAAGCAAAGCATGTACAGAAATTTCGTAAGTTCGCGACCACAGTAGGTACACGGACCTGGACACGGACCCTGGCACGGGGTCCGTGCCCCTCCCCTTTCCGAGTTCTCCCTTCACAATAGGTACACGGACCCTGACCCGGACCTATAGACGGGGTCCGTGCCCTTCTTTTTCGACACACACACCAGGCAGTACCTACACGGACCCTTACCCGGACCCTGACACGGGTCCGTGCCTTTGCTTTCCTTCGGTGTCTATTTCCAGAGCCTACACGGACCCCTACACGGATGTAGGTACGGGGTCCGTGTCCTTCGTTTTTGGGAAAAATAATTTAGTATGCTTTGAGGTTAGACGTCATGGTTTAGTGCAAGGATTATCAAGGTCGTGTCATGGGAAATTTTAGAATGTCCTAAGTAATGATTGAACTCGAGAGTAAGTATGATTTCTACGATAAGTTATGCAAGTTAAGTATGCAAATTCATGCTAGTATGTGCAGCAACGGCCCCGATCGAAGTCCAACGAATCCCTCAGCGCCAAGTAAGTATGTAGACGTGCAAGAAAGAAAATATTTTAAGTTTTTGAGGTATGCTAAATGTCTTGTGACCAAATTATGAATGGGTTTGGAAGTCGGTGAACGTGGCCGAGGACCTCTCCACCCTGTTAAATTATGAACGGGTTAGATCATGGTTGAGAAGCGTTAAATTATGAACGGGGACCAACCAGCCCGTTAAATTATGAACGGGGACCTCATGTATGTGGCAGTGGATACGTCCCTGTCAGCCCAGTACTGTGGTTTGTCTGATCAGGCGGTTTATTATGTATGGGTCACTTGCTTTGAAACATCCTCTACGCAAAATGATGAAGTTATGTATGTTCAAGCATGCAGCATGTTTATGAAAAGTTTAAGTTATGGCACGTCGGAGTATGTATGTATGTATGTTCAAGTTTTAATACGCAAGTTCAAGTTTCAAGCTATGTATGTCCTATTTTAAAGTTGTATGCGATTTTATTATTTAATACTCGTTATCCCAGTTTATACGTGTTGAGTCTTTAGACTCACTAGACTTGATCGATGCAGGTGAATATGTTGATGAGGAGACTGGAGGTGGTGACCAAGGGGCAGGCTTGGACTGAGTGGGAGGCTAGACCCGAGGACCGCCTACGTTATTTTAAGATTTTAAGCATGAAAACATCTATACTCTGATTTTATGAGTGGATTGTGATACATTTTGAGACAGCTTTTTCTTTTAGCAAATTTTAATTGTGATGGTTGATTTCAAAGATACTTTATGAATGATGAAGTGACGACCGTATGGATGTTTCTATTAAAGAAAATTTTTAATTTTTCCGCAAATTTTGAGTATGAAAATACGGTTCGTTACAGTTCAAAATCAAAATAATCATATATACATATAGCAAAAAAAATTAAATTAAATAAAAAAATAATTTATTTTGAAGAAAAATAAAAAATATATTTTTAAAAAAAATTAAAATGTGCGAACGATCGGACCGATTCTTGACTGATTTTAATATGTTTTGGTCGATTTTGGCCGGTCCAACCGGTACTTACAAATTTGACCGGTCAAACGGTTTTTCAACACTTTCGGAATGAACTCGTCACCAGTTCTCGGTCGAACCGATCGATCCGATTTAGTCCAATTTAAAATACTCTTTATAAGTATATTTTATATTTGAAATTTGTGAAAGTTAGCTTGACTGGTTCATTTAATGAGAAGAGTAGAACTGTCTAATTTAGTGAAGATATTCCAAAATAGACAACTGTAAAATACGAGTCATTTGCAAATTTGATTTTCGAAATTTCAATTATCATTATAGTAACCAGGTTTTTTCCTCGCCACATTAGCGTTGTCTGATTTTCGATCGAGATTATGATATAGTCGCAATTATTTAATTAGTAAATCTAGAATATGCTAATTAAATATTAAATAATTAGTTATGAATAATGTAAAATTTTCAAGGAATATTATAGAAAAAGTCTATAATTAATTATTTAAATAATTAATAATTATTTAATTATATAATGTATTTTCAACTTTGAAAATAATACATGAAATATTTGACAAAAAGAGAGATACTTGATCTAGAAGAGTTCTAGTACAACTCTAATTAGTATGAAATTAGACAAAAAAAATAGTATAGTTTTTGACAAGGGTAAAAACTCTAAGTAAGTCCTAGTACTATTCTAACTTGGGAGTCTTAAATATGATAATATATGTCAAATTTACAAGTTAGACTTTTTCTCTTATATCACAACCCTAAAATTCGTCCAACTTCTCTTGGAACACACCCATGACCATGACCACCTTTTATGTAACGTGTTCCCGAAAATTTGAAAGTTCACGTGAACCACATGCATGCAAGTTATCAAATTTATTGTGTATTTTAATTTAATTATTTTATTTGCACAAATTGATTATGGTATGTATGTTTACATGTTTAAAATGTAATTTCTACTAGAATGCATAAAAATGTGTTTTTAAAATTTATTCGAGAGGCGATCGAGAAACGGAGACCGGAGACCATACGAGGGAAAATATTTTTATTAAATAATTATTTTAAATTATTTAATATATGATATATTTTAATATGTATTTTCGAAACTTGCACCATGTGTTTTAATTAAAATATAACCCAAAAACCCTCACCATAACCACACAAACACACATGCACACATCACCTAGAAAGCTAGGACTCTTCATCAGCACACACCACACGAAAGTCTTGAAGGATAGTCACGCAAGTTTGAAAAAAAATTCAGCAAGCAATTCTCTCGTCTCTCCGTTAAGCCTAACTCCTCTCATCTAGGGCAACAAGACCACCCTCATAGGACCCCTGGACATGCCTGAACAGCAGCCAGCTGCCCAACCCATCAAGGAAACCCAAAACGAAACCATATCCCCGTAAGATGCACTTTTCGTTCAACCTTGGCTTACCTATGGTCCAGCCCTTATGCAGCCTTGCCTAGGCTCCTAAACCCTCTGAAATTCGTCCTTTTTTATTGACCTAGGATGGCAGCCCATTTATGCACCATATACATGAGTTTTAAATCATACAAACATAAGTTTTTGATAATGGCATGTCAAAAAACGAAAATAAAAGATGTGCATCATGTTTTTCATGCAAGAATGGTTAAATACACATAATATGATGTGAAAGATTTTTGAAAGAAAGTTAAGGCGTGCCTACGATTGAGAACAAGTTGGCGATGCCAGTGGCGGAGCAAGGATTTGAAATCTACCTGGGCTAAATTTTTTCTACAAAAAACAAAATAATCCATAACAATTAAAATCATAACTATGATACAAGTTTATCGTAGTCTCAAAAAAAATTTCATTAACAATATCTTCAATATTTTGGTTATTGAACTCATAAGATTCAGAAACCGACAAAACAGTGACAATGTAATATTATATCTTCATCATCGCCTGCAAGAAAATTTAATGAAGATCAAATAAAACGAATATCTCTAAAACCATTCAATTAATGTGTTATATGATTAAATTAAATATTTATAAACTAAAATATACACAGATAATATGTATAGACATAATCTTACTATTGAAGCTGTTATCTACGATTCTTCAAAGTATAATAATCATCAATTATAGAATCTGAGTCTATATTTGAAGCAAACTCTCTCTCAATATATATAATCATAGAATCTGTCAGAAAACAATCTCTCATTTTACTACGAAAAACTGTTTTAACATGTTTCATAGCCGAAAATGCACGCTCCGTAGTTGCCGTGGAAACATGCAAAGTTAAAACTAGACGGATCTACTTGTCAATCAAATTATAATGTTGCAACTTTTTTGTTTCAAATAACCCTCACAATCTCGAGATAGTGGGCATTTTCTGAAAATCTTCATGACAAACTACATCGAGCTCAAAATGTTATAGCTGACACCTCAAATGATGCATTTCCTATTCAGTGAAGTCCTCGGGATAATACTTCTCAGCGAGAATACAAATCTTGTCAATGTTGAACCATTTAAAATTATGTTTTGATCCAAAGCAGAGCTGAGAATTAGAAGTTTAACTGTCTCATCACTGAATCTAGAGTTTAATTCTTCCAACTGAAAATCTATTGCAACATTAAATATATCATAATGAAAGTGATGTTCAACTGTGATAGTATCTTTTTTCTGGCATGAACGATTAGAATGCTTATAATGAGAACTCATCCCTGGTATATCAGCATCCAATCTTGTGCAAAATGATTTTACATACGAAAGATGAATATCAAAACCATCACTTCTCAATCTCAGGAAAAGTTCTTTAGTCGTAGAGACCAAATCCATTGCACTTATGATATCAAGAGATTTTTGTTGCAAGGCACGGCAAAGCAAATTTGTGATCCCCAAAATTTTATGCATCAAATACAAATAAAAATAAAATCAAAAGACTTCATCACTATTAATGAACCACCAGCTTCCCCGCGCATTGAAGTAGAGGTGTCATCAATGATAATGTTTTCGAGCACATTAATAGTTGCATCATACATATCTATCAATCTGCAAATAGATTCAAAATGGGAGATCCAACGAGTAGTACATGCTCGATGCAAAGTACCAATCTGATTAGTTCCTCGCCCAGTCTCACGTTCACCGGTAACAATAGAACGTGCAATTTCATTAACTTGATAAGATTGTAACTTGGCATTGCGCTTGGAAGAATATGTAACAAGATTGGCAATAGTCGTCAGATTTGAAAAGAAAAGCCATATAGAGATCTCCTTTTCAGCTGCTGAAACTAATGCTAGTTGGAGTCGATTGGCAAAACAATGTACATAATATGCATATTGGCAATCTTCAAGAAATAAAGCTTGCAATCCTTTAAAAGCACCACTCATGTTACTAGCACCATCATACCCTTGACCTCACATATTATGAATTTCTAGATTATATCTAGTGAGTTCTTTCTTGAGTGTTGCAGCTGTGGTGCCATGAACATGTACAATTTGAAAAAAAATCTCCCGCAAAAAACCATGGGCATCAACAAATCTCAAAATTATAGCCATATTTTCTTTGTTAGATACATCTTTCGCTTCATCCACCAAAATACAAAACTTAGAATCTCTAATTTCATCATGAATTTTATTTCTGACTCTATTACCAATAATATGCAAGATTTCTTTTTGAACTTCTTGTGAGGTATATCTTGCATTTCCAGGAGCCTTATCTAAGATAACATCACCAATACTAGCATTCCATTTCCCCAATAGTTTTAACATCTCAATGAAATTACCACGATTTTGGGAATATGAAGATTCATCATGACCTCTCAATCCACATGCTCGCAAACTAAACCAATGGACGCACTGAATTGTTGCTGCAAGCCTTAACCGATTTTTTTGAATATGTTCAGAAGTTTATCGATTCATAACTTTATCTATATGACTAGTGACATTCATCAAATCAACAACATATTTTGAAGATTATTGTGTGTCGAGTTAGAACTTCTCATGTGAGACAAAAAAACATACTTTGCTACATCATTAACGCATTTCTAACTTCTAAACCCTTCAATTGTAAATGTAGATTGTTGTGCTTCACTTAATTCAAAAAAATAGCAGGGAAAACAAAATACTGCATCCTTCTGAGGAGAATACTCTAACCATGAAAACTTTTTAAACCATGTATATTGAAATCGACGATATTGCTTTCCTGATTCAGATCGTGGGTATTCAAACGATTTAGGTTGATATGACCCCATTTTGATATAAGCTCATCTAATTTCATCACGATGATTAACAGGATGTCGCAACATCGAAATAGACAATCCAAGATCTCGTTCAAGGGAAGTTTCATCAAACACAAACTCTTTGAGATTTAGAAGGAGTTTCGGGCTCCTCAATATTAATGGATGCATGAGTCTCGACCCTCTCAGATGATGAAGGATTGTCATTTCTTGGCTGAAAGAATGATAAAATATTGTTTCTCCTCTTTCTCTCTTGATTTGACAGTAAAATAACCTAATATAAAAAAATTATTAAATTTAGATTTGACATGCTCGAGGGACCATTCTATGATTCAAAATACAAACATACGATGAAATCCAGAAGTGTGACCACATAACACGCACTAACGACACAATCAACTATTGATATGTTGAAATTGTGAATTGAAACAGCAGAAAGTATCCAATAATTTAAAGTATTTCCTTGCCTTGCTAACCATTGTTCTCACAAAATATCAATTCAAGTCACAAGTGTACCTTACATCAAATTCTAAAAATACTCACGAATATAAAATTGTACCAATGAATTCACAAGAAATGTTCCTAACATCCAAATCCTACACTACAGTAACAGATGTAGCTGGTTGTGAATTTCCTAGAGAATTTCCAATTTACACATCAATAGCACCACAAGAGAATTTCCATTTGCAAATAAAAGTGTGTGCATTATAATGATAAAACTCGATGCAGTTACAATAGAGGTCTCAGCTGCACTACAACATAAAAATCTTCTCTTTGAATCCTTCATTTTTCATTTGTTTGTTATCCTTCGGATTATCCCCTCTGCTGCCATATATTAACATGGTCTAAAAAATAGTTCAGGATTAGTTGGGATCCTACCACACATGCTTCCACAGTTCCACTAAACAAGAACATGGTTCACGAAACATTAAAAAAATGAGAGCAAAAAATAATATTCTAGGGAACATGCCATGAATTAATAAACAAACATCACAATAATGGATATATGGAATCTTTCAAATTCGAAAAACAAAAAAGAATCAAATATGAACTCAGAACAAAGCAAGAAGCACGGTTATCTTGAGTACTCGCGACGGTGGTTGCCGGTCGGAATTCCGGGATAAGGTGGCGCGACGGGCGGGCGGCTCACGGCTGATGCTAGGAGAGTAGATGAGCGACACGATGGTTGGGACTTGGCAGGAGGTTTTGACAATTTTTTTTGTAAAGATGTTTGTCTTCAATTTTTTTTTCATTTGCAATATCAAACAATATGGATTTTGGACCTGAGAAATCATTTTTTAAGCCCATTTTGATAACCATTTATTAGTTGCAATTTGGACCATTGGGTTGGACCAATAGTAACTGGGCTGGACCAAAACTAATACATACTAATTAAAAAAAATTTGGGCCACCCGACAAGTCTCCCTCCACCTTTGGGCAATGCGAAGGACGTTGGTGGAGAGACTGGGGAGTTGCTGCGTTTTTTGCCCTCAAAGTTCACGCGCAACCTTCAAGGTGTGGTGTGTGGGCGTTTTTGTGTGCTGCTGGAATAGCCCTATGAGAGTCCTAGTATCTTGAGGTGTGCGTGAGTTTAATTGTGAGTGGTTAGGGTTTAGGACCTTATTTATTAATTAAATACAAGAGCAATCTTAGGCCCATTAATCATGGAATACTAAGCCCATTAAGTAATATTCAAAATATTTTGTTAAGTGAAGTTTATGAAAATATTAGTCGAGATCTCGAAAAGTTCGTGTTTTCATCGAAAATCAAATACCGTTTAAAAATACGACTCG
This sequence comes from Primulina eburnea, assembly GCF_022965805.1. NCBI lineage: Eukaryota > Viridiplantae > Streptophyta > Magnoliopsida > Lamiales > Gesneriaceae > Primulina > Primulina eburnea. Next base: position 4,770,710 of record NC_133113.1, read on the forward strand.
ACGCATAAAAACACCTCATTTTCGAAAATTCCATTTAAAATACACCAAACATTAAACAATTAAAAATATTTATTTAACACAAAAAATTTCCTTTATATGTTCCCCGGTTTCCGATCCTCGATCGCATCTCGAAAAATCTTTTAAAACACAGTTTTATACATTCTAAAATAAAACTACATTTTAAACATGTAAACATGTCTACCATAATCAGTTCATGCAATTAAAACAATTTAATTAAAATACATAAGAAATTTGACAACTTGCATGCATGTAGTTCCCGTGAACCTTCAAATTCTGGGACGTTACATTATGCATATTCATGAAAAGCTATTTTCTTAAAAGTATTTTCCTTGTTGTTTGTGAACGTATATGTATTAATTGCTATCATGATTAAGGTTTTTTGAGTCAATAGATTCACTACGTGTGATCGATACAAGTGAGCATGATATTGATTGGATTTTCGCTAGTTTTCCGCAAATAAAATTAAGTTTATGATTTAAGCTACTTTAAGAATTTTATGACTTATGATGCCTTTGAGAGGTTTTTGAGAGGATGTTGGAGTTAAGTTAATTTTTGAGATAATGTTAGCTTAGAATTGGTTGACTTTTACGATTTTATGTCTTAAATGTGTTCTTTTGGATTTTCAAATAATAGTTGGTTGGTTTATTTTAAATGATGCAAAAGTACTTTAACATATATTTATGTATACTTTCTGCCAAATTCTTAAGTGGGGAAAAAAGTTTCAAGTACATTTTAAAGAAAATCGGGTAGTTGACGATTCATTTCCCACACCGCAACATCATCGTGCTGCCACCAGAATCTCATAAGTTTTCGATGATTGATTCTCACCGAAAATTTTGTCTAAATTTATAGTATAATATCGGCAAGGAACAAAGCTTTCAGTCGTGGACCTAATTCTTAGGGATTGGAAAGAGGAGAATTTTAGCAGATCGTTCATAGACATTTACGTGAATAGCATTCTCCACTTAAAATCCGGAATATTTTGATATCCAACATTTAGAACGCAAAGGTAATAAACTTTAAACATATTATATATGAATTTGAATCATACAACGTCCAATTTATCTGTTGAATGTCAAAGAAAAAAAATTTTAAACTTCCATTGTGTCTTCAGTGTGAGAAAAAATATACCCCACCAATGATATCAGATATAGGTTCTCAATAGTATGATTCTTTGTTGTTTATTGTTTAAATTACGTTGAGTAAATTTTTTCTAACCGCGTATGAAATTTTTAGAAAATTGCATCCTTGAAAATCATATTTTTTAAAAAAAAATTACCCTCGGCAACCCCTGCAGATATGGGCAGTGAAGACTATCCAAACTAAACCAATACAATTTTTTAAAAAAATTGGGACACAAGCAAGATTGCCTTGCTACCAGAGCTGTTCGGTCAGTGGAGACACGCAAGGCCAGCCTTGCCCCCACAAGGAATTTTTTTTTTACCTCAGTTCTTTGATTTTTTTTTAAATTTCGGACTAAATTGATATTTTATGGGAAAAAATGATCAATTTTATCCTTGAAAAATATTTTGGAGGAATTTTCTTACCCAAAAAATTATTGAAATATGATTTTTATTATTTATGATAAAAAAAATTGTTTCACAAAAAAATTTAATTATTGTAACTTAATTGGATAATTAAATAAAAGAGTTTATTGATTTATTTTAATTTTGGCGATTAGTAACCAATTTACAAGATAAATTATTTAATGATAAGATATGATATTATGTTTAAAATATTTGATATTATATGTTATTTATAATATTTGATATTATATTTCAAAAATTTGATCGAGAGTCATTAATAACTTGCTAGATATATGTTAAGATATTTTATATTGTTAATATTTTTTAAATTATTTGACAATTATTTAAGTGAGCATGTTTGTGACACGTTCTCAACCCTTAAATTTTTATATCAATGTGTCATGGAAATTTAATGTAAATATTATATTTAATGAGAAATTAAGATTTGAAGATAGTGGACCTCGATCATTAAGAGTTTCGAAGATCGAAAACTTCAAATATTGGAAGCTAATGTAATATTACATTTGCATACATGCACTTACCTAAGTTTTGGAATTGGATCTGTGTATGACTCTAACAGAGCAAATTTTTATGGGTTATTGATCATCTTTTATTATTTATAATGCATGTGAAATATTATTAATAATCAGATTGTGCGTTATTATTATTATTATCATCAACATCGTTATTATTATTGATATTATAACAAGATTTGCATGAATTAGCCAAATATACAAACAAACATGACACGATTTTAAAATTAAATGATGAGATAAATTTTCAAAATTAAAATATATCATTTTGAATAAGATTCAAATTTTTTATCAAGATCATTAAAATAAAAATTAAAAGTATTCAATATTTTCTTGTTTTCCATCAACATTGGTTGTGTGATGAACGTTACCTGTTGTTGGTATCTAACTCATATTATTGGGAGGCTTGGACGACAAAAAGACGTGACTTCCACTTAAATGCTTGATGTGAATTACGTGAAATGCTCATGACTTCGGCTCATATTATTGGGGGATCTCATGGAGACCGTAAATTAATTCGACATTGATGGGTTTGGCTCAACACGTGAAAAAAAGCGGTGTCATATTATTGGGTCGTCATCAAACATGAGGTATTATGTGGAGGTTGCAAGGGGTTACAATTAGGCTCTGTATTTTGGAAATTGTGATTGACTGATATTATTCGGGATCCTGATTCAACAATTGGGTCATGTGTACTCATAAAAGTCCGTTTTATCATAGGGTGGTGAAAATATCAAAATACTGTGAGGTAATCCATAAAACAAAATTCTATATTTTATGCCTTATAAAATACTTTAAAATAGTCAGCAAATTGTTATTTATTTCCATATTTAGTATATTCATGATTTCGTAACGCAATTCATTATACACAATACTCTATCAAAACAAAGTTAATTGGACATAACTATCAGGATTGGCTAACGAATTAAAAGTTTGTTTTGATATGGGTTAGGGATTGCATACACGCTCACTAATATCTCCTCCAAAGATATGCATATAATGACAATTTTTCTGAACTAGTAGAAGCTTGTGAGACCATAAGTTGCAAGTTAAGTGTTATATGATGACTTCTATGTCCACTTTACTACAAAAGTAGTTTGAAAAAAGAGTGAATGTTGTTGGTATTCAAATGCATATGCAAGAGTTGTATGATGCTCGAACTTATTTGAATATACAATACAAGAGTTTTATAGTGCTCAAACTTGTACGCTGAGGCATATTACTATATAAGAGCTCATGACTGCACACATGCAAATATTGTGATATTCCATCAAACAATGTCCAAATAATTTCAATAAAAAACAAGATAATCTAAACCAAATACTTTTGTGGTAAGCTAGACTATTACATATTTTCCAAAGAATGATACGCGAGTTACCGGAAAGAGTATGTTTAAGCTTGGACGTTGAAAAGTATTTAGAGCATAAATGTTCTGAAAATAGCTAAATTTCAAAAAATACGGTAATATTCCATAAAACAATGTTCAAATAATTTCAACAATAAACAATAGAAAACAAGATAATCTAAACCATGTACATTTGTGGTGCGCTAGACTATTACGTATTTTCTGAAGAATGACACGATAGGTAGTGAGAGAGAGTATGTTTGACTTGTCAGATACAAACTCTTTTGATACATGTAATTCATGCCTAAAGTAAAAAATAATCAAGACTTCTTTCCTAGAAAATTAGAACATACGCATGATCTATAAAATTTGATACACATATATATGTGTGTGGTCATCTAATTATTAGCATCAAATATGAACATTATTACTTCATTACCTTTATTGATGATCATTCGAAGTATAAGTATGTATATTTAATGAAATATAACTCTGAAGCTTTTGAAAAGTACAAAGAGTTCAGAGTCTAAATATAGAAACAAATAGAAAAAAAGTATTAAAACACTTCGATATGATCGATGTGGAGAATTCTTGATTATTAAATTCAAATATTATCTTAAAGAAAATGTCATTCTCTCAAAATGGACCCCACCCCAGCTGAATGATGTGTCAGAACGTCATAATCAAACACCGAAAGACATGGTTTGATCTATGATTGATTCACTGAATTGTACACCGCTCTTTTGGGGATTTGTGCTTGATAATGTGGCAATGTTGTTGAACAACATCCTATAAAAGCATTTGATAAAACACCCTATAATATATGGATGTGGAATCCTCCATCTTATAATATGGGGATTCTTTGCTTACGTAAAGCATAGAATGGAAGACCAATTGGATAGTAGATCAAGTTTGTGCTACTTTATGGGATATCTAAATAACTATGTTGGATATTATTTTTATGATACCAAAGAAACAAATGATACCAAAGAAACAAACATGTTTGCTTCTAGGAATGCCACCTTCTTAGATAATTAGTTTGTATTAGATAGAAAATGTCATATGATAGAACTCGAGAAGATTCAGAAGCACCCAATCCTGAAATAGCAGAAGCCATGCCCCAATATCCAATCAAAATAGCACACGCTTCTATGAGATCTGAAATGGTCTCAAGATCACCTATAGGGATGAATCTTATTCTTGAAGAGGGTCAGGATAAGCCCAATCCTGGATGTGATCCAAGAAGCTTAAAAGAAGAAATATCTTATTCAAATATCTATTTATGGTTTCAAACAAACATCAAGAATTTGGAACCTTACATCGATAACATTATCAAATAGTTTGATTATGTTAAGAATCATTAGGAACCTTGTGTGTATAAGAAGATTAGTAAGAGTGAGGTGATATTTCTATTACTTTACATTGATGACATACTAATAATTGAGAATGATGTAAGATTGTTTGAATCAACTAAAGTATGGTTAGATAGTAAATTCTCCATGAAAGATATGAGTGAAACATTATATGTATTAATAATACAGATCGATACGGATAAATCAAAGAGGATGTTAGGGCTCATCCAATTCACTTATATCGATATCATACTGAGGTTATTCTCTATGGAGGAATCCAAGAGTAGATATCTGCGAATATGTCATGATGTAACTTTATCCAAGTCTATGTATCCTAAGATTGATGAGGAGATAGAAACCATGACACTCATTCCCTATGCATCTACCATTGGTAGTATTATGTGTGATATGATGTCTACTCGACCTGATATAGCATTTGCACTGAGTGTTACAAGAAGATATCAGTCAAACACTGGTCCATGATATCGGAAAATCGTGAAGGATATTCTTAAGTACTTAAATATGTCTAAAAATTTGTTCATGGTCTATAGAGGTGGATAATTAAATTTGAAATACTACACTGATTCTAAATTCCAATCATATGTGAATGGTTCAAAATCAACCTTTTATTTGTATTCAAATTTAATGATGGTGTTGTCTCTTGAAAGAGTTTTTAGCAAGACACCACTGTGGATTCAACCACTGAGTCATAATACACAGTGGCATTAGCTGCAGCAAATGAGACTGTTTGGATGAGGAATTTTATCCCAGAGTTGAATTTCATCCCAAATAGAGTTGATCTAGTCCACAATGCGACAACATTGGTGTAGTTGCGCAAGCAAAGGAGCCAAGGTCTCATCACTAGTGCAAACATATCTAGAGAAAGTTCCACATTATCCGAGAAATTGTGATATGAGGAAATACATCGGTTGAGAGAGTCTCCTTTGTAGACAACCTTGTTGATCCAATTACGAAGTCTCTGCCAGGACCATTGTTTGAAATGTATCGTAAAGAAATGAGTTTAAAATCTTTGGGTAGTTGGTTATATGACAAATGAGAGATTGTTAAAGTATGTGCCTAGCGAGCCAACATATTACTTGACATTATTGAATTTTGTGTAAAAACAATCTTTATTTTAATAATATTTTATGATTTTATTCAATTATGATTTTTAATTTATATGTTTAATCATGCATGTTGTATAGATAAAGTTCTTAAATATACTATAGTACCATGAGGTCTATCTTGCAACGTAGATAAAGAAATTCATTAAGACCCGTATTGTATATCCTATATTCGTCCATAGACGATTCAGCCGTCTAATTAAGGATAGAGGTGGCTCGAGCTCAAGACTGTCATTTTGTGATGTTATTGCCATGTTTCATTGGTATGAACATAGAGATGTCCAATCGTGTAGATGAGTGATCATATGATTGTACTGAATAACCCTCCCTCGAACTTTCCAAGTGGTCATCAGTCATCAAGTGGATTAAGTCGGCGGTTATGATTATACACCATTAATAATTTTACTCGAGACAACTTAGAGGCTCTGTGTATAATGCCAGAGATTTATATCCTGTTAATTCGAGATTATTGATTATGATTTAATGTGATGATAGAAGGACCACTCCGATACATGATTTGAGTTAGCATGTGTATAGTGATGTGCGAGGACAGAACCCCTCACGCATATGCGCGAGACGAGGTGCGCATATGCACGAGCAGGGCAGAGAACCTCGAGCATATGCGCGAGCATGTGAATAAGCCAAGTGCCGAGACAGTAGGTCTCACGCATATGCACGAAGATGGGGTGCGCATATGAACGAGCAGCTGGAATGCAAAATGCCAAGACCAAGAGTCTCGCGCATATGCGCCGGGGAAGGTTGCGCATATGTGCGAGACGTGCTGCTTAAAGAAGGATACCACATGGCTTAGGCATGCATGATATATATATATATATATATATATATATATATATATATATATATATATATATATATATATATATATATCAAAGTTTCATTTTCCTTCAGAATTGCAGAAGAGAAGAACAGAGGGCCTGGAGAGAATTCTCAAGCTTCATATTTTATAATTCGATTTGCGAACCATCCGGCCGTCAGAATTTCAATCCGAGTTTGGTACCGTATTTTTTCTCGTCAAAGACTTCACACGGACGTAAGTTTTCTTATGTTCTGTTATTATTCGAAAACTTGATATGGGAGAAATCAGATATGATTAATATATATTGTGTTCCTGAGAATTAGGCATTGTATACTCGAAACCGGATTGAAGAACGGATATCGTATGAAATTGTTATGATTTTTCATATTTGATTTGATTGAGATTATACTGATTTTGTATCAGATTGTGTTGTTGATTGGTTATGATTTGTTGATTGGTATATACTAATATTGTATTGCAGGTATTTCGAGATTGTACCGTTATGCCATCGACATGTACTAGATTGAGATTGATTCTACCAAAGTTTGCTTCGAGTTGTATTATGATATTATGATTCTTGAATTATTATTCCATATTGGAATCAGAATCAGTAGAAGAAAGATCAGAGTTGTCAAGCGTTTGTACTACGACAGAAAGGTATAAAGCAATGTTAACCGGGAGATACGACTCGAGTTAGATTTGGCTTGAGTTTTCCAAAACCACATACTTGTTTGTTATTGTTTTAATACCTTTGTACTCTTTGAATGTGAATGCTATTTCTATTGATTTATAGAAAAACAGATAATAGAAGATAGATATCGAGAACGAGTCATTGGCAGAGGTACCAAGACATTAGATGTTTGGTTTATATCGATGTTCTTAGGAATAGATCGACTTCTATTGCAGAGATTCGATATAATGTGCCAACATCCGGGAACCAGGATCCCTAGACTAGACTAGATCAGAGTCGAGCGAGAGATGTGAGTTTGATTTACAGTTTTATATCATTTCATGTTTTCAGATTTGATATATGTTATTGATAAATGTTATATGCTTTTTTATATGTTAATATGAAATGCATGTATACTTGGTTTAGACTGGTAATTATATTCTCACCGGAGTTATCCGGCTGTTGTTGTGTTTGTATATGTGCATGACAACAAGTGGGACATGATCAGGGTCGAGAAGAGGATGAGAGATCAAGTTTAGCGTGGAGATCCGGACCCAGAAGTATAAGTAGTTTCAGCACTAGATATGTAGTGGTTGAATCTTAGTTTGATATAAATGTATGTTGCACAAGACTTGTACTTCACTCTTGATGTTTATATAAAATGGATCCGCGCTTATGTATTTAAAAAAAAATTAGACCCAATTTATTTAATTGATCAATTTATTCCCAAAGACGATTAAGAGATGAATTAGCGTTCGGGTCTCCACACTGTGTACTAGTACTGCACTTTGAATAATTTTTCGACTCTGTGACGTCATCGAGTAACGAGGTTGGGTGTAGTTTCGACATACGTATGAAAAAATGCATTATAATTGGAGATTCACCGTTCACCTGTAGGTGTGTATATTCTACGTGATTTGATGAGTTGATAGTGCAAGGAATATCTAAGAAGTATGAGTTGTGCATTAAGGAAAATGTTTTCTTAGTTGCACACACGATGTCACTATGAGTACTCAAAGATACATAACATCGTTAATCGACTTCATTTGCAACTCTCAATATACCATTGATTACAGATTTGATTGAGATATATGAGTTGAAGGAATCATATTATACATTAACCATAACCTACGGGTTTTTGCAGATATTATCAGTAATACCTAGGAGATCATGTGGCGATTCTATAAGACGCTTTTATCATATGATCTGATGGATGTAATCAGACTTGAATTTTGACGTTCTTGATCAAGAGGTTGATGAAATGAATGAGGCTAATTAGGATAAGCCCGAATAATGACAAATGTTGTCCTGAATCACATGGACCCACATCTTGTTATATTTTTGAACCATTCAGGGTCACAAAAAAGAATTATGTATTCCCGTTGAGATAGTCAAATTTAAGAAGTTGAATTTAGTAATTATAGTTTGATGGAGATCAAATAGATAACTTATAAAAGAGTTTATGTGTATTCAATATTTGTAAGTTGTGGAAGTTAGCTTGACTTGTAATTTAGCGAGGTTGGTCCAAGTGCTTAATTTAGTGAAGATATTCCAAAATATGCAAAAAATGAGTCAATGAAATTTGTTATATTTGAAATTTTCAATTTTCATTATAATAATGAGATTTGTACACTAGTCACGTTGGTGTTATCTGATCGTCGAACAAGATTGCGATAGAGAAACAATTATTTAATTATTAAATTTAGAATATGTTAATAAAATATTATTTAATAGTTTTGACTACCATGTAAAATTCTCATGAAATATTCAAGAAAGTTCTAAAATTAATTATCTAATTATATTATATATTGTCAAAAGTTGAAAATAACAAGAGATATATGACAAAAGAGACACATTTGATCTAGAAGAGTTCTAGAATGATTATGACTCAACCATGAATTGTTAGATTAATATGATAGGTGAATTTTAGGCAAAAACTTGTATGAGACAGTCTCACGGATCATATTTATGAGATGTATATCTTATTTGGGTCACCCATGAAAAAATATTACTTTTTATGCTAAGAATATTATTTTTTATTGTGAATATAGGTAGAGTTGACTCGTCTCACAGATTATGATACGTGAGACGATCTCATATGAGACTCACTCCTTAATATAACTCTAACTAATAGAAATACTAGCTTAAAAAAAAAATCATGGAGTTTTTGAAAAATGCGACTTTCAGTAGATGGTACGCAAAGATTTACAAAAAGGATTATTTCTGCTTAAAATCTAGGATAATTTGAAATCTAACGTTTAGAATGCAGAGGTAGTTAACTCTTATATGTATAGATTTGAATTATCGACACCCAATTTATGTTTTAAATGCCTTTTCATTTTATTCTTCTTAAGTTGTTCGAAACTTAACCAATTGGGAGAAATCAAACAAAAGAAACATGTGATTAAAATATCCACCAAATATTCATATAAAAATAAAAATAAAAAACCAAACATCTTTAAACCATTTCTATTAAATTTTTTTCATATAATTTATTCTTAAAATATAAATTAAATATTTGATAAGATATAATTTTTAAACGAATAAAACTCTTTAGTGGTTACTCTTGATATTAAAAACAATTTTTAATAAATTTTGTATTCTTTTATGTTATTTAATATGTTAATAATTTGGCATAATTAAAATTATAATAAATATTTAAAACATCTAAATAATTAAAGTGATGTAAATCTAAACCCTTCACTATATTTGAATCATCCTTTCTTGGTGGAACGATGATGTGTTGAATGTATTACTTTATAGCATTAATTAAATTAATTGTATTTAGCCAAAAAATTTCTCGTATAATCCTCGTTGACCTTTAAGCTTTATTCAGCATAGAACGAGTGAAACGTGTCAACTCGTAGGGTGACAGTTGGAATGAGCGCTGTCACCTACCTTTTACCTACCAATTAAGGCAGCAACGATTGGGAACTACACGTGCAATTTTAGTAATGTAATTTGACATTTTTTTTTTATGTTTTAGTTATATAATTTGTTAATATTTGATTTGTATTTATTAATTTATTTTTTTTTTTCTATCCGAAATCACTAAATTTATCAAATATTGCTAGTTAAAACATGTATTGGTCATATAGTAAGAATAACACATGTATTATGCATATTACAATCTATCTAAACAATAATAAAGGGAAGCGATGAACTTTTTCTTCTCATTTTGAAATATTAGTGTCAAAATTTGCTTTATTTTTTCCTTTTGTTTTCTGTTTAGATTTATTTTTATGTGTGTGATATGAGTTTATTCTCGTTATATGAGCTATGTAAAAGAAAATCGAAGTCAGATAAACAATATTCGAATGAGTTTCTAGGACCGAGCCTTGCCGTTTTACCAAAAGCTATAGCTGGTGGTAATGGTGCAACTCAAATCTTTTAAACTGCACATCAGCTCAAGCACCACGGTCGATCGCTTTATCAAACAGAGACAATTATTGTATCCAACAGAGTTAACGACTTTCAGCAAAAAAAAAAAGGATCAAAACCTTAAAAATCTAAGTTAGTGAATGAAAATCAAACAATAAGAAATTACATAACTAAAACTCAAAATAAATCAATTTATATGACTAAACTCCAATTTATAAGTTAGTGATATTATTAGTTTTTTCAACTTTTAATTCAGAAGGGATCAAATTACTAAATATGTGAAGTCATTGGAGTTATTTACCTACGTGATTTGCTCTCATAGTATGTTGATGTTTGTTTTTCGGTGGATAGATAGTTCGAGAATTTTACACGAGGAGAGTAGTGGGTATGTCTGGATATTATGTTTGTTTTTCGGTGGATAGATAGTTCGAGAATTTTACACGAGGAGAGTAGTGGGTATGTCTGGATATTATGTTAGAATCGAACAGAGTCGTTAAAAATCGAATTCTGTTATTTTTTTTATCAAACCAAACTGGTCAAAATTTATTAAAAAAAATCGAATAAAACAAACCGATTAAAATCGATTATTTCGATCGGATAAATGAATTCCCAAAAACTAAGAAAAAGAGAAACGAAAAGTCTAGTGTAGACGAGATACCATTCCATATTTGTTTTACTAGGTTTATTATGGTTTTCAAAGTTTGGGCCAAGCCCAAAGCCTACAATATATAATATTCATGGCCCTTAGAAAAATTATAGTTTTATTTTAAATATAAATTGGTTAATCCGTTTAAGCAATTTTTTAAAAAGAAATAACTAAAATTGAACCAATCTAAATAATATTTGGAAATATAAAATCGATTTTTCGAATTAATTGGCGATATTTATTTTATCAATCGCATTGGTATAATGGCGTAGTTGTTTTCATCGTCGAGTTACTACACAGAAAAGATTCATATAAACAAAAAATTAAATATAATATTGTTTTGTCGTTAGAGTTATATCTTCAGCGAGTTTTTCAGTCATTTATTTTCACGTGATATTATCATGTTGTGAGGTTTATACTTACCTCATTAATGATTGTTTCCGTTGAAACAAATGACATATATAAATTTGAGAGAATACCGAATGCGTGTTAAATAAAGTTTTTATTCTAAGATTAATTTATATATTCTATTTTTGTAGACCAAAAGATATTTGACTGTTTAACCCAAATATTGATACAATATTTTCATGAGTGAAATAGTTGGTCGGGATTCGGGAAGATCATTATTTATATACTATATCCATGGACGAATTTAGATATTAAAGTCATGAAAGTTTGAACTTAATGTAATAAATTATATGCCATCAAAATCAACAAATTAAATTTTCATTATCTCTAATCTCACTTTTTTATACATGTCAAAACTTGTGTGAGACGGTCTCACGGGTCATATTTTATTAGACGGATCTCTTATTTTGGTCATCTATGAAAAAATATTACTTTTTATGCTAAGAGTATTATTTTTTATTGTGAATATCGGTAGGGTTGACCCGTCTCACAGATAAAGATTCGTGAGATCATTTCACAATAGAAATACCAAATAGATTTCGTGTGTGTACCTGTACTAAAAACTCGAGAGATCGAAATCATGAGACTAATTTTACAAAGAAATTTTGGAGAAACAAGGTGTGTATATATATATATATATATATATATATATATATATATATATATATATATATAAAGTATTAATATTTTTATTATATATATATATATATATATATATAATAAAAATATTAATACTTTTATATATATATATATATATATATATATATATATATATAAAGTATTAATATTTTTATTATATATATATATATATATATATATAAAAATATTAATACTTTATATATATATATATATATATATATATATATATATATATATATATATATATACACACGCACAACAAGAGTGAGAATTTTAAAAAGTATTAATATTTTTATTTGTAAAATGTGTTGTGTATTTATTATTTGTTGACTTATTAGTATCCCTCGTTGTATGTCTCTAAGATTCTTTCGGTGTACAATGTATTGTATATTTATTATTTGTTGACTTATTCAATTGTGTATTTAGTTCAACCATTACAAGTTAGATATATTTGTGTAACCTGCTATTAATATTTTTTTATTATAAAAATTGATATTTATATTTCATTTAGCTCATCTAAATATTAACAAAAATATTATTAAAATATTAATACCAAGTTCCACTAAAAAACAACTGATTGAATTTAGCGACAATTTTTTAAAGTTAATCATCGCTAAATAGACAATCACTAAATTTAGAGACTGGATTTTCACCTTCTATAAATTTTGATATAGATTTTATTCAAACTTTCAGCATTCATAAATCACTGATTAATTAAAACTATGTAAAGAACTCGAGCATAATACAAAATAACTAAATCGAAATATAATAAACATGTAAATAACATATATATATATATATATAATTTTAAATCTCTATATTAATATTCAATTATTAAATTTCAATTTCATCTCAATTATGAAAAACTTTGATATAATTACCTCTAACTTTAAAGTAAAAAATTTTAAAATTTTAATTATAAAAAATGAGCGGGTCTCATGTGAAACATTTTCACGGATCCTAATCTGTGAGACAAGTCAACATTACCCATATTCACAATAAAAAGTAATACTCTTAGTATAAAAAATAATACTTTTTCATGGATGATCCAAATTAGAGATCCGTCTCACAAATACGGGGCTGTTTTGTTTTGTAACCCTGGTCAACATTTTTTTTAAAAAAATAGCCTCTTGTAGTGTATTTGTTCACTAAATGGGTATGTCATTTTTTCAAAAAAAATTTTGACCAGGTCTATTTCCCCCAATATCCCCGCAAATACGATCCGCGAGACTGTCTCACACAAGTTTTTGTCATAAAAAATTTAAATTCTTTTAATTAGTATCGAATTTTCTTTATGATATGAGTATTACAATTATATTGTTAATAAATAAATAATTCAAATATGTTAAATACATCCAAACACCTTCCCCTCGTCCAAGTTCATTTAATCGGGTCGGACATAAATTTGGGTTTTGACCCAATACGAACCGACCCGTTTTCACCACTGACAGAAAGATGTCAAGCTGTGTTCACTAGCCATGTCTATACCTATACTGCACTGGTGCCATGGACGCCAATGGTGTTGACTTCACTCGTTAGTTCTGTGAGTGCACTTGTCATTTCATATTCGGTTGCTTGATCCGCGCAGCATCGTCTCCGGCGATCCACCGCCAGATGCTGCTTGCAGTTCGATCTTCGATGTCTCCTCTTGCCGCCGCCGTTGTCCTCAGCTTCGTACTCCTATCGCCGGTTCTCGCCTCAGAGTATGATCACAAGGTACGCATTTCGATTCATTCCTCTCTGTGATGAATGAAACCCTAATTTCGTAGTCGAGGAGCTTGGATTAATTGGATGGAGAACGTTTGGTCGAATGGCTTAGATCTGTTTGAAGATACCTGATATAGGGGAACGGAGAGTTGTGTGTTTTTTTTGTCTCAAGGAATGCGGAAGGTGCAGTTCTGTACTGGAGTTTTGTTATGAAGTCGCGACCTGAGATGTTAGCATCTTGCCCTCGTTTTTTCTTTGTTCACTGTGGGAATGTGGTCGGTACCGGGCGGCAGGTACGGCAGTATGGGTAAGAGAAGTCGCGGTATAGTTGGCAGTAAAAGTTTTCTGTTGCTCGGGGGTACTTGTTCCATTTCCCAGTCGAGTAGATGGTATTTTCAGCTCCGAGGGAACTCGTAGTTTAGAATTTCGTGCCTGGCCCTTGAGGATGAATCAATTGCGAACTTTTTTTTGAAAATAAAATTAGGTATAATTACATATGAATTTGAATATTTTGGAGAGATGGGCTGGTTGCCTCTGGTAGATATATAATGTCTTAGTTGACCTTTTCTATTAATTCCACAGCCATGAGGGAGCGATTTCAGAAATTTTAGTGTTTTCTGTCATTTAATTTGTACAAATACCCATGAATCTTCTTTTATTAAATTTGTCAGGATTTTTTTGGGTTAAATGATGGTAGTTTTGTGGAGATCTCTTAACATGATGGTGTATAATATTCTTCACATGGTCGGTCAACAGAATTATCAAATATTTTCTAATGAACAATTGAAAGAAATATGCTTAGCTTGATTTGAAACTCATGCTGACATACATCATAGGGACTGTAAGTTCATGATATTGGCACTAGTTGGCACTCTGACCAGGGCCTCTTTGATATTCTCTGTAGTGTTTTCCCTCAGGAGTTGGTTCATCTTGCATTATAACTCCATGAAGTTTAACTTTATTATAACTTTGGGTTTTGTTTTTGTTTCTAATTATTGACAGAAAATGAGCACCTCGGATGCCCAAAATCTCTCGGTTTAAATAAACCATTGATGGTATTTGGTGGATACTGTATTTCCGAGGGGAAAAAATTGCATTTTGTCCCTCCCATTAGTTTTTAAACAATGTTCCCTTAAATTTGGAATCCGGTATCTTCTGTATTATCTAAACCATATTAAATCGCATTTTTCAAAAGGGAGTTCTATAACAAATCGATATTCTTTACTGATGAAACACCATGAGCTCATTTTTTCTTTGCATTTTGTTTTGTAATTTTAGCTGCTGTAGGGTGTTTGGGATATGACAGTTTTCTATGGTTTATTGACCAGACAATCTTTTTCTCACTTCTTTTTCCTTTTCCTGCAGTATCAACCTGATGAGCTCGTAACCCTTTGGGTAAATAAAGTAGGGCCATACCATAATCCACAAGAGACATATAACTATTACAGCCTTCCATTTTGTCGTCCATCCGGCAATGCTGCTCACAAATGGGGTGGGCTTGGTGAGGTATTGGGTGGAAATGAGCTTATTGATAGTTTGACCGAAATAAAATTTCAAAGTAAGTGCATGTAGATGTCTCATCTCTGTCAAGTATCCAGGCATCGTTTTGGTATACAATTGCATAAATTTGTTTCATTTGGCAGAGCATGTGGACAAGGTTACCATTTGTGAGATTGAGCTTGATGAATCAAAAGCGAAGGTATTCAAGGATGCAATTGAAAATAACTACTGGCTTGAATTCTTCATGGGTATGTTATCTGCCTTTTGATTTTATGGTCACCTAGGTTACTGTGGGTGCATTATTATCACTCTAAAGTTGGTCTATGCAGTATATATTTACTTTCATATCCCCACGTGCTCAGTGCAAGATATATGTCATCATCCTAGTGTAACAGTTACAGGCATGTACTGTTGGCCGCATTACTATGTCTAGGTGCTTTTGATTTAACACTTAACATACGTGAAAGCATCATTTTACCTTGAAGGCTCGTCTCTGGCTAATTGTTGTGAACAGTTCTTCAAAATCCTTATGTGATGATGACCATAGAATTAAAGTGAATTTTTTTAAATATGTAAGTTTGAAAGAATTTTAGTTGGAGCGCTTTTCACTTTTTTGACAAAGTTAAGTGTAATATCAGTTATCTGATTCTCATTCTCTTTCCTGTTGTTGCTGATATGCCGGTCACAAGCTCAGATGATCTGCCTCTATGGGGTAAAGTTTCCGTGGACTCTGCGCTTAATGTTTTCTGAAAAGTGAATACCCTATGTTTCTTTGAATGATTTATATTGTTTTTGCAGGGTATGTTGGTGAATTGGGTTCAGAAAGAAAAGGTGGTAGCAAGCCCATGCTCTACACGCATAAGAGCATCAGTGTGCAGTACAACAAAGATCAAGTCTCTGGCTATTTAAAGTTGTGTTGAATGCTGGTTGGTTTTGTTGGTTCTTTTTTTAATTTATTTTTTTTGTCTTGTAGATCATTCAAGTCAATCTCACTCAACATAATCCAAAGCCATTGGAAGTTGGGGTAACATTGGATATGACATATTCAGTTAAATGGACACCTACAAACATCTCATTTGCACGTCGTTTTGATGTCTACCTGGACTATCCTTTTTTTGAGCATCAGGTAACGCTGACATTTGGATATAATCTGAATTATGCAATTTACAAATGCAGACTGATTTGAAAAAGTCACATTGCTGACTTCAGATTTTAAGTTGTGACTGACCTTCCAATTTTATGCAGATACATTGGTTCTCCATTTTTAATTCCTTTATGATGGTTATATTCCTTACCGGTCTGGTGTCAATGATATTGATGCGAACTTTACGAAATGATTATGCTAAGTATGCGCGGGAGGATGACGATCTAGAAACCCTGGTGATAATCTAATACTTGGTTTCTGAATTTATTTCGTTTTTCACTTTAATATCGATGCTCTAGAACTTCTCATTTCCAGGAAAGAGATGTCAGTGAAGAATCTGGTTGGAAACTTGTTCATGGAGATGTGTTTCGGACGCCCCGCAGTCTAGCTTTATTGTGTGCTCTTGTTGGTACTGGTGCACAACTAGCATTGCTGGTTCTACTTGTCATCTTATTTGCCATTGTGGGAATGCTGTATATTGGGTATGCATTGAATTTCCTAGCCAGCTTCTTTCCCAAGTATCAGGCTACATAGTGCACTCCCATCATCTCTCTGGTGCGGTAGATTTATTGTTTGCTATTGACTTATCTTGGTGTATGCTTCTTTCAGGAGAGGAGCAATTGTCACGACTTTTATAGTATGTTATGCTTTTACATCATTTATTTCAGGCTATGTCAGTGGTGGAATGTACTCACGCCATGGTGGTATGGATGTCATTATTACAGTTTTTCTGTTTCTTGTTATCTTTTTTGTGCTTGCCTGGTATACTCATGTCTTTTCTTAGGTCATTTTAATTTGGATTCATTTGTCAGTTCTTTTCACATATATGATAAACTTATTTCTTTTCATTGTTGCAGGCAAAAACTGGATCAAATCCATGATTCTTACAGCTTCACTCTTTCCTTTCATGTGCTTCGGGGTTGGTTTCATTTTGAACACCATCGCAATACTTTATGGGTCCCTAGCAGCCATTCCCTTTGGCACAATGGTGGTTGTCTTTGTCATATGGGCTTTTATTTCCTTCCCGTTGGCACTTTTGGGTACGGTTATTGGAAGAAACTGGAGTGGTGCTCCGAACAATCCCTGTCGTGTGAAGACCATTCCACGACCAATTCCGCAGAAAAAGTGGTATTTGACACCTTCTGTAGTATCTATGATGGGGGGATTACTTCCCTTTGGCAGCATATTCATTGAGATGTATTTTGTTTTCACTTCCTTTTGGAATTATAAGGTAATATCCCATTTTTGCTTTTTTATCTCTCATATCCCATTTTCTTTCCAAGATTACAATATGACCACAAATGCTGTCATGCGGAAGAGTCGTGTGATCGCTGAATTGCAAGGAGCTATATTGTTTGTGAAGAGGGTATTCTGGGTTATCTGAGTTCAGATATGATGCTACATGGATCTGATGTTTGTTAGATGTCTCTTGCGCTATTTTTATAGCACTCATTTCTCACACCTATAGTTTGTGTTGAATAGATTTGGCATTGACATTTTCGAAGTTATAGGCTTTATTTCAGGGTTTAGGTTCTAAGAGTATTATTTTTAGGGTTTGGTTCTATTGCCTAAAATATGTTTGACTTTGACTTTTGAAAGTTTTAGGCCTTATTTTTGTGGTTGGGTTTTTTAACCTGAAATCTGAGGCTGAATGAAAGTAGGTAATATTGTATTTTTTTCCTAGTTTATTAGTTGTGTATGAAATCACGAGAATCCACATGATTCTAATTCTCATGGATCGAATGTATGCTAGTGTGTCTGTTGTTGCCAAATTATTGAAGTGGTCGATGTCGTCTGTCGGCCTCATCAATTAGTGGGACGACTTGTTTAGAGTTGGTTTCCCATTTCTAGTGGGATAAATTTCGAAATAATCATACAGCTTAGAGGGGACAAAGATGCATAAATTAAGAACAGTTTTTACCAACTCTAATAAATTATAGCTTGTCATTATGATTATTGTCATGTGTTGTGCAATCACTTATACTAGCTCCGATTTATGGTCAGCATACCACCTCTCTTCCGCCTCTTTGTACTGAATAAAATTCTATTTAAAAGGTCAATCATACATTTTAATCTAATGGTTATTTGCATTCACTTCCTCTATGTTTTCTGCATTTGACATTTATTATAACACGTCAAGCAAGGTGAGTGTCAAATACATGAAGTGTAAGGGATGTGAATGCAAATTATCCTTAAATCTGAAGTACCTTATCTAATTTTCCTCATTCTTCCTGAAAGAGTACTGGTTGACAATATCACATTGCCTTTGCCTCACTAAAAACTATCATTCTCTTACTTCATTCAGTTCATTGTCAGGTGTACTACGTATATGGTTTTATGCTGCTTGTTTTCCTGATTCTTGTAATTGTGACTGCCTGTGTGACCATCGTGGGAACATATTTCCTGCTAAATGCTGAGAATTATCATTGGAAGTGGACTTCTTTCTTTTCTGCTGCCTCAACAGCAATCTATGTGTATTTGTACTCTATATATTACTACTCCATGAAGACAAAAATGTCAGGGTTCTTCCAGACCAGCTTCTACTTTGGTTACACGTTGATGTTTTGCCTTGGATTGGGAATTCTTTGCGGTATGTACAAAATAAAATCGGGTATTTTCGAGATTTGTTTCCAGTTCTAGTTGTATATAATTTCATGTAGATGATTGGGTTGAAACTTATGTACTAATGATTTATTTATCTAAATTCACCTATCATGGCTGTTGATTTTGCACTTTCAGGGGCTGTTGGATACTTGGGCTCTAATTTGTTTGTAAGGAGGATTTACCAAAACATCAAATGCGACTAGAATTTTTCCGAGCACAGAATCGTCGTATCGTCCTGTTGCATCTTCTAGCTGGGGAACTATATCCGAAGAAGCCTGTAGTTGACTACTTTCTCAGTTTATTCATAAAGGTTTAAAATTCTGCATGTAACTCGTTTTTGTGGGGATGCCCCAGAAAATTTTCGGGTTGTTATCCGAGTCTTGAGACTAAATCTGCTCGCATAATTTAGAAATGCAGCGATTGTTTTTACGTCAAAAATGTGTTTCAGATATAGTCGTCCTTTGATGCAGTTATACCTCAGCTGTGCAATGGATGGTGCTTCATAAATAGGGACGAGCAAATCGACTAAACCGGTAGTATAAAACTGGATTATTGGACCAAATTTAACCGACTTCATTGTATTTTTTAATATTCTCTACATTTCATTTTGTTTAAGGTAAAAATGTTAGGTTTCATTTTAAGGCAGTGTTATATTTGAATATAATATCATGGTTAAATTGTTTTTTTAATGACGCAAAACTGAATCGAAAATGATAATAATGATTATCGGGGAGAAAGCGAAAAGGAAAGGGAAATATATATCTTGCAAAAATGACGTGGGAGTGCATACCATCTTTATTTCCGGAAAACAAAAACACTGCCTTAAAATGAAACCAAACATTTTTACCTATATATATATATATATATATATAATCTTTACTTTTTAATAATAAATGATGCCTCAAGAGATAAGCTCTGCCCAGTTTCGGTAGCTCTAGGGAATCCATACCCAATATCCAGATAGTTCCGAGAGATCATCGTAATGAGTAGGGTTCATTAGGAAGTCACCTCATTCACTTGAATGTTCATCTAGAGATCCACACAGGGCTCCATTTACCTAGATTTTTTGGGAGGTCATCCGGGAACTAACCCCAGCCAATCTCTCATACTTCCATAATCTTGTCGATCAGATAAAAATCTTGGACTCACTCAGTACACGTCAAACGAGCTCTTGCCTCAATGAGCTCTCACTCAGATACATCAATATGCAGTATGTAGAAATAAAGCTTGTAGAGGTTTAAGCTGACATTATCTAAGATTCAGAGAATCTAGAGTCCAACAGAGTTAAAACTTTACAAATATCAGAGTTTTAGTAGCAAAAAAACTCTACTCGTGCAGAGACTCTTCTCTTATAATACAAGGTTCCGATTATTATTTATTCATTCATTCACTCATTCTGAACGCACATAATACTATTTCTATTTTCCTATTCTTTGACTTGAGCATCAGAGAGGTAACCTGGAACAACCTTTTGGCCCCTTCGAACGTTCTTGTTTGTGCTTCCAGATCTGAAGGTGCAATCCGAGCTTCCAAAGCGAGATCCGACCTCCAATAGCCCTCACGATTTTCATCAACATCAATTGGCGCCTCTCTAGGAAGTCGTGAGCAGAAGACATAGATATGTGGGGATGAAGAGGACGAAGAACAAGTCCTAGAGACGATCAATGAAGAGGTGTGGTGAATCTCAGTATGGATCATTTGGCCCAGTTGATTAATAGTTTTGTCGAAAAGGCCCTTCGTCGAAATCAAGTTCCACCACCACCTCTGCCTGAGCATCTAGAATCCATGTGGGAGGAAATCAGGATGTTGGACAGACAAGTCGACCTCCTCCAATAGACAGGGAGAGCCCACTCCCTAGAATACTAAATGAAGACCTCTCACTCAATTTTTGTCAACCGATCGTCAGGGATTACGATGGGAATACATACTCGGAAGAGCATTTAGGGAGGTTAAACAATACCGCCTTGCTATATAGATACTCATATGGGGTGAAGTGTCGAGTCTTCCTCACCACCTTAGTGGGTCCAGCCAGAGGTGGTTCGATCTGCTGCCGCCCAGTCTTTTACAAGTTTTCGAGAATTTATTGTCATATTTATGAACCAATATGTTATACGCCACAAGCAAGAGATATTTGAAGACCTCTATGGGCTTGTTCAATGTGAAACAGAGTGAGGCAGAGTCGTTAAGGGATTCATCAGGTGATTTAACAGTGCGGCCCTGGAGGTGCTGACTGTTGCTACCGAGACATTAGTAAATGCCTTCACGCAAGGTCTCCGGGGAGAACATTTTTTCCAATTCTTTGATAAAATAAAACCCCTCGCAGTTATGATGAGCTTCTGAGCCGAGCTGAGAAATACGTGAACCTTGAAGATGCACAGAATCAGAGGCAGATATATGTTAGGTCAGGAAAAAAGGATAAAGGGAAGGAGAAGGTAGAACCAAGCAGGAAGAGGCCAGCAGAGAGAGTCGAGGAGCGTGGCCGAGGTGTGGGGCAGTTTTCTTATGCACAGTTAGCTATGAGTTTGGAAAGGGCCATGGCGATCTGTGAGGAAAGAAGGAAGTTATAAAGCTCGAGACAAGCCAAGAGAGTTCCACGTTTACATCCCTCAGATAAATTATGTGAGTTTCAGCAATAACATGGCCACACCACTAATGATTGTCAGAGACTGGGAGAAGAGGTGGAAAGAATCGTGTAGAGAGATTTATATAAAAATGACCTCTTGGCCCGAGCTGAGGGGCATCATCAAGCTAATGAGAGAGGTCGGTGACCTCTCTGGGCTAATCAGAGGGCACCACCTAGGGAAAACCGACCTAATCAGGGGGGTTGGGCTGACCCTCCACAGGAGAAAGGTAACCGAGGACCTCAGGTCAAACAAATATCCAACGACCCGAATGTGCTCCCCAAAGCTCGACAGTTCAAATAAAAAAGAGGAACTTTGACTCTGAAAAGGACAAGATAATAAAGGATCCAATGGATGAGCTGCTTAGGGCTGGACACATATGGAAGGTCTTTTCCCAACATGGTTATCGAATGTCCTAGTTAACAAGCGTTCGGGAAGATAGAGGATGTGTTTTGATTTCAAAGATCTCAATAAAGCGTGCCCGAAAGATTTTTATCCTTTGCAAAGATTGATCAGGTGGTTGACTTCACCAGAAGACAACAATACTTGTGTCTGATGAACGCCTATCAGAGATATCATCAGATCTCACTGGCATAAGAGGATAAAGATAAAGTAAGCTTTATCACCACTAAAGGGACATTTTGTTGTGTGGTAATGTCCTTAGGATAAAAAAATGTGGGAGCTACGTATCAAAGACTCATGGAAAAGGTTTTCTCAGCTCAAGTTGGTCGGTATGTGTAGGTATACGTGGATGATATTTTGGTGAAGTTCAAGAGCTTGGCTCACCTCATAGCCGACCTCCAAAAGACCTTCGCCAATTTGGGGTCCTATGGTTTAAAGCTGAACCCCAAAAATGTGTTTTCGAGGTCAAGAGTGGAAAGATTCTAGGCTATATGGTAACAGAAAGCGGAATTGAGGTCAACCCTGAGAAAGTAAAGGTCATTCAGACTATGTCATCTCTCGGGAATTTCTATGAGGTCCAAAAGCTTGCCGGGAGGATTGTCGCTTTATCACGATTTATATCAAGGGTAGCGCATCACAGTCTACCCTTCTTCCGCGTTCTCCGAATAGCTAAGAAATTTTAATAGGATGAAGAATACAAGAAAGCATTTGAGGAGTTGAAGAAGTACTTAGCCGAACTTCCAATATTAGCAAAGCCAGTTCCAGGAGAACAGTTATACGTCTATCTCTCACCCACCGAAGCGGCTGTGAGTTCGGTCCTAATTAAAAAGGAGGGCACAGAACAGAGCCCCATTTATTACATCTCTCACGCACTCAAAGCAGCTGAGCTCAGATACGCGGTGGTAGAAAAACTCGCTTTGGCTTTGTTCTCAACGGATCAGAGATTAAGGTCATACTTCTTATCTCACCCAGTTATGGTCCTCACCAGCAGCTCTCTCGAGAGCAAAATGATTCATGCAGTTATCTCAGGCGGTTGCTTGAGTGGACCACTGAACTGAGGGAGTACAATATACGGTATGGACCTAGGACAACCATCAAAGCACAAGTCTTGACTGACTTCTTGGCTGAAAGTTTGCATGTCGAAGTGAAAGATTTGTGGAAGGTATATGTGGTTGTCTGGTCCACCATTGAAGGCAACAGAGTAGGAGTGTTATTGATCTATCCAAAGTAAGGTGAGGTAAAGTTGGTCGTGAGGTTGAACTACAGAGCATCTAATAATGAACCAGAGTACGAAGCGTTCTTAGCTGACTTGAAGGCAGCACAACAGGTAGGAGCCGCCCAGGTGCACATTTTTTCTGATTTACAATTGGTAGCCCAACAATTGAATGGATCTTATGACATAAAAAATGAAAAGCTGGTAGAATACGTGAAGGCAATGGAGGCAGCGAAAGAGCTCTTCACCGAGCTTTCATTTAAGAAAATCCATAGAGAAGAGAATAAGAAGACTAACATCCTTGCTAAAATATCCAACTCACTCCATAGTTGGAAATCAAGGGAGGTGATGGTCTAGGTAAAATTGAGTCTCTACTTAGGCCCTTCTCCTCAAGAACTCGAAGACAGTACTGGTGAGAGCCGAGTTATTGGTGTATAAAGATTGTGATCTCCCTCGAGATCCAAAAAAATCCTATATACTGAAGCATCGAAGTCTTCAATTTATACTTGTTGAAGGATTTATGTAGAAGATATCACTCTCTTGACCTCTTCTAAAATGTTACGATCTCAATTAATCCGATTACATACTAAGGGAAATTCATGAAGTTTATCGTGAAAATCAATTGGGAGCTTATTTCTTGACACGAAAAGCATTCATGGCCGGGTACTTTTGTCCATATATGCAGAAAGATGTCTGATCCCTTGTAAGCTGTCAACGTTAAGCTAAGCTCCAACATCAACCAGCTGCAATGGTGAAAATATAGTGGCGGCTTGTCCGTTGACCAATGGGGAATCAACATAGTAAGGCCTTTCCCCGTGGCTCCCCCCAGCTCAAAAAAATTCTTGCTCGTAGCTATTGACAATTTTTTAGAATGGGTGGAGGCCGAGGCTTTCAGCAAAACTTCACAACCGTAGCTTACTCTCAAAGCATCGAGCAAGTGGAGCTCACCAACATATCACTAATAAACCAGACTTTGGAATGCAAAGAAAATTGGGTGGAAGAGCTCACGAGCGTGCTATGGTCATACAGGACCACTCCAAAGATTGGCCACGAGGAAATACCTTTCAACCTGATTTATGGAAATGAAGCAGTCCTTTCGGCGAAGATCGGAGAATAGACATCGAGAATCATGTTTTATGATGAAAAAATTGATGAAAGACTGGTAGAGGATCTAGATCTAGTGGAAGAAAAGAGAGAAGCTACATCCAATAGAATGAAATATTACAAAGGACACATAGTTAAGTCCTACAACTGAAGGGTCATTCAGAGTACCTTTCAAGCTAGAGACCTGGTTTAAAAGAAGGTTCAAGATGTTGATGTTGGGAAGTAGGATCCTAGATGGGATGGGCCATTCAAGTTGATAGAGAAGCTCAGTTCAGACATCTACTATCTAGAGGACTTAGCAAAGAGGAAGTTGAAGAGGCTGTGGAATTCTTACCACCTCCATAAATATTATGCTTAGATGTATTAATTTAGTTTCACGTCTTTTTTTAATTAATTTTATGGAAAGAACATCATACTTTGGTTTTGGGTCAAGTCACATTTATTATTCTTATAAGATTCCACATTTTGTTAGAAACTATTGCAGATACGAGTTTTCACCTTACTCCAACTCAGGATCTCTGATTACGCAGGGCTCACCTCGCCTAAATTACCCCAGGCTCATAAGGGTTTTCACGCAACCTCAGCTCAGGAGCTCTGATTACGTTAGGGCTCACCTCGCCTCGATCGCGCCGGACTTATAAGGGTTTTCACCTCACTTTAGCTCAGAAGTTCTGAATACGTCAGGGCTCATCTTGCATAGTTTTCACCTAACCTCGGCTTAGGAGCTCTGATT
Organism: Primulina eburnea; assembly: GCF_022965805.1. NCBI lineage: Eukaryota > Viridiplantae > Streptophyta > Magnoliopsida > Lamiales > Gesneriaceae > Primulina > Primulina eburnea. The sequence continues at coordinate 4,796,200 of NC_133113.1, forward strand.
TCGTTAGAAATCACCTCGCCTCGGCTACGTCGGGCTGATAAGGATTTTCACACGACCTCAGCTTAGAGGCGCTAATGTGCTTGAATAAAAGTGTTTGGTCGAGCTCCTTGAGCTCGGTCGACCTCTCACAAGATGACGTTATCTAGTTATTATTTATTTAGAAGCTGATTACATCAGAAATCACCTCGCCTCTGCTACGTCAGGCTTATAAGAGTTTTCACCAGACTTCAGGTTAGGGGCGCCAATTTTCCCGAATACAAGTGTTTGGCCGAGCTTCCAGAGCCCGTCTGACCTATCACAAGATGACCTTATCTGGTCATTATTTATTAAAGTGTTTGAACGAGCTCCAAGAGCCCGATCGATCTCTCTTTCATTGACCTTTATTTGGTTATTTGTTCAAGTGTTCATCCCACCCAGAGCTTGGCCGACTTCTCTCACATAGATCTTTATTTGGTTATTTGTTCAATTGTTTTGCCGAGCCCCAAGAGCCCAATCGACCTCTCACAATGACCCTTTGTTTATTTATTAAGTAATGGGTCGAGCTCCTAAATCCCAACCTACTTCTCAAGTGCATGTGATTAATTATTAAATGTTAGAGCTCGACAGATCTCATTCAAAAACTCAGCTATAACAAAGGAGTTGAAGATAATATTCCGCTCTTAAGGAGCTCAGTACACACAAAACAAATTACATGTTTTTACATATCTAGAGGAGGATCATCTAAGATCTTCTTTGCAATAAGAAAACCGGTTGAAGCTCCCTCCGGAGGATAGCCTGCAGCCTTAAATTGAGCTACGCAGCCATTGAATCCCACGTTGAGAACCGATTATCAACTCAAACTCCTCCGACTTCGGGAATGCCTCCTTGAAGACCTCTGCGCCCTTGTCCAGATCAACTCGGGCAGAAGCAGCGTCCTACTGAGCCAAGGCCAGCTCCTCACTGATAGCCCGAGTCTCCTCCTTCGAACCTTCTAGGTGAACCTCGGCCACCCGTAGCTCATTTTTCAGCTTCAGAAGCTTGACTTCAAAACCATGGCTTATGTCAGCCTCCTACCTCTTAGTTTTGGCTAACTCCTGCTCCAGAGCCAAAGTGAGGTCGGTCAGTTTCTGCGTCAGTTGAGCCAAGGTAAGCTCAAAGGCCCGGGAGTCCTTTGAGAATTGCTTCTGGAATCTGCTGGCTCGCAGAGTGACCTTGATTTTCAGAATGGCAGAATAAAAAAAGACAAAGAAAGAGAGTTAGCAAGAATCTTGACAAAGATATTAGAACAACACCTAAGCAACCTTACCTTAGCATTGGCACTATTAGACCTCAGGGTGAGCTCAGACTAACTCAGACCCTGAAGGAAGTCTGAGTTGGACACAGAGGCGATGTCCAACATTACAGCTCCGAACAGGGGATTATTTCCGTCCCCAACAATGTGAAGGTCATCCATGTACATGTCGTTTAGGTTGGAGCAACAACAGATGACTCTCAAATGGTTTTCCAACCTCACTTGTCGGAAGGGCAAAACATCAGCATGGACAGGCCTAACCTCACCGGTCACCACTACTGGCAGACAAACCTTGAGGGCTTTCAAGGGATTGTAGCTTCCTGGATGAGGTGTTTTGGGGAAATTCGGGCCCCTCAAAAATGGTCATACTAGGGACCTCCTCCCTGCTAACCTTCTTCGCTAGAACCTTTTCCTTGTCGGGACCAGTGAAGTTGGCCTTTTGTTTCCTTCTGGCCTCAGCCCTTTTGATGATGCGTTAATGACAAGAGTAGAAGCTCAGTCAGTAAAATACACACACACATATATATAAACTAATAATAATAATAATAAAGTGGAAACAAGGGCCGTGCTGATCTTCATTCCCTCATTGCCCTGAGGGGAAACTTTTGCCGAGCTGAGACCATAGTAGCACAAGAGGTCCTCAACCAGGAGGGTTGGAGTATGGAAGCGCCAACCCCTGATAGCCTCAAAGGCCCCGACAAGAGATAGGCTCTTGCGGAAGCCAGAGGTGGTGAGGGCAGCTCAAGGAGAGCAGCTCGCCACTCGGAGCTGATGTCCCTTGGGTCAAAGGGGTTGGAAAAATGGTTTTTTCAGTATTTTTTTGAGCTTGGGGCACCCTAAAAAATGACAGTTGAGATGGACTGATAAGTAGAAGGGTTCTTATTCAGACCTCTTGGGGGGATAAAAATGGGTGAAATAAAAAAAATCAGCCTCAAGTAAGCTTCTTAAAAAAAACTACAAAATTACATAAGGTACGGAAAGCATTGGGGGTACATTGGCCGATGTGGGTTTGGTAGAATTGGCTGAGGTGCTGAAAAAATAGGGTGGGAGAGGAAATCGGAGTCCATCCTCTAGTTGATCTTAGTATAAGGTGTAATAGCCCGAAGAGGGAGTATGAAATCTCTCCTCAGAATGAGGAAAGACAAATTTGTAGTCAGAAGGAGCAAGAGAGAGACTTCGGAGTTGATCCTCATATGAAGCATCCAACCACGAAGATTAGAGTTCGAACTAGGGATCACACATCCAAACTGGCTGCTCGGTGTGATAGAAACCGAGCTGGTTCCAGACTGGGCCATCATTACCAGTAGAGAGGAGGGAGGTGACCCCCTCGGTTTCAAGGCGCTCACCTGACCCACTAGGAACATTAGCTCGAGGATCATATTGATCTACCTCATGGAAGAAATTCTCAGAGGTCAAATCGAAGGATCAATTGGGAGAGAACATAAGTTAAAAGCATACCTAAGGAAAGGTCGGAACTTGGGAGCTAAAAAAGAATGAAATTTTTTATAGTATGAGGTCGGATCTGAGGTGAGAAAATGTCAAAATAAAAAAAAGTGAATGGGGGAGAGGAGATAAGTATATATAGATGGACCAAGATTAGATCAGACCGTTGATTTCAAACTGATTGAGTGGTCGATATTGTCTCGAAATACGCAAAATAACCACTAGGGAAATAAATAGAGGAGACGTTTCAAATTCAAGGCAAGAACATACATGGTTAAGAGCTCTATCCTACACCTCAGCACAACTCACGGGCCACCGAGAGCTCAGCCCACAACGATCTTCTGGTCTCAAACGTGAGCTCAATCGGGGAGGGGGGAGGACTTGTGATACCCTGACATATAGGCTCGGCCCACTCTCAATAGATGGGGGAAATTCATGCACAATATCCAGATAGTTCTTGGAGGTCATCTTAATGGCTAGGGTTCACCGAGAGGTCACTTCATTCATCGGGATGCATCAATTCATCTAGGGACCCACCTGTCAGAGTAAATGCCTTGTAAGACAACTGTTGGCTAGAAAATTTATTGACCAATTGTAAAAAAAAATCTTTATTTTAATATAATGCATTAATTCATGGTTCGTTATTTCTTTATCTGTATACCTATGTGATCAACATTGATAAAGACCTTGATTATACTTTAATACAAATGAATCGCAATTCAATGTTGAAACTCATTTGTAAACAGTGTATAATCTAAAGTCATTCCTAGTCGATTCAGACGCCTAAAACATGGATAAAGGGCGCTTGAGCTCGAGACTAGCATCTGTGATGTTGTGTACCGCGTTTCTTGTTAAGGACATAGAGATGTCCAAACACGCAGATGGGTAGTCATAAGATGATTATACCAAACTGCCCTCCCTAGCCAAGTGGTTATCATTCATCGAGAGGATAAGTCTGTGGTTATGATTGTACCCCATTAGTACGTATGACTAGGGACAACACTAAGACTCTATATACTAGGTGTGGCGCCCCAAACCTCGCCACGTAATCATACAACATGTGACGTAATATGCATAAAAATTTTCCTTTTCGACGACGTAATAATATAATGCATATACGACAAAATAGTGCAATCACCACACTATTTACGTCAATGCAGCAGAAACAGTATAATAAATACACACATACAACTCAAATAAGACAATAAACTATACTGCCTCTATCTACTATCAACTACATGACTGTTTGACTAGACACACCTAGTCCTTCACCACTATCATGTCTCACAGCATAGTCCTGTAACCTGTCCAACAGAAACAGCCCTCAAAGGGTGAGCATATACAACAATCATCATCGTAATACATAACAGCTATATTAACAACATAAAATATAACTGAAATCATAATAGAAATACCCCCTTTGTCGTTTCTGGACAATCAGCCAACAACCTCAACAACATCACAATGCAACAACATCGACGATACGTCGCACCCCAACACCGGCGACAGCAATATCGTCGAACGAACAACAACATCGACGATACGTCGCACCCCAACACCGGCGACAGCAATATCGTCGAACGAATAACAACATCGACGATACGTCGCACCCCAACACCGGCGACAACAATATCGTTGAACGAACAACATCAACGATACGTCGCACCCCAACACCGGCGACAGCAATATCGTTGAACGAACAACATCAACGAGAAGTCTCCCAACAACGATAGTCAACAATATCAACAATAATAAACAACAACAAATATAATATCAAATCACCCAAATTCCGGTAATTTATCATCGTTCAACGCAATAGTATTCCTCAATACTAAACAATAACAACATATGCTCGTACGTCAACACGTACCTGATAATCGAGTATATATAAAATCTGGCTATTTCTTTGATCCCGAGGCTTGTGACGTATCTAAATAATTCAACAATAATTATCAGATCACTGTCACCGTATCAACACAGTTATAACAGCCTCAATATACAACATCAAATAGCCCAACAACAATTAATTCAACAAAATATAAAACTCGATTATAAATTCGTATTGTTCAACAATTTAATAATCTGGTGTATTTAATTCACAATACTACCATCAAATACACCCTAATTAATTAACTTCAAATAATAGGCTATTTTACAACATCCGTCAAATTACGAAAACTTTATATCAACGTGTAGCCTATACTTCGTAGACTCCGAATATATAATCAGATTTAATAACAACTAACAAACAACTCTCCAATCCCAGTCCAACGATTAAAAATCTCTAATTAAAATAAATTAGAAATAATTCAAAATAACACCACTATAATCTTCTCTACTTCGTTAAAATCATACACTAGTCAACAATCTTCAATTTCAGTATGATTTAACAATTTATCGGATTTATTCCAAAAATCGACGAATTTCAAACATCACCAAAACTATAAAATTTATACCTCAAATCGAAGACCTTGTGTCAATGATCCCAGAACTTAAGTCGGTTCGTCGATTGGATAAACCGATAAATCGCACGATCGGAAAAAAATCAAAAAAACTATTTTCTCTCTTTTCTCTCCCCTCTCCGTCGAACACTGTATCTTGTTGCAGTGGAATTGAATTTCAATTCAATCCACCGCCACAATTTTTCAATTTTCTGTTTTTTTTCTTTTTTTAATATTATATTATATTATATTAATAAAATAAAATAAAATAATATAATATATAATATTTAACATTTTAACTCTGATATATCTCTTTGGACCAGTCAAACAATCAAATTTTCCAAAACTCAAAATATGAAACTTCTATATATTTGAGTTTTATAGATTGTATCCAAATTTCAAATCATTTGGACTTCGTATGACCAATATATATCATATTTCTCTCTTTAAAAATCATTAATTATTTAGTAATCTCCCACTACTGAATCAACAATTTGTAATATTTACTTTAGGCATTACACTAGGGCTGTGCTTTGACTCGTTTACCGAATTCAGGAGGATCATCAGGTGGCGAGATTGGGTACAGTTGCGACGCATGTAGGAGCAGTGCATTGTAGTCGAGAATTCACCGCTCACCTATGGGTGTGGATATCCTGTGTGATCTGATGAAACAATATTGCATGAAATCATTTGCCAGAGTATGAGATGTACATTAGGGAAGGAGTTCTCCAATTGTACATGCGATGCCACTATTTATTCTCAAATATGTGTCACACTGTTATCGAATTCTTATGCAACCCTCGATGAACCAATGTTTGTAGATTCGATCAGGATATATGAGATTAAGGGACCTTACTGTAAGTTAATCATAATCGACTGGTTCTTGCAGGCACTATCAGTGATACCCAGGGAATCATGGGACGATGCTACTAGATGCTCTTACCATGATTTGACGAGTTTAATCAGAGATATAATTTCTAACATTCTCATGATCAATTGTTGATACATAGAATGTGGCAAATTAGTAGCAAATTATGGTAAGCCCGGATAAATGATTATGTCCTGAATCACAAAGTTATGAACCCACATCTATTTGTATCCCTGAACCATTGAGGATCATACAAACACCGGATCATTTGTTCCCGTGGAGAGAAAATAAATTCAATGAATTGAATTTATATGAAATAGTAAATTTAAGTAGTTGAATTTGTGATAATTAAGTTTCAGAGAATAAATTCAAATAGTTAAATTTATGATATTTAATTTGGAGAGAATAAATTCAAAGGTGTTAAATTTGTAAAATATGATAATTTAATTTATTAAACTCAAAAGTCGAGTTTATTAAATATTACATTACATATAGTGAGAACTATGTTTAATGAACTTCTAGAAGTACAAGTAAAACATAATAAATAATTAAAGTCCTTAATCAACTTTCATTAATTAATTAAACTAGTTGGACTAGACTAATTAATTAATGAAACTCATTAATGTTATAAAACGCCAAAATCTTATATTATGGTAATTAGGTCATGAAGGATAGGTTTAAGTAGGAGACTCAAACCCTAGCCTCAAAAGAGAGACCATAATTTCGAAAAACCTCTTCCCTTCTCCTCTCCAATTTTCGGCCATCCTCATGAAATATGGGTATTGAGCCGTCTCTAGAATTTTGCTTTCCAACGTTAAAATTTCTTCCAAATATTCTAGTGATATTTGTAAGAGGAACTAATCTTCTAGTCGTAGACTTGATTCGAAGATTGAAGAACGTATGTGAGATTTACAACAAGAGCTACGTTCGCTTATACCGGCATAGTTGGAGTGAGTTGGAGTGAAGTGAAAACTCACTAAGGTAAAAGTTTTAAACATTCTATGCATGTTTATTTTATTAAAACCATACGAGTGCTCAAACAATAATTTTGAATGTCAAAATTTAAAATTTTAAAATTTCTGTTGCGTTTGGGCAAGAGAAAAACAATTTCACAACACCATCCTGGGCTCCATTTACTCAAATTAGTTGGGAGGTTGATGGATCGTGTGTGTTAGCGCCTTTGAAGGTATTTCGAACACAACAACCTTCAATGAGCTTCAATAGCTCGGGTTCTAAGAATATTAACACCGATGAATTAAATCGAGTTTGGTTTTAAACCAAGCGGAAGAAACTCGAAGTAATCCTTCGTAAAGAAAACTGAAATGTTAGAAAATATTTTAACTTGTGTAAACTGACTAACTGAAAGAACACATATTAGTTTTTGCATTCTTGTATTTCAGTTATGGTAACAACTGAACACACGAACACTCTAACTAATCAAAACAATTTTAAAGCGATAGTTAATCAGTTAAATACACAAGATATGTTTATGGATGTTCGGAGACTTCAACTGCTCCTACGTCACCCCTTCTATCTCCATGGATAGGATACACTAGAAGACTTTGATTTATACAACTACGTGTATAAGCCCACTAAGCTATGACTTATCTACTGCCTAAACTGAACTTCTAGCTACGACAGAAAACAACACTTTCAGTCAACACTTATTTAACGTCTATGTGAGAAAGACTGCATACACAAGTTTAACGTTTTTGTGCAAGACTGTTTTTGGGTGGTATTGAGAGTAAGTATGTGTGTGAGAACTGAACAAGAATGTTCTCATAAACTGAGGGAAAGTGGCTTCTAAACTAAGGAGATACAACGATGAAGAATTCCCTCCGGGCTTAAGTGCTTCTGAAAGCTGATATGCAACTGAGCGTGCCCTTTTCTCTCTAGTATTGTATATGTGCTCCCTCTGTTGTTTGAGTCTTTATCGATCTTCTCTTTATATATGCAGAGGAAGCTGTTCGTACAGTGAGACTCATTTATTGTATCAGTTGCTTTTGAATCGTCTTCTTGGACTATGTTTCTTGTCTTTTTGACTGTCCATCTGAAGCGTTTTGTCTTTAATGCTCTGATGCAACGTCCATTATTGTCTTTTGACTGGACAATGGCTTTTTACCTTCTCGCACAGTTGGAATCCACTCGAAGAAATCTATCATCGTCCATAACTGAAGGATTCTAACTGATGCTTCGAACTGTTCAGTTTGAACTGATATTTCAGTTGGGCTGGTGATATAAGTTGACTCGTCAGTTGAAATGATTTGACACTCGTTCGGTTGGACTGATCAGCTGGGTTTCTTCATCAGTTGAACACTCTTTCGGCTGGCCAGGATTCTGAGGTTTTCCTGCTGAGTTACCTATCAACTGGTCAATCAGCTGTACTGCTCAAATGACATAGCCATTTGAACTGATTCATTTTGTGCGATCGGTTGGATCTTCAGTTTTGTGAAGTAAACAACTCGCGAATGATCTTAGATGCTGCACAACTAAGGTAGATCATTAGTAACACATTTAACAAGTTTTGTTATCATCAAAATCAAGATTGCGAACTTGAAAAGTTCCAACAATCTCCCCTTTTTTATGGTTACAAAACTTGAGCAGTTAAGCGCAATATATTCAATTTAAAAGTTAGTACATTCAAATTGTTGAAAGATCCCCCTTAACAACCAAAAGAAATCTTTTAAAACTGAGAAAAAAAAATTGAAACAGTATTTATCAGTTGACTGAGAGAGTAACTGGATTTTAATACATGTTTTCAGTTAAAAAGAACGCTCTCCCTCAGGAACTGAATGAAAGCCCGTTGAGAATTATTTAAATAGTCATTTAATCATTCAAGCATTATAGATAAGAAAACTGAGAATATCTATTCAATCACAACGAGACATAACTAAATAATCATGATGTTTTATTTGAATAAACTTCAATGTATTTACATATGAGTATATACATCAGTTGAGAAACGAAAAATTGCTACAACAATAGCATATTTTAAATAACATCAAATATCAGTTGGTTTCTGTGACAGAACTGGATATACCATCAGTTGATTGTCTTAATTGCTTGAAATGCTGCATCAGTTGTGAGTTCAATTTGCTAGAGAAACGAGTAAAACTGCTTTGAACTTGTCCTTTCTGCTTAACCAACTGGTCGAGCAGACTCTGACTAGGCTCACGTGGAGTTCAGCTGGTGATAGAATCGACCAACATCCCAACATAGATGAGTTTCGTCTGAAGAACAACTGACTTGGTAGGTTTGAAACTGATTTCTTCTTCAGTGAGCAATTCAGCTGTTCATCTTTGCAGATGTTCCTCAGTCCCCTGCAAGCTGATTAAGATCTCCGAGGTTAGGAAATTGGAGAAGTGGCCATAACGAAAATTGCAGGACCAATCCTCTCAACTCTTTACCAAAGAGCGACATATAATATTTTCAAATAGTTTTTAAAATCGTATAAAACGTTTTCAAATAGCTTTTAAAACTATTTTAGAGTAATAATTTTAAAACACAGTTTTCTTCAAATGTTCTTCTTAGAACAACCTGCTCTGATACCAACTGATGGATCGTGTGTGTTAGCGCCTTCGAAGGCATTTCGCACACAACAACTTTCAATGAGCTTCGATAGCTCGTGTTCTAAGAATATTAACACCGATGAATTAATCGAGTTTGGTTTTAAACCAAGCGGAAGAAACTCGAAGTAATCCTTCGTAAAGAAAACTGAAATGTTAGAAAATATTTTAACTTGTGTAAACTGACTAACTGAAAGAACACATATTAGTTTTTGCATTCTTGTATTTCAGTTATGGTAACAACTGAACACACGAACACTCTAACTAATCAAAACAATTTTAAAGCGATAGTTAATCAGTTAAATACACAAGATATGTTTATGGATCTTCGGAGATTTCAACTGCTCCTACGTCATCCCTTCTATCTCCACGGATAGGATACGCTAGAAGACTTTGATTTATACAACTACGTGTACAAGCCCACTCAGCTAGGACTTATCTACTGCCTAAACTGAACTCCTAGCTACGACTGAAAACAACACTTTCAGTCAACACTTATTTAATATCTATTTGAGAAAGACTGCATACACAAGTTTAACGTCTTTGTGCAAGACTGTTTTGGATGGTATTGAGAGTAAGTATGTGTGTGAGAACTGAACAAGAATGTTCTCACACACTGAGGGAAAGTGGCTTCTAAACTAAGGAGATACAACGATGAAGAATTCGCTCTGGGCTTAAGTGCTTCTGAAAGCTGATATGCAACTGAGCGTGCCCTTTTCTCTCTAGTATTGTATATGTGCTCCCTCTGTTGTTTGAGTCTTTACCGATCTTCTCTTTATATATGCGGAGGAAGCTGTTCGTACAGTGAGACTCATTTATTGTATCCGTTGCTTTTGAGTCGTTTTCTTGGACTATGTGTCTTGTCTTTTTGACCAATGTTTTCAAAACCGGACCGGACCGGCCGGTTGGACCGGTTCAACCGTGAACCGGCCTCCAGACCGGTCCGGACATAAATAAAAACCCGGAAAACAGGTTTAACCGGAAAAAACCGGTTAAAACCCGGTTCAACCGGAAAAACCGGAAACCGGCCGGTCTTCAGGAACCGGCCGGGTCTGTGAAATTATTAAAAAATTGCCCAGAGATCGGCGACGGTTATTTCAAAAACCGTCGCTATATAGCGACGGTTAAAGAATAACCGTCGCCATTTAGCGACGGTTTGTTTAAAACCGTCGCTAAATAGCGACGGTTTTTGATGTTTGCTACTTTTTTTATAATTAATCTTGATGTTTACTTGGGCACTTAAATTTGGCCATCCCTATTTGGTTACATGTTATGTGTAATTTGGATTTTTGAATTTGAAAAATGATTTTTATTTTGATATTTGTTGTAATTTTCATCTTAAAAATTAAATAAAAACTATAAAAACATAAATAATCAATATTTTACTATTTTATTTATTATATAAAATAAATAAAATATTAATTTTATTGATCCGGTTCGACCGTCCGGTCGAACCGGTTGAACCATTTTTTAAGGCTTGACCGGTTCGATTAACGGTCCGGTTATAAAAACACTGTTTTTGACTGTCCATTTGAAGCGTTTTGTCTTTAATGCTCTGATGCAACGTCCATTATTGTCCTTTGACTGGACAATGGCTTTTTACCTTCTCGGACAGCTGGAATCCACTAAGCAATCTATCATCGTCCATAACTGAAGGATTCTAACTGATGCTTCGAACTGTTCAGTTTGAACTGATCTTTCAGTTGGGCTGGTGAAATCAGTTGACTCGTCAGTTGAACTGATTTGACACTCGTTCGGTTGGACTGATCAGCTGGGTTTCCTCAATGAGCTTCCACTCAGATACATTAATATGAAAGCCGCAGAAATAAAGCTTGTAGAGGTTTATGCTAACCTTATATAAGATTATGAGAATACAGAGTCCAATAAATTTAGAACTCTACAAAGATCGGAGTTTTAGTAGCCTCTCTACTCGCACATGGACTCTTGTCCTATAAATATCATGTTCCAGTTATTGTTTATTCATTCACTCATTCACTCATTATGAACAAACATAATACTCTCTCTATTTTTCTATTATCTGACTTGAGCGTTAGATGAGCTAAACTGGAACAACTTTCTGGCCTCTTTCTGACTTTCATGTTTGTGATTCCAGATCCAAAGGTCGAAACCGAGCTTCTAAAGCGAGACCCGACATCCCAGCAACCCTTGCGATTTTCATCAGATTCACATAAATCTTACATATTGATTCTTTTTTAAATACATTTGTACGTATCCTTTATATCAATCTGAAGTTTAGTTATAATTTTTAAAAGTTTGCCGCTGTGGATACCCAAACTTGGTTTTTAAAAAAATCTCAACATTCACGAAGAAGATAAATTGGATTAAGTTTGGAATTACTCAGTTAAGTTAAAGCCATATAAATACACATATTATAATTATATAATTTATGCATGTATCTACATTGACTAGCTAGGATTTATCTGTACAATTTTATTATGAATAGGTCTTTTGTGAGAAGATCTCACGAATCTTTATCTGTGAGACGGGTCAATCTTACCGATATTCACAATAAAAAGTAATACTCTTAGCATAAAAAATAAGACTTTTTCATGGATGACCTAAATAAGATATATGTCTCACAAAATACGACTAATGAGATCGATTGACACAAGTTTTTGTCTTTTATTAAATGTGAAGATTTTTATAATAATTATTTTGATATTTAAAATATATCATTTTTTAATTCTCTAAATATCACTATCACAATAATTTTGCTTCTACAGAAATAAAAGACAATAAAATAATATTCAACCACATAGTTTAATAATGAATCGACTACCATTGATTCATAGCGTACATGAAAAAGGAAAAGATGAGTTTAACCTCAATGTTTCTTGATTGATCAATTAAATAACGAAAATATGTCTTAATATAATGACATTCAATTTTTTTTTTCAGTTTTTTAATATATTTTTAATCGAGAATGAGTTTATTATAATTGAATCTTAAACCTGAGATTTTAATATCGGAAATTTACTAATTTTTTTCTCCATATTGATTTAAATTACTAATATTGATAAGTTATTAACAAAAAAACTAATAACTGATATAATAATAATAATAATAATAATAATAATAAAAGTGAAACAAAAATGGGAGTGTGACGGCCACAATGTATTATCAATACCTGATAAATAAAATGATAATACAAACCACCATATGCTGACACGTGGCGTAATAATCCTGGCCCTAACCACACTATTTCCCCGAGCCAAATCCCTTCTCCCTGACTTCACTTCCAAACACCATTGTCCTCCGCCTTCTCCCTCCCAATTCCAGCGTCCACAACGATGGCGAGCCTCTCCGGTACCATGTTCAGTACCGCCCTGCTACCCCGAAACTCCCTCCCCAATCTCAACCGAGCCGCGCTCTTCGGCCTCAAATCCTCCTCCCCCTCACGTGGCGGAATCATATGCATGGCCTCGTACAAAGTCACGCTCATCACCCCTACTGGAGAGGTCTCATTCAACTGCGACGACGACACGTACATCCTGGACCAGGCGGAGGAGCAAGGAATTGAAGCCCCGTACTCGTGCCGCGCCGGATCATGCTCCTCCTGCGCCGGCAAGGTCGTCAAGGGAAGCGTCGACCAATCCGACGGCAGCTTCCTGGACGACGAGCAGATCGATGGAGGTTGGGTCCTCACCTGCGTTGCGTACCCCACGTCCGATGTGGTAATTGAGACGCACAAGGAGGAGGAGCTCGCTGCTTAATTTAATTATCCTTTGATTATCGTGTTTACATATTTGTATTTTATCGTTGGCCACTTTGGTTCGCTGTATAATTTTAAGCAAATATATATCGTTAAAGACTTTTTAACATAGAGTTTCGATGATTTATTAATGATTTTTTTTTTCCAAACGATAGATTTTTATAGAATCTTGTATATTTATAAACAGATTTACGTAGACTTGTTTGTAAGATTTTTATAAATTTTTGTGAAATTTTTTTTATAAATTTTGTACTTAATTATAATATATTATTTTTTATTAATTTTTTTTGTACTGATAATTAATTGACATATATAACATATTTAGTTTGAAATAGTTTTTCAATATTTATATTAATAAATAAATTTACTTATTTAAAAGTTAAATAATTTAATATTTACATGTGTGTATATATGGGTTTATAGGCATGTTTGTAAATTTTTTAAAATACATCAATTGATTAATCTGTAACATTGTTTTTGAATTGATAATATACATGTGAAAAGAATATCATTTAGTATTGTGTTGATATAATTTATATAAAACTATCATAGCTTACATATTAATTGAAAATGCTAAAAAAAATTTAAAAAATCATAGTTGTTGTGAGGCTATTCAATAATTAAGAATTAAGCGATATTTTTTTGGATCATCTTTTATTATTGTTGAATATTACATTCATTTTTATATCATAAATTAAAAATCACAAAATCTATTCTAAAATTCAAAATTTCACATGTTATTAAAATAAAAAATTATTAAATGAACAATCAATTAAAAAATGAAAAATTTGAAAAAGAAATATTAAAATATATATAGAGATAGATTTTGAAAATTTGAAAGAATGATAGAGATAGATGAGATGAGGGAAGATTAAAAGGGAGGTGATGTGAAGCGACATAGAAAGAAATAAATAGCTTGTATATGAGTCATAAGTTTTAAAAATCTATTCAAATTTTTGGTTGAACCAAATACAATTTTTGACAATTTATAGTTGTATCTTAGGCTTTAATGTTTGCATATTAATGAATTCCATGAAGTTATTATAAGTCTATTGAAAATTTGAATACTTATAGACTTTATAGAGTTTTTAAAAGTCAATGTTGAATACCACTTAACTTTTTAAATCTATATGAAAGTCTATTTTGAATACCACTAGACTTTTATAGAGTATGTAAAAATCTTAATTGAATATATCTAGACTTTTAAAATCTACAAAAGTCATTAAAGTCAATAAATCTCCTACATTGAATACACTCCTTAGATTTGGAACTAATTCAAACATTGCAACATGGTCAAAGTCTATCAAAGATAACAAACAACTTTAATTAATTGTTGTTGTTCATATGATAATTTGAGATAATAATATGAAAATAAAATATAAAATTTGTAAAGTTTCGAAAATTCGAACTATGTAACGTGAATGCATGCAATCTAGGATTTTTTTTAAAATATGTATTTAATTATTTTTACTGCATTTATGTATTTAATTATTTTTACTGCATTAAATGCATGATCATGACATAGATGTATGTTTTATTTCGTGATTGTTATGATTTCATGTACTAAGTCTTTTAGCATAATTTCGCGCTCGAACGAGGAACGAAGATCGAGACAGTTAAGGAAAAATATTTTTATTAAATAATTATTTTTAATAATTTAATATATGATGTAATTAAAGGCGATTTTCGAAAATAGGCTTTGTTGGGTATTTTTACTAGCCGGATCATATTTTAAACTGGTACGCAAATTTTACCAAGTCGGGGCACTTTTTGAGGGTTCGGGCAAGGTTTTCAAAAGAGTGCCTAAATGAAATATTTTATGGTAATGTTTTTGGGCTCGATGGAACTATTTTATCTCATAATAAGCCTAAAATCCTTTTTAACCTCATTATTTTTAATTAAGGGCCCATTATACATTAATTATTATATTTAATCTACTATCTAAACCCTAGTCTCCCTACCCTAAGCATTCGGCTGCCTCTCCCCATTTCAGCAGCAACTCTCTTCGAAATTCAGCAGCCTACCTCCTTAGGTTTTTTCAAAGTTCTTCAAAAGATCTCTTCCCAGTCTCTCCAGTGCACATTCTACGTGATTATCTCTAAGTTTTCGAGCGTAAATACGCAAAGGCACGCCTTATATCTCGTTTTTTCTCATCATTGACATCATTATATGCTGATTTTTATGTTTTTACATGATAAATTCTTAGATCTATCATGTGGCATTGGATTTGCACGGTTTTGACACAAAATATGCATACGTTTTGGCATGTACTCACGTTTTCCATGGCTTATGTGCAAGGGGCTGCTAGATCTAGGTTCCAAGGGGCTATACACGTCGAGATCTAAGATGACAGGCTGAGAGTGCATCGGTTCATGTCTAGACAAGGGGCCGATCAATTTGAGGTGTGTAGATGTATATCGGCTAGATCGGGTGGAAAAGGTAGATCAGCCATGTCGGTTCGTTCCAAGGGCTGGCTTAGGTCAGGAATGGTCCATTTCAAGGCCTTGGGATGGTCCGTGGCAGGCTGGTAGTGAGGCAAAGCGTATATCGAAGCTAGATGGAGGGATAGGGAAAGTTGGTGGCTAGATCGGGTACTTCACGGTGGAATCGAGTAAGGTGAGTACATGGGGCTGAGGGCAGTGGTTAGGTAGGTCCAGGAGGGTCCAATGGTGTGGGGACCCGGATGCTAATCATTTTCTTAATCATTTTTGGGATTTAATTATCAATTAAGATAAACAGGGTCTAAAAATTTTTCTTTTTAAAATGCAATTGCGAAACGTAATGGAATATAACTAATATACATCTCAGTATAAGGGTACAATAAGAATTCAAACTAGACTAAGGTTCAACTACTACATGTCAAGTGTCAAAACCATATCTACAACAAGTCCGGAATCACCACGCTAAGTCGTCCTCTCTCATCATCTTCTTGACCCTGATCCTGTCCCACCTGTTGTCATGCACACATACAAACAAGACAACAGCCGGATACTTCGGTGAGAATAAATCCCAGTATAAAACATGTATACATGCATATCATGCAAGGGAATACAAACCATAATACATGAATATACACAATATAAATCATGAACATACTATCATGAATGCAATCAATAACAACATGTTCCACATAGTCTATGAAACATGAGCAATATAAAACAATCAACTTAAAATCCAACTCATACCTTGGACTTGACTCTGATCTAACTCTAGGGATCTCGGTGTGAATAAGATGTAACAGATCTCCCACCTACTCTCCCATTCGGGGTGGCGTTACATCTTATTCCTAGACTTCGGTCCTGACTGTATCAAATATCTACAATCGGAGTGATTCTGATCCGAAGCGTCGATACCACCGAACGTCTAGTTATTTGGAGAATCTACCAAATGACTCCCCTATCTTAAAGGCTTGAATATGAATCTATAAACAAGGCACAACATATCAAAGTATAAACAATCTAGTATGTGATTTTGGGAGACTCAAGTCGAATCTAAGTCGAGTTGTGCAACCCCGCATCAACATGAATTATACCTTTCTCTTCGCGGTCTGACGAAGTTGAAGTCTCGGATTCAAATCTGTCCATTCTCAATCTGGCAATGACAATCGCATAGATAACAATATCAATGTACAACTCAGTTCTAAAACTTGTTCTGATCAATACTCGAATCAAAACACAATCTGATTAATGTCAACGACATAACAGTACAATCTCATCAATACCGCATCTGATCAATATAAATCAACTGATGTTTCGACGGCATAACAATACAATCTCGATAACTCTGTCAATTTCAAAATCACAGATATCATATCAGAATTCATAATCAGTATCAGTATAATTCATAATCTCCATATCCGTACACTCAAAATCAGTAACAACACAACTCTGATATCGAATCTCAGTCAAATCACTCCGAAAATCATAACAAATACATACACAGCCTGTTCTTCAATCTGACTTCAGTTATACGATGTCTACTATATCAGAAACACCATATATGATTCCTATCAAATTCTTGCAATATCATAATTTCAAATCATGTCTAAAAGTAACAAAACTTACGCGGTTGTAGCCTGCGTTGATAGGAACACAATACTGGAGTCGGATTCAAATTCTGACGGACGGATTCTTCGTAAATTGAATTCTAAAATCACGAATTAAAGCTTCTCCCCAAACTCTCGACTTTCTTCTGAATGAAATGAAGGAGAAATGAGTTTCATATATATATATATATATATATATATATATATATATATATATATATATATATATATATATATATATGTGTGTGTGTGTGTGTATATATATCCGTCATGCATGGCTAGAAACGTGGCTCGCGTCTTTGTACTACAAGTCTCGCGCATATGCGCGACCACTATCGGCGCATATGCGCGAGACACAATGTCTCAGCGCGTGTCTTTACGGTAGCTCTCGCGCATATGCGCGTACTATCTTGGCGCATATGCCCCCAATGTTCTGGACACCCCGCGCATGTGCGCGCCTTCAAACCGCGCATGTGCGCGCAAGGTTCTGCCTACCTCGTGCATGTGCGCCCGTCCACGTCGCGCATATGCGCGAGGACTATTCCTCACACATAATGTAAAATCTTCTTTCGGCTCTCCTGGTCTGATCCATTCCGTCTATAAACACCTCTCGATTACGAATACATTATAATAATTATCGCCAAATCATTTTAGATTAACGGGATAAATTTCTCGGGCCTTACAAATGGTGAGCTAGGAGTGGTTGGTTCAATGCTTGTCCGATCTAGTTTGGGCTAGGATCGAATTCTTGAGGGTTAGGTGAATTAGGGTTTGAAGGTTGCAAGGTGCAGAAATTTCCAGCAAGTGGCAGCCGTGTTTAGGGGGATCTAAATTGCTGGAATTGTGTTGTTTAGGGGCTGGTAGGGTGTGTGTAATTCATGGTTTAATTTTGAGAAAATTTGGTTAGGTTTCGGGTTGATTCTGGTTAAAACCGATACCCCAGTCCAAGTTTTAAAACTAATCGTAAAAGTTACGGAATAAGCTCGAGGTTATGTCTAAGAAATGGTTATAAATATGTTTCGAGGTGTTTTAGGAGGTTTGGTTGGCATCGGGTCGAAATTTTTGAGGTCCAGGAGTAAAATGGTCAATTAGGGTTTCCAAGAGAAAAATGGTCATTTTGCACACGAGTCGAGTTATCAGTCCTGGCAGCGCCCTGATCACCAAAATTGCATGTTTAAAATTTTTATGCTTATTATGAATATGAATTTTTATGAAAATACGGAAAATACGTTGCATACTTGGTTTTAAGAATTTGTATGTATATGCATGATTTTTATAAGTGATGAATACGATGACATGTTTTTGAAGGAGGGGATTTGGTTGTGACTAATACAAGGAGGAACATGTAAGGCCAATGCTATGGGTTATACTGTCGCTGATGTCCCCAGCACCGGGTACCGAGGTTATACGTAAATGGATCCACCGACTAGAGCTGATACGAAAATCACAACTAATGATCTAAATTCAGTAAAACAAAATGAACACGTATATGTTGATATGATGAGATATGTTATGGACACGTTTATGCTTTGACATGTTATGTTTTAGTTCATGCTTTTGAGATCATGAAATGTGTTTTTATTATAGTACTTTTCACTGTTGCATGATATATATATGTACGTTTTATCACGATTCAGGCGTGTTGAGTCTTTAGACTCATTAGGTGTGAATGATGCAGGTGAGAATGATGATATGAAAACTGGAGGCGCCGAAGACTGAGTAGGCAAAGCTGGGTGTGCGCACGTTAACCCGATGACCATATTTTTTCCGCACATTATATGTTTATGAGTCAAGAGATAAACATTTTTTATTTTATACATTTTACATCTTTTATATATTGATGGTTTGACACGGTTTTGAATGTCACATTTAAGTTTTTTGAAAACTGTAGTTCAGGAATTTGACGAGGTTAAATTATTTAATTACAGTAATTTTATTCAGTAGTTGATGATTTTTTTAAATGCATGTGTTTCAATAATTTTCGAAAATAGCTTAAAAAATTCTAGCAATATTTTAGTAGCAGATGTTTCATCGTAAAAATAATCACACACCTATATTTTCATGCATAAAGAATGAAAGCATGTGTATTATGATTTGAATGATGCGTCAAAGGACTTAGAAAACGTGCCTTTGCGTCTAAAATGCTCGAATATTCAATCGTTGGCGAGGGTGCGAAGATGGACGACCGGGCGACGAAGAACCCTAGCTTTTCTACCCTTGAAATTTTCGATTTTTTTTGTGTGTGCAAGTGTGTGAAGTGAATGGCTGCATGGAGTACTAAAATACCTATGTTTGAATTTTTTTTTTTCATAGATTTAATTTGTATGTTAATGGGCTTAGGTTTTAGGCCTCCAAGTATATGAGTAATTGTGTTTAGGGGTGTTCAAAATTCGGATAAAACCGAAAAAATCGAAAATCCAAACCGAAAAAATCGAACGCCGATTCGAACTGAAATCCGAATTTTGTAATTCGAATATAAATGTTAAAAGCGAACTTTATTTGGTTTGATTTTGGATTATATATGTCAAAACCGAACAAACCAAAATTTCATTAAATTAATAAGTTTTTAATATTTATATTATATATTTTGATATGATATTTAGTGAATGAAAAACCATTTTAAACAATTTTTAGTTGATTGTTGTTTGTTTAATTAATTTAGACCTTATATTTAAATATTTTACTAAGAAAACATATAGAAAATTAACATATTATATTTTACAATATATTTATATTATTATTTTAAATAGTTATACCAAAACCGAATTAACCGAACCGTTTTGGTATAAAACCGAACCGAACCGAACCGAAGAAAAATGGTTCGGATATCGGATTATATATTTCTAAAACCGAAATCCGAAATAAAAAACCGAAAACCGAACCGACCGATGAACACTCCTAACTGGGCCTACTGAATTTAGTTAAATGGTACCCAATAAATTTTATTTAATTAAAACATAAAGTTTATAAAAATTAGTTTTCATAAATAATACTTTTGATCTTGTAAAAACTCCTCGTTTTGCCCAAAACCGGCTTCCCGGGTAAAATCAAGATCGTCTCGTAAAATAATTCGAAATCTACAATTTTTAGAAAAATTTAATCATTTATAATCATATTAAGAAATCTTGAAAATATTTAGTGAAAAATATTTATTCGTGTCTTGGTCATCCTCGATCTCCTTTCCCCAGCCTATTATCAAATATTAGGATAATCATGAAATCATGTCATATAATCATGCAATCATACATTTAATAACATAATATGAATCAAGTAAGCATTAATTAAATAAAATAATTAAGCAATTCAAATAATTTGCATGCATGTAGTTTACGTATGTTGGTTTTTTGAAAGTTACAAGGGGAGCTTTATTTATAGAGCTCCCTCAATGCTTATTATCATGACAACTAAAAAAACGCAACAATCAACCACCCGATTCTCCATTAATTGCTGACATTTTACTCAGTTGAAGATTTGATTGAGAATCAAACATATCTTCACATATCTTTTCAATCTTGTTATTCATTGCTGCTTATGTTTCCGCTAGACCACTTGAGCAAGTGTGTGAAGTGGATGGCTGCATGGAATACTAAAATACCTAGGTTTGAATTTTTTTTTCATGGATTTAATTTGTATGTTAATGGGCTTAGGTTTTAGGCCTCCAAGTATATGAGCAATTGTGTCTAGGGGTGTTCAAAATTCGGATAAAACCGAAAAAATCGAAAATCCAAACTGAAAAAATCGAACGCCGAATCGAACCGAAATCCGAATTTTGTAATTCAAATATAAATGTTAAAAGCGAACTTTATTTGGTTTGATTTTGGATTATATATGTCAAAACCGAACAAACCAAAATTTCATTAAATTAATAAGTTTTTAATATTTATATTATATATTTTGATATGATAGTTAGTGAATGAAAAACCATTTTGAACAATTTTTAGTTGATTGTTGTTTGTTTAATTAATTTAGACCTTATATTTAAATATTTTACTAAGAAAACATATAGAAAATTAACATATTATATTTTACAATATATTTATATTATTAATTTAAATAGTTATACCAAAACCGAATTAACCGACCGAATTAACCGAACCGTTTGGTATAAAACCGAACCGAACCGAAGAAAAATGGTTCGGATATCGGATTATATATTTCTAAAACCGAAATCCGAAATAAAAAAATCGAATACCGAACCGACCGATGAACACTCCTAACTGTGCCTACTCAATTTAGTTAAATGGTACCCAATAAATTTTATTTAATTAAAACATAAAGTTTATAAAAATTAGTTTTCATAAATAATATTTTTGATCTTATAAAAACTCCTCGTTTTGCCCAAAACCGGCTTCCCAGGTAAAATAATTCGAAATCTACAATTTTTAGAAAAATTTAATCAATTATAATCATATTAAGAAATCTTGAAAATATTTAGTGAAAAATATTTATTCGTGTCTTGGTCATCCTCGGTCTCCTTTCCCCAGCCTATTATCAAATATTAGGATAATCATGAAATCATGTCACATAATCATGCAATCATACATTTAATAGCATAATATGCATCAAGTAAGCATTAATTAAATAAAATAATTAAGCAATTCAAATAATTTTCATGCACGTGGTTTACGTATGTTGGTTTTTCAGACGTTACAAGGGGAGCTTTATTTATAGAGCTCCCTCAATGCTTATTATCATGAAAACTAAAAAAACGCAACAATCAACCACTCGATTCTCCATTAATTGCTGACATTTTACTCAGTTGAAGATTTGATTGAGAATCAAACATATCTTCAAATATCTTTTCAATCTTGTTATTCATTGCTGCTTATGTTTCCGCTAGACCACTTGAGCATCTACACCACTCAAACTTGTCAATGTTCACTGGCTTGGTCAAATGGGAGCACATGGCTATGGATTTTGTTACGCATCTACCACGTACTTCTCGCCATTTCGATGTAATTTGGGTTGTTATCGATAGATTGTCTAAACCGGATTATTTTATTCCTTATGATAGGACGTATTCTTAAAAGAAGATGTCTCGTTTGTATATGGAGAATGTAGTGAGATTGCATGGAGACATAGTTGCAATATTTTCTGATCGTGACCCTAGATTCACTTCAAAGTTTTAGATTAGTTTCCAAAAAC
This sequence comes from Primulina eburnea, assembly GCF_022965805.1. Lineage (NCBI taxonomy): Eukaryota > Viridiplantae > Streptophyta > Magnoliopsida > Lamiales > Gesneriaceae > Primulina > Primulina eburnea. Next base: position 4,818,711 of record NC_133113.1, read on the forward strand.
AGATGGGTACACAACTTGCAATGAGTACTGCATATCATCCCTACACAGATGGAAAAACAGAGCGTACAATCCAGAATCTCGAAGACCTGCTTCGAGCTATAGTCATGTATTTTAGTGAAAGTTGGCAGGAGGCTTTACCACTAGTAGAATTTTCATATAACAACATGTTTTAGGTGACGATTGGTATGGATGTTTTTGAAGCTTTATATGACATACGATGTCGATCGCCTATCTTTTTGGATGCGTTTTGTGAAAAGCAATTGATTGTACCTGAAATTGTTCAGGAAATGCATGATAAATTTCAATTGATTCAACAGAGAATGAAAGATGACCAGGATTGACAATCTAGTTATGCTAATAAGCACCGAAGACCTCTATAGTTTGAAGTTGGAGATTTTGTGTTTTCTGAAAACCTCATCATTTATAGGTGTTGTTCGTCTTGGTATCACAGGTAATTGTCACATCGATTCGTAGGCCCTTATGAGATCGTAGAGCGTATTGGGACTTTCATGTGTCGTTTGGATTTGTCACAATCGTTGTCTTGCATCAACGATGTGTTTCATGTGTCTATGTTGTGCAAGTATGAGCCCGATCCATCTCATATTATTCAGGCTGACAAGATTTTACTTGACCATTCTCTATCGTATGCCAAGTATCCAGTTTGTATTCTAGATCGTAAGGATAAAGTTCTTCGTAATAAAGTTATACCACTTGTGCGAGTTCAGTGGTCTAGGTATGATGTTGAAGAATCAACATGGGAAACAGAAGATAAGTTGAGTGAAACGTCTACTACTTAAATACTACTAGAATATTTTTTGTAAGCTCGTTTTAAAAAATTATATCTTTATGCATGCAATAACATCTGAAATTTCACAATTTAAAATAAAAACAATCAACTATCAGATGAAAATACTGTAGTTTTTTTTTAAAAAAAAGACAATTCATCAACCCTTGACATACGTTTTTTTAAAAACAAAACAAATATGAAACATGTAAAGTTCCTAATAACCATCAACATAATAAAATAATGAGTATAAAAATATTCATCCACTCCTAACTCAAATCATAGTGTGCGGAAAATACGGTCTTTGGGTTAGCGTGCGCACCTACAACTCTGCCTAAATAGTCATCGGCACCTTCAATCTCCTGATCAAGATGCTCATCTGCATCATTCACACCTAATGAGTCTAAAGATTCAACACACCAATAACTTTATATCAAGTACATCTACATAACATGCAACATTGAAAAGTACTATAATTAACATAAATTTCATAATCTTAAAAACGTAAACATAAACTTAATAAGACATAACGTGTCAAAACATGTCTCAATATATCATTGATAAACATAAAAATGTACATTAATTAAATGTTTTGTTGAGGATCGAAGTTGAGTTTAGAGGGGGGGTGAATAAACTCTACTCGTTTTTCGTTCTGATGAAGTACTAGAATCCTGTTAAAAATAGTAGTTGATCTTGTGCGTGTACTTTCACCTGATTACAATGAAAATGTGCGGAAACAATCTGATGAAGTAGTAGAAAAACAGTAAAACAGTAGGCAGCAGTTGTTTATGGAAGTTCGAAGATAAACTCTTCTACGTCTCCCCTTCTTCTGTTTCCAGAAGGTATAACTAAAAGACTTTGGATATTACAGTACAACTCTTGTACACACCCACTTCAGAAGGACTTACACTTCAGCCTACTGAAACTCTTAGTTTCTCAACTCACAAATGTGCGTAACACAAGGTTCTGAAAAGACTCTTTTCAGATTACAAACTCTTCTTGATGAAGTATAGATAGTGTAGTGATAGTGAAGAGTGTGATGATCAGTAGCACAAGATGATCTTCAAATGATCAGATAATTGCTATGAAGCGTGTGCTACTTTTCTTTTTGTTGAACTTTAAGAGTGATTTCGATGTAAAAGCTTTGATCCTTGAAAATCTGTTTTCGTAACCTGCTTTTGAGTAAGGTTTGTCACCCTTATATAAGAGCAACTGAGTTCAACGTCCATAAATCAAAATAGTCTTCAGATAGTCTGATAGAGTCAGCTATATTGCCAAAAGAAGTTCCTGCAACAAGACTGTAGAACAATCAGTTCTGTTTTATACCAAAATGGGTAAGGTGCATTAAATGATTCAGTATAGCAATTAATGCCGCAATTAATACTAGTACTTGGAACCCTTAACGGTAACATTAAAGAAGTAACTTTAGGCAACGTCTTCTACTGGTTTTGTATAACTATCTCTTCTACTGATTTAGTTTTACTAGAACAGCAGCTACTGATAAATTAGACGTTTGATCTGGTCTGCTGATCTACTGGTTTTAGTTATCATCGCCACAATACAATTCATGTATAACAATTTCCCCCTTTGTGGTGATGCCAAAACCTAATCAGTAAGTTGTTAAATAAAACAGATAATCATATAAACTGAATGATAATTGTCAATAAGGATTTAAAAGTATCAATTGATTCCAATATCCCTGAAAATAATTTCTTCAGACGGAGGCTCTTGATCTCTTCATTCAGAAGGTTCAGCCTCATCTTCTTCTTGATTTCCTCCTTGATCTCCTCTATCTGCCCTATTCTTCTTGATTTCCTCCTTGATCTCCTCTATCTGCCCTATCTTCCCCCTTTTTGGCATCAGCGGCAACCACATGAGCAAAGAGGTCATTCAATCGGCCTGAGATATTGTGAATGCCATTGGTTAGCATTTCCAGATACGGGGTCTGAGAAGAAATGCGATTATCCAGTGTAGCGATAGATTGATTTTGAAAGCGATAGTGTTGAGAATCAATCTTGGCATCCAAAAGTTCCACAGAAGTAGATAGAGATCGAAAGTGATCATCATGCTCAGTGAGTCGAGTAAGAATATTATTTTGATCACTGATGAGGGTGGCGTAAGATCTCGATATAGCTTGTCTGAAAATGGAAGTTTCAGCATACATCTTGTCTGTGGTCTCCTTAGTGAGATAGAGGTGTTTACCCATTGTTTCTCGGAAGGATTTAGCACCAGTGAATTCCGCAAGGTTTTCACAAGACATACGCTTCACTAACTCAGAGATGTTGTTGAGATCGTTTTGCAGACATAGAATTTGATGTTCGAGATTGAATGCATCGAATTCTGGGGAGGGAGTGCGTGCAACCATGCGTTGTTTGATTTCAGAGACATTCAACGCAGTAGAAATGGGAGCAGCATCCAAGAAAGCAGTAGTAGGAGCAGGGTCTGCTGTGCTTTCTGCTGGAGTTGCAAAAAAAGGAGGAGCAACAGCAACCAGAGGAGTAAATTCTGCAGTAGAAACGGCCAAGACAGAGGCCAACACTTCTTCCGGTGGTACAGAAACATCCTGTGAGACTGAGGGACCTTCAGTAGAAGGAGCAAGCTGCTGATTCAGAAGAGCTGTCATCTCGACTTGATGAGCAGCAGAGAATACCTCTAAATTCGGTAGCAAATAGGGAGCATCTGAATCTGCCAATTGTTGCCCTGGAGTAGGAAAGTCAGAAGGAGGCAACGAAGTAGCCGGTGCTGCTTCTTGAGTGGTTGAGACTGAAGGTATAATAGATTCAATGACTTCTTCAACCGAAGCCAATTCATGCACGGACAGCAGTGATGATGTCGGGATGTGTCGAGTCGGAGATGCAGGAGTACTGAGAGCAGAAGCCTTTGGGGAGGCTGTAGTAGCCCGAATTCCAAATTGGGTAATTAACGGATTAATGTGTAATTTTTGACCGTGGTCATGATCGGACGGACCGAAGATGGTTCGGTAGCACCGAAGAGTTCGGACGATCCGAAGTGGGTTCGGTGGATCCGATCATGAGGTGTCAAGAGTTGATCGACACGTCAGTTTGCATGCAAGTTCGGATGATCCGAAGTGTAGGTTCGGTGGATCCGATCATGAGGTGTCAAGAGCCGATGGACACGTGGGAGTTCGGACGTTCCGAAGTGGGTTCGGTGGATCCGAACATAGCCTATAAATAGTGCTCGGATTTCCTCATTTTGGATTGTCAATTCTTGAAGTTGTGTCTCATTTTGAGAGGTTTGGAAGGTTTCTAGGGTTAGTTTGTCGGTCGAGCGTTAGCCAAGAGCTGCCAGGATTAGTAGCGTAGTGACGCCTGAGTTACGAGGCAATCGACATCAAAGGGCTGTCGACGGACGAAGGTAAACCCTAAACCTTTGGTAGTACTGGTTTTGCTAGTCGAGCATGGTAGTATTGTTCATTGGGTATGCTTTTGATGCGTAGGCTTGTTCTAGACCTGATTAGCGGTGTTGCGTAAGGCTAGGCTTGCTGTGATAGAGGTACGAAAGTACTATCCGAGATATCCTGGTCGAGTATACATCCTTATATGTGTTGCATGATTATGTGGTGCATTGATATATGTCATATGATGCATGCTATTATGTCACGTTTTATGATGCATGTTGCATTTCATGTTGAGCCGTATCTCCTTCGAGATAGCCTTTACTGTTGAGCTGTATCTCTTTCGAGATAAGCTATATCTTGTGGGGCCGCTCAGCCCTGTCTTGTGTTGTGGACGCATGGACACCGAGAGTACACAGTGGCCGACGGGTCCGGAGGGCTTCGGTGATCCGGGACATTTTAGGTCCACGTCTGTTCTTGTAATGGATGCAGTGACCCAGAGGAGTACCGCGCGGCACTATCCACTTGGCGCCTCTAGACTGAGCATTTTGAGATCCTTTGTTACTCCTGTTTCTTGACTACCCTGGTATCATATCATAGCATGTGCATTTCATATAGGCTTGTATACTCATGCTTTTGTACTGGGCGTTCTTATCGCTCACGTCCTCGGTTTTGTTTATCTTGGACACCCCATTCCCACGGGGCAGGCCTCAGGTTGGATGGCTCAGGAAGAGCAGGAGGAGGACAGTGAGTGGCTGGTTGGTTTAGTTTTCAGTACTATTCTTTTCGATATGGTTGTACCGAATATATATATTTTGAGTTGTTCTGATTTCGATTGGGTTGTATAACTACTGTCGTTGGCCATATTTCCGCTGTTATCTCTGATTATTATTAATTAAGTTAATTGCATGCTTAGTTCTTCATTAGTAGGTGATTCTGGAACGGGTCACTACATTTATGGTATCAGAGCATGCTTACGATTTTGGGATATAGATTCTGTTTTGGGATTTTCGTTGACCATTTTACCATTTTCCCCATTCTATCTTGTAGCGATGGCTGACCACTTTGGTGATGAGAGTAGTCAGGGAATTGTAGGTCGTTGGGGTGACCAGGACGATCGTAGACGTCATTCTTTCCGTTTCTACCCCGATGGGTCATTCGGTGTTAGCAAAGCGTCTAGTGATGGGTTGTCCCTTAGATTTTGAGGGTAACGAATTGATTGCGAATCTTATGATCCTGGAGATGGAAGATTTTGATTGTATTCTAGGTATAGACCTATTGACTACTTACCGAGCTACTGTGGATTGTTACCAGAAGCTTGTTCAGTTTCGTACGACTGAGAGCTCTAGTTGGTTTTTCTATGGTGAGGGAGCGCGACCTCCGATGCCAGTGGTATCTGCTCTGAAAGCCTGTCGTGCTTTAGAGTCGGGCGGGGAAGGCTACCTCATCTATGCGATTGATTCATCCACAGGTAGTGTTGGTATAGAGGATATTCCAGTGGTTTGTGAATTTCCTGATGTTTTCCCAGATGAGATTCCTGGTTTTCCTCCGGTTAGAGAGGTGGAATTTGGCATTGAGTTAATGCCAGGGACTGCACCGATTTCTCGTGCCCCCTATCGTCTTGCTCCGTCAGATATGAGAGAATTGAAGCAGCAATTGCAGGATCTTCTTGATAAAGGTTATATTCGCCCGAGTGTTTCACCTTGGAGAGCTCCAGTCTTGTTTGTCAAGAAGAAAGATGGATCTATACGATTGTGCATTGATTATCGCCAGCTGAATCGTGTGACGATCAAAAACAAGTATCCATTACCTCGTATCGATGATTTGTTCGATCAGCTTCAGGGTACCTCTGTTTACTCCAAGAATTGACTTGCGATCGGGTTATCATCAGATGAGAGTTAGAGATGATGATATTTCCAAGACTGCATTTCGTACTCGATATGGGCATTACGAGTTTCTAGTTATGCCATTTGGATTGACGAATGCGCCAGCGGTGTTCATGGATCTGATGAATCGAGTCTTTCGGGATTTTCTAGATCAGTTTGTTGTGGTTTTCATTGACGATATCTTAATTTATTCTCACAGTGTGGAAGAGCATATCCAGCACTTGAGGATTGTGTTGCAGATTCTTCGCGAGAAGCAATTGTATGCTAAGCTGAGTAAGTGCGAGTTCTGGATTGATCGTGTAGTATTCCTTGGTCATGTGATTTCCAAGGAAGGAATTTCTGTGGATCCCAGCAAGATCGAAGCAGTGCTGAATTGGTCACGTCCTACGACGGTGGCTGAGATCCGTAGTTTTCTAGGTCTGGCAGGGTATTATCGTCGCTTCATCGTGAATTTCTCTCAGGTAGCTAGACCATTGACGCAGCTTACTCGGAAGGATGTTCCATTTGAGTGGTCATCTGAGTGCGAAGATAGTTTCAGAGAGCTTCGTCGACTTCTGACTTCTGCACCTGTTTTGGCATTACCGTCAGGATCTGATGGTTTCAGTGTTTACACCGATGCCTCTTTTCAAGGATTAGGGTGTGTGTTGACGCAGAATGGTCATGTGATCGCTTATGCTTCCAGACAGTTGAAACCTCACGAGGAAAAGTATCCTATTCATGATCTAGAATTAGCTGCTATTGTGTTCGCGCTGAAGATCTGGCGTCATTACTTGTACGGGGTTAAGTTTGAAATTTTTACTGATCATAAGAGTCTGAAGTATCTGTTCACTCTGGCTGAGTTGAACATGAGACAACGTCGTTGGATGGATCTACTTAAAGATTATGACTGCGAGATCAAATATCATCCAGGTTCTGCGAATCTCACAGCCGATGCTCTTAGTCGCAAGGTGAGAGTCTCTGCACTTCAGACCAGTGCTATGATTAGTACTATCCAGGATTGTTGTTCATTGGGATTTAATTTCAAACATCGGAAAGGTATGGAGAGCATTCGTGTTGCTACCATTTTATCTGAGCCAGCTTTTTTCGCTCGGATTCGAGATGCACAGATGTCTGATCTCAAGACTCAGAGATTAGCCCGATTGGTTGGTGGAGATAGCAATTTCCATTATCAGTCTAATGGTCTTCTGTGTTTGTCTAATCGGGTTGTGGTACCAGAGGATGATACTTTGAGGGAAGAGATCTTGGCTCAGGCTCATCGAAGCAAGTTGAGTGTCCATCCGGGAAGCAACAAGATGTATAAAGATTTGAGGACACGATTTTGGTGGAAAGGGATGAAGCGCAGCGTTTATCAGTTTGTTTCCAAGTGTCTTGTTTGTCAGCAGGTTAAGGCAGAGCACCGTCGACCGGGAGGAGTATTGTTGAACTTACCTATTCCCGAATGGAAGTGGGAGCATATCGCGATGGACTTCATTACTCACTTACCATTGTCTTCGAGGAATAGTGATGCTATTTGGGTACTGGTGAATCGACTCACCAAGTCTGCTCATTTTCTGCCATATAACCGTGATTTCACTTTCGATCGTATGGCTCGATTGTACATTCAAGAGATTGTACGTTTGCATGGGGTGCCAGTTAGTATTGTCAGTGACAGAGATCCTCGTTTTACCTCACGATTTTGGGGTAGTTTCCAGGCGGTATTGGGTACGTCCCTAAGTTTAAGTACAGCTTATCATCCAGAGACCGACGGTCAGACGGAGAGGACTATCCGTACACTTGAGGATATGATGCGAGCTTGTGTGATGGATTTCGGAACCGCTTGGCAGGATCATTTGCCTTTGATTGAGTTCGCGTACAACAACAGCTATCATCGTAGTATTGGTATGGCACCATTTGAGGCGTTGTATGGGCGACGTTGTCGTACTCCATTATTTTGGGATGAAGTTGGGGAACGACATGTTGAGGGACCGGAGTTAGTCCAGCAGGCTATTGATAAGGTTGCAATAATCAAGAAACGGATTAAGATCGCTCAGGATCGACATGCTAGTTATGCGAACACCAAGCGGCGACCTCTTTATTTTCAGCCAGGTGAGAAAGTGTTTCTCCGAGTTTCGCCTTTTCGCAGGATTTTGAGATTTGGTCTCAAGGGTAAGCTGTCTCCGAGATTTATTGGTCCATTTGAAATATTGGAAAGCGTGAGAGAATTGGCTTACAGACTTGCATTGCCGCCGTACCTATCAAGTATTCATGATGTGTTCCACGTATCTTTGTTGAGACGATACGTAGCAGATGAGTCTCACATTTTGCATCCCTCTGAAGTTCAACTAAATTCAGATTTGTCTTACGTGGAACGACCAGTGCGGATCCTCGATCGCAAAGACAAGGTGTTGCGGAATAAGATCATTCCTCTTGTCTTAGTTCAGTGGCAGCGCAGAGGCACTGAAGAAGCCACTTGGGAGCTAGAGAGTCGTATGCGTTCGGAGCATCCAGAGCTCTTTTGAGTTATGCTTTGTATATGTTTGTGTTTTCAGTTGTAATCGAAATATCAGTTGTATTCAACAACAATTGAGATGTAATAACGATGTTGTTATTTCGTTTTGTTCATCCTCTAAGCCTGATTTCGAGGACGAAATCTTTTAAGGGGGGGAGAATGTAGTAGCCCGAATTCCAAATTGGGTAATTAACGGATTAATGTGTAATTTTTGACCGTGGTCATGATCGGACGGACCGAAGATGGTTCGGTAGCACCGAAGAGTTCGGACGATCCGAAGTGGGTTCGGTGGATCCGATCATGAGGTGTCAAGAGTTGATCGACACGTCAGTTTGCATGCAAGTTCGGATGATCCGAAGTGTAGGTTCGGTGGATCCGATCATGAGGTGTCAAGAGCCGATGGACACGTGGGAGTTCGGACGTTCCGAAGTGGGTTCGGTGGATCCGAACATAGCCTATAAATAGTGCTCGGATTTCCTCATTTTGGATTGTCAATTCTTGAAGTTGTGTCTCATTTTGAGAGGTTTGGAAGGTTTCTAGGGTTAGTTTGTCGGTCGAGCGTTAGCCAAGAGCTGCCAGGATTAGTAGCGTAGTGACGCCTGAGTTACGAGGCAATCGACATCAAAGGGCTGTCGACGGACGAAGGTAAACCCTAAACCTTTGGTAGTACTGGTTTTGCTAGTCGAGCATGGTAGTATTGTTCATTGGGTATGCTTTTGATGCATAGGCTTGTTCTAGACCTGATTAGCGGTGTTGCGTAAGGCTAGGCTTGCTGTGATAGAGGTACGAAAGTACTATCCGAGATATCCTGGTCGAGTATACATCCTTATATGTGTTGCATGATTATGTGGTGCATTGATATATGTCATATGATGCATGCTATTATGTCACGTTTTATGATGCATGTTGCATTTCATGTTGAGCCGTATCTCCTTCGAGATAGCCTTTACTGTTGAGCTGTATCTCTTTCGAGATAAGCTATATCTTGTGGGGCCGCTCAGCCCTGTCTTGTGTTGTGGACGCATGGACACCGAGAGTACACAGTGGCCGACGGGTCCGGAGGGCTTCGGTGATCCGGGACATTTTAGGTCCACGTCTGTTCTTGTAGTGGATGCAGTGACCCAGAGGAGTACCGCGCGGCACTATCCACTTGGCGCCTCTAGACTGAGCATTTTGAGATCCTTTGTTACTCCTGTTTCTTGACTACCCTGGTATCATATCATAGCATGTGCATTTCATATAGGCTTGTATACTCATGCTTTTGTACTGGGCGTTCTTATCGCTCAAGTCCTCGGGTTTGTTTATCTTGGACACCCCATTCCCACGGGGCAGGCCTCAGGTTGGATGGCTCAGGAAGAGCAGGAGGAGGACAGTGAGTGGCTGGTTGGTTTAGTTTTCAGTATTATTCTTTTCGATATGGTTGTACCGAATATATATATTTTGAGTTGTTCTGATTTCGATTGGGTTGTATAACTACTGTCGTTGGCCATATTTCCGCTGTTATCTCTGATTATTATTAATTAAGTTAATTGCATGCTTAGTTCTTCATTAGTAGGTGATTCTGGAACGGGTCACTACAGAGGCTGTAGTCCTTTCCTCAACTGACTGTTGAAATACTGGAAAAAGACCGACATGATAAACAGTGGGCTCTCCAAAGCCTTGTTCTTTAGCAAGAAGTTGCTCATTCATCTGCTTCAATCTGTCAGAGAGAATCATAGTAACATTTTGATCCTGAACAGCGGTAGGAACAGCAGGATCAAAATTGGATTGAAGAATTTGCAGAACTGATTCTAACTTCTGACATTTCAGCTGAGCGAAGACAAAATCCCTTCTTCGCAAGGCCTCGATGATATTTTCTGTTTTGGCCAGCTGAAAAACCTTCCTTTCTGCATTCATCTTTTTGGCAAAATTTCCTTTTGTCTTGAAGTAACTCAAGGAATGGAATAGTCTCACATGATGCCATTCATCAAAAAAATTTATGTCATCATTAGCAGAGGTCTCAATCTCTGCGAGATGAAGATCAACGCCAGTAGCCACAGTAGTTTTGTGACTAATAACAGGTGGTTCTTCCACCATTTTTCCCTTGCCTTTGTCAGAAGATGACACATGCACGATTGGTCGGAAAGCAAAAGACCCGCTTGCTGGTTCCCGAAAAACAATTCCAGATGTTGGCGTAAAAACTGGAGCAGAAGGAGGTGCTGAAACGGACGTAGTAGCAAGTGCAGTTGAAGAAGCAGTGGTCCTAGCAGAAGGGACCGCTTCTGGAAAGACCTGTCGAATAGGTACTTTCTCAATCTCAGACAGTGCTGCTGTCTTCTTAATCTTAAGAATTGTGCGAGATTTCTTCTTAGCTGGGGTTGGCACTGCTGTTTGAACACCAGCAGCAGACTCTTCTGGTGCTGTGTCATCTGAATCCAACGAAATGATCAATCGTTTCTTTGATATTTTCTTCTGAGGTTTTGGAGCCTCAGAAGCAGTGTCTCCAATTTCCTTCTTCATCGCCACAAATTCTGCCACTGTTGGCTTAGGCCTTAAAGCCAACACATTCGCTGCATCAATCATGGTGATGGGAGTCGCATCTAAATCACTGGTGGATGCAAAGCCAGCATCCTTGAGCAAAACGCTAATTTGAACCGCGAAACCAGAACTTCGCCTGACAACCATGTCCTTCATGATTCTGAAAATAAAATGACTCCAATCCACCTTAATCCCCTTGGTGATGGCAGTCATAACTTGAACCTTTTCCTTAGTCAACTTGTCGAATGTTCCAGCCTTGATCAAAATAGCTTTGGCCAGAATATCGGCCAGAATCTGATACTCGATTTTTAGCAATTTCTTGTGACAGGAAGGAGACAGTTCTTCTCCAGAGGCTGAGAAAGAACTAAGCGCAATAGACATATCCAGCTTAGAAATGTCAGAGAGTTCAGAAACACCTGCAAGTGGAAGGAGGAAGACTGCTCCTAGATGAGCGGCATCAATGGAGATAGAAGCATCTCCTTGAGTATAAACAATCTTGCCTTCATGCACTGTGGCTTTAGCATAAAATTCCAGTAAAGCATTTTTGTAGATGACTGCTGGTGCTTCCAGGAATTTGCGGAGTCCCGATTGCTCAAGATCCTGAAACATTTTCAAGAGATTCTCATCCTTGATGTTGAGAACCGAAGCAAAGTTAACTTGATACGCGTTAAGGGTGTAAGCGTTAGCCATTCCTGTATGCAGATGAGATCAGACAAATTTGCAGTAGTTAGTGAAAGTAGAGAAAGCAGTAGCTGAATAGCGATAGATATGAAACAGTAAAGGTAAAAAGGTTAAATCTAAAAGAATATATATAGCCGTCAGATAAACATAAAGACACGTGTCAGTATGTTCTTGGTTGAGTGTTCGAAAATTTTGCAGAAACTGTCAGATATTCAAATAATTTGAAAATTTTGAAAATGAGCGGGCTGTCCAGTTGGTTACTGAAAATCAGAAGGGGATTTGTCATTTTATGATAACGTCTGCTGGAAGTTTCAGGGTGCTAAGAATATTTCAGCACTTTGACAAAAAACAGCAGACTCGAAGTTTTATCGAAAAGACAAACATCCTATCTGTTTTCTGAAAAGACGTCAAACTCTCAATCTGACTGAGAGACTGTTCCCCCTCGGTAACTGCAATTAATAAGTGGTCATAATTGTGATAAGTGACGCTTGGCCATCTTTCAATCTGAGCCGTTGAAACTGAACAGTCGCAATCTTGCGATTCACAAGTCTTTGTTCCCTCTATAAATACCTGCACATCTTGAACGAAGCTAAACATATGAATGCAAAATGAAAACTCAAGTAAAGAAAGAGTTAGGGTTTGATTCAGGAGTCGAAGCAAAGCTGTTCAGAGAGGAGTTTGAAGATGTCATTCTTCACGTAATGATCCTTGAAATACACTCCTGGATTTCCAGTATCCACCACCAGACGGATTTGATGCTTTCATTAGTATGGATATGTTGCATCCATTTCTTCCAGAAGCATGCTGATGCAATTAGAGAGTGCTGGTGGATTGATGATGATGAAATCCCCTCTGATGCCCTGTAAGGCATCTAAAAAATAGATTAGTTCTAACAAGACCCAAGCTTGTTAGATTCTTTCTAGGCCTTTCTTTGCTTAGAAAGTCTTGTTCGTGTTGAAGTGCTTATTAAGCAAATTACAGAGAACTACTGAAGTCAAAAGCTAAAGATAACGCTACTGGATAAATAGCATTTAAGATCTACTGTTTTTACTTTTGCATGATGTAATGTACTGGAATGGTTTCTAATAAAATTTCATTTTTAGCACTTGACTATACTCTACTGCTTTTCTTCAAGTTCAGTACGATGAATACGCGAATAATAAAAGTTAACCAAGATAATCAGAAAGTAATTAAGTTAAATCTATTAAACCAAGAGAGTTACGAAAGTAAGAAAACTTATTCTCTGGTAAGGGTTTCGTGAAGATATCTGCTGTTTGTTGATCAGTAGAGACATATTCCAGACGAATGTTCTTCTTCTGCACGTGATCTCTGATAAAATGATGTCTGATGTCTATGTGCTTCGTTCTGGAATGAAGTACTGGATTTTGAGTGATTGCAATTGCACTGGTATTGTCACAGAATATAGGTGATTCGGAGGCTTGAATCCCATAATCTCTCAACTGTTGTTGAATCCACAGTATCTGAGAGCAGCAGCTTCCAGCAGCCAGATATTCTGCTTCTGCAGTAGATGTGGCTATGGAAGTCTGTTTCTTGCTAAACCAGGATATCAGCCTATCACCAAGAAATTGACAAAAACCACTTGTGCTTTTTCGATCTAGTTTGCAACCTGCATAATCAGCATCTGAATATCCAATAAGATTTAACGATGAGTCATTGGGTTACCATAAACCAACATTTTGAGTTCCTTTTAAGTACTTCAAAATACGTTTAGCAGCAATATAATGAGATTGTTTGGGGTTAGATTGAAATCTAGCACAAATGCAAACAGCAAACATGATATCTGGTCTACTGGCAGTTAAATATAATAATGAACCAATAAGACCTCGATACTGAGTTACCTCTACTGGAATACCACTTTCATCTTTATCAAGCTTAATAGATGAGCTCATTGGAGTAGAAGCAGCAGAACATGCTTCCATTCCAAATTTTTTCAGAAGCTCCTTGGTATATTTGGCTTGATTTATGAAGATTCCAGTTTCTGATTGCTTGATTTGTAGTTCTAGGAAGAATGTTAATTCTCCCATCATACTCATCTCAAATTTATCCTCCATCAATTTTCCAAACTTTGCACATAATTTGGGGTTAGTTGACCCAAAAATGATATCATCAACATAGATCTGTACTAAAAGAGTATGCTTATTCTTGACTAAAGTAAACAAAGTTTTATCTACTGCTCCAATGGTAAAATCATGATAAATGAGAAACTGTGATAGAGTGTCATACCAAGCTCTAGGTGCTTGTTTTAGACCATATAGTGCTTTGTGTAATTTAAATACATGATGAGGAGAGAAATGATCGATAAAACCTGGAGGTTGTTCCACGTAAACTTCTTCTTGTAAAAGACCATTGAGAAATTCACTTTTCACATCCATTTGATATACTTTGAAATTTTTGAAAGCAGCAAAGGCTAAGAATATTCTGATTGCTTCGAGCCTTGCTACTGGTGCATAAGTCTCATCAAAGTCTATGCCTTCTTCTTGTCTGAAGCCTTGAGCCACCAATCTAGCTTTGTTTCTGACCACTGTGCCTTCTTCATTAAGTTTGTTTCTAAATACCCACCGAGTTCCAATGACAGCTTGGTGAGACGGTCTAGGTACTAGAAACCAAACATCATTACGCTTGAATTGATTCAGCTCTTCTTGCATGGCTTCAATCCAACTAGGATCCAGAAGAGCTTCTTCAATTTTCTTTGGTTCATCCTGAGATATAAAAGCAGCATGCATATATTCATTAAACATTTGCCTTCTGGTTCTTAAAGGCGCTGCTGGATTACCAATAACCAATGATGGAGGATGGGACTTTCTCCAGATAAACGGATTTAACTGAGCATCTTCCTGATTTGATACATTAAGGTTGTTTTCCACAAAATCAGTAGTAGGCTCTAGAACATCTTCTGCTGGTATTGGTAGATCCAAAGTCTGTACTTCTGGTTCCACTAATGGAATGTCTGGTTCTGGATTTTGAAGATCCTTGGTATTAGCTTCTACATCATCTTTGCTGTCAATTTCCAGATGAATCATGTCTAACATGTTACTTAAATCAGATATGTTAGAGATTTCAGCACTGCTGTCTTCATCGAAGACAACATGAATCGATTCTTCAACATTAAGAGTTCTATTGTTGAAGATTCTAAAAGCTCTGCTTACAGCAGAGTATCCAAGGAATATCCCAGCATCTGATTTAGATTCAAATGCAGTCAAATGATTTTTGTCATTATTTAGTACAAAACATTTGCAACCAAATACATGAAAGTAAGATACGTTAGGCTTCTTCCCTTTCCATATTTCATACGGAGTCTGGTTGTGTCTTTTGTTGACCATCGATCTGTTTTGCGTGTAACAAGCAGTATTGATAGCTTCAGCCCAGAAGCGCTGAGAGATGTCTGCATCTGCTAGCATTGTTCTAGCTGCTTCTTTGAGAGTTCTATTTCTCCTCTCAGCTACTCCGTTTTGTTGAGGAGTTCTGGCAGCTGAATATTCATGATGAATTCCCTGTTCATTCAAATATAGCTCAAGATACTTGTTAGTGAATTCAGTGCCCCGATCACTTCTGATTTTAATGATGGTGGTAGATTTTTCATTTTGAATCCTTTTCAGAAGCTTGATCAAGAGACTACTGGTCTGATCTTTTCCTGCGAGAAAGATTACCCAAGTAAATCTAGAAAAATCATCAATAACAACAAGAGTATACTTCATTCCCCCTAAGCTCATGATGGGAATTGGGCCAAATAGATCCATATGCAGTAGTTCCAGACATCTTGAAGTTGATTTGCTATCTTTGGTCTTGAAGCTGGATCTTATCTGTTTCCCAAGCTGACAAGCAGAACAAACATGATTTTTAAAAAAATTAATGTCAGGTAATCCATCAACCATATTCTGCTTTTTGAGATAATTGATTGACTTGAAATTCAGATGATTCAATTTCTTGTGCCATAGCCAATGTTTATTGCTAAGAGAAGCAACTAGGCATGTAGGAGTATTGACATGATTTGAGTTCCAGGAGACTCTGTAAGTGTTGCCTTCTCTCTTTCCGGTTAACACAGTAGTTTCAGCAGAATCTCTAATTATGCATGAATGCTTCTGGAAAGCTACAGAATAACCATTATCACACAGTTGACTAATGCTGATAAGATTGTAACAGAGGTTGTCAACTAGTAACACGTCATTTATAGTGATGTTACCATGGATAATCTTACCCATACCCATGGTTCTACCTTTTGAGTTGTCTCCAAAAGTTATCTTTGGTCCAGTACAACTCACTATCTCATAGAGTAGGTTTTTCTGTCCAGTCATGTGTCTGGAACATCCACTATCCAGATACCATGTAGAGTTACTGATTTCTGCTTCCTTCTTCTGTTCCTGCAAACACAAATTTTAGTAACTGGTACCCAAATCTATTTGGGTCCAAGCCTTATCAATCCTTTGGGAACCCACATTTGTACAACTCTTGGGGACTTTGTACTTCGGATATCCAAAGATGTGTGTGCAACAGAAGATCTGTTATTTCTAACGGTATGCATATCAAAATGGTGTTCTTCCCTTCTGTTTCTGTTTTTCAGTCTGTATCTCTTCTGAACAGGCTTAGAGTTGTAGTACTGGTAGTTTTTAACCTTCATAGGATGTTGTCTTCCAGAGTTGAATTCTCTTCTGAATCTGTAACTCTGGTCAACTTTTTCCTTAGGTTTAACGTAACCCAGACCATAGTGCGTTCTTCTGTTCGTTAGATTTACATTCCTTTCAACTGAAGCAGTAGGTACTACTGGTTCCTGTACCATGCTGGATTTCACAAAATGAATATATTTCCCTTTGCACATATCCAGTTTTGGCTTGGTATTCGTTTCAGAAGATCCTTCATCATTACAAAATCCGAGACCACTCCTGTCTCCAGACTGTTTTTGTAATTCTTGCATCTTTTCCAATGAAACAGAAGACTTATTCCAAGCATTTACCAGTAGCGACAACTTCTGGTTCTCAGAAAGCACCTTCTGGTAATCTTCTTTGGCTCTTTCATTCTCAGTTATCAATTTACTCATCTCAACTTGTAAATCATTACAGCTGTCTACTTGCACGCAAGTTAACTTACTGTTCTGATTCTTTAAGTCCTGATTTTCGATCTTAACTTCCTCGAATGATTGAGAAAGTCTATAATACTCTTCTACCATGTCATGTAAAGCATTAATCAGATCAGTTCGTGTAAATTCGTCGGAGTCAAAATCAAATACCTCTCCAGATGTCGAGGTTGAGTCAGTGTCTGCCATGAGACATTTTACTTCTTCTGAATCACTGTCACTGGAATGGCTTTCTGAGTCAGATGACTCAGAGCTAGAGTCCGCCCACTTGGATTTGCTTCCTTCTGCAATCATCGCTTTTCGATCTCTTCTGGACTTTTTGTCATTCCTTTTGTGATCCTTTCTCTTTTGGTCATCCTTCTTTGGTTTAGGACAATCTGCAATGAAATGACCTATCTTTCCACAGTTAAAGCATCCCATATCACCAGATGGTGAGTCTTTCTTGAAGTTGCAATTGGGACCCTGATAAGTTCGATGGTTCTTCTTCATGAACCTGGAGAATTTCTTTACAAACAGAGACATAGCATCACTACTGATTTGTTCAGCAGTCTTCTCCAGAGTATTGTCAGTGATCACAGTCGGTAATGCCTGAGGTACAACTGCAGCAGCAGTAGAAGAGGTAGAGGCAGTAGCAGTAAAAGCAGTAGCAGTAGCAGCAAGAGCCTTGGTTGGTAGGCTTAAAGGCTCTTCTCCACTTATCACTTCCAATTCGAACTCGTAGGCTTTCAGATCTGCAAATAAATCGTGCAGCTCCAATTTGTTCAAGTCTTTGGATACTCTGATAGCCATTGTTTTAACATCCCATTCTCTAGGTAATGCTCTCATCACCTTGAGGGCTATTTCCCTGTTGCTATGCTCTTTACCCAGAGCAGCTAGCTCATTGACCAGGCTACTGGATCTTTCATCGAACTCGTTTAGAGTTTCACCAGCTTTCATTTTTAGATTTTCAAACTTCTGCATGGCTACAGACAGTTTGTTTTCTTTTGTTTGCTCATTCCCTTCGCATATCTGGATGAGCTTTTCCCAAATATCCTTTGCAGTAGAACACATCTTTATCTTGCTGAAGGTGTTCTTGTCTAGAGTTTTATACAATATATCTTTCGCCACATTATCAAGATTGACCTTTTTCTTATCTTCATTGGTCCATTCACTTCTTGATTTTTCGACCATCTGTGGTGCTCCGTCAGTGACAGCAATAGCTGTATTAGGCTTTAAGATTCTCAGTGGACCATCTGTGATGACATACCACATGTCATCGTCTTGTGCTGCAAGATGTGCTTGCATTCTTATCTTCCAGTCATCAAAATCTTCCTTAGAGAACATAGGGATCTTGCTGAAATGTGCCATTTGTTGTAGTTTTTCACAAACAAGAATAACCTGCTCTGATACCTATTGTTGAGGATCGAAGTTGAGTTTAGAGGGGGGGTGAATAAACTCTACTCGTTTTTCGTTCTGATGAAGTACTAGAATCCTGTTAAGAATAGTAGTTGATCTTGTGCGTGTACTTTCACCTAATTACAATGAAAATGTGCGGAAACAATCTGATGAAGTAGTAGAAAAACAGTAAAACAGTAGGCAGCAGTTGTTTATGGAAGTTCGAAGATAAACTCTTCTACGTCTCCCCTTCTTCTGTTTCCAGAAGGTATAACTAAAAGACTTTAGATATTACAGTACAACTCTTGTACACACCCACTTCAGAAGGACTTACACTACAGCCTACTGAAACTCTTAGTTTCTCAACTCACAAATGTGCGTAACACAAGGTTCTGAAAAAACTCTTTTCAGATTACAAACTCTTCTTGATGAATTATAGATAGTGTAGTGATAGTGAAGAGTGTGATGATCAGTAGCACAAGATGATCTTCAAATGATCAGATAATTGCTATGAAGCGTGTGCTACTTTTCTTTTTGTTGAACTTTAAGAGTGATTTCGATGTAAAAGCTTTGATCCTTGAAAATCTGTTTTCGTAACCTGCTTTTGAGTAAGGTTTGTTACCCTTATATAAGAGCAACTGAGTTCAACGTCCATAAATCAGAATAGTCTTCAGATAGTCTGATAGAGTCAGCTATATTGCCAAAAGAAGTTCCTGCAACAAGACTGTAGAACAATCAGTTCTGTTTTATACCAAAATGGGTATGGTGCATTAAATGATTCAGTATAGCAATTAATGCCGCAATTAATACTAGTACTTGGAACCCTTAACGGTAACATTAAAGAAGTAACGTTATGCAACGTCTTCTACTGGTTTTGTATAACTATCTCTTCTACTGATTTAGTTTTACTAGAACAGCAGCTACTGATAAATTAGACGTTTGATATGGTCTGCTGATGTACTGGTTTTAGTTATCATCGCCACAATACAATTCATGTCTAACATGTTTTATAATATAAATATATAGTTTTTGTTTTATTAAATGTTTAAATATTATATGTTTTATAATAAATTGTATAAAATATAAATTGTTGTGTAATTATATGTTTTTACTATTTTTTACAGGTTCGATAAAACAAGAATAAACTTGGCGTTGCAAATGAGATTAAGATGATTCTTGGACCTGTAGAAAGTTGATGTTAATATCTACAATATTGGTGGCAAGCATGAGATAAAAATCTTCTCACAAGTGAGATCAAATTAAGCAACAATTAAAGTTACCAAAGGAGTGGCAGTTTTACCATGCTCTAGTATTTTGACCATATTTCTCAAATTACTCGGTCAAATGGTGTGAAAAAAATACCACAACTCAACAACTCAGATATCTACATGTTTTATTTTATGTGGAAAAGAAAATTTGGATGACAAGATTTTCAAAAGTGGTGTGCATTAAAATATAATTTCTTGGAACACCAATGAAGACTTATGTGTAAAAAAATAATATTTTATTTGTGATTGTCTCCCCAAATTTGGCTATAAATAGGAGTGCATTGTAATGAATTGAGATATCCCTCATTCTATGAACAAACCTTTGAGTTCATAATATTTCTCTCTATATTTTTCCTTTATTTCTTCATTTAAATATAATTAGCATGTTAATTTCATATTCAAAGTTTTATACTTTGAATAATGAATAGCTAATTCGTAAAGTTGAGATGAAAGATAAAACTCTTGGCATGATAATAAGGTTACTAAAAGGTAAGAATCTATGTTTTATATTATTTAATCATTATTTATTGTTTATGTTATATTTATTTCTTTAAGCATTTTTATACCCTAATTATAAGTGGAAGTTTTGATTTATTGTTGTTATACGTTACACTAAATTCTTGGAACCATTTAAATGTTAGTTTGGTATTACCAACCATTTAAAGTGGATGCCTTGATTTATTATATATAAATATATTATAATATTAAATTACTTGGAACCATTTAAATGTTTGTTTGGTTTTACCAACCATTTAAAGTGGGAACCTTGATTTACTATATATAAATATATCATAATATTAATTTCTTTGTACCATTTAAATGTTAGTTTGGTTTTACCAACCATTTAAAGTGGGAACCTTGATTTAGTGTTTACAAATATATATATAGCACAATAAATACTTGACAACATTTATAAGTTTTGGTATATATTATATACTTATAAGATAATAATATATAACATAATATAAATATGATTATTTAATATATTGAAACCATTTTATTAAGTGGATTTCAATAATGTTCGTTAATATTAACTTTATTAAAATATCAAGAGTGGATCTTTTAATCTCAACTACTTAAACTAAAATTTGAACAATTAAAAATTACCAATTAAAGATTCAAAAAACTAAAAGAAAAATAAATAAAAAGACATTGTAGTGGACTTGTAATTATCTTAGCTTCCTCGTGGATACGATATTCGAACTCATCGAATTATACTACTTGTGGACAACCTGCTCTTGGGAGTGCAACAATCAAAGTCGCAACAATCATCATATACGTGCTCATTTTCTTTAATTTAATTCAGTTCATTAGTTGTGAGTTTCATATCAGCTCTATCGTATCGGCTCTATTCGATGGATCCACCTACATATAATTATGGTAGCCGACGGAGGGAACATCAGTGACAACATTACACATCCACTGAGCCTTGGCCTTACATATAATCATATACATATTTGTATTAGTCACAACCAACTCTCATCCCTTAAAACATGTCATCATATTCATCACTTATCAAAATCATTCATATATGTAATTTTCCTTAAAATCAAGCATGCAACGTATTTTTCATAATTATAAAAAAGTCATACTCGTGATAACGTGAACATTTAAAATATGTCAAATCATGTTTAGGGCACGCCGGGACTAAAAACTCGACCCGGGTGCAAAATGACCATTTTGACCCTAGAAACCCTAATTGACCATTTTACCCCTGGACCTCAAAACTTCGACTCGAAGCCTACCAAACTCCTTAAAACACCTCAAAACATAATAATAAGCATTTCTTAGACATATGTCGAGCTCATTTCAAAACTTATATGATTCGTTTTAAAACTTGGATCGATG